>NC_060119.1:118282717-121101884 GCF_021461395.2 Schistocerca americana
GAATCTTTTCCGTTTACATTAGCATGACGGTAGACTTCTCCTTATCTTAACCTCTGTAAGTACAGATCTTAAGTCTTGTTAAGAATTCCATCGCAAAGCTGCCATAAGACCAGTCCTAAGCTAAACCAAGAACTTTTAACACCAGAATTTTCACTACACCCCCCCCCCCCCACCCACACCCCGCTTCCGTCTTCTCCCATCCCTTTCCCCCAATAGCCCTCTTCACGGCACGAAGTGTTTGTTTCACGACATTTTCCCACTGCTCGTACCTATACTGCAAGGGGCAGTCAAATGATAATGAGACAGATGGAAAAAAATAAGTAAACTGTCTTTTATCAAAGTAATCGCCATAACTGTTAATACGTTTATACGTGAGACAAGAACGGCCAGTGCCTTCATGGAGAAACACTAGCTGTTGTCTGCCAGCATTCTATCCAGGCGCGTATCTCTTCGTCCGAAGTAAATCGGCGGCCACGAACGCCTTTCTTCAGCGCTCCAAAAATGCAGTGTGAAGAGATCAGGGACTGCATGCAGGTCGTGTAAGGGCTCTCAACGAAACATTGCAGCGTAGTCAAAACAACCTCGGCAGCATGTGGGTGGGCAATATTCTCTAACAAAATAACGTCGACCATCAACATTCGTGGGCTTTTGGACTTGATGGCGCGAAATGTGCACCTAGTGCTGTACGCTGATTGTGGCGCCATGTTCCAGAGAAGTCAAGAAGCAGCGGGTCGATACAATCAGAGAAAAAAGTCAGCGTCATTTTCCCGGGCCTCTTGTTTCGACTACTTGACACAAGCCCTTACACATCCCTCCACATGTGATTTACATGTTTTTGTGTCCCTGAAGAAGAGTGTTCGTGGCCCTCGATTTGTTTCGACAGAAGAGGTGCACGCCTGGGAATACTCGCGATTCCATAGGCAACCGCAAACTTTTTTCCCAGAAGCCACTGACCACCTTGGCTCGAAGTAGAATAAACGTATGAACAGTTACGGTGATTAATTTTGGAAGAATAAGGATTTTGCTTACTTTTATCACGTGTCTCCTTTCCATTTGACTACCCCTTATACACAGTTCTCGCATCTCTATCTTCTGCTTCTCATTCCTTGGCCTTTCCCTACGTTCGCATGTCGTGCCATATGTGCCCCAGTTCATATGCTTCTCACCTAGCGATAACTTTCCCACAGCTGCTGTGTCCGTGTTCCGTAGGTGTTCAAAAGCGTCCATCTTCCTTAGATGAGGTAGACGTATGTCACTGGTTTTGCTCTTTCTAGACTACGGGACTGTTGTAGTAGCTATATGTAAGCACGTAAATTTGACCCCCGAGGATTTGTAATAGCAGGTATCTGTCACACTCTTATCCTTGTTAACTCACCACAATTTCGTCCGTTATTTATGTTCGTGCAATCGAAACGTGGTTGGGTTGCTATCTTGTTGGGTAACGAGAGCATGGAGAGATCTGTGTTGCCACTTACAATTCACCTCAACTTACGACCCGGTTCGAGACAGATTGTGTAGTAGTAAGACACGGGACTCCTATTCGTGATGGTGACGGTTAAAATCCCTGCCCGTCTATCTAGATTTTGTTTTCCCGTGGTATCCCTAAATCTCTGACGACAAATAGCAGAATTATTCCTTTCAAACGGACACGTCAAACTGCCTTCCTCATCCTTTGTTAATCCAAACTTATGCTCCGTCTCTAATGACTTCGTCGCCTAATGGAAATTAAATCCTAATATTTATTCGTTCCATCTTTAAAGCCAGGTCTGTTTACGAAATAGCTTTCATCGCTTTCGTGTGTAAAGAATGAGCTGACGAATACGAATTAACAACATAAAGTAAAACGGATAAATAACGGAAAGCCCTATTGGTTGAAATTGAAGTTAATTCAGTCACTTGCAGTGGGAGTGCTGGCCTACGAGTTGAAGCTGGAAGAAACTCTTGGGAGGGGATGCCTTGGTGCTATTCTTGGGTACAGCGCAGATCTGGTACATCATGTGTGTACACCAATGCCTATGCAGCGGTGTGGCTTTCTGTAGCAAGGGCTTCTGTAGCAGCGCAGATACTCCAGAGTATAAGAAAATCGCTGCATTCCTTTCCTGCGGTTTTAGTGGTTGTGAAGACAACCATATACTGGGTGGTCAAAAAGTCAATATAAATTTGAAAACTGAATAAATCACGGAATAACGTAGATAGAGAGGTACAAACTGGCACACATGCTTGGAATGACTCGGGGTTTTATTAGAACCAAAAAATACAAAAGTTCAGAAAATGTCCGACAGATAGCGCTTCATCTGATCAGAATAGCAATAATTCGCATAACAAAGTAAGACAAAGCAAAGATGATGTTCTTTACAGGAAATGCTCAATATGTCCACCATCATTCCTCAACAACAGCTGTAGTCGAGGAATAATGTTGTGAACAGCACTGTAAAGTATGTCCGGAATTATGGTGAGGCATTGGCGTCGGATGTTGTCTTTCAGCATCCCTAGATATGTCGGTCGATCACGATACACTTGCGATTTCAGGTAACCCCAAATCCAATAATCGCATGGACTGAGGTCTGGGAGGCCAAGCATGACGAAAGTGGCGGCTGAGCACACGATCATCACCAAACGACGCGCGCAAGAGATGTTTCACGCGTCTAGCAATATGGGATGGAGTGCCATCTTGCATAAACATCGTACGTTCCAGCAGGTGTTTATCAGCCAGGCTGGGGATGATGCGATTCTGTAAACATATTACCTCTCACCCGTCACGGTAGCAGTTAGCGCCATCTGTCGGCATGTGTGTCAATTTTTACCTCTCTATCTACATTATTCCGTGGTTTATTAAAATTTCAATTTTATACTGACTTTTTGATCACCCGGTATGTTGGCATTACGAGTCATAATTGAACCCGAAAGACAATCACTACAAATCGCGAACGTATGCAGGTAATTCGACCCATTATTAAAAATATAAGTCGCATCTTAATATCTGTCTTTCCCGACCTATTTTCGCAAATGGTAGAATGCAAATGTAGATATAGCAACAGAATCAGCTAACTATTCAAAGATGACACTTCTCATGCCTTAGTAGTGTTTACTCTCACAAAAGCCGGCCGCTGTGGTCGAGCGGTTCTAAGCGCTTCAGTCCGGAACCGCGAGACTGCTACGGTCGCAGGTTCGAAGCCTGCCTCGGGCATGGATGTGTATGATGTCCCTAGGTTAGTTAGGTTTAAGTAGTTCTAAGTTCTAGAGGACTGATGACCTCAGATGTTAAGTCCCATAGTGCTCAGAGCCATTTGAACCACCATTTTGAACCTCTCACAAACATAGTGAAGCAATCACAAACCTGGAGAAACCCGCGTAGTAGCTCTGTTTGAACCTCAACGAAAATCTGAAAGACAGAATGGAACAACGTCTCAAATGTCAGGGACGTTTCACAAGCTGTCGGACCAACAGGTGCAAGTTTACTAGAAAGAAGACTTTCATGAATTTTATCTCTTACATCGAGAATAGTGTCTTATTCATTCACAGGTAGTTGAATTGTTATCAAAGCTCTTGGACGCGTCATGGACGCGTCAGTGAGTTTGGTGTACAAAGTACATTTAAGGTGTTGTTTTACCTCCCGAACTGATAGAACAAACAAATCAGTTTACGTACAGTCTCCGTTAATTCCAGCGCGAAAAATTCATCAGAAATGCTCTTTACCATGGTTTCACACATACACACGGTGAACACGGACTCCACCGACAAAATTTCAGAGGTTGTCCAGGGATATTTACTCGTTTTATATGAGAGACTAAAGATGCAGTGCTACCTGTTTGTGCAGAGTAGTTGCGCGAGGTACGGTCATTTTATTGCTGCTCTCGTGCCACAATTACACACTTCTGCGCATGTGCACGGGTTTGCGAAACCACTGGTCACTGTAATTAATAGGCAATTACTGACTGATGTCAGTAACTTGAGCCAATTTTACTTCTTGAAAGTGGCTGAGTGCAATGAATAATTGGAAGTTGGTATAAGCGTTTTAAAGAAAAGTTAATCAAATTACACTACGACGATCCCATCTATTTCTACAGAGCAGTTGGTGGATGCTGATGACCTTACCTTTATTTACGTATTTCCTCTCAACGTGACAAGGCCGTGCATACATATAACGTATTTCAAAACACAGATAATCAAGTTTATGTTGGAGCCCATTCTTCAACGTTTTTCATACGTAAATAATATTTGAATGACTTGGCATTGGTTAAACTGGTAAATTACCTGTGAAAAGTGGAAAATAATTAATGTAACACGCCACTGTACGGCTGCCAAGGTGAATTTAATATTGATTTAAGAAAAGAGTGTTTAAATTTGTGGAATAAGCTAATCTTTGGACAGACCCAACCAGGAAACATACAGTTTCTGATTTGCACTGCTCAATAAAGTTTTACACCGCCCTTACGCTTAACAGTTTGTAGTTTATGCTTTTTTGAAACGCTACGTACAGCCACCTGGGTAATGGAAGCAAAAGTAAACCTTCATTATCAGCGAGTTCAAAAGAGCGCGCTTTGTCTCAAATCGTGAACGGGACAATGTCACTTGTGTAAAATTTTCACTCTTTTGACATGCCTCAAACGATCATTTCAAGCTTATGCTGTACGCGTATTGTCACTTTACGGCGGGGAGATCGTCGGAACTGGACATTAGCTGCCCGTTCCTCTTAGCCGAAGGGCTTAAGGCAGGGGAGTGCAGTAGGTGGCATAGCACTTAGCAGCCCTATAAGTGAAACAAATCAGTAACAGCTTGCACTGTACGTGCTTGAGAATTGTCCTGCAAAATAATGGTCAGGTCCTGCAGAAAGTGTCATCACTTCTGTCTGGTCGTAGGTGTTTTCCAAAAATGAACAGCTTAGAGACAGAAGTAATGACACTTTCTGCAGGACCTGACCATCATCTTGCAGGACAGTGTTCAAGCACGTACAGTGCAAGCTGTTATTGATTTGTTTGACTGATGGGGCTGCTAAGTGCTATACCACCTCCTGCACTTCCCTCACTTAAGCTCTTGTGAGTTCAACTCGATTTCTAAACTGAAGGAAACACTTCACAGCATTCACTTCAGAACTGCTACAATTTCGTCGGGCAATAGACCGCGCCGCTCAAACTGTCAACACAACTGGCACTGGTAAGAATATCCTACGACTTCCACATAGCTAGCAACGGGTCATACACAGTGCTGGTGACTACTTTGAAGGTCAGTAAAACTTTGAAACACGTATATATTTTGTACGAGCTGTAAATAAATAGATGTCACTATTAAAGATCCAAGCCTCGTATAAACGTTTGAATATGAAGGGCTTATTTTAATAGTGGTACAAGTCCATTACCTCCACTTTTCTGTCTATAGTGCTTCTGAAATTAATGATCCAAACAAACAGAAAGAAGGGTTCATCTCTAGCAACAAGCCATATGCTTGAATATTCCTGGTATCTCAATTGCAGATTTTTCAGTGCTCATTTAACTTTAGGACTCTACATCTCAAAATGAACAAAAATGGACTTGTACCACTATTGAAATAAGCCCTTCATATGTAATGGATTAATAGGAGCGCGTGGACCGAAAACGTAAACAAATGAGAAAAGCATAATTTTTATTTACTATTGACCACCGGTTATACAATTTGTGCTGTTAACCAGTTCCGCACGTACGGTTGGACGTCGTCATCCGAGGTGAATCGTTTGCCCCTCAGAGCTTTTTTATGGGGACCAAAAATGGCGTAATCACAGGGAGAGGTGTCCAAATTGTATGTAGGATGGCCGAGAACCTCCCATTTGAATTTCTGCAGGAGTGCCGCGACTGTGTTGGCCGTATGAGACTTTGCATTGTCGTGGAGCAGAATGACCCCCCGGGTGAGATTGCCTGGTCGTTTAAATTTGATCACTTGGGGTGGTCAGGGTTTGACAGGTGGTCAAGGTTTGCGAGTAACGCTGGGCATTCACTGTTATCCCATGCTGCAGGAAGTCAATCAGAAGGAATGAATTTTTTGTCCCCTTAAAAAGGCTCTGAGGGGCAAACGATTCACCTCGGACGACTATGTCCAGCTGTACGTGCGGAACTGGTTAACATCGCAGCCCCGGGAATTTTATGAGACAGCCATTCTGCACCTTGTGTCACAGTGGGACAAGTGTCTCAACAGCCAGGGCCAATACTTCTAACATACAAGGAGTGGTTTCTGTAATTATGCCTCCGGCTCGTTTCTTTTTGAACGCCCCTTATACATTTCCCCGGAACCCAAGCTGATATATCCCGAGGTCTATTTCTAACAGTGTTCCCATTCTTTTGTAAATAATTAGTTTCATTATTTTACAGCCGTGACATATTAAACCTATTTCTTGGCAATGTTCGCACCTATTAGCATTTGCCGTGTTTGGATCTGGGTTTATTATATCCTGCCTGAAGTCTGACAGCATTGTGGCCTGTTTCGTACGTCTTAGGTAGGAGGTGGAGTAGTTTTGTCATGATATGTTCTCCCAAGGATCTCAATAAGTGCGATATTGTGGATATATTTTTGTTTGTTTGCTGTCTATTCAGGTATTTAAAAAGTTGAACTGTTCCATTTCCCCTAATAAGTGTGAAGTTTACAAGTAGGAGTTGTATTTAATGTTACCTAACTAATTTCAGATACATTCCTCTTAAATACACCTAGTTGGCTAGAATTCGGCTGCAAGCACTGATAGACGGTTCAGCTTGCCCTCTTGACCAGATGATGAGATAATGTCTACCTATTTTAAAATATCGAATACAAGCAGAAATTAATTTGTTTCAATAATAGTTTCAGAGCATTCTAATACTGAACATTACCATTAATAGCCTATAAATGCATTTTGCTTTAGTACGATAATATCTTTTGCTTGCCTTGTATAGTTAACACGCTAGTATTTGGAGCAACATATATTTCTTGACGTAATTTGATGTCAAGCGATTTACTCACTCAATATAGTGGAAGTTTTTGGTTCCACTGAATCTTATTTCAATAAATTGCAGTAAACTAAGGTGCTACGAGTAATGTGTGTGTGTGTGTGTGTGTGTGTGTGTGTGTGTGTGTGTGTGTGAGAGAGAGAGAGAGAGAGAGAGAGAGAGCGAGAGAGAGAGAGAGAGAGAGAGAGGCAGAGAGAGAGAGAGGGGGGAGGTAATTACGATGTTCTTCATCTGATGTTACTTTAATTACATTGTCGATTACATTAGTGATGACTGTATCTTCTCAATGTCAGAGAAATAAAAAAATGAAAATAAATTCTTTCCAACATTGTCGGATTAATTCCAATTTTTTTACAAGGATTTACAGATTTCTGCTCCATTTCTTCAACAGCAGTAGCACGAGTGCTGTGAATGATATTTTTAAGATGGTCCAAAACAAAAAATCAAAGTATTCAGACCAGATAACCTTGGAGGCTAACGTTTAAGAAGAGTGGAAATGGAAAACGTTCAAAGGGTCGTTTTTCACAAAACGTCTTTTGAGTGCTACTGTGGTCTCGGCACTCTTTTACATATCCCTGGACTTTATCCAGGTGACCAACCATGGAGAAAGTCTTTCTAATATGCTTCAGGAGACGGTGCACGGTCTATCTACCAGTCTGTGCTTCCCCCTCGAGTCCCAAATTTAAGAAGACATGAGAAGCCGTATTTATTGACTACTAGCTGAAAACATAATGCTGTATTCCTGTACGTGTATAATCACAAATAAAAATAGTGACTCACAATTAATGGCACTTGGACCGAACACTTTCTTCCTGCCATTCAGAACTGATATTTCTAGACCATGACAGTGTACAAAATACTATTTTATTCTTCCAAAGAAGAAAACAACAATCAGCAATTGCTCATAAAGCTATTTATTTACCCAAATAGCGACAATGCCGGTTTCGAAACGACGTATCATCTTGAGATGCCTCTTCATGTTTACATTACATTTCTCGTAGTCTACATTAGGACGGAACCGCGCTGCAGCTACGGTCGCAGGTTCGAATCCTGCCTCGGGCATGGGTGTGTGTGATGTCCTTAGGTTAGTTAGGTTTAAGTAGTTCTAAGTCTAGGGGACTGATGACCTCAGACGTTAAGTCCCATAGTGCTCAGAGCCATTTGCACCATTTGAACATTAGTCATTGGAAAAAAGAGCCAACACCTAATGTAAACAACAATGAATGAATTGTAAACGTGTACAGCCAACTGGAGATGACGTGTCGGTTCGAACCAGTAACAGAGCTACTTGTGAAAATAAATAGCGTTATTCACAGTGGGTGCTTGCTTTTTTTCCGGAAATCAAGTTGTAAAAAACTTTCTTAGTGGCACTTAGAATCAGTCAGTTTCCTCCCACGGAACTTAGAACGTTCGTAATAAAATTTTACAATGTCAAGTCACATTAATTTGAACACTCACCAAAACCCTGAATAGCCACATTTTGCAGCAGGGATTTGGTTCAAATGGTTCAAATGGCTCTGAGCACTATGGGACTGAACTGCTGAGGTCATTAGTCCCCTAGAACTTAGAACTAGTTAAACCTAACTAACCTAAGGACATCACACACATCCATGCCCGAGGCAGGATTCGAACCTGCGACCGTAGCGGTCTTGCGGTTCCAGACTGCAGCGCCTTTAACCGCACGGCCACTTCGGCCGGCCAGCAGGGATTTCACAGAGTCGTGCAGAGAGAGAGAGTCAGTGAGGTTCTGTAAGGTATTGACTGGAATGTGGAGCCATGAGGACTCCAGTGCCAGTGGCCAGCTGCTCTCTATTTCTGGGTTGAGAATCGATAGCGCCGACAGCCCGCTCGAAGTGGTCCCACAGATTCTCGATTGGATTTCAATCCGCGAAGTTTGGTGGCCAGGGCAGTACGGTAGACTCATCGTGGTGCTCTTCCCACCACGCACGTACACTACGACCGGCGTGACACAGTGCATTGTCCTGCTGGTAGATGCTGCCATCGTGCCGAGGAAAAAACTGCATGTAGTGGTGAACATGGTCCCCAATGACAGATGCAAACGTCTTTTGTTCCATAGTGCCTTCCAGACTGGCGAAATCTCCCAGGCAATCCCACGAAAACATTCTGCAACTCACGACGCTCCTTCCTCCGGCCAGGACCCATTCGACTGTTGTTGCAGGATGTCTGCTTTCAGGCGTGTCACGCCGATGGAGCATAAAACGTAATGCATGAGGAAAGACCATCTGTGGCCACTCAGCCAGCTGCGGAGGTCCATAAGCAGCAACGGTCACTGAACGATCGTTGAGGAGGTTCTGTTGGTAGCCTCTTGGTTCATCTGGGAGGTCAGTTGCTCAGCATTGCACGTCTATTCGCATGTACACTTCTCCGCAGCCGTCCTTCACCCCTGTCATGTATGGCCCGTGGTGCACCACAGTTTCCTCGGCGCCAGTTTTGGATGGCGCCATTTTGCCGTGCGCACTTTAGTTCAGCTACGACGTTGCGGAAACTGTTCATAAACTTAGCCGTTTCAGAATTTCTTCCACTGTGGCCTGAAAGTCAATGATCGTGCCCTTTTGGACGTCAGATAATTCGACCCGTTTCCGCGTTACGACAATGAGTCCACGGTTTTCCACGTCGCCCAGACGTGCTTGGTATACCCTCCACTCTTAGTGCTGCTACCTGGCGTCTGTGAGACGTTGACATCGAACATAGGCGGTGGTCACATTAATGTGACTCGACCGTGTATATAATACACTACTCGCCATTTAAATTGCTACACCACGAAGATGACGTGCTACAGACGCGAAATTTAACCGACAGGAAGAAAATGCTGTGATATGCAAATCATTAGCTTTTCAGAGCATTCACACAAGGTTGGCGCCGGTGGCGACACCTACAACGTGCTGACATGAGAAAAGTTTCCAACCGATTTCTCATACACAAACAGCAGTTGATCGGCGTTACCTGGTGAAACGTTGTTGTGATGCCTCGTGTAAGGAGGAGAAATGCGTAGCATCACGTTTCCGACTTTGATAAAGGCCGAATAGTAGCCTATCGCGATTGCAGTTTATCGTATCGCGACATTGCTGCACGCGTTGGTCGAGATCCAATGACTGTTAGCAGAATATGGGATCGCTGGAGGGTAATACGGAACGCCGTGCTGGATCCCAACGGCCTCGTATCACTAGCATGACAGGCATCTTATGCGCATGGCTGTAACGGATCGTGCAGCCACGTCTCGGTCCTTGGGTCAACAGATGGCGACGTTTGCAAGACAACAACCATCTGCACGAACAGTTCGACGACGTTTGCAGCAGCATGGACTATCACCTCGGAGACCATGGCAGCGGTTACCCTTGACGCTCCATCACAGACAAGAGCGCATGCGATGGTGTAAACGAGTAACCTGGGTGCACGAATGGAAAAACGTCATTTTTTCGGATGAATCCAGGTTCTGTTTACAGCATCATGTTGGTCGCATCCGTGTTTGGCGACATCGCGGTGAATGCACATTGGAAGCATGTATTCGTCATCGCCATACTGGCATATCACCCGGCGTGATGGTATGGGGTGGCTTTGGTTACACGTCTCGGTCACCTCTTGTTCGCATTGACCGGACTTTGAACAGTGGACGTTGCATTTCAGATGTGTTACGACCTGTGGTTCTACCCTTCATTCGATCCATGCGAAACCTTCCATTTCAGCAGAATAATGCACGACCGCATGTTGCAGGTTATGTACGAACATTTCTGGGTACAGAAAATGTTCGACTGCTGCCCTGGCCAGCACATTCTCCAGATCTCTCACCAGTTGAAAACGTCTGGTCAATGGTGGCCGAGCAACTGGCTCGTCACAATACGCCAGTCACTACTCTTGATGAACTGTGGTATCGTGTTGAAGCTGCATGGGCAGCTGTACCTGTACACGCCATACAAGCTCTGTTTGACTCAACGCCCAGGCGTATCAAGGCCGTTATTACGGCCAGAGGTGGTTGTTCTGGGTACTGATTTCTCAGGATCTATGCACCCAAATAGCGTGAAAATGTAATCACATGTCAGTTCTAGTACAATATATTTGTCCAATGAATACCCATTTATCATCTGCATTTCTTCTTGGTGTAGCAATTTTATTGGCCATTAGGGTCTAAACCAGAGGCTCAGACGACTCTGCGACTATAATGGTTGCAAATTCATCGACCTCCGTTATTGGGTGGAGAACTGTAGGGCCCCCCTAGACAGGTCAGGCGTGCACTACACACCGGAAGCAGCTACTAGGGTAGCAGAGTACGTGTGGCGTGCACACGGGGGTTTTTTAGGTTAGAGGGACCCCCCCTTGGGCGAAACGATAAAATACCTGACGGCTTACCAGAGAGGACATTATCATCGTTGATAAAGAACGTCCGTCCTCAGAGACCAAAAACAGGAAAAGTTAACGTAATATTGGTAAACTGCAGGAGTATCCAGGGCAAGGTTCCTGAATTAGTATCTCTTATTGAAGGAAATAGTGCGCATATAGTATTAGGAACGGAAAGTTGGTTAAAACCGGAAGTGAACAGTAACGAAATCCTAGACACAGAATGGAATATA
Source organism: Schistocerca americana (assembly GCF_021461395.2). NCBI lineage: Eukaryota > Metazoa > Arthropoda > Insecta > Orthoptera > Acrididae > Schistocerca > Schistocerca americana. Next base: position 118,294,251 of record NC_060119.1, read on the forward strand.
TACCGCAAGGATAGGATAAACGCCAATGGTGGAGGAGTATTTATAGCAGTAAAGAATTCAATAATATCCAGTGAAGTTATTAGCGAATGCGAATGTGAAATAATCTGGGTTAAGCTAAGTATCAAAGGTGGGTCAGATATGATAGTCGGATGCTTCTATAGACCACCTGCATCAGCAACCGTAGTAGTTGAGCGCCTCAGAGAGAACCTGCAGAACGTCGTGAAGAAGTTTCGTGATCATACTATTGTAATAGGGGGAGACTTCAATCTACCAGGTATAGAATGGGATAGTCACACAATCAGAACTGGAGCCAGGGACAGAGACTCTTGTGACATTATCCTGACTGCCTTGTCCGAGAATTACTTCGAGCAGATAGTTAGAGAACCAACTCGTGAAGCTAACGTTTTAGACCTCATAGCAACAAATAGACCGGAACTTTTCGACTCCGTGAATGTAGAAGAGGGTATCAGTGATCATAAGTCAGTGGTTGCATCAATGACTACAAGTGTAATAAGAAATGCCAAGAAAGGAAGGAAAATATATTTGCTTAACAAGAGTGATAGGGCACAAATCGCAGAATATCTGAGTGACCACCATAAACGTTCATTTCTGAGGAAGAGGATGTGGAACAAAAATGGAAAAAATTCAGAAACATCGTTCAGTACGCCTTAGATAAGTTCGTACCGACTAAGGTCCAAAGCGAGGGGAAAGATCCACCGTGGTATAACAATCATGTACGAAAGGTACTACGGAAACAAAGAAAGCTTCATCATAGGTTTAAGAGTAGTCGAATCATAGCTGATAAGGAAAAGCTGAACGAAGCGAAAAAGAGCGTAAAGAGAGCAATGAGAGAAGCATTCAACGAATTCGAACATAAAACATTGGCAAACAATCTAAACAAGAACCCTAAAAAGTTTTGGTCATATGTAAAATCGGTAAGCGGATCTAAATCCCCTATTCAGTCACTCGTTGACCACGATGGCACCGAAACAGAGGACGACCGAAGAAAGGCAGAAATACTGAATTCAGTGTTCCGAAACTGTTTCACTGCGGAAAATCGTAACACGGTCCCTGACTTCAGCCGTCGCACGGACGCCAAAATGGAAAATATTGAAATAAACGATATCGGAATTGAAAAACAACTGCTATCACTTAGTAGCGGAAAAGCATCCGGACCAGACGAGATACCCTTAAGATTCTACAGTGATTATGCTAAAGAACTTGCCCCCTTTCTATCAGCAATGTATCGTAGATCGCTGGAAGAACGTAAAGTACCTAGCGACTGGAAGAAAGCGCAGGTCGTTCCCATTTTCAAGAAGGGTCATAAATCAGATGCGAATAATTATAGGCCTATTTCGCTTACGTCAATCTGTTGTAGAATAATGGAACATGTTTTGTGTTCTCGTATTATGACGTTCTTAGATAATACAAATCTCCTTCATCATAACCAACATGGATTCCGCAAACAGAGATCATGTGAAACTCAGCTCGCCCTATTTGCCCAAGAAATTCACAGTGCCGTAGACACTGGCGAGCGGATTGATGCCGTATCCTTGGACTTCAGGAAGGCATTTGATACGGTTCCGCACTTACGTTTAGTGAAAAAAATACGAGCTTACGGAATATCGGACCAGGTTTGTGATTGGATTCAGGATTTCCTAGAAGAAAGAACACAACATGTCATTCTTAACGGTTCAAAATCTGCAGATGTAGAGGTAATTTCGGGAGTACCGCAAGGAAGCATGATAGGACCTTTATTGTTTACAATATACATAAATGACTTAGTTGACAACATCGGTAGCTCCGTGAGGCTATTTGCAGATGACACGGTTGTCTACAAGAAAGTAGCAACATCAGAAGACTCGTACGTACTCCAGGAAGACCTGCAGAGGATTAATGCATGGTGCGACAGCTGGCAGCTGTCCCTAAACGTAGATAAATGTAATATAATGCGCATACATAGGGGCAGAAATCCATTCCAGTACGATTATGCCATAGGTGGTAAATCATTGGAAGCGGTAACGACCGTAAAATACTTAGGAGTTACTATCCGGAGCGATCTGAAGTGGAATGATCACATAAAACAAATAGTGGGAAAAGCAGGCGCCAGGTTGAGATTCATAGGAAGAATTCTAAGAAAATGTGACTCATCGACGAAAGAAGTAGCTTACAAAACGCTTGTTCGTCCGATTCTTGAGTATTGCTCATCAGTATGGGACCCTTACCAGGTTGGATTAATAGAAGAGATAGACATGATCCAGCGAAAAGCAGCGCGATTCGTCATGGGGACATTTACTCAGCGCGAGAGCGTTACGGAGATGCTGAACAAGCTCCAGTGGCGGACACTTCAAGAAAGGCGTTACGCAATACGGAGAGGTTTATTATCGAAATTACGAGAGAGCACATTCCGGGAAGAGATGGGCAACATATTACTACCGCCCACATATATCTCGCGTAATGATCACAACGAAAAGATCCGAGAAATTAGAGCAAATACGGAGACTTACAAGCAGTCGTTCTTCCCACGCACAATTCGTGAATGGAACAGGGAAGGGGGGATCAGATAGTGGTACAATAAGTACCCTCCGCCACACACCGTAAGGTGGCTCGCGGAGTATAGATGTAGATGTAGATGTAGATGTAGTGTATAAGGTTAGTAAATACGAGTGCTTGTCAAATACAGAGGCTGCGCACTAAGTAGTAAGTCTATCTATTTATAAAAAATTAATGTAATTAATATACAAAAGCGGCGCAGAGACTTCCTCCGCTGCCAATACCCCCATTCAGCTGGGTCATTTCCCTATCTTTGACGAAATCTCTGGTCAACTGCCGAGTCGTGGCGCCAAGTTGTCGCAGCGTTTCGACATGTTCCCTTCTCGCTATCGTCAGGCAAACATAACGAACAGGAAACTCTTTCAAACTCTTTCAAACGTTGCAGCAACACAATGTCACGACTTGGCTCATGAACCGAGAAGATTTCAACAATGAAATTCGTCGAGGAAAAAAGCATACCCCATATCTTATAATGGAGAGAAGATTACCTCTCAGTACTTTATCAGTCTTCACTCCGTGTGTCCTTAATGGTTGGTTCACAATATCGAACACAGGGAGCTTGCTCGTGAGCTATGTGCCCAAGACTCTTATTTTTCTCAGGTGATTATCTATTGACACAACACCGTTACTGAAGGAAGTAATTTTCAAGATACTCTCAGATTAGTTGTCGTTTGGGTCGCTTCGTAGTCTATCTACAGTATTATTCCGGGGTCGATAATCTTCAGCAGTGAATTACCAGTATTTACATTGCAAGTGACACACCCTGTTATTTGGCCTAAGTTACATTCTTAAATAATGCGGTTAGCTGTTAGATTCCTTCCTCAAATTTCCCACGGAACAGTTTGGCAATGCATACAGTATTAGTCGCACTCTCAAAATTGTCAGCTGGTCCAGCCCAGGGCTCGTATCCACTACGGGCTCCGTCGACTTCGATGAATATATTAATCAATTTTCGTCGGTAAGACGGAATTATTTTTAACGTCATGCGACGCCACTGCGCTAGCGGGGGACACGCCCCGGTGAGGAACTGGCTCCCATAGCCATCCATCTGGCGCGCTATAACTCGGGAATTAGTCGCGCACGGCCGGCCCGCTTTTTTCATGGAAACTGCTCCGCGTCCGGAGAGTTACGCGCCTTAATGACACCAATCGGCTGCCACGGCGAGGCGCACCGCTCCTGGAGTTACCGGCGCAGCGGCCGGCGGGCCTTCAGGTTTTACTGCGGGTTTGACTGATGTGCGGCGGCCGGCAGCAAGTATTCCCTCGGATTAAACATGCATACTCCTTTTCGCGTCCGACGTCCATCAAAGTTTTTCTCGCTTACGGCTCCACTTACGCGTGACGTGTTTACCGACGGAGGACAAGCGGTTGCGGTGTCCTTCGCGTTCCGAGCGTTGTCTGCGCCGGTGAACCTAAATTCTGAAAAGTTATGAAATGCGAAAACTGTATCGAAAATAATGTAAAACCGATCGTAACTTGTTTACTGACAGGCGTAAATTGCTCAAATTTCGTTGACTGTTGGATCGACTCTCTGTGTAGGTAATGTCACCAGACAAAGTATTTTTAGATTTCCAGAAGGCTTTAGACACCGTTCCTCACAAGCATCTTCTAACCAAACTGCGTGCCTATGGAATATTGCCTCAGTTGTGCGACTGGATTCGTGATTTGCTGTCAGAAAGGTCACAGTTCGTAATAATAAACAGAATGGCATTCAGTAAAACAGGAGTAACATCCTGTATTCCACAAGAAAGTGTTATAGGTCCTATATTAACAACATAGGAGGCAGTGTGAGTAGCCCTCTTAGATTATTTGCAGATGATGCTGTCATTTACCGTCTTGTAAAGTCATCAGATGACCAAAACAGATTGCAAAATGATTTAGATAGGACATTTGTGTGGTGCGAAAAGTGGCAATTGACTCTGAATAAAGAAAAGTGTGAAGTTATTCACATGAGTACTAAAAGATATCCGCTAAATTTCGATTACACGATGTCACACAAATCTGAAGGCTGTAAATTCAACTAAATACTTAGGCAATACGGTTAGAAATAAACTAAATTGGAAAGATCACATAGGTAATGTTGTGGGTAGAGCAAATCAAAGACTGCGATTCATTGGCAGAACACTTAGAAGGTGCAACAGGTCTACTAAAGAGACTGCTTACACCACGCTTGTCCGCCCTGTTCTGGAGTATTGCTGTGCGGTGTGGGATCCACATCAGGTGAGACTGACGGATGACATCTAAAAAGTTCAAAGAAGGGCAGCTCGTTTTGTATTATCACAGAATAGGGCAGATAGTTCCACAGCCGGCCGTTGGTGGCCGAGCGGTTCTAGGCGCTCCAGTCTGGAACCGCGCGACCGCTACGGTCGCAGGTTCGAATCCTGCCTCGGGCATGGATGTGTGTGATGTCCTTAGGTTAGTTAAGTTTAAGTAGTTCTAAGTTCTAGGGGACTGATGACCTGAGATGTTAAGTCCCATAGTGCGCAGAGGCATTTGAACCATTTGAACCATAGTTACACAGATATGATACGTGAATTGGAGTGGCAATCATTAAAACAAAGGAGTCTTTCGTTGCGACAAGATCTTATCATGAAATTTCAATCACCCGTTTTCTCCTCCGATTGCGAAAACATGCTGTTGGGACCCACCTACATAGGGAGAAATGATTATCACGATAACATAAGAGGAATCAGGGCTCGCACTGAAAAATTTAAGTGGTCGTTTTTCCCTCGCGCCATTCGAGAGTGGAATGGTAGAGAGACAATTGAACCCTCTGCCAGGCATTTAATTGTGAATAGCGGAGTAATCATGTAGATCTAGCTGTACCACTCTTTTAAGCTGATCACATTGGTCGCTTTGGAGCGCTGTTGATAATAACAGAACTCCGTGAACCCCCCTCCCCCCAATCGCTGACGTAACTAATGGTAGCGAAGTTGTATAAAGGTCTGTTCAAAAAATTCTAGAACATTCGTAATTTCGCGCCAGTAGTGTGTTGGAGCGAAATGCGGTTCGCATCCCTGTGCACGCCTGTGTTTAATGTGTAACTGCCCGAAGTTTCATTGTTGTATGTGTGTGAGTTATTGTTCAGTACTGTGTCGCACAGTTTGCGAATTTTGAGATGGCAGAGTTAGAGGAGCAACGCGTTTGCATTAAAATTTTGGGCGAAATTCAAGAAAGCCTTTACAGAGACGCATCAAATGATGCAGAAAGCCTTTAAAAATGACGCTCTTTCATGGCGCCCTTCGACGTCTAGCAACGACGCTGTCAGAAACGTCAATGAAATTGTGCGTGCCAATCGAAGACTGACTGTCAGTGAGATTGCAGAAGAATGTAACATTTCAGATGAATCATGTCATGAAATCTTGATACAGCATCTTGGAATGAATCGTGTTGCCGCCCGCCCCACGACACATGAGTCAAGACCAGAAATACCTTCGCCTCAGGGTCTGTGAAGAGCTTTTGGATCGTAGAAATGAGAACCATATGTGCCTTAAGAGAATCACAACTAGTGATGAGACGTGGGTCTACGGTTATGATGCTGAGACTAAGGTTCAATCTTCACAGTGGGTCGGAAAAGGCTCTCCAAAACCGAAAAAAATGCTCGTCAGGTCAGGTAAAATGCCAAAGCCATGCTGACAGTTTTTCTTGACTTTGAGAGATTAGTTCATTATTAATTCGTGTCTCAGGGACAAACCGTTAGTAGATGGTACTATTGGGATGTATTGCGAAGCTTGTCAAAAAACTAGAGAAAGAAACGGCCTGAAATGTGACAATTCATGGCTCATGCATCACGATAACGCACCCGAACTTTCATCTCTGTTGGTGCGTGAGTGTTGCACGAAAAACGAAATCACTGTGCTGCCCCATCCTCTGTTTCTCCAGACCTTGTCCCTGCGTACTTCTTTTTAACTCCAAATTTAAAAACCCCTTTGAAAGAACAAAGATTTGCAACGATAGACGAGATAAAAGAAAATTCGCAGACTGCGCTTCGCGCGATCCGGCACGGGGCGTATCAAGACTGCTTCCGGAAGTGGAAACGGCATTAGGAGCGGTGTATCAACTGTAGTGGAGAGAATTTCGAAAGAGACCGTGCACAATAAGTGAAAGGTAACCGCAGACAAATTTTGTAAACAAAGTTCCGGAATTTTTTGAACAGACCTCGTATAAGTATGTAGAAATAATGGCTACAAAAATTTGTGGTAAGGTCTTATGGGACCAAACTACTGAGGTCATCGGTCCCTAAGCTTACACACTGCTTAATCTAACTTAAACTAAATTACGCCAAACACGACACACACGCCCATGACCGAGGTAGGAGTCGAACCTCCGACGGGGGGAGCCGCGGGGATAATGGCTACAGTATAATACAGTAGTTTAATGGGGTTGTTTGAGTTTTCGCCCCAGATGATAACTAGGCGAAATACACTCCTGGAAATTGAAATAAGAACACCGTGAATTCATTGTCCCAGGAAGGGGAAACTTTATTGACACATTCCTGGGGTCAGATACATCACATGATCACACTGACAGAACCACAGGCACATAGACACAGGCAACAGAGCATGCACAATGTCGGCACTAGTACAGTGTATATCCACCTTTCGCAGCAATGCAGGCTGCTATTCTCCCACGGAGACGATCGTAGAGATGCTGGATGTAGTCCTGTGGAACGGCTTGCCATGCCATTTCCACCTGGCGCCTCAGTTGGACCAGCGTTCGTGCTGGACGTGCAGACCGCGTGAGACGACGCTTCATCCAGTCCCAAACATACTCAATGGGGGACAGATCCGGAGATCTTGCTGGCCAGGGTAGTTGACTTACACCTTTTAGAGCACGTTGGGTGGCACGGGATACATGCGGACGTGCATTGTCCTGTTGGAACAGCAAGTTCCCTTGCCGGTCTAGGAATGGTAGAACGATGGGTTCGATGACGGTTTGGATGTACCGTGCACTATTCAGTGTCCCTTCGACGATCACCAGTGGTGTACGGCCAGTGTAGGAGATCGCTCCCCACACCATGATGCCGGGTGTTGGCCTTGTGTGCCTCCGTCGTATGCAGTCCCGATTGTGGCGCTCACCTGCACGGCGCCAAACACGCATACGACCATCATTGGCACCAAGGCAGAAGCGACTCTCATCGCTGAAGACGACACGTCTCCATTCGTCCCTCCATTCACGCCTGTCGCGACACCACTGGAGGCGGGCTGCACGATGTTGGGGCGTGAGCGGAAGACGGCCTAACGGTGTGCGGGACCGTAGCCCAGCTTCATGGAGACGGTTGCGAATGGTCCTCGCCGATACCCCAGGAGCAACAGTGTCCCTAATTTGCTGGGAAGTGGCGGTGCGGTCCCCTACGGCACTGCGTAGGATCCTACGGTCTTGGCGTGCATCCGTGCGTCGCTGCGGTCCGGTCCCAGGTCGACGGGCACGTGCACCTTCCGCCGACCACTGGCGACAACATCGATGTACTGTGGAGACCTCACGCCCCACGTGTTGAGCAATTCGGCGGTACGTCCACCCGGCCTCCCGCATGCCCACTATACGCCCTCGCTCAAAGTCCGTCGACTGCACATACGGTTCACGTCCACGCTGTCGCGGCATGCTACCAGTGTTAAGGACTGCGATGGAGCTCCGTATGCCACGGCAAACTGGCTGACACTGACGGCGGCGGTGCACAAATGCTGCGCAGCTAGCGCCATTCGACGGCCAACACCGCGGTTCCTGGTGTGTCCGCTGTGCCGTGCGTGTGATCATTGCTTGTACAGCCCTCTCGCAGTGTCCGGAGCAAGTATGGTGGGTCTGACACACCGGTGTCAATGTGTTCTTTTTTCCATTTCCAGGAGTGTATTTGTCAGAATTTGTAAGTGGTGGGTCCTTGAGGTACGGCAATGTGCTAACACGAGAAGTAAGTTCAGTTTTATTAACAAAGGCGGATTATAAACACGCACGCTACGCGCACCCATCATCACTGTGTCTGACTTCATAACGCCGGCTAATTACAATCGTATCGAAAGGCTCCATGGTGAGCTAAGAAAAGAGACATATTCACGCCCGAGGCCACTCCAGTTAACACGGCGCGCTGCGGACGGCCACCAGTGACGTACTTTGGGTCGCAGTGCGGCGAGACGCGCAACTACTGACCAAGCAAATTGTCACCATTCCAGACAGGTCGGCTGGCGAGCGCACGTACCGTACGGCTGCACGCAATCCGTACACCCTTACAGTAGGCAGTTGACAAAAATGCTCAAAAAGATGCACTTTATTCAAAGACAGTAATTGCACTGAGGTCACCGCGATTCATTATGGTTCGATTGACGTAACGAAAGGTGGTACATGGTTCTTGGTACAGTGTGTGGCCCCCACGGACGGCACTGCCAGCTCTCAAACTTACTTCCTTGCTGGCCATAAAGTTGGTAAGGAGTTTTTGTCGTAGGGCGTACCATTCCTCCACCATCGCGGCTGACAGTTGTTCGATCATCGTCGATGTATGAGGACGGGTTGCGTGGCTCCGCAACACATCCCACACTTACTCGATGGCATTTAAGTTTGACGAACGGGCAGACCAGTCCTTGAGCCGAATACCCTCTTGTTCCAAGAGTTCCTCCAATTACACTGTTCCGTGCAGTCACGCACTGTCATCCATAAAAATGCACTCCAAAAAAGATCCACACGTGGTAGGAGTACAGGGTCACAATAACGTTGACCGACGAGTGGAACTAAGTTTAAAGATTTGTAGGCCAGTACGCCCAGGCGACATACGTGGGCCATCAAAAAGAACGCGTTTTACAATGTTCCTGGATCCATTTCGTGTTCCCAGCTCTCGCGGTGCGATGGTACGTAACGCACCTGGAACACTATCGAACGTGTTTGTTTTGCTGATAAAGGTCTTATGGTGTGGGGAGGCATAATATTGATGGGCCTACTGACATCCAAATCTTTCAAGAACATGCAATCACCGGTCAGCTTTATTCTGAAACTGAACTCCTTCTCCATAAGCGTCTTTTCAGGAGTGCATTCACATGACTTCGCTTTTACGAATGACAGTTCACCACCGTATCGAACAGTGCTGGTGGAGCACTTCTTCGAACGAGAGGATATTCGGCGAATCCACTTGCGTCCACGACTTAAATTCCAGCTAGTACGGGTGGGACGTGTTGGGGTACGTATTATAACACGTTAATATGCAGCAACGGCTATGTATCTGCGGTGAACCAAAGAGGTGAAGCAACGTGACTTTCTGCCCCAAGAAGCTTGTGGCCAGCATGGGAACACGTTGCAGAACATGCACTGCGTCCATGGTGATCACACACGCTATTAAGAACCAAGTGCGGTGTTTTGTAACGTCCAGGGGACTATTATGAATTGCGGTGACTTCTCTTTGAGTATTGTCTTTGCATAAACGTGCCATTTATGATCGTCTCATCACGTGTTTCTTTCAGAGTACCTTCTTTACTATTCTGTATAATTTCTTTCTGTGTATGGTCCAAGTTTCATCGAGTACATTGCTTGGCAGTGACTCACCATAGGAAAGTGCTTCCAGCCTTAAATTTTGCCCACCAGTGTACGAGTCCATTGTGGTGACTCACTGCAGTAAGACGGATGGACATGAAGATGAGACAGAATGGCAGAAAGGAACTATCGTGTTTGATCCACATTATCAGTTAAATTGCCTGATCTGTCGCTGTAACATCGTGGACTGTCCATTTGGCTACAAGGTATAGCGTAGGTCTACCACTTGCAGCCGTGTAACACGGCGTAAGAACGGTGTCATAATATACATATGGAAAAAATCACAACACCAAAAAATAATTAATGTAGAGTGATGAAATTCCGAGAATACATTTATCTAGGTAACATATTTGGTCATAATATATTTAGGGAAAAAATCACAACACCAAAAAATAATTAATGTAGATTGACGAAATTTCGGGAATACATTTATCTAGGCAACAAATTTAAGTGATTAATACTGGAATATCAGAGCTTAATGTAAGGTTTGACTGGAATACTCTCTTTCAAATTCTGAAGGTGGCAGGGGTAAAATACAGAGAGCGAAGGCTATTTACAATTTGTACAGAAACCAGATGGCAGTTATAAGAGTCGAGGGACATGAAAGGGAAGCAGTGGTTGGGAAGGGAGTGAGATAAGGTTGTAGAATATCCCCGATGTTATTCAATCTGTATATTGAGCAAGCAGTAAAGGAAACAAAAGAAAAATTCGGAGTTGGAATTAAAATCCACGGAGAAGGAATAAAAACTTTAAGGTTCGCCGATGACATTGTAATTCTGTCAAACATAGCAAGAACAGTTGAACAGAATGGACAGTGTCTTGAAAGGAGGATATAAGATGAACATCAACAAAAGCAAAACGAGGATAATGGAATGTAGACGAATTAAGTCGGGTGATGCTGAGGGAATTAGATTAGGAAGTGAGATACTTAAAGTAGTAAAGGAGTTTTGCTATTTGGGGAGCAAATGGTCGAAGTAGAGAGGATATAAGATGCAGACTGGCAATGGGAAGGAAAGCGTTTCTGAAGAAGAGAAATTTGCTAACATCGAGTATAGATTTAAGTGTCAGGAAGTCGTTTCTGAAAGTATTTGTATGGAGTGTAGCCATGTATGGAACTGAAACATGGACGATAACTAGTTTGGACAAGAAGAGAATAGAAGCTTTCGAAATGTGGTGCTACAGAAGAATGCTGAAGATTAGATGGGTAGATCACATAACTAATGAGGAGGTATTGAACAGAACTGGGGAGAAGAGAAATTTGTGACACAACTTGACTAGAAGCAGGGATCAGTTGGTAGGACATGTTCTGAGGCATCAAGGGATCACCAATTTAGAACTGGAAGGCAGCGTGGAGAGTAAAAATCGTTGAGGGAGACCAAGAGATGAATACATTAAGCAGATTCAGAAGGATGTAGGTTGCAGTAGGTACTGGGAGATGAAGAAGCTTGCATAGGATAGAGTAGCATGGAGAGCTGAATCAAACCAGTCTCAGGGCTGAAGACCACAACAACAGTGTAAGGTGAGATAAGCCATTGTAAATGTGAAATGCTGGTACATTAATGACCCATGTAACCGACTGAACATTAGAACGTGCATGCATTGTGTTGTACAGATGCCAAACCTCTGTTTGTGGGTTGGAGTCCCACGCCTGCAGCAATTGGTCGGTCAGTGCAGGGACGATCAATGCTCGTTGTGGAGGAAGCTGGAGTTGTCCGATGATGCGTCATATGTGCTCGATCGGAGACAGATTTGGTGATCGAGCATGGCAAAATGTCAACACTCTGTAGAGCATGTTGAGTTACAAGAGCGGTATGTGGGCGATCGTTAGCCTGTTGGAAAACGGTCTCTCGTATGGTGTTCATGAATGACGGCACAACAGGTCGAATCACCAGACTGACGTACTGCGTGGGATAGCCACGAAAGTGCTTTTCCTGTAATCCGAAATCTCACCCCGGACCATAGCTAAAGGTGTACGTCCAGTATGTCTAACGCGCAGATAGGCCCTCTATTGACCTCCTTGTGACCAACACACGGCCATCACTGGCACCGAAGCAGAACCGGCTTTCATTAGGAAACACAGCAGACTTCCACCCTTCTCTCCAAAGAGCTCTCACTTGACACCACTGAGGCCGGCCGAAGTGGCCGTGCGGTTAAAGGCGCTGCAGTCTGGAACCGCAAGACCGCTACGGTCGCAGGTTCGAATCCTGCCTCGGGCATGGATGTTTGTGATGTCCTTAGGTTAGTTAGGTTTAACTAGTTCTAAGTTCTAGGGGACTAATGACCTCAGCAGTTGAGTCCCATAGTGCTCAGAGCCATTTGACACCACTAAAGTCGCAAATGGTGGTAGTGTAATGTCAGTGTAAAGCGTGCTGTAGGGCATCTGGGTTAATGCTGTCGTTGAAGTAACCGATTTGTAACAGTTCGTTGTGTCACGGAGGTGCCAACTGCTGCTCAAACTGCTGCTACAGATGCATTACAATACGCCAGAGTCATACACTGAACCCAATGGTCTTACCTCTCGGCAATGCCACATGGCCATCTCGAGTCTGGGCTTCTTGCGACCATACATTCTCCTGACCACCGCTTCCTGCAGTCGCATACAGCGGCTACATTCCTGTCAAGTCTTTCTACATTATCGCAGAACGAACATCCAGGTTCTCATAGCCCTATTACACGACCTCACTGAGGTGTTGATAATGGAATCTTTGTCTACTTAAAGGCATTCTTGACAAACATCAACTCACCACATCTGACTCAAAGGCAACTAACCCTCAAGACAGGTGCAGCGTGTATTTAAAGTAAAGCTGAGTTGCATCCTCATAGTGGCGGTACTAACGCCTCTCTATGGGACTAGAGGGAAATCTGAACAGACATCGTCTTTCAGATGTAGAAACACGGCTACCACCTTTCGTCTACATCAAAAAACTCTTCTTGATGTTACGATTTTCTTTTTCCATCAGGATATATTGAAAGATTCCTACTATGTTCCTGGCAGGGTAAACTAAATGAAAGATACCTATTATTAATGGATATGGGGCTAAAATTCTGGTATGGTCACCAAATGATGGATGCCTATTATGAACCTGACAGGGTCGCCAGATCAAAGATACCTACTATGATCATGGCAGAGTGAGCTAAATAAAAGGTATCTATTATTAATGAGTATTTGGACAACATACTGGTAAAGTAACATAGATGAAAAGTACCTATTATTATCCTGGGAGGTGTGTTAAATTAAACGAGTGTGCTAGTATATTGGGAGGAAGCAAGTAAGCTATTGCTGTTACATATACTAATAATCAGTGCAAGGGTTGCCAAGTGCCTGAGCATCGTTAGTAGTGGGGCTATGTTCATGTCACCCCAAGTGCTGTTATCAAAGATGGTGGCGATGACGTCATCCAATATGGCGGCGATGACGTCATCCAATATTGTGGCCATGACGTCATCCAAGATGGCGGATTTTGGCAGGAAGTATGAATTTTGGCGGGAAGATAGGACAATTGGGCTACGTCCACTAACCTAACCCCCCTCCCCTCCCCTTGCCCAGAAAAATGGTGGGAAGTTCAAATTCGATCAGGATAATGCATCACACCATGGTTACCTCTACTAACCTACGAAAATTGTGGGAAAATAGGTCACCTGGACTACCTCCACTAACCTAAGTCGCCTGACTGCCACCTCTTCCTAGGAATTGATGGGAAAAGGACTCAGCCTGTGCTGGGCTGCTGGAGAGAGGAAGGAGTGTACTTTATTTATTTTGGAAAAAGTTATTTAGGGATGAAGTATACTTATTACACTGATACAAAACACATGTTATGACATGCTTGGAGTCACGCCACACTGCCTACAGACATGAAAACCACTAAAAGACTCTGCAAACATGCCTGCTAATTGTCAACTGTCGAAATCATGCACAAGTCTTTATTTAAACAATTTGAGCCACTACCACCATCGATTGTGTTCGCCACAAGGCCCATAACCCAACTGACCTAGTACACAGTACCACCAATGCCAGAGGGCACTCTCAACCCCCCAGGGACGTAATCCAAAATGGTTGGGGGCAAATGGAGGAAAACGGTGTGCTCGCCATGGGGTCTGGACTCCAACTGACCTAGTACACAGTACTGCCGCCAAAGGGCGCTCTCATCTGTGACATAATCCAAGATGGCTGCCAGCTTTCAGTGCTTATAGCGATTTGAGCATCACTGCTTTCTATTAACACTTGGAGCTCTGATACTTTCCCAAGACCCCTACGACAATCTACAACTGTTACATCAATAGTTTCTTTATCTACCTGCACATTTTGAGACTCTAGCGCTTTTTGTGTTTCCCCGAGACACTCTAACCTAAAAAACTGCCCAGTCTACAGTATACCACGTGGCCTCCACTACCAAAGTAGCCGCCTCCAGCGGGTAATAGATTCCTGGCCTATTTAGCAGAACCCTGAACACCACCACCATGTGATGCAAATCGTGGAATCTGCAACCTACACGGTCGCAGAATCGTCTGAGCCTCTGATTCAGACTCTCCACTCGGTTCCTTACCAGAGGTCTGCAATTGATCATGTCGACTATGCTGCAAGTGGTGAGCTCTGCTTTCATCTCGCAAGCACGACTGGCAGCCTTTACATTTCAGATAGCCGCTCTAAACCAGACGGAACCTTGGTACCGACGTGAGCTACTACCTGCAGATGGCTGTATCCTGTGCTCATCGTGGCACCCGGAAGGACCCGCTCCTCGTCTTGAATGACTCCACGCGTTATGTACACGGAGTACGCACAAACGTTTATGGATGTTCACTGCGCTTTCTTTTTTTCGTGGCACCCGGAAGGACCCGCTCCTCGTCTTGAATGACTCCACGCGTTATGTACACGGAGTACGCACAAACGTTTATGGATGTTCACTGCGCTTTCTTTTTTTCGTGGCACCCGGAAGGACCCGCTCCTCGTCTTGAATGACTCCACGCGTTATGTACACGGAGTACGCACAAACGTTTATGGATGTTCACTGCGCTTTCTTTTTTTCCAACCAAGAATTCGTTGCATCTAACGAATTTATTGTCCCTCGTACATTGCACAGTGAGACTAATGTGATCACAGTGCTTTTAATCTCGATGTTTCGTGGCTTGTGAAGTGTGGTATCGATAGCTACGATGCCATGGCGTAGGTGCATGTTCTTAGGTTGGCACTACGACACCGACACAGACGACAGCGCCCTCTAGCCGGCGTTGTGCAGCTCTACGAGCGCCGCTCCGGATTCTGCCCAGTTGATTCCGAGGAGACGACCAAGCAACATTGTTTCTATTTCATAGAGGGCGAGCCACTACAGATTTTGCCTTTGTAACTTCTAGCCGATGTCAGATTTGATGGATGAACGGCTTCGCACGTACGTGCTCATCTTTACGCAAAGTAAAAGAGTTACAACCTAATTGCAGTACCAAGTGTTCTACCTCTCCTGCTCCGCCTACCTTCCTACATTCGGCCTACCCTTCAGTTTTCAGGAGCAGACCCACGCGCCGCCTTCCAGGCGGGATACAAAATGAAGGACATTTTCTCAACTACATTAGCTGTTGTGAAGCGTAAGCATCTAAAGGAATATTGCCGTGATTTAGTGGCATTCGGCATAGTAAGTCACTCCCCACTCTCCAGTTGGCGCAAGGCTGGTGACGCGTTCCTGGCCCGGCAGAGAGCGCTCGAAGCAAAAAGATTAAGCGACCTCAGCGCCAACGCGATTCGACGAGCGGAACAGAGTGACAGCAGGAAGAAATTTGGTGTGTGACAGCGGAGCAGCCACTACTTGAAGACGGCGCCGGGGCCGTGTGCGGCAGCTACCGGGCAATACTTTGGGAGGATCGGTGGGTGCGCCGTCTGGTGTTGTCTTCATCCCGAAATGGCTGCTTCCTGGTTGGCTTAGCCGGCAAGCAACAATTCTGCCCGGTCTTCGGGCGTACGCGAGACGAGTCACGGTCAGCAAGTTGCCAACGCAAGGGACGGCCCTGTATGGGAGGAGTATGGGCAGGCCGGTGTTGTTTCTCGGTCCAGCAGTTGGCAGAACAGCAGCGAGCTAGGGAGCGTATGCCTCGAATGGCCAGTCGTGACTGACTGCTAGCAACCTGTGATTGTGGCCCCGTATGTATGAATGACGGGGCGGCCGCCGTTGTCGTGGGGAGGTCGGTGTAGTGTGAAGCAGTGGAACAGCATCAACTTGGAGAGGCGTCCGAGGAACTGAGTGCTGGTTGGCGGCTGATGGGTGAGCGATACCGGGGGCGAGAAGTACAGGACGTCCGTTGTTGCCTTCGTGTCTGGAAGTCTGTTCATTGCCGTCCCTGGAGAACACGGGGTCGATTGTCGTCCTGGACTGTATGTGCCCCTAGCAAACAGCGCTTCACAAGGACGAGTGCAAGTTGTTAAGATTGTCCGCTATATGGCCGAGCTTGTACAGGAAACAGAGCAGGCACTAACGCTACTTGGCGTGGATGGGCAGTGGGTCTGTACAATGTTGACCATATTTTACACTGCCTTTGACTGATTTCGTGTGTGATTTGTTATGCCTGATGGTGAATCTCCTGGGAAATGATGATTAAATAGAAACCCTTAGCTGCCGACAGGTGTTGTTATACATCAATCGGGACAGTTGAAAAGGTGTGCCCCGACCGGGACTCGAACGAGGGATCTCCTGCTTACATGGCAGACGGTCTCTCCATCTGAGCCACCGAGGGCACAGAGGATAGCGCGACTGCAGGGACTTATCCCTTGCACGCTTCCCGTGAGACCCACATTCCAAACTGTCCACAACCTACATTCATAGTGCTCCTAATAGATATTTACCCATTCACTCATTACTCACAGCAGACTAAGCTCCGAGTCCAGTAAGAGTTCGGGCAAAGCGTGTCCATTGGGAAATATGATTTCGTGCAGTCCTTGCAGCAGTATAGGGCGAAGCAAAATTTATTTATGTGCTTTACATTTGCACTTACAAGATAAAAAAATTTTGGCGCAGATTAGTCGTGATGATTATGTTGTTAATTTTGATGCTCATTTCATTGTTTCATTTTGTGGGGCTTCT
The DNA here is from genome assembly GCF_021461395.2 of Schistocerca americana. Taxonomy (NCBI): domain Eukaryota; kingdom Metazoa; phylum Arthropoda; class Insecta; order Orthoptera; family Acrididae; genus Schistocerca; species Schistocerca americana. Next base: position 118,311,376 of record NC_060119.1, read on the forward strand.
GAGCACGACAGATTATCCTTTGCATTTGATTGTTAGGCACTAACGTAATTAAATTTGCTTTTCTGATACCATTAAGGTTGATCATTTAATAAAAATGTTTCAAATGGCTCTGAGCACTATGGGACTTAACATCTATTGTCATCATTCCCCTAGAACTTAGAACTACTTAAACCTAACTAACCTAAGGACATCACACAACACCCAGTCATCACGAGGCAGAGAAAATCCCTGACCCCGCCGGGAATCGAACCCGGGAACCCGGGCGCGATCATTTAATATAAAATTTTGCTTCTTCATTGTGAATTGTAATTCTGTGGTTTAGTCTAATGTAATTAAATTTTGTTGTCTTTAGTATTATTGGTATTGTCCTTTCCTTCTCTAGATCTTGACCTTTAGTTGTAGGTTTTAATTATCTAAGGACTAGTTGTTGTTGCTCTGTATTATTTGGGAAGCCTGCAGTGGTATTCTTGAATACCTGACTTGAAATTTGCTATGCTTCTGTGTTGCTTAAGTATTTCTACATCTACATCTACATCCATACTCCGCAAGCCACCTGACGGTGTGTGGCGGAGGGTACTTTGAGTACCTCTATCGGTTCTCCCTTCTATTCCAGTCTCGTATTGTTCGTGGAAAGAAAGATTGTCGATATGCCTCTGTGTGGGCTCTAATCTCTCTGATTTTATCCTCATGGTCTCTTCGTGGTGAAGGTATGTTCTCCAAACTTCAACAAAAGCCCGTACCGAGCTGCTGAGCGTCTCTCCTGCAGAGTCTTCCACTGGAGTTTATCTATCATCTCCGTAACGCTTCCGCTATTACTAAATGATCCTGTAACGAAGCGCGCTGCTCTCTGTTGGATCTTCTCTATCTCTTCTATCATACCTATTTGGTACGGATCCCACACCGGTGAGCAGTAAAATTACTTTCAAGCTCCTATATTTACATTAAACTATATTACTGGCTGCAAGTGTTTATTATGATTCTATTGTGAATAAATTGCGTCGTCCAATAAAAGAGGTATACACACCCACAACTCCAACACACGTGCACTCCTCAGTCTGTCCTGTTGCTAATCCTAACGTACGAGGTGATTCCTCTTTCTTTTAGTGACACCGGAATCAACAAAAAAAAGAAAGATACCTTATTTTACCAGTGCTGACGTTGCATGATGTTTTCACGTACACCGGTGGCTTCTCCTTTCTTCTTGGCACAACAGATGAGAGCAGGAAGTTACATCAGGAGCAACTGAAGTTGAAGAATTATGCAGTAGGAATTTTGCGCCGAAGGAAGACAAAATTAGTGCAGGTCAAAGCCTGAGACAAGTCCACGAATTCACCCTATCTCCATGGCGTCAGATCCACAATAGCGGCAGCGTCCCCTCCAAATACATGCAAAGCAAACTGTTGTCCTACCTGCTAAGGAGCAGATTTTCATAAATCGCCCACGAGCAACGAAACCATTTGCGGTCATCACATTAGCATAATCTACTGGTATTTGTTGTGAGACTGCTACCCTGGACACTTTGAAGACCCAGAATTGTTTAGAGCTAATGAGAGTTGCATCTTCTGGATACATTTTTCAGTTCATGCTTTATGGCACTTTAATGGTCGCTGCAACTACATGACTATATTCTCCTTCTGGACTATACAGAGGGATCGATGTCAGTTCGTCAACACATTCATTATACTGGTTTCCATCACCGCAAGTTTTCAAGAAAACAAGCCATTACATCTCGTCATTGAGAAACTCGCAAGGTGACCTGTCTTCAGTACCTCCAAGTTGGCAAAGACTTACGAGATTTTGTCCAATGAAAACCTTTTCTTACCATTTTTTCGTAGTAGGATGGTCTAATGTCTTTATGGAGACCCAATAGCTCTAGCTACATTCTAGATCTGTTTGTTGACACAGCACACGAAGTGGAAGGATAAATTTGGCTATCTGTGGTTGGATGGCTGCAATTGGAGTGGGAGAAGTGGTTGGGGTTTCATTCAGGATGGACTCGGAGGAATGCGTTCGCGTTTTAGAAGAACGCATGCTGATACTGCCAACAGTTTCGTCTCTTTATGCAGTAGAAGAGATAACTATCACTCATTTCATGTACGTTAACAGCAATGTCCACGCATCGAAAACATCCAAATACGTCTGAACAGACGATGTTGAAGTTAGAGTAGCCCAGAACTAAATTCAGTCGAGATGTTTGGATACCGATTGTCAGAGACAGGGATATGCGACTGGTAAGTACTAGACAGACTCTTGGAGTACACGTTTTTGCCGTGTGAGGAGCATTAAGCCGACGGTGGCATTTTTGTAGATCCCTCCTCTCCTAGGTTTCTCAAAACTTCAGCGAAGTGTTGGAGAATGAGAGGTGGTAGGCCTCGTATTAAAAAAAGTGTAACTAACTTTTAAATTTCATCAATAACATAGTTATTTGTTCCTATTTTTATATAATTCATTTCTAAATTCTAGCGATGTAACAGTCTTTTAAAATCTCCTATAAAATGCGAACTGTAAAACGGGGATTATCTACAACAGTGGCATATAGTGCGTTTCGTCCCCAAATGAGATGTCCAAGCCTGTAGCTGCGCGGTCTATGGGCACATTGCCACGGTTCGCTCGGCTTCCTCCCGTCGGAGGTTCGAGTCCTCCCTCAGGCATGGGTGTGTGTGTGTTGTCCTTACCGTAAGTTAGGTTAAGTAGTGTGTAAGCCTACGGACCGATGACCTCAGCAGTTCGGTCCCATAGGAACTTACCACAAATTTCCAAAGTTTTCCTTTCCTTATGAAAGTTCTTTTGAAATAGTGATCCAGTCTCGTATATCGCATTTCATCTTACTCTAGGAAAATATGTCCGAGAAATGTATATGTTACTAAGAGTGTAAAACTGCTTGAAAGTTTTCTCTGCATACAAACTCATGCTCATAAATTAAGGATAATGCTGATACATGGTGAAACAAAGCTCTGATGGGTGGCTTGCGGGTTGACATTACCGCGGGGTATGATCATGCAGTGCATTTGACCTACGGTCGTCACACGGTGACGCTGACAGCAGTCCACTTATGCAGAGGTGTAATGGTGCTTGGCAGAGTACGATGGAGCGAGTTGCCAGACGTGCTAATGGTAACTGTGTGTTGAAAATGGCTCAAAGAACACATATTGATGACGTTATGAGGGGTAGAATACTAGAGCGACTAGAGGCTGGTCAAACACAGTAGGTCGTAGCACGGGACCTCTGTGTGCCACAAAGTGTGATCTCAGGATTATGGCAACGACTCCAGCAGACAGGAAATGTATCCAGGTGCTACAGTACGGGACTTCCACAGTGTACAACACCACAAGAAGACCGATATCTCACCATCAGTGCCCGTAGACGGCCACGGAGTACTGCAGGTAGCCGTGCTCGGGACCTTACCGCAGCCACTCGAACAGCTGTCTCCAAAGACACAATCTACAGGCGACTGAACGGACATGGTTTATTCGCCCAGAGACATGCATGGTACATTACACTGACCCCTGGTCACGGGAGAGCCCATAAATCCTGGTGTACACAGTACGTGGTCATTGGAACAGTGGTCCCAGGTTATGTTCACGGACGAGTCCAGGTAAAGTTTGAAAAGTGATTCTCGCCGGGTTTTCATCTGGCGTGAACCAGACACCCCTTAATGTCCTGGAAAGGGACCTGTATGGAGGTCATGGTTTGATGGGGATTATGATTGGTGCACGTACACCCCTGCATGTCTTTGACAGAGGAACTGTAACAGGTCAGGTGTATACGGACGTCATTTTGCACCAGTATGTCCGCCTTTTGAGGCGTGCAGTGGGTCCCACCTTCCTCCTGATGGAGCGGCCATCGCGGTGGAGTACCCTGAAACAGAAGATATCAGGCGAATGGAGTCGCCTGAATGTTCTCCAGACATAAACTCCATCGAGCACGTCTGGCATGCTCTCGGTCGATGTATCGCTCTCGTCTTCAAACCCCTACGACACTTCAGGAGCTCCGACAGGCACTGGTGCAAGAATGGGAGGGAGGGGGGGGGGGGGCTATACTCCAGCAGCTGATCCAGAGTATGCCAACCCGTTGTGCGGCCGGTGTACGTGTGCATGGTAATCATATCCCATATTGATGTCGGGGTACACGCGCTGGAAACAGTGGCGTTTTGTTTGCACATGTGTTTCGGGACGGTTTTCTAAACTTATCACCAATACCGTGGACTTACAGATCTGTGTCGTGTGTGTTCCCTATGTACCTATGCTATTAGCGCCAGTTTTGTGTAGTGTCACGTTGAGTGGCACCAGATGCTGCAGTTGTCCTTAATTTATGAACATGAGTGTAGTATAACATCTTGAACTGATAAGAGGTCTTATAAAGCACAAGACAAGAACTAGTGCGATACGCACATATAAAAATAAATATGCATCTCGTTACCAGCGAATTCAATTCTTTTTGCACAAATTGAGTTGGCTGTGGCGAGCAGTTGATTGTGAAGGATGATGAAGCTCGCGGGGATGGGATGGGGGGGGGGGGGGCAGGGAGGAGTAGCAGACGACGACCTGGTGACAGGACGAGGAGTGGCTTCTCTCAAAGAGTAGTAACGAAGACTGATTTCTGCGGAGAGACAGCTGTTGACAGGCACGATCGTGTTGGTCTTCTTATTTTCATTCTGTGAACGATTTCGTCAGCTGCGCCGTTAGTACTTCACGACAGGCGACCGCCTTAAGCTAGAGATGTACATATCTTCAAAGTTTCTTTTTTATTTCCTCCTCACTCATTGAGCTTTTTCCTCGGTAATGTTCACTCACTAGAAACATCCGAGTCTCCAAGAGAGCTACATTAACATTTTGGCTCTTCCTCTATACCGCAAATGTTTTATCGCTGCAGACGTAAGAACGGTACTTTAACCGAGCGAGGTGGCGCAGTGGCTAGCACACTGGACTCGCATTCGGGAGGACGACGGTTCAATCCCGTCTCCAGCCGTCCTGATTTAGGTTTTCCGTGATTTCCCTAAATCGTTTCAGGCAAATGCCGGGATGGTTCCTTTGAAAGGGCACGGCCGATTTCCTTCCCAATCCTTCCCTAACCCGAGTTTGCGCTCCGTCTCTAATGACCTCGTTGTCGACGGGACGTTAAACACCAACAACCACCACCACCACCACCACCAACTGTATTTTAAATCCAAAATCGACTTAGGATTACGTTTATGGAATCCTGCATATCGCTGTAAGAGCATAGCGAAATCAAACACACTTTCATACTCAAACTTCTTTACCTCATCTTAGCAATTTGTCTTCTATTTTGCGGCTTTGTGACTTTTTCTGGAAATGTTTTATAATTCAACTTTTCGACCCACTGTGTGCATCTTGGCACTTCTTCTCGCTTGCAAAAAGCGTTTGGTTCCACCTTTTCGTTTAATTTCTGCTCTTTTTTTTATTTTTTGCGCTGGAATATTTTCATGAAATGTTGATGCTTAGCGTTCAACTTACTTGTCACTGTTGTAAATTTGTTTTAACGAACACATTAATTACGTTCGCTCAAAATAAGCTACTTCATGATTTGTGGCCAGAGCAGTTCTAACGTATTTTGTGTATCATACCACTCCTGAAGACACCCTTTGAGACTCTCTTTCCAAAGGTCTTGAAGCAGTAACACGGTCTTTAGGAAACGTAAAACTCCTGTCTAAAGACCAAAATGTTTCCTTGTAATCTCAGGCGTCGTTTGTGGGTGTCGCACTGTTTTCAGCTTCCTTATACCTTTTACCTCATCACTGTACGATACGAGTTCACTTTAATAAACAGTTAATATGATTAAGGAAAACTGAGATTTATGGAAATCAGGAGCATAGACAAAAGGAGAAAGAAGAAATTCATTGTCAGGAAGGAACGTTCTCGACAGAACGTATCACCGGGTCGTCGTCTGCTACTCCTGCCTCCCCCCCCCCCCCCCCCCCTCTCCCAACACCCATCCCATCCCCGCGAGCTTCATCATCCTTCACAATCAACTGCTCACCACAGCCAACTCAATTTGTTTGTATATAGTTACACGAAAGGCAGCCCAAGGTAAAGGGAGTTATGTAACAAGTACCTGTGCACTTCTGAGTTGTTGATTTCTGCGGGCAAAGACAGTTTCTTTGGCAGTTTTCATATCATAAGCCTTCTCTACGAGGCCAATGTAGCACTGTATGTTCCTACTACGAATTTGGTGTCCAACCTCCCCCAGCCCCCCTCCCGCCCCGGTAGCTGAGTGGTCAGCGCGGCAGAATGTCAATAATGTCAATCCTAAGTGCCCGGGTTCGATTCCCGGCTGCGTCGGAGACTTCCTCGGCTCAGGGACTGGGTGTTATGTTGTCCTAATCAACGTCATTTCACCTCCATCGACGCGCAAGTCGCCGAAGTGGCGTCAAATCGAAAGACTTGCACCCAACGAACGGGCTACACGACGGGAGGCCCTAGTCACACGACATTTACTGCTTTCGTTACATCAACGGAAAAGAACAGTATTACATCAGTACTCTTAATTTTAATCTGAAAATGAGAATTTTTTATAAAAACGATTTCTGTTTCGAAAACCCCGTGTGTCATGTGTCATATTCATTAAATCTTTCTTCAGAATTTTGTGTGTAAGAATGTACAAACACACAGGTTCGGAATAATTCTTTAAGAATTATTTGAGTTAACCTAATCTTTTTTGAACAGATATTTTCTAAGCTGCCCGATCTATTACTTATTTAAAGTAATCTCATCCATTTTATTTTCAACCATTTCACAAAAACTCTGAAACACAGAGGATGGTGCACTCAGCAATGTAAACGTGTCCATTTTACATCTCGTTTAAATTATCATATTTCAAATTGATCAGTCACGCTGATCAGTTCGTCCCAGAAGTGAAATGCTATTGCAATACGGCGATGCGTATGTGGAACCAAGAGAAATGAGTCATTACTGTTTCAAAATGTATACAGTAAATGATTCACTCGATAACGATGGAAGCTCCGTGAGGCTATACCGGACGCCGTTCTATGTATAGAGAAGTCCCAATTAATAGTAGCGAAATGCAGGAAACCTTCAGAGGATTAACGTTTTGTCAGAGATTCACTCTTCAGTCAAAAGATAAAACAATATAACTCACTCTGCACATGCGATGAAGGTGGTTTGGTGGTGGTGGTGAAGTCCAAGTGGCCCAGTCAAACATCTTGACAAAAACCGTCTTTGTTAGTTTGGGTAAGTATTGCTTTGTGGCTCATTGGGGCAAACACGCCTCCCCTCGTTGACCCTGGCCGGAGGGTGACATAAGGGCCGTGCCATCTGTCTGGAATGCTGTGTCGGCGCCTTACAATGCTGACTTGACAGCTGGCAGGCTGCTAGGTCACTTTCGACCCACTGCCCCTGGGCGGTAGACGGACGGCGGTGGAGCGGTACCACCCGGCACTTAGCGCTGAAGTTGGCATTGCAGCCCGGACTCGAAGCCGTGGCTGCCGCTGGCGATACTCCATCGACCCGCCGCTCGACACGGCACTGCCGTCGTGGTGGTGCTGAAGAATTCGGCTGCGATATGGAGAAGGTGACTGGATAATGAACCAACGATGGATCTGCCTTCCTCCAAATACAGCACTATTTATACAAGGTTTGTTCAAACAATTCCGGAACTTTGTCCACAACATTTTTCTAGCTTACCTTGCGTGTGGGCTCCTACGAAATAGTCTCGTCCACAGTTGATATACCGGAAACAAATACACCGCTAACAACGCCGTTTCCACTTACGAAAACGGTCTTGGTACGTCTCTTGCTTGATCGTGCAAAGCGCCGTCTGCGAATTTTCTGTTATCTTGTCTATCGCTGCAAATTTTCGTCCTTTCAACGGAGGTTTCAATTAAAAAAAGTCCTCAGGGGCCAGGTCTGGAGAGTATGGAGGATGAGGCAGCACTGTTATTTCGTTTTCTGTGCAGTAGTCACACACCAGCAGGGATGAATGTGCGGGTGCTTTACCGTGATGGAAGAGCAACGAATTGCCTTGTCACATTTCAGGCCGTTTCCTTTTCACATTTTCTCGCATGTGTCGCAACCCGTCTTGATAGCAGCAGTGATTAACAGTTTGTTCCTGTGGCACGAATTCGTGATGAACTAACCCTTCTAAGTCAAAGAAAACTATCAGCATGGCTTTGACATTTCACCTGACCTGACGAGCGTCTTTTGGCCTTGGAGAAACTTTCCGACGCATTGTGAAGATTGTACCTTGGTTTCAACATCATAACCGTAGACCCACGTCTCATCACTAGTTATGATTCTCTTAAGGAACGTCTCGTTCTCATTTCCGCGATCCAAAACCTCTTCACAGATTGCGAGGCGAAGGTCCATCTGGTCTTGACTCATGAGCGGTGACGTGAAATTGGCGACAGCACAAGACATTACAAGATGCTGTGTCAGGATTTGATGACATCATCCACCTGATATATTACTTTCTTCTGCAACCCTCGAACAATCAGTCTTTGATTGCCACGCACAATTTCGTTGACGTCCCTGAAATGAGCACCGTCGCTAGACGTCGAAGGGCGTCATGAACGAGTCTCATCTTTTAACTTCCATCGGGCCATTTGTAAACCGAGTGAATCATTCGTAACACCGAGTACAGCTTAAGCGTTCATCAACGTAGGCTTCCTGAATTATTTGCTGCGCCTCCATAAAGATTTTCTCGAGTTTCACGCAAAATTTAATGCAGACGCGTTGCTCCTCTAATTCTGCCACCTTGGAATTCGCAAACCGTGCGACACAACGTTCTACTCAACAAATCACTGAACAATAACTAACGGGCATACAACAACGACACTTCCGGCAGTTACACATTAAACACAGGCGTCTGCAGGGATGCCAACCGCAAGTCACTCCAACACAAGACTGGCGCGACATAAGAATGTTCCGAAATTTTTTGAATAGGCCTCGTACCTCTCTCTAGCACATTTCTTTCCCTAAGACTCGCGGCTAGTCACATCGTTCTTAACAGAAACCATACCTGGTGTGGTGACACCGCCTTGCCAATTGCGGTAGGTATTTCTGCGCCATGCTGTTTTTCCCTGCGATCGGCTGCCTTTGCTTATGCAACACACTTGTCTGTCTGTTTATTCGCCCATACGGGCGGCTTCCAGCCCGTGGTAGCTAAATACAACCTTCTTGTGGGTAATTTACCACTTATTATTTTTTCGTTAAAACTTAGGCCGCCGAGTAATAGCGGAAGGACCCGCTATTGTTTGACTGCATAGTTTCCGACAATCAGTGAAAGCAGCCAGAGCTGTTAAATATTTGGGAGTGTGTGTACGCAATGATTTTAAGCGGAGCGAGCACTTAAAATTAATTGCAGGTAAGGCTAACCCCCACGAAAAGGGTATAAAATCTTCTTTCAACCAATATTTGAGATAACTTTTCTGTTTACGATCCCTGCCAGGTAGAAATCATAGGGGAAACAGAAAAGACGCAAAATGGTTCTAAGCACTATGGGACTTAACTTCTGAGGTCATCAGTCCCCTATAACTTAGAACTACTTAAACCTAACTAACCTAAGGACAGCACATACATCCATGCCCGAGGCAGGATTCGAACCTGCGACCGTAGCGGCCACGCGATTCCAGACTGTAGCGCCTAGAACCGCTCGGCTACCGTGGCCGGCAAAAGACGCAAAAATTAGCAGAACTTTTGCTTGCAGATTTGTTTAGCAAGCGCGAATGCGCTACGGGAGTTCACGTGCAACTCAAGAGCAGCCTCTACAAGAGAACCACTGATTGTCACGGTACGGCTTTACTGTTATTTTGAGAGCGTACTTTCCTAGATGATTCCCCTGATATATTGGTTCTCCTACGCGTATACCGCCGATAGACCGTCGAACTAGAATCTGAGCGAGTCGAGCTCACAAGACCAGAAGTCGTTGCTTCCCCACACCATTCGTGACAGAAACCGTAAAAGCGGAACGTGATTATGGTGCATAAAGTACCCTCCACCACACACCGTCAGATGGCTTTCGAATTATACATTTGGGAGGCGAACGGAAACCGGACCTCACACTGCTACTGCATTTTCCGAACGTAAGGGTGGTAGCTTGGGTTGCGAGCTCGGTCGAAAAGAACTGTCAGCGAATTTTTGGTAGGCATGTGACACCACAGTTGGCCAGAGAGCAATAGCGGACGAGGTCTTGTGGTCCGGACGCGACACTGAAGAAAATCCTGCGGAAGTGTTCATGTGTGGTCCGACCCATTAGGCTCCGCATGACGATGCGAACGGATTCGGGGGAACTGTAAACGGCACGGTAAGCATCTTTACCGTGTGACCCTAACGTACTATTCAGTTTTGGTGACGGTGATGGATTGACGCAGTAGAGGTGAAGCGACTGTGGACCTGCCTGCACCGACGGTTCGAGGCCGCCAGGACTGGCGAATCGCACAGTATTGCACCTGTGTTTGCAAGGTGCTATAAACGCCATAGTTTGTAATGCACTACTTGAGCGCTGTTGCCAGAACCATGAGTGGCGAAACATAATACTTTCGGTTGAGTCCAATATCTTCTATTGTAAAGCGATTACCATATGCGTGTGATAAATTACTGGGCTGGCCGTAGTCTTGCATCCTGTAGTTTTGAGAGTCATGGCAGGCAATCATCTAACTTGATTTTTTGTTTAATAAAACATGCGCTTTTGACTCATATGTATCGAAAACAATCTGAACGGCAGCCATTACGTCAAGGACGATTTAGAAGCAGCGGTGCTGCCACTCATTCAGGATGCTCCTGCTAACATTAGCAGGACAATGCGAGGAAGGTTCAGCTTTCTTCAGAGAAAGAGGTGCTATGTAGTCTGCAGCGTCACTCATCCAAGACGACATGTGTATGGATCACAAGGTGATTGCTGTTGTACTTCAGCAGCCACCATTGATGATTCGGAGACTGGCATGCGGAGACATTCCCAGGGACACTACAAACCCTCTTTGATTCCACCCTACGACAGTCAGTAATCTCAGTTCTTTTTGCAAATGAGGCACTTATCTGTGATGAAGTAGTTTCTGTGACTATCTGTTCTAAATCCATTTAGATCTCAATAAATATAACGTTTCATAATGATGCCAATACTGGCGTTTTACTCTAAGTATTTAGAAACGTAAAAATGTGCTCTTCTTGCAAAACATAAAGGTGCTTTCCTATAATTACAAAATCAATGGATCACAATCCGAATCAGTCGATTCCTATAAAAAACTTGGTCTGTCGATTTTGGGGGATCTGAAATGGAATGACTATATTGCCTGACTCGTAAGTAAGGGAAGTTACAACTAGTGGGCGGTCTCGTTTGGGGTCTGGTGGCGCAGTTAGCAGTATGCAAAATGTTCAAATGTGTGTGAATTCCTAAGGGACCAAACTGCTGAGTTTATCGGCCCCTAGACTTACACACTACTTGAACTAACTTATACTAACTTATACTAATAACATGCTGGAAAAAATCTGTCACTTTTCAGATGAGACTGCTTGCAAATCAGAATATTGCCAAAGAGAACTAAAACCAAATAGAGCATGAAAAGCCGGCCGGAGTGGCCGAGCGGTTAAAGGCGCTACAGTCTGGAACCGCACGACCGCTGCCGTCGCAGGTTCGAATCCTGCCTCGGGCATGGATGTGTGTGATGTCCTTAGGTTAGTTAGGTTTAAGTAGTTCTAAGTTCTAGGGGACTTATGACCACAGCAGTTGAGTCCCATAGTGCTCAGAGCCATTTGAACCATTTGAAGAGCATGAAAAATCAATCCTACATTCGCAACTTTCTCTATTCAGCCTGCAGCTTTTACTATCCAATTATTTCGGACCTTAGTTAATACAGGTTTACTGCAAAGACACGATTCTGTACCCAGTTACCGCTTGCGAACAACGTAGATGACCTTTGGGTCAATCTGCGAGGTTTTCAGGAAGTACTCTTTGCGTTCCGGATGAGGTGACCAATCAGGTCACATCCCACCCCGCGGCAAGTTCTGGGCCGCATGTCTGGAGACGTGTTCTGGCGAGCTTACAACTAGTGGGCGGTCTCGTTTGGGGTCTGGTGGCGCAGTTAGCAGTATGCAAAATGTTCAAATGTGTGTGAATTCCTAAGGGACCAAACTGCTGAGTTTATCGGCCCCTAGACTTACACACTACTTGAACTAACTTATACTAATAACAACACACACACCCATGCCCGAGGGAGGACTCGAACCTCCGGCGGGAGAGGCCGCCCAATCCGTGAGATGGCGCCCTAAACCGCGCGATCACGCCCCGCAGCTAGCAGTTTGCAGCCCTGCGTGTTGTTGAGATGCAGTTTGCTGTGTGCAGGAAGAGCGCACTTCCAACGTGACTTTTTTTTAATCGTTCGTAGTGGGCGTGTCGTGCACGCGTAACTACACTACTGGCCATTAAAATTGGTACACGAAGAAGAAATGCAGATGACAAACGGGTATTCATTTGACAAATATATTATACTAGAACTCACATGTGATTACATTTTCACGCAATTTGGGTGCATAGATCCTGAGAAATCAGTACCCAGAACAACCACCTCTGGCCGTAATAACGGCCTTCACACGCCAGGGCATTGAGTGAAACAGAGTTTGGATGGCGTGTACATGTACAGCTGCCCATGCAGCATCAACACGATACCACAGTTCATCAAGAGTAGTGAGTGGCGTATTGTGACGAGCCAGTTGCTCGGACACCATTCAACAGACGTTTTCAATTGGTGAGAGATCTGGAGAATGTGCTGGCCAGGGCAGCAGTCGAACATTTTCTGTATCAAGAAAGGCCCGTACAGGACCTGCAACATGCGGTCGTGCATTATCCTGCTGAAATGTAGGGTTTCGCAGGGATCGAATCAAGGATAAGGCCACGGGTCGTAACACATATGAAATGTAACGTCCACTGTTCAAAGTGCCGTCAATGCGAACAAGAGGTGACCGAGACGTGTAACCAATGGCACCCCATACCATCACGCCGGGTGATACGCCAGTATGGCGAAGACGAATACACGCTTCCAATGTGCGTTCACCGCGATGTCGCCAAACACGGATGCGACCATCATGATGCTGCAAACAGAACCTGGCATCATCTGAAAAAATGACGTTTTGCCATTAGTGCACCCAGGTTCGTCGTTGAGCACACCATCGCAGGCGCTCCTGTCTGTGATTCAGCGTCAAGAGTAACCGCAGCCATGGTCTCCGAGCTGATTGTCCATGCTGCTGCAAACGTGTCGAACTGTTCGTGCAGATGGTTGTTGTCTTGCAAACGTCCCCATCTGTTGTCTCAGATATCGAGACATGGCTGCACGATCCGTTACAGCCATGCGGATAAGATGCCTGTCATCTCGACTGCTGGTGTTACGAGGCCGTTGGGATCCAGCACGGCGTTCCGTATTACCCTCCTGAACCCACCGATTCCATATTCTGATAACAGTCATTGGATCTCGACCAACGCGAGCAGGAATGACGCGATACGATAAACCGCAATCGCGATAGGCTACAATCCGACCTTTATCAAAGTGGGAAACGTGATGGTACGCATTTCTCCTCCTTGCAAGAGGCATCACAACAACGTTTCTCCAGGCAACACCTATCAACTGCTGTTTGTGTATGAGAAATCGGTTGGAAACTTTCCTCATGTCAGCACGTTGTAGGTGTCACCACCGGCGCCAGCCTTATGTGAATGCTCTGAAAAGCTAATAATTTCCACATCACAGCATCTTTTACCTGTCGGTTAAATTTCGCGTCTGCAGCACGTCATCTTCGTGGTGTAGCAATTTTAGTGGCCAGTAGTGTATTTTCTGAGACTTTGATGACATGGAAGAGTGTGTCCCACATGGACGTTTGGTCTTCGGACTTTCGTAAGGAGAGTCGATTTGGATACTCGGTACAGAACTTGTTTGTTACTAAGACATCTGGACACCATAACTTTTTAGTTTCATCACACTTCCTGTCAATGTTTTGGGACTTGTATTGATTTTGTTTTCTTTAATTTTCTACTTTGTTGCAACTCCATGTGCCATGTGTTTTCTGAGCATTCATCTTACATGTGATATTGTGATTTAACCACTGTAGGAGACAATTATACAAATTTGTATTGAAACATTCTCTTAAATCAATTTTTTGTTGCCCTCACGTTCCTATCATGACAAGTTTATTCCGACTTGTGCCTAGGAGTACTATACGATCACTCCATGCAATCCGTAATAATTGAATTTTTATAGAATTCTTACTGCGGTTAATATCAACAATCACTATGTACAATATACATCGCGATTCTGTGCGTAATTTTCCAGCAAAAAATGTGGGTGTTGGGGTTGACATATGTGACCAAAGTAATGTTTATTATTCGATGCTTGTATTTGTGACCTGTCGTAACAGGCTAGGTTCCCATATCCATCGCACGACGCGTTGATTTCAAATCTGCACACATGGTGAGATATTTGTTACAACTACTCAGGTTCACGTAAATAGTTACATTTTGATGTGCTCGCTGTAAATCGTTTCACAAAATAAATGTTTCTGTATAGAAAATATTCTACAAATGTAGCAGGCAGATCGCATTGCTAGTTTCATTCATGGATTTAAGTATTGTGTATGCGAGGGCGTCTTTTTAATTCAGGGCATATTCGAACTTACTTCCATAGGTAATTCGATTTTCAAAACCTAGCAGCAACCTTGTAGACTAACAGGAAGTGTTGAATGTGCACAAAGAAGGGTAGCACGAATGGTCATATCTTTGCCCGACTCACGAGAGAGCGCCGCGGAAATGTTGGAAAAACTGAAATAGTGTACTGCGCGAAAGCCTACACTTACATGCCGACGGAAAACAAATCGCAACACCAAAAAGGAGTTGGGCAACAAAAACGAAAGTTGGTAGGTGAGTTTCTACATCTGAAAGATGATGTTAAAATTTCTAAAGAAAAACTGTTTTGCATCCTCATAGTGGCGCTATAAGGATACAAAATAGTTTTTCTTTAAATACGTGTGAAGTTTAAATTATTTAAAGACTGCGTACGTGTGCGCGATCTATAATAAATATTAAAAAGTGTAATTATTACCACGAAAGCTTACAAACAACGATGTGATTAACAAAGAACATTTTTTTGTCTAGAATCTGTGTAATGAAAATGATCATGACCAGAGACTATTGTTTTATTGAAATCTCTCCTATTTTGTTTCGTCTATCGGGAGGCCGCAATTGTATAACCGTCTGGTATTTAATGTAAGTTTGGCTGTAATTTAGCAAAATATACTTGTAATTGTTATGATAAATTGTGTATTATTGGTTTAGTGGGCACCTCTAATGGTAGTAATCATTAATTATAATTAACAAATTTATTTTCAGAACTTCGTGTTGTAGGGAGCTCATCTCCGCTAGCAGCATTTGGTCGGCCATTACGCTGACGATATTTTATAATTAGAAATTAATGTCATAATATTAAATGTAAATGTGAGAGATTTCTCTATTTTGCTCTTCAAATAGTTTCAGAGTTAACAGAGTAAAAACAGATTTCATTTATTAATATTTAGACTACTGAATGAGTTCAGTATGTTTTGAGTTCGGCCACTAAACCCCAATGAGATTCTATCCAGTTTTGCCTTGCAAATAAATAATAATAAATAATGAAAAATATTCCATTCCACGAGCAAAACAACATCTGAGTTTCTTTATGGAGTTTGGTGCATAATGACCAGTAGCCCCTTGAGAACCAAATTAATTATTACAGGTTGCGTAAAAGCACGCACATTTTCTTTTCAAAATAGCAGCGCTCACGCGAACTATCTATTAGAAGGCGGTGAGTCACGCGTTGTGTTTAAAATATTATTTCGCATGTACTTCGGAATAGCCAAGGCCCGTAAGTAAGTTATCGTTGTATTGGGTTATTTCAAAGCCTGATGCTAGCCCACAATATTTAACAAAATAAATGATATTGCAGTATTTAATAGATATTTATTTTTATTAAATACACGATAACGAAAAGAACCAAAATTACCCGTGTACCGCGGTAGTAGTTACCTTTGAGACTGATGTTAGTCGAGAATGCTTTTAAGGCGACAAGACGCTGTTATCAACACCTTACTGCGTTTGAACGAGATCGTGTAATTCCTGCCAAGTCTTTCTGCAGTATCGCAGAAGCTGGATGTTCCTTCTGCGATACTGTAGAAAGACTCGGTAGGAATGTAGAAACTGTACATTATTGCTGGCAGCGTTGGTCAGGATAATGTACGGTCACAAGAAGACAGGGCTCGAGACAGCCACTACCGAGAGGAAAGACCATGGTGTTCGGCGTATGGATCTGGCGTATCCTACTGCATCTGCAGCAGCAAATTGAGCAGCAGTTGGCACCACAGTGACACAACGAACTGTTAGAAATCGGTTACTTCAAGGACAGCTCCGAACCAGACTCCCTGTAGCGTGAATTCCGCTGATGACAAACCATCGCCATTTGCGACTTCAGTGGTGTCAAGCGAGAGCTCACTGGAGGGCAGGGTGGAGATGTGTTGTGTTTTCTGATGAAAGCGGGCTCTTTCTCGGAACCAGCGATGAGCGTGTGTTGGTTAGAAGGAGACCAGGAGAGGCCCTAGAGCCAATCCGTTTGCATGTTAGACACGCTGGACCTGGAGTTACGGTCTAGGACGCGAGGTCTTATGACAGCAGGAGCACGCTCTTTGTTATGCCACGCACTAACTGCGAAACTGTCTGTCTCGCGATTGGACCTGTTGTACTGCCATTGATGAACAGCATTCCAGGGTGTGATTTCCAGCGGGATAAAGCTCGCCCATACCCCTGTTGTAACCCAGCATCCTCTACAGTGTCGACATGTGGCCTTGACCGACTCGATCATGAGATTTATCTCCAATCGAACAGATATGGGGCATCATCTGACGACAACTCCAGCGTCATCCACAAACACCATCGACGGTTCTTGTATTGACCGACTGGTGCAACAGGTATGGAACTCCGTCTCACAAACTGACATCCGGCGCCTGTACAGCACAATACATAAACGTTTGCAAGCCGCATTTGACAATTTGGGAGCCGGCCGCGGTGGTCTAGCGGTTCTAGGCGCTCAGTCCGGAACCGTGAGACTGCTACGGTCGCAGGTTCGAATCCTGCCTCGGGCATCGATGTGTGTGATGTCCTTAGGTTAGTTAGGTTTAAGTAGTTCTAAGTTCTAGGGGATTGATGACCACAGATGTTAAGTCCCATAGTGCTCAGAGCCATTTGAACCATTTGACAATTTGAGCCTACACCGTTTCTTACTGTACCAGCATTTCACATTTGCAATGTTTTATCTCGCGCTGTGATATCGCAATGTTACTCAGACAAATGTACTCCAGAAATTTCATTTCTATACATTGATGATGATGAGGTCCCATATTCCGAGGAGCTTAGGAGACGATGCGGGAGACCCGTACCGCCGACTAGGCAAGGTCCTAACGCAGGTGGTTTGCCATTGCTTCCTCATTACATTACTATACATTAATTACTCTTATTTTTTGATGTGACGATTTGTTTCCCGTCAATGGAGTTTCAAGACCCAGTTTTGAGTAATCTAGGAACAGAATACGACCCCGTACGTGTCATTATCATGCAAAGATAAGAGTAGACGGACTGAAGTGTATACTTACTCCTTTAAACAGTCATTCTTCTGGCGTTCCATACGAAGATGGAACGAGAAGGTATCCTAATATCTGGTGCTATGATATGTCCCCCCGTCATACGCGACCCAGTGGTTTTCCGAAGTCGGGTTTAAATTTAGATATAAATACAGTTTATAAGCACTTCATAACATACGGAAATTTCGGAGTCGCAGACAATGTACCGTTCCGCAATCCTAATTATTTGTGCGCTCTCATGTACCGAATCGGCGACATGCAGTTCATGACAGTGACATGTACGCTTCTTGCGGATGCGATTTTAACATATTGTATTGTATTTCTTCTACACAATGATAAATCATATATCCGTCGAGTTTTATCGAAAAAAATGAGAAAGTGCTGATGCAAATGGACACTTGAAAAGGATGAGTGTTTTATTGTCTTTCTCATTCATCCTGGATGCGTTGAACTGCCATCTCACAGAATGCTTACGTTAACGATTTGGTCTTACTGCCCCATATTCGGTGAGTCAGTTTATTTCCTTTAGATGTTGCACTCGTCCAGAAGTCTCTACTGATTGCCAGTATTTTGCCAACCTGTGCAGAAAAAGGTAAAAAAAAACAAAAAAAACTTATCCTTATTATCAGACAGTGTATCAGTGTCAACGATGATCCTATCATGGAGTGTTGACAACAGACGCTGTTGAGCTTTGTCTATCCTTGGTGTCCTTCAGTACCCTGTATTCTTTTACTCCAAACCGATCCATAAAAGTAGAACATTACACTGTATCACCATTCATCACAGTTATTACAATACAGACTTGTGCAGAAAATGTGACACAGACATTTTTATATTTCTAATATGGTTAACATTATTAAGAATTTAATAGAGACCGTGATACGTAATGAGGCCTAAATAACGAGGATATGCGGAAACTCATACTGAGGGGAACTTTAAATGAGTAACCTCACGTTTAGAGTGATTAGACACCAGATTGCAGAGTAGAATTTAGCTTTTTGAATGGGTACGGTTTAGCATAGTAGCACGCTCAACTCGCGACCTTTGCCTTCAGCGGGCAAGTGCTCTTACCGATTGAGCTACCCAAGCACGACAGACGATCCCTCCTCACAGCTTTACTTCACCCATTTCCTCATTTCCTACCTTTCAAGCTGCACACAATTCTCCTGACAACCTTGCAGGACTAGCGCTGCTGGAAGAATGAATATCCCGCATACATGGCCTAGCCATAGATTGCTGGATGTTTCCAGAATGAAATGTTCACGCTGCAGCGGAGTGTGTGCTGATATGAAAATTCCTGGCAAGTTAAAGCTGTGTGCCGGACCGAGACTCGAATTCTTCCAGGAATGCTAGTCCTGAAAGTTTTGCAGGAATAAGTCTGCGCAGTTTGGAAGGTAGGAGATACGGTACTGCCGGTACTAGAGCCGTGAGAACTGGTCGTTAGTCGTGACTGGGTACCTCAGTCGGTAGAGCACTTGTCCGCAGAAGGCAGAGGTCCCGTATTCGAGTCTCGGTCCGACACATTATCTTAATCCGCCAGGAACTTTCAAGAAGAAACCCCATCTCAATGTTTTAGGGAGGTCCAGAAATACACATGAGAGTGGATTATAATGGTTTGTATACAAGCTAACGTCTTGGCAATCATGTCGCTAGATCATATGTAAGGACCACACATTAAACCCTAAAATCCAGTGCGTCTGATGTTTTATTGTCATATATACACTCATGCTCGTAAACTAAGGATAATGCTAATACATGGTGAAACAACGCTCTGGCGGGCAGTTTGCGGGTTTAAATCACCTCAGGGCATGGCCATAAGGTGCATTTGACATGCGGTCGTCGCACGGTGGCGATGGCAGCAGTCCACATACGCAGTGGTGTGTTGGTGCATGTCAGAGTACGGTGCAGCGAGTAAGTGTGCAGACGTTTTCAGACGTGCTAATGGTGACTGTGTGTTGAAAATGGCTCAAAGAACAGATATCGATGACGTTATGAGTGATAGAATACTAGAGCGACTGGAGACTGGTCAAACACAGCAGGTCGTAGCACGGGCCCTTCGTGTGCCACAAGGTGTGCCCTCAAGATTATGGCAACGATTCCAGCAGACAGGAAACGTCTTCAGGCGCTGCAGTACGGGACGTCCACAGTGTACAATACCACAAGCAGACCGATATCTCACCATCAGTGCCCGCAGAAGGCCACGGAGTACTGCAGGTAGCCTTCCTTGCTCCGGACCCTACCGCAGCCACTGGAACAGTTGTCTCCAGACACACTGTCTACAGACGAATGAACAGACATGGTTTATTCGCCCGGAGACCTGCAAGGTGCATTCCACTGACCCCTGGTCACAGGAGAGCCCGTAAAGCCTGGTGTCAAGACCACGGTACTTGGTCATTGGAACAGTGGTCCCAGGTTATGCTCACGGGCGAGTCCAGGCATAGTCTGAACAGTCATTCTCGCCGGGTTTTCATCTGGCGTGAACCATGAACCAGATGCTAATCCCTTAATGTCCTTGAAAGGGACGTGTATGGAGGTCGTGGTTTGATTGTTTGGGGTGGAATTATGATTGGTGCACGTACACCCCTGCATGTCTTTGACAAAAGAACTGAAACAGATCAGGTGTATCGGGATGTCATTTTGCACCAGTATGTTAGCGTTTCCAGGGGTGCAGTTGGTCCCACCTTCCTCCTGATAGATGATAACGCACTGCCCCACCGACCTGCCACCGTGGAGGAGTGCCTTGAAACAGAAGATGTCAGGCGAATGGAGTGGCCTGCCTGTTCTGCAAACCTAAACCCCATCGAGCACGTCTGGGATGCTCTTGGTCGACGTATCGCTGCACGTCTTCACACTTCACTTCAGGAGCTCCGACAGGCACTGGTGCAAGAATGGGAGGCTGTACCCCAGCAGCTGCTCGACCACCTGCTCCAGAGTATGCCAACCCGTTGTGCGGCCTGTGTACGTGTGCATGGTGATCATATCCCGTATTGATGTCGGGGTATGTGCGCAGGAAACAATGGCGTTTAGTAGCACATGTGTTTCGGGACGGTTTTTCTCAACTTATCACCAATACCGTGGGGTTACAGATGTGTGTCGTGTGTGTACCTTAAGTCCCAATGCTATTAGCGCCAGTTTTGTGTAGTGCCGCGTTGTGTGCGACCACATTCTGCGATTATCCTTAATTTATGTGCATGAGTGTAGCTTTAAGTTAATGTATATTCCTCTGTGGCCACATTCCTTTGCTTTCTGATGCGAAATATGCTAGTTCTCCTTCGACTGTATGTGAGTGGCACTGTCCAGTCACATTAATGTGACCACCGCCTATGTTCGTCATCAACATGCTACAGCCACCCACAGACGGCAAGTAGTTAGCACTAGCAGTGAAGGGTACATAGTGCGTGCTTGGGGGACGCGGAAAACAGTGCAGCCGTTGTCGTAATGCGGAAACGGAGCCATTTATAGGACGTCGCCCAAAACGGTATGATGTTTGGCTTTCGGGTCAAGGGTGGAAGCATTTCCGAAACGGGGAAGTATCTAAACTGTTTGCTTGCCGCCGTGGTTGAAGAATACCATGCACGGCAAAACGGCGCTATCCAAAAACGGCATCGAGGCAACTATGGAGTACTACGGGCTATAGATGACAGGGATAAACGACGGCTGCGGAGATGCGTACGGGCGAGTAGACGTGCAACTGTTGAGCAACTGACCTCCCAGATGAATCAAGAAGCTACCAGCAGTACCACCTCACGACCGTCCTGCGAACGTTACTGCTTATGGACCTCTGCAGCAGGTGCCTACTTCATGCACCCATGCCGACTGCTGGATGTCCACTAAGTAGCGATAGGCGGCCTTTTCAGAGGAATCACGTTTTATACTCGATAGGACGGACGGCTGTTGGCGTGTACGGAGCGAAACGTCTGAAAGTGAACACCCTGAAACAACCGACGGAAGTGTCCAGGCCTCAGGAGGAAGCGTTATGGTCTGGGGAATTTTTTCCTGCAATTGCCTGGGTGATCTCATCAATCTGGAATGCACAGTGGATCAACATAAGTGTGTATCTATTCGTGGGTACCATGTCCAACCCTTTACGCAGTTTGTTTTTCTTCGGGAAGATGTCATCTACCAACAGGACAATGCAACGAGTCGCACAGCTCGCAGTGTGCGTGAGTGATTCCAAGAGCACCAGCATGAGTTTACCGTACCCCCATAACCACCAAACTCTCCACATTTAAACGCCATCGAGAACCTGTGGGACCATCTCGACAGAACTGTTCGCGACATGGATCCTCAAGGGCAGGAGTCGGCATGTCTCCACCACATACCTGTCGCTACCTTCCAGGATCTCACTGATTCTCTTCCTGCGCGTCTCGCAGTGGTCCGCGCTGTAAAAGGTGGTTATTCAGGCTGTTGACAGGTAGTCACATTGATATGGGCGGACAAGGTGTTTCTGTTGAAGCTGCCATTAGTCCGTATTGTCAGCAGTATACAGTAAACACCATTGATTCACGCAGATCGCAACAAAAACCAGCTAACAATGTTCAAATGGCTGTGAGCACTATGGGACTTAACATCTGAGGTCATCATTCCCCTAGACTTAGAAATACTTAAACCTAACTAATCTAAGGACATCACACACATCCATGCCCGAGGTAGGATTCGAACCTGCGCCGTAGCAGCAGCGCGGTTAGGGACTGAAGCGCCTAGAACCGCTCTGCCACAGCAGCCAGCAGCTAACAAGGGCATAAAGTAATGTTTTAGCGACTGCGGTATTTGGATACGGGCGAGGAGGCTCGATAAACTCTAAATGAATAAGTACTGACATTTTAAGCGGTAAAATACGAATATGTCCCTTCACTTATCAGCGTATCGTGCATTTGTGATTCGTCACGCTATAGATTACACAGTGTTCAGTGAAGCTTCAAAAGCATATAGTAGAATGCCATTTATTAATATCCGTTGAGCCTCGTGTTAATAAAAACAACAAGTAAGGCCTACCTCACTTTAGATGTGTGTCCCGAAAGAAAAAAATTACGTAACTGTTTTATGTACTGCTGTTTCACAGCCACACGTATTACCCATCCAAGCATTTCCTACTTGCGACAGGCACAGACATTTAAGTGGTTTTAGCTGTTTCAGCTATGGCCGTAATTATCTGTGCCCTAAATCTCCGCCTTGTCCACTACTGACCGTTACCCCTGCGGAGACGTAAAAGTAAAGAACACGCCGTGTACCTCTGTCTCATTTCTGTCGCAGGCACAACCAGCAGCGCTGACTCTGAGGAGGGACGCTGCAGATTTTATCGGAACATTTTTCCGCGAGCGCTTTAAAAAACGGGTACAAGCTACCGCGAAACTGCCGCAGCTGTTCGCAGAGATGGAAGTTGGAAACAGCCGTTTGTACCCCAAACGTCCGAGTGAGATAAACTCCTGTGACGCGGATGTAACGGTAGGGGGGAGACAAGAACTGTGAGTAAAATGTAAGTGATGAAACTGCAGTGAAAATTTAACCATCTACTTGGGTATCTTCATGCTTGTACAGGTTTCGCGAGTTCCTCCAGAGAGAAAAGACGCCTGCCATACAGAATAATAAAACTCGGAAACATGCAGAACATATGAATACATTACTTTAAGATGTCGCTGAAGTAAATACCGAAACTTGGTCCTACTAAAACAGACGTAAGTTGTAAGTGTGAGTATGAATAAGTCGCCAGCAATTACCATCATAACTGCGTTGATTGAAAGAAGTACACAGATTACGCAGTAGTTTAAATTACACGTCGCAGAACGCGAAAAGAAAATTAGTAGGTAATTACAGATCATAATTCCGTAATAAAAGACCAGAGGAGAGGAGTAATTATGAGACAATTTGGATTTGGAAGAAGAATCGGAGAATCATGATCCCTATATGAATCATCATCATCATCATCATCAGCCAATTCAATCATTAGATGATGTGGCCTCTTCGAGTTGTGGATTCAGGTAGGCTTTCAGAAGTCTTCTCCAAGTGGGACGGTCTTGGGCAGTTCTCTGCCAGGTGTTACCAGCGATCTTCTTGATGTCTTTGTCCCATCTGTCTGGCGGTCTTCCTCTAGGCCTTCGGTGCTCTCTCGGACTCCACTCCAGTACTAGCTTCGTCCATCTGTTGTCTTTTCTTCTTGCAACGTGGCCAGCCCACTGCCATTTCAAGGAACCTACTCTTTCTAAGATGTCATTAACCTTCATCACAGACCGGATGTCATCTGCCCTTTTCCTGTCCTTTCTTGTATAGCCCAGCATTGATCTCTCCATGGCACTCTGTGCTGTCCTAAGTTTCCCTTTTGTGAATGAGTTCAGTGTCCATGTCTCGCAGTCATACGTCATCACGGAAGACTGCATTGATCAAATACTGCTTTCTTCAGATTTACTAGCATTTTTGATCCGAATACTTTTCAATTCTTCCCAAATGCTTGCCAGCCAAGCTTGATGCGTCGATAGATTTCTGGTCTTATGTCTCCCTTCATATTTATAATCTGGCCAAGGTAGACATATTCTCTGACCTCTTCTAGTAGACTGTCCTTGACTTTCACATCTCCAGCTGGGACCCATTTGTTGAATATTACTTTTGTTTTGGAAAGGTTCATGTTCAAGCCAACGAGCTGACATTCCGATGCAAGATCTGTAACTAAGTTTTGGAGCTCTGCGAAGTCTTTGGCCAGTAAGGCAATATCATCAGCAAATCTCAAATTGGTAAGCCTTCTTCCATTAATTCTAATTCCCTTACCTTCCCAGCTCAGCTTTGACTTAGCCATTTCCAATACAGCAGAGAACAGTTTTGGGGAGATGGGATCGCCTTGCTTGACGCCCCTCATGATGCGGAATTCTTGAGTTGATTCGCCGATGTTAACATAAGCTGAAGAATTCTCGTAGATTTTCCTGAGCACTTCAATGTATGCTGCTCTCACTCCTTGTTCACTCAAAGCTTGGAGGATAGCTACATGGCTAACGGAGTCAAATGCCTTTTCAAAGTCAACAAAGGCAATGCAGAGAGGCAGTTGGTATTCATTCGCTCTGCTCATCACTTCACTAACGGTCAGAATGTGGTCAATAGTGCTAAAATTGCTGCACTATATGAATATAAAAAAAAATTGTCATTCAGTGTGAGAAAGCTGAGACGGATCGTGGTCGATGCGTCGGGAATAGCATAGGGCACACCTAACAAAAAAGGTACAGAAAAAATGTGTACGGGCTACATTAAATATAGAAAAGAAATGAGAAGACAGATACATTTAAGGAAACTGTCCCATGGGTCCTGCAGCATGTTATAGCGCCAGCATAATGCTAAGCAAGAAATAGTTCGCTGAGGTTAAACATTATAAAAAAAATTAAAAATTAAAAATAAAAAACTGAAAAGCCGCGCAACTAACCATCTGAAGAGCAGATGAAGATCAAGCAATGAGGTTTCCAACAGCGTAATGCACTCAACTGAACAAAAGAAAAACAGTTTACTCACGATTTCTGTATCACAACATCAAATACACTACACGTATAAAATATAAAGTAGATAGATGTTTAGTACGCCAGTTGCTCATCAAAATCATGAAAAATTTTCTGGTGACTGGTTAGTAACGACCACCAGACATAAACGTAATGCGCCCTTCATCACACAAGAACTTACATCAAACAAGGTGATTTTTAGGTACAGATAACCCAAAAGCATTTTTCCTCCGCAGATACACCAAAACACTGTGTACAGCTAACGATACACAAGAGCGCAGCGGAGTTACAACCAAGTCCAAATCTCGAACTTTGACAGAAAGTACAATAATGCCAAGCTTGTCGTGAACCAGCGTGAACAGAGAGATGATATCTGATGCGAAATACAAATGCACATGCAGGGTCGATCTATTAGACTTCATAAATGACATCGACCCTATCTGAACAGCGTGGTACACTGGCATTTAACTATACGGGCTCCACCAATTTCAAGCACGTGTTGCGAGACCAGCAGGTGGGGACCAATCGCGCGAGTCGATACGCAGTATACATTATCTGTATCGGCTGCAGTGTCCATAACAGTGTCGTTATCAGGCGGAGATACAAGACACTCGCTACAAGAACCCCGATCAAAGTTACTTTTCCCTCTCTCAACTGTACAAACGCTGATATACGCAGTTTCCCAGGTATTCTTCCTGTGGTGTCACCGCCAGACACCACACTTGCTAGGTGGTAGCTTTAAATCGGCCGCGGTCCATTAGTACATGTCGGACCCGCGTGTCGGCACTGTCAGGGATCGCAGACCGAGCGCCACCACAAGGCAGGTCTCGAGATACGGACTAGCACTCGCCCCAGTTGCACGGACGACGTAGCTAGCGATGCACACTGACGAAGCCTCGCTTATTGGCAGAGCAGATAGTTAGAATAGCCTTCAGCTAAGTCAATGGCTACGACCTAGCAAGGCGCCATTAGTAACATTGCATGTGTCTAAAGAGTCTCACTTGTATCGCCACAATCTCCAGATGTACCAAAAGGATGGATTAAAGTTAAGTATTCCAGAAGCTACGTACTTTTCTTTATAGCATTCATTACGTATCCTGTTTCAGACCTCACGCCATCCTGCTTTAGCTTAGCGCGTGCCTTTCGGCTTCCTCTCATTGTGTCTAGGCTGTCTTGTCTAGACACAACACTTCCCTCTTAGTATCGCTCATTATATGATATCGAATAATTCCAAGAAATTATTTCCACATGTTGTGCACATAGCAAGTGAGTACCCACAAGGCAGCGTTGCTGGTTTATTGTTCCGTAATAACGTGAACCAAGCTACTGCACTTATCACACTAATCTGAGGGCTAGTGTCACACCTTTAGTTCTGAATGAATTGATGGGCAATGTAACAGTAGATTATTGCCGCTTTCTTACAGTAACCCTTATTAATGTTTGGCCTCCTCACATGGCTGAAATATGGTTCAGATCGCATTGCCCTGTTGTGTCGGTAGTCTGCTACATTTTCACGATAAAATGCTAGAAGAGATATTATGCCGGGTAATTTTAGTAGGGCTGAAGTCTCTCGCCTAGATGACTTACTGCAGTGGCATCCAGCCATGTCACGACTTTGCACTCCATAGAAATGACTTTGACATTACTACAACTCTGCCTCTCGTATCGGATGATTTCCACGTGCTTTGGATAGTGTGGTGTAGCATCTCTATCTAAGTGGACAAGTTGTACGTGTCCGGAAAGTTGTCCAGCAGGTAGAACCAATCGCGCTGATTTAAAGATGACTGGACATGGTATCTGCACCGTCAAACCACCTCCTTCAAACTGACGATACTTTACGCCACTATCCAGTGCTCGCAAATCAATTTCTTCACACCCTGTTGCATAGTAAGATATCCTTCGGTTTTGGCTTACGTAGAATGTTCTCAACAGATTCTTGGCCGTCTGCTCATAGTGTTTTAATGCTGCCTCCATGTTTTCCTTGTTAGGGATTTCCCTTGTTGCCCGTCGTATGCTCTAATATGGTTACGACTGCCCTCTTTGTAGCTAATGAGAAGTTATCGAATTTTGGCATATCAGTGTGCCTACGCTTAACAAGGGGAGGCCGCCAATTGTGAAATTCAGATTCGATTCATACTGCGCATAATAAAAGCTCATGGCCAGAGGTGTAATGTGGCAAAGCACCAAGATGCACTTCTCAGCCGTTGTCGAGAAAATCGACAGTTAAAAGAAATCGTTGCGGTGAAATACTCTCTACGATTATCAACTTTGTACAGCGTCGTGGCGCAGCGGTAAGCGCTCGGGTTCGTAAGCCGGAGGTCGCCGGATCGAATCTCGTGCCATGCCACTTTTTTAATTATTAGTTTTTGTAATTCATATATATATATATATATATATATATATATATATATACATATATATATATAACTATTAATGAATTGCTTATGCATGTTGGTGAAGGCGGATCGCTCTCCAATTGTACCGCCTCCATTTTTCCGTTTTTTTTTATTAACTGGGTGGACCAAAGCTCTCCCGGCCGCACTGATTTTCGACGATGTTATAAGTTGCGCTAGGGACCGCATCTACCTTCTTTCGAAGTTAGCAGGCAACTACACTGTTATGCGGTGGCTCGTTTCGGCCCATTCAACATCTGTCCTTCAAGTGTAACGAGCGAGTAACGGAGTTTATATTTCATACCTGCCACAGCAAATTTGTGTTCGTGGTGTCTCTATTCTAATTGGAACGTTTGACTTACGCTATACGTATTCGTTTCGGAATATCGTTTCTACGTCTTCCGTTAACTATACGTGGTTAACATTATGAAGACAATTAATAACATT
Source organism: Schistocerca americana (assembly GCF_021461395.2). Taxonomy (NCBI): domain Eukaryota; kingdom Metazoa; phylum Arthropoda; class Insecta; order Orthoptera; family Acrididae; genus Schistocerca; species Schistocerca americana. Next base: position 118,339,303 of record NC_060119.1, read on the forward strand.
TGTGAAATATAACTTTGTTTGCAGGAAACATAATGATGTTCGAAGTCGCCAGTTATATATATGTATATATATATTTGAATTACAAAAACCTTGGCGACTTTCGGATTACGAACCCGAGCGCTTACCGCTGCGCCACGACGCTGTAGAAAATTATTAATCGTAGAGAGTATTTCACCGCAACGGTTTCTTTTAACTGTCGACTTTCTCGACATCGGCTGAGAAGTGCATCTTGGTGCTTTGCCACATTACACCTCTGGCCATGAGCTTTTATTATGCGCAGTATGAATCGAATCTGAATTTCACAATTGGCGGCCTCCCCTTGTAAGTTAAAAAAAAATAATGGTTCAAATGGCTCTGAGCACTATGGGACTTAACATCTGAGGTCATCAGTCCCCTAGAGCTTAGAACTACTTAAACCTAACTAACCTAAGGACATCGCGCACACATCCATGCCCGAGGCAGGATTCGAAACTGTGACCGTAGCGGTTGCGCGGTTCCAGACTGAAGCGCCTAGAACCGCTCAGCCACTCCAGCCGGCTACGCGTAAGTCATACAGCGAAAGGAAATCGGCAACTTCCTTTATCACTCTCTAGCGTGATCCGAAGTGTTCAGCACCATCAGTATGCTTGAGAGAAATATTTTCAATTAGGATGAAGCAGATGACGATGAGCTTCGAGGATGAGGGCTAGGACTGTTGCGAATCGGACATATTCGCTATTGTGTAACTGGTATTCCACAAGACTTGAAGTACCGATTCGTTACTTCCTAATACGTTTCGTTCCTCTGGTATTCTTTCCCGCCGAGCAATTTGCGTCCGAAACAAAGCAGCTGGGCGCCTTTCACATTTCAAATCGTTACTTTCGGTTTAGCAAATCTGTATCGACACGGAGTGTGTTGACACTGTAGCGGAGTGTGGGAGAAAGATAAGAGAGGGTGATATTTATACGTGCTTATGATAAATCCCTTTCATCAAAAATATTTCTCTTCTTCATGCCTCCTCTGTGTTACCATAAATGACGTGTTACTGACGTCTTTTGTACCAAGATTGCAGTACACGAGAGGTGCTTATTTGCTTCTACCGCCCTGAGTGGAATGCGTAAGTTATAACAAATGGTCACCAACCTGCAGTCTTCTATAGTTGTTGTCCCCTGCGCAGAAAACAACACGTAGGTCGTGAATCCGTAATCTTGAGGCTGTAGGAAACTCTTAGCGAGGAACTGTTGTTTTATAAACGATTAATTTACAATCAGTTTGTTTCTATGGGATGCCATTCGCTTTTTAATTAGAACACCAGAAACCACACAGTTACACTCCACTCCAGAGTCACAAGTACTTGCGATTCATCAACAAAATAATTAACTGCGTATTTCTGTAGTTACAATCACGCTGTTCTCGACTAGACATTGCAAGTTAAGTCGTATCTGATACCGCGGCAGACATGTCTGTCCTCCGAGGTTTCCCAACTAGTTTTCACATTTACAAACCATCGAAAATTAAGTCTCAACTGATAATGCGGCTGACATGTCCGTACTCCGAGACTGCGGAACGAGCTCTGATCTTACAGCCTAACCACTTCGCCAGCCATCCAAGTTAGGCGCGATTCGAAGATCGCCCAAGTGCTTCGTCTGCCTTTTCGTTTTGCAGTTGTTTATTGTTCTGCTGGTTGTCAATAGTTGTGAAATAACGGAATGACAGCACGCTATTGAGAGATGCTTTCATTTGACATCTTCGACTACTATTAGTAACAGAGGATTGTCATTTTGGCGAGCAACTTCCGAATCCAGGTGCCAATCGCGGAGAAGAATAACAATTTAGGCGGTCTTTCTCACCATACCCGTACCGAACAAACCGTCTGTCATCGGTGCCTCAGACCACATGACGTCAAATCAGCCACAGCTGCCTTCCAAACTGCTCTAAAAAGAGCTTCCTGTAGCCGAATATGATGGCTGTAAATCCAGAAATATTACAAGCGTAATAAGATGAAACTAAAAGGTACAAAAATGTGGATTCAGTATTTTACATTCGTGAGTATGATTCACAGTGAGTAAATTAAAGTGCTAGTATTCATTTAATAAATACGGAGTTTTCCATGCTTTCAGTATTGTCCTTCATATTTGTTTACTGTATAAATATCAGTATGAGTTTCTGCTGAAAATAAAAACTACACGACTCAGTATTCTTTGAAATGCAGCTTTAGCGTTTATCTTATAAAGACTCCCACGAGTAAAGTGTTTTATTTGATTTTTGTGTCTTTTTTTTTGTATTTCCGTTTTTATCCCTTTTCTGCTATGGAAACAGCGTAGAAGGCATACTCCTGGTCAGGATCAAGTTACAATTCCTTACATAAGGTGCAGAACGCTATTGTAACGTAGACAGCTGTCATACGCTAGGTGAAGTCAACTGAGCCTATCTCCATGCTCTCACTTACTAAAACTGTCATAAATTACTTTCGAAATCGTCATCAGTGTACGGTCTTGTTAGTATTTTAAATAACTGTCTCCTAGTTATGTTTCTATAATGAAATATAGTGCGGTACTAGTCTTAAACGCCGGCCGCTGTGACCGAGCGGTTCTAGGGGCTTCAGCCCGGAACCACGCTGCTGCTACGATCGCAGGTTCGAATCCTGCCTCGGGCGTGGATGTGTAGTTAGCCTTAAGTATTTCTAAGTCTAGGGGACTGATGACCTTAGATATTAAGTCCCATACTGCTTAGAGCCATTTGAACCATTTAGGCTTAAACACCGGAAGTGCATAATTGACTCGAATTACTGAACTACACATAATCGCACTTTGAGATTTCATTGCGGTGTGAAAAACACACGCGCTGTAATCAGAGCTTCTAGGGCGCACTAAATCTATGGGTAAGAGTCTCCTGAATATACAAGCTCAGCCTACTGAATGAAGGATCCCAGTGAAGTGTGAGTGGTTGGACGTAATGTGTCTGATTGTGTTTCGTATCTTATTGGACACAATAGGGTATGCAAGACAAGACGTATGGCCAACGTGACGTTCAAGGGAAGCTAGGGTCGAGGACAAAAAGTGAGAGGTATATGATGACGCTACTCACAAATTAGAAAAAAAGTCAGATTTATTGAATATCGGTAGTTGATCTAGTTTCTCACGAAACCAGTACAAGTAAACGTTGCATAAAGTGTATATTTAAGGCTGTCATAAAAAATATATATAAAATATAAATACAATTATATAAAAAGTGAAAAGAACGTTTGTAATATGTAATTGAAGAGAAAAATTGAGATTAGTGTCAACAACAATCCTGGTTACGTAAAGGGTATATCCGGGGCCGTTAAATACTTTGTAGTTAGCGATTTGCAATATTTCTCTACTGGTACCGAGTCTCTGAAAGCCTTTAGTTTCGTAACTACATGCTCGGCAGCTGTCAGGGAATACTGAAGGCATTCCCATAGTCAATCTGTAGCAAGAAGTAGAATACTTTACCGCTGGCTCTCTCCGGCTCTTCACATAGATGATGCAGTTCTCCTAGTCTCATGTTTGATGTTGTTAGTCTGTGTAGCCTCACTTGTCAGCTAAATTATATTAATGGATTTATGCAGACTCGCTAGCCAAATAAATTATATTAAAGTGTTGTAGCTCATGTCTGCCTATGTGCAACCAAATAGGAGCAAATTTCGTTTCATCAGGTGCATTTTGCCTCAATTTTCAGTGGTACTGATATTGTGGACAGGTACGTGAGTAGCTTGCGTGCTGTGCTGACAAGAATTATTAGCGGCGTAAGCAAATAAATTGCTTAACAAGTGCAACAGCGAATCACACATGTTAAGAATTCCAACGCATACTGCCACTAAAGACGCCTGAAAAAAGTTGGGTGAAAAGCGCCTCTGAAAACGAAAATTATATTTTTTCAGTTGCTCATCGACATGACTTAAAGATGACTAATATGAAATTTTGTTAATCTGCTTCATTTGGATAGTACGGAACTGACCTTGCAGTCCCTTTGTTTCCGATGCGTTTATTGTATCATACGGTACACATTGTCTAGAACAGGGGTTCCCAACAAAACTTTCTCGAGGACCACCTCATCGAGCATGATTGGTACCTTGTCATATCACAGTATCAAGTACCTAAAAAAGCCAAATTAAGAGTCTTTTTATACGTTTTCTATTTTTGGTACTTAGAAAAAACATTGGCATTTTCATTGTTGAAAAAATATTGAGCTTAAATCTTTTTCAATTTAGTCATCATTGTTATTGTTAAATTTTTGATTACTGCTCAAAATCTTTTTCTTCAAATCTGGGTGTTTAGTATAACAAACTCCTTAAAAAACATTGAGTATGAACTGAAAATGATAGGAAAAAATTAAAACTGAATGACTTACGTGCTTGAACATCAAATGCATTATCTTCCTCTTCATCTGTAGGCCTTCCTCGTTTTAACGAACCACTTTTTAACGAACGGTCCCCTTTTAATTACGTGAACTGTAGCTTCCGCGAAAAACAACGCTTTACAAACACTACTGTTTTATTACAGAATGTTGAATATGTAAACAACACGGTCTGTGAAAGCACTGGCAATAAATTGACAATGGCCAATTGTCGTCTGAAATGCGAGTTTCTGTGTAAAGTGACTGTCAGTTGTCAGGAGCAAAGAGGCACCGCGCGCAGTCTAACGACATACAGCAGAACTATTTTCCTCTATCCAATTCTAGTTTTGCGCTAGAGTGTGCTAGTGTCAGTTGGCTCTAGAAAGACGTTAGACGCAGAAGTTAGCGTTCGCTAAAGCTCTGCTCATACAGAAAGCGGCCAAACAAAAAATCTGTTATCATACGAAGTATATTTAATATACTTTTTATTCTGATAGCACCTTGCGAACGCCACTGGCATAGCTCCCGGACCCCTGGGGGTCCGCGGACCACCTATTGGGAACCACTGGTATAGAAAGTAGAGCTCCACTGTCCGTCGTGTGATGCAGCAGTACACCTGTTCGACGCCTGACTGGCGGCTGACTGTGTGTCTGACGTCACTCGGATGCTGTGGGCGAAATTCAGCGACCGGTCGTATTCGATCGACGAAATGCCCGAGCAGTGAGTGCGTAAGGTAGAGTGCCAGTTGACATAAAGAGGGCCTGGAATTTATCAGCAGAGGTTGCTGGAGGACACGATGAATGAGTCAGGTAAATGACACGCCGGGCGAACGCACACGCCATGGAAGCAGTGGCACCGTTCAACCTCGATGTTCCTTGCTACATGTAGCCGGTCGTAGTCCTACTGAAATGTGGCAGTTGGTGTTGCTTGTTAGCGAGGCAACAGCTCGTCCTTTAAAATCTCCCTTCTGTAACGACTGCAGCTCAGAGTGACCTTAATATGTGGTGTATTGTATCAAATGCCACATCAGGCGACCACACTTAACGTTTGTCCCCTCCATCGGTTCACAACGCCGGCAAAAGGACTGTGGCCACGACTTTGCCGCCTGACACGAATACGGCCGACACTGTAGGTCAGGCCGAAGTGGTACTCAGCAAAAAACTTCTCCCGCAGAGCGCTATAGCGACAGTGGTCGCGCACTCATTACAGTAAGAGGTGATTGCGGCTTTTGTGTTACGGAGTCAAAAGCAATGAAAAGCGTCCTGCTTCTAAAGCCTACGGCAAGCGTCGACGGGAAAGGTCAATACTCGTTTCATTGCTGCAACGTCCAGCCAGACGACGCTGAATGGACCGCAATGGCCAGGTGGACAGGACTGCGGTCATCCTACACTACGTGGTCCAGTGTCTGCTAACCGCTGCATTCGACCCTCTTCCATTCACTACGCAAGTCATTGTGACATTAGCATTCCCTGAACAAATTGCAATACGGTTCTCTGTAATATCCATTTGCCAGAGGACTGTGATTCTACACCGTTAGAACTCACTAATGTATTTCGCGCTTTGCTGGCGAGAAGCATAGTCCTGTTTGCTATCGCGTTCACAACTAGTGAATGATCTTCAAGTTCTGAGCTGGCCACAAGTAACGTCGCTCCTGCACCGAGGTTTACTCTGCTCTCCCTGCAATATTAATTGCTGGAACACTGGTGCAGCTATCTTTCGAGCGTCGGTTTACCCATTATGACTGGATGCAGAATTTTCACAACCACTAGCACTTTTTACAGCTGCTCAACCTACAATGTTTTTGACATTTCTTGCATCAGCGGTTATCGAAACTTCCTGACAGATAAAAGCTGGGTGCTGAACCGGGAGTCGAACCCTAGCTCACCTTTCACGTGTAACAAAACACTGAATCGCAAGAGAAACTGTTATAGGCATGCGTATTCAAATACAGAGATATGTTAACTAACAGAATACGGCGATGCGGTCGGCAACATGCAGGAATTTCAGAACCAGGTACACAGAACACCTCAGAGCACTGAAAAGCAATAGATCACACTCAACATTTGCAGGCCACCTGATAGCACACAATCACCACCCAAGAAACATTGAAGCTGACTTACATATCCTTAAAACCAGTAGCAGCTTGTACCAAAAATTACCCATAGAAGAAAACTATCACATCCAAAAATCAGTAGCCCAAGGAAAGAAAGTACTCAATGAATACAAATCACTGTGAAATAAAACCCTCTTTCCCACAATAGATGAACTATACAAATAACACCCACACCTAAACAACCCAGGAAAAGAAAATTCTCCCTCCCTCCCTCTCTCAAGAAAACCAAACACCACAGACGCAAAATACACTTAAAACTGGCGCGCCTCACCCAGCCAATCGCGCTACGAAACAAATGAACACCACACAGGCACAATAACACGTAATGGAGGCGAAAACTCTGCCTATGGTTTGAAAAATCGGAGAGAGTGCAGTGTCAAGCGACCATAAGCCATGAAATCTGCCTATTCACTTAACCAACAACACATGAGAAAGCACCACCATAATAAAACCGTAAGTTACACATGAAAAACGTGATATATATTCATTTTCGTTTATAAATACGTAATAAACAGAAAAATGAAAAATTCCTTTTGCTGTTTTGCAGATGAGAAGTTGTATATTGTGTAGCAGAATAGCTACCAAAATAAATGTCCAATAGTATTATGTAAGGTATGTAAACTAATCCATAAATCCACTCTTTTTGCCAATTAGCTATAAACAGAACTTTGGCATAATGTTATAAACAACACATAGTGCCTCAGGTCGTTAATAAATATCTCAACTGTGAACTATGAACAAATGGTGTGTAATATTATACAACAATTATTCATTCACAATTGTAAATATTAGGTACCAAAAGTTTCGCTAAATGTTAATATGTAACAACAATTTTACAGTTAAAGAATAAAAAGAATCCACTGAAGACAGCACAATATGTGGTGAAACATGTCTGGGCGAAACAAAAGAGGAAAAAGGTGTCTTCCATAAGGCGGAATTCCTCTTCCCATTATTGAGCATATCAGGAATGCCGTTTAACGTGCTGTTCAGTAGAGGTCTCCACCCCTTCGTACGCTTGCGGATTTATGGGCAGCCGTGCAGGATTCATGGTGTCAGTTCCCTCCAGCACTACTTCAGTGGTTAGTCGAGTCCATGCCACGCCGTGCTGCGGCACTTCTGTGCGCTCGTGGGGGCCTTGCATGATACCAGGCAGGTGTGTCAGGTTCTTTGGCTCTTCAGTGTATTACCGAGAAAGTTGCTGGAAGAACTGAAGCTGTGCCCACTGGTCGTGTTTCGCGCATTCCCTGCCAGTTCAATTCTTGTCCGCGGAACGGAAGGTTTCGCATTCGAGTCCCGGTTCAGCGCACAGTATTAATGTCATGACGTTCAAAATAGCAAATACTCCACTGCAGAGCGAAAGAATCGCTCTGGAAATGATTTTTCATTGGTATATTTTTATTATAATATACTTCAAGCGTTGTTCCCGACCGGTTGTAGGCGCTTCAGTCCGGAGCCGCGCTGCTGCTACGATCGCAGGTTCGAATCCTGCCTCGGGCATGGATGTTTGTGATGTCCTTAGGTTAGTTAGGTTTAAGTAGTTCTAAGTTTAGGGGACTGATGACCTCAGATGTCAAGTCCCACAGTATATAAAAAGGTGTTCCCATGTGGACGTAATGTGCTGTTTTAGTCTCTTCTGTACCTAAGGTCCATCACCGTTCCCTTTGGATCCCTACGTAATTCGGTGCTCTCCGATACACACGATCGAACAGCGGAGGAGTGGTACTCAAGCGTCAACTTAAGGTTACAATATCTCCGGATGTAATTAACATTTTACAATGCAACAAACGGCACTGATTACGTATTTGTTTATATGTTCAGATGTGCTAACAAAACTAACGGGGTTCCATTTAAAAAAACGTAGGTTTGTGTTAAAAAAACATACTTCCGTGCATTTTTTTATGGTTTGTATTAACCAATTACACTAGCCCCTTTCCTCACGTTAGGTCTGTGGAATCGATTCGTCAGTATTTGATGTGGTTTACGAAATATATCCAGCGGTAATGTTAGGTGACTCACCCTGTATATACAGGGCCAAATATCTCACGAAATAAGCGTTAAACGAAAAAACTACAAAGAACGAACTAGCTTGACGGGGAAAACCAGATGACGCTATGGTTGGCCCGCTAGATGGCGCTGCTATAGGTCAAACAGATGTCAACTGCCTTTTTTTTAAAGACTACCCCCCATTTTTCATTAAATATTCGTGTAGTACGTAAAGAAATATGAATGTTTCAGTTGGACCACTTTTTTCGGTTTGTGATAGATGGCGCTGTAATAGTCACAAACGTATGGCTCACAATATTAGACGAACAGTTGGTAACAGGTAGGTTTTTTAAATTAAAATACAGAGCGTAGGTACGTTTGAACACTTCATTTCGGTTGTTCCAATGTGGTACATGTACCTTTGTGAACTCATCATTTCTGAGAACGCATGCTGTTACAGCGCTATTACCTGTAAATACCACATTAATGCAATAAATGCTCAAAATGATGTCCGTCAACCTCAGTACATTTGGCAATACGTGTAACGACATTCCTCTCAACAGCGAGTAGTTCGCCTTCCGTAATGTTCGCACATGCATTGGCAATACGCTGACGCATGTTGTCAGGCGTTGTCGGTGGATCACGATAGCAAATATCCTTCAACTTTCCCCACACAAAGAAATCCGGCGACGTCAGATACGGTGAACGTGCGGGCCATGGTATGGTGCTTCGACGACCAATCCACCTGTCATGAAATATGCTATTCAATACCGCTTCAACCGCACCCGAGCTATGTGCCGGACATCCATCATGTTGGAAGTACATCGCCATTCTGTCATGCAGTGAAACATCTTGTAGTAACATCGATAGAACATAACGTAGGAAATCAGCATACATTGCACCATTTAGATTGCCATCGATAAAATGGGGGCCAATTATCCATCCTCCCATAATGCCGCACCATACATTAACCCGCCAAGGTCGCTGATGTTCCACCTGTCGCAGCCATCGTGGATTTTCCGTTGCCCAGTAGTGCATATTATGCCGGTTTACGTTGGTGAATGACGCTTCGTCGCTAAATAGAACGCGTGCAAAATATCTGTCATCGTCACGTAATTTCTCTTGTGCCCAGAGGCAGAACTGTACACGACTTTCAAAGTCGTCGCCATGCTATCCCTGGTGCATAGAAATATGGTACGTGTGTAATAGATGTTGTTGTAGCATTCTCAACACCAACGTTTTGGAGATTCCCGATTCTCGCGCAATTTGTCTGCTACTGATGTGCGGATTAGCCGCGACAGCAGCTAAAAACCCTACTTGGGCATCATCATTTGTTGCAGGTCGTGGTTGACGTTTCACATGTGGCTGAACACTTCTTGTTTGCTTAAATAACGTATGTAACCGGACACTTGGATGATGTCGTCCAGGATACCGAGCAGCATACATAGCGCACGCCCGTTGGTCATTTTGATCACAATAGCCACACATCAACACGATATCGACCTTTTCCGCAATTGGCAAACGGTTCATTTTAACACGGGTATGGTATCACGAAGCAAATACCGTCCACCCTGGAGGAATGTTATGTGACACCACGTACTTATAAGTTTGTGACTATTACAGCACCATCTATCACAAAGCGAAAAAAGTGGTCCAACTAAGTCATATTTTTTGCGTACTACACGAATATGTAATAAAAAATTGGGGTTCCTGTTTGAAAAAACGCAGTTGATATCGGTTTGACCTATGGCAGCGCTATCTAGCGGGGCAACCATAGCGCCATCTGGTTTCCCCCTTCAAGCTACACGAGTTTCGTTCTTTGTAGTTTTTTCGTTTGATGCTTATTTCGTGAGATATTTGGCCCGGTCACTATCAATGGCTCACCATGTATACTTCATGGGTTTAGACTGGGACTATCACAGAAGCGAAATTTTACTGTCATACTACCTACCTTAAAATATGAGACTACTTCAGCTTCTGAAGCCTGTGTTTCAGTTCTCACAAACGTGGGAATAGGTTAATGGGCGGATGGTTAACGGGCCTGGCTTCCTCGCATTCTTCTCCACACAGCCGCCGGCGCGACGCCCAGATCGACTGTATATGGTGTGCTGAACGTAGCGGCGTGTCGAGCCGCGGGTCACGCTGGCAAGTCGGCAGCTCGTTGCCATACGTCAGGCACCGCGGCTATGGCCGCCAAGGACAACCGCTTTCTCTCTCATTGAGCGCAGCTACCCGTGGGACCGCCGCCACCCATTCATGCCTAGCTGCACGCCGGCCGCATTCGCTAATCAGTATATGAGAAAGTCACCAACAACCTCTTAGTACGCCATCACTTGTTAACTTTCTGATCTGTGGACTTGTGTCTGTATTAAACGTAACTTTTAGTTCACGAAGGGGTGATGACTGAACAGTGAGACGCACCTATATTTATCACAAATACAGTGACAGAAAAAAATTGCAGCACCAAGAAGACGTTGTGCGACATAAACGAAAGTTGGTAGGCGTGATTCTACATCTGAAAGATGATGTCTGTTCAAATTAAGCGCCCGTCGCCTTAGAATGGCGCTGGTAGTGCCACCATGAGAATGCAAAGCAGGTTACTTTTAATAAAAGATGTAACGGTCCTGAGCGTTAATTGCTGTATGATGGGACTTAGGGAAAGGCAGGATTCGGTGTGGATGGGGCCTTACTCAGTTACCGTTGGTTGCTATTTTTTTCCCTTTAAATCATGTACACTTTATTTGGAACCAATTGCAAATAAGGTTGACAATAAGGAACAATTATCAAATTTGACTGTTACGACACAATGCCTAAATAAAAAAATTCTTAAGCAAGTTGCACTCACAGCTGAAGGCCTTATTCACCAGAAATTCAAATTATTTGTCGATTGAAGGCCCCAATAGTAATAACTCAAAATTATATTTTTTTTTAAAAAAAGAGACAATCATCAGAATTTCACTATTAAGAGACAAAATCTAATTAAAATTCTTAAGACCAATTGCATTCACGGCTGAAAGCCTTATCGACAAGAAATTCAAATTACGTGTCGGCTGAAGGCTCCAATATTAATAACTCAAAATTAAATTTTCTTTAAAAGAAACAATCATCACAATCTGATCAAACCAAGAGAGAAGTGGGCCTCAGACAGTGCTCCATTGGTCGGCCTCGGAAAGTCACTCAACTTCATAACCGATGAGACAGGCAGCCCAGAGTTGCATTCAATTAATCGGATGGAAACTCAAACTAGTGGCAGTTTAAACGCAGACCAACACTTCTGCAAAATCTACCTAACGACTGATAACCCATACAACGATGGAATAACCGAGGCAAGGAGGAACCGACGGACAGTACTGTGTCCTCAGAATCCGGCGTTTATAACATCCAGAAGTAGAGGGAACCACTACGGCCAAAGCACTCCAACAGAAACAACATATCTGAACCACAATCAAGGAGGCTGTCTAACTACACGCCTTACTAGGCAGCGGCAGTAAGGCGAGGAATGGTACGCTGTGACGAAAATACGCTAACCTCCAGGGCAGGTAACTGAGTCGTTAGCGGCCACTAGGCAGAAAAATACCGCTGGTTGAACTTCATCAATAAATACAAGACATTCAATGATTAATAATAAGAAGTGGAGGATGGCTAACTAATTTCGACAGCTCCAAACACTCCACTAGTTGCTCTTCATCTTAGAGACCCTATGAGCAGCAACGGGCGACGAAATGGTGTGGTCTCAAAATAGTGAAGTGTTCACTACTAGGTTAGTGTTCACTCAACTCAAACGTCCTGGATACAGTGGAAAACGAGGTTGTGACCCTCGCAACTACAGCTCCTCGATCCAGCAGTGCCTGCGTGCCGCCAGCGGTCCCGGCATGTCCTCGCACTGCCAGATCTCACTGCTGCTCCGTCCCAACCCAACTCCCGACACACGCAACCCGGAAAACACTTGATGTCCTTCCAAAGATAGTACCATGGTACTAGATATTGATAACCGCTGCTGCTGCCACTCGCAGACAGACAACACTAGCAAATGTAGTGGTGCCAATAAACAGAAGAAGAAAACGAGACGCCACTATCCGTATTACACGATGCGAACTTACCAACGGCACCAATGCAAGCCGCAACGTGGGTCAATTGCATTTGAGAATAGACGTGGTGAGTTGACATTAGTCAGGAATACCTCTTAGGCGACAAAGTCGCTTTTGTCAACACCTCACTGTGTTTCAATGAGATCGTGTCTTAGGCCTACGAGAATGTGGATCTTCCTGCTCAAATATCGCAGAAAGGGAATGTAAGGTCGCAAGAAGAACGTGTTCCTGACGACCACGTGGGCTACCGAAAGGGAAAACAGTCCTGTATGGTGTTTGGCTTTGGTGCATTGTACTGTGTCTGCAGCAGCAATCTGGTCAGCACTTGGCACTACAGTGACTCAACGAACTACTGCAAATCGGGTACTTCAAGGACAGCTCCGAGCCGGACGACCTGCAGAGTGCATTCCAGTGAGCACAAAACACCCCAGTTTGCGACTTCAGCGTATTAAGCGAGAGCTGATTGGAGGGTAGGGTGAAGGTCTATTGTGTTTCCTCGTAAAAGATGGCTCTCCCTGGATGCCAGTGATGGGCGTATCTCGGTTACAAGGAGGTCAGATGAGGGCTGCAGACAGACTGTCTGCTTACCAGACACACTGGAGCTACACCTGGAGTTATGGTCTGGGGCGCCATTTCGTATAGCAGCAGGAGCACTCTCGCCGTTATCCCACGCGCTGACTGCAAATTTGTATGTCAGTTTGCGATTCTGATTGTTGTGCTGTCATTCACGAACAGCATTACAGGAGTATTTTCCAACGGGATAACGCTCGGTCACATACCGCTGTTACTACCCAACATACTCTACAGAGTGTCGACATGTCGCCTTCGTCCGATCAATCGCCAGATTTGTCTCCAGTGGCGTACATATGGATCATCATAGGACGATGACTCCATGCATGCTTGCATTCAACTTTCTGGCGGTTACATCGATTATTAATGTACCTCCATGTCACATTTTCTATGGCTTATATCGCGCTTATATTAACTTGTGTCCTTGCAACGCTAACCATTTAAATATTTTACCTAGACAAATATATTCTCGAAATTTCATTAGTCTAAGTTAATTATTTTTCGGTTTTGTGATTTTTTCCGCTAGTGTATATAAAACGGTGACTGGGAATGATGCACTCGGTCCGCCCCCGGTGGCTGAGTGGTCAGCGCGACAGAATGTTTATCCTAAGGGACCGGGTTCGATTCCCGGCTGGGTCGGAGATTTTCTCCGCTCAGGGATTGGGTGTTGTGTTGTCCTAATCATCATCATTTCATCCCCATCGACGCGAAAGTCGCCGAAGTGGCGTCAAGTCGAAAGACTTGCACCCCGCGAACGGTCTACCCGACGGAAGGCCCTAGTCACACAACATACTTCTTAGCAGATCATGGGCCTTACACCTTACTACCATCGAAATGGTTGAACAAAAACCTCCAAATGTGGTCGACGTTGTTGATAGGGGTAGGCAGCAACTGTATCGACATAGTGGACTCGATGTCCAGGAGATACCACGTTGTGAGACAAGATGCCAGATCCTGGACAATGTCGCCGACGCTATTTCATGAGAGGCTTGAGCAGTGGGCTACCTTACTTGACAATGAAGCACCTCTACTTTACTACGGAATGTTCAAAAATGGTTCAAATGGCTCTTAGTCCTATGGAATTTAACATCTGAGGTCATCAGTCCCCTAGAACTTCCAACTACTTAAACCTAACTGTTGTGGGCTGGCAGGAGAGCCAACCCGTATAAATAGAGGAAGCCAAAAGGCACGCGTTTAAGCTCACGCAGGCTGGCGTGAGGTCTGGAACAGGACAAGGAATTTAGACTTCAGAAAAAAGGAGGTAACTGGTGGAATACTTAACTTTAATCCATTAATGTTGAACGTAGCTCTTGTCTGTACATTATTTACAATATCAATAGCAACTGGTAATGGCGCCTTGCTAGGTCGTAGCAAATGACGTAGCTGAAGGCTATGCTAACTATCGTCTCGGCAAATGAGAGCGTATTTGTCAGTGTAGCATCGCTAGCAAAGTCGGCTGTACAACTGGGGCGAGTGCTAGGAAGTGTCTCTAGACCTGCCGTGTGGCGGCGCTCGGTCTGCAATCACTGATAGTGGCGACGCGCGGGTCCGACTATACTAACGGACCGCGGCCGATTTAAAGGCTACCACCTAGCAAGTGTGGTGTCTGGCGGTGACACCACACTAACTAACTTATGGACATCACACACATCAATGCCCGAGGCAGGATTCGAACCTGCGACCGTAGCGACCGCGCTGTTCCAGACTGAAGCGCCTAGAACCTCTCGGCCACAAAAGCCGGCCCGGAATGTTGTGACAGAAGATCTAGAAGCAAAGCCCCTAAGACAACTGAGGTCAACAGGTGCGGCATACAAACGGCGAGCAGCGAACGCCGGATCTAAGAACAAAACCAGAATAGAAGTGCATTCGTGGGCCGTGTCTCGGTACACAAACAACGAGAACCGAGGTGCCTTGGGCCCGCGGGTGGCTGCGCTCGTCACCGGCAACAGCGATGCTCCCTCGGTAGAGGGAAGTCGTTCCCTGCAAGCAGGGAGCAGACAACGGAAGAGGTGTATGCTTCCACAACGCCCTCCGCGGCGCCCAGGACACTGGCAGGATGCCACAATGGAGCGACGGGGTGGTTTGTGGAATGTGGTGTTATTACTGTTTCTGATCTGTTTCAATTATCTGTATTGTATTTAGTAACAGGTAGGAGGGTGTACACTGATATGCAAAACAGTCTTGGGATCGCTATATGCACATATAGAAATGGCCGTAGTATCGTGTACACAAGGTACAGGGTGTTTCAAAAATGACCGGTATATTTGAAACGGCAATAAAAACTAAACGAGCAGCGATAGAAATACACCGTTTGTTGCAATATGCTTGGGACAACAGTACATTTTCAGGCGGACAAACTTTCGAAATTACAGTAGTTACAATTTTCAACAACAGATGGCGCTGCAAGTGATGTGAAAGATATAGAAGACAACGCAGTCTGTGGGTGCGCCATTCTGTACGTCGTCTTTCTGCTGTAAGCGTGTGCTGTTCACAACGTGCAAGTGTGCTGTGGACAACATGGTTTATTCCTTAGAACAGAGGATTTTTCTGGTGTTGGAATTCCACCGCCTAGAACACAGTGTTGTTGCAACAAGACGACGTTTTCAACGGAGGTTTAATGTAAACAAAGGACCGAAAAGCGATACAATAAAGGATCTGTTTGAAAAATTTCAACGGACTGGGAACGTGACGGATGAACGTGCTGGAAAGGTAGGGCGACCGTGTACGGCAACCACAGAGGGCAACGCGCAGCTAGTGCAGCAGGTGATCCAACAGTGGCCTCGGGTTTCCGTTCGCCGTGTTGCAGCTGTGGTCCAAATGACGCCAACGTCCACGTATCGTCTCATGCGCCAGAGTTTACACCTCTATCCATACAAAATTCAAACGCGGCAACCCCTCAGCGCCGCTACCATTGCTGCACGAGAGACATTCGCTAACGATATAGTGCACAGGATTGATGACGGCGATATCCATGTGGGCAGCATTTGGTTTACTGACGAAGCTTATTTTTACCTGGACGGCTTCGTCAATAAACAGAACTGGCGCATATGGGGAACCGAAAAGCCCCATGTTGCAGTCCCATCGTCCCTACATCCTCAAAAAGTACTGGTCTGGGCCGCCATGTCTTCCAAAGGAATCATTGGCCCATTTTTAAGATTCGAAACGATTACTGCATCACGCTATCTGGACATTCTTCGTGAATTTGTGGCGGTACAAACTGCCTTAGACGACACTGCGAACACCTCGTGGTTTATGCAAGATGGTGCCCGGCCACATCGCACGGCCGACGTCTTTAATTTCCTGAATGAATATTTCGATGATCGTGTGATTGCTTTGGGCTATCCGAAACATACAGGAGGCGGCGTGGATTGGCCTCCCTATTCGCCAGACATGAACCCCTGTGACTTCTTTCTGTGGGGACACTTGAAAGACCAGGTGTACCGCCAGAATCCAGAAACAATTGAACAGCTGAAGCAGTACATCTCATCTGCATGTGAAGCCATTCCGCCAGACACGTTGTCAAAGGTTTCGGGTAATTTCATTCAGAGACTACGCCATATTATTGCTACGCATGGTGGATATGTGGAAAATGTACTATAGAGTTTCCCAGACCGCAGCGCCATCTGTTGTTGACAATTGTAACTACTGTAATTTCGAAAGTTTGTCTGCCTGAAAATGTACTGTTGTCCCAAGCATATTGCAACAAACGGTGTATTTCTATCGCTGCTCGTTTAGTTTTTATTGCCGTTTCAAATATACCGGTCATTTTTGAAACACCCTGTATAAAAGGGCAGCGCATTAGCGACGCCGTATTTGTCTTCAGATGATTCATGTGAAAAGGTTTCCGACAAGAGTATGAACGCACGACGGGATTTAACAGATTCTGGACGCGGAATTGTAGTTCGAGCGAGATGCGGGACATTCCACTGCGGAAATCGTTGGGGAATTCAATACTCCGAGACCCAGACTATCAACAGTGTGCCGAGAAAACCAAATTCCAGACATTACCTCTCATCACGGAGAAGGCAGTGGGCGACGGCTTACATTTAACAACAGAGAGCAGTGGCCTTTGCGCAGAGTTTCCAGTGTTAACAGACAAACAACACTGCGTGAAATAACCGCAGAAATCAATGTGGCGCGCACGACGAACGGATCCGCTAGGACGGTGCCTTTGCTAACAACACGTCATCACGTGCAGTACCTCTGTAGGGCTCGTGACCATATCAGTTCGAACTCGGAAGACTGGAAAACCGTGGCCTTGTCGGATGAGCCCCGATTTCATTTGGTAAGAGCTGGCGGTAGTGTTCGAGTGTGGTGTATATCCCACGGAGCCATGGACCCAAACTGTCAACAAGGCACTGTCCACGCTGGTGGTGACTCCACAATGGTGTGTGCCGGCCGCTGTGACAGAGCGGTTCTAGGAGCTTCAGTCCGGAACCACGCGGCTGCTAAAGTCGCAGGTTCGAATCCTGCCTCGGGCATGGATGTGTATGATGTCCTTAGGTTAATTAGGTTTAAGTAGTTCTAAGTCTAGGTGACTGATGACCTCAGATGTTAAGTCCCATAGTGCTCAGAGCCATTTTAGCCACAAAGGTGTGGACTTTGTTTACACGGAATGGACTAGGTCTTCTGGTCCAGATGAACCAATCATTGACTGGAAACGGTTATTTTGGATACTTGGAGACCATTTGCTGCCATTCATGGATTTAATGTTGCCAAGCATCGATGGAATTGTTATATGACAAAGCCTGTTATACTGGGTCGCAGTTGTTCACGATTGGTTTGAAGAATATTCTGGACAGTTCGAGGGAATGATTTAGCCACACGGACTGCCCAGGATTAATGCGATCGAACATTTATGTGATGTATAATCGAGAGGTCAGTTAGTGCACAAAAGTGCTGCTCTGGCAACACTTTCCCAATTTTGGACGGGTTTAGAGGCAGCATGGTTCAATATTTCTGCAGGGGACCTCCAATGCGCTTGTTGAGTTCACGCCACGTCGAGACGCTGTACTAAACCGTGAAAAAGGACACGATATTAGGAGGTCTCTCGTGACTTTTATAACCTCAATATACAGACGGTGGACAAAAATATAGAAACACCAATAATCACGTTAGTGTGCCTAATACCATGTAGGAAAACCATACGTAATCATAAAAGCTTCTAGTCGCGTCGGATAGGATAAATGCAGGTCCTGTACGGTTTCCAAGGGAATTTTATACCATTCTTTCTGCAAAATAGCGGCAAGTTGAGGTAACGATGATGGATGTGCATAGCTATAACAAACCCTTCTCTTCGTGGTACACAAGAAAGCCTCCATCATATTTATTCATTTAATCGTATGGCTAGGGCCCCCCGTAGGGCAGGCCGGTCTTTCAATATGGCGCCACTTCGGTGACCTGCAGTCGACGAGAATGATAGGATGATGATGACGACAGCAAAACACTCGCTCCCCGGGGCGGAGAAAATTCCCCGACCCAGACGTGAATCAAAGCCGGGCCCAGAGGATTCGTCACGCTGACCATTCACCTACTGGGGGCGGACTCCATCGCATTGACATCTACGGTGGCCAGCAGAGATGCGTGTTCAAAAAACATGTATTGTGTTGTGACTTGGCAAGACAGCCAAGTCACTATGCGAGGATGCCGAAAGGCACGCGTTAAGCTCACGCAGACTGGCGTGAGGTCTGGAACAGTTAAGGGAATGTATAGTGTGGCGGCGCTCGGTCTGCAATCACTGACAGTGGTGACACGCGGGTCCGACGTATACTAATGGACCGCGGCCGATTTAAAGGCTACCACCTAGCAAGTGTGGTGTCTGGCGGTGACACCACATATTGAACGGTGAGTGTGTGTGAACAGGGGCTCTCGCGTCTTGGGACACAGTATCACCATTGGGGGAAAAGTGTTGTACAATAGGACGGAAAATGTTCACACAGCCCTTGGCAGTAAGTACGTAGTTGATGTAATACTTAACTTTAATCCATAATTGGAGAACATCGCACTTGATGATACATAATTACAATCTCAATATAAACTGGTAATGGCGCCTTGCTAGGTCGTAGCAAATGACGTAACTGAAGGCTATGCTAACTATCGTCTCGGCAAATGAGAGCGTATTTGTCAGTGTAGCATCGCTAGCAAAGTCGGCTGTACAACTGGGGCGTGTGCTAGGAAGTCTCTCTAGCCCTGCCGTGTGGCGGCGCTCGGTCTGCAATCACTGACAGTGGCGACACGCGGGTCCGACGTATACTAATGGACCGCGGCCGATTCAAAGGCTACCACCTAGCAAGTGTGGTGTCTGGCGGTGGCACCACATATTGAACGGTGAGTGTGTGTGAACAGGGGCTCTCGCGTCATGGGACACAGCATCACCATTGGGGAAAAAGTGTTATAGAATAGGACGGAAAATGTTCACACAGCCCTTGGCAGTAATGTGATCTTGCAGAGCAACCACAGAGCTCATTGCATACCACGATCCCCAGCCGTGTTTCACTCTTACGACGTAAAATACGTCCAGAAGTTGGAAAAATGACTCTATTTCATTGCTCCATAGTCCAGGTTTTGTGGTCTTGGCATCACGGTTTCCTGTTGCGTGCATTTGCACCCCAGAAGAGTGGCTTTGAATATCCATGTCACCCTGCAATTCCCTGCTTATGGAGCTCCCTTCGTGTTGTTTTGGTGCTGACAGGGTTCGCGAGTGCGACATTCAGTTCCGTAGCGACTTCTGCAGCTCTCTTCCTCTTCAACGATTGTCTGTCGCGATCAGTCAACACACGCTTTTGTCTGCGTTCTGACATAGCGGATGATATTTTTCCGCCTTCCCTGTACGCGGCATAAATCTTCGATACGGCACCTCGTGAAACACCCAACACTTCGGCCCCTTAGTTACGGCAGCTCCTCCCATACCTACTCCAACGGTTGGACCAGGTTGGAATTCACGTAACTCCTACATAATTCATCCACGACTACGCAGAACAGTCTTCTGGCCACGATTGACACAATGTATCGAGGGCATTGTGGTAGAATACGGCAGTGCAACCTGGAGGCTTGGCTAGCGTCTGAATTCATGTTCAAGCACCCATTTCTCGGGGTGTCTCCATGTTTCCGTTCAACTCCTGTAGATATTGCACCAGGTGTAGTCTTCATTAACAGTAAAACTAGTTGTGGCGACGGCATGTAGAATTACGTTCGACGTAATAATGTACATGATATCATTAGTTGCAATGTATAAGGAAAAAAGCATGTTGTTGATAGCAATAATTGCTTAAGAATGAATATATGTATGCAGACCACAAATGAACCCAAAAATGGCTTTGCAACATGACCAATATGTTCTTCGACGGTGTAGGTTGAGCTTAATGTAGAAAATGATTATTTGTCAGCTTTTAGGTATTTTAGTTTCAAGAAACTTAGTAATAAAGAAATAAGTCAAAGAAGAGAAGGAATTTTGGAGTACCATTAGCAAGATGAAAACATACGTAATTGCCGTTATTCATGAATTTTTGTTTTAGAGAAATTAATGGATGATGATCAAAAATGGTTGCTTCTTCGGCCTTCACGTCGTGGAAAATTGCAGGCTGAATGGTACAGATTACGTACGATATAGTTCCGGGAAAAAAAGAATGTAGCGCGAATGCGTTCCCTCAAAACAAATATTTGTAAATTATACGTTTTCGATGTCCGCCAGTATCTCGTTAACTTGGTACACTGAATTCAGGATAAATTACTATTATACAGTTCGTAATAAGAATAGGGAAGAAAGCTAGGCTTTCTTAGTCGTGAAGGAGTTTGTCACAAGATAACAGGTGTCAAGTGAGTCAGTGCAACGTCTTCCGGGTAACTGATAGATTCATGATTAGCAAGAAAAACCCTCTCGTTGAAATATACGTAAGAAAAACGATGCAGAAAATTTATGGTTTTCCGGCAATCATTTTGCAATTCCTTTGGCGCTTATAGCGCAATCTTTGATAATGTCGCTGAGAATCTGTTTCTTTCCCCTATTTTTCCCGTGGTATTTTAGAAGTAAATTTCTTCCACACCCGCTTCTGAGACGTGAAAGTGAGGGGGTGATCATGCAATTGTGGAGTGCTACTAATATTAACCACCTGTTTGTCTGTTGAAAAAAAAAACAGTCTGCTCTATTGAATTCATGAGCGAATTAACAGTCAAGTATTAGTTACGTTTTGAGACAGTAAGTTTGAAATTCATTAGATCAGTTACTCGCTTCTTTTCTGTGCCGCTGCGATAGAGAGTAATCCGCAAGACGACCACTCACTGCAGCAGGCCAACTTGCGTGAGGTATCAGCAGCATGTCAGATCAGAGCGCCACGTACCTGATACGAAGGCGCTTTCCCAGGTAAGCGAAGAAGAGCCCAGACAGAGTAAACACCGCTGGAAATTGCTATCACACGTGTTAGTAACGCTGTTACATACTTGCTAGTCATGTTGTCCGTTTACAATTATCGGTTCTTGCTTTAAGCGCTACTTGTTGTATGTCGATGTTGTGTCAAAAACTATTTTTTGATTTTGTCTTAAAAATTCTCTGTAATTTTCTGAACAAGAAAAATTTACTTTGGGGAAATTATACTGAATAAAGTTCCAAAACTAGAAGAATTTAAAAGTGTTTGCCCACATGACGACGCCCCCATGTCACGCAGACAGTTTCTAACGCCTTAGTGACAAAAGATTATTAGATAAATAGTTACAAAAACTATTGTGGTAGGAATATATACTTTGAAAATAAGTGCGTTCCATGATCTGCTATGTTTCAATGAAGGTGCAGCGTCAAGGTTTAAGGTTATGGAACTGATGGGAATGGCTGGTGGACTAAATAAGCAAAGATCTTTAATTGCCGTTGACCGCAGGTGATTCCTCAAAGTAGAGAAATCAGTGTTGGTAGCCACCAAATAAGCAAGAATAAGTTCACTCTTTTGATGTTCTGGTAAATAACAGGTAAAAACTATTAGAGGGCTGAAATGCTGTATACTGTCTTAAAACGTACTTAATTAGAATGTAGATTATTCTTAAGACTTAAATTTGAAAATCAAACGCATTTTTAAAGAAAAACTATGAGTTAGTTACTGAAATTTTCGATAATCATTACGAAAAAAATGTTTGAATCATAATTTATGATAGCAACATCTTTTTAAAAATCTAAACATAATGGTGTAAAGAATTTACAGAAAAATAAAGCTTCTTCGTTTTTTTATTTCGAGATATCTATACCTATGCTGTTCATAAATAAATAACATGTATTATTTCACTTGCAAAATAAAGTACAATTCAGAAAAGGTCTGTGCTTCATACATCAAATAGTGCCCAAAGATCTGTTAAATGATGGTAAGCATTTAATTGGCTTACAACTATTATACTTTGAGATACACCATTTAAAAAATTGAGGAATTTTTCAAGGTTTCCCTCGTGTTCACGAACCAGTCCCCTCAATATGAAATGTGGCGTGCAATAGCCGCTTCGTGATCCCCCATCAGTCACTCGTACAGAGAAATGTGGCGACAGTGAAGACACTGTTCTGATGTCCAAGAACTGCATGGTTAGTATCCCTATCTGTTCACTGAGTTTTATGCTTCTCTGGTCATCGAGATGAAAATTTTAGGCCAACATAGTGCTGAGCTTATAACAACCTCGATGCTGACGACTCACTGAACTCTAACCTTCCTACTTCCCGTCACATTTAGCCACCACTCATAAGAGTGGAAGCATTAAATGGAACAACAGGCTTGATTTATCTTTTGACGAAATTGTTCGTATCTATTTTAATAGTTACTAGTTACATTTTATACAGGGTGCCGGACGGAGTGGCCGAGCGGTTCTAGGCGCTACAGTCTGGAACCGCGCGACCACTACGGTACCAGGTTCGATTCCTGCCTCGGGCGTGGATGTGTGTGATGTCCTTAGGTTAGTTAGGTTTAAGTAGTTCTAAGTTCTAGGGGACTGATGACCTCAGCAATTAAGTCCCATAGTGCTCAGAGCCATTTGAACCATATACAGGGCGATCGAAGAAGAAGTGTCGAATACTTTGAGAGATGGTAGTACTCATCAAAACGAGAAAAATATGTCCAATATACATGGGTCTGGACATGCAAACTTTTTCCTATATACACGTGTTAACATGAGGTGTTCAGCGAGGCATCCATTCATGACAATGCACCCATCTGTCCTTCGGCACAAGTAATGACGCATCCTTTGAAGTATACTCGGTTGTTGTTGTACCAGCTGGCGCACATTGAAGACGCGACCCTGTGGGGTCATCACATAGTTGACTGGCGTGGTGTAGATTGGTTCAAATGGCTCTGGGCACTATGGGACTTAACATCTGAGGTCCTCAGTCCTCTAGAACTTAGAACTACTTAAACCTAACTAACCTAAGGACATCACACACATCCATGCCCGAGGCAAGATTCGAACCTGCGACCGTAGCGGTCGCGCGGTTCCAGACTGAAACGCCTAGAACCGCTCGGGCACACCGGCCGGCCGTGGTGTAGACCAGTTCCTTCTAGCGTCACTATGTCACTATAACCAAACATCTAGGGGATTGAGGTCTGGCAAACGAGTAGGCCAAGACGTGGTGACCCCCCCCCCCCCCCCTCCCACACACACAGCCCGCGCCCACCGACCAATTCAGCCGTCCTGAAATGTCTGCGTCGGATTTTCACTCACATTGTGACGAACATGTGCTGGTGCACCATAATGCATGAAACGTATTGTATTCGTTGCTCCAGTGGGACAGTCTCCAGCAAGATAGGCAACACATTAATGAGAAATTTCAATTAATAATGCCCAGTTAACCTTTGAGGTAACACGTATGGCCTTATTAATCTGTCGCCAAGTACGCCTGTCCATACATTTATTCAGAATCGATGTTGATGCCGTCTTTCCTGAATTTCTTGTGGTTTTACATCTGCCCATACACGCTGGTTATCGAAATTCACACCACCATCTCTAGTGAACCCATCCTCGTAGGTAAATAAAATCTTGAATATGAACAGCCTTTGACAGAACCGTCTGCCACGATGATCCTGTTGTCTTAAGGTCTGAACTCACTGTAGATGATATGGGTTCAGTAACTGTTCATTAAGTACCCTCCCCCCCCCCCCCCCCCCCCGCCCCAGATAGGAGAGTGAGTCACGCCATCTGCTACTGCTAATCGTCGCACACCGGGCCCAGGGGTTTCTTCTACTGAATGTAGCACACGCTCCACCACCTCAGGCGTGCAGATTGCTCGGGCCCTTCCACTGTCAGCCGTCCGAGGCGCATGTGACCCACGGACCCTTGTAAAGTCTGCCGAACAGCTTATCAGAGGGTACTCTGTACTGTGGATATTTTTCAGCGTAGAGGGCACTGGCTCACATGCTACGTTCATTTGCTAAAGCACGGCAGAATATCACATCCCCCATTTCATTTGTCGAGTAGTAGGCTTCCATAGCTAACAAGTGGAGGAAGAGAGAAAATGTAAATTTACTTACAAACAGCGCAGTAACAATAAACAAATAAATGAATCCACGTTCGCAAGAAGGTAAAACACCATGATACCTACCCAGGGTTGACAGTGCTGTACAATAAGGCACACAAATACGACGAAAACAAACGTAGCCTATAGTACGACTCGAACCACACAACTGATACCACACCACCTAATGGTAGGTAGAGTACTGTGAGTAAGACATCATAATACCCTGCCCACACTTTTGACAGAGCGCCAACGCAATGACTGTGCAAATATCCGAACGAAGCGTCGCGCAGCCCCTCCTGTAAACACGTGTTTATCAAATGGTTCAAATGGCTCTGAGCACTATGGGGCTTAACATCTGAGGTCATCAGTCCCCTAGAACTTAGAACTACTTAAACCTAACTAACCTAAGGACATCACACACATCCATGCCCGAGGCAGGATTCGAACCTGCGACCGTAGCAGTCGCGCGGTTCCGGACTGCGCGCCTAGAACCGCGAGACCACCGCGGCCGGCACGAGTTTATCACGGAAAGTTTGCATTTCTGGACCCATGTTTGTTGGACCTATTTTTCTTGTTTCTATCAGTACTACAACCTCTCAAAGTATGCTACAGTTATTTTGAACACCCTGTATAAGACGAACAACAACTTTGGTATACGACAACAATGTTTAAGAAATCAGTGGTGCCTCTTGGGTACCACAGTCTATGAAAACTTGTATGGCTGTCGCGTCTGAAAGGGTTCAAAGTAAGAGCTTTCAAGGCAGCTAGGAGATGGTTAGGAAGTGCTTTATGCACTCGTCCCTTGTAGTTTTCATAGTAATATAATAAAATGTCAGGTGAGTATCTGCGCGGTGTGAGTGCTGCCACAGCAGTGCTATGTTTGTGTGCTATGGACGAAGGAAACGGAGAAAGCCTCATCGGAGATTTCTTAACTATTTAATACATCAGTTTTGAATGCACCTTGCAATGTCAGTTATTTGTTAAGAAAAGTTTGTTACATGTGGAGCGAATGTTAGCAACGATCGAATCCTTCCAAACTTACAAATGGCTCATCCACTCCCGTAGTTGCGTTAACCTGTTGTCATAATGATAATGGTGACAATGATGATGAACTAAGTAAGATATATATGTCCTGTTCGACGTTTTGATGATATTTCTACACAGATATGATAGCTACGTGCAGAGAAGCGCGGAGATTTCCGCACAGTCTGTGCCTTTTACCCACTTTTTAACAGACCCTCATCTCTATCCCTGACTTTAACACTCCAGTCTGAACAATGCAGTAGAAACTCTCTTTCCACCACATGAAAATAGTTTCTGTCCCATTTCCTTACACAACCAGTTTCTCCAAGTCCTTTTCAGTATCAGGAATCCGATTTTAGAATTATTTTCCTCGCAGTATCAGAGAAATCGACGACATCTCTGTACTCAAATGACAGCTAATAACATAAACAAAAATTATGTCAGTTCTCGTAGCTGTATGCACTCAGTACCCCATTTTAACGAAGTATCATTTTTTCAACCAGGCTTTTCGCATTTCACGAAGTCCCTGGCTGCTGCAATCTATCTCGTTTTTTTTCTCTATTAGAACCAGCTATATCATACTGTCTCACTTTTGCACTTCTATAAATACAGTTTACATCGCATAGCTCATTATTATTATTACTATTAGTATTTTTCGCACTAGCTACTAATGTATTAGTTCTTAGTTAGTGCTGTTATTCCAAACGGCCTTATCTGTGTCCTACCCTTATACCAAATATTTTACACGGTTATTTTGGTGCTCTTGTCATTTATATTGCAATAATTACTACTAATGTGCAAGTACCAATGACGAAAAAGTATGGTATGCTTTAAACCTTGGGTCGATGTAAGGGAGGACCTTATCTGATCAGATGAAATAAAGACAACGAAAAAAATCAACATGGAATAAATACTGAATGACAAACGTAGACCTACAGCTATGCTACTCATCAGTGTCACCACAAACTCTGTTTCATATTCACATTCGTCAGATTCACCATCTTCCAGCAAAACTGCCACATTTCAACCTACAGATCAGGTCCTCACTACTACCGAGAGTTCCACCATCTGTCAAGGTCCCCGAATGGCCAGAATTAGTTGACATACAAATCCTGTATGTTAAAGACATATCTATGCGTATCAGCACAGCTGCCACACATGTCCTAGTTGCTTAACTCCCACTGAAGATACGAGAAATATATATTAACCACACCACGAAACTATAGCCATTTCGATTCTTGAACTCCCTACGAAACATAAAAGTTGTGCTCATTAGTTGGTACACTGTTTATGACCTACATGCGCAAAAAGAGAGCGTTTCTCACTCAGTCTGTAAGGTGGCAGAATAAATGAAGGTCAGTTACGCACCTTAAATAAGAGTTTTGTACATAGTAACAGGAAGGTGAATATGACACCTAACTTACATCGGCGGTAATGAGCAGATTTGCCTGTTGTTGTGGTCTTCAGTCCTGAGACTGGATTGATGCAGCTCTCCATGCTACTCTATCCTGTGCAAGCTCCTTCATCTCCCAGTACCTACTGCAACCTACATTCTTCTGAATCTGCTTAGTGTATTCATCTCTTGGTCTCCCTCTACGGTTTTTACCCTCCACGGTGCCTTCCAATGCTAAATTTGTGATCCCTTGATGCCTCAAAACATGTCCTACCAACCGATCCCTTCTTCTAGTCAAGTTGTGCCACAAACTTCTCTTCTCCCCAATTCTATTCAGTACCTCCTCATTAGTTACGTGATCTACCCACCCTATCTTCAGCATTCTTCTGTAGCACCACATTTCGAAAGCTTCTATTCTCTTCTTGTCCAAACTAGTTATCGTCCATGTTTCACTTCCATACATGGCTACACTCCATACAAATACTTTCAGAAACGACTTCCGGACGCTTAAATCTATACTCGATGTTAACAAATTTCTCTTCTTCAGAAAATCTTTCCTTCCCATTGCCAGTCTACATTTCATATCCTCTCTACTTCGACCATCAGCAGTTATTTTGCTCCCTAAATAGCAAAACTCCTTTACTTCTTTAAGTGTCTCATTTCCTAATCTAATTCCCTCAGCATCACCTGATTTAGTTTGACTACATTCCATTATCCTCGTTTTGCTTTTGTTGATGTTCATCTTATATCCTCCTTTCAAGACACTGTCCATTCCGTTCAAATGCTCTTCCAAGATTTGCCTATAAGTATGTAATGCAAAAGGGATAACACTCAATCGACGGTACTAACACACCACTCCTATATAGTGCATGTCAAAGAGCAGAAGGTGAAACAAGCAGCGAGAGGAAACGTTTTGTGTGGAAGAGGGCGTGGGCAGACGCAGAGGCCGCGCCACAGCAGGCACCATGAAAACCTCCGACGGGGTGTCCCATGGCAGGATTCAGCCACCGGACAGGTGACGCATACTAGAGAGCAAGTAGTGAGACACCAGAAGTAGGACAGAAAGAAGCTTCAGAAAACTGCATTTCGGAATTCCAAATGGATACGAACAAAACCAGTGACACAGTTGATCGCATGAACAGCTAGTGGTATTAATAAAACGCTCATTATATAATAGAGAGCGTAAAAAATAGGAACTTTCAAGTTGTTAACGAGGCACTTGGGTGCTTCGAGAAAGTTCGAAAATGTGGAGGCATCCTGTGGCATAGGTATTACATGTTCCTAGCCCTACGACAAGGGCGAGAAAAGAGTTGCATGATATAGTCCCGTGATGCAAGATGTAACAGATATGAAGCTGGTAAGAACAGATCTTTTTCCCCGATGAGAGAACACTTAGGGGAAATATAGTCCATGTACTTCTGTTGTACAAGATTTTCGCAAAATACTTTATTGATATGAAAATGTGTGTATGCTCCGATTTCTTCTGTCTTTGAAAGTAACTCGTATAAAAGGGTGGAATCTACATTTCACTTGAGAAATTCGAGGTGCGTCGACAACAACATTCCCATTTCGGATTGGGTAAAGTGTATTTTTTAAACTGGGAAGACTCCATGTAGGGGCAGGGGAGTTGGTGTTGGTGGTGGTGGTGGAATTGCAGTTAGAACTATACATCCAAGCTGCAGCTGCTTGTTTCGCAGTGTGTCACAGTCAGGCTGTGGGCAGGGGCAGTCACGGAGGCTTCGGCCAACCGGAAAATGCAGCTCAACCTCGTGTGACCAGTGGGTACAAAGAAAGGTTCCAGTTTGTCAGCTCTTGCCTGCAGCCAGTCTCGCCACCTCTGGATGGCTCAGTAGCGAGGTAACCAGGACAGAGGTGGACGTTGAGTATTGTGTGAGAAGATTAAATATGGCGAGTGTTTCCGCTGGACGATTATTCCCCCACGTAAATCAGTTGGTTGACTGCTTGGCGGTCACGGTGACAGTGTTTCTGGTCTCTGAGCATCTGGTACTGCTGGCGTGTGAATACCTGGAGATGTGCGCGCCACTGCCAGCATGGACGACGCGGGTGTGCGTCTCTAGTCCTCCTCCGACCACTGTGGCGCTGGCTCCGCTGCAGTCGGCAGGTGGCGCAGCTTTCGCGACTGCGAGTGCGTGCGTTCGGAAGGTGTTTTCCGCCAGATATGTTTGGTGTAGGGTGGTAACGTTTTGGTGGAAGAGTGTGCTTGAGTTCTCAAATCTTGGTGAATGCTTGGCCTTAGATGTATTTACCATTGTGATCTATTTGTGGCAGAATTTTAATTACTTGGTTTGCAAAATGTTTGCAAGTGGTTCTCAAACGTTGAAAATAATGTTTAATTTTGACGAGGAATTATGGTAAGGTGTTGGTGAATTTTTAAGCAATCTATTCGACTACTGTAAAGTTTTACACGAATAATTTGATGGGGTAGTGCTAATGGACTGCCTCCTGCTATTTTTGATATCGCAAATGCACCATCTCTTCCTTTGTACCCAACTTTAGCCAATTGAAACAAAGTTTCCTGTGGAGGAATTAAAATCTCTCTCTGCGTGTTTGGACATGTTAGTTCATGCTTGCATTCATACAAACACGAAGTAATCACTTGAGACAGACAGTGACATATAGTGAATCTGGTTCCCGATCAAAGGAATGCTGTCACCTGATGACTTGTCATGGGTCGCAGAAACAAATGGAGGCAGGCACGCCACCTTGGTCTACAAATTTGAGGTGCAGGCATTACAACAGGAGGCAACCAGTTGCGAGAGAGAGTGAAGGCGGTTACCCGGCTATCAAATATCAATGGACGCAGACTTCTGATTCGTGTCTCTGGTTACATCATGGAAAGTGGGGGAGGGGAGAGGAGGAGCTCTGTCTTTCACAAACTGTTTAAATAAAAAATATGCAAAAAAGAAATTGAACAATATGTTATTGATATTGATTTGAATTTCGTGTCATGAGATCCTTCCTCTCCAGCAAAGACTGAGTCCTTTTCTCGCCAATTTCTATCTGGGGAAGGAGAAGAGTGGAGGGCAGGAGGATTTAATAGAAGGAGCAAAATTGACTTTGCACTGGAAAGGGGAAAAAGAAGTGTCCCTTTCACAGAAGGGAGGGAGAGGCAGGCTGAGGAGGAGGGGTGGAGGGGATTTCTCAGAAGAACGGATTTGCCCAGGGGTCATAAATAACCCCTGCGATATCATAAACATTTTAGCAGCAACGAATATTAGGTTTTAATGTCCCGCCGACGACTTCGTCATTAGAGATGGAGCATAAGCTCGGAGAGTACGGGAACTGATACAAAAACAGACGATTTTCTGGCCAAGTAACTATCTCAGCGATCAGGTTAATCGATTTAGAGCAGGGGTATCCAACGTTATAACTTACTTGGGCCACAATGGAAGAAGACGAGTATTTTTGAGCTGCACTTCATATACTTATCATAGCAATTACCACTGACCAAAAAGAGAGAGAGAGAGAGAGAGAGAGAGAGAGAGAGAGAGAGAGAGAGAGAGAGAGAGAGAAAAGAAGGGGATGATGGACCAATGAGATAATAGCATCGTGTGGCGGGAGATTCAAATTGAAAATATTCAATTTATCATAATTTTACACAAACTTTTTTTTTTTTTTCGATCGTATGACAGATGCTTACATCTTGGGCCGCACTGATACTTGCTTTGGGCCGCACGCGGCCCGCGAGCCACGTTTTGGACACCCCTGATTTAGAGAAACCGCGAAAATCTAAATCTGTATTACCGAATGGGGATTTGAACCCAGCACATCTGGAATCCGGTACAAGTGTCTTAACCACTGCGTATCTCTCGATGAGAAATTATGTTCCACAACACACAACGTAGCCTATTTTCTAAGCCTCCGATAAAACATTTTTGGGAATTGGGGTTGTGACACGCAAATGTATTTAGGTTTCAGGATGGAGTTCTGTACACAATACGAAGAGCTAAGTGATATGTACGTCATAACACTGCAAGCAGTAAGCATAATTATCTGTAGATGCACAGTATCGTCCTGAAAAGCTAGTGGCAATACAAGGAGTAAGTCACGTTAGCAGTTAATCTCAAATACTTTTCGGAACCATTTAAGAAATAATTCTGTTTCTACTCACTTGAATTGTAAGAAAGCCGTCACTAGACTACGCATGATGTCTTGCTGCTGCCATGTTAATTACAGAAATATCTGCATAATCTTCTTTTTATACAACAACTGTAATTTATACTGCTAGTACGAAAATATCAAATAAATGAATTTGACGGTATTTTCCTCTCCTAAAGCCAATATGCAGTTTCGAAGAAATTATAGTATTTAGATTTCAGGATTTTTATTTTTGGAACATGAAAGAAATTACTGTTTATTGCAGACGTTCGTCAATTATTACCTTAATATTGGAGTTCGTTTTTTACATTTAGGAAGAAATTAAATTCACCGTAGTTATGCCGCAGTAAAAGGGGCAGAGAGCGAATGCAGTTTTGTATTCAGTTGTATAGTTCTTACGTGCCGAGTGTTGGCTATTTTGACTAATAAAAGTGCTTCACAATCCAAGATGAACTAAACATGCTACTTTCTTATGCATAATCGGGGAGAAACGCCAAAGAAACTGGTGAGTTGCACTCACACGTGTATCCTGACAGTGTGCAACAATCATGACAATTTTGTAAACATGCAAAGGAAAACCACACAGAGGATAAGGGACAAGCCTGCAACGTGTGAAGTGAAAGAAATTCTTTTCGATCTACGATTTCAACAGCAGAAATTGCTATAGCACTACTTTAAAAAGAGATAACACGAAGTTCATACTCGTCTGTCTTACTTGATATACACTGGGCAGTGGAATTAAAGGCTCAGTTTTTAGAAACCCTGCAATTCCCACCCACTGCATCGTTTAAATTCAAAATTGGTTCAAAAGTTTATACGACCTTCTTTTGTGACGGTGCAAAAGCATACCATTCTGTGACGTCACCGTTGGGCTCGACGACACTTCAGAAAGCAAGAAGCAACACGTGCGGGAAAGGGCCGCAGCTCGTAACTTCGTGTGACGTGTAAGGTGGGTTAATGATGTCTCACTGGCATCGAACTTCAGCACGGTTCTGTCCAATGCCACCGTGGACGTGTAGTATGACGGGAAGGTCGTCACAGCCCCTGTTACCTACATTTCACCCCTTCTTTTGACGCCTCTGCGATGGAGGTGAGAACTGCGATGCCCAACGTTGAGATATCCGCGTTTTATTATGAGTGGCCGAGGAAACCACTCCAAACAAACCGCTACTCAGAATCGGTACGAAAAGCCCTCACGGGCTGGCATAAAGGACTTCAATGTAACCACCCGTTTCACTGGGGCGTCGATTGCCACACATTTCGCAGTCGAAAACAACACTTCGCCGTGCGACGAGTAACAGGAAGACGTTCTTCGCAACATGCTGACACCCTCGGACGTTTTAATCATTCTCGAAGGACGCTGCAGGGCTGCATCCTCGTCAAACGTGATCTGACCGCTTTGGAGCGCCGTGCGATATCTACATTCATGCTCATAAATTAAGGATAATGCCGATGCGTGGTGGAACAACGCTCTGGTGGGCAGTTTGCGGGTTTAAATAACCTCGGGGTATGACCATGCGGTGCATTTGACCTGCGGTCGTCGCACGGTGGCGCTGGCAGCAGTCCACATACGTAGCGGTGTGTTGATGCATGTCAGAGTACGGTGCAGCGATTAAGTGTGCAGACGTTTTCAGACGTGCTAATGGTGACTGTGTGTTGAAAATGGCTCAAAGAACACATATTGATGACATTGTGAGGGGTATAATACTAGGGCGACTGGAGGCTGCGCAAACACAGCAGGTCGTGCCACGGGCCCTCCGGAACACGATGCCCACGAGAGGCTAGAAATGGTCTCCAAGTAGCCGAATATAGCCACTTCCAGTTACAGATCGGTTCAGTTTGACCAGAGGACGCAATCCATTCCATTTAAACACAGCCCACGCCATTATGGAGCTGCCACCAACTTGCACAGGGCCTTGTTGACAACTTGTATCTGTGGCTTCGTAGAGCTTTTCGCCATACTACAACCCTACCTTCAGCTCTCACCAACTGAAGTCGGGACTCATCTGACCATGCTAAGGTTTTCCAGTCGCGTAGGGTCCAACAGGTATGGTCATCAACCCAGGAGATGCACTGCAGACCATGTCGTGCTGATAGCAAAGGCGTCGGTCGTTCGCTGCCATGGCTCATTAACGCCAGATTTCGCCTCACTGTCCTACGGATACATTCGTCATATGTCCCACTTTGATTTCTGCGGTTATTTCACGCAGTTTCGCATGTCTGTTTGCACTGGGAACTCGACGCAAACGCCGCTGTTCTCTGTCGTTAAGTGAAGGCCGCCGGACTCTCCGTTGTCCGTGGTGAGAGGTAGTGCCTAAAATTTGGTATTCCCAACGATTTTCGAAATGGAATCTAGCTTGCGTCTAGCTCCGACTACAGTGTCTGTCAATTCCCTTCGTGCGGCCATAATCAATTCGAAAGCCTTTTCACATGAATCACCCAAGTACAAATAACAGCTCCGCCAAAGCACTGACCTTTATACCGCACACGCGACGCTACCGCCATCTGTATATGTGCATATCGCTAGCCCATGACTTTTGCCTCCTCTGTGTAAGTACGATACTGCCATCAATATTTTAAGAAAATAATCTGTGCTGAAGAAACAGCCCTCTAGTGAGATAGTCGACTGAGGCACTTAAAGGTGCAGTGTTATTAATAATGGAACAAAGTAAGAGCATATGGACTATCAGACCAATTGTGTGACTGGATTGAAGAGTCCCTAGATAACGGAACGCAGCATGTCATTCTCAATGGAGAGAAGTCTTCCGAAGTAAGAGTGGTTTCAGGTGTGCCGCAGGGGAGCGTCGTAGGACCGTTGCTATTCACAATATACATAAATGACCTTGTTGATGACATCGGAAGTTCACTGAGGCTTTTTGCGGATGATGCTGTGGTATATCGAGAGGTTGTAACAATGGAAAATTGTACTGAAATGCAGGAGGATCTGCAGCGAATTGACGCATGGTGCAGGGAATGGCAATTGAATCTCAATGTAGACAAGTGTAATGTGCTGCGAATAAATAGAAAGATAGATCCCTTATCATTTAGCTACAAAATAGCAGGTCAGCAACTGGAAGCAGTTAATTCCATAAATTATCTGGGAGTACGCATTAGGAGTGATGTAAAATGGAATGATCATATAAAGTTGATCGTTGGTAAAGCAGATGCCAGACTGAGATTCATTCGAAGAATCCTAAGGAAATGCAATCCGAAAGCAAAGGAAGTAGGTTACAGTACGCTTGTTCGCCCACTGCTTGAATACTACTCAGCAGTGTGGGATCCGTACCAGATAGGGGTGATAGAAGAGATAGAGAAGATCCAACGGAGAGCAGTGCGCTTCGTTACAGGATCATTTAGTAATCGCGAAAGCGTTACGGAGATGATACATAAACTCCAGTGGAAGACTCTGCAGGAGAGACGCTCAGTAGCTCGGTACGAGCTTTTGTTGAAGTTTCGAGAACATACCTTCACCGAAGAGTCAAGCAGTATATTGCTCCCTCCTACGTATATCTCGCGAAGAGACCATGAGGATAAAATCAGAGAGATTAGAGCCCACACAGAAGCATACCGACAATCCTTCTTTCCACGAACAATACGAGACTGGAATAGAAGGGAGAACCGATAGAGGTACTCAAGGTACCCTCCGCCACACACCGTCAGGTGGCTTGCGGAGTATGGATGTAGACGTAGATGTAGAATCTAAGGGTCAAATGTTTAAAGTATGGATATTGTACTGAGAACATGAATGAAATTTTATAGTATCGGTTACAGTAGCAGCTTACATGTACAAAGTCGTTGCATCGTCGAACAAAGTACCGAGCGCTTGTCACTGATTGGTTGTCGTTTTATGGCTGTAGTTCAACAGCAGAGCATTTCCCACCTGTTGTTATCTGGAGATTACTTTCTTAATTTGACGCCCCTTAATCTGATCTGCCCTTTATTATCATGGGTAGTGGCAGCGACGGGAAGCCCATTCCGGCTGCCCTATACCACTAACATTGCCAAACCCAGATTATCAAGCCAAACCTGTGTTGATACGGGAAAAAGGACAGAAAAAATGAAGCCAGGATAAGTGCGAGAAGGACTCACGTTGCGAGGGCTTTGGACAAATTTAATTATGTGTGTAGGCAGTCCATCCATGCCAGGAATCGAGAATCTGGACGATTTTTGCCTTTTATCGGTACTGAATGGTTCAAATGGCTCTGAGCACCATGGGACTTAACATCTGAGGTCATCAGTCCCCTAGAACTTAGAACTACTTAAACCTAACTAACCTAAGGACATCACACACATCCATGCCCGAGGTAGGTTCGAACTTGCGACCGTAGCAGTCGCACGGTTCCGGACTGAAGCGTCTAGAATCACTCGGCCACCGCGGCCGGCTATCGGTAGCGATACTGACAATGTAGCGGTCTGGGGAATCTCGTGATTTTCGAGAACGCCAAAAAAATCGTATGATTTTGATTACACATTAACAGTTCTCTCATTTTTCCTTTAATTGTACTGTGAAACCATGCATCATCTTAAATTTCATGATTGTAGGTCGACGGTTAGTACCCTACACGTTTTGATGAGTGAGGTTGCGAGTGTCAAAATATGTGACATAAATGGCCATATCTTGTGATTGCATTGACTTAAAAGTTTATTATACCGCCAAGGGGTGACAATGATGATGATTTTGGTTCGTGGAGAACGTAGTCAAATTAAGTCAAATTGTGCTAAGAAAATTGGATCAGGAAATAATACACTGGAAGAAGTACAACAGTTCTGCTCTTCTGACGGGAAAGAACCTGACTATGATCAAAGTAAAGAGGAAATCAATAGCAAACTCTCTACCATACAAACACCTATTTTGAAAAAGAGAAGTTTGTTAACATGTACCACACATTCCGCGCTCTTTTCTGATATCATTTGTCTGTACTGTAGCCTATCGGGACGTAAATCATGAAGTATGAATAGAATAGAAAACAATGGAATACAAATTTATGAAGTGTCGTACTACAGAGGAGTGCTGAAGATTAGACTGATAGATCGAGTTACTACTGAAGGGGTACTGAATCGAATTGAAGACCATAGGAATTTATGGCACACCTTGACTGGAAGAAGGATTCTGTTGATAAGGGACACAGTGCGTCACCAAGTAAGGGTCAGCTTAGCAATCGAGTCCAATTGTAGAAAGGTGAGTGGGAGCAGCTACTATTTTAGAGTGAGGCCTGGGATTGAATTCAGTATGTAGGTTCAAGTGACTGCTGGTTTCAGATGAAAAGACTTCCACAGGATAAACTGGCTTTAAGAGGTACATTAAACCAGTCTTTGGAGTGACGACCATGGCAAAAAAGCAGAAAAAACAGCTGTAACTTAGAAATTGAAACGTTTCGTGAATTTTGCGCAGAAAGTAATGCACCGCATTTTTTTCTTCAACCATACTTTATTGGACACAATGAGAATTACACACACGAAAGAACGGCGTTTTATCTGTCCATCCTATTTTTCCACTTCTATTCTATGGCTCTCCCCCAGTGCGAAACAAGGGCGTGTATACCATGTCGGTACCAATCCTTGCTCTGGTGGCGGAGCCAGTGCTTCACTGTGTGAATCACCTCCTCATCGTCCACAAAATGTTTTCCACGAATGGAATCCTTTAATGGCCCAAACAAGTGAAAATCCGAGGGGGCTAGGCCAGGGCTGAAGGGGAGACTGGGTAACTCTGTTCAGCCCTGTTTTTTGATGTGTTCAACAGACTTGTGTGGGGACCAATGTTATTGTGTTGCAGCAAAACATCTCCTGGGTTGCTGCGGCGCCGAAGTCGCCGGAAGCGCGTCTTGAGTTTTGTTACGGTGCTGACATATACTTCTGAATTAAGGGTACCGCCTCTTGGCATTACAACAATGAGGATCATACATTCACAGTCCCGGAACACGGTGATCTTGGCCTTACCGGCGGAAGCAGTTGCATTGAATTTTTTCTTCTGTGGGGAATAGGAATGGCGCCATTCCATCGATTATCGTTTTGTCGACTGCTGATTGACAGATGCAGCGCCAAATGCTGAGTCGCACCTGTTCACGCGAATGACATCAACTCGCTGCAACATGTCAGGTGTGACAACCGCGGATGGTCTCCCCCACCTCTGCAAATCGTGGAACTCCACCGAACCGCCTTCTGAACACATCATCCGTGCCCAGCGACTAACTGTACTTCTGTCGACATCAGATGTTCCATAGACTTTGCACAAGCGTTTGTGAATATTCCCAGTTTCTTTCTCTGCAGTGAGAAATTCAATGACGGCACATTGCTGGTAACGTGCATCACTTACAGACGCCATTTTGAAACTGTCCTGCACCAACGCTATCTGTCGGAAGTGACGAAAGCTTGGCACGCTCGCTCAGGAGACTGCAGATAATGCATACATAACGTTTCGCATTCGTAGCATTGTGTTCGGCTAAGAAAAAACAAAAATGCGGTGTATTACTTTCTGGGTAACCGTCGTATCCCCCAGGCCGTGGCTAAGCCATGTCTCCGCAATATCCTTTCTTGCTGGAATGCTAGTTCTGCAAGTTTCGCAGGAGAGCTTCTGTAAAGTTTGGAAGGTAGGAGACGAGGTACTGGCGGAATTAAAGCTGTGAGGACGGTGCGTGGGGCGTGCTTGGGTAGCTCAGTTGGTAGAGCACTTGCCCGCGAAAGGCAAAGGTCCCGAGTTCGAGTCTCGGTCCGGCACACAGCTTTAATCTGCCAGGAAGTTTCAACCGTCGTATGTTTAGAAATTTGTACATTCCTGTATGGAGTTCGTACTGTATGATAACTTCTGTAGAAGTCCATTGTTTTCTAACGTGAAGCTGCCAGTATTCTGAGAAGTTTTATAGTGACCGGTGCCGAGTGCAGTTGATTCGAGATTTTCATAAATCGGTGAATATTTAGGGCCTCTCTTAGCTCAGAGTTGTATTTATCGAGTCGAAACAGTGTTGTAAAATTATCGCTTGACAGACCAACATCGTAAGGAAAGGTGTACCGCCAATAAACATCTGCAGCAGCACATTAGTGGCCTAAAAACCTGTAAGGCAAATGGCGTCCGACCGTGGCAGAGTGGAAAGGGCTGTTAGCCGCTTCGCAGCGGTATACCATTTTGTGGCCGGGAGAACCAGTCCGGCGAGGCGGCGAAAGATTGTGTGAACGCTGTTAAGCCAATTACAATAATTTGTACAGCCGCGACACGCAGATGTTAGCAACTGGACTATTTTTATTCTGGAAGGACTAGTATCTAAACACAATAAGAGCTTTTACGTAAATCGACCAGAATGATCTTCTGCAGATGACGGAAACGACAAGCACGCTGCCCTAGCGGGAAGGCACTTGCTTTTATTTCTGTAGGACTAACCGGAGTAAGATGACTCTGTTGTGGCTACTGAGAGTTGAAATGTGAAATATTTGTGTGGTAAAAGCAGCTAAAATTAAAAAAGTCATATTCATTAGTTAGCAACCGATCAAACAATGGTACATGAAACTGACGTTAAACAGATCCAGAAAAATAACCAAAAAATTGAGACTGGAAATGATCGCGTTAAAACTGCATAAAAAGGTAAAGTAGAAAAGATTTACAGCCAACGGCCTTGCCGCAGTTGGCTGGTTCCCGCCAGATCACCGAAGTTAAGCGCTGTCCGGCTGGGGTAGCACTTGGATGGGTGACCATCCGGTCTGCCGAGCGCTGTTGGCAAGCGAGGTGCACTCAGCCCTTGTGAGGCAAACTGAGGAGGTACTTGATTGAGAAGTAGCGGCTCCGGTCTCGGAAACTGACATACGGCCGGGAGAGCGGTGTGCTGACCACATGCCCCTCCATATCCGCATCCAGTAACGCCTGTGGGCTCAGGATGACACGGCGGCCAGTCGGTACCGTTGGGCCTTCCAAGGCCTGTGCGGGAGGAGTTTAGTTTTAGTTTAGTTAGAAAAGATTTACGGTCGTGTTACATTATTTACCATCCACATTAAATCTATAGCAAGTGTTATGAGAAGAACCAAGTAAAGGAACAAGTTAGCCTTAGAAGTGGTTACAGCTTAATGGACGACTTGCAAGCCGACAAGTATTAACTACCACCTTGCCTGTAATTAATAGATTTTGGAAGAGCTTTAGATTACGAATCAACATAATCTGCACTAATCATCAGCCGAGCTGGGTAGCCGCGCGGTTTGAGGCGTCTTGTCACAGTCCAGGCGGCTGCTACCCCCCCCCCCCCCCCCCTCCGTCGATTGAGGTTCGAGTCCTCCCTCGGGCATAGGTGTGTGTGTTGGTGTGGTGTTGGGCTTAGCGTAAGTTAGTTTAAGTCAGATTAAGTAGAGCGTAAGCTTAGGGACCGATGACCTCAGCAGTTTGGTCCCGTAAGATCCTGCCACAAATTTCCAAATTTCCCACTAATCATCTACGAAAACTACGGTTCTGAGTCAACGTATTTTAACAGAGTGAGGTGATAAAAGTCATGGATTAGCGATGTGCTCATATACATATGGCGGTAGTATCGCTTACACAAGATATAAAAGGGCGGTGCATGAGCGGAGCAGTTGTTTGTACTTAGTCGATTCACGTGAAAAGGTTTTCGATGTGATTATGGTCGCACGCCGAGAATCAACAGACATTGAACACGTTTTGGTAGTTGGAGCTAGACGCATGGGACATTCCAATTTCGGAAATCGTTAGGGAATTCAATGTTCCGAGATCCACAGTGTCAAGAGTGTGCCGAAAATCTACATTTCAGGCATTACCACTCACCATGGTCAACGCATTGGTCGGTGGCCTTCACTTAACGACTGAGAGCAGCGTCGTTTGAGTAGAGTTGTCAATGTTAACAGGCAAGCAACACTGCGTGAAACAACCGCTGAAATCAATGTGGGGCGTATCCTTTAGGGCAGTGTGGCGAAATTTGGCGTTAATGAGCTATGGCTACAAACGACCGACGCAAGTGCCTTTGCTAACAGCACGACATAGCCTGCAGCGCCTCTCGTTGGCTTGTGTTGGACCCCAGACAATTGGAAAACCGTAACCTGGTCAGATGAATCCAGGTTTTAGTTTGTAAGATCTGATGGTAGGTTCTAGTGTGGCGCAGAGCCGACGAAGCAGTGGACCCAATTGCCTAAAAGGCAATGTGCAAGCTGGTTGTGGCCCCATAATGGCTTGAGCTGTGTTTACATATAACAGACTGGGTCCACTGGTCCAACTAAACCGACAGTTGATTGGAGTAGACCATTTGCATTCATTCATGAACTTCTTGTTCCCAAACAACGATGAATTTTTATGGATGACAATGCACCACGTCACTGGGCCACAATTGTTCGCGACTGGTTTGAAGAAAATTCTGGACGAGTCATGAGAATGATTTGGCCAACCGGAAAGCCCGACGTGAGTCCTATCGTATATTTGTCGGACATAATAGAGAGTTCAGTTCGTGCACAAAATCCTGCACCGGCAACACTTTCGCAATCATGGACGAGTATAGAGGTAGCACAGTTCAATATTTCTGCATGGAACTTGCAACGACCTGTTGAGGCCATGTCAGATCGAGTTGCTACACAAAGCATGGCAAAACGACACGATATTAGGAAGTATCTCATAACTTTCGTTACATAAGTGTATACTGAACAACAAGTACAATAATGTAACTTGTTCCACTGGACTTCATCAGAATAGTGCAACGTTCATAATCGGAAAATTATTTGGGCAAGTGATAAATTGAGGAAACTTTCAGATCTCAAAACTGGGAAAACTAATAAAACGTAATGTTAATGTAACGTACCCCAACCGACTTAATTTTTCTGAAAACATAGTTCTGCTGGCCTCAAAGGCAAGCGAACCTCATCAACCAATGAAAAAAAAAAAAAAAAAAAAACAGATCAAGTTTGTAAGTAGACCTGATATTCAACTGGAGTAAGACTAATACAATTTATAACTAACGAGTTGAAAAGAAAACAGTACAAATTGAGAATGGAGTCACGCACTCAGTTTGTTGTATTTTGTATTTTGGACTGATTCGACCACAAAAGTAATAAAATAAAAGGAAGAAACAGAAGAGCAGAAATGGCCTTGAGTGCTTTCGGTAAACTACAGAAAGTTTCGTCGCCAAAATTTCCAATGTGTTTGGTGTCTAACAGCTACAATCACGTGATCCCAGTGTGGCTTACAGCATTCATGTGTGGCCTATTAACTTTTCAGGAACCGAATTTATTTCGGTAAGCAAACGAGAGGCTTATGTTGGGAATTAATAGCAGAGATGGGGAAACAAATAAATGTACCAATCACAGACTGGAATGGAAGGCTTTACTATGATTTTAATGTAAATCAAATGGGTGTTACACATAGCTAGGAAAAATTGTACTAAGTAGACCAAGAATGTTTTGTACTGAACTATAGGAGATTAAAAAAAGCAGGAACCGTTTACCCAGCATCATTAAAAGAGTTCCGTTCCTTTTCGAAGCCGATATCGCTAATGATTGTGACTTGAGAAACGATCCCTATCTTTCACTGGATTTTACTTAACCTGTGTAACATTCGAATAGCATTCCTATGTAGTCTTCTCTTACGCCACATCGAATGGATTTTATTCCAGTACTGAGTTTACTCTGGGAATCGTGATGAAAT
The DNA here is from genome assembly GCF_021461395.2 of Schistocerca americana. NCBI lineage: Eukaryota > Metazoa > Arthropoda > Insecta > Orthoptera > Acrididae > Schistocerca > Schistocerca americana. Next base: position 118,381,021 of record NC_060119.1, read on the forward strand.
ACTTTACTTCCATTACTCTTACTTAAGTAATATTGCCGCTCATCGCACGTGCAGTGTTGTACTAAACCAGCATTGAAATCGTAAGTGAAGGTCTAGTTGAATGATAGTTAAAATATTAAGTGTGCAACGGAAAAGAACGACTATATGGTGCCGATCGAGTATTTATGGATTCATAACTCATATCAAATCTGAACACACCTACCAGATGCTCTTACCATCAGAATGCCATTAAATATATATGAAATAGTAAAAATATTCTCAGAACTGGAATATGGAACACAATATCTTTTAATAACAAGGATCTATACAAGGGTCTATACAAGGGCGATGTACTTGAGGACAATATTATGGAAATGGAAGAGGATGTAGATGAAGATGAAATGGGAGATATGATACTGCGTGAAGAGTTTGACAGAGCACTGAAAGACCTGAGTCGAAACAAGGCCCCCGGAGTAGACAATATTCCATTGGAACTACTGACGGCCGTGGGAGAGTCAGTCCTGACAAAACTCTACCATCTGGTGAGCAAGATGTATGAAACAGGCGAAATACCCTCAGACTTCAAGAAGAATATAATAATTCCAATCCCAAAGAATGCAGGTGCTGACAGATGTGAAAATTACCGAACTATCAGCTTAATAAGTCACAGCTGCAAAATACTAACACGAATTCTTTACAGACGAATGGAAAAACTAGTAGAAGCCAACCTCGGGGAAGATCAGTTTGGATTCCGTAGAAACACTGGAACACGTGAGGCAATACTGACCTTACGACTTATCTTAGAAGAAAGATTAAGGAAAGGCAAACCTATGTTTCTAGCATTTGTAGACTTAGAGAAAGCTTTTGACAATGTTGACTGGAATACTCTCTTTCAAATTCTAAAGGTGGCAGGGGTAAAATACAGGGAGCGAAAGGCTATTTACAATTTGTACAGAAACCAGATGGCAATTATAAGAGTCGAGGGACATGAAAGGGAAGCAGTGGTTGGGAAGGGAGTAAGACAGGGTTGTAGCCTCTCCCCGATGTTGTTCAATCTGTATATTGAGCAAGCAGTAAAGGAAACAAAAGAAAAATTCGGAGTAGGTATTAAAATTCATGGAGAAGAAATAAAAACTTTGAGGTTCGCCGATGACATTGTAATTCTGTCAGAGACAGCAAAGGACTTGGAAGAGCAGTTGAATGGAATGGACAGTGTCTTGAAAGGAGGATATAAGATGAACATCAACAAAAGCAAAACAAGGATAATGGAATGTAGTCTAATTAAGTCGGGTGATGCTGAGGGAATTAGATTAGGAAATGAGGCACTTAAAGTAGTAAAGGAGTTTTGCTATTTAGGGAGCAAAATAACTGATGATGGTCGAAGTAGAGAGGATATAAAATGTAGGCTGGCAATGGCAAGGAAAGCGTTTCTGAAGAAGAGAAATTTGTTAACATCGAGTATAGATTTAAGTGTCAGGAAGTCATTTCTGAAAGTATTTGTATGGAGTGTAGCCACGTTTGGAAGTGAAACATGGACGATAAATAGTTTGGACAAGAAGAGAATAGAAGCTTTCGAAATGTGGTGCTACAGAAGAATGCTGAAGATTAGATGGGTAGATCACATAACTAATGAGGAAGTATTGAATAGGATTGTGGAGAAGAGAAGTTTGTGGCACAACTTGACCAGAAGAAGGGATCGGTTGGTAGGACATGTTCTGAGGCATCAAGGGATCACCAATTCAGTATTGGAGGGCAGCGTGGAGGGTACAAATCGTAGAGGGAGACCAAGAGATGAATACACTAAGCAGATTCAGAAGGATATAGGTTGCAGTAGGTACTGGGAGATGAAAAAGCTTGCACAGGATAGAGTAGCATGGAGAGCTGCATCAAACCAGTCTCAGGACTGAAGACCACAACAACAACAACAACAACAAGGATTAAGAACTTACAGAAGAACTGAAACATAATGAACTGTAAATATGTAGTATACAAGAGACAAAAAAGAAAGGAAGAGGGCAGAAGGAATATGACCAGTAACTACTCGTTTATAGCGGAGTTGAGAAGAGACAAGAGCTAAAGCAGGAGTATGGATACTAATCCACAAGAAATACAAAGCTCTTACTGAGGAGTGCCAATACATCTAAAAGAGAATGGTTTTACTAAAACTGAAATTTGTACATCACAAATTGAACCTGTCTCCCTGTACAGCCCAGAGTATTACAAATCTAGAACAGAAAGAGGGGCTTCATATGAGCAGTTACAAGAAATTATCAATCTGATACCTTTATCTAACTTACAGTCATAATGGGGGACTTCAATGCTCTTATTGGAAATAGTGTCACCCCTGGAGTGAAGCAACGATCTGCTGAAGACTTTCTAAGTGATAGTGGTGAGATTATGGTCAAATTATGTTCAAGCAATGAACTGAGAATAAACAATACCTTCTGTGACCACAAGGAGCAGTACAAATACACTTTTTAGGACACAAGAGGTCATAAATCTAGAATAGACTGCATTGTTACAAAATAGAACAACCATCCTCATTCAGCATTAAACTCTACGAACATCAGGAATGATCACAGCCTACTTATAGCAAAAATCAGATTGCATGTAGAGAAGAACAACACTGCCAAAGAACCAATCTTAAAAGATGAAAAATTTACTGTACGGTCATTATAGAATGAATCCACAAAAATTTTATAACAGAAACTATTAGCAGAGAACATAAAAGACAAACCCATTAATGCAGAGGATAGCGTAAATCAGGCATGGCAGAAAATTAAAGAAAGTATTGAAGCAGCAGCTCAGTAAGCACTAGGTAGGAAGAGTTATAAAGCGAGAGAGAAAGACAAACAAACACCATGGTTTCGCAAAGAAATTAAAGAAATATATAAAGAAGAGATGTACCAATTTGAAATATAAAACACTGAAAACACAAGGGTCATATAAAGATTATAAAATAACTCGCATTAAGACGAAATCACTAGTGAATAGCTTCAAACAGGAACACTGGGAAACCTTTAAAAAAAATTAGAACATGTCTTCTATGAGTTGCACAAAAATTTGAAGAATGATACGACAGCAGAGGAAAAATCAAATAAAATTTTGAATGTAAAAGACATAATTGGGAATCATGCGTTAAATATTCAACAGAGATGTATCATGGTAAAAAAATCACCAGAAAATGAAGAGAGATCAGAGATCAGTATACAAGCAAATCATGATATAACTGTTTCTCATGCAGAGGTAGAAGAAGCTGTGAGTCTGTTAAAAAACAGAAGTCTCTGGGGAAAGATAGGACTCACAATCAATTATTGAAGTATGGGGGATATCCAATTAACCAAGTTGGTTAACAACGTTGTAACTGATAACAGAATTCCAAACGACTGGAGAACTAATATTACAAAAAAATTTTCAAATCTGTGTGAGATCTTATGGGATTTAACTGCTAATGTCATCAGTCCCTAAATTATCCTAAGGACAAACACACACACCCATGCCCGAGGGAGGGCTCGAACCTCCGCCGGGACCAGCTGCACAGACCACGACTGCAGCGCCTAGACCGCTCGGCTAATCCCGCGCGGCAACTACTATTACAGCTCTCATGTATAAAAACGGGGTATGAAATACTTTTCCGACTACAGAAGAAAAAATATATTAAGTTTAGTTTTTAAACTCACAACAAAAGTAATATCAAATAAAATAAAAAGCATTACAACCCTTGGAGAGGAGCAGTATGGTTTTAGATCCGGTGGGTCATGCACAAATGAAGTATTCATTATCAGACAGATTATAGAGAATTTCATTGAATATGCCAGATCAGGTTATCTTTGTCTTAATGATTTACAGAAGGCTTTCGATAGGATTCAGTTAACAGAGGTGTTAAACCTGTTCTACAATCAAGGTATTCCTTCACCTTAATTAAAGCGATTCAGGACGTTTATTCCAACAACAACATCCAGGCGAAAAATGGTTCCAGATTAACTAGCTACATATCAGGTAATAGTGGTATCAAACTACGTGACTCTTTGAGCCCACTACGTTTCAGTATAGTCATGTAGTCATGGTCAAGGTGATAAAATATTGGCTGGTAGTGGCTATAAAACGGGGGACAAGGAATAAAAACATTTGTTATGCTGACGAAGTAGTTCTGCTGGAAAACAGTAAAGATAATCTGCAAAAACTTTTACATTTATTTAGTGTGGCAGCTAAGAACCTAAATATAGTCATACGCACTCAAAAAACCAAATGTGTGACCACATCTGTGGAACCAGTTAGATGCAAACTAGAAGTGGATGACAAAATCATTCAACAGGTAATTTACATATCTTGGTATTGAACTTTCCAGCAGTGGAAATGACGAAAACAAAGTCAGAGAACAAGTAGCAAAAGCAAATAAAGTGGCAGGCTGTTTCAATTAGAGATGGGCAAAATAATTTTGAGATATGAAAGTTTTAAATATCGTCTACTGAAAAAATTATAAATATTACAACAAAATCGTAAATATTTTTTATCAAGTGGTAAAATTTTAAGAATGAAGATTGATTTTTGTTATATTTTGATATTTTTATTGCGACAAAACACAATATAAAAATTATAACATAACTGTAATTAAAGTGTATATGCAGTCGTCATTTACAGTCATCATTGCCATTTATGTACCCAAAAAGGAAAAATTAATCAACATTGTCATTTATAAGTAAAATCTGACCCACTTTAGTCGGTGAGAGTCTGTTTCTCTTCTCAGCGGATATCTGTCTTGCTTTTGAAAATATTCGTTCATAGGGCACTGATGTTGCTATGATAAAAACACTTTTAGAACCAGTTGATACAGTGTTGCCCACAGCCATTTTCTTGTTTCCTATCAATTTAAAGGATCGCTGTTTCTAGCAAATATCCCTCTCCTAAATCTTTGTCCAAGTCGAAAATTGCCGCACTTCCCGCGTCGTGACTTGCTCGAAGGTGACCAATAGTTTCAGAAACTTCTCCCAGGTTGAAGTCTCAGGCATTACGGTAGTAAGTGGGTGAGAAATGAGCTGTGTTTTTCTTGTTGAACAACCAACGCTTTCATTTCTGCAATAGCTTTCATATAGCAATCGTGAAATGTTTTGTCAGGTGAAAATCCTTACCGTTTGAATCGGAGGTCCAGTAACGTTGTCTGACCAATCAGTTCGTTCCTGGAGATAACCCCAAACCGCTATGATAAAGCTTTAAGGAAATTATGAACCAATGGCTCGATTTCTCGAGCACATTTTGCATTTTTGTCTTTAAAAGATTTCTGTTGCCAGTCCATTAATCTTGTCAAAATTTTCATTTTTGAATCTGAGGCAGTTTTCTTTCAGGACGCCTGTTTGGTTAACTCACCGAAAACTTTCAAAATCTGTAAAACCTGTTGCATTATTTCCCCGTCTGTATCTTTTAAGTTGAAGGTGATCAATTTTCCACCTAAAATAGCGAGGCAATAATTTATGGGATCTTTATTTAAAGTAAATCTTTGAAACATTTCGTCAGTAGATTTCCATATGATTTTTTAAATCTTCTTTCATTTCAGCAAGTGTGCTTAAAGCAAAGGGTCTCTTCTTAAGAACTTAATTCTTTTGACTTCGTCAACGGTTTTCTGTGTGGACTGCAGAATAGCGTGTTACACAGGGATGTTTAAAGAATGTGCAAAGCATGGGCTATCTGGAAGTTTGAGAAGCATGGCAGTTTGTTTCATATCACTCATTGTCTGTTATTACGTACGTGATTTTAAAATTGATATTGTACTTGGCAATAACAGACGTTACTCAGTTTGAGATGTTTTCTGCAGTGCGTCTGTCTTCTAATTGTGAGCACTGTAAAAGGTATGACTTTAGTTCACTCTCTTCATCTATGAAATGCGCAGTGAGAACGTAGAAGCTAATGTTATTTACGCTCGTCCAAGCATCAGACGTAAGGCAGACTACCTTTGCTGTGACCAAATCATTTTTTATTTTATCGAAGTACTCATGATGAATACTAGGAATTAGAGAGTTTGACAACGTTTCTCGACTTGGTAAGTTAAAATATGGGCAAAGCATACATTCTGTGTCTTCAACTGTAGAGAAAGGATGGTATTCTCTGCAAATCATTTTTAAAGACTGTACGGCTAATGCCACACTTTTATTTAATGTGAGCGGCTTTATCGTATTAAAACACTTACTTATTGGTTGTTGTAAAATAAAAGCCGTTGAGGGTGAGGGCAACACAAAAGCAAATAGGACTTAGTCCAGAACCTGACGACATTGATGGGCTGGACTCTGTTTGCCTTTCTGAGAGAACACCTTCACCCAAGATGGAAGCAGACGTCAGCGAGGACGGTTCACGAGTTTCTGCATCGATTGATGGCGATCTTGGTCGGCTTCCTGACCCATATCGTTCCAAAGGTACTGTCGGATGCTTAGATTTTAGATGTCCCTTCAGATCTGATCATGAGCCAGAAGCCATGGAAATTATATTCTGACAGTAGCGGCATTTTCGTTTTCTCCCATTTTGGTGTAATGGTACCGTACATCGCTCGTAATTCTTTTAGTCGAAGGCGATGTTGCTGACATATTGTTTTGCAGCACTGAAAAGTTCTCTGAAAAAACTAAAATATTTACTTTTAACACAGACATTTTAAATTTTAGAAGCTTAAAGCGAAAACAAATATACATGCAGCACATTCAGTAATCAAAAGTTATAGATGAGGATGTAGGTTATTATGATGTGCGAAACCTAGACCCACAACCATAAAGTTTATGTCACGTACGGAAAGATCTGAAACAGTCATAGTGATTAAGAAACTCACGAAGACAAATCTGACAATACGCGAGGATTCACTGCCGAAAGATAAAAATTTTGAGTACTGTAAAAACATAATTTGGGCTGCACACCGTGTGAACAAGAGATTGCAGGATAATGGCGCCGATGAAGGCTGAAAAAATCAGTGCAGATGAACTGGAAATCCTGTGATTTGGGAGCTGCGAACTTGTCTACTAATGCTGCCACAGATTCTACCAGTGTGTCTGTATTCTTAGTGTAGCACATAATTGGCCATCACTTTCAACTCATTTCGATGAACTCTGCCGTAGATTTCGGAATATCGACATCCAGGTCTCTCTTCTAACGAACGTGGACACTTGGCTCAAGCCAAGCATGCTCTCCAGTTTCGTAAACATAGACTCCATTGTCCTAAGAAAAAACAGAAGTAACAGATGAGGAGGTGAAGTAGCGGCGAACAAAAGCTTTCACTTATTACCAACCATGCTGCTCACGTCAAATAGTAATGAAGACCCCCCCTGCGGGTCCGGGGATTAGAATAGGCCCGCGGTATTCCTGCCTGTCGTAAGAGGCGACTAAAAGGAGTCCATCCCCCTCACGGGGGTAGTTAGCGCCTGCGTCCGGAGACGGACTGTTCCACGACCTATCATCGTGGCCTTTTTGGTTTTTCACTTCTCGTTTCTTCCTTCCTTTTGTTGGTTCCTTTCTTTGCTCTTCTCCACCTCACTGTCTTCCTTACTCTTTCCCTTGACTTCTCCTTGCCTTCTCATTGCCTTTTTCTCCTTGCCTTCTCATTGCCTTTTTCTCCTTGCCTTCTCATTGCCTTTTTCTCCTTGCCTTCTCATTGCCTTTTTCTCCTTGCCTTCTCATTGCCTTTTTCTCCTTGCCTTCTCATTGCCTTTTTCTCCTTGCCTTCTCATTGCCTTTGCTTTCTCATTGCCTTCTTCTCCTTGCCTTCTCTGGTCTCCGCCTCGGCGTTTGAGACAGACTGTCCTCTTTCTCCCTCTCTCCCTTCTTTTTCCTCTTCTTCCTTCCTCCCTGTGCGTGCCTGAAGGCCGACCCACGCGTTCGCACGCGTAGCCGGTGACGGGGTAACGCGTAAGTCCCCGCCCTGGGTAGACATGTAAGGCACGCGCGTACCCCCTGGTAAAGGCCAGGCCCGGGGAGGGGTGATTGCCTGAGCTGATACCTTCTGACCATGCCGATTGGTCCCTCCGTCTGTTTCTCGGGAGGTGTGACCTGAGGTGTAAACATTCACCTAAGGCGGGAGTGCCCTCTGAGAGGGTCCCCACAAGGAAGGAGCGCGCCATCGGAGACGCTGGCAATCATGGGGGATTCCTCCGCAATGGATTCTACTCCATCTCTTTCGACTTCGACCCAAAAACGGAAACGTGATCAGCCAACAGTGACAAAAGTACTACCGCCTGCCCCACAGTTCCTCGTAGTTTCTCGATCTGAGGACGGAAAGGATTTTTCCTCTGTCAACCCTTTCGTTATTCAGAAGGGCGTAGATGCCATAGCCGGATCTGTCAAATCTTGTACCAGGTTGCGTAACGGCACCTTATTACTAGAAACTGAGAGTGCCTTTCAGGCACAAAAACTGCTTCGGGCCACCCTCCTGTACACGTTCCCTGTCCGGGTGGAGGCCCACCGAACTTTGAATTCGTCTCGTGGTGTAGTCTATACTAGCTCCCTCGACGGATTGACTGACGAGGAGCTTCAATCATTCCTCGCTGAGCAGGGCGTGACGGCTTCCATAGGGTCATGAAAAAGGTCAACAATGACCTTGTACCGACCCGGACAATTTTTTTGACCTTCGATAGTGTTAAGCTGCCATCGCGCATCAAGGCGGGCTACGAGGTTATTTCTGTTCGCCCCTATGTCCCGACACCTACGCGCTGCTACCAGTGTCAGCGTTTCAATCACACTCGACAGTCTTGTTCCAATGCGGCTAAATGTGTCACTTGTGGCAGGGATGCCCATGAGGGTGACTGTCCACCTCCGTCTCCTCGTTGTGTGAACTGTCAGGGTGACCATGCCACATCCTCCCGCGACTGTCCTGTCTATAAGGAAGAACGCTGTATCCAAGAAATTCGGGTCAAAGAGAAAGTGTCCACCTCGGCTGCTCGCAAGCTATTGGCTAGTAGGAAGCCCACGCTGCTCCCAGGGGGGAAATACAGTACTGTCCTCGCCTCTCCTCGGACTACCCGGGAGGTAGCAACCCAGACATGCGATCTGACCTTCAGCACCACGGTCGTCCGTTCGGCCAGTGCTAAGATCGCGCGGTCGACGTCTCCTCTTCCTCCCATCACCCCACAGACACGAGCACCTTCCTCAGCTTCTGCTAAGACGAAGACATCGAAGTCAGATGCACGGGCCTTCAAGAAGGAACCATCCCGTGCAGACTTCCTCCGTACCTCGACCTCCCAGCCTTCGACCGGTACTTCCACTACACGTCCTTCCAAAAAGGCGCATAGGAAGCACAGTTCTCCTTCTCCGCCACGGCACTTTTCTTCTCCTGCGCCACCCAGCGGTTGCCGCCCCAGGCCGTCATCCGTTTCGCCTGGCCGCACCGCTGGTAGCCGTACATCTGGCCGTTCACTGGCGGAGGAAGCTCCCCCTCTCGGCCATCCTCCCGAGATGACCGATGAATAGCGGCGGCAGTGCTCGCTCGAAGCCAGGCCCTAAGCGGCCTTCGAGGTGACCACTTCTCTCATCTTCCTTTTCTTACGATGGCACTTATTCACTGGAATATTCGCAGCATTCGCTCCAACCGAGAGGACTTGAAGTTGCTGCTCCGCTTGCACCGTCCGCTCGTCGTAGCCCTCCAGGAAACGAAGCTACGCCCATGCGATCAAATTGCCTTGGCACACTACACCTCTGTGCGTTTTGACCTACCCCCTGTGGTAGGTATCCCAGCTCATGGAGGGATTATGTTGCTGGTCCGGGATGATATTTACTACGATCCCATCACGTTGCACACCGGCCTGCAGGCAGTTGCCATCCGCATTACTCTCCCCACTTTTACGTTTTCCTTTTGTACCGTTTACACTCCATCGTCATCTGCCGTTACCAGGGCAGACGTGATGCAACTTATTGCTCAGCTACCTGCACCATTTTTGTTAACTGGAGACTTCAATGCCCACCATCCCCTTTGGGGCTCTCCAGCATCCTGCCCGAGGGGCTCCTTGTTAGCGGACCTTTTCAACCAGCTCGATCTTGTCTGCCTCAATACTGGCGCCCCTACTTTTCTTTCGGACACATCTACACCTATTCCCATTTAGACCTCTCTATATGTACTCCCCAACTTGCACGCCGGTTTGAGTGGTATGCACTTTCTGATACATATTCGAGCGACCACTTCCCGTGTGTTATCCATCTCCTGCAGCATACCCCCTCTCCGTGCTTCTCTAATTGGACCATCTCCAAGGCAGACTGGGGGCTCTTCTCTTCCAGGGCGACCTTTCAGGATCAAACCTTTACAAGCTGCGATCGTCAGGTCGCACACCTCACGGAAGTCATTCTCGCTGCTGCTGAATATTCCATCCCTCACCCTCCTTCTTCTCCACGTCGCGTACCGGTCCCCTGGTGGACCTCAGCATGTAGAGACGCTTTACGTGCTCGTCGACGTGCTTTACGCACATTTAAACGCCACCCTACAGTGGCGAATTGTATCAATTATAAACGATTACGTGCTCAGTGTCGTCATATTATCAAAGAAAGCAAGAAAGCCAGCTGGGCTGCTTTCACAAGCACCTTCAACAGTTTTACTCCTTCTTCTGTTGTCTGGGGTAGCCTGCGCCGGCTATCTGGCACTAAGGTCCACTCACCAGTTTCTGGCTTGAAGGTCGCGAATGACGTCCTTGTGGCCCCTGAGGCTGTCTCCAATGCCTTCGGCCGCTTTTTCGCAGAGGTTTCGAGCTCCGCTCATTACCACCCTGCCTTCCTCCCCCGCAAACAGGCAGAGGAGGCTAGGCCACCTAACTTCCGCTCCTCGAATTGTGAAAGTTATAATGCCCCATTCACCATGCGGGAACTCGAAAACGCACTTGGCCGATCACGGTCCTCTGCTCCAGGGCCAGATTCTATTCATATTCAGATGCTGAAGAACCTTTCTCCTGCGGGTAAAGGTTTTCTTCTTCGTACATACAATCGCATCTGGATTGAGGGACATGTTCCCGCATGCTGGCGCGAGTCTATTGTTGTCCCGATTCCTAAGCCGGGGAAGGACAAGCACTTGCCTTCCAGTTATCGACCTATCTCGCTTACCAGCTGTGTCTGTAAAGTGATGGAGCGAATGGTTAACTCTCGATTGGTTTGGCTGCTCGAGTCTCGACGCCTACTTACCAATGTACAATGTGGATTTCGTAGGCGCCGCTCTGCTGTTGACCATCTGGTTACCTTGTCGACCTTCATTATGAATAACTTCTTGCGGAAGCGCCCGACCGCGGCTGTGTTCTTTGATTTGGAGAAGGCTTACGACACCTGTTGGAAGGCGGGCATTCTCCGCACCATGCATACATGGGGCCTTCGCGGTCGCCTCCCTCTTTTTATTCGTTCCTTTTTAATGGATCGACAGTTCAGGGTACGTGTGGGTTCTGTCCTGTCCGACACCTTTCGCCAGGAGAATGGGGTGCCACAGGGCTCAGTTTTGAGCGTCGCTCTCTTCGCCATCGCGATCAATCCAATAATGGATTGCCTCCCAGCTGATGTATCAGGCTCCCTTTTCGTGGACGATTTTACCATCTATTGCAGCGCGCAGTGTACACGTGTCCTGGAGCGCTGTCTTCAGCGTTCTCTTGACCGTCTTTACTCCTGGAGTGTCGCCAATGGCTTCCGTTTTTCTGCCGAGAAGACGGTCTGTATTAACTTCTGGCGCTACAAAGAGTTTCTCCCACCGTCCTTACGACTCGGTCCCGTTGCTCTCCCAATCGTGGAGACAACCAAATTTTTAGGCCTTACATTTGACAGGAAACTTAGCTGGTCTCCACATGTGTCATATTTGGCCGCCCGTTGTACCCGTTCTTTAAATGTCCTCCGTGTTCTCAGTGGTCTGTCGTGGGGAGCGGATCGAACCGTCCTACTTCGTCTATATCGGTCGATCGTCCGCTCCAAGCTGGATTATGGGAGCTTCGTATACTCCTCTGCACTGCCATCCATCTTACGCCGCCTCAACTCCATACAACATCGGGGTTTACGACTTGCGATCGGAGCATTTTATACCAGTCCCGTAGAGAGTCTTCATGCTGACGCTGGCGAATTGCCACTCACCTACCGGCGCGATATACTGCTTTGTCGGTATGCCTGTCGGCTACTGTCAATGCCCGACCATCCGTCTTATCGTTCCTTTTTTGACGACTCTCTTGACCGTCAATACGGGTTGTATGTCTCTGCCCTGCTACCCCCTGGAGTTCGCTTTCGTCGCCTCCTTCAACACCTTAATTTTTCACTCCCTGCAACCTTTCGAGTGGGCGAGAGCCGCACGCCACCTTGGCTCCAGGCTCAGGTCCGCGTTCACCTTGACCTCAGCTCGCTCCCAAAGGAGGTCACCCCCGGTTCGGTCTACCACTCCCGTTTTTTGGAACTTCGTTCGAAGTTCATCGACATGACTTTCATTTATACAGATGGCTCTAAGACCAATGATGGGGTCGGGTGTTCCTTTATTGTCGGGGCACAAAGTTTCAAATACCGGCTCCATGGCCATTGTTCGGTCTTCACAGCTGAGCTCTTTGCCCTCTACCAGGCTGTTCTTTACATCTGCCGCCACCGACATTCTGCTTATGTCATCTGCTCAGATTCCCTGAGCGCCATCCAGAGCCTCAGTGATCCGTACCCGGTTCACCCTTTCGTACACCGGATCCAACGCTCTCTTCAGCAGCTGGTGGACGTCGGTTCTCCAGTTAGCTTTATGTGGGTTCCTGGCCATGTCGGTATCCCTGGGAACGAAGCTGCAGATGCCGCGGCCAAGGCTGCGGTCCTCCAGCCTCGGGCAGCTTCTTGTTGCGTCCCTTCGTCCGATTTTAGCAGGGTGATTTGTCGGCGCATCTTATCTCTGTGGCATGCCGATTGGGCTGCACTTACCGACAACAAGCTTTGGGCCTTAAAACCTCTTCCCGTGGCTTGGACGTCCTCCTCACGCCCTTCTCGGCGGGAGGAGGTCGTATTAGCCCGGTTAAGAATTGGACACTGCCGGTTCAGCCATCGCCATCTGCTGACGGCTGCGCCGGCGCCGTTCTGCCCATGTGGGCACTTGCTGACGGTTAGACACATTTTAATGTCCTGTCCAGATCTTAACACACTGCGCCTCGATCTTAACCTGCCAAATACTTTCGATGCCATTTTAGCGGATGACCCACGAGCAGCTGCTCGTGTTCTTCGTTTTATCAATTTGACAAACCTCGCTAAGGACATTTGATGATGCTGTTTTTTAATCCTATGCCTGTCAGTCTGTCTTTTATCGTGTTTTCCCTTTTAGTTGTTGTGGTCAACTTGTGCCTCGCGGTGCATTCTTAGAGTAGTCAGGGCGCTAATGACCATTGAAGTTGTGCGCCCTAAAACCACAAAAAAAAAAAAAAAAGTAATGAAGACAAACAAGTCGAATATACATTCGTAAATATCAAATCCCTTAACAAAATTTGTCTATCTGCGTCCTCTACAAACCTCCGAAAGTAGATGGGATAGCCTGTTTCAAAACTGACCTTCCAAAATTCGATTCGACTTAGGAACATACAAGTAATGTTAATAGCACGTAAATATTCTGCCCCTTCACTCTGAAATTCATGTGTGTTCTTCAAATATGACAGTATTTCAGCTTGCACCTATTCTTAGTGCAGCCTATAGTCACACTCTCACACATATATTTGCCACGAAATCCACAAGCAAAGAAATTCGTATCTGGAATCAGCTCACAGAATCATATTCACGACTTACTCTCTATAATATCCAAGGAATAAACTATAAATGACAACGCACAGAGAATTTAAGCGTATCAGTGTACTTGAATTTGCATTGGAGGTGAAAGACATAATTTGGGGGACAGCTTCCTTTCCATTCCTGGACTTGAAAGACAAGCTTTATGGACTTACTACCAAACTAACTCAATTACACAATAAATATGCTCCCCCGAAGACTGGAAACCTGAAGGAAAACCTGCATCTTGAGTAATGGAAGAGCTAAAACAGTTTATGAATCTCGAAGACACTGAACATCGGACTTACAAACGATCTCCTCCCATTGAAAATAAAATTGATTACAAGCAAAGAGCAGAGTCAATCCATCTGCGAGAATCGATAACTAAGGCATGCCAATACAGTAATCTAAAACATAAAGTCCAAATACTCTATAGAAAAGCTTGTGTGGTCTAGAGAAAAATAGGCAAAGTAGAACCTACAACTGCTTTGTCCCATCCAAGGAGTTAGAGCAATACTTGAATTTATCGATAACCATCATTGAACCGCAAACCAAGCATAGATTTACTGAATATTTCACAGAGTTAAATGATGGGAGTTGCGAAAAAGTCTGTCTCGAGGTGACAAAACTGTCGAAAAATCCTTCATCTCAGCATTTACTGTACAGGATGGAGTCACAGTCCAAATGATCAAGCTTAATGTTGACACACTACTGCTCACAATGACTACTGCTCCCTAGAGTTTGAAGCCCTTGCCTGGACGTACACAGCAGAAACACTCGATCCCGTCGGAATATAAGCACTACAGATCCGATTGCTAAGAAGGGTAACTCGGTACATTCTTGATGACATTATTCCTTAGTAGGCAGAAGATATTTAGGAATACCATGGAAAATCAAGTTTCAACCAAGAGGACGTAACAATCAAATGCCTAATACATGCAGAGAGAAGGAAAAAGAGGTATAGTATTAAAAATATTATGATTTTTTTTAAAGTAACTGTGATTTTAATAAGTTTTGTGATTACAAAAAAATGGTTCAAATGGCTCTGAGCACTATGCAACTTAACTTCTGAGGTCATCAGTCGCCTAAACTTAGAACTAATTAAACCTAACTAACCTAAAGACATCACACACATCCAAGCCCGAGGCAGAATTCGAACCTGCGACCGCAGGGGTCGCTCGGTTCCAGACTGCAGCGCCTAGAACAGCACGGCCACTCCGGCCGGCTTTGTGATTACATATAACACTCTGGACTGCTTTATGAAGGCCCTGAAGGCATCAATCCATCCAGGCTAAATGAATAATTAAAAAATTAAACATAGCATACAGGTAGGCTCAGGACGAATGATCGATATTCACTGATGACTGGAATGATCTTTGAAGCATAAAACTTCATGTGGACGTATGCTCCATTCTGAATGGTTTCCGAGACAGAACATATTTAATATACATTGTTATTTATTTTCTTTATTATTCAGTACATTGTCATTGTTTACAATGTACCACAGTACAGCAGACGAAGTCGAGACGAATAACTTGATACAGGATATGTGAGCTATCAAGTTGTGAAACTACGTCAAACTGCCTTACAAAACATCTACATCTCAGCGCACACTCCTCGCACAAGAGTTTTTATTATTTTCTCGCTCTTGTCTCACATACTGTAAGTCTTAGAGAAAGAATCAATACGATCTTTTTATAGGAAATTTAATGTATTTTAATTTTCGCTACAGGCTGCAGATTTCGAGTTATTCAAAATAAACGTACAAAAGTGACTTTAAATGCGTTCCATCTCAGAAACACTTTGGAATATGGCATATGGACATATTTAGTTTTTTTCTTTCTTTCAAATGATCGTTCCTGTCATATCCCCGAATATTGATCATTCTTCCCGAGACAACTTGTGTACATGGAGTGTCATATACAGAGTGTCGGCCGCTGTGGCCGAGCGGTTCTAGGTGCTTCAGTGGGGAACTACGCTGCTGCTACGGTCGCAGGTTCGAATCCTGCCTCGGGCATTGATGTGTGTGATGTCCTTAGGTTAGTTAGGTTCAAGTAGTTCTAAGTCTAGGGGGCTCATGACCTCAGATGTTGAGTCCCATAGTGCTTGGAGCCATTTGAACCACCTGAATATACGGGGTGTCCCATTTACCTTGATCACCCTAAATAACTGTTTGCCCAGATGCAAATTACAAAATGTTTCAAGCAAATGTTCTTTAGCCGTCAGGGGGACATCAATTGGCATGATTGCCTTCGTTGTAGCTTTGTTTATTACAAAGATATGAACAGCGGTACGACCTTTCAAAGCTCCTAAAGACCTATTCAAAAATGTATCACAGTGCACCATTCACTGAATCACAACGTTATTAATTACATAACACAATATTCACGTTGACGCTTCCAGCGCTTAGTGCAGGTACTCGGGATAATGGAACACATGCACGTGCTGACGTTGGCAGAGCACAAATATAAACATAAGTAGAATGCACACCCGTCATTCCGTCAACAATGTACACAAATATAAACGTAAGTAGAATGCACACACGTCATTCGGTCAACCATTCTCTGTTGAACAGTTGCGTGAGTAGAATGTACACCAACGAAGAAATGCTACTCATCTATGGGGAATGTAAGTCAGCAGAACAGTTATTGCAATACTGTTTTCTTACGTACGGGTACATTTAGTACTGTAGTTTAGTCCTTTTAAATACTGTTGTGTAGAGTAGGCATACAGTAAAGGCTGTCCTTCCTACAAACTGCATCGACATAACGTTTCTTTTATTGTTGTTGTTGAAGGTAGGCGAAATGCTACGCAGGCAATGGAACTGTACAGAGAGCGATATACTGGTAAGAACCAACCTTCCCGACGGATGTTTTCTCCTCTTGTTGCGACACTTGAGGAAACGGGAAGTTTCAACCCACGGCAACACAACCGTCGTAGCACTCGCACAGACGAAGCTGCCGGAGTTACTGTTCTCGCTGCCGTTGTTATGAATCCACATGTGAGCGCATGACAGCTTGAACGCGCGATTGACTTTCGTAAAACCAGTATACATCGTATTCTTACACGTTACCAGTTCCATCCTTCCCATGTACACCTACATCAGGAATTGCATGGGAATGATTTCCAAAATCGTGCACAGTGTCTCTGTCAGTGGGCACAACAGCAAATTCTCGCCAACCATGACTTCTTTTCTAATGTTCTACCATGAATGTTCCTTCTCAAACAAAGCACAGGTAAAGCCAAGGAACATGCATTATTTGTCCAGCGACAACCCGCGATGGCTTAGACAGGTGGAAGATCAGCCTCGATGGAGAGTTAACATCTGGTGTGGAATGCTTGGTACTACAGTTATTGGCCCTTATTTCATCAATGGTAGTCTAAACGGCACAGCTTATGCTAACTTCCTCTTCTGGATGAAGTGCCACTAAGAACCAGAATGCTTATGTGGTGTCAACACGATGAATGTTCAGCACATAATGTCTTGCGTGCAAGTCGTGTTCTGAACCGAAGGTATCCTGCCAGATGGATTGGTCGAGGAGGAACAGTTACTTGGCTTGGTAGGTATCCTGATTTAAGCCCCCTGGAATTTTCTCTTTGGGGATGCATTAAAGACGTTGTCTATCGCGATATTCCAACAACTCCAGAGGGCATACAGGAACGTATCGTGCTTGCTTGCAATTATCTTCAGCAGGCAACACTGGAAGCAGTAAGTAATTCTTTCATTCAACGAGTGCACCACTGTATCAGTGTCCAGGGTCACCACTTTGAGCACCTTTTTATGCTCTGCCCCTCGGAAATGATACAGAAGAGTCAAAGTTAATTTTATGTTTTTACTTGGTTTTTATTTGTTTTCTGACTCCAGCAAGTGGACGAGTTTGTGATCCCAGGCTCAAAGTCAATGTTGTGTTACGTAATTAATAACGTCGTGTTTCAGTGAATGGTTCACAGTGATACATTTTTGAATAGGTCTTTAGGAGAGGAAATGAATTACCGAATAAAAAATACAGAGTGCCGTTTAAAATAGTCATACCAGTGTTCATATCTTTGTAAAAAGCAAAGCTACAACGAAGGCAATCATGCTGATGTCCCCCTGACGGCCAAAGAGCATTTGCTTGAAACATTTTGTAATTTGCATATGGAGAAACAGTTATTTATGGTGGTCAAGATAAATGGGACACTATGCCTATTAAAATAATAATGTGTTACACACACCGTTATTTTTACAAAAAGCTGAATTCAGATGGAGAGTTGTGACCTCTCCGCACGAAATATTGTTAAATAATAATGCAAAAAGGAGCCAAGCGTAAACTGCCACAGAAATCTAAGAATGATAATTGACCACTAAACCACACAATAATATTGAATAAATAATGAACCATGAACCAAATGTAACCTCCCAACAGAAATAATAATCTGGTAAATTTTATGAGGACAGCAGCGCTGACCTTCGGCCCTGTATTCTGAATAAAACAATCAAAAATTCTTACCTCAATAAAACTGCAATTACATATCTGCTCTTAATTATACATTCTTCGACACAGCTTCGTGCAATGCTGGCCTATATATTTTTTTTGATTCTTGGAAGCAATGATAATGCAATGGAAAAATTCTTTAAATTGAAATGAATACTTTTCTTTAAAAGAGCTGGCCTATATATATATATATATATATATTATTCTTGAAAGGAGTGACGATCCATTGGAAATGTTCTTTAAATTAAAATGAATGTTTTTCTTTAAAAGAGTTACTTTATAAAAAAATTATTATTGGGGCATTTTTTCTGAACAAATTAAATTACAATTAACATACATTATTAAATATGTGCAAGGCTGCTTCTTTACCTTCTACAACAATACTCATCCTCCAGAGTCCTGACCAGAGTCGCGAGCAGAGCACACAGCCGACGCATGCCGACTCCCGCAGACTACTACCGTCCACTCGTTACTGAAGCTGACCGACTACTACTGCAGACTGACTTCTACTGTATCCGACTGACTACTACCGTCGACTCGCACAGACTAGCGCAGACTCGCGACAAGCAACAACTAACAATAAACTACTCTCTGGTCAGAGATTCTGTCATGCTTCGCCCATTGCCGGCGGAGCATACTCCTTACAGAGTTGCAAGCTGTATCACTGTGCCAAGAGAGCAGAGAACACAGCGACTCCTCAAGTCGCCATCTGATCGGCTCCGTGCGATCTCATCCGTGACAGTGGTACAGAGCAGGGAGCTACCTTGCAGTCTGATCCGTAAGAGTCGTGGGGAGAAGTGACCTAGTGAACTACCTTGCGGTCTGATCCCTGAGAGTGATGGGGAACAGTGAGCTAGCGGATGGCTTACGGTCCAATTGGTGAGAGTGGTGGGAGCGCCAAACTACTGGGAGGGGAGCGCTGTCTGTGTCGCCTTGTGATACACTCCTACCATGTGGTGACTGAAAACCACAGCTTACATGTCCACTGAAAACATCCCAAGTGCAATGCTAAGTCAAAAGATAAGTAACAGCTCACTCAAAAGTGTGTATACGCTAATTTAGCTTATGGAATCTGAGGTTATCTTTAAAATGAAGCACAGAGACATGATGCTGGAAGCTTTTCCTTCGTTAATGTACCACTACAAAGAAGAAATAGGTCGGTAACCTCGGTAGCTGCGCGGTCAGCGTGGCAGCTTGGGAAGTGAAGGGAGATGGGGTAGATTCTCGGCTGGCTCGAAGTTTTATTTTCCACTCTGTAGTTGGGTGTTGTGTTGCACTGTCATATTTTCACGTAGAAGAAGGTGAAATAGGATGAATGACGAACACTGACTTCATTAACGAAGATTTATTGAGCACTTGCACATACAAGAGCACGGAGCGAACTGCCTCCGGCCAGAACACATACAGTATATACAGTTAACAGAACATTCCAGTACAATGATTCTTGACGTTTGTGGATACCTCTAGAATGTACTCGAACCGAATATAGAAATTAAAATTTTACACTTCAGGTGCGTTTTGAATTCACTACTCTCCATGCTACAGTCTAGTATCATAACCACTACACAACGATGACTGTGCTACTCACCTTCTTCTACGACAATATTGTAATTGGTATTATTATTGAGACAGATGAATGGGTACGGCCTGACAGCCAGTAAGCTGAAAAATTTCTTTATATGCTGTTGTTTTCAGGGATAAGAAAAACTTCATTTACTAACAAGGTACACGAATCCGTATGTGCACATGGTCTATTACACGTTTTTTGTAGATTGAGAAACTTTTCTTAAGGATGTGGCATGGGGCGCCGTTGCAGCAGCCTGCTGGAGAATTTTCATTCTGCTCATGACAGCCACCAGAGATGCATTTTGAAATCAGATGAGCTACAATTCATTTTTTCTGCATCACCCACCACCAACTCCTTAGAAGGATATGGCTCTTTGAATCAATTCAGGAGCGGATTCACCATCTCTAGTTTAAATGATGTTATTTGGAAAAATAAGCAGGAGGAAAAGATGCAAAGGCAAAAATATACACTACAGGCCATTAAAATTGCTACACCAAGAAGAAATGCAAATGATAAACGGGTATTCACTGGACAAATACATTATACTACAAATGACATGTGATTACATTTTCACGCAATTTGGGTGCATAGATCCTGAGAAATCAGTACCCAGAACAACTACCTCTGGCCGTAATAACGGCCTTGATACGCATGGGCATTGAGTCAAACAGAGCTTGGAAGCGTGTACACGTACAGCTGCCCATGTTGCTTTAACACGATACCACAATTCATCATGGGTAGTGACTGGCGTATTGTGACGAGCCAGTTGCTCGGCCACCATTGACCAGACGTTTTCAATTGGTGAGAGATCTGGAGACTGTGATGGCCGGGGCAGCAGTCGAACATTTTCTGTATCCAGAAAGGACTTGCAACATGCGGACGTGCATTACCTGCTGAAATGTAGGGTTTCGCGGGGATGGAATGAGGGGTAGAGCGACGGGTCGTAACACATCTGAAATGTAACGTCCACTGTTCAAAGTGCCGTCAAAGCGAACAAGAGGTGACCGAGACGTGTAACCAATGGCACCCCATACTATCACGCCGGGTGATACGCCAGTATGGCAATGGCGAATACACGCTTCCAATGTGCGTTCACCGCGATGTCGCCAAACACGGATGCGACCATCATGATGCTGTAAACAGAACCTGGATTCATCTGAAAAAAAAAATGACGTTTTGCCATTCGTGCACACAGCTTCGTCGTTGAGTACACAACCGCCGGCGCTCCTGTCTGTGATGTAGCGTCAAAGGTAACTGCAAGCATGGTCTCCGAGCTGATAGTCCATGCTGCTGCAAACGTCGTCGAACTGTTGTTGTCTTGCAAACGTCCCCATCTGTTGACTCGGAGATCGAGACGTGGCTGCACGATCCGTTACAGCCATGCAGATAAGATGCCTGTCATCTCGACTGCTAGTGATACGAGGCCGTTGGGATCCAGCACGGTGTTCCGTATTACCCTTCTGAACCCACCGATTCCGTATTCTGCTAACAGTCATTAGATCTCGACCAACGCGAGCAGCAATGTCGCGATACGATAAACCGCAATCGCGATAGGCTACAATCCGACCTTTATCAAAGTGGGAAACGTGATGGTACGCATTTATCCTCCTTACACGAGGCATCACAACAACGTTTCATCAGGCAACGCCGGTCAACTGCTGTTTGTGTATGAGAAATCGGTTGGAAACTTTCCTCATGTCAGCACGTTGTAGGTGTCGCCACTGACGCCAACCTTGTGTGAATGCTCTGAAAAGCTAATCATTTGCATATCACAGCATCTTCTTCCTGTCGGTTAAATTTCGCGTCTGTTGCACGTCATCTTCGTGGCGTAGCAATTTTAATGGCCAGTAGTGTACAAAACAATAGCGAGACCTATTATGACGTATACAGTTGAGATAAGACAGGAAACATCAAAAACAAATAGGCTTTTGGAAACTATGGAAAGGAAGATTCTGCTGAGGATTAGGAGGATTGCAGGGAAGACATTGCAAGGTAGACAAAGAAGAGTAAGTATTAGAAAGAGTGTGGGTGGATAAGAGAAGGCATGAATGAAACGAACACATAGACAGGATGGACCAACGGAAGATTGTGAAAATCGTGAGGAATATATTACAAGCTGGTAAAAGATATGTTGGCCGTCCAAGGAAAAGACGCCGTTACAATCACAAGGCGGACTGTGGGGTGCTGAAGGAAACAGCCTAGGACGAAAGGAAGAAGAAGAAGAAGAAGAAGAAGAAGAAGAAGAAGAAGTACTAACGGGAGTGGAGCGTGGAAAGAGGGCCAATCAACCAGAGATCAGCTCCAACAAATCGACATTTGTTACACAGAACTCCCTTTCTACACCATAAGTAGAATCATTACAGCACGGACAAACATTAGATCACTATGGTCCTTTACACACAGGATATATTTATCTCATTCACTAAGTTAATCAGAAGGGTCATCTCCTGCAAGGACGTGGGATATGATGGATCGTCCACAATAATTACTTCCATAAGGGGAAAAAATGTAAATCTGGCGCTTTCAGTGAAACCCAATTATATCAATTACATCTGAATCAGAGAAAAGAGTATCATGCATATACAGGGTGTTACAAAAAGGTACGGCCAAACTTTCAGGTAACATTCCTCACACACAAAGGAAGAAAATATGTTATGTGGGCATGTGTCCGGAAACGCTTACTTTCCATGTTAGAGCTCATTTTATTACTTCTCTTGAAATCACATTAATCATGGAATGGAAACACGCAGCAACAGAACGTACCAGCGTGACTTGAAACACTTTGTTACAGGGAATGTTCAAAATGTCCTCCGTTAGCGAGGATACATGCATCCACCCTCCGTCGCATGGAATCCCTGATGCGCTGATGCAGCCCTGGAGAATGGCGTATTGTATCACAGCCATCCACAATACGAAAACGAAGAGTCTCTACATTTGGTACCGGGGTTGCGTAGACAAAAGCTTTCAAATGCCCCCATAAATGAAAGTCAAGAGGGTTGAGGTCAGTAGAGCGTGGAGGCCATGGAATTGGTCTGCCTCTACGAATCCATCAGTCACCAAATCTGTTGTTGAGAATGGTACGAACACTTCGACTGAAATGTGCAGGAGCTCCATCGTGCATGAACCACATGTTGTGTCGTACTTGTAAAGGCACTTGTTCTAGCAGCACAGGTAGAGTATCCCGTATGAAATCATGATAACGTGCTCCATTGAGCGTAGGTGTAAGAACATACTGACGAAAATAAAATGAGCTCTAACATGGAAATTAAGCGTTTCCGGACACATGTCCACATAACATCTTTTCTTTATTTGTGTGTGAGGAATGTTTCCTGAAAGTTTGGCCGTACCTTTTTGTAACACCCTGTATATGTTCATTATTCTCAGGATAATTGGTACAATGTGATTAGAGAGGGAGGCTATGAATAGATGGGGAACCAGATCCAACCTGCAAAAATGAAACACATTAATTCCAACAAAATCTGCTACAAGAAATTATTATCATGGATGGAGGGGTTCATGATACGCAGTGAATTGAGCTCTCTCTAATAGAAAGGATTTCTAACCGTAAGACACAGATTCGAAGCCATGTTTTAATGTGCCATGCAAAGGACTGATTGAATCCACCGAACGTGTGGCATGGAAAGGAAACCAGCCAATCTGCCCTTGGATGATAGTAATAAGAAAACTCGATGATGGCGATTAAATGAAAGAATAATAATGGAATTTAAACATTCAGGCAACAAGCAAAGGGCACCATCACCCATCGTACAGAAAATTCTATTACACAGGGAAAGTACGTTCACGTTGAATGCACTGCAAATTAACGCTCCTTGTAACCAAAGGTATTAAATAATATAGAAGCAAGACATGAAATGGTGGACGCAGTAACAAACCAACATGATACCCGTGGTCTACAGTCTGGCTTTAGCTGTCGCAGCGGTCGCACGCTCCTCAAGTTTGCTCCGTGAACGTTCAGTGTTTACGCCAGTGTTTTCGTGTTTCGTGATTGTTTATTGGCGTTTTGCACGTGAATTAAGCGTTATCAATTGAGCATTTTGTCATCGTCGTGTCATCTTTCTACGTAGTGCTGTTGGGATTTCGGCGTTGTCCCAGATTTCTTCGCTGCAGAACACCATGGCAAACTCCGTGAGAAAAAACACCGTGATTTTCACCTTCGACAAGTTGAAAGGTCTCTGTTGGATTCCTTTCATGTTTAATGTCTTAAATCTGTTGTCATTTACGACATAAATTCCTCTTCTAAATTTACTGTGGCGTTTCTGACTATCTGGGAGGAGACTGAGTAGTGGAACGTGTTACTTTTACACATAAACAAGAACGATCTGTCACACTACTACACTTTAAAACACAGTTTATATGTAATTCATGTCACACAGTCTCAAACAGAACCTACATCCGCTTTCTTTTATATATTGTATATGATCAGATACTGTCATCCCCCTTCCCTTCTGTGTGAGAGGATGAATGAGCAAATGTATTTCTAGTTGCATGCTTGAGGGTAGCAGACACGCCTGTCTGCTAGAGAACAGTAGGACCAACGTCGGAACAGGTAGCTACGCTTTCTAAAAGCAGAGAGGTTTCCATTCTTAGTATGGTCCTGTCCGTCCGTTGTCATGTTGGTATAGGAAGCTGCCCCTCTGGCCACTTCCGTTTGTATTTGTGAGCCACCCCTCAGGAAGGGACCAAGCAGTCTGTCCGTGGCGAGCGTCTGAAGTGGTAAGATCTCCGGCTAAGCGCGTGTCTGCTAAGTCCGTAGGACAATGGATTTCTTAAGTTCAGCCTAACTGAAAATTTAATCACCTTTATTTCAGGTTTAGCTCTAAAATATCTAATGTTATCTTAAATTGCAGCGCAGTGTAATTCTCGTGTGAAGTTCAGATTATTTTCCGGTAGTTGTTTTGTCACTACTTTGTGAGTAAAGTGGAACCACGTGTTGATCAGTAACTCTAACTAAGATCAATCTTAAATGCGAATGCTTGTGTGATTATAAGGTCTCGTCTTGACAATATTTTTCAATATAGCAACTTTTCTTTATGTTCAACCCACGTGGGGTGTACTTTGCGAGACCAGTACCACGTGCTTATATAACTGTTTGACCCGTCAGGTTAACAGTAAGACGTTAGTAACCAGTTCGAGGTTTTTCTTTTGTAAATTGCTTTTCGATCTAATTTATTTTAATTATCAAAATTATTGTGGAGTTACACTCTTTGTGTAAACCAAGTTGACCACGTGAAGCATGTGGTGTAATCATCAAAGTAGCCCTCAGCTATTCTTTTCGCGAAGATTTCACAAAGAGTTAATATGAATTTAGTATACCAGTGTGTGGTAATTACATGACGGACAGGATTGTGCTACGAACGTATCTTCTTTGGGTGAAAATTTGAATCTGTTGGTAGTGGTTAACTTTCTCTTGCATACGTTTCAACGTTCTTTGTGTGTTGTTTTATGAATGCAGTGTTGTATGCAGTCTCCCGATCTTGCCTCCATATTTGATGTGTTCTGTAAGATTGCAATCTCACATTTTCACAATCCTAAATAAGGCACCAGTTTATTTATGAATCAAATTTAATATGCTGAAATTTCAATGATCAATCTTAAAATAAATTTCCAAATATAAACTGATTTATTTCTTTTTATTTAAATTCTCTTTTATATATATATATCACCGGTTGTCGTATGACTATTAAAAGATAATTAATGTTAGTCTGGTTGGGAATTCGGTAAGCTAGACTTGATCCCTGGTGAAACAGTTGCTCAGTAATGCAAGGTTAACTTCCCCAGACAGCTCACAGCTTCTAACCCGCTATTATTGAATATCTGTACCCCTGTCATAGCAAATCAAAGTAACAACCTTACAAAGTACACTCGTCGAGTACAGCCCTCTGCACTTGAAATACACGACTGGATTACCGAGATAATTGGCCTCCATTCTGAATCTGTTCATACCACGCAGCTAGACTCTGATGAATACTGTATTTCTGTAAAGTTTAACGATTCCGTGAGTGTAGACCGCTTTCTGGCAAAATTTGGTTATGAAACGGAATTTATACACCGTGATGGTACTAAAAGTACTGTAAAACTCCGGAATTCCGAGTCTGCAATTAGGTATGTTAGGGTTTTGAATATTCCCGTGGAAGTAGACAACTCGAAAATTAAAGAAGTCCTTTCAAAATATGGGGTTGTCAGGCAAATAGTCAACGAAAGGTGGGCTTCGCATTTCAAGCTGCAGTGCTTTAACGGCATTCGCTCCTTGGAGATGGAAGTGAAGGCAAACATTCCCTCCCACATCTTTGTTGACGGGCACAAGGCGCATGTTATGTACTCAGGGCAAACTCCTACGTGACATGTATGTAACGAGTCTGGTCACCTCCGTCAGGACTGCCCTCGCCGTGTTTTTGTGCTAACAAATAACCTTACGCAACGCCGGAAATTAACACTGAACGATTTGTTGCCAGCCAGTAATACAACAGAGCCGGCGGCTGTCGTGGATCCTGTTACTACGTCTGAAAATGTTGCACTTAATGTTGATGACTTTCCGTCTTTAAAACCTGCATTAACTGCTGAAATTCCGTCCCGTGACAGCGAGATTCCCACTAAAAAGCGTCCTCTAGAGGACACTGAAAAAAATGTTGATGAGGACTCTTCCTGTGAAACACCCGTTGCTAGGAGGCCGAAGCCCAGTCCTGGAGATCTGTTGGAAGTGGAAAAAGGAGATGGAATGCAGGTCGATGTGGCTCCCACTTCCGCACAAGGACTTATACCGCCACGAACAAATAGTGACGCAGCTGGTAGTGACCTTTCACGGAAATGTGACCCTGAGCCTGAGGTCACGACTGAAATAACCGCATCAAGTGCACAGCCCATACAGTGCGAACAGTACGAGGAAGTACCAAGTAAACAACCTGCTGACTCCGAAGCGCAACGCCGCGCCGAAGGAGGAAATAAACAAGCATCACCGCCTCGCCAGCAAGACAGCACAACAGACACCACGCCGGAACCAAATATTGACGACTCGCAAGCCACGGCCGTTGCCCCATTCAGCCACCGCCGGCGGCAGCGACCGACACCGGGTCACGCGTCATCAAGCGAAAGCCACACCAGAGAAGAAAGACATCAAGAAAAAGAATAGTAAACATGAAGTCATCAGGGCCAACACTGACGAGGAGAAAGAGAATGGCCACAGTGACTTATAGCAATGCATTGTCGGGATTTCAGGATACTTTTCTTCTCAGGCTCTTCGTTTAAAAGCAGTGCAAATTTTACTAGGAATTTAGTACATGTAATGGGCACACAGCTTGTAAAGATCGTGTCTTGTAGGGAAGCACGTTGCTGTTATAATCATACCGATCCTCATCCCAAATAGCTTCTTATGGTATGTCTGTGATGCAAGCTTATAGCATTGCTACTATTAAGATTAATAAAATGCAGTCACCCTTGAAATTGGCAGCACTAAAAGAATTCTTGTACCAGTCCGGGACAGATATCTCGTTGCTACAAGAAGTTGCGATAACGGAATTTCGGATCCCAGGCTTTTTTGAAATTGTTAATGTTTCTACGGAAGCCAATCTCGGTACAGCCATTCTTATAAGGGAAGGCATTCCGGTGACTGAAATCGAACGACTAGAATCAGGAAGAGCCATAGGCATAAAAATATTCGATGTGACAGAGCTTAACCTTTACGCCCCATCAGGAAATTCCCACAAATTGGATCGTGCGAAGTTTTTTCAAGATGAACTGATTTATTTATTGAGGAAAAATCCGTGTTCTCTTATACTAGGTGGAGATTTTAACTGTGTTTTAAACCAGAAAGATCAACAACCCAACTTCAACTACTCGCCACAGTTAAAAAAGTTAGTAAGTGACCTACACCTTAAGGATGTGTGGGAACTTCAGCACCCGACGTCAGTCGGGTTCACGTATATAACCAGCCACTCCCGCAGCAGACTAGATAGAATTTACGTGCCACCAAATTTGCAAAATTATTTATTAAACGTTGAAACTATTCCCGTGTATTTTAGCGATCACAGTACACTTTTAACTTGCTTTAATTTAAGTGTACAGCCAACCCGACGATTCAGAGGCCAATGGAATTTAAATATCTCTGTTTTAACTGACGAAGAACTGGAACAGGAAAGAAGAGTAGCGTGGACTATGTGCCTCCGCACAGTAGACAAGCGCCCAACAGTCATTGACTGGTGGACTAGGAGGGCTAAACCAAGGCTGCGGAAAGTTGACATGCAGTATAGTGCAGCGAGGCACAGGGAGTTAAGGAATACAATGGAGTTTTATTATAAAGTTTTAAGAGACTTATATCAACAGGCCCATGATGACGTAATTCGTCTGAATGATATCAAAATAATAAAAGCCAAGCTATTAAGCATTAAACGGCAGCAGATGGAGGGACTCAAAATTAAATCGAAAGCCACATCAGTCGTAGCAGATGAAACAGCTTCTCTGTATCACTTGGTGCGGCATGCTAAAAACAGACGTCTAACTTTAATTGATGAAGTCCAGACGCATGCTGGTACGAGGCTCACATGCCAGAAACAAATACTGGACGAAGTCCACAGGTACTATGAAACCTTATATGCCCCTACCACAGTGGAAGATGCAGCTCTCGAGGACTTTCTCACTATTTTAGGTCCACAACTGTCGGGAACAGACAACGCTGACATCCTGTCACCTATTACTAAAGATGAAGTGCATGAGGCAGTGCGTAACTCACCTCTCAAAAAATCTCCGGGACTTGATGGCCTCCCTGTGGAGTTTTATGCCAGCTACTGGTCTATAATTGTTGACAAAATCACTTCCATGGCAAATGAGGTCCTGAACGGAAAACCGGTCCCTGCAGAGTTTAAGGAAAGTAAAATAGTACTGATTCCTAAGAGTAAAGGCAAAACCAACTTAAACAATTTTCGGCCTCTTTCGCTACTAAATTCTGATTACAAAATAATTTCGCGTATTATTAACAAAAGACTCTCTGCCTTTTCCAACAAAATATTGAGTCATCATCAATGTTGTTCTCCGACCAGAACGATATTCGAAAGTCTATCTGCATACAGAGACGTCATTGCAATTACCTCAGTGACAAGTATAAAATGTGCATTAATCTTTATAGATTTCAACAAAGCTTTTGACCGCGTTAATCATAGATACCTCTTTGCGACGCTGTCAAGAATGGCTTTCCACCCCCAGATTGTGAACATGCTAAGGAATATTGCAACAGGTATAAATGCAAAAATAGCAATCAATGGCCAAACATCTAAACCCATACAGATAAGGCGAGGGGTTCCACAGGGCAGTCCCTTATCTATGTTTTTATTTTCCGTATCTTTAGAGCCCTTCCTCCGCACTGTCCACGCAAGATTAACAGGCATAACATTGAGTGGTGAGAAAACTGTCATACGAGCTTATGCTGATGACGTGGGCGTTGTAATAAGAAATAAGGAAGAGACAGTTACACTGGAAAGAGAAATCCAAAGGTATTGTCTAGCGTCGGGAGCGACAGCAAATGAAAACAAAAGTCAAATATTGAAGCTACGGGGCCTAGATCACCTTCGACTGGCGTGGGCTAAACAAGACAACAAACATAAAACTTTGGGAATAACCTTAATGGCATGTCCGATGAGGATGGCTGCTTTTAACTGGACGGAAACTAGGGGGAAAGTTCATGGTGCTGTAACGGAGAACATCCATCGAACTATGGACCTGGTGCAAAAAGTCAGATTCATCAACTCCTGCGTTTTGTCTAAAGCGTATTTCACCGTGCAGGTATTTCCAATCCCTAAACTAGTAGCGAAAGGGATCATGTCCACTGTTACCAATTATTTATGGCGAGGAGACATATTCAGGGTTGGTGCGACTACCGTTATACTGGATGTCAGAAACGGGGGCCTCGGTTTGGTGGATATTCGCAATAAAGCGTCTGCTCTGTTCCTCAAACGGACTTTCCATATACTCAGAGAACTTCCACAATGTATAACCGCAAAGCTCTTTGAGGCTGTGACACCCCATAGCCAGCAAGCACCGACTGATGTGCGAAGGATTAATGTCCGTCTGCAGTATGTGAGGAACTTTTTCCTCGAAGCAAGTTATCTTAGTGACAAAATCAGAAGCAACACACGTATCACAGCGCGCGACATCATACTTGAAAGGAAGTTAAATGAGGGTAGAAACAAAATTGAAACGAAATTCCCAAATTGTGACTGGAAAGCTGTATGGCGGAACATCAACTATGCCGGGCTATCTACAGACGCTATTTCCGCATGGTACAAAACAGTTAATAATGTCATCAGCACCAACGAGAGACTATATGGGATCGGTTTAAACCAGACACACCTTTGTGGAAAATGCAATCTGGTGGATACACTCAGCCACAGATTCACCTGAGACCAGACATGACATACTTTCCGAAATTACTGGGAAAATATGTTAGTTATGTCATCCACACACTTGGGTCGGACAACGAGATAGAATTCCGCGTTTACATGAAGTGTGAATATGCAAAAATCAGCACGTATCGCAACCACAAGAAGCACTACGGCAACATGCTGAAGATCATTTTTGAAAGAATGGGTGTTGGTTAAATATGTGGAACCACTACAATACCTTGAACGAGAACGAACAGAAGAAAATTAAAAGTCACTTGGTTTCTTATTATTATTTACTATTACCTTGCTTCCGGAACATTTTTTTTTTCAAAACATTTTGTTCAAAATTACTCGTGTTCGACTTCCAAAGTATTTGTGTGATTCGAGAAGAATTGTTAAGCTTTTTTTTTTTTTTTTTTTTTTTAATCAGTGTTCAGTTTCTACTCGGAGAAGAGGTTTCTTTGTCTTTCTTACATCGGAGAATGGAAATATTAAGATTTCTGCACACTTAGTGTTATGACCCAACAGGGAATATGAAAAAAGGGTGGGAGGGGTCTGGGCCTCGACGCACTGGCAGTGCCGTGAACAGACCCCACTGCTAGTGCGGCGTGTACCACGCCCTGACCATCCTAAAAATACAAAAAAATAAATAAATAAATAAAAAATAAAATAAATAAATAAAAAGAAAATAAAAGTGGTTAATAAAAATTGGATTGCTGTGGGAAAAAGAATGGATAAAAAAGTGGATAGAGAAAAAAAAACAAAAAAGTGGTAAAAAAATGAAAAAAAAGAAAAAAGGAAAAAAGTGGTAAAAAAAGGGGTAGCGTCTTTGATTCATAATCAAAAACGTCTTCGATCACGTGTTCGATCCCTGCCACTGCCTAAATTTTGATAAATAATCAGCATTGCCGGCCGAAAACTTCCGGCATAAGAAGTCAGCCTCATTCTGCCAACGGCCTTGTCAAAGATGGCGGAAGAGCGGATAGAGGTTCAGGGCACTCTCTTGTCCTAGGGGTGGGAAATTGCCCCTAAAGGCGGAAGAATCAACAATGATCAACGACATGAGGATGCAGAAGGCAATGGAAACCACTGCATTAAAGACACGTAACGTGTATCCACAGGACATGTGGCCTGTATTTGAAGAGGTGTCATGATGATCTCTCCGTTGGCAAAAGATTCCGGAATAGTCCCCCATTCGGATCTCCGGGAGGGGACTGCCAAGGGGGAGGTTACCATGAGAAAAATATTGAATAATCAACGAAAGGATAACGTTCTACGAGTTGGGGCGTGGAATGTCAGAAGCTTGAACGTGGTAGGGAAACTAGAAAATCTGAAAAGGGAAATGCAAAGGCTCAATCTAGATATAGTAGGGGTCAGTGAAGTGAAGTGGAAGGAAGACAAGGATTTCTGGTCAGATGAGTATCGGGTAATATCAACAGCAGCAGGAAATGGTATAACAGGTTGAAAGGGTACAGTACCGCCCGACATTGAAAATAGGTACAACATTCTTCGTTATTCTTGTCAGAACAAGATATTTTTTCTAATAATAACTCAATTTCAATTAATACAGCGAAGCTGGATACCAGTGTGGGAAAGAATGACAATTTATTTATTTAATTGATCACATGTGCACTCCCACAAAATAAATCCCTACATCCAGTTTGGTGAGATCTGTGAAATGAATGAATGTATGGTCGTCTGTAACTGCAGATAGTGCATGTGAATATATGATCATCTTTGAGACGACCCTTTGGTCACCTTTGGTAGAACCAAAGAGATAAAATTTACCTGAGCTTTGAGCGCCTGAAATGTGGCTGACCAATACGGTAGCAAGGTGCTCCCCCACTTCGGCAGAGGTGCGAGAGGACCTGAAGAACAGCCATGTTTCGGCACTCTGCCGCTGGATCTAGTGTTGGTAAGACCTGTCTTAGGCGTGCTCCGTAAGGACAAAAGAGTGGAGACATGGTATGCATGTGAAATACTTAAGAGTAGTTTAGAATAATAATTTCTCTATTTCAGGAACTTTTGTGGGGAGAATTAAATGTCAGGGAGGTAATATTAATGGGATCGTAGTAATCTTCAGAAGTCACAATGAAACTACGTGTAGCAATAAGTTGAAATACTTCTGAGTGCTTAAGTTAAGCTGGATTACTAGCGTGTGTACTATAAGTTGTAAATATTTAAGAAATGGCGTGTGCAGACTCGAAATTAGAGACAAGTACTTCCACATGGTGAGTATTGTGTGAGTCTCAATCTGTGCATGAGACAGAGGATAAAGAGAAGTACTCGTCCATGGTATCAGTTGAGGACTCGCGTGTGTGATGAATATGTTCTTAATATTACTTTGCGTGTTATGTTTCCGTGTGACGCTTGATTCAAACTATAATACTCTGAGAGAGAAGCAAGGTGAGTCAGCCGTCTATCCAGCAACGCCACTTGGCTTGCATTGCACAGGAAGACGTGCATATAACGTCCAGAGTTCGTAGTAAGAAAGAAAAGTTACGAAGTGGGGCAGTGTCGTGTGGAACTGGGATGAATACTAATTGAAGTGGGAAAGCTGAAAGTGATGTGATTATAATGTTGTGACTATTCCTTATGTTGTATTCCATGTTGCAGTGTGGTGTATGTCATGTAATTTAAGTATGTGTGGTTTGCATGGGAGAGTAGCAAGGTAGTTTCAGAGGTAGTGGGTTATGCATGTTCCTTTTGTACCGCTCGGTCTGGAGGAAAGTTTCGTGATGATGGTTGTGAGAGTCGAAGTGTGAGACATAGCAAAAGATCCACCATCCTATCCAGAAAGTGCACTGTAGCCTTAAATAATTACGAGACCATAAAATAGAGAATCACCAATGTAAAGCCATGCCCACTGGGCGGAATTTCTAATGTGTTATTGTTGTAGGTTATGGAATTTGTGTGTTTAGGTTATAGATTTTATCGGAATAAATAAGATAGTGAAAATAAAAAGATTGGCGGCCTTTTCCTTCGAACTGTATGTTGTCATGATATCCAGAATTTATAATGTGTGCGCCATTCATATTCAGTGCGATGGCCACGTGTTGATCAAAGCCGTTAAATACGAAAGAAAATGTGGTATTGCCAGTGCGTAGTGAACAATCAGAGTTCTGTAAATTACTGATAGTCAGATGTGCGTTTCCGTTGCGTAATATTCATACAGGAGGGTAATTTGTAACTTAATTGTGAGTACGAGAGTTCATGTTACTCGATAAATAAGAATGAATCCACTCGCTTGGCAGACCACTCATCTTGCAGGCGTGACTGCTTGATGCCACAGCATGAGCAAGGCATGTGGGTGCCTCTCAAGGTGTAGGATTCGTTATGAATAGGAAGGTAGGGCAGAGGGTGTGTTACTGTGAACAGTTCAGTGACCGGGTTGTTCTGATCAGAATCGACAGCAGACCAACACCGACAACGATAGTTCAGGTATACATACCGACGTCACAAGCTGAAGATGAACAGATAGAGAAAGTGTATGAGGATATTGAAAGGGTAATGCAGTATGTAAAGGGGGACGAAAATCTAATAGTCATGGGCGACTGGAATGCAGTTGTAGGGGAAGGAGTAGAAGAAAAGGTTACAGGAGAATATGGGCTTGGGACAAGGAATGAAAGAGGAGAAAGACTAATTGAGTTCTGTAACAAGTTTCAGCTAGTAATAGCGAATACCCTGTTCAAGAATCACAGGAGGAGGAGGTATACTTGGAAAAGGCCGGGAGATACGGGAAGATTTCAATTAGATTACATCATGGTCAGACAGAGATTCCGAAATCAGATACTGGATTGTAAGGCGTACCCAGGAGCAAATATAGACTCAGCTCACAATATAGTAGTGATGAAGAGTAGGTTGAAGTTCAAGACATTAGTCAGGAAGAATCAATACGCAAACAAATGGGATACGGAAGTACTAAGGAATGACGAGTACGTTTGAAGTTCTCTAACGCTATAGATACAGCAATAAGCAATAGCGCAGTAGCAGCACAGTTGAAGAGGAATGGACATCTCTAATAAGGGCCATCACAGAAGTTGGGAAGGAAAACATAGGTACAAAGAAGGTAACTGCGAAGAAACCATGGGTAACAGAAGGAATACTTCAGTTGATTGATGAAAGGAGGAAGTACAAACATGTTCCGGGAAAATCAGGAATACAGAAATACAAGTCGCTGAGGAATGAAATAAATAGGAAGTGCAGGGAAGCTCAGACGAAATGGCTGCAGGAAAAATATGAAGACATCGAAAAAGATATGATTGTCGGAAGGAGAGACTCAGCATACAGGAAAGTCAAAAAAACAACCTTTGATGACATTAAAAGCAACGGTGGTAACATTAAGAGTGCAACGAGAATTCCACTGTTAAATGCAGAGGAGAGAGTAGAGATGTGGAAAGAATACATTGAAAGCCTCTATGAGGGTGAAGATTTGTCTGATGTGATAGAAGAAGAAACAGGAGTCGATTTAGAAGAGATAGGGGATCCAGTATTAGAATCGGAATTTAAAAGAGCTTTGGAGGACTTACGGTCAAATAAGGCAGAAGGGATAGATAACATTCCACCAGAATTTCTAAAGTCATTGGGGGAAGAGGCAACAAAACGACTATTCACGTTGGTGTGTATAATACACTCCTGGAAATTGAAATAAGAACACCGTGAATTCATTGTCCCAGGAAGAGGAAACTTTATTGACACATTTCTGGGGTCAGATACATCACATGATCACACTGACAGAACCACAGGCACATAGACACAGGCAACAGAGCATGCACAATGTCGGCACTAGTACAGTGTATATCCACCTTTCGCAGCAATGCAGGCTGCTATTCTCCCATGGAGACGATCGTAGAGATGCTGGATGTAGTCCTGTGGAACGGCTTGCCATGCCATTTCCACCTGGCGCCTCAGTTGGACCAGCGTTCGTGCTGGACGTGCAGACCGCGTGAGACGACGCTTCATCCAGTCCCAAACATGCTCAATGGGGGACAGATCCGGAGATCTTGCTGGCCAGGGTAGTTGACTTACACCTTCTAGAGCACGTTGGGTGGCACGGGATACATGCGGACGTGCATTGTCCTGTTGGAACAGCAAGTTCCCTTGCCGGTCTAGGAATGGTAGAACGATGGGTTCGATGACGGTTTGGATGTACCGTGCACTATTCAGTGTCCCCTCGACGATCACCAGTGGTGTACGGCCAGTGTAGGAGATCGCTCCCCACACCATGATGCCGGGTGTTGGCCCTGTGTGCCTCGGTCGTATGCAGTCCTGATTGTGGCGCTCACCTGCACGGCGCCAAACACGCATACGACCATCATTGGCACCAAGGCAGAAGCGACTCTCATCGCTGAAGACGACACGTCTGCATACGTCCCTCCATTCACGCCTGTCGCGACACCACTGGAGGCGGGCTGCACGATGTTGGGGCGTGAGCGGAAGACGGCCTAACGGTGTGTGGGACCGTAGCCCAGCTTCATGGAGACGGTTGCGAATGGTCCTCGCCGATACCCCAGGAGCAACAGTGTCCCTAATTTGCTGGGATGTGGCGGTGCGGTCCCCTACGGCACTGCGTAGGATCCTACGGTCTTGGCGTGCATCCGTGCGTCGCTGCGGTCCGGTCCCAGGTCGACGGGCACGTGCACCTTCCGCCGACCACTGGCGACAACATCGATGTACTGTGGAGACCTCACGCCCCACGTGTTGAGCAATTCGGCGGTACGTCCACCCGGCCTCCCGCATGCCCACTATACGCCCTCGCTCAAAGTCCGTCAACTGCACATACGGTTCACGTCCACGCTGTCGCGGCATGCTACCAGTGTTAAAGACTGCGATGGAGCTCCGTATGCCACGGCAAACTGGCTGACACTGACGGCGGCGGTGCACAAATGCTGCGCAGCTAGCGCCATTCGACGGCCAACACCGCGGTTCCTGGTGTGTCCGCTGTGCCCTGCGTGTGATCATAGCTTGTACAGCCCTCTCGCAGTGTCCGGAGCAAGTATGGTGGGTCTGACACACCGGTGTCAATGTGTTCTTTTTTCCATTTCCAGGAGTGTATATGAGTCTGGCGATATAGCATCTGACTTTCGGAAAAGCATCATCCACACAATTCCGAAGACGGCAAGAGCTGACAAGTGCGAGAATTATCGCACAATCAGCTTAACAGCTCATGCATCGAAGCTGCTTACAAGAATAATATACAGAAGAATGGAAAAGAAAATTGAGAATGCGCTAGGTGACGATCAGTTTGGCTTTAGGAAAAGTAGAGGGACGAGAGAGGCAATTCTGACGTTACGGCTAATAATGGAAGCAAGGCTAAAGAAAAATCAAGACACTTTCATAGGATACGTCGACCTGGGAAAAGCGTTCGACAATATAAAATGGTGCAAGCTGTTCGAGATTCTGAAAAAAGTAGGGGTAAGCTATAGGGAGAGACGGGTCATATACAATATGTACAACAACCAAGAGCGAATAATAAGAGTGGACGATCAAGAACGAAGTGCTCGTATTAAGAAGGGTGTAAGACAAGGCTGTAGCCTTTCGCCCCTACTCTTCAATCTGTACATCGAGGAAGCAATGATGGAAATAAAAGAAAGGTTCAGGAGTGGAATTAAAATACAAGGTCAAAGGATATCAATGATACGATTCGCTGATGACATTGCTATCCTGAGTGAAAGTGAAGAATAATTAAATGATCTGCTGAACGGAATGAACAGTCTAATGAGTACACAGGATGGTTTGAGAGTAAATCGGAGAAAGACGAAGGTAATGAGAAGTAGTAGAAATGAGAACAGCGAGAAACTTAACATCAGGATTGATGGTCACGAAGTCAATGAAGTTAAGGAATTCTGCTACCTAGGCAGTAAAATAACCAATGACGGACGGAGCAAGGAGGACATCAAAAGCAGACTTGCTATGGCAAAAAAGGTATTTCTGACCAAGAGATGTCTACTAATATCAAATACCGGCCTTAATTTGAGGAAGAAATTTCTGAGGATGTACGTCTGGAGTACAGCATTGTATGGTAGTGAAACATGGACTGTGGGAAAACCGGAACAGAAGAGAATCGAAGCATTTGAGATGTGGTGCTATAGACGAATGTTGAAAATTAGGTGGACTGATAAGGTAAGGAATGAGGAGGTTCTACGCAGAACCGGAGAGGAAAGGAATATGTGGGAAACACTGATAAGGAGAAGGGACAGGATGATAGGTCATCTGCTAAGACATGAGGGAATGACTTCCATGGTACTAGAGGGAGCTGTAGAGGGCAAAAACTGTAGAGGAAGGCAGAGATTGGAATACGTCAAGCAAATAATTGAGGACGTAGGTTGTAAGTGCTACTCTGAGATGAAGAGGTTAGCACAGGAAAGGAATTCGTGGCGGGCCGCATCAAACCAGTCAGTAGACTGATGACCAAAAAAAAAAAAAAAATTATAAGGTCATGTGGACGGATTCTGCCTGAAGAAAAAGCACGACCGCCGGACCTTCGGTCATACCCTAATTTACTTAAGATTCAAACCCTAGAGTTACTACAAACTTTATTAGTTACCAGCTGTACATCCAAGTGCATGTATATTCATCTGTAACCTTTTCTATCAGCATCCTAATCAACAGAAAGTAATACGACTTAGACCGTACCATGTTCCAGTGAAACAAACATACACTTTGACGACTCCAGAAAAAGTGTCTAAAAAAAGGGACCTCCAGACTTCCGATGAAGCCTCGTTTTTTGCATGGAGGGGGAGGACGCTGTTCAACTAGCTAATGGAATGAACACAAAAACATTTGAAAGCTCTGGATTTGAGCACGCCGTGTTACCTGACATCCATGGAATGGAAAATAGGAGGCTGTTTCCTACGCTCTGAGGGAAAGAAACTTCTCTGATTCATCCCGGCTCATTTGAGAACACTCACCCTCGCGTCCATATCGTACAGACAGACGTTCAGGGCCCGGCAAGGAAAAAGGGAAAGGTTGCTGCTCTCAACAGAAATAAGACAGTAGCGCTCCATTGTATTCTTGTCCACTGAGTTCTTTTATTTCTCGCAGCATATGCTCAGCTAGACGGTAACAAGACCAAACTTTCGACATTAGCAATGCATGAAATCATAAATTATGAAAGGGGGCAGTTATGTTCTCCTTTCAAGACGCCAAATGGCTGCTACTGCTGCAACTGTTTCTGCCGCTGCTGCTGATGAAAATGATGATATCACTGGCAGGAAAATTATTTCCTTTTATTTGTTCACTGGAGTCCACAATGGACCGTAGCATATCAATTTACATTTCTATGAATCATTATGGTTATACATATCTTTTCTGTTCTGATTACTGAACGATGTTTACAGTGGCGGTCATACAATTTTTTTTATGATCTCAGTTTCTCTCACTATCGCTCCAGCATTTATCTGTTTACCTGTACACTATTCTACATGTAGTTATCCTGTGGCAACTTTTTCCACTCTCAGTAGTGTGTTGCTTTACTGTGACAGAAAGGGAGTCAAAAGTTTTCAAATTTTCCATCAGTTTTGACTAATTTTACAGTTACCTTTACCATCTACCGCTGTTCGTGCTATTACAACTGCCTACCCATCTGCTACTGCATAGGCGACGACAGATCTATTACATATATACAAAGCGCTCTTAATACAACCATCACCTTG
This sequence comes from Schistocerca americana, assembly GCF_021461395.2. Taxonomy (NCBI): domain Eukaryota; kingdom Metazoa; phylum Arthropoda; class Insecta; order Orthoptera; family Acrididae; genus Schistocerca; species Schistocerca americana. The sequence goes on from NC_060119.1 coordinate 118,419,773, forward strand.
ATTTTTCTACTGCAACTACTACTGATACTTAAACTTATAGATAGCAAGAAAAATAATTCTGCCACGATTACTCAAGGTAATGTTAGCGTCGCTGACCCACAGGGAGCAGGTAAGTGCTATACTGTCTACTGTAGGTACAAGATGTTCTCTTCCCTACAGTCTGCGAAGGATATATACGCTTTACTATTACTGAATGTATCTAGTTTATCTGCACGTTCTGTACCAGATCGGCCACGCCGTTGGATCCAGCGGCCTCTGGACCGCTTGACGACGGATCACAGGGCGTCTCTAACACTATCTGAACAAATGTAGCCGGCAGACACCTGGTACTGGACGCTAATATGCCGTGTGTGCACACTTCGCCTTTGTGACAGCTTGAACTCTGTTGGGAACGTGGAGACACTTTTCAGTCAAGTATCAGAATGTCTGTGAAGGAATGGCAGCCCATTCCTCCTCAAGATCCGAAACCACACAAGGGAGTGATGTTGGACGCTGTGGTCTGGAGGGAAGTCAACGTTCTAACTCTTCCAAAAGCTGTTCCATTGAGTACAGGTCGGTACTCTGAGCAGGCCAATGAGTTTCAGGAATGTTATTGTCCAAAATCATTGGCTCATAAGTGTTGCTTTCTAACAGGGTGCAGTGTCATGCTGATGTAAATAGTCATTATCTCAGAGGCGTTCATTTAGCTGTAAAATGTGTTCATATACGTCTGCATTTATTGTTTTCTTAAGTGCGGTAAGAAGCACATTCTAACCACGAAAAACAGACCCATACCATTAAGGTGGCCATTTCATTCTGGCTTTTCTGTGTTACCGATGTGCACGTCAGAGAGAGCGCAAGTTACGTTACTGTTAAACAATCTTTGATCTTGTCGTGCCACTGTGGTTGCCTCTGTGCATTTTAATACAATCTTAGTTGAAGTGTGGTAGGTGCTGTGTTGACTTGGGATTGTATCTGTTAGATGAAGGAATATTTATTGCCATGGACAGAAAGGATGAATGTCATGTTATACATGGGAGATCGAAAGGAATATAAATTTCGAATAAGGTTTTTTTTTAAAAAAAAAAAAAGGAGAGAGAAGAAGTTTGATGTAATACTGCAGCACTGCGCACATAATTTAAAGAAATGATTATTGGGAGCTAGATAACTTTGTTCACTTGCTCAGAGTAGAGAGAAAGACCACCCCACTTACCTGAGTTATGCATTACAGTATTAATTGATTAAGCTGCTTGATTTTTATGTACCCTTTCTAAATCATTGTTCGCTTTGTTAAGCAAAGTACTGTTCAGACCTACGTTATGTGAGAAGATGATGCGAAGTTTTACTCAGTCTTTTTGAATATATATTTCATTCTAAAATCGTTGTCTTGGAATATCATTTCATAGGAGTAGTTACTCTCCCCACCCAACCGTTTATTGTTGCGAGTTACCACATGTGGTTTGCAACAGTTGGAAATTTTATTCAGAAATAGAAATCTACCTTAGCCGCTGTCTGCTTGCTGTTTGTTGTTGTGCTTTCGAGAAATCTGCAACAATATTGTCAAGACGCGAGGAAAGTGGATATTTTGATTAGGGACAGATAATTGTTTTATTTCAGTTGCCCTTTTAACACAAAGACAAGTTGTATTCAGACCAGTTGCATGCTCTGTTTAGTCAAAGATTGACATACGAGTTTAAGTTGGATAACAGTTTGTGGGCAATAGTTTTGATAATACGTAGACTTTTGTAGAGTGTGAGGTAAATTGGGGCTATATCTCATACAGAAAAAAATGTAGTGGAAAGGTTACAACTATAACACTATTTCCCCTGTATTTCACTGGTGGCACTGCACATGATGGCAGGTAACTTTCTCCATTTATTTGCCAAACCGAGATTTCCACAGGATAGATAGCTCTGTTCATCGGTCCGAATCACTCGTTTCCAGTCACCCTCTAACCAGTAGCGTCGCTCTTTACAGCACCTCAAGCCTTACTTAGCACTGGTTTGTCAGAAGCTGGTCGAACGTTGTATAACATTCTGTTCAATTCCCTACGCGCAGTCATTGTGCTAGCTGGACTACTGGTAGCACTTTGGAACTCACGGGTCATTCATTCCGCTGATTTCATGCGATTTTTTACAGCCAGCCTCCGCAGTGCTCGAAGTTCCCTGTCTGCCAGTATATGAGTTCTGCCTGATCTTGGCTTAGCAGTATTTATTCCTTTACGTTTCCATTACACAATCACGTCATCATCAGTGGACTTGGTAAACCTAATAAGGGTTGAAATGTCCGTTATGGATTCGCTAGTCAGATAACATCCAATGACTAGCACATGTTTAAAGTCACTGAGCTCTGCTGACAGATCTATTCTGCTGTCAGTAGTTCTCTACTGACAGTACACACACTCTTCATTTTACCTTGGCTAGTCCGCCTCTCTTGACATCTGCTGGTCAGTTTCGCTGTATGTAGGGGTGCCCAGATACTTTTGATGAGACTGTGAATCTTACACTGGCTCCTCTCATTATTCTCGGACACGCTTGTGACCACATCCTTTGACTGCTTCATTACTGGACTAAGCTATTGGTTTACATTCTCATTTCCTAGGCTGGTCTGTTAGCTTTACTCGTCTTGCTGCAGTGTCTGTTGAGTATAGTTGCGACTTCCTTTTTTGACAGAGCAACAACTAGAAGAACTTTTACCTCCTGAAGCCTACCTAGTAGTCCTTGCTATATCTTCAACTAGAGGATATTTCCATAGGACTTTATCTGGTGTGTCGTTTTTGCTACAGTCGTAGCTGGTCATTGCCCACCTACCAATTCTACACTCATGCTCATAAATTAAGGATAATTTCAGAATGTGGTGCCACACAACGTGGCACTACGCAAAACTGGCGCTATAGCATAGGCACAAACACACACGACACAGATCTTAAGTCCACGGTATTGGTGATAAGTTGAGAAAACCGTCCCGAAACATTCTACAAAACGCCACTGTTTAATGCGCATGTACCCCGACATCAATATTGGATATGATCACCATGCACACGTACACAGGCCGCACAAAGCATTGGCATACTCTGGATCAGGTGCTCAAGCAGATGCTGGGATATAACCTCCTATTCTTGCACCAGTGCCTGTCGGAGCTCCTGAAGTGTCCTAGGAGTTTGAAGACGTGCAGCGATACGTCGACCGAGAGCATCCCAGACATGCTCGACGGGGTTTAGGTCTGGAGAACAGGCAGGCCACTCCATTCGCCTGGTATCTTTTATTTTAAGGTACTCCTCCTCGATGGCAGCTCGGTGAGGCCGTGCGTTATCATCCATCAGTAGGAAGGTGGGACCCACTGCACCCCTGAAAGGGCGGGCATACTGATGCAAAATGAGGTCCGGATACACCTGACCTGTTACAGTTCCTCTGTCAAAGACATGCAGGGGTGTACGTGCAACAATCATAATCCCACCCCACACCATCAAACCACGACCTCCATACAGGTCCCTCTCAAGGACATTAAGGGGTTGGTATCTGGTTCCTGAATCAGGCGAGAATCACTGTTCAGACTATACCAGGACTCGTCCGTTAACATAACCTGGGGCTCCTGTTCGAATGACCTTGTACTGCGTTCCTGACACCGTTCTTTACGGGCTCTCCTGTGACCAGAGATCACTGGAATGCACCTTGCAGGTCTCTGTCTCTTAAGTCGTCTGTAGACTGAGTGTCTGGAGACAACTGTTCCAGTGGCTGCAGTTAGGTCCCGACCAAGGCTACCTGCAGTAATCTGTGTTCGTCTGCGGGCACTGATGCTATCAGTCTTCTTGTGATGTTGTACACTGTGGACGTCCCGTACTGTAGCGCCTGGATACGTTTCCTGTCTGCTGGAATCGTTGCCATAATCGTGAATCACACTTTGTAGCACATGGAGTGCCCGTGCTACGACCTGCTGTGTTTGACCAGCCCCTAGTCGTCCTAGTATTCTACCCCTCATAACGTCATCAATATGTGTTCTTTGAGCCATTTTCAACACACAGTCACTATTAGCACATCTGAAAACGACTGCACACTTACTCGCTGCGACGACCGTAGGTCGAATGCACTGCATGGTCATACACCGAGGTGATTTAAACCCGCAAACCGCCCACCAGCGCGTTGTTTCGCCATGTATCAGCATTACCCTTACTTTATGAGCATGAATGTATTAAGATTTGTAGGATATAGCTTATATCCAGAATGTCATGAACCACTCAACTTCTTGGCTTCAAATGCGGTATCTCAAGCTTTTCGGTAACATGAAGAAGAAACTGAAACTTAGCCTTCATGTGCCTGAAGAATGCTATCTCTGCTACCATTTTGTAAATATCTTTCTTCTTATATGTCGACCCATGGAACGTACTGCCGTTCTCATACACTGCCCGACAAAAATCGTGAAACACCAAGAAGTGGAGGAGGAAACGAAATGAAACTTCACTAGCTGAAAGGGTATGTGGTGTCAGTGATTACAAAATCAAGTCATATTTACAAAGAACTTGTCCAGTATGAGACCACTGATTACAATGACGCTGCACCTCCTCTGGCCTGGATGAATGCACTGATTCACTTGGGAAGGGTGTCATAAAATCATTGCATTTTGTCTGCTATTGTAATTGATTCTTGATATTTTGGATACAGGCACTGGGGTGGAGTTTACGTCCGGGCTGGTCCCACGCGTGTTCTATCGGACACACATATGTGGTTCTTGCTGAACACAGGAGTACCTCACCATCATGTAGACAGTTCATAGAGGCATCTAATATGCGTAGATGAGCATTGTCCTGTTGAAAAATTGCAGCATGGCAGCGTCGCATTAGAGGTAACACATGAGGACGCAGGACGCCGGTGCAGCACCGTTGTTCCGTCAGTGTTTCCTCAGTTACTGCCAGCCGTGACCTGAAGCTATACCCGACGGTTATCCACACCACAATGCCTGGCGCAGAATGCTTTGTCTCTGCAAAACATTGGTGGCCGCCATACTCGCCGACGATGGTTACCTGGAACAGCACAGAAGCATGGCTCACCCTGGGCACAATGCTATGCCATTGGACAGAAGCTCATGTTTCACCGTCACGGCACAACTTCCTGGTCTCACTTTCCCGTGCAGTACAGCATCGGAGGACTGTGACATCCAGGTACACAGCAAATCGACGTATTGCGCGATTCGACCAGCCAGCCGAACCAGCTCACAAGAGTATGTGGCATCTCCGTCTACTTCACAGTAATTAATCAGCATCTGAAGCTGTTCACGCCCCTTAATAACCTACCAGATCTGGTAACAATAGTAAACAAAAACCACATTAATGCACTATGGTGGTCGTTCCTCCTGTCCTACAGAACTGCAATTCTAATCAATGACATAAAAGCTTTGGTACGTACATGTAAGAAGCTGCGCTGACGTCTCATCATGTTTTCTGCGTCAGGCCGTGTACTCAGGACGTCTGTTGATGACGTGTAGGATCTCTGTTGATGTTATGCCAAAGCTCGACAGCATAGTAGCAGAATTCCTCGCTGTACCTCAACAGCAGGTCTCTCCAGCCGTTACCTGTATGCGCAGACATCGCAACTGCATATGACAATTGCGGTGAACAAAGAATGGGTGAAAGACCCCGAAAGTCAGTCGTCTAACATAAAAATGTCCACTCTCTGTGTGGGCTGCTATTTTCCTTCCCTAAACAGATACACTATGTGATCAAAAGTATCCGGAAACCCCCAAAGACATACCTTTTCATATTAGGTGCATTGTGCTGCCACCTACTGCCTGGTACTCCATGTCAGCGGCCTCAGTCGTCATTATCGTGAGAGAACAGAATGGGGCGCTCCGCGGAACTCACGGACTTCGAACGTGGTTAGGTGATTGGGTGTCTCTTGTGTCATACGTCTGTACGCGAGATCAAATACTCCTAAACATCCCCAGGTCCACTGTTTGCGATCTGGTAGTGAAGTGGAAACGTGAAGGTGACACGTACAGCACAAAAGCGTACAGGCGGACCTCGTCTGTTGACTGACAGAGACCGCCGACAGTTGAAGAAGGTCGTAATGTGTAATAGGCAGACATCTACCCAGACCCTCACACAGGAATTCCAAACTGCATAAGGATCCATTGCAAGTACTACGACAGTTAGGCGGGAGGTGAGAAAACTTGGATTTCATGGTCGAGCGGCTGCTCATAAGCCACACATCACGCCGGCAAATGCCGAACGTCGCCTCGCTTGGTGTAAGGAGAGCAAACATTGGACGATTGAACAGTGGCAAAACGTTGCGTGGAGTGACGAATCACGGTACACAATTTGGCGATCCGATGGCAGGGTGTGGGAATGGCGAATGCCCGGTCAAAGTTATCTGCCAGCTTGTGTAGTGCCAACAGTAAAATTCGGAGGAGGTGGTGTTATGGTGTGGTCGTGGTTTTCATGGAGGGGGCTTGCACCAGGCCTACATTGATGTTTTAAGCACCTTTTTGCTTCCCACTGTTGAAGAGCAATTCGGGGATGGCGATTGCATCTTTGAACACGATCGAGCACCTGTTCGTTATGCACAGCCTGTAGTGGAGTGGTTACACGACAATAACATACCTGGAATGGACTGGATTACAGGGTCCTGACCTGAATCCTGTAGCACACGTTTGGGATGTTTTGAACACCGACTTCCCGCCAGGACTCACCGAGAGACATCGATACCTCTCCTCAGTGCAGCACTCCGTGAAGAATGGGCTGCCACTCCCCAAGAAACCTTGCAGCACCTGACTGAACTCATGGCTGCGACAGTGGAAGCTGTCATCAAGGCTAAGGATGAGTCAACACCATATTGAATTCCAGCATTACCGGTGGAGGGCGCCACTAACTTGTAAGTCATTTTCAGCAAGATGCTTTTGATCACATAGTTTATGTTGTGTGTCTTCAATGTGAGTGCTTTCTATGGACGAATCAGACGGCTGCGTTATATTTCTCTTGCTGATGACGATGAGGAATAAGGGTAAAGGTGAAACTGACTGTTGACGTATAACGTATCATCTCGAATACCACCAAGGTGGTTGCCGAGCTTTGCATCCCCATCCAATAGAGTGATAACCCTCAGTGGTGTGTCATATTCTGTGGACAGTCTGAAATTCAAACCTCAACGTTACATTTGCAGGTTGGTGATCAAGAATTGTACACCATCACCTCCCTTCTCCTTGATTACCAAATTCTGGTGACTCTAAACTGTGCAGGAATCACGTTCAATCTGAAGACTGCAGGAAGCAAAACTGAATAAGACTTCTACATCTGGGCAGCTTGCAGAAGCAAAATAAATGAGACAAATATTCAACATAGAGAACTGAAAGTTATTTTATCTCTGTTGGACTTTGTGAACCCAACGGCCGTCAGTGACAGTTGGTGAATGACGCAACCAGCCATAAATGTTTGTGGCTGGTTGTTTTATTCATAGATAATTGAGCATACAAGATGCATAACCAAATGAGTTAAATCTGAATGGAACTTATGTTCTTCAAGTACACCTACAGGGCGCGAGTCAGCATGAGAGGAGAGCCGAGAAGCGAATATTGTCTTAAAATCCAAGTGCTCTCTAGAACACCCAATATTCCCAGGCTCCACTAGGAGGGGAGACTGAATGCTGCTTCCAGTCTAACGAACGAATATGTTCCCCTTTTTACTTAAAACGGAGCGAAGTAGCAGAAACTGTCAATTCAGACGGCGCAAAAGTTCATCATTGTGATTGATGATGTTGGTACCGGTTTCGAACAGTCTCTCCATTGGTCAGCAGCAACCGCACAGCGTCTGGTGATGGAGGCGTTACTTAGGATTTGACAGTCCCAACTTCGAAAGGAAACAAAGAGGTTTCTCACACCAGGTAAGCGGTCTTCTTTTGATACGAAGACAGAACGGAAAATTTCGCACAGGGGGAAGGCCACAGACAAGGCCAACCGAATCGGCTCAGATTTGGCAGGTCACTTGTGTACAACCTAAAACAAAGGACTCTGAGGTATTTTGGGTCAACACCCCCGCAATTTTGAGAAAATCACCCGTAAAGGTTATGACGAGCAATCGACTCAAAATTGGAGGGATCGATAGATAATTGTAAATAGAGAATTTTTCATCATCAGGTATGAGGTCCGCAAACGCAAAATTTTTCAGAAATCAAGGAAAGAAACTTTTACAACTGCCGCTTCTCTACCCACATGGTAAACGCCTTTCGCCGACAGCGCCGATAGCGCAATGGCCAAGGTAATTGGCTGGGAATCGGGAAACCCGGGTTCGAATCTCAAAGAAACGTAGCGGATGTTATTCTTTTCGTTTGTATTTTTCCATACCTCAATTGATAGGGATAGAAGGGCTGATAAGGCAAGTAAATCAATAAGGAATGATAGTAATACTGTCCTTATTAACCCTCCTATCCCTATCAATTGAGAGATGGAAAAATACAAACGAAAAGAACAACATCCGCGAGGTTTCTTCGAGATTAGAACCCGGGTTCTCCGAGTCCCAGCCAATTACCTTGGCCGTTGCGCTATTTTTTTTTTTTTTTTAATCTCATTTTGTTCGTTTTCGTTCGTTGTATCTGCTCTGGGCGGACGTCGAAAGACACCCGTTTCAGTTCGTTGTTCATCCATTAACTCAGTTTTTTTATTACAGAGGGCAGCTAACCCTCTGACCGAACACGCTGAGCTACCGTGCCGGCTGACCTTGGGCGTTGAGCTATCGGTGCTGTCGGCGAAAAGCGTTTACCATGTGGGTACAGAAGCGGCAGTTGTAAAAGTTTCTTACCTCGACTTCTGAAAAAGTATACATTTTCGGACGCTATACCTGATGATGAAAAATGCTCTATTTACAATTATCTATCGATCCCACCAATTTTGAGTCGATTGCTCGTCGTAAACTTTAGGGGTGATTTTCTCAAAATTGCGGGGGTGTTGACCCAAAATATCCTAGATTCCTTCGTTTTAGGTTGTGCACAAGTGACCTGTCAAATTTGAGCTGAATCGGTTGGCCGTGTCTGAGGCCCTCCCCTTGTCAGTCACCCCTAGAGGTAAGTTGTGGCGAGCTGCAGCACGTTGCCCACGCCAAACCGATTAGCGCCAGGGTAACTGACGACAATAAGCATTGCGAGAAACAGAAACATTTCCGCGAAAAGTGGCTCTCGTGTCCTGCCATTGAGGTAGAGTGAAAAGTCTTCTGCCGACCATACGGGACTACCGAAGTCTCCGGACCCACTCACTCCTGGCGAGAAATCGAATACTTGTCACTGGCAGCAAAAATGTACCAAGCTCACACAATTAACGATCGAGTAATGGTGAGAAAGCTGAAACAAAACTGCAAAGTTAGAGGTCACTAGATTTCTGTGTCTGGGTGTGAGACTTGCCTAGCTGACACAGTTGGTAGATTGTTGACCACAGAAGGCAAAGGCCCGGTTTCCAGGCCAGGTCACCCACATTGTTTTTGTCTGTCAAAACTTGCTTTAAAAAGCAGACATCTTTCATTGTTGGAACGCTTAAGTAAATTGAAGAGGAGACAATGGTAGAAAAAGTATTCGCACTTAAAGACGTAAACAGCGCAAAATTTAAGCAAATGGAAAAGTCAACTACAGTTACATGTTTTCTTTGTTTTTCAGCCTCTTTTTTCCGCAGTTACAGATACAACTACTACTGTTACTAGCAGAACGAAGTTCCAAGTCGATGCCTTCAGTACCAAAACATCTGCCACCAGGTGCCAATTGGCAGGACGTCGAATGCGTTATTTTGACGGCGCCTTTAGTAGCAACATTAACGCCAAAGAAGCAAACAACAACGGGCTTTTCGAGATTAGTACCACAAGCCAATAGCATATCTTCAAAACACCAGAATGCGATACTGGATGAGCCTAATATTATGTAGACTGCGAAAGTCATTTAGTTTGTGAAAAATTAGGAAAAATTATGTTCTCAAGTACTGCAGCATTTAATTACTAATAAGACTTTTCTAAATTCTGATTTTGCTTCAGTGGATATTATTTATTTTCGTTTAAATTTTTCCAACATCTTCCCAAAAAAATGTGGAAAGAACACATTTATTACTCTTTTCCGGTTTGAACGCACGAAATGTAAGACGGATAATCGGTTGTGGTGGTCAACAGCCATACTCAGATCTACGAAGGTACAGCGAAGACTTTGGATGGAAGTCAAGTAGGCAGCCGGAGTGGCCGAACGGTTCTAGGCGCTACAGCCTGGAATCGCGCGACCGCTACGGTCGCAGGTTGGAATCCTGCCTCGGGCGTGGATGTGTGTGATGTCCTTAGGTTAGTTAGGTTTTAGTAGTTCTAAGTTCTAGGGGACTGATGACCTCAAAAGTTAGTCGCATAGTGCTCAGAGCCATTTGAACCATTTGATTATTGAAAGTCAGATAGCGTTGTGCTAAAAAAATATTGTGTGTCAGTTCAGTGAATGTCTTGAGTACGTTCAGTTTTGCTCAGCTGTTTGAAAATCAAATAATGTAAGAGGTTTATCAGCAAAGTCAGTCATAAATTTTTCTAAGGGGACGTTTCACCTCTTCGTTCCAATTGATCCGCAGTAAGGAGATCCTCTGGGATTTGAAAAGAAGAATACGCATTAAATATTTACAAAATAAGAACAGATATGCTAATTACCGACGAGGTGCAAAAGTAGAGCTCGTGAAACAAACTGACACCTATACAGAACAACGCGCAATAATCCTTTCTGGAAACCTATTGTCAACTGTCTACGAATGCCTACTAGAATATTCTAGTTCTTTTGCGCCTTGGCTGGCTCTGAGCACTATGCGACTTAACTTCTTAGGTCATCAGTCGCCTAGAACTTAGAACTAATTAAACCCAACTAACCTAAAGACATGCCCGAGGCAGGATTCGAACCTACGACCGTAGCGGTCGCTCGGCTCCAGACTGTAGCGCCTAGACCCGCACGGCCACTCCGGCCGGCCTTGCGCCTTGGATTCAAAACATTGTGGATGAATTTGCTCCAAAATATGGAAATGTTGTCACTACTTCATCAAAATCTGTGACTATTACAACAGCCGCACACAAAACATTTTTCACTGTTGTGATGAATTCGCGCGTGTAGGAGAATAATTTTTTACTTTTAACTGGCTGTGGGGAAGGTGGGCAAACAAAGCCACAAATAGACGACGAGGTTTTTCGTGGTAAAGAAGGATTCCCGTCGTGTAGTATTAAACTGGTTCCTCCTAAATGAACGCCACTAGAGAAACACTGATGCCTGTTCTTGCGATCAGGTACAGAATTCGATCGAAAAGCGTCAAAATCGCTCTCATCTCATCGAGAGAGGAAAAGAAATCACATCCCGAGAAGACCTCCTCAAAATGCATTCCACTGCACATCAGCAGTGGCAAGATGATGTGTTACGCGTGGCTTGCTGCCATATAACATATGCAAGGCGCTTCAGTAGTTCTGTAGACCCCTTCCCCTAATTTTACGATGAATATCACGTGTAAATCAGCAGCTGTAAAATAATAAAAGTATTTAATTTTATAGATGCATTTCTCGTGATCGCCTTACAATCCCTTCCTCGAAACTTATTTGCAATTCCAAACTTGCCTTCACCCTTCCCTTTCATGCCTTTTGCGAGAATATTAATAAATATAATACTTAGTTTATCTGCAGTGTACGTAACGTAAAACCCGAAAATATAAGAAGAATTCCGTTTAGGGACTCGACACCTCGTCCCTCGTCTCCACTCTTGCCAATGCACCAACCGCTGTCTGGAAAATACACTAACAAAAAATGGTTCAAATGGCTCTGAGCACTATGGGACTCAACATCTTAGGTCATAAGTCCCCTAGAACTTAGAACTACTTAAACCTAACTAACCTAAGGACATCACACACACCCATGCCCGAGGCAGGATTCGAACCTGCGACCGTAGCGGTCACGCGGTTCCAGACTGAAGCGCTTAGAACCGCACGGCCACACCGGCCGGCCGGGATAAGATTTCACACACATTTGAACAAAGGTGTCCATTATTCAGCAATACACATTTTCAATAACGTGCCAGCAGCCATAAAAAGTATAACTAACAGTTCAGTTTGAGAAGAGTCTAAAGGATTTATTGGTGGCCAGCTCCTTCTATTCCACTGATGAACTTCTTAGCAGGACGGGTTGATGCGTGTGCGGTATTAATAACTACACATAATGTGAATATTGCATACAATCTGACTCCTGTGTAAAATTTTGTGCAGTATTGCAATAATTGCAAATAAGTGTTGTAAAATGTCTTTTATTTATTTATTTATTTTGATGATGCGTGGCTATAATAACCTAAGAATTACCATGTGCACCTAAGTTTATTGAACATTTAATGTTTGATGACAAGTTTTACATTCTTTTAAATGTAAAAATGTTAATTTTTTTTATTTAAAAAAATTTTTTTTACCAATCCCATATCCGCAAGTGCAGTTTCAATTGGGATCTGTGTAAGGTACATTAGCATATCTGTTCTTATTTTGTAAATATTTAATGCGTATTCTTCTTTTCAAATCCCAGAGGATCTCCTTACTGCGGATCAATTGGAACGAAGAGGTGAAACGTCCCCTTAGAAAAATTTATGACTGACTTTGCTGATAAACCTCTTACATTATTTGATTTTCAAACAGCTGAGCAAAACTGAACGTACTCAAGACATTCACTGAACTGACACACAATATTTTTTTAGCACAACGCTATCTGACTTTCAATAATCAAATGGTTCAAATGGCTCTGAGCACTATGGGACTTAACTGCTGTGGTCATCAGTCCCCTAGAACTTAGAACTACTTAAACGTAACTAACCTAAGGACATCACACACATCCATGGCCGAGGCAGGATTCGAACCTGCGACCGTAGCAATCATGCGGTTCCAGACTGTAGCGCCTAGAACCGCAAGGCCACTCCGGCCGGCTTTCAATAATCCCTACAAATGAATGGCCCTGACTAACAATAACCTATACTTTTCATGAATTACTTACCCCACAAAAATCTTCGTTACTCGAACTACTGCAATACAGCGTGCGCCAATACTGCCAGATGAATAAAAGATTCAAACTACTGAAGGCACTAACTAATGATAGGCATAGTTAGCAAATGAAAGATTTTGACAGAGAACAAACGATGTATTTACCTTAATAATGTTCAAAAGTCATCATATAAATATATCAGTTCATGATATCCGGTATTACAGATTTACTCTTTCTGACGGACACATGTCCAGATCGTCCGCTCTCAAAAATTCTGCCGTCTCTCTCCCCCCACATCCACCACTGCTGCCGGCTCGCCTGCAACTGCGCAACGCTACGTGCTGTACAAATGCAGCTGCCCAACACTACAATAGCAAATATTCCAACAATGCAAACCAGCCACAGACTGCACACAGTACAGCCAGTGATTTTCATATAAAGCGCTACGTGGCGCTACTAGCATAAAAACCTAAACAGCCTACCTACGAAGTATATGTAATCCAATCTAATCACGTGCTCCTCTACCTACTACCATTCCTCGGAAACTTCGTCTGACATCTTGAGTCCTTCACGAAATAAGAGGCGCAAGCTGTAGGTGGTTCAGCCGGTTTATTGTAAACATTAACGGCCCTATTACACTCCTCTGGGGTACTCCCTAAATTACTGCCACTTCTGGCGTTTCCGTCGCGTTAAGACCGTGTATCAAGTAAACGTTGCGCTATTAGAGCGAACAGCACTCGGACGGAGCTCCTCCCGTCTGAGGTATGCGGCAGCACTAATTGGCCTGCATTATCCGGAGAGTACGAGTGGTCTGGGAGCAGGTGGGCGCAAGCCGGCCGCCGTGAGAGAGCGCTGCGGGGCGTGGGCCGACGCGACGCCCCAGCCGCCGGGCCCAGCCTGTGGCGTGGCGTGGCGTGGAGGGACCAGAGCGCTGATGGATGGTCGCGGCCCACCGGAAGGGCGTGCCGCGCTCTGCCCTCACCAGGCGCATTCCGCAGGGCGCTCCTCCTGTCCTCTCCGACAAGTGAGCGCTTCACTGTACCGACCACGCACGCGAGTCCGTACATAAAATTACGTCCGAGGGCAAAAATGCAACAGGTCTGTTTGCAGATTGCAGTGCCTCCTAGCTGTAGACACAGAATTTGTGTCGTGTGAGCAGGCACGTCGAAGCAGTGCTGCTTCTACATTTTGTGCTGTTTCCGCATAACGGCACTGTGTACTCTGATAATACAGCGGAAGTTGGGTTAAAATCGGGTGTGGGGGTGGAACAGGGAACCCTCACACAGTAACGGAAAGAAATCGCAGCACCAGAAAATACACTGGCCATTCAAATTGCTACACCACGAAGATGACGTGCTACAGACGCGAAATTTAACCGACAGCAAGACGATGCTGTGATATGCAAATGATTAGCTTTTCAGAGCATTCATACAAGGTTGGCGCCGGTGGCAACACCTGCAACGTGCTGACACGAGGAACGTTTCCACCCGATTTCTTGTACACAAACAGCAGTTGACCGGCGGTGCCTGGTGAAACATTGTTGTGATGCCTCGTGTAAGGATCAGAAATGCGTTCCATCACGTTTCCGACTTTGATAAGGGTCTGATTGTAGCCTATCGCGATTGCGGTTTATCGTATCGCGACATTGCCGCTCGCGTTGGTCGAGATCCAATGTCTGCTAGCAGAATATGGAATTGATGGGTTCAGGAGGGTAATACGGACCGCCGCGCTGGATCCCAACGGCCTCGCATCACTAGCACTCGAGATGACAGCCATCTTATCCGCATGGCTGTAACGGATCGTGCAGCCACGTCTCGATCCCTGAGTCAACAGACGGGGACGTTTGCAAGACAACAATCATCTGCACGAACAGTTCGACGACGTTTGCAGGAGCATGGACTATCAGCTCGGAGACCATGACTGCGGTTATCCTTGACGCTGCATCACAGACAGGAGCGCCGGCGGTGGCGTACTCAACGACGAACCTGGGTGCGCGAATGTCAAAAAGTCATTTTTTCGGAAGAATCCAGGTTCTGTTTACAGCATCATGATGGTCGCATCCGTGTTTGGCGACATCACGGTGAACGCACATTGGAAGTATGTATTCGTCATCGCCATACTAGCGTACCACCCAGCGTCATGTTATGGGGTACCATTGGTTACACATCTCGGTCACCTCTTGTTCGCATTGACGGCACTTTGAACAGTGGACGTTGCATTTCAGATGTGTTGCGACCCGTGGCTCTACCCTTCATTAGATCCCTGTGAAACCCTACATTTCAGCAGGATAATGCACGACCACATCTTGCAGGTCCTGTACGGGCCTTTCTAGCTACAGAAAATGTTCGACTGCTGCCCTGGCCAGCACATTCTCCAGATCTCTCACCAATTGAAAACGTCTAGTCAATGGTGGCCAAGCAACTGGCTCGTCACAATACGCCAGTCACTACTCTTGATGAACTGTGGTATCGTGTTGAAGCTCCATGGGCAGCTGTACCTGTACACGCCATCCAAGCTCTGTTTGACTTAATGCCCAGGCGTATCAAGGTCGTTATTACGGCCAGGGGTGGTTGTTATGGGTACTGATTTCTCAGGATCTATGCACCCAAATTGTGTGAACATGTAATCACGTGTCAGTTCTAGTATAATATATTTGTCCAATGAATACCCAGTTATCATCTGTATTTCTTCTTAGTGTAGCAATTTTAATTCCCAGTAGTGTAGTTAATGTAGAGTAACGAAGTTGTGGGAATACATTTATCTAGGAGACATACGTAAGTGTTTAACAATGGAAGAACAAGTTCATGTAAGTGCGAGATACCCCACTGTAAATGTGAAATGCTGGTACGTTAATAATGAGTGAGTATGGAAAAGTGCTTCCAGTGTGTTCTACTGGTGCCGGATGTCAATTTGTGGGATAGAGTTCCATGCCTGTTCCGCAAGGTTGGTCAATACAGGGACAGTTAATGCTGTTTGTGCATGATGCTGGAGTTGTCGTCCAGTGAGCCCGATATGTGCCACATCAGAGGCAGATCTGATGATCGAGCAGACCAAGGCAGTTTGTCGACAACCTGTAGAGCATGTTAGGCTACGACATCGATATGTGGGAGAGCGTTATCCTGTTGGAAGTCACCTCCTGGGATGCTGTTCACGAATGGCAGCGCAACTGATGTACACTTTTGCAGTCAGAGTGCATGAGATAACCAAGAGAGTTTTCCTGCTGTCATGGGAAATCTCACTCAGACCATAGTTCCAGGTGTAGGTCTAGTGTGTCTAGCATGCGGAGAGGTTGGTTGCAGGCCCTCTTCTTGCCTCCTCTTACCCAACACTCGGCCGTCGCTGGCGCCGAGGCAGAACCAGCTTGGGAATAGGCTTTGCGAACATATGCCATGTCTAGTGCGTCTAGCATGCAGAGAGGTTGGTTGCAGACCGTCAGCTTGCCTCCTCCTAACCAGCACACAGCCACCTTCTTTCTTATGCACCAGCAATTTTACAGATAAGGCAAAGTTGGGGTAAAGCTGGGCAGAAGTAATGTTGTAAAACCGGACCTACCTATTGTTATCACATGACTTCGTTACACGAACGTATTTGTGTAACGTAAGAAGTATGATTTTTAACAGTATGCTACGTCTGTGTAGGTGTTTTAATAACTACAATTAAATAATTGCGTAATGAATATACAATTATTTTGCACCACTTATAGCTTATTTTTGTCACTACTAATCCGAATAGTTATCCCCCATTCAAGAGTTGTATTTTCATTTGAGAGTGTACCATTAAGCGCGTAATACGGTCAGGAATTTAAGACACGGCTTAACAGCCATCCGGGAAGTGTGGTAACCCAGTTTAAAATAGCTCAGGTGTTCTGAATTTCTTATACTAGAGAGCAGCAACAATGGAAAATGACCTATATGGGTTTAAAAATACAGGTATTTTCCCGCTTAATGCAACTGCAATTGGGGAAGTGGAATTTTCATAGTCTGACACAACAGAACGAATAATGCCTGCCGGCAGAAGTGGCCGTGCGGTTAAAGGCGCTGCAGTCTGGAACCGCAAGACCGCTACGGTCGCAGGTTCGAATCCTGCCTCGGGCATGGATGTTTGTGATGTCCTTAGATTAGTTAGGTTTAACTAGTTCTAAGTTCTAGGGGACTAATGACCTCAGCAGTTGAGTCCCATAGTGCTCAGAGCCATTTGAACCATTTTAGAATAATGCCAGGTTCTCAGAACATAACAGACTCAATTACCGCTTCTTCTTCACATTCTGATCCGTCGACTGATGTGCAAACACAGTCTTCTTTCACTGTATCATCGCAGAGAGCGAAGCCAGTTGCTCATTATTAGAGACCATCACCAACCAGGCGAAGAGGAAAATGTGCCGCGATCAAGGAGTCTTGCTGAGAAAAATGAACTCATTGCAACAAAAGCATCTTCCCGGCAGGTTAAAAAGTTATTGATAGGCCCCGGGCCTAGACCAGCACAAAGAGTCAGAAGAGTCTGAAGGACGTGTGGGGCATACAGCTGTTCTGAAGATGAGAATAAAAGGCCTTGTCCTCTTTACAAAGAGTCAACAAGAAAATCAGGTGATTGATAAAGTATTTAAAGTGTGAGAAATGGGCCCATGACGACTGTACAGGTTGGACTGAAGATGATTTGCATGAATATCGATGTGTCCCACGCCTCAGACGGCAAATACAACGTTGCCCGTTAGTGCCCCAGAGTACCTGCTTCTACCCCAAGGTATGGGGTATAACCGTATACTGCACAGCGCTAAATAATATTAAATATAATTTAAACCATGAAAAATAACTCCTCGTAGTTCGTTACGTTGTTCATGCCTTGTTTACCTTTCATTGACATAAATTTGTAGCCCCAATAATGAAAATTGTCACTGTTATATAGCTTTATCCTTAGCTATCCGATTATTCCCCAACTTTCCCCACGGTCCTGTGGATTTCAGTACCCGTACGACTTTTCGTTGGATTATCTGCAACTCGTACGGAAACCAGACAGCACTCGTATGAGTCGAATGACATGGAAGACTAGGTGGGAAGTGAGTGAGACAGGTTTGTAGCCTATCCTCCACATTATTCGATAAGTACATTGAGCAATCAGGAAAGGAAACCAAAGACAAATTTGAAAAGGAAGAAAAAATACAAACTTTGACATTTGCCGATGACAATATAACAATAAATAAACGTAGTAAGGCCCTCAGGCTTGGGCAGTCCTCCTGATTTGAAGCCACTTCAGCAGGTTGTGAATCAGCCTCGCTGCTTATTTAATCGAGCAGCTTCTCATATGGCCACACGAGACTGAGAACACCCAATTCCAGACCTCACCACCATAAAATAGTGTTACTGGGAATCGAACCTGGGATCTTTGTGTCACTAGCCAATAACGCTAACCCTAGGTAACTAATTAAGAGGTATTGCGAAGCCACGGAGAAGGAAAAAAAATGGTTCAAATAGCTCTCAGCACTATGGGACTTAACATCTGAGGTCATCATTCCCCTAGACTTAGAACTACTTAAACCTAACTAATGACATCCCACACATCCATGCCCGAGGCAGGACTCTAACCTGCGACCGTAGCTGCAGCGCGGTTCCGGACCTAAGCACCTAGAACCGCTCGGCCACAGCGGACGGCTAATAAATCATCCATTTTTTATGGAATTGGAATCATTTGTTTGTCTGTACACATATGTCACGTCTACCAATTTCCACCCCATTCAGGTAATTCCATGTCTTAGAGAGTGTATGTCTACTGTCGGTGTTGGCAGTGGACAAGCTAGACTATCAGTTCGACTCGCTTCAATGTTGGTGTGGTCGGTCGTACAGCAGCACTCTGTACTTCATGCATTTAAGAACTGACCCTCATCCTAAACAATCATTGTGAAAACTTGGTAACAAGTCTAGTACAAGCGAGTCTCAACAAAGTTGTCAGCTGTCTCACGTTCCACAAATAAAGTTAAAGTTCGTATCCGCGCTCAAACTCAATCACTGAAACCACCATCAAATTTTCTTAATCCAATGAATAGTTAATGTATGAGCCTGCACTGAACCCAAACTCTTGTAAAAATTAAATTATGAGCCTGCACGCTTTGTCCAACTATCGACACCTGAACAAAGAGTCGTTAAGCAGATTGGCTGCTTCACCACCCAGACTGCCTCGACCGCCACCACTGATACTGCCTTCAAAGACTAAAGTCTACCCATCAAAAGCCAAAGACCCAAAACGAAAGATGAAAAGACCGCGCTCGCGCTGCTGACAACGTTTAAATACTTTCTGTGACGTTGCACAGTATTGAAACCATGTTGAATATTGAAACAGTCACCATCATTCAAAACTAAGGCTATCTGCACAGTGGTAGAATAAGCTTGCAGTTATTACATTTATTTTTCGATTTCTCATTAGAAAAACGTCACCTAACATTGTCAAAGTTATTAGCAAAATTCATAAACGTACTTACTTTCTGCTTCACAGTATGACAGAATTATGTTAAAATTACAAAACACGTATGGCCAGTTTCAAGAAAGCTGTTCTGTCATCTAGATACAGGCCCTTATGTGTAAATGTTTTACTTTATATTATTCGCACTTGTTGTTTTAATATAACAGTGTTAATGACCAAGTGTAAAACGGAAAAGCAGAAACAGCTAGAAGAAGAGACTCTTTAGGAAAGAGAAGCAGCTGAAAAAAGGTGGAAAGAAGGAAAATACTTTATAGAGTGTCAATGTATGGGAAACAAACTAAAGGACAACGTTGTAGAAAGAGAAGCAGAAATATGTCAAAATGAGGTTAGAGATATGATACTGCGAAAAAAATTACATAGAACTCTCGAAGAGCTTAGTGGGCATAAGGCCGTGGAATAGATGACATTTCCCCGGAATTTTGTGATTCTTGAGAGAACTACCCTAAAAAAATTATGCCACGTGGTGCAAAAGATACATCAGACTAGTAAAGTACCCTCAACTTCCAGAAAAAAATGTAATAATTTCAATTTGAAAGAAAGGAGGTGTTCACAGATGTGAATACTATCAACCCACCATTGCATCAAGTCTTGTAACCTACTCCCGATGTTATTCAAGCTGTGCATTGAACAAATTGTGAAGGAAGCCAAACAGAAGTTTGAAAATCGAATTATAGTTAAGCAAGGAAAATAAAAACTTTGAGCGATGCCGACGACGTAATACTGTCAGAAATAGCAAATAACTTTGGAATAGCAGTTGAAAGGAATGAATAGTGTGTTGGAAAGAGATTATAACATGAACATTAAAAAAAAATAATAAAACAGGGTAATGGAATGTGGTCGAAGTACATCGGACGATGTTGAGGAAGTTATGTTAGGAGATGAGACTCTAAAATTTGTAAATGAGTTTTGGTATTCGGGCAGGAAAGTAACTGATGATGGACGAAGTATAGAGGATGCAAAACGCAGACTGGCAACAGAAAGAAAAGCATTCGTGAAAAAGGAGAATTTCCTAGCATCGAAAATAAATTTAAGTGTTAGGTCTTTTTTGAAGGTATGTATATGAAACGCAGCCTTTTATGGAAGTCAAATGTGGACGATAAGCATTTCAGATACGAAGAGAATTGAAGCTTTGCAGTGTGGTGCTATAGAACAATATTGAACAATTAGATGGGCAGATCGGATAACGAACAAGAAGGTATTAAGTCGAATTGGGGAAAAAAGAAATTTATGGCACAATTTGACTAAAAGTAGGGAGTGGATGATGGGACACATCCTCAGGCATCACAGAATTGTCGGTCTGGTAATGGAAGGAAGTGTTGGAGGCAAAAATTATAGGGGGAGACGAAGGCTTGAATACAGTCAAGAGTTTCAAATAGACGTAGGTTGCAGTAGTTATAAAGAAATGAAAAGAGGCTTGCGCAGGATGGACTGGCGTGGAGAACTGCAAAAAATCATTCTTCGCACTTAATACCACAATGACAACGATGTCCACTTACATAAATAACGATTTAAACTATATGTAATATTTATCTGCAGGTAATCTTCATAGTCTTTATCTGGGACGATTAGGTGAGGTACTAGGGGAGCGATACTGTACCTTCTTTTTACGTGTAGCCTGTGGAGGATTTATGGTTGTGGTACGTTTGCACATTTAAGTTTTATAAATTCGTCTGTACTTTTTGATATACATGCAGTATTTGAAATGCATCCGACTGTGGTGTTTGCTGACGACACCAGCTGTCGTTTGATACTTCATATGATGTGATCGTTTCATTGGTTTAATTGTTATTAATTCCTATTATCCAGCATAATATTAATTATTAAAAATAGTTCTTAATATTTTTCACAGAATCATGCTTATAATTACAATAGCTCATCTCATCGTCGCAGTTTTTTGCACCTCCTAATATCGCGTCGGACCGGCTTTTACCGGGGATGGTGCGGCAACTCGACGTTCGAAGTTCTCTGCAGGAATACTGAGCCATGCTGCTTATACTGCAGTCCATAATTGAAAAATGTTGCTGGCACAGTGCTTTGTGCACGAACTGACGTCTCGATTATGTCTTACAAATGTTCGATGGGATTCAGGTCGGGCGATCTGGGTGGCCAAATTATTCACTCGAACTATCCAGATTGTTCTTCAAATCACTCGCGAACAGTTGCGGGCTGATGACAAGGTGCATTGTCATCCACAAAAATTCAATCGTTGTTTGGCAACATGAAATCCATGAATGGCTGCAAATGGTTTCTTAGTGGCCAAATATAATCGAGGATACAGTCCATTCCACGTAAACACAGCCCACACCTTTATGGAGCCACCATCACTTTGCACGGTGCCTTATTGGCAACTTGGGTCCTGGGGTGTTTCAATGACCAGTATAGTTGGATCAGGGGCCCCAGTTCAGTCCATGAAAACACAGCTCATACAATTATGGAGCTACTACCAGGCTTGTTGATAACCTGGGTTCATGGCTTCATGGGGTGTGCGCCACATTCGACTCTACCATCAGCTGTTACCAACTTAAATCAGGAGTCATCTGACCAGGCCACGGCTTTCCAGTCGTCTACGGTCCAATCGATATGGTCACGAGCCCAGGAGAGAGGCTACAGCAGACGTTGTCGTGCTGTTAACAAAGGCACTCGCGTGGGTCGTCTGCTACCATATCCCATTAACGCCAAATTTCGCCGCACTCTTCTGACGGATACGTTCGTCTAGGTCCCGCATTGACTTCTGCTGTTATTTCAATAATTATTGCTTGTAAGCATTGGCAGGTCTACGCAAACACCACTGTTCTTGGTAGTTACGGTGAAGGCCGTCGGCCACTGTGCTGTCCGTGGTGAGAGGTAATGCCTGAAATGTGGTGTTCTCTGCATGCTGTTGACACTGTAGATCTCGGAATATTGAATTCCATAATGATTTCCGAAACTGAAAGTCCCATGCCTCTAGCTGCAACTACCATTCCACTTTCAGTCTGTTTACTCCGGTCGTGTGGCCATAATCACGTCCCACGTCAAAAACATTTTCACATGAATCACCCGACTACAAATGACAGCTCTGCCAATGCAGAGTAGTTTCTCTGAAAACACACCATCCATCTAATATATCGTTCACTGTAGTCACCACTGTGCTGGGTAATAACCCCTACACCCGCTCACGCTCCTTGACCGAAATACGCATAATGTCACACAGTGGCTTACCACTATTCAGCCTATTTCAGAGTCACCAACTGAAAGTATTCTATATGTAAACAAGTCATATAATTGTCCTCGTATGTACACTAATGCAGAGGAGACAGCAGATAGGTGGAAAGAATACATTGACAGCCTCTATGAGGGTGAAGATTTGTCTGATGTGATAGAAGAAGAAACAGGAGTCAATTTAGAAGAGATAGGGGATCCAGTATTAGAATCGGAATTTAAAAGAGCTTTGGAGGACTTACGGTCAAATAAGGCAGAAGGGATAGATAACATTCCATCAGAATTTCTAAAATCATTGGGGGGAAGTGGCAACAAAACGACTATTCACGTTGGTGTGTAGAATATATGAGTCTGACGATATTCCATCTGACTTTCGGAAAAGCATCATCCACACAATTCCGAAGATGGCAAGAGCTGACAAGTGCGAGAATTATCGCACAATCAGCTTAACAGCTCATGCATCGACGCTGCTTACAAGAATAATATACAGAAGAATGGAACAGAAAATTGAGAATGCGCTAGGTGACGATCAGTTTGGCTTTAGGAAAAGTAAAGGGACGAGAGAGGCAATTCTGACGTTATGGCTAATAATGGAAGCAAGGCTAAAGAAAAATCAAGACACTTTCATAGGATCTGTTGACCTGGGAAAAGCGTTCGACAATATAAAATGGTGCAAGCTGTTCGAGATTCTGAAAAAAGTAGGGGTAAGCTATAGGGAGAGACGGGTCATATACAATATGTACTACAACCAAGAGCGAATAATAAGAGTGGACGATCAAGAACGAAGTGCTCGTATTAAGAAGGGTGTAAGACAAGGCTGTAGCCTTTCGCCCCTACTCTTCAATCTGTACATCGAGGAAGCAATGATGGAAATAAAAGAAAGGTTCAGGAGTGGAATTAAAATACAAGGTGAAAGGATATCAATGATACGATTCGCTGATGACATTGCTATCCTGAGTGAAAGTGCAGAAGAATTAAATGATCTGCTGAACGGAATGAACAGTCTAATGAGTACACAGTATGGTTTGAGAGTAAATCGGAGAAAGACGAAGGTAATGAGAAGTAGTAGAAATGCGAACAGCGAGAAACTTAACATCAGGATTGATGGTCACGAAGTCAATGAAGTTAAGGAATTCTGCCACCTAGGCAGTAAAATAACCAATGACGGACGGAGCAAGGAGGACGTCAAAAGCAGACTCGTTATGGCAAAAAAGGCATTTCTGGCCAAGAGAAGTCTACTAATATCAAATACCGGCCTTAATTTGAGGAAGAAATTTCTGAGGATGTACGTCTGGAGTACAGCATTGTATGGTAGTGAAACATGGACTGTGGGGAAACCGGAACAGAAGAGAATCGAAGCATTTGAGATGTGGTGCTATAGACGAATGTTGAAAATTAGGTGGACTGATAAGGTAAGGAATGAGGAGGTTCTACGCAGAATCGGAGAGGAAAGGAATATGTGGAAAACACTGATAAGGAAAAGGGACAGGATGATAAGACATCTGCTAAGACATGAGGGAATGACTTCCATGGTACTAGAGGGAGCTGTAGAGGGCAAAAACTGTAGAGGAATGCAGAGATTGGAATACGTCAAGCAAATAATTGAGGACGTAGGTTGCAAGTGCTACTCTGAGATGAAGAGGTTAGCACAGGAAAGGAATTCGTGGCGGGCCGCATCAAACCAGTCAGTAGACTTGCGAGGTGCCGGGGCTAGCAGTGTATTTAACACTAAATTCTTCTAGAATCTACATATGTAAATGATGCTCTAAGCCCCCCCCCCCCATTCTAACTCCGACTTTTGCTGTTGCACAAGGATTAAAAAAAAATACGCGAACTGACTCTAATCAACCCTGCCAGTGGAGTCGAAGAGAGTTTGGCACCTGCAATAATTTAATTTGATAAATAAGTTAAATAAACGAAGGTTTCATTAACATAGTGAGGAATGATAGGGTTGCTCTACCGATTAACAGAATGAAAGTTCTGTCCAAAATAACAATACGATTTATTAAGACTAAACACAAAATAATAAACAAAAACACATGAAACATTTACAATACATCAAATTGGCTCAAATTGGATACTCAAACAAATGCTGTGAATGTGAAGTTGTCCCTAAACTAGATGGTGAGGATTATGACGAAGTGGTATGTGGAGCCAATTCCTTGCAACTCAAATCTTAAGAGAAAACACATAGCCAACCCAACATTAATTGCTGCTACCCAAGACAGAACAAAGTTAGAAAAAGAGGAACAGGTGCGCTCTGCTGAGCTCTGATGATCACCTAGGAAAATCCCTGTCTGCCGGTGCTGCGGACATACCTTACCAATCTGTCTTCTTAACTGCAAGAACACGATTTGGCGCACCGGAGGCGATGGCTGGTTGCTTCGACGTCCTCGACCGAAAGGCGAGAGCCGACTACCTAGAGCACCCGTACAGGCCGAACACACAACATTCCCGCCCCCACGACAGTGGCCGTGGTTAAACGTTCCAATCAGCAACTCGAAAACCGGCGGAAAATTCCACTCCATTGCCAGAACACTACCATTCCACCAATGGAGATTCATGGCGCCAATTTCTGCGCTGATTTTGCTACGTCACGGAGCTACGCCCTGAGCAAGCCAATCACAGTTACTATTTTGCAGAAAGCGTGGGAATTTTCCCGCTACAACTGTCTGGGCACACAAGTCATTCCCACGCCCCGCTGGTAGCCCCCCAGAAAGTGTTTTCGCTAAGTTTCTGCGAAGTAACGGAACCTCTAGCCCAGCCGCTACTTCAGACCCCTCCGGGCGTGTCTTTTGACAATGTCGGCGTCTGCAAAGCATTCACTCGACTTCCTCACACCCGTTGGCTTAACCCTTTCCAGATCAGAAGAGCCCGCCTGTCACCGGACCACCCGGGTGACGAGAGACGCTGCGTGGGAAGTCCGCGTGTGAAGGAATAGCGACTTTTCACTGCATGCAATTAGAGAGGAAAATCGTAAGATAGAAATATGAGAGGGGGCTCATGCCACCTCTCAGACTGATGACCAAAAAAAAAAAAAAAAAAAAAGAAAAAAAAATGTACACTATATGATCGAAAGTATCCGGACTCCTGGCTGAAAATGACTTACAAATTCGTGGCGCCCTTCATCGGTAATGCTGGAATTCAGTATGGTGTTGGCCCACCCTTAGCCTTGATGACAGCTTACACTCTCGCAGGCATACGTTCAATAGGGTGCTGGAAGGTCTCTTGGGCAATGGCAGCCCATCCTGCACGGAGTGCTGCACTGAGGAGAGGTATCTATGAAGTTAAAATCTTCTGGGTTATTAGGCCGCTTCATGTTTCTTCTAAAATGTTATCTCTTTTGACCCCTTTGCTGGGATCTTCCTCTCGATCTTTTGGTGTCCACTACCGCTAGAACACTGTCAGAGACGAGTGGCGCGTCCACTTATAAAGGGGGAATTTTCTGGCGACCATGCTGGAGAAGTGATAGTATTAGTTAAAATACATGTGGCTACCATTGGTGGGCCACAGTCATAGTCTAATACAGAAGAAGGGGCGTTGGTAACTCATCTCCTGTGGATACCATTGGCGGTCGTCGTCATTGGATAGAAAGGCACTGTTCCACGCTTACGCTGGAGAAGGGTTATTGGTTGAAATGCCTGCTACCCGCGTGACTGCTACGGTCGCAGGTTCGAATCCTGCCTCGGGCATGGATGTGTGTGATGTCCTTAGGTTAGTTAGGTTTAAGTAGTTCTAAGTTCTAGGGGACTGATGACCATAGATGTTAAGTCCCGTAGTGCTCAGAGCCATTTTTTTTTTTGCCTGCTACCGCTATTGGTTGGTCGTCGTCAGTGGCTAGCTTCGAAACGGACAGAGCAAGAGAGGGGCAATGTTTACCCAACATATTATTGTCCGCCGCGGTGACTTGCAGCGTGTTGTTTATGCCGCTCACACACCGCGGCCGCGTATTTACTTCCTTGATGGCGGGGAGCCACGATGCTGGAAGCCTATAGCCGTCCTCTCTGTTGAAATTAGATGAATTATTAGAAATTTCAACCGCTTCTCGGACCTTTCTTCTACAAATGTTTGTTTCTTTAGCCAGTACACGTACGTTATTAAAATCGATGTCAGAGCCACAGTTCTCGTGATGTTCCGCTACTGCTGATTTTGCACTTTGATTTAGCCGCATGTGCCGTTCGTGTTCCTTAATGCGTTCTTTAACAGTTCTTCCCGTTTCGCCTATATACACTTTGCCGCAGCCACATGACACTTGGTAGACGCCTGCATTGTGGAGGTGATCAGGTGCATCCATTTTCCGTCGGAAAAAGTCTTTTATTTTGTCTTGATTAAAGAAAGATGTCTGAATACCATTTTTCTTTAATATTCTGCTTATGCGGTCAGTGACCCCAGAAACGAACGGTAACCTGATGGAGTGAGAAGGCGGTTCCTGGTCATTCTTATTAGCGGTATATATATTCCGCCTAAAAGCCCTATCGATTGAATAATTATCATACCCATTTGCCTTCAATGTCCTCTTTAAAAAATTCAACTCCGATTCTAAGTTATCGTCGTCGCTGATACGGAAGGCACGTGAAGACAGTGTGCTGAGTACTGCTTGCTTCTGGGCTGGGTTGTGGTGCGAGGTATCTATGTCGGTCGGTAAGGCCTGGCATGAAGTCAGCGTTACAAAACATCCCAAAGTTGTTCTATAGGATTCAGGTCAAGACTCTGTGCAGGCCAGTCCATTACTGGGCTATTATTGACGTGTAGCCACTCCGCCACAGGCCGTGCATTATGAACAGGTGCTCGATCGTGTTGAAAGTTGCAATCGCCATCCCCGGATTGCTCTTAAACATTATGGAGCAAGAAAGCGCTTAAAACATCAATGTAGGCCTGTGCTGTAATACTGCCACGCAGAACAACAAGGGGTGCAAGCCCCCTCCATGAAAAAAAAACCGCACCATAAAACCACCACCTCAGAATTTTACTGTTGGCACTACATACGCTGGCAGATGACGTTCACTGGACATTCGCCATACCCACAACCTGCCATCGGATCGCCACATAGTGTACCGTGATTCGTCACTCCACACAACATTTTTCCACTGATCAATCGTCCAATGTTTACGCTCCTTACACCAAGCGAGGCGTCGTTTGGCATTTACCGGCGTGGTGTGGTTTCTGAGCAATCGCTCTAGCATGAAATCCAAGTTTTCTCACCTCCCGCCTATCTGTCATAGAACTTGCAGCGGATCCTGATGCAGTTTGTGCAATGGTCTGGGTAGATGCCTATTACACATTACGACCCTCTTCAACTGTGGGCTTTCACTGTCAGTCAGCAGACGAGGTCGGCGTGTACTGTTTTGTGCTGTACGTGTCCCTTCACGTTTCCACTTCACTATCACACCGGAAACAGTGGACCTACGATGTTTAGGAGTGTGGAAATCTCGAATAAAGACGTATGACACAAGTGACACCCAATAACCTGACCACTTTGTAAGTCCGTGAGTTCCGCGGAGCGCCCCATTCTGCTCTCTCACGATGTGTAATGACTACTGAGGTCGCTGATGTGGAATACCTGGAAGTAGCTGTCAGGAGAATGCATTTAACATGAAAAAGTATGTTTTTGGGGGTGTCCGGATACTTTTGATCACATAGTGTAGTTTTCATATATGACATGTTAATGCGCTTTTTGTAGGTCACTAGACTTTGCTAGTTAGCTGCAAAAATTCAATTAGATTAATGCTAAAAATTGAATAAATAGCTTGTAGCAGATGACAAGATCCAAGGAACAAGCGATTGAGGAATTATACAAACTTATTGCACAGTTATTTTGTCTTCTGTAATTCAGGTGAAAATACAAAACACATTTTATTGAGCACTCGGTGTATGTACAAATACTACACTACAGATATAAAACTGCAGATACACTGGCGTGATCTGATGTATGATAATCCTCCGTGGCTGAGGTAGCTACCGTCTCCGAAAATAGTCCATTTTCCTGATAAAATCCTAATTTCTACTTGCACATGTTGTGGTAACAGCACTGCAACGTTCATTCATTCAGTTACAGTTCACAATTGGCTGTCAGATTCCAGTCTTATTGATGTTGGGTCCTGCGCAGACGTAGCGTTGTCCTTGACCGTCAGAGCAGCAAGTAGTATTCACGTAGATATAGACTCAGGAGTGTAACATAACATGAAACTCAAATGACTGGCATATTTCAGATGGAAGAAAAGAGGAAGTTAGTGGTAAACATCTACTCGATAGTGTTATCGTTGGTGACCAAATAAAATAACAGTTTTTATTCTGCATGAAACAAAGGGTTGTGATGGGTTCCATCGTCAGCTGTGCTCTTGTCGAACACAACAGTCCAGTATTCATCTGAAGTTGTTTAGAGAAACCATGGAAAACCTAAATCAATACAACTGAAATATGATCTTTCAGAGTGCGGCTTAATCAAAATCAAACACGTGAAATGATCGGGTTGGGGTTTTAAATATACATCATTCATCATTTGACGAACTTAATTACCATTAAAAAAACACTATATACTAAGAAAGACAATTTCTAGGATCAGCAATAAATACATTAAACAGCAAGTAAACAGAAAAACGTTTTTTGGCCAGTTAAATCACAAAGGGAACAACAGTTTGAATACCAGCAACTTTTGTGAATTAAACAGCGTCTTTTATCAAATTATGACTCTTTATAGACGAGCCGATGAACCTGGATACTTCTAATGTCTGATTACGCCCAAATATTGCAAGCATTTAAACAACAGACTACACATATTTTACCAAAGGCCACAGCTTTGGAGAACATTAACGGGCGGAAATAAATTAAATACAATTTTCCATAACCTTTGACATGAACGTTACAGACTTTCCACACTGGGCATGCTAAACTTTTAAACAACCATGAAATTAAGGGTCAACGGCCTGAATTTTAAAATCTAAAAAAATGAACAAATGTGAACTATTATTACGAGGGCCTGACTATATCTCCAGCAAGAAAACATTCCGGTGCCGTAGCTAACCTTAGAATTCAGTGAGTGAAAAGACAAATTTAATATTTGGCACTGCCGCCTTTTCTTTCCCCTTTTTATCTAAAAACGGGAAATATCAAGGAACACCCTGCACAAGACAAATCACAGTTAACAACGGGCGGCTAGAATGTTCAGCAGAGACAAATCCCTAAGATGTAAGCCATTCAGTGCAGATTGTTCGTTATTCCTGTTACAAGATTTGACTGGTAACACCGAACACAATACATGGAACCCAACAGGATGATGACCTGGCAAAATAAGGAATAAATAAACACAATGTGTTTGCTTCTAGCCCCCCCCCCCTTCCACGAAATAAGTCAACTGTGGCCAAGCCACGCACTAGGTGGCCAAAGGCGGAGCCGTTACTGCCCCCGACGTTAAAAATTGGCGGCGGTAGGGGTGGGACGGGGGAGGGGGAATTGCCACATTAAATAAACTACTGAAATGAAAGAATGAGCGGTTTACAACAGAAGTAACTTCCCATACTAATTTTAAAAAAACTTGGCCAAGTTAGAAACATACTGTACTACATCGTGTGCTATTAATGCAAGGGGTACGAAACTGACATACGAGGGTTGTTCTTTAACTAAGGGCCGTTTTTATTTTTAAAAAAAGATACAAATACTTTTGTAAAAAAACTTTTATTTTCTGATTCTACACACTTTTACCTATTTTTCTACATAGTTGCCTTGTTTATTTAAGCACTTATCATACCGTACAACTAAGTTTTTAATTCCCTCTTCAAAGAATTCGGCCGCCTGCTCCGGCAGCCAAGATTTCACGGCCCTTTCACTTCATCGTCGTCATTGAAGCGCTGCCCGCCAAGATGGTGTTTCAGGTACCGGAAAAGGTGAAAATCGCTGGGAGCAAGGTCGGGGCTGTACGGTGCATGGTCCAAAACTTCCCAGTCAAAAAAATCAATCAAATCCCGAGTCTTTTGAGAGGTGTGAGCCCTAGCGTTATCGTGCAGAAGCAAAACTCCTTTTGTCAGCATGCCGCGCCTTTTGTTTTGAATTGCTCTGCGGGGCTTCTTTAGAGTTGCACAGTAGGCATCTGAGTTGATTGTCGTTCCTCGTGGCATAAAGTTCACTAGCAAAACACCGCGCCGGTCCCAGAACACAGTTGCCATAATCTTGCGCTTTGACAGCGTCTGTTTGGCTTTGACCTTGACGGGTGAGGTTGTGTGTCGCCATTCCATCGATTGTCGATTGCTTTCGGGAGTGATATGGGGTACCCATGTTTCATCTCCAGTGACAATTTGACTCAACATGTCATCCCCTTCTTTCTCGTAACGAATCAAAAATTCCAGTGAAGTGGCAAATCTCTTCCCTTTGTGGTCCTCTGTGAGGAGTCTGGGTACCCACCGAGAACACAGTTTCTTGAAGTTTAGGTTTTCAGACACAATTTTGTACAAAACCGATCTTGAAACTCGTGGAAATTCCAAAGAAAGAGTGGAAATTGTGACTCTTCTGTCCTCACGAATCTTTGTTTCGACTGCAGCCACCAAATCATCAGTGATCACAGAGGGCCGGCCTGAGCGTTCTTCGTCATGGACGTTTTGACGGCCATTTTCAAACTCTCTAACCCATTGACGCACTTTACCTTCACTCATTGCATTCAAGCCATAAACTTCTGTTAACTGACGATGAATTTCTGCAGCTGATAGGCTTCTCGCGGTCAAAAAACGTATCACTGACCGTATCTCACACGCGGCGGGCGATTCAATAATCGTAAACATTATAAAGTAGCACAGCGATGCGTAAACGTCAGCTACAGAGATGCAATTTGCATCAGTGTGAACGGGAAGGATGCTGGCAAGTGGCGCGGTGGCTTGTTGCGGCGTCCGCGCGAACTACGGGACTATATACGCGAACGGCCCTTACTTAAAAAACAACCCTCGTAGAATAACTGGCCGCCTAGGCCCTTAGAATGAGAAAAACAGCAGTTACATGAAAGAGTTACTGGATTACAAATACATAAATTAGCGAGCGTCGACCTCCACTGATCGCTTAGGCCTTTAGGGTGAGGATAACAGCAGTTACACCGCTCAACGAGATGGCTGAAGCTGAGTAAACGTGTTATGGTACACACGCACTGCGGGCATCACGAAACAACATGGTAGAATAGAAAAAAAATTCCGAAAGCTCTGACGAGCAAGGAATAACAAACCTAAACAGCCAGAAATTTGCGACCCAACTCGACTCCTGTCCGATTTACAAAAGCATCGGGAACGAGACAGGCAGGACAGTGACACTATCATACGGCCAGAAAAATCACGCTCTCTTGCAATAGCTCCATACTTAACAGTCATATACAACAGCTCGCTCTACGAAAGATCCGTACACAAAGACTGGCAAGTTGCACATGTCACAACCAATACTTAAGAAATGTAGTATGAGTAATCCGCTAAATTACAGGCCCTTATCATTAACGTCGATATGCAACAGGATTTTTTATCAAACCGGGTGGTTATAATTAAACTTTCCCTATTTAACACGTTATAACACGGAACCTAGTTACCGTACGAGTACCAAGCTTGGCAGCGTTAATGTCAAGGATATGGGGAAGAGATATAATGCAGAATCAGTTCAATTGAAACACTTTTAATGTGCTGCTACGGTGTATCATACAATTACATACCCATACCATTACTGCTACAGAAGGGGCTCAATATGGCGCCCATCAGCATCCAGAAGAGTTTGAAAGAGCAGGACTGCATGCTGCACAGCAGAACGAAGCGGCTACCTCTCTTGATACGCAGTGCTTCAGATCAGCACATGGGCGAATGTTTCCCTGGTAAACCCTGTCCTTCAAGTAGCCCCACAAATCAGAAATCACAGGGAGTGAGGTCAGATGATCGTGCCAGCAAAGCATTTGGAAACGATCGGCTGATAATTCGATCGTTTCCAAATGTGTTTCGGAGAAGTAGGTGGGCTTCACGAGCGATGTGCGGTGGTGTCCTATCTTGTTTGAAAACTGTTGACGTCAATGCGCCTCTCTCCTGCAGGGCGGATATGATATGCTGGTGAAGCATATCGCAGTAACACTGCACGTCTATGGTCCTTGAGCGCCAACCTGTTCAAAAAAGAATGGCCAATGGTGAACGTAGCCGTGAAGCCTCACAATACGGGGACACATTCACCATACAGAGGAACTTAAAGCACAGTGACTGGAGGTGAAGATTCCCAGACTCGGCAATTCTGTGTGTTCACCTCACCAGTCAGAATGAGCTTCGTCTGTCCATAGGATGGCCCAGAGCCAACCCTCGTCAACTTCGATCCCTGCGAGAAAGTGGAGAGCGAATTCAACGTGTTGTTGTGCGTCCTGTGCTGCAAGCTGCTGTACGATATGGATCTTGTTACGGAAACCATTTGAGAATGGTTTGAAGCATCTTCCGTACAGTGGACCATGCGATGTTCAACTGTCGTGACACAGCACAAGCACTGCCTGACTATCGGGAACTGCGCGCAGTGCTGTCTGTCACACTAACAGCAATCTCATCAACCACCTGTGGTGCAATCGGTCGTCGGCCTTTTCCCAGAGCGACACCCAGTTCTCCAGTGGACTCGAACTTCTTCACCACGATCCGCACAGCACATGAAGAAACAGGATGCTTCCGTAATGCTTTCAGCCAGCGATATTGTTGAAGTGCAGTTGCAGCATTACTGTTGTTTTAATAATAGAACTTCACCAACAATGCCCTGTTCCTTCTGTCCAAGCTCATGCTGACACGTCAAAAAGTGCACTGTGACTGATCAAGTTTGTGAGACTATGAATCACGATGACTGATCATGGTACCTGGTGGTCATAGTTGGAACTGGACGGTGGTGTTGTGACACATGGAAATCATTCACCCCCATACTCTAGACATTACTGCTACCAAGTTTGGTACTCGTACAGTAATTAGTTTCAGTGTTATAACGTGTTAAATGGGGAAAGTTTAATTATAGCCACCCGGTATATTGTGTTCCAACATTATGAATTACCTGTTACAAAACGGTCTCTTGACACACAGTCACCACGGATTTAGTAAACATCGTTCTTGTGAAACACTACTTGCTCTTTACACACACGAAGTATTCAGTGCTATTGACAAGCGATTTCAAATTGATTCCGTATTTCTTAATTTCTAAAAGGCTTTTGACACTGTATCACACAAGCGGCTTGTAGTGAAATTGCGTGATTATGGAATATCGTCTTAGTTATGTGACTGGATTCGTGATGTCCTTTCAGAGATTGTCTGCACACTGGTATGAGAAACTCCTGGGATCAGCATTTTGTCACTGGTGCTTCGAGATGTTCCTTTCCCTAACAGCTGCACGTGGTTCACAAGGTCCAAATTTTCACTGCAAGATTTACTGTTAAATTACCAAATTGCCTGCTTGTTCTCAACTCCAGAAAATACTATTAGAAGGAGAGCCGCTATTAAGATATCACATGCATTGGCAGTGTACACTCTCCCATCAGTGCCCTTTCATGTTGATAACTTCCTGTCATCTCACAAAAATGGTGTCTTGGGTGTAAAATCAACATTAAAGAGTAGCCTTGAATATGAAAAATAATGAGGGTGACTCGTTCTCTCTGCAACAGCTCTCAAAACTTATAGAGAGAGTACACAAAAATATTAGAGTTAAAAGTACTATCGACATAGAAATTATTAGGGATGGATCAATAAGTGAGCTAGTGAATGATAGAAGGTATAATTGGCTGAGGTTCTGTTGAATTAGAAATCACAGTAGTCATCTAATAAGGATCTGAACTCGCCTCCTCTCAAATGCGAGCCAGTTTTGATTTTTGGTTTTATCTTATAAGAACTATTTCCGAGATTTCATTTTCTTATAGTTTGTATAAGTTAAACAAATAAATGAATATTTCGTCTAAAAAGAATGGTTTACGAGAGCTCTGACTGTTGATAAAAACAAATAAAACAATTATTGGCATCAGTCACTTTCAGTGTCGGTCACATTCAACAAAATGCACAAGAGTATTAAATTCACCTGTGAGCAGGAACTCCTTAATGTAATCATCTGCAACCAAGACAACCAAATTTACAGGAAACCAACCACTACAGACATGCTGTCCTGCCACTCCAACATACACAAACCAGCAGCGTACTGCTCAATGATTCACAGAGCTCTAAAAATCCCACTGAGTGATGAGAACCTCCAGAATTAAAAACAAATCATAAAACAAATATCTGCAGCTAATGGTTATAAACTCACACAAATAGAAAATTCAGATAGAAAAATAAAAAAGAAAATGAAAAAGATAAACAGCAAGAACGAGGAAAATACGCTAATAAGATGCGTCCCTTCATCGATAATATATTCCAAAAATTTCAAATATCTTCAAGCAATGCAAAACTAGAATTTTATTAGTAGTTCAAATAAAATGTAATGTTTGCCAAACACTACCCCATAACCTTAAAAAAATGTCAAGACAAATTTTCATCCTCTGATATACATAAAGTCATATGTGATAAACACCCAACTCAGTACATAGGTCAAACAGGCCGTAACTTCCACATTAGAGTCAAAAACATCTTTGCCTTCTGATACAAGTCACCATACAAATCTGCAATAGCCTCCCATATACAAGACGCAGGACATCCACTGGACAATGTAGAACGGAACTTTAAAATACTACATGCACTGAACAAAGGACACAGAATATCTCTGAATGAAGAACTAGAAATCTATATTCACAGAAAGAAATTTGGGGAACATCTAGTCAATGACAATAGTGAACAGGCTCAATCAACTTTATCAAATGCTTTGACAAAGTAATTCAAGCATTGTCACAATTTACAGTCTCAAGGCATAGCAGTTAGTGTAACAGCTTCCATTCATTTCTCAGTAAGTCCAACCTCCAGTATACAAGAAATTAATATAATAACTGAATTGTGTCCATATTCTGGTGCAGCCCACTCATATTTGTTTTCAATAAAAAGAAAACACATTTATGCACATAAATATTTGATTTTTTATTTTTGTATCGAATGCTGCTGCCCATTCATATTTTTAAAAATACAAGAAAAACATTTATGTTATATACTTACCTAATACAATAACTGAATTCGCCCCTGTCTACGTTCTGTTGCAGTCCATTCATATTTTTAAAAAAATGTTTAAGTAGAAACCATTTAATCTTTTTATCTTCGTATCCAATGGAAGCAAGTATAGGTGTAGCATGTGCAATATCTGTGAAGTGACACTGTAAACATAATGTACAGCAAGCAGCATTATGCATACTTTTTACGACACTGCCGTCCATGTATGTACACTTCACTGTCAGGAATTCAGGTCCTTTAAACTTAAAAGTTTCTTTGCTAAATAAACAATTTTTATGATTAACAAAAGACGCAACATCACGTACATTATCCTTGTGCTGTTACCGTGAAAAGACATCTACACTCTTCGCCAACTCAGATTATGTAAATAAACAATTATGCACCTGAAGATGACGGTGTGACCCGTAAGGACGCATAATGGCAAAATAAACATGACTGGCGCAGAAAACTATTTTATTACTAAACAAACAGACTTCATGAAAATTGAATGACACCATGGCTATTCGTCCCATCTGACCCGTTTTCGGCATCCTCTGATAAGGATGCCAATGCACGAACGGCGGTACATCGCAGGTTAGAGTGAGCAAGCCTTTCGTATCTTGGGCCTTTCACAGAATGTTTCTGAACACATTGTGGCGTAGACTCGACCAGGTTAGAGCAAATTTTTTATAGTTTGTCGTCACGAAACAACACTTTTACCACATTTATTAACATGCATTCGTTTGTTCCTCACTCCATGTTACCAAGACACTTTATCACAATACTCCACAAATTCTCGGTGGGATTTAAGTGTGGTGAATTACCAGATCACTGAAGCACATTAATGTTGTTTTCCTCCGTGAACATGTTGACTGCTTCAGAAG
This sequence comes from Schistocerca americana, assembly GCF_021461395.2. Classification (NCBI taxonomy): domain Eukaryota; kingdom Metazoa; phylum Arthropoda; class Insecta; order Orthoptera; family Acrididae; genus Schistocerca; species Schistocerca americana. The sequence continues at coordinate 118,456,357 of NC_060119.1, forward strand.
AGTGACACGGAGTCAGTTCATGCTGTAACGTTCCTCCACCATCTGCAAAGGTCTGTAGGACTGGCAGAATCCTGCATCTAAAGATTTCCAAGTATTTGATTAAATTAAGCATGCTATCAACTCGAACTAGTGCCCCAGTGTAACCTGTAGTAAAGGGGTGGGGGGGGGGGGCATTTTACACTGCTCTCACTGCCTCGTGGGTGTTTCGCCTGACAACCCTTGCTCTGCAAACCTGAATAATAAAATGTTACTCATCAGTGAAAATGACACTTTTCCAGTCACTAGAGGGCCAAGATTTATCTATTTTGATCCATTCCAACAGTTTTTAGGGTTCCATAACTCAGTCAGTTGAAACAGAACCTTCGCAGGATCACTTTGTTGTCTGTGTCTGTGCGACTGTTAAACCGTTCTTCTAAGGAACGGGTAGATCTATGAAGCTGAAATTTATGCCACATACTGAGGTCTTTGGCACCACGGCGGTGTAACCAACTGAAGTTTTTAAGTCAATACAACCGTTTATGCCACATATTTTAATATTCGCAAAATCACACCTCATATCCTAAAGGATACTTCCAGTTGGCCTACAATCATGAAATTTGGCAAAAAGGAAGGTTTCACAGTACAACAAAAGAAAAAAAATCTGAAAATTACAATTCTCAGGAACAGGTAGACGCACCAAGTTGAAATTATGTCACATGCCAAGGTCTAAGAGCCCTTGGTGGCATAATAACCGTTTGCTTCTTAGTCAATGCAATCAAAATATACGGCGATTTCTGTCACATATTTTGGTACTGGCAGACTCACTCACCAAAACGTGTAGAGCACTTACCGTCTATATAGAATCATGAAATTAGACAAGAAGCACGGGTTCACAGTAAAAGTAAAGGGAAAACTCCGAAAAGTGTTAATTTCTAATTATATTACACGAAAAATTTTTTCTTTCGTCATTTGTTATCCGACGTCAATCTTGAAATTAACACGATTAGTTGTTTTCCATCCAGGATGACTGGGTCGCCGTGGTCAAAGCCAAACATCAGCTCATATGACGGGTTTCGGAATTTATCCATCGTCAGATATCTAGGAGCGATTATTGCATTTGGATATGGCGTTTCAAGTTGTAAGTGAAACAAACATTCCGAAACGCATCACATGAGCATATAATTCATTCCTTGCCTTCTACTTGACTTGTAGCATTGTGATCCAGTCAGCCTAAATGGAGAAATAAATTTCCTTTACTTTACGTCTGTGGTCACAAATTTTTTGTCATCAGAGTGCCGGTTTCACTTTATAACGACCATCTTTAGATCTGTTCTATAAAAACAAGTCCTAATGTACTGCAGCCATAGTGGCATCGTCAAAAGTTAAACACACAATTAACAACAGCATCGTCGAATATATATAAATAACAGCATATGCAATATTCATTTTGCGAGCAGCATTACCGTTCAAAACAAATAGTAGTGCTGCTCGCAAGATGACTATTGCATATGCTGTTATTTATATATATTCGACGATGCTGGAACTTTATTCTATATTTGGGTCACTGTTTTATTCGCGACCATGTCGCAGCTTGTAAATGGATAAATACGATTATTATTACAATGGTCGCCAGTAGTAGGAAGGTGGAGCACCAAGGAAAATTCTGAAATCATATTTATATGAAAATTAATTAAATTGATCAATCAATTAGGCCCACCCACACCCCAGACGACGTCATGTGTTTTCTTCAGCCTGCAAGTGGGTCTCCGCCCCCTCCGCCCCCTCCTTCCCCCCCCCCCCCCCACGACCCCCCTTCCCTTTGGAATTTAGGCGGGAATTTCGAATTCTGGTAGGAGTTTCTTTGTCCCAGGGCTGTGTGAAGTCCCACCCCAATCTCCTCCTGGGAACTGGCAGGAAATTAAAAATGGCAGTGCCTTTTCCAGGACTTGAGCTCTGGTCCTTCTGGACAGAAAGCCAAATTGCACACCACCAGACATGGAAACTGCCCAAATGCTGGAGAGAAAGATTAGGTTAGTCTACTTTATTTATTTTGGTTGGGAAACTGAAGTAAAGACCGGTCCTAATTACGTAATTAATCATAGAGATAGATCCTCATCACACAACTATGTGCATAGCGATACACAAGGAGTGGCTAAAATCGCAATACAGCCTAAAAATTGACGAAGCCTTACAACTGGTATTAACCTGCTGGGGAAAAAATTTTCACCTACAAGGTGGTGGGGAAATATATTCAACTGACTAGAGTGTGGTGTTGCCGGCCGGGGTGGCCGAGCGGTTCTAGGCGCTACAGTCTGGAACCGCGCGACCGCTACGGTCGCAGGTTCAAATCCTGACTAGGGCATGGATGTGTGTGATGGCCTTAGATTAGTGAGGTTTAAGTAGTTCTAAGTTCTAGGGAACTGATGACCTCAGATGTTAAGTCCCATAGTGCTCAGAGCCATTTGAACCATTTGAACGGTGGTGTTGAACAGATAGGAGTTTAGTAAGTGTATTACCTGTAACAATGCAGCTGAGACTGTGTCTATTGCTGTTTGACGTCAGAGATCACTACAGTCGCCTCTTTATGCATTGCTCGACAATCATCCTGCAACCCAGGTGTTCAAAATGCAGGAAGGCCCCTACACGCTACCACAACTAATGGAAAATGCTTCACTGTTCTATATACACATCGAAATTGTCGTGAATAAAACCAGCACTCATAATTAATGGGTCATAATGCAACACTCATACTGGGGATAATCGTCGTCCCAAAAGACTACAACTGGATAGATGGGCGGTAGTTGAACATGCGTTCTCCTCGATCTATTGTCAGAGAAATTATAGCCACTCCTACCTTCCCTGATCCTTCCCCCTTCCTCCCTTTCTCCATCACTCCCTCCACCTACAATGGTGACACAGCTTTTTCAAACGGTCAAGTGTTACTGCGTGCCTCGCAATCTCTATGTGGTATACCGCCCTTGCGCCGGCAGGCAAGCGGCACCCGGCCTACCTTGATGTGATGGTCCAGGCGTTGGCCCTCGCCCAACACGAAAGGATTTAAAACCAGCTAAAAAAAATGAAGGTTGTCCCAAGTGCACTTCTTTGTTCATCTAAAATGTAGCAGGGCTGCACTGCTTCCCCTTACCGCCCTCGTACTACTCCTGGTTGGAGTGCCACTGCATCGGCGACAGCACAAAGAGTAGGCCCACCACCAAAGCCTCCAGTAGGCGTGGTCGCTCTGTGATGGAGAACACTTTTATTTATCGTCAACGCATCACTTACACGAAAGCGTCTATTAAAAAGGAAAACACAACTGCAATGATAGTAAGTGTCCTCTTTCCACGAAAACGGGCACAGTCCATTTTCTTTTAGTTTTATGATCAACAACGTTATAGTCTTTACGTTCGACTGCTGGATATAATTCGCATCTCATTATTTTGTGACATCCAACGAAGTGAAAAAAAAAAAACTACAACACTGACGCCATTTCCAGATGACCAAACTGCAGAGGTTGGTGCTATACATCGGTCAGATGTCTTAACTTATCTCACTATTCGTGTCCACCTGCGTGAAATTTGGAAAAACGTGTCCACTATTTTGCTGCGAAAACTACCAATCACTGCAGAATGTAGCCAGCTCGTTATTTCGAAACTGTCACCAGAGTAAAGAAAATGCGAGAATTTAGACTCGAAAGAAAAAACATCTTTGTTAAGCAATTTCTTTCACCTTGATGGACAAATTACACGATCTGAGAGTGTCTGTCAGGTACAAATCAGTGTCTGTAAATAAACTGTCATGCACATGTGCATTATGAACATTTCAGACACGAGAAACCACATTACAGAATACAACCTTTCACACCATTTGCTCTCATGTCGGAAAAAACACACAATAATTTCAACAACGACAAGCTATAATTCGAGATTACATTGCTGTTTTGTACACTATGGCAAGTCCCGTTTTTCCAATGTGTTGCTGTATCACTCTGGCGTTTACGAAACAAATTGTGAGGGCCCGTCTTGTATTAGAACCCCCTATAAGATTTTACCACACCTCACTCTTCCAAAACAACGAAAACAAATACCGTCTGTGCGATTACATTTGACATTTTTGTTCAACAACTCCCCTCTACCGAGCTCCCCGTAAAGTTTCTATCATCCAGCAGACAATCACTCGCAACAGCAGAGGATTTTTGGGTTCTAATTTTGTAAGCAATTTGATAATCACAGTCTGTTTCATGCGATCTACTGACAGGTCTGGAAATCACTAACATTTCTAGGACCTACAACGAGCTATAATTCAAGTGGTGTCAACTTTATAATTAGAGGTTATGAAGTATGAAATAACATACGACTCGCGCTAGCACCTATTTTTAAAAATGCAGTCATGACAATAATGATAAACACAGTCACGATTCCGCGAGAACAGATATGGCCAATTTCTCATAGTTTTATGAGTAAAATTGGTGTAGTTTCTAGAGAATTATATGCATCCAAACTTTAACCAGATATACCATTCCTTGTAGTAGAACTTCCGATAAGATTCTACCGCATCTCTGTCTTCTGATATATCGGAAAACAAATACTTTCTGCATGTTGACATTGAACATATTACATATATACGTATCACTACACTGGAGCAGGTGGCCAATGGTCGAAGTCGCTTGCACAGACCTGCATTAAGTTTTGTCAGCTGTACTGGAGGAAGACCATATCCAACAGACTATCAATCACAAAAGAGGGCCCCCGTATTGTTCTTTCATCATTAGTTTAATACAAGGGTTTTTCTGCTGTAACACACCCAAGCAATGTATGACTACTGTTTTTTATACCACCATAGACTTTGTTTTTCTTCCATGACTTCGAGGTCTGTGTCAGGTGCTAAACCAACACTGACACATTTCGATCCATTGGCTCTCACGGAAAGCTGAACAACGCATGGTGCAAACTATTCAGCTCCCACAACACACAGGATGGTAGAAATAAAACACAGAGGTTATGTTTCTTATTGACAAAAATGTCGAAGACATCGCAACATACGGAAACTGGAAGAGTTTGCGGTATTGTAGAGCGCTTCAAACAGCTGCTCGAAGGTGATGGCCTGTACAGTTAATCTCATCTTCCGCATCAACAGGGTAGCGGATGTCTCGGAGTTCCATCTCGAAGAGCATTGTTCTTTCATTTTGCAGTTATGTACATGATTACTGTTCCGGTGTTAATCATCACTGGAAGGTGCTCTTCATAACATGCGCGAGGTAGTACAAACAAAAAGAGGTACTGTTATCTTGTTGGCGAAAAAAAAAAATATAAAAAATTCATGTGGAGGGCACCGCAGCATATGGAAGTAAGGCGAGTCTGCAGTATTGGGGAACGCTTCCAAACAATTGTATGAAGATGATGACCTCTGTATTTAATCCCATGCTTCACAGCGACAAGTAGCGGATATACAGTGTTCCTCCATGTCAACCGAGTGATGCTAGTCAATCATTATGCGGTAATCAGTAGTGTAGGCAGTGGACGGTCGGGATGGGAAAGACAGCGTTGATATGGGTCGATGTGCTGTAATACTCACCCCAGTTGATTGCGAGATCAGTTTTAGAAATTTTACCTGTTGTTCCGTAATTTCAGCGCCAGCCATTAACACAGTAGAATGTCTCCCAGTTTCTGCATCATCGCTAAATCACCCCTCCACTACTTTGCAAGTACCATATATTAAATTGCGAATGCAGATAGATGACTTTGCAGGACATCCGTTCGGTCATATACACCAAAGTACACCAAATGTTCTGTAATTTCAACGCCAGCCAATGACAGAAGAATGCATCCAAATTTCTGTGTAATCGCTAAGTAATCTCTCAACTACTTTCCAAGTACCGAATACTAAATTATAAATGCAGGTAGATGACTGCAATACGTCCATTCGGTCATGTACACCAAACTACATCAGACACTGTCCTACACCGATGCAACTGGGTTGTATACATATTTCCAGCACTTCGTTCATAGTGCAGAATTTACGATTCCGACTAACCATCTTTACCTGTGTGGATGGGCGTCACAGAGTATTCTCGCACTTGTAGGATAAAGACAGAGATTGTCAGATTCCTCCTGCATTGTCCTTGACCAATCCTGTCTGCAACGCGGTCGCCAATTTAATCTGCAACTGACCGGAAGTAGGAGGGTCCTACACCCACTACATCCCACGCCTCGTGAAGAAACGGGGCGAGCTTTGTCCGTAACTGCTACTCAGCGAAGAGTGTTCTGCACCAGTCTTACTCACAGCACGTCCAAATGCACAAAATCTTTCCAGATTCATGCATGTCGAGGAGGGTTCCACCTCTTCCCGATGTACAGTAGATGTTAGAGTATTTCAATGAAATAACAGACGGGTTAAGAAGAAATTGGTGGTTCATACATGGTGAAGTTCCAGAAAGATGCAGTTTGAAACATTTCTAGCAAATCAACTGAACTAATTTTGAAGTATTATTCCACTGTATGGACTCAGCACCAGGAAGGTACCAGCATGTGGGAAATGATCATAGAGAGCACAGTCCTATGGCTACACGGTTCTGCACCTAAAAATATATTGTTAAAGCGAAATGGATTCTGAAGTATTAGTTATGCGGAATGGAACGCTCTTAATACACTAATGTAGGATATATTTGTGCAGCATCAGATACAAACCACTCTGCAAGTTTCCTACCCCAGTCGCTAAGGTGACAAACTTTAAACTCATAAAACTACTTCCTTCTACAATATTCCGGTGTGCTAGGAAGGCATCGTCAGTGTACACCCAACGCTCGAGCTGCTTATAAGCCACCACTGTGCTATCTCTTAGGAAATTAATGGATTTTATCCGTCTTTTTTAGTCGGAAACATACGTACCATCAATCACACTTCCCACGTCAGTCGTGTTTATTATTAGTAGCATTATCGGTTTTGACGGATGCGACTATGTCGCACTAGGAAGTAGAGCGAGGAAAAAACGACACCGATATTTTCGATAGTTGATACATTGAATTACCACCCACGTGCTTCTAAATCTACATCTATATCTACATCCATACTCCACAAGCCACCTGACGGTGTGTGGCGGAGGGTAATTTGAGTACCACTATCGGTTCTCCCTTCTGTTCCAGTCTAGTATTGTTCATGGAAAGAAAGATTGTCGGTATGCGTCTGTGTGGGCTCTTAATCTCTCTGATTTTATCCTCATGGTCTCTTCGCAAGATATACGCAGGAGGGAGCAATATACTGCTTGACTCCTAGGTGAAGCTACGTTTTCGAAACTTCTGCTGGAAAATGCACACGAAGAAGCAGCAACTTCTTACGAGGGAGTAAGCACCACGATCAGTAGCCAAACGGCATGTAACAGTCTTACAGCTGTGTGCAGTAGCATCACCGCAGCTCTGGTAGCATTCCTCTTGGGTAAAGAAGTCTCAGCCTGATGGCAGACAGTGTTGCTCATGTGAAGGATAACATATCAATTTCATACTAACACCACATCTCTCGAGTACACCCTCCTCACACTATAAAATGTGATACATGTGGCATCGGCCTAACTCTCCTACAGAACTCCCGAGGGAAACGCTTGAGTCTGACAAATGCATTGATTCTTCGTCTTAATACTACTGAATAATATTGCTTGGGAGAACCGGCCGTAATTTGGTAATAATTATCCCTCTAACGGTAAGGTGAAGTTTCCTGACGTAAACGGTAAGGTGGGGTTGGATCAGACCCCACTCTCCAAATATAGATTTTTCGGGGTAAAATAAAAAATGAATAATGGTAAAAAGTTTTATTATCAATTAAACACATATAATATTTGTTATAACAACAAGTTTTTTTTATTTTTATAATCAATAAGTAAGAATATAAAGTACTTTTGGAAAAAATAGGAACTTGATTACAAAAAAATAACTTAATAGAAATATTCTCTATAAAATTATAGAAAACATAGTAAAAATCAATAGATTCAGTCATCAACTAGAAACTTGAGTGCTTTAGAAATTCTAAAGATAGGAACTAAATGAGAAACATCTCTTACTAATTGTAGAAAATAATTATAGTGTCAGCAGCTTCGAAATATAAAGTTCTCAATAATAAATGTCTTTGTACACGTAATGTAATAGGAACAAATAATAAATGTATAATGTTATCCTGTAAACGATCACATACAACCCTGAAAATACATATTTGGCACAATTTATCACATCTCAGTTTCTTTACAGCCTGGGCATCTAATAACTTTATGCTCCCCACATATAAAACGATTACACTTACTACAAAAAGTATTCCTCTTCCTATCTTTTGATCTGTCACAAAAATCACATCTTCCTTTGTTTAGTGGCTGTCCTTGGATAGGCTTGTCTAATTCGATTGGTTCTTTTTCCAAAAGTTTTCCAATAGACGAACGGAGCTCACGGGGAAGATGGGTGTTATTCAACCTCTTTTCCATAAGAGGTTTTCCCAGGGAGGGCGCAAGATTTTTGAGAAATGATATTCTCGCGTCATTTGAAAAGCTGTCCATTTTGCTATTGGTTTTGTAAATGATAAAAATATTTATAGCAGCGATGTCTAAAATAGCATAAAAGTACCGCATGGGCCATCTTCTCGATTTTCTTTTTGTGGTCCTGCTGTGGCAAAGCATATCTAATACATCGACCCCTCCTTTAGTTAGATTGTAGAACTCCACAATTTCAGGCTTATTTGATTTTTCATTTATCTCTCCAGAGAAGTGCGTAGACGATATCAGTAAAAGTTTTTATTTTTCTTTGGGGTAAATGACACCAAAGTTTTGTCGTCCTGATACATAAATGTTGAAGAGCCTACTGAAGCGGAAAGCACCATTGATGGTGGTATCTGCGGTTTGTTCCTCCTCAGTGTACCTACAAATGTGAGTTTCTTTTGGAGGAGGGCGTCAGTCACCTCCAGTGAGGAGAACCAATTGTCCGCTGCAATGTTCCTATTAGAACCGTTGATAGATTCAGTCAGGTGCAAAACATACTGGGCAAGTAAAGGCAAATCTCCGGGTCTCCTCTTTATTCTATTGTCCTTGCCAGTGTAGGGAATGTCACGCAAAAAACAGAATGTCCTTGCGTCGCATAGTGACATTATTTTCAACCCATATTTGTCGGGTTTCGATGGGATATACGTTTTGAATGGACAGGCACCCCGAAAACTCAGTAGAGTCTCATCTACTGTGACATATTCAGATGGACTATAATTTTTTTCACTGTTAGATTCAAACATGTCCCACACTTCTCTGAAAGCCGCAAATCTCTCGTTGATTTTTCTGGCCTCTCTGGTAGCTTTATCATCGAAGCCGAGGTTTTCTAGAAGAAATGCAAACCTTTTCTTCCACATAGCGCAACGGAATACCGGAGGGACCGAGCGAGGTGGCGCAGTGGTTAGACACTGGACTCGCATTCGGGAGGACGACGGTTCAATCCCGCGTCCGGCCATCCTGATTTAGGTTTTCCGTGATTTCCCTATATCACTACAGGCAAATGCCGGGATGGTTCCTCTGAAAGAGCGCGGCCGACTTCCTTCCCCATCCTTCCCTAATTCTATGAGACCGATGACCACGCTGTCTGGTCTCCTTCCCCAAACAACCAACCAATACCGGAGGCCCATAGGCTGCTGAGTACATCTCATCTACACTGAGCATAGAATTTTCTATGACACCACTCATGAAGAGAAGGTCCAGCAACCCTTTTATTTCAACGCTCTCTGTTGGTGAGTGAAACCACTGGACCGTATTGTACTTTTGCCTAGATTTCTCGATTTCAAGATTTGTGTACAAAACAATTTTTTCTATAATTTTCGAATCTATAAATAATAAAAATATTTCAATTTCACTAGTGACCCCCCCTTGCTTCCCCACGTGGACCAGGGATGTTATATTATTATATTTGACGCTGGTGACCTAGAAAATTTTGAATGGATGGGTTTGTTGGTCCATATTGTTTCTAAGTCTTTACCTAGCTCAAAATTTCTCTCATCATCTACATCTGGCTGAGAATTATCAAACTCGACTGCTCCTGCCTCACAATGAAGTACATCATCCTCGTCACCAGTATTAGATAATACATCATCCTCGGTTTCTGAACAGTTTTCTGCATCGATACTGTCGCCATCCTCTGATTCAGCCTCCTGCTAAAAAGCTTATCATCTCTGATGCAACTTATTTTACCGACATTTCCTAACAATATTGTGTTTATTCTCTAGTAATAACAACAAACCAAGGTATCGTGTCGCACCTATCACACCTCATTTTATACTCTCAAAGATCCACGACGACGGCACGTGGTCATCCCAATTCCGCTACCTTGTGTACTACATGTCCATTGGAAGGATGGAGACAGCCCTTCGTGAATATTATTCTTATGTACAAGGCACAATTGCACATTAGTCGGACAATATAGTATAGCACTATACTTGAATGCACCCATTCACTCTCAACCAAATATTCTACAGATGTAGTGCCTATAGTTGCTGGCCATACATCGAGGAGAACGCACGATCAAATGCCGGCCCTCTACCTAGGGACGACGAGTTTCCCCAGTATGTTGCATTATGACCGTTGATTCAGAGTGCTGTTTTGTTTTTACGATAACTTTGATGTGTATTTAGAACAGTGAAGCCTTTTTTCCTGTTATGGTAGCGTGTAGTGGCCTTCCTGAATTTCGAGCACTTAGGTTACAGGGTGATTGTCGAGCAATGTATGGGAAGGTATTTGTAACGATCTCCGACGTCAAACAGCGATAAACACAGTCCACAGCTGTTTCCTTACAGGTAGCCTAATACACTTATTAATCTCCTCTCTGTCCAACACCAGCATCAAGCCAGTTGAAAATACTTCCCACTAAAAAAAAATGAAGATAGTACCTTCCACTCCAGTCTTTTTTCTCGCCAGCTTGTAGGTGAAGGGTAGAGTTTGAGTACATCTGCCACTGATTTCGGCCCCCTGCTGGTTCGGGGGTAAGAATAGGCCCGCGGTATTCCTGCCTATCGTTAGAGGCGACTAAAAGGAGTCTCAACTGTTTCGGACTTTAATGTGATGGTCCCCTAAGGGGTTTGACCACTCCATTTCAAAATTTTCCGTTAGTGCGTACCATTTGGAGAAGGACGCCTTACGTGGTGCATTACATATCGATCTTGTGCTAAGATCTGGCACACCGATATTGTCATGGAGTTGGACTTACACCGAGCTTCCGGCCACATCAGCTGCAGTGTGTTCCGGGTAGCATCCATTCCCTCCATTGTGCACTTCCATCTTTGCTCTCGTGATGTACATGGATATTTGACACCCGACATCCAGCACGGTAGCCAGTCCGTTGTGGTGGGGTCGTCATGTACCCTCTTGGTGGTAGCCCCCTGACTACACAGGGATCGCACTGCTGATGCTTGAGCTGCTACCTCCCCACGTATGCTGAGGAGGAGATGCCTATCCCTCTGGGGCATCAGGACTCCCGGCGAAGGCCATCCTGCCATGTGGTCCTTGCTGCGGCTGGGTGGCGCCCATGGGGAGAGCCCCTGGTTGGAGTGGGTGGCATCAGGGCGAATGACCTGCACTGAAGCGTGGTACATCATCTCTCGCTGGTGGGCCTCCACCAGCAGTCTCTAAGCGATCGAGGTCTAACCTCAATGGAAAGAAATATGATCCGAGATCATTTCCCTCCCTGGCCACTCCATGGGAGAAACACATGGCTAAAGACAGCAGTGGAGATTATTCACCCCGGTACCTTGTCTGTACATGGGTTGATGGTGAATCCTTTATGCCAACCAATCCTTAGTTTTTTGTGGAGCATTTAGAGGACAAGTTCGGGGAGGTGGAGGGCTTGTCCAAAATGCGCTCTGGGTCACTATTCATCAAAACAGCATCCTCTGCCCAGTCACGGAGGTTGCTCAATTGTGACAAGTTGGGGGATGTTTCAGTTAGCATCACGCCCCATAAGAGTCTCAACATGGTCCAGGGTATTATCTTCCACAGGGATTTTCTTCTGCAGTCGGACAATGAACTATGTGCCAACTTAGAACGACAAGGTGTTCACTTCGTCCGGCACATCCATTGGGGGCGGAGGGATAATCAGGTAGCCACCAATGCCTTCATCTTGGCCTTCGAGGGTGACGTCTTACCCAAAATGATCAAGGTGATGGTTTACCGCTGTGATGTGAAATCATATATCCCTCCTCTGATGCGGTGTTTTAAATGCTGGAAGTTTGGGCATATGTATTCCCAATGTACTTCTGGCATCACGTGTCGAGATTGTGGACGTCCTTCGCATCCCAATACTCCATGTGCCCCACCTCCCATCTGTGTTAATTGCGGAGAACACCATTCCCCCTGCTCGCCGGACTGTAGGATATTCCAGAAAGAACGGAAGATAATGGAATATAAGATCCTGGACCGCCTGACCTACTCCAAGGCTAGGCGGAAATCTGAGAGGCTCCATCCTGTGCCAATGACGTCGACCTACGCTGCTGATGCAACGACGGTTCTCCCATCTCCCGCGTCGTCCTGTACGGTTGGCTCTGTGATCGGTCAGAATCCACCAGCCCCCTTGATTGTGGGGGAGCACTTCACTCCCTGTTGCTCCTGCTCCATCTACTTCAGGAGCAACACCCCCGAACCATCGGGGACATCAGTTCCCTCTTCCCAGCCAGAGAAGACTAAGACTTCTTCGGCTACTCTCGCCAGGAGCCGGGACCTCCCTTCGCAAATTCCAACCAGCGGAAAAGCGGACACCCACAAGTGGCTGAAACAACTACCAGTCGCTGGTCGTAGCGCCACACGGTCGTCATCCATCCCTGAGACTGACCCAGTGAAGCCCTCCCAGCCTGAACCACCGAAGGCACAGTGAGAGAAGCAGAAAAAGAAGAAAGTCCCCAAGAATCATGTCATTGCGTTGGCACCCACCCCACCGCTTGCTACAAGCTCTGCATCTGAGGACGAGGTGGAGATTCTGGCGCCCACTGAGAACCTCAATCTCGCCGGTCCCTCAGACACCATGTGTAGCACTAGCACAGGTGCTCAATCGGAGGCAGCAGGTGATCCAGCGGCGTAATCTGCCTTCCCAGTCCCTTCACGCCTTTCTCAGCCATGGAGAATATCATCCTCCAGTGGAACTGCAGCGGTTGCTTCCACCATCTAGCTGAGCTCCGACAACTTATCAGCTTTCACCCTTTCTTCTGCATTGCTCTTCAGGAAACTTGGTTTCCAGCAATGTGAACCCCTGCCCTCTGTGGCTATCAGGGTTATTATAAGAACCGGGCAGGTTATGAAAGGGTGTCTGGTGGCGTCTGCATCTATGTCTTTCACTCTGTTCACAGCGAGTCTGTCCCTCTACAAACAACTTTAGAGGCTGTTCGGGTGTGGACGCCACAGGCTGTTGCCATCTGCAGTCTTTACCTTCCACTAGATGGTGATGTCACGATGCATGTCCTGGCTGCGCTGATAGCCCAATTGCCATCATCTTTCATGTTACTGGGCGACTTCAACGCCCATAACCCTCTGTGGGGTGGGTCAGTGGCAACAGCTCGAGTTCTCCACCGTTGAGAATGTATTGACACAGCTAGACCTTTCTATTTTAAATGATGGTGCCTTCACACATTTCAGTGTGGCGCATGGCACGTACTCCGCCATCGACCTTTCGATCTGCAGCCCTAGTGTCTTACCTTCTGTCCAATGGAGTGTGCATGACGACCTGTGTCATAGTGCCCACTTTCCGGTCTTTCTGTCACTGCCACAGCGTCACTCTTCTGGGCGCCCTAGCAGATGGGCTATGAATAAGGCTGACTGGGACTTGTTCTCCTCCATTGCCGCTATTGAGCCTCTCTCTAATGACGCCATTGATGCTGTGGTTCACTTGGTCACCACCGGCATCGTTACTGCCGCAGAATCTGCCATTCCCCGTTCTTCTGGGTCCCCTCGGCGGAGGACTGTGGCTTGGTGGTCGCCTACGATCGCTGAGGCGATTAAAGATCGCCGGCGGGCGCTCCAGCGTCACAAGCAGCATCCATCTTTAGAAAACCTCATCGCCTTTAAACGGCTCCATGCGTGGGCCCTCCACATCATTCGCCAACACAAGCAGGAGTGCTGGGAGCGGTATGTGTCCACCATTGGTCTACATGTCTCTCCATCGCAGGTCTGGGCCAAGATTCGACGCCTCTATGGCTATCTGACCCCTGTCAGCGTCTCTGAGCTCTCACTGAATGGAGCAGTTTGTACTGACTCCGACGTAATTGCCAACCTCTTGGCAGAGCATTTTGCTCTGAGTTCCGCTTCTGCGAATTACCCACTGGCCTTCCATTCCATTAAAGTGCGGATGGAACGTCAGAGCCTTTCATTTCACACCCACCATCCTGAATCCTACAATGTTCCATTCAGTGAGTGGGAATTTCACAGTGCTCTAGCCGCTTGCCCTGATACCGCTCCTGTGGACAGATGCAATCCACTGTCAGATGCTGAAACACCTTTCAGTGGACTGCCAGTGACGCCTCCTCGACCTTTACAACCGTCTCTGGGTCCAGGGTGAGTTTCCGTCGCAATGGCGGGAAAGCATTGTCATCCCCGTTTTGAAACCTGGCAAGAACTCTTTGGAGGTGTACAGCTACCGTCCCATTAGCCTCACCTACGTTCTTTGCAAGTTGCTCGAACGGATGGTGAGCCGGCGATTGAGTTGGGTACTCGAGTCCCGGGGCGTCCTGGTTCCATCTCAGGGTGGGTTCTGTAAAGGCCGCTATGCCGCCGACAATCTGGTGAGCCTGGAGTCAGCCATCTGTACGGCCTTTGCCCGCTGTCAACACCTCATCGCTGTCTTTTTTGACATGCGGAAGGCGTATGATACGACGTGGCGCTATCACATCCTCTCTAAACTTTATGATTGGGGTCTTCGGGGTCCGCTGCCGATTTTCATACGCAATTTTCTGTCGCATCGTAACTTCCGCTTGCAAGTCGGGGCCTCCCATAGTTCCTCCCAAGTTCAGTAGAACAGGGTACCACAGGGATCAGTCTTAAGTGTCTGCCTGTTTTTAATTGCAATTAACGGGCTCGCTGCGGCGGTGGGAACGTCTGTCTCCGCTTCGTTGTATGCTGACGACTTCTGCCTCTACTATTGCTCCATTGCCATTGCTGCTGCTGAACGTCAGCTGCAGGGCGCTATCCGCAAGGCGCTGCCTTGGGCTGTAGCCCATGGCTTCCAGTTTTTGGCTGCCAAGACCTGCGTTATGCATTTCTGCTGGCGACGCACTGTTCACCCGGAGCCACGGCTTTACCTTGATGGCGAACTTCTTGTTCTGGTGGAGTCACATAGGTTTTTGGGTGTGGTTTTTGATGCCCAGTTGACTTGGCTGCCTCATATTCGGCATCTTAAACAGATGTGTTGGTGGCATCTAAATGCTCTGCGATGCTTGAGCCACACCAGGTGGGGCGCGCCCGATCTACCCTCTTATGGCTCTACCAGGCGTTAATCCAGTCCCATCTGGATTATGGGTGCCTGGCTTATGGTTCAGCATCCCCTTTGGCGTTGCGGGTGCTGGACCCAATCGTTCACAGTGGGATACGCCTTGCCACTGGTGCTTTCCGGACCAGCCCTGTTAACAGCTTAGTTGTGGAGGCAGGTGTCCCTCCACTGCAGTTACGGCGCCAACGATTACTGGCCGCTTATGCTGCCCATGTTTTTAGCTTGTCTGGGCATCCAAATTATCGTCTTCTCTTCCCACAGTCGGTCGTCCACCTCCCAGAACGTCGGCCTCGGTCGGGTTGTACGATCGCAGTCCAAGTTGGAAAACTTCTCTCGGGGCTTGAGGTTTTCCCTCTTCCACCTCCTTTCCGTGCCCCTCTGCGTACACCCCATGGTGCATGCCACACCCTTGCCTTCGGTTAGGATTGGCACAGGGCCTGAAGGACTCAGTCCCTCCAGAGGTCTTCCGCCGCCGCTTTTTTCCATCCTTGGAATGTATCAGGGCTTTGGCATTGTATACACTGACCGTTCGATGGTTGCTGGTCGTGTTTTTTGTGAGCGTACTTGGAACATTTAGCTATACATTGAGCCTTCTCAGTGTAGCCTCCATCAGCTCTGACTCTAGGGGACCACTACGAACAACATACCTTGCCGGCTGGCTGCAGCGTTTTGACTGCTGAGCTGGTCGCCATCTTTCGTGCCCTAGAGTATATCTGCTCCTGCTCTGGTGAGTCCTTCGTTATCTGTAGCGACTCCATGAGCAGTTTACGAGCTATCGACCGGCGTTTCCCTCGCTCTCGTCTGGTGATGGCTGTCCAGGAGTCCCTCCATGCTCCTGCCCGTTGCGGCCGCTCTGTGGTCTTTGTGTGGACCCCAGGCCATTTTGGGATACCCGGCAATGAAAATGTTGACCGCCTGGCGAAAGAGGCCACCAGTAAACCATCTCTGGACATTGGCCTCCCAGAGACTGATTTGCGAGCGCTTTGGGGCGCTGAATGGCGCGATCTGACCACGCCCAATGATCTCCGCGCTGTCAATTAGACGACGACCGTGTGGCGCTCCTCCTTGCGAGTCTCTCGCAAGGAGTCTGTCGTCCACTGCCGACTGCGCATTGGGCACATACGGATGACGCACGGCCACTTACTGCGCCGTGAGGAGCCCCCTCTACGTCGCTGCGGGTCGGCATTGACAGTGGCCCACATTTTGTTGGAGTGTCCACTTTTAACTCTGCTCAGGCAGACGTTTGCGCTGCCTGATACGCTCCCTGCCATTTTAACTGATGACAATGCTATGGCAGGCTTAGTTTTGCGTTTTATTCGGGTAGGGGGCTTTTATCACTCAATCTAAGTGTTAGTCCTTTTGTATTGATTCTGGCCTTTGGCCAACGATTTTTGTCTGAGTTTTTAGTGTGTTTTTTATTTTGGTGGTTGGTTTTTCCTTTTTTGTCTCTATGGTCGGCCAACCACTGTCACACTCTGTGTGACTTTAATTCTTTTTGTCTGGTCTCTGTCTATGTCTTTCTTGTCTTGTGTCGTCTGTCGCCTTTTCCATTGTCGTTTTTACTCTGTGTGGGTGTTTTAAGTTTTGGAAAAAGGGACCGATGACAGTAGCAGTCTGCTCCCTTTAATCCCACAAACCAACCAACCAACCACTGATTTCGAGTGGTATTGTGAAATTTTTTCCAGCAGGATAACACCAGTTGTATGGCATCGCCAGTTTTTGAGCATTATTGCAATTTTAGCCACTCCTTGTGTAGCGCTATGCATATAGTTGTGTAATTTGTTCCGATATTTATGATTAATCACGTAGTTAGGACCGATGTTTACTTCAGTTTCCCAACCAAAATAAATTAAGTACACTCACCTAACCTTTCTCTTCTGCATCTGGGCAGTTTCCATTTGTGGTGGTGTGCAAATGGGCTTTCTGTCCAGAAAGACCAGGGTGCAAGTCGCAGAAAAGGGCACTCCCATCTTTAATTTCATGATAATTCCTGGGGAGTGGGTGGTGGGGTGCAGTAGGACGTCAGTACCGTCTTGGGACAAAGAAATTCCCACCAAAAGTCAAAATTCTCGCCAAAATTCGAAATTCCCGCCAATATTCGAAATTCCTTCCGATACGATAGGTAGGGGAGGGGAGCTGGGGGCAGAGACTCATGTGCAGGCTGAGGAAAACACATGACATCATCCAAGGGTGGGGTTGGGAGTAATTAATTGATCAGTTTAATTACAGAGGGAGTTCAAAAAGTTTTGCACAGTCGTCTCTATTTTTTTTATTTTTTGCAGGAGGAGAATGACATTTTTTGAGAGCGTACTTGGAACATGTAGCTATACATTGAGCCTACTCAGTGTAGCCTCCATCAGCTGTGACGCATCTGGCCCAACGTTCTTTCCTTGACGTAAATACACTTTGGAAACATTCTGGGGATTGACATTTACACCATCGCTTGAGACAGGAAATAAGGTCTTTCTCACTATCAAATGTTTTGCGGCGCAGGTGGGCCTTCAGACAACCAAAGACATAAAAATCAGATGGAGCCAAGTCCGGACTGTAGGGAGGATGAGGAACAATTTTCCAACCCATTTTCCTGATTTTCTCCTGCGTCATAAGGGCTGTATGGGGTTTGGCATTGTCATGGTGAAGTCTGATGAGCTGACCCTGAAGCTATGCTTTGTGAGTCTTGATGGCACGTCGCAGCTTGTCCAAAGACAGACAGTAATGGTTCCGATTAATTGTGGAGTCAGGTTCCAAAAAGGCAATGAAAATGACACAACACTGATCTCAGAAGAAGAAGACCATAACCTTTCGGCCTGCAGTTCTTGGAAGTCTTGGTTTCTTCGACAGAGGGGAACCAAGATGACGCCGCTCCATTGAGTGGGTTTTGCTTTCAGGTTCGGACAAAAACAACCATGTTTCATCCTGGGTAATGACGCCGTCAAAACACTGTTTCCACTCTTCAGTAAAGGTCTTCATGAGACCCTCACACACATTCTTCCTCATCGTTTCCATTTCTCTTGTCAATAATCTAGGCACTCAACGTGCACAGATTTTTCTGTACCCTAGTGACTGTACCAGTGATACCACACTACGCAATGACAATCAAGTCATTTCAGCAAGCCGTCATCTCGTCACACATCTGCCATTATGGATGATTTGATCAATGGTTTCATTCACATCACTCACTGCCTTCGATGGTCTACTGCATTGTAGATTGTCCAGTAGAGAGAAATCACCTTCTTTAAACCTCTGCAACCACCGCAGGATACTGCTGCGATCCACTATGTCCTCCCCATAAACAGGGAGCAGCTTGCTGCGAATCGATGTGCCAGAGTCATAGCCGGTCTTGAAGAGGAATACCACCGACCGTTGTTGCAACCTGCCATCTACTTCACAGTCCATTATGGCTCACCTGTAAATAGAAGAAAATACCTTTATATACCAACTTATAGCTAAATGTTCCACGTGTGTCCACAAAAAACTTTAGTCTCCTCCTGCAAAAAATAATAAAAAAATAGAGACGACTGTGCAAAACTTTTTGAACGCTCGATGTAGTTTGCATATCAATTTTTGATAGCAAAATTATTCTTGGAGCCCCTTCACCCCAGTACTGCCACCTGCCTCCTGCATGACTTTGTCACATTATTGAAATGAAAACATTCTCGAAAAACTTGAAATCCCTGCAAGCGATATCTTGACAGTATCACTGTCGATAACACGTAAAAATGTTCGAGATTCTCCATTCCCGTAATTTGTACAGAACCCTCAATGCACGAATCCTCTTCGCACCTGGCCATTTTTTTTCTTCTCGATAGTTGTCAAAAACTGCTTCTTTTTTACCTTCCGCTCACAATCTAGAAGTGTACGCCACACCTTTGAAAAGTCAGTTTGAACCCGTAGCCAGTAAATCTCTCTGAAGGCATTTATTTGTCTTGTGAAGATGAATTCTTCTGTTTCTGAAAAAAACTTTTTTAGTTCTAGAGACGGTTTCTCGTTATCGTCCACACCTGCCTCTTCTCTTTGGGAACAGCGAGGCAGTATAACTACATGCCCTCATAAGTATTCAGACACTACATTTTCCCACAGCAACAACAGAGGCAATGTCTCTTTCAGCCATAGATGTATGTTCAAGAAGAGCAACTGTATTTGCTCTCTTCTTAGGTGAAATGTCCATATTAACATAAGAACAAAGTTTTCCTGTCGAGAACGCGGAAATAAGACACACTGTTGGTACACATGCTCAACTGAACTGGAGGAAACCTACAATTGTTGTTCGTCGTCAAGGCAACAATAGTCCGCCAAGAGTCCAACAATTGGGCCGATACAAGTAGTTACAGCTAACCAACTTCAATTCCTTGTAAAATATGAGCTTTTCCCAATTAATTTGCCCACTACTGTAGAACATTTTGGATTCCATCATCAGGGAAACAGTGAAAGTTGATTGAGAACCTGATCGATCGAGACGGTGGCTACCAGCTGAACACAGCATGGAGTCCTGTGATCTGTGTAGCCGAAGCCTCTTTGGAATTTCGTAGAACTAAGGTTATTAATCTGATAGCAACAAGACGAGCTTTCACCATAGAGTGTGCTGGAGTAACGTACAGACTTAAAGCAGAAGCTCAGGCACTCAATTAGCGCCTGCGCAGGTATTCTCGGGCTCGCCTCGGTAGCTGCGGGGTCAGCGTGACTGAACGCCAACCGAAGGGGTCCGGCTTCGATGTTCGGCCGGCTCGGAGATTTTTCTCCGCCCTGAGACTGGGTGCTGAGTTGTTCTCGTCATCATTGCAGCATCACCGACGCGCAAGTCGCCTAAATGGCGTCACGGGAAAAGACTTGCACCCGGCGGCCAGTCGCCACCCTACGGAGAGAGTTACTTTCGGGTTCACCACAGATGCCTGGACGAGGTTTAAGACAGAGGAGCTTAAGGGCATTCACCAGTATACCCTTGAAGATGACGAGAGGACTTTCCGCAGAAATATTGTGGCAACTAATTTCTGACACTCGGGAGTTTTCTTTAAATTTCGCTAAAGAATTTACATGTCACGAAAATCGCGATAACTGAAGACTGTGCCTCACCGACTTTGCTTAGCCACCTTATCAAAATATAATATCTATCGAATTTCAAGATTACGAATATACTTAATTTTGTCTGCTTAACAAAATTTATTACGTTCTAAGAGAAAAATAAAGCGACGCTCCACGAATGATTATCCGAAAGGGATGGAAAACGGTAGGTGTGATGTATATGTACAGAAAATAAATGACAATTTCAGAAGAATTGGGTGGTTTATTCAAAGGAAAGAGCTTCACAAATTGAGTAAGTCAATACTGCGTTTGTCCATCTCTGGTTCTTATACGAGTAGTTATTCGGCTTTGCATTGATCGGCAGAGTTGTTGAATGTCCACCTGAGGGATATAGTGCCAAATTCTATCCAACTGGCTCGTTAGATCGTCAAAATCTCGAGCCGGTTGTCTGGTCAGGACAGGGTTTGGTGAACACGAAGACAAGCAAATGCAAACTCTCGCCGTTTGCGGGCGGATATTATCGTGCTGAAAGGTAACCGCAGGATAACTTGCCGTGAAGGGCAACAAAATGGGGCGTATAATATCGTCGACGTGCCGCTGTGCAGTAAGGGTGCCGCAAATGACAACCAAAGAAATGAAAAGAAGTGGTACCCCAGACTATCACTCCCGGTCGTCGCACACAACGGCAAAATGACCACTTTAGGCGGTCAAAAATCGATTTTCACACTTATAGATTAGGTCTAAACATCCTTGTATTCTTCACTTCAGGTAACTGGTCCATCGCGCTGCCGTAAAATATTCTTAGTTATGTTGATAATAAGGGCGTGTGAGGGTCTGACAGGCAAGTTGCATTCGAAACTCGGAAGTATTATAACGTGAATATTTTTGATCATCTCATGCGAAAATCTCAATATTTACCATGGAGGTGGAAGCCACAGGTGTGTTCATTAAATAGACAACGTTACAATTCATTTTTTTACCCTTGTTTATAGTAAATGACGATTTTATAAAAAAAATCTTTTTCCTTTCAAAAAAAGTTCCGCTTAGTACCGCTTTCTGTCCTAAATATTTACCATTGTGCATTTGTTGACTATTAGTATTGTAAATTCTAGGAACTCAAACCAACGCATTGTGACACCAGACTCTTTTCTTTACAGGTAGTCGGAGTGGACCAAGTCACTCGGAATTAAATATGAGGAAAATGGATCTAGTTCTAGTGTTAAAAAAGGAGAACTTTTACAAACAATCACAGTCATGGTGTATAGAACGATTAACGACTCACATAATGGATAAATTTAGTGAATATATACAGTCAAAAGACAGTGTATGTAAAATTAAGTCAATTTTAAAAGTGTTTGTCTCAAAATTGTTACAAAAGTGGAAAAAATCCAATTGGAATATGGAAAGATTTACCAAATCCAATTCAGAATGGTTAAAAAATGACTTCGTCTTGCCGGCTCTAAGCACTACAATCACAAACGAAGATTTACACATCAAAAAACCCAGAGGAAGACATGCAAAATCTTTTGAAGAGAGCTCTCAACGATCAAAACGAAGAATAGCGCAACCAATTATTTCTGAGTCAATCCCAGAGCTTTTGTGTACTGCTGCTCAAAGCATTCTTAATAAGAGTGGAAAAAGAACAGCTGCTCAAGCAGTAAACTTAGTCCTAATCATAAGCCCTCGCAGATACAAACGCATGAAACACATTCACGAAAAGCCATCATATTCGGTTATGAAGCCTTACTCACCCGAAGAAGCCTTATCGCTCATTATTGACTCTGACATGGGAAAAGAAGATTTTATTCATTGGCAAAAAGGGACGAAATCTCGAGGCGCGAACATCTATCCACCTTATAATGTCATAGCACAAACAAGGAAGCTATGTTACCCGAGTATCATAACAATCACGGATACCGAAGTGCAAATTCACGATCTTTTGGACCACACAATCCAAAGACTTGCTCATGTACAGCAGGATGTACTTCTGTTACACCAAGATCATACGGCAAACTCAGCGATTGAAGTCACCTACATGTGGGGCCTTGATGGTAGTGATGGAGATTTCATTTACAAACAATGTGTTGCCAACAACTCACTGTATGGAGATACCAACATAATTCTATGTACTATAGTTCCATTGCAAATGTCAGAGGTCACAACGAATGGTTAACAGATTTTCTGGCAAAACCCGAGTCCTTCTTCGTCGTGATATAATCGCATCATTCGCCTTCAGATTGAAAAGGAGACAAAGGAATCAGCAAAACTCCATTGCGAAGCGATTGAGAAACAAATATCAAGTTTGCAGCCTACTGAGGCGACCCTTGGGGATAAATCTTACACATTTAAACATTGTGCTGTATGTACAATGATGGACGGAAAAACGTGCAATGTGCTCACAGACACTTCGTCAACACAAGCGTGTAATGTGTGCTAGGCAACACCCAAAGAACTCAACAACCTTGACTTACGTTTGCAAAAACAATATTCTACAACTAGTTCATTGAAGTTTGGGATATCTGTTTTACACTCATACCTTAGATGTTACGAGTACTTGTTACATATATCATATAAATTGGAACTGAAGCAGTGGCAAGCAAGAGGTAAAGAAGCCAAAGAAAATATAAAGAGAAGAAATGAAGAAATAACCACTAAATTCTATCGTGAAATGGGATTAGTGGTAGACCAGCCCATGCAAGGAGGAGGTAACTCCAATGACGGGAATACTGCAAGAAAATTTTTTGCAGAGCCCACAAACTGTGACTAACACGTCTAGAGCCCGAAATTATACAAATATTTGCAAACATCCTAAGCGTTTTGTCTTAAGGATTTAACGTTAATTACAGTAATTTTAAAAATTATTGCCTTGAAACAGCAAAAATCTGTTTACAAACTTACAAGTGGTACAAAATGAGTGCATCAGTGCACAAGCTGCTAATACATGGTGCAGACATAATAAAGGAACTACCTTTGCCTGTGGGGCTTTTTTCAGAAGATGTCTTGGAATCTAGTCAGAAAGAATATAAAGGTTTAAGACTTTCCATGCAAGGAAAACATCAAGAATACATACCAATACGGGTATTGTCCACTGGATGCTGATAGCTTCAGATCCTATCATTGCGTCCAAGAGGAGGAGGCACATTAAAATAAGAAAACCCTTTCCTAAGGAGGTACTGTTATTGTTAGAAGAACCTGTTGTGAAAATGCTTGAAGATAATGGTGACAAAGAAATAATGGATGATGATGATGAGAGATACTGTCTTACTGTCTGTAAACTTTAAGTAAAATATACTAATTTGATTTTCATTCTACTTATTCATTTTTAGCTACCTGTAAATCACCTTTTAGGTTGGTAGGTACTTTCAGAATGTTGTCAAGTCTGAATATACATCAACCCTAACGTCAGAAGCCTTTCTAAGTATAAATGCACATATTATTTAACATATTTGAATTTTGGCCGCCAAAAGTGGTCATTTTGCCGTGTGTGTGCGTCGGGCCATACGGCGGGTGACAGATAGGTTGGTGTCCCACCGCTATCCAGGGCGTCTTCAGACACATCTTCGCTGGTCACTGGGGCTCAGTTCGAAGCGAGACTCATCACTGAAGACAGTTCTACTGCTGCCAGTGAGATTCCAGGCCGAAGACGTGTCTTGAGACGCCCCGGACATCACTTGGGTGGAAAGCGCTGGTAGGTTTTCCTACAGTCATTGCCTGGAGGTTTTCCGGGGTCGATTGAGAAGTACAGCGGCTAAACCAAACAATAGGAATGCCAGAGCACATGGTATTACGATGCAACGATCATGGAATAAGCCCTGACTTGGAAATGTGGCTCATTAGAGTCAATTTCCATACCACACATTATACCGGAAAGAACACTTCGAAGTGCTATACTTGCTTAGTGGTCTACGCACCAACACCAACTACCAGGTGTGCAATTCATTCATCAACAGCGTTCCAGAATTACATCACATCCATATCTCCCACCAAGAACGCAGCACCATAAATTAACAGAGCTGAGGTAGGAGTTGTTACACTATGCGTTAGTAACACCTAACGGGGAAACTAGAGTATTTCGACGCGTCAAAAGCTTAGCAGTAGTATATATAGAGATAACATTAATTGTTAGTTGCAAGCTTGAAGTTAATTTTACTGATGCATGATAAACTAATAAAAATAACCAAATTACGTCTGTTCTCATTTTTATTAAAATATTGGAAATAATGAAAAAAGTGAAATTTATGGAGTTCTTAAATGAAAAAACCTCTTGGGTTACCAGCAACGTAGACAAGTTTAGACCACAGAAACTTGGGGAACGGGGGGGGGGGGGGGGGGGGGGGGGAGGAGCGAAAGGGAGCGAATAGTTTACAAACGAAATCAAGTTACTACTGTTAACACAGCGATCAACTATATATATAATGGAGACTCTTGGATAGATTCTCAAACATCACTGTTGTGCAAATAGTTAAGCAGAGACATTTACAGTCTAATCATCTCATTACATTTTCATGTAACCCACATTCGTTTCAGGTGACGCAACTTCTACTATTTGCACTGATTATTCTGTATTTCAGAACCCGTTTTGGCATACAGCTCTGAGAGGGTCATAGACGTGACTAGTTTCAATCATGAGGGAAGAGATTTTGTGACGATTTATTGTCAGTAGTTGAGGAACAGCGCTACGGAAGCTAGGAACCACTCTTAACTTTCGCAACCTGGCGCCAATGAGGCATTACAGGCTAATCCGTAAGTGTGAAGTCGGCTTCAAAGTACATTTCCGAGGCCTAATCATTACTGATAATTTTCTTTGCTGTCGTGAAAAGTTAAAAACGTACAGAGTGTGAACGAGTAGTCTGTTGTGTGACATGCTCAATACTCATTCCTCATGGGTCCACAATACATTCCGGCTTCGCTACAATAACCAGGACCATACTACATATCTCCTAATTACTCAGATAATGCATGATCCTCCAGAAGTACGAGGAGCCATTATCACACTCACAACTGGGTTTGAGTATCAAAATGCTTGTTTGAATACTTTGTAAATGGAGGTGGCAGAACCTTGTCAAGTTCCACACTCAGGACTGGTTCGAGAACATATTTCCATAGAAGCGACATCATTTGGCGCCCCTCCCCTCTCTCCTCTTCCTTCATGCACTTTTACCCATCTCAGTTTTCTCCTCTAATTGTGATACACACTGTATACAAATCGCAGAGTTTTGGTGTATCTGGTGTATTGCAGGAGTGTATATGTTGTTGTTGTAGTCTGAAAACCGAAGACTAGTTTGATACAGCTCTCTATGCTACTCTGTGCTACTCTGTGCTGTGCTTGCCTCTTTATCTCCAAATCTTTCTGAGCCTGCTTACCGTATTCATCTCTTGGTCTCCCTCTCCGTCCTGGAGGAACATTATGGATTCATCATGTGATCGTAACTGAAGCCAGACGATGTTGCAAATAATTCGAACAATCAAATTAGGTGGAAGAACAGCAGAATAATATGCTAAACAGGGTAAGTGTCTCATCTATGACAAAGAGATGTAGTATATTTAATATTCCCACATTCATAGGTAGAAGGAGTAGATCAAAAGCAATTTTTTAATCTATCAGTGAATAGGAAGACCTTTGTATGGGTTTTGGGCACTTGGCCAGGTGAACACATCTGCCTATCTTTTGTAACATTAGCAATAATAATAGCAAAAACGTCAGAAAAACTTCCTTACATGATAATGGAATAGGAGCCACTGAAGACTTATAGTTACCAAGAAAAATAATTGAGTATCTTCCGAAACAGTATTTTCTATTAGGAATTAAATTCGTGTAATAATTTGCCCAAGGAGTTGAACAATATAACTGAGAGTCCTTTATCGAACAAGGAAGTCAAAAAACACCTCTTAAATAATGCATACTACACAATTAAGCATTATTTAAGTAACAGAGAGTAGGGGTTAGTAAAAATGTGATAAAATATAAGTTCACAATATGATGCTTTCTATTTGTAAATAATTCGCCCAATATCTGTGGGGAATAATACGAACTCACATAACTCTCCATCTACCTGTGCTTATGATGAGGGGTTGCCGAGTCAGGTTTTCGTTCAGTCAAAAGGAAAGACACGGAGATGCAACATAGGCGTATCAGCATGAGGCTCCTCCTGAAGTCACTGCAGGTGAATGAGAGACTGTGGGCAGCGAAAAGCATAAAGATACTAAATTAACGGTGAATGACTATTTCCCAACTTTTCAAACCAAATTGTTCCATGTACATATAGACATAAGGTCATTGAACAAACCGAATGAGCTAGTATATTTGTTTGGACACTGATCTCACATTCAGCATTCATCTCTTCAACAAGATGAATCACGTAAAACTTGAGCTTCAGATATTGTGGAAATGGAAAGTGCTATTGATGTGCGATTTTTAAAAGATGGATTAGTAGTCAGGGGCTCGTAGTGTCAGCCATCAGCTGATTGTAGTAATAATACTTAGATGCACTTTATTTAAATGGAACGATGCCTATTGGCGTTAACACACCGAAAGAAGGGTAAATTAGGAAGTCAATGGTGTTTGGTGCAGGATTCTAGTGGGAGTCGTTTACGAGATATCGTATTGTGCAAAGTTTCCGTGTCGACACTTGTTTGTACCATTCAGTAGTTGCTACGTACAAAGCTGTTATGTTTGCTTACAGCGTGCTTGTGTCGTCCTTGAGTGTATTGAGACTTGCTTCTCAGTTAGTGTCTGACAGTTCAAGCAGTAGGTCGTAAGTGCACGACGGGATTTACCAACGCAGAAAAAGCCGACGTGCTCATAGCGTATGGAGGTGTAGGAAGAATGCAGTTCGATTTTCTTGTACGATACTTGCGACAAGACATCCCAATGGACATCCACCATTCGGCAATTATTTATCAACCTCTTCAACCAATTACGGGACGGAACGAAATAAGTGACGACAGAAGAGGGGGAAATTAAGCTTCTTGCTGCTGTGGCAGTGGATCCGTACGTTAGCTCACGCGCTATCGCACGAGGAAGTGGCGTGAGTAAGGCAAGTGTCCCATGCATTCTCCATCGGAATTGGTTCCATCTTTATCGCGCCTCTCTCCATCAAGAGCTGCATAGAAACGATTATCGTGTTAACTTCCGTACATGGGCATTAAGACAGGATACTCCAACTGTATCTTGCATCATGTTTAGCAATGAAGAGACATTTACCAATCACGGACAGGTAAACCGCCGAAACATGCGTCATTAGTCTGTTGGCAAACCCCATTGGTTTTTCAGGTGAAACGGGAGCGTCCATAGTGTGTAAAAGTGTAGTATGGGATAGTGAACCATCAGCTCATAGGTCCGTTTTTCAAAGACGGAACACTGAACGCACCCAAATATCGCAGCCTTCTAACATACCATCTTCCACAGATGCTAGAAAATGTTCCTCTACAGAAGCTGTGGTACCAACATGACGGCTGTCCAGCCCGTAGTGCACTAAGTACTACAGCATATCTTCACAAATTGTTCCCAAGTCGTTGGATTGGACGCAGAGGATCTGTACCTTCGAGCCCGTTTGCCAGTTTTGACTCCCGCAGACATTTTTTTTTGTTTTTTTGTGGGGAAAGTTGAAAGAGGCTGTCTGCAAGGACACACCAACTACACTCGATAATGTACATCGACGTATTACTGTAGTCTGCTGGGACATCTCCGCTGTAATGCTATAACGTGTTCAGGAGTCGTTCCACACCAGACTGGAAGCGTATATCGCCGCTGCCGGTGGTCATTTTGAACACAAACGGTGATGGTTAATTGTCTCGTTCCTGATAAGAATCCACACAACTACTGTGCGCACATGTGTTGTTGTTTAGTGTGTGGTATCACAGGTATTGTACTAGTGTCGGTGGGGGAAATTTTCGAAACGATATCTCGTAAGTGATTCGCGCTAGAACCCTGCAACAAACACCACTGACATTCTGATTGGCCCTACTTTTAGTCTGTTAATGTCAGCAAGCATTGTCTCTTTAAAAAAGTGTATGTTTGCACAAAAATACACTTTCTAAGTATTATTATAATTTGTTGATTGGCTAACAATACGAGCCCTGCCTCAAATGGTACAAATGGCTCTAAGCACTATGGGACTTAACATCTGAGGCCATCAGTCCCCTAGACTTAGAACTACATAAACCTAACTAACCTAAGGACATCACACACATCCATGCACGAGGCAGGATTCGAACCTGCGATCGTAGCAGCAGCGTGGTTCTGGACTGCAAGTTTAGGTGATTCACCCTGTATAATTTTAGGTAAAAGCTAAGATAGTTCATCCAACTAGATCACGACTGATCGCGTCCGCGTTGCGGATGTTGTTCTTTGTACGGCAAGAAAGGAAGAATGAATTGATCGTTGGTGTTAATAAACGATTATCCTCCTTTACCTCCTCTGCATTACTGCAGATGACGTCACTGAGCACATTTGTCCTGTGCATGCAGTACACGTGAGGCGCCTAGTTGTTTCCACTGCACTGTGTGGAATACGAAGGTTCCGTTATAGTTCACTAACCTGCTGTCTCCAAGTTGGTGTCCCCAGCGCAGAAAACTGCACGCAGGTCGTAGGTTCTGTATCTTGAGGCTGAAACTGACTTTTCGCGAGGTTCTGTTGTGAAATAATGTATCACTTCTTTGGGATGCCACTCGCGTATTTTAATATAGCCACGCGAGAAGACTACATGATCTTAATACAACACCTTCTGATACAGCGAAGTACGTGATCAACCACAATGTTTACGAAAATGTGTCTTTACACTATTTGTGGCACGTGTCTGTGCCTCATGACTACCGGAGTGAATTAATAGTGAATACTGGCAAACACATCCTGCCACAGACGACATGACTGTACATCTCGACTGCCTAATCCAGAGTGACGAACAGGAACTTTAATAAATATTGGAAACGCATCCTACGACAGACAACGTGTCATTCTCGACTGCCTACTCCAGAGTGACGAACAGCCCGAAACACTTCGCGCGCCATACCAGAAAAGGCGTGACCCGAACGCTTCCGAAGTGCTTCGTCTGCAATTTCGTCAGTCTTTTGTTTTGATTTAAATTGTTTTTAGTAATTCTAAAATGACTGATTGATAGTCAGCTGTTGAGAAATATTTTTATTAAGAAGTGAAGTCATTTCAATGAGTAGTTTAACTAATAATAATAACTATACTGTAACGTTTTGGCGCCCTTGCTCCGAACACAGCAGCCAATCACAAAGCAGTAGCATTATGCAGGTGGTTTTTCTCACGGGAATTGTACCGAATCTAACATCTGTCACAGGTACTTCACACCACATTTGGTCATCTATATACTTCTTGCATCTCCACTGCTCTGGGAACAGCTTCTTGGAGCCTAATATGATGGCTGACTAAGGCAGAAATATTACATTTGTACAATCTGACAAATACTGTAGACTGATCCTCGGACGAATAAGTTACCGTACCGCATGGGTGGCTGCGTCGCCCTACGCTTAGTGATGCTGCCGGGAGCATCTCGCAGGCGTTGGGCTGCCCTTCTGTTCCGCTTTCGCGGCGTCAGGTCTGCTGCGGTTGCGCCAGCCTGAGAAACCCGGCAAGCAGCTAGACAGCCGGGCAGCTGGGCAGCTGCGCTAATGTCGGGGGGCAGGCGGGACGTGCCGGCCGGGAGGCGCCGCGCGATTCGCCGCGCTCTTCTCCTCTCTTCCCTGATTAACGAGGCCGTCCGTGGCCGGATTTGGGCCGTGGAGCGCCTTGACGTGACCTCGCTGTCCGCCCGGACGGCGCCAAACGCCACCTCGCGCCGCGGGAGGAACAGGAATGTGACACGACGGCGAGCGATTATCCACCCCATCTGTGTGTGTGTGTGTGTGTGTGTGTGTGTGTGTGTGTGCGCGCGCGGTTGGTTACGAACAGGTGATATACACTGAGGTCACAAATGTCGCGGGGCAGCGATATGCGCGTGTACAGATGGCGGTAGTGTCGCGTACACAAGGTATAAAACGGCAGTGCGTTGGCCGGGATGACGCCTGTACTCACAAGGGAACCTCCCCATCGCACCCCCCTCAGATTTAGTTATAAGTTGGCACAGTGGATAGGCCTTGAAAAACTGAACACAGATCGATCGAGAAAACAGGAAGAAGTTGTGTGGAACTATGAAAAAATAAGCAAAATATACAAACTGGGTCGTCCATGTGCAATATAGGCAATATTAAGTGGAGTATGAAACGAGGAGAGCCGTGGTCGCGTGGTTAGCGTGAGCAGCTGCGGAACTAGAGGTGTTTGGTTCAAATCTTTCCTGGACCGAAAATTTTAACTTTTTATTTTCAGTTTATGTGACAAACCCTTATGTTTTCATCACTTTTTTTGGAGTGATTATCACATCCACAAGAAAACCTAAATCTGGCAAGGTAGAAGAATCTTTTTACCCATTCGGCAAGTGTACTAGTTAGGTGGGTCGACAACATATTCCTGTCGTGTGACGCACATGCTGTCACCAGTGTCGTATAGAATATATCAGACGTGTTTTTCCTGTGGAGGAATCGGTTGACCTATGACCTTGCGATCAAATGTTTTCGGTTCCCATTGGAGAGACACGTCCTTTCGTCAACTAATCGCACGGTTTTGCGGTGCTGTCGCAAAACAGAGACACTAAACTTATTACAGTGAACAGAGACGTCAATGAACGAACGGACAGATCATAACTTTGCGAAAATAAAGAAAGCAAAATTTTCAGCCGAGGGCAGATTCGAACTAAAGACCTCTCATGCCGCAGCTGTTCACGCTAACCACGGGACCACGACGCTCCTCGGCTCAGATCGCCCTTAATATGCCTATCTTAGGCATGGACGACCCAGTTTGTATATTTTGCTTATTTTTTCATAGTTCCACACAACTTCTTGCTGTTTTCTCGATTGATCTGTGTTCAGTTTTTCAAGGCCTATCCACTGTGCCAATTTATAACGAAATCTGAGGGGGGTGCGATGGGGATGTTCCCTTGTCAGGTGATTCGCGCGAAAAGGTTTCGGAAGTGATTATGGTCGCACGACAGCAATTAACAGACTTCCGACGAGGAATGGTAGTTGGAGCTAGACGCAAGGGACACTCCATTTCGGAAATCGTTAGAGAATTCAATATTTCGAGTTCCACACTGACAAGAGTGTGATGAGAGTACCAAATTTGAGGCATTACCTCTCACCACGATCAAAGCAGTGGCCGACGGCGTTCACTGAACGACCGAGAGCAGTGGCACTTCCTAAGAGCTGTCGGTGCTAATAGACAAGCAACACCGCGTGAAACAACCTCACGACGAACGCATCCGTTAGGAGAGTGCGGCGAAATTTGGCTTTAATGGGTTACGGCAGTAGACGACTGACGCGAGTGCCTTTGCTAACTGCACGTCATCACCTGCAGTGCTTCTGCGCTCGTGACTATGTCGCTTGGACTCTATGGGACTGTAAAACCATGCCCTCGTCGGACGAGTCACGATTTCAGATGGTAAGAGCTGATGGTATGGTTCGAATGTGGGGCATTCCCCAAGAAGCTATGGACCCAGCTTGTCGAGAAGGCTGGTGGTAGCTGCATAATGGTGTGGGCTGCGCTTACATGGAACGAACTGAGCCTCCTGGTCCAGCTGAACTCGTGATTGACTGTAAATGGTTATCAAGTATGTCGGGCAACCACAGCTGAAGAACTTGCACAAAATGTAAAGGACAATCAAACAATTTGAAATCAGAGATTGAGTGACAGTCCAAATCCGCAATAGCCGGCCGCTGTGACCGAGCTGTTAGGCGCTTCAGTCCGGAACCGCGCTCCTGCTACGGTCGCAGGTTCGAATCCTGCCTCGGGCATGGATGTGTGTGATGTCCTTAGGTTAGTTAGGTTCAAGCAGTTCTAAGTTCTAGGGGACTGATGACCTCAGACGTTAAGTCCCATAGTGCTTAGAGCCATTTGAACCATTTTGAAATCCGCAATAGCTGTTTATTATGTTATCACCGTATGGCACGTTCGGCTACCTCTATTTCATATTCCCAAACAACGATGCACCGTGTCAGTGCGCTACAATTGTCCGCGATTGGTCTGAAGAACATTCTGGACAACTCGAGCGAATGATTTGGCCACCTAGATCGCCCAGCATGAATCCCGTCGAGCATTTATAGGACATGTTCGAGAGGTAATTTCGTGCACAACAAACTGCACCGGCAATCCTTCGCAATTATGAACGGGTGTAGAGGAGCATGGCTTAACATTTCTGCAGGGAACTTCCAACGACTTGCTGGGTCCATGCAAAATCGCGTTCCTGCACTATGCCGGGCAAAAGATCCGACGCGATATTAGGAGGTATCTCATGACTTTTGTCACCTCATTGTATGTGTTATTCATCGAGTATATACATCGGATACAAAACCCCAAGCAAATACAAAACACTAAATGAAATAATTAAACGTTAATTCAAACTCCGGAAAAAACACATCAAATAATGTAATTTATGCTACAGGAGACTTTCAATCTCTACCACAACTTAGTTATTACAGAAATTGAGATACGTTAGTTTCAATAATTTTAAGTACACAGCATTACATAACGTTCTGCATGATACATGTAGCAGTCTGATAGTGATTTCTACGAAAGATACTGTGAAAGTACAAGAGCCGATGGCATCAGCAAATGTTCTTCTTTTACGTTGTTTCAAACTCTACATGTTAAATAGAAAATTCATTAATTTACATAAAAAATTCAGAATTCAATTTCCTTTTTTGTTTTGACCAGTAAAACCCCGATTCTTTAAAGAATATAACTCCAATGTATAAAACAGCTTCCAACTTCAGTTTCCTTTACAAATGAGTTAATGTGTTACATATCTGACATTAAGCGACAAAAGCGAGAAAAAGTTTAGAAAAGGCATAAAATTATGTTTCAAGTTTGTTGGAAGTCGTTAAGTGCTCTCATTATCAAATATTGGATAAATATGGTTCAAATGGCTCTGAGCACTATGGGACTCAACTGCTGAGGTCATTAGTCCCCTAGAACTTAGAACTAGTTAAACCTAACTAACCTAAGGACATCACAAACATCCATGCCCGAGGCAGGATTCGAACCTGCGACCGTAGCGGTCTTGCGGTTCCAGACTGCAGCGCCTTTAACCGCACGGCCACTTCGGCCGGCCTGGATAAATATATTCTGGATAAGATGCGCTCCATCTTAGCCAAAACTAGTTATCACGCATCTCAATGTTTATTACATTATCTTCTAAACTACACGTCGTAGAATGATATAATACCGCAGGTATATTCAGTGGGCTATGTGGATACTGTCTGCAATATTCGTTGCTAACAGAGCTACTTGTAAATCCGTACGTATTATAAAAATGTGTGTGTGTGTGTGTGTGTGTGTGTGTGTGTGTGTGTGTGTGTGTGTGTGTGTGTATGTGTGTTCCACATCTCCTCCTATAGCACTGCACCGATTTCCACCAACTTACTACATATATACCTTACTGTGAGGTGGCAATCGCTGTGGGTGTCAGAACCACCCGTCTCTCAAAGGGGAAGGGATGAAAAAGACGTGTGAATTCATACAGTATTTGAAAAAGACAGCACATTACGATTTGCAACAAACTTTACGCAGAATTTCAAATACTTACGAAATTTTTTCTCACGAACAACCCGAACAAAATGATGAAAGGAAAAAATATTTATCGCTCACTACTTTTCACTGTTCGTGCAGTAAAAGTACCGCACGAGGCATGACGCTATAATTTATTACTTCTTTGCCACTTACTTCGTTCGCGACATATTCTAAAGACAGTATGTACATACATTTATCAGCGAATGCATGAAGAAAATTATATCATTGCACAATACATAGTTCAGGAGATATAACGTCATACACAGTGAGATGCGTGGAACACTGCCGCATCATACAGTCCGTCTTCTGGCCACAAGTGGCCCATCGGGACCGTCCGACCACCGTGTCATTCTCAGTTGAGGATGCGGATTGGAGGGGCGTGTGGTCAGCACACCGCTCTCCCGGTAGTTATGATGGTTTTCTTTGACCGGAGCCGCTACTGTTCGGTCGAGTATCTCCTCAATTGGCATCACGAGGCTGAGTGCATCCCGAAAAATGGCAACAGCGTATGGCGGCCTGAATGGTCTCCCATCCAAGTGCGACCCATGCCAGACAGCGCTAAACTTCCGTGAGCTCACGGGAACCGGTGTATCCACTGCGGCAAGGCCGTTGCCGCCGCATCATGCACGCTGTATTCGAAATAACTTTCACATACAGTATCCACATACGCCGCTGAACGTAGCTGCAATATCTTACCATTGTACAACACATAGTTCAAGAGATACGACGTCATGAACATTAAGGACAATGTCACGGGTTGCGCGGCTCCTCCCGGTTCGAGTCCTCCCTCGGCCACGGGTGTGTGGGTTGTTCTTAGTATAAGTTAGTTTAAGCATTGTGTAAGTCTAGGGACCGATGACATCAGCAGTTTGGTCCCTTAGGAATTCATCCACACATAGGACAAAGCGAAATGGCTCAGTGATACAGGTGTGGACGTACAACTATGAATAAATATCTGGGCGACGCTGGCTTTCTCCGTTAGCAAGTAATAAATAGAAACGTCATGCTCGATGTGCCATTTTTACTGTATGAATAGCGAAAATGTAGTAAGCGATAAACTTTTCTCCTTTCCGTTTTGAAGAGGGTGTCAGCGAGAAAATGTTTCGTAAGGATTTGAAATTATCTGTAAAGTTTGTTGCACGTCACCAAATAATCTAGTTCTGAAATACTGCATGAATACAATCTGGATATTTGTCTAAGGTGAGTTACGGTATCTCAAGACATACACTGTGTGGTCTAAAGTATCCGGACAACTGGCTGAAAATGACTTACAAGTTCGTGGCGCCCTCCATCGGTAATGCCGGAATTCAGTATGGTGTTGCCCCCCCCCCCCCCCCCCACCCACCCTTAGCCTTGATAACAGTTTCCACTCTCGCTGGTGCACGTTCAATCAGGTGCTGGAAGGTTTCTTGGGGAATGGCAGACTGTTCTTCACGGAGTGCTTCACTGAGGAGAGGTATCGATGTCGGTCGGTGAGGCCTGGCACGAAGTCGGCGCTCCAAAACATCCCAGGGGTGTTCTATAGAATTCAGGTCAGGACTCTGTGCAGGCCAGTCCATTACAGGGATGTTCTTGTCGTATAACCACTCCGCCACAGGCCGTGCATTTGAACAGGTGCTCGATCGTGTTGAAAGATGCAATCGCCATCCCCGAATTGCTCTTCAACTGTGGAAATCCAAAAGGTACTTAAAACATCAGTGTAGGCCTGTGCTGTGATAGTGCCACGCAAAACAAGAAGGGGTGCAAGCCCCCTCCATGAAAAACACGACCACACAATAACATCACCGCCTCCCAATTTTATTGTTGGCACTACACACGCTGGCAGATGACGTTATCCGGGCGTTCGCCATACTCACACCCTGCCATCGGATCGCCAAATTGTGTACCGTGATTCGTCACTCCACACATTTTCCATTGTTCAATCATCCATTGTTTACGCTCCTTACACCAAACGAGGCGTCGTTTGGCATTTACCGGCGTGATGTCTGGCTTACGACCAACCGCTCGACCGTGAAATCCAAGTTTTCTCACCTCTCGCCTATCTGTCATAGTACTTGCAGTGGATCCTGATGGAGCTTGCAATTCCTGTGTGATGGTCTGGGTAGATGTCTGCATATTACACATTACGACCCTCGTCAACTGTCGGCGCTCTCTGTCAGTCAATAGACGAGATCGGCCTGACGCTTTTGTGCTGTACGTGTCCCTTCACGTTTCAACTTCGCTGTCACTTCGGAAACAATGGGCCTAGGGGCGTTTAGGAGTGTGGAAATCTCGCGTACAGGCGTATGGCACAAGTGACACCGAATCACCTGACCACGTTCTAAGTACGTGAGTTATGCCGAGATCCCCATTCTGCTCTCTCACGATGATTAATAACTACTGAGATTGCTGATACGGAGTACCTGGCAGTAGGTGGCAGCACAATGCGCCTAATATGAAAAAAGTATGTTTTTGGGGGTGTCCGAATACTTTTGATCAGATAGTATATGCGCAGTTTATAACTGTAACACTTGTCTCATTGTGTTGAACTCTGCACATGGGATTATAGCTTTTAATGAGTAAATTACGTCAGTATTTTAAGTTCTGGTTTCGGGCCGCGGTATAGACGCTTAGTAATACAGCCCCCCCCCCGGCCCCCCCCCCCCCAAAAAAACTAGGACTTCTAGAGGGGAGTGAGTACATAGTATTTTGAATAGATACCCATGTCCGGAAACGTACCGTTTACGTTCTACTTCTGCTTGTGGAACTGAATTAGGCTTGACGCAGTACAGTTCTTTGGTAATAATTCGAAAGGAAACATAATGAATCACCCATTTATCAATTCAACACTTTTGTTGGTTGGTGTTGATTTGGGGAAGGAGACCAAACTGCGAGGACATCGGTCTCATTGGATTAGGGAAGGAAGTCGGCAGTGCCCTTTCAAAGGAACCATCCCGACATTTGCCTTAACGGATTTAGGGAAATCACCTAAAACCTAAATCAGGATGGCCGGACTGGTTTGAACCGTCGACCTCCCGAATGCGAGTCCAGTGTGCCACTGCGCCACTTCGCTCGGTACTTTTGTTGGTATTCACTTAAACATCACTTTCTAAAATTATTCCAAAACAAAAACGAACCCAGAATACTGTACGTACAGAACAGTACTGACGCATTACAACAGTGGCTCCATGTGGCGACCACCACGTTGTCACACCCACTGCACCTGGTGTCTCTTAAATTTCCAGTGAACCGGCCAGAACTCGTGCCAGCAGGTCTTCCTCCGTCTCTATAGGAGTCTCGTAAACCAAACTGTGCATACGATCCCACAAGAAGTAGTCCACGTCATCCTATCTACCCTATTGTATACCAGGAGAGGCAACTCCGATATTTTTTCCTTTCCCTCAGCGGAAGTGGACGCGTTAAACATCTGAACTGAAACCGTCGTAGAACGAAAACACTACGTTTCCGGACATGTGTTCCTATTCGAAATATTATGCACTCTCTCCTCTCTACAGGTCCTATAAATTCGTGACGGGAATTTCCGAACATCCCTATAGATGTCTTCTGCCTCTCAGAACACTCGCCAATCACGATTTTGTCAACTAAATTTGAAGCTGCATTGTTCCTCTGCTCATAGCTTTGTGTGTCTTAACTGCAACTGCTCGCGTCATTGCAGGTTAGTTGGACCAGAGCTATACGAGTTAAATGCGCACATAAAGCTGTTGCTCCGTATTATCGCTTAGTCGACGTGCGCGTAACGCACAACATAATGGCTCAAATGGCTCTGAGCACTATGGGACTTAACATCTATGGTCATCAGTCCCCTAGAACTTAGAACTACTTAAACCTAACTAACCTAAGGACAGCACACAACACCCAGCCATCACGAGGCAGAGAAAATCCCTAACCCCGCCGGGAATCGAACCCGGGAACCCGGGCGTGGGAAGCGAGAACGCTACCGCACGACCACGAGATGCGGGCTGTCGAAGTTGTAAAAGCAGAATTATGCATTCGTTATAATTTTAAGTTTGTAGCGTGCAACGACTTCTGCCAAAAATTTGTTGAAAGCCGTAACTAGCAATAATAAATATAATTTTTAAGGTCTCATGCAGTGGCATCGACTATTTCAAACAATGTATATGGTGATGTAGGTTAAGATCCCAGGCATCACTCATACACCAAAAGTTTCACAGCTCTCTGCTGGCTCTCAGGTGTTTTGTATATATTGTTTGGTGGTAAAAGTTCCATGAGCATACGCTGAATGGCGCCATGTAGTACCATTTT
Organism: Schistocerca americana; assembly: GCF_021461395.2. Taxonomy (NCBI): domain Eukaryota; kingdom Metazoa; phylum Arthropoda; class Insecta; order Orthoptera; family Acrididae; genus Schistocerca; species Schistocerca americana. The sequence goes on from NC_060119.1 coordinate 118,494,708, forward strand.
TTTGCGTAACATTTGGCGAACCTGTTGCGACTTATAACTGTATATGAAAAAGTGTGTTAAAATCAGTTTCTACAAATTCCATCGATATCATTTAACTGCACTGCGATGGGTGTTTTCAAGTACATCGTGTAAGTTACTCGATTAATTATCAAAATAGACCACTGATTAGCTTTTTGTTCACATGTATATATCTGCCAATATATTACGATTTCAGAGGTCATGTCTATGATTTCTTTGTTTCGTGGTTATTTTGACCACTGGTCATTGTTACCGCAGGATTAAAGATACATAATTTACTAAACAAAGCTGGTGGCAGTGATAGTGTGGAAATAACGAAACGCACGTTAAAAAAAATGGTTCAAATGGCTCTGAGCACTATGGGACTTAACAGCTTAGGTCATCAGTCCCCTAGAACTTAGAACTACTTAAACCTAACTAACCTAAGGACATCACACAACACCCAGCCATCACGAGGCAGAGAAAATCCCTGACCCCGCCGGGAATCGAACCCGGGCGTGGGAAGCGAGAACGCTACCGCACGACCACGAGATGCGGGCACGCACGTTAAACATCGGTATATAGATGAAGGCCCATTTTTAATAGTTAATGTGCCAACTACCAAGAAAAATAAATGTCAGTCATATATTGCTCGAATTGCAAGCTGTTGTGATTCAGGCATTGATTCAGGTATAATTTTTCCGCCCTGTAAAAACTCTAGGGACTGGTCGATGAGAGGATACGGAACAAGAAAGGTCTATTGAACTTATGTCAGGAACTACAAGGATCACTCCTAAAGAAATGCACACTATTTTTTAAAAAATCCATCTTTTATTCTACATCTTTGAAAGTTTTACAATGTGTAGAGACATCCTTTAGGAACAATATTTTCATTTCTCCACATAATTTCCATCCCTCTCAACTGCCTTACGCGATCTTGTAACCAGCGCCTGTATACGCGCAGGGTAAAATTCTGGACCAACCTGTTGGAGCCACTGTTTGGCAGCGTGCACCATCTACAAACCTTGTTCCACGAAGAGAGTCTTTCATTTCCCAAAGAGATGATAGTCACATGGAGCCAGGTCAGGACTGTAAGGCGGGTGTTTCAGTGTTGTCCATCCGAGTTTTGTGATCGCTTCCATGGTTTGACTGACATGTGGCCATGCAATGTCGTTCAACAGCAAAACATCCTGCTTTTGCCGATGTGGTCGAACACGACTCAGTCGAGCTTGAAGTTTGTTCAGTGTCGTCACATACGCATCAGAATTTATGGTGGTTCCACTTGGCATGATGTCCACAAGCAAGAGGCCTTCGGAATCGGAAAACACCATAGCCGTAACTTTTCCAGCAGAAGGTGCGGTTTTGAATTTTTTTTCCCTTGGGTGAATTTGTATGATCCCACTCCATTGATTGCCTCTTTGTCTCTGGAGAACAATGATGGAGCCATGTTTCATCACCTGTCACAATTCATCCACGAAATTGATCTCCACCATTCTCATACTGTTCCAAAAGTTCGCTGCATACCGGTTTTCTTGTTTCTTTGTGAGCCACTGTCAACATCCTGGGAATCCACCTGGCACAAACATTTTTTAACGCCAACACTTTCAGTACTGTAAACACTTCCTTTCCCTATCCAACGTAGCGTGACAATTCGTTCACTGTGATGCGTCTGTCAGCAGTCACCAATTCGTTAACTCTCTGCACATTGTCTGGAGTGTGCAGTACAAGGCCTGCTGCTGCGGGGACAATCCTCAAATCCTCAATATTACCGTGCCCGCTTTCATCACGTAACCTGCTTGCCCACCGACTAACTGTACTGCGATCGACAGCAGCATCTCCGTACACCTTTTTAACCTCTTTTGGATGTTTCCCACTGTCTCGTTTCCACAGCACAGGAATTCTAAGACAGCACGTTGCTTCTGACGAACGTCAAGTGTAACAGAAGACATGCTGTGACGGCGCCACTAACGGGAACAGGTTGAGTTAAGTTTGAAAACAAGCGGGGAGGATGTATCCACACACTGTAAAACTTTCACACGTTCAGAATGAAAACTGAATTTTTACAAAAATACTGTGCAACTCTTTTGGAGTGACCCTCTTACATGGTTTCCGTGCTAGACACCATTTATTTGAATAAATACATTTATTTGTTATTTGATTAAATATTGTGTTACAGTGATTGCGGTCTAATCATTATAAATATCTATGGAGTGGGCATTCCGATTCGCAGAACGATAAATCTGTCCGCAACATCTCCCGCTGCTCAAGTCACGTGATATTCGATCGGCGCATGTTAGTCCATATAGTGCTTAGCGTGTTTTCAGTGTTTTTACTTCGCGGGAACAGATATATCATCTTCAGAAGTACCCTGAAACTTTGTATATGCGTTTTATAGATATCTTAACAATTTTTTTACCTGAAACAAATAGTTTTAATGCTGTGAAGAGCAAGGGTATTGTGCTTTTCGCCACAGTATCATAGCTCAGTTCCGCTTTACTTACGTTTTTTCAGGTACGGGAAAAGAAGTGACAGCCAACAATACCATTTTAGGTTTTCTATTGCACTTATTCATATTGTCGAAACTCCGCTCTAATTAATTACGTCACAATGACGTAGAGCATACGTCTGGATTTTTGTAGGGACGAAATTCTTTTTTATTTTGTGGAGCCATATTTTAGCTCTCTGTTCATGTTTCGGGAAACTAGAATACAAAAATTATACAATGTAGGAAACTGTCTCATGCAGAAGTACTTAGATACACACACGGGTTTTGGGACCTGAATAAACTGGAGGAAATTAATCACATTGTCTTATATAAATTTCATCTGCAGATGAACATAGCACTAATACGTACGCACTGACTGGCAGCTTAAACGCACTTGCAGATTTGTCTAACATTTCTCTCGTAAACACATGGGCTAAAAAAGAAAAAGTCGCAGAAATTTTCTCTACAATACAAGACATTATAATACCGCGTCTCATTTTTTAAACATATAAAGCGCTTCACATCAATATGATTTTGATGATGGATCACACTGATTTACATAGTGTAGTAGTTTTGTTTCCTTTTATCGGGTTTAATAAAGAACTTCAGAAAAGACCCATGTATTTCTTCCTGGGCGGTCAAAGTTTCATTGTGTTTGGAACATTGATCATAAATGGAATGGTAGCTGACAGTTATAGTTGACGTATACACAGTCAGTGTACCCAGAATCCATGCTAACTTTGACCACTTACAATTTTTTCTTTCCTTCCTCTGCATTTTACAAAATATGTTGTACTAATTAGTATGTAATCCTTTCATACAATCGCATACGTTCAGTAACATAAATATCGCACAAGTTCAAAACCCATCATGATAGTGACATTTTAATCTGAAAATTGGTCAATGTATACCTGGTTTACCACAATCCATTTTATGATCCTGTGTGCAACTGTGAACTATATAGCTATGAACTTCAGCGTTGTCAAATATTTCGGTATATTTTGGCTGCATTTTAGATTAGTATGTGTTAAGGTACTTGACATACATGCCGGATTCGATCGTGGGATAAGCTGACCATCATATATCTGATAAGCATTTGGGGAAAACATTGCCATTGATGTACTTTATCGTATTGGAAGTGGCTAATTAGTGTTTGTTTTATAGTAGTATATAATTATACTCAGTGGTATTTCCTCTGTGTTGTAATGTGAAGTTGAACTCTTGATCAGAGAAACAGTTTGAATTCATAAGTAACCTCGTAATTCTTGAAAAGTGATCAGCAATGCTAAAGTTATCAGAAATGCAACATTAAACTGTGTACTGGAATGATCTTGGCTAGAGTAGAGTCTATTCCGTTAAATTTAAGAAAACTGTCCTCTTTGCAATAATATAAGCAATCTGATGGCGAGAAAAATATGAAATATCTCCCAAAAATGCTCTGTCTGTAAAATATGTCACTGTTGAAATGTTAATTGTAGCACGTGTAAATTGTAAATGGCCTACCTGTTTGCACAATGAAGAAATGCTGTATTGATGCTGTCTCCAAACTACTGAGGCTGTTGCTGCTATGATAGTTAAAAAAATAAAAATTCGAGCTACTAGCAACGCGAAGTGCGATGAAAGCTTTAAAGCGCACAAATATGCACAAAACTTCTGTGCTAGTAAGTCTCGTTATCGCAGTGGTCATTGTCAATTAGTTCTGTTACTCAGAAACTCGAGAAAGCAAAGTTATATATGTGAAACTTGAAATAAAGAGACGAATGCTGACTGATGGAAAAACAATAAAGTAATTGTATTAACAAAACTTTACATCACTAAGATAAAATATTTTAACACTTGAAATATTAAAAATACGCTTTACCTTAATGGTGAAAAAACCTGAACAAATTGTCTTTATTTTCTTACAGACACGTATGCTATCCGTCTTTGAAGCAAAATTGGTAAACCACACGTTATGGCTCAAATCTCCAGTTCTAAATCCCTTACCAAATTAATTACTATGCTTGGATGTCTCAGCAAATGTGCTATTACAGTATCTTTTCAAGTCTTCTGAATAAATCTGCAAACTATATCTCCCTAAATGAAGAATAATATAAGAAAATTATTGGCGGCACACGGCAGATCCTAAGCACATATTACTTCATCACAAGATACAACTCGTTTCCTCCTCTCTCTCTCTCTCTCTCTCTCTCTCTCTCTCTCTCTCTCTCCCCCCCCCCCCCTCACCCCCTCAAGAATGCACTCCACTCACAAGTAAAGGTGCTACTAACAGTCTCTCGCAGCGCAACCTCTTTGACAGAGATGTTGTTCGCTATTACTCAGATGCTATTGAAGTTTTACTTTTCCCAGTGTGACATCCAAAATATTACCAAAATTACGATTTTCTGTGAAAGGGTACAGTACCACCCGACATTGAAAATAGGTACAACATTCTTCGTTAGGCCGGCCGGTGTGGGCGTGCGGTTCTAAGCGCGTCAGTTTGGAACCGCGTGACCGCTACGGTCGCAGGTTCGAATCCTGCCTCGGGCATGGATGTGTGTGATGTCCTTAGGTTAGTTAGGTTTAAGTAGTTCTAAGTTCTAGGGTACTGATGACCTCAGTAGTTAAGTCCCATAGCGCTCAGAGCCATTCGAACCATTTGAACCATTCTTCGATATTCTTGTCATAACAACATATTTTTTGTAATAATAACTCAATTTCACTTAATACACCGAAGCCGGCTACCAGTGTAGGAAAGAAGGACAATTTATTTATTTAATTGATCACATGTGCACTCCCACAAAATAAATCCCTACATCCAATTTGGTGAGATCTGTGAAATGAATGAATGTATGGTCGTCTGCTAACCGCAGATAATGAATGTGCAATATATGATCATCTCTGAGACGGTCCTTTGCGCACCTTTGGTGGAACCAAAGATATGAAATTTACCTGAACTTTGAGCGCCAGAAAAATGGCTGACCAATATGGTAACATGGTGCTCCCCCCACCTCGGCGGAGGTGCGAGATGACCTGAAGAACGGTCATGTTTCAGCACTCTGGCGCTGGATCTTGTGTTGGTAAGACCTGTCTTAGGTGTGCTCCGTAAAGACAAAAGAGTGGAGAGAATGGTATGCATGTTCTATTTCAGGAACTTTTCGGGGGAGAATTAAATGTCAGGCAGGTAATATTAAGGAGATCGTAGTAGTCTTCGGAAGTGACCAACAGTCACAATGAAACCACGTGTAGCAATAAGTTGAAATACTTGCGAGCCTTCCGAGTGCTAAAGTTAAGCTGAATTACTGGCGTGTGTACTAAAATTTGAAAATATTTAAGAAATGGCGTGTGCAGGTCTTGAAATTAGAGACTAGCACCTCCACGTGGTGAGTACTGTGTGAGTCTCAATCCAAGGTTCAGATGGCTCTGAGCACTATGCGACTTAACTTCTGAGATCATCAGTCGCCTAGAACTCAGAACTACGTAAACCTAACTAACCTAAGGACATCACACACATCCATGCCCGAGGCAGGTTTCGAACCTGCGGCCGTAGCGGTCGCTCGGTGCCAGACTGTAGCGCCTAGAACCGCACGGCCTCTCCGACCGGCCTCAATCCCACAGTAAGACGTGCATATATCCTCCAGAGTTCGTAGTAGGAAAGAAAGTGGGGCAGTGTCGTGTGAAACTGGAATGAATACTAATTGAAGTGGGAAAGCTGAAAGTTAAGTGACTAACGTTGTGACTATTCTTTGTGATGTACCCTCACACAATTACTAACAAAATCGGCACAAAGTTACCAAACCCTTCCGTTGGTGAGGCAACACTTCTAACACAATGCTAAGGACTACCTATGGCCGACGCCCACCGCCGTTCCTTGCGCAGGCGCGAGAGGGTGCGCACGTGGACAGCCGACAGTCGGCAGCCGACAGCCGAGTGTTGCGTGCCTAATCCGCGGTGGGAACAGGTTCCGTCGCGCCGCTGCATATGGATGAGAGTAATTGAATATTGATGCGGTAAAATTCGTTGTGCACAACACCTTCTACAGTTTCCAGATATTCCCATATCAGCGGGTCATCTCCTACAACGTCCATTACCATTTCACGACACCCGACCGCCTACTTTAATGTTCCGATAATGGCACTCGCTGGTAGCGTGCTCGTGGTTTTGTTTCTGCCCGCGGACCGCGTTCTCGTCCCACACATAACGAACAGGCTGCCTCTGCTTCCGGGAGCCGTTTCTGAGCCACTCTGCCCGACGCTTGGTATCAATACGTCAAGTTATTATCCGACGTGTTTTGCGTAATCTCTACACAAACCACTCCGTGTCACGTCGTTTGGGCTGTTAAAAATCTGGTCTCCTACACAAGACGGCAGCAGCACCTTAGCTGCACTTCAGGATCTCGTTTTGCTTCCACGCACTCGGCCGTTACTTCGACTATAATGGCCATCATCACCCAGGGCGCAAATAGTGAACGAATTTCCTCTTAGGACTGCCGACCATAACTCTGGAATTTTGATTGTACCAATCACCTGTCTGGAGTCACTTATTGCTTTCAGAATCCAATAATCGTAAGCAATTTCGTATTTCATGCGTGACAGCTGTAATTTTCGCAGTTCTGAAAGGCCTCTTGCTATTTATTAGTACAGCAGTACATATTGAAATAAAATCAGAAGTCATCGTATATCCAATCTGAATTATCTGCGATGTTCTCTCACCTGTTATTGCTTCAAGCAAAAAGAGACAGCGTTTCTTCATGGGACAGATAAAAAGAATCGTAGATTCTAAGCTCAGAAAATATTGATTTATCGGATCCAACTTCATGCAAAACATAGTCTTTATTTTTCACCTGAATATGTTTCACATCACAGTGGTAGCATAATCAGTGCATCTGTGTTGGGTTTTTCTCTGAGGATGTGGATATAAAAAATGCGTGAATCTGAAGCACCAATTTTGTCTCTTTTGTTGACATTATGTGTCTCTTTTGCACCTAGCGATTTACACAACCCTTCTAATCGATATAGGTCATTCACCTTATCTGCTATAAATCGCACATGTTCATCCCATTTCATATCGCCTTCTAGTAGCACACATAAACATTTAAAGGATGCAACGTTCGGTAGATGTCGGGTTCTTTCTCTTTTATAACTACATTTTAACTCGACGTATTTTCTGTTCAGACAATAGAGCAGTGGTAAGTTTACCAACCGAATGCCTCAAATGGCTCTGAGCACTGTGGGATTTAATATCTATGGTCATCAGTCCCCTAGAACTTAGAACTACTTAAACCTAACTAACCTAAGGACAGCACACAACACCCAGTCATCACGAGGCAGAGAAAATCCCTGACCCCGCCGGGAATCGAACCCGGGAACCCGGGCGCGGGAAGCGAGAACTACCAGCCGATCTTATTATATTTTAGCAGGCAATGAGGAGAGTGTGGTACGATTTTTAAAATTTTTTTGTGAGACTGTTTTAACATGTTATCGCGGTGGCTCAAACTGATATCTAGTAAGTGATCAACAAGCCAGAATTTAATTAGTTTTATAAATTTATCCAATAATTTATTTAAGATTTTGATAGCACATTTTAACAGTGACATAGTTGCAAATTTTACATTCTCCACGGCAGGCCGGAGTGGCCGAGCGGTTCTAGGCGCTACAGTCTGGAACTGCGCGATCGCTACGGTTGCAGGTTCGAATCCTGCCTCCGGCATGGATGTGTGTGATGCCCTTAGGTTTCTCTAGTTCTAAGTTCTAGGGGACTGATGACCTCAGAAATTAAGTCCCATAGTGCTCAGAGCCATTTGAACCATTTTGAACATTCTCCACGGCTGAATACAGCTGGATAGCTCAGCGTGATTGAATATGATAGAGAGTGATTGTGATTTTAAGTGAATGTATCCGTTATTCATTTTTAGTTGAAACTACTTTAACTACGGTCACCTCCAACTATTTTAGCATGGATGCTAATAACCTCTTTCTTGTGAGCCTTCAACACGCACACGCACACGCACACGCACACCCCTGAATTTTGGTTTAATGTGTTAATACTGAAAGATTGCAATTATTTATCTGTCTTCTTATAGCACTTTCTACTGTTTCCATATAATACTATGTTCGAGGGGCTTTCGATAAGTTATGCAGTACGTTTTTTTCTCCGGCAGTTTCAATTGACAAAATGAGGAATTTGTCGTGAGACATCGCCGAATATTCCCGTTTCAAATGGCGTCTGTAATGGAGCTGCGTCTCAGGCAGAGAGCTGTCATTGAGTTTCTTTCGGCGGAAAACGAGAGGGTCGCGCTTGCGGAATGTCTAAGGAGACCTGGCAGCGAACAAAAGCACGGTGAGTCGTTGGGCGCGGCGCCTGTCAGCATCGCAACAAGGTCTCGCAAACCTTTCCGATCTCCCGCGTGCCGGGTGGCTGCACACACCTGTGATTCCTGGAACGTGGAGACACTCTCATTCGAGGTGACTGACCGAGCACAATTAAACATCTAGCTGCTCACCTGGTAATGCTGACACTTGTCCACGAGTTAGGTTCTTCGTCGCTTGACAGGAGACAATAGAGAGAAAGGAAGGATCATCTGAGCGGAATTGCTTGTGCGTTACATGGCTGGTCGTGGCAATTTTTGTCGAATATCGTCACAGGCGATGAAATATGGATTCATCACTTCGAACCGAAAATAAGTGAAGTGGTGCCACACCGCCTCTCCGAAGAAAATGTCAAGGCCACACCCTCAGCCTGTCAAGTCATGGCGACGGTCTTCTGGCACTCTGCAGGTGTTATTCTGTTCGATGTCCTCCCTTATGGGGCAACTACCAACTCTGAAGTGTATTGTTATAGCCTCAGGAAATGGGAGAAACGACTTCGGCGTATTCTTTTCCACAAAAATGCTAACAAACTACTCCTTCTCCATGACAACGCAAGGCCTTACACAAGTGTACACACCCGAGAGGAGCTGACAAAACTTCATTGGACTGTTCTTGCTCATCCATCATGCACCCTGGACCTCGCACCTTCCGACTTTCATCTGTTTGGCCAAATGAAGGATGCAGTCTACGGGAAGCAATACGTGGATGATGGGCTCCGACGTCGATCAATAGATTGGTACCACACGGGCGTAAGGGCCCTCCCAGTAAGATGGCGCAACGCCGCCGCATTGAACGCAGATTATAGCGAAAAATAGGGTTTTATAGCCAGAAGAGTGTGCAACAATGTACACTACTAACCATTAAAATTGCTACACCACGAAGATGTCGTCCTACAGACGCGAAATTTAACCGCCAGGAAGAAGATGCATGATATGCAAACGATTAGCTTTTCGGAGCATGCACACAAGGATAGTGCCGGTGGCGACACCTACAACGTGCTGCCATGAGCAAAGTTGCCAACCGATTTCTCATACACAAATAGCAGTTGACCGGCGTTGCCTGGTGAAACGTTGTTGTGATGCCTCGTGTAAGGAGGAGAAATGGGTACCATCACGTTTCCGACTTTGGTAGCCTATCGCTATTGCAGTTTATCGTATAGCGAAATTGCTGCTCGCGTTGGTCGAGATCCAATGACTGTTAGCAGAATATGGAATCGGAGGGTTCAGGTGGATAATACGGTACGCCGTGCTGGATCCCAACGGCCTCGTATCACTAGCAGTCGAGATGACAGGCATCTTATCCGCATGGCTGTAACGGATCGTGCAGCGACGTCTCGATCCCTGAGTCAACAGATGGGGACGTTTTGCAAGACAACAACCATCTGCACGAACAGTTCTACGACGTTTGCAGCAGCATGGACTATCATCTCGGAGAACATGGCTGCGGTTACCCCTGACGCTGCATCACAGACAGGGGCGCCTGCGATGGTGCACTCAACGACGAACCTGGGTGCACGAATGGCAAAACGTCATTTTTTTCGGATGAATCCAGGTTCTGTTTACAGCATCATCATGATAGCATCCGTATTTGGCGACATCACGGTGAACGCTGATTGGAAGCGTGTACTTGTCACCGCCATACTGGCGTATTACCCAGCGTGATGGTATGGGGTGCCATTGGTTAAACGCTCGGTCATCTTTGTTCGCATTGACGGCACTTTGAACAGTGGACGTTACATTCAGATGTGTTGCGACCCGTGGCTCTGCCCTTCATTCGATCCCTGAGAAACCCTACATTTCAGCAGCATAATGCACGACCGCATGTTGCAAGTCCTGTACGGGCCTTTCTGGATACAGAAAATGTTCGACTGCTGCCCTCGCCAGCACATTCTCCAGATCTCTCACCAACTGGTCAATGGTGGCCGAGTAACTGGCTCGTCACAATACGCCAGTCACTGCTCTTGATGAACTGTGGTATCGTGTTGAAGCTGCATGGGCAGCTGTACCTGTACACGCCATCCAAGCTCTGTTTGACTCAATGCCCAGGCATATCAAGGCCGTTATTACGGCCAGAGGTGGTTGTTCTCGGTACTGATTTCTCAGGATCTATGCACCCAAATTGCATGAAAATGTAATCACATGTTAGTTCCAGTATAATATATTTGTGCAAAGAATACCCGTTTATCATCTGCATTTTTTTTTTTTTGTTTTTTTTTTTTTTTTTGGTGTAGTAATTTTAATGGCCAGTGGTGTAGTATATTGGAATCGTGGATGAAACCAACATGCCTTCAGAAAAAAATCTGTTGCATTACTTATTGAACGCTCCTCGTAATTAGTAACCGTTTGGGGTCAGTCTCCGTTACCATCCAAGTTAGTACTAACGCTCGGCGTGCATTTGAGGGAAGTTGGCCCTTACTCCACTAGTCCCGGTTCAACTCCTAAAGCGGGGAGGAGTTATCGAAACACTAAAGTTGTGTTCGTAAGCAGTGCATTTCAGATGCTTGTACAGACATCTTTATCGAGAGCTTACTACACTCCTGGAAATTGAAATAAGAACACCGTGAATTCATTGTCCCAGGAAGGGGAAACTTTATTGACACATTCCTGGGGTCAGATACATCACATGATCACACTGACAGAACCACAGGCACATAGACACAGGCAACAGAGCATGCACAATGTCGGCACTAGTACAGTGTATATCCACCTTTCGCAGCAATGCAGGCTGCTATTCTCCCATGGAGACGATCGTAGAGATGCTGGATGTAGTCCTGTGGAACGGCTTGCCATGCCATTTCCACCTGGCGCCTCAGTTGGACCAGCGTTCGTGCTGGACGTGCAGACCAGGTGAGACGACGCTTCATCCAGTCCCAAACATGCTCAATGGGGGACAGATCCGGAGATCTTGCCGGCCAGGGTAGTTGACTTACACCTTCTAGAGCACGTTGGGTGGCACGGGATACATGCGGACGTGCATTGTCCTGTTGGAACAGCAAGTTCCCTTGCCGGTCTAGGAATGGTAGAACGATGGTTTCGATGACGGTTTGGATGTACCGTGCACTATTCAGTGTCTCCTCGACGATCACCAGTGGTGTACGGCCAGTGTAGGAGATCGCTCCCCACACCATGATGCCGGGTGTTGGCCCTGTGTGCCTCGGTCGTATGCAGTCCTGATTGTGGCGCTCACCTGCACGGCGCCAAACACACATACGACCATCATTGGCACCAAGGCAGAAGCGACTCTCATCGCTGAAGACGACACGTCTCCATTCGTCCCTCCATTCACGCCTGTCGCGACACCACTGGAGGCGGGCTGCACGATGTTGGGGCGTGAGCGGAAGACGGCCTAACGGTGTGCTGGACCGTAGCCCAGCTTCATGGAGACGGTTGCGAATGGTCCTCGCCGATACCCCAGGAGCAACAGTGTCCCTAATTTGCTGGGAAGTGGCGGTGCGGTCCCCTACGGCACTGCGTAGGATCCTACGGTCTTGGCGTGCATCCGTGCGTCGCTGCGGCCCGGTCCCAGGTCGACGGGCACGTGCACTTTCCGCCGACCACTGGCGACAACATCGATGTACTGTGGAGACCTCACGCCCCACGTGTTGAGCAATTCGGCGGTACGTCCACCCGGCCTCCCGCATGCCCACTATACGCCCTCGCTCAAAGTCCGTCAACTGCACATACGGTTCACGACCACGCTGTCGCGGCATGCTACCAGTGTTAAAGACTGCGATGGAGCTCCGTATGCCACGGCAAACTGGCTGACACTGACGGCGGCGGTGCACAAATGCTGCGCAGCTAGCGCCATTCGACGGCCAACACCGCGGTTCCTGGTGTGTCCGCTGTGCCGTGCGTGTGATCATTGCTTGTACAGCCCTCTCGCAGTGTCCGGAGCAAGTATGGTGGGTCTGACACACCGGTGTCAATGTGTTCTTTTTTCCATTTCCAGAAGTGTAGTTGTTTCTTGCTCACTTACGTTACTTCAAGAAGCTAACGGTCACTTTGCCACCTCGTCACGTTCAGCAGAGCTGTAGCTCCATCGCTTAAGCTCTTTACTTTGACGTAATATGGGTCTCAAATTATTTTTTTCCCTTCAGAAGTCTGAAGTAGCTGTATTATTTTTTGTTTCAACATGAAACACACGAGGAGCATCAGCCAACCACGGACGGAGGAACGCCCCTAGATGGGCCCCCGACTAATTACGCCGAACGAGAAGCGATCGATTCTCTGTAGGCAGGGACGATGCCGGTCCGCCTGCGACGTCCGCGCTCGCTAAGTGGTACCGCGCGGGTAATTACCCCAGCCGCTTTTGGACAGTAACACCACCTCGTTACAGCATCCCACTCATAGTAACACCTACTCACGTTCCTTGGAGAACGTCGCTTAGCAAAGTAAACACAGAACGTTCCTCAGCGTTTCCTGCACTATTTCAGATCCGACTAGAAAAAAAGGTGTAGTACTCCGTCTCAAGCATAATTCCGTCACTCCAGGCGTACAACGACAGTCGAAGCCATCAAGATCGCTTTACACGGCCAAAAGCGAGAGAGCTACCACCGGCAATTAACGTTTATTTACTACTATGACCGCAATTTTCCAAACATTTTTACGTATTAACGAATACAAAAGCTGCATACAGTATGTGGAGTACTAACATAAATAGTCAACGTTCTTATTTCAAAACAGCCGTTAAAATAAACGTCAGAAATTTTTGCAGTTTATCCATTACATTATATTGTTTCTGTCATAGCATTATACACTGAAGCTCCAGAGAAACTGGTATAGGCATGCGTATTCATATACAGAGATATCTAAACTAGCGCAATACGAGGCTACGTTCGGCGACGCCTATATAAGACAAGTGCCTGGCGCAGTTGTTAGATCGGCTACTGCTGCTGCAATGGTTGGTTGTAAAGATTTCAGTTAGTTTGAACGTGATGTTACAGTTGACGCCCGAGCGATGGTTCACAGCATCTCCGAGGTAGCGACGAAGTGCGGATTTTCCCGTACCATGAATATCAGGAATCCGATAAAACATCAAATCTACGACGTCGCTGCGACCGGAAAAATATCCTGGAACGACTGAAGAGAGTCGTTCAACGTGACAGAAGTGCAACCCCGCTGAAGGTGCTGCAGATTTCAATGCTGGGCCATTAACAAGTGTCAGCGTGCGAGCCATTCAACGAAATATCATCGATATGGTCTTTCGGAGCCGAAGGCCCACTCGTGTACTCTTGATGACTACGCGACGCAAAGCTTTACGCCTCGCCTGGGCTCATCAACACCGGTATTGGACTGTTGATGAGTGGAAACATATTGCCTGGCCGGACTGTGAGTCTCGTTTGAAATTGTATCGAGCGAATGGGCGTGTACGGGTATGGAGACAACCTCATGAATCCATGGACCCTGCATGTCGGCAGGGGACTGTTCAAGCTGGTGGAGGGTCTGTAATGGTATGGGGCGTGTGATACGTCTAGATGCGCGTCCATTCATGTCCATTGTGCATTCCGACGGACTAGGGCAGTTCCAGCAGGAGAATGCGACTCCCTACACGTCCAGAATTGCTAGAGAAGGGCTCCAGGAACACTCTTCTGAGTTTAAACCCTTCCGATGGCCACCAAACTCGTCACACATGAACATTATTGAGAATATCTGGGATGCCTTGGAACGTGTTGTTCAGAAGAGATCTCCAGCCTCTCGTATTCTTACGGATTTATGGACAGCCCTGCAGGATTTATAGTGTCAGTTCCCTCCGGCACTACTTCAGACATTAGTCGAGTCCATGCCGCGTCCTGTTGCGGCACTTCTGCGTGCTCGCGGGGGCCCTACACGATATTAGGCAGGTCTAAGAGTTTCTTTGGCTCTTCACTTATAAGGGTAGCTATGCTTTTATGGAATTCTTGTTACGACAAACGTCTACTTTAGCTATTATATAAGAAAACGTTATGGTGATCAAGTCGTTCACAGAATTTCAGAAAACTTGATTTTGACTTTACCGAAAATACAATCCCTTCCCTTGATGTAGTGTACTTAACATTGAATGTGAAACTGTTTCAATGGCATCAATTATTCTGGTCGTTTGTATATATAAAATGTGTGTGACTATTAGAGGTACAACGGAAAGGGAAGAGTAGATGACGACGGAAGACGGAAATAATCCCAATAATCACACGTCCGGAAACGAATGGTTTCTCCAATACGACATATGCACACGGGTAGTAAGGTCAATGTTGCAACACTGCTAACGTCTAACGCTACCTCTTATTCGATAACCCGCTAATATATCGGTCGCGGCTCATCAATACACTGGCCTTCCAGGTCCCTCAACTGTTGCATTTTATTGTATGAGGATACTTACAAGCTTTGGTGTTATGCAGTCCTATTGATGGCGTCGATTAATTGCGGAAGGCATTGTGGTGGTTGTCACTGCGTTCGAAACACTCCTGGAATGTTTGAACATGTACGGACGTCAATGAAGAGACGTGCTGAAGCTTGGTTTTACATAAATGGTGACCACGTGGAACACTTGATAAAATAAGGTGTTCATATACTCAGTAGTAATACGTCGTACCGCCGAAACCGTTGATTTCCAGAGCTAAGTTTGTTTTTTTCCTAGTTTCATTCTCCCTTACTCGCCCGTTTCATTTATACTTGTAACAGTAAGACACCTTGAGTAATTAAGAATAGAAACTGACAAGGCTGAAGGTATTCGATAATAGAAGCAAAACCGTGCCATCGAACATGAATCTGCAAACGAGCCAATTGTGAAATAAACGCAAGTGTGTAGTCAGGAAACCGCCACTGATTTCAGTATGAAATATTTTGCTAGTAGAACTTGCAGCTAAATAGTCTTAGAAGTTTGTACCATTCAACCTCTTAAATAATAAAACATATCCTAACCTAAATCCTCGGAAGAATGTGAACGTGGCAACCAATCATTTGGGATTGGTCAGAGGCAGCGAGAACTAAATCCCAAACTGCGAAGCTCGGTCACATTAAAATTTCTTTTGCACTCTGGACGACCACCTAGCATCTATAACCTGGCGTCATAATGACGTGAACCGATCGAAACACGTAGCACATCATAACCTTTTCTTTGTATTTTCTATGGAACATGTGACCACATACACCACATTAACCCATTATCTCCCAGTGAACTATTTTTAGACTACATTGTTTTCTATTTTATTCCTAATTATTGGATAACTTATAATGAATTCCAGTTGTTATATTACAAACCTGCACTATTGGCAATAAAGTTAGTAATTTTCTTCTTTAGTGAACATAGGAGCAATTGGTTTTCCTCACATTTTAAAATGAGCCCTCAATTGGAGCAATCCTCTATGTTTATCAATTATTTCTTACTGTCTATTAACTCTGGTTGTACAGGAAAATGTTCGTACAATAACACTGCAAGTAAATAAATTGCCATTATTGGCCTACATTGTTGTTTAGCAAGAGTAAAGACAGATCACTGGGAGGAAACAGTACCGTCTGCTGACACAATTATAATGAAAGCAGCGCATTAATAGCATTCAATTGTGGTAGTAAGGTTGGTGAAGTTTATTTTATTCAGTACAACACAATAAAACAGAGAAAATGCAAGCAAACTGTGACGTAGTGTGAAAAGCATTACGATGAATAAAGTTCTAGATGTTATACATAATGATAATAAATTTGAAAGCTTGATCGATGAAGACAATGAAAATATTGATGTGGTGGTTGTTCCTCCGGAGACTGATGTTTTGACAGGTGAAGGTAAGGCAGATGATGGTGCAACAGGTACAGCGAATGTCCTAGTTGTTCCTGCATCGGTGGAAGTTCATTTTCAGAGTACTGAAAATACGTGTTAGGGGACTGTGAATAATGAAGTAATGGGTGTTCAAGACAGAGTAATCCTAAGGAGCCAGGAAAAACTTTGCAGCCGACTGCCGATTTACAGTAAAATGAAGCCAATGCACAGCTACTGCAACTCCTAAAAATGACGTTTCAGCTGACATCTCTAGAGGAAATGAAAAACAAAATAAAAAACCTCAATTTTTGAAGTTGGAGAAATTATCTTAAATTTTAATAGCACATTTTATTATATCGTGAGAGAATCAGTGCGACAGGCAAGTTGCTACAAAAACATATACGACTTCTCTTTCGATGCGGAAGATCTCCATTCCTAGGCTTACTGCTTTTGTCGGGGTACCACAGAATTCCATCAGCAACACATTCTTGGTCTGAATACGATGACTTTGGACTGGAAATCTTCGAGAAAGCTATGTAGCGAAATAAATGGTTCAAATGGCTCTGAGCGCTATGGGACTTAACTTCTGAGGTCACGAGTCCCCTAGAACTTAGAACTACTTAAACCTAACTACCTAAGGACATCACACACATCCATGCGCGAAGCAGGATTCGAACCTGCGACCGTAGCGGTCGCGCGGTTCCAGACTGTAGCGCCTAGAACCGCTCGGCCACTCCAGCCGGCGCGAAATAAATATCAGAATATAAAATCTCTAATTCGCTTCAATGATAATGATCAAGCTCAAGACAAGAAACATGAGAGAGGGTTTAAGGTTAGGTTACTAATTACGAAGACGAACTTGGCCTTCAAGCAGACAGGTATATTTTCGGATGACTTGAGTGTCGATGAAATGATTGTGCAGTATTACGGCCACTACAAACCAAAACCACTTCACTCAAGACATGGCAAATCCCTTTGGCTGTAAACCATGGGCACTGTGTGCGCTTCTAATGATTACTGTTTCAGTTTTGATTTGTACTGTGGCATGGAAGTGGCAAATAAAAATACCGACCTTGATGTTGGATCTAGAATAGTGCTAAATATGCGTCAGTGGACTGAAAATTCTCAGGGTCATATTATTTACTTCGACAGCTATTTCACTAGTCGAGATTTCTTGGTGCATCTGCGAAACACTGGATTTAGGGAAACAGGTACAGATGGGGAAAACAGAACTGAAAACGTCCCTCTTCAAGAAACAATGCTATTGGAAAAATTGCCTCGTGGCCCTTACGACATGGCCCTTGATTCAAGTCGTGAAATACTGTTTGTCAAATGGAATGATAATAAATGCATCTCTGTTGGCACCAATTTTGACACTATGGAACCACTGACTTGTGCAAGTAGGTGAATCATAACTGTGATCTATTAATAGATCAGGCAATTCTGTTCGTCTGAGTAATTTAAAGAATAAATTAAGCATTTATTTATGTTGTTTGCCACACTGTATTGCATAAACATAGAAAAACATTGTTCATCTACATCTACATCTACATTTATACTCCGCAAGCCACCCAACGGCGTGCCACTGTCATTACCTCCCTTTCCTGTTCCACTCGCGTATGGTTCGCGGGAGGAACGACTGTCTGAAAGCCTCCATGCGCGCTCTAATCTCTCTAATTTTACATTCGTGATCTCCTCGGGAGGTATAAGTAGGGGGAAGCAATATATTCGGTACCTCATCCAGAAACGCACCCTCTCGAAACCTGGACAGCAAGCTACACCGCGATGCAGAGCGCCTCTCTTGCAGAGTCTGCCACTTGAGTTTGCTAAACATCTCCGTAACGCTATCACGGTTACCAAATAACCCTGTGACGAAACGTGCCGCTCTTCTTTGGATCTTCTCTATCTCCTCCGTCAACCCGATCTGGTACGGATCCCACACTGATGAGCAATACTCAAGTATAGGTCGAACGAGTGTTTTGTAAGCCACCTCCTTTGTTGATGGACTACATTTTCTAAGGACTCTCCCAATGAATCTCAACCTGGTACCCGCTTTAACAACAATTAATTTTATATGATCGTTCCACTTCAAATCGTTCCGCACGCATACTCCCAGATATTTTACAGAAGTAACTGCTACCAGTGTTTGTTCCGCTATCATAATCATACAATAAAGGATCCTTCTATGTATTCGCAATATATTACATTTGTCTATGTTAAGGGTCAGTTGCCACTCCCTGCACCAAGTGCCTATCCGCTGCAGATCTTCCTGCATTTCGCTACAATTTTCTAATGCTGCAACTTCTCTGTATACTACAGCATCATCCACGAAAAGCCGCATGGGACTTCCGACACTATCTACTAGGTCATTTATATATATTGTGAAAAGCAATGGTCCCATAACACTCCCCTGTGGCACGCCAGAGGTTACTTTAACGTCTGTAGACGTCTCTCCATTGATAACAACATGCTGTGTTCTGTTTGCTAAAAAGTCTTCAATCCAGCCACACACCTGGTCTGATATTCCGTAGGCTCTTACTTTGTTTATCAGGCGACAGTGCGGAACTGTATCGAACGCCTTCCGGAAGTCAAGAAAAATAACATCTACCTGGGAGCCTGTACCTAATATTTTCTGGGTCTCATGAACAAATAAAGCGAGTTGGGTCTCACACGATCGCTGTTGTTTCCTAAAAAAAAAAAAAAAAAAAAAAAAAAAAAAAAAAAAAAAAAGAGGTCGATAGTAATGGGTTAACGTATTTTCATGTTAGCATTATACAAGCTATTACAGCTTAAATGGTTCAAAACTCTCCAACTAAACTTTAACGAAGGATCTAGTGCGTGACTGCACAGCTGAATTACGCCGTGAAGAAGCTGTACGCCATCCACCATCGTGAGGGGGCTCATTGTTGTGTCTCGCTCCGTTCTTGCAGCCGATAATGATGCTGCCAGCCTGTGACTACTAAACTGCAAGCAGAAGGTCGAACTCTACACGAAAACGAGTACTTCAGGCTGGATTTGAAGACAAGTCTCCTGGCCCCACGACCTCAAAGACAGCGCTTCAGAGATCAGCTAGCAGAGGCTGTGATCCGCTGCCATACATTGAGGGCCACGCCAGGTGCAACGCCTGGGAGGCCACTGACTGTCGGACCGTTGATATTTAAAAATATTGGGAACCCGATACATCGATATTTAAAAAAAATCATTATCGGCTCTCTAAATAACAAAAAAAGTCTCATTATATCGAAATATTGACGGTAACGATATCGACGTACCGATCTATAAAACTATCCGCTGCAGGTCATAAATATAGCGCCGGTTTTAGAGCTGTATATTTAAGTATTGATTTATTATTACATAGTCTGTACGTCAACGAGCAAGCACTCTGCTTATCCCCCTTAGAGCAAGAATTGCAAGAAAAACGATGTACGTTCACGCTTGGAGATAACCACTTTGCTAATAGGGGTAACGGTATGTTAAGTGGCACAATAAAAGATGTCCGTTGGGCCCGTTGTTCAGTTTAGTCACACATTCGATTTTTCCGCAACACTTCATGTCGACTTCCCTTTTTTTCATTTCTGCCAACGCCAATGATCTAGCAGCTGTAGTGTCAAAATTGCGTGGTGAAGCTAAACGTTGCACTTTCGGTCGGTAACGCCGAGCACCGATTATGGCAACATTTCTCCTCACAAGTCTCTGTCCACCGCAAAGACCAATCTTGTCATTCGGATATCTTTCATAATTATCAGCAACTGTTTTTGAAGAATGCCGATGTGGAGAAGTAGCATACTACTTGCGTTAAAAGTTGTTTTTTAACGTAGGCGGTGGGCTGTTTCGTCAGAACGGAAATCTTGTTATTCCATTTACACCGCCACCCCTCAGTGCCGTTCCCTCAGTGCAATCTGACTACTTCTTCTGCGTCACATATTCTTGGTTCACACAGTCGAAAGAGAAGGACTGGAGATGTTGAAAGTCCAAAAAGTAATAAGACTCCTTCACACAGTGAAAGTAAAATTATGTTCTACTACGACTTCAAAAGAATAGCTTCAAATATTTATCAAAAATTCTGAAAAATATAATACAAAATAAAAGTATCAGCACTAGATACTGCTATTTTGATATCTATCGATGTATAGTGGATAAAATATATCCAACACAATTCGATACTATTGGAATATATATATCGATATGTTATTGACTGTCCTTGTTTAGTGCCTGGTACAGCTGACTATGACTGACTGAGCTGCCAGTGCCTGTGAAAGACAGTTCTGTTTTTCCGATTAGTAAAAGTTTCTGTGTGAATAATGTTTTGTTGATGCTTTGGGGAGTGACAGATCCTCCTCATCGCACGCTGCTCGACACGATCTTGACAACTGTAGGGGTCTTCCACCGGACCCCTATAGGTGTATATATCCTTTAGATTCTGTGTATTATTTCCTTGCGCAGATCTAGACACTGTTCAGTAAGTTGCTTCCTTATTACACGTCTGTGCTTCCGCCCTACGAAATCTAAGTGCTTCTGCCCTACGAAATCTAACCCAGTTCGTGAATAACGGCACTTTGAATGGCTAATTCATTGCGACATGCTCTCATTTGCACATAATTAATACCAAAAGCTCCTTTGTGCGAAGCTTATGTCACTGGTCAATGAAACCAGAACTAGTTCATTTACATTTAGGGTGATAGAAACAGAGTTTGTAGAAGACAGTTTTAATTCCAGCGAACTGAATGCTGATAATCCTGGAAATGTTGAGCTACAATTCACAACTCAAACGTTGTAGTTTCAAATGTATAATTTACTTAACATAAGAATGAAGACAAACAGAACTGGCATTCTACCAGCCAGAACGTGGAATGCTTGATCCCTCAATTGCGTAGGTAAAACAAGGAGTTTAAAAATTGGAATGGGTAACTTGAAGTTAGCTAGAGTCTGAATTACTGAAACACCGTGGTAGCAAGAATAAGACTTCTGGTCAGGTGAGTCTTGACTCAAACAGAAAACCAAATAGGGGCAATGCGGGGGTAGGTCTAATAATAAATAAAGAAATAGGATACGAGGGTGAGCGGCTATGGACAGAGAAGTGAACGTGCTATCATAGCCAAGACAGACATGAAGCCAACACCCATCACATTAGAACAAGTTTATATGCAAACTAGCTCCTCAGATGAAGAGATTGAAAGAATATATGATGAGATAAAAGAATTTATTCGGACAGGTAAGGGAGATGAACATTTTATGGTGACAGGGGAATGGAATTCAATAGCAGGGAAAGGAAGAGAAGGAAAAGCAGCAGGAGAACACCGACTCAGCGAAACGAACGAAGAGTAAACCTCCTCGAAGAATTTTGTGGAGAGCATAATTTAATCACCGTTGACACTTGTTTTAAGAATCGTATAAGAAGACTGCATCCATGGAAGAGGCCTGGGGGTACTGGAAGGACTCAGATACACCATATAACCGTTAGAAAGAGGTTTCTGAAGTAGATCTTAAGCTGTGAGGTACTTCTAGTGGTAGACGTAAACTTAATTT
Organism: Schistocerca americana; assembly: GCF_021461395.2. Lineage (NCBI taxonomy): Eukaryota > Metazoa > Arthropoda > Insecta > Orthoptera > Acrididae > Schistocerca > Schistocerca americana. Next base: position 118,516,791 of record NC_060119.1, read on the forward strand.
GCAACAAGGGTCATGGATAGACGACATTCCATCAGTATTATTGAGATCCTGGGAGGAGCCAGCCATGATAAAACTATTCATCGTGGTCCTTAAGATGTATGAGACACGCAAAATAGCCTCAGACTTCAACAAGAAAGTAATAATTCGATTTCCAAAGGAGGCAAATGCTGACTGGTGTGATGTTACCGAACCATCATTTTACTATGTCATAGTTGAAACATGCTAATACGAATTATTGACAGAAGAATGGACAAACTGGTAGATGCAGATTTCAGGAACATCATTTTGAGATCCATGAAATGTAACACGCGAGATCATTCTGAACCTAATACTTATTTTAGAAAATACACTGCAGAAAGGCAAACCTAGGTTTACAATACAATATATTTTGAATTAGAGAAAGCTTTTGCAAGTCAATTTAAAACCTTGGTATGCGGGGCATGTGCAGAAAGACAATGCGCGCACTGTAAACACTATCGCCACCAAACAACCAAAGATGACCAACGTCAGAAGTCATCAAAAGCGAATATTGATTACCAACGGGAGAGCGAGTAACAGTAACATCGTCCCTCTGTTGTTTGATCAGGGAGAGAGCAGAAGAATTTAAACAAAAACCTCCGTCTACATTTATATTGTCACTGGCTATTTTAATGTCAAATTCTGCCTTAAAAACACCTCAATAGCTGCAGGTGTATGCCAAAGTGTCCGTGTTGTTATGTTCCACAGAGTGACCTGTGCCAAGGCATTGTTCGGCTCATCTAATCCGGCTCTTCTAAGAGTCTGTGACGCTTATACTCTCAATACCACGCTCCTTCACATACATATTGTCTGACCGATGTACCACATGTCACGACTGCAAGGGGCGCGGTAGACCCCCGCCTTATACAAACCAATATTTGTTTGATAATCGAAAAACACTCTTCACACTGTGTTTCCGCAGAATACGATCAGTCCTGTTGGAAATGCTACCTGCACTAGGCAAGAAAGCCGTAGATTTAAGTACCACCTCAATTTTTTCATCACTCGCCCGGTTCATGGTTGGTGAACAGCGCAACACGCATCTGTTCCGTCTTTTACTATAACCATACTTGCGAAAGGTGGCTTTGAGGTGGGCTAGCTCAGCTGACAAACTTTCAGGGCCTGATATGACGTGGGAGGTATGAAGCACATCCCTGCGGCCCATCAATCATCCCCCTGATCAACTCATCCTGGAGGAGAGGCAGACGCCCTCTTTCATCTCCACCGTGAAACGAGCATTAGGTGGATTGGATTGATATGTTCTAAAAGGCTGTTTCAGTTCTCACTACCGCGAGGGCAAACGACAACTGTTTCGTCTACGTATTTGAAAAAAAGCATATTTCAATGTCATATGCTCAAGGGTACGTTGTTCGAAATCTTCCATAAACAGACTGGCAATAACAGGTGACGAAGGGGTACCCATCTACTTGTTCACAGAACTGTCCTTCGTATAAAGAGATTGGAAGTCAACACATGTGAAAATATTCTTATATGGCTATGGTTCTGGCAATACCGGCCATGACCTGTGTGGATGCACACATATTAAACGAACTCTTACGGGGCGTGGTAAGAATGTCTTCCACGAGTAATGAGTGTTGGGTAGGGACACTACGAATGTAGTGTGTGGACATATAAGGTGAGAATGTGGGTCTCGCGGGAGACGTGTGCGAGATTGTCCCTGCAGTCGCACTATAATCTGCGCCCTCGGTGGCTCAGATGGATAGAGCGTCTGCCATGTAAGCAGGAGATCCCGTGTTCGAGTCCCTGTCGGCGCACACATTTTCACCTGTCCCCGTTGATATAAAATGGCTCTGAGCACTATGGGACTTAACATCTGAGGTCATCAGTCCCCCAGAACTTAGAACTACTTAAACCTATCTAACCTAAGGACATCACACACATCCATGCCCGAGGCAGGATTCGAACCTGGGACCGTAGCGCTCGCGCGGTTCCAGACTGAAGCGCCTAGAACCGCTCGGCCTGTTGATATATATCAACGCCCGTCAGCAGTTGAAGGTATCAATACATAATTCTAATTTAGTGTGAAAATAGATTTGTTAATTCCACTTAAAAAGTAATGTCAAGCAACTGTAACAAGTCTGACAGAAACGTGAGTGGATAGAGCGACCATATCAAAACCTACTAGAATATGAGAGTCATTCAAACACAATTCGTCTAATTGATGTAAGAAACGCGACCTATTAGTGCGTCCAACAATGTAGTAAGGGGTTTTGCTGCACGTTGTGTCAGGGCATTATTATCGGCGGTTGTCAAAGACATCCAGCTGCATTCCAATATGTTGTTTAAACAGCGTAACCTATAGTGCCAGCTCTGCTAATTTTGTCCTAAAACGTTTATGCTATGAGTAAATAACGGCTTGAATAAATACAGGAACCTCTCTTTCGAACGGAGATTTGACAACCAGAGATTTCAGTTTGGAAGTCAGCACAAAAATAACACGATTGCTACGATTAATTTTAATTTTCAGACTTTGTAATGACTGGTCACAGTATCTAGCCATTCACAGAGACTCCTAGCCACAAAACTTAAAGGTGTAACGTTACTCGTACCTAGTAGCCCACACGTACGAAAATCGCTATACTGAAGAGGCACACCAAGGAGTCTGACTCGCTGAAAAGGATATTTTGGCATAATAATGTGGTAGTGACATTCGTCTAAAAGCGCTAGCCACGTAGCAACTGCCGGGGCCGAACTTTACCTTAAACTTATCTTCGGTAATCTAAAGGCCTTTAGACAGTCAGATAGTCTAGCTCGAGCTATCCAGGTGAAATGCACGCAAACTCCCAGGAGAGAACAATACCAGAACAGCAGAGGCGTCCAGAGATCTTTAGCAGGAGTCACTGTTGACGGCTAGTGGTACAGCGTGAAGTTGCGGAACAGGTTGCAGGTAAGACACACCCAGAACAATATAACTGCCAGATACATTTCGCATTTTACAACTCCTGTCAGTTGTACGTACCTGATTATCTCTCTCTTTTTCGAGGGGCTATAGCGTTGTAGCGTCCTGTCCTTCCAAGTTAGCCATTAAACCTCCTTCACTTAATTATTCTCATCCCACTTCGCTTCTTAGTTCGAATCTCTCTACAAATTTTTAATAGGCACCTGTGGAACGGTGGTCTGATCATTTAATATTAAAAGACTACGACCAAGGTGTGGACGGGGCCAAGGAGTTGACATATCAGGCGTGATTCAACACACAAATAATTTATTCATAACATTCAATACATAACACCAACTACGTAAATCCTGCTTCGATGCTTACAATTGCCCAAAATGGGAGGGCCACCACTTTCGAATTGGAAAGGCTTTAATTTAAGAAACTAAAACGCCTATTATAATTTTAAAAAATAATACAATACATAAGTCAGCGCTAAGCGAACGCACTCTTACATCTTTAATTATTAATCACAAAGCGTGGGTTTACCACATTTAAATTCTCATTGCAATATAAAACAAATACATGAATTCACAACACAGCATGGCTTCAAAATTTCTACCTGGACAACCTATGGTCCTAAAACTTTCGTATTACATTCCAGCCAATCACATTAATAACTTATAAGCACGATTGGTAAAATACAAACGTTTGCACTATGATCAATTTTAATAATCCACAATCACTCAAAAAACATCAGAAGTTCGATACGGAGCATGTAAGCCTGTTTATACAATCTTTCGGACCAAAATAGGCACGAGGGCCTCCATAACAGAATTGCGCTAGTTGCTTTTAGGATAGGTGCTCCCATTAGCTTAATCACTGAGCAGATATTTACTTAAGCGACAAGTAAGATAGTTAATGCAAATAGAAGGTATTTCTAAAGGTTTTTTTCCTTCCTGCCTTTTAACAAGGGGGTTCTAGTAAGGTGTAAATTACACTTTGAGGAGACGCAATAGCAATCTAGCGGGCACGCCTTCACGAGGACGCCGTGCCACTACACACGTGCTAAACTAGCCGCGTATCCGCTGTTCAAGCCAAACATTAACACAGTTCCATATTCCTGACACCCAAATAGTCGGGATCAAAACAAAACCAAAAATCCCAAGAGCGCAAAATCCAGCATAGCTTCAGAACAGATCTTACTTCATGCGCCTTCACGAATACAGGTATCGAAATGAAAACAAGAACGTGTAACAACATTCCCTAATCAGCACAATGTTCTTCCTTAGGTCCCGGTGGCGCTAGACAACGCTGACATGCCAATGTTAACAAACCTCTAAGGCAACACCCTCCAACTGACAAGCCGAAACCAATGTGACCCCTTATCAGCTCCGTGACAGGACTCGAACCCCCAATTACTGTCAGTGCAACTCACTTAGAATAAATATAGCGCAAATAGTATGGCGGACACTTATACCCAGGGATTAACAGAACACTAGACTGAACCAGAATTAACCTTAATAATACAGCACTAGATCTTGGGAGACAAGGAACTAACTCCCCACCCGAAATTCTGCAACCACAGGGCGGGAGGATGAACTACCAAAACATAGAACTGCAAACGTACACAAATAACTACCAAAATACACCACTACACGGGTTAGCAACGATGCGTGGAGGAATCTGCACTGTCAGAATTGCACCAGTGAACAGAACAGAGGATTTCCAAGGCGGTGGCCACATGGCGGGAAAGACGGCTGGATGAACTCAATCCCAAAGGACGATCAACTTGAAACATTCACACTTATCTTCTTTTCTCCTTTCCCTCGGCGCACTTCGTCGTTTGTCCGGGACTGCTGTGCACAATTCTGAGCCGTCTCCAGTCGTCTCGGCAGACCCGACCCAGCCGAACTGCTCCCGGACTCAAACCCCCGCCGAACGGCGGCTCCACCGCCCCATGATGGTTACTGTTTGTTTGCCTTCGTCGATGCAGTCGATGATTAGACTGCCATTCGCCTCCCGCGGACAACCAGTGAAGAGCGGACAGAGGGGCCCAACCAGGCCGGCGTTGCTCCACGGGTAGAAGTGCGGGTTCGATAACAACAGCCGTACGCGGAAGGCAGGATGTCGACGTCACCAGAGCAGATACGAAGGCCACTGCGCGACAACCTCCTCCAGCGTGACTGCGCTCGCCTGTAAATAGTACAGGCCAAAGAGTCTGCTGTAGTAAACACGTGAGTCGGTCGTGTTACCAAACTACGGTTTCTAAGTACACCAAAGACAGAACTCGCAATCGATACTGGGTACACTACGGGCGGGAGTTCAAACGAAAGAGCTTCATAAAAGACCAACCCTGAACAACCGCGGAAAAACGAAATAGAAGCGAAGCAATAAAAGACAGCAACGAGATGCTAGAGCCTGATCACGCCCAAACACTATCGATTACCAAAAATATTGGCTCCACACGACGCTCAGGAAACGAGTCGTGGAAAGATGGAAGTACACACGGCTCAACCTGTTCACATCTAGTCATGAAAGATTGACAGACCAACAGAAATTTAGGATCACGATCTCTGTAGCACGACAAATTCCCTCACAGTGGGTGATCATCCCGCTGGCAACTTAGGCCAATAGTAGTGTACGATACAGACCAAACACAGAGACTTTGGGAACCCCTGTCCCTGCATTCCTGATCTTGTTAAAGAACGTGCCGCACCTCGCAGAGAAATATCTCCCCATCAAGGCGAATCATTCATCCTCGAGATTCTGACACGTACACTTTGAGAACAAAGCTCTCATGCCGTTAACTGTGATAAGAGTTACCAGTGAAGAGAAAGACTGCACCCATGCCATGCGTCGTGTCATTGGTGTTACACATATGCTTGATCATGTGATGGAGATTGATCGACGGTACATCCCATGAACACAGGTACAACACCGAACGTATTTTATGCAAACTGTCACCGTAGAGACATCGCAGATGCAAATAAGGACTGTACAGAATATTTATTTAATTAAATGATCGTTCCAGTTGCTCTGTAGAACTTTACTTCGTCCATTATTTGATACTTAATCTGCCCTCTATATGATAGCTATATATATGTATATAATTGAAGATGTAAAAACAAGGCTTATATATGTAAATGTAAAGATAGATTATAAAACTCACAGCAGAGAAGTAATGTTAGAACGATATAAGTACAAGTCTGGTAGATTTAAAATCTTTTTCGTGTAATGATATCGTGAGGATATGGTCAAGACTGTATAATTCATTACACTGTAATTGTTCTTTGGGTTTATAAAGGCTTATGTTTCGATATTTTAGGAAATTTCAATTTGTATCTTTTATAAGAGGCTAAGTATAGTTTTTAAGTAACATGTAAAGTAATTGCAGTGAAAGGGGCAACCAAGTCAAGTGTAGAATTACGTTTTTAATATGCCAAAGCTGAATTAGAGAGACCTGCAGAAATTCTTGTCACAGCGTCATGGACTGCTTACAGAGCTTGTTTACAAACATCGAGATATCATTTGGATACAGTTACGAATTTGAGGAGTAACTTCAAAGACGGTATCGGTAACGTGGCATCTCATGTCCCAAAAACTGTATACAGTTCTCGTTGAGGGTGTCCTCTCTTGGATTTTTTAGATGGGCCCATGCTTTTATTTCTTCAAAAGCATCCATAAAGTATCATTTACTCTTTAAAGTTACTCCTCATATTCGTAACTGTATCTATATGTCATCTAGATGTCTGTAAATACGCTGTGTAAGCAGTCTACGATTCTTCCAATCTATGCTAACATCCAAGCTACGTTAACAACTTTTGCACTTCAGAAGTTTACACCTGATTTGGATGCCCCATCCACTGCAACTATGTTACATTTTATTTAAAAACTCATATTTAGCTTCTTACTTACCTGTATAAAACATAAAAACTGCAGTTTTCTAAAACGTCAAAACATAAATCTTCATAAGCCCAAAGACCTACTGCAATGTAACGAATTATACAGTCTTGAGACGACCATATTTTCACGGTATCACTAGACAAGCGAGATTGTAAGTCTGCCATACTTATTCTTACATATTTTGGACGTTACTTCTCTATTGCAAGTTTTATAACCTATGTATACATGTACATATAAAAGCCTTGTTTTTCCTTCTTCAATTATATATATGCATATGTATATCTATAATATTTATGGCACAGTGATTCTCGCTGGGTTTTCATCTGGGATGAACCTGGAACCAGATACCAACCCCTCAATGTCATTGAAAGGGACTTGTATGGAGGTCGTGGTTTGATGGTGTAGGGTGGGATTATGATTGGTGTACGTACACCCCTGCATGTCTTTGAGAGGAACTTTAACAGGTCAGGTGTATCGGGACGTCATTTTGCACAAGTATGTGCGCATTTTGAGGTGTACAATGGGTCCCACCTTCCTCCTGATGGATGATAACGCACGGCCCCACCGAGCTGACATCGTGGAGGAGTACCTTGAAACAGAAGATATCAGGCGAATGGAGTGGCCTGCCTGTTCTCCAGACCTAAACCCCATCGAGCACGTCTAGGATGCTCTCGGTCGAAGAGTCGCTGCACATCTTCAAACCCCTACGATACTTCAGGAGCTCCGACAGCCACTGGTGCAAGAATGGGAGGCTATACCCCAGCAGCTGCTCGACCACCTGATCCTGAGTATGCCAACCCCTTGTGCAGCCTATGTACGTGTACATGGAGATTGTGGTGTCACCGCCAGACACCACACTTGCTAGGTGGTAGCCTTTAAATCGGCCGCGGTCCGTTAGTATACGTTGGACCCGCGTGTCGCCACTGTCAGTGATTGCAGACCGAGCGCCGCCACACGGCAGGTCTAGAGAGACGTCCTAGCACTCGCCCCAGTTGTACAGCCAACTTTGCTAGCGATGGTTCACTGACAAATTTCGCTCTCATTTGCCGAGACGATAGTTAGCATAGCCTTCAGCTACGTCATTTGCTACGACCTAGCAAGGCGCCATTATCATTTGCTATTTATCTTGTGGAGCATGTACCGTCAGACCGATGTTCACCAATTATGGATTAAAGTTAAGTATTCCAGAAGCTACGTACTATTTTTGCTACTATAAAGCCCTTGACCTGTTCCAGACCTCACGCTAGCCTGCGTGAGCTTAACGCGTGCCTTTCGGCTTCCCGTCATAGTGGATTGGCTGTCTTGCCAATCCACAACAGTGATCATATCCCATATTGATGTCGGCGTACATGCGCAGGAAACAGTGGCGTTTTGTAGCACATATGTTTCGGGACGGTTTTCTCAACTTATCACCAATACCGTGGACTTACAGATCTGTGTCGTGTGTGTTCCCTATGAGCCTATGCTGTTAGCGCCAGTTTTGTGTAGTGCCACGTTGTGTGGTACGACATTCTTCAATTATCCTCAATTTATGAGCATGAGTGTGGCTAGTAGTCTAATTGTATTCGTTACAACGCTCTGCATGAGTGGCCCATTGTACAGTAATGCACTTACTGCTCTCAGGGTGTCAATAAATCATGAAGTAATATGAGCTAGAAATACCAAACATGAACACGTAAATCTGCTTACCATTTCGTTCTTTATAGCTCTAATATCATAACCTGAGAATGGGACCAGTGGGAGAACACATGTATGCCGTAACAATCGTTCTCATTTATAACTGGTCGTGAGAACAGTAGGGAGAAGCTGAACAGGCTTCAGTGGCAGACATTACAAGAGAGACGTTTAGAGTTGTCAGGTGCCCCGATTAATGGGGACTGTCCCGATTTTGAATTTCAAGAACCGGTCTTCCGGCTACTTCTTTCGGGACGTTCAAATGCCTCGGTTTGTCACCTTTTTGATTCTTGCCAAACCGATAGCACCCCCTCTATTCGGCGACCACCACGCCGTGTTTCTCACAATCATGCTCTCGCCACTCTCAATCTGCAACTTTAGGCGCAGTGATTCTGATTGTTACCCTATTCAGCTGATTAGAAACCGTTTGAAAAGATATTTATATAGATATATATTTCTACAACTTCTGTATGCAGCTTACTACCGATGTAAGTAAACTTTACTGAAGCTAGTAATTACAAAAATGGTTCAAATGGCTCTCAGCACTATGGGACTTGACTTCTGAGGTCATCAGTCCCCTAGAACTTAGAACAACTTAAACCTAACTAACCTAAGGACATCACACACATCCATGCCCGAGGCAGGATTCGAACCTGCGACCGTAGCGGTCGCGCGGGTGCAGACTGCAGCGCCTAGAACCGCTCGGCCACCCCGGCCGGCTAGTAATTACAGTACGACAACTTTTTAAACGACTCCTTCCACTCTTGCTCCGATCGTGTCGGGTCGCTAAAAGTCGGCAGACATCGTGGCGTTTCTCGTTGCTCCCAACACTTCCGGTCCAACAGTCTGCCATGTAATAAATGCACTGTTGTAGTTTACGATGTCATTGGTTTTCTACTTATTGTCATTATCACTTGAAGGTATTTTATTTAGTATTTATTACTACAAATAATGCCATATTTGAATGTGAGCGTCCTTACAGTGCACAATTGCGAAACTTTGTTAATTACATGTGACATTGCTACAGTAATGGATGATCGGCCAAAATTAATGTAATCAGCAATGCACGAAATGCTGTTAACTGCTTAATCCCTGCACTGCTCCCTCCCCTCACTCTCCTCTAAGGTGAACTCTTTAAAAATTTGTTTACTGTACGTAAAATGTAGTCTCTTAATTCATGACGAAATTTCTAAATGTCGTATTTTATAATTGTTTTGCATTATCCGGAATGCCAAAGACAAAGTACACATCTTCTGACGAACATAGCGACAATTATCCCTTTTATTAAAAAAAGGCACAACATAAAACGAAGCCCTCTGCAAACTCTGTAACACATATTTAAGTATTGGTCATGGAGAAATTGCAGATATAAAGGAGCACGTTGGGAAGGAGAAACATAAATCCAACGTATCATCCTCAAGTACAACTAAACCTCTCACAAAATATTTTGTAAAACACGATAGTTTAGAAGAAGAAAACGTTACTGCAGCAGAATTATGTTTTGCATACCATGTGGTCAAAAAACATCAGTGTTTTGCTTCTACGACTACCTTACTAAGTGAATATCAAAAAAATTTAAATACTCAAATAATTTCCACTCAACATGCCTCAACTATAACAAAAACAACGTATTTAATTAATAAGTTCTTGAATCTCAGTCAGTGGATCTTATTCATCATTAACTTCAAAGTTGTCCATTTCATAGCATTAGCACTGACACAAGTAATGATTAAAATGAAAACGAAGTTTCCACTCTTGATTCAATATTTTTACCAAGACAGGCATAAATATAAAATAACTGAATCTGGGAACATTAAAAGGGGAGACGTTAGATATTGTGGTCAGTTTTTGTGTATGGCTTTTAAATGATTTAAAAGGTGAGGTGAAGAAATGCATTGTATTTGGAGGCGACGATGCTAAAGTTATATTTTGGAGGACGAGAGAGACCTGGTACTAATAATGTACAAACTAGAAATTGAGACATAATTGAAGGAATTAGATGCCCTGATCACATATTACATAGTACACTGCAAACAGTGGTTGACCTATCATCGTGTAACATTGATAAAATAATTAAAATGAACGTTTTGTAAAGTTATTTGATGCTTAAAATTTTTTGTTAAAGGGAAAATCACCCAAAATTCTGATTGACTGACTATTTTAAACTGTGAACAATAACACTGAAGAAAATATTTGATGTTTTCATGGATGATTTTGGGTAAAATACCTGAGTCGAAAGCCGTAGAAATATCGGTGGAATATTTGAAAACAAAAGTTTTAATTTAAATGACACATTTTTATATTACAAAATCACTACAGTAAAAGCCATTCTAATCTATGAATCACAGTGTCCACAATGGAAAAACGAAGCAGCTTCCCAAAAATCAGTAGTTGTATTTTCCAAATTACAAACGAAATTTCACGTGCAATATAAAGTTGTATATTGCACGTACGAGTTTTCCATAGTTCGTGTCAACGGTAACGTAGAAAGAATATTATCTGTGATGGAAATAAAGTGGACAGAGTACTAAAAATGGAGAAGAATAAACTCTCAGTCGTTACTGTTGAAATTAATCTTCTATGCTTGGAAAATCATGATTTTTGATTGTCACGAAGTGCACGATTATTTTTTTAAACAATAAGGCTCTACTAAAAATGGCCAAGTCAAACGCAAATTACAAAGAAAAGGAATAAAAGTTCAGGTTTACTTCTGTGATATTGTAGTTAAGTTGTAAAATATATGAGATTATTTTGTGGTTATTTATTTTACTCCTAAAAACGTATATACCTTATGGAGACACAAATATAGTTCACTCTTCACCACACACCGTAAAGTATTATTATTGATGCAGATGTAGATGTGTTTCTCCCCATAGTAAAAAGCCTTAATACTTGCCGTATGCTGGCCGGAGTGTCCGAGCGGTTGTAGGCGCTACAGTCTGGAACCGCGCCACCTCTACGGTCGCAGGTTCGAATCCTGCCTCGGGCATGGATGTGTGTGCTGTGCTTGGTTAGTTACGTTGAAGTAGTTCTAAGTTCTCGGGGACTGATGACCTCAGAAGTTAAGTCCCATAGTGCTCAGAGCCATTCGAACCATTTGAACCTTGCCGTATGGTGGTACCTAAATAAGAGCACTCTCAGATTATATTCTTATATCTGCCCCATTGTTGGTTAAGGTAAGGACGGAGGGGGGAATTAAAGGAGGAAAGCTGTGGTTTAACGCTATGCTGTCGTTATTGGCGGAGCATAAGAACATACAGAACAATGACGGGAAGGAAATCGACCTCGTCTTTTCAGTGGATTCATCCCTGTCCTTGGCTTCATAGATGTAGGCAAAGAATGGGGAACCTAACTTTAGCTTGCCGGGAGGGGCTTCGAGTCGCTGTTCTCCTGAATGCCCGTCCAGAGCTCCAACTCGCTCCATTAAATAGGACAGTCCTGTTTCACAGGACACTATAGGGTAATCTCAAAAGAACTGCATCGCTCCGAAGCGTACATTTCCAGTAGCATCCCTCCAGATTTGAAACCTGTTAGCGAGAAATTTAAAGTTTCCAGTCTTAGGCTTTTCTCGCAGGAGAGCTTCTAGAAAAGCTTTGGGTCCCTTTAATTCTGTTATGGTAAGTGATACTCACTGAAATAAATTGAAAAGTGTGAGACTACAGCTCGTATTTAAATATTTCAGATTCATCTATTTATATTATGGTAATCATGTATTACACTGTGCAACACGCTCACCCTGATTGCCTCTCATTGCAACGCATAATTTTGAAATTTGGCTCAAAGCTGCCAACAGAGTCCTATGTAATGGTGCAAAAGCGTAGCGTGACATTCTGCGATGTCACCCTGGGGCTCGATGACGCTTCAGACAGCGAGGTGTCGATAAATGCCAAAAAAAAAAAAAAAAAAAAAAAAAAAAAAAAAAAAAAAAAAAAAAAAAAAAGACAAGACTACAACTCGAAAGTTCATGTGACGTATATGGTGGGTTAATGGTATCACGTTAGCACTAAAATCATGCCCAACGCTACTTTGGACGCCTCACGCGAATGGGTAGGACGTCACACCCCCTCTTACGCACATTTCACCCCTTCCTTTGACGTCTGTGCAGTGGAGATCCAGATAGCGACGCCCAGCTTTGAAATCACGCGGTTTTTCTTATGGATAGCCGAGAATATATTTCAGGCACACCGATGTTTGGAATCGACACGAAATGGCCTTGTGGGTGGCATAACGAATGCTTCCTCTGAGGCGTTGATTCCCACGCATTTCGCGGTCGAAAACGACATTTTGCAGTGCAGTGGGCAACATGAAGACGTTCTTTAGAGCCGTTGACGCTTTCGGCACGCCGTCGGACAATGTAGAATGAATGGAGGCAAAAAATTTGCCGAAAAAATCACTCAAGTTTGTTTACCGTATCCAGTCATTCTACTTTAATTTTTCACATCCAAACGAATTGTTGCACGAGGATGACAGGATGTTTCCAAGTTACGACTGACACCTTCCTACTTACTGACCCATTATTAATCTTTCTAAACGTAGGTGTATTTCTATACCGAAGGTGAATTATTTTCATTTGAGTGTGAGATATACAAGGGAATGAGATATTAGAAAGTAAATTTAGTTATTAGTAGATTGAGTATAGCTGAAGTTGTTTTTGTGTTGAGTTCATCATACCCACCACACGCCATTTTACTAGCAACCCATTTTCAGAATACAGTCTTCTTTTTGTCGTGCCTTTGTCCCACATCGGCACAGGGTCGGATTTGTCATGCTTAGTTTAAGAGATGGCCGAATGCCATTCCTGTCACCACGTCGTTACCTCCCAGGGACGGAATATGTGTACTCAAACTGTCTGCGTGTAGCGCTGTTAATGTGAAAATGAACGAAAGCGTTTTTTGTTTCTAAATATTTTTGAATTTGTCATGAGGTAGTGGTTGGGTAACAGCTCGGTATTATTCACCTAGTGGGATGCGGGAAATCGCAAAAGCCACAGGCAGCCTTGTTGCCACCCCGACAATACGCACCGCTAACCGGGCGGGTAATTTGCAGAACACAGTGATTTGGTGATGTCGCCTTTAGCAGAAATGATTCATTGCTTTCTGTTTTGGGAAAATATGTCAGCGTTGTTGTATCAGTCGGACAACGTTGTTTATAGCTAAACGAAGAGACAATAAAATGAAAAGTATATATCTCTGTAGCTACGAATACTAATTACACTAATTGTTTTACAATATCTGAGCCACACTTAAGTCTTTCACTGTTGGGTCGCTTTGGTCCGCGTTGAACATGCGTTTTTGTTTCGTCATCTGCGACTAATAACGCCTGTAGTTTCACACTTTCAGAGGAAAACTTTTGCCTAAAATTAAATTACTTTATCTACTGTAGACAAACGCTAACTAGACTGGAAGTTAACGTCGTCTCATCCTGCTTTGATCAAACGTCAGGCACATCGTCAATTGCGCATATGTAAGGAGTTTTTGTGAATAAAACCGTCTACATCGCTTGATGTATGTCCTTCCTTATTATGTCTGTCAGCATCAAATCAGAACTTAGATCTCGTAAAATAGCATTCACTGTAAATCAATAAAATAATTTTTATTTATTGCCACCGAACGTTGTTTTACAAGTTTCAAGTTTTGAACTGATAACAGCATTAGCCGAAACTCTATTAAAAAAAAGGCGTATATTAAGCGATCTAGACGGTTATACTCACAAAATATTGACAACCGTCGCAGATTCATTGAGGAAATTTATTTCCTTTATTGATAAATGTGTAAGGAGTGCCTAAAAATAACTGGATTGTTAGTGATCTGCGGCAGCAATACTGCTTAAGTGAGTAACCGGAAGTAAATAATTTAGCAAATAACTCGGCAAAACGAAACGGCCTGTCTTGTGTTTATGTCGAAGCACAGCTGCAAACAAAGTTTGTAACATTTCTACACAATACTGGCTGATTGCAAGTAAACGTCTTGATGCACACAGTGTGCTCAAGCACTTAGATACGACTTCGTTTCTACCAGTTACGAAGCCGACGCTCGTTTGATCTGTCCAGTATGAATGGAAGCAATCCAGATCATCTCAGAATAATTCGAGGTAATGACAGGAAATCGAACCCAGGACGTTCACTTCAGCAACAGCGAGTGGCACCTCTAATGCCTGGATGGGGCCAATTGATGGCTGCCAACGATTTCAAAACATATAATTGTTATCTGTTGTAGATTTAATGATGTGTCCAATCAGGCCCTTGTGTAACACTCTAATTCTTTTACGTCAGCACCAAGTGATCGCCATCAACGCCTAAGGCGAGAAAGTTCAACGTTATGCAATGTAAAGTGTCAAGGGAAACAGGTGCAGGTAGATTGTACGTATTAAGAGATAATCTCTTACGACAACGTAATGCCAGAGGCGAAGGGGTTTGTTACCAAAACAAAGAGAGATTTGTTTTTTCCTCATTCAAATATTTCCACACAGACACTGAAAATGAGTTTCGCACTGCTGAAAAAGAAATCACATTCGTGCAAGTGAGTTCTTTTAAAGTTTACAACACTTGTTAAGCCTTGGACGTACGCAAATAAAGCTTTGGAAATGACTTTAGTATAAGAAACATTATTAGAAACATTATTTCCCATGCTACGTTAGGTAATTAGTAACAAACGGAAACCAAGCACATGAAACGTTAAACAGCAAGCAGGTTTCATTCACGATGGTCATTTGACTCCAAGCTGTTAAGAACGAGAAAGATAAGCATTGTTTACAAATATCTGCTGCCCTGCAGCTGAGCCTCAGGACTAGTACAACAGTCTGTGACTGTCTTTCAAGAGTGACGTAATTCAATTAATTTTTAGTCATTGCAGTCACAGGGCTGTTGGCTGTAAACACATCGTCAACCACTGCATATTTAAGAAACGAAAAACCTGGTTCTGAGGACATTACGTCTTGCAAGTATGGCTAGGCTTAACACAACGAACACTTGGTACATGACAAGGAAACCTACAAAAGACCCAAAAACGAGTGCCAGTATAGCAGTATAGCTCTTAACAGCCTGGATCATTACACACCATGGATCATCCGCTATCGAGGTCTTTACAGAACTATCGACAAACAGCAAGGCATGGATCGCTGCTCTTTTGTAAAGCAAGCTTCTCTACATTGGACTGATCTGATTTAGGGAAACGGAGGACTATGTAGAAAGCATGTTCGTTCTAGTCCATGAAGTTTTAATCAAAGTGTGATATATTGTAAAACAATAGCGTCTGTATAACTGTTCCAAAGTTAATGAGACACCACTTCAATCGCCAGCCCTTAACTCCATAGAGAATTCATAGGACGAACAAGATAGAACTATCAGGTGAAATATAATCAACACGAAAGAAACTGTGAAGTTGAAGGAAGAACTGGAACTAACTGCATCTGAGTATACCTCAAGATCTTACAAACCAGAAAGGATATCCTACGAAGTACTGAATCCCTATATTATTGCGCTATTCAATAACAATTACTTGGTGACTGAGTGTTAAAAACACTACTACGTTACTGTGTGAAATATTATTTAATAAAATATTCTCTTATTATTTTAAGCAACAAAGCATATTCTATAGTTTATATTTATTGAGATACGGCATTTTTTATCTTTTTGAAACTGTATTTGTTTGTAAGCGCATGTGTGAAAACACACACTGCTGACTGTTAACAAAGCATGCAGAATAGTTTTCATACATATGAGTGGCCGCAAAACTTTTTAATCAACAGAACTTCGTACGTTGTCCTGGACGGCGAATGTGCATCGCAGATCAAGGTATCATCAGGTTTGCCCCAGGGAAATGTGATTAGACCGTTCTTCTACTCTACATGCGAATACATAAACGATTTGGCGCAGAGAGTGAGCAGAAATCTGCGACTGTAGTGTGTGGTAAAGTGTCCTGAGTGACTGTAAGAGGATAGAATATCTATTTGGTGTAATGAATCTCAGATAGCTCTAAATGTGAGAAAATGTGAGTTAATGAAGATCAATCTGAAAAACAATCATGTAGTGGTTGAATACTGAATTAGTGGTGTCATTGTTCTGAATGTAGTACTTTAGACAGTAACGTCGATGAAATACGCTCATGCTCATAAATTAAGGATAATTGCAGAATGTGGTGCCACACAAAGTAGCACTACACAAAACTGGCGCTAATAGTATAGGCACTTAGGGAACACACACGACGCAGATCTGTAAGTCCACGGTATTGGTGATAAGTTGAGAAAACCGTCTCGAAACATATGTGCTACAAAACGCCATTGTTTCCTGCGCATGTGCCCCGACATCAATATGGGATATGATCACCATACACACGTACACAGGTCACACAACGGGTTCGCATATTCTTGATCAGGTGGTCGAGCAGCTGCTGGGGTATAGCCTCCCATTCTTGCACCAGTGCCTGTTGGATCTCCTGAAGTGTCGCAAGGGTTTGAAAACGTGCAGCGATACGTCAACCGACACCTTCCCAGATGTGCTCGATGGGGTTTAGGTCTGGAGAACAGGCAGGCTACTTTATTCGCCTGTTATCTTCTGTTTCAAGGTACCGCTCCGCGATGGCAGCTCGGTGGGGCCGTGCGTTATCATCCATCAGGAGGAAGGTGGGACCCACTGCACCCCTGAAAGAGCGGACATACTGTTGCAAAATGACGTCCCGATACATCTGACCTGTTACAGTTCCTCTATCAAAGACATGCAAGGGTGTACGTACACAAATCATAATCCCACCCCACACCATCAAACCACGACCTCCGTACAGGTCCCTTTCAAGGACATTACGGGGTTGGTATCTGGTTCCTGGTTCACGCTAGATGAAAACCCGGCGACAATCACTGTTCAGACTATACCTGGACTCGACCGTGAACATAACCTGGGACCACTGTTCCAATGACCATGTACTGTGTTCTTGACATCAGGCTTTTCGGGCTCTCCTGTGACCAGGGGTCAGTGGAATGCACCTTGCAGGTCTCCGGGCGAATAAACCATGTCTTTTCAGTCTTCTGTAGACTGTGTGTTTGGAGACAACTGTTCCAGTGGCTGCAGTAAGGTCCAGAGCAAGGCTACATGCAGTACTCCGTGGCCGTCTGCGGGCACTGACGGTGAGATACTGGTCTTCTTGTGGTGTTGTACACTGTGGACTCCCCGTACTGTAGGACCTGGACACGTTTCCTGTCTGCTGGAATCGTTGCCATAATCTTGAGATCACACTTTGTGGCACACGGAGGGCCCGTGCTACGAGCTGCTGTGTTTGTCCAGTCGCCCTAGTATTCTACCCTTCATAGCGTCATCAATATGTGTTCTTTGAGCCATTTTCAACACACAATCACCATTAGCACGTCTGAAAACGTCTGCACACTTACTCGCTGCACCGTACTCTGACATGCACCAAGACACGTCTGCATAAGTGGACTGCTGCCCTCGCCACCGTGCGACGACCGCAGGTCCAATGCACCGCGTGATCATACCCCCAGGTGATTTAAACCCGCAAACCGCCCACCAGAGAGTTGTTTCACCATGTATCACCATTATCCTTAATTTATGAGCATGAGTGTATATAGGCGTAACCTTGCAAAGCTATGTGAAATGGAACTAGTACGTAAAGTCGACTGTAGAGAAGTCGAATGATCGTCTTAGTCTTTTTTGGAGGAATCTAGGAACGTGTAACTGATCTATAAAGGACACAGCATGAAGAACAGTTGTACGACCCTCACTTGAGCACTGCTCAAGTGTTTGGGATTCAAACCAAGTCGGATTAAAAGAAGTAGTCGAAGTAGTTCAGAGGCGTGCCGTTAGGCTTTTTACCAATAGATTCGATCAACACTCGATTATTACGGAAATGTTCTGTAAACAAATCGGAATCTTCAGAGAGGAGTTTGATGTTCTTTTCACGAAACACTGTTGAGAATGTTTGGATAGCCGGCGTTTGCTACGGACTGTAGAAAGATGCTTCTGCCTTCAACAAGTCTCAACACTGATTTTATTCCTGGCGACCTCAGCCCAGTAACTGCGGTGACAGCTTGAAATGACACAAGAGACGTGGATTCGACCAGTCAGTTGTGAGCAGGCAATATTCAGTAGTGGGCGTGCGGCTCTAGTGTGCCAACGTGGCTGTGTCACAAATCGCAGTGAAGCAGCATTTCCAAATAAAGTGTTCGAACATTCTCCAGAATGTTTGGAAGAAGAGGAAAGTGTGTGCATAGTTTTTCCCGCACTCCTTGACTTCCGAACAGAAACAACGATGCGTGGACGCCTGTCTTCTCTTGACTGAACTTGAAAACATTGTAAGGTATACGCGTGAAGGGAAGCGGCAGTAGTTTCTGTAATCTTCGCCACAGGGAGCTTGGTTCCGGAGCATGTGTGGAGAGCTCTTTCGGCTACTAGAGCTTTTCTTACGGGTAGATGACGACACTCTCTGCCTGTCTTGCTCCGGGTCAGGCGTGAGTTTTTACATTGGCTTGCACCGTTTGTTGTCGGTGATGGTGTGCCTATTTACTTTCGTGATGCCGTTATCTCCATCTCGAGATGGAACAAGGTAATGTCCGCCATAACATTTGCATCTGCTACGATTGCAAATGTACGAGCGATATGGCTGGGGAAGATTTTTTATTTTGCGAATCGTAATGTAGAAATTAGATTCATGGTGAGCAGAACATTGTCTCGGCAGCTATTTGGTATTTACCATGCGAGTCGTCAGGTAAATATTACATCACTCTTCGTCCTTATAAATGCACTTAATGTACAATCTATATCTAGTTAAACTGTTTAATTTACTAACAGAGTTTTATATTTCGATGCTTGTGTCCAAGTGAATGTTAGTTCATCCGTGTTTAACAGAGAACGTTCGTACTTTCAAAGAATAATCCTTTAACCATCCATATTTTCTCGGTTAAGAAACGGGAACTAAACATAATCAAGGATCTCTATACAAATATTGACTGATGACTTCAGGAGTTAAGTGCCATAGTGCCCAGAGCCATATACATATATATTTCCGTTTGAAAACTGCTATGCTCACACGCACTGAGCAGTTGTGTGAGCTCGCACGGATTGCAGGGTGTGAGCATGTTATCTGGACAACTTTATTATGGAGACGAAAACTTGTTTATAAAACTATTTTATTCATTCTACAAATGGAAACGATTTTTTGAGAAATTTTAAAGGTAGTCTATGCATGTGTAAGAATAAAATGTTTGTTTGTCAGAACTAATGATTGAAGAAAATCTTTGTCCCTCAGATAACTAATAAAATTTATGATTAGTGTTAATTTGCCGTCTTTGTTTTCATTGTGTCACAAATTACGCAACTGGTTGAGATTTCTGTAATTTTTGTAATGAGAGAATTTCGCAGTTGTTAGAGTCTTCTTATGTTGCACAGTCCTTTTTGTCAATAATCAGAGTTTAATTTTTGAAGAACGATTTTCTTTAAAGTGAAACCCACCTTCATCATTGTTAATAAAGTTTTGAATATTTTGTTGTGTACGCATTGCACCTTACGCCACACGTAGTGGCAGATTGTTTCTGCTGCATCTGCTGATTTGTATTTCTATTCGAAAACGTCAGTATATCTGACACAAAATGCCATGCTGAGCAAGAGGTAAGTCACTTTTATTTCAGGGCAGATCTCACCTTGCATCCTTATGAGGAAACTGTACGTAGTCAGAATTATCAGGTGTTGTGCTAAGCAAGAGGATTAGTTTTCAGTGTTGGTAATTTCATACTGTAACTTCCTGCCAGATTAAAACTGTGTGCCGGAACGAGACTCGAACTCGAGACCCGGGAGTCGTGCTTGGATAGCTCAGTTGGTAGAGCACTTGCCCGCAAAAGGCAAAGGTCCCAAGTTCGAGTCTCGGTCCGGCACACAGTTTTAATCTGCCAGGAATTTTCATATCAGCGCACACTCCGCTGCAGAGTGAAAATCTCATTCCGTAATTTCATACTGTTATTTTTTCTCAGTAGAACAGTAATTTATTTTTGTGGAAGTCAAACATTGTTCTTCATATCATGCAACTTTCATAAGACACTTCGGTATTGATTTTCAGTTATGTAGTTTACACTGAGCACACAGTTAGTTTCTTACGGCATTTAAAAAGATTAAGTTTAATCTTTTGTTACACGACGCGGTTGACATGTGCAGCACCGGACCAACCAATAGTCAGTGCTGCTCAGCAGTTGAACACGGTATGCACTGACCAGCCAGAACGGTATGACCACCTACCTAATATCAGGTCTGTCCACTTCTGGCACGGATAACAGCGGCGACGCGTCGTGGCATGGAAGAAATGAGGTTTGGTAGGTCGCAATTCACCTATGTCTCGTAAATTCCGGGAAGGGGGGCCGTAAGTACTGACGCCACGTTCAGTCATATTCCACACGTGTTCACTAGGCCGCGCGTGATTAGACCGAGCGGTCTTGGGCTCTGCAGTCATGGACTGTGCGGCTGGTCCCGGCGGAGGTTCGAGTCCTCCCTCGGGCATGAGTGTGTGTGTGTTTGTCTTTAGGATAGTCTTGGTCAAGTAGTGTGTAAGCTTAGGGACTGATGATCTTAGCAGTTAAGTCCCATAAGATTTCACACACATTTGAACATTTTTTTGTTCAATCGGTTTCAGATTTGGCGGGTTGCGGTGCCAATCCATCAATTGGAACTCGCCACTCTGTTCCTGGAGCCACACCATCATACTCCTGCCGTTGTGACATGGCGCGTTATCCTGTTGAAAAATGCTAGCGCACTCGGGAAACATGATCGTCATGACGGGGTGTACATAATCTGCAACCAATGCACGAGACTCCTTGTCCGTCATGGTGTCTTGCACGAGCTCCACTCGACCCACGAATGGGCACGTGAATGATCCCCAGAGCATAATGGAACTGCCGCCAGTTCGTCTCGGTCCCACAATACAGGTGTCAAGGATCAGTTCCCTTGGAAGACGACGGATTCGTGCCCTCCCACTGATATTATTAAGAAATTATCGGGATTCATCAGATCATGCAACGCTGTGCGACTGCGACAACGTCCATTGCCGACAGTCACGTTCCCATTCCAGTCGTAGTCGCCGATGTCGTGGTGTTAACATTGAGACATGCTTGGGTGGTCGGCTGCGGAGGCCGATCGTTAGGAGTGTCCGGTGCATTGTGTGTTCAGACACATTCGTACTAGCTCAGCGTTAAAGTCTGACGTCAGTTCTGCCACAGTTCCCGGCATGTCCTGATTTACCAGTCTGCCTAGGTGTGGCCGCCCGACCCTACAACATCTGGACGGGGTTTCACATTGATCCCGCCACGTGTTGAAGACATCCACCACAACACTCCTCAAAAATCCGACAAGTCGTGCAGTTTCCGAAATGCTCGTGCCGAGCCTCCGGGACATCACAATCCACCCCCGGTCAAACTCAGATTGATTGCGCGCCTTCCCATTCTACACATGGACAGCACGCTGAGTGGCACTACATGCACCGTGCGTGTGTCTGACTAGCCGTCATTCCCCCTCAGAGACGCTGCTGCCGCATGGATGGGTTTATGTCAATAGAAGGTCGGTGGTCATAATACTCTGGCTAATTAGTGTACAAAGAACACCTTACACGAGGAGAAATTTTGGAAAACAAAGTGTTCGGTGTTGAAATGTCTTGTGGCTAGGGCCTCCCGTCGGGTAGACCGGTCGCCTGGTGCAAGTCTTTTTAGTTGACGCCACTTCGGCGACTTGCGCGGAGAAAATCTCTGGCCCAGCCGGGAATCGAACCCAAGACTCTTTGCATGGCATTCCGTCGCGCTGACAACTTTTTTTTCAGTTTGGTTTATTTGTCACCACATGTTACAGTATACACTACTGGCCATTAAAATTGCTACACCAAGAAGAAATGCAGATGATAAACGGGTATTCATTGGACAAATATATTATACTAGAACTGACATGTGATTACATTTTCATGCAGTTTGGGTGCATAGATACTAAGAAATCATTACCCAGAACAATCAAATCTGGCCGTAATAACAGCCTTGATGCGCCTGGGCATTGAGTCAAACAGAGCTTGGATGGCGTGTACAGGTACAGCTGCCCATGCAGCTTCGAGACGATACCACAGTTCATCAAGAGTAGTGACTGACGTATTGTGACGAGCCAGTTGCTCGGCCACCATTGACCAGACGATTTCAATGAGTGAAAGATCTGGAGAATGTGCTGGCCAGGGCAGTAGTCGAACATTTTCTGCATCCAGAAAGGCTCGTAGAGGACCTGCAACATGCGGCCGTGCATTATCCTGCTAAAATGTAGGGCTTCGTAGGGATCGAATGTAGAGCCACGGGTCGTAACACATCTGAAATGTAACGTCCACTATTCAACGTTCCATCAATGCGAACAAGAGGTGACCGAGACGTGTAACCAATGGCACCCCGTACAATCACGCCGGATGATACGCCAGTATGGCGATGACGAATACTCGCTTCCAATGTGCGTTCACCGCGATGTTGCCAAATACGGATGCGACCATCATGATGCTCTAAACAGAACCTGGATTCATCCGAAAAAATTACGTTTTGCCATTCTTGCACCCAGGTTCGTCATTGAGTACACCATCGCAGGCGCTCCTGTCTGTGATGCAGCGTCAAGGGTAACTGCAGCCATGGTCTCCGAGCTGATAGTCCATGCTGCTGCAAATGTCGTCGAACTGTTCGTGCAGATGGTTGTTGTCTTGCAAACGTCCCCATCTGTCGATTCAGGGATCAAGACGTGGCTGCACGATCCGTTACAGCACGATCTCGACTGCTAGTGATACGAGGCCGTTGGGATCCAACACGGCGTTTCGTATTACCCTCCTGAACCAACCGATTCCATATTCTGCTAACAGTCATTGGATCTCGACCAACGCGAGCAGCAATGTCGCGATACGATAAACCGCAATCGCGATAGGCTACAATCCGACCTTTATCAAAGTCGGAAACGTGATGGTACGCATGTCTCCTCCTTACACGAGGCATCACAACAACGTTTCACCAGGCTACGCCGGTCAACTGCTGTTTGGAAACTTTCCTCGTGTCAGCACGTTGTAGGTGTCGCCACCGGCGCTATCCTTGTGTGAATGCTCTGAAAAGCTAATCATTTGCATATCAGAGCATCTTCTTCCTGTCGGTTAAATTTCGCGTCTGTAGCATGTGATCTTCGCGGTGTAGCAATTTGAATGGCCAGTAGTTTAATACCACGTATTAGAAAAGTCACCTATCATGGCGAACTATTCGCTATTCACTCATACAGACTTCTTTTTATAATAAGCTTACTGACGTAACTATCACGCAGTACTGGAAACAAGGAAGCGAGCGCGTACTGATGGCGGCTTGTGTATTTGTGGTGCCTGCCTCGGCTTCCTCTCCTTGTACAGATTAGCAACATACAACTGTTGAGAGCTACGCGTCTGCGGGCAGCCGCTGCGCTTTGCGTTCCCGCGCCTCTGCCCTCAGCAGTCTGTGTGAGACGCACAGCCCTGGCTGTATCAGATGCGGAGAGAACGCTTTGTCGGCGCCCCGGGCCGGGCAGTTCTGGGGCCCGGGCGGGCTACTTTGCTTTCTTTTCACACGTGATTATCGCACGCTAACACTCCGTGGGCTGTTTCGGCTCACCTCCAGACTTGACACATTATCCTCGAAATGTGCTGATTATCGCTTTATGATATCCCATTAAAGATATTATTAGCTGCTACCTTAGCTGCCGCCCCGGGCAGTCCGCGCGTCAGCGTACTTGTGTGGAGTGTATACATATTCTGTGGACTTTCGTCGAATACGTGATGGCTGCGGCAGCGATGGATACACGCGATACTTTACACGTAACTTAATATTCGTCCAGCATAAATTTTGTAGTCGGCATTATTCGGATGCAAGTACTTCGTCTACGGAGCGTAACAGAATCGTGTATCGAAGAGTTATAAAGAGCAGTCGGACATTTACAAACAAAAGAAAAAAAAAGGATTATACCTTTGCTCTTCACGTGGCAACGCGTCGAGATTACAGCATCGTCCAACAGCTCATACGTAGATATAGGTTTATGCAGGCAAGTATTGTATTTTTCCTGCCACTAGTTTACGTATTTGAACGGTACTTAGAAGAAACGAGAGGATAAGCGTGGAAATTATCGCACAGTCTGTCTGACATTCAAACAATATAAGAAATATGAGAGAATTACAGAACGAGGAGCAGCTTCTCCATAGAAAAAGTAACGGCACCAAATAACCAATCATCAACTTTTGCTTGATAAGAAATATAAGCAAAACTGGACTCGCACTCGAGAGGACGACGGTTCAATCCAGCGTCTGGCCATCCTGATTTAAGTTTTCCGTGATTTCTCTAAATCGCTCCAGGCATATGGCGGGATGGTTCCTTTGAAAGGGCACGGCCGACTTCTTTCCCCGTCCTTCCCTAATCCGACGAGACCGATGACCTCGCTGTCTGGTCTCCTCCCCCAAACAACCCAACCCCAAGATTTCATCGTTTCATTTGTGTTTCAATAAAATCTTATTTCGATTGAGGTTTAATGCGTGGAATAGTATCTAAGAAATGTGAGATAAGTAAGGATAAAATATAGCACAGGCTTGTAATGTAAAACATTTACGAGAATAAAGTATCAAACGTGGAAAGCAGAGAGGACCTCTTTCCTGGTGGGGACATTGTGGAAAAGGTTTATACAGGGTGTTACAAAAAGGCACGGCCAAACTTTCAGGAAACATTCCTCACACATAAAGAAAGAAAATATGTTATGTGGACATGTGGTCAGAAACGCTTACTTTCCATGTTAGAGCTCAATTTATTACTTCTCTTCAAATCACATTAATCATGGAATGGAAACACACAGCCACAGAACGTACCAGCGTGACTTCAAACACTTTGTTACAGGAAATGTTCAAAATGTCCTCCGTTAGCGAGGATACATGCATGCACCCTCCGTCACAAGGAATCCCTGATGCGCTGATGCAGCCCTGGAGAATGGCGTATTGTATCACAGCCGTCTACAATACGCGCACGAAGAGTCTGTACATTTGGTACCGGGGTTGCGTAGACAAGAGCTTTCAAATGCCCCTATAAATGAAAGTCAAGAGGGTTGAGGTCAGGAGAGCGTGGAGGCCATGGAATTGGTCCGCCTCTACCAATCCGTCGGTCACCGAATCTGTTGTTGAGAAGCGTACGAACACTTCGACTGAAATGTGCAGGAGCTCCATCATGCATGAACCACATGTTGTGTCGTACTTGTAAAGGCACATGTTCTAGCAGCACAGGTAGAGTATCCCGCATGAAATCATGATAACGTGCTCCATCGAGCGTAGGTGGAAGAACATGGGGTCCAGTCAAGACATCACCAACAATGCCTGCCCAAACGTTCACAGAAAATCTGTGTTGATGACGTGATTGCACAATTGCGTGCGGCTTCTCGTCAGCCCACACATGTTGATTGTGAAAATTTACAATTTGATCACGTTGGAATGAAGCCTCATCCGTAAAGAAAACATTTGCACTGAGATGAGAACTGACACATTGTTGGATGAACCATTCGCAGAAGTGTACCAGTGGAGGCCAATCAGCTGCTGATAGTGCCTGCACACGCTGTACATGGTACGGAAACAACTGGTTCTCCCGTAGCACTCTCCATACAGTGACGTGGTCAACTTTACCTTGTACAGCAGCAACTTCTCTGACGCTGACATTAGGGTTATCGTCAAGTGCACGAAGAATTGCGTCGTCCATTGCAGGTGTCCTCATCGTTCTAGGTCTTCCCCAGTCGCGAGTTATAGGCTGGAATGTTCCGTGTTCCCTAAGACGCCGATCAATTGCTTCGAACGTCTTCCTATCGGGACACCTTCGTTCTGGAAATCTGTCTCGATACAGACGTACCACGCCACGGCTATTGCCCCGTGCTAATCCATACATCAAATGGGCGTCTGCCAACTCCGCATTTGTAAACATTGCACTGACTGCAAAACCACGTTCGTGATGAACACTAACCTGTTGATGCTACGTACTGATGTGCTTGATGCTAGTACTGTAGAGCGATGAGTCGCATGTCAACACAAGCACCGAAGTCAACATTACCTTCCTTCAATTGGGCCAACTGGCGGTGAATCGAGGAAGTACAGTACATACTAACGAAACTAAAATGAGCTCTAACATGGAAATTAAGCGTTTCCGGACACATGTCCACATAACATCTTTTCTTTATTTGTGTGTGAGGAATGTTTCCTGAAAGTTTGGCCGTACCTTTTTGTAACACCCTGTATACTGAGGTGACAGAAATCATGCAATAGAGATATCCACATACATAGATGGCGGTAGTATCGTCTACACAAGATATGAAAGGGCAATGCATTGGTAGAGTTGTCACTTTTGCTCAGGTGATTCATGTGAAGGGAATTAATAGACTTTGAAAGCGGAATGATAATTAGTGCTAGAGGTTTGGGACATTCCAATTCGAAAATCGTTAGGGAATTCAATGTTCCGAGATCCACAGCGTAAAATGTGTGCCGAGAATACCAAATTTCAGGCATCATTTTGCACCACGGACAAATCAGTGGCCTACGGGCTTCACTTAAAGACCGAGAGCAGCGACGTCTGGGTAGTTTCTCGCTGATAACAGACAAGCAACACTACATTATATTCGGCTAGTCGGAGGCCATCTGCAGCCACTCATGGACTTCATGTTATCAAACAGTGATGGAATATTTATGGATGACAATGTGTCATGTCACCGGATCACAACTGTTCGCCATTGGTTTGAGAACATTCTGAATGATTCGACCGAATGATTCGGCCACCCAGATCGCCCGACATGAATCCCATAGAACATATTTATGACATAACGTAGGTGCCCAAACTCCTGCACCAGCAACACTTCCGCAGTTATAGATCGCTATTGAGACAGCCTGGCTCAGTATTTCTTCAGCGGACTTTTGAGTCCATGCCACGCCGAGAGGCTGCACTACACTAGGCAAAAGGGGGTCCGACACGATATTAGAAGGTGTCCCATAAGCTTTGTCACTTCAGTGTACGTGGCCAATTGTCAAAACTATTTACATTATACCATTTTAAGGAACGGAAAGGAAATATCAGACGAGGGACAGAAATGAAAGGTAAGAGATGTTCGAAGGTGACATAACACTTGTGACTGAAGCAGAGGATAATCCAACACTCGTGTTCGTTGACAGAACTACACTGAGGCGCCAAAGAAACTGATATAGGTATACGAATTCAAATTCAGACATACGTAAATAGGCGGAATACGGCGCTGCGGTCGGCAACGCCTATATAAGACAACAAGTGTCTGGCGCAGTTGTCAGATCGGTTACTGCTGCCACAGTGACAGGTTATTAAGATTTAAGTGAGTTTGAACGTCGTGTTATAGTCGGCGCCCGAGAGATGGGACACAGCATCTCCGAAGTAGCGACGAAGTGGGGATTTTCCCGTACGACCACTTCACCAGTGTACCGTGAATATCAAAAATCCGGTAAAACATCGAATGTCCGACATCTCTGCGGCCGGAAAAAGATCCTGCAAGAACGAGACCAACGACGACTGAAGAGAATCGTTCACAGTGACAGAAGCGCAACCCTTCCGCAAATTGTTGCAGTCTTCAATACTGAGCCATCAACAATTCTCAGCGTGCGAACCGTTGAACGAAACGCCGTCGATATGGGCTTTCGTAGCCGAAGGCCTACTCGTATAACATTGATGGCTGCACGACACAAAGCATTACGCCTCGTCTGGGTCCGTCAAAACCAACATTGGACCGTTGATGAGTGGAAACATGTTGCCTGGTCGGACGAGTCTCGTCTCAAATTGTATCCAGTGGATGGGCTTGTACGGGTATGGAGACAAACTCATAAATCCATGGACCTGAATGTGAACAGGTGACTGTTCAAGCTGGTGGAGGCTATGTAATGGTATGGGGCGTGTGCAGTTGGAGATATATGAGACCTCTGATACGTCTAGATACGACTCTGACAGGTGACACGTACATAAACACCCTGTCTCATCACTTGCATCCATTCGCGTCCATTGTACATTCCGACGGACTTGGGCAACTCCAGCAGAACAATGCGACACCCCACACGTCCAGAACTACTACAGAGTGGCTCCAGGGACACTCTTCTGAGTTTGAACACTCCCACTGGCCACCAAACTCCCCAGACTTGAACATTATTGAGCATATGTGGGACGCCCTGCAACGTACTGTTCAGAAGACAT
Organism: Schistocerca americana; assembly: GCF_021461395.2. Classification (NCBI taxonomy): domain Eukaryota; kingdom Metazoa; phylum Arthropoda; class Insecta; order Orthoptera; family Acrididae; genus Schistocerca; species Schistocerca americana. The sequence goes on from NC_060119.1 coordinate 118,545,511, forward strand.
TGGTCGAGTCCATTCCACGTCGTGTTGCGTCACTTCTGCTTGCTCGCTGGGGCCTTACACGATATTACGCAGGTGTACCAGTTTCTTTGACTCTTCAGTGTAAAAGTATCCCTAACTGGAAATTTGACCTGATAATCAACAGAGCTAACGCGAGTTGTTGGAGCTCAGTGGAAGTCAGAAAATCTAAGTATTGAAGATACAAACAAGGAAGGACGTCAATTGCATAAGCAGAAAGAATATTCCCAAAGCCGAAGAAATGGAGTTGCCATTTGTCACTCAAAGCAGCTATAGTCAGGAAGACAGTAGGTGGACAGAAAGGTTAAAAAACGAAAAAAAGATTATGGTTCAGACTTAGAAAAGATGGAGGATGTTATCGAACCAATCTAAAGTCTGATGACTCAAACAAATAATATGAGAACGATTAAGCACTTTTATAAATTTTTAAATCTTTTCAGCGACACTCCATTTACCCGAAATCTTTCTCTGTAGCTCGTACTAGTCACTGGAACGACATACTCCAAAATCTAAGAAAACCTGTACACCTTCTATTAAGTATCGAACTTCTGACACAACAGTAATCGACACTGCAACAATGTCCACCCCGATCATTTCACATCGATTCGCCTTTGACACACTACCTTTCCCCTTACTCAGCAGTCACTATCACAAATATTTAATTTTTTACACTCCTGCTTTGTTGTGTCTAGACTGCTCTGAGCCGGGGCCAGTATGGGTCCAACCTTAGCGTTCCTCTAGTTGTGCAACAGCATCCACAGGTATTAGCTGTAGGTTTGGAAGACCTACTGTAATGGAAGCTCTGGGTCAGGCCGCGAAGGGTAGACTGTGCAACTGGCGGCACACTGCCCTTCTATTATCAGAAGAAATTCCTTTCTGTATGCGCTACCTTTTCTTACGAGATGCCGAGTGTGGGGGCGCAGTGGTGAACTGCCTTGCTCGTATTCGCGAAGACGGCGGTTCAGATTCCCATCTGGCCATCCATATCTATGTGATTTCCCTAAATCGCTTAAGGCAATTACCGGGATGATTTCTTTGAAAGGGCACGCTCATTTCGTTCCCCATACTTCCACTTTCAGAGCCTATCATTCGGCTCTAATGACTATGTCATCCGCAGGATGTTAGACGCTCCCTATTTTTTTCCTTTCCTATCCAATATTCGAAAAATGATACGCAATTTCTTACTCTTTCCCTGCCGCTGCTAGGGTAGCACCCGTAGTGATGCAGAGTTTTATGCTGTAGCGCTGGAGAGATTGCTACCTGTACGATATAATAGAAAGTACGCGATATGGTGCACTGTATGTTAATGTAAATAAATTTTCGTAGTAATAATTCTTTAAAATAAAATTACAGTAATTTTCGTGTGTGGTCGTTTATTGCACGACCATCGCAGCACTGTGGGCTGTTCTCCTCGTGGCGCGAAACGTTCATGCCGCCGTATTTAAATTTGAGGCAGGAACATTACGAGGTGTCGGGCTTGCAGTGTGCTTAGCACTAAATGCAGCTAGAATTTACATGTGGAAATGATGCTCTAAGCCCCCCCCCCCCTTTCCTAACTCCGACTTTTGCTGTTACACATGGATTAAAAAAGGAACGCGAACTGATTGTAATCGTCCCTGCAAGTGGAATAGAGAAGAGTTTGGCACCGGCAATAATTTAATTTCATAAAAATTAATTTGACAGTAGAAAGTTTGATTAATGTCGTGACAGTTGAAACTGCTGCTCTACATAACTACAGAATGAAAGTTCTGTTCAAGATAACAATTGGATTTCTTCTGACTAAATTCGAAATGAAAAACACGTGAAACATTTACAATACGTCAATTTGATACATAGATAATTGCTGTGATGGTGAAATTGTCCATGAAGTAACTTATGACATTTAACACCAAGTTGTATGTGGAGCCAATCACTTGCAACTCAAATCTTAAGAAAAACACCCAGCAAACCCGACATTGATTGCGCTGCAACAGTAGTGAGAAGTCAGACAATGAAAACCCAAGACAGAGCCAAGATAGAAAGAATGGAAACAGGCGCGCTCAGCTGAGCTCTTATTATCACGTAGCAAAATTCCCTAATCTGCCGGTCCTGCGGACAACATTACCAGGTTGTCTTCTTTACTACAAGAACACGATCTGGCGTACCGGAGGCGATGGCTGGATGCTTCGACGTCCCGTCGTGGTGATGATAATGTCCCGAGTACAGCCCGATGCTAATTATCCTGCCCTGGTTGTTCCAGAATAAAGCAGTTCAAATACGCCTCTGAGGGAGAAGAAAAAAGCTCGCCACGTAATCACTGACGGTACAGTGATTGATTTTAACAAGCAAAGTAACACAGAAACTGCGATACAGTCAACTTTAGCCAAAACTCCTCAAGACGGACAACTTAGGCCGTTTGTACACAGAACGCTCAATTGCCAACTGTACTCAGAAAGTTATGTTGAAGCCGAAACTTCAGCAACTTCGTCAAACAGGTGCTATTAAACAAAAGTATATTAGACAGCCAACGGAAGGCAGACTGTTAAGAGCAGCGAGTGCTCAGCCTCATAGCCTACTCAGATCGAAAGGCGAGACTAGACTGCGTCACAGAGCACCCGTACAAGTCGAAACCAGTACATTACCACCCCCACCACAGTGGCCTTGGTGTACCAAATTTCCGCGAACAAACGGAATATCTCACCCCAGGCGCTCCCTCAGAACCCAGCGTGGGCGTGTCGTACCGCTCTTGACAATGTCGGCGTCTGGACAGCATCCACCCTACTCAGCCAGTCCCTCACACCAGCCGGCATAACCCTTTCTTGACCAGCAGAACCCTCCTGTCCTTCCGGACCACCCAGGCGACAAGAGACGCCGCGTGGGAAGGAATAGCAACTCTTCACCGCATGCAATTATAGAGGAAAACATTCATATCTTCCGAGTTCTCAATACTAGCATTGTAATCACCATTCTCGGCTATACCACCCCAAATGGAATTATTAAGACTAAGATGATTGCCGTAAACATGAGAGGGGGCAGGTCACTGCATGCATCGGAAAGGCATGCCACCTCACAACTTCAGCAGTTTTCGGTGTACAAACCTTCATCTGTTTCCTGTGTGGATTCTTGCCACTATTTTCAGGTCTGTCTCTTTCTTTTCACTGAGTATTGTCTCCAACAGTCCCGTTTTGTCCTTTATAAGATTTTACCATTTACATCTAAAGGTATTTGGTCTTACCAATATTCATCTTCAGACCTGCTCTCACTGTCTCCTCCATTAGCACCGTTGTCATCTAATCTTGCTCATTCTGTGCCATGATAACTGCATCATCCGCGTAAGCCAGAGTGTTGATTCTTCTGCCCAGCTGTATCCCTGTCTCCAGGCTTGTTTGTCAGTTGTCTTTCCAGAGTTAGATTAAACAGACAGGTGGAAATGCAGTCTCCCTGTCACACTCCAGTCTCCACCTTGAATTTTCCAATCGTATTTCCATTCACTTTTACCATTTTGTCTCTTGTATACATGCTTTTGTTATTTTCGTTAGTTTTCTAGGAACCTGCGCCCTTTCCAGTTTCTGCCATATTACTTGCCTGTTCACACTATCATACGCTTTTTGGTAGTACGAATCAATATCTCTGTGAAATGCCAGCTTTTTGACAGCATTTGGCTTATTATATGCAGTTGGTCTACGGTTGATGTTGCCTTTCTAATCCCTGCTAGCAGAAATCCAAGTATGACATCGACGTATGATGTTAAGCCGCAGCAACAAAGTGGTCAAGATCTTATAAGTTGTGCATAGCAACGTAATTCCCCTGTATTTGCTGCATATCACTGGGTCTCCTTTCTTTAATATTGACAGATGACAGACTGCTTCCACTCTGCTAGAAGCCTTTCTCTGCTGCAAATTAAACAAACTAGGTGGCACACTCTCTCTGCAGATGTTCCATCTTTTTCTGGTGCCTTTCTTCTCTTCACTACTTTATGGCTTCTCTTACGTCTTCCACGCACAGTTCATTCTCCGCTGTTAGTATTCTTACTCTATCTTCTTCTTTTTCTGATGTTGCTGTCGCAACGCTGTTGATGGTGTCATGCACATTCAGGAGATTAACCAAATAGTAGAGGCCGAACGGCACAATAACACTGCGTTCGGTGTGGGACGGCGGTGGGGTTGGTGGACTGATGTGGCCTGTTACGGCGTTATGAACTACTGAGGGCTAAGGTGGGACGAAGCCTCTCCATCGTTTCAAGGTCCCCGTTTAATACACAATACACAAATGCTATCAAAGTAGACCTATAACATAACGGTACTATCTATGTGATGAGGTAAATAATTGATAGGTATATTTAGACATTTCTGGGAAAATGGACATTTATAATGAAAAATGTCATTTTGAGAAAAATGTGTTTTAAAGAAAAAATTTAATACACAGCCAGCTCACACATTCAAAATATGTCAGAATCCTCCTATCTGATAGTCCTCATCTCCTTCATCTTCCTCCCCCAATGCCGTCTTCTATCCCTTGAATCTAGCGTCTTTTGACATATTGTTTGCTGCAGTCTCTGACTTCATGACTCGTGGCTGGCCCACGTTCATCACACTTTTAATGGTGTTTTAACCTTTATGAATTCCCGGGATACCCATCATTAAAAGTAAGAGCAGAGCCGAAAACACGAAGTTCGAAGACTGACCTTCCAACAAAAACATTTTTTGATATCCTTGACCATACAACATTGTTGAAAGAATACTTGGTTGGCATTTTGTGTTTTGCCTTTCAGACATTTGTTCAACAGCTCTGGATGGGTAAGATGCTGAAACACAGGTTTCACGTCAAGCAAGACAGCATTTGGTACAGTAATTTTCTGAGGGAGTGTATAGTTATCTTCCTCTTTTGCGTTCAGATATTTACACCACTCAGCCGGTCGTGGTGGCCAAGCGGTTCTAGGCGCTACAGTCTGGAACTGCGCGACCGCAACGGTAGCAGATTCGAATCCTGCCTCGGGCATGGATGTGTGTGATGTCCTTAGGTTAGTTAGGTTTAAGTAGTACTAAGTTCTAGGGGACTGATGACCTCAGAAGTTAAGTCCCATAGTGCTCAGAGCCATTTGAACCATTTACACCAGTCAGTGGAACACAGGTTCAGCATCTGTAGCAGTTTGTAGAAATAAATTTCCCAAACAGCTGTCTTCATACTATCTAAATTGTCCCTGTTACTTCTGATATCCACACATTAATACTGTGTAATCTGATCAATTTGTTTAACTGTCTGTCGACGCCTAATACTTAGGTCACCTGATAACTTACTTCTTCTCCATTGCTGTTTTAGTCTACACAGTCTCGTGGCCATCCTCCTCTGCATGATTAATGGACTCTAGTTTTGTAATTGACAAGTTCGCCAGGTTTACTCTCCACCAATGATTCAAAACAAAAATTTTAAAAAAATGTCAGTACATGATTATTTTCAAATATTTATTTAAAATAGTAAGTATTCGAATATTTCAATAAAACGAACACCAAATTAAGCATAAATATCTATATTTTCATAATCTGCATAAAAGTAAAAGTGTCTCATTTTGTCCTTTTGGGCGGTACGACTCTCCTTAAATATTTAAAGAAGTGGTACTGTACAAGCAACAGTATATGACCAAAGCAAAATTCAAATACATTGATTTGTCGTAACGACATGATTAGCGCTATGTGTGCAAACACCACTACACACTGCAAAGTACTTTCTGTGTTTCATATCCGACTTTTGGATGTAACACTTCATAAAGCACCTTTTTATTACTTGATCAGTAGTCTGAATTGTTCGATGTAGCCAGCCACGACCTCCTCAGCCGTGCCGACTTCTGTATGTCAATCTAGCACCTACACCCAACTTGATGAACTGTTGAATGTGTTCCAATCTTTGTCAGAGTTCTCGCCCTCTAATCTTTCCTGTCATCCTGTCCCTTCTTATAGTCAGCGTTTTCTTCTGCATACTCTTTTTTTCAGCAACTTGGAACCATGACCTGAAGAGCTGCTTGTACGATAATTCTCCTATGTATTTGGCTCCGCTATCTTCGATATTATGTGAATGATATTCTTTCGGAGGTACGATGTTATGTTTCCACTCCGATATATTCAACGCAATAACTTGAATAGTCCTTTGCTTGCCACTCTCCCAGTCGTTCAATATTCTTCAGAGTAACGTATCCCTCCTGTTTGATCGCAGATCCTCCAAAGTTCTGTCACATTCTGGATCCATTAATACACTACTGGCCATTAAAATTGCTACACCACGAAGATGACGTGCTACAGACGCGAAATTTAACCGACAGGAAGAAGATGCTGTGATATGCAAATGATTAGCTTTTCAGAGCATTCACACAAGGTTGGCGCCGATGGCGACACCTACAACGTGCTGACATCAGGGAAGTTTCCAACCGATTTCTCATACACAAACAGCAGTTGACCGGCGTTGCATGATGAAACGTTGTTGTGATGCCTCGTGTAAGGAGGAGAAATGCGTACCATCACGTTTCCGACTTTGATAAAGGTCGGATTGTAGTCTATCGCGACTGCGGTTTATCGTGTCGCGACTTCGTTGCTCGCTTTGGTCGAGATCCAATGACTGTTAGCAGAATATGGAATCGGTGAGTTCAGGAGGGTGATACGGAATGCCGTGCTGGATCCCAACGGCCTCGTATCACTAGCAGTCGAGATGACAGGCATCTTATCCGCAAGGCTGTAACGGATCGTGCAGCCACGTCTTGATCCCTGCGTCAACAGATGGGGACGTTTGCAAGACAACAACCAGTTCGACGACGTTTGCAGCAGCATGGACTATCAGCTCGGAGACCATGGCTGCGGTTACCCTTGACGCTGCATCACAGACAGGAGCGCCTGCGATTGTGTACTCAACGACGAACCTGGGTGCACTAATGGCAAAATGTCATTTTTCGGATGAATCCAGGTTCTGTGTACAGCATCATGATGGCCGCATCCGTGTTTGGCGGCATCGCGGTGAACGCACATGGGAAGCGTGTATTCGTCATCACCATACTGGTGTATCATCGGGCGTGATGGTATGAGGTCCCATTCGTTACACGTCTCGGTCACCTCTTGTTCGTATTGACGGCACTTTGAACAGTGGACGTTACATTTCAGATGTGTTACGATCCGTGGCTCTACCCTTCATTCGATCCCTACGAAACCCTACTATTCAGCAGAATAATGCACGATCGCATGTTGCAGGTCCTGCACGGGCCTTTCTGGGTACAGGAAATGTTCGACTGCTGCCCTGGCCAGCACATTCTCCAGATCTCTCACCAATTGAAAACGTCTGGTCAATGGTGGCCGAGCAACTGGCTCGTCACAATACGCCAGTCACTACTCTTGATGAACTGTGGTATCGTGCCGAAGCTGTATGAGCAGGTGTACCTGTACACGCCAGCCAAGCTCTGTTTGACTCAATGCCCAGGCGTATCAAGGCCCTTATTACGGCCAGAGGTGGTTGTTCTAGGCACTGATTTCTCAGGATCTATGCACTCAAATTGTGTGAAAATTTAATCAGACGTCAGTTCTAGTATAATATATTGGTCCAATGAATACCCATTTATCATCTGCATTTCTTCTTGGTATAGCAATTTTAATGGCCAGTAGTGTACACTGTAACGATCATAACCTTACACACCCTCGGACGTGAAGTGTGACGAGTGGCAACTGCAGCGGTCAGACTGACGCCACCGCGGCGCACAGTGGAAACGGGCCGAGCGCGCCTTGTCCCGGCAGCGCCTCCTGCAGCACAATGAGGGGCGTCACCGGCTCCCCTATTGTTCGGCGCGCAGCAAGGGCGAGCTTAGGCAAATCAGCGGCCGTGGCGGGTGGGCGGCACTGCCGCACTTGTCACGCCCCTGACACGCGCCCGCGCTGCACGCATTGTTCTCGCTCTCCTGCCGATCCCACCGAATCCACTACTCGGTACAACACTCCTTCTGCTGTACAGAACATCGTTATCGACTCCGACCACATTCATCGATTTATATGAATGCATGGTGTCTGTTGTTCCGGACATGCCCAAGAGAACAGACACCACCCGGAATCCGCATCTGTGATACACATCACGTAGACAGTAGGTGGAGGAGGGAGAAAGGGAATAAACTGTTGATGTCATTTGGGTTGGGACTTTATGTGGAATCAGCGGCGACGAGTGAAAATGGGTGCAAGACCGAAATTCGAACCTGGGATGGCCCCTGCATACTCCTTTCCATAAACCCGAACACAGTGTTTATCACGACTGCGTGGACTACCTCGGCAGACCTCTCAGCCGACCCACATTCCCAACTAGTGCCATCTGTCCGCAGTCAACCTGACCCCCACGCTCGCTACTTTATGATTGCTGCAGGAGGCCAAACGCAGTCGTGCATCTGCTCTGAAGGTAGTGGATTCATTCCCGTCGAGGCACATCAATTACATGAATGGCATGTCCAATAGGATAGACACCACACATTCATATTACTGATTCGTCTGGTTGAGCAATGAATCTACCATCTCCAGTGTGTATGCACAGTTACACTGAAGCACCAAAGGGACTGATACAGGCACTCGTATTCGAATACAGAGGTATGTAAACAGACAGAATACTGTGCTGCGGTCGACAACGCCTATATAAGACAACAAGTGTCTGCCGCAGTTGTTAGATCGATTGCTGCTGCTGCAATGACAGGTTATCACGATTTAAGAGAATTTGATCGTGGTGTCATCGTTGGCGCTACATCTACATCTATATACATACTCCGCAATCCACCATACGGTGCATGGCGGAGGGTACTTCGTACCACAACTAGCATCTTCTCTCCCTGTTCCACTCCCAAACAGAACGAGGGAAAACTGACTGCCTATATGCCTCTGTACGAGCCCTAGTCTCTCTTATCTTTGTGGTCTTTCCGCGAAATATAAGTTGGCGGCAGTAAAATTGTACTGCAGTCAGCCCTCAAATACTGGTTCACTAAATTTCCTCAGTAGCGATTCACGAAACGAACGCCTCCTTTCCTCCAAAGACTCCTACCCGAGTTCCTGAATCATTTCCGTAACACTCGCGTGATGATCAAACCTACCAGTAACAAATCTAGCAGCCCGCCTCTGAATTGCCTATATGTCCTCCCTCAATCCGACCTGATAGGGATCCCAAACGCTCGAGCAGTACTCAAGAATAGGTCGTATTAGTGTTTTATAAGCGGTCTGCTTTACAGATGAACCACATCTTCCCAAAATTCTACCAATGAACCGAAGACGACTATCCGCCTTCCCCATAATTGCCATTACATGCTTGTCCCACTTCATATCACTCTGCAATGTTACGCCCAAATATTTCATCGACGTGACTGTGTCAGGCGCTACACTACCAATGGAGTATTTAAACATTACAGTATTCTTTTTCCTATTCATCTGCATTAATTTACATTTATCTATATTTGGAGTTAGCTGCCATTCTTTGCACCAATCAGAAATCCTGTCCAAGTCATCTTGTATCCTCCTACAGTCACTCAACGACGACACCTTCCCGTACACTACAGCATCAGCAGCAAACAGCCGCACATTGCTATCCACCCTATCCAAAAGATCAATTATGTAGACAGAAAACAACATCGGACCTTCCACACTTCCCTGGGGCACTCCAGATGATACCCTCACCTCCGATGAACACTCACCATCGAGGACAACGTACTGGGTTCTATTATTTCAGAAGTCTTCGAGCCACTCACATATTTGGGAACCAATCCCATATGCTCGTACCTTAGTTAGGAGTCTGCAGTGGGGCACCGATTCAAGTCAAGGAATATGGCATCCGTCTGATACCCCTCATCGATGGTTCGCAGGATATCATGTGAAAAAAGGGCGAGTTGCGTTTCGCAGGAGCGATGCTTTCTAAAGCCGTGCTGATGCATGGACAGCAACTTCTCTGTCTCAAGGAAATTCATTATATTCGAACTGAGAATATGTTCGAGAATCCTGCAACAAACCGATGTTAAGGATATTGGTCTGTAATTTTGAGGATCCATCCTTCTACACTTCTTCTATACAGGCGTCACCTGCGCTTTTTTCCAGTCGCTCGGGACTTTACGTTGGACAAGAGATTCGCGATAAATGCAAGCTAAGTAAGGATCCAATGCAGTAGAGTAGTCTCTGTAAAACCGAATTGGAATCCCATCAGGACCTGGAGATTTATTTATTTTCAAACCATTCAGCTGCTTCACTACCCCAGGGATGTCTATCGCTATGTCCTCCATACGGGAATCTGTACGAGACTCAAACGGCGGTATGTTTGTACGATCCTCCTGCGAGAAAGATTTCTGAAATGCTAAATTTAAAATTTCAGCTTTCGTTTTGCTGCCTTTCGTTGCCAGGTCAGACTGATCGGCGAGTGACTGAATGGAAGCCATCGACCCGCTTACCGATTTTACGTAAGGCCAAAATTTCCTTGGGTTTTCAGCAAGATCTTTTGCTAAGATATGACGGTGGTAGTGGTTGTATGCTTCGCGCATCGCTCTTTTTACAGCAGCACGAATCTCTACTAACTTTTGCCGGCCGTGGTAGCCAAGCGGTTAAAGGCGCTACAGTCTGGAATCGCGCGGCCGCTACGGTCGCAGGTTCGAATCCTGCCTCGGGCATGGATATGTGTGATGTCCTTAGGTTAGTTAGGTTTAAGTAGTTCTAAGTTCTAGGGGACTGATGACCTTAGAAGTTAAGTCCCATAGTGCTCAGAGCCATTTGAACCATTTGAACCTCTACTAACTTTTGCCTGTCCTCATTCTCCCGATCTTTCTTGTACCGCGCGTGCAACTGCCTTTGCTTCCTGAGCATTCTCCGAATTGCGCTGTTAAACCACGGTGGGTCTTTTCCGTACTAACCCACTTTTTCGGCACATACTTCTCCAATGCGTGATTTACAATGTGTTTAAAATTTGCCCATAAATCTTCCACGTTCATCGTACCGGAAGTAAATGAAGTCGATTCATTTACTAAGTGGGATGCTAACAACTGCTTATCTGCTCTTTCTAGTAAGAATACTCTCCTAGCCTTCTTGACGACTTTTTAACTTTCGTAACTATAGTCGTAATGACAACATCATGATCACTAATCCCTGTCTCAACACTGACACCGTCGATGAGGTCTGGTCTGTTCGTGGCTACCAGATCTAAAATATTTCCATTACACGTTGGCTGTCGATTTAGCTGCTCATGACAGTTTTCGGATAACGTGTTCAAAAGTAATTCACACGACGGCTTGTCTGTACCACCTGTAATGAATCCATAGACATCCCAGTCTATACTAGATAGGCTGAAGTCGCCTCCGACTAATATAGCATGATCCGGGTATTTCAGCGATACAGAGTGTAGACTTCCTGTGAATGATTCTAGAACAGTCACAGTGGAAGCTGGTGGCCGGTAATAACACCCAACAATTAACTTTATTTCTCCTAACATTGTTAAACGTGTCCAGATAACTTCACAATCACACTCTACTTCGACCTCAGTAGACACAATATTTTTGTCAACTGCAATGAAGACACCACCTCCTACGGTGTCTAATCTGTCTTTCCGATACACGTTCCAACCCTCACTATATATTTCAGAACTTTCTATCTCAGGGATCAGCCAGGTCTCAGACCCGAGAATAATTTGTGCGCCACAAGCTTCCTGGAGGGCAGTAAATTCAGGAACTTTATTCCGAACACTGTAAATTTACTGCTAGTACCTTGATAGCTGAAATGTCTTTGCACTGAGCGCCTCCTGGTTTCCCTGCCTGCACATCGACTGGTGAGTGTTCATCAGGACACCTCGCACTACTGGCTAGCCTAAAAAAAAACCATGTGCACGCCACCCGAGTAGCCGCTTCCTTTGTGTAGTGAACCCCTGACCTATCTAGGGGCGCTCGAGCGATGGGAACCGCGCGGGATTAGCCGAGAGGTCTGGGGCGCTGCAGTCATGGACTGTGCGGCTGGTCCCGGCGGAGGTTCGAGTCCTCCCTCGGGCATGGGTGTGTGTGTGTGTTTGTCCTTAGGATAATTTAGGTTAAGTAGTGTGTAAGCTTAGGGACTGATGACCTTAGCAGCTAAGTCCCATAAGATTTCAGACACATTTGAACATTTTAGCACTGAAGTGGGGACTTTCCGGTACGACCATTTCACGACTCTACCACGAATATCAGGAATCTCTGACATCGCCGAGGCCGAAAAAGATCCTGCAAGAACGGAACCAGTGACGACTGAAGAGACTCGTTCAACGTGACAGAAGTGCAACCCTTCCGCAAATTGCTGAAAACTTCAATGCTGGGTCATCAACAAGTGTCAGCGTGCGAATCATACATCGACACAGGCTTTCGGAGCCGAAGGCCCACTCGTATACCCTTCATGACTGCATGACACAAAGCTTCATGCCTGGCCAGTCAAGATCGACGTTTGACTGTTGGAAACATGTTGCCTGATCGGACGAATTTCGTTTGAAATTATATCGAGCGGATTGACGTCTACGGGTATGAAGACAACCTCACGAATCTCTAAATGCTGCGTGTCAACAGGGGACTGTTCACGATGGTGGAGGCTCTGTAATGGTGTGGGACGTGTGCAGTTGGAGTGATGTGGGACCCCTGATACGTCTATTTACGGCTCTGACAGTTACTCAAGCATCTTGTCTTATCACCTGCATCCATTCATGTCCATTGTGTATTCCGAAGAACTTGGGGAATTCCAGCAGGATAATGCGACACCCCACACGTCCAGAACTGCTACAAAGTGGCTCCAGGAACACTCTTCTGAGTTTAAAAGCTTCCGCTGGCCATCAAACTCCCCAGACATGAACGTTATTGAGCATATGTGGGACGCCTTGCCACGTGCTGTTCAGAAGAGATCTCCGGCCCCCCGTGATCTTACGGATTTACGGACAGCCCTGCAGGATTCATGGTGTCAGTTCCCTCCAACACTACTTCAGTTATTAGTCGAGTCCCTGCCAGGTAATGTTGAGGCACTTCTGCGTCCACGCGGGGGCCCTACATGGTATTACGCAGATGCACCAGTTTCTTCGGCTGTTCAGAGTACATTCGGCCTCCTGCAGGAATCTCAAAGTAGAGAGCTTGGAGGACATGAACTAAGACTGCAGATAGGTGGCACTAGGTGGGAATGTGTGTAAGGCGGGACGCTTGCTGGGACAGTCCATGCAATTGCGATAAACACTGTATACAGGTGGTGCATCGGTTAACGCAACGCATTTTCACTCTTTGCCACCGATTCCGCGTGAGGTCCCAATGCCGCTGACATCAAAACTTCCTTAACTTTTCTTTCCTTTCTCCCACCTTCACCTTCAATTTACGTAATATTCATTGATTTTATATGGCTTCATATGCACTGAAATGTGATGGACCATCATATCACCTAACTACTACACCACCACTTCATTTAATTTGAGTTCAGCTGGGGAATGTTTTATTAAATAAGTTCTAGTAGACTGTTACAAAGCTTCGTCACGTTCCTTTTAATTTACTGTTCTTGCGACCAGTGTGTAGTAGTGCAGATTTCTACAGAGTTTCCAGTCTTGAGGACTTTTTGCTCGGTTCTGTCTTTTAGCACAGTATGTATGTAACATGAAAGCACCATACATACTGCATCTGAATGTGACGATAACATTTCAGTACTACGTGGAATAATCAACTTCTGTGCAAGTTGTGGACATGAAGTTTGTCATAAGGTGAAGATACATGTAGGACATCAGCTACCACATGGCAGAGTTTAGAAAGTGATTGTAGAGATTCCGTTACTCACATATTACAGCGATAATATGTAATATTCAAAGGATATTTTCTATTGATTAGCGCCTTTCACAAATGACTGTTCGATAACCTTCACGAACTTCTGTAGAAATCAAAAGAAACGCTATGTAAATAAAACTGGCCATTAAAATTACAAATAACGAAATTTTACTTGTTATACGTATGCAGTAGTCTATATTAGAAAGAATATCCAAAATTCGTGGATGATTTGTGAGTATACTGGGTGCGAAATTTAGAACACAGAGCATCAATGGCTATAACCTGTCTTGGCTTCATTGCGAACTGAAGTTGAAAGACAGGTGCGGGTACATTATCCCGTGCTGCTTTAATTGCATGTCAGTGGTCATCAACTCTAGCAGCTGACAAGCGGTGGCATGGCAGTCCCTCAGATGCCGATAAGCCTCCTTGTCGAGGTAGGCCAGGTCATCACAGATAACATGCGATCTTCCATTATCTTGCACAGAGAACTCGAAGATATCGCACAGTGCCGGCCGGTGTGCCCGAGCGGTTCTAGGCGCTTCAGTCTGGAACCGCGCGACCGCTACCGTCGCAGGTTCGAATCCTGCCTCGGGCAAGGATATGTGTGATGTTTTTAGGTTAGTTAGGTTTAAGTAGTTCTAAGTTCTAGAGGGCTGATGACCTCAGATGTTAAGTCCCATAGTGCTCAGAGCCATATCGCACAGCCACTTCCCTTAATGCATCATAAATTACTGGCTACGCTAACCAGAAGTGATCATGTTATGTAGCCAATCGTCTGTTTAGTGTTGTTATTCGATGCACCACTGTCAGGGTGCCTCTCGCTGCTGACACGTCAAGCGAAGCAGCAACATTCGTCACCTTGCTGACAGTCCATGTTGCCCCAGGCACCATCGCACTGACCATTGTCTTGGCGCAATGAAGCCTATTTCGTGATGCAACTTACGTATCGTGGCTGATCGATTCTGCACAGCTGAGGGAAGTACACCTCTGTCCTCTCGGGTGCTAGTCGCATTGGCCTGTGCTATCTGCTGAGGCTTCATCGACGGATTCCATTTTCGTAGACATGCGGGGGATCCCAATTGAGCCGTGTACGGCTCCCCTTTATGCCGTTCATGGCTTGGCATCTTCTAATAGCGATAGTGGCGTCACGTTTTCTTAGTGTGTTCCCTGCCATCACTACGTTAGCTCGCCTTGTCTGTCCGTTAGTGGCAGCACCAGCTCTTATCGACAGCGCGTACTGCGATACTATCTTTGGAGCGGCCCCTAGTATTTCCGTGTCGTCGTGTGTCAAGCGAGTCGAGTTGGGACAGAGATCCGACGGAAGGATGTGGTCGTGAGAGTGCACGACCACGTCAAGGACCGGATTCAGTGAGTTTTAGTTAAATGGACCGTGATATTCGAGTAGTGCAACTTTCACTTGTGTGTCCGTCCGTCGAAGTGACCTCATGGCAATAAGTTTCCAAAATGAGATTTTCACTCTGCAGCGGAGTGTGCGCTGACATGAAACTTCCTGGCAAATTAAAACCGTGTGCCGGACCTAGACTCGAACTCGGGACCTTTGCCTTTCGCGGGCAAGTGCTCTACCGACTGAGCTACCCAAGCACGACTCACGCCCCGTCCTCACAGCTTTAATTCCTCCAGTACCTCGTCTCCTACCTTCCAAACTTCACAGAAGCTCTCCTGCGAACCATAGAGAACTAGCACTCCTGAAAGAAAGGATATTGCGGAGACATGGCTTAGCCACAGCCTGAGGGACGTTTCCAGAATGAGATTTTCACTCTGCAGCGGAGTGTGCGCTGACATGAAACTTCCTGGCAAATTAAAACCGTTTGCCGGACCGAGACTCGAACTCGGGACCTTTGCCTTTCGCGGGCGAGTACTCTACCTTCCTTCTTTCTTTCAGCAGTGCTAGTTCTGCATGGTTCGCAGAAGAGCTTCTGTAAAGTTTGGAAGGTATGAGACGAGGTACTGGCGGAAGTAAAGCTGTGAGGACGGGGCGTGAGTCGTGCTTGGGTAGCTCAGTCGGTAGAGCACTTGCCCGCGAAAGGCAAAGGTCCCGAGTTGGAATCTCGATCCGGCACACGGTTTTAATTTGCCAGGAAGTTTCATGGCAATAAGTTGTCTGTCGACGATTTATACTGGGATCTTTCCCGTGCCTGACTTGAGTGGGGACGACCGTTGGTTGCTCTTTCGGTCGGTCGTCGCAGCGGACGACGCGCATTTGGTCTTCCGACCGCTTCTGGCTTCTTTGTGTTTGTGCCAACTTTTAATTCGTCCGTTTTATTTCACAGTGACTGGTTTCAGTATTGTGAGTTGCTGGTGGAATTGTTTTCCCGGATTCGTGTGTATCTTGTGGTTTTGAATGAGCAGTTATTTTAATGCTGTCAGTGTGCTGGATTTGGTGGAGAGTTTCGAACGCAGACCAGTTCGGTCGGGAGCGGAAGAATGTTCGGTTTGGACGGAGGAGCAGCGAGGTTCGCGCACGGTCAGGCCATGCCGGGACTGTTGGCTGCACGCAGGCACTGCCGGAGCGAAGGGCTGCTGTTGCAAGGGCTACAGCCTTGTTGTCCACCGAACTCAGGATCTTTCAGTGGAGGGCACATAAATTCAGAAGTGAATCCTCCACTATGGTGAGATCTCGCCGTTGGGTGGCGTGTTGCTGCTCGCAGTGAGTAGAGTGTTGTTTTTCCTGCTTGATTTGTCGGTCGGTTGGTGTTATTCTGTGTTGGTTGTAGTATTTCCTTGTTGCTTCTGGACGTTCTAAACTCCGGATTTTGGAGAGACAGTGCTCCTGTCACTTCGTCTTCGCCTGGAATATTCAGTCGTTGTACCGGTGATCAGACGTTAGGTGCATTTGTAAGATCGTTGGTTGGTGTTTAAGCTGTCCGCAGTTGAGTTGCCAACCTGGTAAGGGAGGATAACTCTTGGCTGCCTGTCTTACCGCTTACACAGCTGTAGTCACCTTCCTCAGGTCGATCCATGGAGCACTGTCTGTCTATCACTACGTCGTGTTTGGACAAGTTGTCCTAATTGTTTAAAATTTACCCTGATGTTTTAACATACTGTTGTCTTCCCCACTTGTAATTAGGCCTTCAGCCGTTGATTGTGTGGAACATTGTTTGTGGCCTTCAGCCGACCAATAATCTGCAATTATTTTCTTATCAAGGCCTTCAGCCGTTACTATAGCTTCTTACCGTTTTGATCGTTAAGAAAATATCTTAGTATTTGTTAATGTGTAACTGCCTTCCTCACTTGTAATTCAGGCCTTCAGCCGTTGTGTATTCTGAAATTGCTGCTGGCCTTCAGCCGACAATAACTTGCAATTTTTCTAATAAGGCTTTTCTGCCGCCATTGTAGTAAAATCTTTTAAAAATGGTTGTCGAGAGTTTTTTTTTAATAAAGTGGATGTGTTTTCTGTGCAACCAACGGTAACAGATTCGGCACCGTCCACTCCTTTTCCGCCAGCCTTAAGTCCCACGTTTCACCAGTCAACGCGAAATGCAATTTCGCAGATGGATCAACAGCAATCCTGGTAATCCACGATACTACTGCTGTGCCATTCCGACACATGTTGACAGCGTTTCTACCTCTATCAAGAGGTATAAAATAATCTTCTCGCAAACAACCAATATTGGAATAGGACTGCTGATTGAGAAACCTCCTGTAGCATAATCTTTCCTTACATACAGAATGTAGACTGCCTTACTCCTGCCTACCTGTGCGGTTGCTCTGAAATGCTCATCATTTGCATACCCCAGCACGTAGCACGCTTCATGTCAGTTGGACGTTTGCTGCATGACACGTTCATGAAGTTGCAATATTAATGACCAGCAGTAGAGCTACGAACGAAAAAATCCAGTAGAGAAGCAGTGGTGCACTTGATTCTTATGGCGGACTGGACTGTTCGCTGCCTTGCTGTTACGTGCTCGTTGTTCCTTGTGCTTCGCAAAGGCTGTGTCCGACGTTGCGACGAACTGGTACTGCGGACGCAAGCTCCGTTCACTGGCGACGCTTTGGCCCTTTCTCAGCCCCAGGCTCGAAGCGAATCGTTTATAGACGAAGCAGATGTGTTAAGAGTGGCCTTGGGAAGAAGTCTAACGAAATGGTTCGCGGTTCAGGACATCAGACTAGTATGTTAGTAGCATATGGTCAAAGAGCAATGCAAGAACTCAGACTGATATCTCAGAAAGTAATGGCAGGGTATTTGTTGACCAGATACTGGCTGGCTGTTGAAATCTGTGCTTCATAGAGAGGTTGCGCATGAAACGTCTTTCTTTCTTTCTTCTTCTTCTTCTTCTTTTTTTTTTTTTTTTTTTTTTTTTTTTAAATCCCCATCAGTTACATTAACAGTCTTTACACTCTGCGTGATGTGAACACAGGAGTGTGGTGTGCAGTTACTGTGCAACTCGTATTACTGGGATCGGTCCACTAAACCATAACTTCTGATAGGTATGTGAACAATATGTAACATATGAGACAGGTGAAAGACTTCAAGAAGAACATAATAATTCCAATTCGAAAGAAATCAGGTGATGAGAAGTGTACACTTTGTGGAACCATGAGTTCAGTAAGTTCGGACTGCAAAATACTGACACGAATTATTTACGGGTGAATGGGAAAACTGGTGGAACTTGATCTCGGGGAAGAACAGGTTAGGTTCCACAGTAACTTAGGAACACGCGAGGCGTTTCTGATCTTGCGACTTTTCACGGAAGACGGACTGAAGAAAGAACAATGAAAGTTTCTAGCTGTTGCAGATTTAAAGAAAGCTTTTGTCAATGTTGACTGGATTACACTCTTCGATATTCTGAAGATAGCTCGGATAAAATACAAGAAACGAAAAATTACCTACTTCCTGTAAATAAAACCGGACTTCAATTATGAACTTCGGAAGCCGTGAAATGGAGACAGCAGTTAAGAACGGAGTCATGCAGGGTTGTAGTCTATTTCCGATATTATTCGGTCTGTACATCGAGCAAGGAGTAATTGAAACTTGGAAAGGGAATTAAAGTTCAGGCAGGAGGAGTAAAAACGTTGAGGTTTTCCAAAGACATCGAAATTCTCTGGAAGACGACAAGGGACCTGGAAGAGTTGTTGAAAGGAATGGATATAGGCTATAAAACGCATACCATCAAAGATAAAATGTCGAATCATGGTGCATTAAACTAGGCATGAGACACTAAAAGTAATACATGTGTTCTACTATTGTCGCATCAAAATAACTGACGATGGTCCGAAGTAGAGACGACAATAGAAAGAAAAATTTTTCTGCATAACAGAAATTTGCTAACATCAAATATAAATTTAAGTGCTAGGGAGTCTGTACTAAAGCTGTTCGTCTAGAGTGTAATTGTACGAATGTGAATGCGGAGGATAAATAGTTCAGACAGGAAGAGAATAGAAGTGTCTGAAATACACTCCTGGAAATTGAAATAAGAACACCGTGAATTCATTGTCCCAGGAAGGGGAAACTTTATTGACACATTCCTGGGGTCAGATACATCACATGATCACACTGACAGAACCACGGGAACATAGACACAGGCAACAGAGCATGCACAATGTCGGCACTAGTACAGTGTATATCCACCTTTCGCAGCAATGCAGGCTGCTATTCTCCCATGGAGACGATCGTAGAGATGCTGGATGTAGTCCTGTGGAACGGCTTGCCATGCCATTTCCATCTGGCGCCTCAGTTGGACCAGCGTTCGTGCTGGACGTGCAGACCGCGTGAGACGACGCTTCATCCAGTCCCAAACATGCTCAATGGGGGACAGATCCGGAGATCTTGCTGGCCAGGGTAGTTGACTTACACCTTCTAGAGCACGTTGGGTGGCACGGGATACATGCGGACGTGCATTGTCCTGTTGGAACAGCAAGTTCCCTTGCCGGTCTAGGAATGGTAGAACGATGGGTTCGATGACGGTTTGGATGTACCGTGCTCTATTCAGTGTCCCCTCGACGATCACCAGTGGTGTACGGCCAGTGTAGGAGATCGCTCCCCACACCATGATGCCGGGTGTTGGCCCTGTGTGCCTCGGTCGTATGCAGTCCTGATTGTGGCGCTCACCTGCACGGCGCCAAACACGCATACGACCATCATTGGTACCAAGGCAGAAGCGACTCTCATCGCTGAAGACGACACGTCTCCATTCGTCCCTCCATTCACGCCTGTCGCGACACCACTGGAGGCGGGCTGCACGTTGTTGGGGCGTGAGCGGAAGACGGCCTAACGGTGTGCGGGACCGTAGCCCAGCTTCATGGAGACGGTTGCGAATGGTCCTCGCCGATACCCCAGGAGCAACAGTGTCCCTAATTTGCTGGGAAGTGGCGGTGCGGTCCCCTACGGCACTGCATAGGATCCTACGGTCTTGGCGTGCATCCGTGCGTCGCTGCGGTCCGGTCCCAGGTCGACGGGCACGTGCACCTTCCGCCGACCACTGGCGACAACATCGATGTACTGTGGAGACCTCACGCCTCACGTGTTGAGCAATTCGGCGGTACGTCCACCCGGCCTCCCGCATGCCCACTATACGCCCTCGCTCAAAGTCCGTCAACTGCACATACGGTTCACGTCCACGCTGTCGCGGCATGCTACCAGTGTTAAAGACTGCGATGGAGCTCCGTATGCCACGGCAAACTGGCTGACACTGACGGCGGCGGTGCACAAATGCTGCGCAGCTAGCGCCATTCGACGGCCAACACCGCGGTTCCTGGTGTGTCCGCTGTGCCGTGCGTGTGATCATTGCTTGTACAGCCCTCTCGCAGTGTCCGGAGCAAGTATGGTGGGTCTGACACACCGGTGTCAATGTGTTCTTCTTTCCATTTCCAGGAGTGTATGATGTTACAGAAGAATGCTGAAGATTAGGCGGTGGAGTAGATAACTAATGAGGAGCTCAATAATTTTAGGCTTAGTGTATATGGAACGTCTTTATTATAAACACGATTGAAACACTTTCTATGATAATGAAGAGGTACTGAATCAAATTGCAGAAAAAGAAATTTATGACATAACTTGACTCAGTGAAGGGATCTGTTGACAGGTCACATCCTGAGGTATTAAAGAACCGTAAATTTGGTAATGGAAGGAATTGTGAGAGGTAAAAGGCTGTAGACGGACATCAAGGCCTTCTGTACTCTGGGTGGATGGATATAGGAGGGACAGAGGAAGGGACGAAGGAGAAAAGTTTCAAGTGGTTCCACTGCACGTCTCGTAACATTACAAGCACGAGAAGCATGTCAATCTGTTTTTGCTACCTGACGCAAACACATAAATTTACCATTTCTACTACATTAAAACCAGTGCAAGGTTGTGAACGCTGTTTATGGTATTTTCGTTCTGGCGAGAAGTTAACTGCACAATTAATTCAGTGTTCGCAATGCAAACCAGCCAGAAGTATCATGCCCGAAGCAGAGAATCAATTCACGAAATTCGTCTCATGTAACAAACAATTAAAGTCACCATTTAACAATTATGAAGGCATTGAATGCTTACTGCAGCCAGGTGTTGGTAACGAAATTCATGCACATAAGCCATACGGTATTGCATTTATGTACTCGACAGTTAGAGTGACGAAAATTCAGGGTTTCATCTAATGTAACGAGATGCAGATTGCATGGCATGGTTTGCCAAACAGCCGTATCACACTTTGGAGTATATAAAAATTACATATTACAGAACAGTCGAATGATTATTACTACTGAAGAGGAAGAAAAGTTTTGAAGAGAAGAAATTTGTCAGATCTGCAAGGAATTCTCCATAAAATCTGGTTTCGCAGGGCAGAGCGGATCAGGTTGTGGAAAGGGGCCGAGCTCAATTACTGTTAGTTATACAAGAACACACACAACTTTATTCCTCAAACCAATGCAGGGTTTTCCCTTTAAAACAACAAAGATCAATTCACGGCTGAGGGCCAAGTATCTTCTCCAGAATAAGTTTAAATCATTGCTTTTAAAACACCACGATTCAGAGTAAAGGCTGAAGGCCTTACTTAAGTAAAATTACAATATCTTGTAGGCTAAAGGCCGAAATAATATTCCACATCAGCTAAGGAAATTCTTCAAAACCCAAGAATCTATAAATTTCGGTTAAAGGCTATATTAAGGAAAACACACGTTAATTCTTCGGCTGAAACTCCAATTAAATAAATTTTCTTTAAACAATACAAGAGCAACATTAAAGATAAACCTTTACACAGTACAATAGAAAAACATCTTAAGAGAATTTGAAGTATCTTGTCGGCTGAAGGCCCAAACAATTACTCAAGAATAATTAAAGACAACCTTAAGATAAACACTTACAGAAGACGGCTGAAGGCCGTTTCAAGAATTTAAGATAATTAAAGAGAAACCATATAGACAAGGATTTACGTATTAAAGCCACAGATTCTGAAACAAACGCGGCTGAATGCCTAAATGCAGAGCAACAACTTTTAAATAGAACACGGCTGAAGGCCAAATCTTGAAGTTGTTATGAAGTTCAGCTGATGGCCATATACTAAACATAAAACAGACAATATTAATACGCGGCTTAAGGCCTGACACAGTACCTGCAACCGAATAAAATGACGTAGACAATGACAAACAAGAAACAGTAGTGCTCAGAAGTGTTCCAAAGGTCAGCCTGGGGAGGAAGCACTAACCACCTTTCAGTGGAGACAGACACCCAAGCGTAACACTAAACAATCGGGCTGCAGCACGACCTACAGATGGCTGACGAACCAACAGACAGACAGCCAAGCGTAATACTAAACAATCGGGTTGCAGCATGATGGCTGACGAACCAACAGACAGACAGCCAAGCGTAACACTAAACATTCGGGCTGCAGCACGACCTACAGATGGCTGACGAACCAACAGACAGACAACCAAGCATAACGCTAGTCAATCGGGCTGCACCACGACCTACAGGTGGCTGACGAACCAACAGACAGACAGCTAAGCGTAGCACTAAACAATCGGTTTGCAGCACGACTTACGGACAGCTGACGAACAAACCAATCGCCTAATCAATTCCATTCCACTCGGCCAAAAGCACGAGAACCAAAAGTACCAGCAAAGACGAGGATTGCAACGGGATTATGTCTTAATAATTGGCGTATGAACACAGTCAAGTTACGATAAACAATCAAAGAGAAAAGGAGAACAACATCAAGCTGTTGAACTACACGCCGTGCCGGACAGCAACACCACGGCGAGGAAAACCATTGCCACAAAACTACGCTAATGACCAGGGCAGGTAACTGGAACGTTCACGGCCACAAGGCAGAAGAAACTGCTGGTGAACATTTCAAAGGTTAAACACCATACTGGGAGACAGCTGCAAAATCTTGCTGACTCCAACACACCATCACGTTGCTGCTTGCGTGGATGGCCCAGGAAGCAACAACCAGCAATCAACGAAGAGATGTCACAACGGTTGAGCTTTCATGACAGGTTCACTGATTACTCAACTCCAGTATGCAGGTGCGGTGGGCGACGAAATTAGCAGTTCTCGCAGCTAGTGCCACACAACTCCGAGCGTGCGTGCACACCGCCGGTGGCCCCGGTCTGAACCTACGCCGCAGTGACTTCCTTGCTGCTCCGCCGCAACCGACCAACACACCATGACACGGAAAGTTAAGTCCCATAGTGCTCAGAGCCATTTTCACTTCAAGCAGTCTGATGTG
This sequence comes from Schistocerca americana, assembly GCF_021461395.2. NCBI lineage: Eukaryota > Metazoa > Arthropoda > Insecta > Orthoptera > Acrididae > Schistocerca > Schistocerca americana. Next base: position 118,568,950 of record NC_060119.1, read on the forward strand.
GAATACAGAGGTCATTGCCATTTTACATGTATATTTCGTGCTGTAAGTGAAAGCAGCAGTTTAAATGATAGACGTAATTTTATGGTGCCTGGTGTGTTTCACAATCCACCAAATTATGGTGCACATTTTATAATCATGAACATCTTTGAATCAGTGTAAAAAAGAACTAAAATAAATCCAGGCCATGTATCTGTTATTGTTGCGAATACGGAAAAATATAAAACACTAATGGAATCTGTCATGGAGATATCATGGAAATGGACTCCATGCTTCTTGACAGAGTGTAGGGGAACGATGTGAGAGATCGGCACCGCCGTACTAGGCAAGATACTAATGCAGGTGGTTTGCCGTTGCCTTTCTCCGACCGCAATGGGGTTGAATGATGATCATGAGGACGACGCGGCAACACCCAGTCAACTCGGGGCAGGTGGAAATCCCTGACCGCGCCGGGAATCGAACCCGGGACCCCGTGCTCGGGAAGCGAGAATTCTACCGTGAGACCACGACATCATAGTGAAACAAAATTTTAGTTTTTAGGATTCTTCAACTTTCTGGCGTGCTCTTTCGTGAAATTCATCGCATATTTAAAGCCTGAAAAGCTAAAAATAACAAGAGAATATCTCCCTGATAGCGGGAAGCGTAATTTAATGAATAAGGAAGATGACTTTCTTTATGAACATGTAACTGATGAATCTGTTTTGTTGAAAGAACAGCTGCCATTGGCTGAAGTTATAAAAAAGCTTGCTAATTGGTGTGAAAGCAATAAAGAAATCAGATTACCAAAGAGCATGCAAAGTGTGGAGCTCCTTTCAATGGAAGACATTAGGAGACTACTCCAAATTACATCTGAAATCTAACACCTTTCTTTCTGCCAATGTGTTCTGTATACTCTGTCTTGACACGTAGGAACGAGATCCAGCTTGCTACGGTCGCAGGTTCGAATCCTGCCTCGGGTATGGACGTGCGTGCTGTCCTCAGGTTAGTTAGGTTTAAGTAGTTCTAAGTCTAGGGGACTGATGACCTCGGATATTAAGTCCCATAGTTCTCAGAGCCATTTGAACCATTTTGAACGAGATCCAGCTTGTTAAGTGACCTCACCTGGGTTGACGTGGGATGTATTGCAGAAAACTACTTATTACGGCTATAGAACAATCACAGTTTGTTGAGCATGCTGTCAGAGGTGGTATTGTTCACTGCTTCCATAGACTGCTGTTGCAAACAATATGTTCATGGCTAGCTATGATGAAAATGACTCTTATACACTCCTGGAAATGGAAAAAAGAACACATTGACACCGGTGTGTCAGACCCACCATACTTGCTCCGGACACTGCGAGAGGGCTGTACAAGCAATGATCACACGCACGGCACAGCGGACACACCAGGAACCGCGGTGTTGGCCGTCGAATGGCGCTAGCTGCGCAGCATTTGTGCACCGCCGCCGTCAGTGTCAGCCAGTTTGCCGTGGCATACGGAGCTCCATCGCAGTCTTTAACACTGGTAGCATGCCGCGACAGCGTGGACGTGAACCGTATGTGCAGTTGACGGACTTTGAGCGAGGGCGTATAGTGGGCATGCGGGAGGCCGGGTGGACGTACCGCCGAATTGCTCAACACGTAGGGCGTGAGGTCTCCACAGTACATCGATGTTGTCGCCAGTGGTCGGCGGAAGGTGCACGTGCCCGTCGACCTGGGACCGGACCGCAGCGACGCACGGATCCACGCCAAGACCGTAGGATCCTACGCAGTGCCGTAGGGGACCGCACCGCCACTTCCCAGCAAATTAGGGACACTGTTCCTCCTGGGGTATCGGCGAGGACCATTCGTAACCGTCTCCATGAAGCTGGGCTACGGTCCCGCACACCGTTAGGCCGTCTTCCGCTCACGCCCCAACATCGTGCAGGCCGCCTCCAGTGGTGTCGCGACAGGCGTGAATGGAGGGACGAATGGAGACGTGTCGTCTTCAGCGATGAGAGTCGCTTCTGCCTTGGTGCCAACGATGGTCGTATGCGTGTTTGGCGCCGTGCAGGTGAGCGCCACAATCAGGACTGCATACGACCGAGGCACACAGGGCCAACACCCGGCATCATGGTGTGGGGAGCGATCTCCTACACTGGCCGTACACCACTGGTGATCGTCGATGGGACACTGAATAGTGCACGGTACATCCAAACCGTCATCGAACCCATCGTTCTACCATTCCTAGACCGGCAAGGGAACTTGCTGTTCCAACAGGACAATGCACGTCCGCATGTATCCCGTGCCACCCAACGTGCTCTAGAAGGTGTAAGTCAACTACCCTGGCCAGCAAGATCTCCGGATCTGTCCCCCATTGAGCATGTTTGGGACTGGATGAAGCGTCGTCTCACGCGGTCTGCACGTCCAGCACGAACGGTGGTCCAACTGAGGCGCCAGGTGGAAATGGCATGGCAAGCCGTTCCACAGGACTACATCCAGCATCTCTACGATCGTCTCCATGGGAGAATAGCAGCCTGCATTGCTGCGAAAGGTGGATATACACTGTACTAGTGCCGACATTGTGCATGCTCTGTTGCCTGTGTCTATGTGCCTGTGGTTCTGTCGGTGTGATCATGTGATGTATCTGACCCCAGGAATGTGTCAATAAAGTTTCCTCTTCCTGGGACAATGAATTCACGGTGTTCTTATTTCAATTTCCAGGAGCGTATATCTTGATGTTAAAGGTCTACACAAATGGCTCTGAGCACTATGGGACCCAACTTCTGAGGTCATCAGTCTAACGGTCTACACACCTGGGCCATGTTGCAACTTCTTATATGTTGTTTTTTGCATTTATGCCCAGCTCTGTCAGCAGATGCTGTAGAGACAGTGGTCAGAGGTACTAAATGGCGCAATTATACGATATAACACTCACCTGAGTGCAAAAGATGGGTCTGAGGGTTACCGGCGATCCGAGTCCGCCCCGCCTGTCCAATTATTGGTTTCCCCGCAACGCCAGACACAGTGCTTGCGTCCTATTTGAAACTCTCTGTATACAGTAGATGCCAGGTTGCGCTTGTTCTGGAAGGCGATCTGTGATGAAGACAAGCTACACAGGGCCTGGTTGCATCCTTGCAGTGTTAGGAACAGTATCCAAGTCTGCTATCCACGATTCCCTTTAAGAGGACTGAATTTTTACACGATGTTGACGGGACGTTATATCCTAATCTCCCTCGCTATTTGAGCTTGTCTGTAGTAGGTTCCAAAATTTAGATTATGTAAATCTAGACATCTCATTTCACCTCAGTGCTGGATCAGGGAAGGTGGCAATGTCAGATGACCAATCCAGTTTCAGGTGCTGTAGCTCTAGAATAACATTAAGGTGAGGTGTCGTCTTCTCAGGCTTTTCTGTGACAACCAGTTTTGCTAAGATTTGCATCGTCACTTCAGTGATGGTGAAGTGCGTGTCTGCTATGTAAGGACAGATTACACATCTGCATGGGAGCACAGAAAAGAACCTGCAAAACTTGCACTGATTTTGTTCCGCATCTCCTTCTGAGTTAACAAGAGCTTGAACGACTGAGACTGTTTCGTCTGATGTTAGCCTCACCTCTCAGACGCACTAACTGCTCTCGCACTACCGCTGTCAATGTGCGGCCAGCAGACATCTCGTAGCAAGAGGTACGTGACAATAGTGTAGTAGGCGTGGGAATCTGGGCAATAATTACGTGATGCTCATTTCTTCTTGTGGGTAGGAGGACATAAGAGGATTGTACTGCTGTTAGTTACGTGTCAGTACCAAACTAAAAATAAACCTGACTTGAAGATCTAAAATCCGACCAAATGAAATTCAACATTGATCATAGCACTGCATTCTGTTGATAGTATAGCTGATGTAGACTGTCTTAATAATGGGGCTGTCTCCTGCGTTCAGGACCGTCACATCAAATTGCAACCATGAAGACTGTAGTTGATCGATCATGTCCCGATCTGCTTTGGCATATTTCGAAACTGGTTTTCATTTGTAGAGGGTGTGGCTGTGCCGTGGTGGAGGACGGTGCGATGGGGGGGGGGGGGGGGAGTCAAAAGCTGCTCAAAAGCAATAGGATCCAATTATTACTTTCTAAAAGTTCGTATTATAGCTGGGGCCTCGAACGATGGTGCACCTTTGCAACTCATTCTTCAGCAGCCACTGATGTGCAGCAGGTTTCCTGAGCGCTCTGCCGTGAAAGTCGTAGCTAGCGCGAACATTAAACGTGATCATAACGAGTTATTTAGTGATTTTTCATTGCACTTGTCATCACTGATGGTGGTAGTAAACGACAACTTCTACATAATCAAGCAAGAGACGTAATTTTCAGAACACTCGCTTTGGCTCTGAGCACTATGGGTCTTAACTTCTGAGGTCATCAGTCCCCTAGAACTTAGAACTACTTAAACCTAACTAAGGATATCACACACATCCATGCCCGAGGCAAGATTCGAACCTGCGACCGTAGCGGTGGCTCGGCTCCAGACTGAAGCGCCTAGAACCGCACGGCCATTCTGGCCGGCAACACTCGCTTTCTTCAAAGGCAAAGCACATGTATGCACGTACCGCAGCTGTCGCTTGCAACCAGCGAACAGTGCAGTTTCTGTCGGTGGCTCGACCTGCGCGGACCGGCATCGTTCGCCAGTCGGACTGTAGCATTACTGACCTCTGGAAGGTGGGCATCGATGCACGGACTTTGGCACGAAGTAATGTCGTGAAGAAGCCTCCAGCTGCTGGCTCGATAACTCATCGTTTCAATGAGCGGTCTGGTCGGACAGCCAGTATGTGTACGTATCACAGCATGTTTGTGGTGGTGTTGCTGTCACAAACGCTACGTACGCCACTTGCCGAAGTATCCCTGGTCTCATTAACTAGCCCGGCACTGACCGGCAACCGGGTGGCAGCACCAAGCGAGTGTTGTGACGTAATGCTGCTTCAGCGTATCGAAAAAGCTGCCCTATTCACGGCATCGAGCCCGTTTGCCTCAAGAAAGTTCCAGGCGGGTGATGTTACGCTGCTGCTGACCTCACTGGTCAGTTGTGTTGTGAACCTTCATCAGTATTTCAGAACGATTTTTTACATTTGTCTCTAATTACATGGTTTGGACAAAAATATGGAAACAGAAAGAAAATTACTCACCCCTGGGAGACATAACTCCGCCTCTGACCTTGATAGTTCCTCCATTTGGCGAGGAAGCCGAGGTATGCAACATACAGCTGAGGCCACTCATTGCTGACTAGGTGCCGTAGAGCTACCAAATTGCTACATACTGTCTGCTGTTGCAAATAGTCCCAGTCTTTTGCATTGCGATATGATCATATGTTTCAGCGGATCAGTCGATTTTCGATAGTGTGTCCGAATGATCGTCAAACCCGGAAAGTATGCCTTCAACTCTGTGAATACAGCTGTTTTGTTCTTGGAATATGACAGTATCTGCTGCATATCCATCATAAAGATGTAGAAGAAAAGCCAACAATTTGTCATCGATAATTTAGATATAAACATATTGGTTCACATAGACGGTAAATCTGAATGAGTCAACCCAAGCCATGGTGTGAAAAACACCATAAAAACATCGGAGTACCGCACTAGCCTGAATTACACTCTATGCATACTACGGGTCGTCGGTGCAGCGCGGCATGACTGTGACCGATGGCCTTATGCGGATCACACGACTCCAAATTTCATCTGAACACAGTGCTCTTCACTTCATTCTCTCGGGAGCTGGTTGAGATGGACAAGCTTTAACTGACAGCAGCAATTGCTCACGGATTGTCGTTGGCAAGGTGAACAGTGGACCAGAACCCTCAAAAATTGACCAAAATTTCAAGATTGCTCAAATATGGTCATGAATGGGTGTAATAGGGTTTCTGACCCTTGTGATAACGATTTTTAGATCAAAATTAGCAAATTCAAAGTGATGTATCCAATAGGACGAAAATACTCTGGAAAAAATTAATAAAGTAGACTAAAATGTTTTCGATGAACATTTATAATTTTAATTGTAAACTTTATTACAAAACTGCCTCTACTACTTTCTTGGTTACAGGAGATATATATTAGCAACAAAAACTGGAAGTTTTAGAAGTCTTCTTAGTCTTCTTACTCTTAAATTTCTTGTTCATTTTTATTTTCTTCTTCATCTTCTTCCTCACCAAATTTGGCATACTCTTCATCATCCACAGTATATCTGCAGCAGGCACCAAGAGGGCAATAGTTTCCGAAAACATAGTTTTCACTTTCCTCCGAGGTGATTTCCACAAAGAGGAAATACAGGGAACTGTTGTTGCCAGAAGTCTCCGGAACACATTCTTCATATTTTTCACGCAAGAAAGATGTTCGAGCAAAGATTAGGCAATATTGCCTTATTAACTTGTTTCTCAATTCCTGGGCATCAAATATGGTTCAAATGGCTCTGAGCACTATGGGACTTAACATCTGAGGTCATCAGTGCCCTAGAACTTAGAACTACTCAAACCTAACTAACGTAAGGACATCACACACATCCATACCCGAGGCAGGATTCGAAGCTGCGACCGTAGCAGTCGCAGGTTCGAATCCTGCCACGGGCATGGATGTGTGTGATGTCCTGGGCATCATCTGACAGCTGAACTATTGGTAAAATGTAGAAGCAATGATGTCCGGTCCGTAGGTCAACAGTATATAGACTCCTGTTATTATATTTTACCATGAGTACTTTTTGACATAATGCCTGGCGGTTACAATGCCGTTTGTTCCAAACTTTTCGACGTCAATTGCTATTTTCTCAGGTAGAAAATGACATTTTTCAACTGCCCGGAAGATAATAGTACATGCTCAAGGATGGAAAGAAAAAGTTGGCAGAATGTTGTGGAATCTAAAACTTGTCTCTTTTTTTCCTCGTGTTTTACAATTTTCTCGCTTGCATTCTGCTAAAAACATGTTGTTGTTGTTGTTTTTGTGGTCTTCAGTCCTGAGACTGGTTTGATGCAGCTCTCCATGCTACTCTATCCTGTGCAAGCTTCTTCATCTCCCAGTACTTACTGCTACATACATCCTTCTGAATCTGCTTAGTGTATTCATCTCTTGGTCTCCCTCTACGATTTTTACCCTCCACGCTGCCCTCCAATGCTAAATTTGTGATCCCTTGATGCCTCAAAACATGTCCTACCAACCGATCCCTTCTTCTAGTCAAGTTGTGCCACAAACTTCTCTTCTCCCCAATCCTATTCAATACCTCCTCATTAGTTACGTGATCTACCCACCTTATCTTCAGCATTCTTCTGTAGCACCACATTTCGAAAGCTTCTATTCTCTTCATGTCCAAACTAGTTATCGTCCATGTTTCACTTCCATACATGGCTACACTCCATACAAATACTTTCAGAAACGACTGCCTGACACTAACATCAATACTCGATGTTAACAAATTTCTCTTCTTCAGAAACGTTTTCTTTGCCATTGCCAGTCTACATTTTATATCCTCTCTACTTCGACCATCATCAGTTATTTTGCTCCCCAAATAGCAAAACTCCTTTACTACTTTAAGTGTCTCATTTCCTAATCTAATTCCCTCAGGATCACCCGATTTAATTTGACTACATTCCATTATCCTCGTTTTGCTTTTGTTGATGTTCATCTTATATCCTCCTTTCAAGACACTGTCCATTTCGTTCAACTGCTCTTCCAAGTCCTTTGCTGTCTCTGACAGAATTACAATGTCATCGGCGAACCTCAAAGTTTTTATTTCTTCTCCATGAATTTTAATACCTACTCCGGATTTTTCTTTTGTTTCCTTTACTGCTTGCTCAATATACAGATTGAATAACATCGGGGACAGGCTACAACCCTGTCTCACTCCTTTCCCAATCACTGCTTCCCTTTCATGCCCCTCAACTCTTATAACTGCCATCTGGTTTCTGTACAAATTGTAAATAGCCTTTCGGTCCCTGTATTTTACCCCTGCCACCTTCAGAATTTGAAAGAGAGTATTCCTGTCAACATTGTCAAAACTTTCTCTAAGTCTACAAATGCTAGAAACGTAGGTTTGCCTTTTCTTAATCTTTCTTCTAAGATAAGTCGTAAGGTTAGTATTGCCTCACGTGTTCCAACATTTCTACGGAATCCAAACTGATCTTCCCCGAGGTCGGCTTCTACCAGCTTTTCCATTCGTCTGTAAAGAATTCGCGTTAGTATTTTGCAGCTGTGACTTATTAAACTGATAGTTCGGTAATTTTCACATCTGTCAACACCTACTTTCTTTGGGATTGGAATTATTATATTCTTCTTGAAGTCTGAGGGTATTTCGCCTGTCTCATACATCTTGCTCACCAGATGGTAGAGTTTTGTCATGACTTGGTCTCCCAAGGCCATCAGTAGTTCTAATGGAATGTTGTCTACTCCCGGGGCCTTGTTTCGACTCAGGTCTTTCAGTGCTCTGTCAAACTCTTCACGCAGTATCACATCTCCCATTTCATCTTCATCTACATCCTCTTCCTTTTCCATAATATTGTCCTTAAGTACATCGCCCTTGTATAGACCCTCTATATACTCCTTCCACCTTTCTGCCTTCCCTTCTTTGCTTAGAACTGGGTTTCCATCAAAGCTCTTGATATTCATACAAGTGGTACTCTTCTCTCCAAAGGTCTCTTTAATTTTCCTGTAGGCAGTATCTATCTTACCCCTAGTGAGACAAGCCTCTACATCCTTACATTTGTCCTCTAGCCATCCCTGCTTAGCCATTTTGCACTTCCTGTCGATCTCATTTTTGAGACGTTTGTATTCATTTTTGCCTGCTTCATTTACTGCATTTTTATATTTTCCTTTCATCAGTTAAATTCAATATTTCTTCTGTTACCCAAGGATTTCTATTAGCCCTCGTCTTTTTACCTACTTGATCGTCTGCTGCCTTCACTACTTCATCCCTCAGAGCTACCCATTCTTCTTCTACTGTATTTCCTTCCCCCATTCCTGTCAATTGTTCCCTTATGCTCTCCCTGAAACTCTCTACAACCTCTGATTCTTTCAGTTTATCCAGGTCCCATCTCCTTAAATTCCCACCTTTTTGCAGTTTCTTCAGTTTCAATCTGCAGTTCATAACCAATAGATTGTGATCAGAATCCACATTTTCCCCTAGGAAATGTCTTACAATTTAAAACCTGGTTCCTAAATCTCTGTCTTACCATTATATAATCTATCTGATACCTTTTAGTATCTCCAGGATTCTTCCAGGTATACAACCTTCTTTCATGATTCTTGAACCAAGTGTTAGCTATGATTAAGTTATGCTCTGCACAAAATTCTACCAGGCGGCTTCCTCTTTCATTTCTTAGCCCCAAGCCATATTCACCCACCATTTTCCTTCTCTACCTTTTCCTACTCTCGAATTCCAGTCACCCATGACTATTAAATTTTCGTCTCCCTTCACTACCTGAATAATTTCTTTTATCTCGTCATACATTTCATCAATTTCTTCATCATCTGCAGAGCTAGTTGGCATATAAACTTGCACTACTGTAGTAGGCATGGGCTTTGTGTCTATCTTGGCCACAATAATGCGTTCAATATGCTGTTTGTAGTAGCTAACCCGCACTCCTATTTTTTTATTCATTATTAAACCTACCCCTGCATTACCCCTATTTGATTTTGTGTTTATAACCCTGTAATCACCTGACCAAAAGTCTTGTTCCTCCTGCCACCGAACTTCACTAATTCCCGCTATATCTAATTTTAACCTATCCATTTCCCTTTTTAAATTTTCTAACCTACCTGCCCGATTAAGGGATCTGACATTCCACGCTCCGATCCGTAGAACGCCAGTTTTCTTTCTCCTGATAACGACGTCCTCTTGAGTAGTCCCCGCCCGGAGATCCGAATGGGGGACTATTTTACCTCCGGAATATTTTACCCAAGAGGACGCCATCATCATTTAATCATACAGTAAAGCTGCATGTCCTCGGGAAAAATTACGGCTGTAGTTTCCCCTTGCTTTCAGCCGTTCGCAGTACCAGCACAGCAAGGCCGTTTTGATTAATGTTACAAGGCCAGATCAGTCAATCATCCAGACTGTTGCCCCTGCAACTACTGAAAAGGCTGCTGCCCCTCTTCAGGAACCACATGTTTGTCTGACCTCTCAACAGATACCCCTCCGTTGTGGTTGCACCTACGGTACGGCCATCTGTCTCGCTGAGGCACGCAAGCCTCCCCACCAACGGCAAGGTCCATGGTTCATGGACATAACTAACAAAAATTAGCTGTTAATAGTGAAATAAGTGTTCTTAATTAAGTACATTCCTTCTGGAATAGTCTTACATTTCAAAAAATATTTGGTTTGATTTCACTGAACAACAATATTTCACCCGAACAATGCAGTAGTTTTCCAGCCCGGCTTTTTCGGCGCTCGGCCTGCAAATGAATGCCGCGTTGGACCCGAAATTCAACCTTCGGAAGAAACAGCTGTCCGCTTATATAAGGCTGGGACTCAATAGTCCCAACGTTTCTCTAGCCAACCTATTAAACGAAACTTGTTAAGTCTGATTTCATGATTATTATTATTATTTATGGCCACTTTTACGGGATTCTGACTTATTGTGCGACCTGTCACTCGCCTCTGGTCCCTGCGGGTTAGATCAGTTTACTACCAATGTTCTACGCCATGTTATATGTATTAAAGCAGTACACTATTTCTTGTAGACGCATTGGACCGTACACATTAATACAACGACAAACCTGGTAGTCAAGGAAGGCAGGATTGGGTTACGATTGTGGACGGGGCCGTAATCTGTTACTATTGGTTGCCTTCTATAGTTACACAGATTTATTTTTAAAACATTAATTCCAGAGTCAGCAATAAATAAAAAATACCACACGCTATTAATGAAGGAATAAACAACTGTGTAAATAATAGTGTTTTGAGTGCGTTACAATTTAGTAAATCACCATAAAATACAGATACAGAAAATGTTTAAAAAGAACAAGCCACTGTGATCACGGCTGAAGGCCTTACACACCAAGAATGGCAATAAGTTAAGAATGTTTAACAACTCGCTGCAATTACAATTTACAGTATTGAAATATTAAAAAGTGGCCACAAAAACAGCAAAAGGTATCAGACGCCAGGAACGGCAGTAAATAAGGTTTTAAGGCTTACTGCTAAGATACAAATATCGAATTATTTTTTTCAAAGCAAATGACCATACACGGCTGAAGGCCTTACACGCCAGGAACGGCAGTTCTATGAAAAAATTTACAAACCTGCTGTAAAACAGCAAATACAAGCAAAGGTTAATTAAAGAAAACAAGCAACTGATCACCAAACGGGTGAAATAAGGTGATGGTAACCTTCTAACACAACCCTTAAACTGCTAGATGTATTCCAGAAGACGACCAGAACTATTAACTAGACATACATAACCTTTAATCTAAGTATTACAAGGTATGGTAATAAATAATACAATAATAAAAGACAAGGACCAGTCACAGATGGTGCTCCAGGAATCGACCTCTGAGAAGGTCTAGCAACAAACACTTTCGCAGGCGATGAGATAGGCAGCCAAGAGTTGCATTCACTTCACAAGACGGTAACTCAGACTTTTGGCGGTCTAACGAATGACTAATGATAGTCTTGCTGAAGCTACCTGACGTCCAGTAAACCAAATGCAAGAACTGAACAACATGCCAAAGTCGGAACCGGTGGACTGCACTACGCCCCCAGAATACTGCGCTTAGAGCGCCCGGAATGAGAAAGGAATCACTACCACCAGAGTAGAAGAATCACGAACGGCCTACAATCAAGAAAGCTGTCAAAACTACATGCGTTACCGGACACTGCCGTTTCATACTCTAACCCCCAGGAGAGGTAACTGGGGCATTAGCAGCCACCAGGCAGGAAAAATACCGCTGGTTGAACTTAACAAAAGGTAACAAGCTGAACGCAGTAAATAGTAATAAGAAGTCGAAGAAAGGTAATCAGATCCACTTTCCACAAACACTCCACTCGCTGCTCTTCGCCTCGGTAACACTACGAGCAGCAACACGAACCCAAGTCACTGGAGAATCGCGAGATGTCACAATGGTGGAGGTTTCTCTACTTGAAATACACTCATCTTATCTGGTTTACGACGAGGTCGTGCACCCTCGTGACCACAGCCCTTCCATCCGGCAGTCCCTGCGTGCCGCCAGCGGTCCCGGCTTGTTCTCCACTGCGCAGACCTGGCTCCTCCTGAGTCCCCAACCGTACTGCGCCACTCACACGACTGGGAAAAACAAGTACGTCGCCTCAAAGATAGGGCAACAGTTACTAGATATCGGTAACCTGCGCTGCTGTCACTAGCGGACAGGCAACGCTTGCAAAACGGATGGCGCCAGTCAAGACGAAAAGAAGACAAACAACCGCAACAATGCCAACTAAACGATACGGTCTGGCCTCCAACACTCCTACAAACAGCACCAACGCGAGCCGCAGCACGGCTCTGTGGCCAACTTCATTCATGCTGTGGTGAGGGTAAACACACTAACACTCCTCCAGTCGTCCGCCTATTTAGTTATCTGTGTGTACTGATTTTATCTCTCTACTGTGAGTTTCCATGAATGCGAACGAAGGCTATCTATAAGTACATTAATTACGCAATGGAATTTTTAAAACAATATCTAAAAAGGTGGCTCTGTCATTTATAAATGCCACCCTGGAGGAGATGTTTAGAGTACAAAGTATAAAAAAAACATTAACTTTTGACCCAATAAGAGCACCCTGCACCATGAACTTATCCAGTGGATTCTTCCAATCAATGTGAGGTTAGTCAAATATTGAGTCCCGTGTCCTGCTGACACGGACCAAGTACTTTCTCCGGTAAATCGCAGACTCAGGGTTGGTTTCTCCCGTCGAATCTTCTAGACCGAATTTCCTTTTCCCTAGCTCCATACGCATTTGGAAACGTCCACAGTAAAAATCGCAGGAAACAGGCTGGCGGACATGGCTCCGTGCTAACGGCTGGTGGCGCCGCACAGCTTCCCAACACATTCCAGGCGGCTTCTACACTGTCTAAAAATTTTGCTGGACATCGTTGTACACCGCCTGCCCTCACATCCCATTCCGGCCGCATCCTGGTAAAGCCGGCGCCATCGGCGTCTCCGTGCTAGCAACCACTCGTTAACAACAGCCGTGCTACTGTCGCATCTCCAGACACCCCCTCGTATAGCGTGCCACCACAGAAAGGGCCTTTGTGCGCCCAGCCGTCGGTTGACTTCCCGCGGTCTTCCTGTTCGCACGCTTATGGATGCACTCCGGCGGAGGTGCCTTTGTCCTATTTGTTCCTCCAGTGTCCAGTGAGCTTTTCACGGCATCGCTACATTCAAGACCGATCACCCAGCATGCAAGTGAGAATCAGTTACTTGTGCCAAGGTGTGCTTCTCGATGTCAGTCATACTCTGTATTCATAATAAAACTACCCTGCTCCTGTCAAACGATATCAAAACCAAATCTAATTCCATGATATAGTATGCTTCAACAGCACTGTGAGATGCAAAATCTTGCCACTGTACAACGGTAGTTCCTTTTCTGCCTTTGTCACAGCTCCATGTGGACCCACATTACATCACTGGTTCTACGCAACCGACTCGCACAACCACTCCATTTCATTGCAAAGACTTACGCTGTTTGTAAAAGATTACACGACCACCTGGTGCCACTTCTACACCACCCTTAGCTCTCCAGAGTGACCAGTTGGACTTCTCAGAGAATTATTAATATCTCCGTCTACTTCTGCATGGGTACTCTGCAAATCAGACTTAAGTTTCTGCCAAAGTGTTCATCCAAACACCTTCACACCAATTCTCTGTTATTCCCCTCTCGAACAGTGCGCGGAAGAAGCGAACACCTATATCATTCCGTGTGAGGTTTAATTTCCCTTATTTTACTATGATGATAGTTTCTCCCCTTGTAGGTCGGCAAAACAAAATATTTTCGCAATCTGAGGAGAAACTTTCTGATCGAAATTTCGCGACAAGATCCCACCGCAACGAAAAACGCCTTTATCGTAATGATTTCCACCCCAAATCCTGTATCATGACCATGACGCTGTCTCCCCTATTTGTCGATAATACAAAACGTGGTGCCCTTCTTTGAACTTCCTCAATGTACTCCGCTAATCCAGTATGGTAAGTGTCCCAGCAGTGTAGTTCACATCTGCCGGGACGTAAATAACGGTTGAATCATTCGAACTTTGCATGCAAATGAAGCATCTATATTTTTCATTTGCAGTACTCCAAAAGAGGACGAATAGGCTTAGTGTAAGGCAGTCTCTAAAGTAGATCTGTTGCATCTCTTAAGTGTTCTCCCAATAAAACCCACTCTTTGGTTCGCCTTTCCCACAACATTTTCCATTTGTTTTTCTAGAATGTAAGTCGTACGTAATTGTAAGTCCTAGATATTTAGTTGAATTAACGACCTTTAGATTTGACTGATTTATCGTGGAACCGAAGTTTAACGGGTTCCTTTTAGAGTTTATCTGAATGACTTCACACTTTTCATTATTTAGGGTCAATGCCAATTATCGCACCATACAAATATCTTATCTAAATCGTTCCAATTGTTTCTAAATACTTTATTAGACGATAAAAAACGTAAAACGGCTGCTCAGGTTGTCTCCTAAATCTCTAAATCGTTTATATAGATAAGGAACAACAGAGGCCTGAATGAAATTTTCACTCTGCAGCGGAGTGTGCGCTGATATTAAACTGCCCGCAGAAGAGCATCTGTGAAGTTTGAAAGGTAGGAGACGAGGTGCTGGTAGAATTGAAGCTGTGAGGAGGGGTCGTGAGTCGTGCTTGAGTGGCTCATTTGGTAGAGCACTTGCCTGAGAAAGGCAAAGGTCCCGAGTTCGAGTCTCGGTCCGGCACGCAGTTTTAATCTGCCAGGAAGTTTCAGCAGAGGCCTATAACATACCCTTAGCGAACGCCACAAATCACTTTTGTTTTACTCAATGACATTCCGTCAGTTTCTACAGAGTGTGACCTCCCTGTCAGGAAATCGCGAATCCAATCGCAAAACAGACGATATTTCATCAGCACGAAATATGATTACAAGCCGCTTGTGAGGCACGGTGTCAAAGGCCTTCCGGAAATGCAGAAATACGGAATCAATTTGAAATCCGTTGTCCATATCACTCCACACTTCATGTGAGTAAATAGCTAGTTGTG
Source organism: Schistocerca americana (assembly GCF_021461395.2). Taxonomy (NCBI): domain Eukaryota; kingdom Metazoa; phylum Arthropoda; class Insecta; order Orthoptera; family Acrididae; genus Schistocerca; species Schistocerca americana. Next base: position 118,584,111 of record NC_060119.1, read on the forward strand.
TTTCACAAGAACGATGTTTTCTAAATCCATGTTGACTGAGTGCCGCTAGACTGTTTTCTTCGAAGTAATTTACAACGTTCGAACACAATATATGTTCAAAAATCATACAGCATATGGACGTTAATGATATGAGTCTGTAATTCAGTGGATTACTCATATTTCTTGAATATTGGTCTGACTTGAGCAACTTCCCATTCTTTGGGTACGGATCTTTGTCGAGCGAGCGGTTGTATATGATTGTTAAGTATAGAGCTATTGCGTCAGCATAATCTGAAAGGAACCTAACTGGTACACAATCTGGACCGGAAGACTTGCTTTTATCAAGTGATTTAAGCTGCTTCACTACTCCGAGGATATCTATTTCTAAGTTACTCATATTGGAAGCTGTTCTTATTTAGAAACCTCGAATATTTCCTTCGTCTTCCTTCGCAAAGCGTTACGGGAAGGCTGTGTTTAGTAACTCTGCTTTGGCAGCAATGTCGTAGATAGTATTTTCATTGCTCCCACGGAGAGAAGGCATTGATTGTGTCCTGCAGCTAATATACTTTACATACGACTAGAAACTCTTTGGATTTTCTGCCAGGTTTCGAGACAAAGGTTCGTTGTGGAAATTGTTACAAGCATCTCCCTTTGAGGTCCGCTCTAAATTTCGAGCTTCTGTAAAAGATCGCCAATCTTGCGGGTTTTGCGTTCTTGTAGATTTGGCATGCTTTTCTCACTGTTTCTGCAGCAGTATTCCTACCTGTTTTGAGTACCATGGTGGATCAGCTCCATCTTTTGCTAATTTATTTGGTATAGATCTTTCACATGCTGTCAATACTATTTCTTTGATTTCAAGACACATCTGTTTTACACTTACGTTGTTAATTTGAAAAGAGTGGAGATTCTCTCAGGAAAGCGTAAAGCGAATTTTTATCTGCTTCTCTGAATAGATATATTTTTCGTTTATTTCTGGTGAATTTGGGAGTTACGGTATGCAGTATCGCTACGAGGATCCCGTATTCACCCATCCCTGCATCCGTTTTCATGCTCGTTATTAGCTCAGGATTATTTATTGTGTTTGCATAACCGTTTATTATTGAAGTAGGCTCATGTAGTAACTGCTCAAAAAAAAAAAAAAAATAAACTTACCTTTAACTAAACTAAGTGTATCGTATCTCACGATCCCCCCTCCAACCCCCTCCCCAGTCGGATCCAACATTCCTTACTTCGGTAGTCACACCCCACCTCATCCCCTTCACCCACAGTTCAATGTGGTCTCCTCTTGGCGCTTTCCAAATCTGCGTGTTTCGTTCCTGCAATTGTAGCGTCAGATTTTGAGAACAATGGTTCAAATGGCTCTGAGCACTATGGGACTTAACATCTATGGTCATCAGTCCCCTAGAACTTAGAACTACTTAAACCTAACTAACCTAAGGACATCACACAACACCCAGCCATCACGAGGCAGAGAAAATCCCCGACCCCGCCGGGAATCGAACCCGGGAACCCGGGCGTGGGAAGCGAGAACGCTACCGCACGACCACGAGATGCGGGCGTTGGGAACAATACATGATACAGCCTAATGAAGTGCAAGGGTGTTCGAGGTTCATTAAACAGCGTGTGGCGTGCTCTGGAACGTATTTATTTTCTTTGTTTTCCTGACTTGGTGACGACTGAACATAGTAACACAACGTTTTACAACGCTTCGTTCATGGACGCAAAGTCCTCTACCAAGTTCCCAATTGTAGTTTTCACCTACATTCATTTATAGTGACTTCTTTTGTGACACGTAATGTACCTTTGTACAATTATTTAAATATAATGGTATTTGTAAACTTCCCTATTGTATTGTTTTTAAATAAATAAATACCTTTCAGACTCATTTAATGTAAAGAGACGAGATAAAAATTACGAAAGGTATATGTAACTATCACAATTCCGTCTTCACAGTTACTTCCTTGGGCGCCGTGGGAGAGGGTGCTCACAAGAATCCCTCACTTGTAGCAAATCTCCAGAAATGTCTCAATTTAGCCAGTGAGCCCGTAGAGGCTGGCGTAAGAGGCTCACTCTATGACTGGCCGTGCTTTCCATCCTAGCGAGTCGTCGTGTACGATTGTAGAATTTATTCTACCGATTTTGCCGAGAGGCTTTCAAAGTTTATGTCCCTCTCAGAAGCAGCACCAGCGACGTCGAGTTCTTTGTAAAGTGCAATTCTATCTCTTGTGACTCTAAGTGATAAAACGGGAAGCTTTATTATCCGGATTAACATTCGAAAGGGATGCCATTATGAAGCACTTATTTACTAACTGATAATATCGACACAATTATTAATGATTAAATGAAAGCTAACAGTTTCCTGACAGGATGGTGTTGCTATAGAATTATATCAGAAGGCATTATATTGGCGACCGGCGACTATAGTGCGCAGCCTACAGCTAGTACTTACACTCGTGATATTTCGTAACCGTTTGTACATTTTCGTTAACTTAAACCTCATTCCTTTATTTATTAATATGATCGATTTATAGCGTTGTAATATTGTTGTAAGAACGAACTTACGACATGTAGCCTTCTCCTAATCTCTGCAGTGGAAAAAGCTACATTTATTAGCAAATATTTGTTAAGCAAGATTACTTGCGTCGCGCTAGAATAATTGGGCTTTTCCTACGTATCTCACAGCTGACGTAAGGGGCGTTTAGCCACAGCGCCTACCGTCATCGTCCATTGGTAACGCCACATGGCTCCTTCAGCCAGCGTGGGAACTGAAATCTATGCGTTCTGACTGTGTGCGTTCTGCAGTACCGCTTTACCCACTGAACTCTACATATGCAGATGCGATACATATTTGCAAAACTGGAGCTTTCCGCTGTGACCAAGCGGTTCTAGCCGCTTCAGTCCGGAACCGCGCGACTGCTACGGTCGCGGGTTCGAATCCTACCTCGAGCATGGATGTGTATGAGGCCCTACCTTTAAGTAGTTCTAAGTCTAGGGGACTGATGACCTCAGGTCTTAAGTCCCATAGTGCTCAGAACCATTTGAACATTTTTTTGTAAAACTGGAAAATATGGAAATAAAATGTGGCTTGAACGGAAGGGGTACCTTTCATGCTGTACGAACCTAAAATAAAAACACGACATATTTAGAATTTTCTCTTAATCAAATATGAATAAACTGTTACGAAATCAATACGAATTGCTCTGATCAAACAGTAGGTGGGCTGTTCACACACTGAGAACGTGTTCACCCAGTGACAAATTATGAAACGGAAGAGTCGGATAAGAAACAGAAACCGAGATGGTTATGGCCTTTTCGAGGAAATCATCCTGACATTGAACTTCCTCATTTTCAGAATACTGAAGGAGCGATCTGTTTTACTTGCTAAAAACATTCAACAACTTAGATCGCATAAAATATTCTTTATTTAAGACAACAGGCTTCGACAGACTTTGCTGTCATTTTCAGATCTCAAAAATCTTTTTGTTGTGAAAGGTATTCATTTTACGGATATGCACATGACAATTTGGCATGAGGTCCAAAGTAAAATGAGTAAGTTTCACAACTAAAGGATTTTTGATACCTGAAGATGACAAGCAAAAATCCGTCGAAATCGGATGTCTTAAATACAGCCTTGGGAGAGCCAGTCCTGACAAAACTCTACCATCTGGTGAGCAAGATGTATGTCCATGGAGAAGAAATAAAAACTTTGAGGTTCGCCGATGACATTGTAATTCTGTCAGAGACAGCAAAGGACTTGGAAGAGCAGTTGAACGGAATGGACAGTGTCTTGAAAGGAGGGTATAAGATGAACATCAACAAAAGCAAAACGAGGATAATGGACTGTAGTCGTATTAAGTCGCCCCCCGATGCTATTCAATTTGTATATTGAGCAAGCAGTAAAGGAAACAAAAGAAAATTTCGGAGTAGGTATTAAAATCCATGGAGAAGAAATAAAAACTTTGAGGTTCGCCGATGACATTGTAATTCTGTCAGAGACAGCAAAGGACTTGGAAGAGCAGTTGAACGGAATGGACAGTGTCTTGAAAGGAGGGTATAAGATGAACATCAACAAAAGCAAAACGAGGATAATGGAATGTAGTCGAATTAAGTCGGGTGATGCTGAGGGAATTAGATTAGGAAATGAGACACTTAAAGTAGTAAAGGAGTTTTGCTATTTGGGGAGCAAAATAACTGATGAAGCGCCAAGTGGAGAGGATATAAAATGTAGACTGGCAATCGCAAGGAAAGTGTTTCTGAAGACGAGAACTTTGTTAATATCGAGTATTGATTTAAGTGTCAGGAAGTCGTTTCTGAAAGTATTTGTGTGGAGTGTAGCCATGTATGGAAGTGAAACATGGACGATAAATAGTTTAGACAAGAAGAGAATAGGAGCTTTCGAAATGTGGTGCTACAGAAGAATGCTGAAGATTAGATGGGTAGATCACATAACTAATGTGGAGATATTGAACAAAATTGGGGAGAAGAGGAGTTTGTGGCACAACTTGACTAGAAGAAGGGATCGGTTGGTAGGACATGTTCTGAGGCACCAAGGGATCACCACTTTAGTACTGGAGGGCAGCGTGGAGGGTAAAAATCGTAGAGGGAGGCCAAGAGATGAATACACTAAACAGATACAGAAGGATGTAGGTTGCAGTAGGTACTGGAAGATGAAGAAGCTTGCACAGGATAGAGTAGAATGGGGAGCTGCATCAAACCAGTCTCAGGACTGAAGACCACAACAACAACAACAACAAATACAGAAATATTTTCGCGATCTGTGGTGTTGAATGCTTCTAGCATCTTGTCATTCGCATCAAGTGAGCACGTGGATCGCTGGAAGTCGCTTTGTACCTGGTTCCTCCAGACTGCAAGTCTGGCTCTTAATCAACATACTTTGCTGTGTAGCAAACTGAAAAACACATTAAAAACTGTACGAGACACGCTTAGAGTTGTGCGCTGGAGCCCACTCTGCGTTTTTAGGTGCATTAAACGGGCGAAAACTGCGCTTCCTGATACCTCCCGCCACAAAACACGTTCCCTTCTCAGTGTTTAATCGCCCAGCAGCCTCATCCCACCCTGCCAGACGAGCAATGAGGGCGTGCGGCGGCAAGGGGCCGCGTGGCCCATTGTCGTCCTCTTAATGGATTTCCGATTGTGTCCCGCAGATTGTCCTCACAAGTGTCATCACGAGAAACCGCTTCGTCATAATTATACAGTTGCGAGCAAAACGTGGCCGTTCAGTTTTCTTTATTTTGCTTCTGAATGCCTCTCATGTGCCGGCTGGGAAGAAAATAACTAGTGCAGCCTAGGAAAACCCTGACGCGAATAGTTAAGTATCCTGCATAGTCGTCTAAAGATGAACTGAAGTGTAGCAATAGGTGTATCTTTTTATTTATTTATTTACTTATTTACTCGTCAAGTTCCGTAGGACCAAATTGAGGAGCAAATCTCCAAGGTCATGGAACGTGTCAGTCCATGAAATTACAACATAAACGTAATAACAGTAAAAAATAAATCTTCATAAGCCTTAAAAAAGACAGTCCATAAGTTTAAGTAAACGCGATCAGCAATACCATAAAAATCAGCTTAATTTTTCAAGGAACTCCTTGACAGAATAGAAGGAGTGGTCCATAAGGAAACTCTTCAGTTTCGATTTGAAAGCGCATGGATTACTGCTAAGATTTTTGAATTCGAGTGGCAGCTTATTGAAAATGGATGCAGCAGTAAACTGCACACCTTTTCACACAAGAGTTAAGGAAGTCCGATTCAGATACAGGTTTGACTTCTGCCAAGTGTTAACCGAGTGAAAGTTGCTTATTCTTGGGAATAAACTAATAATGATAACAAGAAACCACAATAAGGAATATACGTATTGAGAGGCCAATGTCAAAATACCCAGACTCGTGAACAGAGGTCGACAAGAGGTTCGTGAACTAACACCACTTATTGCCCGAACCGCCCGTTTCTGAGCCAAAAATATCCTTTTGGAATGGGAAGAGTTACCGCAAAATATAATACCATAAGACAATAGCGAATGAAAATAAGTAAAGTACACTAATTTTCGTGTCGAACGATCACTCACTCCAGATACGGTTCGAATAGCAAAAATGGCAGTATTAAGTCTTTCAACAAGATCCTGAACATGGGCTTTCCACGACAGCTTACTATGTATCTGAACACTTAGAAATTTGAACTGTTCAGTTTCACTAATCATATGCCCGTTCTGTGAAATTAAAATGTCAGGTTTCGTTGAATTGTGTGTTAGAAACTGTAAAAACTGAGTCTTACTGTGGCGGTTCGGGCAATAAGTGGTGTTGGTCCACGAGCCTCTTGTCGACCTCTGTTCACGAGTCTGGGTATTTTGACACTGGCGTCAATTACCTCCAGCACAATCTCAGGCGAGTCCATTCCACGTCGTGCGCGGCACTTCTGTGTGTTCCCGGGGGCCCTACACGATATTAGGCAGGTGTACCAGTTTCTTTACCTCTTCAGTGTATAAGTGCTGTGTGTTCCATCGGACATGTCCAAAAGAGCAGACACCATATATATAAATAATTAAGGTGAGACGGCCAATGATCTGCTCAGTGCAGGCTCAAACTCTTACGGGAATCGACAAAAAGTCGTGAGTAATTAGGATATTCGGCAAGGGGCACTGCATCAGTACTGTGTGGATAAGTTGCGAATTTGGGTCCGACAGTAGACGTACAGGGGTCGTCCGTGTGGTTGGTGTGACCACTGTGTCCGGATGGCTCAATGGTCTGCGCATCTGCGTGGTAAGCAGGAGACACAGGCTCAGATTTTTAGTTTTCTCCATTGAATTCTATCACTTACCGCTTGCAGCCAAGGTCTGTAATTCCTTTAACCCAGTTAGTCCTAGTACCAATTCTCCAACAAAGTTCGTGGTTTCATTACCATCTACATCTCAAAAACTAAGTCTAAATTAAGATTTGGCAGTTCGATTTAATTCATGTTCTTTTCCATGTATCATACCCCGTTTAGATTTGTTACATTTGCCATTCTCCAGCATGTCTGTGCGTAGCATCGTCACGAAAACGGCCTGTATACCCTAATACACTCCTGGAAATGGAAAAAAGAACACATTGACACCGGTGTGTCAGACCCACCATACTTGCTCCGGACACTGCGAGAGGGCTGTACAAGCAATGATCACACGCACGGCACAGCGGACACACCAGGAACCGCGGTGTTGGCCGTCGAATGGCGCTAGCTGCGCAGCATTTGTGCACCGCCGCCGTCAGTGTCAGCCAGTTTGCCGTGGCATACGGAGCTCCATCGCAGTCTTTAACACTGGTAGCATGCCGCGACAGCGTGGACGTGAACCGTATGAGCAGTTGACGGACTTTGAGCGAGGGCGTATAGTGGGCATGCGGGAGGCCGGGTGGACGTACCACCGAATTGCTCAACACGTGGGGCGTGAGGTCTCCACAGTACATCGATGTTGTCGCCAGTGGTCGGCGGAAGGTGCACGTGCCCGTCGACCTGGGACCGGACCGCAGCGACGCACAGATGCACGCCAAGACCGTAGGATCCTACGCAGTGCCGTAGGGGACCGCACCGCCACTTCCCAGCAAATTAGGGACACTGTTGCTCCTGGGGTATCGGCGAGGACCATTCGCAACCGTCTCCGTGAAGCTGGGCTACGGTCCCGCACACCGTTAGGCCGTCTTCCGCTCACGCCCCAACATCGTGCAGCCCGCCTCCAGTGGTGTCGCGACAGGCGTGAATGGAGGGACGAATGGAGACGTGTCGTCTTCAGCGATGAGAGTCGCTTCTGCCTTGGTGCCAATGATGGTCGTATGCGTGTTTGGCGCCGTCCAGGTGAGCGCCACAATCAGGACTGCATACGACCGAGGCACACAGGGCCAACACCCGGCATCACGGTGTGGGGAGCGATCTCCTACACTGGCCGTACACCACTGGTGATCGTCGAGGGGACACTGAATAGTACACGGTACATCCAAACCGTCATCGAACCCATCGTTCTACCATTCCTAGACCGGCAAGGGAACTTGCTGTTCCAACAGGACAATGCACGTCCGCATGTATCCCGTGCCACCCAACGTGCTCTAGAAGGTGTAAGTCAACTACCCTGGCCAGCAAGATCTCCGGATCTGTTCCCCATTGAGCATGTTTGGGACTGGATGAAGCGTCGTCTCACGCGGTCTGCACGTCCAGCACGAAAGCTGGTCCAACTGAGGCGCCAGGTGGAAATGGCATGGCAAGCCGTTCCACAGGACTACATCCAGCATCTCTACGATCGTCTCCATGGGAGAATAGCAGCCTGCATTGCTGCGAAAGGTGGATATACACTGTACTAGTGCCGACATTGTGCATGCTCTGTTGCCTGTGTCTATGTGCCTGTGGTTCTGTCAGTGTGATCATGTGATGTATCTGACCCCAGGAATGTGTCAATAAAGTTTCCCCTTCCTGGGACAATGAATTCACGGTGTTCTTATTTCAATTTCCAGGAGTGTATTTGACAATTGTGCTCGTCGTATGGTATAAATGTCTTATTGATTTGGTATTGGTCTGAACAGACTGTAGGCACGACAGATACGTAGGAAAACGAGGTGGGGTCTCTGGCTCCACGGGCATTCGCCACTGCTGCATTGGCTAATGTGGGTAGCTTTATAGCTGCCAATATCTGATGGAACGGTGCCTGGTGTGGAAAATAACGTTTTGCTTGATGCGACTCTGAGAAAGAGGAAGTGGGTAACGAACATTGTGTAGGAGGCCCTATACGATTTAATTGAAGGAAAAGGGATGAGAAAGGAACGGAAAGGGGAGGTGAGCCGTGGCGGAACTGGCGCCAGTAGTATCTCTGACATGAGTACGATCTATTTCCTGGTGCGGGGGTTTGTCTTTGGGCTTTGGTTGGCTCGAGATATAAGGGAGTGCCGACCGCGAGTAGGGGGAGAGGACACAACGCTTGAGACCGGAACACGGCGGTGCGCGAGTCGGCGATTGGTTGGCGAACAGAAGCGAAGATGGCGTGCCTGAGGCCGGGCGGCGGATGTCACGTGGTTGTACTGGAGTCGGCGGAAGTTGGCCGGCGCTGTGCATTCTCCGGCAACCTCGTGAGCTGTGGGTGAGCCCGCTTCCTTGGAGGGACACGCTGTTGTGGTCTTGCGAAGTGATGGTCTGACATCTTCGCAAAATCGTCCCAGCATCTAGACACCCACTTAAGTACGCTAATTACTAAGAGCGCTTACTTAACTGCGATTGCGATCGCTCTTTGTACAGTAAGACGTTGCACGGCGTGTGATGTGATGCTTGTTCGATTTTATTTGAGGCCTCCTGCTAACCGTTTGCTCTGCTTCGGCATAATATTGATGTATTTGCAGATGTGTGTCATTAAGTTCTAGAGAGTACCGATTCACGTGAGCCAGTTCATTTCCCACTCTTAGTGATTCTGTATCCAGTACTGTTTCACTTAAAGGAAGCACTTTCTAATGAAATTAGTTGTTGTTTAGCCTTGATTTTATACAGTTAATTTACTGATCAATTTTAAATGTTAAAGCTAAGAAAGGTTTTTCTGCCTTCTGTTGTCGGGTGTGGTCTGTGTTCCAGTGAGCTGAGGCAGCGGGCAACCGAAGCGCAGGGTTTCGCTTTAGATTATAAGTTTGGCTTACGAGCGGTGGACTTCGCCTGAGCTCGGGTGTTCACATTTTGGTGGTCTACTCGACGTCGGGTTGCAAGCGGAGCCACGTCTTGATTCGAAGTTAAGTATTACTCCTCTCAGTCGGTTCCACCGTTCGTCGTTAAACTTCGGCCTTACAAGCTTGGACCTTGCTTCTGTTATTACACATTTATCATTGTAAAAGGCTATAACTTTTTATGCCCTAAAGGTCAATCTTACAAGTCAATGGGCACTTGAATAATTTCGGGGTCGCTCTGTAAGATTGATCAAGTTATAAATGTGTTTTAAGTATTCGTGTTGAAGTTGAGGCTGTGCGTCGAATGATATTTTACGTGTAATGTAACGCTTTAATTGAAAGGGTCTTAAATAATGTGTCTTAACTAGAATTGTTTGTTAAAGTAATGGTTAAATTCAGCCTCAGTGGCTTCTGTCAATTTTGATGGAAAATCGTGGGCAACATGTAATGTTAATTGAAATGGTCTTAAATAATGTGTCTTAACTAAAGTTGTTTGTTAAAGTTATTTAAAAACTTGCTTATGATTTATGTAATGAATCTTGTCCGAGTGGCACCTGTCAAATTGTATCTGAGATTGTTTTGGGTAGTTAATAAAACCATTGAAATTGAAATGTTAACTTTATTGGGTCCGCCCTTCCACCCCTTTTAGATTTAAACAAAACAGCTGTTTAGTGACGGCGTTCCAGAAGGGATTAGTGATAGCAGCTACATCAGGAGTTTGTGCGGCAACAGCGGCGAAGAGTGAAAATGTGTGCCGGACTGGGATTCAAACCCGGATCTCCTGCTTACTAGGTAGGCGCGTTTACCGCTGCGCCACCCGAGACACAGTGTCAGTGGCAGCTGCGCAGGATATCTCGACACCCCTCAAGGCCAACCCGCCGAGCGCCGGATATCCGCAATCCCTGCCCATTTCCTCCACGGCCACTACTCTGAGGTTCCCCCAGGAGGTCGAACGTACTGGTGCATCCGCACTGAAGGAGGAGGATCATTGCCCATCTAGGCGAATCAGTTATATGAATGCGTGGTGTCCGTTCTTTCAGACATTCATATAGGTGCTATATGTGCGCAATATCTCAGCCTCTGTACGAGAAATGACAAAGGCTTTCTATATTTGCCTGTCAGCTACCTCGAATACTTCGAGTTGAAGCCAGAGCCAAGGGAAGTATGAGCCCCAATCTCGTTTAGCCTCTTCGCATGATTCCTGAGCTGGGGGCGAGATATGATGCACCTGAGGCCAATGACGATTGCTGATGCTGCTGCTGCTGTCGCAGACTCATGAAATGCATCTTGCTTCTCCAGGCTCTCGTGTTGCAGAGAGGTGAGGTGCTGTTGCAGCAGCAGTTGACTGGTGTTCTCAGACCTGTTAGTGCACAGACAACTGACTACCACAGCAATCAGGAGAGGTTAGAGAAAGTACGGGCGGCTTCGCTGCGAGACAACGGAAACCAGGCATGCAGGAACAACCAGCTGCGGCGAAACGTTAGGGAGCAACCAATTTGGTGGTTTGAAACTATGTGTGCGTTCTCAATTTAGCAACGGGATGGCGGCCAGGCTGTTTGTGAGTTGTTTCCAGAAAATGATGTTAAGAGTGTGGTGTCAACGTTAGACACCACGCTATAGGTTCCTATAATCGACAGCGGTCCAGCACTTGCAACCTCTCCGGACTCGCTGGCACTTGCAGCGCCGCCGTATGGCACGGACAGAGACTGGCAGATCGCACCGGCCGACTCAGCTACAGGTCGTGAGCGAAGTCAGATTAGAATAGCCTTCAGCTCGCTAGGTTCACAGCCTCTAGTTCGCGCATGTATTACGCACGTAATACCAGAATTGTGTTACCTTGGTTTTCTTTATAATCCAGTTAATGTTTGTTAATGAGTCATTTGTATTCAAGAAAGATAGTTGTTATTAGTTATGTTCCAGGAGTGCAGTAGCAGGACAAAGTTAAGTAAAAGTAATTTACTAAAGTATTCCAGTACTAATTATTATAGAATGTTCCAGATTCCTACAACCACCCCACTCGTGCTAGTCTGTAACACCCCCCTGCAAATCCCAGGGGTACCGATCGAAAAGCATCCTGCATTTGTGTGAGATCATGACATGCTGGTAACGACCTTCACATCAAAGAGCACTTTACCACCGAACGACTTACGGCGATATGGGACATACGTTATTTACTAACAGAGATACCCGGTGTTGCCTAGCTATTTATTTGTAGCTATGCATCCACGGCCGTACCACACAGCGTCTGGCCTTTACGTTAATGACGTCATACATCCTGAACTATGAGTCGTACAATGATGTCATTTTGTTGTTTCAATCAGAGCCATATGCGGATACTGCCTGTAAAATATGTTCCGAATGGAGTTAGTACCAACGAAGTGATAAATTTAAACTTCATGCATTATGCGGCAGTCTTTCACGCATCGCATTGTTTATGATGTCATATTTCCTAAACCAAGTATCGTACAATGAAATAATTTTGCAGTTACGTTCAGGGGTATAAGTGCGTATTGTCTGTAAAATGTGTATTGAATAGAGGTGGTAATAAAAATATTATAACGTCATGCCTCACGTACCTTTACCGAATGAACAGCGGAAAAGTAGTAAGCGATAAACACTTTCCCTTTCATTATTTTGTAGGGGTTATCAGAGAGAAAATATTTCGTAAAAATTTCAAATTACGTATAAAGTTTTCTACAAGTAGGTAAGTTTTCTCCTTTTCAAATACTGGATGAATAAAATCTGGGAATTCACGCGTCAGGGGCTTCTTTTTCACCCCCACCGCTTTAATAGTTACGTGGTTCTTTCCCCCACCCCACCTCCAGCAGCTACACTCACTGACACTAAGGTATGTGTATACCAAGTCTGGCTTAAAACGGTCCAGTGGTTTAGGAGGAGATGTGGAAAACACACACACACGCATACACATACATACACGTTGATACTGCTGGCCGTTAAAACTGCTACACCAAGAACAATTGCAGATGATAAACGGGTATTCATTGGACAAATATATTATACTAGAACTGACATGTGATTACATTTCCATGCAATTTGGGTGCATAGATCCTGAGAAATCAGTACCCAGAATAACCACATCTGGCCGTAGTAACGGCCTTGATACGCCATAGGCATTGAGTCAAACAGAGCTTGAATGATGTGCACAGGTACAGCTGCCCATGCAGATTCAACACGATACCACAGTTCATCAAGAGTAGTGACTAGCGAATTGTGACGAGCCAGTTGCTCGGCCAGTACTGACCAGACGTTTTCAGTTGGTGAGAGATCTTTAGAATGTGCTGGCCAGGGCAGCAGCCGAACATTTTCTGTATGCAGAAAGGCCCGTACAGGACCTGCAACACGCGGTCGTGCATTATCCTGCTGAAATGTAGGGTTTCGCAGGGACTGAATGACGGGTAGAGCCACGGGTCGTAACACATCTGAAATGTAACGTCCACTGTTCAAAGTGCCGTCAATGTGAACAAGAGGTGACCGACGCCGGGTGATACGCCAGTATGGTGATGACGAATACACGCTTCCGATGTGCGTTCACCGTGATGTCGCCACACACGGATGCGACTATCATGATGCTGTAAACAGAACCTGGATTCATCCGAAAAAATGATGTTTTGCATTCGTTCACCCAGGTTCGTCGTTGAATACACCATCGCAGGCGCTCCTGTCTGTGATGCAGCGTCAAGGGTAACCGCAGCCATGGTCTCCGAGCTGATAGTCCATGCTGCTGCAAACGTCGTCAAACTGTTCGTACACATGGTTGTTGTCTTGCAAACGTACCCATCTGTTGCCTCAGGGATCGAGAGGTGGCTGCACGATCCGTTACAGCCATGCGGATAAGAAGCCTGTCATATCGGCTGCTAGTTATACGAGGCCGTTGCGATCCAACACGGCGTTCCGTATTACCCTCCCGAACCCACCGATTCCATATTCTGCTAACAGTCATTGGATCTCGACCAACGCGAGCAGCAATGTCGCGATACGATAAATCGCAATCGCGCTAGGCTACAATCCGACCTTTATCAAAGTCGGAAACGTGATGGTACGCATTTCTCCTCCTTACACGATGTGTCACAACAACGTTTCACTAGGCAACGCCGGTCAACTGCTGTTTGTGTACGAGAAATCGGTTGGAAACTTTCCTCATGTCAGCACGTTGTAGGCGTCGCCACCGGCGCCAACCTTGTGTGAATGCTCTGAAAAGCTAATGATTTGCATATCACAGCATCCTCTTCCTGTCGGTTAAATTTCGCGTCTGTAGCACGTCATATTCGTGGTGTAGCAATTTTAATGGCCAGTAGTGTATAATATGTACTGATTCAAATTGGGAAGTCGAAAAAAGTCGGTGGAAGAAATAGTTCATTTGTTCGTGGGCTAAGAAGTGGCTGATAAAAGGAAAAAAGGGTTAGGTAAGCAACTATTTTAATGTGGAAGGAATATTTATTGAATAGTCATATCTACATTTCTTCCATACTTCAACTTGCCATGCAATTTTTGTTCCTCATATATTGTTGAAATACTATTAAAATTTATCCATCTCTTATAACCACAGAATTAATTAAATACTCCTCTCTGCAACACCTTTTTATAACTTTGAACATATCCTTACACCGTTCTAGCATCAGAGTATGCACACGGCAGTCCCAAGGTTCCATCCTGCAATATTCGAAGTTGCACTCAAAGGCTAATTTCCTCGTATCTGCGGGACCAGGTGTTTATTGAAATTCGAATAGGTCCTTTCATCTGAGAAGAAGCCCCCTAGACACCACAGAATAATTCACAAAGTAGGCAATATCCCCACCTCCGATCATCATCCAATAATTTACATGTACATTTATCAAGAGTTGTTAGCACTCTTCAGAAAAACACACACACCCGCACACACAAAAGCAAGGACATCAAAAAATAAAAAAATAAATACACACACAACCTGGCCGAAAATAATAAAACGCACACGTCACACTCTAATCGTAAAATACAATCACTCACACTCTTGGTTTACATGGGGATCCCAAAACCGGATTTCATCAACCAATTTACCAATACCGTTTCTGGGTGGTCATGTAAATACTTCAAAATCGGTTCTGGAAATCTTCTTGTGATTGCCGGTCATCCAATTCCGCAATCGATTTTCGCTCACTAGTTTTGAAACGTACTTGGGCTGTCAGCTTTCGTTTTGTTCTTATAAATTTTAGGCTAATTGGGACGGAGTGGTATATTGTACAGTGAACGATAAGTAGAAATATTCGAGTGAAGCTGTTTACACCTCGTCCAATTGACGAGAAGCAGCGATTGTGGTGACTAAATCCTGAACTGTATCAACTGTTTTGGAGGCGCTATATTTAAATGGGCTAGAAAATCCGCTTCAGACCTTGACATATAAGCATGACAGTGAAAAAAGTTTCGAAATTCGGTTTTCGTCTTTCGGAAGATATGTTGCATGTAACCGTAGTGGCAAAGCGATAGCACACGTTCCCACCGCCGGCCCCTGTGACCGTGCGGTTCTAGGCCCTTCAGTCCAGAACCGCGCTGCTGCTACAGTCACAGGTTCGAATGTTGCCTCGGGCATAGATGTGTGTGATGTCCTTCGGTTAGTTAAGTTTAAGTAGTTCGAAGTGTAGGGGACTGATGAACTCAGATGTTAAGTCCTATAGTGCTCAGAGCCGTTTTGAACCGTTCCCGCCATTACCAAAACAAACAAAAGACAAACGCTCCCGCATTAGCAAAACAAAACACACGAAAGTGCAAGATGAGGAGGAGGAGATTACTGTTTAACGGCCCGTCGACAACGAGGTCGTTAGAGACGGAGCACAAGCTCGGATTAGGTAAGGATGGGGAAGGAAATCGGCCGTGCCCTTTCAAAGGAACCATCCCGGCATTTGCCTGGAGTGATCTAGGGAAATCACAGAAAACCTAAATCAGGAAGACCGGACGCGGGATTGAATCGTCGTCCTCCCGAATGCGAGTTCAGTGTGCTAACCACTGCGCCACCTCGCTCGGTCATGCAAGATGACTGCAGTTCTTCTCAATACAGTAACGTGAATATTTTGTTCAGTGAAAGTGCTGTGTGCTGAACAACCAAAACATACACGTGGAAGATCACGAAGCAGGCCGTTGTGGCCGAGCTGTTCTAGGCGCTTCAGTCCGGAACCGCGCTGCTGCTACGGTCGCAGGTTCGAATCCTGCCTCTGGCATGGATGTGTGTGATGCCAATAGGTTAGTTAGGTTTAAGTAGTTCTATGTCTAGGGGACTGATTATCTCTGACGTTAAGTCCCATAGTGCTAGAGCCATTTGAAGATCAAGAAGAATGAAGTACACAAAAAAACTATGAGCAACGATAAGAATTAAAACTGTTTATAGAACGGTTCATGATCACAAAGATAAAAGAGAAAGCATATGTTGATAAAATCTTCTCGTGTTGACAGCCCAGTCAATGCGTCGTTCTCCTGCTGTCAACCCGAGATTTTATCAACGGTATTCGCCGAGAAAGCCTGCATTCACAGAGAAAGCATGTGTCACACCTACGGCAGCTACTCTTCAAGAGCTGAGAAATCAAATGCTTGAAGCTATCGATGCAAAAAACAGAAACCTACCGTTTCGACGTTTCTCCAACAACGCATGGCGCTCATGTTGAGTGTACGGAAGTATAGAATAGTTTCTGTGTACACATAGAACCTTGAAACTCCCTCTAGCCAGTGACACAAGCACTGTGTTTCTATTGTTCATAGCTTGTTTGTAATAAACATTTGAAATCTGATCTTTCCTTTTCAATCATCCTGCACTTGGCTTGCAAAGTGTATGGTGGCCCTACTCGGACGCTGGCAGGCGCCGAGCTGGAGCTGGACCCCCTGAGCGAGAGGAGAGGCGGCAGGCAGGTGGACGGGCCCAGCTCGCGCCTGCTGCGTCACGTCCGCGCTTTGTGCGCTCTCCGTTGTTCTTTTGGCCGGCCCGGCCGCTTGTTGATAAAGCTAATGAGGATCGCCGCCGCCGGCCGACTACCTGGCTCTCGTCACATTGTGTGCGGGGACAAAAGTCACTCTAAACAAGCCGCACTCACTCCAGCCAGACAGCACACGAGTGCTTTTTGTCAGGCGACGTCTCTCGACTGGAGGCTTGCCGAAGTGCCACTGGCGCACAGTGCAAACAGTCATTGTTTCTCGAACAGCTGCAGCGGAGGAGCGGACAGAAGATACGTGTTACTGAAGGCCACCCTTTCGGTTTATAACGTACACCCATCCGTAGTGTACGAGTATTTTTCAGCCGAGAAGCATCTTCTCCCCATTTATATGGTCCATTCTGTCTGTTCCTTTCTTTAAGGCAGGAAGTTGTGCTGGCATAAGCTGTCGCCAGCACATCGGTCGGCAAAGATGTAGCGCGAATATCGATAGTAGGCGCTGGATCAAGCGAGGCCAGAGACACACCGACAAGCAACAGATCGCCAACGCCCTCTCGATAGTAAGTATTTAGGCTGCCACCGCCGACTGGAGACTCACTAACTGACACCAATTTGGAGTCTGTCTGGTCACTTGTGGAGCAGGTATAATTGCTCATGGGTTATGACAGTACACAGCGACCACATTAGTGACCATAGCAGGACCAGCAGTGAGACTAAAATTTGTAATAGCAAGATTACCGATATTGTCTGCAACAGGACTATTACTGATGAGCTTGTACCACAAACATGGACTCTGTTCAAGTTAAGTAGCAGTTTCATGTAAATAAAGAGCAGTAGTAATCCTTGTGTGCATTTGTGTTGTAGAAAGAGCATACTGGACACCTATGATAACATCCTCTCCATTGCTTCCTCGTGGTACAAGACTCTACAGGAGTATTATACGAACCTAAAGTTTTGTGTGACATCTGTGGTTGTACTTTACTTAGAAAAGACGAGTCACATCGTAAAACAGTGGTTTATGATACTCGACTCGAAATTGCGGGGGGGAATCTTGTTGACATCCCTGTCTGGATACTATCCATATTTAGATTTTCCATACTTCTCTTGTTATCCTTTTGGGTTTGGTAGTTCAATCTTGGACCCAAGTACTGAAAAATGAAGTGAAGCCTCTGAAATATATGTGTGTCATCAACTGTTGCATATACCATGGACACTGAAAATATCAGATGTCGAGATCCTTCATCATAATAAATTGCGAAAAGGACTGCTACATGACAAACAAAGTGAGTCTCAATGCTTGTGGTATATTACGAGAGGTGTTCAATAAGTAATGCAACACATTTTTTTCTGAAAGTATTTTGGTTTCATTCAGGATTCTAATACACCACACTTCTGACTACAAATCCCTATTTTCCATCATATTCTCCATTCAATGCGACGACCTTACACACCTTACTGGGAGGCCTGTATGCCCGTACAGTTCTACTACACTGGTCGATGTCGCAGCCAACGTCTTGCTGCATCAACAACTTCTGCATCATCCACGTACTGCTTCCCATGGAGAGCATGATTCATTGAGCCAAACACATGGAAGTCAGAAGGTGCTAGACCCAGGCTATCACTGCAAGGTGTCCACAGACGTTCTTCAAGCATCTATGAATATCTGCGATGCTGTGGTTTTCGACCAAAAGAAACTCAATGACAGCTGTCTGTCTGGCAGGCACCTCCATTACAGACGCCATTTTGAAGGCCAAGCATAGCGTCACTATCGATTGCAACTCAATGAAACTACAGGTGCTGAAACGGAAATATTCCACAATGTCACCCAATAAACTCTGCATTTTTCACATAAAAAATGTATTCCTGTACTTACTGGACGTCCCTCGTACAAGGAGTGAGACTTTTTACCTATTACAACTTATAATTGAAGCTACAAGCGGAAAGGTCCAATGGGTGACGATGGATTTCGTGGCTCGAAGGCATTCGTAACTGGAACAGTTAAAACAAGAGCCTTCCAAATCTAGCTATGCCGATCGCCAAGCGTCATTGGGAGATGAAGTCTTAAGGGGAAGAAATGTTCTTCCTAAATAACTGAAGACAGTAGTTCCTCTGAAAAGGACGTGCCCAGTTTTCTTCCCTCATTACTAGCTCCCGCGCAGTCGCTCATGAGACATTTAATCCTGACGTTTGTTAGTAATTAGTAACGAAACACATCAATTCCGCGCTACTCTTTACGAATTAAATACATTTTTATCTTACGTTTACCTTAAATGCATTTAGATCCTGTCTGATCTATTCCACATAACGAAAGAAGGCCTGTGATTAACGTCTCGTCAATCACGAGGTCGTTAGAGACTGAACATAGCTCAGAGTAATTCAATCTTAGTCATGCCTACAAAGTTTGTATCTCAGTGATTGTTTAACTTGCCCCATCTCGTACATGCAGGAACTGTTGCAAGAAAAATTCGATCTACCTGTTGAAAGTCTCAAATACCTTCATGCTCCAGTTCAGACCAATATCCTTAACATCGGTTTTCTGCAGGATTATTGAACACATTCTGAGTTCGAACATAATAAATTTCCTTGAAACAGAAAAGCTTCTGTCGACAAATCAGCAGGGATTTAGAAAAAAGAATCGCTCGTGAGACACTCAGCCTGATCTTTTCACATATGATAGCCTACAAACCAAGGATTTGGGGCAAAATGCAAATTCCATATTTCTAGATTTCCGGAAAGCGTTTAATACGGTGCCCCACTGCCGACTATTGACGAAGGTCCGGGCATGAGGTTCTCAGATATGTCAGCGGCTCGAAAGCTTTTTAAGTTCAGAACCCAGTATGTTGTCCTCGACGGCGAGTGTTCATCAGAGACAAGCGTATTCTCAGGAGCGTTCCAGGGAATCGTGATGGGACCGCTCGTATTCTCTGTGCACATAAATGATCTGACGGAGTGAACAGCAATTTATGTGTGTTTTTTATGACGTTGTGGCGTACGGAAAGGTGTCTTCGATGAGTAGTTGTAGGAGGATACAAGGTGACTTAGGAAGAATTTCTAGTTGATGTGATAAATGGCAGGTTGCTGTAAACGTACAAAAATGTAAGTTAATGCGAATGAGTAGGGAAAACGAGCCTATACCGTTCGAATACAGATTAGATTAGATTAGATTAGATTAATACTTGTTCCATAGATCATGAATACGACACTTCGTAATGATGTGGAACGTGTCAGGTTAATAAAAGATGTCTGTACAAGATATTACATTACACAAAATATTGCATGACACTAATGTTTAAGTTGTTTTTTTTTTTTCCTTAATTTATATCTAAAAATTAAGCGAATGAGTAGAAGGAGTTGTCATCTAGAAATTCTTTTATTTTTAAATGTTAGTTGGCTATCTGTCAGGCTTTTGATGCTGTTTCGTAGGTGACCAAATACTTTTGTGGCAGCATAATTTACCTCTTTCTGTACCAAAGTCAGATTTAACCCTGCATAGTGAAGATCATCCTTTCTCCTGGTGTTATAGCTATGCACATTGCTATTACTTTTGAACTGGGTTGGATTATTAACAACAAATTTTAGAAGTGAATATATATACTGCGAGGTTACTGTGAGGTCCCTAGATCCTTAAATAGATGTCTGCAGGATGACCGTGGGTGGGCTCCAGCAATTATTCTGATTATAGAATTAGTAGTGTGCTACTTGGCACAATCACGTCGTTTAAATGTCAAAGGGTAAAGTTGCAAAGCTATATGAAATAGAACGCGCAAGTGGTAGTAAAGATCGGCTTCGTTTTTTTTTTTTTTTTTTAGAGAATTTTGGGAAAGTGTAGCATATCTGTGAAAAAGACAGCGTATAGAACGCTAGTGATAGCCGTTCTTGAGTAATGCTCGAGTGTTTCGATTTCACAATTTAGATTTTTTAATTACTTTGATAGTAGGCTGAATGCCTGCTACAAAATTTAAACTGTATGCTTTCTTTACGATTGGCGTATCAGGTTTAGTGTTTTCCTCACACAACAATCAGTCACCACGAAATGTGTAGACAAATGTCGAGTTCTACCTTTTAACATGACTATTTAATCGGCTTCCTGTGGTAGAGAGACTGTCACGCCACTGTCACTATACAAGATGCTTTCCTCTTATAGCACTGGCGGTGCTGGAGGTAATTCCTCCTCCTACTCAATAGTTTAAAAAACTGATGCGACACGTCTCCGCAGATTTTTAAAAAACGCAGAAGGCACATATTTGGAACTGTTAA
Organism: Schistocerca americana; assembly: GCF_021461395.2. NCBI lineage: Eukaryota > Metazoa > Arthropoda > Insecta > Orthoptera > Acrididae > Schistocerca > Schistocerca americana. Next base: position 118,604,935 of record NC_060119.1, read on the forward strand.
AGACACAGACAGCCTGTTTAGAGATAGAAAGCACACTACAGTAACAGTTGTAGAATAATGATAGATGCCTGGTAAATTTCGAGCGGAACGCAATATTTGTAAGGATTCAACCAAATACAGTAATTATAAATTGCCCTTGAACGGTTTTGTCGAAATTTGATAATGTTCTTGCAGCTTTGTATCCCCATGTTCTGTCCAGATACATACTATTTATCCTGCCTGCAATATACCATTACCAGAAAGCTAAACTCACACTTTATACACAACTACCAATCTCTGTGAGGTTCTTCAATTGCTAGTGAAACTGGCTACTGGGTGCAGGATCATACACTATATCTTTATGGTCGTTTTATCATTGTGACATGAGCCCTTCCATTCAATGTGGAAGCTCAACTTGAGCTACTTACCATCTGTTGTTTCATCGGCACTCCACTGTAGCAGTCAAAATCTGTGAGCAGACTTTTTACACCATTTGTTTTACAATTTACAAAAGTTCTTCCAGTGACATTACAGATCTGCTAGCAGACACCCCTCAAATGTCTTACACATGTCAAATGCTGTGCCCCTTCAGAATACAGGGATTTGGTATAACGAAGTTCTACAATCAATTTGTACAAAAGTTTCCGTTTAGCTGTCTGGAGAGTCTCCTTTTAATGTGTCATGTAGAGGTGTAGGAGGGCCTGTAGCAGAGTGGGGTACTTAATGTTCGACAGTCATTTTGAGATACAAGAAAATGATGATAAAATGTTAAATTGGTTCAGATCTTTTTATTATACCACTAATTTTCAGAACATTACACTATGCAAATGTTTAATTTCCTAACTTCACATTTTTCTTGAAAAATTTGAGAAATTGTAATTTTCCCCATTTTTTCCCCATTGTTAGAGCAAAATGGGAAATAATATTTCACATACAGAAATTAGTCGTAAATGAAAATCCAAACCATTTGTATACACTACACATACAAAAATTATTTATAAACAGCATATAAACTATAAATGTTTGTGCTTCACATAAAGTGCATACATAACCTCATGGTCGCTGTCGATCCGTGCACACAGATTATGGTCCCAATTGAGACATGTGCTATTTCTGATCCATCCCTCTTCACAGTAGTCAATACTGTTCGTATGCTAGTCCTCGATGTTCATTAGTTGTTAGTCCAAGAATCTGAGCCGCTTGGCATAGGCGCGCGGTCTGGCACCTTTCCACGATTCGCGCGGCTCCCGCCGTCGGAAGTTCGAGTCCTCCCTCGGGCATACCGAGCGAGGTGGCGCAGTGGTTAGACACTGGACTCGCATTCGGGAGGACGACGGTTCAATCCCGCGTCGGGCCATCCTGATTTAGGTTTTCCGTGATTTCCCTAAATCGCTCCAGGCAAATGCCGGGATGGTTCCTTTCAAAGGGCACGGCCGACATCCTTCCCTAATCCGATGAGACCGATGACCTCGCTGTCTGGTCTCCTTCCCCAAAACAATCAACCAACCAACCCTCGGGTATGGGTGTGTGTATTGGCGTAAGTTAGTTAAAGTTAGATTAAGTAGTGTGTAAGATTAGGGACCGCTGACCTCAGCTGTTTTGTCCCATAGGATCTTAACACAAATTTCCAATTTCCAAGTAGCTGAGTTTACATTGTACTCAAATACCCAACTAGTTCAGCTTCTTGTTGCACTGTAGAGACACATAAAACGACTTATTGACTCAAATGGTCCTGAGCACTATGGGACTTAACATCTGAGGTCATCAGTCCCCTAGAACTTAGAACTACTTAAACCTAAATAACCTAAGGACATCACACACATCCATGCCCGAGGCAGGATTCGAACCTGCAACCGTAGCGGTCGCACGGTTCCCGACTGAAGCGCTTAGAACCGCTCGGCCACACCCGCCGGCTAAAACGACTTATTGCTTGGTCTTTATTTTCACGTTTCGTACCCATATGATGCTCTAATGTGGTTTGAAGGACGTTGAAATGAATTTCTGCTTACTTATGGCCCATTCTCACAGTTTCTACAGCCTCTTGCATTTGGTATAGTACGCAAGCTTTGTCAGTCAGTTTTTCTTTTGTAGACTCGAACCATTCTGTGCAGAACACAAATAATCTTATGTGCACGAAATCGAAAAAACGCAGAAATAATTACTGTGGTCTCCCCTACCTCGTTCTGCCGCAAGACCACACTTGCAGATTATATAAGATTCAGCGATCACCATGAGACATAATATTTAAGGTAAATAAAGGTGAAGCTGAAGATCAATTGTAACAAACGTATGTTTACTTACATGAGAGATATTAAGAACTGATTATTGCAGAAACGCGTAGGAAGAACGCATCTACACAGAACAAGGAACAACGCAGTATGTAATGGCGTCGATGCACTGTTAGGTAATTCGCCTTCACCCCTCGACATAGTTCTAACAATATGCGATTGACGGTAGGACGTAGACGACAAAAAGAACCGTTACCGCGGTTTGTCCTCCTACCCCGTTCTGCCACATGTCCCCCTCCACTTCCTCTGACCTCCTGCCTCACACGTGTCAGCAACACCGTCGTCTACTTGGTCACACAGCTGAGGTACTTCATGACGCATAAAGCCTAGTTCACACGACGACACTAGGTTGCAGGCAACTGCACTACCGGCCACTGCGCATGCGTGCCGCGCGCTGCGTAACTCGACTCTGAAACTAAACAGTTCCGGCGTGTTCCAACTTTGGCTACGGTAGTTGCTTGGGTTTTGAGGTTATGGGTGTACGTAGAGTGTAGACAAGCTGAAATATGAAGTGGGGAACGAAGAATAATGTTCACTTTTTGGATATCTATACTTTGCATAGATGTTTGTGGGATTTCAGTGATGTTGATTACAAAAATAAGCAACATATTGCTGCTCCTGAGACGGTCACTTGCGATCAGAACACAGATAGTTTGACAATATCTGAGCGGCAGGGCAAAATTTTTTGAATTACGAGCACGTATACAACTGAATTAAGAAAAATAGAAGCAAATGTAATTCTAGCTGTAGAAGTGCTGTTGTCTACAAGACTAAAATCCCATTGTTTGAACCGGCCGAATATTGTTGACAGGAGGGAAGGCTACACAAATCAAGAAGCTGTATTCTTTATTCAATATTTATCTATTTAAAACGTCGCAGCAGTGCTCCCCATTCAAATATGTTTGAATTTTGAAATATTGCCACTGTACAGATCTATCTTCAAGAGAGTAGTTTGCAAACCATTTGCTACGGTCGCAGGTTCGAATCCTGCCTCGGGCATGGATGTGTGTGATGTCCTTAGGTTAGTTAGGTTTAAGTAGTTCTAAGTTCTGTGGGACTGATGACCTAAGATGTTAAGTCCCATAGTGCTCAGAGCCATGCAAACCATTCTCTTCTTAATGTGGTCTGCTTCGAATAATTACTGCTGTTAATGTTAATAATTATAACTGTTAATAATTATTGGTGTTAATAAAAAAGCGTCATCACCAACTAAAACCGCATCTTATAGCATGCCAAGTGTTCTCGATTGTAATGCATGCAATGTGATATATAATTTCAGTTCTGGCGACAGTGCTTCAAGCATTTATTCCTTATCGCATAATTAACTCTATTTAGAAGAAACGTTAACAGTCCTAGTGACAATCTAAGATAATCAAAAGAACTTCTCGGGTCTTCCATTACAAATTATTTAGCAAGGATGCTGAGCTTCCGAGCTGACGTCTTTTCTTAATCCAGTCACGAATCGAAACACATTTCTTTTTTTTTTTTTTCCTTATGCACCGATTCCACGCAACAATCTTTAACTCCATCATAACTCGTGCGACGTGCAGCTGCCAAAACTTTCATTTCAGAGACGACTCAGGAATCCACAAAACGACGAAACTGAAGTATATAGTGGTTTCGCCATGTCTACAGTCAAATATGAAACTATTTGAGTGCAACTCATTCCACGCAATGAGTGGCGCAACCCAATGTCGTCGTGTAAACTGGGCTTAATACTCTTTCGCACAGTGAGAGAATAATCGACTTCTCTTTCTGGATGCGCCTTATTACAGATTCGGTGTACAGCCTGTTTCAACGAGATTAATCCGATTTCGCATGACTTTTGACACGAATGTAGACGGGACTTTGGGGTGAATACTTCGGAGTTGAAAAAGTTTATGTTGGTGTCAGTTGTAATTTTCCGGTTCATGTGTATACCGAGACGGTTGTCTCGCTCGTTCTTTACCCAATGCGCGACATGTGTAAATGGCGATTAATATAGCAGCGAAAGGCGTTTTCCATTTCGACATATGCAGCTACAAGCAAGTACGAGAATTTCTAACCATAAGCTGCCTAAGCAACGGATAGACCTTAAGGAGCGCACGGTCTTGCATCGAACCGTTGGCTTCCAACGTCGCCTCATCATACGGCATGTGATTTGTTTGTGTGCATTCGTGAGGGTCTCCAATGTGTATCCCTTTATACACTGCCCAATCAAATTAATGAGACAACCTGTCAAAAGACTGAAAAACTACCTTTTGCGGCACAAACCACTGCTAGACGTGCAAGAAGAGAGTGACTGTGGTTCTGGAAGGTACCGACAGGGATCTGGAGCCATGTCGACTCCATTTCCATCGCCAGCTGCACTAGATATCTAGGTTGAAAATTCATGGTGCGAACAGCCCGATGGAAGTAGTTCCACACATTCTCCGTGGGCTGTAATTCTGGCGTGTTTGGTGGCGAGGGGAGTGCGTTGAAGTCATCTTGGTATTCTCTGAACCACGCACACACACACTGCTAGCTGTGTGACACGTTGCATTGTCTTGCTGGTAGATGCCATCACACTAAGGAAAAGACAAACTGCAGATAGGGTTCGCCGTCCCCCTTCCGGCGACTGTTCTTGTGTTTGTTGACAGACGTCCCACGCTGCAGGCCTACACGCCAACGGCCACCTGTCCGATGGAGCATGGAACGTAATTCATATTATGACAGGGCCAACTGCCCGCACTCGGTGGACGTCCAGTTGCATTGGCCGTGCAAATTCCAACCTTCACTGCCGATGAACGGCAGTCAGCATCGGTGCATGAACCATGCACCTGTTGCGGGGGCCCGTACGCAGCAACTTTCGCTGAACAATCGTGGACGAGACGCTGTTGATAGTTCTTTGGTTCATCTGGGACGTCGGGTACCAAACAACTGCACGTCTATTCGCCCGTACACATCTCCAAAGAAGTTGTTCACCCCTGTCATCTATGCCCCGAGGTGCACCACGCTTGCCTTGGCGCCGAATTTGGATAGAGCCATTTTTCCATGAACAGCGTACTTCAATCAAGGCAACATAGGAACACTTTACATATGATACGTGATCCCTTAGTCGTACCACACTTGCACAGCATGTCTTAAATACCATAAAAGAGGAAGCGGGGTGGTATCATGGTTGGTAGTCACACTTTATAATTAAGAAACTTTATTGGCATTACGCCTTTAAAACAATAATTTCAGAATTACAAATTGTGGACGAGCCGCTAGATAAAACTTTGCGAATACAATTAGAAGCCCAACATACTCAGTACTCTAACAAACAATTCCAAATTAAGAAAAGGGGGTAACTGTCAAACTTGGGAACTTCAAACTCCCATATAGGATTTCGCTCAAAATAGATATAATGAAACACGCATGGTGGACAGAGGAATGTGACAAACTTATTGAGCAAAGAAAGAAAGCATGGCAACAGATGCAATCTCAGAAAAATGAATATAATAGGCAAAATTTCCTGAGTGTAAGAAAACTAGTGAGTAAAAACCTCAAAAGAATTAAAAAAGCACAAGAAGATCAACTCCTTTTGCAGATCAACGAAGACTTCAACAAAAACAAGACTAGGAGCTTTTACAGAACTTTTAAACAAAAAATAACCAAGTACAGCCCACCGACACTCCAATTACAAGATAAAAATGGTAATATTGCACACAACAACAGGGATAATTGCAAAATTTTGAGGGAATATTTCAGAAACCTTCTCAACTGTAAAGAACCAATTGAAAAAATGGATTTCAGCAACTCAACTTCAACAAGTCCTAACTCAGAACCACCCACCGTCGAGGAACTACAATCAATCATTTTGAATCTCAAAAACTATAAGGCTTCGGGAGAGAACCAAATTACAGCTGAACTGTGGAAAAATGTCAATAGAAATGCCATAGAATCTCTCCAAAACATATTTGAAGAAATATGGAAAACAGAAAGAATTCCGGATGAATGGAAGATGGCCCTCATTCACCCAATTCATAAGAGGGGATCCAGAACAGACCCCAACAATTACAGAGGGATTTCGCTCCTTGACGTAACATACAAAATACTGTCTAAAGTCCTTTTGAACAGAGCAGAACCCCAGCTAGATTGTCAACTTGGAGAATACCAGGCAGGCTTCAGGAAGGGAAGATCCTGCCCAGAACAAATTCTAAACCTCAAAAATCTTATGGCCTACCAAAAATCGAGAGCAAAAGCGTATGTCATCACATTCATTGACTTTCAAAAGGCGTACGACTCCATAGACAGGGAATCTCTAATCTCCATATTAAAAGAATTGAACCTAGACAATAAAACTACAAACCTAATTAGAGAAACCATCACCAACACATACTCCAAAATTAAATTTATGGGAGAACTCTCAGACCTATTTGAGATAAAAACTGGAGTACGACAAGGTGATGGACTCTCTCCATTGTTATTTAACTGTGCCCTAGAAAAAATAGTAAGAGAATGGAACAAGAAAATCAATAGTGGAATCCGACTAGGAACAAAAAACAAAGGCATCAAGGTTAATTGCCTAGCATTTGCAGATGATATGGCCCTACTAGCTGAAACATGGGAAGAAGCCAAAGAACAGATCCTCGAATTACAGAAACAAGCAGAGAAAATAGGCCTTAAAATTTCTTTTGAAAAAACCAAAATAATCACAAATATAAAAAAGCTAATGAAATATCTTAAAGTAAGAGACCAAAAGATCGAAATTGTTAAATAATTAAAATATCTTGGTGAATGGATTAGCTGGAACGCCCTTGAGAAAAAAGCAATAGAATTAAGAAGAAACAAAGTTGAACTAGCCTTTCAGCTTACTAAAAATACTTATAATAAAAAGTCCCTCTCATGGAATTCAAAAATAAAACATTACAACACTGTCATTAAACCAGAAGCACTATATGCAGCTGAGACATTATCTATCACTAACCATGGCCCAATTGAAAGGCTAGAGATCAAAGAAAGAAAAACATTGAGAAAAATTTTAGGCCCCAAATTTCATAACGACAAACTAATTCATACCAAAAATGAAACACTCTACAAAACCACAGAAAAACTTTCGGATACAATGAGGAAAAGAAGAATTGAGTTTTATGGGCACATTCTCAGAATGAACCCAAATAGACTTACAAAAAGAATGTTTGACTACTTCAGGAATAAAAAATCCAAACCAAATTGGTTTATCCAAACAGAGAAAGACTTAAGAGAACTACACATCACAGAAAAAATGCTCACAGACAGGACCGCAAAAATGATAAGCAAAGACAGAAAAGAGGGATTCCAGCTCCAAAATAGAAAGAAAAGAACGATTGTCATCTCTGATGAGGAAAGAAAAGCAAGATCAGAAAGAATGAAGCAGTACTGGGCGAAAAGAAAGGCACAGAACACACAGAAGTGATTGATTCAACGTACCCCAAAGTTGGGTGAAACGAAGAAGAAGAAGAAACAGTTACAGGTACAGTGTGACTTAATAACACTGAGCACTAGTGACACACTAAGATGCCATTACATAACATGATAGAATCACTTAAGTAAAAAAACTACAGAGACACTGACCTTAAAAAAATAAATGTTTACATACTCAGATATGTTAATAAAAAATTACTAGAAAAAGCTGCACAAAGAACCCAGCGAATGCTATGCAGTTTAAGGTTTAGCCAATTGCCAGTCCGTAATACTTAAGAAAACAAGTTCTTATACAAAGAGGTTTTATATATATACCAGCTTAACCCGTCCTGAAGGAAGGAATATTACTAGAACTTTGGAAGGGGATATGTCACCAACTCCCGGTAGTGGCCAGGTTCTTAAACACTCACAGGCCTAGACCTCTGATGACATTTCACTCCCCGCCAAGGCGCTCGCACAATTAAAAGTTTCCGCCCGAATCAGAAAGACATTCCAATTTCTGAGTGCGTAGGTGAACAAACAATCACGACGACTTACTCCATATCAGGTACACAATACGAGGGAGCGGATTCCACAGCTTCACCGCTTTTCTTTAAGTTCTGTTCCCAGCGAAGTCACAGAACTTGTATCTCCAAGCTGCCCATGTCGTCACAACTCTCAACCAATTTCACACCACAACGTGTAACGGTCATCACACTCGTTCGGCAGCCGTTGACACTCGTCTCCCCCGCGAATGACACGAGATCTCGAGGGTTCCCGTCGAAGGCTAGCAACCAACTCGCTTCGCCTGCGAAGGCGCAGAATAAGACACGCGAAAAGCAAAGACAGCTTACCTCAACAACAATCGATCTCAACGATACATGAACATAATAAGACTGGCACCAGCTCGCGATGGCTCAACATACTTAGTCGTTTCGGAAATACTTCCACGCTTGCACGGAAAACCAATGACCACGCTCTTTCGGACGTCATATAAATCGCACCGTTCAAGTAATACCACGACTGCACTGTTTTCCGTGTCCCCCCCAAACGTTCTATATACCCTTCATTGCTAGTGCTGCCACCTACCGTCTATGGGTGGTTATGGCACATAGACGTCGAACATAGGCCGTGGTCACATTAATGTGACGGGACTGTAAGTCGAGGTGAACTGCCACGCTGCATAGCAACATTAGCAACAGCAGTGGATGCAGTAACCGTAGTCTTTGAAACATCCCCTTAGAAAAAAATTTATGAATGACAGAGCTGGAAAACCTCTACGTTATTTGATTTTCAAACAGATGAGCAAAACTGAACGTACTCAGCCATTTCTCTCTGTACTTATTCTGATCATCTGTAAACTGACACGCAGTATTTTTAGTGCAACGAAATTTAACTTTCAATAATCCCTACAAAAGAATGGCCCTGACTAACAATAACCTATATCTATCATGAATCACTCACCTCACAAAAATCTTCGTTACTCGAACTACTGCAATACAGCGAGCGCCAATACTGCCAGCTAAATAAAAGAATATATATACATCAGTTCATGACATCCAGTCTTAACAAATTTCCTTTTTCTGACGAACACACGTCCAGATGTCCAGATCGTCCGCTCTCAAAACTCTGCCATCTCTATCCCCACATCCACCACTGTTGGCGGCTCACCTCCAACTGCACAACGCTACGCGCTGTTCACACCCAGCTCCCAACTGCCCAACACTACAGTAGCAAGTATTCCAACAATGCAAACCAGCCACAGACTGCACACAGCACAGTCATTGATTTTCATACAGAGCGCTACGTGGCGTTACCAACATAAAAACCTAAACAGTCTACTTACATCTTGCTCGCAAATATATGGGAAGTATTCGATCGTCATGTGGACGTTTCTCGTGTGTCCGGTGGAAGGCACTCTGAACTTCTGTGAAAGGTAAATGAAAGCTTCATCCTAAGCGTTATTGTAAAAAGAACCATGGCGCATAAAATAGCTCAACATTGGTTTACACGTTCTTAGGATGTTGAGGCAACTGTTGATGACGCACAGCGTTCGAACCAAGCGAAACATCGTGCATGGGACATTCTTCTTCTTTTTCTTCTTCTTTCTCCTCCTACAGGTTGTCCATGAGAAGAAGGATTCAGTTATGATGAGGTCCGCTACTGCATGATCGGCAAGATGTTTATTTCAACAGTTTGAGAGCCACAGTCAGTAGCCAGCCTACGGAAGGAAAGTTGTGTAAACTCCGTTCTCTTTGTTATCGTTTTTAACTGTTTGAGCATAATTTGCATTTGCCTAAAGAAGAGTTGGAAACAGCGTATAAAGCACGCTTGGGAGTGGCTGGTGAACCAGTCAGTGGTTTTTAATCTGAACCAGGCTCTAGATTCACTTAGAAAAATATCATATTATGCGTCGAGATATATAAGCAGGTCTGAAGAAGTGCAATACTTGCATAAAATCAGCGATCTTAGTGAGATTGATATTGGAACAACTGGGGATTTTCAAGAAGACAGTTAACGCCATATTCACAAATACTGCCTACGTGGAAGATCCCTTACGTGTTTGTTCACGAGCAGAAGGCAACAAACACTGAAACTGCAGAACTCATTGATGTAGTAGAGATCCGTGTTTTCTGGAAAATAACACCACCGTTGTCAGACCTGATGCTACTCGTCAGATCCGGCCTAGAGTGAGCAATTATCAAGGCCATAGTACATGGGTGGCTATACCACATGTCGGCGGACGTTCAAAGTCTTATATCAAAGCATCCTTCAAATACGAGAGAAATCTGGTCAGCGTCCTACTAAGCGTCCTAAGCGTATTTCAGCCAATGAGGCTTACACTGAAGGAAAAAAATTATCCTCTGTATCTTTTATTTTTCAGATACCAATAAAGTACATAGCAACAATTTACGTGGCGCACCGGCAAAGCCCTTAATGGTTGAGATTATGAGATACGATAACTGCCAGGAAAAACTCGAAATCTACAACTACATACATACTCCGTAAGCCACCGTAAGGGGCATGGCGGAGGGTACTACATATCACTAGCAGTCAACACCTTTCCTGTTCCGTTCGCAACTACAGCGATGGAGAAACGACTGTCTATAAGCCTGTCAAGAATTCCTTTCCTGTGCCAACCTCTTCATCTCAGAGTAACACTTACAACATACGTCTTCAACTATTTGCTGAATTTCTTCAAATCTTTGTCTTCCTCTACGGTGGGATTTTACCCTGTACAGTTTCCTCTACTGCCGGCCGCAGTGGCCGAGCGGCTCTAGGCGCTTCAGTCTGGAACCGCACGACCGTAACGGTCGCAAGTTCGAATCCTGCCTCGGGCGTGGATGTGGGTGACGTCCTTAGGTTAGTTAGGTTTAAGTAGTTCTAAGTTCTAGGGGACTGATGACCTCAGGCGTTAAGTCCCATAGTGCTCAGACCCATTTGAATCAGCTTCTTCTACTACCATGCAAGTTATTCCCTGATGCCTTAACAAATGTCCTATCCTAATGTGCCTTCTTCTTGTCAGTGTTTTCCATGTATTCCTTTCCTCGCTGATTCTGCAGAAATCTGCTTCATTCCTTATCAGTCCATCTAATTTTCAACATGCCGAAATGCTTCTGTTCTTTTCTGTTCTGATTTTCCCATAGTCCATGTCTCACTATCACACAATGCTGTGCTTCAAACGTACATTCTCAGAAATTTCTTCCTCAGATTAAGATTTATGTTTGACACTAGTAGACTGCTCTTGAACAGAAACGACCTTTTTGCCAGCGCTAGTCTGGTTTTCATGTCCTCCTTGTTCCGTCCCTCAAGGGTTATTTTGCTGCGTAGGTAGCAGGATTTCTTAACTTCGTCTACTTCGTGATCGCGAATTATGACGTTACGTCTCTCACTTTTCTTATTTCTGCTGTTTCTCATTACTTTCGTTTTTCTTCGATTTACTCTCAATCCATATTCTGTGCTCATTAGACGGTTTATTCCATTCAGCAGATCCTGTAATTCTTTTTCACTTCCACTGAGGATAGCAACGTCATCAACGAATCTTAAGATTGATATCTTTTCACTTGAATTTTAATCCTACTCCTATACCTTTCTTTTATTTCCGTCACTGCTTTTTCGATGTACAGATTGAACAGCAGGGGTGAAAGGCTACATTCCTCTCTTACACCTTTTTTAATCCGTGTACTTCGTTCGTCTTAGACTCTTATTCTCCATCTTGGTTCTCGTACATATCGCATATTACCTGTCTTTTATCCCTATCTTAGTCAGAATTTTGAACATCTTGCACCATTTTCCACTGTCAAACTCTTTTTTCCAGGTCAACAAATCCTAAGAACGTGTCTCGATTTTTCTTTAGTCTTGCTTTGATTACCTCCTGCAACATCAGAACTGCCTCTCTTGTGTCTTCTGTTTACCAGCTAAAGCATGGACACTACTAGTGTCAAACACGAGCTCGGACTATGGAAACCAGGGATCTATCAATGTGACAAGACATGCATAAATCAGACGGTGCATACTGTCGAAGATCGTTGTCGAGAATACCAACGCACACCAGATTGCAGCACCCTAACATGTTGGCAGTCCCAGAACTTTGCCTATCGGATCTACAGGAAATGGATTACGACTGTACTAAGGTTCAGACGTAGATGTGTAACTGCTGGGACTGTTTCATTAAAGAATCTATAGGTATCAGAGTAAGAGCACAGAAGATCAACCATGATAGTCGCTACGGCCTTCGTAAGTCCTGAGAACCCGCAGTTAGTCTGATTAAGAAGAGGAAAGAGATATCCCACAACGAGTTGTCTTCGGGGGCTGGCTGACGATCAGCAGTGAAGCCGCCACGGTGTGAAAGTGGGCGCGAACCTAGGACGGAGCAATGCGTCAGCGGGAGGAGTGGTGGAGACTATGCTGAGTGCGAATGGAGGGTAGAACGGTAAAGGGAAGGATGGGGGAAGAAGGAAAAGCGCCCAAGTAGCCAGTTCATCAAGCACACCTGGTGATGGCAACGTGGCCGCTTGCCGAAATAATGTGACCATCTGGCTATTCACCCATGAACTTTCTCGTTGTGAAGTACGCCGAGAGAAGGTGAAGAATCACATAAACTTTTCTGCTAAGTACGTCCATATTAGCAATTTATACAAGCCGTATGTAACTGTGCTAGCTCACCAACATGCACCAAAGTGCTACTGTAGTGGGTTGTGTTTTACTGACTGTGGTGAGTACAGCGACCTTAGCTCCCTTTGGAGATGGTTGCCTGTCCCCCACCGTCAATGAACGTGAACAGGTAGTTGCTTTCATCGTCACGGCTAGAATCCGACAACAGGAAACAAACTTGATAACTGTTAATGGTATTGGCAACTGGTAATTGAGCCCATCACTTATCTACAGGCACAAAATTTTGTTGTTGTTGCAGAAAAGACCATGGTTAGGAGATAAGTTAAGAAGAGTGGGAGCACAAGGATAGAGGGTTCAACAAACTAGCATAGTAAGTGGCCAGACATATGAAAAAAATCACTCTTTTTCAATAAAGCATTGTGTTGAACCAGTGAAGAAGACACCATCAGCTTCGCTGTTACAAAACAGGTACTGCGTACAATTGAAGGATAGGGGCCGGCCGTGGTGGCCGGGCGGTTCTACTCGCTACAGTCTGGAACCGCGCGACCGCTACGGTCGCAGGTTCGAATCCTGCCTCGGGCATGGGTGTGTGTGATGTCCTTAGGTTAGTTATGTTTAAGTAGTTCTAAGTTCTAGGGGACTGATGACCTTAGAAGTTAAGTCCCATAGTGCTCAGAGCCATTTGAACCATTTTTGGAGGATAGGTTCTGCCCCTACTGCAAACAAGTTGGTTAGCCCAACAGTCACCGTTTATGATCATAGCCTTCAACACATTGAAAGTCTAATACACGAAGACAGAAGCTCTTATAAGCCGATGGAAAAAGTACTGGTAGATGTACAGACGATGAGAATTCGCATCAAGAACGAAACTCTCGACAAAGATACTTTACCTATCTTGACCACAAAGTCTGGTGTGTAGATTGTAGCATCTCACGTTGTGGCAGCAACCACTAATCAGTAATGATGTCACTAATAAACACTAACAAAATCACAGATATAATCGGTGAATCACTAATATTATGGAGAAGTGGACGTTAAAATTAATAGACCGAAAATTATGGTATAATGTGCAGAGGGTTGCCTGAATTCCTCTGCTAGTCGACACTTGCTAAATATGCGCATCTCTCGGTATCAGACAACAGACTAAGTTGAACATCCTCGACTAGCGGCTATTCTTCTAACAACCCATAAAGGAGGATATGTCTACACCAACGCACAGACGCAAACAGAAAACGAGATGAGGTGCGTTCGCAATTTTAGTAGCTCTAGTAGTATATCTGCAACAACTTTGGTGCGTAAATAAAGTACCTGTCACTAATCAGCACAACTGTCGCGGGAAATTCAAACATCCAGGGTGGCAGATGACAGGAAATTCGGAATCCAAGATAGCGGACGGGGGAAAATTTAAAAATGGTGGATGACACTGGTGGGAAATTCACAAATACGAGGTAGCCCGAAGATCAGTACAAAAAAAAAAAAAAAAAAAAAAAAAAAAAAAAAAAAAAAAAAAAAAAAAAAAAAAAAAAATTCAAAAAATCCAATATAGCGGAACTCGACAAGTTATGGTTTGTAACCCTCCTTCCCCTGACTCCCTAACCACTCCTCAGCCCTATGCTCGAGTCACATCCCAATATTTTACAATCGATTAAAGTGAAACAGGCAGTCACAATGCAGCCCCAGAACAACCATCCTGGCTATGCACAAAAATATCTAAATTATCTGAATTTTTTTGCACTATGCCCAAACGTATTTAACCAAAACATACTTAATGGATGTAACTTGCCCTATTTCCACATCTAACATGTGTTCAGACACACACACACACACACACACACACACACACACACACACACACACACATATCCATCAAATTAGATTCTAAAACATGACTTCGAACTTTAAAGAAAGTGCCGCAATGCTCTTTTCATGCCTGAATAGTAATGAAACACATGTTAGGGATGTTTGTACAGTTGACTGCTCAAGTTTCGCTAAATCAGGTGTAGAACAACTAACGTCATCGAGCCAGTAACTGCAGAAACTACATATTGGATGAAAAACTATGCTAAACAGGCAAGCACACAAAGAAATATGCAGTCTACGTTACAGCCAGCTAATGGAACAATGTAATTAATACCATATTTCAGGCCTGCATTTGGTGTCAGACACAATGAACCTTCAAAATATTACATTATTTCCACATCAAGACTGCTCATGATGCTTGTCAAGTGTTACAGTGGTACCTCCACATCTAAAACACGCAAAAGATATTAACATTTCAATCTGATGCTGTGTTACTGATGGTTCATAGAACCAGTATCATCATCTGACGTTTTATAAGTTTTTTAGTAACGTTTCATCTCAGCAAGGAACACTTTATGGGGTAAGAAGATAATGTATCATTTGCTTCACTAAAAATATAATCTGAGGTGCTGTTTTGAAATTATTGCTTTTTATTACAAAATATTGGGCCTACGCAGGGTTATGTACAATAATTTCGATGAAGGCTGCAACATTTATCAATCGAAACAATGGCGCCAAGTCTCTCAAAAACTGTGTTTTCCATAATCAACAACTAACTACCACCAACGTCGAATAAAAATACACGATGCAAAACCACCGCACTGTGGTGTATTCATGTACACAGGAATCTAGAAACAGCCAGAAGCTAGCTGCATATGTGCATTGGCTCATAGCTTTACTGTGACATATGTTATCTGCATCAGTCAACCGGCAGCTCAAGTCGTGAGTCGTCTTACAAGCCACGAAATGTTATGTAAATTATAATTATTTACATTTGACCTTTGCCTTGCACCAGAGAGGGCAGAACTATGTACAACAGCTTATTAAGTCAGTAACCAAAAATGGTATTGTGTTTGTGTACTTTTAGAGATTTACAAAATCAAACAAATCACTGAATTGAGAACGTCCATAAATCAGTAACGTCCTGGCAAGTTCTTAAGTAATAGCTAAAAATCATTGAGGGAGTTTAAAGAAATAGCTAGCTAGCTTTTCAGAAAATTTTCATTTTTGCTGACGTTACGTTCTACGTAACATAATTTCAATTCTATTTGTTTTCTTACTAGAGTGAAAGAAGGAATAAGTGTAGTATTTATGTGACTTGTATATATTTGCAATTGGAAGTAACAGAAAGTATGAATGCGTGGGAATATACATCCGAATCGTGTGAATGCGTTACCTACATCGGGGAAATTTATGATTTGTAAGACGCCAGTGTACGGTATTTGGAAAAGTAGAAACGTATTTCAATAATTTAATCATTTAAAGAGGGGATTAACTTGAGTTTATTTCGTTTTCCAAAACACATTATTTAATGGAATTGGTCTGCTCTGCTTTGATAAAGTGAATGGTTCACAACGGAAAACGCAGGATGTTGTATATCGAATTCGAAAGATGACTGGCTGCATTCGGATACACCATATCAGAAGATAGCAATTTCGCGCGCTTTTGTACGGCTAGCGCGAGTGCGACTGGCAGTCGAGAGGACTTGGTGCTCAAATACCGTGACGAGCAGCCACATTTGCACCGAGCATTGTATAAATGCTTTACATTTGAGCAAGCGTGAGAGTTATAGATTGCAGATTTTCTGAGGGTGTTACATAAAGAACTTAGTCTGTGGTGAATGTGTGGGTGCTATTCTGTCATTCTGCGCAACGGATTAATCTGAGATGTACCCTTTACCCTGTGGGTCCTGCAAGATGCAATTTCCACCCCCACACTACTACAGAAGTCAGACAGACGCTCCTAACGTTCTAAAGAGAATTGCCTGAAAAACTTTCAGCAATAAATATCTTCTGAAGTCGTTCGCTGTAAGGAAATGACACAAAAATTCACAAAATTTCTTACGTAACTAGTGGGATACTTGGGTACTGGAGTAGTGCTAGATAGTGTAAGAAAAACATGAAACTAACGAAAATTATTATTTATTTTGCAAAAATTCTGAGAAATCACAATGGCACTTTTAGTTATGAACTGAAAAAGTTATTTCCAGGTTCTTTTCGGAATGTGAAGTTACCTCTTAAGGATAGGATTCGTTAATGAAACTTCTATTCAAAGTTTAGGATTGTTATTGACTTGGCAGAATGGCTGAGAGCCGCGCCTGCTCAGTTTGAATAATTATCCATTAGAATGTTGCTAGGTATGGTCAAGGCTGTCGCATGTGAAATGCAGTGAAGTGTACTGTTGTGGAGAAAATATGAGGGTCCCAAGAGCTGTAGCGCACAATAATGTAAGCTGCGATGACTGCCGTCTGCGCCGCTCACTGCTGACAAATAAGATAACTCTTGTTCTATCTGGATTGACCTTCGCCAATCAAACTCTCCCTGCGCCTTGATGAAGTCAAGGACTCCTATTTGCCCCTGGTCTAACTATTGGCGTGGTATACCGGTCAGATAACCAGTCCACCGCGTTGCCACTCAAAAATTTGCTCGCAGGCGTGGAACTGTAACTCTGTCCGTTCACACTGCACAATAAGTGTGGCGGCCACCACAGTGAATAACGTTTAATCGCAAGGACTCAATATAGAGTCGCACTGGAATTCGCTCTCGACAGAGGTGCTCTCTCAGTGAAGTACTGAGGAGAGACTTGTTCCTCGCTCTTTGAGTACATGTACGAGCGCACACGCTCTCGTTACTACGTATTCTCGCTCCAAGAGCGACAGTGGAACGGCCCCTCTCCACCCCAGACGTGAAGGGGTATATCTTTCGGTCTCTTCCATTACTCCTTCAGCTCAAGGCGTCAGGAATATCGTCTGCCAATCAGCATTGCTCTTCTAAAACGGGAGAATGATGTTTCGTTTAAGGCGACCAATCCGGAAATCTGTAGCATCGGCGTTTGGCGTTTGCTGTCTCCCTGTGAAAATCTCTGAAACTGCTTGCTATGTTTGTAAAGAATGCGTAGGCTGGGCGCTCCCACACAATGTAGCGGAATTTGCTATTAAGCTGAACACGGGGTCCTTCTCCCTTTCACTCGGGCAAATGCTGTCTGCTCTACGGGCGGTCGCTGGCCGATGTAGACAGGTTGACTCGTCCTCTGAAGGGACCGGCCTCCTGGCGTGCGGTTTGCTGAACTAAAAGCTTTTGTGACCGTCGTGTCCTGAACGTGTGTGTGTGTATGCCAGCCTCGAGTATCTCAACCTCGGTGCTCACTTACGATTTACTTGTTATTTGCATATCGTTTACATGAATTCATACAACATTGACTTTATCTTATCAAGTTTGGGTTCGAATGAAGCGTCTTGATGTGCGGAATATGATTGAGGGCGGAATATGTAAGCAATGAAGGTGAGGAGACCACGACGTCTTACAGTAGTGGAAATTCCTGTTTTTTGTGTGTCCTGTGTCTTTATTTCCAGTAACCTAAAATTCCGCATGGCGTACTGCACAGTCGTAACCAAGGACTGACAGTTGAAAGTGAACATTCGTAAGGTACTGAGCGAGCATTCAATAAACAGACACTTCGAGTTTCTTTTCGGTAACAGGTCGAGTGGATGCCTTAAATTGGCACAAAGGGTGACTGCGCTGTATGTGTGAAAGACACATTTCAAACTGTACTTAGCGTGGACGCGTCAGAGAAAATTTATTATTAAAATTGACGATATACCAGAGTTTTCATTTTAATACTTTCTCTCATTTCGTACTTAGCCAGATCTGGAAATTGAAGACAATTCATGCACCTTATTAACACGTTTACTGCATCTGTTCTCCCATACAGCTTTTGTGGTCGAATAACTATTCATAGATTGAAGATAGGTGTGTCCGTCAGAATAAATCACCAGAAAATGTTTGGGATTTTTCTTCAGACAGCACACTGTGATACTGCGACAGTCATACAAAACATGGCTAAAAAATAAACCAACTGCCAAACACGATTTTAGGGAGGAACGAAGCAGATGATTTGACATGATTTTATGTTACTGCATGCGTTGGCAATACACAAGGAGAACGTTTTTATTTTTACATACACAAAAACACGACCAAAGACGCTGCTGAAGAAGACAGAGATTAAACATTGTTAAAGACAATATGGTTCAAGTCAGAGATGGTTGCTGACATCGCGAAAATAAGATATTTATCGCCAAAATAAAATTATTTACAATTTATCGAATACAAAGCAAAAGCAGGTACTTATAATAATATGCAAGTTTAATTACAGATCTCTGATCACTGACGAGAATTCGAACATCGAAACTAAATTAAATAATATTATTTCTTAAACTATGTAAGATATCGAGCATTATACACATGTGGCACTACTGTCGTAACTTGATAGTTCTATAAGACACAAAATAATTCCACACAGCTTGCATATTGGCATTACTGATAAAACTTTTAGGTTGAGCAGTATTTCTTAAAGTCCGAAGTTCGATTGCTATACCACATTTTGGAAACATAATGAACCATCAGATTAAAGATTTCCACATCTCAACTATCTGTATGCCTTATTAAAATTCACGCAGCTCCTTTACTAGCACCACTAAAATAAAATATAGGTTAGTCGATGTGTGTAGTTGGACCTTGGTACCACTCATTAAATTTATCAAAATTCATAGAACATCACAAGACACACACGAGCACTACCGCTGATCTTAATATCCTTATAGCATAATCTGCACATGTCGACGATAATTAGCAAATTAAACAATGTTATCCCAAATTTAAATTTGTCAAAAACTCAACAAATATCAAAATCAAACATTACGGTGACCCATATACTTTCATTCCCTCTGTAACATTTTATACTGTTGCTACTTCATTAAATTAAGCACTGCGCTGTAGAGAGAGAGGAAATTTACTGTGGAGTATAAATCAGACAGACTAAATTTAGTGATTATGATGATGATGATGGTGATGATGGTGGTAATGAAGCAGAGGCAGAACTATAATTCATAAATTTTTGACTCCATGATTCTCCAACCTATAAACTGACTGTCATTCTCCACACTGTAAACTGACCATCATTCCGCAAGCTGTGTATAGACCATCATTCCCCATCCTATAAAATGCCCATCATTTCCCACCCTGTAAACTTCCAACATCCACCCTGTCGACTCACTATTATGCTCCACCCTGTAAACTGAATGTCATTTTAAACTCTGCAAACTGACGATCATTCCACACCCTGAAAATTGATCATCATTATTCTAGCAAATAGTATCTGCTCTATCTGTTACACTGTTTCAACATAAAATTTCATCTCGCATGTGTGCACACTACATCCAAAAATTACAACAGTATTTCTGCCTCATCATCATCAGAATCATTAAATGACCTCTCTATCTGTAATGCTGACTTTATAGAAGCAACAACATTATAATAAGTTACAGAGAGAATGAAAGGATCAATTTTTTCCCCACGTACCTGACATCATCTGTCTGATTTATAATCATCTGCAAATTTGCAAGCAACAACATTATAAAGTATTACACAGGCAATGAAAGAAATAGAATTATATACCTCACTAAATTTCTAGACAGCAATATTATAGTATGTCACAGAAGGAATGAAAGAAATAAAGTTTTCCTTCCCTCCCTCAAGTTTCCACTGTGTAGCAACAGAAGATGATAACGTTTTGAACTGCAAAATGGAGCTAATACCCTAGCATGACATTGATATGAGACGATTTTTAAC
Organism: Schistocerca americana; assembly: GCF_021461395.2. Lineage (NCBI taxonomy): Eukaryota > Metazoa > Arthropoda > Insecta > Orthoptera > Acrididae > Schistocerca > Schistocerca americana. The sequence continues at coordinate 118,625,348 of NC_060119.1, forward strand.
GGATTTGGAGTTAGAATAAGGCTGTTTGTTTTGATAATTCTCATTGACAAGTGTGCTTTAGGTTGTAATCTACATCAGCAGTAGAGCTCATGTATATTTTGCAGTATTTTGTAATATTATGTGGGAAACTATATGATTACCGAGGCCTTTTCACGTTTCAAACATCTGTGGTGTTTACATGCAGGCTGAAGCGATGAATGAAAATTTGATCAAGGCCGGGATTCAAACCCGGGTCGCCTGCTCACTAGGTAGATGCTTTAACTATGACGCCACTCCGGCACAGTGACTTTGGAAGGCTGTATGGACTATCCTAGCATGCATCCTTGCTCACTCCAAATTCCCTTTCACTCAGCCCACTAGGTATTCCCCATAAACTCGAAGAGCATTGCGGAAACTCGCAAACTATATTGGAATAGTACCTCAGCATCCATGTAACGAAATGGGGAATCCTGCCTGAAATGCTGGCATAGATGTTTTTAATCAAATGGTCAATGTTTCTGTCTAGTGAACAGCAGACCCAGGTTCGGATCCCAGCCTTGGTATAAATTTTCATTCACTGTTTCGGTCTGCATATATACAGTTTTATGTATTTTATGTGAACTGAATGCTTGGTTCTAAGATCGAATGATGGTCGCTGAATGTCTTTTAATCACAGTAAATGAATTGCACGTATTTCAATAAGTTAAATAGATAATTCAGGTGTGGATATATTTAATTTGTGGATGTATTGAAGGTGTATTTTTTTGAAAATATTATGGAACAATTAATGTACGACAGTGGTTCAAAATGGTACAAAAGGCTCAGAGCACTATGGGACTTAACATCTGAGGTCATCAGTCCCCTAGAACTGAGAATTACTTGAACCTAACTAACCTAAGGACATCATACACATCCATGCCCGAGGCAGGATTCGAACCTGCGACAGCAGCGGTCACGCGGTTCCAGACTGAAGCGCCCAGAACCGCTCGGTCACAGCGGCCGTCTTACGACAGTGGTGTTACATATGTTTTGTGCTTGGGATCTTAAGTATTTTCCTTCAAAGTTCGAATTCTCTTTTGCAATCAGAGATCTATAAAAATACTTGCATATTATGTTTTGTACTTGATAAATGATAAATAATTTTATTACAGTGGCAAATATTTTATGACGTTCACTCAAAAGAAACCTAGACAGCGCGTCTACCTTTGCCTTACACGTAAGTTGGCACCATGTTAACTGCGGGTATGGTGGCGTCTTCTATTGGCAGAGAGACAGACGCGTGCGCACTGTTTGATGTTGTATAGCGCCAGAGTGATTTCACGCCGAAGAGAAGGTGGTCATATAAGTTACCGTCCACTACCGGACATGCAGATGAGTAAGCAAAAACAACGAGGAGTGATTCGATTTTTTGCGGTGGAGGGAGATGGAGGCCGTGAAATGTATCGACAGACGACGGCTGTGTACGGTGAGTACAGTCGGAGTCGTTCAAGTGTTGTGGAATGGCGCAAACGATTCCTTGAGGGGCGCGAGTCACTGGAAGACGATGCTCGTCCTGGACAAGCTCATCGTGTCATCACGCAGGAAGTGGTTGCGGAAGAGAAATGCTTTAGTCTTGGACAATCGCAGAATCACCGTGGACGAGATCCATCGGTGTCAGGACATCTAAAACAAGCTATTCGCGGATATCGATTCGCAACAACGACGAAGTGTGTGACTGGGTCCAGGCCTGTATCCGACAGCAGCCTCTTCAAGGCTTCTTCAAGGATAGAATTCTTCAAGGATGGAATCGACCGGCTGGTTTCGCAATGGGATAAATGTGCCAACTGTTTTGGCGACTATTTTTGTGTATGTATACTACGTATAACTCCATTTTTGAGTTAATAAAATCGTTACCGCTACTGTACACTTTGAATGCCTCTTATACACTCCTGGAAATGGAAAAAAGAACACATTGACACCGGTGTGTCAGACCCACCATACTTGCTCCGGACACTGCGAGAGGGCTGTACAAGCAATGATCACACGCACGGCACAGCGGACACACCAGGAACTGCGGAGTTGCCCGTCGAATGGCGCTAGCTGCGCAGCATTTGTGCACCGCCGCCGTCAGTGTCAGCCAGTTTGCCGTGGCATACGGAGCTCCATCGCAGTCTTTAACACTGGTAGCATGCCGCGACAGCGTGGACGTGAACCGTATGTGCAGTAGACGGACTTTGAGCGAGGGCGTATAGTGGGCATGCGGGAGGCCGGGTGGACGTACCACCGAATTGCTCAACACGTGGGGCGTGAGGTCTCCACAGTACATCGATGTTGTCGCCAGTGGTCGGCGGAAGGTGCACGTGCCCGTCGACCTGGGACCGGACCGCAGCGACGCACGGATGCACGCCAAGACCGTAGGATCCTACGCAGTGCCGTAGGGGACCGCACCGCCACTTCCCAGCAAATTAGGGACACTGTTGCTCCTGGGGTATCGGCGAGGACCATTCGCAACCGTCTCCATGAAGCTGGGCTACGGTCCCGCACACCGTTAGGCCGTCTTCCGCTCACGCCCCAACATCGTGCAGCCCGCCTCCAGTGGTGTCGCGACAGGCGTGAATGGAGGGACGAATGGAAACGTGTCGTCTTCAGCGATGAGAGTCGCTTCTGCCTTGGTGCCAATGATGGTCGTATGCATGTTTGGCGACGTGCAGGTGAGCGCCACAATCAGGACTGCATACGACCGAGGCACACAGGGCCAACACCCGGCATCATGGTGTGGGGAGCGATCTCCTACACTGGCCGTACACCACTGGTGATCGTCGAGGGGACACTGAATAGTGCACGGTACATCCAAACCGTCATCGAACCCATCGTTCTACCATTCCTAGACCGGCAAGGGAACTTGCTGTTCCAACAGGACAATGCACGTCCGCATGTATCCCGTGCCACCCAACGTGCTCTAGAAGGTGTAAGTCAACTACCCTGGCCAGCAAGATCTCCGGATCTGTCCCCCATTGAGCATGTTTGGGACTGGATGAAGCGTCGTCTCACGCGGTCTGCACGTCCAGCACGAACGCTGGTCCAACTGAGGTGCCAGGTGGAAATGGCATGGCAAGCCGTTCCACAGGACTACATCCAGCATCTCTACGATCGTCTCCATGGGAGAATAGCAGCCTGCATTGCTGCGAAAGGTGGATATACACTGTACTAGTGCCGACATTGTGCATGCTCTGTTGCCTGTGTCTATGTGCCTGTGGTTCTGTCAGTGTGATCATGTGATGTATCTGACCCCAGGAATGTGTCAATAAAGTTTCTCCTTCCTGGGACAATGAATTCACGGTGTTCTTATTTCAATTTCCAGGAGTGTATTTCGAATTACTAACTATTCATTCTTGTATTGTTGCATCATCGTTTGTTTCATTTTCCTCTTGTCCCAGCACTTTATCATGTTATGTGTAAACACGGCTGAAGTTATTGTTGTGTATTATGTAAGTGCTACACTGAAACTAAATAAAATCCCACCAAAACATTTTTTTTTCTTTCCTTCTTAAAATCGTGCTGCACCAGCTTGTTTGTCGTTTGCATATCTTGTGTCTGACTGTAGTTTTCTTATATTGCGTATTTTTTTAGTAGTTGATGTTATATAGTAGTTTTTTATGGGCGCTACGGCTTTAGAGAGTAGGTACTATAGCTCAAGTTGGTAAATACACAGCATTAATCAAAAGTTGTTATTGCTCTTAACACTGACCAAGTCCAATCATTTGTAATAAAATGAAATAAACGCAAATCAGTGTCATCAATTATATTTTTGTACTGTATGACGAACTACATCTTGTTCTAACTGAAAATTGGGCTTGCTAAGGTGAAACCTTAGAACAGAAGTCTTAAAAAGTGATAGGCGTGTCCGCATATTCTGTGAACCACCAATTTCACAGGGTCAGTTTGAAATGTCAACACTCTTCACATGTTTTGAGCGTGGAGATATCACTGAAACACTTTACAAGCATCATAGGACGATTGAGGCCTGGACATATTTAATTTTAGGGTGTATTGTGTCTTACACCAAGAGAAGGCCTAAATAATGGAATTAACTACATTCTTCCACTAGGTAGCAGTAAATTCAGACTTCCTACATGTCTGTATGCTTCCTGGCTTGGTGCAGGATTTTAGTCAACATGTATTTACTGCAGTTATAAGCTCGGTCAGGTTAGTTTTGCATGATTTAGGCCGAACTTTAAATGTTAACTTGGTGTTTTACTTGTTATTTGTAACTATTTAAGCATAGAAATATAGAAATAGCAATGAGGCATTTGTGCAAGAGTTAATAATCATGTTTTAAACATCACTTTGAGAGAAATGTGTGTGTGTGTTGAAAATAGTATTGTGACACTTGATGTTAACATTGCATTTTTTAGCTGCTAATGTATTTTTGTTGACTTTTAAACACTGAATTAATGTTGTGACACTTTTGCAAGCATCACAGAGCAACATAGATGTGGATGTTATGCCTTGCGCCATCTATGATTTACTGGTAGAACTTTGAACATTCACTAGTTCAACATTCTCAGCCCTTGTGAAGCAACCTGAGGAGCTACTTGATTGACAAGCAGCTGCTCCGGTCTCGTAAACTGACATACGGTCGGGAGAGCGGTGTGTTGATCACATGCTCCTCCACATCCGCATCCAGTGACGCCTGTGGGCTGAGGATGACACGGCAGCCGGTCAGTACCGTTGGGCTTTCATGGCCTGTTCGGACGGGGATTTCACTAGTGCAACATTATGTGTAGATGCATGTGTGTGTGTGTGAGAGAGAGAGAGAGAGAGAGAGAGAGAGAGAGAGAGAGAGAGAGAGAGACATAACAATTAAGTGGTTTTGTATTTCTGGCCTATTTTTGCACGTGTTTTAGATTTGGAAAGAACATTGTTGGTTGTATCTTTTTATTTTGAAGTTTTGCAGCTACATATTTCTTAATAACATTGCGTAAGGGAATTTTGGTTTTTCTCTGTTTGTGGAGAGTATGTTTCATACTTGTTCATATATTGCACAGTTTCTAATAAAATGTACAGTTGAGAGATCAAATTTACTGATAAGACAGTACAGAATATAACATAAACAATGTTTTGAAGTGAAGAATAAAAATAGGGTTCGCAATTTTTAAAAAATATGTGAGGAGTACAAAATTTGATGTATGAAATACAGAGGTGTATGTGTGTGCGTGCGTGTGTGTGTGTGTGTGTGTGTGTGTGTGTGTGTGTGCGTGTGTGTGTGTGTGTGTGTGTGTGTGTGTGTCTGATCTTCAAAAATGACGCCATTTTATGTAGGTGTCCTTGAACATGAGGCCTATTCAAGGGAAGCTTCTATAACGTATTTCGAAGTTGGCGTCATTTTTAAGCAATTCAAGCAACTAACTCTTTCATATGAATACTGTGCCGAGATCGACTGGGAGAAGGGAAAGCGAGGGCATGGCTTGTCACATGATAGATAAGGAGTATATAGTTGATGTGGTGGAAGAGACCAAACAGCGAGGTCATCGGTCTCATCGGACTAGGGATGAAGCCGACTGTGCCCTTTTAAAGGAACCATCCAGGCATTTGCCTGAACCGATTTAGGGAAATCACGGAAAACCTAAATGAGGATGGCCGGACGCGGATTTGAACCGTCGTCCTCCCGAATGCGAGTCCAGTGTGCTAACCACTGCGCCACCTCGTTCAATAGGAGGATATGCCTCATTACATGACAGTAAAGGGGGAGAGCGCATCTTGTAACATTATAGATACGGGGATGCGAGGCTGCCACCATCTTGGATATTTTAATTTCTCGTCACCAACCACGATTCCGCAAACAAAAGCACCGATTAATGGTGGAAACTTGAACTATGCACCTGACTCACTATAGATGTACCACTAGCCCTGTTTCCGAAAGCAGAAGACTGAGCAAGGCTGCATACTACCAACCTGCTAGCTGCTAGCGAGTGTCTCCAGTCACCCATCAGACCAGGGAGCGATTGTTGCAGCTGCATCTCGTTGGCACCTACTATGCACGTGGAACGAAAGCCTCAAGGAATTAGCCAACTGGAAAATGAAAATAACAGCTTCTCCTTAGGTGCTATATTGCGGGGCGTCAGTCTCAAAAGGTGCGGTCGAACGCAGGAAGAACGTAGATCTAGGAACCATCAGTATAACAGGTGTACATTACAGTAGCTGTGTTGGGAAAGTATCAGAACTCGAAGCGCCAATACAAACCACTGATGCTCAAATCGTTATAGGTACTGGACGCTGGCTATAAATACAGTTGGCAGTGGCGTGTTAGTTGCTGTTATAAGTAGTTTAACTTGAAGCGAAATTGAAGAACATAGTTCCTGTGAGTTAGTATGGGTAGAGGTCATTCTTGGCAACTGGAAAAAAATAATAATTGGATCCTTTTGCCGACCTTACAACTCAGATCATACAATTGCTCAAAGGTTCAAAGAAAACTTGAGCCTAATTTTAAAAAAGTAGCTGATCCATACAATTATAATTGGTGGTGAATTCAATTTACCGTCGATATGTTGGCGAAAATACATGTTAAAATCTGGAGGTACACATAAAACATCATCCCAAATTGTGCTAAACGCAGTCCCTGAAAACTATTTCGGGCAGTTAGTTCGTGAGGCCACTCGAATAGTAAACGGTTGTGAAAACGCACTTCACTACTTAGCAACAAATAATACTGAGCTAATAACGAGCATAAAAACTTATGCAGGAATTAGTGAACACAGGGTTATCGTAGCGAGACTGAATACCGTAACTCCCAAATCCACCAAAGATAAACGCAAAACACATCTTTTCAAAAAACAGATAAACATTCGCTTGTCCTCATCCTGAGAGACAATCTCCTCTTCTTCCAGATTAACAATGTAAGTGTAGAATATATGTGGCTGTAACTCAAAGAAATAGTATCGACAGCAGTTGAGAGATATATATCAGAGAGATGAACTAATCACGGAGGTGATCCCACGTAGTACGCAAAACAGGTTAGAACACTGTTGTAGAAACATTTTAAAGACATAGCAAATTTAAATGAATACAAAATGCCCAAGTTGTTGCTATAGTCGTCACCAGATCACGAAAACAGAGATAATAAATACGTTCCAGAGAAGGACACACTATGTTTAGTGAACGTCGAAGATACTTGCAATTAATTAGGCTGTATCATATAGTGTTCTCTAAATCTCAGTCTACGATTGCAGGAATGAAACATGCAGACTTAATAAGTGCTCAGAGGAAGCTGCGTAGAATTGTGGGTGAAGGGAATGGGGTGGGGTGCGACTACCGAAATAAGGAGCGTTAGATCCGACTGGAGAGAGGGGTGGAGGCGTGGGATCGTGAGATACGAAACACCAGTTAGAGGTAGTATTTTTTTCCGAGCAGTTAGTCCATGAGCCCACTCGAATAGTAAACAGTTATGAAAACACACTTGATCTCTTAGCAATAAATAATACTGAACAAATAACGAGCATGAAAACGGATGCAGCGATTAGTGAATACGGAATCATTGTAGTGAGACTGAGTAACGTAACTCCCAAATCCACCAAAAATAAAAGAAAAATATGTCTATTCAAAGAAGCAGATAAAAAATTGCTTGAAGCGTTCCTGAGGGCAATGCAAATAATACCGATGACAGTGCTGCCAAAGCATAGTTACTAAACATAGCCTTCCGACATTCCCTCATCAAAGAATACAAAGCAAATATTACAGAATTCGATTCGAGAACAGCTGCCTACATGAATAACTTAGAAGTAGATATCCTCGTCGTAGTGAAGCAATTTACAACACACAATCAAAGCAAGTCTTCCAGAATTCGATTCAAAAACAGTTGCCAACATGAGTAAGAAGTAGATATCCTCGGAATAGTGAAGCAACTTAAATCACACAACAACAGAAGCAAGTCTTCCGGTTAAGACTGCATACCAGTTACATTCCTTTCACAGTATGCTGATGGATTAGCTCCATACTTAAAACTCATGTACAACCGCTCGCTCGATGAAAGATCCGTACCCAAAGACTGGAAAGACAAGAAAGGTAGTAGGAGTAATTCACTGAATTACAGGCCCGTATTATTAATGTCGACATATAGAAGGATTTTCTAACATCTATTGTGTTCGAACATTATGAATTACCTCGAAGAGAACAGTCTATTGACACATAGTCAACACGGATTTAGAAAACATCGTTCTTGTGGAACACAACTAGCTCTTTAATCACACGAATGTTTGAGTGATATAGACAAAGGATTTTCAAGTTGGTTCCGCATTTCTAGATTTCGAGAAGGCTTTTGACAGTGTTTCTCACAAGTCGCTTATCATCAAGTTTCGAGCTTGTGAAATATCGTCTCAGTTATGCAGCTGGATTCGTGATTTCCTGTCAGAGTAGTCACACTCCATAGATATTAACGGAAAGTCATCGAGTAAAACAGAAGTGATCTCTGGCGTTCCCAAGGGTAGTGTTATAGCCCCTCTACTGTTCCTTATCTATATAAATGATTTAGGAGGCAATCTGACCAGCTGTCTAGGGTTGTTTCGACATGACACTGTCATTTACCGCCTAGTAAAGTCAACAGAAGATCAAAACAAATTGCAGAACGGTTTAGAAAGGATATCTGTATGGCACGAAAATTGGCAGTTGACCCTCATTAGTGCAACGTGTGAGGTCATCCCCATGAGTGAATCTCTTAAACTTGGGATGCAGGCCTTAAATTCAACTAAATTGCTAGGAATTACAGTTACAAACAACATAAATTGGAAAGAACACATAGAAAACGTTTTGCGGAAGGAGAAGCAAAGACTGAGTTTTACTGACAGAACATTTAGGAGATCTACCAGATCTACGAAAGAGACTGCCTTACACTGCGCTTGTCCGACTTCTTTTGGAGTACTTCTGCGCGATATTGGATCCTTACCAGATTGGATTAACGGAGTACATTGACAAAGTTCAAAGAATGGCACCACGTTTTGTATTATCGAGAAACAGGGGAGAAGGTGTCACGGACATGATGCAGGATTTGGGATGGAAATCAGTAAGACAAAGGCGTTTTTGGTCTCGGTCGGATCTTGTCGCGAAATTTCATTCGCCATCTTTCTCCTCCGAATGCGAAAATCTTCTGTTGACGCTCACCTACATAGGGAGGACGATCATCATGACAAAAAAAAAAAAAAAAAAAAAAAAAAAAATCAGAACTCGCGCGGAAAGATATTGATTTTCTTTTTTCCTGCACGTTGTTTAACAGTGGAATAACAGAGAATTAGTGCAAAAGTGGTTGGATATACCATCCAGGCACTTAAGTACGATTTGTAGAGTACCCATGTTAATGTTGGTGTGTATATGTAAAAGTACTGACTAATGTTATGGAACCGAAATGTTTGGTAGAGTTACACCTGTATATGAAGGAGTTACAAATAGTACTACTTGCTTAGTCCTATAAAATTAATGACGTAAAATTCTACCTTAAAGTGTCATTGAATCTAAACTAATTAAACTCTCAAAGTTTGAATTATACTTTCCTTTTATTTTTACTAACGAAATTACAGAAGTATTTTTAAAAAAGGTTCCAGTATTTAAGGTGCTGCACTGTTATGTACTACGACAGATACAGAATAGGCATATTTGTGTGTGTGTGTGTGTGTGTGTGTGTGTGTGTGTGTGTGTGTGTTTCAGCGAGAGAAAGAGAAAGAAAGAGAGCGAGAGAGAGAGAGGAAAGTGAGGGAGTGTGTGAACTGTGTGGAATATGTATTACAACTACTCAATAATTCAAGTATTTTACAGAGATTAATGAAGCACCCAGAAAGTGTGCATATGATATAGATAGTCAATAAAACTGAAACCAGTGTAAAATTCAGTTTGAAAGATAATGCTAAAATGGATCAGATATATTCAGAATAAAATGTTCAGCTTTGGGAGAGGGTAAAATAACTTCACGTTCAAACATCAAAGTAGAAATAAGTAGACTCAAATATTCAGAGATAATGTGATTCATTTCCTGCTACGATAAATACAGAAAAGTTACAGCATATGATATTCATAGTAAAGCTAAAGTCAGTGCCATCTTACAGCCAATATGGTGTGTAAAGCATTTTCATATATGTGGTGATTCTCCTTGCTGTTTACACAGAAATCGTTAAAAATGGCGTACATATGAATAAATTCAACAAACTGGTGAATAAATTCAACAAACTGGGAGTTGAATGTCATATCAGTCACAAAATTTTAATTTTTGTGTTACAATTCGGTGGCAGTATGGGTCAGGTAGAAGCAGATCTAATAGCTGGACGGAAATCAATTTGGTGTTTTGAGTTTCTAACACTGGCTAAAAGTGGCTTGGAGAATTTTCAATGACAGATGTGACTCTAGATTCACAAATATGGTGGTGCAATAAACCAACATATTCTCCAGTGGATTCATTCTAGGATTATGAGCAATGTAGTAATAGAATTAAAGTCAAAATAAGAGAGAGATCATTTGCTATTTATCTTTTCATGTTCACTAATGTATGGCTACTTTTGTTCTTTTTTGTCATTAATAAGAAAAATAAAGTTCACTTCACTTTAGAAACATTTTCCCAAAATAAAGTTTCGATTGATTATGTTGCATAAAGTTTAAAATTGGACTTTATGTTTATAACGAAAGTATTTATAGTATCACTGTTTTCACGTTGATGAGAAGTCTAAACTACAATTGTAGAACTGCTGTGACAAAGTCCATAAGCGAATGAATTGGTTACAAAATTCTCTTTAAACAAAGACACTTCATTGTAAAACTAAAGTAATGGCATTGAAATATTTTTTGTGGAAATATAAAAGCTCTAAGTAACTGTTTTGCTGATAATGGTTTTCTCTTATATCCTTATGGCATTAAATCTCAACCTTCAAATATCTGAAAATGTATGCTGGTAAATTACGTTGATGAGTCATCTTATTAATTTCTTCCGTTCGTTTGGAACACCAAGTTGAAAAGAGAGTAGGACGCATTCAGTATCTGTAAAAATGAAGTAGACATTAGTGGTCATTCAAAGTGTTCCACATACTTACCCGTATTAGATTCTGCTTTTTCTTAACATTGTCGAAACTGAATAGCTTACGCAGAGGTTACAATATAAATGTCACAGAACTAGTGGCACAGTTAAAAAGGTACTGAATATCAGATATTGCATTCAGAGATCCAGTTATACAATTTATTGTCCTCGCAATGAAAAAGACTCAAGAAAGCTTCGAGAAGATTGTTTATTAAGAGAATATATTGTTTTTGACTATGAGGTTACAAACGAAATGTTTCACGTACTTAGGGGTGGTATTGAAAGAAGCACTACTTTTTTTGATTGAATTGTATTCCTATTTTTCAACTGGTCTCCAAATCTTATATGGCATTATTAATTCGCCCTTTTGCAGTTATCTCAATGACTGTATTTTGCAAGGAATGGAAAAACAGTGTGATATAGCATACGAGACGACCAGTTACTTTCGCATCACAAAGTGCTGATTTTACCTAACGTCTTAAAGTTGCAAACTAGATTTAAACAAGAAGAGTTGTGTTGTGGTAAAAAATAAGGGTTATGATTCTGCTGCTGCTACTGCCTCTACTAGTACCACATGGGAAGTGAAGGACTAAAACGCTAGTCGTACCGGAAGCAGCAGGCCTCGTTCCTCGATGCAGTCACATAATTTTTGGACTTTTTCGAATCCTCTACCTTACAGAAGGTGAGCACCGTTCTGTTTTTAACTGGTTTAGCTGCTAGTTGGAAGAAAACAAAGAGACAAGGGCAGATATATACTAGACAGGCTACCATAGAAGAAGTGAAAGATTTTTTGCTGAAACTCTTGGCCATTTTGTGGAATGGTGTGACTAAGACTTTGCGATATTTCAATAGAACACCTGCTCCACATCTCCAGGCGATGATGTCTACCATTGGTGCTAGAAGCCAGCCAAGTGTTAACAGTTGTGACAAAACAGGAGATCGCACATGCCAGTCAGCGATCCTTATATTTGGCCATAGGTGACAGATAAGATCGATAGAACGTGATTTCGTTATATTTAAAACCACATTTTCATCACCTGATTCGTGGACACTGGTTGCAGACGACCTACGGAGTAAATCTTAACTTTTCTTTCTTGTAGTATTTTATGCCATGATTTTTTAAATTCCAGTAATAAAGTCTCTTCAGTGAATGATTTCACTCAAAAGTATTTGAGGGGAAGTGATAATACGTTCCACGTGTTAAGTTATTTTAAAGTAACAAAATTTTGGTAATATCTTTGTACACAGGGTAAGTCACTAACTATTGCCACCATCAATAACTCCGAAAGTATGATAATAGCTGAAAAGTTTGTGAGACAAGTGTTGCATGGGACAACGGGGCCCACAATATGACGTTGGTTGTTTGTTGCTATGTGGGGTCATGTCAGATATATGAAGGTCAATTTGTTTTTTTTTTTAATGGGATTCTATAGTTTGTCTTGTGTACATAGTTCCGCGTAGTCAGCGCGTACACAACTTTCTCACTAGAGCGCGCCCCACTAAGCACAACAGCGCAGGCGCAGCGCTCGTCCGTCTCCGCACAATGAGATGGCGCTGCCTTAGAGACGGACCAAATTCTGCTTCCCCCGATCCGCGTATTAATATGTAACGCAGCCAATGAGATTGTTGCTACGTAGAACCTTTTCTGCTCGCGGATCACACTTGCGTAGTGATACCTGAACGCGCGAGGTATTATAACGCGTTTGTGTGTACCAGTCTATAGTCAAGTTTCAGTCTGCGCCTGATAAGATTATCATATTCCTGTACATAGCCATGAAGATAAATGAATAGACACTTTGTCAAGTATCAGAGATATGTGAGAAGAAGATTAACATACCAAGACCAAAGGAACTTCAGATTGTCAATTGTAAACAGCATCCAGAATCAAGTTACGTAATGTCTGTGCTTTTTATTATTTTAATAAATGTATGTGAAAATTAATCAAGTTCAGTTTAAAGTTGGTCACCGTCAATGTGCTACTCTAAGCGTGCAAGTGGCATTTCTATCGTCTGACCCAGCGGCAGAAGATAACACACCATGATAAGACCACGAGACATATTGCTGAGACTCGCTTACTTCGTTAGATCGACAAGTCAAATAATCTGATGGTGTGTGTACCGAAGGTCTTACGGTACGCACACCACAGTTTGGTACTTATTTTCTGATAGCGGCTATAGATGAATCCAACAATATGTAACAGTAAGGTCTTTGAAGGTCAACGAAGGTCAAAAAGGTGGCATGAACGTCCATTTACAGAAGGTGTTCGAAGTGATGACCATTATCAGTGCAGTGCTGCAATCTTCTTCTCATGGACTGAATGGTATTTCTTATCACTTCGGCACTTATCGAAGTACGTGCCCTGACAGTTCTCTCTCGTATATCGTGCAAATAGTAAATATTCGCCGAATACAGTATATACATCTATCGTGCCATTGACATGTAAACACCATTCGACGGTTTCGCAATACAGCATTAATAGGAACGGTAAGATTAGTATCGTCGAAACAAGCGGATGTGAATGATGTATTCCTTCGAAGAACAAGTCGATATGCTGCTTATTTACGGAGAATGCCAACGAAATTCAGAGAGAGCTAGAGATTTATATGCTGAGAGACATCTTCAGTGTAATCACCCTACACGTCGTACATTTAAATATGTGTATGTTAAATTGAGAACAACTGGCTATTTAACGCATCGGAAACATATACGGCAAAGGAAAGTTACTAACGAGGAAACGGAAATTGGTACTCTTGCCACTGTGGTTCGAGATCCTTATGTTAGTCGCGTCAAATCGCAAGGGAATCTGGCATGAAACAGGGTAGTGTTGTTCGTGTTCTGCATAGCCATAAATATCAACCTTACATATCAGTCTCCACCAAGAATTAACTGGTACGGATTGTTTGCGTCTCATTGAATTCTGCCGATGGGCTAAACTTCAGATTCAGAGGTATGACACATTTATTAATACAATTTTATTTACTGACGAGGCTGCATTCACGAACCATAAAATGTTAATTTGCATAACATGAATTATTGGGCAACTGAAAATCCATGTTGGCTGCGGCAAGTTCCACACCAAAAATTGTGGTCGGTGAATGTGTGGTGTGGGATTCTGGAGGATAGAATTATAGGCCCCTATTTCATTGAAGGAAATCTTAATGGTGGGAAGTACACCACATTCCTGGAAAAAACATTAGGTCTGTTATTGGAAGAAACAACTTTAGGAACAAGGAACAGAATGGTTCGTGAATGTAGCCTCGTCAGTAAATAAAATCTGAATTTGAAGTTGAGCCCATCGGCAGAATTCAGTGCGACGCAAACAATCCGTACCAGTTAATTCTTGGTGGAGACTGATACGTAAGGATGATATTTATGGCGATGCAGAACACGAACAACACTACTCTGTTTCATGCCAGATTCCCTTGCGATTTGACGAGAGCTAACACAAGGAACTCGAACCACAGTGGCAAGAGTACCAATTTCCACTTTCTCGTTGGTAACGGATATGTTTCCGATGCGTTAAAGATCCAGTTGTTCTCAATTTATCATACACATATTTAAATGTACGACGTGCAGGGTGAGTACGCTGAGCATATCTTTAAGCGTAAAAGTCTCTAGCTCTCACTGAATTTCGTTAGCATTCTCCGTAAATGAGAACCATATCGACTTGTTGTTCGAAGGAATACATCATTCACATTCGCTTGATTCGACGATACATGTCTTACCGTTGCTATTACTGTCGTATTGCGAAACAGTCGGATGGTGTTTACATGTCAATGACACGTTAGATGAATACACCGTCTTCGGTGAATATTTACTATTTGCACGATACACGAGAGAGAATTGTCAGAGCAGGTGCTTCGATAAGTGACGAAGTGATAAGGAATACCACTTTATCTATCATAAGAAGATTGCAGCTCTTCAGTGATACCAATGGTCATCACTTCGAACACCTTCTGTAAAAGGACGTTCATGTCACCTTGACCTTCAAACACATTACTGTTACACATCATTGGATTGGTCTCGATAGCCGCTATTAGAAAATAAGTACCTAATTCCTAACTGTAGCATCCCATGGGAAAAAAAACCTACGTTGATCTTCATATCTCTGATGCGATCCCACCTAACAACAAAACACCAACGTCATATTATGGCCCCCGTTTTCCCATGCAACATTTGTCCCAGAAACTTTTCAGGTCCTATCGTACTTTCGGAGTTATTGTTGGTGACAATAGTTAGTGACTCACCCTGTATGACAGTTTCTTAAGTGTGTGGAAATTTATCAAACGTTAATTACATTGTCTTTCGTTTTTCAGTCCACTATATGAAGTCTGTAACTTTTCTTGCATAATTTACAATGCGGGTGACAGCTTTCTCCACTAATAAAACACGGTAAGAAGTAGTGTTTCGGCCCTTGTCTTGAAAAGAAAAGTAACAACACTAAAAGGCTACGTAGAAAAACAATTTCCACTCGAATATTTAGTTCGTGAAGCCTCTGGTCTCGGATAAAAACTAAATTCAGAGGATTTTGCTCCAATTTTTATCTTTTTTGTATCTAAGGGAAAAAAGAGAAATTCACAAATTAGAGAAAAGAAACCGCGAGAAGTGTCATGGGCATCAATAGTGAAATTTAAGATGCATTTTACCCGTATTTTTGTGATATGACTGTATACAAAATTTTAAGGCAGAAGTTAAAATGCTTAAACTTGTGGTTTGATTCCAAATGAAAGTACATTTACATTAAGTTTACATGAAAGTCTTTAAGAAACACCATGATGGTCTCATTGAATAGGGGTTGCTGCTATGAGTGTGTTAGCTGTAGAGTTTTAATTCAATAGCAAAGAGTGATGTACGTAACTGTAGATGTTAGTAACAAAATAATGGTAAAGTGTATTGATCAGTGCAAAAATCAGTGATTTATTTTGGTCCTCAGATTTAAAACTAGTCGAATGAGACAAAATAATGTTATATTATTTGATCCGCTATAACAGTTTTTCAATACCAACGCTTTCCTTTACTTTCTACTTCTAGCTGGAATATTGTTTTAGTATCTGTACTTGATTTAGTAGGAGTCGTAAAGTGTAACTTTTTGGAAGAATCGAACCTGATGGATGAATGTGGGTGACATTCCTAATGGCATAAATAGCTGACATGTGTTTCTGAGAAATCGTCTGAAAACAAAGTGTCTTCCTTTTTTTTAATCAAACTGGTAACTTTCCAGAATGAGATTTTCACTCTTCAGCGGAGTGTGCGCTGATATGAAACTTCCTGGCAGATTAAAACTGTGTGGCGGACCGAGACTCGAACTCGGAACATTTGCCTTTCGCGAGCACTTGCCCGCTAAAGGCAAAGGTCCCGAGTTCGAGTCTCAGTCCGGCACACAGTTTTAATCTGCCAGCAAGTTTCAAACTGGTAAGTGTTTTCCTGTCCTGTGCAAACGGTGAATCAGATAATGCACAGTTCGGCAGAACAAGGGAATTCATCGAAGCAATGATAATTCTGAATCTTGAAAAACATACATACAGAAAGAACTGTATGCCTAATGATTTTAGGTTTCTTTGTTACTCTTTTACCTGACCGAATTCTGACACGCTGACAACAGACTGCAGTACTGCAGCAGGCACAAGTGTTTCGCGGCACACCGCCCAGCACACTTTGGAACACGGGGCTCCAGAGCATACGACCCCTACGTTTTCCAGTTTTGATGCAATGAAATCATCAGTTACCACTACAATGAGCACAGGTTTGTCGAGATTAGACCGTGGATTAATTGAAATGCGTCACCAGGTCGAATGAACCCCATTTGTTGTTAGACCAGGTCGATAGTTGTGTGCAGATACCCTGTCATCCATGAGACAAACTGCTCGAAATATATACCGCGCCATGGACGTTGGCCAGTGCAGGCAGACATTCACGTGAACTTTCGTGTGACCTGTTAGCAACTGAAGTCAACATGACAGCTGTCGATTAAGTGAACGTTATTTCATACCATCTGCATTCCTTCACTGTTCATGTTTAACCCGATGATGGTGTGATGTTCCAGCAGGGATTGGGCTTGTTTTGGGGGAGGATAACAGACAGCGAGGTCATTGATCTCATCGGATTAGGGAAGGACGGGGAAGGAAGTCGACCGTGCCCTTTCGAAGAAACCATCCCAGTAGTTGCCTGGAGCGATTTAGGGAAATCATGTAAAACCTAAATCAGGATGGCGGAAGGGATTGAACCGTCGTCCTCTCGAATGCGAGTCCGGTGTGCTAGTCACTGCGCCACCTCGCTCGGTATTCCATTAGGATAATTGTCTGTATCTCAAAGTCAAATTCGTGCCACCCAGCACTACGTATCGATGGTACGTAACTGGGAACAATAGTCGTCTATAGAGCCTCGGCAACGACAAGGCGTTGGTATAGAGAGGTAAAGGAAATCACGTTACACGGTTCATTGTGGTAGAGCAACCACGCCAAGCTCACCTCAACTCTCAGGGCTTCTCTTTCCAGTGCGGACTATAGGCCTATAGCTGATAGGGTTAATAAACGTTACCTTGGAGCTCAGGTTTAGGAAGAGAGAGCCTGTTTCCTTAGGTTGTGACACATAGGGTGTGGAGACGGAAGGACACAAGGATCCGTTGTATAGGGACACTAACAGCCTCATGGTGTAGGAGACAGAGGAGAAAATAGGGTTTTGATATTCAGATTTACAGGAAATGTAAGATCTCAAAAAAATTTTCTGGAATTTGAGATTGAACATATGTGTTACGAATGCTTAAGAACTAGTGTTTATTCAGTACAAATACAGAAAACCAAGCAGTAACTTTTCTGATGCTTGTTTATCCCATAAACCGGTTTTCGATCCTTTTCACTCTCATCGTCAGGTGGTGCACAGGAAGTTACATAACTATTTCATAGCGTAATACCGCGTGCTGACTTCATGACAAGAAAATGGTACATGCTTTAGGCCTCACCATTAATATTATTTATATTGTGAATTGAGTACAAAAATGAATTCTGTACTTACTGCGACAGTATGGGTGGCTTTGTTATTGGTATTCATCTGTTAACTTTAACTGTGACTGACGGGTGGCACATATCACTCACTTTTCACAGTATATATATATATATATATATATATATATATATATATATATATATATATATATATATATATATATATATATATATATATATGGAGGAGACCAGACAGCGAGGTCATCGGTCTCATCGGATTAGGGAAAATATATATATATATATATAGTCACGAAACTTTGCCAGCATCCAGCATGTGCTGTCCATTTGGTGCGTGTTGCAAACGCCTTCACACGAAAATGTAACATACTTTGACCAGAGACATTACCTGTTTTGGTTTGCATATAATGCAGTAGATGTATGAGCAAATACTTTAATCAAACCGGCGCTAACATGATTCCCCAAAAATAAAATAAAGCTACTGTTGTTTCAGTTACTGTGGGAGACAGCACTGACGCAAACAATGAAGCAGAAAAGCGGCGATGGCTGGTAGCAGGAATCCAAAATGATATGTATATTAAACTTTAAGATTCTACAAAGAAGAGAACCATTGATTAACTTGTTGTGCCTCCTTCGTGTAAGTACACTGACAACCTATTAGTACTCGCAGAATGCAGGCTAAGCATCGTCTTCCTATTACACAGTATTGATGCTCTCGAAGTCGGCGACCGAACTGGGGCCAACCAGCCATGGACGGCTGATCAAATCAGCGTTGATAGGGGGCCCAGAACTCTGTCTTCTGGATGTGTGACGTTGCCCGCTCTTTCCACTGGCGTGCGGGCGAGCGCCTGCTTGATGCCGTTCCGCGGCGCTGTGCTGGTCGGTGTGCCGTCGATGCTTTAGGACTGCACATTTATAATAATTGCAGTGAATTACACCCTAATGTATATGCACGGGGACTTTGCATTAAAAAACAACAAGAAAAAAATTCCAGTGAAATTTTACTTTATTTTTGGGAATTTATGTTAGCGTCTGTTTTGATTAAGGCATTTGCCCGTACATCGACGGTGCTACACGCAAAAAGAGGGTCTCTGATCAAAGTATGTTACGTCTTCAAGTGAAGATATTTGTAACATACACCCGTTCGACAGCACATACTGGATGATGGCAAAGTTTCGGGGAAATTGGGTGATGCGTTGCCAACACAATCACAATGGAAGATGATAGATAAGCACTAATAACAATCTCGCCTATACTGTCGCAGTAGGCAACGGCCTTGTCGCAGTGGATACACCAGGAACATCTGTCATGCGCGCAGCCAAAACAGTGTATGCCCAGTAGTACTACCAGTTCTTTTATTTTTATTTCATTATTTGTACTATATTGTCTAGAATACAAGCATTACTTAGTGGAAAGTGCCAACTACTCATAATTTTTTAAATGATTTCCTTTACTATGTGCCCTATAAAATTATATTGTTTACTCACACTCTCCTTTCTGCTTCTCGTATATAATATGACAAAATTTTCTCTCTTCTACAATTTATATATAATCTGCAGCATATGTAAAATAGTTTCTTCCGCTTCTGCTCCATCTAATATGGTGATGTTTCCCTCATACTGTCCCGCCTAACAGTGCAAACTAGAGGAAGAGATCAAACCAGAATGCACAATATGCCTGTAGCATCACAAGTGCATGACATACAGAAACATGAACTCAAAATTAACGTGTCGATGCTACATATAAATTATTATGCCTGTCCTGCAATGTCTACCCAAAAAAAGATGACAAATGGCCATGTAACAGGGTTCAAGGAACAACAATATCAAAAAACGAAAAAGGAAAAAATATAAAAACGAAGACCTATAAAATGACAGTAATATTAATCAACAGTAGAAATATAATAGGTTAATAGAATAAAATGTCTTTTTAAATGTATCATTGTTAATATATTTAAATAAATATATATGGTACAAAAAAAAGTTCCCGTGAGATCACCGAAGTTAAGCGCAGTCGGGCGTGGTCGGCACTTGGATGGGTGACCATCCAGTCCGCCATGTGCTGTTGCCATTTTTCGGGTTGCACTCAGCCTCGTGATGCCAATTGAGGAGCTACTCGACCGAATAGTAGTGTCTTCGGTCAAGAATACCATTATAACGACCGGGAGAGCGGTGTGCTGACCCCACGCCCCTCCTATCCGCATCCTCCATGAGGATGACACGGCGGTCGGATGGTATCGGTAGGCCACTCGTGGCCTGTAGACGGAGTGCTATACTGTCGCAGTAAGTACCGATATCATTTTGGATCCAAAATGCCGTATAAACAATACTCAATGAAGCATGTTCCATCTTCTTGTCACACAGCCAACACCCAGCATTGTGCTATGAAATATTCATGTAATCTCGTGTACACCATCTGAAGATGAGCCTGTAAAGGGTCGAAAACCGGTTTATGGAATAAATAAGCATTTCAGAAAAGGTACTGCTTTCAGTTGCAGTTTCCTGTATTTATATTTTAGAGAGGAACAAATTTAATCAGCTGGTAGAAGATGCACGTGGGAGAAAGAAGATGTATACGGGAGGGCATGTGATTGCAACACTTTATCGGACTTGTAATGGCTAGTAACATATCGGTTGGACAGAGACCCAAATTATGTTGGTGAAAGTAAAGATGGTTCGAATAAAGATTTGCAGTCGTAGAGGATGGCAGAAGGACTTGAGCCTCATCTATGGGCAGTTGTCAGTCTATTATGAGCTTCTTGTTGGGTGGTTAGTTGAAAGGAGGGCCAAGTTAGTTTGGGATCAAGGAGTTATTCCAAAATATTTTTGTGTATTAGTAAGACGGAATGGATGGTAATGGATGGTGAGATGGAAATTATGAAGACGTAAAGAACGGGCCTTGCGTCCTATTCTTATTACCTGGGTTTCATCAGGATAGATTTTCAGGTACTACATGTTAACTAGGATGTGAAGTTACTGATAAAGTTCTGTAGGAACCATTGGGGAACGTTCGGGGTTGAAGGGCATGGGGAATCCAGCGTCGTTGGCTCTGCAGGAGAGACAAAGCAGAATGGACTGAGCAGATCATTAGAGAACTCGTGCATGTGGATGGAAGAAACTGGAGGTTCGATACGTAGGGGCACATCCTGTACAGGAACTTAAGAAGTATGAATATTAATATCGATGAGATGCTCAGAAATGAATGTATCGTAATAACGTAATAGACCTCACCTGAAGGTATGTTTCCTTTGAGAGCGGGTACAGTTTTGCGACCCTTAACTGGAGGGGTTGCAGTGCCCGCGTCATGAAGATGAGCAGCGTCTTCTTGAAGCGAGGATTAGCGTCCGGCCAGTAGCTGCTGTACGCGGACATCATCAACTGCTCGCTCTGCAACAGTGAGGTGCGTGCAGCGTCAGCAGCTGACCGACGTAAATATGATTTCTGCCAAATCGTATGATGCCACGGTGTTTTCTTTTTGCTTCTACAATCGTGACATTAACGATCGACTGCTACAGTAAGTATCCAGTCAACATCTCCAAGGAATAAGGGCATCACCTACCGCGTGAATCAGCTGGAAAGCATTCTCAGTTGTAATGAGACTGCGTGGAAGAAATTCCAGACTCTCACAGGTCGACAACCAGACTGGCAGACTAGTGTGGATGAATGAAAAGTTTATTTTGAGCTAGCTACTATCACACATCATTACCCTTATGAAGGAATAATGAAGAAGAGCTGTGCTTTTCGATTTACTTACAAACTCAGGAAGCGACTGTACAGTGTATGGTGGAGGGTAGAAAAATATTAACAACTTACTATCCCATTCTCTTCGTGTATCGATCGAGGTGAAAAATGGCTGACTGTTTGTCACAATACGTGCTCTACGCACTCTTATTCCAATGTTACCTGCGAAATCTATTTACACACTGGAGACAACAGAATTTTTTCAGTTTTCCTTTAATATCGTTACTCAAAAAGATTTCTTGAGAACAAGGTTATGTTTCGGCCAAAAACTCCTATTCAAGTTCCTCGTGAATCTCTGATACACTTTTTTATGGACTATGGTGATGTGATCCGGTCCTAGTAGTGCGTCTTCGAATTCGTTCAGCATCTGCTGTCCTGTCTTCTTGATAATGGCCCCAAACACTGGAACACTAAAACTGGTTTGCCTGGTGCGTTATATGATTCATTTACAGAGTACAGAAACTTCCTAAAATGTTGATAAGGAATCGAAATGTTTAGTTCGCCTTCCCCCGCGATGATTTTCCCCTGTTCGTCCCATATATTATCTCTTCTTACAAGAATTCGGATTTTTATGCAGTTACATATCCTTTTCCTTCTTTCCAACGCACTGTATTGCCAGTGTTGATTAATTTCATTTTACCGTTTCATATTTCACTATTATTGCGCATGTTAACTTGATGCTACATAAAACTGCATAATATTGCTTCTCTTTTCACCATCAGTAGGCCGCTCCCTATCTACCTATCAGAAAAGTTAAGGACGGGAAGTACATTCTCACTAAAAATAATATTCTAGTGCAACAAAATGAATTTAATTGCACTTTGAACTGGATTATGAAAGAATGATTCTGCTTAATTTTCTAAGATTCGAAATTTCTGTTCTGAAAAGGAAAGCAAATGCAAGACAATATAATTGCAGCATTGTAGAAGCCAGTGTATACATGCTTCCTTTACCAGTTAAACAAAAACCAGAGTTAGGCAAAATTTATTTCAATGACGAACAGGAATACAGATAAAAATTGTTATTCATTATTCGTGAATACCAAATAAAACTATTTACTCGAAATATTATTCGTTTACAAGAATAGAAATATTTATTCGTCATCTGTGAATGAAAAACGTCAAGAATAATAGATAAATTTGAAATCCAATAACATTCGTTGCTGCAGTCCCCTGTCATTTATTAAATAAATGTACATTTTGTTGCTTTTAAATTATATTTCGTAACAATTCGTTTTTCAATCATCTCGTGATGAAGTTTATTTCACTTTCGAATATTTGCCACTGTGACATACTAAAGAAAAAAATACGTTCTACATCTTCAAAGAGGATATCTGTGTGGTACACATCCTGAAATTGTCTGTTTCAGGACAGTGACATAAGACATTCAAATTACAACCTGTTTTTGGCAAAAATTGAAAAATCATCAACTTCGCTGTAGTCTTGGCAGATAAATTCGTTGTGATTCCACATTAGCTTCAACTCCCAAATCAAGTTCGAAATAAATTTTCTTTTAAGGTTTTCTTTAACATTTCTTTGGCTATAATTGTCTTTAGTTTGTTGTAAGCCTGGTTGTTCATAGACAGAAATACAGGCGAACTCTTTGTTTTTTATGTAAGCCTGCAGGCACTTTCAAAATGAAAATTAAGTAAAGTAAAATGTACCTTTCTAAAGTACTCTGCGTGTACCTTTAAATGCATGTGAAGGTAGATCAATTTAGAAACTCATATCAGTGTGTAGGATATTGTTACGTGTTCCTCAGGTGTTCCAATTCTGTGGCAATTTGTTCAATGATGTATCTGTCTGTGTGGGTTTTCGACCAGTTTTTCAAATTATTTGCGTACTGTTGTGTGGATACGATCGTGAATTACTCTTTGTTTCTGGTCTCAACAATGGACCTGGTTGGTGCATGCCTTCCCTAATATCCTCTCGCTCTATACTACAGTCCAAGACAAAAAAAAATCGCATGACGAAGCAATTATCCGAATGGGACGGAAATCAGTAGATGTGATGTACGTCTGCAGATAACCAAATGGTTACAGTTTCAGACAAACTAGACGATTTATTAAAGAGCAAGACTGTCACAAACTAAGAAATTCAATAACGCGTTAGTCCACTTCTGGCCCTCATGTAAGCAGTTATTCGGCTTGGTATTGAATGACGATATCGTGTCAAATTCTGTCCAAATGACGCTCTAGATCGTTAAAATCCCCAGATGGCGAGGTGGTTGGAGGGCTCTGCCCATAATGCTCCTTTTCTTTTCATAGCTGGACCCCCTCCGTTGTGATCCGCGGCACGCTTGCAGTACATCATTAAGCCGACGATATTCTACACCCCGTTTTGTTGCCCTTCATGGCCAACCATCCTGGGCTTACATTTCAGAACGATAACACTCACTCGCACAAAGGTGACAGTTTCTACTGGTTGTTTTCGTGTTTGCCAAACTCTACCTTAGCAAGGTCGCCGGATCTCCCCCCCGTTGAGGACGTTTGGAGCATTGTGAGCACAACCCTCAAACCATCTCACCATCTCGGGATTTTAACGATCTAACGTCACAGTTAAACAGAATTTAGCGCGGTGTCCTGCAAGAAAACTTCCGACAACTCTGTCAGTCAAGGCCAAGGCGAAGAACAGCTTGGATAAAGGCCAGAAGTGGACCAACGATGCCGGCCGGTGCGGACGAGCGGTTCTAGGCGCTTCAGTCTGGAACCGCTCGACCGCTATGGTCGCAGGTTCGAATCCTACCTCGGGCATGGATGTGTATGATGTCCTTAGGTTAGTTAGGTTTAAGTAGTTCTAAGTTCTAGGGGACTGATGACCTCAGGTGTTAAGTCCCATGGTACTCAGAGCCATTTGAACCATTTGGACCAACGCGTTATTGACTTCCTCAGTTTGTGAAGCTCTTTCTCTTTAATAAATAATCCTATTTTTCTGAAATTTTAATCATTTGTTTCTGTGTAGATGGTACATCACATCTACGATTTACGTCCCATTCGAATAATTCTTTCATGGTGCGATTCTTTTTTTCTTCTTCGAACGTATTTTGCTCCTCGTCCTGACATGCAGACTGGACAGGGTGCGAGCTCACTAACTTTGTTGCTAAGATACTGTGCTGGCAGGTTCAGAAAAGTCCGTGATGGTCGCAGGTTAATACTTAAGTCACCAAATACGTAACAAAAACCACGTTTATTTTTTTAGTTTCGACAAAAACTTCATCTAGACAGTTACTAACCTCTTTACCAACCTCTTTAATGAGTATATGCTACTATTTCACGTACAGCCCTTAACGCCACACAGTAAACGCGCCAGACCAGTTGGAGCTGCTACAGGTGAGTTCGCACAAAGACTCACCATCGCGCGCGTACATCACAACACTTGCGCATGCTGGCGCGTGCCAGAACAGACACACTGTTGAACCAGAAACAAAGTTCAAGTCATTCCCACATTCGCTCAAAAGTATCTAATTCGGAAAACTGATCGAAAACCCGCCTCCCCCCCACACACACACATACACGCACACACACAGGTTCATCATTGATTGACACAAAACTGGATCACTTGAGGAACACCAATACCTCACGAGTTGAAATTATTCTTTTATGTTAAGCACTAAAAATATTTTGATGACATTGCATATTTTATCCATTTTCATTATATAAATTGTATGTATTTTACTTGTTGACATTAAATAAAAATTTGTGCTCTAGTTATCTCTTAATATTTGATGCATGTGAAAGGCTCAAAATGTTTACCACCAAGCACGCAATCAGAAAATAACGCTAGCTTTTAGATCAATCACAGATGACGGCTCTAGCTATAATTTTTAACACTTCATAGTATCAACCTCGATAATAGAAGCAAACAGGGAACAAAGGTGAAATAATCCGAGAGCCACGTCCAGGGGAGTAGAAACGGGGGGAGAGGAGGAGGGGGATCCACTCAGTCCCTCTCCCGGCCATGATTTTCCTTTTTTAAAAGCGTGTTTAAAGTCGGTCACGTTTGAACACTTACAGTCACTGTTACAATGCAGAATTTGGCAGCAGCGAAAAGTGGAACGATTTCTGTAAGTTGACGACTCTAAAGCTTGGCTTCGGCTCCCAACCTGTTATCGGCACGTGTCGATACACTTCGCGTCGACTGTCTTATTTTCCCGACTGCTGCCAACTTCAATGATCTTACCAGGTGTAGTAGTATAGTAGCGCGACGAACCCGTGTTGTGTGTCAACTGAAAAATAAATAGCTTAACGAGTGTGTTTGAACATGAATACTTTACGTTATGCTTTCACATAAACTTGTTACTTCCGTGTGTCATTTATACAATAGCAGGTGGTTACTGCGCGCATGCTTTCCTAAAGCTGCATCATTTTATAACAGAAACACAACAGGCCCCCTCTTATGTCCCTCCTTCTTGCTTTCTACGTACCGCGCACTCCACCGCAGTCGAATCGTAACCCAGCATCGACAACTTTATCAACTTCTATCGATAGCTGTAGTGCTGAATAATTACGTCTGAGATCACTAAATCTTGAAATAAAAGAAATGTTACATTGCGATTACCAAAAGATTAAAGGTTTTTGATGCTTTACACTATAGAGTCTCTCAAAGTTTCATTTGCACTGATGTAACAATAATACACCTAACATATAACTGGACCTATTTTCGATGGCATAATAACACCCGATGACTGTGTGCTAGGTTCACTGATCAGTCACTGAGAGTACAGTTGTTAAACGACGAACAGAGCGTGTGGCAGTTTTCAGACGTTTCGTGACGCTGATAGCAAGCAGGAACTTGTTGTACTTAGCGTGACTGAGATTGTGTTGTTTGTCCAGTTGACCTGAAGTGATATTTCACGGTAAAGTTTTTACTTATATTTTGGAAGCGTCGACTGTTATTAAGTAGTTACGTTAATCTTTATATTAGCCTCACATGACAAGAAATGTAACTTTTGTATCATCCATTCAATATTAACATTAGGAGGTTAGCATTCAAATAAATCATAAATAGTTTATACCTTGTGGCCTTTTAAATGTATTAATATAAGGATAATGCTCCAAAAGAAAGACCCCTGGGTGAATACAGCTCTTTAACAGTGGAAATTCAACTTCAGAAAGCAACAGTATTTTCGAGAGAAGCTATGGTACTAACTGAAGGTACTAGAGAAGACTTGTAAGGTCTGATGCTACTTGTAGGGCTGTTTTGGAGAGCAACTAAAATTTGTCAATAGCTGGAAACTACAGTCTTAGTTTACCAGGGCATTAAAATCCAAAAGAACAGACCAAACTACCTGATTCGTAATCCCGAAGAGTACAACAGAGGGGCGGTCTTTATATAATTCTTTGATTGCTTTATAACAAACTTTACAGATCATATGAAAGTTTTGTCTGGATTTTCCTCACTTTTTTTGAGCTGAACCAGTTAAGTACCATTAAATAGTGAAGAATGAGAAGAGTTCTAGGCCTTAATTGAATCCTACATTAAAGATATGGAATGCAGAGTTGAACTAGTTTCTGATGCATTATCTTTTCGGAGCAGGAAATCTGGAAGGTCAATATTATACACTACTGGCGATTAAAATTGCTACACCACGAAGATGACGTGCTACAGACGCGAAATTTAACCGACAGGAAGAAGATGCTGTGATATGTAAATGACTAGCTTTTCAGAGCATTTACACAAGGTTGGCCCCGGTGGCGACACCTACAACGTGCTGACATGATGAAAGTTTCCAACCGATTTCTCTTACACAAACAGCAGTTGACCGGCTTTGCCTGGTGAAACGTTATTGTGATGCCTCATGTAAGGAGGAGAAATGCGTACCATCACGTTTCCGACTTTGATAAAGGTCGGATTGTAGCCTATCGCGATTGCGGTTTATCGTATCGCGACATTGCTGCTCGCGTTGGTCGAGATCCAATGACTGTTAGCAGAACATGGAATCGGTGGGCTCATGAGGGTAATACGGAACGCCGTGCTGGATCCCAATGGCTTCGTATCACTAGCAGTCGAGATGTCAGGCATCTTATCCGCATGGTTGTAATGGATCGTGCAGCCACGTCTCGATCCCTGAGTCAACAGATGAGGACGTTTGCAAGACAACAACCATCTGCACGAATAGTTCGACGACGTTTGCAGCAGCATGGACTATTGGCTCGGAGACCATGGCTGCTGTTACCCTTGACGCTGCATCACAGACAGGAGCGCCTGCGATTGTGTACTCAACGGCGAATCTGGGTGCACCAATGGCAAAACGTCATGTTTTCGGATGAATCCAGGTTCCGTTTACAGCATCATGATGGTCGCATCTGTGTTTGGTGACATCGCGGTGAGCGCACATTGGAAGCGTGTATTCGTCATCGCCATACTGGCGTATCAATCAGCGTGATAGTATGGGGTGCCATTGGTTACACGTCTCGGTCACCTCTTGTCCGCATTGACAGCACTTTGAACAGTGGACGTTACATTTCCGATGTGTTACGACCCGTGGCTCTACCCTTCATTCGATCTCTGCGAAACCCTACATTTCAGCAGGATAATGCACGACTGCATGTTGCAGGTCCTGTACGGACCTGCCCTGGCCAGCACATTCTCCAGATCTCTCACTAATTGAAAACGTCTGGTCAATGGTGGCCGAGCAAGTGGCTCGTCACAATGCGCCAGTCACTACTCTTGATGAATTGTGGTATCGTGTTGAAGCTGCATGGGCAGCTGTACCTGTACACGCCATCCAAGCTCTGTTTGAGTCAATGCCAAGGCGTATCAAGACCGTTATTACGGCCAGAGGTGGTTGTTCTGGGTACTGCTTTCTGAGGATCTATGCACCCAAATTGCATGAAAATAGCCGGCCAGTGTGGCCGAGCGGTTCTAGGCGCTTTAGTCCGGAACCGCGCGACCGCTACGGTCGCAGGTTCGAATCCTGCCTCAGGCAGGGATGTGTGTGATGTCCTTAGGTTTAAGTAGTTCTAAGTTCTAGGGGACTGATGACCTCAGCTGTAAGTCCCATAGTGCTCAGAGCCATTTGAACCATTTGCATGAAAATGTAATCACATGTCAGTTCTAGTATAATATATTTGTCCAATGAATACCCGTTTATCATCTGCATTTCTTCTTGGTGTATCAATTTTAATGGCCAGTAGTGTATTAGTAAACAGAAGGAGCATCCAGGAAAAGGTCATAGAATCAGTATCGCTAATTGAAGATTGTAATGCCTAGATATTAATAGGAACAGGAAGTTGGCCGAAACCGGACAAATTCGAATATCGCAAGGAAACGTTAGTCACCTATGTGGGCACCGTAATTATTACAGAAAAGAATTCGATAATACCTGGCGGGGCTATCACGGATTCCGAATGTGAATTAATACGGATGAAAATAAGCATTAAAGATGGCCCAAAAATGGTGATTGGATTCTTTTACAGACCACCTGCGTCAGGAGCTGTAGTGGTAGGGCGCTTCATATAGTTCAGAATTTCATGAATATGCTTCCCGATCATGCCGTTGTATGCACGTTGACTTCAACTTGCCAAATATACCGGGTGATCAAAAGTCTGTATAAATTTGAAAACTTAATAAAGCACGGAATAATGTAGATAGAGAGGTAAAAAGTTGTGAATTGTGGTATGTGTTGTGGTAGGCTTCATACCACAATTCACAACTCCTCTTGCCACCCCGCAGCACACAAAATGTCAGCATTCCGGTACATGATTAATAGAGCTATCCAACTACCACTCTCAGAAGATAAATGTGATCAAGAAATTGAAATAATAAAACAAACAGCTATTGAAAATGGTTATAACAGCTCCATAGTAGACACCATAAAACACTCAATAATGGCAAAGGAATCACAACACAAAAAACAAAAAGAAAACAACATCTTCCATACAATCCCCTTTTTGGGTAACATTTCATACCAGATTGCCAATGTCTTCAAACGAAAAGGCATAAGCATATCCTTTACAACAGACAACAAGATTGGACAGAAATTACCCCAAACATTGGCACATGAAACCCACCTCATCACACAGGTGTGTACAAAATTGAATGTTTGGACTGTGACTGCTTCTACATAGGCCAGACAGGCAGATCATTTGAGATTAGGTTCAAGGAACACATGGCAGCACCAAAAAACAAAAAATTTCACACATCAGCAATAGCTACCCACCTGCATGAAACAAAACACCATGTTAACAACACAAGTATTAGCATCCTACACGTCCAACCAAAAGGCAGAAAACTAGACATCCTTGAAACACTCCAAATATAAAAACATCAAATGAAACAACCAGAGTTCATCTCAAATGACAAAAATGACAATATTTACAATAGTATCATCTCCGTTTTCAGCAACTGCCTACACTCTTAAAAATGCACGCGCACACACACACACACACACACACACACACACACCTAATATTTATCATAAATATTGACAGCTGCGAAGAGTACAAGAGATTGACCTCATTCACAGATAATTCATCACACCAACAGCTTGTACCCCTTGTCAGCTTGAAACTGTATGTACATCAGCTACTGGCACAAATTTATATCTATCTGCATATTTTATAGCACTGACCAATGTATTACCCCAACCTTTAGGTAGCTAATATATGCAACGTACAATCTTAAGACTCCTTGCCATGTAAATGTTTGCTCTCATATAATCACTCTTTCCTCTCTCTCTCTTTCACTCACCCCCCCCCCCCATTCCCCCCTCACCTCCCCCCTCCCACACACACACTTTTTCTCTCTCTCTACCTCTCCTTCTGCCTCCAGCCCCTCACCTCACATCTGTTCATTAATCCCAATCAAAGAGTGTAATTTATGTATGATTTTACTGTTGTAGCCAATATGATCATTGTAATTAAAGTCTGTAACATTTCACCTAATTGTTATCAACAAGTATGAAGTTTAAGCCATTTTAGCATTTCACCTGATTGTATAAACGAGTACGAATGTTTAGCTGTTTTAACTTGTCAGAATTGGATTTATATACCACCTGAAGTACACACACAATATTTGACTTCTCAAAACAAACACCATTAAATGCTTAAAACAATTATTCTGCAATAATGTTGTTACGATGTATATTCTTTGCACTTTGCGATTATGTCTTCTCTTCTGCTATACGAACCTTGCATCCAGCTGATTCCAGACGCCATATTTGTTTACAAATGTGGCAGTATACATGTGATGTATTATGACAGCAAAAGGAACCTGTGACCACTGAAGGTACTCTAGTTTACTGATTTAATGTTTACCATTAGGTATCAGTTTATTTTTTTGTCAAAAGTAATCCTAAACCATATTCTGAAATAGTGTCTTGTTTCTCCACTAGGCAGTGCCACAAGTTCCTCCAAAATCGTAATACAACACACACACAAATGTAATACTAACTAATGTAAATCCACCCGATGATGGAGGTTTAAACCTTCGAAACGCGTCGTGGAAATAAATAAAACGGTGACTGGCAACAGTGAACTTGTTGTTTCATTTAATGTCAGTAACAGTCACGGTAAAGCCTAACCTAAACATGTTCGCATTTGAGTTCTCTAAGTTCACTGACGTCAAAGAAAACTTGAGGTGTGAAGAATTCATTGTGTTCTTGAAAGAATCACAACGATAGTTTTCTAAACATCTTGAGGACACTGTCAGTCTTACATCTGTTTCGAGGCTATTCGCCATATCAGTTAAAAGTGCTCCCGCGCAAGTGCATTGCAACTGATAATTCTGCAGTGTAATTCCTGTTTCAAAGAAAAATTCTTTTGTGTTAAAACTATCCAGAACATCTACATTATTTGCTACAGGTTTAAGTTCCACGATTAGATAAAGAGGTTGCAAAAGTACTGCAGTATTTCTATCAACATTCCTTTTTCCATTACGAAACTAAAATCACGATTACGTGTTGACATGAGTGCGAAAAGTTGTGAAATTGTCTGCGTCTGTCCATATGTGGACAATTTCTACGAGATAAAAATTGTCTTCAGCGAGTCAAAAATAATTAAATAATACTGAAAATTTGTTCCATTCTGATGAGTGTTACTGGGAAATATGGTTTACTGCGACTTCTTTGCCATCTAAAGGCGGCTCGTTTGCAGTTTCCCCCTCCTCCCGCTCAGACAACTTAGAGTGGTGGGGAAGAGTCTAAATCCAGGCTGAGCACTAAAGCACACGAGCCGAATTCTTGCCGGCCCCTGTCGTACTTCAACAGTACTGATAACCACTTCCCTCCAGAAGAAAAAATTATCTACGTCCCTGACTACTAACAGCAACGTTATCGTTCCAGGCATGCGTATAGCTTGACTGATCTATAGTTGATCAAGATCTTTTGATTGTTTAGAATGTGTCCCTCTTTTACGTAAGAAATATTACAGAATGGCTTCGGATTGCAGCTTACTGGAATATGCAGAAGAAGGACCACATGAACCGTACGAAAAGGACATTGTAGGGGAAATATTGGAGCGATTACTTGTACATGCTGTATATTGTTAGTGTTGTGCAAGTTCTGGAGTAAATCTGTCGAAACACTTTACCACTGACCTGTTCAATGACGTTGTTGCCAAGTATACAGAAAAAACCCAACTGGGAAACAAAGACCGCTATGACGAACATAATCTTGAGAATCATCGGTTTGTAGCCGCCAATCTGCAAAAGCTGAAACAAGCATTCTTCAATCAGTTTTCCATCTGTTTACGAGTCTACTTTTTATTCTTATGCTTTTTTGGCTAGTTTTACACATATTGTAAATTATATCCATAAAAGATTACGTTGTTTAATAACATATAGGGATAATCATCCAAAACATGCACCGAAAATATTGTGGAAATGGAAAATGCTATTGCTGTGCTGTTTTCAAAGAATGGATTGGTAGTCAGGGGCTCGTATTGTTAGCCAAGCAACAGATTGTAATAAGACTTAGAAAGTGTATTTTTGTGCAAACATACACTTTTTTGAATGGGACAATGCCCACTGACACTAACAGACAAAAGTAGGTGAAGCAGAATGTCAGTGGTGTTTGTTGCAGGACTGATGTGTGAATCATTTACGAGATATGGTTTTGAAATTTCCCTCACGGACAATTGTGCAATACCTGTGGTAGCACACAATAAAGAACAACACAAGTGCATACACCAGTTATGTGGATTCTGACCAGTAATGAGACAATTCACAATCACAAGTTATATTCGAAACGACCATTGACAGCGGTATGGAACGACTGGTGCACACGAGCTAGCATTTCAGCGGAGATTCCGAGCAGGCTACAGCAATACGCTGTAGCGTATCATGAAATGTAGTTGGTGTGTCCTTGTAGACAGCGTATTTCAGCTTTTCCCATAGAAAAAGTCTACACGCGTAAAATCTAGGGACCGGGCCGGCCAAGGTACAGGTCCATTGCGTCCAACGAATTGGAAACAATTCGTGGAGGCATGCTGCAGTACTTTGTGCACTATGGGCTAGACAGCCGTCACGTTGGTACCACAGGTTCCTCCTAGTCTGCAGAGGAACGTCTCCTAGCATCCGTGGAAGATGGTCTGATTGGAGGCTGCAATACTTGTGTGCGTTCAGTAATCCGTCTACGTGAAACGGGAATAAGAGCGGGTGGTTCACTATCCCACACGACACGTTTACACTCCACGGACGCTGAAGTTCCACCTGTCGAAGCCAACGGAGGTTGTCAACAGACCAGTGGTGCAATTTCGGTGGTTTAGCTGGCCATTAATGCTTCGTCACTAAACAAAATACGGAGAGTGTCCTGTCCTGCAGTGTCCTGTCTTAATGCCTATGTACAGAAGTTGACACGATTCTCATAATCGTTTTCATTGCGCTCTTGATCTAGAGAAACGTGATGCGGATTGATCCTATGTCGGTAGAGAATGCGTAGGACACTGGCCTGATTCATGTCACTTCCTCGTGCGACTGAGCGGGAGTTAGAGTGTGGATCAACAGCAGCGACAGCAGCAAGAACATTAATTTTTCCCTCTTATGTCGTCTCTTATTTCCTTCTGTTACGTTGTCCAGGTCTTATACTACTAATGTCTCGTAACTGATTGAAGTGACTGATAAATAATTACTGACCTGGTTGATGTCTACTGGGATATCTTAGAGCTTGTACCGTTCAAGAAAATCGAATTGTATTCTTCCTTCATTCTCCATACACCATGAGCATGTCGGCTCTTTCTGCCTTGATAAATCCAATCGCTCTCACGAACCACTGCTTCGACTACTGCTTGGACTGCCGCAAGGCACTCAAAGAACTCACAAGCAAATTATAAGCAAACATAAGCAGGTTGAGTGGCACAAACAAGTGTCGTCGTGGAAACTTTTCAAAATACGATATCTCGTAAACGATTCGCACTAGAATCCTGTAACAAACACCAGCGACAGACTAATTTACCCTACTTTTAGTTTGTTAATGTCAATAGGCATAGTTCCATTTAAAAAGTGTATGGCTGCACAAAAAATACACTTTCTAAGTATTTTTGCAATCTGTTTGTATGACTAAGAATACGAGTTCCTGACGACGAATTCATTCTGTGGAAACCGCACATCAATAGCACTTTCCATTTCCGTAATATTTGCGGTGCAATTTTTAGGTGTTTCACCCTGTACATTTCTCAAACTCTAATAAGCTCTCTATATTCTTTCTTTTTACTGTATATCATCTTCACACATCCACATGGATCAATACAGGTGACTGAAAAGTGGAGTTATATCAATCCGAAATCAGTACCATTACACTCCCCTAAGCAGGGGAGAGGAAGGGTGATGGAGATCATGCGGTTCCCCGCCGAAAACATAAAAATGAGTAGAAGCGTTTACATTCTACATGCATCAATTTCCAACTTTCATAGCCAAATATCGATGAATAAAGTACCATGAAGACTAAGAATCTCGAAAATGGCAAGGAATCCTAGAAATTGCGACCTACGTTTAGCAGGGGACATTTTTCACTTTCTGAGCGAAGGCCTGCCTACGCCGATGGTCTGGTAGCTATACTATGTAATCAAAAGTATCCGCAACCGTCCCCCCCACAAAACATACGGTTTTCACGTTAGGTGCATTGTGCTGCCACCTACTGCCAAGCATTCCATATCAGCGACCTCATTGGTCATTAGACATCGTGAGAGAGCAGAGTGGGGCGCTCCGTGGAATTCACGGACTTCGAACGTGGTCAAGTGATTGGGTGTCTCATACGTCTGTACGCGAGATTTCCACACTCCTAAATATCCCTAGGTCAACTGTTTCCGATGTGATAGTGAAGTGGAAACTGGAAGGGACACATACAGCACAAAAGCGTACAGCCCGACCTCGTCTGTTGACTGACGGAGACCGCCGACAGTTGAAGAGAGTTGTAGCGTGTAATAGGCAGACATCTAGCCAGGCTATAACACAGGAATTCCCAATTGCATTAGGATCCACTGCGAGTACTGTGACAGTTAGGCGGGAGATGAGAAAAAACGTCACACCGGTAAATGCCAAACGACACCTCGCTTGGAGTAAGGAGCGTAAACATTGGACGATTGAACAGTGCAAAAAACGTTGTGTGGAGTGACGAATCACGGTATACAATGTCGCGATCCGATGGCGGGGTGTGGGTATGGCGAATGCCCGGTGAACGTCATCTGCCAGCGTATGTAGTGCCAACAGTAAAATTTGGAGGTGGTGGTGTTACGGCGTGGTCGTGTTTTTCATGGAGGGGGCTTGCACACCTTGTTGTTTTGCATGGCACTATCACAGCACACGCCTACATTGATGTTTTAAGCACCTTCTTGCTTCCCATTCTTGAAGAGCAATTCGGGGATGGCGACTGCATCTTTCATCACGATCGAGCACCTTTTCATAATGCACGGCCTGTGGCGGAGTGGTTACACGACAATAACATCCCTGTACTGGACTGGCCTGGACAGAGTCCTCACCTGAATCCTATAGTACACCTTTGGGACGTTTTGGAACGCCGACCTCGTGCCAGGCCTCACCGACCGACAACGATACCACTCCTCAGTACAGTACTCCGTGAAGAATGGGCTGCCATTCCCCAAGAAACTTCCCAACACCTAATTGAACGTATGCCTGCGAGAGTGGAAGCTGTCGTCAAGGCTGAGGGTGGGACAACACCATAATGAATTCCAGCATTACCGATGGAGGGCACCACGAACTAGTAGGTCATTTTCAGCCCGGTGTTCGGATACTTTTGATCACATAGTGTACATCGCCGGCAGAGCACATTCCAACGAGGCACTGAGGCCGGACTTTCGTGGACTTTGTCACCTGTGATGTCAGCGTTGTGTTTCCGACCGTATATATTTTGGCTGCAGTTTTTCTGACTGTTTTGCTGATAAGAGCATCCGTTCGCATTTTATCCAGGCTTAGAACTGGCCATGCACGTAGAAGATAGGCATCCTCTAAAGCTTTTGTAATTGAATTTTTTCTTATCGACGTGATTATTAGAGTAGATGCACCAAATAACTGCTTATTCTGATAATATTATAAATGCCAATTCCTGTCATCCAGTGGCTCATAAACTAGCACTTTTCTGTTTCTTTGACTAAAAGATCAAATAACCGACCATTAGAAAAACCAGGAATTCTAGAAGAACTTGATCCCGACATAATCACAAAATTATACTAGAAATGTAAAACACCAAGGCAGAACACAGTACATAGCCAGATATGCCTAACTCGAGCAACATCACCGACACAGAAAGAAAGATACATTCCAGCAGTCTACTTTGATAGCCTCTCCAACAGAATTAATGTACTTTTTAAAGCCACAAATATTCAACTAGCATTTCGAACCAATAACAATCTTTCAATAAAATTGCTTTCCGCCACCACTAGGAAATCGAAATATGGTAACCCAGGCGTATATAACATCAGATGTGGCAGCTGTAATACCTTTTGCATTGGTCAAACAGAAAGAAATTTTAATGTGAGATATAAAGAACACGTTAGAGACAACAAATATAATTAGTCGATCTTCTTTCTACACTTAAAAAAAATCAAAATCACACAGCTGAAACGATAGAAAATGCACGCCAGATTCTGCACAGAATACCAAAAGGTTTTGCAATGAACATTCTTGAAGAATTAGGAAGCTATATGTACACGAGAAAATACCTACAAGAAATGCTAAACGAAGATACAGGATTCAGAACAAGTACTACCACAAAAACTTTATTGAACTTTTAGAACACGAAAATGGGTAAATCAGAAGTAACACATGCAACAACCAAAGACAATCGTAATAAATTTTAATTAGTAAAATAATATCGCTGCTCATCTGCACAATCTTAGCAAACATATAGCTTCGTAAGAGTGGAACTGTCAAACTACCTCCACACCGTAATTAACACTTTATTTTCAACATATTTACATCATTTACCATCTTATTAAAAAAGTGACAGTTATAAGACAGTGCACTAACGACGTAATATGGAGGTCACACCAATATAGACGTGAGTACAATACAGCTACTTTAATATAAATGATACTCACATTCACATATGTTCACGAAAATTGTAATTGGAATTACTTGAAAATGGCGATAAAGCCGAAACAGTTTGTCGTAAATAAAGATCACTTATTATAAGCAGCTATTTGGTGCATCTACTGTAATAATCATGTCGTTATCAGACATATATTATGATGCAAGCTCTAAAGAAAAAAATTATTATCTTTGTTTCTTTTTAGCTATTTTCTTTCTACAACATTAGTCAGAAAATTATTAAGATTTTTGTATTGTTTTATGAATCATAATTTCTCACTCAATTTTTCGGAAGAAAGCCAAATTTTTTAAACATCTTCTTAAATCCTCTGAGTCTTGCTACATTTTTAAAATGACTTTTAACTTTTAGTCAACAATTTTTTTGTTACAAGTCAGTACAATGGAACCGTTTTTATTTCAAATATAGTTCCCCCTTCAACTTATTTATGAGAAAGTTTACACTGGGATATTTTTCATTTATCGAGGAGCTTAAAATTCCTATGGCAAACCTGGATGTGCTTCTGTGCTGCTGGTTAAAATCGTTCCATATTTCAGGTGGTATACTAGGATTTTCCATCAACTTATTGGTCAGTTAGTACTTTATCGCGACCTTTTCTCACTGGGAAATTCCTCCATTATTACCATCCACACTTCATCGACACTGATTGGTGGAAGACGTGACACTGCAACACATAAGCGCCAAAACGATAGGACTTCTGTATATTCTTGTATCCTCCGTAAATCCCAGTTTTTGTATTTTGTTCCAAAGACCATGGTTTAAGTGAAAATTGTAAGCAAAGAGGATGTTTGTGGGAGCACTGTTTTCATTCCTTTTCATTGTAGCCACTTCAGAGTCTAACACTATAGGTTTCAGTGACAATCCAGTCATGTTATTTTCCAATCTGGAGAAAGGTCTCTCATACCTATTTGGGATTTTATCTAGGGGGGGGGGGGGGGCAAATGAAATAAAATGTGAAATACAGTACCTTCGCCTCCTCTTCTATGTTTCCGGTGTCGACGTGTATCGTGTACAGTTGTTCGAAGTGTTAACTGTGTCATCCATAAGGACAGATCCATTGAATGCTGGACACTTGCCACGCCGGACATTTGCCACGCCGGACATTTGCCACGATTTTACCTGCTCCCAGGGGTTGGGTCCCTTGTCTCCCCCTCCTCCTCATCGCTGTCTCGCAGTAAAGGTACTTACTGAGCCTTGCCGCTGGTTTACTTAACATAGGACCAGAATCTCTTTGGATTTTCTGCCACATTTCTAGAGATACTTTCGTTGTGGGAACTATTAAATGCATCTCGCATTGAAATCCGCACCAAATTTCGAGCCAGTAAAACTTCGCCAATCTTGGAGATTTTGAGTCCGTCTAAATTATAGTGCCTTTTTCGGTGCTCCTGCAGCAGCTTTCTGTCGTGTTTTGTGTACCATGGGGGACCAATTCCGTCTCTTATTAATTTATTTGGTATGAATCTCTCGAGTACTGTTGATACTATTTCTTTGAACTTAAGCCACATATGGTCTTCACTTACATAGTTTGGAAGGATTGGACACTGTCTCTTAGAAAGACGTCAACCGAATTTTTAGCTGCTTTTATAAACAGATATATTTCGCGTTTAGTTTTGCTGAATTTCTTTGTAACGGAATTGAGCCTCGCTACGACTGTGTGTTCACTAATCCCTGTATCCGTCGTGATGTCCACGATTATTTGCGGCTAAGAGGTCAAGTGTGTTTTCGTAACCATTTAAAATTTGAATGGCCTCATAAAATAATTGTTCAAAATTATTTTTTAAAAAAGCATTTAGAACAATTACGGAACTTGTTTTCTTCTACAATAGGGTCTGAAAAAGTATTTTTGTCAACATACGGAAGGTAGATTGAAGTCACTGCCAACTATAATTGTGTGAGTAGCGTACCTATTTCTGATGAGACTCAAGTTTTCTTTGAACTGTTGAGCAACTGTTTCATCTGAAACCGAGGGTCGGTAAAAGGAGCCAGTTATTAATTTATTTTGGTTGTCGAATATAACCTCTGCCCATACTAACTCACAGGAACTATCTGCTTCAAAGTCGCTTGTGAGCTGAAACACACATTACATTTTTTTTCTTAAGTTGTGCTTCTTGTTTCTGTTGTAGTGCAGATCATTACAATTACGGGATTTCCCTCCAAAACCTAGGATGTTTTCTCTGTGACTCTGTAAATATTCGTTATTTCTAACATTTTAAAATTGTACGTCGACTTTAGATGACATGTCAATATTTGATGTTCTTATCTCTATTTAGTGAACGTATTTTCAGTCATGTTTTGAACATTGTCCCGCTACACTTTATTAACTAATGTTTCGCCGCAAAGGATATCGGATTTTAGAGAGTAAATTAATATGGAGTATGTCGTTCTTCTTTTCAAACATTCACATTCCCATTTCTTCTTTCCTTATTGTCTTTTGGGCATGCAGCTGTAGTACTTAAATCAGGCACAAATGCAGTCATCGAATAGAAAAGATTAGCGTACATTCGCATTCTTTATACGTCGTTCCTTTCTTGTTGCTCCCATGGCGATGAACTGTTTCTTTCGCAATCAGTAAGCGTGAAAGGAAGCTACCGTACAGACAGAGGGATCTATGTTTATACTTGGCAGAACTAATTACATACCGACATAATCGTCGGAATTGCTTTCGTTTCCCAAAAGCTATAAATCTTTCGATTTCGGAAAAGAAGCTCTGTATTTCGCCAAGATGTCGAAGAAGAAGGTCCCTTACGTACCGGTTGTACCGAGTAAGATGTGGAGACGACGGTTTGAAAGCGGACAGAGAAGTATGAGGAAGGGCGTCCCTTACCTGAGGGATCGCTACCTGGCGAAGGGGCGAGTGTGGCAAATGTCCGGCGTGGCAAATGTGCGCACGCCGATCCATTTACACCAAGGCCAGCCACGGCATGCGTGCGGGCCACGGGCGGCCCAAAGTCCGGCCTGCCACTCGGCTTTGTTCTGTCCTTCTCGGAAGTACCCGGAACACCGCGAAACTTCGTTTAGCACTGCGGTGCGGCATTTTGCGGTCGGCACAACTCTCTTTGAGTTCGGCAGAATCGTTCTGTCAGCGCTGTTTACCCTTCGCTTTTTGTTCGTGGTATGGAAGGGGACAGCTGCGCGGGGTAGCCGTGCGGTCTAAGGGCGTCTTACCACGGTTCGAGCGGCTCCCCCCCGTCGGAGGATCAAGTTCTCCCTTGGGCATGGGTGTGTGTGTTGTCCTTAGCGTAAGTTAGTTTAAGTTAGATTATGTAGTGTGTAAGCCTAAGGACCGATGATCTCAGTAGTTTGGTCCCATAGGCACTTAACATAAATTTCCAATTTCTATGAAGGACATTCACAGATTGAGGCTTAGCGCCGTATAACGATCCTGCTTTGGAGGCGGTTAAGTGGGAGATGTGTCTCAGAGCTGGATAGTGACAGATGGTGACACGAGACTGGACGTACACGTAGTTTAGCCGATAGAGGACAATATTGGATAGGTGGACTGTGATTTTAGTTTCGATTGTGCCCACTAGAGTGCACTAAAGTAATAGAATGTTTTTCATAAACTGTTGTAAAGGTGTTTTAGCAGTATGAATGATGCGTGAGTGTGGTTTAAGGTTAATACGAAGATAATTGTTTAACGAGTTATGTAGTGGGATTTAGTGTGGGAACATCTCGAAGAAGTATGGATGTGGACAAAGGGGATTTTTGTAGAATAGATTTCTAAAGTAAGTTTATGGTAAACGGAAAGTTAATTCAGGTATAAATAAGAATAGTAAATAACTTTATGCATAAACAAAACTTCAGCATATTGGATAATTGCGTCGGTAAAAAGTGCAGTCGTTAGGTGTACTATTTTGCGATTGGTTATTGATGAAAAGCGCGGACTGACGCTGGAGAATGTTGTTTTGCTATTGGCTGTTGAGTAAACTGACCAATCGTAAAGCAATACTCTTCGCGCGCCTTTCTCTACTGGTAGAGAAGACTTGGAGTATTCTAGAGATGAGTCGGAGCCTATCCATGAAACAGATCGGACGTGTGTAGTAGTAGTTCCGATGGAAACGATAAGTTGCCCGATCTAGCAGTGTTTCGTACATCAAAAGTGTGGTAAAGTGACGGCATAATTATTCCGATGGGCGTGTAGAAATTTCGGAATTTTTAAGTGAATTTTGTGCCGAGAAAAGAGATATATTCCGCGTGGCGTATTGAGCAGGTCGGTGGCTAAAAACTGTGACTGCATTTGGTACCGACAGACTTAATATTTGGCGAGCATTCTTAATCAAAAACAATCAGTATTTTTGTAGCTATTACGTTTTCGGGAAATGCAACACCATAAACTTGCTAACGTGAGTGAAAGGGATTGTGAGTGGTTGTGTTAAGGCTAGTACGGGCCTGGCAGTGATACTTGTTCACCTAAGTTTCAGAATATATTAATTGAGGACAAAATTTCCAACCTTTCATTTCGTGTGAAAACTTTCTCCCGAAACGTAGATTAGTGACTTAAATTGCAGCCCGGTTCACATCGAAGTACAGTAGGTTTCGCTCGGCTTTCCTACTGATGATCTGCTGAGACAATGTTCGCAGGTATGTGCAGGTTCGTCGTAGAGGGACGGAAGGAACCGCGCCGCCGCAAGATCCAGTAGCTTTTTGTGCAAAAAGAGGCAGTCCAGCGATCTATCGTTACAATCGTTTAAACATGAATGGAAATGATAGAAGAGAAGGATGACAATTCTCAATTGGCATTAGGGGCAGGTACCGCTTATTTGCTACGAAACAACCTTATAGAAGTATGCAGAAAGAATTAAACTTTTAGATGACGATAAAAGAGCTAAAAATTACAATGCTCGACAGACGGGATTCTTTGTTCTGTACATCAAGAAGCACTTTGTGCTAAATCTGTGGCATGGAGCACTTGAAGAAATTGTAGATACAGATAGTAACATTCCAATTTACAATTGCAACAGTTTTCAGTGGAAATGAACGAAGAGTATAGAGACTTCATATATTACTACTGCAAAGTACATTGGCTAAGTCAAGGGGCATTCCTGGAACGACTTCTCGATTTAAATGTCACTATTGCTGAATTTATGATGGAAAAAGGAGTGCAGGAACGAAAATTAAAACATCTGGAATGGATTGCGGATTGCGCGTTATAAATGGACTTGACTGCACACTGCCCACAGTAAGACACTGCAAGGTAACATCTTCCTGATTTGATGGACGTGCATTTGAAAATAAAATCTGACAAAGACAATCCAGTTCCCTAAGCTCACTGCCGGCCGGGGTGGCCGAGCGGTTCTAGGCGCTACAGTCTGGAACCACGCGACCGCTACGGTCGCAGGTTCGAATCCTGCCTCGGGCATTGATGTGTGTGATGTTCTTAGGTTAGTTAGGTTTAAGTAGTTCTCAGTTCTAGGGGACTGATGACCTCAGAAGCTAAGTCCCATAGTGCTCAGAGCCATTTGAACCTAAGCTCACTGACATTAAAGAAAGTGCGAATTAGAAGACTTCATTCTAGCCTTGCAAGAATTACAACGATAGTTTTATTAAGGTTTTGAGGAC
The DNA here is from genome assembly GCF_021461395.2 of Schistocerca americana. NCBI lineage: Eukaryota > Metazoa > Arthropoda > Insecta > Orthoptera > Acrididae > Schistocerca > Schistocerca americana. The sequence continues at coordinate 118,668,109 of NC_060119.1, forward strand.
ACTGTCAGTCTTTGTTTGTTTGTGATCTGTGTTGTTGAGAAGTGTGAAATATAAAACCAGCTCATGTGCAGTGCGACTGCACTACTATTTCAGTGCGGCGCGTTCGAAATTTCCCCCTGTTCCCCCTCCAACTGCTGAGACAATGGGGCGCGGCAGTGGTGAAGATGTGCAACGAGGCTGACCGCTTTAGCACTCGGGCCTGAGCATGCTGCGTGAGCCGAAATCTGACCGCCCCTGTTTTAGATGGTCATTCTACTGTATGTAATTACGCCTAGGTGCTTCGTAGTTGTTGCTGTTTCCAATGATTTTTCACCAGTAGGATAACCGAACAGGTATGGATGTCTTCACCTACTTATATGCATTACATTCACTTACATTCAAGACAACTCCTAGTCCTTCCAAGAATAAACGATCCTGTGCATGTCTCCCTGTATTTTACTACAGTCTTAATCTTCCAGTTTTACTTTTAGTTTGCGTTTTATTCTACTTTTATTGCCACTTTAAGTGCTCTTACTGTATGCAAAATTAGGCTTGTTCTTCCATACTCGGAGCAGGAGTTGCGACTGTTTTTAGTGAAAAGTGTATTGTTCTACTTTCTACAAAATCTTCTAGAAGGCACAGTCTTTTGAAAAGTTCATATTCCGTTTTTCTCTGCAAATCTGCTGGAGCTGAGGTTGAAGTTCGTCTCGACCTTGGGCTTTGGTTGGTCTGAATTCTCTCAGTGCTGCTTCAAATTAAATTTCCACAACTTAGCTTACGGTAATCTGGTTATAACTTTCATAATTATAATCACTGATCATGCGATTTGATAGCAATGTTCAGGCAGAAATATGAGTGGGCCAGCCCCCATCCAGACGGATGTAGATGATTCAAATTACAGAGTCTGGAGAAATTTCCTCCACCGTGAAATGGACGACAGGAGGTAGTTACACTTTATAAGCACCAAATTAGGCGCCATTGCTCTCAGTGAACCTACAGTCCGTTAACAACATCCTATACGAGTGAATGGATGTGTTTCGAAACGAACGACTTTGTCTGTCCATAGTTGCGTAGACTTTTCTAATTCCAGACACACAGTGACCCTACTTAAGCAATACACTATCATCCGCATCGTTTCAGGTGCACATTTGACAAACATGTGTAAGTAGGCTGTTCATGTTTTCTCTGTGTATGTAGGCTGTTCAGGTTTTTTTATTGGTAACTATGTAAGTAGGCTGTTTAGGTTTTTTTATTGGTAACGCCACCTCTGTATGAAAATCACTGGCTGTGCTGTGTGCAGTCTGTGGCTAGTTTGCATTGTTGTCTGCCATTGTAGTGTTGGGCAGCGGCAGCTGGATGTGAACAGCGCGTAGCGTTGCGCAGTTGGAGGTGAGCTGCCAGCAGTGGTGGATGTGGGGAGAGAGATGGCGGAGTTTTGAAATTTGTCATGAACTGCTATATTTATATATGATGTTATCAAGGTAAATACATTGTTTGTTCTCTATTAATATCTTTCATTTGCTAACTATCCCTATCAGTAGTTAGTGCCTTCCATAGTTTGAATCTTTTATTTAGCTGGCAGTAGTGGCGCTCGCTGTATTGCAGTAGCTTGAGCAGCGAAGATTTTTGTGAGGTAAGTGATTTGTGAAAGGTATAGTTTAATGTTAGTCAGGGCCATTCTTTTGTAGGGAATTTTGAAAGTCAGATTGCGTTGCGCTAAAAAAAAAATATTGTGTGTCAGGTTAAGCACAGTCGTGTATTATTGTTCAAAAGGGGACGTTTCATATGTCGACCCTTAGCCGAGGATACCTCACTGGGATCTTCTGATTTTTTCTTGTAGTTTGTGTAATTAGTGTAGATTTTGTTTATTGCTAGCGCGTAATTGTAGAGAAAATCTCCTTTGTAGTTGCAGTCTTTCATTGTTGTACAGTAAAACAGTTGTGGCATGCATGTAGATTTGCACCAAGTATTTCGCAGCTGCAATTAACTAGATATTATTTTCAGTGCTATGTTAATGTGTTCTCTTATTTTTGATCTTCAAATTGTGTTTTTCTGTGTTGTCGTGTGAAATACTGTGACAATAATGGCGTGTGAAAAACGTAATACTAGGCTCCAAAGTAAACTGAGAAATGACAGTGAAAATGAAAGCAGTGTGTTAGCGCCACCGAGTAATGAATTAACTGATGTTCAAAGTAGTAATTTGGTAATTGTGCATAGGGAAATGGAGCGGGCTGCAAACAATGGTGTAGACAGTGAAACAGGTAGTGAACAGGGAAGCATTATCGATCGATCGGTCGGCAACAGCTCGCCTCAGAAATCCGAAATGACAGGACACAATTTCGCAAACACTGTAGATTCAGGTTTTGGGTCATCACCTTTTTCTCAAATAAGTCAAGACACATTTTCTGCTTGTCAAAATGTGAATGTTGCCGGTGCAAATGCACTGCCGAAAAGCGTAGAGAAACAGATTCCAGACACTAATACATTATTATTGCAATTAATGCAACAAATGGAACAAAATCAGAGACAAATGGGACAAAATCTTAAAAAGTTAGACACAGTGGAACAAAATCTTAAAAAGTTAGACACAGTGGAACAACATCAGAGACAAACACAGCAACAGTTAGACACAATGGAACAAAATCTTAAAAAGTTAGACTCATTGGAACAAACACTTGAACAAACACGTGAAGATTTAACTACTGAGTTACATAACATTGAATCGAAATGTCAAAAAGTCTGTAATGACGTAAAAACGCAAATTTGTGAGCATTTTCAACCTATTTTTTCGCGGCATGAAAATGCATTACAGAATCACGAAGCAGCCATAAAAGAACTGCAAACCATTGTTCATGAAAATCATGAGACCTTGTGGGCTAAAATTGACTCAGTTGCATCTACCGATTCGGTTACGCAACTTGCAAAAACTCAGGAAAACTTTAAGGACACAGTAGATACTCTGAAACTTGGTTTAGAAAAACACACTGAAGAAATAAGTACACTATCGGAGAAAGTAGCCGAACTTTCGGATCAGGTCACTAACTTATCTACAAAGGTAGATGATGATCTGAAAGACACAAGACCTGTAGCCTTCACTGACACAGAAGAGTATGAACAAATTAGAAAATTCAAACAGAATCAAAATCAAATCAATACACAGTACAAAAGAGAAATCCAGGAAGTACAAGATCAGCTGACACAGGTAATACAAGAATTACGTATTTCAGAGGACACTCGCGCTCCAACACGGGAAGAGGGACTTAGAAACACGGAAAAGCCACAAAATAATAACACAGGGCATTTCGGAAGTTATGAAAGAAATTGGCAATGTGCACCGAATTTTGAGATGGAACGGCCGACACGACCTAACAATGACCGATATGCGACTCGCCGACATGATGATTTTGACTATAAGCTGTTCATTACTACACGTAAATTCAAAACATTTAAGAATTCTGGCAACGACATTCATCCACAAGCATGGCTTCATCAATTCTCTCATTGTTTTCCTCCCAACTGGTCATTAGAGCACAGATTAGAATTTATGTGTGGCTACTTAGAGAATGAACCAGTTGTAAGAATGCGGTCGGTCATTCACGATTGCCACAGTGAAGGAGAGTTTTACCATGCCTTCCTCTCAGCATATTGGTCTCAAGCCAGACAAGACCGAGTAAAACATAGCATCATAATGATGAAACGTTTCGAACAATCTGAATTTTCCAGTCTTATTAAATATTTTGAAGACATGTTACACAAGAATCAGTACCTGTCAAACCCATACAGCCCCTCAGAACTCATCCGCATTTGCTTAATCAAATTACCTGAACATTTCCGACATATTATTTTGGCAGGACGTTGCAAAGACGACATTGAAGCTTTTCAGGGACTGTTACAAGAACTGGAAAGTGACACTGACAATCGCGGAACGCGAAAACAAGGACACAACAATTACAGGTCACGTCCGTCACAATTCCGTGACGACAGAAACAATAACTGGACACGACAGGTCTATTCTTACAACGCAAATCGTGACCAAAATAGACACCACCCGCACGACAACCGTTGGCAGAGTAATAATAGTTACAGAGACAGATCGCATTTCCGTAGTAATGACTATCACAGAGACAATCAGAGAAACAGACAATATGGGAACCAAAACAAGCATTATCAAGGGAGGCAGAATAACTTCAGACGCAACAGTTCGGCGCAGAGTTACGATTCAGGGAGAAATTCTCCACCATATGACCGACAAACAAGAAACTATGTAAACTACCGACAAAACGACAGACGTGAATTTCATCAGAACTGGCGGGATTCTAACAGAGCTGGGCCTTCTCGTCAGAGTGAATTTGTAGAAGCTAGGTCTCCTAATCCCAATAACGACGCGCGCCAACAAAGAAACAGACAATGACTCGCACCGCAGGCAGCCACCTGCGCCGGCTGGCTCAGGGAAAAATAACACAGACGCTAACCTTGAGAAAAGATTTAGCATTCCTTACCGACGTATACAACATGATAATTGCATTCAAATCAAACTGTGAGTACTATGAAGAGTAAAGGATAGCACCACACTTCACATGTAAAACCGTTTATTTAAAGATAATCTGCTTTTTAACTTTGTCTTTGCCATAAAACTTTTCACATTTCTAGTATGCATTGTCAGACTTAGAAACTGTTACCATGCACCAATGTTTGAAGTTAAATATCCAATCAAGAACCAAGAGAACTTATTCAAACAGTAATTACGAATGCATTGTTATTGTGAACAGACGTCACAGCGTTATTGTGTGTGTACATTCTTGCTTGTTAATTGCACGATTATGGAACGACTATAAGGCTCACATACTTAGAACATTTACCAGTACTGCTAATGAGATTTTAATGCAACATTTTGGTTTACTTGAAAATATATTCTGGATTTAAAGTACATTCTGTGAGATACCAGATGACACAGTGGTTAGTTTATGTGACAGCTACACGATGTTATCACGACGCTACTAATGAGTGACAATTTACAATGTTGCTTTTGCAGTGTATCTGTTTTATATCTGCACAGTTTTCTGAATTCTTCTAGGAAGAAAAACATGTTTTAGTAGTAACTTTTGTGGTATAGCAACAATGAGACAGCCTTTTTCGTGGCATAACAATACGTTACTGTACAGCACTTTCTTCATCACGCCAATAAGCATAATAACTACGATATCTATACGCAAAGCATTTCACTTTTGTTTATCATGTGGTAAGTACATTGACTTCTGCAGAACTTAGCTTTCGGAGGACGATAACTACGACACTTCCACAGAGATTATGTTGCGACAAGATGCACAGTTTAGCGCTACAGTACACGCATTTGAGAGATTAATCTTATACTTAAAATACTTATTTTTAAATATTTTTTTTAATTACAAAGAAAGTTTTCCGTGATACATTTCATTCCATTGCTGTAATCTGTAACACCTGAGGGTATAATTACATTAATCCTCAGGGGGGTATACGCTTACTTTGTGTACCATGTGTGTGGCAACCACAAGGAACCCTAGCTAATATGGTATTTGCTTATACAACTTTACACATCGGTACCATATTTCTCTAACACACAAATTACACAGCTATCTGATCATTTAACTGAGAGATAAACATTTTTTTACTACATCAGTGACACATGTTTACGCAATACACAGTTGGGTAACTTCACACTTATGAAACTGTATTTTGTCTGTACTTTGTAAACTGTTCATATTTTTTTTCGGAATCATTGTGATACTATGAGAGCTTTGAATTATGTATTTGGTAAGGGAGCATGATTTTAAAGTACGTTTGAGGAAGATGACACTATTGAAATGAGCAGAGAATTTTTTTTAGGTTTTGAAATTATTGGAGGAAGCTACGACGATTTTGAGATTTGACTGAGGTGTTATGATGTTATTTTTACGATGACGATGTGTATTATGCTGCTGAGGTATGTTTATGATTAATAGGCTGAGGCTATATGAGTTATTTGATTATGCTTCATATTTATAATGACGAAATATTGACGAGTGTCGATGGATACGTATATGTGTAATAAGGTAAGGAGTAATGAATAGTGGGTAGGGACTCTTGACTTGTGAAACAGGATGTTGGAAACCAAGAATCGTACTTTAAGAGTTATGAAATGTGTGTAAATGCGTGAATGTATCACAATGCCGGCGAAAATTTTTTTGGACACTTATATTTATAGGATTTTGTTTCTACAGATTTGCAACGCTAATTCTTGACCTGTGAAATATTTTTATGTGAGACTGTCACTGTAGCGGAAACTGCTGTTGTAAATATTTCCGTAAGAAAGTTAAGTGACCACCTGCACGTAATGCGTCGCGGGCACCCACCTGGGCGACAGCCGCCCGAGAAAAAAAAAAAAAGCCATTAGCCTTTCAGCGGCACAGGTAGAAAACAAAAAGGGGAGGCCATTGTCCGTGCTACTGACATTTCCTTGTTGAAAGCATACTGTGGAGCTCGTAATTTATGATATTTACTGAAATACCTAATAAAATGACAAGAAATATTTTTACATCTGCACACCTGATTATGACAAGCGTCTTTCTATGAGAGTTGAGAGGATTTCTACTAACTTATGAAATGTCACATGACTACTGAATGACATTTTTATGCTTTGCTTTTCGTAGTTGCTTATTTCACTTGATATCTGGTTTCCAGCTGTGTTGCAGCATTGCTTTTATAAAAGGAAATGCATTTGCTAATGTGAACACTTTCTGTCAACAGATCTATTAAATAATTATTTTATGATCCACATTCTTTAAAAAAGGAGCACTTGGAAAGGAAAGAACAATAAGAAGGAACTAGTAACAGTAACACATAATTTTCTTTTCAAGTACATGGTAATATTTCTTTTACAATAAGTTGTTGTGGTGCACCACTTTAATTACGTAGACATTAAGATGTGAATATACATTTCCCTTATCTGCATTGTTGTCTTTAGTGTAATGTTTTTTTCTGCTTGAGCTATGTCATGTTTAGATATAAGTTATTTCTGCTGCTATTTGCCAGGCATAGTGCTACTAAATTTCACTTTGTATTACTCTGTTAAGCTAGTTTTACTATTGATTTATTTTTATTGTTGCTGCACATTGGCTCATATTAGTTGTAATTTTGCATTTTATCTGTTAATTTAGATTTGCTGCTGCTTGCTTTGCAAATTGGCATTTTTTTGTCATTGCTGTTTGTGATAATTTGTTATGTGATGCTGGATTGCCTCGTCCCTTGTTTAGCATCTGAGCTCAGTAGATTTAAGTTAGCTTAAGAGGGGGTAGCCTCTAAGAGAATGAGTTTCGATGAATTGGAAGAAATGCATTGAGAAGTTATACAAAAAAAAAAGTACAGAAAACAGGTTTAGGTAGGATTTTCTTGGAAATAAATGTTGAGGTGAGAAATGTGTGAACATATAAATACAGAAAGCATGCTTAGATAGAATTTTTTTGGTGGAAACAAAGGATGAAATAAGAGGAAAGATATATGAAGTTTTGGGTTGGACTGCAGTACCAAATGTTACACTGAAAACGAACCCTATCCTTTCCTATTGGTGTTATCCCACTATGTGTTTGTGTACCCTTGTGTAGTTGTTTTCTTCCTGTCTCTGTGTAGTTTCATAGAATTTTTTTTTCTCTTTTAATATTAAGCTACATTCACTATGATGAGGAATACTGTTATCCTCAAATATAATTGGCATTAATAATATGTTATTTACTTTGTAAAGATGTTAGACATTATTCATTCTCTTTAAATGCTCATGTGTGAAGTTGACGTTTCGCAAGTTATTCTGATCTTCTATGTATGTACTCATGTCATAATTCCTCTAACACTGACGTATATGTCTATTTCTATTCTTTTGTAAAGCCTGTACTACAAATGTTATCTATAGTGTTATGTTTTTAATGATGTATTTTGTACCTTTATTGTATTCTTATGTTATAAAATTGTAATTGTCACCAGTTCATCTTATTATTAACTTGTAAGTTACATTTCACTGCACACGTTTCTGTTGGTCATAGTACATGGACAATATGTGAGAAGTAGGGACTGATAGTGTTTGCACGTGTGTTAATAATTCAGCAAGGGACTGGATAACAGCATTGCTGGTTCTAAGGACAATTCCAAACACTTTGTGAGTGCACAAGTGGTGGTTTATGGACTTGCTATATTGTCCGCAAGACTCTTCGATGGTGATTGTGCACCTGCACACTCGCAACAGATGGCTGCTGGCGTCTCTACAAGGACTGCAGTGGGTCTGCATCTTTGATGGCCCACCAATACCATCATCTCTACAAGGACTACAGTGGGTCTGCATCTTTGATGACCCACCATGCCAATATTTCTACAAGGACTGCAGTGGGTCTGCACCTCTGGTGGCCCACCAATACCACAATCTCTACCAGGACTCCAGTGGGTCTGCTCTGTGATGACCTACCTACCAATATTCTTCAAAACTTCGAATGACTCTGCTGTGGGTTTGCTCCATTGTGGCCCATTACCTGTCTGCATGTCAAGAGTCAGAACTGTCTTTCCTTTGGAAGGACAACACTACTTCTGCAAGACTGCATGGAAATCCACTACTTCTATGTGCATTTTCTTTTACTGCTCAGACTTTGAGAAAAACTCTGCATTTTTACTGTGATGAACAATGTGGACTGTCTTTATGGACTGTGAGAAATTTTTAGCTTTTGACCAACATTGTATCAATAAGTGTGTGCATTTGATTTCTTTGTTATTGTAATTATGAAAACATTTTTTCAAATCTGTATTGGGCGCTGCCCAAACCAATTTGTAAAATTTTTTGTGGGGAGCATGGGGGCTATGTAAGTAGGCTGTTCATGTTTTCTCTATGTAAGTAGGCTGTTCAGGTTTTTTTATTGGTAACTATGTAAGTAGGCTGTTTAGGTTTTTTTATTGGTAACGCCACCTCTGTATAAAAATCACTGGCTGTGCTGTGTGCAGTCTGTGGCTAGTTTGCATTGTTGTCTGCCATTGTAGTGTTGGGCAGCGGCAGCTGGATGTGAACAGCGCGTAGCGTTGCGCAGTTGGAGGTGAGCCGCCAGCAGTGGTGGATGTGGGGAGAGAGATGGCGGAGTTTAGAAATTTGTCATGAACTGCTATATTTATATATGATGTTATCAAGGTAAATACATTGTTTGTTCTCTATTAATATCTTTCATTTTCTAACTATCCCTATCAGTAGTTAGTGCCTTCCATAGTTTGAATCTTTTATTTAGCTGGCACTAGTGGCGCTCGCTGTATTGCAGTAGCTTGAGCAGCGAAGATTTTTGTGGGGTAAGTGATTTGTGAAAGGTATAGTTTAATGAAACTTCCTGGCAGATTAAAACTGTGTGTCCGACCGAGACTCGAACTCGGGGCCTTTGCCTTTCGCGGGCAAGTGCTCTACCAACTGAGCTACCGAAGCACGACTCACGCCCGATACTCACAGCTTTACTTCTGCCAGTACCTCGTCTCCTACCTTCCAAACTTTACAGAAGCTCTCCTGCGAACCTTGCAGAACTGGCACTCCTGAAAGAAAGGATATTGCGGAGACATGGCTTAGCCACAGCCTGGGGGATGTTTCCAGAATGACATTTTCACTCTGCAGCGGAGTGTGCGCTGATATGAAACTTCCTGGCAGATTAAAACTGTGTGTCCGACCGAGACTCGAACTCGGGACCTTTGCCTTTCGCGGGCAAGTGCAAGTGGTAGAGCACTTGCCCGCGAAAGGCAAAGGTCCCGAGTTCGAGTCTCGGTCGGACACACAGTTTTAATCTGCCAGGAAGTTTCATATCAGCGCACACTCCGCTGCAGAGTGAAAATGTCATTCTGTATAGTTTAATGTTAGTCAGGGCCATTCTTTTGTAGGGAATTTTGAAAGTCAGATTGCGTTGCGCTAAAAAAAAAATATTGTGTGTCAGGTTAAGCACAGTCGTGTATTATTGTTCAAAGGGGACGTTTCACATGTCGGAAAAGTGCAATGCTAAACCACCTCCATTCAGTCTGTAGCAAAGACGAAATGCAAGTTTTGCGCGGGATTTTTGCACAGGACTTAACTTTTTTTCTCCAAAATTAGTCGTGTGACGTAGTCTGCAAGTCAGAGGAACAAAATAACACCTCCTGCAATACAATGCTCACAACTAAGTTAAATTCCACAAACCATCTTACAATGTTTGACAGATAATACGTAGTGTACCACAAATGTCAACTCCTTCTTCTCCCAATTAATGTTTCATTCGAAAATGGCATCCTCAAGGTTCAATAATTTTACCGACGTGTTCCTTTTGTGAGGTACATCCTCAAAGTCGTTCGTCTGAACGTCAACTTTCAAGCTTTTCATTCTTACACGAACTCTGAATCGAAAGTCTGTTAAATTCTAAATCGGGAGTCTGGTATACAATCAGTCTTTGCTTAATGTATTAGGCTCTTTCCCTAGTCAAGTTCAAATGGTTCAAATGGCTCTGAGCACAATGAGTCTTAACTTCTGAGGTCATCAGTCTCCTAACTAACCTAAGGACATCACACACCTCCATGCCCGAGGCAGCATTCGAACCTGCGACCGTAGCGGTCGCGTGGTTCCAGGCTGTAGCGCTTAGAACCGCTCGGCCACCCCGGCCGGTCACTAGTCAAGTGAAAGCATGTCTGCTGACCTGTACTTTGGAAGAAGTAGAGATGAACCATTCACAGGTCTGTATGGGGCGTGTCGCGTGATTGTGGGTGTCGTTGAATGGTGGTAAAAGCATTCTGCGTTCTGCTTTCGTCTTTCTGCATTAGGCTGCCGATCTTTCTGCCTCCTGCATGCGGCTCTCTTCTGGACGACTGTCGTCGCAGCTTCATCATCGACGTTGGCATTGGGATTGAGGCCACTTTCTGATACCCGTTCTCAGGCTATGAGCTATCAGAAGTATGGTGATGCTGAGCTATACATTCTGCAGCTTGGTATAAATATTCTTTCTGCAACGTTTCAGGTCCTTCAATATACCTGCAAACCCAACACCTTCCATGAAAAACCCGACATGATAAGCAAATCCAGTAGTATGTCGCATAGCTCCGAATAAGTCGTGACATTAAATTAACCAAAGTAATACGAGTAACGAGTGAGCAAATGAAATACCACAGACTAACACAAGAATGCCTAAATGAATGTCATACCTTCCCACCGTGGGACAGACGCAGTTCCTAGGGGAGAAACGAGAACAGAAGCCGAGAGCAGAACCGTGTTAAGCTGGAAGGCCTTACGATAAGGGACGGACGGACACCCACGTCGCCAGCTAACCGCGAGGACCACACCACCCGCAAGTTTTAGCGTGAGACTTTTTCGCGTCTCTGTTACGTCAAGACCACCCCCCAGCTAATGTTAAAAGCTAGAGCCCTCCAGAAGAACAGTATAGATCTTACGATAACACAAAAAGGGCTACACCACCCGCAAGTTTCAGCGTGAGACTTTTTCGCGTCTCTGTTACGTTAGGACCACCCCCCATCCCATGTTAAAAGATAGAGCCCTCCAAAAGAACAGTATAGATGTTACGATAACACTAAAGGACCACAACAGCTGCAAGTTTTAGCGTGAGACTTTGTCGTGTCTCTGTTACATTGCAAACTTTAAAAACATTGCCCCACCACGAAAAGTATAACGTTTCTCATTGGATAGACGGAATTTTTGTAGGCGGAGCTTAAGGTTAACATTGAGACCCTGATCGGTCAGATGGAAACACAGCCAGATAGTTTTTTTTTAAACCAACTTCGGTAAATAGTAGTAAGGAGAAGTTAGGAAGGAGTTGCTTCCGAGAGGGCGAGCTGCACAGAGCTGCGCCGGCCGCCGCCCCCTGACGAACACCGACAAGGCAATGAACGCATGCGATGCCGCATTTTTGAGCGCATAAGGCTTCACTCAGAACTGCAGAAGTCTCATCTGTTACATCCCCTTTTTGCGTAATACTAGCGTCGATCGTCAATTAAAGCTCATGGTGTTCACATTTGCCACTTGAAGTAAAAATCTGAAACGCTATGATTTTTCTGTTATATAGTTATTGAGAAGCCACATCAGCCACTGTAATTTACGACAAGTTAGATAAGTAATTAAAAACATAATTGAGGGTCACTGTAGACCATTTTGATAGTTTTCTCTTTTGTGAAACTTAATTTAAACCCAGATTATAGATGTGATATGGCATAGGTCATCCTTCGATCCACTGTAGAACTTGGAAACCCATTCAGGGAATATTCGTTCACATTTTTGTTGAATGCAGTTGGTTTTTCCAATCCTGTATTAAAACATTTCCTTTTATCAATAGTGCAATTTAGAAACAATGTTTTGTGAGTAGAATAAAATTTCCAATGGTAAACTTAACTGCTTTTTCGACGTTATTTTACCAGCTAACTAAAAATAGGAAAGCCTTGAACCCCTTCCACTAAATTTAGTTAGTATTAAGATTCTTTTACAGGGAGTGCAGTGGAGCTGACGCTGAAATCATTAGGTATTTGTTTATATCATCGCTAGTCTCACTGAACTCTTCTGAATTCTACATGTCATGTGTGGTCTGGCGTCTCCTTACCAGCAACAGGTCCCAGGTTCAAACTAGTCAATTCCCTAAAAAACACGCTCAGAGCGTCGTTGCACGAAAGTGGTAGGGAGACACGATATAGAACAAACAGACACCACCATGAATGTTTAGATCTGTGATTCTTCAGATTCTCTCGGCGTACTTCCCGACGAAACAGTTCACGGGTGAACGACCGTATGTCAGCGTCCAACGGGCGCATTATTTCGGCAAGCGACAACGTTCCCATTGTCTGGTGCGCTGATAAACTGACCGCTTGGGGGCGCGCATGGCGCTTTTACCTCTTCTCCCCTCACTCCCATCTGCCGTTCTGTCCGCCATCCGTACCCTGTGTCTCCCGCTGCAGTCCATCCGCCGAAAGACAGATCCATCCTACTCGGCGCCCACGTACGCATGCTGGCGGCAACTTAGTTGTTCCTCCGCACGCCCCCGAAATCGGTTCGTTATGGGGTATTTCCAACCTCTTCTCAATCAGATTAATAGCGGTTTAGCCACTATTACGATCGATCAGCGATTCCCTTTATCGGATCTTATAAGGTTCTTTAATTTCGCAGTTCCATAAGTTAGACATCCGTGTCAGAACTTTAGTATGGCCGTAATCCGCTCCATGTAATTCCGATAGGCAATGTTCTGCGACTGCTGACTTATTAGGCTGCTCCAATTTGGTGTGCCGTTGATGTTCTCGACAACGATCTTCGGCAGTACGCAGCGTTTTACCACATTGGCAGGGTATCTGATAGTCCCTGGATATCCATTATCCGAGGTTGTCTTTGGCACTAACCGGCAGTGACGTGTTTTAGATGGTGACTCAAATGGCTCTGAGCACTATGGGACTTAACATCTGAGGTCACCAGTTCCCTAGACTTAGAACTACTTAAACCTAACTAACCCAAGAAAATGACACACATCCATGCCCGAGGCAGGATTCGAACCTGCGACCGTAGCAGCAGCACGGTTCCGGACTGAAGCGCCTAGAACCGCTCGGACACAGCGGCCGGCTTTTATCTGGTGCACGGAAGACATTTTTCACGAGACATTTCCGGACAGTTCGTCCTATTTTCTGGATAATGAGCCACAAAAAGCAATAAATGCAATGGTGACATACTTCTGGTGTTCCCCTTCTGTTTCTGCCAGTTGTACAGTAAGAAATTTGCCAGTCCTCGTAGCTGTTCTTCAGGAACACCGTTATCAGATGTTCAAGTTCTTGACTGAGACTTTCACTGTCAGAGAGGCCTCTGTACCGATCTTTTGAGCACGCCATTCATCTGCACCGCACAGTGGCAGCTGTCCGAGTGCAGGTATAGGTCGGCATGCGTCTTCTTCTGGTACACACTGTGGCCCCACGTGCCATCGTCTTTTCTTTTCACCAGGACATCGAGAAATGGAAGCACTCCACTCACTTCGACTTACATGGTAAAACTGATGTTCTGGCGTATAAAAGCTGAGACGTATGAGAAAGTCATTCAGCTTGTCACTTCCATGTGGCCATATCAGAAAGTTGTCGTCAACATACTGGAACAGACAGGTAGGTTTCCATTCGGCTGATACCAGGGTTTCCAGCTCGAAATTCTTAATACAGGGTGTTACAAAAAGGTACGGCCAAACTTTCAGGAAATATTCCTCACACACAAAGAAAGACAATATGTTATGTGGACATGTGTCCGGAAACGCTTACTTTCCATGTTAGAGCTCATTTTATTACTTCTCTTCAAATCACATTAATCATGGAATGGAAACACACAGCAACAGAACGAACCAGCGTGACTTCAAACACTTTGTAACAGGAAATGTTCAAAATGTCCTTCGTTAGAGAGGATACATGCATCCACCCTCCGTCGCATGGAATCCCTGATGCGCTGATGCAGCCCTGGAGAATGGCGTATTGTATCACAGCCGTCCACAATACGCCGGCCGAAGTGGCCGTGCGGTTAAAGGCGCTGCAGTCTGGAACCGCAAGACCGCTACGGTCGCAGGTTCGAATCCTGCCTCGGGCATGGATGTTTGTGATGTCCTTAGGTTAGTTAGGTTTAACTAGTTCTAAGTTCTAGGGGACTAATGACCTCAGCAGTTGAGTCCCATAGTGCTCAGAGCCATTTTTTTCGTCCACAATACGAGCACGAAGAGTCTCTACATTTGGTACCGGGGTTGCGTAGACAAGAGCTTTCAAATGCCCCTATAAATGAAAGTCAAGAGGGGTGAGGTCAGGAGAGAGTGGAGGCCATGGAGTTGGTCCGCCTCTACCAATCCATCGGTCACCGAATCTGTTGTTGAGAAGCGTACGAACACTTCAACTGAAATGTGCAGGAGCTCCATCGTGCATGAACCACATGTTGTGTCGTACTTGTAACGGCACATGGTCTTGCAGCACAGATAGAGTATCCCGTATGACATCATGATAACGTGCTCCATTGAGCGTAGGTGGAAGAACATGGGGCCCAATCAAGACATCACTAACATGGAAATTAAGCGTTTCAGGACACATGTCCACATAACATCTTTTCTTTCTTTGTGTGTGAGGAATGTTTCCTGAATGTTTGGCCGTACCTTTTTGTAACACCCTGTATATAAGTTGGCGGCAGCTGATGCAAGTGGAATCCCCGTGGTTACTCCTTCATCTGCTCATAGTAGCCACAGTAGAATAGAAAGTATGTCGATATCAAGGCATACTTGAAGAGATTAGTCGTTTTTAGGTCAAATTTCTGACCAATAGGCTCTAAGGATTCTTCTAAAGGACCTCTGATAAAAAGAGAGAAAACATCGAAGCTCACTAGGATATAGGTTGTGAGTTAACGAGTACTTCGCTCTCATTTAAGTATATGATTGAAAGAGACAGACTTCCAGGAATTGTGAAAAGAATCCTGTCGTCCAGGACCGTGTGGCACAAAGAGCGCAGATTTGCCACGACATGGGGAGATTCACAGGCGTCTATTGTACTGAATGAGGTCAGGGTGATCAGGCCTAAGTGCTGTAAGGTAAGAGTGAGACAGATGAGAACCTATGTCACAGGGAAACCCGATAGGAACTGTTCGTGCCCAGGGAGGCGTAGCAGCGTTAAATAAGGCGGACCTAAGATCGGCTATGTCCACTGCTCGTGGTCTCGCGGTAACGTTCTCGCTTCCCGAGCACGGGGTCCCGGGTTCGATTCCCGGCTGAGTCAGGGACTTTTCGTATCTCTAGATGACTGGGTGTTGTTGTGTCGTTTTCATCATCATCATTCATCTCCATTATGGTCGGAGGAAGGCAATGGCAAACCACCTCCACTAGGACCTTGTCTAATAAAGCGGTGTGGGTCTCCCGCACCGTTCCCCTACGCTCTGTAAAGAAGCATGGGACTTCATTTCATTTTATAAGATCGGCCATAAAGGGAAACATTTATGAAAACTATTTAATTTTGTAGTAATTCAGGGAATGAAGCCACAGTAATTTTAATCTATCATCTTTCTTAAAGTTTCATGGTGATCCCGATAAAACTTGGATACTGATCATATCTATAATAGTTTTTGGATTTGCCGTTAAAATGAAAGTAAGAGGTTTTGTAACAAAGATCTGAAGGTAAAATCTGATCGCTTTGGTCGATCTTAACGATCGACAGTTCATATAAAAGCGGATCATTAAAATGACACATGTTGTAAATATCAACTCTGTAACTTTATTTGTTTAAAAGATATAGCAAATTTAAATTATCACTATTTTCAGTTAAGCATCAGATCATCATTTCCTCCACACAAAACACATTGAACAATGACAACGTGACACCTTATTGAATCATTAGGTAACAGAATATTTGTTGTAAAGTTTATTGCATAATAGTTACTTTTGTTCTTTGTTTATTTATTAGAAAGGACATTGGTGCAAGGCTACTGACCGTGACATTCAAAGTTAAGAAGGAATTTGTATTGGTTTTATGTAAAAGAATTAAACGTTTATCATATAATCGATATTATTGTTACTCTATTTAGAACATGAAAGTGGTCAAGCTTTGATTATTTGAATATGTTAAAATGTAAAATAATGTAGAATAAGCTGTAGTCAATCAGATGCACGGCTGCAGGGAAGTCAATTGAGCGATGATGTTCAGCACGCGGGAGACGCGGCCAGAGACAGGGCAGAGAGACAGTGCTGGTGCAGACGCGAAAGCGGACAGTCGGTCTTCTGGGTAGCTGGAAAGCGAAACGACTTAGAAAATATCGCGTTGTGTGGTATCGCGGGACACAGTCTCTGAGCGGTGAGGAGCCGCGCGCCTTGTGTGAACTCTCGCATAGATAACGATGTGGAGTATTGGACTTGTATTTCACGACGAGATTGTGAATGATCGAGCTGTGTCAAATGGATATGCGCTCGACTGTAACAGTAACTCTAATACGACCACTTTCGCTATTAGTTTCCTTTCTGAATAAACATTATTCTAACCAAATCGCAACTGTGTGGCCTACATCATTTATGAGTCGTTAATTCAGCTCCCGATATTATTATTATTATGTTATTATATGTTATATTAACTTTGTATGTTTCATACAATTTCACAAACTTGCCATCAGCCAGACAATTTAACAAAAGGGTCACAAGTGTCTAATTTAGGGCTTGTAATGCGACACGTGCAGTTCAACCCCTAGAAAAGTTTGAGCCAAGTCATTTCGACGAAGACAAACCGCATGTGAGCCCGAACATCTTTGCGATGTTAGCTCAGAAGGTATCTTTAATTTAAAATTGTTAAAGTACCGCACAAATCAACAGATTTGAATATATGATATGAACATTTCCCGTTAGGGTTAAGCAAATCTTTCAGGTATTTAGCAGGGGACTACATGAGGACACAAATATTGCTATCAATGGAGAATAAACGCACTTCATCTTTGTGAACTTTCGGTAGTTCGATAAGTCTATGTGGAACTGATGATATCCATCGTAGCTCCTTAAATCCCTCGTCTAGTAAGCCGGATTCTTTGAAATACCGCAATTTACTCCTATTACGTAATTTTTGGAATGAATACTTAAGAACACAGTGCAAAAAAATTAGAACGTTCTGATACTTTTACTCACCATTTAAAACACTTTGATATACCGCAAGTTACACCCTTTATGCCATTTTCTGGATAAATACTTTCAAATATGGCGAAAAAATTCAGATCATTCGGATACTTTTGAGCACACTTAAAGTACTTTGAAATACTGCAGATTACACCCTTTACATAATTTTTTGGATAAATACTTTTGAGTACGTTTTCTGCCTGGCATCTCATTGACTGACGTGATCTTCAGTGATGAGTCCTACTTGGAACTGAGCCCCAGTGACCAGAGAAGACGTACCTGAAGACGCCCCTGTGGGATACCAGTTGAAAGCGGCCCGACCACCAGGAGTAATGGCCAGGGAGCCATTTTCTTTCATAGGAGGACCCCTGTAGTTGTCATCTGCGGCGCTCTTACAGCACGGCGGTACGTCCACGATATTCAATGCTCCGCTTTGTTGCATCATCATGGGCTTACATTTCAGTAAGATAATGCCCATCCGCACAAGGCGAGAGTTTCTACTGTTTGTCTTCGTGCTTGTCAAACTCTACCTTGGCCAGTAAGGTCATCGAATCTAACCCCAATTGAGAACGTTTGGAGCATTACGGGCACGTACCTCCTAGAGCTTAATTTATCCACTTAATCAAATTTGTTTCGGGCTGCATGCAGGGAAAGCCTTGATGACTCATTCGATGAAGGTGCACTCTCAGCTACTGTTTTGATGTCTGCGTACGAGGGGCGTTTGAAAAGACCGTGCAAAAATAAAAACTACTTACGTGTTTGGGGTAAACCTTTTTTATTTTTCGATATAGTTTCCTCTTAGACTTATGCAACGCTGTTCTAATTTTTTGATCCCTTCCGAGTAATAGGAACTGTCCAAGCCTGCAAAATAGCTACGAGTTGCTGCAATCACCTCCTCGTTTGAATAAAATCTTTGTCCTGCCAGCCATTTCTTCAAATTAGGGAACAAATAGTAGTCTGAGGGAGCCAAGTCTGGAGAATGGGACGATGTAAAACTAGTAGGAATCCTATTTCCATTAATTTTGCTACCACAACTGCTGAGGTGTGTGCTGGTGCACTGTCGTGATGGCAAAGAACTTTTTTACGGTCTAATAGCCGGCTTTTCTCTTGCAGCTCGGTTTTCAAACGGTCCAATAACGATGAATAATATGTACCTGTAATAGTTTATCCTTTTCCAGATAGTCTATGAGGATTATCCCTTCCTAATCCCAAAAGACAGTCGCCATAACCTTTCCGGCCGAAGGACTGGTCTTCGCCTTTTTTGGTGCAGATTCTCCCTTGGTAACCCACTGTTTAGATTGTTGTTTGGTCTCAGGAGTATAGTAGTGTATCCATGCTTCATCCAAAGTAACGAAACGACACTTAAAGTCCAGCGGATTCTTCCTGAACAGTTGAAAACTATCCTTGCAACACTTCACACGATTCCGTTTTTGGTCAAGTGTGAGCAATTGCGGAACCCATCTTGCGGGTAACTTTCTCATGTTCAAATGTTTATGCAAAATATTATGTACCCGTTCATTCGAGATGACCTCAGCACTAGCAGTCTCACGACCTTAACTCTTCTGTCATCCGTCACCATATCATAGATTTTATCAATGATTTTTGGAGTCCTCCTCCACAGAGCGTCCAAAACGTTCAGCATCACTTGTGCCCATATGGCCACTCCGAAAATTTTGAAACTACTTATAAACTGTTCTAATCGAAGGTGCAGAATCACCGTAATGTTTATCAAGCTTCTCTTTAGTCTCCTGAGGCGTTTTTCCTTTCATAAAGTAATGTTTAATCACCACACGAAATTATTCTTCGTCCATTGTTTGACAATCACTCGAATACCAAACACAAAGAAATAGACCAATATGGCTGAAGCTTGGTGTGCGTTCTTTCAAAAAATGCTACTAACTAAACATGACCTCGATACGCGCCAGTGGTGTCATCTCTCGGACTTTGCAAGGACTTTTCAAACGCCACTCGTAGTGTTCGCTGTCTGCTAAGTGGAATTATTGTTACAGGGTTATTACAAATGATTGAAGCGATTTCACAGCTCTACAATAACTTTATTATTTGAGATATTTTCACAATGCTTTCCGCACACATACAAAAACTCAAAAAGTTTTTTTAGGAATTCACAAATGTTCGATATGTGCCCCTTTAGTGATTCGGCAGACATCAAGCCGATAATCAAGTTCCTCCCACACTCGGCGCAGCATGTCCCCATCAATGAGTTCGAAAGCATCGTTGATGCGAGCTCGCAGTTTTGGCACGTTTCTTGGTAGAGGAGGTTTAAACACTGAATCTTTCACATAACCCCACAGAAAGAAATCGCATGGGGTTAAGTCGGGAGAGCATGGAGGCCATGACATAAATTGCTGATCATGATCTCCACCACGACCGATCCATCGGTTTTCCAATCTCCTGTTTAAGAAATGCCGAACATCATGATGGAAGTGCAGTGGAGCACCATCCTGTTGAAAGATGAAGTCGGCGCTGTCGGTCTCCAGTTGTGGCATGAGCCAATTTTCCAGCATGTCCAGATACACGTGTCCTGTAATGTTTTTTTTTTCGCAGAAGAAAAAGGGGCCGTAAACTTTAAACCGTGAGATTGCACAAAACACGTTAACTTTTGGTGAATTGCGAATTTGCTGCACGAATGCGTGAGGATTCTCTACCGCCCAGATTCGCACATTGTGTCTGTTCACTTCACCATTAAGAAAAAATGTTGCTTCATCACTGAAAACAAGTTTCGCACTGAACGCATCCTCTTCCATGAGCTGTTGCAACCGCGCCGAAAATTCAAAGCGTTTGACTTTGTCATCGAGTGTCAGGGCTTGTAGCAATTGTAAACTGTAAGGCTTCTGCTTTAACCTTTTCCGTAAGATTTTCCAAACCTTCGGCTGTGGTACGTTTAGCTCCCTGCTTGCTTTATTCGTCGACTTCTGCGGGCTACGCGTGAAACTGCCCGCACGCGTTCAACCGTTTCTTCGCTCACTGCAGGCCGACCCGTTGATTTCCCCTTACAGAGGCATCCAGAAGCTTTAAACTGCGCATACTATCGCCGAATGGAGTTAGCAGTTGGTGGATCTTTGTTGAACTTCGTCCTGAAGTGTCGTTGCACTGTTATGACTGACTGATGTGAGTGCATTTCAAGCACGACAAACGCTTTCTCGGCTCCTGTCGCCATTTTGTCTCACTGCGCTCTCGAGCGCTCTGGCGGCAGAAACCTGAAGTGCGGCTTCAGCCGAACAAAACTTTATGAGTTTTTCTACGTATCTGTAGTGTTTCGTGACCATATGTCAATGAATGGAGCTACAGTGAATTTATGAAATCGCTTCAATCATTTGTAATAGCCCTGTACTGTTGGTAAAGATCGTAATGGCCAAGGCTGCACTGTCGCCAGATTTTCCCCTCAGCCCTACAGAACTGTTAGATGAAAGACATGCAAAAGGTACTAGACTGTGGAAATAGCCCACTTGTGCTATGAAATAAACAGCCAAACTGATTGAAATGGATCACTTGCTCTGTGCAAAAGTGGGGGGAAATTCAAATTTTATTAGAAAATTCATCGAATTATTATGGTAGGGGACCTAAGTGAAAACTGTGCGAAAATTTCAAATACGACATTATGTAATAATAATAAATTAATACGTCTACTGGATGGGGGAAGGTCAGGTAAGAAAGGATGACCAAGGATACTTGCGGTATCAGGGAACAATGGCACATAGTCACAAGTTACGTGTGATGACACAAGAAATTATATTCGGATGAAGTTTGTTGAGCGTAAAGGCATGATAAATTTATTGTCTTTTGAGCTACCTTCATAAATGTTTGAGCAAGAAATCTTTCCTTGTTCTGACGAGGCGCCGAAACAGATGAATGACTTATCACCAACATACTCATAGTAACAAACTTTTTTTCCTTAGTATGTGCACTCACCACGGCGACAGACACGATGCTGAGAGAGATGCAGACGAGGTTGTAGAACAGGAGTATAAGCGTGGGTCCGCTCATCAGGGATTCCAGTTCCATCGTTCGGCTGCAACGGAACCATACGGAGCGGAAGTATCAAGTTCGAAGATATATGGTTGAGCTTCAAATAAGAGAAATGAGTTTTACTGCCTTTCTGTCATATTATTCTAGCTGCATTTTTTAAAAGTTTATAGGTTTCCGTTTCTAATCAGATTGGTGATTTTGCGAGAACGTGGTAGTGATCACAGAAACTATAAAACAAAATTCATACAAACATAGTGTGTACAGGCTACCAATGCATGCATGTTATGTTTTCAGTCATTAGCAACGTCGCATGTAAGTCACAATACGTGTTAAGCAAATTTTATTTTCTTATACACGCTAAGACGTGTACTAGCATAATACATCGTGACTAGATCGTTAATGTCCCTGTAACAAACCAAACAGCTGTAGTGTCTTAGTTCTGACCGAGGTTTACGGAATGTTTGTGTTGTTTTTTGAAGAAAGCTTCGGAGTTGTCAATTAACAGAGTCCCAAATGAGACCAGTTACTGGACCTCAGTTCTATCAGATTTGGACGAAAGTTTCTGTATCGGCACTCCTGCTCATGTTGATAGAAAATGGAAGTGCAAAAAAAGTAACACATTGTATGAGTATTAAAAACAGGCTACAACACATAAGCTGCTTACACTGACCGAAAAAACTCGCTACACAAAAAAATAATTAACGTAGAGCAATGAAATTTTCCGAATACATTTGTTTAGGTGACATATTTAAGTGATTAACATCGTAAGATCACAGGTCAATGTAAGCGCGAGACAAGCCATTGTAAATGTGAAATGCTGGTACATTTATAACCACTGACATTTGAATGCAAGTATGCATTATGTTGTAGAGGTGCCGGATGTGTTTGTGTGGTGGAGTTCCTTGCGTATTGCACTTGGTTGGTCAGTGCAAGTATTGTTCATGCTAAGCATGGATGACTCTGGAGTTCTCGTTCAATGTCTCCCATATGAGGTCGATTGGAGGCAGATCTGATGATCGTGCAGACCGAGGCAATATCTCGACATTCGGTAGAGCATATTGGTTTAGAACAGTAGTATAAGCGGTATGTGGGCGAGCGCTATCCTGTTGGAAAACATCCCCTGGAGTGCTGTTCATTAATGGCAGCACAACTGGTCGAATCACCAGACTGATGCACTGTTTTGCAGTTACGGTGCATGGGATGACTACGAGAGTGCTCCTGCCGTCATACGAAATCGCACCCGAGCCCATAACTCCAGGAGTATGTGCAGTGTGCCCAGCACGCAGAAACGTTGGTTGCAGGTCCTCGACTGCCTCTTTCTACACAAAACACCGCCATTACTGGCACCGACGCAGAACCACCTTTCATCAGGGAACATAACAGACTTCCGCCCTGTTCTCTGGTGAGCTCTCGCTTGACGCCACTGAAGTCGCAAATGTTGGTGGTTTGGGGTGGGTGGAATGTACGCTACGGGGCCTGTGACTCGAAGCTGTACTTGAAATAATCGATCTCTAACAGTCATGAGGAGAACACGCCAAGTGCCACATTCCACTTTCATAGAAACTTTGCTGAGTGGTAGAGGGGTCGAAATAAGCGAACACGAGTCCCAGCTTATCCATATATACTCGACCGTTTGTAAGAAAACTATAGTCAAATTTGTTGAGGTGCTTTATGTGCTGCTCAGTATGTAACTACTTCAGCCGAAGCGTTGGCTAAGTGGCTAGCATTGTGGTGCCAACTGCTGCTCAAATTGCTTCTGCAGATGCAGTGCGATTCGCCAGAGCCGTACGTCGAACACGGTAGTCTTCCATCTCAGTAGTGTCACGTGGCTGGAGGGGGCCCGGGTTGAAAGGGGGGGGGGGGCGGGGGCGTGACTGTACATTCTTGTGACCACTGCTGCCAGCAGTCATGTACAGTGGCTACATTCCTGCCAAATCTTTATGCAGTATCGTAGAAGGAACATCCAGCTTTTCGTAGCCCTGTTACATGACGTCGACGAAATTCGGTGGAGTATTAATAATGGCTTTTTGGTTGTGTATTTAATGCAAACCTAATTAGCAGCCTCATAGTGGCGCTACTAGCGCCACTCTTAAGAAACTGCCGCGAAACTGGAATAGACGCCATCTTTCAGATGTAGAAACACTGGTACCAACTTCCGATTATGTCGCACAACTCCTTCTTGGTGCTGCCATTTCTTCCTTCAATGTGTTAGTGCAGTCATCGATAATAAAATTTTAAAAAATCTTCATTTGTAATCGCTGTTTTCAGTACGAGATGATCGTGGCGTTTTAGAAGTGGATTCGTCATTTAATTAATCACGTGTTTCATATTTAGACTCACTGTGGTGTTAAAAATGCTGTGTTGCTAGGGCCTCCCGTCGGGTTGACCGTTCACCTGGTGCAAGTCTTTCGAGCTGACGCTACTTCGGCGACTTGCGTGTCGATGGGGATCAAATTATGATGATACGGACGACACAACACCCAGTCCCTGAGCGGAGAAAATCTCCGACCCAGCCGGGAATCGAACTCAGGCCGTTAGGTATGACATTCCGTCGAGCTGAACACTCAGCTACCAGGGGCGGACGCTGTGATGTTGATGGCTGCTGATGCAGAGGTGCCAGTATGGTGGGCAGATCTATAACGGAGTCCACTCGGTGTCGTAATGTCAAGTGAGAAGCAGCTTCAATAAATAACCAAGAGTCACCAAATCCAAAGGCTTATATCAGACTGCTATCTGTGTGACATCCAGCAAGCAAACCACAAAGGTTCCGCCACGCTGGATGAATATGCGTGCAGGCAGTGCCGATTTAAGGCCGAAGCGACACCAGCTAACCTGAGAGGGGCGCCACAGGAAAACTTGTGTACGTCTTCTATCGTAACTAGTAGCGAAAATGAACATGGGTGAAGCTTTAAGATTGTGAAAGCAAAAATGTTTCAGTAAACGTAGGACTCCAAACGAATCATTTCCGAATAATTACGAACGTCGAGAACCGCCAGTGATTTCAGTGTGAAACTTCGTTCTAATTAGTATAGAGATATTTAAAATGATAACTTTGTGATTAACTCCCCATCTAAATGAGGTCAAATTTCGCGAAACAAGAAACACATTAATACCTCAGCATGCTACAAATTGTGAAAGGAGTTTTCAAAACTCAAGACGATATGGGAATACCTAGGGTCAACACTTTCTCCAGAACTATCGCGTACACTGTCAACTGTAGCCACTGAAAGCGAGATCTTGAAGTCGGTAGACCCGGTAGACAGTTGAGTTCACCCAGAAAATAGCGCTTCCTCCTGGTTGCAGGGTGTTTGCTTTCAGCAGTTTCACGCCATACACGCCAGCGGCCGTCTGTCTGATGGAGCATAAAACGTGATTCATCTCAAAACGCCACCTGTCACCATCCAATGGACGTATTGGCATCCAAATTCCAGCCGTCATCAACGATGAACGGAAGTCAGCATGGGGGACGAAACGGGCTCCTGCGGCGGAGACGCGTACGCAGCAATGTTCGACGCCCAGTGGTTGAGGAGACAGTTGGTAGCCCCTTGCTTCATCTGGGTGGTCAGTCGATCGACAGTTGCACGTCTATTCGCGTGTACACATCTCAGCATACCTGTCATTTATGGCCTGTGGTGTGCCGCTGTTTCCTCGGCGTTGGTTTTCGGTGTGACCGAGCGGTTCTAGGCGCTTCAGTCTGGAACCGCGCGACGGATACGGTCGCAGGTTCGAATCCTGCCTCGGGTATGGATGAGTGTGATGTCCTTAGGTTAGTTAGTTTAAGTAGTTCTAAGTTCAAGGGGACTGATGGCATCAGATGTTAAGTCCCATAGTGCTCAGAGCCATTTGAACCATTTGAGCGTTGGTTTTGAGCACCGCCATTTTCCCCTGCGCGGTTTACATTAACCACGGTGGCACGCGAACAATTTACAGACTTAGCCATTTCGAAAGTGCTTCCAAACTCGTCGGATTTAAATCCAGTCGAGAATCTGTGGGACCACCTCGATCGGGCTGTTCGTGCCTGGTATGTGGGGAATGGTGACGGCAATGCAGTCGGCATGCCTCTACATCCCTGTCGGTACCTTCCAGAAGCTCACTCCCATGCTGCACGTCTCGCGGCATCCCGCGACGCAATGGTCAGAGAGTGTTTTGACACGTGATTACATTAATGTGACAGGACAATCCGAGCGGTCTAGGGCGCTGCAGTCATGGACTGTGCGGCTGGTCCCGGCGGAGGTTCGAGTCCTCCCTCGGGCATGGGTGTGCGTGTTGGTCCTTAGGATAATTCAGGTTAAGTAGTGTGTAAGCTTAGGGACTGATGACCTTAGCAGTTAAGTCCCATACGATTTCACACACATTTGAACATTTGGCTGGACAATGTACAATTTGTGAGCTACGGAGAGAGTCAAACAGCTGTAGAATGATCTGCTAATTTTGTTATTCCTGTGACAGGTGATAGTTAAGAAATAACACAAGAAGGGAAGGACAAGGAATATAACACAGTGATTTTCGTGCAGTACACTTACCTTATGATATGCTGGTGGTGTTTTATGTTATCCACTAACTGAAGGTACGTGTCGTCCGCGGAACTGGAATTACTGTTGAGACGCTTGTCATTCGAGTACGGATAGCGATCATTTGTATGACAGCATTTTTCGTCCTTCGGCCGTTCGGTGCCTTTTATGGAGACGAGGTTGTCGTTGAGAACCTCCAGCTCGGCAGCGATGTTGAGCATCAGCGTCAGGAGCGAGGCGTCCAGCAGAACCATCCCCTCGGTCGCGACGAACAGGCACGAGGCCTGCATGACGTACAGCAGCTCGTAGTGCGGGGACAGCGAGACGTCGGCCCCGTGCACGCACAGCGGCATCGGCAGCTCCCTGGCGGCGGCCGCGTCGCCGCTGAGCAGCCCCGACGCGGCGGGCACCGTCACCCACACCAACACCGTGAACCGCGAGACTCTCTGCAAACCAAAGGGGCCTCAGGTAGCACCGGCTCCAGGTGTAGGGTGCTGGCCGTGTGTCTTCTACCGGTGAAGTAATTCTTGGTAGTCTTCTAATCCGACCTTGGATGGTCCGTCACTCTGGTTAGTCCGACCATGCTGAGGCTCGCGAGCCTCTGCCGACTTGTCACTGACTGGACGCCTGTCGGGCCATTGTTGCGGTGTCTATCGCTGTGCATATTGTTATACTGTACGTTATTGTGCAGTTTTATCCTTTGTTGGGATTAAAAAACTTCGTTGTTTGCTTTATTCCGTGTTCTCTACCGTACTTATTACTGTAGATTCACTGTGTGTACAGTTGTCTGTTTTTAACATGTCTGGATTCGAACGCAAACACGTAACTCTTTCACTAAATGAAAAATTAGCACTGCTACAAAGACTGGACGAAGGAGATTCGCTCCAAAAAATTGCAAAGAAACTGAATGTAGGTGTTACGACAATTAAGGATTGGAGGAAGGATCAGAAAGACATTGACTCCTATACAGTTACGATTGGTGGTGAAAACACTCTGAAGAATCGCAAAACATTAAAAAAGCCTAAACTTGAACTGCTTGATAACGCATTGTGGATGTGGTTTTGTCAAGAAAGAAGGAAAGGAACTCCAATATCTGGGCCAATTCTCAAAGAAAAAGGGATAGTTTTGCACAAAAAACTGGATGCCGAAAGTACATTTGCTGCCAGTGAAGGCTAGAGTGACCCTTGGAAAACTCGTGAAAAATGTATCCCTGACTTTTTTTTTTCAAGTAATTTGTTTTCGTTTGTACTGTAAAAACAATGCATACAGGATAATCATTTCTTAGTTTATATATACAGTAGTTTATTTCTTTGTAAAAAATTTCTTTTTTTATATACAGTGCTATAAACATTTATAAGTTTACAGTATATATCGTTGATGCGTTATTATGTACAGTACAGTTCTGTAATTTGTTTGTCGTTTTCCTTCTAAAACCAATACATATTATAGTGTGTGTAGACGTTTTTTAGTTAATATACTGTTCAACACTGTATAAAAAACATCTTTTTATATTACTGAGACATCTTTTAGTTCTTAAATCGTTAAATTTTTTGTACTAAATGTCTTTTTATATTTTTTGCAATAAATATAGATTTTTCGGATAATCCGACCTTTTTCTCATTCCGACCATGGTCCCGGTCCCGAAGATTACGGATTAGAGGCGTTCTACTGTACGTACAGTCAGGTGCTAGAAGGTTTCCCCCGTGAATGGCACCCCATTCTTTACGGAATGCTGCACTGAGAGGTATCGATGTCGGTCGGTGAGGCCTGGCACGAGGTCGGCGTTCCAAAACATCCCAAAGGTCTATAGATTCAGGTCAGGACTCTGTGTAGGCCAGTCCATTACAGGAATGTTACTGTCGTGTAACCACTCCGCCACATGGCGTGCATTATGAATAGGTGCTCGATCGTGTTGAATGATGCAATCGCCATCCCTGAATTACTCTTCAACAGTGGGAAGCAAGAAGGTGCTTAAAACATCAATGTAGGCCTGTGTTGTGATAGTGCCACGCAAAACAACAAGGGGTGTAAGCCTCCTCCACAAAAAACACTACCACACCATAACACTACCGTCTTCCAATTTTACTGTTGGCACTACACGCGCTGACAGATGACGTTCACCGGGCATACGCCATAATCACACCCTGCCACCGGATAGCCACATTGTGTACCGTGATTCGTCACTCCACACAACATTTTCCCAGTGTTCCAATGTTTATGCTCCTTACACCAAGCGAGGTGCCGTTTGGCATTTATCGGCATGATGTATGGCTCGACCACGAAATCCAAGTTTCCTCACCTCCCGCCTAACTGTCATAGTACTTGCAGTGGATCCTGATTCAGTTTGGAATTCCTGTGTGATGGCCTGGATAGATGTCTGCCTACACATTACGACTCTCTTCAACTGTCGGCGGTCTCTGTCAGTCAATAGACGAGGTCGACCTGTACGCATTTGTGCTGTACGTTTCCAATTCACTATCACATCGGAAACAGTGCACCTATGGACGTTTAGGAGTGTGGAAATCTCGCGTACAGGCGTATGACGCAAGTGACATCCAATCACCTGACCACGTTCGAAGTCCGTGAGTTCCGCGGAGTGCCCCATTCTGCTCTCTTGGGATGTCTAATGACTACTCAGGTCGCCCATACGGAGTACCTGGCAGTAGGTGGCAGCACAATAGACCTAATACGAAAAACGTATGTTTTTGGAGGTGTCCGGATACTTCTGGTCACATAGTGTTCCAACACTGTAGGATAAGGCATATTGCTTCTTACCGCAAAGAAGACACGTTAACTTAAAGCACACCCCATGCACACATAACCGCCAACTCCAGCATCTCGGGCCCGCCTTCCCATGTGCTTACTTGTGTTTGTGAATGGTGTGTCTTTCTCTTTTGCTGTTGAGGGCTCTGACCGAAAGATTTATGTTAGTGTCTATCAATTGAGACTGTCTGGAACATAAGTGTCAACTCTACGCTAAGTAGCACATAGTTGAATCATAAAATCAACGTGACTCCATATTTCGACGATCCACCTCTCCGCCATCTTCGGGAAAGAGGCCGCTGTTGCTGCTATTGGGTCCCGCTGAAAGCTGATGCTAAGGCTGAAGTCGTCGACCTATATGGGGCCCCGGTTTTCGGCCACACCGATTCCCTTCGTCTCCAGTTTAATCTGGCTGTTAAAACCCCTCAAAAAACTGGTTTCTGAAATAACCGATTTTCTGTTTTTTGTTGCTATCACTTCCGCGGCAGACATATATCGCATTCGAAAACTGTCCCCAAACACTCGGACTGGTTACATCAAAGAACATAGCTAATACACGATTCCACGTCCTGCCAAGTAGAAAACCCTTGTCTCTATTAATGAACTTATTACATGGCGGCCTCTAGTAGACTAAAAGCAGCACGGGACAAAAATAAATAATTTTCAGCAAAAATAATTCAAATTGCCTCCTTAACAACACTGTTACAAACACGGGACGTATCGATGACTATCACGGTCTCATCATATTCCTCTTGTTTAAAAAAGCGAGTGAGATGGTGTAGTAGTTAGTACACTGGGCCCGTCCAGAATTAGGTTTTCAGTGACTTCTCTAAATCCTTCCAGGTAACTCATAGGATGGTGCCTTTGAAATGGCATGGTCGACTTTTTCCCCCACCGTTTCATAATCCGCCCTTGTGCTCCCTCTGTAATGATTGGATTGCGCTGTCGATAGGACGTTAAATTCTAATCTTCCATCCTTCATTTTTCGTTTAAACAATGTACTGCTATGGCTGATTTTTCATACTTTTATAGCTTCTTGCGACGGCGACGTTCCATGCATCTGTCCTGAACTGTGTGAATCGATCGGCCGGTATAAGCCTTCCCACATTGACACGGATATATGACAGGCTTCCTAAGTCACAAATCATATTTGATAGAGTCGAATAGAGTCTCCTTAACGTTCTTCCAGTCTCAAACGGTATGCCCCGAGCATAAGGTACAAAGGGCACAGAGCTATGCTTCTCTTCATGCACCTCCGGGGATGGTCCAAACTCCGTAGCTCGACGAACCTGCTTCTCGGAGTACCCACTTTCGTTGAACTCATGTTCCAAGTGTGTAAGTTCCTGTGTTAGGCAACCCTTGTTGTAAATAGCGTATGCTCCGAGTAAGAATCCTAAGGACGCCACTGCGGTGGTACGTCGATGGCAACAACACTTTGCATGCAGGTATCGATAGGTATGCGTTGGTTTTCAATAGACACAGTGGCCCAGAGAGCCACCATGATTTTTATAAACCATTGTCTTCTACAATGGAAGCTTCTTATCACTTTCAGCCTCCATAGTATAATTTATTTCTTGGATGAAGACAGCTGAAGTGGTCCAAAAATCGGTTAAAAGCGTCACCTGCCGTTCTGCCAAGATTGTATTGTCCCCATATAATTAGCGATTTAAGTGTGTCTACTTACAACCTGTTCTTCACTCATTTCTTGGCAAATGTGAACACCATATCTCCAATTCGGTCGATTTGTTGAAAAATGTTCAAATGTGTGTGAAATCTTATGGGCCTTAACTGCTAAGGTCATCAGCCCCTGAGCTTACACAATACTTAACCTAAATTATCCTAAGGACAAACACACACACCCATGCCCGAGGGAGGACTCGAACCTCCGCCGGGACCAGCCGCACAGTTCATGACTGCAGCGCCCCAGACCGCTCGGCTAATCCCGCGCGGCTCGGTCGATTTGGTTGGTTGATAGATTTGGGGGAGGGGACCAGACAGTGAGGTCATCGATCCCATCGTATTAGGTAAAGTTGGGGAAGGAAATCGACCGTGTACTTTCATGGTAACCATCCTGGCATTTACCCAAAGCGATTTAGGGAACGCACGGAAAACTTAAATCAGTGGTCGGACGCGGGTTTGAACCGTCGTCCTCCCGAATGCGAGTCCAGAGCGTTAACTACTGCGCCGCCTCGTTCGATTCGGTCGATGTCATTCGACGGTTGAAATCTCTGCGGCTGGATCCTTTGAATATACTTGACAGGAGCCTCTGAGAGATTCCTTGAGTTTGATTAGTGAAAAACTGAATGAGGACTTGATAAAGTTTTCTCGTCATACGTTGACCACATATTTTCCATTTAATGGCAATATTTTTGAACTGATTCGCGAAGTCACTATAGGTAGCCCTTTTGTGCCCATAGCTGCCCATTTATTCATGGAGAACTTTGAGGACAAGGTACTGAGGACTTCCGTTTTTCAACCAACGTGCTTCTGGCGACACGTCGTCGATACCTCTTTTGTCTGGCACCATAGACATGTACTCTTAACTGGTTTCTGGACTACTTCAGTTTTCTTTATCCTAATATGAAATTTACCATGGAGGTTAAAAGTGATGGGGAACATCCATTGTTTTATGTAATGGCTTAAAGAAAACTTGATGGTACTCTGTGACACAGAGTTAATCGAAAACCGATACACACCGATCGACATCTGCATGCAAAAGAGTTGCCACCCACCATATCAACGCAGTGCCGTCCTCATGACTCTGTTACGCAAAGCATATGTTGCGGATAGTCTAACACAGACACTTGCGCACTAGGAGGTTGTGTTCAAGAAAAATGGATACTCCGAGAAGTAGGTTCATCAAGCTATGGATTCTAGACTATTCCATGAGGTACATGAGCAGAAGCATAGATCTCCACTCTTTATTCCTTATGCTGGGGACATACCTTTTAAAATTGTAAAATTTTAAGGAGATTTGACATTAATAGTGCGTTCTATCCACCTACCAACATTAGAGCACTACTTTGCACTGTCGAAGATGGTTTGGGACTTTAATAAGCCTGGAATATAAAAAAAATCCCGTGTCAATGTGAGAAGGCTTACATCGGTCGCCGATTCACACACTTCAGGAAAGCAGCGTGGACAGTAGTCGCCAGAAGAGGCTGCAACAGCCTGAAAAATGGACGGTACCACAACATTGTTTAGACG
This sequence comes from Schistocerca americana, assembly GCF_021461395.2. Taxonomy (NCBI): domain Eukaryota; kingdom Metazoa; phylum Arthropoda; class Insecta; order Orthoptera; family Acrididae; genus Schistocerca; species Schistocerca americana. The sequence continues at coordinate 118,700,174 of NC_060119.1, forward strand.
ATGGATACGGGATGAACGATACCCTGGTAGCTGCCGGTATGTCCGTTTTTTGGGACAGTGTTTAAAAAGAGACAACTGAAATTAGGTTGGCACGCAATTTGATTAACAGAGATGGTTTTCCTCTTAGCAGGACGTGGAACCTTGATGCGGAAGACCCGATCACCGAAATGTTGATTTTAGGATGTGACAGCAAACTCAAGCTGACTACGGTGTAGCGTTCTGATTTGTTTGCAGCTTAAAATTAGACTGAGATTCCTCGAACTAACTCTTCACTTTAAACTAACGCAGAGCCATCTCCTATTAGACTACCACCAAAAGTCAGGCAACAGGCTAACGCTGTTCCCGTACTTACCGTGGGGTGCACACATGGGTGTCCGCCGAAATTTTTGCAGAGGGGGGGGGGGGGAAAGGGGGAAGGGGGGGAGGAGAGGGGCAAGGCTGCAAAATTTCCGCTTTCATGTAATGAATTGGCCTGTTTGGAGACATGTCATGCCATAAGAACCAAATTTTATAGGCGACACAAAAAAATTTTATGTCCCAGAGAATTCATGGCGCTCCACTCGATGTCCACTACTGACCATTAAAATTGCTACACCACGAAGATGACGTGCTACAGACGCGAAATTTAACCAACGGGAAGAAGATGCTGTGATATGGAAATTATTAGCTTTTCAGAGCATTCACACAACGTTGGCGCCGGTGGCGACACCTGCAACGTACTGACATGAGGAAAGTTTACAACCGATTTCTCATACACAAATAGCAGTTGACCGGCGTTTCCTGGTGAAACTTAAGGAGGGCAAATGCGTACCATCACGTTTCCGACTTTGATAAAGGTCGGATTGTAGCCTATCGCGATTGCGATTTATCGTCCCGCGACATTGCTGCTCGCGTTGGTCAAGATCCAATGACTGTTAGCAGAATATGGGATCGGTTGGTTCAGGAGGGTAATACGGGACGCCGTGCTGTATCCCAACTGCCTCGTATCACTAGCAGTCGAGATGACAGGCATCTTATCCGTGTGGCTGTAACGGTTCGTGCAGCCACGTCTCGATCCCTGAGTCAACAGATGGAGACGTTTGCAAGACAACAACCATCTGTACGAACAGTTCGACGACGTTTGCAGCAGCATGGACTATCGTCTCGGAGACTATGGCTGCGGTTACCCTTGACGCTGCATCACAGACAGGAGCGCCTGCGATGGTGTACTCAACAACGAACCTGGGTGCACGAATGGCAAAAAGTCATTTTTTCGGATGAATCCAGGTTCTGTTTACAGCATCATGATTGTCGCATCCGCGTTTGGCGACATCGCGGTGAACACACATTGGAACCGTGTATTCGTGATCGCCATACTGGCGTGTCACCCGGCGTGATGGTATTGGGTGCCATTGGTTACACGTCTCGGTAACCTCTTGTCCGCATTGACGGAACTTTGAACAGTGGACGTTACATTTCAGATGTGGCTCTACCCTTCATTCGATCCCTGCGAAACACTACATTTCAGCAGGATAATGCACAACGGCATGCTGCAGGTCCTGTACGGGCCTTTCTGGATACAGAAAATGTTCGACTGCTGCCCTGGCCAGCACATTCTCCAGATCTCTCACCAATTAAAAACGTCTGGTCAATGGAGGCCGAGCAACTGGCTCGTCAGCCAGCCAGGGTGGCCGAGCGGTTCTAGGCACTGCATTCTGGAGCCGCGCGACCGCTGCGATCGCAGGTTCGAATCCTGCCTCGGGTATGGATGTGTGTGATGTCCTTGGGTTAGTTAGGTTTAAGTAGTTCTAAGTTCTAGGGGACTGATGACCATAGTGCTCAGAGCCATTTGAACCATTTTGAACTGGGTTGTCACAATACGCCAGTCACTACTCTTGATGAACTGTGGTACGGTGTTGAAGCTACATGGGCAGCTGTACCTGTACACGCCATCCAAGCTCTGTTTGCCCAGGAGTATCAAGGCCGTTATTACGGCCAGAGGTGGTTGTTCAGGGTACTGATTGCTCAGGATCTATGCACCCAAATTGCGTGAAAAAGTAATCACATGTCAGTTCTAGTATAATATATTTGTCCAATGAATACCCGTTTATCATCTGCATTTCTTCTTGGTGTAGCAATTTTAATGGTCAGTAGTGTATTAATAAAAACTTTGTATCCCAGATTCCAGGGTGGTGGTGGTAAAAATGCCCCTTCCTGGCCTCCCCCTCCCTACCCCCGGCCGCATCCCCATAGTGAAAACCTATGATGGTATCATTATGGGTTTTGATTTATTACCAACCCATCCTCAGATGACTATCTGGTAATAAGTTGCAACTGGTGATGATATATTTGAGTGATCTGTGGATAAGATATATAACAGAAGGATTCAACATAAAAATATTGAAAAATATGTGATATTATATTCAGCATGTAAAACATTTGTTTACCAGTGTTTAGTGTGTATATAGAAGATAAAAAACATTTATAAGTGACAAAAATGTGATAGATGTGCCGTTTCCCTGCAAGGATTCTGTACAGGTTTTGACGGCAGTGATGTTGAGAGACGGTGTTCAAACTGCCGTATGACAGATGTTGTTTTAGAGATGTTGCTGACGTAGTATGGATTTCTTTTTGTGGGTGAAGATGAAGCGTTTGTTGTACACGACGTCGATAGACACTCCAAAAGAGCTGGTTTGCCGTTTGGCTGAGGGTGCAGCCATTATTCGTAAAGTACCTGGTTGTTCTGAGCGAATTACACAACCATTACTCAGCAAATGTTGATGCAGGTATAAAAGGCCAACATTTCCAGCAATATGTCTAAAACAGTATTCATCACAGAACAGTTTGAACATCGTCTCTGAACATCGCTAGCCTTAAAACATTCATGGACCCCTCTATCGAGTAAACTTTACACTTGTGATTTTTTATGACATAAAAAGTGTTTTTTGCTATCTCCTGTAGACACTCAAAAATTTTTTATACGTAGTGTTTTTGAACACTCTGTATAGATTGATGTGAGCTGCCCAACAGTGTGTACTTTTGATTTTGATTTTTTTACCACACTAGTATCGGACGCGTCCCCATCTTCTACGGCATTCACGTTATGGAAAACAAAATGACTTTTGCAGTATTTATAAATAATCTGAAAGTTGCTCGTCACAAATGACAAGTTCCAACTTTTTTCGGTTTCCACATTGTCTAACTCGCCATCACAAGGCTAACACATCCTGTGTATAGTAATCGAGGTATAAGTATGAAGTGAGGACAGTCATCGGCCAGTCGTGAAGGGAAGTCTGGGCCACGTTCTTTGGCGAGCAGAGTCTCCGCCAATGAGAATTCTGCACAGCCACGTACTTCAACGCGTGGACAGCGTTAAAATAGAGCAATCGTAGACTACATACACATGCTTGTGGTTCTTCGGTGCTGGATGTATGGCTCTTGTGTGTTCAGCCCTGATCTGAGACGTTCTTAGTGGAGGAGGCTGATGTTCAAGTTTAACATGAGATTGAGTTTAACATACTCTTCTTAAGACTTATTCCGAATTACGGTTAGGTAAAGCACAACACTGTGCAGTTTAGCATATTAATTCAAAGTTACGATTTCAGGTTTGTAACAAGCCACTAGGATGATATATTTTGTACTGTGAGATATTCAGTCTTGACCCACGTGGGCCTGAAAAACATCCGAATCGCAGGCGGGCTAAATAAATCACATTCTCATTCATTTTACTGTTCTTGATATTGTCATATGATTCTTGAACGGCCGGCCGGAGTGGCCGCGCGGTTAAAGGCGCTTCAGTCTGGAACCGCATGACCGCTACGGTCGCAGGTTCGAATCCTGCCTCGGGCATGAATGTGTGTGATGTCCTTAGGTTAGTTAGGTTTAAGTAGTTCTAAGTTCTAGGGGACTTATGACCACAGCAGTTGAGTCCCATAGTGCTCAGAGCCATTTGAACCATTTGAACATTCTTGAACAATATGGGGATAAATTCTTTATTAAGTGGTGGCATAGCAGGACACATAATTTATCTGTGACTAATTGTTCTCTTCGTTGCACTATGAATTATCTTGAATTGAAATAATCATTAAATTCAAATCATTTTTTCTCAACATTTATTTATATTACCTTGTCAAAATTAAATTGATAGTTCAAACTTAACAGTTCTACATAACATGTCATTCGTCTGTGCACTTTCAATTAAGTTGCAGTAAAGGTCCTGCTACTATAGCATTTCATCTGAAACGCACGGCTTATGACTTGTACCTTAAAATAGTAAAACTGTTATTACGAATATTTCACTAAATTTGCACCCTTGCTAGTTTAAAGGTTTCTTGGTGTTCATCTTAAGTTCTTTTCAGGTGAGGTAAGGCACTTTTCAACCCTTTTTTGTCACTATAGCACCACTTGGGGCATGTCCGTATATGCGTAAATGCCCATTGTGCAGAGACGGCGCGTCGTAAAGTTTTATTTGTGAGAAAATACTTACTGAAGACATAGTCTGGTAAGCTCAGAATCCTTACTATGACCCCCAGAACCCTTGCCAATGTTCGGTACATCACTTATAACTACAATTAAGCCTCAGACCTTACATTACATGATTATTTTTATGTGCGTATATACTGTAACTTTGAAACTCATATCGAAAAACGTTTCAGTGCTCTCGAGAACATTATCTTAAGAATATCTAGTAAAAATTTCGACGATTTGCCATGAGTAGAAATTATAAAAGTGGGTGTCCACACAATTGGTACTTTTGGTACGCAAAAACTATGGTTTCTGGGGAGTTTTCTCAGGAAACGCCGATGAACAAATGGCGCCTTTATAAGCTATCTTTGGTGGACACTAGGTCACACCTAATTCAAAGGAACCAACCGATTTGCTCAGCTTTTTTGGGTTTCAGAAAGCGTCTAATATTTAAATTTTGACCGTGTGATGCAGGATAGCTACAGTATCACCGTTCTTCAGGTGGATACAAAAATGGCCGCTAGGCCAAAGACTATCAAAAACACTTGATCCCTTATCTCTGTGATCAATAGAACCCGAGACATGACCCACTGAAAAATCGCATTTTCACGCGAGGCTTTTGGGAAGGTACTGATACAGTGCACTGGCCAGTTTTATTGTGAGGTGCATTAAGATTTGAGTGGGAGTGGCTCACGTGTGTGATCGTGTATGTTGAGGTGCGTATCATGATTATTAATATGAACTGTTATATTGATCGTTGGTATTAATTCCGTGATTATAAAGTACTTACGATGTAGGCAGTCACGTGGAATAGCGTGTATTTTCTTACGTGTGTTATTTTAACAGTGCTGTGGCGAGAACTGCAGCACAGAATAAATAACTGGCATCCGATAAAACAAATTTACGTGTTCTTTACTGAACAGTAGCCGATACTTGCCTACAGTCACAACAATTTCAGCGCCACTTCATAAATGGAAACAAGACCGAGCGTGATCTTCTGTCGTCTTCAAGGCCTTTGACTGCTTGTGGCACGAGGGCCTCCTCTATAAACTTTTTGTACTGGGGGTTCGCGTCGCGTCGTATTTGCGTGACCAGACGTTTCACGTTTGTGCCGAAGACGGCATCTAAACAAATAGGCCTATACGAGCAGGAATGCCGCAGGGATCGATTCTCGGCCCCCTTCTGTACTCCCTGTATACATCTGACGTGCCACGCACCGACAAGGTATCCCTCGCGCTATACGCGGATGACACCGCATTCCACGCGCGTCCCCCAAGGATTGACGTCGGTCGCCGCCGCTTAAAAGAGGCATGCAACGTCCTAGGGGCCTGGACAACGAAATGGCAGCTTAAGTTCAATGCCATTAAAAGCCAGGCCGTCGCAATAACGAGACATAGAGTGCCCGTGGACCTCCAACCGCTGCGAATCATGGGAGGCCCCAGCCCTTGGTCTTCCACGGCTAATTATCTAGGGGTAACACTCGATAGGCACGTCACGTGGAAACCGCACATCCGAGAGGTCTGGGGCAAGGTGCATGGACGTTTGAAGGCGCTATATCCCCTACTAAACCCTCAATCGACGCTTCCTCCACACTGCAGAATTACGCTATATCTGTCACTGATCCGACCAGTGCTAGAATACGCGTCTGCAGTGTGGGGGAACGCAGCCGACCCTACACACACACATGTCGGCTCCAAGGGGTGTACCGCGCGAGGTGGCGCAGTGGTTAGCACACTGGACTCGCATTCGGGAGGACGCGCGTCCAGCCATCCTGATTTAGGTTTTCCGTGATTTCCCTAAATAGCTCCAGGCATATGCCGGGATGGTTCCTTTGAAAGGGGCACGGCCGACTTCCTTCCCCGTCCTTCCCTAATCCGATGAGTTCGATGACCTCGCTGTCTGGTTTCCTCCCCCCAAACAACCCACTCCAAGGGGTGCAAGGGAGAGCTCTGCGACTCGCGAGACTACCCGACCAGGGCCTCGCGTGAGGAAACCGGGATCCCCCATGATAAGGGACCGCATAAAACAGACTGCCCGACGGTTCTATGAAGCGTCGCCGCAATCTGACAGTCGGCTCATTTCAAGTCAGGGAACCCAGGAGCGCCGACGACGGACCACCAGGTGGCCCGACCTGCTTCGGCAGTGAGGTAGGCGGTGCACAAACGCGCCAGTGCTCCTGACGCCAAGAGGAAATACACAAACGTTATGGTAATAAAATGCGCATTGAGGGAACACAAGAATAGTTAGAAAAACTTAGCTGTACAACAAACAAACAGTAAGGGCTGTCCTTTAGGAAAAAGAGCAGGTGGTGACCGTGATCTTCTGCAGGGAGAGGCAGATCCAACTTTAGAAGGCTCAAGGTGAACTACAGAACCCCATAATGCTTACCTGATGCTATACAGATCCCTCATGTGTGTGGCCCGGCTGCCGCCACCAACAACAGTGGCATATTATTTAGAGCGAAGCTGTTATAAATTACTCAGCTGTGTGTACTACACATTGCTGTTAAATGTGGTTGTATCTTTCCGCGTTTAGTGGTTTCTTAAACTCAGTAAGGAAACCATATCCTAACGACAAACAACACCCCCATACCATAACGGCCCTGAGCCGCGGCCGGTTCGCGTTGATGCCATTTGTTCTGTGACAGTTTGTCGCAATCGAGTGGCATGTTATTTCTCCCTGAGTTACTACCATGACGAGTTGCTGACTTGCAGTGGCAGCAGCAGCGCTTCGATACTAGTACTGCTGTGCCATATTTGGTGTAACCTCTATATTTCTGTGTGGTGGTGCTGTGTGGTAGCCAGTCGGTTGGGACAGAAGTCTCCGCAGTGCGAGTTCAGGCCGGGACCGCAGGTGGCGTTCACACACAATCGGATTGTGAGGTAGTAGCTGCAAGAGGTACAAAGTTCGTTGTCCACCGAACCTGGACACTGAAGTTGAGTGATCAGTTAAGCTGCTATGAAACCTCAACTGCTCTGACATCTCTTCGTTCATTGCCAGTTGTTGCTTCCAGGGCCGTTCCGGCTAGCAGCAACATATGATGCCGGCCGTGGTGGCCGAGCGGTTCTAGGCGCTACAGTCTGGAACCGCGTGACCGCTACGGTCGCAGGTTCGAATCCTGCCTCGGTCATGGATGTGTGTTATGTCCTTAGGTTAGTTAGGTTTACGTAGTTCTAAGTTCTAGGGGACTGATGACCCAAGTTAAGTCCCATAGTGCTCAGAGCCATTTGAACCAACATATGATGTGTTGGAGTCGGTGAAATTTTGCAGCCATCTTCCTCTACAGTCTTTAACTATTAAATTGGTTGTTACTTCTCAGTGAAGCGCAGCAGTGATATTTTCTGCCTTGTGGGCGTTAACGCCCCAGTGACTTGCCCTGGACGTTAGCATAGTTTTCTGGAAGTGTGTTTTTCCTCGCCATGTTGATGCTGTCCAGCACGGCGTGTAGTTCTACAGCCTTTTAGATGTTTGTTAATATTTTTTTCTTAAGAGCGGTTATTGTGCCGTGACTGTTTTTAGACAACAGGTTTGAAGACGTAGTGCTGTTAGTATTTTCGCCCTCGTCTGATATTTTCCATTGTCGTACCGTTGGTCAGGCAGAAGGTAATTGATTAGGTTGTTGGTCGGTCCTTCAGCCATCCCTGGGTCGGGTTGCCATCCGATATTTAACCTTACTCTTGGCTGCCTGTCTCACCTCACCATACATTATAGCTACCCCCTCAGGTCGACCCTTGGAACACTTCTGAGCACCACTGTTCTGTTGGTTTTAGATTGTGATTTTCATTGTAGTCTGATGTACTGTGTGGGGCCTTCAGCCGTCTATTAATTTAGATTGTTTTAATTTTGAAATAAGGCCTTCAACTGACTTAAATTAAAATTTGAAGATTGATTTGTTTAAAAATTAAATTTTGAAAGTTTGTTCTATCTGAAATTCTTGTTATCCGGGCCTTAAGCCCTTAGTTGTTCAATTTTCAAGTGTGTGGCTTTCAGTTGAGCTTTTAAGTGGAATATTTTTAAGATAAGGCCTTTAGCCGACTTAAAGTTTGAAGATTGATTTGTTTAATAACTAAAATTTTGAAAGTTTGTTCTATCTGAAATTCTTGTTATCCAGGCGCTAAGCCCTGAGTTGTTCAATGTCTTGTGTGTGGCCTTCAGCCGAGCATTTACATGAAATATTTTTTTTTAGATAAGGCCTTCAGCCGCGTGTATTCTTTAAAGTATTTTTTATAACTTGTGTTCAGGCCTTCAGCCTTTCTTGTTTTTGGTGTGGTTTTGGGCCTTCAGCCCAGGAGGTATTGCAAGTTTTCTTAACTAGGCCTTCAGCCATATTGTCTTAATTTGATCCTTTTAAGGCAATATTTAATTAAGTGGTGCTTAGGAAAATAAAGGTTTGTGTGTTTTGTGTAACTAACAGTAACTGATTACGGCCCCCTCCACAACCATACCCTGATCCGCTCTATCCTGCAAAACCAGACACCTCCACCATCCTTCACTGTTGGCAATGGACATTACAACAGGAAACTTTCTCAAGACATTTGTCAAAACCAAACCTTGCCGCCAGATTGCCACAGAGTATAGCATGATTCGTGACCGCAAATCATTCATTTCCACACCCACTGTCCAGTAGCGTCCCTCTTTATACCACCTCAAGCTTCGGTTAGCACTAACTACAGAAACGTGTGGTTTACGAGCTTCTGCTCTACCGTAGTACCCCATTCTTCGTCTCCTAACACAATCATTCCGCTACCTGGACTGCCGGTAGGGCTTTGGAACTCACGAGTGGTTCCTTCCGCTGACTTCATGCGGTTTGTTTACATCCGCCCTCCGCAGTGCTCTACGGTCCCTGTTCGCCAGTACACGATGTCTAACCGGTCTTGGTATGGCTATGGTTCTTCCTTCGCATTTCCACTTCACACTCACAGCACCAGTAGTTGGAAGCTTTAGAAGCGTTGCTACTCAGATCAAATCCGATGACCAGTCTACATTGGAAGCTACTGAGATCTACTGATCGACCCATTCTGCTGTCAATGTTTCTCTACTGATGAAACATCCTGCCTTCTTTTGTACTGGCGTGACATCTAATAGTCAGTTCCGGATTACAAAGGGGTGTCCAGATGTTTTGACCAGGTGATGTAGGACGAGCGAAATTGTGCTACATTCTCTGAAAATTATTTCGAGCAGTTAGTTCATGAGCCCACGTGAATAGTACATGGTTGTGAAAACACACTTGACCTCTTAGCAACAAATAATCCTGAGTTGATAACAAGCACCAAAACCGATTCAGGGATTAGTGAACAAAGGGCTGTCGTAGCGAGAATGAATATTGTAATCCCCAAATCCTCGAAAAATAAGCGAAAAACATACCCATTCAAAAAAGAGGATAAAAGTTCACTTGACGTCTTCCTCAGAGACAATCTCCACCCATTCCATATTCATAATATAAGTGTAGACCAGATGTGGCTTAAATTCAAAGAAATAATTTCAGCAGCAATTGAGAGATTTATACCAAAAAAATTAACAAACGACGGAGCTGATCCTCCTTGGTACACAAAATGGGTTAGAACACTGTTGCAGAAACAACAACGAAACAAACATGCCAAATTTAAACAGACGGAAAATGTCCAAGATCGGCGATCTTTTACAGAAGCTCGAAATTTAGCGCGGACTTCTATGCGAGATGCCTATAACAGTTTTCACAACAAAACTTTGTCTCGAAACCTGGCAGAAAATCCAAAGAGATTCTGACTGTATGTGAAGTATGTTAGCAGCAAGAAACAATCAATGCCTTGTTCCATTGAGTTTCGGGTGTGCAGCCGCAATAAATCTCCTTCTTCTTCTAATATTTCGGCTGTGTAACGTTCAGCCATCTTCAGAGTGAGCCGCAAGACTGCCGCTCCAGTTTTTTTTTTTTTTTTCTTTATTGAATTTCAATTCCCCCCGAAGGGGGCGGGCTGGCAGCAGCTTAGTATTCCGCTCTTCAGCCTACAGACTTTGTTAGAAAGATGAAGAGAATAAATAATAAAAACAGGCGATAAAATCGGAGACTTAAAGAGTAACATGGCGAAAAAAAATCGTGGAACTTAAAACAAAGAACAGAAGGATGATGATGCTAATAAAATACATACGAAGCAGACAGGTAAAACAATAGACAGACAATTAAAAAACACGGCGACAGTCTGGTTTCTGTTCGCAAAAGACATAAAATTCACACCTAGCGACAGCATGGTTTCTGTTCGCAACACGAGAAAGACGAACAACACTGAATAGTCGCTGGAACACTGCACTAAAAAGTTGGCAAATGTGACATACCACAGCCGAGAGCAGGTGGGGGGAAACTGGACAGATGATGGGAAAATAAAAAAGGGGGAAAGGAGAGTAAAAGCGAAGGGGGTGGGGGAGCCGGGAAAGGAGCTGATGGAGGATGAGGACCCATAAGAGGGGTGGGGGGCGCTGGGCAGACGCGACAGGGAGTGGGGTAGGCAGAGGAGGGGAATACAAAAGGACTCGGTGGGGGGGGAGAAGGGAGGTAGGGAGAGGTTTAGTGGGGAGAAAACAGCATGGAAGGGGGCAAGAGGGAGCCCAGGGAAAGGACAGAGTAAAGGAGGGGCAGTGAGGATGAGAGTTGATAGGAGGGATAAATGGAGGGAGAGAGGGCATCATCCGGGAGGGGGAGTTGACGGAAGCCACCTTGGGAAAGGAGATGAAGGATGTGGAGATGGAGGGTAGGGGGGACACAACGGTGAAGGTGTGGCAGGGGGCGGGGATGAGAGAGGAGAGGAGCAACCAGGGGGTGTGGGGGTTCAAGACGGCGGGAGGTGTAGAGGATGCGGATATGTTCGAGGAATAGGAGCAGATGGGGGAAAGGAATGAGATCATAGAGGATCCGCGTGGGGGACGGGAGGCGTATACGGAAGGCGAGACGGAGTGCACGAGGCTCAAGGATCTGGAGGGACTTATAGAATTTGGGGGGGGGGGCAGATATCCAGGCAGGACTGGCATAACAGAGGATGGGATGGATTAAGGATTTGTAGGTGTGGAGGATGGTAGAGGGGTGCAACCCCCATGTCCAGCCAGAGAGGAGTTTGAGGAGTCGGAGGCGGTGCCGCTCCAGTGCTTGCTTCGTCCCTTTATGCTGTTTTACCGCGCGACTGCGCATGCGGCCACAGATGCAAATGCGCCAGAGACGTTGGGCGGCAGAGACGTGCATAATGCGCGAGTTGTATCTATGACTCCGCAGTTTATCTGTGTTGGCATATCGATATATCATTGTGAGCTGCACTCTGATGACGTCTTTGCGAGTTTATTACAGCAAGTGCCGTATTTATCAAGATTGAAACCACTATCTCTGTTAATTAAATTCGTCGTCAAACGAATTTCAATTGCCTCCTTCACTATCGAGTCCCAAAAGGATGATGTAATTGCTAAAATTTCGACGTTGTCGTACAACATACTGTGACCATTATCAATACAGTGCTCTGTCACTGCCGACTTGTCAGGTTGTAAAAGTGGTGTGTACCTCCGGTGTTCTGTACATCTTTCTTGGGCAGTACGAGTTGTTTGTCCGATGTAAGAAAGGCCACATTCACATGGAATTTTGTAAACTCCAGATTTTCGGAGCAGCAAATCATCTTTGACGGAGCCCACGAGTGCAGCTGTCTTGGGTGGAGGACGAAAAATTACTTTTACTTTGTGTCTGCCGAGAATGCGTCCTATTTTTGATGAGAGGCTACCAACATATGGCAGGAAGGCTATCGATTTAAAGGTTTCTTCATCTTCTTCTGCTTTCTTTGTGGCCTCTCTCAGTTTCATTTTGAGTGCCCTCTGTATTTGTTGTGGAGAGTACCCATTGTAAGTGGGAAAGTTCATCTTGCAGACTGCTCTCGTCAGAAATAATATGCGCTCTGTGGGTCAAGTTTCGGAGAACACTCATTGTCTGGGCAGGAGGGTGGCAGCTATTTGCACGTAAATACAGATCGGTGTGCGTCGGCTTCCTATAAACTTCATGTCCCAAAGTGCCATCCTCTCTGCGCCGAATCAAAACATCCAACAATGGAAGGCGTCCCTCCTTTTCAATTTCCATTGTGAACTTTATTTGATCGTGGAGGGAGTTCAGATGTCTTAACAAGTCTTGCAAGTTGTCTTCACCATGGGGCCAAACTACAAAGGTGTCATCAACATACCTCCAGAATACCGTGGGTTTCAAGTCAGCAGATTCAAGTGCCTTCTCCTCGAAGTCCTCCATAAATAAATTGGCCAGCAGAGGGGATAAGGGACTACCCATGGCGACTCCGTCCGTCTGTTCAAAAAATTCGTTGTTAAATAAGAAATATGTGGAGGTCAGAACATGTTTAAATAAAGCTGAAATCTCTTTGTCAAAATTTCTTTCAATAAGTTAGAGAGATTCTGGAAGGGGAACCTTTGTAAATAAAGCCACCCCATCAAAACTAACTAATATATCAGACGGGTTCATCTTCAATGATTTCAGTTTACTAATGAAATCACCCGAGTTTCTTATGTGGTCAGTGCATTTTCCCACAAGAGGCCTCTACAATGATGCCAGATGTATGGCAACGTCATAGGTCGGAGAGCCTATGTTACTTACTATGGGGCGTAGAGGGACATCTTTCTTGTGGACCTTTGGTAGTCCATAAAGTCTAGGAGGCACCGGACCACTTTGTTTCAATCGCCGAACAACTTCTGGTGGAAAGGGAGAATCATTCAGAAGCGAAACAGTTTTCTTGGCCACTCGATTAGTGGTATCCTCCGAATGCGAAAATATTTTGTTGACACCGACCTACCGCACTGCCGCTACGGTCGCAGATTCGAATCCTGCCTCGGGCATGGATGTGTGTGATGTCCTTAGGTTAGTTATGTTTAAGTAGTTCTAAGTTCTAGGGGACTGATGACCTTAGAAGTTAAGTCCCATAGTGCTCAGAGCCATTTGACACCGACCTACATACTCAGAAACGATCACGACGATAAAATAACGGAAATCAGAGCTCGTACGGATAGGTGTTCGTTCTTTCCGCACGCTATACGAGACTGGACTAATAGAGGTCCGGCCGGGGTGGCCGATCGGTTCTAGGCGCTACAGTCTGGAACCGCGCGACCGCTACGGTCGCAGGTTCGAATCCTGCCGCGGGCATGGATGTGTGTGATGTCCTTAGGTTAGTTTAAGTAGTTCTAAGTTCTAGGGGACTGATGACCTCAGCAGTTAAGTCCCATAGTGCTCAGAGCCATTTGAACCAACTAATAGAGAATTGTGAAGGTGGTTCGGTGAACCGTCTGCCAGGCACTTAAATGTGATTTGCAGAATATCCATGTAGATGTAGTTCAGAAAGGGGTTTTGCTCGAGTGAAGAAAACTCCCTTCAATGAAAGATCTATTATGGTATGAGATATTGATATACGGCCAAAGAAGAAGTTCTTGAAAGTGTACGCAGAAGTATATGGAAGTGAAATGTGGACTATAGGAAATACAAAGAAGAAAAAAATGGAAGTATTTGAAATCCAATCTTATCGGATAGTATTGAAAATCAAGTGAACAGAAAAAGAAAAAAACGGAGAAGCTTTAAAAGTAGTAGGTGAGGAGAAAAGTCAATGCAGGACATCTCACTTGAAAGAGGAGCTTAATACTGGGGCATTTGCTATGGAATCGGGGAATAACTAAATTGGCGAGGGACGAGACGCTTGAAAGGAAACTTAGTAGGGGCACGCGAATGAGCAAAACTGATTATAGGGATAAAAATATTTGCACAAGACAGAAAAAATATGGAAGACAGCATGAAACCAGTCAAAAGACCGACCACCGAAAGCAGTAATGGCGGCGTCCTGTCGAGACACTGAGGCACAGCCGGAGTAGGGAGGCCGGCAGGGGGGACTCACATGGTGCGTGTTGTAGAGCCTGGTGGCGATCGTGCGGCAGCGCTCCCTCGCCCCCGCGTTGTCCGCGAACAGCGTCTGGGTCTGCTGCAGCTGCACCAGCAGCCGGTCGAAGCGCCTCTTGTCCAGCGCGAACAGCAGCGCCTGTCCACAAAAGTAATCTCAGTTCGTCCTACTTATCTTGATGGTACAGCGCCCATGTAGAACAACTATTGATTTCCTTTATTAAATCGTTGATTTCATTTATTGCCTTACACTCGTACGCAACAGAATTAGGACGCCTTTACACTGCAGCAGCGCTGGTGACACCTGTATCTCCTGGATGCAGAACTCTAGTCTCTGAGCACAGAACATCTGCATACTGTGCTTTGCATCGACCCCAATGCCAAAAACTTTCCATTGATTTGTACGTGAATAAGGATTATTTACTGTTTCAGAATACACATCTTATGTCACGGACTGCAACTTGCCGAAGCAGGTAATTGTCAGATCAGCAGAATATTGAAACAGCTCGTTAGAACCTACATACATAACCGTGCCCTGATCTACGCTACGAACTGTGTAACTCCTTAGTGGTTTTGTTCCTGAAAACGGTAACAAAGTTTAGGGCTCCACAAATACACTGCTCGACAAAAAAAGTGAAATACGGCTGAGCTGGGTCTGTCACGTTATTTCAGCGTTTACGACATCGGCTCAAGTTTGCCAGGAACTTGGAAGTATGAGCCCAGTTACAAGTATTACATTGCTCTCCCCCTACGCTGGATGCATGCACTCACTCAGTTAGGAAAGATGTGATAACGCCATGTATCCTCACCAGAGGCAAGCTGGTACACAAATGCTGTAACTGGTCCTTGATGTACTGGATACTTGCACTGGGACAGTGCTGACGCCTGAGCTCCTGCCCCACATGTTATATTGGGGATAGATCCAACACATGTTCTATTGAGGACAGATCTGGGCATCTTGCTGACCATGGCAGTATCTCTCCTGAGGCAGGCTGGAACACAACTGCTGTAACTGATCCGTGATGCACTGGGTACTTGCACTGGGACTTGACATCCGAACTAGTCCCACACGTGTTCTATTGGCGATAGATCTGGGGACCTTACAGGGCACAGGAGTAGCTATCCTGAGGCGAGCTGGTACACAACTGTTGTAATTTGTCCTTGATATACTGGATACTTGCATTGGAAAAGGGTTGACGTCCGAGCTAGTCCCATGTATGTTCTATTGGGTACAGATCCAACAGATGTTCTGTTGCGGACAGATGTGGGCACCTTGCAGGTCCTGAGAGTACCTCTCCTATGGCAAGCTGGTACACAACTGTTGTAACTGATCCATGATATACTGGATACTTGCACTGGGACAGTGCTGACGCCTGAGCTCCTACCACACATGTTCTATTGGGGACAGATCCAACACATGTTCTATTGGGAACAGACCTGGGTATCTTGCTGGCCATGGGAGTACCTTCCCTGAGCGAAGCTGCTCCAGAACTGGTGTAACTGCTCCTTGATATACTGGATACTTGCAATGGGTAGAGTTGATGTCCGCGCTGGCCACACATGTGTTCTGTTGGGAACAGATCCAACACATATTCCATTGGGGATAGATACAACTCATATTCTATTGGGGACAGATCTGGGTATCTTGCTGGCCACAGGTATACCTCAAGAGCACACAAACAGTTCATGGAGAGATGTGCCATGTGTTGACCAGTACTGTCCTGTTGAAAAATGGCATCACAATAACGCCACATGAGATACACATGAAGATACAGAATGTCTGTGAGGTATCTTTGTGCCTTCAAAGTTCCCTCAATCACTGCCAGCCATGACATGATGTCATACCCGCTGGCTTCCCACAAAATATCACCGCTGTGCCTCTCGACATTCGCCAACGACAGTCATCTGGGGTGGCGTAGAACCACGATTCACCACTGGACACAGCAATCCATGCTTCCCGGTCTCGTACCTCTCCGAACACAACCGTTCTGATTGCGATCTTAACTACAGCCTACGCATGAGACAGTAATCCCTAGTCCAGCTGTTCCTAGTCTGTAAATAATAGTGCGGGACGATACAGAGTGTTGCAGTGTTGCAGAATGTTTCAATACTTGTTCTCGGATGACAGACTCAAATGTGAAGTGTTTACCACATGCTTGGTGAGCAGTTCAGTGGCCCTCCCTTGTGTGGTCAAACAGCATTTACCAAAATGTTGGCGGCATGTATTCATGCCCTCACGGTCCTATGCAATCCAGTATCGAACCACTGTCACATCCAAATGCCGCACAAATCTGTATATTGCACAAATCGAGCATCCAGCCAAATGGAGACTCACAATGAGGTCCGTTTCAAACTCCGGCTGTCCCACGTCAGTTACCAGCATCTCAGTATCCTTCTCAGTGGTCACTCAAGACCTGGTGCTGTTTACGCGTCTTATGTACCCTACCAGGGCTGATAACTAAATATAAACGCTAAAGCAATCGGCCGTTCTAAACGTCACAGAGAATTGCAGCTCTAATCATTTACATACTCGCCGATAGCTTGTATATATATGAAGTGACATTGACATCCGAGCTGTCTTTTTGGTGCTTCATTTTTTTTTCTTCAGGCAATGCATTTCGCTTGCGTCGTGTCTTTACTGTCAGTATGCTGTACGAAGCTGACAAGTGTTATCACTATGATTCCCAAAATCTGTTATTTTGTACATGCAACTGTGTTGGCAAAATACAGTATATGTAGCATCCATAAGTGCAGATAAGTCCGTGAAAACTCTATATTGAAGCCCTGTTGAAGGTAACATACTGTTGCATTCTATGGATTGGCTACCACGTGGTAACCAATCGATCTATATACAGAATACTACTCATGTCAAAATGAGAAACATTCAGGCAAATGCGAAATTATTCCAAAATCAATAACGTAAATTTTCTCCAAACATTCTAAGCCTGAAACCTCGCTATAAAACAGAATTATTATTAACTGGCATGATAAATGCTAGCAGGAAATGCATTGCTTTCGATGCCATGAATGTAAAAGTGTATTTCGTTTTAGGCTGTTAAAGTTTTCTGTTTGCTACAGGTTCTCGAATTTAATTTATCCAGAACCTTGTAACATATGCTGTAATTGTTGGGGGAGAAATTCACTGCCTCTGGCCATAAATCGAACTTTATCAACGAATAATTTTAATATAGGCAAAAGAACGCAATATCTTCTATTTAAATTTAGGCCAAGTATTTTATACACTGAACCGCCAAAGAAACTAGCATAGGCATGCGTAATCAGATACAGTGGTTTGTAAACAGGCAGAATAAGGAGCTGCTTTTGGCAACGCCTATGTAAGACAACAAGTGTCTGGCGCAGTTGTTAGATTGGTTACTGCTGCTACAATGGCTTATTATCAACATTTAGCCGCGTGGAGTGGCCGCGTGGTTTAAGACGCCATGTCACGGATTGCGCGGCCCTCCCCGCCGGGGGTTCGAGTCCTCCCAAGCGCTTGGCTGTGTGTGTTGTTCTCAGCATAACTTAGTTTAAGTTAGTTTAAATAGTGTGTAAGTTTAGGGACTCATGACCTCAGCAGTTTGGTCCCTTAGGAATTCACACACATTTGAACCTTTTCTTTATCAAGATTTAAGTGATTTTGAACGTGGTGCTATAGCCGGCGCACGAGCGATAGTACATACCGTCTCTGAGGTAGAAATTAAGTAGGGTTTTTCCCCTACGACCATTTCACGAGTATACCGTGAATATCAGGAATCCGGCAAAGCGTCAAATCTCCGATGTCGCTGCGGCAGGAAAAGGAGAGAAGCTACCATATCACCAGTGCAGACTAGGCAGGGAAACAGGTCATCGCAGTGAACAGGTGCGAAAGCCACGAAAGTTCGTTGCACTGAGAAAAATAAAAATTAGTAAAATCCCGCTATACATGTAGGTACTCGTTATGCATCAAAGAAAGGGAGCAATCGATTACAGAAAGCTACAACAGTCAGAGCATTATCTGACGAGCACGTGGGCAGAAGGAAGTAATCACATACAAAATCACGACAAGATGTGAAATCAGCACTCACAAAACAGACAAAATGGAGCAACGAATATAGGTACTCATTCTGTGATGAAAATTTGACACAATTCAATGGTGAGTTTGAGCAGGCACCTCAAAATTATCTAGTGAACACATGGTAGAACATTGACTAACGCACGAAGTACGACACTGACTATTTGGCCACAAAAACCACATCTTAATGAAAAATCACCCTCATTCCAGACTAATATCGAAGGTGTGAACACTCATAAAAACCTTGAAAACAAAACACATCGATCGTATCACAGAATCCAACGAAAACGTGGCTGAAACAAAGACCCAATTACGAAGTCCGCTACCAAATCTGGAAATTTAGAACGCCATAACCGCGCCAAGTGCAAATAGACCCCTTTTATTTATCTAAAACATTTAGGATGAAACAACCTGATAAAATATGTAACTAAGCATGGTTCCCTTGTTTCTTACCACCACACGTGATAGCCAAACGATCTATTGGCAAAATTCTACTGATGTTAAAATCAGAAACACTAAAGCACATCCGTAATTATTCTCAAAATGTGTGACATATATTTCCTCTTAACATTCTCAGCTTAAACCTCGCTATAAAACAAAATTAAAGTATACGAAACTCATTTCAGTACCTGTATCCACATCTCAGACTGTCTACGAGGGACACAACTTGACTTTACCAGCTGCTCGTACGAGAGTGTGTGACGTTCCGATTGTCTAAACTTAGCCCACTCTGGAAGCCAGAGAGCGAGGAGCTCTAAGGCACAGACCATCCCTTCTGTAAACCCTCTTACAAAATCACCTGCCCAACCACACTACGTTGGTCAGACTGCTCTTGCAGACTACAAAAGTCCCCTCACCCACGAGAAAATACATCCATCTCACACACTCAAATAAGATATATGGAATTTAAGCACAAACGTGCGGAATGGATCTGAGGTGTCCCTTTTAAATTATATGTAGGTGGCAATCCACACATTAATATCAGTTTATATTTAATAACTACGTCATTTGTTCATATGTAAGTAGTAGAACAAATTTCATATGGCCCCTCTCTCCATTGTTGCCAAAATTTATTCAAGATGATGGAGCCAAGATGGCAGCGATAGATATGGCAACATCGCAATGATGTCATGGTGGTAAGTTCAAATTTTGGCGAGAAAATAGGTCAATTGGGCTACCTCCACTAACCTATACCACTCCCTCCCCCCTCCCCTCCCCCCCAGAAAATGGCAGGAAATTCAAATTCCAGCAGGACATTGCAACCCACTGCGGCTACCTCCACTAATCTAAGAAAATGGCGGGAAAATAGCTCACTTGGGATAACTCCACTAACCTAGGAATTGGCAGGAAAAGGGCTCATCCTTGTGCTGGATAGGATGGACGTAAGTCTTTATTTTCAGTCTTTATTTAAACAATTAGAGGCAGTATGTTCATCAAGAGGTCTGGAGCCCAACTGACCTAGTACACAGTACCGCCACTAAAGGGCGCCATCGTCCCTCCTGTGACATATTCCAAGATGGCGGCCTAGGGTGCACAATGGTGGGAAAAGGACTCAGCCTGCACTAAGCTGCTAGAGAGAGGAAGGAGTGTACTTTATTTATTTTGGAACAATTTATTTAGGGATGAATTTCTTGTAGTTTATTTATTACACTGATACAAAACACTCGCCGTGAGATGCTTGAGGTCGCAGTAAATAGTCTACAGACCTGCAAACTGCTCATAAATAATGCAGTACACTGATGTGCAGAGACGTAAACAACTCGTAAATTACCGAAATAATGCAGCACACAGCATACGGACGTGCAAAATACTTTTAGATCACCAAAATAATGTATGTGATGTGGAAAATACTTGTAGATCACCAAAATAATATATATGTAACGCTACGCAAACACGCTCACATAGCTCAAACACCCGAAAAAATGCAGTGCACAAACATTCATTGCACATGAAAAACGCAATGTTACAGTGAACTGTTCCAACACGGCCATGCACTTTGCAGAGCCTGCCATATGCAAGCCAGCACTGGAGCGGGAGCTATTGGTATCACGCCGTTGTCAATGGCAAGTGAAAGTCATGTCTATTTTCGGGTATAGAGTTAAGAGTTCTTCAAGTGTTATAGTGATGTCACATGTCTATGTAAATGAGTGCCAAGTCACCTTCTGGACCACACGCGTGTGTTCACCATTGCTGGCACGATTCCTCTGTTTACCTGCGGTCCAGCGAAGACCTAATTGCTGAGTGACTCATCCTTGCAGATGCTGCAGAAATCTGTTCCATTGCTTCGCAGAATAGCCCAGGGTGCACTGTTCCTAGTGATCCTAATGGGACACTCGAGATGCTCAGGCCACATATGTGATTACCCAGCCACCACGCGTATCTGCCGGTCCAGTGAGGCGTAATTTCCAAGCAAGAGATGTCTGCACAGCTACTCACCTGTGTAGGTGTAGTAAAATGTTTTACTGATGTCTCATGTCTATGTAAATAACAACCAAGCCCCCCTCTGGACGTGCAATAGAAATCTTCTGCAATGCTTTCAGAAACTGTTAACGAAAATAGTCCAAAATGACACTGAATCCATTCTTCCAGATGCTCCTAGTGGCAGAGCTTGTCCATCACATGGTAGTCCCTCACGGAAATCGTAAACTGTCCCAGAATTAGTTAATGGTCGCTTTTCTAGGAGTTTTCGTAATATCTCAGCTTGTCTGCATGGAAATTCTTACCCTAACAGAAACTGTTTATGGAAATAGCCAAATGTATTTGTCCTGATGGTCCTAACTTGGCACCCCATCCATCATGTGTTACCCTTCCTGGAAATCGTTAAGTCCTGCTTTCAACAAACATCTCAGAAACGGTAAACGTTCTCACTGCTATGTACAGGCTCCTATGTCCCGGCACAAAGGATGTCTTGTGAATGAATGGAGCAATGGAGCACTATGATTGGCTCTTATTGAATTTACCCCCCTCCTCCCAAACTACTGATGCCGCCAATGTGGAAGCAGTGTCCACTGTTTTTTTTTTTTTTTCTTTCTACAGATGAGACTTTCAGTGGCAAAAACTATTTTGTACAGATCACCATATTGCACCGACAATTAAACCCTGCAAAGTGGCCTACAGATCATAAGATACAGTAAGAATTTTACTCAATTACACTTCTCTCCACTGAGGGCTGGAGCTTGAATATTAGAGAGTGAAACTGATCTCCAACACGGCAGTATATCACTGTGTATTGTGTCGATGTAGTAAACATACAATTCGTATCCTGAACGATACAAAATTTCATTTTCAAATCATTTGTATAGCTACCAACCGCCAGACACTTGTTATATACCGTGAAGACAGACAGCATAAGCACAGGCACCATAGGTATACTCCTCACTGAGCTAAATATTTCCTGTGAGGTCAGCCAGTCATCCACCCCTGATGCATGACCAGAGCGCCCTCAGTGGACTGATATCACACTCCAAACTGTTCTACAAATTCGGGGCTGACTCGCCTCCACACAAACGCATTACTGTTTCTGGTCCTGACCTGCTTGCTTGCTTGCTTTTCTACACCAACCTCAAGAACATATGTAATTCCACTTGGTTTGCCACAGTAATATGCCATTTTTGCGATACTTCTCAATATGCTCACAGCAATATCGCTTGCACACTATAATTCTGAAGACATAGACTGGAAATTATTTCTCTAGAAACCCGAAACTTTAGCAAGGTGAAGTGTGGTGTAAATCACTGAGTAACTAGAAACGTATCCCATCTACAAAGACCTTTACATGAAACCTCGAAAAAAATAGAGGAAACTGATGTTTTCACTCGCAAATACTGATTTCGGTGATACAACAGATTCCAAATCATCCATGTAATTTACAAAGTCAACTAAGGTGTTTCTCATGTCTAGAGAACCAGCAAACGTGTCCTTCACACGTCTTTCACCTGCTAGATGCATGCAACACACACCACAGTCGATGCTCTTTGAACCAAATAAAGATGGGGAAATGTCAGAAAGCAGTCAATCAGACAATTTACTTGGGGGGGGGGGGGGGGAATAATGGTCTAGCGGCGCAAACACATGTCCGTATTGAATCTTCTCAAATTTCCATACAATCACGAAAGCTGTCCAAGACATACTAAGTATTAGTTCGCTACTTGGCTGTCTAGAGGACAACATGGTTAAGTCAGCTACATTCCTGCATCTCAACAGGCCTTTCCATTTGGACAGCTCCTGCCATTAACGGGAAACATGAATCATTCCAGCCACAAGCCACCACTGGCGCGCCATGCACTGTAAGACATAATCGTCCTAGGAAATCAGTCACATATATATTTGATTGCTATACTTACAATTAAATGTTTCGATTGCTATCTCAGTTGAATGACATTTGACAATGAGCGAAGTATCTGAAATACACTCTCCCAATGGCTGTGGCTCTGGAAATAGAAATATCTGTACCATTCTTAAGACCTGACATACTCTTCTCATTGCTATCACAGTATCCCACATCAAATCCATACCTTCCTTACAACTGGACATAGTCATTTCCTTTGCACATGTCAGAACACAAACATATACTTCATAAGCCTGATGCTTAAGGCAAACCTATCATGCATCCCCTACTACTAAGTATAAAACTTGGCTATTAACTGATTGCCTGCGATACAAAGTAATACTAACCAGAAATCAGCGATGGGTGGATATGTCTCATAAGTTTTTCTTGAGAGTGGTACCACCGTCTCTTAGAAAGAAAGGTGTAATCGTCTTACAAACCACCAGATATTAAAAAACACGATCGCAACAACTACTTTATATTACTGTCACAAGCGGCCTTGGTTCTACAGGGACATACTAGCTTTATAAATCGAGGTATGTCATTACTTCCGAATGAAATGGTTTTTCCAGACAAATACCGCGATACTGAATATGGACGGTGATCACCAAAGTGTATATTATCAGACCAACAGTGCGGTTACATGTCGCAGACTGTGCAACCTCGTAATAAAATTATCAAATTTAGAGAGTGATTCGGCTAAGGAAAATGGTATGAAACCAGTACTTGCAACTCCCTCACACCGCCGCTAGATATTTCTCCAGTATTTGTAACACATTGTGTCTCAATGCCACGTCAGAGGCTCGGTATTATATCGACTGGGTTATCGGTGATGGTTGATTGATAAGGTTCACAAATAGTAGATGGCGTGCTTATTGAGGTCACAAGAAATATACACTAGCTTCTCAGACCTCTAGTGCTACGTTTTCCGGTAGAAATGATATCTTTGATTTGGAATCAAGTCTTTCCATTCAACCACATACCTGCATTGTATCCGATGGAGAATTCCTTTAATGATTACAGCCACTAGTAAATTATATTTCTGGCACTCTCATATCTCGAAATGAGTCACCTTTTTCGTACCTGTCTGCTACAGTAAAATTTTAGATAGTCCCTATGCCTCTTGCAACTGCTGCCATTTCTGCAGCTTTGCGATTTGATCGTTCCAATTTAAGTCGGAACTGAGCAAAAGTTGGAGAGAGCTATGTCCACCACCTTCTGCAACCCATGTAGAAACAGAGTGACCCGAGTTTGTGCGACAGGACCGTGTTTTGACCATTTAGTGGAAATGGGAACAAGCTGCAGTAGCTCCACCAACAGTGTACGATGTGTAAGGTCAGTGCCAAATGTAGCCTGCTATTGCAACACGAGGTAGTTTAAAAGACAGTATGGGAACTGGGAGAAGGACGAGGATTATGCTACTGCGTTGTGATGCGTACCCAAACTTCATACAGATACTGCAATCCAAAGCAGATCCGTGTCCCTCAAGTCCCATTCACATCTAGCACAGTGTTGTTACTGCCGCTACCACAGCACATCACACACCCTGGATGATTTTAAATAAAAGACAGTTACAACATAAGGAAACTGGAAGAGTTTGGCCACATTGTGGAGCGTTTCCAAACTGCTGTCCTAAGGTGATTGACGTCCTCTACATTCAAACTCATCTGTCACAGTCACAGAATAGCCGATGGCTCTGCATTTCATTTCGACTGATTCCTCATACTGCAATCATGTACGTGATCACTGTTTTGCCGCTAGCCATCCCCAGAAGGTGTTGCCTCTCCACCAAAACTCTTTCTCCATCTCAAACAAGCGATGTCAGTCAATCATTATGTGGTACCCAACAGCGTACCAGTGGACAGATGGGGTGGAAAAGACACTGTCGATGTACTGTAGCCGGCCGGCGTGGCCGACTTGTTCTAGGCGCTACAGTCTGGAACCGCTCTACCGCTACGGTCACAGGTTCGAATCCTGTCTCGGGCATGGACGTGTGTGATGTCCTTAGGTTAGTTAGGTTTAAGTAGTTCTACGTTCTAGGGGACTGATGACCTCAGATGTTAAGTCCTATAGTGCTCAGAGCCATTCGAACCATTTTTTTATGTACTGTAATGATAAGCATCACAGTTGATAGTGCGAACAATTTTATCAATCTTACAGTAATTTCAACACCGACCAATGATGCAACAGATGTTACCCAATTTCCGTATAAGCACTAAACCTTGCGAATGTGAATAGATGACTGTGCAGTATGTCCATTCTTGATAATTCACGAACATATACATCCTCAAAGTATACCAGACAGTGCTCTACATATTTTTAGCACCTCTAGCATAGTGCATAATTTACAGCCTATCTGTATGCAAATGAGTGTTATAGAGCATTCTCATAGTCTTAGGATAAAATTAGAGACTGAAAGACCCCCTCGCACTGTCTTTGACCAACCCGCTCCGCAGCACCATTACCTGCTGATCAGAAGTAGACCGCTACATCCCGTGTCTCATGAATGAATGAAGCTTGACGAGTCCTTGCCCATCAATGTGCACAAGATTTCTCCAGACCTGCCCCTGTCGAGGAGGTTAGCACTCCTTATCGGTGTATAGTAATAGATTTGAAAGTGCTGTGATGTAATAGCAAACGGTTAAGAAGAACAAGAAACAGGTGGTTTTTATATATGATGGAGCTCCAGGCAGATGGAGTTCAAGGCAATTTACGTAAATCAACCTCGCCATCAATTTTAAAGTAGTGTTCTAGTGTCTGGGATCAGTAGCAGGAGGGTACTGGTAAGAGGGAACATAAACACACGCACTCCTAAGGCTACACAGTTCTGCACTTAAAACAGGCAATACTGTTATATCGCTTCAGTTTCCGACCTACCAGTCATGTGGAATGCAGCGATGCTAACATTCCAATGTGAGAAACATATTTCCAGCGCATGACATACATCCTTCCTACAGGTTTCTCTACGATAAACAATGGTAACAAACTGTAAAATGAAAAAACTACTTCCTTAAAATATCGATTCTGTGTGATACGTGCACAATGTAGCTTTCCAGACATTATAGCGACCACTGTTCACATCCAATCACGGTTCAGAAATTATACTATTCTCAAATCAGTCCTGTATAAAGTGATCGTTAGTATCGGAGAGCTGGCCGTGGTGGCCGAGCGGTTCTAGGCGCTTCAGTCCGGAACCGCGCGACTGCTACGGTCTCAGGTTCTCGAAAACTGACATACGGTCGGGAGAGCGGTGAGCTGACCACATGCCCCTCCATATCCGCATACAGTGACGCCTGTGGGCTGAGGAGGACGTGGAGGGCGGTCGGAACCGTTGGATCTTCATGGTCTGTTCGGGAGGGGAGAGAGTTGACCTGTGCATAGACATATGGTCCCACATGCTTCTGTCAAGAACTTGTAGAATCAGCGCCAAGCAGAATCTTTTTTGTACTGTTTGAAAACTCACTTAAACGGGTAGTCATAATGTTTTGGCCCATCGGTGTAAGCCAGAAGGTGTCTGCAGCTGGGAGGTTATTCGATTGTTCTCAGTCATACAGGAATATGCCACGCTCCACTGTCACTCTGTTCGCGGCCGCTTGAGTCTCAGGTGAAGTTGATAATGACTGACGTTATTGTCTTTCGGTCGAATGATATACCGTGTACAACTGTTGAAACAGCGTAAAAGTTAACATACTTGGGTTATGAATTGATCTCGAAACGCATATTTCGCTGTCCGTGGTGCGTTTTGTGCTCCGCACGCAATGTTACAGAAAACTATGTGGTAAGTGTCCCAGATCTTTCTCCACTTTTAAGGCGAGCAATTAATTTTTCCTAAATGGAAACAAAGAAATAATCTCTGAACTGTTTCGGGTGCTGAGAACAACAGGACAAGGTTAAATGATTTTCAGACTCATTCTTGTGCGTGTGATCATTGATCGTAATACACTGTTTCGTTAAATGACAGTAGACTTTTATTTATTGTCGTGGTTCCTGACTCCTTTGCATTATTCTCAGGGTTCTAGAACATTTTATTTCACTGTAGGCGAGCTGAGAAGTGGACCTGTGCAATGAAGGCTATGAACGACACGTTCTCAATCGTTTTCTGGCTTTCCATACAAATAGTTTTCGCAACCTTGTAAAAGGCTGTGGTGTCTAAAAATCGTACAACGCTACTAAACATTTCAACTCGTAAACCAGAAGAAACAACCGATTTTACCCGCCACCCCACAACCTGACGATCCTTCCATACAAACCCAGACATCTGTAAAACGTAATAGTACACTTTGATTGTGAGCAGGAACCAAACACTGAATGTGTACAAAGCTTCGTATTGAATATCATCATAAAAGTAACAAAGCTCTGTTAAATATGACTACATCTGTAGTAGTATATGACACATCTGTACCTGTTAAGAATGGTTCAAATGGCTCTGAGCACAATGGGACTTAACTTCTGAGGTCATCAGTCCCCTAGAACTACTTAAATCTAACTAATCTAAGGACATCACACACATCTATGCCCGAGACATGATTCGAACCTGCGACCGTAGCGGTCTCGCGGTTCCAGACTGCAGCACCTAGAACCGCTTGGCCACTCCGGCCAGCTGTACCTGTTAAGATAAGGTATTTATGTAGGTATTTATTTACAAGACCACTGAGGGATTAGGCCTTACTCCTGTTCCGATGGGCTAACTGCCGCATATAAGGCGGTACGAGGAGCCATCTATGAGCGTGGGACGTGTGATCAGCACGCCGGCAATAGCTTCAGCCGTGAATCCTAATTATGCCGCTGCTCCTATATTCAAGTTGGACTTGCTAAGTGAACTCCAGAAAACGTATTCGCCATTGCGAATGTGAACGACCATAGGCTGTACATTGGCATTACGACGATGAAAATTTGTGCTGAACCGGTACTCGAAACGGAATTTCGCGCTTTACGTGAACGGACGCCTTAACTGCTTCGACTAACCTCGCTTGAATCACGGCCGCCAGACCAAAACTTCCATATCTCGTCGCCTGTATGACACAACCTGCACTCGTACTTTATGTATATTCCGTCAAGGAAGTACATATGCATTGGGAGTTGAGACCTCGGTATTGGAGAACAAATACGAAATAGTAGTGGCTGTATTAATAACAAGTATGGTGCAGTGTTCCTTCGGACATACACGAATGTCCATATGGAAGTTTAGGTCTGGTGACTTGCCTAAATCGCCCCAAGCGAAAGCCGGGGTGGTTCCTTTGAAAGGGACTGCCGATTTCCTTCCCCATTCTTCCCTAATCCGAGCTTAAGCACCGTCTCTAACGACCTCGTTGTCGACGGTACGTTAAACTCTAATCTCCTCTTCCTCCTCAGTTTAGATCTGGCCGTGATTCGCGCTCGTATGGCCTAAAGGGTTAAGAAAGGAACATTACGTCATGTTTCTCGATAACACAGGCGCTGTTGTTTGATAAGCGATCTCTGTACCTCAGAAAAAATACGAGGACGTACCAGGTATCAAAGCCAGGTCCTTCCGCACCAAAGGCAACTGCGATAACAATTCAGCTACGGAGGTAGTCAAGATATTAATTTAATGTAGATATTAATGTAATACAATGTTGTTATTAATGTAATGAATAATGATAAATCAGTATTAAACTTTTCTGAAACGTCGTTTGCCAGAAAAAGACAGAAAATGTTAGTAGGCAGATATTTAACTACACCCTAAAAATGTGTTGGAAGTTCAGATGAGACTCTAGTAATACGGGGTGTTAAAAAGTTCCGTATGATTGTTCGACGCGGGTGCCGTATGACGCAGTGAATATACCGAAATGAAACTCAGTGAAATACAAGTTATTAATTTATTGGATATTCATTTTTACTTACAAATTTTCACGTTAAATGAATTACTTTTGAATGCATTACGGGAACAGCAGTGATCATTGTCTTATAAATAATTACTATTAAAAACAGTCTTGATCACGATTTATTTAACAAGATGACCGGTTTCGACCACTACTGTGGTCATCTTCAGACCTACAAGTTGTATACAATGCTCTAATTAGAGGGCTACATACATTAAAGAAAATACATAAAGTTATAAAGCTATAAAACGTTGAATTGCCATTGAGTAGGAACCTCTTACTGTTGGAGAATCACTACTGGAGAAACCAGTACACGTCTTACTATATATAATGGAGGCTCCACCCACTTCTGACTGCATGATGTCATTATTAACCAATGAGTTATAAGTCGAATTACAATTTAAAATTTCTTAGTTAAAACAACATTGTCAAGAATTAGAAATAAATACACACACATCATGCAGTCAGAAGTGGGTGGAGCCTCCAATATATATAGTAAGACGTGCACTGGTTTCTCCAGTAGTGATTCTCCAACAGTAAGAGGTTCCTACTCAATGGTAATTCAACGTTTTACGGCTTTATAGCTTTATAACTTTATGTATTTTCTTTAATGTATGTAGCCCTCTAATTAGAGCATTGTATATGTTGTGTCTAGACAAGACAGCCTAGACACAATGAGAGGAAGCCGAAAGGCACGCGCTAAGCTAAAGCAGGATGGCGTGAGGTCTGAAACAGGATACGTAATGAGTGCTTTAAAGAAAAGTACGTAGCTTCTGGAATACTTAACTTTAATCCATCCTTTTGGTACATCTGGAGATTGTGGCGATACAAGTGAGACTCTTTAGATACATGCAATGTTACTAATGGCGCCTTGCTAGGTCGTAGCCATTGACTTAGCTGAAGGCTATTCTAACTATCTGCTCTGCAAATGAGCGAGGCTTCGTCAGTGTGCATCGCTAGCTACGTCGTCCGTACAACTGGGGCGAGTGCTAGTCCGTATCTCGAAACCTGCCTTGTGGTGGCGCTCGGTCTGCGATCACACAGTGGCGACACGCGGGTCCGACATGTACTAATGGACCGCGGCCGATTTAAAACTACCACCTAGCAAGTGTGGTGTCTGGCGGTGACACGACATTCCTCCCCAGCAAATCGGCGAACGGTCGTGTTATAAGGCTTCCGCCCGCCGTGGGGAGGACCCCATGTTGACGTATGCGATGAGGTGGGGAGCCTAACAACAGGCGAGGCTGTGCCACCCGCACCCGGCCATTCGGTCCGAGGGGATCTAGGAAACGCCTGAAAACCTAGTCCCGGGTGCACGTCAACATGCGGTGTATGCGCCCGTAAAGAGACAGGAGGGGCCGAAGGGTCGACCTCCATTGCGTCGGGGTAGCCGACGCGCGATGACGTCATGTGGTCCGGAGCGGGCAAGAGTTCCATGGCGGAGGACAGCTGGTCACGGGAAGCGATCGGCGGCGTCTGACCCAGGGAGGCGCTTGGCGGCTGCAGCGAAGCGTCCACTGCGGGCGGCGCCGGCTGGAGGACAGGCGGCGGCGGCGGAGGCGGCAGCGGCGCGTCGCCATGGGGCAAAATGGAAGGCATCGTCGGTAACACCTGGGGATGAGGCGAGCCAGTAGATGGGTCCCCAGGGCGCTGACCGGACGGCACCGTCGCTGAAAGCAGACGGGCAGCGGCAGAACCCGTGCGACTACAGAGGCGCAGCTGATTGAGATGCCGACGCACCTCACCAGAGGCCCCCAAAACCAAATACATCGCGCGGCCGAGGCAGCGAAGTATGCGCCCTGCGAGCCAACGCCGTGAACCTCGATAGTTGCGATAGAATACAACGTCGCCTGGAGCAAAAGCAGAAGTCTGCCGCTGCACAGGAACCTGATGCGGCGGGTGCAGCAAAGACAACAAGGTTCGATGAGGACGACCGTGGAGCAACTCAGCCGGCGAGCGACCATCTCGGGGCTGAGAGCGATACGATGACAAAAAGAGCAACAACGCGTCCTCCCGAGAGTGCGACTCTTTCAACTTCAACATCTGTGACTTGAAAGTCCGGACCAATCGTTCAGCGCAACCGTTTGACTGAGGCGAGAACGGCGCGGATGTCAGATGTTGAATACCATTGGCCTGGCAGAATGACTGAAATTCTGCGGACATGAATTGTGGGCCATTGTCGGACACAATCGTCTGCGGAAGACCTTCAATGCAAAAGATAGCAGACAACGCTTGGATGGTGGCAGTTGACGTCGTGGATGACATCCGGACAACAAAAGGAAAATTACTGAAGGCATCTACCAGAACCAACCATCTAGCATTCCAGAATGGACCAGCAAAATCGATGTGCAAGCGTTGCCAAGGGGAAGTGGCTTTTGGCCATGCAAAGACTTTCCGCGGCGGTGCGGATTGTTGTTCGGCACACGCCATGCAAGAAGAACACATATTCGTAATCGCAGCATCGATTCCGAACCAAGTACAGTGCTGACGAGCAAGTTGTTTCGTTTGCACTGTATCCCAATGTCCTTGGTGAAGAAGCCGTAAAACAAAGGACTGTAACGAACGTGGGACCACGACTCTGGACTGATCATTATCAGAACGCAACAACAAAACACCACGTCGAACAAAAAGTCTCTCCTTGTGAGCAAAAAATCGGCGAACCAACGGATCCTCGATCCGAGACTTTGACAAAGGCCATTGCGTAGCAACAAAACGCAAAACGGTAGCAAGGACCGGGTCAGCAGCTGTGGCTGTAGCTACACGACGAAAATCAATCGGAAACGATGCGACCACGTCATCAGTTTCCGAATCAATGAACATGCAAGCAAGTTCGGAAGAATCGAATGCTCTATCCTCAGCAACAGGCAAACGGGACAACGCATCGGCGTTTCCGTGCTTAGCAGTGGACCGATACAAGATATCGTAGCGGTACTGCGAGAGGAAAATAGACCAGCGAATGAATTTCTGCGCTGTACGTGGAGATACAGGCTTGTTTGGATGAAAAAGCGATGTCAAAGGTTTGTGGTCTGTGATGATGGTAAAGTGACGACCATACAAGAAATCATGGAACTTAGTAACACCAAACACGAGAGCCAAAGCTTCTTTCTCGATTTGTGAATAATTTCCTTGCGCAGACGAGAGCAATTTGAACGCAAAGGCAATAGGGCGATCATGCGACCCATCTCTGTGCGCAAGCACAGCACCGATCCCGAAATCCGATGCATCGACCATCAACAAAAGGGGTTTCTGGGGATCGAATGGCGTAAGGCAAGTATTAGAAAGCAACGCCGATTTCAACTGGCGAAAGGCGCGTTCGCATTCCGTCGTCCAGACGAACGGAACACCTGTGCGGCGTAAGTGATGAAGCGGAGCTGAAATGGAAGAGGCATTGCGCACATTCACTCACACCTTGTGATTCTAAATCGTGTAATGTTCTTGCGACCTCAGCACGCAATGCGTGGGGAACATTGCGCGCTCTGAAAAATTTCGGTTGCGCGTTTACTTTCAGTTCCAAATGTGCTTCATAGTTCTTAGCGCAACCAAGGCCTGGTGCAAAAATGTCTGCAAATTCTTCACACAGACGAGAAACACTGTCTGAAGGCACAGTCTGATTCACTGATAGGACCTGATTTACTATAGACATGTTAAACAACTGAAATAAATCTAAACCAAACAAGTTCACTGGAGTAGGAGAACGAAGATCGTAATATGACACAAGTTTTGTTTGTCCCTTATATGTGGCAGGAAGGGTGCACTGTCCGAACACAGGGATCTGCTGTCCTGAATAACTTTTTAACTGAACATTTGCGGCACGCAACGGAGGTTTGGCCAGTTGTTTGTACGTGTCGTGATTGATTAATGAAACAGCAGCTCCGGTATCGAGCTGGAATGCTATCACGTGGCCATGAATGTCCAAATCGACAAAATGTTTATTGTCCGGCTGACGACAAGAGCGACTGTCTCGTGCAATTTGAACTGACACTGGTACAGAAGCACTTGCGACTTGACGCGATTTTCGGCGACGTCGACGCACAGTATTTGTGGGACGAACACAGTCACTGTTAGAGACAGTGGCACTGGACGAAGTGGAATTAACTACATGAATGTCCATGGGCGAAGGTTCACGAGCCTGAGTATTCTTGGTTCGATTCTGGCGTGAAGCAAAGGGCCTGGAATGGTTGTGATTGTCTGATCTGAGCTTTTTCTGGCAAACACTTTGAACATGTCCTTTCTTATTACAGAAAAAGCAAATAGCTTGGCGTGACGGGCAATTTTCACGCAAATGTCTAGTAGCACACCGCGGGCATGATTTCACAGCATTTGTATGCTGTCGCGGCACACCTGGTTTAGAGCGTGGCGGCAGCTGCGCGGACGTGTGCGAGGGCAGTTTATCGGTCCGTGCAGCGCGCCCAGCGGGCAGGTTAATGTTACACACGGCTGGCGAAGTTGCAAATGATTCCTGAGCAAAGTCAAGCGTGTCTTGTCTATCCAATATGTCTATCACTTGTTGCAGGGAGGGATTGACGAGTTTCAAAATCTGTTCCTGTATGCGAACATCAGAAACGTTCTGTGCTATTGCATCACGTACCATAGTATCTGAATAAGGGAGTCCACATTCACACTCAAAAGCACAATCCCTTGTAAGGCCTTGCAATGTTGCAACCCACTCCCTATTAGTTTGACCGGCCATACGTTTTGTACGAAAGAAAGTATACCTTTTTGCAACGACATTCACTGTTTCTTTGAAATAGGCATCCAATGCCGACAAAATTTCTTCGTAGGACAGAGTTGCTACGTCACGTCGGGGAAACAATTTCACTATCACACGGTGGGTGGACACACCGACACAGGATAATAAGTGATGTGTTGGCAAATGTGCCAACACCTTGTATATAGAGGAGGCCGAAATGCATGCTATCTAACGCAGACGGGCGTGAATTCTGGAACAGGATAAGTAGTGAATTCTAATAAGAAAAGTATGCAGCTCCTCGAATACTTATCTTTTATTCCTATGTGTGAATACAGCATTCTTGATGAGACATTTCATACGATAACTATCAAACTATGTAAGGCTAATGGCGCCTTGCTAGGTCGTAGCCATTGACTTAGCTGAAGGCTATTCTAACTGTCTCTCGGCAAATGAGAGAAGGCTTCGTCAGTGTAGTCGCTAGCAAAGTCGTCGTACAACTGGGGCGAGTGCTAGTCCGTATCTCGAGACCTGCCTTGTGGTAGCACTCGGTCTGCGATCACACAGAGGCGACACGCAGGTCCGACATGTACTAAATGGACCGCGGCCGATTTAAGCTACCACCTAGCAAGTGCGGTGTCTGGCGGTGACACCACATCCCTACCCCGCAAATCGGCGAACGGTCGTGTTATAAGGCTTCCGCCCGCCGTGGGGAGGACCTCATGTTGACGTATGCGATGAGGTGGGGAGCCTAACAACAGGCGAGGCTGTGCCACCCGCACCCGGCCATTCGGTCCGATGGGAGCTAGGAAACGCCTGAAAACCTAGTCCAGGGTGCTCGTCAACATGCGGTGTATGCGCCCGTAAAGAGATAGGAGGGGCCGAAGGGTCGACCTCCATTGCGTCGGGGTACCCA
This sequence comes from Schistocerca americana, assembly GCF_021461395.2. Taxonomy (NCBI): domain Eukaryota; kingdom Metazoa; phylum Arthropoda; class Insecta; order Orthoptera; family Acrididae; genus Schistocerca; species Schistocerca americana. The sequence continues at coordinate 118,734,324 of NC_060119.1, forward strand.
ACGCGCGAATACGCCATGTGGTCCGGAGCGGGCAAGAGTTCCATGGCGGAGGACAATTGGTCACGGGAAGCGATCGGCGGCGCGTGACCCAGGGAGGCGCTTGGCGGCTGCAGCGAAGCGTCGAATGCGGGCGGCGCCGGCGGGAGAACAGGCGGCGGCGGCGGCGGCGGCGGCTGCTGCGGCGGCGCGTCGCCATGGGGCAAAATGGAAGGCATCGTCGGTAACACCTGGGGATGAGGCGAGCCAGTAGATGGGTCCCCAGGGCGCTGACCGGATGGCACCGTCGCTGAAAGCAGATGGGGAGCGGCAGAACCCGTGCGACGACAGAGGCGCAGCTGATTGAGATACCGACGCACCTCACCAGAGGCCCCCAAACCAAATACATCGCGCGGCCGAGGCAGCGAAGTATGCGCCCTGCGGACCAACGCCGTGAACCTCGATAGTTGCGATAGAATACAACGTCGCCTGGAGCAAAAGCAGGAGTCTGCCGCTGCACAGGAACCTGATGCGGCGGATGCAGCAAAGACATCTAGGTTCGATGAGGACGACCGTAGAGTAACTCAGCCGGCGAGTGACCATCTCGGGGCTAAGAGCGATACGATGACAAAAAGAGCAACAAGGCGTCCTCCCGAGAATGCGACACTTTCAACTTCAACATCTGTGAAGAATTTCTTTGCGCAGACGAGAGCAATTTTGACGCAAAGGCAATAGGGCGATCATGCGAGTCAACTTTGTGCACAAGCACAGCACCGATCCCGTAATCCGATGCATCTACCATCAACAAAAGGGGTTTCTGGGGATCGAATGGCGTAAGGCAAGTATTAGAAAGCAACGCCGATTTCAACTGGCGAACAGCGTGTTCGCATTCCGTCGTCCAGAGAAACGGAACACCTGTACGGCGTAAGTGATGAAGCGGAGATGAAATGGAAGAGGCATTGTGCACATTCACTCACACCTTGTGATGCTAAATCGTGTAATGTTCTTGCGGCCTCAACACTCAATGCGTGAGGAACATTGCGCGCTCTGAAAAATTTCGGTTGCGCGTTTACTTTCAGTTCCAAATGTGCTTCATAATTCTTAGCGCAACCAAGGCCTGGTGCAAAAATGTCTGCAAATTCTTCACACAGACGAGAAACACTGTCTGAAGGCACAGTCTGATTCACTGATAGGACCTGATTTACTATAGACATGTTAAACAACTGAAATAAATCTAAACCAAACAAGTTCACTGCAGTAGGAGAACGAAGAACGTAATATGACACAAGTTTTGTTTGTCCCTTATATGTGGCAGGAAGGGTGCACTGTCCGAACGCAGGGATCTGCTGTCCTGAATAACTTTTTAACTGAACATTTGCGGCACGCAACGGAGGTTTGGCCAGTTGTTTGTACGTGTCGTGATTGATTAATGAAACAGCAGCTCCGGTATCGAGCTGGACGAAGTGGAATTAACTACATGAATGTCCATGGGCGAAGGTTCACGAGCCTGAGTATTCTTGGTTCGATTCCGGCGCGAAGCAAAGGGCCTGGAATGGTTGTGATTGTCTGATCTGAGCTTTTTCTGGCAAACACATTGAACATGTCCTTTCTTATTACAGAAAAAGCAAATAGCTTGGCGTGACGGGCAATTTTCACGCAAATGTCTAGTAGCACACCGCGGGCATGATTTCACAGCATTTGTATGCTGTCACGGCACACCTGGTTTAGAGCGTGGCGGCAGCTGCGCGGACGTGTGCGAGGGCAGTTTATCGGTCCGTGCAGCGCGCCCGGCGAGCCGGTTAATGTTACACACGGCTGGCGAAGTTGCAAATGATTCCTGAGCAAAGTCAAGCGTGTCTTGTCTATCCAATATGTCTATCACTTGTGGAAGGGAGGGATTGACGAGTTTCAAAATCTGTTCCTGTATGCGAACATCAGAAACGTTCTGTGCTATTGCATCACGTACCATAGTATCTGAATAAGGGAGTCCACATTCACACTCAAAAGCACAATCCCTTGTAAGGCCTTGCGATGTTGCAACCCACTCCCTATTAGTTTGACCGGCCGTACGTTTTGTATGAAAGAAAGTATACCTTTTTGCAACGACATTGACTGTTTCTTTGAAATAGGCATCCAATGCCAACAAAATTTCTTCGTAGGACAGAGTTGCTATGTCGCGTTGGGGAAACAATTTCACTATCACACGGTAGGTGGACACACCGACACAGGATAATAAGTGAGGCTGCCGCGCATTACCTTGAATTCTGTAGGCGGCGATATGGAATCCAAATTGGCGTGACCACTCCGTCCATGTTTCGAGGGCCTCATTATATGGCCGGAATGGAGGTGCAACAGCTTGTTGTGGCTGCGGTAGCGGTGAAGCGGCGGCCGCCGCATCGGTTTGCATTGCACGTTGACCCTGGACGAGCTGTCCAAGGGCATCCAATAACGCCTGCGTCTGCCGATTCTGCAAGCGATAAAATTCGGACAGTACATCTGGCGAAGCCATGACACAAGTAAATTAGAGCAATACGAACGCGAAATCCTCTTTTAAGCCTCGTCGCCAAAAATGTTGTGTCTAGACAAGACAGCCTAGACACAATGAGAGGAAGCCGAAAGGCACGCGCTAAGCTAAAGCAGGATGGCGTGAGTTCTGAAACAGGATATGTAATGAATGCTATAAAGAAAAGTACGTAGCTTCTGTAATACTTAACTTTAATCCATCCTTGGTACATCTGGAGATTGTGGCGATACAAGTGAGACTCTTTAGATACATGCAATGTTATTAATGGCGCCTTGCTAGGTCGTAGCCATTGACTTAGCTGAAGGCTATTCTAACTATCTGCTCTGCAAATGAGCGAGGCTTCGTCAGTGTAGTCGCTAGCTACGTCGTCCGTACAACTGGGGCGAGTGCTAGTCCGTATCTCGAGACCTGCCTTGTGGTGGCGCTCGGTCTGCGATCACACAGTGGCGACACGCGGGTCCGACATGTACTAATGGACCGCGGCCGATTTAAAACTACCACCTAGCAAGTGTGGTGTCTGGCGGTGACACCACAGTATACAACTTGTAGGTCTGAAGATGACCACAGTAGTGGTCGAAACCGGTCACCTTGTTAAATAAATCGTGATCAAGACCGTTTTTAATAGTAATTATTCACGTTAAATGTTGAAAGTGACCCCCTGTTGTTGAATACACAATTCAATTCGTCTAATCATGTTTCCAAACACAAGCTGTAACATTTCTGCTGTAACAGAAGCAGTGAAAGTGGATATTTCAGTTCATTGATGGATTTTGGACGGTTTTTATAGACAGTTGCTTTCGCTGCACCCCAGAAGAAAAAGTCAGGTGGTGTTAGATCAGGCGATCGTGGAGGCCAAAGTCCCTGTGAAATTATGCGATCACCAAAAACGTCAGCAAGCAGTGACATTGAAACGCGAGCTGTATGCGCGGTTGCACCATCTTGTTGAAAACAACCGTTCTGTATTTCACTTAACAGAAGTTCTCCTATGAATGGGTACAGAATATTACTGCAGTATCGTTGTGTGTTTATTGTTTCGTTGAAAAATATAGGACCAACAATCCGACGGCTAGAAATTGCAATCCCAAACTTCTTTTTTCACAGAATGAAGTCGTTCCTGATGAATACACAGTGGATTTGCAGTACTCCACATACGAGAAATTTGCGAGTTCATGTACCCCGATAGATGAAACCAGGCCTCATCAGTGAAAAAATTTTTCAACCATTGATAATAATTCAGTCTCTTGCCTTGATCAGTATTTTTCAGTTCTTGCACGTCTGTCACTTTGTATGGGAAAAGTTCTAATTTTTTCGTTACAGCTGTGTGGGCCGTTCCGGCACTAACATCGATTTCCTGCGCGAGTTTTCTTACTGACTTGTTTGGACTCATGGACATTTTATCGGAAATATTGAGTAGTTTATCCTCAGACAAAACGTTAGGACAACCACTTCTCGGTGCATCTGTCACTGAACCCGTACTTCGAAATTTGTTAATCAAATCTCGCACAGCATCGCGCTGTGAGAGTGTTGTCTCCGGGAAAACTGAATTAAATGTTTGACGAACTGAAACTGTGTATTTACCGCCAGCTTTGAACACTTGTTCAACTGAAAACACACGTTCTTCAATGGTTAGCATTTTAGCAGTGACAAAAACGAAACAAAGGAACTAAAGTTAAACGTTCACGTCAACACGTAACGACAAACACCAACAATACTTCTGACGCTGGCAGAGATAAACGAAACAATGGAATGTTGGGAGAGTCCACTTGAAAGAAAGTAACCCAAGCAGGCGAACAATCATACGGCATGCGCGGCTAGCAATCACACAGCACTGCAGAGAGACTTTTTTGACATCCCGTATACCAAAATATTACGTAAATATGTCATCAGACAATAAATATGTTGATGTGAAACAGACTTCATTATCTGTGTTGTGAAACAAGTGAGGAGAATATGTGGATGTCACAGGCTGTTGACACTGGCACTCATACTCCCACTGCTTACACTCTCACAGGTAATGTCAAAGTTTGTCACGTTTTGTAATTCAGTATGTTACTATTAGATTAGAACATTTCGTATTTTAATGCACTACAGTGTTAACATATGTAATTTCTATTTTCATTTGGGTTGAATCTGGAGCGTTGTGTTCCTTATTTTCAAGCGGAGCGAGAGAGTGCTGTGGCTGAGAGAGTTCGTCCGCTACAGCTCGTGATCTGGCCACTATTACGCCTGCTGTGCTGGCCAAAGGTCCTAGGAAGACGAACTACAAGGCGCCAAGCATCTGCTGCTCTCTTTTTTTAATGTGTTGTACGGTTTCGTTTTCATGTGAAATGTTTGAAAAAGGTGGTGTGAGGGTCATCAGCTCTGTTGTATAGAATGTAATATTGAAGAGGAAATTATTTTACATTGCTCAATGTTTTCCGACTTACCTGCCTTATATTTAAAAACAGTCACAGAGCGTTTATCTTTTTAAAAAAAATTGAGAAATACATAAAACAGACTTCTTGGATGAGTGACAGAATTTACTGGTCTTTCAAGCAGATTACATTGATTCTAAAACATTTTTCAGTTCATGACGATGATGTTTGGTTTGTGGGGAGCTCAACTGTGCGGTCGTCAGCGTCCGTACAAAGTCCCAATTTTGACACAGTCCAATTTTTACACAGTCCAATCTAGCCGCTGTCACGAATGATGATGATGGTGATGAAATGATGATAACAACACAAGCACAGAAAATCCCCTAACCCGACCAGGAATCGAATCCGGGCCCCCGTGATCCAGAGGCAGCAAATGACGAGGTTGGTATAGCAACAGGTACGTACGACACGAAGAAACAAGCAGTGTTGTTTGCAGTGTCAAATTTTTTTGTGATTTCCCAATGACGCATTTCACCTTTACTTACGCACCTTCGCACTGACCTACGGCAGAAATAGAAAATTTCATAATAGTGGCGTGACTCCATTCAGTGTGACTGAATTACCAAGAAAATATAAAAGAACTTACTGATATTTGGTAGCGACGGGCACATGGGATACCGCGTACAAAATATCCCAGCAGGTAAATGTGTCTTGTCAAAGCTTTAAAAATACTGCACGGTGTTCTGTAAAATATAATAAAACAGAAGATGACACAAAGGTATTTTAAAAAAGTATGTGACCCGCTTTGTCGCTAAACCGACGACCCCCAACAAAAACAAGAAGTAAGTTGTGTATTGGCATGTGGCGCAGTCCAATGTAAACCAAAAGGGATCAGGCCTACAGCAAACATTAAACCATAAACATGCCGGACGTGTAGTGCGTATTCTGCCCATACAGTAAAAAAATATCTATGGAGTGATCATAGCCTACTGCGCATGTTCTCAACATCAAACCAGGCTAGTCACGTGGTAATTGGACGTCGCTGCTCGTCTGCAATTTGTGGTAAGAGCGAAACTTGTGGTAACACGTATTCACCTGTTTTTACATACGTTTCTAAACTTTTTCGTAGTAATAACAGCCATGGTGCAGTGCTCTTATTACTACGAATGTAAAGAGAAGTACGTGAAAGGAGGATCAGTTACTTTTCATAAGTACGTACAAAAAAATCTCTAATAGTGAATATCATATTGATATGTGAAACGCTTTATATACTTAAGAATATCGAGAAGCGGTGTTATAATGTCTTGCATTATAAAGCCGATTTCTGCGTTTTTTTTTTTTTTTTTTTTTTTTTTTTTTTGCCCATGTGTTTACGAGAGAAATGCTAAATGCTACATAAATTTGCAAGTGCATTTAAGCCGCCAGTCAGTGTTTACGTATTCGTGCTATGTTCATCTGCAGATGATGCATCGGCGCCGATACAGTGTCATTGTGACGTAATTAATTAGAACGGAGATTCTACGACATGAATAAGTGCAATACAAAACCTAGAAAGGTGTTATTCGCTGTCACTTCTTTTCCCGCACCAGAAAAAACGTAGGTAAAGTCGAACTAAACTATAATACTGTGGCGAAAAACCACAATACCCTTGCTCTTGACAGCTTTAAAACTATTACAGTTCCAGGTATAAAATTGTTAAGATGTCTATAAAACGCATATACAAAGTTTCAGGATACTTCTGAAGGTGATCTATCTGTTCTAGCGAAATAATAACATTCGAAATACGCCAAGCACTATGCAGACTAACATGCACCGCCCCAATACCACGTGACTTGAGCAGCAGGAAATCTTTCTCGTTCTGTGCATCGGAATGCTCACTCCATAGATACTTATACTCTATGATTCTGGCAGAACACACCACACTGGATAAGAAAACGTACAAGGCCCCTAAGACTACTGTATGTAGCTCGCGGCAGGTGGCGCAAACAGGTTGTGAGCTTCAATAGTGTTCAATTGCTAAATCTTGTAACAACAAACCATAACAGATATATAGAACAATGGCGTTCTAAAAATTGATGATGAATTGCTTACATTAACAGCCAGAATAATCAAGGTGAATAAAAATTAAAAACTAAAATAAAGCAATCATTGTAGGTCGTACCACTCGCTCCTTCCACCTCCTTGATTTCTCCCATCTACGCCCCCCCCCCCCCCCAAATTCTATAAGTCCCTCCAGATCCTCAAGCGCCATGCTCTCTGCCTCGCCTTCCGTATACACCTCCAGTTCCCCACGCGGATCCTCTACGACCTGATTCCATTCCCCATCTGCTCCGATTCCTCGAACATATCCGCATACTCTACATCTCCCGCCGCCTTGATCTCCCTCATCCCCTGATTGCTCCTCTCTTCTCTAACCCTCGCCCTCTGCCGCGCCTTCACTGTTTTGTCCCCCCTACCCTCCACCTCTACACCCTTCCTTTCCCAAGGTGGCTTCCATTGACTCCCCCTCCCAAATGTCCTCTCTCCCTCCATTTATCTCTCCTATCAACTCTGATCCTCACCTTCCCTCCCTTCCTCTGTCCTTTTCCCAGGCGCCCTCCCCCCCCCCCTTCCATCCTGTTTTTTCCCTGCCTACCCTCTCTCTGCCTCCCTTCTCTCCCCCGAGCCCTTTTGCATTCCTCTCCTCTGCCTTTCTCCATTCCCTCTCGCATCTGTCCTGCCCCCCCCCCCCCGCCCCCTATAAGTCCTCTCCCTCCATCGATTCTCTCCCCCCCCTAACTTCGTTTTTCCTCTCCTTCCCCCTTTTTTCCCCTCTTCTGTCCAGGTCCCCCCTCCCCGCATCAGCCACTTGGCTGTGGTGTGTCATCTTCGAACCGACTTCTTAGTGCAGTGTTTCCAGTGAGTGTTAAGTGTTGTGCGTCTTTTCCAAAGTGTTGCAAATGGAAACCACACTGTCGCTGGGTGTGATTTTTATACCTCTTGTGAACAGAAACCACACTGTCACCGTGTTTTTTTAATTGTCTGTCTACTGTTTTACCTGTCTGCTTCCTGTGTATTTTATTAGCATTGCCAACCCTTTGTTTTATGTTTAAACTTTCCACAATTTTCTGCCATTTCACAATTTAAGTCACTGTTTTATCGCCTGCTTTTATTGTTTATTATCTTCTTCTTATGTTTTAAAAATTCTGTAGGCTGAAGAGCGGCGTACTAAGCTGCTGCCAGCCCGCCCTCTTCGGGGGGACGGGGGGGAATCGAAAATCTATAACGAAAAACAAACAGTGCCGCTACGACGACAACATAGATGACGTACCTTTAACGACACACCTCCCATGCCAGAGAAGAGAAAGACGTTGGTGGCGAGCAGATCGAGACTGTCAAAGTGGCAGTTGAGAAAGTTGCCAGCTAAAGTGAGGGGCAGCACGACGTGCGCCACGGTCAGCAGCCCGGCGTGCAGCCACGCCGCCAATCCGCGCCACACGCCACCACCAGCTGCAGGGCCGGCCGGCTGAGAGGGCCACAGCCCCAGCCTGTGGAGGCCCGCGAAGCAGGGGCACAGGTCAGCGCCCACCGCCAGCGCCTTGCTCCGCATCTGCGGCCCAAATGCGGATGCACACTTGTGTAGTGATCAGTTGCTCCGGCACACAGCCTACTCTGTGCACAGAAGTGCTAATGCACAGCCAGCTTCCCAGTGACCACCATTTTGGGCCCACTGTGCTGCTCCTCATACACTGACCGCTACAGTACATACACTGAGGTGACAAAAGCCGTGGCATACCTCGTAATATGGTTTCGAACCTCCTTTTGCCCAGCGTAGCGCAGCAACTCGACGTGAGAGGGACTCAACAAGTAGTTGGAAGCCCCTGCAGAAATCTACATCTACATTTATACTCCGCAAGCCACCCAATGGTGTGTGGCGGAGGACACTTTACGTGCCACTGTCATTACCTCCCTTTCCTGTTCCAGTCGCGTATGGTTCGCGGGAAGAACGACTGCCGGAAAGCCTCCGTGCGCGCTCGAATCTCTCTAATTTTACATTCGTGATCTCCTCGGGAGGTATAAGTAGGGGGAAGCAATATATTCGATACCTCATCCAGAAACCCACCCTCTCGAAACCTGGCGAGCAAGCTACACCGCGATGCAGAGCGCCTCTCTTGCACAGTCTGCCACTTGAGTTTGCTAAACATCTCCGTAACGCTATCACGCTTACCAAATAACCCTGTGACGAAACGCGCCGCTCTTCTTTGGATCTTCTCTATCTCCTCCGTCAACCCGACCTGGTACGGATCCCACAAAGATGAGCAATACTCAAGTATAGGTCGAACGAGTGTTTTGTATGCCACCTCCTTTGTTGATGGACTACATTTTCTAAGGACTCTCCCAATGAATCTCAACCTGGTGCCCGCCTTACCAACAATTAATTTTATATGATCATTCCACTTCAAGTCGTTCCGTACGCACACTCCGAAATATTTTACAGAAGTAACTGCTACTAGTGTTTGTTCCGCTATCATATAATCATACAGTAAAGAATCCTTCTTTCTATGTATTCGCAATACATTACCTCTGTCTGTGTTTAGGGTCAGTTGCCACTCCCGGCATCAAGCGCCTATCCGCTGCAGATCTTCCTGCATTTCGCTACAATTTTCTAATGCTGCAACTTCTCTGTATACTACAGCATCATCAGCGAAAAGCTGCATGGAACTTCCGACACTATCTACTAGGTTATTTATATATATTGTGAAAAGCAATGGTCCCATAACACTCCCCTGTGGCATGCCAGAGATTACTTTAACGTCTGTAGACGTGTCTCCATTGAGAACAACATGCTGTGTTCTGTTTGCTAAAAACTCTTCAATCCAGCCACACAGCTGGTCTGATATTCCGTAGGCTCTTACTTTGTTTATCAGGCGACAGTGCGGAACTGTATCGAACGCCTTCCGGAAGTCAAGAAAAATAGCATCTACCTGGGAGCCTGTATCTAATATTTTCTGGGTCTCATGAACAAATAAAGCGTGTTGGGTCTCACACGATCGCTGTTTCCGGAATCTGTGTTGATTCCTACAGAGTAGATTCTGGGTTTCCAGAAATGACATGATACGCGAGCAAAAAACATGTTCTAAAATTCTACAACAGATCGACGTCAGAGATATAGGTCTATAGTTTTGCGCATCTGCTCGACGAACCTTCTTGAAGACTGGGACTACCTGTGCTCTTTTCCAATCATTTGGAACCTTCCGTTCCTCTAGAGACTTGCGGTACGCGGCTGTTAGAAGGGGGGCCAAGTTCTTTCGCGCACTCTGTGTAGAATCGAATTGGTATCCCGTCAGGTCCAGTGGACTTTCCTCTCTTGAGTGTTTCCAGTTGCTTTTCTATTCCTTGGACACTTATTTCGATGTCAACCATTTTTTCGTTTGTGCGAGGATTTAGAGAAGGAACTGCAGTGCGGTCTTCCTCTGTGAAACAGCTTTGGAAAAAGGTGTTTAGTATTTCAGCTTTACGCGTGTCATCCTCTGTTTCCATGCCATCATCATCCCAGAGTGTCTGGATATGCTGTTTCGAGCCACCTACTGATTTAACGTAAGACCAGAACTTCCTAGGATTTTCTGTCAAGTCGGTACAGAGAATTTTCCTTTCGAATTCACTGAACGCTTCACGCATATCCCTCCTTACGCTAACTTTGACATCGTTTAGCTTCTGTTTGTCTGAGAGGTTTTGGCTGCGTTTAAACTTGCAGTGAAGCTCTCTTTGCTTTCGCAGTAGTTTCCTAACTTTGTTATTGAACCACGGTGGGTTTTTCCAATTCCTTACAGTTTTACTCGGCACGTACCTGTCTAAAACGCATTTTACGATTGCCTTGAACTTTTTCCATTGAGGTATGCTGCCTCTACAACCGTCCATAATTGCGGAAGTGTTGCCAGTGCAGGATTTTGTGCAAAGACTGACATTCTCGATTATTTTCCATAAATATTTGATCGAATTCGCATCTGGCGATATGGATAATCAAATCATTCGCATGAACTGTCCAGAATGTCCTTCAAACCAACTGCGGACAATTGTGGCCCGGTGACACGGCACATTGTTATCCATTGTTGTTTGGGAAGTCCATGAATGGATGAAATCGTCTCCCGGTAGCCGAAAACATCAATTTCCAGTCAATTATCGGTTCAGTCGGACCAGACGACCCAGTCCATTCCACGTAAACACAGCCCTCACCATTATGGAACCACCACCAGCTTTTGCCTCTAGGGGTGTGCACCACACTCGAACCCTACCTTCAGCTCTCAGCAACTGAAATCGGGATTCATCTGACCAGGCCACGGTTTTCCAGTCGTCTAGAGTCCAACTGATGTGCTCACGAGCCCAGAAAGATGGTACAGGCGGTGCCGTGCTGTTAGCTTACGCACTTGCGTCGGTCGTCTGTTGCAGTAGCCCATTAATGCCAAATAGGTTCGTCGTACATCCCACATTGGTTTCTACGGTTATTTCACGCAGTATTGATTGTTAGCACTGACAACTTTAGGCAAGCGTCGCTGTTCTTAGTAGTTAAGTGAACGCCGTCGGCTATTGCGTTCTCCATGGTAGGAGGTAATGCCTGAAATTTGGTATTCTTGACACTGTGGATCTCAGAGTATTATATCCTCTAATGATTTCGGAAATGGAATCTCCAATGTGTCTAGCTTCAACCACCATTCCGCGTTCAAAGTGGGAAGCCTTTTCACATGAGACATCTGTGTACAATTGGTAGCTCAGCCAATGCATTAATACCTTGTGTACGCGATACTGCGGCCATTTGTACATGTGCATATCGCTCTCCCGTGACTTTTATCATCTCACTGTTGCTGTTGTTGTTGTTGTTGTTGTTGTAGTCTTCAGTCCTGAGACTGGTTTGATGCAGCACTCCATGCTACTCTATCCTGTTCAAGCTTCTTCATCTCCCAGTACCTATTGCAAACTACATCCTTTTGAATCTGCGTAGTGTATTCATCTCTTGGTCTCCTTCTACGATTTTTACCCTCCACGCTGCCCTCCAATACTAAATTGGTGATCCCTTGATGCCTCAACACATGTCCTACCAACCGATCCCTTCTTCTAGTCAAGTTGTGCCACAAACGTTTCTTCTCCCCAATCCTATTCAATACTTCCTCATTAGTTATGTGATCTACGCATCTAATCTTCAGCATTCTTCTGTAGCACTACATTTCAAAAGCGTCTATTCTCTTCTTGTCCAAACTATTTACCGACCATGTTTCACTTCCATACATGGCTACACTCCATACAAATTTCAGAAACGACTTCCTGACACTTAAATCTATAATCGATGTTAAGAAATTTCTCTTCTTCAGAAACGCTTTCCTTTGCCATTGCCAGTCTACATTTTATATCCTCTCTACTTCGACCATGATCAGTTATTTTGCTCCCAGAAATAGCAAAATTCCTTTACTACTTTAAGTGTCTCATTTCCTAATCTAATTCCCTCAGCATCACCCGACTTAATTCGACTACATTCCATTATCCTCATTTTGCTTTTGTTGATGTTCATCTTATACCCTCCTTTCAAGACACTATCCATTCCATAAGTCCTTTGCTGTCTCTGACAGAATTACAATGTCATCGGCGAACCTCAAAGTTTTTATTTCTTCACCATGGATTTTAATACCTACTCCGAATTTTTCTTTAGTTTCCTTCACTGCTTGCTCAATATACAGATTGAATAGCATCGGGGAGAGGCTACAACCCTGTCTCACTCCCTTTCCAACCACTGCTTCCCTTTCATTTCCCTCGACTCTTATAACTGCCATCTGGTTTCTCATCTCACTGTATAATTTCAATTTTCACTGTCAATAATTGATCATCTCACTGTATAATTTCATAATCAGTTATTGACTATTGCAGCAAATTCGATTATATCTAGCAATACACTCTTTGAACCTAACCTAAACTGATGTAACACATGTTCACTCAAGGTATATATATATATATATATATATATATATATATATATACACAGGGTGGTCCATTGATCGTGACCGGACCAAATATCTCCCGAAATAAGCGTCAAACGAAAAAACTACAAAGAACGAAACTTGTCTAGCTTGAAGGGGGAAACCAGATGGCGCTATCGTTGGCCCGCTAGATGGCGCTGCCGTAGGTCAAACGGAAATCAACTGCGTTTTTTAAAAATAGGAACCCCCATTTTTTATTACATATTCGTGTAGTACGTAAAGAAATATGAATTTTTAGTTGGACCACTTTTTTCGCTTTGTGATAGGTGGCGCTGTACCAGTCACAAACATATGGCTCACAATTTTAGACGAACAGTTGCTAACAGGTATGTTTTTGAAACTAAAATACAGAACGTAGGTACGTTTGAACATTTTATTTTGGTTGTTCCTATGTAATACTTGTACCTTTGTGAACTTATCATTTCTGAGAACGCATGCTGTTATAGCGTGATTACCTGAAAATATCACATTAATGCAATAAATGCTCAATATGACGTCCGTCAGCCTCAATGCATTTGGCAATACGTGTAGCGACATTCCTCTCAACAGCGAGTAGTTCGCCTTCCGTAATGTTCGCACATGCATTGGCAATACGCTGACGCATGTTGTCAGGCGTTGTCGGTGGATCACGATAGCAAATATCCTTCAACTTTCCCCACAGAAAGAAATCCGGGGACTTCAGGTCCGGTGAACGTGCGGGCCATGGTATGGTGCTTCGACGACCAATCCACCTATCATGAAATATGCTATTCAGTACCGCTTCAACCGCACACGAGCTATGTGCCGGACATCCATCATGTTGGAAGTACATCGCCATTCTGTCATACAGTGAAACATCTTGTAGTAACATCGGTGGAACATTACGTAGGAAATCAGCATACATTGCACCATTTAGATTGCCACCGATAAAATGAGGCCCAATTATCCTTTCTCCCATAATGACGGACCATACATTAACCCGCCAAGGGTTAATGCAGCCGTGACTTATTAAGCTGACAGTTCGGTGATTTTCACATCTGTCAACACCTGCTTTCTTTGGGATTGGAATTATTATGTTCTTCTTGAAGTCTGAGGATATTTTGCCTGTCTCATACATCTTGCTCACCAGATGGTAGAGTTTTGTTAGGCCTGGCTCTCCCAAGGCTGTCAGTAGTTCTAATGGAATATTGTCTAATCCTGAGGCCTTGATTCGACTTAGGTCTTTCAGTGCTCTGTCAAACTCTTCACGCAGTATCATATCTCCCATTTCATCTTCATCTATATCCTATTCCATTTCCATAATATTGTCCTCAAGCATATCGCCGTTGTGTAGACCCTCTATATATTTCCTCCTGCCACCGAACTTCACTAATTCCCACTATATCTAATTTTAACCTATTAATATCCCTTTTTAAATTTTCTAACCCACCTGCCCTATTAAGGGATCTGACATTCCACACTCCGATCCGCAGAACGCCAGTTCTTTTTCTCCTGATGTCCTCTTGAGTAGTCCCCGCCCGGAGATCCGAATGGGGGACTATTTTACCTCCGGAATATTTTATTCAAGAGGACGCCATCACCATTTAACCGTACAGTGAAGCTGCATGCCCTCGGGAAAAATTGCGGGTGTAGTTTCCCCTTGCTTTCAGCCGTTCGCAGTACCAGCACTGCATGGCCGTTTTGGTTAGTGTTACAAGGCAGGTCAGTCAATCATCCACACTGTTTCCCTGCAACTACTGAAAAGGCTGCAGCCCCTCTTCAGGAACCACACGTTTGTCTGGCCTCTCAACTGATACCCCTCCGTTGTGGTTGCACCTACGGTACGGCTATCTGTATCGCTGAAGCACGCAAGCCTCCCCACCAACGGCAAGGTTTCAAGTTTCATGGGGGGAGGATAGATGGCTGTCTTTATTGTGAACTCTGTGAACTGCATTTTCGTAACAGGCCTCGTGCTATGAATACATTGCTCTGATTTATTAGTCTTTACCAATCGCAAGTGAACTCTGGAACAAAACTCCTGAGATGGGCTGCAGCTCCGACTATCGTACGATCTCATTGATCACCGAGACAGAATCACTGCTCATTATGTACAGTGTATAGGCAGGTAGTAATGAAATACATAGGAACTGAAACTGAGGGCCGCAAAGCAAAACAAATGGCGAACTGGGTTATAAAATGTCCCTTTATATAGAAAAAAAACCAGATGTAACCTCCTAATTTAATTCTTGCACCATGCAAAGATGACTGAAGTAGATATTAATGTGAGTGACGTTGAGAAACACCTGAAACAGCTAAAACCAAACGAAGAGCCATAGCCCACTGGGATCGCTACGGAATTTACGCTGTGTTAGATCCACTTCTAACCATAACGCACCAAGTGTCCCTCGGAAACAACTATGCCCAGTTGTTGGATGAATGCGCAGATCACACTTGTCTAAAAGAAAAGTAGCAGACGTAATCATCAATACTATTGTTGACGTTGATCTGTTGTAGATTTTTAGAACGTACACTGATCTCAAACGTAGTAAGGTGTCATGAACAGATTGATCTCCCGCATGCCGACCAGCATGGATTCTGAATGCATCATTTATGCGAAAAACAACTTGTGTTCTTCTCGCACGACGTCCTGAAATCCATGGAGTAAAGACGTCGGGTAGATACAATGTTTTTGACTTTGGAAAAGTATTTGAGGTTGTAGCACAAATAGCCTAATTACAGAGAGTGTGAACACAGCCGTGTCAAGCGAAATTTGTTTCTGGATTGACGATTTCTTGCTAGGCAGGACAGCTTGTTGTCATGAATGGAGAGTCATCGATAAATGTACTGGTAACTGCAGATGTCCCCCCAGGAAAATGGTAGGGACTCTTGCTTTCATGTTGTATATTAATAACCTTGCAGACAATATAAATAGTAACAGACTTTTCTCAGATGATGTACTTAAGTATAACGAGACACTGTCTGAAACAAGCATCATACATATTCAGCACATCTTGATAAGGTTTCAGTGTAAATATTGACAATTATGCATAAAATGTTCAACACGTAAAACTGTGCACTCCACAAAACGAAATACCGTAGTATCGTATGACTACAATATAAATTAGTCGCAACTGAAATCATTTAACTCAGAGCCAGTAACAAATATCAAATGGAACAATCACATAACATCAGTCTAAGGTAAAGCAGTTGACAGACTTCGGTTCATTGGTAATATATTAGGAAAGTAGAGTCAGTTTACAAAGGAGAATGCTTATAAAACGCTCTTGTGACCCATCCTAGAATAATGCTCAGGTGTACGGGACACTTAACTGATATGAGTGAGAGGGGATACTGAGCGTTGTATATAATGGAGGGCAGCACGAGTGGTCACAGTTTCGTTTGACCCGTGGAAGAACGTCACGAAGATACCGCAAAAACAGAACTGCGAGACTCTTGAATACATATGCAGAATGTCCCGTGAAAGCCCCCTTACGAAGTTTCAAGAACCAGTTTTGACTGAGGAAAGTAGGAAATCAGTATTTAGCACAAAATTTGGGTGGGGACGGATTTCGACTCTGGGTTGTGCAGGTGTGGACTTGTTTTTTAAAGACATTTATTAATACCTGAAGTATTTTCACACAAACGCAATGACATCCATAGGATGGTAGACAGTTAATCGTAAATCAACAATATTCTGCCAAGAGCTAATGCTTATGTAAAAATATAACTCATGTAACTCAAATGTGATTCAGCCCATGTGCCACACAAAAGTATGACAGAACAGAAAACACAATATTGCACTGAGCAGTAGTTGTATGTTACGACTGGGCAGTCCTATAAACACTGTACAACAAATTAATAAAATCGCAACAGGATATAACTCTGTTACTAAAGAGGTCCACCAGCAACTTACTACTGCTACATTTAATGCTACCAATGGGACCTAGTGTACGGATAACAACAGCAACATAAAACTAAGGAAACTAACAGATACGAGTATGTACATTTATTAAACACCCTTTCAACCAGATAACAAACAGAATACAGAACCCTCTCTTGTGTAACAGCTGAACATGAATATAGTGAGGAGATAAGACACAACACAGGAATCACACCATCGCGGCCCCAAGACCACACTGTGCAGTATCAAAACTTGTACTTCGTTGGTGCCCGCTTGTTGGCATATGGGGTGAACCACATTTGAGTTATACTGTATCAGGTAAGTCACATAGACACCAGGGTACAATAGTTATCAAGTGGAACGATCACGTAACCTCAGTCTTAGGTGAAGCACCTTGACAGACTACAGTTCATTGGTAGTATATTAGGAAAATGAAGTCAATTCACAAAGGAGACTGCTTATTAAATGCTTGTGTGACTATACTAGAATAATGCTCATGTGCATGGGACACTTACTGAAGGGGACTGAAAGGGGACATTGAGTGTTTGTAATGAATATGTATATTGTTTAGGAAGGTTTTTATTTATTTTATTATTGTATTGTGCCAACTTTTGAAAACTCTCACACTAGCCTCTGGCTGTGTTAATTCTACACACTACATGTCGTACGATAATCTCAATCTGCCAACTTGTCAATTGACTACCAAAGCCTGCAGGTCACAAAAGCACGCTCTTTAGTGTTCAGTTTATTACCGCAATAACAAAAACCACCCTTCCCTGCATCTGGTTGTGGTCACTTCTCTGACCACCGGCTACAGGCCCATCTACCCACCAGGTAGGCGGTGTTCGCAACAGCTAAGCTTTGTTGACCGTTGACTGCTGCCTAGCTGCTCGGCACACTACGTTCCAGTTGACCTTCCGCCTCGGTTTTTGGTCGCCAGCCAACTTCCGTCCGGTCCAGCTGTGGCCCTTGACCAAAACTTAGGCCTGTCACACCTTATCCAAAACGTGTCTGGACTGCGCCCTTTAGCAGGACCTACGTGTGGCTCGTCCGCCGCTAACCAATGCGAGTGCCGTCGGTTGAAGTTCTCGTCGCTGCAGCACTGATTGCCACATCCAGACCCAGCGTGCCTGTACGGACAGTCTCGCCCGCCAGGCAGATTGTTGGACCCGATGACGCACCAGCGCTCCCCCTCCCCCCCCCTCCCCAACGGCTTGGAGGCGGCACTGGCTTCCAGATGACGTCGTCTTTACCACTCTGTGCAGACGGCTAACTTTTTCCGTGTCGCGCTGCACCAGCTAGGCTCGGAGCGGCGCTGCTGCGGTTCAGGCAACGCCAACCGCGCACTCTCCCCAAGCTACGAGCACCAGAGCAATACCGCCGTAGCTGGCTGAGTGCGCAAGAAGAACAACGTGCCGAAAACTTAAAATTCTTGGCGCAAATACAACGTCCTACGTATCGCCCCCACAGGGATTGCGAAGAACAGGACTAGACTAATTACAGCGCACACAGACACATTTGTACACCACTAGCTGTGTCCCCAGCGTTGTCCGGGCATGCATTAGGTGGGTGCATAAATTCGTAGCGTATTTGTTTCGTGTGTTGGTGTTCCGGTTAATATGGATTTTTACTATCAAAAACAGTCTTGATCACAATTTATTTATTACGGTGACCGGTTTCGACCACTACTGTGGTCATCTTCAGACCTACAAATACTTGTAACACATTGATCACTGTTCACCCCCACAATGTATTCAAAAGTAATTAATATGGGTTTATTTACCGATTTTCATCTTTATTTGTAGTTCACTGTTGCTATTTGAGTTCACATATTGTCATTTTGTCATTAGGAGATAGCGAGTGGAGCACAAAGACCCGCGCGCATCTACGAAAAACTAAGCTCTGCAACTGACTGAACAGCGACTGTGTGGTGTACTACAGTGTAACCACCACTGCTGACATTTGTCAGCCCCAGATTTACGATATTTCCGAACCGGAATAAAAACTTGATAGTGGCGCCCCCCTGTCCCACACGAGCGTTTCAGATAGAACGTCAAAAATTTAAAAAAAATCGGTTTTTCCAAAATATGTTCATTTAGCAGCACACATCTTTCTGAGGAGTTTGATATGTAAAACACATATGTTCGAATAACTGTATGACATGGTATTTGGTCTTAAGTGTGCCAAAGTGCAGTGCCACGCCTCTTCACACAGCATTCTTCTATCGAACGGCACTGTATTTCGCTCTGTCGAATTCAGACGGGTATATTTTGTAATGGAAGCCATCAAACCTACACTATGTGATCAAAAGTATCCGGACACCCCCAAAAACATACGTTTTTCGTATTAGGTGCATCGTGCTGCCACCTGCTGCCAGGTACTCCATATCATCGACCTCAGTAGTCATTAGACATCGTTACAGAGCAGAATGGGACGCTCCGCGGATCTCACGGACTTTGAATGTGGTCAGTTGATTGGATGTCACTTATGTCATACGTCTGTACGCGAGATTTACACACTCCTAAACATCCCTAGGTCCACTGTTTTCGATGTGATAGTGAAGTGGAAACGTGAAGGGACATGTACATTACAAAAGCGTATAGGCCAACCTCGTCTGTTGACTGACAGAGACTGCTGACAGTTGAAGCGGGTCGTAATGTGTAATAGGCAGACAGAAACGTTGTGTGGAGTGACGAATCACGATACACAATGTGGCGATCCAATGGCAGAGTGGATGGCGAATGCCAGGTGTACGTCATCTTCCAGCGTGTGTAGTGCCAACAGTAAAATTTGGAGGCGGTGGTGTTATGGTTTGGTCGTGTTTTTCTTGTTGTTTTGCGTGGCACTATCACACCTCAGGCCTACATTGATGTTTTAAGCACGTTCTTGCTTCCCACTGTTGAAGAGCAATTCGGGGATGGCGACTGCATCTTTCATCACGATCGAGCGCCTGTTCATAATGCACGGCCTGTGGCGGAGTGGTTACACGACAATAACATCCCTGTAATGGACTGGCCTGCTCAGAGTCCTGACCTGAATCCTATAGAACGCCGTTGGGACGTATTGGAACGCCAACTTCGTGCCAGGCCTCACCGTCCGACATCGATACCTCTCCTCAGTGCAGCACTCCGTGAAGAATGGGCTGCCATTCTCCAAGAAACCTTCCGGCACCTGATTGAGCATATGCCTACGAGAGTGGAGGCTGTCATGAAGACTAGGGGTGGGCGAGCACCGTATTGAATACCAGCATTACAGATGGAGGGCCCCACGAACTTGTAAGTCGTTTTCGGCCAGGTGTCCGGATACTTCTGATCACATAGTGTATATTCGGGACAGAGAAAATTGAAATGGTCGGTGCTGCCTCTCCTTCACCCAGTTGACTGGTCTGACATCCTAGCCCTCTGTTATTTTTAGAAAAAGAAAGCAATTAATACTGGGTAGGATTATTTGTGACTGGGAGAATAAGAACTCTTCAGGAAAATTGCAGTCTTTGTTGCCTATTAGCTAATAACTTTCTCTTTTGTGTGACGTAAAATTAAATACAGGAAACACAAAACCAGTAAAGACGAGAGACAACCAAGACAGGACACATTTCTTCAATCCGTAAGTCCCAGAATTTTTTTCTCTCTAATCTTGCTATAACTTTACACGGCGTGCTTTCCTTTCTGCGAAAGAATCTGTTATCTCATTGACGTTCCTCAAACGTTTTGCTACATGAAAAATCAAAATGTCACTGTGTAATTATGAAAAAACTGTTAATACTAATATTATCCAAGACTGGTTTGGTTTCTTGATCTCATTACATCTACACTCCTGGAAATGGAAAAAAGAACACATTGACACCGGTGTGTCAGACCCACCATACTTGCTCCGGACACTGCGAGAGGGCTGTACAAGCAATGATCACACGCACGGCACAGCGGACACACCAGGAACCGCGGTGTTGGCCGTCGAATGGCGCTAGCTGCGCAGCATTTGTGCACCGCCGCCGTCAGTGTCAGCCAGTTTGCCGTGGCATACGGAGCTCCATCGCAGTCTTTAACACTGGTAGCATGCCGCGACAGCGTGGACGTGAACCGTATGTGCAGTTGACGGACTTTGAGCGAGGGCGTATAGTGGGCATGCGGGAGGCCGGGTGGACATACCGCCGAATTGCTCAACACGTGGGGCGTGAGATCTCCACAGTACATCGATGTTGTCGCCAGTGGTCGGCGGAAGGTGCACGTGCCCGTCGACCTGGGACCGGACCGCAGCGACGCACGGATGCACGCCAAGACCGTAGGATCCTACGCAGTGCCGTAGGGGACCGCACCGCCACTTCCCAGCAAATTAGGGACACTGTTGCTCCTGGGGTATCGGCGAGGACCATTCGCAACCGTCTCCATGAAGGTGGGCTACGGTCCCGCACACCGTTAGGCCGTCTTCCGCTCACGCCCCAACATCGTGCAGCCCGCCTCCAGTGGTGTCGCGACAGGCGTGAATGGAGGGACGTGTCGTCTTCAGCGATGAGAGTCGCTTCTGCCTTGGTGCCAATGATGGTCGTATGCGTGTTTGGCGCCGTGCAGGTGAGCGTCACAATCAGGACTGCATACGACCGAGGCACACAGGGCCAAAACCCGGCATCATGGTGTGGGGAGCGATCTCCTACACTGGCTGTACACCACTGGTGATCGTCGAGGGGATACTGAATAGTGCACGGTACATCCAAACCGTCATCGAACCCATCGTTCTACCATTCCTAGACCGGCAAGGGAACTTGCTGTTCCAACAGGACAATGCACGTCCGCATGTATCCCGTGCCACCCAACATGCTCTAGAAGGTGTAAGTCAACTACCCTGGCCAGAAAGATCTCCGGATCTGTCCCCCATTGAGCATGTTTGGGACTGGATGAAGCGCCGTCTCACGCGGTCTGCACGTCCAGCACGAACGCTGGTCCAACTGAGGCGCCAGGTGGAAATGGCATGGCAAGCCGTTCCACAGGACTACATCCAGCATCTCTACGATCGTCTCCATGGGAGAATAGCAGCCTGCATTGCTGCGAAAGGTGGATATACACTGTACTAGTGCCGACATTGTGCATGCTCTGTTGCCTGTGTCTATGTGCCTGTGGTTCTGTCAGTGTGATCATGTGATGTATCTGACCCCAGGAATGTGTCAATAAAGTTTCCCCTTCCTGGGACAATGAATTCACGGTGTTCTTATTTCAATTTCCAGGAGTGTATTTTGTCACTGTCTGATAGATAAAACGAAAGAGGCCTTTCTGATATTTCAGTAATTATAACACACACCAAATAAGCAAGACTGTTTTGGCACAAATGCTCATTTTTATCTACCTCGTTTACATAGGTAAAACGACAGAATATAATTCACGAAGTACCAATGTCAAATGCGTATCGGGCCTATTATACACAAACACCAAGTTTTATATTAGGAAACAGGTTCACATTTCATTCATATGCTCCAATTTCTCAAGCATCAGATCTAAAAGTGGTAGTAGTACGAAATTTTTATATAAATTTGGAATTATCATATTCTTCCATGTAATTTGTGTAATGTCCTCGTTTCTTCTCCTTCCTCGTTCTAACAAACAGTCTTGTCACACTAATTCTGTAACTTCACTAACCCTACCAGAATCACCAGTTTAGTTATTCCGCATTTATTCTCCGGTTAGGCGTTATTACATGTTGTTACAACACCTTTTCCTCGCTATACCGAGAACAGAACTTCAGTGGCTGCCTACCGGGGACAGTGCAACTGCCCCTTAGCAGGTAGCGATTTGATAAAAATTCTCAGTCAAAATTTCATTTACTTGGATACCCTGAAAGGATAAAGTGCAGTCTTTCTTCCATTTATTCCTGTTAGTCGTTTATTTGCACTCTGGTAGTCTCAATATATGGATTTCGCTAGTAATTATAACAACGCTTATCATTCGCACACCCAGTAAACGACATAAACAAACAGCAGCGATTGGTATTCACCTGTTTGGGTTTATTCGACTCAGCTCGTATAGCCCCCTCCCCTTTTGTCTCAGGGAAACTTTTTTACTTCTTGATGCGAAGGGGTTTCCCCTGGCGGAGACATCATCTACACGATGCACGCATTCAAAAATCAACTAACGACTAGTCCAAAATTCAACTTGAATGTGTTCAAAAATACTCAAAAACCAACCGGGATGCGTTTCAACGTCATATGAATAGTCGATAGACGAACGTGTGCTGAGTGCTAGGCGCTTTCTGAAACAAGGTTATTTTCTTCAAGAATGTGAATTTGGCGCCCACCCCCCGAAATTGCTGGCCGAGGTGGATACCCCGGTTTCCGCCCCCCCCCCGCCCCCCTCCTAGATCCGGGGGCCTGACACTTATTGTGAACAACTTGCTGATGCAATCCAAGAACAACGATCAGGACGACAAAGTGAAGTCATGCAATTCCACAGCAACGCCCACCTGTGTACTGCTAGACTGACAAACACTACTGTTCGGGAGCTAGGTTGGGAATTCATTCCGCACCATCCTTATAAAGAACTTCATTTTCGTATAAAATATTCTTCGAACATGGTTCGATGAATTCTTCGCCTCACAACCGGGTGAATTCTCCAATCGCGAAATCGAAAACTTAACCCAGCGTGGGCAGACTGTTGTAAATAATGAAGAAGAATATAATTATTTCTGTTGCCTACACATTCTGTTATGAATATCTGTCCTGTTAACTTAAACTTATGGAACTACGCTACGAACTTATGCAACAGCCCAATATATTCCATTGTTCTTTTAGTCTGTCTTCTGGATCTCTGTGTCCATCTCATCCTACACCCCCTCTATGTCTATCTACTCCTCCCCCCTCTCTGTCCATCTCCTCAGCCCCCCCCCCCCCTCCTCGTTCATCTGCTGATCTTTCCTTTCTCTGTCCATCTCCCACCTGCCCCTCCCTTTGTACAGTTCCCCCTCCTTCTCGCTGTCCATATACTCCTCCCGCGTTTGCCCACGTACGCTCATGTCAAATATATTTTACATTTATTTAACACATTCCACTAGTCAAAATATCCACGGGTGTGCTGCCGGTCTATAGTGTCCAACAGGCACAATATTTCGGCGATCATACATGTCGCCATCATCAGGTGAACTGACGGACTGAGCTCCTGTGAACGTGCCGGCACGGAGATCCGTACGCTATGGCTGCTCAGAGGGAACTGGGTTCGGTCGCGGCGGCGGCCGATTTAAATACCCTCCGCCCGCGGCGTGCTCCCTCCGCCGTCCGCGCCCCGCACCACGGTGGCGCGGTGGAACAGATTGCGACGGCGTCTGAGATGACGACGGTGTGATGGCTCTGTCCGCCGTGGTCGTCACAACTATGCGTTTGATCGATTTACTCTTGATTAACCCGATCGCTGGTTCCCAAGCCTTGCTAAGATTATAGCCACAGTCACGGTTTATGAGGTCGTCATTGGTGCGAATTTCGATGGCCTCTCTGACAACGCTGTCCCAGTATCTCGACGTCTGTACCAGAATCCTCGTGCGGTCATACTCCATGGCGTGATTTTCCGACAAACAATGTTCAGCGACCGCCGACTTGCTCGGATACATCAGTCGAGTGTGCCTCTGGTGTTCACGGCATCGATCCTCGACGGTACGCATCGTCTGACCAATATACGACTTGCCACATTGACACGGAATCTGGTACACGCCGGCCTTCCTCAAACCGAGGTCATCTTTGGCGCTCCCCACCAGTGCACGAGTCTTATTTGGAGGACAAAACACAGTTCCGACCCGGTGTTTCTCCAGAATTCGGGCGATTTTCCCCGAGAGTGCGCCTGTGTATGGAATAAATGCAGTGCCTACCTCCGCCCTCGTGACTTCATCCATCTCAATAGCTTGTGCTGCAGTGGTTGGGTGGAGAGCACGTTGAATCTGCCACTCTGAGTACCCATTTTTTCGAAATACAGTTCTCAGATGTTCCAATTCCTGGGGTAGACTCTCTGCGTCAGAGATAGTGCGCGCCCTATGTACTAGCGTTTTAAGTACCCCATTCCTCTGTGAAGGGTGGTGGCAGCAGTCTGCGTGCAAATACAGATCGGTGTGCGTAGTCTTCCGATACACCCCATGACGTAGGGTGCCGTCAGCCCTTCTCCTGACCAAGACGTCAAGGAAAGGTAATTTACCCTCCGTTTCAGTCTCCATAGTGAATTTGATGTTGGGGTGTATGGAGTTTAGATGTGTAAGGAAGTCAAGGAGTTTATCCATACCATGTGGCCAGATGACGAACGTGTCGTCCACGTAACGGAAAAAGCAAGTAGGTTTCCATACGGATGACGACAGGGCTTCCTCCTCGAAGTTCTCCATGTACAAATTCGCTACCACCGGTGAGAGTGGGCTGCCCATGGTGACTCCCTCCGTTTGTTCGTAGTATTCTCCATTAAAAAGAAAATACGTGGAAGTCAAGACATGCCTAAAAAGTTCAGTGGTCTTCTCGTCAAACTTCTGACTAATCAATTCTAGTGACTCTCGCAAGGGTACCCTCGTAAACAAGGAAACGACGTCAAAACTCACCATGATATCTGACTCATCCAACCTGAAGCTATCAAGGCGTTTAACAAAATCCACGGAATTACGGATGTGATGAAGGCATTTACCCACATAAGGACTTAATACTCCCGTCAGGTATTTGGCCAACAAATATGTAGGTGCCCTGCTGTTGCTGACAATGGGGCGTAATGGTATCCCCTCTTTGTGAACCTTCGGGAGTCCATATAGTCTAGGCGGTACCGGACCTTGGGGTAACAATTTCTTAGCGTCACCCTCCGGTAAATCTGCGTCCTTGAGAAGTGCCCTCGTCTTGTTCTCCACCTTCTTTGTAGGGTCAACGCTGATCTTCCGGTAGGAATCCTCATTTAGCAGGCTCCGCATCGCACCCACCCCCAAGTTCACTCCAGTCGCAGAAATTGTTAGTGCTGTTGAACAGGTTGCAGCTCGACTTCCCCAGAATCAGCAGAGGAAATACGTCGTGAAACTTGTCGTGCGTTGACGAAATCCAAGTCAATGAAGTCAAATATCAGCAGTAAAGAGAGGGCGGCCATTCGTGATCTGAGGGAGCGCTCTGAAATTGTTGTCTTACCGGCTGACAAAGGCAATGCTACAGTTGTTGTCTCCCATAAGGACTACACTGATGAGATGCGGAGCCTGCTAAATGACGATTCCTACCGGAAGATCAGCGTTGACCCTACAAAGAAGGTGGAGAACAAGACGAGGGCGCTTCTCAAGGACGCAGATTTACCGGAGGGTGACGCTAAGAAATTGTTACCCCAAGGTCCAGTACCGCCTAGACTATATGGACTCCCGAAGGTTCACAAAGAGGGGGTACCATTACGCCCCATTGTCAGCAACAGCAGGGCACCTACATATTTGTTTGCCAAATACCTGACGGGAATATTAAGTATTTATGTGGGTAAATGCCCTCATCACATCCGTAATTCCGTGGATTTTGTTAAACGCCTTGATAGCTTCAGGTTGGATAAGTCAGATATCATGGTGAGTTTTGACGTCGTTTCCCTGTTTACGAGGGTACCCCTGCGAGAGTCACTAGAATTGATTAGTCAGAAGTTTGACGAGAAGACCACTGAACTTTTTAGGCATGTCTTGACTTCCACGTATTTTCTTTTTAATGGAGAATACTACGAACAAACGGAGGGAGTCGCCATGGGTAGCCCACTCTCACCGGTGGTAGCGAATTTGTACATGGAGAACTTCGAGGAGGAAGCCCTGTCGTCATCCGTATGGAAACCTACTTGCTTTTTCCGTTACGTGGACGACACGTTCGTCATCTGGCCACATGGTATGGATAAACTCCTTGACTTCCTTACACATCTAAACTCCATACACCCCAACATCAAATTCACTATGGAGACTGAAACGGAGGGTAAATTACCTTTCCTTGACGTCTTGGTCAAGAGAAGGGCTGACGGCACCCTAGATCATGGGGTGTATCGGAAGACTACGCACACCGATCTGTATTTGCACGCAGACAGCTGCCACCACCCTTCACAGAGGAATGGGGTACTTAAAACGCTAGTACATAGGGCGCGCACTATCTCTGACGCAGAGAGTCTACCCCAGGAATTGGAACATCTGAGAACTGTATTTCGAAAAAATGGGTACTCAGAGTGGCAGATTCAACGTGCTCTCCGCCCAACCACTACAGCACAACCTGTTGAGATGGATGAAGTCACGAGGGAGGAGGTAGGCACTGCATTTATTCCATACACAGGCGCACTCTCGGGGAAAATCGCCCGCATTCTGGAGAAACACCGGGTCGGAACTGTGTTTTGTCCTCCAAATAAGACTCGTGCACTGGTGGGGAGCGCCAAAGATGACCTCGGTTTGAGGAAGGCCGGCGTGTACCAGATTCCGTGTCAATGTGGCAAGTCGTATATTGGTCAGACGATGCGTACCGTCGAGGATCGATGCCGTGAACACCAGAGGCACACTCGACTGATGTATCCGAGCAAGTCGGCGGTCGCTGAACATTGTTTGTCGGAAAATCACGCCATGGAGTATGACCGCACGAGGATTCTGGTACAGACGTCGAGATACTGGGACAGTGTTGTCAGAGAGGCCATCGAAATTCGCACCAATGACGACCTCATAAACCGTGACTGTGGCTATAATCTTAGGAAGGCTTGGGAACCAGCGATCGGGTTAATCAAGAGTAAATCGAGCAAATGTATAGTTGTGACGACCACGGCGGACAGAGCCATCACACCGACGTCATCTCAGACGCCGTCGCAATCTGTTCCACAGCGCCACCGTGGTGCGGGGCGCGGACGGCGGAGGGAGCGCGCCGCGGGCGGAGGGTATTTAAATCGGCCGCCGCCGCGACCGAACCCAGACTCACGACATGCACACGAGTCGTACGCACTTCGCGTGAGAGATGTCGAAGCGAACGGAGCTACGTACTGCGAAGGGTGTGGCAGATCGCCGTCCGGCGGAGCTTGCTACGTCGGCGGCCCCATCTGGCCCCCCACTTATGACGGACCACGCAACGAATGAGGACATGCTGGATATCGCTATGGATGCGCTTACAGTTCCGCTTCCGGAGTCGGAAGAAGACGAGCCGTCGGGCGTACCACCGCCTCGTCGGCAATCCGGCAAAAGCAGAAGAGAAGAAGATACAGCCCCTACCGGCGGGCGCAGCTCCCCGGTTGAGAAGCGCTCGAAACAAACGCCTGCTGACGATGCTGACGGATTCACTCGCCCGAAGCGACGGCATACAGCGCGACGTCGGGTGCTGTCCACCCACGAGCCGGCATCCACTGCCAACACTTTTGCTGCCCTTGAGGATGCCCCTGAGGACCCGCCGCGCCCTTCCACGGCGCCAAGGAGGGATGCGCCACTTCCGCCGATCGTTCTGAAATACGAAGGGACCTTCCGGCAGCTGCAGCAGCTTCTCAATACCTGGACGACGGCAGTCTACAATGTGAAGGTCGCCGGACGAGACATGTACAAGATTACGCTGCGCTCAGCAGACGACTACCGACGCGTGACGCAGGAGGCGTCTGAAAGGGCAATCCCTTTCTTCACTCACGCCACCACACCGGACCGCGTCCTGAAGATTGTCATCCGGCATCTGCCCTTCAACATGGAGCCGGATCACATTAAAGAAGAACTCGAAGAGCTCGACTTCAGTGTCAGAACTGTGGTCAAGATGAAGCAGCCCAAATCACGTGCCTACATGCCCCTGTTTCTCGTCATCGCAACCGATACAATCGAGAACAGGAAGCTCTACCAGCTCACCCGACTCGCCAACGTCTCGGTGACCACAGAAGACTTGCGCGCCAAGAGAGGCCCTGTTCAGTGCTACCGGTGCCAGGGCATCAACCATGTCGCCCGGCATTGCTCCATGCCTGAAAAATGTGTGAAATGCGCCGGTGCACACCCAGCGAAGGACTGCCCCATCCCTCGGAAGCAGCAGCCAACGTGCGCTCTCTGTGGGGGCGCTCACGTTGCCAGCTACCGCGGCTGTGAAGCTTGGAGACGCGCCAGTGCTCGTCAGCGCGGCCAGCCAGTCGCCGCGAAACAGAAGAAGTCTGCCAAGGCTGAACCTACAATCTCCCACGCCACGGTTGTCGCCAGAGGACTGGCGCCCCGCCGACCCAACAGCGATGACGCCGACCATGCAGGCCCTCAGGCACGTCGCCACAATGGCGACTCACACACCCGAGATGTTTTTGAAGACGCAGGGGCACGCCATCCACTACTAAACTGCGCCACTCCACCTGCGCAGAATTCGTCGGACCCGGAACCGGGCCTCTCCTCTGCTGCCCTACCCGTGACGTCTGATGCACGCCCCCAACGCCGCGGCGGCCGGCGCAAGACGGGGGGTCGCACACCCAACGCTCCAGAAGAAGCCACATACAATGGCGAAGAGGTGGCCACTTCCGTCGGCGCCAGAGACGATACGGCTCCTGCCGCCTCCGCCACGGACATCGCCAGTCTGATTACTCAACTCACCGCACTTGTGGCGAGCACGACAAAACTGCTTGATGTCCTCACGCAGCACCTGACCGCTGCACAGAAGATTGCCGCTCCGGCAGCCACCAGACGCTCCTCCACTACTCATTATGGGAAGTGTTAGAGGACTCACGGTCGTCGCGTGGAACACCCTCTGTCTACGCACACAAGCTGGCGAATTTCGTCAATTTCTTCGCGATGAAGCCGTGGACATCTGTCTGCTCAGCGAAACCCGCCTTAAACCAGGCATTGCAGTCAAAGCGCCGAACTACTCCTGTTACCGTGCTGACAGGCCAACTGCCGGCGGAGGAATGGCCATCTACATACGGAATGGGATCCGTCACCACCAGATTCAACTGCCGCCGCTCGTGACTCTGGAGGCGACTGGAGTTGTCGCGCACACGTCAGCGGGAGCCATAACCTTCATTGCTATCTACAAACCACCGTCGCATCCATGGGTAGATGCGGACTTAGAATCTCTTCTCTCCATCGGAGGCAAGCTGTTCATCGCTGGAGACTATAACTCCAAGCACGTCGCTTGGCGTTCACGACTCACCAACAGAGACGGACGCCGCGTCCTACGAATCGTGGATCGCAATGACGCCGTGGTAGTGGGTCCCTATGATCCCACCATCTTCCCCGCTAATGGACAACCGGACATCGTCGACTTTGCGGTCGTGAAAGGCATTCCGCACCGCATCCTCGCCTCGACACGGAATGTTCTCTCCTCTGACCATGTGCCAGTTGTTTTTGACGTCGACCTCGACCCACTGCAGTTACCCAGGCGTGGGGTGTCACTCTCTGGAGTCAACTGGGATCTCTTTCGCCACACCCTGACCGAGTCCCTAGCTGGGATGCCTCCTGCCGACGACGCAGAAGCTGAAGATTCCCTCCTCCACTTCACGGACGCCGCCCTCGCCGCAGTCGAAGAAGCGGCTCCGCCCAGACGCGAGCGTCAGGACCACTCTCGACAGCTGCCCCCCGATCTCCTTGCACAAATTGCCGAGAAGAACAGAGTGTACCGCGAATGGCAGCGTACACGGAACCCCGCCACCAAACGGCAACTCAACCGTATGCGGCGCGAAATCACGGTGGCTGTGGACAATCACCGCAACCGGGAGTGGGCTAGCCGTGTGGCGGCTCTTCAGCTTGACGACGGGTCTGCCTGGAGGACCACGAAACACTTCATACGGCGAACGCAGCGCATGCCGCCTCTCCGAACTGCAACCGGAACTGTCTGCGAACCGAACGCGAAGGCTGATGCCCTCGCCGATGTTTTCGAAGAGAACTTCAAGCCTGTAGAGGATCCACTGGACGCAGAACATGAAGAGATGGTCGCTGCCCGGCTCCCTCGCTATCTGGAAACGGAGGGCGATGATGACATAGAGGCCACAACTCCTGAAGAAGTCTCGGCGGCTCTGAAGGCCCTCAATCCAAAGAGAGCTGCAGGCCCTGACGACGTCTCCACTGCCATGCTGAAACAACTGCCTGAGGACGCCTCTACTCGCCTGGCTGCAATCTTCAACAAGATCTTTCGCACCGGCCACTTTCCCCTGCAGTGGAAGCATGCTGAGATTGTGGCTATTCCTAAGATGGGAAAAGATCTCCGCCAGCCGAAGAGCTATCGCCCAATTAGTCTGCTGCCTGCCATCTCGAAAGTTTTCGAGCGCATCTACCTGAAGAGGCTACAGCAACACGTCACCGCCGAAGCTCTACTCCCAGATGCCCAGTTCGGCTTCCGTAAGGGCCACTCTACGGAGCACCAACTTCTCCGACTCGTGGAGGAAGCCTTCGATTCCCTGGAGAGGCGCGAATACTTCGGAGCAGTCTTCCTTGATGTCTCGCGCGCTTTTGACAGCGTCTGGCACGATGGGCTGCTCTTCAAACTTCTCGAAATGGGGGTCCCTGGATCCCACATCCGTCTGCTACGGTCCTTCCTCGATGGACGGACTTTTCATGTCCGTGCAGAAACTGGCCTGTCAACAGTCCGTCCCATCAGAGCAGGCGTGCCACAAGGGTCGGTCTTGGGGCCGATTCTGTACACGCTCTACACGGCTGATACGCCGACGGTCCCTCGTGTGCACCTAGCACTGTACGCCGACGACACTGCGCTCTACTCACGAAGTATGCGCGCGGACACACTTCGCCAGAGGTTGCAGCACGCTGTCGACACCCTAGCCGATTGGGCCGTCAAGTGGAAACTCCAGTTCAACGGCGCCAAGACGCAATTTTTCATTGCAACCCGTCGTGTCATCCCAGCCGCTCTGCCCCCACTCGTCGTTGGAGGCAGTCCTGTCAACTGGCGACCGACAGCGCAGTATCTTGGGGTCACCATAGATCGCCGCCTCACCTGGGGCCCACACGTGAAGGGCGTCGTAAACAAAGCAAGGGGTCGACTTCTCCAGCTCTACCCCCTGCTCAACCCGACGTCGACTCTTCCTGCGCGACTGGGCGTCACGTTGTACAGGGCGCTAATCCGCCCTGTCTTCGATTACGCGGCTGTCGTCTGGGGGAATGCGGCAGACGACCATCTGAAGAAACTACAATCTCTGCAGAACAGGGCTCTCCGCCTCGCGCTGCACCTGCCGCGGGACTTCCCATCTGGACCACTGCACGACCTCGCTGAGGTCCGCAAAGTCAAGGACCACATCCGTACGGTTGCCCGCCGCTTCTACGAAAAGGCGCGGCAATCCGAGAACCGGTACATACGCTCTCTGGGGCAGAAGATACGGCGCAATGCCAATACACGCTGGCCCCAGCTCCTTACGGCATAGGCTGTCACTGAAGAAGAATAAAGAGTGGAAACAACCAGAAGCCAATCCCCTCTAGAAGACGCACCACCAGAATTAATGGGAGGCAAAACATGTATGTGTTGTGAACTCCGCTTTACTCGAAGACTGAAGTTTCTTCGTGAAGGAGCCACGCAGGACCGAACCCAGTTCCCTCTGAGCAGCCATAGCGTACGGATCTCTGTGCCGGCACGTTCACAGGAGCTCAGTCCGTCGTTCACCTGATGATGGCGACATGTATGATCGCCGAAATATTGTGCCCGTTGGACACTATAGACCGGCAGCACACCCGTGGATATTTTGATTATCAAATACGCCGGGAGAAACTCAAGAATCACACGTTCCACTAGTAATTGTGCACATATTTCATCAGTATCTCTAGCAAAGTTCTCCCTGTAGCTTTATTTTCACGTAACTTGACGTTTACGACATCGTATCTCTTGAACTTTTTGCTGTACAATGACATAGTGTTGGAAGTACATCCGTTGGCATATATAGCTACCGTCTGCGAAATGTGTTGTGAATAGAGTTTGTAGTAACGAAGTGTAAATTAAAACATCATGGATGACTCGGCAGTTTTTCACACGTCTCAATGTTTATGATGTCGTATCCCCTGAAGTATGTGTTGTACAGCGATATACTGTCCTAGGTACATTCAGAGGTATATGTGCACACTGTCTATGAAATTTTTGCGAGTAGAGTCTGTAGTAAAGAAGTAATAAATTAAAACTTCATGCTCCAAACGGCTCTTTTACTGCATTAACAGCGAAAATGTCGTAAGGGATAACTTTTTTACTTTCATTTTTTTGTGTGGGTTGTCAGCGATAAAAAGTCTCCATAGAAGTTTGAAATTATGTGTGAAGCTGTTCCAGGTCACGAAATGTGCTCATTGTCCAACACTGGATGACTAAAGTACGACTGTTCGCGCATCGTGGTATATCCAACAACACCTTTTCACCCCCACTCCTACGATGACACTTATCCGCACAGTGATGATTTCCAGACAGTAAGGGATATGTGCGCCACGTCTGGCTGAAATCGGTCGTGTAATTAGAGCTTCTTCCGATTTTTGGGTCACTCTGTATGTATAGATTCTTCCCGAGGTCCATACAGGAACTGAGTAGAAGAAGACATAATTATTGGTACAGTGGGAAGTATCCTCTGCCATGTAGTTCACAGCAGTTTGCAGAGTATATATGCAGATGTAGATACTGAATATTGTATTTCTCTCATGGAATTTTTACAGAAGCAAAGCACTATGAAAAATATAAATGCTTTAGGTAAAATGGGTATGCAACGAACAATATCTCCGTACAGATGTATTAACCAAGCACAGAGCGTTCACAATGTCCTTCCTTAATAGCTAACAGCCCATATCTCGACGAGTGTAACTGATACATTCGTCGTGTACATCACTGTAGTAACATTCTCAAATTTTCTGCACAATTAAACAACAAACATTGTATATGCACATATTGTACATCGTACCTGAGTTTGAAATTGCTTACGCCAGTTTAAAAAGGAGACATCTGTAAAATTATGAGAACAAAAAATTCGACTTTACTGTTCCGATTACATCTCTTTTTTGCTTTCCATCTTTTATTTTTCGTTTGCTGTAACCCTACACTAAACGCTACCGAACGAATCGGAAACGTATATAACAGTCTTAAACAATTTAAAGTTAACTACGGAACGAAATTAAACAATAAACAGATTTGTTGCCTCAGTTATACGTCATATTTAATTGTGTGTTTCATTCATCTGCAGAGAAATAAAAATAGTCGATACAGAAAGAAGTTAACCATACATCATTATGTAAAAACTTTAATTATGAATATTCAAATTAAAAAACTGCAGCTCTTTGCTTTGCGATATACTCGTCGGTGAAACATAACATTTAATGAGGTGATTTACGTTAATGCATAAACATTCTTTCTGCTGCATCTCTCCCTTCAGCACAAACCCTACACCATTTACCTTCCTACTGATCTCGAAAAGTGCAACCGAAAACACATCACGGCATTATTTTAGTGAAAACTTCCGGAAATACGTAACACATCCTATACTACATACGTAACAACCGAGCCCAGTACAGTCAGAAGTGTCATATTTGCAGCTGCAGACAATCGCAAACAGCAGACTACATCAAACGAAGGGGAAAACGATGGTCGTAGTTCCCTATATAGAGCAGTATAGCAGTGGGGCTCAAGTGAATATGAGAGGCTAACGAAAACATCAAGCTCTTGAAGTCGTTTATTTTCTGGAGAACGTTAACTGTAACATTATTATGTTAGTAACACTATTGGTGTTGGTATCAATATTCCCAACTTCTTAATACAAATCTCATAATTATCAACACATACCCACAGGTTTGTAATTGAAACATACATGTGACATCTAGTCACACGTAACATGAAGATTAAAAGATTTCTCAGGTTCGTCAAAAACAATTTTACAGATACATAACTTTGCCATTTCCGCTTGCAAATCCAAGGTGGCCACGAATATATATTTTTAAATTTGAAACTAGCAGTTTAACATTCAAAGAATCATCAAACTATTATTCTTTCAGTACTACCATAAAGTTCTTATGTATTCTGTACTTACTATGTAATTAATAGTAGTGTTTCGTATATCTTGATAACTCTTCCTCGCCGTCCGATTACCATTAGTTCAACTACTGGCAACTGGGTGGCAAGAAGAAGATATTAAGACACATTAAAACCTTTGTTTATAAACAGAACCGTTTATTTTTTAAACAACACTTTTCCACTCAGTCACATTTTCTAGGAAATGGAAAAAAACTTCTGTAACGGATAATCTGTTGAGGAGACCTGTAAATTTTTTTTGAGAGGCAACGTTTTTACATCTTGTTTGATAACATAAAACCAATATAAAGACCTACAGAATTTTTTAAAAGTGATGGAGAACTGCTGTTTTCAAAATAATAGGTAATAACTTATAAAAGATAAAGCTGTAAATCGCTTTTAACAGACGATATCTAACTTAGAAACTATACTTCACACTACACAAAATTTTTACACTGATAACAAATTGTGCGTGCTTCCTATCCTGTGCCAGGGATTCTTAGTAACAAAAGAAATTAGTACTGATTATGATTCATATACACTGAAGAACCAAAGAAACTGGTACACCTGCCTAGTATCGTGTAGGGTCCCCAAGAGCACGCAGAAGAGCCACAGTACGATATAGCATGGACTCAACTAACGTCTGAAGTAATGCTGGAGTGAACTCACACCATGAATCCTGCAGGGCTGTCCATAAATCCGAGAGTTCGAGGGGGTGGAGATTTCTTCTGAACAGCACGTTGCAAAGCGTCCCAGATATGTTCAATAATGTTCATGACTGGGGAGTGTTTAAACTCTGAAGAGTGTTCCTGGAGCTACTCGGTAAAAAGTCTGGACGTGTGATGTCGCATTGTCCTACTGGAATTGCCCAAATCCGTCGGAATTCACGTTGAACATGAATGGATACAGGTGATCAGACAGGATGCTTACATACATATCACCTCTCAGAATCGTATCTAGACGTATCATGGGTCCCCTATCACTCCAACTGCACAGCCCCCACACCATTACATAACCTTGACCACCTTGAACAGTCCCGTGATGACAAGCAGGGTCCATGGATTCATGAGGTTGTCTCCATACCCGTACACGTCCATCCGCTCGATACAATTTGAAACGAGACTCGTTCGGCAAGGCAGCATGTTTCCATTCATCAACTGTGTAAAGGCCGGTTTTGACGGGCCAAAGCGAGGCGTAAAGCTTTGTGTCGAGCAGTCATCAAGGGTACACGAGTGGGCCTTCGGCTCCGAAAACCTATATCGATGATGTTTTGTTGAATGGTTCGTACGCTGACACTTGTTGATGGCACAGCATTGAAATCTGCAGCAATTTGTGGAAGTGTTGGACCTCTGGTACGGTGAACGATTCTCTTCAGTCACCGTTGGTCCCGTTCTTGCAGGATCTTTTTCCGGTCGCAGCGATGTCCGAGGATGTTTTACCGTATTTCTGATATTCAACGGTACACTCGTGTAATGGTCGTACGGAAAAGTCCCCACTTCATCGCTGCCTCGGAGATGCTGTGTCCCATCGATGCGCCGACTATAACACTACGTTCAAACTCACTTAAATCTTATAAACTTGCCGTTGTAGCAGCAGTAATCGATCTAACTACTGCGCCAGACATTTATTGTCTTATATAGGCAACCAAAACCCCAAGGAAAGGCAACCAGCGTCTGAAGGAGAGGGGTAGTGACACTAAATGACACGTTGCGTGTGTGAGAAACTGTTACTGTAACGGGCCTGCTAGCACAAGTGGTAGAGATTTGGCAACCGCACGTGGTTGCTGCGGCCACAAAGCTCGTGGTATTGGTTGAACCCCTACCGTGCCTCCGACGTCTGCCTCCGCCCACTGCTTTCTTTGTAGCTGTTAATTATGAAGTAATTTTGAACAGAGTATAGCGGCAGACTCAACAATAAATGCAAAGTGCACTACAAAGGGATAGTGCTTCACGTACAGTCTCATTGCTGAAATTCGAAGAATGCGCATTCCAAGAAGAATCAAGCAGTATGTTAATTCCTCCCAAGTATATCGCTGTAAATGGCTGTAGCTGTAAAATCAAATCAGACATATTCCACCTTATAAAGTGTTGACAGTCAGTCTTCCCACACACCATTCTCGAATGGAACAAGTAGTGACAAAATTAAACAAGACAGTAGTACAAGAAGTATCATCCACCAGGATGATTTACTGAGTCAGAATATTAAGATACACGTAATTTTTCATTTTGGATGCTTTGGTATTGATCTCTATTTATTGGTAACGCGAATCCGCATATTCCGTGCAATCAATGTCCTTTACGAGCGTTCTATACACGCCATTGTTTGTCTGCTCCTTCCTTTCTGTTTGCCTTCCCTCACCAAATCCTCTGATCATGGGTACCTTAGAATATGCCGCAAAGACACGTCCCTTCCTCTGCCAGAAAAACCACAGACTTCTTTCTTGTAATTTTTATTGTTTAGTAGCTCAGTATTTCATAGGTTATCTGATAATTTCCTTGGAGCTTTCCATGTTGCGTAGCTTAAAAAATGCTCCACCGCAACTTTTTTTCTCCCTCCGGTATCTCTAGAAACAACACAAAATACCTACACAAACATGTGCCCCGGTAGCACCGTTTCAATTATTTCTTCTATATACTTGTAGACCACTGTTTTGCTCTAGACCATAGATTACGTCGTAACGTAAAGAATCCTTACACTCCTTCTATTTCAACTTCAACACAAAATTTATTTTGCACAATGAATCAAAACCTGCCACCCTTGTCTAAATTTACAATCAAGACAAAATAAATTTTATATCGAAAACCAAGATCGCGTATTCCACAAACTTGACCATTTCAAGTCATATTTTTTTATCCGCCAATTTTGGTGTTCATCAGGTTT
Organism: Schistocerca americana; assembly: GCF_021461395.2. Taxonomy (NCBI): domain Eukaryota; kingdom Metazoa; phylum Arthropoda; class Insecta; order Orthoptera; family Acrididae; genus Schistocerca; species Schistocerca americana. Next base: position 118,771,798 of record NC_060119.1, read on the forward strand.
TTTCTGTTATTATCCAGTGCTTCTTGTTTTGCACAACCCAATCGAAATATTGTGCTAAATAATCCCTCCATTTCACATAAGAATTTTCGAAAGTCTGCCTTAGTTGGCTGGTTCAAATGGCTCTGCGCACTATGCGACTTAACTTCTGAGGTCATCAGTCGCCTAGAACTTAGAACTAATTAAACCTAACTAACCTAAGGACATCACACACATGCATGCCCGAGGCAGGATTCGAACCTGCGACCGTAGCCCTGCCTTAGTTCCAATCCAACATTAGCACTAGTCTCAATTCCCGATACAATTCTACTCCACAGTTAGTTATAACTAGTTTCCTCTTTTATATTGTATCCACATAGCTTCAACGTAAATATGCAGCAGGAAGGGGACTTTCGACCACTGAAAGTATTTGATGTTATTGATATGGCTTGCTTATACACCAACGATACAGCTTCATCACAGAGCCATACAGCTTACGGCACACTGCGGAAAAAAATATAGCAACACAAATTAGCAACAATTAACAAAAATTTATTACAGGGAAGTATGAGTAAGTAAGTTAAGTGTGATAACGATGTGCGCCAAATTAGTTAAATTTTCACTTTCTTTGATAAATTTTTGAACATTGATTTGGTTCTGAATCCAATGAATGATGACTAATATAACCTGTAGCATGTCCAGTTGGGTGACGGTAGATAAGTACCAGTGTGGTCTTGAGGCATGGTGTTACAATGGTGTCCAGTGTGTGCCTACCATGTTCAAACACTTCGAAGCTAGTAAACCCACGCAACATTATGTCTTCCCACACCATAAGATCTGTAACACCAAAACGACAGCTTCTGAGAGTGCTAGACGTACCCACGATGGTGAGAGGTGGGAACATGTAATGCGCTATGGAACATTCTCGAACATCAGTGTTTTGTTGGGCCAGGTGTTATAGTGTGAACAGGCGAATGTTGCATGAATGTACTGGCCTCCGATCTATGAACATGGCACGCTCACCAGGCAACTTAATATGACACTATACTCCTTCCCATGTGCGTCTTTTCAGGACTGCATTGGACCCTAACTTCATTTTTGTGGCTGACAATGTGCAACCACATCGAACAGCTCTTGGAATGGGAGGATATTCGTCGAATGGAATGGTTTGCCTGTTTCTCCGACTTAAATCCCATCGGGCACTTGTGTAATGCTTTAGCAAGATGTACTGTGGCACAATCACATGTACCACCGACCATCCAGCAGTTGTCAACGACGCTGGTTGAGGAATGGAACTCCCTACCACAAGAACTCCTTACCAATCTCAAGCAGCTGAAAAGGACCTATTAGATGAAAACATTGATACAAAGACAAGTGATGAAATGGAGAGTCCATATGCTCTCGAGAATATAGGAAACTGGAAAGTGGAAGCATTACCGAATTCGAGCAGCAGAATTTCTGGAATATCAGAAGCTTTAAGCAATGAAATTAGAAAAAATAAGAATTATACTGAGATGCCAGTGGTAGGACTTAGTAATTAGAGGGGCTACTGGTAGACACAGTAACTTGGGGAAATACCCACCTTCACTGAATTTGATATTGAGGATGTAGAATTTGAACATGGTTGTTTAATAATTTCAGTGTTAAGTAAAGAATTTATTTTGGGGACTGACTGGTTACATCAAGTTAGTGCAGTTCTTGAATGAAGAGAGAAAACGTTATATGTGACAGGGAATATAATACAAACAAAACTCACAGAGGAGGAATGGGAAGAGACTGTGAACACATGAAGAGATTGGCGGTAGTGAAAGAGGAAAGTCATTTAGTAGAGGATAATTTAAATCTAGAAGCTGAAGAGATGAAGTTGGTGAAAATAACTAAGGAAAAGGTATGAGAAGCTGTGGGGCTGAAGGTTGAAGAGTCAACAAAAACTTGAGCTTAAAGGTGTGTCATGGGAACAGGGGGATGTGTTCAGTAATGAACCAGCAAATGTGAAGAATTTTGAATGTGTACCGAAATTGAAACCTCAATTGCAGTTCTTTAAAAGACTATATGATGTGTGAATTGCAAAGAAACCAGTTATTGAAAAATAGATTCAGAGGATGGAAAGATATGGCATAATTAAGAGAAGTTGTAGTGATTATAACAATCCTTTAGTAACTGTAGTAAGACGTAATGGAGCTGTTAGATTTGTTTTAGACTAGACTCCTGAACAAATTTTTACATAGAGAAAATGGTCATTCTGAGGATATAAATGACTTATTACGTATGTTTCAGTGAAGCAAACTGATGACAAGTTTAGATTAACCTCTGCATTCCATCAAGTTTCACTTGCTCCAGAATCTCGGAATACGCAGCATTTTTGCACATAATTATCATATAATAATATAATGACATAATTATCAGTAGCTGAGTTCATCAGAGCTTTGGATGAAGCTTAGGACACGAATTATCTTCCTGATTAGCTATATATGTTGAAGACATTTTGTTTGGTATCAGCGTTGGGATGAACATTATTTGTACTAAAAGAAGAGCCGGATAAATAGCAAGAGAAGTGACACTGAAATTAGAAAAATGTAAATTGTGGTTAATGAACTGAAATTTTTGGGACATTGCGTTACTGAGAAAGATAAGTTATCAGACTCTGACAAAATTACAGCTATTGCTGAGTTTGCAATACCAAAAAATAAGAAACCACTAAAATCATTCTTTAAAACATGTGAATATTATAGGAGGTACCTGAGTAAACGAAATAAGAATGCACAAAGTTTGTATAATTTATTGAAAAGTTTTCCTTCTGGGTTTGGGATAAGGAATTGCAGGAAGGTTTTGGCGCTATAAAAAGTTCCTTGTGTAATTTTAACTTGCTGTATAGACCAGATTTATTCTTACCATTTTACTCAGCCCTCATTTGTTTCAAATAAAGACTGTAAATGCGGAAGACACACATCAAATAATTGCTTTCACAAGTAGGATTCTCCGAAACATGAAAGAATTTATACTGCAACTGAGCGTGTATTGCTAGCTGTACATTGATCGTATACCAGTTTTAGAAAGTACTTGTAAGGACATAAAGCTATTGTGCACTCAGACCACAATATCTTAACATATTTGGAAGGATGCAAGTTATATCACAGTAGGGTGACAAGATGGGTCACATTTTTAGTACAGTTTGACAATTACATTAAGTATGTTAAGAGATCTGAGAATCTACCTGCTGATACATTGTCTCAGATACCATTAGAGGAGCATAACAATGACATTGAGGAGCAAGAAAACAAAGAACCCATGTCTCCTAAGGGGTTAAAGACGAGAAGGTAATTAAGAGCATCTCTAATGTCATTCACAAAAAGCAGATTCACGGTGATAATTGAAAATTGGTAAGAAGTTGCTCTGATAAAAAGACCTACGGGAAAATCGACAAAGATTACAAGGTACACAAGGGAATACTATTTACAAGAATGAAATTAGACTCAAACCATTGGAGACTGCGTTGACCAGAACAGTAAACTGACAAACTTAGTATGTATAATTATGCAAGCTATGGACACTATTGTCTTCAGAAATATCCAAACAAATTGCAAGAAAATATAATTTTTTATAAACTGTCGAAAAGAATAAGGAAGGAAATTTCAACTGGTGACAGAGGCTAACGAATGAAACTAATACAACTTGTCAGATACAGATGCAAAATATACTACCTGAGAATTCTATAAGTCTCCTCGCTATCGATTTATACAGCTCATTACAGGGATAAGAGAGCTTACTGTTTTATATTTGTCACAGTGGACATATTTTCTAAATAAACTCTGAGAAAAGAAGAACGACACATCACAAAGGAATTATCCGAATAGGCTTCACAAGCTGAGAAAGTCTGTCCCCTATGCAAGCAGTTATCCAGCTTGACACTGAATGATAGTTTTTAGATGTACTTCTGAGGGATATTGTGCCATATTCCAGCCAACTGGTGCATAGATCATCAAAATCCCGAAATGGTCGCAGCGTTTGCCCATACTGCTCCAAAAGTTTGCAGTTTGTGAGATATCTTACTGGCCAAGGTAGGGTTTGGGAAACATGAAGACAAGCAGTAGAAACTGTCATTGTGTGCAGGCAGGTATTAGTTTGCTGATTTGTAAGCCCAGGATGGCTTATCATGAAGAACAACAAAACGGGTCATAGAATATCGACGTTCCGCTGTGCTGTTAGGGAGCCGGGTTTCTGATATGAAAAGAAATCGTACCACAGACCATCGCTCTTGGTTGTCGGCCCATATGGCGGGCGACAATCAGGTCGGTGTCCAACCACTATCTGGGGTATCTCCAGACACGGCTCTGTCCAGGAATCTCATCTCCGATGACCAGCGAAGACTTGTCTGGAGAGTTCCCAGACAGTTATGGGGTACGAACTTGACGGTTGCCTGCCATACAGCACAGTGATTCGTCCATGAGATTTTACACCCCACGTCATTACCCTTTATGGCAAGCCATTTTGTCCTTACATTTCAGCAAGATAATGCCCGCCTGCACACAGCTATTCTAGACAGTTACGTGATTTTCATTCAGTATTATCTTCGAAAGTTTTTAAAATATCTTATAAGTTGTTTTGTGTCTCATAATCAATAATATCAATTTTTAGAATGCCCGATTTTGCCATTTCATTCATGTCATATCTACCACGACAATTTATAGATACACATTTGAAATTTGTTTAATCTAATGTGTTACATCCCTATTAAAGTACTATTGTAATATACAAAGATGTTGAGGTAAGTTCTACTGAGTATATATATTCTTGAATTTCAGCTTTGCACTTATTGCAAGTATTTGCATAGCAGTTGAATGTCTCTGACTGAATACATCCGAATTATTTTCTATAACTGCTGAATGACCATGCCTATTTTGCTGTAAACTCAGGATTAGACAATTGATAAATTTCATCTCACATACATTTCTGATATATTTGTATATTAATTCACATAACTCCAATTCAGTTACTGGGATAGAAAGTAAATTATTGTGTTAGGAAACATTGTTCTGTGTATTAATGCCAAAAAGCCACATGTTGTATGGCAAAAAAATGACGATGAAATAAGACCCTATTGATACTGCACTACAGCAGAAGGATGAAGAATGGACAATGGAACAATAACCAGAAGATAGGACATGAATTATTTTAAAACATTTGTAATATATATATATATATATATATATATATATATATATATATATATATATATATATATATATATATATATATATTACTTGTTGCATCACAGGACTAGCAGATACTTATTTATGGAATTATGGGGGTCTTGTATAATGTAACCAAGCCAATAATATAGTAATAAATGTATGATAACAGTAGGTATCAATCTTTTCAGTTGGGTAAGAATAATTTTTACATACACACTCTCACTAAAACGAGTTACTCCATACTTAAATAATTGTAGCATGCGGATTTAAATTAATCTTGAAGGCTTTCACTTGAATTCTATTTTATTAGTCGTCTCGAAACTATACCAGTTATTATTATCGGTAATGTTATAGACTCTTTGACCCCAACATGAGATCACTGTTCATTTTGTTACAGTGGGGATACAAAGACTTCAAGAGAACATGTTGGAGAATGGACGCTCTTAGTAGAAGAGTTGTTGCAAAGAGACTTGATATTTTTTGTAGTACTGCTGAGAGCAGAAGTGTTATACGCTATTAGTGCTGAGTTTGGAAATGTTGAAGAATATATCTATTTCAGAGTTCAGAAACTGCATTTATCTGAATAAATATCGGAAGTTAGCTCAATAAGAATTCTTTGATCATTTAACGTTTCTTGGTACAAGGACAACAACGTGGGACTAGCAACGTACTCCATCGAAAACAACAAGCCCAACAACGAATAAACTAAACATGTAATGACTTAGAACTATAGATGTGATAGTGAACTCAGTGCAAACTAACTACAAAACCGGTCAACGTCTCGTTCGAAGACATGTTATTGAATAGGCTGCGTTGAAGAACACATAACAAACTGTGATAAAAAAGTGGCTAACGTCCAGTATGAAGCCAAGTCACTGAATTTTAAGTGCAAAAGAATCATATTACATAATACACAGCATCCTTGAAGTCAGTTTCTTTCTACAGGCGTTAAATTTATTTTCATTTTCTAGCCTAGTCAGTACCATGCACAACAATGCCTGTTTGTAATAACATTTGGCTATTTCAGTAACGCCTAGGCCCCTTGGTTGAAGAGCTGAAGTAACCTTGTGAGACAAAAGTAAATAAATAAATAAAACCTTTAAAGTACTCATTTACTGTTTCAAGCGAAAGGATTTAAGGTCGATTTGGAACGTTATCAACCAACAACAAAATGTTTCTAGTATCAAGATGATGCATCTTCACGTCAGCGATAAATAGAGCGCGACACCACACCAAAAAAATTGTAGTGGCATCACTGTTCCTTTTAATGCCCGACTGTGTTCCGTTTTAAACTCCTTATTCCTGAGCTCAGCTTGGTCCACTAGCACCTTTCTTCCGTTGGTCTGTTACTTTGAGTTTATCGAAAATAGTGAGAACAACTTCGTCAGGTTTAGTCGCCACTGCAGACGGCACAGCAACAGCACGATCTGTCACAACCGTCTTCCAGTCACGCCACAGCATCGAGTGCACAGCTCGACTAGTAACGTCAGAGGTTCTCTTGGAAGATGGAGCGGCGGCTATGGTCTTCAGCGATGAAAGCAGCTTCTGCCTGCATGCAGCTGTTGGTCATTTGCGCTTACAACGGATACATGGTGAGTCCAGTACATAACAAAGGTAAAAGACTGGACCTGCAAAATTATAGACCAATATCTCTAAATTCTGTTTGCTACAGAATCCTTCGTCATATTCTCAGTTCGAATATAATAAACTTTATTGAGACTAAGAAGCTTACGTGTACGAATCAGCATGGTTTTAGAAATCATCCATCGTGCGAAGCTCAGTTTTTCCTTTTCTCACACGATGTACTGAGAGCTATGGATGTAGGGAAACAGGCAGGGCCAATATTTATAGATTTCCGGAAAGAATTTGGCGCTGTGACCCAGTGCAGGCTGTTAACGAAGGTACGAGCGTATGGAATAAGTTCACGGATACGTCAATGGCTCGAAGACTTCGTAAATGATAGAACCCAGTACGCTGTCCTCGACGACGAGCGTTGATCGGAGACAAGGGTACTGTCAGGAGTGCCCCAGGGAAGTGTGATAGGACCACGGTTGTTCTCTGTATACATAAATGATTTTGCTGACAGGGTGACCAGCCATCTATGGTTGTTTCGTGATGATGCAGTGGCGTACGGTAAGGTGTCGAAGTTAAGTGACTGTAGTGTGAGGCTCCGCAGCTCGTGGTCGTGCGGTAGCGTTCTCGCTTCCCACGCCCGGGTTCCCGGGTTCGATTCCCGGCGGGGTCAGGGATTTTCTCTGCCTCGTGATGACTGGGTGTTGTGTGCTGTCCTTAGGTTAGTTAGGTTTAAGTAGTTCTAAGTTCTAGGGGACTGATGACCATAGATGTCAAGTCCCATAGTGCTCAGAGCCATTTGAACCATTTTTTTGTAGTATGAGGCAAGACGACTTAGACAAAATTTCCAGTTGGTGTTATGAACTGCAGCTATGTGGAAAAAATGTGGGTGAGTAGGAGGATCAAACCTGTAATGTTCGGATACAGTATTACTAGTGTCCTGCTTGACACCGTCAAGTCATTTAAATATCTGGGCATAACGCTGCAAAGCGGTATGAGATGAGAAGAGTATGTGAGAACTCTGGTAGGAAAGGCGAATGGTCGACTTCGGTTTATTAGAAGAATTTTAGGGAAGAGTGGTTCACTTGTACAGTAAACCGCATATAGGACGCTGATGCGACTTATTCTTGATCGCTTCTAGAGTGTTTGGGATCCGTATCAGGTCGGATTGAAGGAACACATCGAAGCAATTCAGAGGGAGGCTGCTAGATTTGTTACCAGTAAGTTCGAACAACACGTAAGTGTTGTGGGGATCCTTTGAGAAATCAAATGGGAATCCCTGGACAGAAGGCGGCGTTTATTTTTTCTTTTCGAGAAAAACTATTGAGAAAATTTAGAGAATCGACATTTTAAGCTGACTGCCGAAGGATTCTACTGCCGCCAACATACAGTACGCGCAAGGTCCACGAAAATAATATGCGGGAAATTATGGCTCATATGGAGGCATAAAGGCAGTCGTTTTCCTTCATTCAGTTTGCGAGTGGAACTGGAAGGGAAAGGCCAGTAGTCGTACAGGGTACCCTCCGCCACGCACCGTACGGTGGCTTGCGGAGTACTGTGTAGATGTAGATTTAGATGGTGAGCGTTGCATTTGTCCAATGCAAACTGGCCCCACCCCAGGCCTTATGGTCTGCGGTTCGATAAGCTCTCGTTAACCTTTAGCGTTTCTGGAGGAGACGCTAACCAGCGCTTCGTACGTGCAGAATGTTGTGAGACCCGTTGTATTGTCGTTCTTACAGCAGAGAGGTGATCGTTTCTTCTAAACGTATAACGCTCGAGCTTGAGCAAATCTGGGATATGATGGGACGAAATGACTCATAGGACTCAGTAACCGACAACTCTTAAGAGAACTACGTGAGCAGGTCAAGCAGGCAAGGAAAAATGCATACCTAGGGCAGTATTCGCCATATGCGCTATCGACTGGATGCTAGAGCAAGCACCTACATTACCGCCCGTGGTGGCAACACAACAAACTAATATGGGTCTTTCTTATTAGATCAATACCTCGTACCTCTGAGTGACTTGTGCTATTAATCTGTAAACGTAATCATTTCATGTACTCCATATGCACTGTTGCAACAATAAACCTTCAGAGGACTGCAAACCTCTAAAAGGGTGTACAATTTTTTTCTGCAGTGTAGAAGAAAATAACAGGATGATATCTCGGCATTACGCCCACACTTTGGTATTAATACAATTAATCGTGCTCAAAGGGCGTAGTTAACAGTTAGAGCAGCTCTCACTCACGCTGAACGCACTCACACTCCTGTGTGTCATCAGTGAACAACTACAACTTGTCACTCAACAATCACAGAGATCCGTGCAGAATACTATCGCTAGAAGATACACCCAATGCCTTGCTCTTACACTACACAGTGCACGATACCACGAAAAAGCTACCAACGTGAAAGAGTCAGCAGCCAAAGCACTCAGCTAGTGCCCCTCTTGATATACAGAAGTCTCTTTCTCCGCCTCCACTGTAACAGCTGTTCATCCAAGTGGAAAAAGACATCAACTGCTCTACCAGACACTTTGAGCCGATGCCCTGCTCACGCTCCGTGCAGATAGTAGTGACGTCCAGCTGAGAGTACCACAGCACACTATTTTATTGAGGCCCCCGCTTAAGGCTCTGTGCAGAACTCGCTCGTTCATCCCCATGCAGCCACTGTCTACTCCTCCAACACCTCCAGGTACAGCCTGCCATTACGGACACCTTGACGACCGCTCCAATCTGGTCCCTGGCAGCGCTTGGCAGGCTTCTCCACCGCCTCCATCATGGCCACGGCGCTGGCCTCCAGCAGACGTTACTGGTGCCACTTGGCTGCAGCTGATTCACCACACCGCTGTTCGTGCTTTCTATCAACCTGGCCACAGTGGTGCTCGTGGCAGTTACTTGCCCACGCCAACCGCATTCTTCATGGTGACCGTGTGCTAAAGTGAATATCTGGAGGTAGGAAAACAACCATTCCATTCGACACAGCACGATGGAAGAACCATCACAGTATCAACTTAACATATCATCCATCGAAGTTTGCTGAGAAGAATAATATACTGAAGAATGGAAAAAGAAAATTGGGAATCTAAGGTGGCAATTAGTTCGGCTTTACGACATGTAAAGGCAGGAGGGAGACAGTTCTGACTGCAATTGATAGTTCAAGCAAGACTGAAGAAAATTCAAGACTTGTTCATAGGATTTGTTGACAAATAAAACTCCTGAGACATTGTGAAATAGTGCAGTATGTAGAAATTCCGAAAAAAATTGGAGTAGGTTGTATATAATGTGATGAGATGCGGTCTGAAAAGATTGTAAGGGTGTTTCCGGATAGGTCGTGCTGAGAAATAATGGTTAAGAAAAAAAATTGTTTCTGCTTTTTGAGCTAATTAACACTGAAGTTACCCAATCAGGCGGTAGCGCGCGTAAATTTAAGAGGCCTGTCACGTACAGTGTCAGTTCTTCTTGTAGCATAGACGATAGCGCAAGAGAACGCTTAGACTTTAGCTCAGGTTCGATCGTTATTACCGAACGATGTCAAATTTATTTGGGAAATGTAAGATGTGAGGCTATAGACGGAGGTTTTTCCATGGTACTGGAAGAAGCTGTAGAGGAAAACCTGAAGGGGAAGACAGATATTGTAATAAACCGAACAAATAACAGAGGACATCAGGTGCGAGTGCTATGCCCAGAAGGAGATATTGGCACAAGAGAGGATTTCGCGGCGAGCCACATCAAACCACTCAGAAGACTGAGGACCTGGATATAAATTTAATTAATTAGAACATTGGTGGAAAAACATCGATAATTTTCGAAACACTTTCGCTTGCCAAAATCCATTTTCAGATTTATACTTTTCGTTGATCTAGTGCAATCACTTGATCTACCCAGTAGCAACATTCTGGTTAGTTTTAACTTTGTTTTTTTTTTTTTTTGTACTGATTTTTGTTTTTGTGTGTTTTTAACCTTCCAGTACCACGTCAACCCGGTTCAATCAATGTACTGTAAACATGCATGCGAAGAAAGCCATAATTCTGTAAGGTATCTCCACTCTTTATTTTTATGCATGGATGTTTGCTTAAAATTGGCTTTCAGCGAATTTTGAAATCCTATAACAGATTATTTGAATTACAGGACATGTTTTAGATGAGACGAGTAGTTTTGTATAGCTGCCATTACAAAAGAAATTATCTCAGCTTAAAACGGTAGAGTATGGAGAAAATATCGACAGCGACAGGTAGTTGAAGGTTAAACATACCGTGAGTAATTTTTGATGACACTGCATTTTCGTTTTGGATAATGACACGGTGATAATGACGGTGATACCAGAGAGAAATCGATATGTTGCTGTTTATGCTGGAAAGTAACAATAAATAAATATTCCATGAAGTTTTTATTTGTTATTCGAACCTTAGATTCACCTTGGAACTCAAATGAAGCAGTGGATGGGGGAACCTGAACGAAACGACACAAGCTAAGATAAGTACATCCATCAGAGTTGTGAATTTGGGTATCTACTGGTGCGAGCTCTATTAAATACCAGAAAATAAACGTAATTAAATCTCAAAATATATTTCACAGGAGACTAACTACCCAGTAAATGCATCGGAATTTATGCTGCTGTGAAACTTCCTGATATATTAAACTTGTTTACTGTGCCATAAAATAATGATGTACAAACTGAAACTGTCCCAAAGAAATAAAGGAAGGATGCTCGAGGAGTTGGATTTGTCATCTGGTCAACAATGAGGTCATTATAGAAGCAGCAGAAGCTCATACAGGGTAAGAAGCCATCCTGGCATTCATTGTAACTGATTTAGGGAATCCAAGGGAACTTAACTTCTAATTTACAGTTTCATTATTTATTATTCTGAATGTAACTAAGTTTTCACTAACACTTATGTCATAAGTAATTTGTGTAGTACTATTGTATATCAAATTACTTTAATACCTTGAGGACACTAATAATCAGTGGTTTTTACTATTTTATTTCTCTTCGCAAAGCCTCCATTTCCCTCTTTATAAAAATTATGTTTTAAGAAACATCTTAATCCAAAATTGTTGTTATCATAAAATGTGCAGAATATTCGAATCTTTGCTCGTAACCTTTCAAAACTCCAGTTCCACTATTTATAGCCCTGATTTTACTGACAGTAGAAGTGATGAACGTTATTTAACCCTTTGTTGCCTGACGGTACTTAAAAGTACCAGTAAGTTTTGACGCTCATTATTTTCTCGTGGTGCAGTTTCGTGATCTGAGAGCCTGTCGGTGCGTAACAGTAACTCTGCTCTACTGTTTCATAGTTGTTATAGTGCAATACATAGACCTCTCTGGCGGTCAGAGCTTGAAATTGTTTTTCGCGCGCTGCTGTGAAAACAGAAGATTGTATGTGCTTGTTTCCATGGTGTTGCCTGAATTTGTGCGCAATTTATTGAAACTTCCGTTGAGTTTTCCATTGTACATACTTACCTTCTTTGTTTTTTTATAACAGTTTGAAGCATTACGTTACAAGTGAATGAGATAAAGTGGAAAATATAAGGCGGACTTATTAGTACCGTCAGGTTGTGCGAACAATTTATTGTAGCAGCAACGCGTTACCTCTCACTAGTTGTTCTGTCCACTTTTTCTCACACAGAAATCCGTAAATACATTTGCCTGTGGAACAATTAGAAAAAACAGGAAAGGCTTGCCAGGGAATTTACCTAAAGAAAAATGTCTAAATCAAATCTTTAGAACTAACAGTATTTCAATGGAAGGAAAATAAAGTAGTGTATTTTGCGTCAAACTTCCATTGCACCGAACAGAGCGTAGTGACAAGAAAACAGAAAGATTGAACTAGTGTGACTATACCATGTCCAGTTATTGTATGTGATTACAATAAAAATATGGGTGGTGTGGATCATGCAGACAGATTACGTTCAACTTATGGTCTTGACAAGCGATCAAAGAAATGGTGGCACCGTCTCTTCTGGGGAGCAATAGAAATTGCTTTTGTCAATGCTTACGTCATTTTCAGTGATCTACATGGGGCACTGCCACTGCTGGAATTCAGGCGTGCTGTGGCACTAGGGCTAATGAATGAACAGCAAGTGCCAAATCTCAAAAAGAGAAACTCTGGTAAAGATGAAATAACTCTCCCAAAGAGAAGGAAGGATAACTTTTCTGTTCCGAAGGATGTACGTCTTGGCAACCGAGGAAACCATTTTGTAGTGTTCAGTTGTAAAAGAGGACGATGCGAAATGTGTGCAAAAAATAAAATTCAGTCGAGACCACATTCACAATGTAGTACATGTAAAGTGTATTTGTGCTGCAATGAGAAAAAGAACTGTTTCCTACAATTTCATGAGGTATCACTAAATATGTGATATGTATATACTGTCAAAAATGTATAGCCAAGTTACTATGTATTGTGAAGTTGCTCTAGAATAAATTTATGCGAAATTTTAAAAAAAATTCAGAAATATCATATTTCTGTTAATTTTCTAATGTAAAAATATTTAATATTTATGTGGAATAAAGTACAAGTTATAAAAATTGGAGCATTTTTCTGCGCATGTTGTGATTCTGTCCATGGAGTCTGACGGTACTTCTGAGTACCAGGAGAGAGAAAAGTTGCAAAAAATAAAATAAAATTTTACAAAAAATCCTACCGTCATTTGAGGCCACAATAGCATAAATTCTGCAAAGAAAATGTTAAAAAGTAAACATTTTCTTATGTCAGGAAACAAAGGGTTAAAATATATTGTTTAACGAAAAATTTCAGTTGTAAGATTTGGGCCTCCAAAATTATCAGTCATTGCTAGTACAGTGTGTGTAAAAAAAATTCGCTTCAAAAATTTCCAACCTCGTATATTTGCTATTTAAAGGATGTATGTATTGCTTTCAGCTGAAAATTTGTGATTACAGAAAAATTGCAAACTGTTCTTGTTTACTCGTAAATATGAAGTTACGCTGTGTCTTTTAAATACGCTCATTAGAGCAATCTAGTGGCAGTTTAATGTTTAATGTACTGCATAGTCTTGATTAAGCTTGTGGATTTGTGAGCAAAATATACAAAGCTTTTAAATGAATAACTGAATATAGCAAATATGAAAACAGAATAAATGGAAACAATTGAAATCAGCACTTTCATATGAATGACAAAAACTTTCTACCACAATATTAATGTTCCATGGAGATATTGTGAACCAAGGCGTCTAAAGAAAAGATTTTTAACATCAACTACAAGAATAGTACATTCTCTATAGGATAAATAGTTTCTAATACAGCTGCTGTTAGCACTCATATGTGTTTAACATATGCGTTTGGTGGAGAATAGAGAAAGGCGGTTAGAGGATTTGAAACCAACTCCTCCAGAATGTCTTCACCAATATAATATTTACTTAAATAGCTTTGAAGATTGAAATTATATGTGCCTAACTGAGGACTATGAAAAATCTGTTACCGATTTCTGGCTCAAGATACTTACAATTATCGTAGCGTGCAAGAATCTATAACAGTAAAGGGTATGGTAAACATCTTGTCTGAAGAATTATTGATTGGTTTTCCGGAAATATTCTCTATCTAAATTCAAAGAAAATGGTGTGCATATAATCATGTAGATCAAAGGGTACGATACATGTGATGAATTAAATTATGGGTAGAAGTTAATAAGTAAAACAGAATCTTCTAAATTTTTCGTTTTAATCAATGGGAATTTAAATTGGAATGAAGTGCACTTTAGAGCATCTTACACAACTCAGTTCAACCACTTCTGAGGTTCTCTGTAAAACCATCTTGTGGCGGATTTTGGAGTAATAAATGTTACTGTATGTTATACATAGTAACGATAACATCATCAGCTGTTGTTACTGGTTTTATTCATACGCAGTCGAGTCAGGATTGCAAACTGACGGCGTCAACTCTTTTGGTAACGTTTTGCAATTTTCTTATACTTTTCATTGCCGAGTGTGTTTATTTTTTTCCTATGGTTAACTATATATCATTTTTTTCGAGTGCTGGCGTGTATACTTGAATGGACACAGAACATTTTCCTTAGATTATTTTATGCAACATCATGATGTTTGTCATCTGTGTAAGAGCTGATAAGACCGTACTATCACATTAGTTTTCTCTTTTTCTCGGTACATACTACGATCCTTTTAGTTACGAGAACAATCTTATTCTGGCCTGCCGTGTATGTAAGGGACGGGAGGATCGCCTAAAGTTACTAAACTGACCACATTGTTTAGAAAGGTGACAGCAACCAGTATTGTTAACAGAAATATACCGTATTATGTGTAAATGAAAAGTACTAAATTCTAATTCTTCTCTTGTGTGGCTCACGAAAGGTACTTGCTTCGTTCCCTTACACACTCCATTCCATGCATTCGTTGTTCGAGTGCACTTAGAGACAAAAGTTGTTTAGAGCCAAGAAATATAGAAAGTTGTTAACAAAAGTTTCGAAAATTTTTGACCAATTTATTTCAAATGCTTACGCGATACTCTTATATAGAAAGCCGTTAACAAAAATTTCGAAAATTTCTTGACCAATTTACTTTAAATGTTTACACGATACTCTAATAAACGTACGGACGGACATTTCTAAATATATTTTTTAAACAACAATGTACTGGTTTTCTGTTACAACCGTCTTCGAGAAAGAAAATGCTGTGCTGTGCTGTGAAAATGCGGGATTTCTTTTACTTTGTCGTAGACGGTTTAATCTACTATAGCAGTGCTTAAACCACGAGACGAGTTGGTTGTCCTGTGTAATGTTTTTCCGCGCTGTTTTGTTTTCTTCCTCGCAGTCGGTTAAAACAGAAAACCTATATATTACTAAAGTTGTAAACGTACGCTATGGGTTTGCAATTAGAAATAACACCAAGTAATATGTATCGTCTGAAATTTGTTATTCTATGCGTTAGTAGAGCAATACCACTATGCAGTTTCAATCCTCTGAGTGTTTGAAACGGCACCCGCATGCAGAATAAATCTATGAGAAGTAATTTCGTCCTAGCTACTATCTTGAAGTGTTCAGCAGGCGGAGAGGCGTCTCCATACCCCCACACCAGGTTTGGGCAAGTAGCGGGCCGCATGAACCCTGCTAGTGGTCCTTGTACGACCCGCCAAGATCGACAGAACTTTTATGTAACGTCTTATACCTTCTCAGAACTGCAAAGTAAACTAATGCACGAGATTATTTTAAAACGTGCGGCGCTCCGCTCCCACAAAGTGACCCACGAGCTAAAACTGTTGCTCAGTCCTGCCCTTTACCAAAGATCCCAGGAGATTTATCCATTCATTTCAAGCGACTTCGGTTCCTAACTAGCTTTAGTTTGCGATAACAATAAACGAGGTGATTACAATAAACGACATTCAAAGACGTTGAAACTGATTTACGATCAGAATGTTTCTTGCGTCGTCGGTAGTATGTCGCCCTTTCATGAACTGGTAGTTCAGTAAAAGTACTTCATATTCTTACCGCACACTGTGCCTAAAACGAAAACTGTTGTACATTCTCACGCTTTGTGATTGTATTGTGTAGCAAAAAAACTTAAAGTAACTTATAAACAATAAAAGATACATAGAATGAAGAGCTATTGGGAGAAAAAGGGAGCACAAGCATCTATGAAGTAATTGATCTGACGTACCCCAAAGATGGTTGATTCGAAGTTAAAAAAATAAAATAAAAGACAGAAACAGAGAGTCATATTCTATACGATTTGTTATAAATTCCAGCCTCATACCTTCAAACTGGGTGAAGTCACAACGAGGTGCCGAAATTTGCGCCCTGAAACAATTCCCAGGAACACTCCAGATTAGGACGTAGATTAGTTCCCATACGGTATTAGCAATTGCGAAGCATTGCGGCGTTTTCAAGCATTTGCATAAGGTGAAGAACGACTTGATTAGTGATAAGAAATACAGTCATGGTTGCGGAGGTTTCTAATTTAAAATTTAAATGAAATTTTAAAATAACAAACGCCGTAACCAAGACTATATTTTTACCTCAAATCTTACACTGGTCGCTGTATCAGCCACAAGGATGGAGAAGAAGAGATTTGATTTGTAGTTTTGTGCGCTCTCTGAATATAAATGCGTTGTTTTGGCTTACTTAAACTAGACGGACAGACCTTCAGTCCTGTTTGTGAAAAGAGTTAATAAATGTTAAGGGCTATTGATTGTATACTGAATAACACTGTTATTTTTTATGTGTTTCTCATTCTTTCATATAATTCTTTTCATAATTTCAGACCGATTTTATTACTTCATTTCTGTTGGAACAAACAGCCGCGGTTTTCAAAACTGGCATTTAAGTATTCTGAACTTGAAAATTTATGTGAGGTTACCAAGATAGAAGTTCGGTTATTTCTTTAAACATGTTATTGGGGGCAAAAGAGTACAAGAATCAGATTTATCTGCTTCATTTTGTGAGTTCTGACATAGGTGAGATTTTTGTGGATCTGACTTTCCTGATTTTACGAAAATTAAGATGTTCTCAACACTTCATACTAATGAATAAACTATTCATTAAGCCTTCCGAGTTCAAGCGAAGTAGTCATATCCGACGAAAGAGACGTAATAATTACACATGTCAAGAAACTGAGGCCCTTATTCCTATTTATTTTGTTTTTTTCTTTGCTAATTGTACCCAAGACTTTCCCAGATATTGACTGCTGCAGGTAGGTTCAATGTAACGCAAAATTAACATAGCGTTACTACGACTAGTGGAAATCGATGTAGTAAGCAAAGAGAATAGGGATTTCTATTTGCACTACGAAATTCCGTTTCACAATTTTCAAACAGTTTTAAGGTGAAAGTGAGAAACGTGTTGGACATGGAGCTTCTTGTTACACTGTATTTCATTCAAGCGTGACATGTTTTATGCATTGAGGATGTAGTTTTGTCGATACGTATATCGTTTGACGACGAGCACAAAAGAAATAACAAACTTTTAATGCAGTTTCACCTACCACGACATGAGAATATCGATTTTATTTTTATTTTTTAATACATTACAGAGGTTCTTACGCACAGTAGGATCCGCAGTATAGGCAAAAAACATATGCTTGTGCGTTTTGCTTCCTTTTCACGTCTGTGGTTAATGAAGAATCACGGTGGGTTTTGATTTCGGTAAAAGTATTTCTGAACAAGGAACACAGTAAAAATACTCGTGTGGGGATATTATTCTTTCTCAGACGAATTTGCGTTCGAAGTAGAGAGGAAGAAATAAAAGGCTTGTCAGGCTCTTACTGACAGGTTTTTACGCGCAGTGTGGTTCCTGGTTGAGTGAATTTCAAGACTAGAATTCCCCTGCAACATGTCCTGTTAAAACCCATACAGTTCTCTCCCACGAGTCTGACATAAAATGTGTCTATCATGCTGCCATCTCGTGTCGGACAGACTGGCTGTAGTCACATTTGAACATCCTCAGTGGACTGTCTGGATACATTTACGCCAACAGCGTTCACTGGAACACTGAAAAGATTCTGCAGTAAAGTGAGTAACATAAACAAGCAAGCTGTACTCCCACCTCAGTAGAGTTTAGTCCTGCTGACTTGGAAGCTCGGAAGCTCGGTTAGCGGAACAGGCGTTGCAGCGGTAGCAGACAGACCTTCACCTGAGAACCGATACGCCGAAATATATTTCTTTTTGTACCACTTAAATTCTTTAAATGATACGACGTCAAATGCATCTTTATCTCCCCAATGTTACGTATGTAGTTGAGGATAGAAAATTGTCTCTGAAAAGGGAGACGCATTTAATATTCATGAAACTTAACCTCGGGTCATATTCTTTTTTATGACAAGAGCTACTCCCCTTAAAGTAGTCTTGTACCTCACGCAAAAATCCTTGGCCTTGCATAATGGCTGACTGCGAAGGGAGATTACAGTGGGCCGGACCCGACGACACCGAGCTCCCGCCCCCGCTAACGATCATTCTCCCCCTGTCCTTTGTTGCAGCCAGTGTCGCAAGAGGAGGTGTGTTGCGGACGTGAATTTTTCAAATCGTAACACTTTCCATAAAACACAGCACAAGCCGGCAGCTTCGGTGTACGTTGCGTCATCTCTCCAACACCTGACGAAGTTCTCAAGCCACAGACCATCCAACGACCTGGAACATTCCCTCGAATATGATCCCTTAATAACTTGCTAGCTGGAATGGTTCACATTAATCTTTTTTCTATCCGACTTTGTTGTCGGAAGCATACAATTTCCGCACGTCTAACGTGTTTGCAAGTGTCATATGTGACGTACAATATGTAAAGGGTGCAGCAAAAAATTACGGCCAAATTCGCTGGACGCATTCCTCGTACGTAAAAGAGGAAATTTATTATCCGGCTATTGATCCGGAAATGCTTTCTTTGTCTGTCAGAACCAATTTTATACTTCATAGTAAATTTCTGGCGTTCCCCGAGGTAGTGAAGTTGGCCCTCTGCTGTTCCTTATCTGTATAAGCAATTTAGGAGACAATCTGAGCAGCCGTCTTTGGTTGTTTGCAGATGATGCTGTCTACCGTCTAGTAAACTCATCAAAAGATCAAAACAAATTCCAAAACAATTCAGAAAATATATCTGAATGGTACGAAAATTGGCAGTTGACCCTAAACGATAAAAGGTGTGAGGTCATCCATATGGGTGCTAAAAGTAATCCATTAAACTTCGACAACGCGATAAATCAGTCTAATCTAAATGGCGTAAATTCAGCTAAATACCTAGGAATTACAGTTACAAACACTTTAAATTGGAAAGAACGTACAGAAAATGTTGTGGGGAAGACAAACCGAAGACTGTGTTTTATTGGCAGAACACTTAGAAAATGTGACTGATCTACTAAAAACACTGCCTACACTACCCTTGTCCATCATCTTTTGAGAACTGCTGCGCGCTCTCGGATCCTTACCAGATAGGATTAACGGAATACATCGAGGAAGTTCAAAGAAGAGCTGCGCGTTTTGTATTATCGCGAAATACGGCAGAGAGTGTCACGGGTATGTTACAGGATTTGGGATGGACACCGTTAAAACAAAGGCGGTTTTCGTTGCGGCAGAATCTTCTTACGAAATTTCAATCACCAACTTTCTCCTCCGAATTCGAAAATATTTTGTTGATGCCGACCTACATAGGGAGGAACGATCATAATAATAAGAAAAATCAGAGCTCGCACGGAAATATGAAGGTGATAGCTTCTCCTGCGCGCTGTTCGGGAATGGAATGACAGAGAACTATCGTGAAGACGGTTTGATGAACCCTCTGTCAGGCACTTAAGTGTTATTTTCAGAGTATCCATTTAGATGTAGATGTATATTAATAGTGGGAAACACAGGAAGAGAAAGAAACAGAATACCATAGGACACTCTCTTTACTGAAATGTTCAAAATGCTCTCCTTTAGCACCAATACTTCCGTCAGTCCGCCGTCTTAGGTATGTAGATAATTTTTTTTTGTGTATGAAACTCCCCTTAAAGCTGTGGCATGAACAAAAGTTTGTATGAATTATTTACGTAAATACAGTTTTCATATCAAGTTGGAAATAATCATTGAACTCATGTAGTCAACAGTTGCTTTTTGGACTGTACGGTTCAGTAACTCAAAGAGAAAAATATCTAATAGTGAACAGTTTGTAAAAATATGAATTTGAATGAATAAGTTAAATGCCAGAGACTGAGCCCTAACTGAAGTAACTGAGGGAATCACATCTATCGCATAATACGTCGGGAAAACAATAAAGTGAAGAATGCGTGGATTGTATGTTACATGCACAGACCTACGTCACTCTATTGGCAAAGCTCCATCTTTCACTAAACCCTAACGTTTGGTGAGGTAAGAAGGTGGCGTCAGGAAATTTGTGTATGGTACTACAACGACTTTATGAAATGAAATGATATTGTAAGCTTTAAGAAAGGTGATCTAAACAAGTTTTCCGGTTGAGCAAGTAGTTGCGTATTTGTTGAGTTGAACACATACATTGTTATGAGAAGATCAAGCTACATGCACACACCTTTATAGCAGACTTTAGTTTTCGTAAGAACATTCAAATGAATAATGACACTTGTCATCAACAACAAGAAGCAAGTTCTACTTCATGGAGCAATTTCATAACGAGCATATTACTCGAATAAAAGCCGAAGTTGATCGACACTGGTTTAAACACATCATTAAGCTACATCTGTTAATACTAGATTTTTTAAACTCCTTAAAATATATATAAACTATTTAAACACTGCTGGTGTTTCAAATAAGACTAAGTGTAGTGTAATTGTTTAGGCTTATATACATTACAAAAGCAAACTTACGTGAAATGTTACTAGTTACGCTTGCATTGAGACATGATCTTTTCCTTGTATGTCCCGTCTGCTCTTCTAAAAGTAACAGCCAAATACTACACACGTATTGGCCATTATGTCGCAACTGTAAGGATAACGTAGTTATATCAGAATATCCCCATTTCTTGGGACTTTTTATCAGTTAATAAACAGCTGTTTACACCTCCTTTGCTCTCGCCACCGTACTGAGATTCTAAACTTCAGAATCTAAAGTGTGGTCTTCAGCAACGCAATGATACTGTATAAGTAATGTCAGTTTAGTAATGTATATCTGTGGATACTTGGGGCAACATCATAGAGTATAAATATCTATGGAGAGAGCAATCGGATGCGCAGAACGAAAATTCTGTTTGCAACATTTCCTGTAGTTGTCACGTGTTCTGATACGGCGTATTTTAGCCTGTTTAGTGCTTAGCGTATTTTGAGTGCTATTACTTCGCCGACACAGGTAGATCACCTTCAGAAGTACCGTAAACTTGGCATACGTGTTTTACAGACATCTTAACAATTTGACACCAGAAACTGAAGTTGGCTTAAAGATGGGAAGAGCAATGGCATTGTGCATTTTCTCCACAGCACCATAGCTCAGATTTCCCTTTTTTACGTGTCCTATTATGCTTACTCATATTGTCGAATATCTGTTGTAATTAATTGTGTTACAATGACACTGTGAATAGCACGAAAGTGTTACGTGAAAACAACGTATTTGGAACTATGAAACTGTTTCATAAATACTACAAGCGATTTGCACCACCTGCTTGTCCATTACTATTTTCAGTTGTTCTGTATTCACCCTTCTGATTTTTATAGATGAATAAAATATCTACAGCATTTTTTCGTCCTCTCATCATAAAAGTAAAAATAGACGCTACGCACAAAATATAAAAAATACATCAGTGCTCGAATTTTGGAGTAATAAATAGGTGGCAGCCAACAATTTTTTTTACGTTTTCTATCTCACTGACTCATATCGTTGAATCTGTTGTAAATATTTATGTTACAGTGAAACTCTATAGGAAATTGTCCCATGCAGAAATACTTAGAAACACCCAAAGGTTTGAGAATCTACAAAAATTGGAGGAAATTAATCACACTCTCGTCTATAAACTTTGTCCGCAAATGAACATAGCATAATATGTATAATCTGGCTGGCAGTTTACTCAAACACAATTGCAAATTTATCTAGCACCTGCCTCGTAAACACATGGCGATTATTATCTCTACAGAAATTATCTCTACAGTACAATACTTAATAATGCTGTGGCTTAATATTTTTCAACATATAAAGTATTTCATGTCAACATGGCATTTACAATTATATGTTTTTTGCACATACCTGTAAAAAGTAAGTGGTCCTTCTATCACATACTTCTCGTCCATACCAACGACAATACTGCTCCATAGTTCATACTACAACTCAAATGTGCAGAAAGGTATATAAAGCAAGGCGAATACGTGTAATATTCAAGTTCACTGTTACTGCAAATTGTAGACAAGTAGCGTCGTCCCAAAATCACGTGACTAGCCCGGTTTGATTTTGATGATATGTGCAGTAGACTATATTCACTCCATTGATATACATACTCTATGGACAATGTTTGTGTAATACATTTAGTGATACATCTTTGTACTTTGACGAGTTTTGTATCAGTGTAATTGGATCTGTCTACCAGTAAAGGAACACCAAAACCAGAAAAAAAATTAAGCTGTCTTCATCTTAGCAAAATAAAAGTGGAGTTTATGTATCTGGATTCATGATTACACTATATATTTTTTTCCTAATTGTACTGCAAACAGTTTGTATATTTGCCGGTAGTATATTTTGAATCAACAGAATAACGCTGTTTTACAATTTGAGTGTTTTATCCAATATCTTAATGAAATCTCATAAAGTTACCAGAAGATTATAAACTTCGTAAAAGTAATGCAAAAGCGAAATTATCTGGGATGCAGCCAATATACTATTAACGTATTTATGTTACAGAATAATATTCTCAGTTTTTCAGGCATGTGGTAGAACCGCAAAGACTGTTACGTAGATAACGCTACATCGGCAGTTGAACACTTCCTTTGTGGTCCTTTGCCATGTGGGTCTTTCGACGAGCGTCATTTAAAGTACCTAAGATTCCAAATGCTGGCAGCCGCTAGATACACAAACATGTCAAACCTAGAATGCCTGTTTGAATGTTACTTGGCAGTCCTGGTTTACGTTAATAATTTTTGCCTTCCGATTTAGCTTGCCACGGACAGACGTTGCCACAGTTTAAGTTCCTGCTCATTTGCTCCCTCCCTTTCCTCCATTTTTATTCTTTTCTCGTCATATCTGTTCTTTTTATTTGTTCAGACCACTTTACATATATTCTCTTGCTCGTACTGCTCTAAGATCCTTATAAATTTACCGCTTTCCTTCCGGAAATCTTTTTCTAGTACTTCTCCAGCTTCAATGTTATGCACTTCTAATTTTTTTTAACCTCTCTGATCCATCTCGTTATTAACTTCTTTCTCCTGAGATACCTGCAGATTTGTTTCGTCAGACTTTTTTGATTCCTTTTACGTACATGTGCAAAAAACATCAGCCGTCCATTCCTTATTTTTTCTGTATTTTGATACATTTAGCCATTGCTTCTTAATTTCCAGACTTATGTGCTTCTTACTGGACGCAACACTTTCCTCACGTTTCGACTCTGTAGTATTTCCAGATTGTCTAATTTACAATTCAGCGCTCTGCATTCACTTGCGTAGAGCCATTCTGATTTCTGCACTCTGTTGTCAGCATTATTTTTCCATTTCTTGATAAGTACTGCTAATTTCAAATATTTTTTGTTACTCATTATGCCTATTCCATTTTACCCGTCCCTCCATTACGGTAAATTTTTCTAGCCCATTTTCTTCAGTTGTATGTTGTAGGTATTTTAAATTATTGTTCTTTTCTATTTATGTAAAATGTTGGTGCCTTATTATATTTGTTATAAAGTTCATTGTCTCTGCAAATATTCTTCAACTTGGTCTGCTGGCTATTTTTTTAAGGAACTGTTTTCTTCACTTGCTTGATTCCTTGTTTTTAGAGAAATACCTTTTTTAAAATTTAGGCAGTTTACTTCAGAACACGGCTTTTTTATCCAAGTTTTATAGATGATAATTGACTTTTATTTTAGTTTTTCATTTCATATTCGTACCACTTCTTCTAAAACTCAGTTCAAGAGGACTGGAGTAGTGCCATCACCTTGTTTTACACCTGCATTTATTTTACAGAGCTTAGAAATTTCAGCCATGAACTTTACTTTTGAGAGTGCGTTTCTGAGTGCTTCACGTATTAGTTTTTCCAATTTACGTTTACGACAAAATTCTCGGATTACTTTATTTAGGGTTTCCCCATCAACGATGTCAAATTCCTTCTTAATATCGACAAATATTATAACTGTCTTTTAGTGTTCAATAGTCTGTAGGGGATTATATATTTCAAATTTAATATCTGTTCTGAGCATGATCTCCCTCCTCTAAAGGGCCCTTGATATTTGTTTAGTCGTTGGTGGGGAGTTATTCACTTCCGTTTAGTATATTTTTTGAAAATATTAGACAACATGTGTGGGAGGTATTGCCCTATAGTTATTGCATCTTCTTTTTTCACCTTTCTTACAAAAATATTTGATATTTATGTGATTAATATCAATACTAGTACTAGTTATTGTTATTGCTGTTTATTGTCATTTTGAAGGAACCATACGCCAAACATGATGCTGCGTATCATTTCTAAGGCACGCCGTTTGAAAGGGGAAGATATCGATTTCAGTCTTATTTTTGAGCACTATCGTGCGCGGGCTTTAAATTGTGCTTCAGTTTCTTATCAATAGAGTTAGATCAGTTCCGCAATCCGATAAATTTTCAGAAATAGAGTCAATGCTTCAATCTGCTGCTGTTTCGCTCTCTCTGTCTGTCTGTCTGTCTCTCTTTACAATTTGAAATTTTCCAGAGACATTACAACGACCTTACAAGCCTAATATTACTTAATATGACAACAGTGAGAGACTGATAGCCAAGGGCTAGGTTCCAGAATGATGAGTCCACTTCAGACCGGAGCCGTACGTTAGGATGAACGTTTACGGGCTTTAGGAGAGCAACTGTAGATGACTGACGTCTTTAAAACTATTGCTTAGTCGATTCTTGAAACGCTGCACGTCAAAACCAGAAATCCGCTTTATAGAATGATTGGTACACATTTTTAATCAATGCGCTCTTTCTCAGAAGTTTATTTCAGTGCACTCTCTGCTACAGCACGTGGGAGAGCTGCATTGACACGAGTATCCCGTCTACCATTACACTCAGCAGCAGCAGCCCTGAGGCATTCGCAGTTCTTCCGCACAGTTTAGAATTTTAGAAACGTAACTGTGGCTTATGGAAACTATCAATCCACCCTTTAGCTGTACTTTGACAGTTGGTTGTAAAGGTGCTGCTAATAATAGGGAAAGACCTCGATCCAGTCTCATTGTGGGACACGGATTTCATCGGCTGCAAAATTGGATTTGTTTGTTTCACCACAATACAAATAATTTAGTAACTCCGTTACTTGAAAAATATTGCAGATATAGTCTGATTTCATTTAGTCATTGCACGAGAATGTGTATCGAAGACAAAGTAAGTGCTGCACTGCTCAATTCATAACGGTGTATGGTATGTTCCTGAACGCCTCCGTTAAACTACTGCGACATGTAGTTGATACCGGACGAAGATGAACAGGAAGTCATGACTGGAAACGAACAATTTGCATGCAACAGAAACAAACAATGAATAGGTCGTTTCTCTCACAAGTGTCTGCTCTGCGAAATAGCGGTAGTACCGTATCGCGACGCTAGTAATGAGTACAATTGGAACCAGTTAAGTAATGCAACAACTCTCTGTTCTAAAGAACAAATGAAACGTGCTACGTTGTGGTGTCGCGTTACACACGTGGTGCCCTTTTTTACTCAAATGGTCTCCGTCCCGTCCCTCTACCACTACAGCGGTTAACGTTGGGCCTTGTTATCACAAGAGTTAGCTGGGGACCGGCGCAAAAGTTACGAGTCAAACTTTTTCAGACAACAGGCGTAGTGGAATGGAACGGACTACTTTCCGTACTTGTTTCTTTTTTTCTTGTCATTCTTAACGGTACAATTCTGGACGTGAGTCTCTATCTGCTGGTGACATTTAACGTCCTCGGGAAGTTTATAGGGGGGACTTAGGAACAAACACCCAGCGTAAAATGGAACCACTTTTAGAGTCCACTCTGACACCAGTTCGTTTCTGAATACAAAACGAATTAAGGTTACAATGTCTCAACAGGTTCTCAGCGTGTCGTACTGAATTTCTTTGGCTTAGATGTACTGCGCATCACAATACGCGATATTTGAACATATTCATGCTTGCAGTATGTTAGCCGGCCGCTGTGGCCGTGCGGTTAAAGGCGCTTCAGTCTGGAACCGCGTGACCGCTACGGTCGCAGGTTCGAATCCTGCCACGGGCATGGATGTGTGTGATGTCCTTAGGTTAGTTAGGTTTAATTAGTTCTAAGTTCTAGGCGACTGGTGACCTCAGAAGTTGAGTCGCATAGTGCTCAGAGCCATTTGAACCATTTTTTTGCAGTATGTTAAAAGGCAAATGATTCTATCTACGAATAATTATCACATGAAGATGAACTCTGAAGCCAGCGTTTTAATTCATGTTAGGAAGACTTTTGTCTAGGATGAAACTTCTTACGGATATGAAACGTAGACTCTACACCATGCAGAAAAAAAGAGAACGGGAACTTTTGAAGTGCGGTACCACTGAATACTGCTGGAGATTATATCGGTAGGTCGGATAACTATTAACAAGTTTGTCTGTGTGGTCATCCTCCGCAGCGAACGTAGTAAACACAAAAATATCTTTTTTTAAGTATAAACCACCTTTTCCCGCTGTACTGTATTTTATTTCTCCCAGACGCGTTTCGCCCTTTTCACTTTAACGCATCTTCGGTGCAATCAGGGTTGATACGGTATTGTTCTGATATATGTTACTTGTATATTACAAAACACTTTACGTCTCGTTTATTTTTTATGTAAACAAGTGATTACTTACAGTTCTTGGCGTTTTGACCCAAATTACAACGTGTAGAAAGTGTATCGGAATCGGCGATTGGTGCTCGGGTAATAGAAAGGTGATACTTACCCTGCGTTGTGCGAGTAGTAATATTGTGAAAAGTAATTGCAATTAGGAGGGGCAAGAAGCACAGGAAGCACAGGTCACTTCATAATGAGAAGTTACTTGATGTTTATTTCCTTTTTAGAAATAAAGTTTTTGTATTATTTGGAAAGTGTTTTGCACAAATGATTTTGGATTCCTGCCACCGGCCATAACAGCTTCTCCCCTTCCTTGTTTGTGTCGGTGCTGACTCCCACATTACCCGACACAACAGAAAAGGCACTAGACAGTTTTGGAAAGAAACTGTATACTGGTTGTACTGTGTTTATTGCCCGTAAACTGTCTAGATCTTCTCCGTAACAATAAATAGTAAACCAATGGAACCACTTATGCAGACACATCACAGTATAATAATCACTTAAGCTTTGAAGTGACGAGTGACCATTCAATTAGTTAAAGATAGTTGGTCGCGATTTACCAACGCCTGCGGACGCATAATTTTTGTTTGGAATGTTTAACATCAGGGCTCAGAGTGGTGGTGGCACTTAGGTTTTTATGTCTGCGTTTTTCTAAGAATTTTATATCGTTGTACAGTGGGATATACAGGGTGTTACAAAAAGATACGGCCAAACTTTCAGGAAACATTCCTCACACACAAATAAAGAAAAGATGTTATGTGGACATGTGTCCGGAAACGCTTAATTTCCATGTTAGAGCTGACTTTAGTTTCTTCCATCTACGCTCCATGGAGCACGTTATCATGATTTCATACGGGATACTCTACCTGTGCTGCTAGAACATGTGCATTTACAAGTACGACACAACATGTGGTTCATGCACGATGGAGCTCCTGCACATTTCAGTCGACGTGTTCGTACGCTTCTCAACAACAGATTCGGTGACCGATGGATTCGTAGAGGCGGACCAATTCCATGGCCTCCACGCTCTCCTGACCTCAACCCTCTTGACTTTCATTTATGGGGGCATTTGAAAGCTCTTGTCTACGCAACCCCGGTACCAAATGTAGAGACTCTTCGTGCTCGTGTTGTGAACGGCTGTGATACAATACGCCAGTCTCCAGGGCTGCATCAGCGCATCAGGGATTCCATGCGACGGAGGGTGGATGCATGTATCCTCGCTAACGGAGGACATTTGGAACATTTCCTGTGACAAAGTGTTTGAAGTCACGCTGGTACGTTCTGTTGCTGTGTGTTTCCATTCCATGATTAATGTGATTTGAAGAGAAGTAATAAAATGAGCTCTAACGTGGAAAGTAAGCGTTTCCGGACACATGTCCACATAACATATTTTCTTTCTTTGTGTGTGAGGAGTGTTTCCTGAAAGTTTGGCCGTACCTTTTTGTAACACCCTGTATAATTGCTGCACTCGTTCACTGCAATCCATTTCTGATGTACTATAAAAGGACAAGTAAAGCTTCGGTGCAGCAACATGTAATAAAGAAGTTTCCGGATATTATTTAGAAAGAATTAATAGAGTAATCCTCAAAGTAACTTGAGTCCCAAAAGAAAAATACTTAAGAAAATTAAATTAAAGAAACGAAACTTTGGCATGTTCGTAAAAGGAAACATATAAAAGACAAGATATGTTTAGTTAACTGTCAGTTGATGATGAAATCCCATGCTTCTTGACACAGCGTAGGGGAACGATGCGGGAGAACGGAGCCACTGTATTAGGCAAGGTCCTAATGCAGGTGGTTTGCCGTTGCCTTCCTCCGACCGTAATGGGAGATGAATGATGATGATGAAGACGACAGAATCATCTCCTTGCAGTTGAAAATCCCTCACTCCGCCGGGAATCGAACGCTGGAGCCGGTTCTCAGGAAGCGAGAACGCTACCGCGAGACCACGAGCGGCGGACAACTGTCAGTTACTTGAACGAAAGAAACAAAGTTCAGAGAAGTAATTATTTAGTAATACGTCCAACTTGATAATATTATTTAAGTAAAAAGTTTCTGCATCAAGGTAAATAATAAGAGAATATATTATCCTTCTACCTGGTTAATATTTACAAAATTCCTTCATAGTAAATAATTTGGAAAAGAAAGTAAGGGAGAGGTAAAAGACGTTTACCTTATCCTAAAGCAAAACAGAGATAAAATGGCATCGACTAAAACTGTATCGCTGAGTCAGTGTTAAATTAGCCCTTGATTTAAATGTTTGACATTAATTCGTAATTTAAGAATAATGTGTTGTAAAATACTGTAAGTAAAACAAATTCCTTAAGTATTAGGTTTTCCCCAAATTAATTAATCTTGTTTGAGAGGTGCTCGCTGGATTCTGTGTTTATTTGGGGAGGATAATCGCTACGTAATTTGAGTCGTGCAGTAGTCATCAACGTAACTGTGCTTGGACTGCGCATTAAGACGCGCTATGTACTTACAGTTTGGTTCTGAAAATCAATATTAAATTAATTGTTAATAGATTATTATTCCAAATAAATTAGCTACTGCTGCATTTCGTGAAATAAGCATAAATGTTATGGACGAATAATTCTGGAGAGAACAACGCTGCTTACTGATACGTAGTACATACATCATTCTGTATATCGGTAAATATATGCGGTACAGATACGTATTGCTTTATTGAGCAAATGAAGTAGTAGTTCCTCTTTTAGTCAGCGTTTGTCACAAGGGGGTTACAAACATACAAGGATAGTATTAAATTTTAATTACTTGAAACTATGTCGACTGTTATCTACTACTTATTTAAAAACTCTACAATATGCTAGCAAACTAAGTAAAGACACCTGGTATTAATTTATGAACAGGCAGCTCGGGTGCCATCATTACACAACTGGTTGTATGAACTGAAATGAAGAAAACTTTGAACTTGTGCTGGTATGGAGTAATATTATTTTACGAGCATGACACGTATATATCTCTCCATATACGTATCCACATCTCAAGCCTTGTCTTTCGTATCAGTTTAGGGAGGATTGGTTTTAGCTAGGATTGGCTGTCTACCAATACTTCAATATCTGAACCAGCTTATGAGAGTTCTTTGAATATATGTTTAGTCACCAGAGTAAAAACCGCTAACCGCAACTAGAATCGACTTCTCGTAAAACAATGCATGAAGTAGCGACGTAATAACGTAGCTGTTAATTACTCCGACACAGTGCAGAACCTAAGGCTTCATTGTCGCAAACAATTCCAAATTGATTCAGCTTGCAATAGTTATTCAGGGATGAAAAGGTTTATACAGCATAAACTAACCTTTGAACTGAAGAAAACAACAACATGCAAAAGTTCATTTTTTGCATGTTTCGTGACATAACGAGAACTTCATTTTATGAGAGACTTTAAACTGTAGTTAAGCCATTTACTGCCCCCTCCCCCCCCCCCCCCCCTGCGCGCCGTCTATTTCAGAGATGTCCTCGATTGCACAAAAAGTACCTGTGGTGATTAACCCTAACGAACATAAACGGCAATACACAGATCATCCAACGCATACGTGAAGCGTGTTTAGAAAACCTGATACTTCACTGCTGTCAGCCAGAGATTTTAGTCTTTTCGTTGGTTCACTAGGACGTTCACTATTGCATTCCCCTGGATCTTTTTAACTTCACTTTATGCAAATCGCGATGTACTTCTTTTTTGTTTTCACAGATGTGTGCCAAAACCTATGTGTCACCTTCTGTGGATCTCGATTAATTTCTGTAAAATGTCCTACAAACTTTATGATTGGTTTCCTGTTTTAAGCCTAAAAGCTATAAATGTGCATTTTGTTTTATTTTTTCGATTGCTTACCTGGAATAACATTGCTTTTGAAAATTGTTTTTTACACCTAAGTTTTTTTGTGCCTGTACGCCTGAAGAAATCTGCTTATTTTTGAAATGCGATTATTTTTTCGTGAGTAGTGGTCGTGTATGTTACTGTACTTAACGTTTTCCGTCCAGCTCTCCATCTTTGATGCATTTATCTTTCTGCTGCTATTGTGTGTACTGTATTCCATACCTGTTCTTATATTTCACTCCCACCATTTTTTCTTCACAAGTATTTTTCGCAAAATGGTGTTCGTGCACAGACTTACGTTTCCATTATCATTGAGAGGCGCTATATTATTGTCGCCGCTCACTTCATTGTCGTGCTTCTGTTCACAATGTTGCTAAATTTTGAATGTTTTGGCGATAACTACTGTGGTGTATCTGCTGGGGAGACTCACGTGATGTGTATGTGTGTTTGTATGTGTGTGATAGATACATAGATAAAAGGAGAGGAGGGGACTGAGAAACAGATGTTTTCGGATATTTGAAGGTGTTTGTTTACTGTATTTTATATGGGGAAGTGTCTTTGTACAGTTCACTGAGTGTAGCAAACAGTTTTTGTTTTTAATTTTATCCATATTTTGCAGCGTAAAACGTGACTGTATTCAAAACATTGGAGGTATGAATTAAACAACGCATTCAGTCACAACGTTTTCGTGTTTTTTTAACTACACGATGCATTTCGGACCCTGTGGGTCTATCGTCAGGTGTAATTTGTCTTAACACATGCTTAATTTCTTCTCTTGAAAGAGGTGAAATGCATATCCACGAAAAGATTTAATGTTAGGTTATGAATTTCGTAAGTCGAACACGGAAAATGTGTGCAAAATAGTGGAAAATGTAAAGCGTAAACTTACCACATAATTCAAGAAAAGCATTTTTAACGTTTTAGTACCGGAAAACATTCTTTTCTCCGTCGTTTTACTACATGTCACTTCATTCAAGACGTACATTTGCACACACACGTTTCTAAACACTTCACAGATATTTTTGTACATGGTGTTGTCAAAGATGAATTTATTCGTAGTGCTAAAGACATAACTATTAAACAATTGACATATGCAAGAAATAACTTCAGAATAGGTCTTTAAAATTACTGAAATAACTGTGGCTTGCTAAATCTGTTTGTTCATTTAACATAGATTCTGATTTTTTGATTTTGTGGAGGTATATATCCAGTTGTTCTAACAGACTTAGAGTCTTACCATTGGCTTCGTTATGTAGTATTACCAAATTGTTTTCTAGACTGTTGTCATACTTCGTTTCCAACATATATTTTGCAGTGACTGATTTTTCGAAATTCTTGAGCCTGAAA
The DNA here is from genome assembly GCF_021461395.2 of Schistocerca americana. NCBI lineage: Eukaryota > Metazoa > Arthropoda > Insecta > Orthoptera > Acrididae > Schistocerca > Schistocerca americana. Next base: position 118,804,091 of record NC_060119.1, read on the forward strand.
GCATTTACATGTTCTTGAAAAAAACGGGTCTTGAAGTTTCTGCCTGTTTTCCCTACATAGTAGGTGGTACAACTGGGGCATGATACTTTGTACACTCTGCTGTTGTTGTATGTTTGCGTATTTGATTTTACGTTATGGATGAGTAGGTTTCCTAACTTATTATTGGTTGAGAATGCAACTGTTACATTTGTTACTATGAAAAAGTTGGAGATTTTTTTGTGATATGAGTCCCAGGTATGGGATACTGGTGAATATTTTCTCTTCTTTGACAGTGTGTCCATTCGTTGTCTTGCTTTTGTGTATTTGTCAGCTTAAATTGTCAATTGGTTTGGCTGTGTAGCTACTGCTTATGGCAATGCTCTTTATTGTATCTATCTCATTCTTGACAGTGTTTTCTTCTAAATCAAGGGAATGTACTTTGTGTAGCATGGACCTAAATGCAGCATGTTTCTGTGTGGTGGGATGGCATGATGAGTTGTCCAGTGTTATGTCTGTGTGTTTTCTGTGTACGCTCAACTTGTGTTTTTGTTGGTGGGTGGTGATTTAAAGATCCAGGAAGTTTATGCTTCTGTTGTTCACATGTTCTATTGTGAATTTTATGTTTTTGTGGAAACAATTGAATACTGCTAGTAGGTCTTCGAACTCATCTTTTGTTCCATCAAATACCAGCAAGGTGTCATCAACATATCTCGAGTAATGTACTATTTTGCTTTTGAGTCTATTGTCTTCATTAAAGAACTTACTTACCAGATGATTGAGAAATATGTCTGCCAGAAAACTTGAAATGCTACTGCCCATGGCAAGACCCTCATTCTGTTGGTAAACTTTCCCATTAAATATAAAGTAATTGTGAGACAATATTAGCTGTAACATGACCTTGACTTCTGATATTCCCGCAACTAACAATTTTTTATGTTTTATTAAGTTTTCAAAGAATATGTCTACGGTTTCATTTGTAAATAGGTTGGTTACATCAAAAGAGCCAAACCTGGCACCTGCAGGAATATTTATGTCCTTAATTTCAGTTGCCACTTCATTTGCCTTCTTAATTGAGTATGATTTTACTTTGTACTACTCTTATAAGCCAGTTTTACCACTGATTTATTTTTCTTGTTTGCTGCATATTGCCTTATATTAGTTGTAATGTTGCATTTGCTTTGCTAATTTATATGTACTGCTGCTTGCTTTGCCAATTTGCATTTTTTGTCATTGCTGTTTGTGTTAATTGCTTTCTGCTGCTGCAGTGCCTCGTTCTCTAGTTTATGTATCTGAGCTCAGTAGATTCAAGTTAGTTTAAGAGAGGGTATGCTATATAAGAAAATGAATTGTGATGAGTTGCGAAAAAGTGTATTGAGAAGCTATACGAAAAAAAATTGGCCAAAGAATATTGTATATTGAGGAATAGTTATTTTGAAAAAGGAAATGAACTGGTAAGTAATGTTTAGGAACAACATGTTTAGGTAGGATTTTATTGGAAACAAAAGATGAGGTAAGATAATCTAAAATAAATGATGAGGTAAGAAATATGTGAAAGTAAATACAGAAAGCATGCTTAGATAGGATTTTCTTTGTGGGAACAAATGTTTAAATAAGAAGAAAAGATCTGTGGGAAAACGAAGTTTTGATTGGAAATGAAGTACCACAAGTATTGTAGTACCAAATGTTACACTGAAAACTGTCCTTTGCTTTTGTGTTATTCTGATATATGTTTATGTGTACTCTTGCGTATCTGTGTTTTTCCTGTCTTCGTGTATTTACCTGATGAGATTAATTGAATTTTTCTCTTCTAGTACTAAGCTGCATTCACTATGATGAGGAATACTGTTATCCTCAAATCTAGTATATTCTTTACTTTGTAAAGACGTTTATCTTTGATTTATATTATATATATTATATATCTTTGTTTTATATTCTATTCTGTTTTCTTTTAATGCTCATGTGTCAAGTTAATATTTCAATGGATATTCTCATTTTTCATTTATTTACTTATGTCACAATTCCTATAATGCTCATGTATATGCTTATTTCTATTCCTTTGTAAAGCCTGCATTACTACAAATTTATGTGTATTATTATGTTCTTTAATGATGTTTTCTGTACCTTTGTAATTGTATTCTTATGCCATAAAATTGTAAATTGTATAGACACCAGTTGTATAGACAGTTAAGTAAATAGTAGGGATTCATTTTACTGCACACATTTCTGTTTGTCGTACTGTATGTGTAAAATCTCAGAGCTAAATGACTGTTTTAGCGTTTATATGTGTGGTGATAATTCAGCAAGGGATGGTTAACAGCATTGCTAGTTCTAAGGACATTGCAAAAACGAATTAGTGAGTGCACAAGTGGCGGTTTATGGGCTTGCTTTATTATCTACAAAACTCTTCAGTTGTGATTGTGCACCTGCAAATTCGCGATTGATGGCTGCTGGCCATCTCTTCAAGGACTACAGCGGGTCTGCACCCTTGGTGGACCATTACTACCATAATCTCTACAAGAAATACTGTGGGTCTAATTCTACCAATATTCTTCAAGACTTCGACTGCCTCTGCTGTGGGTTTGCTCTGTTGTGGCCCATTACCAATCTTCATGTCAAGAGTCAACACTGTGTTTCCGTTGGGAGGACAACACTTCTTCAAGACTGCATGGACATCCACCACTTGCGTGTGCATTTTCTTTTACTGCTCTCACTTTGTGCATAAAACTGACATAGATTACCATTCTGATAAATGATTAGGACAGTCTTTTGGGACTGTGAAGACAATTTTTGATTTTGACCAACAGTATAGACCTATTAATAATTGTGTGCATTTGATCTATTTGATATTGTTAATATAAACAACACAAATAAATACAAAAACACAAATTGGTCCTGGCCATTGCCTAAAATATAGTAAATTTTTTTGTGGTGAGCAGGGGGGCTGTGTAAGTGGGCTGCTTCTGTGTTGTCAGCGCTGCGTAGCGCTTTGTATTGGATCTCTGACTGCACTATCTTTGTAAGAGACTCTGTGGCTGGTCGGACTCGTTGTTGGAAGTTAATCGCCAGTAGTGTTGGGCAGTTGGAAGTTAGTCGCTATCAGTGATGGAAGCACTGTTGGGCAGTTGGAGGTGAACAGCGAGCAGTGATGGATGTTAGATGTGAGAAGTTAGCATTGATGGAGGGTAGAGGTCTGAAGTGTTAGCGTAGGCTAACGATCTGTACATGTTTGACTTGGAAATTTAATATTATTCATATTATATGCCCTTGTACTAGATGTCAATGACGATTTATATTCGTGTTTGGATTGGATGTCGCATTATTAGGGTAAAAAGTACATTATTTGCTTTGCAACGAATTCTTTCCTTTGCTAACCACATGCCTATTAGTAGTTAGTGGCTTTAGTAGTTAGAATCTTTTATTTAGCTGGTAGTACTGACGCTCGCTGTATTACAGTAGTTAGCGTAATGAAGATTTTTGTGAGGTAAGTGCTTAATGAAATGTATCGGTTATTCCTAGGATTTCTTTTTAGTCAGGGCCATTCTTTTGAATTAATAATTTGAGGTCAGGTTATATTTTTTGAGCAGTCAGATTTCGTTGAGCTAGGATATTGTGGGTCCCAGTCATACAGCAAATTAAGTACAGCCACACTCATTAAAATAAATAAGTTTCACATCTTAATAGAACGTCTTTGAACATAGCAGCGTTTCGGCTGCTATACGTATTTTCTCATGTTTTATTACTTGTTTAATTTAATCTGTTGCTAATTTTTCTAATTACCATTCTCTACGCTATGAACTGACTCGTTCTATGACCAAGTGTCCCCACAGAACCTGATAAACAAATAAATTTAAAAGTTAATACCCAACTTGTCATTCACATAAATGTGTATACACCGAAGAGTATAAGAAAATTTTAAAATACTTACTTTCAGAGACTGTAAGTCTAAATGCTTTTACACTGCTTATGTGACCGAAGTCTAATTTCGGATTATTCTTTTCTGTATCGGCAGAAAGACAGGAAGCATTAGATTACGAGCAAACTTTTTGTATCAAAGCATTAATATTGTACTTCCAACTTTTGTACTACTCAAATAAATGTGTACTGCAGTGTCCCAGGATTCTCATTTCTTTCCGGTAATGTTACCGAAGTACTAGAAGTAACAAACAATCCCGAAAGTCTTTAAAGAATCGAACTCTCTTCTATAAAATACCTTGAAACGTTTGATCATCTTATAAATGAGTGAACGTGTTAAATACTTGCATGTGAGAAAAGGATTAGAAAAGGTTTGAAATTACGTATAAAAGTTGTTGAAAGACACTAAGTCGTCTCATTTTCAAACGCTGGATGAGTATAGTCTGAGTATTTGCGCTCCGTTTTAATAAACAGCTAGTCTCTCACGCGTGATATGACGTCATATCTTCTAACTTAAGTACCATATAATAATATAATTTCGGAGGTACGTTCGGCAATATATGCGGATACTGTACGTAAAATGTGCTTCAAATAAAGTCAGTAATAAAGAAGTAACAAACTAAAACATCATGCCTGCTGCTGAAGTTATACTGCATGAACAGCGAAAGTTTAGTAAGAGATGAACTTTTTTTCTTTTCATCATTTTGTGAGGGGTGTCAGCGAGAAAAAGCTTCGTAAGGATTTCAGATTAGGCGTTTTGTTTGTTAAAAGTGGATAAGTGCTCTCATGCTCAAATACTGGATGAATAAAGTCTGGTAATTTCCTCGTAATTAGTTACGCTACCTCAAGACATACACAGAGGTTCGAACTGTAACACTTGTTTTACTGTGTTTAGCCTTTAACCTGAAGTTATCCATTTTAACAAGTAGATTAAGACACCACTTTAAATTTCTAAATTCGGTCAATAATTAAGTGAAATACTCGCAATCAAATTTTTGTTGCTCCTGGAAGGCGTTAGGTACGCAACCTGAAACTTTGCGGCAGTTTAGCCATGCCACAGTGTGTGCATCACGCAAGTCCGTGTTCCCCTAAATCTTCGAATGAGTAAACTGTACCACCATACATACAGTTTCATGGAGTGTTTACGTACGAGCATTTCGTCAGTAGTTCCAAAACAGCAAGTACTACAGTAAACACAACACGTTGTAGGTTTAACAATGCAGGAGGGCCGAATATGGGTTCGTGATACGAGAAGTGAACATTTCGCAACATGTTTGGATACCTCGCCAGTCTCACAAATGAAGCAACGAAAAACTTCCGCTAGCCCAGGCAGGTAACGCCTGTCAAAGCGCAATATTTCAAAACAAGTTACAGAAATTCATTAAACTTACAGGAACCGGCCTGCACTGCGGAGAACGTTACCGCAAACGACGTGACAGAAAGTCTCCCAGTGAGCTGTCGTGCCGCGTCCGTGAATCATCCAGTGAGACCAGCCTCTAGCCAGTCTCAGAATCTCGGTAAACAAACTTTTTATAATTGCATCAGGTTTACTCTTTATCAGTAACTTATTGTCCAGTTCCTTATGCATCATAATCTCCTATTTACGAAAAGGAATCAAGTCAATCTATAACATAAAATGAATTTCTGCCTGAAAGTTCTACAGAGTTCTATTATTTTCCAAAAATTTCCGGAAACTGCTTCGTAATTGTATAACCTTTATTCTACTAAACGTGGACTTAAACGTTTTCAGTACTGTCACTAAACAGCCTGTGACCCCGAAAACTATTGATTCGACATTAATATCGGTTCTTCTCAATTATTTGTACTGTTGGGGTATTATTTTTACTTTAGGTAGAAGATCACATGTCTGTGAAGTATAGCTGAGATTTTCACATTCCTACTTTATAGTTAGGAGCCTACTACCACGCAATTGTTCCCACGTCCGGCTTAGTAACTTAGTCATAGAAGTACAGTGTTTTAGTTGAAACCGAATCAAAAATAAAGTACAATAAACAACTCAAATACTAAAGCCTAACCATTTTAACTCAGTTATCATTTCACTGTGAAACTTATTAATGTTTACAGCGTTGCAAGGTTCATTCCGCCAACCCATCGTACTTCGAATGGTCTCCCATTGTGCCAAAGCTGTGGCTCCTGACGCCATTACTACTGAAATTTATTGAGAATATCACAGTGGCCGTATTCCCCCACTTGCCCCACCTTGTGCCTTCTCGTGAATAGTGTAACTGACTGTCCTAGAATGGATACATTCTTACAAGGAGATGACAAGAGTGCGTTCAGTTGGCTTGGGAAGTTTTCACCTGCCGTCCTTACTGACGTAAAAAAATGATCCAAAAATACAAGCATGGTACACACATGAAGTAAATTTTCTTACTGTCGGCAGACCAAGTTTCTCTAAATCATAGGATGGTACTGTGCCAAATCCGCGATACTGTGAAAATAGCGAGACGTGGAAGACGTTTTGTTACTATCACTAACTCCGATATGGCAGAAGCTGCCACTTGGGAAGCGGCCGCCCAAGTACTTGGGTACCCACACTAGTTCCTGGCTTGGCCCTCAGAAGTCAAAGTCAGACTGGAACTCAGGAAATGAGCATTGCGAACAGAAATGGGAATCCTGCATTGCCGTTTTGGACAAGATCCTAATGGAGGTGGTTTACTCATTGCCTTTCCCCGGTCTGTCACGACGTGTGAAGTGTGCCTCTGTGCCTTGTGGATGACTCTGGTTAGTGCTCACACAGTGAAGTGCTGTGTTTGTGCGGTTGTTGATGAAGCACAGGGACAGGGTATAATTCGGTGCCTGAGCACAGCCACAGCTTAGGTGAGCTGCAGAGGGGAGTGACTTGACCCTAGATAACAACAAAATTTCCGTAAGTGAAGAAAGACTATAGTGACAAAAAAGAAAATCAAATCATTCAATGTTGACGACGTCATGTATTCTGTCGACTAGTAATTGCAGCGGCAAAGAAACATTTTCTAATGTGTAGGGATTCAGTTTCCACAGGGACCATAGAAACTGCTAAATACGCCATTTGAAAGTGGATCAGAACTCATACTCTTTTAAACTCTTCGTATTTATACATTCTTTACTGATTCACTAAGACAGAATTTAGCTGTGTAACGATTATTATTCAGGCGGTACACTGAAAGGACGACGCTTGTTTCTATTATCCGTTTAACTTATCTTCAATGTTTGTTTTTAATTTTCCTAATAACTAAATTGAGTCCTGTGCAATTTCTGTATAGTTTGTCACTTGTTAATTAATGGAATGATGTACAATATTGAGTATATTTTTAATGCATACTGCATTTTCATTTAGTTAGTATAGAATATAACTTTACTTATTATTATTTTTGTGCCTTCAAAATAGCTTCCTAACTTTATGTATTTTATAGCGGAAATATGATTCCGTAACTAATTTTTCTTCTATATAGCAGTTTCAAGCTACGTTACATAAGATGTTAAGATCTAACATAAGAATTTTAACAATATTATATGCTGATGGGGTATTTGTTGGTTATATCTTTTAATTTGAAAGTCAGTACGCATTCCATACTGTTGAGGAGTTATTATTTGAATCTAATTCAATTGAGCTAATTTTGTTTCTTACATCTACATTTGTGCTGTTATCTTCCTTCAAGTTATTCCCTAGTTAACTACCCCACTGGCCATTAAAATTGCTACACCACGAAGGTGACGTGCTACAGACGCGAAATTTAACGGACACGAAGAAGATGCTGTGATATGCAAATGATTAGCTTTTCAGAGCATTCACACAAGGCTGGCCCCGGTGGCGACACCTACAACGTGCTGACATGAGGAAAGTTTCCAACCGATTTCTCATACACAAACAGCAGTTGACCGCCGTTGCCTGGTGAAACGTTGTTGTGATGCCTCGTGTAAGGAGGGGAAATGCGTACCATCACGTTTCCGACTTTGATAACGGTCGGATTGTAGTCTATCGCGAATGCGGTTTATCGTATCGCGACATTGCTGCTCGCGTTGGTCGAGATCCAATGACTGTTAGCAGAATATGGAATCGGTGGGTTCAGGAGGGTGATACGGAACGTCGTGCTGGATCCCAACGGCCTCGTATCACTAGCAGTGGAGATGACAGGCATTACCCGCATGGCTGTAACGGATCGTGAAGCCACGTCTCGGTCCCTGAGTCAACAGATGGGGACGTTTGCAAGACAACAAGCATCTGCACCAACAGTCCGACGACGTTTGCAGCAGCATGGACTATCAGCTCGGAGACCATGGCTGCGGTTACCCTTGACGCTGCATCACAGACAGGAGCGCCTGCGATGGTGTACTCAACGACGAACCTGGGTGCACGGATGGTAAAACGAAATTTTTTCGGGTGAATCCAGGTTCTGTTTACAGCATCATGATGGTCGCATCTGTGTTTGGCCACATCGCGGTGAACGCGCATTGGAAGCGTGTATTCGTCATCGCCATACTGGCGTATCACCCGGCGTGATGGTTACACGTCTCGGTCACCTCTTGTTCACATAGACGGCGCCTTAAACAGTGGACGTTACATTTCAGATGTGTTATGACCCGTGGTTCTAACCTTCATTCGATCCCTCAGAAACCGTACGTTTCAGCAGGGTAATGCACGACAGCATGTTGCAGGTCCTGTACGGGCCTTTCTGGATACAGAAAATGTTCATCTCTTGCCCTGGCCAGCACATTCTCCAGATTCCTCACCAATTGAAAACGTCTGGTCAATGGTGTCCGAGCAACTGGCTCGTCACAATACACCAGTCACTACTCTTGATGAACTGTGGTATCGTGTTGAAGCTGAATGGGTAGCTGTATCTATACATGTCATCCAAGCTCTGTTTGACTCAGTGCCCAGGCGTATCAAGGCCGTTATTACGGCCAAAAGTGGTTGTTCTGGATACCGATTTCTCAGGATCTATGCACCCAAATTGCGTGAAAATGTAATCACAAGAAAATGGTTCAAATGGCTCTGAGCACTATGCGACTTAACTTCTGAGGTCATCAGTCGCCTAGAACTTAGAACTTATTAAACCTAACTAACCTAAGGACATCACACACATCCATGCCCGAGGCAGGATTCGATCCTGCGACCGTAGCTGTCGCCCGGTTCCAGACTGTAGCGCCTAGAACCGCACGGCCACTCCAGCCGGCATGTAATCACATGTCAGTTCTAGTATAATATACTTGTCCAATGGATACCCATTTATCATCTGCACTTCTTCTTGGTGTAGGAATTTTAATGGCCAGTAGTGTACATATTTAGGTTTGTAAATATCCTTTGTTATCTCATTAACATTCTATAAGAGTAATTAAGTTTTATCCGAGCTATGATTCTGTTGTCATTCTGAATCATAATTTTGGTGTTCACTGTTTAACGCTGCAGGAATTTATTGATTTACGTTAAAGTAGTGTTGGTGTCAACATGCAGTCCTGAAGGGTTTCCATCTCAAGTTCTTAATTTTTAATAGTACAGTCTTAATTCTTTGTGCCCTACTTTTGGATATGGAATGCGTAGGCGTTCTGCTACCACCTAGTGTTTATGTCTGTAGTGGACTGAGGGGTGGCACTTGGGAATGAGGAGCAGGGTTCAACTTCTATACAGGTCCAAGTGTTTATCAACCCTTAGAGCCAAACTATGCAGTGGATAAGGCACTGGTCTTACACATCGGAGGAGCTGTGTTTAGATATCCTTTGTGTCTTCTCTACTACCCCACCAGGTACAAGACACACAATACATGACAACACTGTCGATAGCTGTACTGAGCTTTATTTGTACAATCATGCTTTCATTGTCCACTGGTACCGTTCCCATACTTCTTGTTGTTTGAGGTGATCAATCGTTGTAGTCGGTGATCCAAATTCGAACACATAATGCTCACTTTTAAATAAATTATCACACCTCAGTAATATACAATGTACAAATGAAACTGGCAGAGAGGTTTACTGTCAACACAAAAATTCTTATCTAGGTTCTTAGACATGTGCTGAGTACTGACACACATCCACTGCCCAACTACTCTAAGTCGAGTTGATTTTTATTCACGCTTGTTTTGTTCACACGTCACGTTACATAACTCGTGGAAACGACCAGAATTTCTGTTTATTCCATGTTTTAAATTTTTCCTGTAGTGGATTTAATTCGTATTAATGTATCGTATATGATGAATGCTAATTCTTGGAGAATACAAATCTTAAATATAAAATGATAGAACCAGGATGGTTTGAGCATGTTAGTATAACTAATATTACTAAGCAGATATAACTATAATTGAACAAAACGTTCTCGTATTTCTTGCCACATCAGCCCTGTATAAAACCTCTAATTTTCAGTGATTGCCACGACCATCTTCGTCACGGCCAACGGACCACCGTGGGCGTTTTTCTTTCTTTGTTGTTGTTATTTCCGTGCCCCACAAAGGGGTGGTCCAGCATCAGACAGAAACAGCTCTTCAGCTGAAGCTTGCACAAATTTAAAAGAAGTTTTAGAATAGATAAAAACAGTTGACAATAAATGATGTCTTTCAAAAAATACATTGGTAAACAATTTTTATGATTTTTAAATCTTTTTGATGAATTTAAATTGCAGTTAAAATCACTTCCTTCACCAGCTCTCCACCACCCTCACCCGTTTACCTCCTGGATCCCTACTCATCACTGTTTACGCCGTTTCCCTGTACACCAACATCTCTCATGCCCATGGTCTTACTGCTATTGAACACTAACTCTCCCAACGTCCTTCAGACTCCAAACCTACTACCTCATTCATTGCTAACTTTATCCTAACCCACAACTAATTCTCATTTGAAGGGAAGGTATATAAACAAACCTGTGGCACAGTCATGGGCACTCACATGGTGTGCTCCTATGCTAACACTTTCATGGGACATCTAGAGGAGACTACCCAAAACGCCAAACCCCTAGTCTACTTAAGATCCATTGATGATATCTTCATGATGTAGACCCAGAGCCAAGACACCCTATCTTCATTCCATCACAACCTCAACACCTTCTCTCCCACCTGCTTCATGTGGTCCTCCTCAACACAGCATGCCATCTTCCTCTTCAATGGCTCCACCCACACCTCTCTCCATATTAAACCCACCAACCAACAACAGTGCCTTCATTTTGACAGCTGTCATCCCTTTCACCAAACAATACCTCCCATATAGCCTGGATACCGAGGGATGGTGTGTCTGCAGTGACAGAAACTCCTTTGCTCAATGTGCTGAGGGTCTCTTCAAGGCCTTCACAGACAAGCACTGTTCCCCAGACGTAGCCCTCAAACAGATCTCCTGTGACATTTCCCCTCGCAATCCCAATCCTCCCACCATCCTCAAAAACCAGCCACAGAGGAGTGTCCCCTTCGTTACCCAGTAGCACCCTGGACTGGAACAACTGAACCACATCCTTTGCCAGGGCCTTGATTACCTACCATTGTGCCCTGAAATGAGGGACATCCTACCTGAGATACTTCCCACCCCTTCTAAAATGGTGTTCCATCGCCCACCGAATCTCCACAATATACTAGTCCATCCCTATGCCACTCCCAATCCCAACCCCTTGCCACTAGGATCATAACCCTGTGGAATATCCAGGTACAAACTTGCCAAATCCACCCACCCAGCACTTCCTATTCCAGTCCTGTCACTGTTTTATCCTAGCCCACAAGGGGCTGGGCCACTGTGAAAGCAGCTATGCCATTTACCAGCTCTGCTGAAATCATTACACAGCATTTTATATTGGTGTGGCTACAACCAGCTGTCCACCAGGATGAACGACCATCACCAAACTGTGGCCAAGAGCAAAGTACACCAATCTGTGTCACAATGTACAGCTGAACATAACACACTTGATTTCAATGGCTGCTTCACTACCTGAGCCACCTGTATCCTTCCCTCCCCCACCAGCTATTTCTGAAATGTGCAGATTGGAGTTATTGTTACAACACATTCTGTGCTCCCATAATCATCCCTGCCTCAATCTACAGTAACATACTGTCCCCACACCCTCCATCCTACAGTTTCCACCCCCTCTCTTCTATCATTTCCCCATTCTTGTCTCCCACCCTGTTTATTCGCAGCCCTCTGGCAACGCATCCGCCCATCTTTCCTACTCCTATCTTTTTTGTTCCCTTTTTCCCCACCTCCCTGCCCCACAACCTTCTGATGCTGCACCTGTTGGAGTTTAGTCCCTGTACACTCTGACAGACAGCGTTCGTCTCTCTTCCTGCCTGTACACTACTATCCCTTCCCCTTCCCTGTTCCCTGCAGAGTGCTTCTTGCGTCCCACGTGATACTGCATTCCTGCCGAGATACTGGAACTGGCGGTCGGTGTGCTTTCTTGTCTGCGTGTGTGAATGTTGTGTGTGAATGTTGCGTATGTCTCTCACTTTACTGATGAAAGCTGTGGCCGAAAGCTACATGCGAGTGTGTTTTAATCATGTCTGTGTGCAACTCGATATGTCTTCTTTACAGTATCAATCTATCTTTTCCTACACTGTTAATAAACAGTATATTACCGCCAATACGATAACATATTATGTAGTGTATGACTTCTGCATGTGTTCATCAGTGTTTCGCAAGTTAACAATATTTTCTAGCTGTACATTGCAAGAAGGCCTCGAAACCAGAAACACAGCGAACTATATCAATACTCTCTAAAATATTTACCATGCGAAAGGTGCAATGATCAACATTACAGACATTCACTTCAAGAGCCAAAGCTATAAGCTACAGGCACAGTGAGCCCTTTACGAAATGTCTGTTAATAACAGACTATGTTTCTATTTTTTAATGCTTGGCTACAAGAGCCTCAGAATTATCTGGCTCGCTCTACTACGCATACATTTACATGTTTGGATAAATTTTTAGTAAGAACATGTTTAAAACTTTTGACTTATCCCACATCTTTGACGACGGTTTTACTTAAGAACTGTCAGGGGGACACTAGCACACCGGTTTCCTTGTAAGTCTGTGTGATGTTTTCTTCACATTTCTGACGTCTTTCGATTCCTTGAGAATCTCCTCACTGCGTGTATACGGAAAGAACAGTGTTTGTAATTTCATCTAATCTCCAAGTAAATACAAGATTCTTAGTGATTTACAGTTGTAGAAGAGCTCTATATATGTGTATTTTTGGCAACAGCAAAGGACAGTACTTGAAGAATTGGAATTCATTATGACGCAGAGTCATGAAACAATAATACCGTTAAGTGCGTCCGGCGGAATACATTCTCTTCGAGGGTAGTGGATAAGCTGCTAGTAGCTTATGGTGGCAGACATCCTCCACAGCTTGGATACTATAGACACTGGAAAACAAGAAGTACACATCGCAGGCGGCGTTTCTCATTGCCAAGGGAAGAGACAGGAGAAACAGGAAATTATCGAAGAAATTTTAAAGACTTCTTTTTGGACGAACAAAAGATTAAAACAGGTAATAAGATTCACCGAAAAAATAGCTGAATTCTGCAGAATGTCTATAGTGGAGCCTGATACGTGAACACGACAGACACACACCACCAGGATCACCCATGACACAGGCGGAACAATCTCTGCTGCATACCACCAGCCATTTCTGATTCTAAGAGGAAGAAAGTAATTGAAAGATTTAAGTCATATCACTGCTAGATACACGTAGAGATATGTTTCGAAAAAAGTTGTAGTTATGAGAAAGAAGTTTCTCACGAAGACACTCTTGAATAAAACATTGTCGGACTTCTTGTACGTCAGTTCTGGATAAATTTCAAGCCTTTGACGATTAACACCATCAGCTTTCTCAGGCGCCACTGACTGTTGCTGTTATTTTTTTTCTTTGTTGTTTTTTCAACTCCTCGCGAAGGACCGGCCTGGGAATGGAAAAAAAGCGCTCTTCAGCCAAAGGTTGTACATATCTAAAACAAGTTTCGGTATAATGAAAGAGAGATGACAACAAAAGATGTTTCTTTTTTTAAAAAAATACAGTGATCAACAATTTTTAAAACCTCTTAGACGGTTTTAAATTTCAGTTATTATATAATCAGTGATAATAATGTAAATGAGGCTATGGTAGATGGGTGATGCTGGTGATGCTGCCAGTGCATGAAAATGATCATGGTCTGATGGACTGGAATGATGAGTAATAGCCCGCATCTCGTGGTCGTGCGGTAGCGTTCTCGCTTCCCACGCCCGGGTTCCCGGGTTCGATTCCCGGCGGGGTCAGAGATTTTCTCTGCCTCGTGATGGCTGGGTGTTGTGTGCTGTCCTTAGGTTAGTTAGGTTTAACTAGTTCTAAGTTCTAGGGGACTTATGACCACAGCAGTTGAGTCCCATAGTGCTCAGAGCCATTAGAACCATTTTGATGAGTAATGTGCCCTGAGGAACCGCAAGTAAGGACTAAACGTCAGTGAAGTGGAGGAAGAGGCAGAGGGAGGCAAGTGCAAGTATGGTGTGTGGCTGATCATTGTCACTAGAGCTGAGGTATATTTTGGAAAGGATTTCAGTGTTTGATAGTGGGAGCTGATTAATGTTATGACGGAAAAGGATGGATAAGGCATGAAGGTGCTTGGAAAGTGGAATATATATGTAGTGGCGCAGTACAGTAGTTGGACTGGTGATTAGTAAATAGGATACTGGGTGTTGGGACTGGGTTTTGCGATTAATGTATTGAATCCAAAGTTGCTCTGAGCAGAGAAGAAGACCTGAAAAGTGGATAAGACGATACAGGAGATGAGTTGCGGAAGGTAGGCGTCTGTGGAAGGCGAGGCAGATTGCATGCCTTTCGAAGCCTCCAAGGGACATGGCATTTGGCTTAAGTTAGAATGGAGCGTGTGAGGGACTTATAGATTAGGATAATGGTAGAAGAATTTAGACTCTAGGAGTGGCATATTAGTAGTGTTAGTCGGCTTTGGGCTTTATATTGGTCAGTAAGGAGGTCTGCACTCCAGTTCAATCTTCCATCAAGAATTACTCCTAAATACGTTAGCGTATTAATCAAAAGGATGTGTTGCTTGCAGGAGAGATGAAAGTCTGGACAACAGAAACACCAAGTACTGGCTTTTCTGTCGAGTTTCAATGTATTACACCACTTCGCTAGGAGATAAAAGTGGCTTGGAGAGAGCCATCGGAGCGTTGGGTTTCGGTATGTGCTGCCATCAGCATATTCCAGGAAGTAGTTAGGGAGTGGTGGTTTGCGAATATCTGCAATGTACCGAATGCAACGGAAGAAGACTGAACGCAGTCTTGAGGCACACCAGCATCGAGGTGAAATACAGGGGAGTGGGCTTGGTTAGTTGTGACGTAAGTAACATGGTAGTGTAGTTGACTTCTGCAGTTGACTTATATAGCTCATGGACCGCTTCTAATTGGTCGTCATAAGTCGTCATTCTGTCACAAGTTGTGTAAACATCAGCAATGATGCCACCACTGCTTGGCTAAGGGTTTAAACAATTCTGTAAATTTCTCTGTTAGTTCTCAGCGTCGACAGCTCGTTTCCACACAACACATTTTCTAGACTGGATGGTGGAAACTCTCCATCATGAGATATAAATCAGTGTATGTTGGCTTACAGTATACAGACTGTTCGAACCACCCCATTGACTTTCATTGTAAAAAAAACGTTTCTCTCTCTCCCTGTCTCAACGGTAAACCGGATGTTTGGGTGCATGTTACTCATGTGCTGGAACTGCTGAAGAGTGTCATTGCCATGTGGTCAGACCATCAACGTGATGTTAACATAATTATAAAATGAATATGGGAAAATGGAACCAACTTAAGGTACATTCTTCAAAATGTTCCATAAAGAATTTGGTCACTACTGGAGACATTGTAGAAGCCATAGTCATTCTGTAGATCATTTCATAAAATTTGCTACTGTACAAGGAGTGGGTGGTCGTCACAGCATGTCAGAACAACTATATAATTTTATAATTTCTATCACCAGTTTCAATATACTTCCATAGGAACTTCTGTAAATAGTGTGACCATATACAGGCTGACTAAATTATCATTTGGACAAATCCTAATTAGTTTGATTTGTTCAGTAAATGTCTGAGAGTTTTTAATACAGTGTTCACAGAGGGTAACTATTGGAGTCATTAACCTGGTTAAATATCTGGCTACTCTTCCTGTCAGACGACCAACAGCGCTGATGAGAGATCTCAATGGCCGTGGCAAGCCTATTTCGTTGATTTTCAGCAAAATCCTTGAAACTATAGTTTCTCAATGAATCCATCATCACTTTATAAGTCACCTAACGGACCCCAATACCCAATGTGTGTTTCTTCCAAATATTTCATTGACGAGCAACTTCTTCAACTTATCCACCTTATCTCCCACCAATGAAATGCACAAAATTCTGCCACATTAGTTTCCACAAGGTTTTTTTTTTTTTTTTAAAGTTTTGGTCCCCTAGCCACAAATTTATTGAAATAAAATTACAGTTTCCACTCTTGCCGTTACATTTATACACATTCAGCTGATTTCAGCCTTGTGTCATTTTCAAGTATGTACTCCTACACTCTTAATTCACACTATCGCATTTGTCATTTTAATATGTAACCACTGTCACTGTAAACACAAGCCCAAACGACATTCCATATTCATCAGTGCTTTCAAATGATATCACTGCTATGGTGGCATGTATACATAAAAGTAAAAACTTATGCTATACTGCCCAGAACGTTGCCCTACCTAGCTTGATTAAACACTGTGCAGTTTACAGGAAACAGCTGTTCAAAGACATACCAACAAAGGGTCATCACTGCCCATCTGATTACATATGTCGATATGTGTAGGAGACATGGTGCTTCACTTTCATATATCTTTTGTCAGTGTTTTCAAGTTATTGTCATACATAAATTCTATCTCACATATGTAACTATTTAATGCTTATGTCAGTAATGTAGTGAGTAATCTCATGTTATCAACATTAAGCGATTAGTTCATCTTCATAGTTCTATAATTTCTGGAAATCAAAAGTGAAATGGACCCACTTCAATTTTTACAATAATGTAGATCTTATTATTATGATGGAATAAGTTGTCTTTCTCATCCTACTGGATGTTTTACCCGGATCAAAAGTATTGAAAATAATGAAATTTTTGCTGCTATTTTGAATGACAAAATGTATAATAGATGGTTCATTTGTTGTTATCTTTCCATTATTTGCTAATAATGGGATAGATGAGAGTAAACTGATCTCTAGCCCCATCAAAACTCCTTAGGAATTTGATGAAATGAACCGGATCATTCCCATAATTAATGTTGATACAGGAGATGTTTTGTACAGTTTTTGCTCATTAAGAATTAGAGGTCTGATATTCCATTAATGGGATATGGACCCATTATCTTAACTAGCTTTCCATTTAATAATGTGATAAAGTTATGATGCAAAAGACAAGTTTTGGATGGTAGTTAGTCATTAAAAGGAGAGGCCTGATACTACTACAAGTGGGATATGAACCCAGCACCTTTATTTGTTTACCTTTGTGTAATATTACATTAATGTGTATGATGCATGTTAGTTTTCGATACTAAATAAGGTAGTTTAATTTTATTTTATATAATTGTTAATGGAGGTAATTTTAATTGCTTTATTTACCCTTTCAAGGTAATTGTTCAATCAAGCACTCCATTATTCTTTTTCGTACTTCATATACAAACTGGATGTTTTTTGTTTATATATATTTTTCTTTGGAGTTCATTAATTTTTGTGTATGATGAGGGTCATTATATTTCTTTAGGTGTAATTAATTTATTATTTTTGCTGTTTTTGGGGGTAGTCTTACACCTCAATTAATTTTCGATATTGTTCATGTGATTGCTTTTCCTTATTATTCAATGTTTTTAAAAATTACTGTAGTTATTTTAGGTTCTTATTTGAATTATCCTATTTCTAACTTGATTCTTCTCCCATATTATTTTCTTTGAATACATCATATTTTGTTAAATTTGAAGGTTGTGTACGATTTACACCTGTCCTTTCAACTAAATGTCTCACATATTTAATTTTAAATGTAGGTTATTATTCATCATAGTCTTTGGATTATTGATGAGGCGAACAATTAGGTGGTCAAGATTTATGCAGTTTGTTTATTTACATGATTAATTATATCCAAAATTGATATAATTGAAATTTTAAGATGTACCTTTTAAGATTTGTATTTTGTCTATTTTAGTTATACTATTTTTCTTATAATACTTAAAAATGCTATAATTAGAGGACAGTACCGAAGTTATTGAGGAAATATTTTCATTTTTAGGTATATATTATAAACATAAAAATATTGTTCTTGCAGTGAAAATGGTATTTTTTTGTAGTGCTGCCCTGACTTCATTCTGTTTTCTAGGTAGGACAGGACTTGTGATGAAAGGCGCTACACATGGTGTTTTTCGCTGATTTTCAGCGGCCATGGAGGAGAGCTCGCTATTGGGTCCCAGCGCCGTGGGCGTGCGGCACCTGGGTCTGTGGGCGGCGCCGGGGGACACAGGGCCCCCTGGGGGGTCGCTGCGGCTGGCGCTGGTAGTGGCCGCGCACCTCGCCCTCTTCTCCACCTCCACCGCCAACCTCATCATGGACACGCCGGACGACCTGGAGGTGCTCACCATCAACGCCTTCGCCTGCATGACCACACTCGGGATGATCGTCAAGGTCACAACCACTTTCTGGCTGCTGTTAGTAGCATAAAGCCTTTTCAAAGCTAAGGCGATTCTCCTGCAATCTGGTAACAGCAACTCACCCTGTTCGAAAACACATTTGTGTTGGATGTAAGTGCATACAGAGTCAGCACCAACAAAGATAAGGAGTGAGAGAAGGATGTAGTTTATCTCCGATTCTATAGGCTGATCAGTCGTGAATGCAAAACGCTTTCACGGCCTGCGACTGGCCGACGAGGCCGTATGTAGTGCCCGTGGGGTGGGTGACAGGAGGTCCACAGTAAGTACACTACTCGCCATTAAAATTGCTACACCACGAAGATGACGTGCTACAGACACGAATCTTAACCGATTGGATGCTGTGATACGCAAATTAGTAGCTTTTCAGAGTAATCACACAAGGTTGGCGCCGGTGGCGACACCTACAACGTGCTGACATGAGGAACGTTTCTAACCGATTTCTCATACACAAGCAGCAGTTGACCGGCATTGCCTGGTGAAACGTTGTTGTGATGTCTCGTGTAAGGAGGAGAAATGCGTACCATCGCGTTTCCGACTTTGATAAAGGTCACATTGTAGCCTATCGCGATTGTGGTTTATCGTGTCGCGACATTGCTGCTCGCGTTGGTCGAGATCCAATGACTGTTAGCAGAATTTGGAATCGGTGGGATCAGGAGGGTAATACGGAATACCGTGCTGGATCCCAACGGCCTCGTATCACTAGCAGTAGAGATGACAGGCATCTCACCTGCATGGCTGTAACGGATCGTGCGACCACGTCTCGATCCCTGAGTCAAGAGATGGGGACGTTTGCAAGACAACAACCATCTACACGAACAGTTCGTTTGCAGCAGCATGGACTATCAGCTCGGAGACCATGGCTGCGATTACCCTTGACGCTGCATCACAGACAGGAGCGCCTGCGATGGTGTACTCAACGACGAACCTGGGTGCACGAATGGCAAAACGTAATTTTTTCGGATGAATCCAGGTTCTGTTGACAGCATCATGATGGTCGCATCCGTATTTGGCGAAATTGGAAGCGTGTAATCGTCATCACCATACTGGGGTTATCACCCGGCGTGATGGTATGGGGTGCCATTGGTTAGACGACTTGGTCACCTCTTGTTCGCACTGGCACTTTGAACGGTGGACGTTACATTTCAGACGACCCGTGGCTCTACCCTTCATTCGATCCCTACGAAACCCTACATTTCAGCCGGATAATGCACGACCGCATGTTGCAGGTCCTGTACGGGCCTTTCGTGACACAGAAAACGTTCGACTGCTGCCCTGGCCAGCACATTCTCCAGATCTCTCGCCAATTGAAAACGTCTGGTCAATGGTGGCCGAACAACTGGCTCGTCACAATACGCCAGTCACTACTGTTGAATAACTGTGATATTGTGTTGAAGCGCAATGGCAGCTGTATCTGTACACGCCATCCAAGCTCTGTTTGACTCAATGCCCAGGCGTATCACGGCCGTTATTACGGCCAGAGGTGATTGTTCTGGGTACTGATTTCTCAGGATCTATGCACCGAAATTGCGTTAAAAGGTAATCACATGTCAGTTCTAGTACGCAATTTTAATGGCCAGTAGTGTATCAGTCGGCCGCAGTGTTATTGCGCGTGGGAGAGAGAGGGCTTTGGTCAGTTTCTCGTTAGTTTTTATCGTGATATTCCACGAGGACATGTTGAAACACTCGATAGTATTTGCACAACTCTTTGATATAGTTCACAGAGCGGTGAGTTTTCCTTAGCATTGTACGTGTTAATTGAAACGTCACCACGTGTTTCCGGTAACGGCCATGCGAGGTCGAGTGCAACAATGCCAAGTAAAGTCAGGTAATGTAGTACGGTTTGTCGAATAAGTTATTTCTAAACAGATAACATAAACACTTAAAATGAAAAGTAAATTATTCACGTATATTTAGCAAGGAGAGACTGGAACTGCTTCCCTCCGTTATTCAAGCATTCCTGACACTTGCTTAGGCACTTGCTCATTACACTATGCGTTTCCCTCTGAGATATGGCAGCAATTTCTTGACGAATGTTAGTTTAAGTTAATCTAAAGTGTGTGGAACTGATTTGTACACTTTCTGTTTTAATGGCTTCCAGAGAGAAAAATCGTAGTGGCTTACAACGGGGGAATGAGGAGGCCATATGTCGTTAGTGATAACTCTGTCTTGAAACACGTCATGAATTTTCTGTAATGAGAAATTTTTTTGTGGTTTTAGGGCGCACAACTACAATGGTCATTAGCGCCCATCTGTAATGAGAAATTGACTGTATGTGCCGTTGCAAAATCCTGCAGATAGGTCGCGGAAGCCAAATTAGCAAGAAACTAGGCACAAAACGTTTTACACATATCTCTCGCTGTTTATTGTTTCCCGAAAAAAAATCACACTTCTATTGTTTGATCATGCAGAGGTGCCTCGTGTATTACGCTCGGCTTCTCTGAACTCTATGGTCAGTTTTTGAATTAACGTATCCACTCTGTTGCAACCATGATTCGTCCGAAAATAAAGATAGATTAGGCTCAATTTCTACGTGATGCCCCCTTTTCAAAATCCATTCGCAAAATCGCAACCTTTTTGTAAAGTCACCCAGTTTAAGCTCTTACACTGCAGTTATTTTATAGGGAACTTCAGTAACTTTGTAGCCATTTGAACGGAGCCACAGGATATTTCCATTTGCTAAGAAGGATGTGGAACGGATTTTCTAGGAAACCAAAAATAAAGATAGATTAGGCTCAATTTCTACGTGATGCCCCCTTTTCAAAATCCATACACAAAACCGCAACCTTTTTGTAAAGTCACCCAGTTTAAGTACTTACACTGCAGCTATTTTATAGAGAACTTCAGTAACTTTGTAGCCATTTGAACGGAGCCACACGATATTTCCATTTGCTAAGAAGGATGTGGAACTGATTTTCTAGGAGACCTTCCCAGAACATGCTCAGTGATATCCAGAGGTTCCTATGTGAGTATTATATGTCGTTGTCTATGTTTCCTGTCACGAAAACTTGCCATTTCACGAAATTTATTTATTTTTCGATGAATCGTACTTCGATAAGGAACTTGAACATCAGGAAATTCCTCTTGAAATAATCTCCTTACTGCTCGCACTGATTCTGTACTCAAGTATGAATCATACATGAATACTCTTTGGCAGATAGAATACTTGTGTTTCGCCATTTCACTTGAAACACTTTCACTCAATACACTGTATTGCGTCGCCTAACAAACACCTACCTGCACAAGATTTTTACGCAACCAAAGACCTCGCAGCGGAGGGAAAATATCCAGTATACTCCCCGACAGCACCGTCGCCAGCTGGCTTCCAGCGGGGGAAAAAATCCGAGGCAGGTGGTTGCAGTAAAGAGTGATCACCATTTAATGTCTACGTCGACGGTGTAGATTTGTAGATGGAGTCTTAAACACGGTTGTGTAGCAGAATTACGTCAAATAAGGTGAAACTTTTAGTGAAACATTTATCAGAACCAAAATACATAAATATGTGTGTTAGGGTAACATGTTAAGGGCAATAATGTTCCTGAATTACATCAATGACTGTCCCAGTAGAGTACATCAAACGGAAAAAATTATCTTAGCCGATAATGGCAATATTATAGTCAGTCATAAAACAAGAGAACTCCATGCAGAAAAAACAAATGAAACCCTCAAGAAAGCTTACACTTGGTCAGTGTGCAATAATGCGGTATTGAACATAAAGAAAACAAATGGCATGATATTCAGTTTGAAGAAGGAAAATGATACTGTTAAAATAAATATAGGCTGTGTAACAAACAAATTTTCAAGGAATGAACACTGATTCTTAGTTGAAGATGTGTGAGCACATTAAATCATTTGCAAACACAGTGCCAACAGCATGTGCCCTTTAAGTCCAGTCATTAGAGTATAAAAGCTGGTGTCTTTTAGTTAGATACTCTTCATATGTATAGTTAATTCTTAGCTATGGAATTCTTTTCTGGGGCACAAATGCACAAAGAACGAAAACAGTTTTCCAACTACAGCAAAGGGACATAAGACTATCAATCAAAAATAGTAGTCGGGTACATTGTAAATATGTTTTCAACACAGCGGCGATTTTAACTACACATTGTGAGTACACTTACCACTCTGTTGTGCACATCAAAACTAACGTTGATTATTAGTCCACAAACAGCTCTGACATGATCATACCACAGGATCTGGACTGAACTTACATTCACCAAGAGAGAATGAACATCAAATTCAAAACGCCAATTTCCACCAAGAAAAAAAATTGTACAATACACAGCCTAGGAAAATTAAAGGTAGTACTAAAACGAACGTACTTAAAAATACTGTTAAAAAGTATCTATTAAGCAATATATTCAATGCAGCAATATGACGTGCCATTATATTTCACTCTTGTCACAATTTATGATTTTTCTTGGCAGTTATGGTTTTATGTAATAACATATGTTAAAGCATGTATGGCATGTGACATATCTCAGATAATTGTTCTAACGTTGACGATGGTTCAGAACCGAAACCTGAAGCAAAATAAAAAATAACATTATTACAGACAACACCGTGTTACACATTTTTTTAAATCTGTACGTGCTGTTGACCATCACCTAAGCAAGATGTTCAGTACTGTGACTATTAGAAACTCTGAGCTTTATAAATTACGAGGGCCCTGGTCCGAAAACAACCGAGTCGAAAGTTAGAAGCGAAAATCGTTCTGATACCTCGGACAGTAGATCTCTTTTACTGTAAGTTGTCTGCTTTCCATATTTTGGGAGGATGTGGTATGGATCAAACCAAGAAAAAATGTCCAGTAAATGTGGGCTCTGAAGTGCATACCTTAAGACCTATGACCTTTGTTCATTTTTGTTATTGTGAAACACATCTCTGACTGAACAAGGACTCTGTAGCCAGGTATGCATTTTACAGCGGATGTTTACTAGACAATTATTTCTTGTTTTAGTCCATACCACCTCCTCCCAAAACTTAGAAAACAAAGAGTTTGTAGTAGAAGAGGATTCAGAACGATTTTGGGTTGCAACTTTTGATTCAGTCGTTCTTGGACGAGGGTCCATTACCTCAAATTGATGCATTTACCCTTCTCCATCACCCCTCATACTTTGTAACATGAACACAGAATCGCACTGTGTACTGCTTTTCATTAAAATTGCGACACCAGGAAGGACAGCAAATAATGAAGTTTTAGTCATTGTGAATATACACTCCTGGAAATGGAAAAAAGAACACATTGACACCGGTGTGTCAGACCCACCATACTTGCTCCGGACACTGCGAGAGGGCTGTACAAGCAATGATCACACGCACGGCACAGCGGACACACCAGGAACCGCGGTGTTGGCCGTCGAATGGCGCTAGCTGCGCAGCATTTGTGCACCGCCGCCGTCAGTGTCAGCCAGTTTGCCGTGGCATACGGAGCTCCATCACAGTCTTTAACACTGGTAGCATGCCGCGACAGCGTGGACGGACCGTAGGATCCTACGCAGTGCCGTAGGGGACCGCACCGCCACTTCCCAGCAAATTAGGGACACTGTTGCTCCTGGGGTATCGGCGAGGACCATTCGCAACCGTCTCCATGAAGCTGGGCTACGGTCCCGCACACCGTTAGGCCGTCTTCCGCTCACGCCCCAACATCGTGCAGCCCGCCTCCAGTGGTGTCGCGACAGGCGTGAATGGAGGGACGAATGGAGACGTGTCGTCTTCAGCGATGAGAGTCGCTTCTGCCTTGGTGCCAATGATGGTCGTATGCGTGTTTGGCGCCGTGCAGGTGAGCGCCACAATCAGGACTGCATACGACCAAGGCACACAGGGCCAACACCCGGCATCATGGTGTGGGGAGCGATCTCCTACACTGGCCGTACACCACTGGTGATCGTCGAGGGGACACTGAATAGTGCACGGTACATCCAAACCGTCATCGAACCCATCGTTCTACCATTCCTAGACCGGAAAGGGAACTTGCTGTTCCAACAGGACAATGCACGTCCGCATGTATCCCGTGCCACCCAACGTGCTCTAGAAGGTGTAAGTCAACTACCCTGGCCAGCAAGATCTCCGGATCTGTCCCCCATTGAGCATGTTTGGGACTGGATGAAGCATCGTCTCACGCGGTCTGCACGTCCAGTACGAACGCTGGTCCAACTGAGGCGCCAGGTGGAAATGGCATGGCAAGCCGTTCCACAGGACTACATCCAGCATCTCTACGATCGTCTCCATGGGAGAATAGCAGCCTGCATTGCTGCGAAAGGTGGATATACACTGTACTAGTGCCGACATTGTGCATGTTCTGTTGCCTGTGTCTACGTGCCTGTGGTTCTGTCAGTGTGATCATGTGATGTATCTGACCCGAGGAATGTGTCAATAAAGTTTCCCCTTCCTGGGACAATGAATTCACGGTGTTCTTATTTCAATTTCCAGGAGTGTACAATTTATAGTAAGGAAAAAATACTAAATTTGAAGGTGATTTGGGGCTATACAAGATGCAGAATTCAGTGCAGAGATCTGCCGCTTCTGGCAGCGATGACACCTCTAACCTGGCTGGTCGTCGAGTCAAAATGAGCGCGAGTGACACAGGACTGTCCTTCCATGCTGCTTCAAGTTTATGGCAATGTTCATCAATCGTAGTGGTTGGAGAGTGACGATGTGCCAGTGTCTCAGCAACCTGTGGCCTGCTGTTGTCGTTGTATGAGAGATTTGGGGAACGAGCTGGCCAGCACTCCACAGAAGAGTCGGGCCGCGTTACAATGACGAATGCACTGTGGCGATGTTCGTTGTCCTCGGAGGCCACATACACAGGCATGACCGTCGTGCAGCTGTACGCACAATCAAGACTCGTCTGAGAGATCGATGTGGTGCATTCCAGTGTGCAATGCTGTCGTTGGGTCGACCACTCTCAGCGCGCTTCTCTCCGATCACTCGTCAAGAAAAGGCGCAACAATGGTCCCAATTGCAACAGTCTATCAGTGCTCGTCTCTCTGATCAGTCCTCAAGAGAAGCCACAACAATGGTCACAATTGCAACAGTCTGTCAGCACGCATCTCTCAGATCATGCATCAAGAGAAGCCGCAACAATGGCCACAGTTGGGACAGTCTGTCAGCGCGCGTCTCCCTGATCACTCGTCAAGAGAAGCCTACAACAATGGTCACAATTGCAACAGTCTGTCAGTGCGCGTCTCTCTGATCACACGTCAAGAGAAACCGCAACAGTGGTCGCCATTGCGACAGTCTGTGGTGCTCTGGGCGTCGTTATGCTGATTGCCTGGATACTTGCCATTTCCTGATTTAAAGTATGTTATGTTCTTGTGCGATTCTGCGCGGCTGAGGATGTGTCTGTGGCGGCTGAGATCCTGTATGGCGTTGAGTTCAGTCCTCGTGAAGTCATCGGTTGTAGGTCTTCATTACAGGATCCCGTAGAGCACTAGGAGTAGTATCCTGGAAAGTCAGGCTGCAGTCCTGATATGCCCATATCGAGCCACTGTCGAATCCCGACACGTGCTGCTAGATGTCTCTCCTTATTATATGAAGGGTGACACGATCTTCCCACAAACAATTAAAATTCAAGTGAAGAGTGTAGATGGAGTTACTTCTATTTTGCAGGACTACTTTGCAGGGTTTTGCTGAATTAGTAATCATTTGCATATCTGAGCCTTCTGCCAATTTGACCTCTGTTGTAGCCTGCCTTCAAGGTGCTGCAATTTTATGGGTAGAAGGGTAAATCCTTTTCTGTCCAGAACACATACTAAAAGCACCTGTGAGTTACTATTGTCTTAATGCTAGTTAACAACTAACGACTCACAAAAAGTTTGAAACCAAAGTGAATATTTTACAGATGGTATTATATATGATACATATGGACTTAAGCAGGACAATGACACCCACAACTTTGCAGCTTCATTTTCCTTTATTTGTTTTAAAAAATAAAAAACATATTTCTCAGCTTTTCTGTACATTTCAAGATAGATCAAAATAAACACTTGGTATCACAACTTCCAACAATGAAAATCACACTCTCCATCTTTCGGCTAATGATACAGCAATCTGTTGAGATGTTCAAGAAAAAATAGGCAGTATCGGTTGCAAAATGGTTTTTTATTTATTTAATTTGTGACATCACTTAAAACTTCCGGGCTATTAGGCCGTGGTCGATGTATAAAACTTTCTCCGAACGTTTCCTCTCCAACTGCAGGAGATGTCTTCAGAGATAAAATGGCTAACTGCAACCAGAACTCGAAGAAGCGCCAATTATTTAGGCGATGTAGAGGGCAGCACAGTCTATCACGTGACTCGGCTACGAGATTATCACTCGTATTGCTAACAATCTCGGTTGAAAGTAACCGATCGTCATCCTTCCTTTGCAAGGTTGACATCCAATTTTTGTCTAATTTTACAACTTCCCTTTTCTGTTGAACTTCTGTTGTGCTTATAGATCTCAGTAGCCTCTCTGTACATACGCGCATGATAATGCGATGTTTTCGATATGACACTCGTTTCAGTGAATTTTATTTCGTGATCAACTTCTTGGTAAAGATGTTCCACTACAGCAGATTTATCCGTGTGTCCTAGGTGACAATTCTTCTTGTGTTCAACGAGACGGATGTTACACTTCTTTTTGTGGTAACAATATAAACCAGTCCACAACTACAAGGAATTTTATCTACACCGGGTGTAACCAAACGATGTCGTATATCTTTTGCCGATCTTAAACATTCTTTTATTTTGCTAGAGGGTCTGAAGGTGGTTTCTACACCACATTTGCTCAACACTTTCTCTATATGATCTGTAATCGTACTGATGAACGGAAGGAAAACTTTCGCTTTGGGCGTCCTTCATTCCTCACCTGTCCCGATTCTCTCCATAGAACAAAGTGCTCTATCTTTCTTCTTGTTAGAATAACCATTCTTCTTGAATGTCGACCGCAGATGTTAAAGTTCATCTTTTAAGTAAGTCGATTCACAATTTTTGTGCACCCTATCTACCAACGTTTTAATCACCCCCCTTTTCTGTCTGGGGTAGTGGTCAGAATCTTTATGCATGTAACGATCAGTATGCGTGGCTCTTCTGTATATTCTATGGCCCAAAGTCCCGTCCCCTCGCTCGATAACAAACAAATTCAAGAAATTCAGCTGGCTGTTATTCTCCGTCTCCATAGTAAAATGTATTTTCGGATTGATGCCGTTGAGCTGTATCAGAAAGGCATCCAGTTGTCTATACTACGAAAGTACCGTCGACATATCGGTACCACCTGGCTGGTCTTTTTCTGGCAGTCTGCAGCACTTGTTGTTCAAAGTTCTCCATAAACAAATTGGCAACGGCTGTACTAAGAGGACTGCCCTTAGCCACTCCGTCAATCTGTTCATAAAAATCGTTATTGTATTAAAAATAGTTCGTGATGAGGCAGTGTCTGAATACCTCCACAATATCTGCTGGAAAAGTATAAGCCATACATAAGATAGCTTCGTCCACTGGAAACATGGTAAATAAGGACGCGACATAAAAACAAACAAGGCTATCATCTTCGCCCACGCGCATTTCTTTTAATTTGTCAGTGAAATGATATGTATTTTTAAGATGACTATCAGTTCCACCAACATAAGGTTGCAGTAGTGAGGCAAGGTGTATAGCTGATTCGTGGGTGGGAGACCCTATAGCACTTACAACAGGCCTGAAAGGAATCTGTTGTTTGTGTACCTTGGGTGGTCTATAGAGCCTAGGCGGGTGACCCATTTTGCAGGGCAGCTTCATATCGTCAGAGAAGAGTGAAGACTCTTTCACCAGTCGATTAGTGGTTTTTAATATCTTTGAGTCGGATCCTTCAGAAGTTTTTTTGTAATTTGTGGGATCGAAAATACTATTGATCTTTTCATGATAGTCCCCACTCCTCATCAGGACCGCGGTATTACCCTTGTCTGTGGTAAGAACGATACCGTTTTTGTTCAAATGGCTCTGAGCACTATGAGACTTAACTTCTGAGGTCATCAGTCCCCTACTTATGACTTAAACCTAATTAACCTAACGACATCACACACATCAATGCCCGGCGCAGGATTCGAACCTGCGACCGTAGCGGTCGCGCGGTTCCAGACTGTAGCGCCTAGAACCGCTCGGCCACCTCGGTCGGCTCGTTTTTGTCTGGATTGATATCCCTCAGCGCATTCCTTTGTGCTTGTGACAAATGTTAGCAATACCAGTGATAATCACGTAGCCGACGTCACGTGAAATACTGTGGTGCCTCTACACTGCCTATATAATCAGCGCTCTCTCGAGCCCTGGTTGCAGTTAGCCGTTTTACCTCCGAAGATGTCTCCCGCAGTCGGAGAGGAGACGTTAGGAGAAAGTTTTATACATCGACCACGATATTTATATTGTGACTAATTGTATGGAAAACAGATACCATTGGAATAATCCTAAGAAATGTAAAACATCCCCGACATAAGTGGCTTATGAAACACGCGTTTAGGTCAATTGTTGAATATTCTAGACACAATGGGACACTTTCCAGGTAGGGTTAACAGAGAAGACAGAGATCATCCAAAGAATAACGGTGCATTTCGTCACGGGTTCGTTTAGTGAGCGCAAGAGCCTTACGCAGATACTCGCCGAACTCCAGTGGCAAACTTTACAGGAAAGGTGTTACGCATCACGGAGAGGTTTGTCGTTAAAATCCGAAAGCTTACATTCCACTCAGACTCCGATAACGTATTACTTAGACCGACATACTTCCAAAAGTGGCAATAAAAACAAACTCAGAGAAATTAGAGCTCATACAGAGACATAGTCAACGTTTCACACAACTTTGGAGGACTTGAGGTAACATGTTGTTGTTGTTGTGGTCTTCAGTCCTGAGACTGGTTTGATGCAGCTCTCCATGCTACTCTATCCTGTGCAAGCTTCTTCATCTCCCAGTACCTACTGCAACCTACATCCTTCTGAATCTGCTTAGTGTATTCATCTCTTGGTCTCCCTCTACGATTTTTACCCTCCACGCTGCCCTCCAATGCCAAATTTGTGATCCCTTGATGCCTCGAAACATGTCCTACCAACCGATCCCTTCTTCTAGTCAAGTTGTGCCACAAATTTCTCTTCTCCCCAATCCTATTCAATACCTCCTCATTAGTTACGTGATCTACCCACCTTATCTTCAGCATTCTTCTGTAGCACCACAATTCGAAAGCTTCTATTCTCTTCCTGTCCAAACTGGTTATCGTCCACGTTTCACTTCCATACATGGCTACACTCCATACAAATACTTTTGGAAACGCCTTCCTGACACTTAAATCTATACTCGATGTTAAAAAATTTCTCTTCTTCAGAAACGATTTCCTTGCCATTGCCAGTCTACATTTTATATC
The DNA here is from genome assembly GCF_021461395.2 of Schistocerca americana. Lineage (NCBI taxonomy): Eukaryota > Metazoa > Arthropoda > Insecta > Orthoptera > Acrididae > Schistocerca > Schistocerca americana. Next base: position 118,834,023 of record NC_060119.1, read on the forward strand.
CTCTCTACTTCGACCATCATCAGTTATTTTACTTCCTAAATAGCAAAACTCCTTTACTACTTTAAGTGTCTCATTTCCTAATCTAATCCCCTCAGCATCACCCGATTTAATTTGACTACATTCCATTATCCTCGTTTTGCTTTTGTTGATGTTCATCTTATATCCTCCTTTCAAGACACTGTCCATTCCGTTCAACTGCTCTTCCAAGTCCTTTGCTGTCTCTGACAGAATTACAATGTCATCGGCGAACCTCAAAGTTTTTATTTCTTCTCCATGGATTTTAATACCTACTCCGAATTTTTCTTTTGTTTCCTTTACTGCTTGCTCAATATACAGATTGAAGAACAACGGGGAGAGGCTACAACCCTGTCTCACTCCTTTCCCAACCACTGCTTCCCTTTCATGCCCCTCGACGCTTATAATTGCCATCTGGTTTCTGTACAAATTGTAAATAGCCTTTCGCTCCCTGTATTTTACCCCTGCCACCTTCAGAATTTGAAAGAGAGTATTCCAGTTAACGTTGTCAAAAGCTTTCTCTAAGTCTACAAATGCTAGAAACGTATGTTTGCCTTTTCTTAATCTTTCTTCTAAGATAAGTCGTAAGGTTAGTATTGCCTCACGTGTTCCAACATTTCTACGGAATCCAAACTGATCTTCCCCGAGGTCCGCTTCTACCAGTTTTTCCATTCGTCTGTAAAGAATTCGCGTTAGTATTTTGCAGCTGTGACTTGTTAAACGGATAGTTCGGTAATTTTCACATCTGTCAACACCTGCTTTCTTTGGGATTGGAATTATTATATTCTTCTTGAAGTCTGTGGGTATTTCACCTGTCTCATACATCTTGCTCACCAGATGGTAGAGTTTTGTCATGACTGGCTCTCCCAAGGCCGTCAGTAGTTCTAATGGAATGTTGTCTACTCCCGGGGCCTTGTTTCGACTCAGGTCTTTCAGTGCTCTGTCAAACTCTTCACGCAGTATCTTATCTCCCATTTCATCTTCATCTACATCCTCTTCCATTTCCATAATATTGTCCTCAAGTACATCGCCCTTGTATAAACCCTCTATATACTCCTTCCACCTTTCTGCCTTCCCTTCTTTGCTTAGAACTGGGTTGCCATCTGAGCTCTTGATATTCATACAAGTGGTTCTCTTCTCTCCAAAGGTCTCTTTAATTTTCCTGTAGGCAGTATCTATCTTACCCCTAGTGAGACAAGCCTCTACATCCTTACATTTGTCCTCTAGCCATCCCTGCTTCGCCATTTTGCACTTCCTGTCGATCTCATTTTTGAGACGTTTGTATTCCTTTTTGCCTGCTTCATTTACTGCATTTTTATATTTTCTCCTTTCATCAATTAAATTCAATATTTCTTCTGTTACCCAAGGATTTCTATTAGCCCTCGTCTTTTTACCTACTTGATCCTCTGCTGCCTTCACTACTTCATCCCTCAGAGCTACCCATTCTTCTTCTACTGTATTTCTTTCCCCCATTCCTGTCAATTGTTCCCTTATGCTTTCCCTGAAACTCTGTACAACCTCTGGTTTAGTCAGTTTATCCAGGTCCCATCTCCTTAAATTCCCGCCTTTTTGCAGTTTCTTCAGTTTCAATCTGCAGTTCATAACCAATATATTGTGGTCAGAATCCACATCTGCCCCTGGAAATGTCTTACAATTTAAAACCTGGTTCCTAAATTTCTGTCTTACCATTATGTAATCTATCTGATACCTTTTAGTATCTCCAGGATTCTTCCAGGTATACAACCTTCTTTCATGATTCTTGAACCAAGTGTTAGCTATGATTAAGTTATGCTCTGTGCAAAATTCTACAAGGCGGCTTCCTCTTTCATTTCTTCCCCCCAATCCATATTCACCTACTATGCTTCCTTCTCTCCCTTTTCCTACTGACGAATTCCAGTCATCCATGACTATTAAATTATCGTCTCCCTTCACTACCTGAATAATTTCTTTTATCTCGTCATACATTTCACCAATTTCTTCATCATCTGCAGAGCTAGTTGGCATATAAACTTGTACTACTGTAGTAGGCATGGGCTTTGTGTCTATCTTGGCCACAACAATGCGTTCACTATGCTGTTTGTAGTAGCTAACCCGCACTCCTATTTTTTTATTCATTATTAAACCTACTCCTGCATTACCCCTATTTGATTTTGTATTTATAACCCTGTAATCACCTGACCAAAAGTCTTGTTTCTCCTGCCATCGAACTTCACTAATTCCCACTATATCTAACTGTAACCTATCCATTTCCCTTTTTAAATTTTCTAACCTACCTGCCCGATTAAGGGATCTGACATTCCACGCTCCGATCCGTAGAATGCCAGTTTTCTTTCTCCTGCTAACGACGCCCTCTTGAGTAGTCCCCGCCCGGAGATCCGAATGGGGGACTATTTTACCTCCGGAATATTTTACCCAAGAGGACGCCATCATCATTTAATCATAAAGTAAAGCTGCATGTCCTCGGGAAAAATTACGGCTGTAGTTTCCCCTTGCTTTCAGCCGTTCGCAGTACCAGCACAGCAAGGCCGTTTTGGTTAATGTTACAAGGCCAGATCAGTCAATCATCCAGACTGTTGCCCCTGCAACTACTGAAAAGGCTGCTGCCCCTCTTCAGGAACCACATGTTTGTCTGGCCTCTCAACAGATACCCCTCCGTTGTGGTTGCACCTACGGTACGGCCATCTGTATCGCTGAAGCACGCAAGCCTCCCCACCAACGGCAAGGTCCATGGTTCATGGGGGGAGGTGAGGTAACATAAGGTGGAATAAATTGGTAATATGGCTTCGGAATTTTTGAGACCATTGGAGGAAGTCGCAACTAAACGAGTATTAAAGAGCGCAGAATCTATGAAACTTGAGACATACCATCAGACTTCTGAAAAAAAAAGTCAGCCATTCAGTCCGTAGTAGCAAGGACAGATAAGTGCAAAAACTATCGGACTGACAGGTCATACGTCCAAGTTTCTGAAAAAAATAACATCCATAAGAATGGAAAAGAAAATGGCGGACCTGCTAGATGACGATCAGTTAGGACTTAGGAAAGGTACAGGCACAAGAGAGCCAGTTATGAGGTTGTGCTTGATAATGGAAGCAAGACTTCAGAAAAATCAAGTTTTTCCACCCAGAAAAAGCATTCCACAACATAAAATGGAAGAAAATGTTTAAAATTCTCACAAAAATAGGTGTAAGCTATTGGGAATGACCGGCAATAAACAGTATGTACAAGAAACAGGAGGAAAAAATAAGTAGAGAATGCAAAGAACAAAATGTTGAGATGAGAATCGGTATAAGACAGGGGTGTAGTACTTCATCCGTATTGTACATCGAAGAAGCAATGACAGAAATAGGAAAAAAATCAGGAATTGGACTGAAATTCAGAGTTAATGAAGACCAATGATAAGTTTCTCTGGTGACATTGCTAACCTCACTAAAAGCGAAGAATCTTTATTGGACGTGTTGAATGGAATTGTCTACTGACTACAGAATATGGACTGACAGTAAACTGAAGAAATACGAAAGTAATAACGAGTAGCAGAAATTAGATTAGCGATACACTTAAAAATAAAATTGGGGATCACGAATCAGACGAAGTGACAGAGTTCTGCTACCTTGCAAGCAAAATGACTTATCACGGACAAAGCGAGGAGGACATAAAAAGTAGACGACCTCAGGCAATGAAGGCTCTCCTGGACGAAGGAAGTCACTCATATGAATCGTCGACCTTAATTTGAGGAAGATATTTCTGCGAATGTAAATTTGGAGTTCAGCATTCTACGGAAATCAGTAATGGACTGTGGGGGAAACCAGAACAGAAGAGAACCAAATTGTTTTACGTTTGGTGCCTCAGAAGAATGTTGAAAAGTAGATGGGCTGGTAAGATAAAGAATGAGTAATATTTTCAATGGTACGTGATGAAACTGTAGGGCAGTGAGCGGTAGTCGTCAATTTTTTTTTTGCTCTAGAGCAAGTGCTGACATTGTGAGCCGCTACCTCGGACTGCGTATGTACCGACCTTATTGTTAATTGGTAGCGTACGTAATCTAGTATGTTGTGAGGTCAAATTAGTCTAGCTATAGTAAAGGTGCGACAAGTTGGTCGGCGGCCCCCAGCATTGGTCGTTAAAAGTCTGTTGGTCGGCGGCCCCCAGCATTGGTCGTTAAAAGTCTGCATCGTTCAGAACACTTCGTCTTTACTATTCTCTGCTTCCTGTTGTTGCCATCTACAACGATACCAGTGTTATGGCACTGTAGTTTCCTGACTAAGGGTTGTGTTGCCTGTGTGAGCGAATGAGTAACTGATAAATAACAGTAACTGCACTTAGGCCTAAATTTAAATGCATTGTACAATTAGAGGCATGATCATAAATGTTTACTAAGTGTTTTGAATGTCATTTTTCTTTTACTCTTTGTGTTGTATTACAGCATCCCTAATTTTATTTCATATTCCTTGGTACAACTACGAAATGTATGTGAAGGTCACCGTCTCTTTAAGGCAGTAGACAAATCCATGTTACTTCCGTTTGAATTTTACACTTCTCCTGCCGATCGGTGCAAGGCACCCACGCCCACGAGTTGTCAGCACTGGAAGACTAATAATAAAACATCCCCACTCTCACATCCGCTAGTCTGGCAGCGGCCGCGCTACTTGAGGTAAGCTTCAACTTTGCTTAGCTCACAACCGAAATTCACCAACGTCAATTAAAATTAAGCACATCTTAAAATATTACTGGCTGTGTAACAATTTTTTATGTAAAAAATGTAAATGTCGTGCGGCTAGGGCCTCTCGTCGCGTAGACCGTTCGCCGGGTGCAAGTCTTTCGATTTGACGCCACTTCGGTAACTTGCGCGTCGATGGGAATGAAATTATGATGATCAGAACAACACAACACGCAGTTCCTGAGCAGAGAAAAACTCCGACCCACCCGTGAATCGAACACGTGCCCTTTGGATTGACATTCTGTCGCGCTGACCACTCAGTTACCGGGGGCGAACAATAATTCTTGATAATGAGTAAGAGAACTACCCTCTTAATAGGCTCTTAGCGTTAGCTGACGTTTATGGATCGGCATTTAGCTGCCAAACACATCCATACATAATAAAAAATGGATGTACGTATGCACAGCGAATCGCATAAAACTTGCACCGCAAATATTGCGGGTACAGAGAAAGTTCTATTGACGTGCGGTTTTCACAGAATGGATTGGTAGTCAGCTGCTCGTTTCGTTACCCAGTCAACATGATGTAATAGTATTAGAATGTGAATTTTTTTGTTCAGACATAGACTTCTTTAAATGGAACAATGTCTATTGCCATTAACAAACTAAACGTAGAGTAAATTAGAATGTCAATGGTGTAGCAGAATTCTAGTGCAAGTCGTTTACGGGATATCGTATTTTGAAAAGTTCATAAACCGACACTTGTACAATACCTGTCGTAGCACATACTAAAGCACAACACGTGTGCAACTACACTCATGCTCATATATTAAGGATAATTGCAGAATGTGGTAACACACAACGTGGCACTATACAAAATTGGCGCTAATAGCATAGGCACATAGGGAACACACACGACACAGATATGTAAGTCCACGGTATTGGTGATAAGTTGAGAAAATCGTCCAGAAACACATCTGCTAGAAAACGTCACTGTTTCCTGAGCATGTACCCCGACATTAATATGAGATATGATCACCATGCACACGTACACAGGCCACACAACGGGTTGGCATACTCTGCATCAAGTGGTCGAGCAGCTGCTGGGGTATACCCTCCCATTCTTGCTCCAGTGCCTGTCGGAGCTCCTGAAGTGTCGTAGGGGTTTGAAGACGCGCAGCGATACATCGACCGTGGGCATTCCAGACGTGGTCGATGGGGTTTAGGTCTGGAGAACAGGCAGTTCACTCCATTCACCTTATATCTTCTGTTTCAAGGTACTTCTCCACGATGGCAGCTCGGTGGGACCGAGCGTTATCATCCATCAGGAGCAAGGTGGGACCCACTCCACCCCTGTAAAGGCGGACATACTGGCGCAAAATGACGTCCCGATACACCTGACCTGTTACAGTTCCTCTGTCAAACACATGCAGGGGTGTACGCGCACCAATCATAATCCCACCCCACGCCATCAAATCACAACCTCCATACACGTCCCTTTCAAGGACATTAAGGGGTTGGTATCTGGTTCCTGGTTCACGCGAGATGAAAATCCGGCGAGAATCACTGTTCAGACTATACCTGGACTCGTCCGTGAACAGAACCTCGGACCACTGTTCCAATGATCATGTACTATGTTCTTGACACCAGGATTTACGGGCTCTCCTGTGACCAGGGGTTAGTGGAATGCACCTTGCACGTCTCCGGGTGAATAGACCATGTCTGTTCAGTCTTCTGTAGACTGCGTTTCGGGAGACAACTGTTCCAGTGGCTGCGGTAAGGTCCCGAGCAAGGCTACCTGCAATACTCCGTGGGCGTCTGCTGGCACTGATGGTGAGATATCGGTCTTCTTGTGGTGCTGTACACTGTGGACGTCCCGTACTGTAGCGCCTGGACACGTTTCCTGTCTGCTGGAATCATTACCATAATCTTGAGATCACACTTTGTGGCGCACGGAGGGCCCATGCTGCGACCTACTGTGTTTGACCAGCCTCCAGTCGCCCTAGTGTTCTACCCCTCGCAGCGTCATCAATATGTGTTCTTTGAGCCATTTTCAACACACAGTCACCATTAGCACGTCTGAAAACGTCTGCACACTTACTTACTGCACCGTACTCTGACATGTACCAACACACCTCTGCGTATGTGGACTGCCGCCAGCGCCACCGTGCGACGACCGCAGGACAGATGCACCACATGGTCATACCCAGAGGTGATTTAAACCCGCAAACCGCCCACCAGAGCGTCGTTTCACCGTGTATCAGCATTATCTTTAATTTACGAGCATGAGTGTAGTTATGTGGATTCTGACTCGTAACGAGACAATTCACCGTCACACCAGCAGTGGCAATACACGCTTCGCTTCCAGTCTGGTATGGAACGACTGCTGCACAGGTGCTAGCATTTCGGCAGAGATGCCCAAGGAGGCCGCAGCAATACGTGTGCATATCATCGGGTGTAGTTGATATGTACCTGTAGAAAACGTCATTCAGATTTTCCCACAGAAAAAAGTCTAAAGGTGTCAAATCCGGGGGACGGGCCGGCCAAGGTACAGGTCTTCTGCGTCCAATCCAACAATTTGGGAAAAGTTCGTGAAGACATGGTGTACTACTTCGTGCACTATGGGCTGGACAGACATTATTTTGGTACCACAGGTTCCACCTGGTTTACAGTGGAACGTCTCCTAGCATCCGTGGAAGATGGTCTGCTAGGAAGCTGCGATACTTGTGCGCGTTCAGTATTTCGTCTATGAAAAACGATTCTACGAGCTGATGGTTCTCTAGCCCACATCACACGTTTATACTTCGTGGATGCTGACGTTCCACCTGAGGAAGACAGCTGGGATTGTCAATAGACCAACAGTGCATGTTTCGGCGGTTTACCCGCCCACGACTGGTAAATGTGGCTTCGTCACTAAACAAGAGACATGATGCATCTGGTGTGTCCTGTCTTAATGCTCATGTACAGAAGTTAACACGATTCTCATAATTGTTTTCATGCAGCTCTTGATGGAGAGAGATGTGGTAGGCATGGCATCTATGTCGATAGAGAATGCCTAGAACATTTGCCTGGCTCAAGCCACTTCCTCGTGCGATAGCGTGGTAACTTACGTGCGGATCAACTGCAACAGCAGCAAGAACATTAATTTCCCTCTCTTCTGTCGTCACCTGCTTCCTTCTGTTACACTGTCGTGTTACAGTACCACTTTCACGTAATTGGGTAAAGAGGTAAATAAATAAGTGCCGAGATGTTTGACGTCTAATGGTATATCTTGCCTCATACACTGTACAAGAACGAACTGCTTTCTTCCAACACTCTCCATACGCCATGAACACGTCGGCTTTTAGTGCACTGGTAAATCCCGTCGTCCACTCAGAGCCTACTGCTTCAGATGACACACATTCACTGACTGGCAAGTCGCAGTGCGCTCAAGGAGCACACAAGCACACTGTAAGCAAACATAACAACATTGTACCTAGCAACTATGCAGACTAATTGGCACAAACTATTGTCAGTGCGAAAACTTCAAAATACGATATCTCGTAAACGACTCGCACTACTCCTCCAACAGACACCACTGGCATTATAATCAATTCTACTTTTCGTTTTTTGGTGTCAATAGGCACTGTTCCATTTAAAAAGTGTATGTTTACACAAAAAATACATTTTGTAAGTATGATTACAATCTGCTTGTTGCCTAACATTACGAGTCTCTCTGTGAAAACCGCACATCAATAGCATTTTGCATTTCCGCAATATTTGCGGCGCAAATTTTAGGTGATTCATCCTGTATATGCATGCATGCATGTATATATGTATGTATGTACGTTCTACTTCTCCTCCATATACCACTGGATGTACCTCCAAAATTAAATTTTTCACAGTACATATTCAAGTAGATACGGCGTAATAAACATTGAGGTGCGTGATATTAAAATGGCTGGGTGAAATACACCAGAGATACAAGTGAAATATATGTACAAATACGTGTGAAATATGTTAAATATATGTGTATTATATTTGACATGCGTGTATGTAGGCAAAGCCATGGATACAAACCTACGTTTCTAGCATTTGTAGACTTAGCGAACGCTTTTGACAATGTTGACTAGAATACTCTTTTTCAAATTCTGAAGGTGGCAGGGGTAAAATACAGGGAGCGAAAGGCTATTTATAGTTTGTACACAAAGCAAATGGCAGTTATAAGAGTCGTGTGACATGAAAGGGAAGCAGTGGTTGGGAAGGGAATGAGACAGGGTTGTAGCCTCTCCCCAATACTGTTCAATCTGTATATTGAGCAAGCAGTAAAGGAAACAAAAGAAAAATTCGGAGTAGGTATTAAAATCCATGGAGAAGAAATAAAAACTTTGAGGTTCACCGATGACATTGTAATTTTGTCAGAGACAGGAAAGGACTTGGAAGAGCAGTTGTACGGAATGGACAGTGTCTTGAAAGGAGGGTATAAGATGAACATCAACAAAAGCAAAACGAGGATAATGGAATGTAGTCGAATTAAGTCAGGTGATGGTGAGGGAATTAGATTACGAAATGAGACACTTAAAGTAGTACAGGAGTTATGCTATTTGGGGAGCAAAATAATTGATGATGGTCGAAGTAAAGTGGATATAAAATGTAGACTGGCAATGGCAAGGAAAGCATTTCTGAAGAAGAGAAATTTGTTAACATCGAGTATAGATTTAAGTGTCAGGAAGTCGTTTCTGAAAGTATTTGTATGGAGTGTAGCCATGTATGGAAGACGAACATGGATGATAACTAGTTTGGACAAGAAGAGAATAGAAGCTTTCGAAATGTGGTGCTACAAAAGAATGCTGAAGATTAGATGGGTAGATCATATAACTAATGAGGAAGTATTGAATAGGATTGGGGAGACGTTTGTGGCAGAACTTGACTAGAAGAAGGGATCGGTTGGTAGGACGTGTTCTGAGGCATCAAGGGATCACCAATTTGGTATTGGAGGGCAGCGTGGAGGGTAAAAATCGTAGATGGAGACCAAGAGATGAATACACTAAACAGATACAAAAGAATGTAGGTTGCAGTAGGTACTGGGGGATGAAGAAGCTTGCACAGGATAGAATAGCATGGAGAGCTGCAGCAAACCAGTCTCAGGACTGAAGACCACAACAACAACAACAGCAAACAATTTATTTTATCTGGTATTACTTTTATGTTGTAATTTCATGTACTGACACGCTCCTCAATTTGCTCCTACGGAACTAGACACGTAAATAAATAAATAACAAATAGTACCCTATAGAAAGTATACAGGGTGTTACAAAAAGGTACGGTCAAACTTTCAGGAAACATTCCTCACACACAGATAAAGAAAAGATGTTATGTGGACATGTGTCCGGAAACGCTTAATTTCCATGTTAGAGCTCATTTTAGTTTCGTCAGTATGTACTGTACTTCCTCGATTCACCGCCAGTTGGCCCAATTGAAGGAAGGTGATGTTGACTTCGGTGCTTGTGTTGACATGTGACTCATTGCTCTACAGCACTAGCATTAAGCACATCAGTACGTAGCATCAACAGGTTAGTGTTCATCATGAACGTGGTTTTGCAGTCAGTGCAATGTTTACAAATGCGGAGTTGGCAGATGCCCATTTGATGTATGGATTAGCACGGGGCAATAGCAGTGGCGCGGTACGTTTGTATCGAGACAGATTTCCAGAACGAAGGTGTCCCGACAGGAAGACCTTCGAAGCAATTGATCGGCGTCTTAGGGAGCACGGAACATTCCAGCCTATGACTCGCGACTGGGGAAGACCTAGAACGACGAGGACACCTGCAATGGACGAGGCAATTCTTCGTGCAGTTGACGATAACCCTAATGTCAGCGTCAGAGAAGTTGCTGCTGTACAAGGTAACGTTGACCACGTCACTGTATGGAGAGTGCTACGGGAGAACCAGTTGTTTCCGTACCATGTACAGCGTGTGCAGGCACTATCAGTAGCTGATTGGCCTCCACGGGTACACTTCTGCGAATGGTTCATCCAACAATGTGTCAATCCTCATTTCAGTGCAAATGTTCTCTTTACGGATGAGGCTTCATTCCAACGTGGTCAGATTGTAAATTTTCACAGTCAATATGTGTGGGCTGACGAGAATCCACACGCAATTGTGCAATCACGTCATCAACACAGATTTTCTGTGAACGTTTGGGCAGGCATTGTTGGTGATGTCTTGATTGGGCCCCATGTTCTTCCACCTACCCTCAATGGAGCACGTTATCATGATTTCATACGGGATACTCTACCTGTGCTGCTAGAACATGTGCCTTTACAAGTACGACACAACATGTGGTTCATGCACGATGGAGCTCCTGCACATTTCAGTCGAGGTGTTCGTATGCTTCTCAACAACAGATTCGGTGACCGATAGATTGGTAGAGGCGGACCAATTCCATGGTCTCCACGCTCTCCTGACCTCAACCCTCTCGACTTTCGTTTATGGGGGCATTTGAAAGCTCTTGTCTACGCAACCCCTGTACCAAATGTGGAGACTCTTCGTGCTCGTATTGTGGACGGCTGTGATACAATACGCCATTCTCCAGGGCTGCATCAGCGCATCAGGAATTCCATGCGAAGGAGGGTGGCTGCATGTATCCTCGCTAACGGGGGACATTTTTAACATTTCCTGTAACAAAGTGTTTGAAGTCACGCTGGTACGTTCTGTTGCTGTGTGTTTCCGTTCCATGATTAATGTGATTTGAAGTGAAATAATAAGATGAGCTCTCACATGGAAAGTAAGCGTTTCCGGACACATGTCCACATAACATATTTTCTTTCTTTGTGTGTGAGGAATGTTTCCTGAAAGTTTGGCCGTACCTTTTTGTAACACCCTGTAGATGTAGATATAACGAGTATGTGGAAGATACGTTGATACGCACAGGCTATATTCTTAGCGAGTAGACTAGATATAAGAATGACCGAGAGTGCTGGGACAGCCAGTGACAGCTTGCTGTGTGCAGGTGGTGTCGTACGTGGTGGACCGCGGCAGCTTCAACGCTCTACTGGTGCGGCTGGCGGCCGCTCGCCGCGCACACGCAGACCCCGGCGGCCGCAACGCCGCCACGCGCGACCGCAGGCTCGCCTTCGGCACCGCGCTCTACAGGTTCACACAGGTGCGCAGCTCTCCTCAGGATGAAAGCTCACACTCTTCACAGTCCCTAGCACATTTACAGCTATGCTTCGGCCATAGCGGCCTTCGTAAATTTCTTATCTTGCAGCGAATAACATTAATGAGTGTCATGAAAATAGTACAGAAGCTGGCGAAGAATTATACGAACAAAAGTCGCGGGACACCTAGTAATATCATCCTTTTACCGGCATAGTGCAGAGCTCGACATGGCAAGGTCTCAACAAGTCGTTGCAAGTCCCCTGAAGAAATAACGAACCTTGCTGCCACTACTGCCGTCCAGAATTGCGAATGTGTTGCCCGTGCAGGTTTTTGTGCACAAACTGACCTCTCAATTATATGCCATAAATGTTCGATGGAATTCTTGTCGGGCGATCATGATGGCCAAATCATTCGCTCTAACTGTCCACAATGTTCTTCAAACCAATTGTGAACAACTTTGGCCCAATGACATGGTGCACTGTGTAACACCTACAACGCCTCTCGGTGTTGAAAAAACAAAAATAGCTCCCAAATTAGCTCCCATTTCCTTAAAATATCAATTCACAAAATGACCCAAGTCCCTCCACAAGTAGTAATTACGAAAAATAAATAAAAAACAAATAGAGGGAAATATCTAGTATAGAAAGCAAAAGAAAAGAAAAGAAAAATTTAATTGTAAATTTTAGAAACATGGGAAGGGGGAAAAACAGTAGAAAATATTAAACTATTAGTTGTTCCAATATGTAAGAAAATCAATATTATTGTCACAGAACGTAGGTCTGGGACACCAAAGACAGTGTTTATTAAAGTATAAATAGCCATACGTCGTAATTACGATACTCCATTCTCTAGTCTGTTCTATTTCTGAAGTTATTTAGGACGTACAGCTTTAGAGAACAACAATTGGGACTTTTTTAAACGGGGATCAAGAATAGATCGTGACGAGATTGTTTTTGAGGATTGTCAATTCAAGACTTTAATTTGGACATTTATTAGATTAGATAAACGGGAAGGTGAATAGTAATCTCTTTGGCTTTAATGTCAATTCGTGTGAATATTTAAACGTTTTACTGAATTGAGAATTTTAACCGGATTCGGACTTTGAATTATGATAGTGGGAAACTTTAACTTCACGCGACTAGTCATCATAGTTAATGACAGTTTGCGGATATTAAATAGAAATAACTTATTTACCGAAAGTGACAGGATATTATCTAACATCTCTGATGCTAGCGGGAATCCTACTTAGAGATCTAATTCAAGAACTTCTTTGAGTGAGATCGTATGAGTGAACCTATTTATTAATAATTCTAGTCAATAAACTGACGTTGATAATTTGAAACATAATACAAATCTTGAACATTAATTTAACTTAGATTAATAAACGTTAACGTTACGCGATCTATGCCAAGAACAAACTAGCGATTCGTAACTAAAACAATTGAACAAAAGGTTAAAGTATCGTCGTCTGTAAACATTGGTAGTAAAGCTACTAAAGATTTTTTCCCTCAGAGTTGGGAAGACTATACGTGTAGTCACCCACGTTTAACATTGGGTTTTAAAAGTAATTAAACTGATACTTAGCCGGGACAATATTAAATAAAAGTAAAACCTTTCAATGACAGTCAATGTGTAAAACATAAAATCAAACTTTCACCTATTAGACGAAAAAGCGAAAACAGAAAAAGGGCTGCTACAACTGTCATCCATAAAAAGTCCATAGTTGTTTGGGAACATGATGTCCATTAATGGTTGCAGATATTCTACCAGTAACTGAACACAACCATTTCCATTCAGTAATCGGGTCAGTTGAACCAGAGGACTCAGTCCATTCCATATAAACACAGCCCACACCATTATAGAGCTACCACCAGCTTGCACACTGCGTTGTTGACAAGTTGTGTCCGTGGCTTCGTGGGACTTGCGTCACTCTCGAACCTTATCATCAGCTCTTAGCTACTAAAGTCGAGACTCATCTGACCAGGCCAGTCGTTTAGGGTCCAGCCGATATGGTCACGAGCCCAAGCGAGGCGTTGCAGGCGAATGGCGATGTCGTGCTGTTAGAACAAGCACTCGCGTCCGTCATCTGCTGCCACAGCCGATTAACACCAGATTTCCCCGCACTGTCCTAATGAATACGTTCGTCCTACGTCCCACATTGGTTTCTGCAGCTACCCCATACAGCGTCGCTTGGCACTGACAAGTCTACGCAAACGCTGCTGCTCTGGATCGTTAAGTGAAGGCCGACGGCCACTGCGTTGTCCGTGGTGAGGGGCAATGCTTTAAATTTAGTATTCTCGGCGCAGTCTTTTACATTGAGGACCTCAGAATACTGAATTCCGTAACGATTTCCGAAATGGAATGTCCCATGAGCTCCAACTACCATTCCGCATTAAAAGTGTGTTAATTCCCGTCGTGTGGACGTAATCACGTTGGAAACTTTTCACATCAATTACCTGAGTATAAATGACAGCCAATGCACTGCCCTTTCATACCTCGTGTACGCGATACTGCCGCCATCTGTACGTGTGCATATCACTACCCATGACTTCTGTTGCCTCAATGTAAATGCATATGAGATGGAAGATATGAAACTATATGACGAAACAGAAATTTACCCTAAAATTACTTCTACAGGAATAACTGTTCTTTCCAATTAAAGCAGAATTTGATCCAAAAACATAAGGAAGAGGTGGAAACTTGACACGTTTCTAATTACATGACATAGTACATAATACTGGAACAAGTAAAAAACATAAAATTTTGACTGTTCCCAGAATTCACTGAGACTGAAACAAACAAGTAAGCAAGGCTCCACAATGGCCGTAAAATATCATAGTAAGACGAATTCTATTACGTAGACAAACCTCACCCAACACTCATTTGTCAGATTTAAAACTTTCATGCTGTCTAAATGCTTCATCAATGAAAATCCATTCACTCGTTCCTGATTTGTCGAGGTCAACTGGCTTCATGGCGAACGATATATGACGCTTTTATTTCATTGCACATTGCATTAAAAAACTCGTAATTCGGAGGGCGGTATGGGTAAACTTGCAAAAGAATGAAGCAACACTCGCAAACACTGCCAAAACACTGTTAGGCTATATGTAGTAGAAGATGGAGAAAATATAAAATAAAAAAATTATATCTATTTAAGTGAATGTGTAGATCAATGCTACAAAAACGAGTTCAAAAGGCATAGTATTCTCAAAATCATAACATTTTGCTATAAAAGAGAATTTAATAAAATAAATTAATTTCACTTAATGTTTTCAAATTACTGAAAGTATCATATGATATGCCTGGGATTTAATATACGTGAGATTGGTAACAACAACAACAAGTCATAAAAGTAACTTCTGCCAGAAAATTGTTTGTTTATTACTTAAGACACTGTAAGACAGCTGTAAGAAATAGCATCCCCTCATCCCACGCCGTCTATAAACCGTTTTAGTGCAACTCGTATGAAATACAGCTCCTGGAATTGTCATCCACCTGTATAGCAATGCACTAGAAACTACCCTTCCCTCGTTGTTTGAAATATCTGTAGCCGGCGATGTGGAGCAAACGTGCTTCACCGAGAAAAACCTGATGTTTAGCAACGTTACTGCTCTTATAGAACACTTCTCACCACTCTTCGAATCTTATATTATTTTCTCAGATATTAGCTTATGGCAAGATCCACTGCAGTACATTTGTAGTTCATAGTCTGCGTTGCACATCAAAAACGAATCATTTGCTGAACATGTTACTCCACTGTACAAACTGGATAGCTTTCAGATTGTTATTTTGTGAAATATTAGTCCATGGCAGGAAGTATATATTTTGTGATTAAACTGCACAGTCCGCCCAGTGCACTGAAAACAGTCAACATGATAAACTTGCCTCTTCATTCTTCCGTTTTTATAGCTTTCACTGTATGATACGCTATACCTCGACAGCAGCAAAGCCACCAGAAACGCTACTCCACTGTTCGAACATCTTAGCTTTCGGATTAATATTTTCTGAAATAGTAGTTTAGAACAAAATTCCTTTGATGCGCACATCCATTCCATGCCACACAGCGAAAACCGTCCACTCAGCCAACACGTTACTTCCCTACGTGGACATGGCAGTTCTGAAGCTTACTTTGTGAGATGATGGTCCACACGGTAAACGCATTAATTGTGTGTCTTCTAAGTTCAAAGTCTGCAATGTGAATCGAAAGGTCCGTGTTGTACACCAAAAACACACTCTTAAATACATATGCTAGAAAGACGACATTCTCTCGCTCAAGCACGACAACAATCAGTCTCTGCTATCCCCCCCAAACTCATTTCCAAAGCTGATTTTTCTGGCAGAAACTGCATAGAGAACAAAGTTTTAATCTTTCAATCGAAATTACAATTTTACATTAATATACCATTTTATGCACTTAGAAATATTCTAAGCACATTGCATAAGAATAACAGTTCCGTAGACGGCAGTTACAGAACGTATACAGAAAGGAACGGAAACTTGCACTGTTGCAGTTCTCTTTGCAGTGAAAAAAGAAAAAATAAAAAGAAATATTACAGTAAAATGTTCACAACCGCAAGAGGAATTGACAGACCTCTGAAAGACCTAAACTGCCATCTCCAGTAGGCGACATTCTTTCGTAGTAATTGAGATCCTTGGCAGAACCTCCTTGCTAAACTATTCAACATTGCACACGAGATATGTTAGATCCTTGGCAGAACCTCCGTACAAAACTATTCAGCCTTGCATGCAAAATATATTAGACGGCCAAAACGCTTTCAGACTTCATAAAGAATATAATAGTTCCAATTCCAAAGAAGCGACATGCTAACTGGTGTGAACGTTAACACAACATGGTTGTAAAATAGTGACACATTATTTACAAAAGAATGAAAAAGCTGATAGAAGCCGGCCACGGTAAGATCAGATTAGGTCCCAGAGAAATCAAGCAGTACGCGAGGTAATACTGACCCTACCATGTATTTCAGAAGATGAGTAGAAGCAAGGCAAATCTATATGTTTTGTAGCGCCTGTAGATTTAAAGAAAACTTTTGACAATGATGACGGGTCCGCACTCTTTGAAATTCTCAAGGTAGCAGGAATAAAATACTGAGCGAAATTTTATTTACAACTTGTACAGAAACCAAGCTGCAGTTATAGGAGTCGATGAACACGAAAGGGATGCAATAGTTGAGAAGGAAGTGAGACCAAGTTGTAGCTTCTCCCCAATGTTATACAGTCTGTACACGGTAAAAGAAACCAAGAAAAAATTCGAAACGGAATTAAAGTTCTGGGAGAAGAAATACAAACTTTGAGGCTCACCGATGACATTCCAACACTGTCATAGACACTTAAGGACTTACGAGATTAGTTAAATGGAATGTATATAGTCTTAGAAGTAGATTATAAGATGAATATCAACAAAATTGAAACAACGGTAATGCGATGTAATAGAATTAATTCATGTGATGCTGATACAATTAGATTAGAAAGTAGGGTGAAACTTCCCCTTTGAACAATTTATGCATGACTGTGCTTAAACTGACACACAATATTTTTAGCGCAACGCAATCTGACTATCAAAGATCCCTGCAAAAGAATGGCCCTGACTAACATTAAACTATACCTCTTACAAATCACTTACCTCACAAAAATCTTCGCTGCTCAAGCTACTGCAATACAGCGAGCGCCACTACTGCCAGCTAAATAAAAGATTCAAACTATGGAAGGCACTAACTACTGATAGGGATAGTTAGCAAATGAAAGATATTAATAGAGAACAAACAATGTATTTACCTTAATATCATCACAAGTCATAATATATATATCAGTTCATGACAAATTACAAATCTCCGCCATCTCTCTCCCCACATTCACCACTGCTGGCGGCTCACCTCCAACTGCGCAACGCTACGCGCTGTTCACAGCCAGCTGCCGCTGCCCAACACTACAATGGCGAGTATTACAACAATGCAAAGCAGACACAGACTGCCCACAGCACAGCCAGTGATTTTCATACAGAGGTGGCGTTACCAATGAAAAAACCTAAACAGCCTACTTACATAGCCCCCATGCTCCCCACAAAAATTTTTACAAATAGGATTGGGCAGTGGCCAATACAGAATTGAAAAAAATTTTTCATAATTACAATAACAAAGAAATCAAATGCACACACTTATTGATACAACGTTGGTCAAAAGCTAAAAATTTCTCACAGTCCATAAAGACAGTCCACATTGTTCATCACAGTAAAATAGTGTTTTTCTCAAAGTCTGAGCAGTAGAAGAAAATGCACACGGAAGTAGTGGATTTCCATGCAGTCTTGAAGAAGTAGTGTTGTCCTTCCAACGGAAAGTCAGTGCTGACTCTCGACATGCTGACAGGTAATGGGCCACAACAGAGCAAACCCACTGCAGAGTCAGTCGAAGTTTTGATGAATATTGGTAGGTAGGTCATCACAGAGCAGACCCACTGTAGTCCTGGTAGAGATTACGGTATTGGTGGGCCACCAGAGGTGCAGACCCCACTGCAGTCCTTGTAGAAATAATGGTATTGATGAATCATCAAAGATGTAGACCTACTGTAGTCCTTGTAGACACGGCCAGCAGCCATCTGTTGCGACTGTGCAGGTGCACAATCACCATCGAAGAGTCTTGCGGAGAATATAGCAAGTCCATAAACCACCCCTTGTCCACTCACAAAAAATTTGTTTGACATGTCCTTAGAACCAGCAATGCTGTTATCCAGTCCCTTGCGGAATTATTAACACATGTGCAAACACTAACAGTCCCAACTTCTCACATATTGTCCATATACTATGACCAACAGAAACGTGTGCAGTGAAATGTAACTTACAAGTTAATAATATCATGAACTGGTGACAATTACCATTTTATAACAGAAGAATACAATAACAAAGGTACAAAATACATCATTAAAGAACATAACAATACAGATAACATTTGTAGTACAGGCTTTACAAAAGAATCGAACTAACATAGACATCAGTGTTACAGGAATTATGACATGAGTACGTACATAAAAGATCAGAATAACTTTCGAAACATCAACTTCACACATAAGCATTTAAACAGAATGAATAATGTCTAATATCTTTACAAAGTAAATAACATATTATTCATGCCAATTATATTTGATGATAACAGTATTCCTCATCATAGTGAATGTAGCTTAATATTAAAAGAGGGAAAAATTCTATGAAACTACACAGAGACAGGAAGAAAACAACTACACAAGGGTACACAAACACATAGTGGGATAACACCAATAGGAAAGGACAGGGTTCGTTTTCAGTGTAACATTTGGTACTGCAGTCCAACCCAAAACTTCATTCTATAGATCTTTCGTCTTATTTCAACCTTTGCTTCCCCCAAAAAAATCTTATCCAAGCATGCTTTCTGTATTCTGTTCATATTTCTTTCAAAATAATTATTTCTGATTGTACAATACTCATTTGGGCCCAAATCCTTTTTATATAACTTCGCAATGCATTCTTTACCTATTCTCCATAGTCAGTTTCTCATATAGTCTACCCCCTCTTAAGCTAACTTAAATCTACTGAGCTCAGATGCTAAACTAAGGGACGAGGCAATGCAGCAGCACGTAAAACAATTATTATAAACAGCAATGCAAAAAATGCAAATTGGCAAAGCTAGCAGCATAAATGAGCAAAAGTCAAATTCAATAACACTATGCCTGGCAAACAGCAGCAACTTATACCTAAACATTACATAGCGCAAGCAGAAAAAATATTATACTAAAGACGATAATGCAGACAAGGGAAATGTATATTCACATCTTAATGTCTATGTAATTAAAGTGGTGCACCATAAGAACTTATTGTAAAAAAAATATTACCATGTACTTGAAAAGAAAATTATGTGTTACTGTTACTAGTTCCTTCTTATTGTTCTTTCCTTTCCAAGTGCTCCTTTTTTAAAGAATGTGGATCATAAAATAATTATTTAATAGGTCTGTTGACAGAAAGTGTTCACATTAGCAAATGCATTTCATTTTATAAAAGCAATGCTGCAACACAGCTGAAAAACAGGTATCAAATGAAATAAGCAGTTACGCAAACCAAAGCATAAAAATATCATTCAATAGTCATGTGACATTTCATAAGTTAGTAGAAATTCTCTCAACTCTCGTAGAAAGACGCTTGTCGTAATCAGGTGTGCAGATGTACGAATATTTCCCATCAATTCATAAGCATTTCAGTAATTAGCACAAAGTGCGAGTAATCATATGTTTTCAAGTAACGAGGGTGTCGCATTAGCGATGAAAGGCACACCCTACTGGCTTGTTCTCCAGGTGTTTGACACGTCCCACGTCCCCTTTTTTTTCTACCTGTGCCGCTGAAAAGGGCTCGCAATAATGGCTTTTTCTCCAGGCGTCTGACACAGCTGGGTGCCCGCGACGCATTACGTGCAGGTGGTCACTTAACTTTCTTACGGAAATATTTACCGCTACAGTGACAGCCTCACATAAAAATATTTCACAGGTCAAGAATTAGCGTTGCAAATCTGTAGAAACAAAATCCTATGAATATAACAGTGTCCAAAAAATGTTCAGTGGCATTGTGATACATTCACACATGATTCACACATGTCATAACTCTTAAAGTACGATTCTTGGTTTCCAACATCCTTTTTCACAAGTCAAGAGTCCCTACCCACTATTCATTACTCCTTACCTTATTACACATATACGTATCCATCGACACTCGTCAATATTTCGTCATTATAAATATGAAGCATAATCAAATAACTCATATAGCCTCAGCCTATTAATCGTAAACATACCTCAGCAGCATAATACACATCGTCGTCGTAAAAATAACATCATAACACCTCGGTCAAATCTCAAAATCGTCGTAGCTTCCTCCAATAATTAAAAAAATTCTCTGCTCATGTCAAAAGTGTCATCTGCCTCAAACGTACTTTAAAAATCATAATCCCTTTACCAAATACATCATTCAAAGCTCTCATAGTATCACAATGGTTCCAAAAAAATATGAAGAGTTCACACAGTACAGACAAAATACAATTTCGTAAGTGTGAAGTTATCCAACGGTGTAATTACGTAAACATGTGTCACTCATGTAATAAAAATAAATGTTTGTCTCTCTCAGTTAAATGATCAGATAGCTGTGTAATTTATGTTTTAGAGAAATATGGTACCGATCTGTAAAGTTGTATAAGCAAATACCATATTAGCTAGGGTTCCTTGTGGTTGCCACACACATGGTACACAAAGTAAGCGCGTACCCCCCTGAGGTTTAATGTACAATGAAAGTAGTCGATGAGTTTTTCTTTTTGGATAGGAAAATAACAGTCGATGGCTGAAGTAAAGAAGATATAAAATACAGTCTGATAATAGAAAGAAAAGTGATTCTGAAAAAAGCTATTTGTTAAGATCGAATATAAATTTAAATGTTAGGAAGTATTTTCTTAATGTATTTGTCTGAAGGAAATGAAACGTGGACGACAAGCAGTTTAGACAAGAAGAGAATACGAGCTTCTGAAATGTGGTGTTATACAATACGTTGTAGCAAAAGACACCGACTCATCGAAAACTTACTATATTTATTCCACTATCCCATATTAACTTGACAATTTAATATGACACTTTCCACAACAATGATAAAAGCTGACCGTCAACTTCTTGGAAGAACTTAAGCACAACTGGCATCAGATCAAAAGACAATAAATATATCTACTTCATTTAGCAACAAGCATCTACTGTAAAAAATGTAAATTATCATCTTTGGTACAGCAGTACTTTAAAAGGTAAAAAGACAGTGTTTTTTTAAACAAAAATTAAATAGGGCAGTCAATAATGGAACATTAATTTAGCTTTATCGCCGCCTTTGACGGTTACCGTTCTGTACTGGTTTAGTATCCACTTACTATTTGGCGTCTTCATAGTGCTGTGTTCAGCGGGTCGGCTCCTCAGTAATCGCACGCAGCTAAGCTTGTAGAAAGGAAGTTCATAAAAGAGTCGGACCTAAAATATTAACGTTGGTATTGAGGAATAATTCATTAAATCAAAGTTCTACATATTATGTACCCCGTCAGCTACTTTCTGAAATCATCGTAAGATACTGAGGTGAAACTACGTATCATCACTGCATAGTTATGAGACGTTAAAAACGTCCTCCAGAAATATCTTTAATTTTACTTAGCCCGTTTTTCAAGATAGTGATGACCTGCTGCGAATACATAGTGATGCTATTGGCAGCCATTTTATTCCCGACGCTAACATCTGTCTAATCAGCATAGGCAGGATATTATGAGTTAAAAATGCAGGCACAATTTTGCTGATAAGCCGAGAATGTTTCGTCAAAGCTACGAACAGAGGTTTATCTTTCCTCAACCAATCTTCTAAGATAAATCGCAGGATCAGTACTGCCTCCGAAACGCAAACTGACCTTCCCAAGATTGGCCTCTACTAGTTTATCGATTCACCTGTAAGTAATCTGCGTCAGTATCTCGCAACTACGGCTTATTAACCTGACAGTTCGGCAACATACACATCTGTCAGAATCTGCCTTTTTGGAAGTGGAATTATTATATGCTTGAAGTCTGAGGGTATTTCGGGAGTCTCATACATCTTGCACACCAAGTGGAATAGTTATATCATGGTTAGCTCTCCGAAGGATCAGTGATTCTGAAAGAAGGTCATCTACTTTAAGGGCCTTGATTTCTTATCAGTGTTATGTCAAATTCTTCTCGCAGTACAATATCTCCCACGTTTTCCTTGCTCTTCACTTTCCACAATGTTCATATACACTGAAGCGGCAAAGAAACCGGTATAGGCTTGCGCATTCGAATACAGAGATATGTAAACAGGCAGAATACGGCGCTGCGGTCGGCAGCGCCTATGTAAGATAACAACTGTCTGGCGCATTTGTTAGGTCGGCTACTGCTGCTACAGTGGCAGGTTATCAAAATTTAAGTGAGTTTGAACGTGGTGTTATAGTCGGCGCACAAGAGATGGGACACGGCATCTCCGAGGTAACGATGAAGCGGGGATTTTCCCATACGACCATTCCACGAATATACCGTGAATATCAGGAATCCGGTAAAACATCAAATCTCCGACAACGCTGCGGCCGGAAAAAGATCCTGCAAGGATGGGACTAACGACGACTCAAGAGAATCGTTCAACGGAAGTGCAACCCTCCCGCAAATTGCTGCAGATTTCGATGCTGGGCCATCAACAAGTGTCAGCGTGCGAACCATTCAACGAAAAGCATCGATAGGGGCTTTCTAAGCCGAAAGTCCAATCCTGTACCTTCGATGACTGCACAACACAAAGCATTACACCTCGCATGGGCCCGTCAACACCGACATTGGAACATGTTGCCTGGTCGGACGAATCTCGTTTCAAATTGTATCGAGCGGATGGACGTGTACGGGTATGGAGACAACCTCATGAATCCATGGACCCTGCATGCCTGCAGGGGACTGTTCAAGCTGGTGGACGCTCTGTGATGGTGTGGAACGTGTGCAGCTGGAGTGATATGGGACCCCTGATACGTCTAGATACGACTCTGACATGTGACACGTACGTAAGCGTCCTGTCCGATCACCTGCATCCATTCAAGTGCCTTGTACAATTCCAACGGACGTGGGCAATTCCAGCAGGACAATGCGACACCCCACACGTCCAGAACTGCTGCAGAGTGGCTCCAGCAACACTCTTCCGCTGGCCACCAAGCTCCCCAGTGATGAACATTATTGAGCATATGTGGTATGCCTTTCAACGTGCTGTTCACAAGAGATCTCCAACTCCTCATATTCTTAAGGATTTATGGACAGCCTTTCAGTATTCATGGTGTAAGTTCCCTCCATCACTACGTCAGACATTAGTCGAGTCCATGCCACGTCGGTGTTGCGGCGCTTCTGCGTGCTCGCGGGGGCCTTACACGATATTAGGTAGGTGTACCAGTTTCTTTAGCTGTTCAGTGTAGTTGCTTCTCATTTCTCCAAAGGTCCCTTTGATTTTTCTATAGGTGTCATCTATGTCTCCCCTAGTCACACACGTCACCACGCCTGGCACTTGTCCCCTTATAATACCTACTTAGCTAGTTGGCACTTAAGCTCAATCTTATTTTTAGACGTCTGTATTCTGTTCTGTTGCTTTATTTACTGTATTTTTACACTGTCTTCTTTCGCCAATTAAATTCAGTATCTCGTGGGTTATCCAAGGATTTCACTCGGCCTTGTCTCTTTGCCTATTTGACTCTTTGCTGTCTTGACTATTTTGTTTATACCATCTATCCATTCGCTCTCTGCTGTGTTTCTTTCCCCTCTTTCCATCAATCGTTGCTTCCTTTGAAGCACTCAACAATCTCTGTTTTTTCCAATTTATTCAGGTCTCATCCTCTTAATTTGTTGCCTTTCTGTAATTTCTTCAGTTTTAATCTGCAGTTCGTAATCAATAAATTATGGTCAGAGCACACATCTGCCCCCGAAAATCTGTCTTACCATTATAGAATCAATGTGCCACCTTGCAGTGTTTCCAGGTCTCTTCCACATATATAATTCCTTACATGATTTTTAAACCAGCTGCCTTTCATTCATTTCTCCCAGTCCAAGTCCTCCTACCATTTTTTCGCTTCTCTCCGTTTTCACATTATGACCCATCACATTTAAGTTTTCGTCTCCCTTAACTATTTGAATAATTTCTTCTGTTTAATCATACGTTGTTTCACTCTTTGTAGTATGCTTATAAACATGTACTGCTGTAGTGGATATTGGCTTCTTGTCTACCTCGGTTACGGTAATACGTAGCTGATCCGATTTCCTATTTTCTTATTCATTATTAGAACTACTCATACGTTACCGCTATTTGATTTTTTTTTCTTTATAGCCGTGCGCTCAGCTGACGAGAAGTTCTGTTCATTATGCCATCGCACTTCATTAATTCCCACTTTATCTAACTTCAACCTATTCATTTCACTTTTTAAATTCTCTAGCCGTGCATATCCCATTAATGAATTTAACATTTCACACTCTGACCACTGGAAAGTTAGTTATTTTTCCTTGATAACAACATCCTCCTGAGAAGTCCCCGGTGATCCGAATAGAGGAATAATTTATAGCCGGCCGGGGTGGCCGAGCAGTTCTAGGCGCTACAGTCTGGAACCGCGCGACGGCTACGGTCGTAGGTTCGCATACTGCCTCGGGCATGGATGTGTGTGATGTCCTTAGGTTAGTTAGGTTTAAGTAGTTCTAAGTTCTAGGGGACTGATGACTTCAGAAGTTCAGTCCCATAGTGCTCAGAGTCATTTGAACCAATACTTTATACTCAGAAACTCAAAGGGGATGCTATCGCCATTAAGCCATAGAGAAAAGTTGTCTTTCAGGCGTTCATAACACCAACCTAGCAATCTCTGGAATGTCAGTCATGCCGACCGTTGCGTTATAAGTACTAAAACGGAAATAACTTCGTAACTGGCGGATTGCAAATATGGGGTTGATGAAAGGAGCCGATGTTTTCGGCGAGCAGGATATAATGTCTAGCTCATTGACCGACGTGAGATTTGTAGATTGAGCCAGTGGCCAGTGTTGTGACTTGGTAACGAATTACCGTAACCATTAGGTTGCTCTGACAAGTAGGTGGAGTATTCGTCTTCATCAAGTTTGCATTTGGTGCATATAGCCCACCACACATGTACTGTTCCTTTCTTGTTCCTCTATAAAGGTGTTCCACAGTCTGAATTCCAGTTACCTCTCCTACAATTTAATTTGATAGTTGTTAACTTGCAGTAGAATTCACTACTTTTCCCATTTGCTCTGCGTAATTCTAGACTTTACAGGATATTGTGTTAGCTATAGGTAGATGGCAGAAGATATACTAGCGAAGCTGAGAGCTGTTCAGATCTTCCTTTAGTCGACATTAAATATTCGCTGGTTTTCTTCAGCGCGTGGACCGAATGAGATGGCGCAGAGCCTAACACATCCGACTCGCATTCATCAAGACGATGGTTTAGATCCTCGTCATGGCATCCAAATTTGTGTTTACTATGAATCGCTAAATCTCTCGACGGAAGTGCCGGATGGGTACTTTGAAACGGGTACCGCCGATTTCTTTCCACACCCTTTTGTAATCCGAGCTTCTGCTCCGTCTCCATTGACAGACCTGTTGACAATAAACTATCATCTTCCTCCCTTTTCATTAACGTTGAGGGTGAGATAAACATGTGGTGTTCGTCCACTCACCCATAGCCATCTTGCAGGACATACATCAGCAGCAGCAGCAGCAGCAATAACAGCATTCACTTCACATCCACTTCTTGACTTTTTCCGTGTACTTCGGTATTCGGGTACATACATCCACATTGTTCGTTCTCGTTTTCTGATGCCAGCTTCCATCAGGTCGTAGTGTCAGTTGTATAAAAGTCCAGCAAAAAGCTTTCTTTGTCTATCTTCCATCTATTCGCCTGGACGTGTGTCCCGCCCAACTCCATTCCTTGTCCGCTACAGTCATAATTGCATTTTCGATTCTAGTCACTTCCCTGATCAATTTGATTGTTTTTCTTTCTCTCCTCGTAATTCAGAACATGCGTGTCGATGAGAAACTTTCAATTAATTTCGCGTTAAAAGTTCATGTCTCGTTTCTGTAAGTCAATACAGGCAACACACAATGATTGTATTTCAGTCGCATAGCAAGCGTAATTTTGAAAACACTATTTTGTTCACCAAAGGTTCACCGTCTTTTCGCTTCTGTTTATTTCTTTTGCTGTCCGTCAAGTCGTTGCTGTAAAAGATACTAAGCATAACAATTCGTGAAGGGTTTTTGTGAGTTCACTGTTAATTTGTACTACTTCCTTTTTCATTTGTTAGCTATAACTTCTTTAGTTTTATTATAACTGTTTAGCAGACCTACTTTCAAAACTGCGGTATCATGTTTTTGTATTCTTTGTTGAAGTTTCTCTACACCTGAGGTAAAAAGTGAAGTATCATCGGCAAAAAGGAGGTATATATACACTTATGTTTTGAAGATAATGGTTGTAAAATCTTCAATAGACACACAAATGTTTCTTTCTAATTTTTGTTTTTAATACAATTCACAATGATACTCGATTTTAAATAAACATAGTGGTAATAATAATGCAATATCTATATTATCACGTTATCAAAACAAAGTATTTGAGACTAATAGTTCCAGACAAGTACGCCGGCCGGAGTGGCCGGGCGGTTCTAGGCGCTACAGTCTGGAGCCGAGCGACCGCTACGGTCGCAGGTTCGAATCCTGCCTCGGGCATGGATGTCTGTGATGTCCTTAGGTTAGTTAGGTTTAATTAGTTCTAAGTTCTAGGCGACTGATGACCTCAGAAGATAAGTCGCATAGTGCTCAGAGCCATTTGAGCCAGAGAAGTACAATGTAAACAGTGCGAATGATATTACAGCGTTACAGTAGCTCAAAGCTTACTTGCAGGTACGTAAAGCCATAGTTTTGAATGTAATGTACACTATCATTCGCTCAAGAGGACTCGCTGCATCAACAAGTACGTCTATCCACGAAAACTCACTTTTCGCTGCCTAAGTAAATACAGTAAAACTAATTTAGTTTCATCAATTAATTGATCAATTTACCACCTGAAGATGATGGGTGAACATAAAAATACATCATGCTTATAAAGTAAAACGACTGATGTAGAAATTCTCTGTACTTTCTAATTTAACTTCAGCATTAAAAACAGTCCACTATGTACGAGAACGAGTAAAAATTTGTGAGTAATTTCAAATAATGTTACATTACTAACATTAATTCCGAAATTAGGTAATATAGGAACAAAAGGCACTGGTCAACATAATACGCGAGGAGTCACTTATATATTATCATCTGTTTTTTAGAAACGAAAGATGTTATTTTTGAAACTTGTTTCACGTGTCGCAAAACTCTAGAACCCCACACTATCAAGACGAACGTCCCCTTCACATTGAGCTACCGCTGGCAGGACATTGTTTCCAATAGCGGTCTACACAGGGCACCAGCCGGTGGCGCGTTTTATCGGCCAAGCCTCGAATGCCATCTATGAAAAGTCGGCTCAGGGGCTGCGGAAAAGCTCTACTCGGTAGCGTCACGTGAAGGCACCCAAACTGTTTGGATATCCTCCTAAATTCTGGGCAAGCAGTCTAACAACAGTAGCAATCACAACAACTGGGTCAAAGCAGGTAGTTCCCCGAAAGGAAGCGCGAAGCGTGTGCTGCCGTGACAGATCGGGAAGCCCTGCTAATACTTGGTGCCCACAATTCGAAAAGGATGTGGAGCACGGGTCACTGGTACAGGGAGTACATTCTCTCGGGCACACAAAGTAAGGTGGCTTGGGGAATACTGAACTGAGTGACTAAATCCATTGACAAAGACTCTAAGATCGCTTTGGCGCAACTTACAAAAATTTCCATTTCATTTTAATTTAGTTTCGACTCTCCGGAGGGGGCTTTCAGTGTAGTATTGCCACCACGCCGCTGTTTACTGAACAGCGTTTGAACTTCTACCGCGTTTCGCCCACAGACTGGCCGCGACTTCTCTTGGAGTGACAATTAGTGCTTCCATTCGACAACAGTGACCGCCAATTGCTTCCGCCCAGTTGTTGGTTTCGTGCTTTTGTTGGCAGTGAGGAACGAAACGGGCGAGATAGTTTACTTTTACATGTGTGCACAACGCTCATCGACGCTCTCTATTCGTTCAGTCAGTGGAAACGCGACTGGTAAGTAATTCATAGAATATACAGGGTGTTACAAAAAGGTACGGCCAAACTTTCTGAAAACATTCCTCACACACAAAGAAAGAAAATATGTTATGTGGACACGAGTCCGGAAACGCTTACTTTCCATGTTAGAGCTCATTTTATTACTTCTCTTCAAATCACATTAATCATGGAATGGAAACACACAGCAACAGAACGTACCAGTGTGACTTCAAACACTTTGTTACAGGAAATGTTCCAAATGTCCTCCGTTAGCGAGGATACATGCATCCACCCTCCGTCGCATGGAATCCCTGATGCGCTGATGCAGCCGTGGAGAATGGCGTATTGTATCACAGCCGTCCACAATAGGAGCACGAAGAGTCTCTACATTTGGTACCGGGGTTGCGGAGACAAGAGCTTTCAAATGCCCACATAAACGAAGGTCGAGAGGGTTGAGGTCAGGAGAGCGTGGAGGTCATGGAATTGGTCTGCCTCCAGCAATCCATCGGTCACCGAATCTGTTGTTGAGAAGCGCACAAACACTTCGACTGAAATGTGCAGGAGCTCCATCGTGCGTGAACCACATGTTGTGTCGTACTTGTAACGGCACATGTTCTTGCAGCACAGGTAGAGTATCCCGTATGAAATCATGATAACGCACTCCATTGAGCGTAGGTGGAAGAACATGGGGCCCAATCAAGACATCACCAACAATGCCTGCCCAAACGTTCACAGAAAATCTGTGTTGATGACGTGATTGCACAATTGCGTGCGGATTCTCGTCAGCCCACACATGTTGATTGTCAAAATTTACAATTTGATCACGTTGGAATGAAGCCTCATCCGTAAAGAGAACATTTGCACTGAAATGAGGATTGACACATTGTTGGATGAACCATTCGCAGAAATGTACCCGTGGAGGCCAATCAGCTGCTGATAGTGCCTGCACACGCTGTACATGGTACGGAAACAACTGGTTCTCCCGTAGCACTCTCCATACAGTGACGTGGTCAACTTTACCTAGTACAGCAGTAACTTCTCTGACGCTGACATTAGGGTTATCGTCAACTGCACGAAGCATTGCCCCGTCCATTGCAGGCGTCCTCGTCGTTCTAGGTCTTCCCCAGTCGCGAGTCATAGGCTGTAATGCTCCGTGCTCCCTAAGACGCCAATCAATTGCTTCGAAGGTCTTCCTGTCGGGACACCTTCGTTCTGGAAATCTGCCTCGATACAAACGTACCGCGCCACGGCTATTGCCCCGTGCTAATCCATACATCAAATGGGCAACCGCCAACTCCGCATTTGTAAACATTGCACTGACTGCAAAACCACGTTCGTGATGAACACTAACCTGTTGATGCTACGTACTGATGTGCTTGATGCTAGTACTGTAGAGCAATGAGTCGCATGTCAACTCAAGCACCGAAGTCAACATTACCTTCCTTCAATTGGGCCAACTGGCGGTGAATCGAAGAAGTACAGTAAATAGTGACGAAACTAAAATGAACTCTAACATGGAAATTAAGCGTTTCTGGACTCATACCCACATAACATCTTTTCTTTATTTGCGTGTGAGGAATGTTTCCTGAAAGTTTGGCCGTAGCTTTTTGTAACACCCTGTATATCTATTTCGAAACGCAGTAGGCCTAAACACAAACAATTTAAATGAATTTAGATGCCAGTTCAGAATATTAAGTAATTACCGTACACTAGAAGCGTAAAGATCAATCCGTCTTAGGTTTTAAAATTTCGCTAATACTCATAAGAAAGTCGTTGCATACATCTCTTTATAGAAAGTATGTTTACTCATATTTAACTCTTTAATGCAAGTTTTTGTTTCATTTTGGACTTCACGAGCGATCTTATGATAGATGTCAGCAAGAACAATCAAAAATCCCATTTTATTTTTTCTAATATATTGTGATCTTTGTATACACTACACATGTGCAAAAATGCCCGTAACAATGAATTTCCTTGCTCTGTTACAAATTACAACGTTGTACATCTTTTGTCCCCCCATGAACCATGGACCTCGCCGTTGGAGGGGAGGCTTGCGTGCCTCAGCGTTACAGATAGCCGTACCGTAGGTGCAACCACAACGGAGGGGTATCTGTTGAGAGGCCAGACAAACGCGTGGTTCCTGAAGAGGGACAGCAGCTTTTTCAGTAGTTGCAGGGGCAACAGTCTGGATGATTGACTGATCTGGCCTTGTAACACAAACCAACACGGCCTTGCTGTGCTGGTACTGCGAACGGTTGAAAGCAAGGGGAAACTACAGCCGTAATTTTTCCCGAGGGCATGCAGCTTTACTGTATGGTGAATGATGATGGCGTCCTCTTGGGTAAAATATTCCGGAGGTGAAATAGTCCCCCATCGGAGCGTGGAATGTCAGATCCCTTAATCGGGCAGGTAGGTTAGAAAATTTAAGAAGGGAAATGGATAGGTTATAGTTAGATATAGTGGGAATTAGTGAAGTTCGGTGGCAGGAGGAACAAGACATTTGGCCAGGCGAATACAGGGTTATAAATACAAAGTCAAATAGGGGTAATGCAGGAGTAGGTTTAATAATGAATAAAAAATAGGAGTGCGGGTAAGCTACTACAAACAGCATAGTGAACGCATTATTGTGGCCAAGATAGACACGAAGCCCACGCCTACTACAGTAGTACAAGTTTATATGTCAACTAGCTCTGCAGATGACGAAGAAATTGAAGATATGTATGATGAAATAAAAGAAATTATTCAGATAGTGAAGGGAGACGAAAATTTAATAGTCATGGGTGACTGGAATTCGGTAGTAGGAAAAGGGAGAGAAGGAAACGTAGTAGGTGAATATGGATTGGGGCTAAGAAATGAAAGAGGAAGCCGCCTGGTAGAATTTTGCACGGAGCACAACTTAATCATAGCTAACACTTGGTTCAAGAATCATAAAAGAAGGTTGTATACATGGAAGAAGCCTGGAGATACTGACAGATTTCAGATAGATTATATAATGGTAAGACAGAGATTTAGGAACCAGGTTTTAAATTGTAAGACATTTCCAGGGGCAGATGTGGACTCTGACCACAATCTATTGGTTATGAACTGTAGATTAAAACTGAAGAACTGCAAAAAGGTGGGAATTTAAGGAGATGGGACCTGGATAAACTGACTAAACCAGAGGTTGTACAGAGTTTCAGGGAGAGCGTAAGGGAACAAATGGCAGGAATGGGGGAAAGAAATACAGTAGAAGAAGAATGGGTAGCTTTGAGGGATGAAGTAGTGAAGGTAGCAGAGGATCAAGTAGGTGAAAAGACGAGGGCTAGTAGAAATCCTTGAGTAACAGAAGATATATTGAATTTAATTGATGAAAGGCGAAAATATAGAAATGCAGTAAATGAAGCAGGCAAAAAGGAATACCAACGTCTCAAAAATCAGATCGTCAGGAAGTGCAAAATGGCTAAGCAGTGATGGCTAGAGAATAAATGTAAGGATGTAGAGGCTTATCTCACTAGGGGTAAGACAGATACTGCCTACAGGAAAATTAAAGAGACCTTTGGAGAAAGGAGAACCACTTGTATGAATATCAAGAGCTTTGATGGAAACCCAGTTCTAAGCAAAGAAAGGAAAGCAGAAAGGTGGAAGGAGTATATAGAGGGTCTATACAAGGGCGATGTACTTAAGGACAATATTATGGAAAAGGAAGGGGATGTAGATGAAGATGAAATGGGAGATATGATACTGCGTGAAGAGTTTGACAGAGCACTGAAAGACCTGAGTCGAAACAAGGCCCCGGGAGTAGACAACATTCCATTAGAACAACTGACAGCCTTGGGAGAGCCAGTCCTGACAAAACTGTACCATCTGGTGAGCAAGATGTATGAGACAGGCGAAATACACTCAGACATCAAGAAGAATATAATAATTCCAATCCCAAAGAAAGCAGGTGTTACAGATGTGAAAATTACCGAACTATCAGTTTAATAAGTCACGGCTGCAAAATACTAACGCGAATTCTTTACAGACGAATGGAAAAACTAGTAGAAGCCGACCTTGGGGAAAATCAGTTTGGATTCCGTAGAAATATTGGAACACGTGAGACAATACTGAGCCTACGACTTATCTTAGAAGCTAGATTAAGGATAGGCAAAGCTACGTTTCTAGCATTTGTAGACTTAGAGAAAGCTTTTGACAATGTTGACTGGAATACTCTCTTTCAAATTCTGAAGGTGGCTGGGGTAAAATATAGGGGGCGTAAGGCTATTTACGATTTGTATAGAAACCAAATGGCACTTATAAGAGTTGAGGGGCATGAATGGGAAGCAGTGGTTGGGAAGGGAGTGAGACATTGTTGTAGCCTCTCCCCGATGTTATTCAATCTGTATATTGAGCAAGCAGTGAAGGAAACAAAAGAAAAATTCGGATTAGGTATTAAAATCCATGGAGAAGAAATAAAAACTTTGAGGTTCGCCGATGACATTGTAATTCTGTCAGAGACAGCAAAGGACTTGGAAAAGCAGTTGAACGGAATGGATAGTGTCTTGAAAGTAGGATATAAGATGAACATCAACAAAAGCAAAGCGAGGATAATGGAATGTAGTCGAATTAAGTCGGGTGATGCTGAGGGAATTAGATTAGGAAATGAGACACTTAAAGTAGTAAAGGAGTTTTGCTATTTGGGGAGCAAAATAACTGATGATGGTCGAAATAGAGAGGATATAAAATGCAGACTGGCAATGGGAAGGAAAGCGTTTCTGAAGAAGAGAAATTTGTTAACATCGAGTATGGGTTTATGTGTCAGGAAGTCGTTTCTGAAAGTATTTGTATGGAGTGTAGCCATGTATGGAAGTGAAACTTGGACGATAAATAGTTTAGACAAGAAGAGAATAGAAGCTTTCGAAATGTGGTGTTACAGAAGAATGCTGAAGATTAGATGGGTAGATCACATAACTAATGAGGAGGTATTGAATAGAATTGGAGAGAAGAGAAGTTTGTGGCACAACTTGACTAGAAGAAGAGATCGG
The DNA here is from genome assembly GCF_021461395.2 of Schistocerca americana. Lineage (NCBI taxonomy): Eukaryota > Metazoa > Arthropoda > Insecta > Orthoptera > Acrididae > Schistocerca > Schistocerca americana. Next base: position 118,867,562 of record NC_060119.1, read on the forward strand.
TTGGTAGGACATGTTCTGAGGCATCAAGGGATCACCAATTTAGTATTGGAGGGCAGCGTGGAGGGTAAAAATCGTAGAGGGAGACCAAGAGATGAATACACCAAGCAGATTCAGAAGGATGTAGGTTGCAGTAGGTACTGGGAGATGAAGAAGCTTGCACAGGATAGAGTAGCATGGAGAGCTGCATCAAACCAGTCTCAGGACTGAAGACCACAACAACAACAACAACAACAACATCTTTTGTGCGTATATTTAGTCAAAGAGACTCTTTACTCCCTACACCTGCTTCAGATCACAGTTCCGTCTAAAAATCCAGTTTTGTAGTTTCGGTGCAGATAATTCAGTCCACCTACCTCGACAGATTTTAGTGCGTCCAGTTCACTCTGTGTTGACTGATGTTGGTTCAAAAGATGAAAAGCACGTTGAAGAAACAACGACTAGTACCTATCAGACAAGGGCCTCATTACTCAAGCTTGGAGGCAGTATCTGTAAATTCAAAAGAAAATATCGGGAGTTCTGGATGCTATCTACCTGCATGAAAGGTTTAAAGTTCAGTTAATTAGGTCTTTTTGTCTCTGAAACACATTTTAAATCGCTATTAAATCAGCTTTTGCGGCTTTAAACTATAATCATTGCAACTCCACTACTATTTTAATACAAGACTTCACACGAAAAGCTGCCAGAACATTACATGTTCAATTCGGATAAACTCCAGTTTCAAAACACTCACTGACCTACAGTTGCTCGCGAGTTGCTACGTCATGTCGTTCAGTGGTCTTCTTGCAAAGAAGTGCTCGCCATAATGTTGCATGAAAGTTCACATATCATCGCATGTGGAGTTGTTCTACGACCATAAATTTCACAAGCAAATAATTTCCAAACTGAGACCTGGAATGCAGCCGGATGACGTCGTCGGTACCCGCCGATATTTCGACTGGAGCGCATCCTGCCATTTTCAAAGCAAAAATGCAGCAAGTAAGCGCTGTGCAAGGCAATTTAAAACCTCGGTTTTTAGAGAAACTCAGGAAAGATAACACTCACACGCACTGTTAACACTAGCGTCATCACAAACCAAAGATGGCCGATGACAGAAGTTATTAATAGTGAAATTAATAATCAACGGGTGGGGTAGCATATACTGCGTCCCTCAACGTCCACCACCATCTTACATCATGGTCCTTTCGGGTTCCGTAAACGATGATCTTGGGTTGCCTAAGGCTGTGGTCTACCGTATTCCTTGCAGTTGAGCAATGTCGTATATTGGTCAGACTATCAGGAGTATGGACGACCGGTGGACTGAGCATAAGCGACACACACGCATGCAACAGTCGAACAGATCCGCAGAACATTGTCTTGGCAGCGGTCATCCTGTGGAACATAGCAACACGGAGATTCTGTCATGCACTTCCAGCTATTGGGATACTGTTATTAAGGAAGCTGTTAAAATTAAATTAGCAAGTAACCTTAAAAATTTGTTTAAATCCTGCACCGAATCCTGCCCTCTCGCTTGCCAAAAAACAGGGAGACAGAGTTACTGCAACCTCACTCACCCACTAATTATTAATTTCACTATCAAGAACTTCTTACGTCGATCATCTTCGGATTGTGATGACGTTAGTGTTTACAGTGTGTGTGAGTGTTATCTTTCCGGAGTTTCTCTGAAAACTGAGGTTTTAAATTCCCTTACACAGCTCTTACTTGCTGCAGTTTAGCTTTGAAAATGGCAGGGTGCGCTCCGGTCGAAATATCGGCGGTCGTCGGCAATGCCACCCGGTTGCACTTCCATAAATTATTTGAACAACTTCCAAAATAAATCACATAAAATTCTCAGAACTTCACCATAAGTTTTAAAATTGTAGTTGCTTCACATTGACGGTAAAAGAACAGAAAACATGAATGGTTTTCTTCATCTTAGCCGAAATTTGTGTCGCGCCGTTACATATGTTCTGCTCATTGAGACGGTTCCGCCACGCGGAGTGGCCGCGCGGTTTGAGGCGCTCTGTCACGGACTGTGCGGTCCCTCCCGCCGGAGGTTAGAATCCTCCCTCGGGCATGGGTGTCTGTGTTGTTCTTAGCGTAAGTTAGTTTTAGTTAGTTTAAATAGTGTGTAAGTCTAAGGACCGATGACCTCAGCAGTTTGGTCCCTTAGGAATTCACACACATTTAAAATTTGACAGAGTTCCCGAGCGACTCTTCGAGACTAGAACTGCAGCACAAAGCCCTACTCTAAGCGCAGCGATTGCCTAACTCCCATTGGCTGACTATCTGGACAGCCAATTACAAAAGCTCCTGCCCTCAAATACTCGCGGTAATTCGTAATTCATCCAGTAGAATTACAGAAAGTAACAGTGAAAGACCTTCTGAATTTACGAAAAAAAATTAAAATGAAAACGAAAATTATTCCCATAAATAAAACATTAATCATTTTAAAACACTAATTTCGTTGTGGCTGCTTTTATACAAAAGCATGAATGTTGGACGTACTTCACATGCCTCATGATTGCACGAGATTTGGCCTTGCATAGTTTTACATAGTTTTCAATAAAACGAAACATCCTTACTTCACATATATCCTCCATACACTCTCGTACTATGTCCATAACACTTACACAACAAAACATACTTAAATAATAATTTCGAAATGATATCTTTCATTTAAGCAATGTGTTGTTGCGACAACAAAAATAATTTTAAATAAAGAATTTATATGAACTGATCTTTTTAGTTGCAGTTTCAGATGATATTATAAGTAATATATTACAACCCCTGGCTCTGTTTTGCAGTATAAGAAAAGTTATTATAGTTTTCAGGTTAAGATTTCATATCTTCGGAAGTACTGAATATAATGAGCTAAGGTTTGCGCTTATAGTAGCAATACAAGACTGTATGTGGAATATGGAAAAGTTCGCATAAAATTTAATAATATTTCTGTAGCCGCCGCGAGGAGTGGCCGCGTAGTTTGAGGCGCCATGTCACGGATAGCGCGGCCCCTCCCGCCGGAGGTTCGAGTCCCCCCTCGGGCATAGGTGTGTGTGTTGTTATTCGCATAAGTTAGTTTAAGTTAATTTAAGTAATGTGTAACTCTAGGGGCAGATGACCTTAGCAATTTGGTCCCTTAGGAATTAACACATTTTGAATATTTCTGTACCTTCATAGTGTAAACATACATACTGATCGTGCGCCAGACCAGTTCACTGCCCACACTCACCTTCATGGTAACATAATACGGCACACACAGAGATTGCGTACTTCACTGCAATGAATAACAACTCGGAATAATCTACACTCCTGGAAATTGAAATAAGAACACCGTGAATTCATTGTCCCAGGAAGGGGAAACTTTATTGACACATTCCTGGGGTCAGATACATCACATGATCACACTGACAGAACCACAGGCACATAGACACAGGCAACAGAGCATGCACAATGTCGGCACTAGTACAGTGTATATCCACCTTTCGCAGCAATGCAGGCTGCTATTTTCCCATGGAGACGATCGTAGAGATGCTGGATGTAGTCCTGTGGAACGGCTTGCCATGTCATTTCCACCTGGTGCCTCAGTTGGACCAGCGTTCGTGCTGGACGTGCAGACCGCGTGAGACGACGCTTCATCCAGTCCCAAACATGCTCAATGGGGGACAGATCCGGAGATCTTGCTGGCCAGGGTAGTTGACTTACACCTTCTAGAGCACGTTGGGTGGCACGGGATACATGCGGACGTGCATTGTCCTGTTGGAACAGCAAGTTCCCTTGCCGGTCTAGGAATGGTAGAACGATGGGTTCGATGACGGTTTGGATGTACCGTGCACTATTCAGTGTCCCCTCGACGATCACCAGTGGTGTACGGCCAGTGTAGGAGATCGCTCCCCACACCATGATGCCGGGTGTTGGCCCTGTGTGCCTCGGTCGTATGCAGTCCTGATTGTGGCGCTCACCTGCACGGCGCCAAACACGCATACGACCATCATTCGCACCAAGGCAGAAGCGACTCTCATCGCTGAAGACGACACGTCTCCATTCGTCCCTCCATTCACGCCTGTCGCGACACCACTGGAGGCGGGCTGCACGATGTTGGGGCGTGAGCGGAAGACGGCCTAACGGTGTGCGGGACCGTAGCCCAGCTTCATGGAGACGGTTGCGAATGGTCCTCGCCGATACCCCAGGAGCAACAGTGTCCCTAATTTGCTGGGAAGTGGCGGTGCGGTCCCCTACGGCACTGCGTAGGATCCTACGGTCTTGGCGTGCATCCGTGCGTCGCTGCGGTCCGGTCCCAGGTCGACGGGCACGTGCACCTTCCGCCGACCACTGGCGACAACATCGATGTACTGTGGAGACCTCACGCCCCACGTGTTGAGCAATTCGGCGGTACGTCCACCCGGCCTCCCGCATGCCCACTATACGCCCTCGCTCAAAGTCCGTCAACTGCACATACGGTTCACGTCTACGCTGTCGCGGCATGCTACCAGTGTTAAAGACTGCGATGGAGCTCCGTATGCCACGGGAAACTGGCTGACACTGACGGCGGCGGTGCACAAATGCTGCGCAGCTAGCGCCATTCGACGGCCAACACCGCGGTTCCTGGTGTGTCCGCTGTGCCGTGCGTGTGATCATTGCTTGTACAGCCCTCTCGCAGTGTCCGGAGCAAGTATGGTGGGTGTGACACACCGGTGTCAATGTGTTCTTTTTTCCATTTCCAGGAGTGTATTACGTCCCACCGCGAGCGCGTAGCCTAATAGATGAATTTGCACCTGAAAACATGATCGTTAATATCTAAGTATATGCGGACAAAGCCGCATCTACGATATTTCCGAACATGGGCAAAAACTTGATAGTCGGCCCCCACCCGCCACCCTCGAGAGGTTTAGATAGGATGTCAAAAATTTAGAAAAATCGATTTTACAAAAATATGTTTTGTAGCGAACATCTTTCTGACGAGTTTGATATACGAGTATAAAACACACATGTCCGAGTAAATATAAGACATGTTATTTGATCTTAAGTGCACCAGAGTGCTGTGCCACGCCTCTTCGCACACCATTATTCTATCGCACGTCACTGTACTTCGAACATGTATATTTTGTAATGGAAGCCATCGAACCTATATTCAGGACAGTGGAAATTAAAATGTCCTATGGAGCCTCTCCAACTCCCAGTTGGCCAATTTGATATCCTACCCACCTTAAAATAAAACCTCACAATTGGGTGGCATTATTTGTGACCAGTAGAATAAGAACTCGTCAGAAAATCTACACCCTTTATTGCCTATTAACTAACAACTTTCTTTTTTGTGTGACATAAAATTAAATACGGTAAACATAAAAACAGTAAAGGCAAGATAAACCAAGAGGGTACATATATCTTCAATCTTTGGATCCAAGCATTTTTGTCTCTCTAATCTTGCAACAGCTGTACACAGCGTCTTTCTTTCTGCGAAAGAATCTACTACCTCATCAAAGTTCGTCAAACGTTTTCCTGCATGAAAAATGAAAATGTCGTTGTCTAACACTTAAAACGTTGTTGATATGAATAGTACCCAAGACTGGAGTGGTTTCTCGATTTGATTATCTATTTTTACACTGTCTGCTAGATAGAACGAAATAGGCCTTGCTAATATCGCAGCAATTGTAACAAACACCAAATAAGCTAGACTGCTTTGGCACAGACGGTCATTTTTATATACTTCATTTACATAAATAACAGAACGGAATCTAATTCACGAATTATCAATATCAAATTGCTATTAGGCCTACTACAAGCAAAAAGTAAGGAAATAGTTCACATTTCATTCATGCGCTGCAGTTTCTCAAGCACGGGATAGAAAAGAAGTAGCACGAAATTTTTATATAAATTTGGAATCTTCATATTCGTCCATATAATTTGAGTGATGTCCCCGTTTCTTCTCCCTCTACGTTCTAATAGAAAATCTGGACATCATTAATTCTGCCATTATCAAAACTTATTCTCCGGTTAACTTCATTAACCCTGCCAGAATAACCGGTTCAGTTAGCCCGCGTTCAATCTCCGGTTAGGCGTTATTACGTATTCGTACAACGCGTTTTCTGCCCCATACCGAGAATAGAACATAAGGCGGCTGGTAACCAGGGTCTGCACAACTGGTCGTCAGTAGTGCAGCGATCTGGCAAAAATTTTGTCAAAATTTCGTTCTCTTGGATACAGCGAGAAGATAATAGGTAATCTTTCTTACCTGTTATTCCTGTCAGTCGCTAATTTCTACTCTGCTAGTCTGAATCTATTGATTATGATAATTATTATAAACAACGCTGACCATTCGCACACCCGTCAAGCACATAAACAACCAGCGATTCTCATTCACTCGTTCTGGTTCATTCGGCTCAGCTCGTGTAGCTCTGTCCCCTTTTGTCTGCGGGAAAGCTTGTAGTAATACACAGCTCGAAAAAAGTTTTGCATCACGTGGGTTCCAAGAGTTCCGGAACCTGTACGGAAAATTGGAATAGAGATCAACTTAAACATAATTTCCGCCCTTTTTATTGCTCATGAAAACCACACATTCATGTTGTACCACCATACAGAGAGACCTTCAGAGGTGATGGTCAAGATTGCTGTACACACCGGTAACTCTAATACCCAGTGGCACGTCCTCTTGCATTGACGAATGCCTGTATTCGTTGTGGTTTACTACCCACAAGTTCATCAAGGCGACGGGTATTACCCTGACAGAGACATAAAGTGCACTATGCACGCATTCAAAAGTCAACTTATGATTCGTTAAGAAATCAACTTAGAATGTGTTCAAAAATGTTCAAAAATCACTTGGGATGCGTTTCAAAATCATATGAATAATCGATAGACCAACGTGCGCAGGATGCTAGGCGCTTTGTGAAACAAGGGTTTCTTATTCAAGAAAATGAGTTTGGCGTCTCGTGAAATTGCCGTACGGGGCAGATACAACGATTGCCCGCCCGTACATCCGGGCCTGTCTGCGGAGTTATACTGAAACGAGGCGGAAATTCCTTGCTACCTGCCTCAGGCTGATCCTTTTGATGAACAGAACAGTACTTTTGAGTACAATTGTACTTGTTACCAACTTTGTTCATAATACTCGTATATTTTGTAAGGAAATACTTACACTACTGGCCATTAAAATTGCTACACCAAGAAGAAATGCAGATGATACACGGGTATTCATTGGACAAATATATTATACTAGAACTGACATGTGACTACATTTTCACGCAATTTGGATGCATAGCTCCTGAGAAATCAGTACCCAGAACAACCACCTCTGGCCGTAATAACGGTCTTGATACGCCTGGGCATTAAGTCAAACAGAGCTTGGATGGCGTGCACAGGTACAGCTGCCCATGCAGCTTCAACACGATACCACAGTTCATCAGGAGTAGTGACTGGCGTACTGTGACGAGCCAGTCGCTCGGCCACCATTGACCAGACGTTTTCAATTGGTGAGAGATCTGGAGAATGTGTTCGCCAGGGCAGCAGTCGAACATTTTCTGTATCCAGAAAGGCCCGTACAGGACCCGCAACATCCGGTCGTGCTTTATCCCGCTGAAATGTAGGGTTTCGCAGGGATCGAATGAAGGGTAGGTTCAAATGGTTCAAATGGCTCTGAGCACTATGGGACTCAACTTCTGAGGTCATTAGTCCCCTAGAACTTAGAACTAGTTAAACCTAACTAACCTAAGAACATCACACACATCCATGCCCGAGGCAGGATTCGAACCTGCGACCGTAGCGGTCTCGCGGTTCCAGGCTGCAGCGCCTAGAACCGCACGGCCACTTCGGCCGGCGAATGAAGGGTAGAGCCACGGGTCGTAACACATATGAAATGTAACGCCCATTGTTCAAAGTGCCGTCAATGCGAACAAGAGGTGACCGAGACGTGTTACCAATGGCACCCCATACCATCACGCCGGGTGATACACCAGAATGGCGATGACGAATACACGCTTCCAATGTGCGTTCACCACGATGTCGCCAAACAGGGATGCGACCATCATGATGCTGTAAACAGAACCTAGATTCATCCGAAAAAATGACGTTTTGCCATTCGTGCACCCAGATTCGTCGTTGAGTACACCATCGCAGGCACTCCTGTCTGTGATGCAGCGTCAAGGGTAACTGCAACCATGGTCTCCGAGCTGATAGTCCATGCTGCTGCAAACGTCGTCGAACTGTTCGTGTAGATGGTTGTTGTCTTGCAAACGTCCCCATCTGTTGACTCAGGGATCTTGACGTGGCTGCACGATCCGTTGCAGCCATGCGGATAAGATGCCTGTCATCTCGACTGCTAGTGATAAGAGGCCGTTGGGATCCAGCACGGCGTTCCGTATTACCCTCCTGAAGCCACCTACCTATTCATATTCTGCTAACAGTCATTGAATCTCGACCAACGCGAGCAGCAATGTCGCGATACGATAAACCGCAATCGCGATAGGCTACAATCTGACCTTTAACAAAGTAGGAATCGTGATGGTACGCATTTCTCCTCCTTACACGAGGCATCACAAAAACGTTTCACCAGGCAATGCTGGTCAACTGCTGTTTGTGTATGAGAAATCGGTTGGAAACTTTCCTCATGTCTAAACGTTGTAGGTGTCGCCACCGGCGCCAACTTTGTGTGAATGCTCTGAAAAGCTAATCAATTGCATATCACAGCATCGTCTTTCTGTCGGTTAAATTTCGCGTCTGTAGCACGTCATCTTCGTGGTGCAGCAATTTTAATGGCCAGTAGTGCATATAATGATTGAAAATTTATGTCCTCTTTTTGTGACTCTCGACGTTTAGGTCCTTGTCCCAACGATTGTTTGGACCACCAGTCCGTAAGTTCAGATCTTCTGTAAATTGTCGCGGACAAAACAATATCTGACGAAACGAACCAGTGACGTCATGATGCGGGCTAAGATTCCTACAACCTGGCTGAAGTGTCCGCCACTTTTCCACAAGTATAGGATACTCATACTTGAAACTTCCTGGCAGATTAAAACTGTGTGCCGGACCGAGACTCGAACTCGGGACCTTTGCCTTTCGCGGGCTCTACCACTTGCCCGCGAAAGGCAAAGGTCCCGAGTTCGAGTCTCGGTTCGGCACACAGTTTTAATCTGCCAGGAAGTTTCATATCGGTGCTCCGCTGCAGAGTGAAAACCTCATTCTGGATACTCATACTTGTTTAGATACGAGTCACGATGCGAGTGGAGATTTGTAATTAAATGTATTGAAGAACTGGTCGTAAATACGGGTGGCTGCTCATCCGTGAACGGCACTAACTGTTGCAAAAGTGGTTTCCGCATGTTTAGATTTCCTAGTGATCCAATGAAGAAAAAGATGAGCCATAGACCGCCGGAGAGACAATTGGGAACCACTCAGCGCTTATTTGTGTATTGTAAATATAAGGTAATAAAAGTGGTTGTAAATATGAAACCAATTGTATGAAACTACGTTTCTTTCCAGTCGAACACTGTGCTCAAGCAGTTCGTCTCAGAATCTTTCGATCGCTGTGATACGTTTGCAAGTGGAAAAGTGAAGAGGAATATTTTTGATGTATTTATACGTCTTATCATAAACATACACAAACTGAATATTACTTAACTCCATTTCTTATATAGGCCCGACAGAACAAGTGATAATTAGGATATTTTGATAGCGAACTGGGAACTGGTCATTGTGAGGGAAACTGCACAGGTAACATAACCTTCAAAGAATGAAGTTTTTATCGCAGCTCAACAAGCAACTATCATCAAGTACGTAAAATGAATACTGGTTAAAAGATACATGAAACTGTTAAGAAAAGTTCGTTTCACTGTAAGATAAAACTATACTTTCCCCCACCTCTGTGCAATAAAAATGCGACATTTCTTAAAGTACCTTCTTTTGAATAAAAAATAAAGACCTGTTTTACAAACGGCTATATGCAGGCAAAGTTAATAAATAGCCACAGGTTGTCACTGCATAACAATCATATTTGAAGACACTGATACAGAATTCTTAACCCATTACACTTGATGTTTACAAACTATCACGCAAGTTCCGAGCCTTCGTTTCTATAGCCGTGTAATATTACATTTATGTTTTTCTTTTGCATAAAAAGGGCATTTTAAATATTTCCTTAAACGGTAATTGCTGTTTGGTTCATTCATACATGCAATATCAAATATGCTATAAGAAGTACTGTAAAAAGTTGCGTGGATAGGTTAATCACCCACAACGCAAACACTACTAATCCTCAGAGATGGAGAGAACGTGGCGGACTATTCAGCCTGTTATACAGAAGCTGTAGAAATGGCGGGCCTGCGCTGCGAGCAGTCGCGGGTTGGCGGCAGCACTGGCGGCCGCGGCGAGCTGTGGTCTGTGAAACGTCGGGGAGGGGCACTGCTTTGCTCCGTGCGCCATAGTCTGTAGGGCACTTTATATTATCACCAACCATTCTATCTTTCCTTGTCATAGAAAATAAGTGCAGGATATGCGGGTACGCCTTATCATATTCCTGGGTCGAATCTGGGACCGACCTTGCCCGAGCCCCGAAATTCTACGAAACGACCCAACTATCTTCCAGAACAGGACGTCTAGTTTTGTTTCCAGTGGCACTGTCACGTTCACAGTAAGGCTCACATAGGCGCTGAATTGCCAAACAATACATTAAAAAGTCTTTGTGTAGTTAGAATTGGGTGAAAAGCTTTATGGTGAAAGGGCCACGAGTCAAGAAAAAGGCCATTCTTTCGTCATATTCTCTATCAGCGGAAGTAAAGAAGTTCGCTTTGTGATCGGATATCGAGTATAGTCCTACTAAAAATGACAGGTCGTGGAAGTATTTAAAAACAATACTGTAAAATAGAAGAAAATGTGACTTCTTACTTGCTTACGAACAGACAAAAGTCTTTATAACATCGCCGGAAAAATACTGTGTATACAAGTATCCACCTCGGGTTCGAGGAGAAATTTTAGGTCAGCCAGTTGCATTGTCACTCTGAGACGGTTACTTTTACACCCGAAAAATGTTGATGTTCTTGTTTTTAGTCACTGTAACTTTTCTATCAGAGAAAAATGAGTGAAAAAGTGTGATGAAACTAAATTTGTGTATTAAGTTTCATTTTTTGTGGTTTCTACTTGTGAAAGTGTGTTCTTTTGTTGCACATTTTTGTTGTTTGTGTTTGAATTACCACAACTGCTTTTCAATTTACTTTTGATTTATTGAATTATGAAATGTGTTCGCAAAGTGCGAATATGGTGCCGCAACATCTATGCAATTTACTGTAAACATATGAAAACTTGTGCCACACCGGTATTCGAAAGCGGGTTCCCCGGTCGTCGTAATGTACCGCGTTAACATGTGTGCATCTCCGAAGGAACATTGCATCGAACTATACAAACACTGCCAATACAGCTACTATACTGATGCACTCCTATCTTCAGAAAAAAAATAGATCACCTTCAACGACTAGGGCTAGGACGTCATCTGGGGTTCAGCATATCTCCTGTTGCTTAGTAGGCGCAAGGTCTGAAATGGATCCTGGTAACTCGTTCCATGCATGACGGCATCAACGTGTATAAGGCGCGAATGGCGTCCTGTGGTATAGCCATCCATGCTGCATTCGCCTAGTTCTAAAGTTCATCTGTGGTGGTTGCCACTGGGTCACAGCGCTGCCACTTGTTTCACCGTATCCTACACGTTTTTGATTGACGAAAAGCCTGGTGATCTGAGAGGCCAAGACAAACGCATGACGTCCTCTGACATCAAGAAGGCACGTGTTGGTGCAACAACATGTGGTCGTGCATTGTCTTGCTGAAATGTGGCGTCTGGGGAGTGTGTAGGAACAGTATGGCTACGGGTCACAGGATGTCATCCACGTAGGTCGCGCTCGTCACAGTACCCTGGACACACACCAACTGCGATTTGTGATTGTACGCCGAACAGTAAGGCCTTGAGTTGGCGCAGCATGTTTTGTGCGGACGTAATCACTGTGATGGCGCTCCGCCTGTCTGCGGCGAACCAAAATGCGGCCACCCTTTTCAAACAAACACAACCTGGATTCGTCCAAAAATATTACCTGATGCCTTTCTTTACCCCTTTTGATATCGTTCCATACATCATTGCCGTCTAGCATGTTTCTGCACGTTCGCCAAAGTAGACGGAGAAGTGGACGACGCGCACGTAACCCATGCCGTAATAAAAGGCAACAGGCTGTCACTCCTGATAGTGTGCGATGTCTTACACTGTTCCACTAACGCGCCAGAGCCGAGGAGGATGCAATGCCATTCGGATGAGTTCTTGAGCAGGTCCGAGTGGCCGAGCGGTTCTAGGCGCTACAGTCTGGAACCGCGCAACCGCTAAGGTCGCAGGTTCGAATCCTGCCTCGGGCATGGATGTGTGTGATGTCCTTAGGTTAGATAGGTTTAAATAGTTCTAAGAGCTAGGGGACTGATGATGATGATGATGACAGCTGTGAAGTCCCATAGTGCTCAGAGCCATTTCAACCATTTGAGTTCTTGATCTGCTCGAGGTGGAGGGGGGGGGGGGGGGGGAGCGGAGGGGAGGTGCGATCTGACCCATCTCGTCGTTTTCTACGAACTTCCATGGACCATTCTACACACTCCCGTTGCACTGCTGAAACACGACCTCCATCACCAGCAGCAATTTGCCACATGGAAGAATCGTAGTCTCTCATGACAATAATGCACCCTCTCTCAAACTCATCGATTTGACGGTACGATTCACGCATACGTCTGCGAGGTATTACCTTCGGCTTATAGCAACAACGAGACCGCATGTACATTTTATCGGTAGATGCTGTTGCGCCGTGGTATAGGTGTTGAACTTGAACGTGCGGGCTGACATGTTTCAAATGCTAATCACTTGCCAGCCGCTTTGGCCGAGCGGCTGTAGGCTCTTCAGTCCGGAACCACACTGCTGCTACGGTCGCAGGTTCGAATCCTGCCTCGGGCATGCATGTGTGTGATGTCTTTACGTTAGTAAGGTTCAAGCAGTTCTAACAAGGGAATGGTCATACTTGTCATGTCGAAACCTGTGTTGCCTTTTTTACCACTGTGAGTTAACATTGCAAGAAGTCTGTATGCAGAATTTTAGCTGCTGACATGACCTGGAAGTCTGTAAACAATTTTATGAAGTAAGACATTATTGTCGCATGGTTTCCGCGCTTATAACCGCCTCTTGTACAACCCTGACCTCTCTCGCTACGTTATACCAACGCCATCTAGGGACAAGGTGTCGTCAGCTAGGCGCCGCTCTCTTGCCACAGCAGTGAGAGAGCTGATTCCCCCCAGTGAAAGCGATCGTATGATAATTAAACATTCGTTGACAAATATGGCTGATATGTTGTCTACAACATTCTTTCCAAATAGCTATGAAATACACAAATAAATATACGGTTTAGAACACGTCCAATTTTTATTTCTTGTAATTTGCGCAAAAATGCGAAATATTGATACAATGTTCAAAACAAAGGTTTTTTTGTGCACCAAGATCATACAAGCAAAGACGACATATGACAGCCCTGCGAATCACAGACGTTGTTAGATGTCCGTAGACAAAACTGGTCTGGTGTTAGGAATGAATCACGCCTAGTATCAGTATATTTCGAGGAGTGCCACGCGTATTTAATGAAATTCTGAAACCGTGGGGAGAAAATTGATAATGTACTACTTATTGCAACTTGAGAATATTGTCACGGTGGTAGACAGGAAAATGCAGTGATCTGCACACAATAATTTTCTCTGTTAGCTTTCTGTAAAATGCCTTCCACTGACGGAAAAATTCACTGTCTAAAGGTTGAATTACGTTCGTCGTGCCGGGTGGAATCTGAAGTATCTCTACTTCTTTGTCAGGGTGAGCTCGAAATACAGCTTTTAATGAATCAGACCTTTCATGACCTGACCACGAATCTAGAAGGAGGAGAGATTTGTTCCCTCAGAACGGAAGAAAAGCATGACGCATGAAAAGTGTAGCGTTTTCATTTCCCATTTTTTCAGACTTCGATGGGTCTACCACAAGATAGTTTGCGTAGAACATTCTTCTTATGACACGTGGTCCAAAACGTCCAGTTGGTTCTTGAAGACACACATATAGTTTAGGCAGCAATGAACCATCCAGACTAATTATGGGCATTATAGTGTATGAATGGGTGAGTGCAGTTGTGGACTGCGCAATCGCCTCAATATGTTTTTGCCCTTTGCATGACAGTGTTCTTTTCGCACGCATTTCTTTTTGAAAACCTGACTGATCTGCATTGTACACGTACGATTCACTTAAACTAGCGATCTTATTTTTCGCATTCGTAAGAAAAGCTTCTATCATTTCGATTTGTGTCACTTCATTTTCCGACCTGTTTCTCGATACAAATTTTGTTATTTTTCTTGCCACAATTTTACGTGATCTTTTGAAGCGACTAATCCAGCTATGAGAAGCTGTAAATTCTTTAGCGCCTATCTCTTTGGCAATCTCTAACGCCCAATCACGCAAACTTGTATCGCTGACACTAAATGACTGTTGTCTGGCATCGGTAAATAGCTCAAAAAGTCGCGCATTTATCTCCGTCGCAATTTCCAGTCGACTCTTACGTCGTCCAGTGACTTCCTTTTTCCATCTTACAATTCACGTTCAGAACGGACAGCCGGCCGAAGTGGCCGTGCGGTTAAAGGCGCTGCAGTCTGGAATCGCAAGACCACTACGGTCGCAGGTTCGAATCCTGCCTCGGGCATGGATGTTTGTGATGTCCTTAGGTTAGTTAGGTTTAACTAGTTCTAAGTTCTAGGGGACTAATGACCTCAGCAGTTGAGTCCCATAGTGCTCAGAGCCATTTGAACCATTTTTTTGAACGGACAAAGCGATACTTATTTTGAACAGTACTGACACGTAGGCGTTTCTTACCACTTTCGTTCAACCAATACGTCACCGCTCTTTCTTCGTCTGATAAGGTAATTCTAATTGCTGGTGTTACTTTCGGATATAATTGATGATGGTACGTGGCACTATCACTCGAAGAGTCTTCATGAGTGCAACTTTCGTCGGTGTCTTCGCCGTCTGTAGATTAACAGTTTGCAATATGAGTGTTTCAGTTGTTTCTAGCGACATGTCTGCGCCATTTACATGCTCGTCTAGAAGTTTAACAACCATGTCGCACAACACATAGTCTTCACGCGTGTTTTTTGTTGATTGCTTCATTTGGCGTCTGTGGTATATCTCCATAGCAAGCAGCAAAACATTTACAGGGGTCGCCATCACCTGTGAGAGGAGATTGAATGTTCACCGTGAAGTGGTATGCGGAGTACAGATGTACATGTACAGAACATCTTTCACATCTCTAACCAGTTTCAGGACGGTATGTTTCGAAATACATACCAGAAATGGAAAGGACGTGCATGCCACAGAAACGAATATTCTTTTCCCCTCTCCACCAAAACCGTGCAGCGATATTCCTCTTTAATGAACGCCGCGATAAGACGGCCGCACTTCCCGACCATGCGCACAACGCTCGCGACTCGCCACTTCCAGGGGTGGCCAGCCGTCACTACAAGCGCCAAGCAGGAAACACAGCCATGTTCGTGATTTTTTTTAGGTGACTTCCAGTTCATGTCAGCAGCTACAATTTTGCATACGGACCTTTTGCACAGTTAAATAACATTGCTAAAAAAAGCATTACATGTTTCGGCATGACAAGTCTGACCATTCCCTTGTAAGTCTAGGGGACTGATGACCTCAGATGTTAAGTCGCATAGTGCTTGGAGACTTTTTTTTTTTTTTTTTAGCTAATCACTTCTGCAGAAGTTACTGATGTACATGTCCTGTGAATATGAACGTCCTATCTGTTGTGGGTTGGCAGGAGAGCCAACACCGGGTTACTAGAGGAAGCCGAAAGGCACGCGTTTTAGCTCACGCAGGCTGGCGTGAGGTCTGGAACAGGACAAGGAAATTACAATTTAGAAAAAACGGACGTAGCTGGTGGAATACTTAACTTTAATCCATAAATGGTGAACGTCGGTCTTGCCGGTACATTATTACAGTATCAATAGTAACTGGTACTGGCGCCTTGCTAGGTCGTAGCAGATGACGTAACTGAAGGCTATGCTAACTATCGTCTCGGCAAATGAGAGCGTATTTTGTCAGTGAACCATCGCTAGCAAAGTCGGTTGTACAACAGGGGCGAGTGCTAGGAAGTCTCTCTAGACCTGCCGTGTGGCGGCGCTCGGTCTGCAATCACTGATAGTGGCGACACGCGGGTCCGACGTATACTAACGGACCGCGGCCGATTTAAAGGCTACCACCTAGCAAGTGTGATGTCTGGCGGTGACACCACACTATCTCTGGTCGTTCAAGGAGTTCTGTTTTTTTTCTGAAAATGAGTGTATTTCATGCCGAAGCCAAAGCAACCTGAGGAGAAAAATAAATAAGTCTCTCCCTTTTCCGGAATCACATAACTATGCGAGCACGTTGGGAAGCAGACACAGGGACGTAATTAAGGTTTGGATCGGTCTCGGAAGAGTGTTCGGACTGCCGAAGTACTTAAGGCGACAGCTCGCGGCCATCTGGAATTCCAGGTTTGAGTCCCGGTACGGTAGAAATTTTCATATTTTTCCAGTAAAGTGTGTAGCTGTTGTGGTGCCGTATTTGCACTTTGAGAATACATTTCATGATTTAGTACAGTTGTCGATTATGTGCAGTGTCTGTTCCTCTGGATATGAATGCTTTTCCGAAAGAACATCACATGGAACTATACAGACACTGTGAATTACAGACACTGCACTAATGTACACTGAGGTGACGAAAGTCATCGGATGGCGATATGCACATATACAGGTGGCGGCAGTATCACGAACACAAGGCATGAATGGGCAGTGCATTGGTGGAGCTGTCATTTGTACACACGCGATTCATTTGAAAATGCTCCCGACGTGATAATGGCCGCAGACGGGAATTAACAGACTTTGAACGCGGAGTGGTAATTGGAGCTCGACGCATGGGACATTCCATTTCGTAAATCGTTAGGAAATTCAATATTCCGCGACCTACACTGTCAAGAATGTGCCGAGAATATCAAATTTCAGACATTGCCTCTCATCACGGACGACGCTGTGGCCGATGGCCTTCACTTAACGACAGGGAGCAGAATAGAGCTATCAGTGTTAACAGATAATCAACGCTGCTTGGAATAAACGCAGAAATCAATGTGGGAAGTACGATGAACCTATCCGTCAGGACGGCGCGGCGAGATTTGGTGTTAATGAGCTGTGGCAGCAGACGACCGACGCGAGAGCTTTTGCTAACAGCACTACATCGCCTACAGTGCCTCTCCTGAGTTGGTGAGTGTATCGGTTGGACGCTAGACGACTTGAAAGCGGTGGCCTGCTCAGATGAGTCCCGATTTCAGTTGATAAGAGCTGATAGTAGGGGTCGAGCGTGGTGCAGACCACACAAAGCCATGGACACAAGTTGTCAACAAGGCACTGTGCAAACTGGTGGTGACTCGATAATTCTGCAGTCTGTGCTTACTTGTAGTGGGCGGCGTTCTCTGTTCCAACTGAACCGATCATTAAGCGGAAATAGTTATGATCGGTTACTTGAAGACCATTAGCAGACCTTCGTGTGCTTCATGTTCGTAAAGAACGATGGAATTTTTGTGGATGACAATGCGTCATGTCACCAGGGCACAGTTGACCGCGATTAGTTTGAAGAACATTCTGGATAATTCGAGCGAATGATTTGGGCACCCAGATCGCCCTGCGTCAATCCAATCGAAAATTCATGAGGCATAATGAGTGGCCAGCTCGCGTGCAACATCTTACACCAGCCACATTTTCGCAATTACGGACGCCTATAGAGGCAGCATGCTCAATATTTCTGCAGGAGACTCCCAACGACTTGTTGAATTGCTGAACTACACCGAGCAAGAGGAGGTCCTACACGATATTAGGAGGTGCCCCATGACTTTTGTCACCCCAGTGTATTTCGAAATTATTACTGAGCGACAGGGGCAGTATTGGCCTGTTATTTCTACCTCGGATCATCTTGCTTTAGGATTCATATTTGAGAAAATACCTCAGAGAGACCAGGTGGTGTCAGCAGGGGCGAACGGCGTGGCCCGCGGCGCGCGCACCCTTGTGTAAACGCAACGGGTTGTCCGCACTCTAGTTCCGTTCGCCTTTGCCGACGACACAGCCGCCCACCGCGGTTCAATGTGGCGGGGTGAGGCGGCTCAGAGCCAGGAACTGGGCAGTTGGTAGCCGTGTTGAGCGGGGCAGAGCCCGGAGACTCCACAGTGACTCGAACACCAGCTCCAGTTATCTTCTCTTTGGTCCACCACGTGTCCCTTGTTGTCCAGCATTGAAACGACTTATCCCAAGTGGCTCGATTTCGACCATAAGTATCGTACAGTCACATGATTTTAAGACTTGTTCTACATTGCTTAGGAGTCTTACACATACATACACACACACCGCCTTTCGGCCGACCAAGAGAGATCAGAAATGAGCTCCGTATACTGCGTCTAAAGTCGTCAGTGATGTCTGTGACGTCATCTCCGAAATCGCCGTCTCCGTCTGCTCGTAGACTCGACCCGCGAGTTTCCGCCGCTACCCACTCGCCTGCCATTACGTCTGTTGGCGGGTACAACTGGACTCGACTCTTTCAGAAAGGAGTGCGAGTACGCGAAATCGCAAGTATCACCGCGGACACGCAGCCTTCCCGGTACGTACATACGCAACCGACTTGAAACAAATTTCCGCCATTAAATTGTAAATTACTATTCATTTGTGTAACACAGTCACTATTTCGGCATTATAGTCATTCCCAAGACTAAGCTGAAACGTCACAAAACGTCCAACTTGCCTAAATGACAAAAGCAACTTATATAGCAGTATAACGACTTATTGGTGAGCAATGAATATTGATCTGTTTATACATACATTTATACAGCCGTAACTTATTCGGAGACTGCTGTAAATTTATTTTAGTAATTAATATCCGTTGAGGGAACGTCTAACTATTACGTTGACATATACACACTTTCGAGGCTTTATCCAGTATGTAAGGACAAGAAAACATGAGATGAAAACGGAGTGCAATTTCTAAATGGTGAATAACTCTTGAAATAAATTATAGAAACGAATGTATAGCTACACAACTCGCTGTTAGCCCATAAACGCGAGCTGCTATCAGCAAATGAATAAAGAAACAGCGCGTTTTTTTGTAACAGGGATATAAGTGTGTCTTTGTTGTGTGCCCCGTTTTCTTTTGACGTAACACATACGTTTCCTCACGACAGAAGTGGAATAACGAAGAATACAACACTGTTTGTATTGGACGTGGTTTGTATGTTTTTCGTTCGAAGCGTGGACTGTAGTGTGAAACTCATTCCAAGCATTGCTCATCCTCTAATGGAACACATATGTAATGGTTTACTTTGCATCATTTAATCTTCCTCTTACACCTTACACAGTCTCAACAAAACACACCTTCTTTAAAGGCCATCTAATCTCGAGAATCGGTCATTTCGCCTTGTCAGTGCTTCTTTACAGCAGACCTACTAAGGAGACTGCCTACACGACGCTTTAGAATACTGCTGCGCGGTTTGGGATCCTTACCAGATAGGACTGACGGAGTACATCGAAAAAGTTCAAAGAAAGGCAGCACGTTTTGTATTATCTCGAAATATGGGAGAGAGCGTCACAGAAATGATACAGGATTTGAGCTGGAAATCGTTAAAAGAAAGGCGTTTTTATTTGCGACGGAATCTTTTCACGAAATTTCAATCACCAACTTTCTCCTCCGAATTCGAAAATATTTTGTTGTCACCGACCTACATTGGGAGGAACGATCACCACTATAAAATAAAGGAAATCAGAGCTCGTACGGAAAGATATAGGTATTCACTCTTTCCGCGCGCTATACGAGATTGGAATAATAGAGAATTGTGAAGGTGGTTCGATGAACCCTCTGCCAGGCACTTAAATGTGATTTGCAGAGTATCAATGTAGATGTAGATGTACTCATCTTCTGTACTAACAATAAGTCACCGCCGGCCGGTGTGGCCGTGCGGTTCTAGGCGCTTCAGTCTGGAACCGCGTGACCGATACGGTCGCAGGTTCGAATCCTGCCTCGGGCATGGATGTGTGTGATGTCCTTAGGTTAGTTAGGTTTCAGTAGTTCTAAGTTCTAGGGGACTAATGACCTCAGCAGTTGAGTCCCATAGTGCTCAGAGCCTTTTTAACCAGCCAATAAGTCACCACTACCCTCGCTTCTAATTACAACTTGCGTCTACCACAATACACAAGAAGAGAGAGAGTGTCACTGCGAAGGATGCAAAATCCCTCGCGGGCCTACGCATTGCTTAATAAAGCACCAGCACATCTTCATAGGTTTTACAACAATAATTCCTCCTTTGTACATGGCGGTCTAGATGCACCCAATAGAGAAACGACACCTGTGATTGGACAAAAGCAGATCCATCAAAAAATTCAACAGCTTAATTTTCATGACTGTCATGCTAAGATAAGTCAAGTTGATTCTCAGGCAACACTTGGAGATGGTGTTGTTGTCCAGGTAACAGGTGAACTGTCAAACAGTGGTCAACCAATGCGACGTTTTACTCAAACTTTTGTTCTAGCGGCACAGGCACCAAGGCAGTATTATGTTCACAATGACATATTTCGCTATCGGGACATGATACTAAGTGATGAAGAAGTCGAACAGGATTCAGGTAGATCAGAAGCTGAAGAAGATGCTGAATCAGAACTTCATCCCGCCCCAGAAGTGATACAGCCGAGAGTACAGCAACAGCCTGTGTCGCAGGCTGTGGCTTACTACAGTAGTACTGGTCCAATACCTACCCCTGTGCCACCAACCAACACTACAATGGCACACAACAATGCAAACTAGCCACAGGCTGCGCACAGCACAGCCAGTGATTCTCACACAGAGCTCTACGTGGCGTTACCAATAAGAAAACCTAAACAGCCTACTTACACAAGAAAATGTGAAGGCATTTCTTGGCAGATATAAGCAAATATATATATTTACCTAAAAAGATAATACCGGCGGCGACGCACATTCTGTTTCGAGCAGACTGCACATCTACGCCATAGTCTGCGTTTCTTGGACTGGTCACTCGGAGTGACATGAGGAAAGTGCCTCCCAGTAAAGCGAAGAGGATTCTCGTCATCAGAGGGTCTTCCTTTAGTATCTCTTCTCCGTTCTGTAGCAAATTTTCCCACAATTTCTCGTACCAGACTGGCCGCGGTGCAGCGTTATTTTTTCGGCGCGGCGCTCCATCGCGTCATCGTCGGCGGCCTTTGGAGTTTGCGCCCCCTTCCTCTTGCGCCCCTGGCGGGGGCCACTCCTGCCAACCCCTGGGTACACCCCTGGATGGGACTAGGGCGGGGGCCAGCCTGGTATGACGAGAGAAGGAGTAGGAGGCGTGGAAAGGGTGGGGTGTGAATCCTGATATGGGGTAAGGTAAGGAACTAAAGAGTGAGAGTTGATAGAATGGATGCATGGCCTTTATTATCTCGGAGATCAAGCTATTGAAGATTCGTTAAGAGAGAGTGTGGAGTGTGAGTGGGTCTGGGGTTTCAGTATAATTCAAGAACAACTTTGAAAACGAATCACAGCATCATGTCCCAAGCTATGATTAGGTGTTATTAGCAAAGTGCAGCTGTGATATCTGTTCAGACTGTTGGAGACCACAGGTGTGCTGGTGCTGGTGTTGACCAGGCGTCGACGGTGTTCTGCACGAGCCTGTGGTCGGTGGCGCCGCTGCTGGGGGCCTCGTCGGGAGCGCGGGACTTCCCCGTACCCGTGTGGCTGCCGCTGGACATGCGCGCCACGCCCACCTACCACATCGTCTACCTCGTCCAGGTCTTCTGCATCTGGGCCGTCGTCCAGGGAACCGTCTTCCTAGACACGTCCTTCCAGATCCTGATGCTGCAGTTGGCTGCCGAACTGGAGGTCCTCAACGATAACGTAGCTGCCATCTACAACCGGGAAGTGGGCCCATCCGAAGTAAGGCAAGCGGAGGACGGCAAAATCGACGTGTCGCCGCAGAGGAAAAAGGACGAAGCCAGTGGTAGACTCGGATACATTGAACTTCACACAGATACAGCAGAGGATGAAATGTACAGTCATCTCGTCAGCAATATAAAGCACCACCAAACAGTAATAGGGTGAGTAAAGTTTTCTCTACTTCCGCTATTGTGATATTCCCATACTGACACTCAATCATCAGAATATAAAGTTCTTGCATAACTTATACGTGTTTCTCAGTTATTCGAAATGTTTGACTGCCACACAGATTGACGGAAAGATATTAAAAGGTATCGTCCGCTGCCGGGTGCACCTTTGTCTTCAGCGTCAACCAATTCCAAAAATCGGTTCATACACAAACACATTTACAGAGTTTCAAATCCAAAACTTAGAGGCATTTCTGTACTTTTCTTTTCGGTATTCATCAATCTTAACTTTATCCTTAACGGCAGTGAAAGTGTTTCCCTTCAACAGCGATATAACGTCATGGTAATTTAGCTATTTCCTAAAAAAAAACTCAACTTTGGGGTCGCAAAACTTTTATTTATATCCAGTTCCAATCCTGGGTATGGGTTCATATCGGCTACTGAGAAAAATCAGTTTGTCCAAGAGTATAGTTATGCTAATGAGTTAACGCAATTTGTTGTCACAAACAATTTCCTTATTTTTCTGTTATTTGTTTTACACTAAAAATTTTCTCGCTGGAAGATCGCCCTTCCTTTCTCTTTCTTCCTTAGTAAAAATAGCTTCTGAGATATTTCGAAATATGTCATTAGTTATTATTAATTACCATCGATTGTAATGTTAAATCTTCAACCGAAAATTGCAATTTTCTTCGTTACTACAAAACTGCTGTCAACATCCCAGTAACCTTACTACCATTTACTTTAGTCACTCACACATACACTATGCGATCAAAAGTATCCGGACACCTGGCTAAAAATGACTTACAAGTAAGGGGTAGTCACTCACACATACACTATATGATCAAGAGCATCCGAACACCTGGTTGAAAATGACTTACAAGTAAGGGGTAGAAAGAGAGCTAATGTGTTCGTTGCGAAACCAAACAACTGTTAGGAACTAGTTCCGTACGATGTACAGTTAAGTATCTGTAAACTGTCGCTTTTAGTGGTTATACGTACTGAAATTTGCAAACTAAAATTTCAAGGAAAGCTTCTACTTATATATCCAGATACACTACAATGTACTGAAATATACTGGTTTAGGTGCTCTAGAACATTTTCTCAGCATATCGGAGATCTTTTTTGGGCAGGAACATGGACTTCCTTGGCTCAAGACAATAAGAGCAATCTTAGCACTCCGTCTTCAGGCCATAAATGGCCCATGGCGACCATCCGACCGCCGCGTCATCCTCAGCTGAGGATGCGGATAGGAGGGGCGTGTGGTCAGCACACCGAAGAGCAATCTTAACATGTGAAAAAGTCGTGAGAAGTTTTTGCCTAATTGAAATTTATCTTTCAAGCGGATACCAGACATGATCAGTAGGATTTAAGTACGATGAGCATGCTGATTTGACGTTACAAAGATCGCTTCATTTACTGGCACGGTGTCATTTAACAGTCATCTAGCGGGAGAACCGTTTTCGTCCATGTAAAGGAAAAATTCACCAATGACATCAGTGTAAGTGAGAACTAAACCTTACGAAATCTCCCCTCTGTCCTTTTGAGCCGTCAAAGAATAATTTTGACGGATCCAGAGGTCCTTATGCTTTCCAGTACCGATGCTTGCTCGTCAATCACCTTAATAATAGGATGATCGAAACAAGATGTGTGCGGTTGTTTCACGTTGCACCCTTTCTCCAAAAACCAGACTCCACTTTAAATCACAACTCATCAGAAAATAAATCACATTTGCTTGCTGTGTGCCCTAGCCACGAAATTATTCTGCCCTGTGGTTTCAGACACTAACGTGCCGCGGTACTCTTGAAACACACACCAATATCCTCCGAGCTTCTAATCTGAATTTCTGTATCATTTCTTTGACTGAAAGGTTTGACACTTGATTTTGTTTCTATAGCCAGTCCAAAGGACAGTTGTCATAATAACGATCATCTTTAACTGGAGTTACTCGCGGACTACCCGCTTCTGATCTTCTCGGAATAACTCAGCCGGTTGGAAGTGAGCCCACAGTCATGAAATCACAGTGTCTCTAATCCCATTTTCTTGCTCACACATTACAGATCCTTACGAAGGAAAAAACACCAAACAGCCGTATGTTTTCAGAAGTTGTTATTTTATCCACGCGACCAGTTTCGGCATCTCATTAATGTCATCTTCAAGTCCTACGCATTCCCTGTATGGGGAATCAGATACATCGATGCTTTCATAACCGGAGCGGTCAATAGCTGGATTTTGTGAATTTTTTGAGGGAGTGTGTACTCCACAAACGGCTCCTGTTATAGACACATCGACAAATCTGTTTGTCTATATATGGAGTGCATAGGGAACCTGAAGATGACATGAATAAGCAGCTGAAACTGGTCGTGTAAATCAAATGACAACTTCTGAAATATACGGCTGTTTGGTGATTTTTCTTTGGTAAATATCTGACCTCCCGCTGTCCCGTATCCACTATGAATCAACAGATATTATAGATCGGAAAATCACGTCGTATCGTAGCGAACACTAGAACTGAAACTTCCTGGCAGATTAAAACTGTGTGCCCGACCGAGACTCGAACTCTCCGCTGCAGAGTGAAAATCTCATTCTGGAAACATCCCCCAGGCTGTGGCTAAGCCATGTCTCCGCTATATCCTTTCTTTCAGGAGTGCTAGTTCTGCAAGGTTCGCAGGAGAGCTTCTGTAAAGTTTGGAAGGTAGGAGACGAGATACTGGCAGAAGTAAAGCTGTGAGTACCGGGCGTGAGTCGTGCTTCGGTAGCTCAGTTGGTAGAGCACTTGCCCGCGAAAGGCAAAGGTCCCGAGTTCGAGTCTCGGTCGGGCACACAGTTTTAATCTGCCAGGAAGTTTCATATCAGCGCACACGCCGCTGCAGAGTGAAAATCTCATACTGGAACTGAACTTCGGCAAAAGCTGGGGCTCCACAACTTCAATAATGTTCGTCGTATCACTCACCTTCCTGCTCTATGAATTTACCTGTTCGGAACGGCCTTATTTTCGGTCCCTGTAGAAATTCGGAGTGGTTGTACTTCAAGTAGTCCTAGATACAGATCTTCTCAGGATGTGCCAGGACCTCTTGACTGATTCCCTCTTTCTGTTTTCCTGAATGTACTACCATTTCTAAAGGAATCTAGGTACAAGGATCCAAGAAACACAGACATACGTCATTGGTGTGGAAATGTTCGAACGTATTGTACATTCTTACCTGTATACAGCCACATTCTAGATAAATGACAATAATTCTTCTCCTGATCCATCGGCTGGTGCTTGTAGTTACAAGTGACCATTCCACAACGATTTTCACGCTAACAAAGGACTGTTGTTAAAAATCATATTACCTTAGCCTATTTCGTGCACAGGATAGTCAGAAACAGTCTGAAAGTTTATAAAGGTGTTGCACGGCAGATTGTGCTGGGGAATAACTTTTAAGAAAGAAGTTCTGTTAAGTCGCGCCGCTTCCAAGTAATCAGCATTGATGTTAGCCAGTCAGACTGTTGCGGGCGAAAATTCAAGCGACCCGTTACATACGCTGTTGTCAGATGTGTTCTTCGTTTGCTTTCCTAAAACTGAACAAGAGAGCTATACAGGAACTGGACATCTGTCGGTAGTAAGAATAGAACCCAAGCCAAAAGCTGAGCAGTCTCGTACGTTACTGTCTAACACTAGCTGTATCTGGCGAACCGGTTCAATTTGCTCTCGCAACGGCCTGATTGGCAAACTTCAACGCTAATTAACTCGGGAACGGCGCAATGTGCCGATTTTTTCATAAACAACTGTTTCTCAGTGCAGCCTACCCGGCAGCACCTTACAAGCGTTTCATATTGTGACCACGATTTATACTCAGAATGATTGATTCGTGCGTTCATAGTCCCCACAAGAATACACTGATATCTAGGAATGGAAACAGTTCTGCCACGTCACGAGGGAACAAAACCTCGGCGCGCAGAACTCAATGTCATGTTTCCTGTTACGTGTTGCCTTTTTCTTTTTTTAAGTAATGGATGAAGTGAGATGCTACTCAATAATTCATGCTTTCAGTTGTCTAAGCCAGTTGGAAACCGTGATGAGTCACTCAACGCTGATACTCCTGTCATCCAATATGGTCTGCATCTGCTTACACATCTTCGTGACAGCAGTGGTAAGTACTAGGAAAAATTCTTAAATTTGGTGGTAGAAAGAGAGAGCTATGCACAATTTACTGAGTGTATTAAGTATCCAGTGTTCGCATTCCATTTTCTAGATTGTAATCTCTTCATAACTAATTACAGGAAAAACTGGTTTTTTTCATTTAATTTTAACAAAAATAGCTTCACTTTCATGTGTCAGGAAGGAACATTGTTACAATGAAATGCATTCCATGAAAACTGTCACAGAAATCTGTACGCAATAGATCGTTGCATATCAAGTTTCGAACTCATTGGAAAGAAACAAATATGAACGAAACCCACGCTACTCAGTTTTACTAGCGCATTATTGTCGACATCGTAGCACTCTGTATTCAGCAAAAAGTTCGAAAATGGTTTCACTATTTGCATTGATCGGCACCATGGTTTATTCTTTTCAAATACGATTTTATAGAAGATCTAAACATACTATGTAGCACCAGTTAAAACCACTTTAAAGCACTGTTATTTTTTATTCTTTTTTTCACGCTTTTACCACAACAGCAACTAATCTGAAGATGAAGACTTTGAGTGAAAGGGAAATACATAAGATCATTTTTTTCTAATTGGCAATTTTTGTAAACATATTTCGAAATATTTTTCGGTGGTCTTGCAAAAAAGGAGTAACGGAGTGCTAGGGAGTTCTGGTCAACTTGAACAAAGCGTTACTACATCCCGGACGTGATCGCCATATTGTCGTCCACGTGTGAGAGAACACTGCACCAGAGAATAAAATGGCTGCTCACCTGTTTATTTGAATGATATAAAGTGCTAAGAAATATTGAACCAGCAGACATTGGAGAAAGGCCTATTTACTCGTGCAGAACAGTTTACTACCATGGAATCGGCTTTGAATGAATCGTTTAATAATATGTTGATTTCCACTGCACAAAACTCGTTTAAATATTTCAAATAATACACATATATACAGTATATATCAATAATAGAACAACCACGTAACGAGTTACTTTCCCCTCTTCATTTAGCGGACGGACTAACGAAGCCTACCACGCTCTTCTCAACAATATGCAGAACATAAATAATGAGGTGATCATTCACTGTCTAGCCACCTTACGAGTTGTTTTCAACTAGAGATACTCCCCCCACGTATTTGTCTTTTATCCCTTCCGCCGTCACAAATCAATTCCTTTTTAGCGTAGGGTTAATTTTCACAAAGAGAAGAACAAATCGCACGGTGCCAAATTAAGTGAGTGTTGTTATTGTTCAAGAACTGTAATGATTGTACCAGCCCAAAGTTATTTCGCTGATAAATCAGTGTGGGTGAGGGCACTGTTGTGCAAGTTTCTTTCTCACACATCCGCGCATTTTTCTAAAACATCTTTACAATATCTTCAACTTTTGTAGTCCTGTCTTCCTCAGTTGCGTGTAATATCACGGCATATTGATAATTTTTACTTATGGACCGTCAGAAACAATAGAAATCATAGAACAAAACCTCTCATCCCACAGCAACCTCACCACAGCCGCAGTAAAAGAAATAACAGATATGCTCAGACTGACAACTGAACAAAACTACTTTCAGTTTTAGAAAGAATATATCTTCAAAGTGATGGACTGCCCATGGGATCCCCAATATCAGTAACACTAGCAAACATTTTCAGCAGTCACCTAGAAAATCAGATATTTGAAAAGATAACCACTAATGAAAGTTTCAAAATCATATATTAGTACAGATACGTGGATGACATTATTTGTCTGGTAGATGAGCCAAGTGAAAAAATAGATGAACGCCATTCGGAAATAAACAAAGCTCATCAGAACATAAAATTCACACTTGAAAAAGAAAAAGAAAATCAAATAAATTTTCTTGACATTACAATAAAAAAGAAATGGAAAACATACATTTAACATCTTTAGAAAACCAACAGCCACAGACAGAATAATACATTCTACATCCAACCACCCCCACAGCCAGAAACTTGCAGCACTAAGACACATGTTACATAGATTAAACAGAGTTCCACTCAGCAAGAGAAACTATGAACAAGAAATGAGTACAATCATACAAATAGCTAGGAACAACGGGTATGACACACATGTGGTACACAGGCTCAATCAAAAAATAAAAACACAAATACAAAACAAACACAACATTTCCAGAATACAAAAGAACTCACAAACTGAAAACTTACAAACACACTCAGCAAACACACACAATGACAACACCACACAGAAAAGAACCAGATGGTACACCATGACCTACACACATAAACTAACACACAGAGTTGCAAACATCCTAAAGAAACAGGGCTTCAAAATAGCATATAAGCCTGGACAAACCCTCCAATCCCACCTAAGCCAGCCGGCTGCCAAGAGGTACAAATTCCAACAATCAGGAATATATAAACTTGAATGTCAAAGTTGTGATGTAGTATACATAGGCATGACATGCAGGAATTTTGAAACAAGATACAAAGAACATAACAGATGTTGGAAGTATGAAACAAACCATTCCACATTTGCAGAGCATTTAAAACACCATAACCATCATCCTACAAACATGGAACAAGAAATCAAAATAATGAGAATAAGCAACCATGAAAAACATCTTACACAAATGCAAGAAAACTTCCACATCCAGCAAGCCATAGCAGAAAACAAACATGTGATAAATGAACAAACACACTTCAGCACAGGCTCCCTACCACACTTAACAAAGGAAATGATAACATAAAACAAAAAAAAACTCTTCCCCACAGCATCTGGACACACACACACACACACACACACACACACACACACACACACACACACAGACAGCCCACACAAAAAAATTATACCACACCAAAATACACACACACACAAGCAGAGCCATATATATATATATATATATATATATATATATATATATAGAGAGAGAGAGAGAGAGAGAGAGGGTGTTACAGAAACGTACGGCCAAACTTTCAGGAAACATTCCTCACACACAAAGAACGAAAATATGTTATGTGGACATGTGTCCGGAAACGCGTACTTTCCATGTTAAAGCTCATTTTATTACTTCTCTTCAAATCACATTAATCATAGAATGGAAACACACAGCAACAGAACGTCCAAGCGTGACTTCAAACACTTTGTTACAGGAAATGTTCAAACTGTCCTCCGTTAGCGAGGATACATGCATCCACCCTCCGTCGCATGGAATCCCTGATGCAATGATGCAGCCCTGGAGAATGGCGTATTGTATCACAGCCGTCCACAATACGAGCACGAAGAGTCTCTACATTTGGTACCGGGGTTGCGTAAACAAGAGCTTTCAAATGCCCCCATAAATGAAAGTCAAGAGGGTTGAGGTCAGGAGAGCGTGGAGGCCATGGAATTGGTCCGCCTCTACCAATCCATCTGTTACCGAATCTGTTGTTGAGAAGCGTACAAACACTTCGACTGAAATGTGCAGAAGCTCTATCGTGCATGAACCACATGTTGTGTCGTACTTATAAAGGGACATGTTCTAGCAGCACAGGTAGAGTATCCCGTATGATATCATGATAACGTGCTCCATTGAGCGTAGGTGGAAGAACATGGGGCCCAATCAAGACATCGCCAACAATGCCTGCCCAAACGTTCACAGAAAATCTGTGTTGGTGACGTGATTGCACAATTGCGTGCGGATTCTCGTCAGCCCACACATGTTGATTGTGAAAATTTACAATTTGATCACGTTGGAATGAAGCCTCATCCGTAAAGAGATCATTTGCACTGAAATGAGGATTGACACATTGTTGGATGAACCATTCGCAGAAGTGTACCCGTGGAGGCCAATCAGCTGCTGATAGTGCCTGCACACGCTGTACATTGTACGGAAACAACTAGTTCTCCCGTAGCACTCTCCATACAGTGACGTGGTCAACGTTACCTTGTACAGCAGTAAGTTCTCTGACGCTGACATTAGGGTTATCGTCAACTGCACGAAGAATTGCCTCGTCCATTGCAGGTGTCCTCGTCGTTCTAGGTCTTCCCCAGTCGCGAGTCATAGGATGGAATGTTCCGTGCTCCCTAAGACGCCGATCAATTGCTTCGAACGTCTTCCTGTCGGGACACCTTCGTTCTGGAAATCTGTCTCGATACAAACGTACCGCGCCACGGCTATTGCCCCGTGCTAATCCATACATCAAATGGGCATCCGCCAACTCTGCATTTGTAAACATTGCACTGACTGCAAAACTACGTTCGTGATGAACACTAACCCGTTGATGCTACGTACTGATGTTCTTGATGCTAGTACTGTAGAGCAATGAGTCGCATGTCAACACAAGCACCGAAGTCAACATTACCTTCCTTCAATTAGGCCAACTGGCGGTGAGTCGAGGAAGTACAGTACATACTGACGAAACTAAAATGAGCTCTAACATGGAAATTAAGCGTTTCCGGACTCATGTCCACATAACATCATTTCTTTATTTGTGTGTGAGGAATGTTTCCTGAAAGTTTGGCCGTACCTTTTTGTAAAACGCTGTATGCCAAAACACAAACACACACACACACACACACACACACACACACACACACATACAGAAACGCACACACAAATGCATACACGAACAGATCACAGATACTTCAATAATTACACTCGAAAGTTTGGCAATAACATTCGTTCTTTGGCAAAAACATTTGACAGTCGGCAACAGAAACCAAAACATTGCATTGAAACAAGCGTTCAGTTCATAGTGCTGTGGCATGTGGGAAAAAAACCGCAAATTGGCATTCATAAGAAGAAGAACAACACCAAAAATGCAACAGGAGCGTTATATGTAAGAAATTGTCCACGCAACCTGTAAGTACAGTTCAAAACATTACTACTTAATAGGAAATAGGGTTTACCACCAGAACTGTTTATAACCTATAGGCACAGTGACAAAAATGTAAATTAAATAGCTGACATATGTATATTCCAAGCCACTGATGATGTCTTGCAGAAAATAAAGGCGAAACGCGTATGGCACTAAAATTTTGTTTTATTCAGTTGCTGTCAGACGGTCCATAAGTAAAAATGATCAATCTTTAGTTAACTGTGTGACCATTGCTACTCAGTTGACATCACTCAAATTACGTAATGGAATATGGGTTACGGACCAGGTGCGGAGACAATGATCGCTCCTGGGAAGGGGTGGGGATGGAAGAGATAGAACAGTTTGTTACTCCCCGACATCCCATCCCAAATATAACTTGACTTCAACCCCATTTTAACGTGCCTTGGATTTTAATAATTAAAATTACAGTAAAATATATGAAATTTTTAATATGATAACAATAATTTGTTGACCTCATTGCTCATAACATAGCTTTAGCGTTACTTCCAAGGAATTGTAATATAGAGAAAAACATCATTTGAAAATCATTTGACAAAAAATTTTATAAGTACATTCTCATGCGTTTGATTTAAGAGTTTTAAGGGCAGACAAATGAAAACGGAACAGACTGAAAGAAAGTAAGTGGAGTGTTTATTATTTCAAAAGCAATCGGCATGACTGTTGATACATTTATCACACTGTGAAGTAAGACGGTCAATGCCTTAGTGGAAAAACATTTTGCTGTTGTCTATGGAACCATGTTTGTATTTCTTGCTGAGAAGTTCTTACACATCCTCCGTACAATCCCGATCACTTCCCATGCGATTTCCATATTTATAGAGCCCTGTAAGAGATTCGCGGCCGTCGATTTGCTTTGGACGAAGAAATGCACGACTGTATACAAACATGGTACCGTACACAACAGCAAATGTTTTTCCATTAAGGAAAACAAAAAGAAATTTATGGTAAGTTCCTATGGGACCAAACTGCTAGGGTCATCGGTCCCTAGGCTTACACACTATTTAATCTAACTTAAACTAACTTACACTAAGGACAACACACACACCCATGCCCTCCGACTGGGGTACCCGCGCGAACCGTGGCAAGGCGCCCTAAACCGCACGGCTACCTCGCGCGGGTTCCATTAAGGTATTGACCGTTTTGTAGTGGGGCAAATATATTAAAAGATATGGCGATTACTTTTGAAATAATAAAGAGTTTACTAACTTTTCTCCAAAAGCTGACTGAGAAATTTGTTTACTGATATATGTCAAAATGTAAATGTTTTTAGGAAAATGATCGCGACCTCCAACTTGGATCCGCACCTCCTTCGCACGTGAGATCTAAGAGGCGTCGAAATAATGTGACTCGATAGTGTCTTAAACTAACTTACACTAAGGACAACACACACACCCATGCCCTCCGACTGGAGTACCCGCGCGAACCGTGGCAAGGCGCCCTAAACCGCATGGGTGTGTGTGTGTTGTCCTATAATTATTTGTAAAATTTCTCCACAGCACGGTTTTCATTCTAATGGAAATCTTTTTCTGTTTTTTAACATTTATGAAAGATTTAAGACTAAAAGATAATTTCAGCTGTTGCAGGATGAAATTCAGTTTGACAAGACTTTCAAGATGATGTGTGCGTTTGCAATCTACACGTACCAGACTGGGCTCTTCTGCTTAATTGGACAGACCATAATCGACCAGGTAGGTAACGAAGTTCATCATGACAGATTTATACCTGGACACAAAGTTGAAGAAACTTCAGAACTTGTCTAATTTTTTGCTCATATTCCGTAGATCAGGTATTAGAACCAAAGGAGAGGACCGTTACACTAGTACCGAGCAAGTAATTGGTCCAATCTTGTTCAATGGTTTGTTGTTGTATTCGGCTGAAGTGGTGTATGGAAACTTCAGAAAGGCTCAAAGTTATTCAGTCTCAACTGGTATCGTGCGTAATTATTTCCTCTGTGCATTTAACACTACACTCGTAATCAGAGCAAGTATACGATGGTCTGCATGATAATTGAAATCTCCTATACCAGCAAATGAATTTTGCATGTCGCTGAAGGAGCTAAGGCTGCAGAGATCCAACATTAGGATTAGCTTTGATGTCGTCTCACATTTCAGTCGACTCCCCTTGGAAGAGTCCATAAAACTAATCAACTAGAAGTTCAGCCCTGAGCTGATGCAGCTTTATAAACACGTTCTGACATCGACCTATTTGATTTTCAATGGACAATACTATGAGCAGACTGATGGCGTAGCCATGGGAAAATTTGTTCATGGTGTAGTTCCAGGACTGAGCACTAGAAACCTGTTTGTTTTCTTCGCTACGTCGACGACGCCTTTGTCATCTGGCCACAAGGACCCAAAAAACTATAGAAATTCTTGGAACATCTGAATTCCGCCAATGAAAACAGCCAGTTTACCAAGGAAATAGAACAAATGGCAAACCACCGACAAATATTGGGACTCCATTTTCAAAGAAGCGATTGAATTCTGTGTGGCTGACAATTCAGTCAGAAGCGACACAGGCTTCTAACTGAGCAAGGCGTGCGGGCCAGTAGTAAGCTCTATCAAAGTAGAACGCGACATCTGGACGCGAGATGCGACAGGGTGGCGGGAGGAAGGCAACTGAGACTCCACCCACCCATCACCACAGCTGCACGCCCCCCTCCCCCCGCCACCACCGTCACCACCACTGTCGAAAGTCACAGTAGTAAGCAGCGATTTGCAGTCACTTTATTTGACAGTCACAGAAAGTACATATATCAAAATAGTTTACATGTTATGTATTACAAAGAGTATTACTGATCAGAGATACAAACTTCCCGATGGCTTCAATTCCCAACATCCTCCCCACCCTGATCAACCTCTTGTGCGGGGGTGGAGGGGTTGAGGGGGGGGGGCGGGTGACCAGCTATCTGCTGTGCTTCCGGTGTGTGCAATATTATCGTCCTTATTTTATTGTCTCTTCCCTTACACATCTTTCTATTTTCTCTTTCCTCCACATGTGTCTTGGTCATCTATCCTCTTGAATCAAAGCCAGATCACCAGGATGGAAGTCAATACATCTTGCAGATGTGCCCCTAACTCCGTGGAAGCTCCTAAGTTACATGATATACTCCTTGGTCCATCTTTCCCAAAAGTCTTCTGCCACTTTTTGCAGTAGTTTAAACTATTTGATTAGATCGTGTGTGACGGCAGGTTGTGGTCCAGTGGACACATGTAACAGGTCTTCACCAACCAGAAAGTGTGCTGGTATCAGAGGTTCTGCGTCGTCTCCTGAAGAGATTGGTCTTGAGTTCACTGCAGCTTCAATGCTAACGAAGATTGTATAGAGTTACTCTGCAGTTAGACTTGATCGTGCCTACACTTTCCGTAAGCGTCGCTTAACGGTGCCCACTATCCTCTTCCACCATCCTCCCCACCAAGATGCCCATGGTGCAATGAAAGTGTAAGTGATTCCGTTTTTGGCGAGGAGGCTTTGGATCTCTGAGGTGGTTTGCGAGTTCCATAGTTCCGATAATTCTTTGATAGCGGCATGAAAGGTCTTTGCATTGGCGGTGTAGATGGTGTTCAGACGGTTCAAATGGCTCTGAGCACTGTGGGGCTTAACATCTGAGGTCATCAGTCCCCTAGAACTTAGAACTACTTGAACCTAACTAACCTAAGGACAACACACACACCCAAGCCCGAGACAGGATTCGAACCTGCGGTCGTAGCGGTCGCACGGTTTCAGACTGAAGCGCCTAGAACCGCTCGGCCACACCGGCCGGCGTAGATGGTGTGCGGCAATTCATATCTACTAGCAAATCTCTGTAAGGCCATCAAAAATGTGTTGGTATTCATTTTGGAGCAGCGCTGTAAATGTACTGCACGTGTCGTTGCGCAAGTGAAGTGTTATAGAGGCCTTCTCCTTGGTCACACCTGTTGTGATATAAAGAGGGCCTTCAGCATAACGACATCGCTAGACTAGAGTGGCCAGCATGTTCCACAGACCTGAACCCTATCGAAAATACCTGGGATAGATCGAAAAGGGATGCTTATGGACGGCGTGACACAGCAACCTCTCTGAGGGATCTACTCCGAATCGCCCTTGATAAGTGGGACAATCTGGACCAACAGTGCCTTGATAAACTTAAGGATAGTATACCACGACGAATACAGGCGTAAATCAATGCACGAGGACGTCCTACTGGGTATTACAGGTACCAGTGTGTGCAGCAATCTGGACCACCACCTCTGAAGGTGTCGCTGTATGGTGGTACAACATGCAATGTGTGGTTTTCATGAGCAATAAAAAGGGCGGGAATGATGTTTATGTTGATCTCCAGTCTAATTTTCTATACAGGTTCCGGAACTCTCGGAACCGATATGGTGCAAAACATTTTTTGATGTGTGTGTTTATAAGTGTCGTCTACTGTCCGTGGTTCACAAACTTAAAGGTAATTTCTGTATATGTAATTATTGCCTGACCTCTTCAGGTTGTATCTAAGTTGTGTTTCGGATGAAAGACTTCCATATTTAAAATTGCTTATTCTATTTATTCTTTATTATCTGTTAGTCATTTTTGTCACTGTTCAGTTTGTGTCCAGTCTAGTTTTCGAGCTGCTTAACATCGAAAGCATTTTATTGTGATCGCATTACTATAATCCCATGAAATTTGCATTAACGTAAATTGGCTTCTGCCGTATGATACACTATCATTCTACTGTGAATCATAGCAATGAAAGTTGCATTAGCGTAGCGTAGATCGGCTACTGGCGTCTGATGTGTATCTAATAATCACCAAAACGACAAACTGTTCAGGGAATTGTTATTTAATCCTAGTTTGTTGCTTTTACTGATTGTATCTGTATCAGAATTATTGTCTCAAGGAAAACTTTGTGCCTATTTAGATATATGGTAACCACTCATTTGGCAAAATGTTTCATTATAATTGTTGTCTGAATTAATTGTTTACATGAATAAAACTTTGCGAGCTATATATGGTGAATGAAATTCTTCCTCACCCCTCTTTCCGCTTAGTCCTTTACGGGCGTTTTACGAGGCGCCGATGTATCCCCCTATCAATCGATACTAGAAATATCCGCCGGCCGGCGTGGCCGAGCGGTTCTAGGCGCTTCAGGTTGGTTGGTTTGGGGAAGGAGACCAGACAGCGTGGTCATCGGTCTCATCGGATTAGGGAAGGATGGGGAAGGAAGTCGGCCGTGCCCTTTCAGAGGAACCATCCCGGCATTTGCCTGGAGTGATTTAGGGAAATCACGGAAAACCTAAATCAGGATGACCGGACGCGGGATTGAACCGTCGTCCTTCCGAATGCGAGTCCAGTGTCTAGGCGCTTCAGTCCGGAACCGCGCGACCGCTACGGTCGCAGGTTCGAATCCTGCCTCGGGCATGGATGTGTGTGATGTCCTTAGGTTAGTTAGGTTTAAGTAGTTCTAAGTTCTAGGGGACTGATGGCCTCAGATGTCAAGTCCCATAGTGCTCAGAGCCATTTGAACCATTTTTAGAAATATCCATAATCTTCAATGGTAGTTATGTCATTAAAGTTGTGTACTTCTTTCAAAATATGTGTAATATTAGCTCTTGCTCTCACCTGTACTCTTTTCAAGCGTTGTAACTGGTGGTTGCTATCAGCGTTTTCCGTGTCAGGCATCGTGAAGCGATTGCAGTTGTCTAAGGGGATCAAGATAGTGCCTAGTTTGGTAAACAACCAAAAGATGGCAGCACCATTCATAAACAATCGGTAGGTGTAGTGTAAGAGTTGACAGTCCGTTAAAGTGAGAACTGAGAAGCTGCAATAGCAGTTATAGAACAGATTAATGTAATCAACTGCCCTTAAAAATTGCATTGCAAAAAGTGTAGCGTGATAATGTAGTTTAACTTAGCTGAGTGCGCTGGCGGTTGTCCGTCGGAAGACTGTTGTCTGGCGCGAGCCTCTGGTGTTATTGCCGCGTGAAGTACGTTAAAAATCGTGTTATCGCAGCAGCAATCGTGGAAATCTCCCGGGTTTCGACAGCGATTCTTATGTCGTAAATCACAACAGTAAGTAGCGATTTGCAGTCTAACACAACACTTTATTTAACAGTCACCGAAAGTACATATATCAAAAGCGTTCACAATATGTTATGTCTTACAAAGAGTATCACTAATCAGAGATATAAATATCCCGACGACTTCAGTTCCCAACATCCTCCCCACCATGGTCAACCTCCACGGGGATGACCTTGTAAACCGGACATGCTATTGCTGTCCTTCTGTTGTGTGCAACATTATCGTCCTTATTTTATTTTCTCTCCCCTGTACACATCTTTCTATTTTCCCTTTCTCCCACATGTGTCTTGATCGTCCATTCTCTTGAATCAAAGCCAGATCACCGGGTCGGAAGTCAATACGTCCTGCAGATGTGCCTCTATCTTTGTGGAAGCTCCTGAGCTTCATGAGGTGTTTCTTGGTCCGTCTTTTCCAAAAGTCGTCCAAAAGATCAAGATATTGCGTCGTTTGGTAAACGAGTAACAGATAACAGCACCGGTCATGAACAATTCACACGTGTGGTGTAAGAGCTCATAATCTGCTAAAGCGAGAACAGGGCGGCTGCAATAGCAATATAGAATGTAATAATGTAATCAACTGCCCTTGAAGATGGCATCAATAATGGCGCGGTGCTGGCGAGGACCGAACTTTGGACCGGCAAGCATAAATACCGCTAGCAGTCAGCAGATAATCATTCCAATAGCACCACCTGACGATGGCGGAACGGTTATTCCTCGAAATACCGTGGACCTTCAACGACTGGATCGACATTACACCCGAGAGCCTTGGAAGCAGTATATATGCCAGGAAAGCTTCATATCACAACTAGTGTACTATTTGTTCACAACGTCCTAGCTGAGGGCTCACTAAAAGATCACTGCATCCGCGTGGCGAAACCGCGTAAGCGGCGTTCGTTTGCCATCACTCGCTTTGCACGCGGTGTGGGAGCACACGGCCGGCTATGTGCAGACTCGTCATCACGCGGGCGCGCTCGCACGAAAGTGAAGGGTACGAATCGAGTGGCCCTGTCGTCGTGACATGGGACGAGATAGCTAGACGGTGACGTGACGCTCTACGTGTTTGGTGACGTCATTTCCTGCTATTTCACGTTGAGGAGCCATTTCGTCACGTGAAACTCAAAGTAAGTAACATGTAAAATACACCCAATAAGAAGCAAGAACTCTCCCTGCATCACAAGCAGAAAGCGAGACGGTATATTGCAGCTTTCGTGTTCAGCAGAAACCCATATTCGTTGGGTTTTATGTTATACTTTATACCCTATGAATATATACTGTTTCTAAGCACCAGCACATTGAAAAATTTCGATTATGAATCGTTATTGGTACTATTTGTTGCAATAAAATGACGAAAAACGTCATATGGGTGATTAAAGAATTATTGTATCAGCTATTTTTGCGTTATAGTTCGCGTGTTATGAGAGTAACAATACCAGACAAGGAAAGTTGCTACTCACCTTATAGCGTAAATGCTGAGTCGCGATAGGCACAATAAAAAGATTCACACCATCACACAGAATCCAGAACATAAACAGACCCGCAACACAGTTATGGACCTTTCCTCCAGAAGCCTTAGTCCCACAGAAATATCAGTCCTTTCCAAAGGCCTCACCTTTTGCCCCACTTCCAATTTCAACCGTGCAGGACTAGTTAAAGACCTTCTCTCCTTCTCCCGATCCCTACAGTGGCAACACTTTTTCGCTACCAACCCGACCAATCAGACTCAACCAAAGACCAATATTGGACCTTGCCTAACTCAGTTCACTCCTCCATCCAACCGTGATCCACCCCCACTGCCTCCAAACCACCCCTGTTAACTTTCCAAAATTTCTTAACTTCGAACCTTGCTCAACAACGTTCCCTAAGTCCCTCAACATGCAAACTAACCTTACATCCGCAGAAAGAACCACAGTTCACCATCTAAAAACTGATCCCCACCTTATAATCCTACCTGCTGACAAAGGCTCCACCACTGTTGTTTTGAACCGTAAGAATTACCTCGAGCAATTAAACAGAGAACCGACTCGTGGAGATAACATCTTGGACCTACTGATAACAAACAGACCTGAACTTTTCGACTCTGTAAGCGCAGAACAGGGAACCAGTGATCATAAGGCTGTTGCAGCATCCCTGAATATGGAAGTAAATAGGAATACAAAAAAGGGAAGAAGGTTTACCTGTTTGGGAAGAGTAGTAGGAGGCAGATTTCAGACTACCAAACAGATCAAAATGAAAATTGCTGTTCCGAGACTGACAATGTTGAGTGTTTATGGAAAAAGTTCAAGGCAATCGTAAAATGCGTTTTAGACAGGTAGGTCCGAGTAAAACTGTGAGAGACGGGAAAAACCCACTGTGGTTCAACAAAAAAGGTTAGGAAACTACTGCGAGAGCAAAGAGAGCTTCACTGCAAATTTAAACGCAGCCAAAACCTCTCAGACAAACAGAATCTAAACGATGTGGGCTATGGAGGGCTATGCGTGAAGCGTTCAGTAAATTCGAAAGTAAAATTCTATGTACCGACTTGACAGAAAATCCTAGGAAGTTCTGGTCTTACGTTAAATCAGTAAGTGGATCAAAACAGAATATTCAGACACTCTGGGCGGCTGGTCCCGGCGGAGGTTCGAGTCCTCCCTCTGGCATGGGTGTGTGTGTTTGTCCTCAGGATAATTTAGGTTAAGTAGTGTGTAAGCTTAGGGACTGATGACCTTAGCAGTTAAGTCCCGTAAGATATCACACACATTTTTTTGAGCCATACACTCTGGGATGATAATGGCATTGAAACAGAGGATGACACGCGTAAAGCTGAAATACTAAACACCGTTTTCCAAAGCTGTTTCACAGAGGAAGACCACACTGCAGTTCCTTCTCTAAATCCTCGCACGAACGAAAAAATGGCTGACATCTAAATAAGTGACCAAGGAATAGACAAGCAACTGAAATCACTCAACAGAGGAAAGTCCACTGGACCTGACGAGATACCAATTCTATTCTACACAGAGTACGTTAAAGAACTTGCCCCCCTTCTAACAGCCCTGTACCGCAAGACTCTAGAGGAGCGGAAGGTTCCAAATGATTGGAAAAGAGCACAGGTAGTCCCAGTCTTCAAGAAGGGTCGTCGAGCAGATGCGCAAAACTATAGACCTATATCTCTGACATCGATCTGTTGTAGAATTTTAGAACATGTTTTTCGCTCGCGTATCATGTCATTTCTGGAAACCCGGAATCTACTCTGTAGGAATCAAGATGGATTCCGGAAACAGCTATCGTGTGAGACCCAACTCGCTTTATTTGTTCGTGAGACCCAGAAAATATTAGATACAGGCTCCCAGGTAGATGCCATTTTCTTCGACTTCCGGAAGGCGTTCGATACAGTTCCGCACTGTCGCCTGATAAACAAAGTAAGAGCCTACGGAATATCAGACCAGCTGTGTGGCTGGATTGATGAGTTTTTAGCAAACAGAACACAGCATGCTGTTCTCAGTGGAGAGTCGTCTACAGACGTTAAAGTAACCTCTGCAGTGCCACAGGGGAGTGTTACGGGACATTGCTTTTCACAATATATATAAATGACCTAACAGATAGTGTCGGAAGGTCCATGCGGCTTTTCACTGATGATGCTGTAGTATACAGAGAAGTTGCAGCATAAGAAAATTGCAGCGAAATGCAGGAAGATCTGCAGCGGTTAGGCACTTGGTGCGGGGAGTGGCAACTGACCCTTAACATAGACAAATGTAATGTATTGCGAATACATAGAAAGAAGGATCCTTTATTGTATGGTTATATGATAGCAGAACAAACACTGGTAGCAGTTACTTCTGTAAAATATCTGGGAGTACGCGTACGGAACGACCTGAAGTGGAATGATCATATAAAATTAATTGTTGGTAAGGCGGGTGCCAGGTTGAGATTCACTGGGAGAGTCCTTAGAAAATGTAGTCCATCAAAAAAGTAGGTGGCTTACAAAACACTCGTTCAGCCTATACTTGAGTATTGCTCGTCAGTGTGGGATCCGTACCAGGTCGGGTTGACAGAGGAGATAGAGAAGATCCAAAGAAGAGCGACGAGTTTCGTCACAGGGTTATTTGGTAACCGTGATAGCGCTACGGAGATGTTTAGCAAACTGAAGTGGCAGACTCTGCAAGAGAGGCGCTCTTCATCGCATGTAGCTTGCTGTCCAGGTTTCGAGAGGGTGCGTTTCTGGATGTGGTATCGAATATATTGGTTCCCCCTACTTATACCTCCCGGGGAGATCACGAATGTAAAATTAGAGAGATGCGAGCGCGCACGGAGGCTTTCCGGCAGTCGTTCTTCCGACGAACCATGCGCGACTGGAACAGGAAAGGGAGGTAATGACAGTGGCACGTGAAGTGCCCTCCGCCACACACCGTTGGGTATCTTGCGGAGTATAAATGTAGATGTAGATATAGATAGATGTAGATTACGTGGCAGAGGGACTTCGTCAGCTGTCACTTCCACCCACAAACCATGCCACAGTGATCCCATTCCAGTAATCCAGCAGGATCTCCAGTCACTACTCAAATCCTTAAATCCTTAGGCCCATCCCAAAACCTCTCCCAAGAGTCCATCTCTCTACTTACCCCTACCACTCCCCACACTCCCACCTTCTACATGCTTCCTAAAGTCCATAAACGCAACCACCCAGGACACCCCATTGTGGCCGGTTACTGTGCCCCCACTGAGAGAATCTCTGCTCTCATAGACCAACACCTTCAACCTATTGCCTGGAACCTATCCTCCTATATAAAGGATACCAACCATTTCCTCGACTGACTCTCCACAGTTCCTGTCCCTTTACCACACGGTGCCCTGCTCATCGCTATTGATGCCACCTCCCTGTACACTAACATTCCTAATGCCCATGGCCTTACTGCTGTCGAGCACTACCTTTCCAGACGCCCTATGGATTCCAAACCAACAACCTCCTTCCCAGTTTCCATGACCAACTATATCCTCATCCACAATTACTTCTCCTTTGAAGGCATTACCAACAAACAAATTCATGGTTCGCCTATGGGCACCCAAATGGCACCATCCTATGCTAACCTGTTCATGGGCCATCTAGAGGAATCCTTCTTAAAAACCCAGAATCCTAAACCCCTCACCTGGTTCAGATTCATTGATGACATCTTTGCTATCTGGATTCAAGGTGAGGACACCTTATTCACATTCCTCCAGAACCTCAACAACTTCTCTCCCACTTGCTTCACCTGGTCCTACTTAACCCAACAAGCCATCTTCCTAGATTTTGACCCTCACCTCAGAGATGGCTACATCAGTACCTCCGTCCATATCAAACCTACTAACCACCAGCAATACCTCCACTTCTACAGCTGCCACCCATTCCATACCAAGCCACCAGCAATACCTCCACTTCGACAGCTGCCACCCATTCCATACCAAGAAGTCCCTCCTGTACAGCCTAGCCACCCAT
This sequence comes from Schistocerca americana, assembly GCF_021461395.2. Lineage (NCBI taxonomy): Eukaryota > Metazoa > Arthropoda > Insecta > Orthoptera > Acrididae > Schistocerca > Schistocerca americana. Next base: position 118,910,214 of record NC_060119.1, read on the forward strand.
GGTCGTCGCATCTGCAGTGACGAGCAGTCACTCTCAAAATATACTGAGGGTCTCACTGAAACCTTCACTGACCGTAATTATCCTCCCATCCTTGTACAAAACCAGATCTCCTGTGTCTTATCTTTCCAGTCTCTCACCACCTCCCAAAGTCCCACAGTCAGGCCACAGAGGAGCATTCCCCTCGTAACTCAGTACCATCTGTGACTGGAGCAACTGAATTACATTCTCCGCCAGGGTTTCGATTACTTCTCGTCGTGCCCTGAAATGAGAAATGTCCTGCCCACTATCCCTCCCATCCGTCTTACCATGGTATTCCGCCGTCCACCAAACCTACACAATTTACCCATCCATCCTTATACAACCCCTGTTCCCAATCCCTTATCTCATGGCTCATACCCCTGTGATAGACCGAGATGCAAGACCTGTCCCATACATCCTCCTACCACCAGCTACTCCAGTCCAGTCACTAACATCACCTATCCCATCAAAGGCAGGGCTATCTGTGAAACCAGTCATGTGATTCACAAGCTAAGCTGCAACCTCTGTGCTGCATTCTATGTAGGCATGTCAACCAACAAGCTGTCTGTCTGCATGAACGGCCACCGACAAACTGTGGCCAAGAAACAAGTGGACCACCCTGTTGCTGAACACGCTGCCAAACATGATATCCCTCATCTTAATGACTGCTTCACAGCCTGTGCCATATGGATCCTTCCCACCAACACCAGCTTTTCTGAATTGCGCAGGTGGGAACTTTCCCTGCAATACATCCAATGTTCCCGTAACCCTCCTGGCCTCAACCTTCATTAGTCACTGTCCTCACCCATCCAGCCCCCTCCCTGTTCCTATTCCAGCAATATACAGCCGTCAGTTCACCACCACACACACTCTTTTAATTTCTTTTATTTCTCTCCTTTCCGCTACTTACCCCCCCCCCCCTCCACACATTCGCACCTTCTCTCCCGCCCTCCATCTAAACTGAAACACTTGACTGTCCGCCACTACCACCATACTATCCCTCCCCCTCCCCGCCACAGCCTCCTCCCTACCCCCACCCAGTCGCCACTCCCATCATGCACTGGTGCTGCTGTTCGCATTGTGATCTCAGCTCTCAGAGACTTCAGACATGTGTGCAAGTTGCGTTTATGTGTGTGTGTGTGTGTGTCTACTGCTGACAAAGGCCCTAATGGCCGAAAGCTTTAATTGTGTGAATCTTTTTATTGTGCCTACCGCGACTCAGCACCTCCGCTATATGGTGAGTAGCAACTGTCCTTCTCTGATATTGTTATATTCCATCCTGGATTTTCCATTGTTTGATTGTGTTATGAGAGTAAGCTATTTTAAGACAAGCACACATTGGAGATTCACGAAAAAGGCGTCGTTCTGGTTAGAACTTGCTACAATTAAATTTCAAGTTTTAACATTTCGCCGCTAATAGCTTTTAGGAAACTGTAACCTAAAATGGCTTCAGTGAACAGTAGTTATGTCCCATAATGAATCAGAGAGTAGAGCATTCACTTGCTGGTGTATCCAATTTCTTTTCACCTTCATATTTTCTAAAAGTGTGTGAGCCTTTCTTATGAAATTGACAGAAATAATTTCTGTAATATCTGATGTTACGTAAATATAAATGCGCTCTCTATGATCAGTAAGTTTCTTCGATTTGGGGAACTTTTACATGCTGATGCCCTTAGTGACTGAACATGGGGTATCTTTTTCTCTTGTCTTATTACATGTTCACTGATACTGAAGTTTTTATTTAATGAATCTGCAGACAGTACAACATGATACCATGATACAGTACATTTACGCATAACAAAAATTAAAGTGATTATCGAACACTGAATGTCGTTGAAGGTTACTGAGTTAGCTGAGCGACTTTTAAAGTTGCGTGAATGAATAGCTGATGAAATAATGATAGCATTCGGTCTATGGGTAAATCCCACTGACAAATATATTTCAACTAAGCTACGTATGTGTAGGCTCTTGCTAGTAACTCGAGCAAATGAACTGACAAGTTCGTTATAGTTGATGGTGTTAACTGCACTGAGCAGAAATAGGAAGAAAACACAATGTGTAGTGATGGGGGAAATGCATGCACACACTGCAAATTCTCAGCTTGTGCACAAGTGGGAGCAAGCGTGTGATGCCCATGTGGCCAAGGACAGCGCTCATTCGGCTGTGTCATTAGGTCAGCCAGCATTGGTCACCTTGGGCAAGTTTTGCCAAGCTATACGAAATTTATTCGCATTCTCTCTTGCACACAGCAGAAAAGTACAGCCTACTCGGATGAGCCATACCTGTAAGGCCATACATTCTAATTCTGAATCACTGAAGTCGGTAGAAGGCGGGCGACTTCAGACTACCAGTGGTTTGTTTTTGGCTGCTGCTAACGCCCAAAAAATATGGTACGTGTGCATACTGTAGCCACTGTGATACCGTGCTGCGCCAGTCCGACGCAGTAAGCTTACATGTAGTACCAGCACTGCATGAGGAAAGTACAGCCCTCCCCCGTCTGCCCCCCCCCCCCCACCTCGCACACCCGGTCACAATTAGTGTCTATGTGTTGCACTTTGGTGAGTGGAATTTGCTTGCCCCCTTCCCATTACCCAAACAATTACTCTATCAAGACGTCATAAACAAATAGTATGTTGTGATGAATAAACTGTGTTTGCACATGGCTAATTCTTAGAAGGAATGTCGCAAAGACAATGTATTGCTACTATTTCTCAACGACACTTTTCCCTACCAAATTCGTGGAGTTTGTCATGTACTATGATCTTAAAGCACTTACTTCATCAAAGACTACAGAGTCATCAATAACAATAGTAACACTTCATTAGATAGTTCGCCAACCATACTTATATTCACAATGACACAATAGTGAGCATTGCATGGTCTATGTGTTCGACACATCTCTGCATTTTAATGTTCAAAACCAGGGGGAACTCAGATAATGTGATTCATTTCACATATGTTTCATTTTCTCCGACCTATTTTATGAAATCTTTTATAAAAATATTTCTGTCATATTGCTGAACACATGTTTCTCATGTTGTACATAACAATCAACAATATTCATTTTCAACATTGATGTTAGTCCACTCATCCGTCCACTGAACATTTAGCAGACACAAGATACTCCACACAGCTGCATTATGTGCAGGTATGGCAAAATAGTAATGCACCACTTCAGGCAATTTGTTGTCGTTGTGGTCTTCAGTCCTGAGACTGGTTTGATGCAGCTCTCCATGCTACTCTATCCTGTGCAAGCTTCATCATCTCCCAGTAAGTGCTGCAGCCTATGTCCTTCTGAATCTGCTTAGTGTATTCATCTCTTGGTCTCCCTCTACGATTTTTTACCCTCCATGCTGCCCTCCAGTACTAAATTGGTGATCTCTTGATGCCTTAGAACATGTCCTACCAACCGATCCCTTCTTCTGGTCAAGTTCTGCCACAAACTCCTCTTCTCCCCAATTCTATTCAATACCTCCTCATTAGTTATGTGATCTATGCATCTAATCTTCAGCATTCTTCTGTAGCACCACATTTCGAAAGCTTCTATTCTCTTCTTGTCTAAACTATTTATCGTCCATGTTTCACTTCCATACATGGCTACACTCCATACAAATACTTTCAGAACTGACACTTAAATCTATACTCAATGTTAACAAATTTCTCTTCTTCAGAAACGCTTTCCATGCCATTGCCAGTCTACATTTTATATCCTCTCTACTTCGACCATCATCAGTTATTTTGCTCCCCAAATAGCAAAACTCCTTTACTACTTTAAATGTCTCATTTCCTAATCTAATTCCCTCTGCATCACCTGAGTTAATTCGACTACATTCCATTATCCTTGTTTTGCTTTTGTTGATGTTCATCTTATACCCTCCTTTCAATACACTGTCCATTCCGTTCAACTGCTCTTCCAAGTCCTTTGCTGTCTCTGACAGAATTATAATGTCATCGGCGAACCTCAAAGTTTTTATTTCTTCTCCATGGATTTTAATACGTACTTCGTACTTTTCCTTTGTTTCCTTTACTGCTTGCTCAATATATAGATTGAATAACATTGGCGCTAGGCTACAACCCTGTCTCACTCCCTTCCCAACCACTGCTTCCCTTTCATGTCCCTCGACTCTTATAACTGCCATCTGCTTTCTGTACAAATTGTAAACAGCCTTTCGCTCCCTGTATTTTACCCCTGCCACCTTCAGAATTTGGAAGAGCGTATTCCAGTCAACATTGGCAAAAGCTTTCTCTAAGTCTACAAATGCTAGAAACGTAGGTTTGCCTTTCCTTAATCTTTCTTCTAAGGTAAGTCGTAGGGTCAGTACTGCCTCACGTGTTCCAACATTTCTACGGAATCCAAACTGATCTTCCCCGAGGTCGGCTTCTACCAGTTTTTCCATTCGTCTGTAAAGAATTCGCGTTAGTATTTTGCAGCTGTGACTTATTAAACTGATAGTTCGGTAATTTTCACATCTGTCGACACCTGCTTTCTTTGGAATTGGAATTATTATAATCTTCTTGAAGTCTGAGGGAATTTTGCCTGTCTCATACATCTTGTTCACCAGATGGTAGAGTTTTGTCAGGACTGGCTCTCCCAAGGCTGTCAGTAGTTCTAATGGAATGTTGTCTACTCCCGGGGCCTTGTTTCGGCTCAGGTCTTTCAGTGCTCTCTCAAACTCTGGTTCTTTTAGTTTATCCAGGTCCCATGTCCTTAAATTCCCACCTTTTTGCAGTTTCTTCAGATTCAATCTATAGTTCATAACCAACAGATTGTGGTCAAAGTCCACATCTGTTCCTGGAAATGTCTTACAATTTAAAATCTGGTTCCTAAATCTCTGTCTTACCATTATATAATCTATCTGAAACCTTCTAGTATCTCCAGGGTTCTTCCATGTATACAACCTTCTTTCTTATTGCGATCAATTCTACCACTCATGTATTGCTGCTATTTATCAACAACACTTTTCCCTACCAAATTTGCAGAGTTCGTCATGTACTATAATCTTAAAGCACTTATTTCATCAAAGACTACAGAGTCATCAATAACAATAGTAACACCTTTTAAAAGTAACGCAGATTTTCGTTGCTTGCCACTCTGGCTCTTTTCGAGGGTTCAAATAAGGCAGTGGCGTGAGCAGTTACGTAAATTATTCCACAGTACTTGAGGCTGGCTCCCAGGCGCTGTTACGTTGAGCTAGGGACGCCACCACGGTATTGCTGAGTGAGAGACGCCAACCTTCTGCCACAAACCGCCAGTGGGAGGACCGGGTGCCGTCATGTGAGGAACGCAAGAGGGTCGGCGAGGTAGCGGCCAGGTTCCTTGCTCTATGGACGTGTCCACCAATCCTTCCTATTGAAGGTGAAATGCTCTTACCGTGCTATGTGCGGTTCACTCCGCGGCTGTAGACAGTTTTCACGAATATTGTATCCCTTAGAGCAGGGCTTTCCAACCTGTGGTCCGCGGACCCCTTAGGGGTCCGCCGGCTCTTTCTAGGGGGTCCGCGGCCATCTTTCACCAAATCGTGTAAAATAAAGAGTAAAATTATTGAATAAAAATGTGAAAATCAAATTCATCACTTTTTTTTTTTTTTTCGTGTGAAAACCATGTGTACTTTTACTTCAGGTCGTATCCCCAAGCAGCCTTTGCGGTTCCTAAGTGAGAACGTATACACAGTTTAGTGCCGGAGAATGCGGCTTCTCTGATCGACTGTTTAGCAACAATACAGGGGTCGTTTGTGCGCTGGCCCACGGCGCTAGATACGCTAAAACCTTTTACATATGCGCGGAGCGAGCTTTGTCGACCAATCACAGCGCTCGCTGGCACGTATGCGGCCTCAGGCATCATTAAATTTTAAACTTGCCTTGTCAGTGCACTACCTGTTTCATAAGTCGATTTTTGACCAGTTTATTACTTCTAACATGGATCGGTGGCTGAAGTCAGGATCATTGAAGAAGGCTGCAGTTTCTCCATGCCTTCACAACAAGGGAAGTTTCCAGTTGGAATGAATGAGGAGGGAGGACTACCAAAGGAAGACTTTACATACATTTGAACATTTTTCTTCATATTTAACGAAAAACCACACACACACACACACACACACACACACACATACACACACACACACACACACACACACGACTGTTACGAAATATGCATGCTCCTTAACAACAGTAGCCAAATAGTGGAAATGAACAGACCATAAGCAACAGCTTGTCAACAGCGAAAAGTTTGGTCGTGACGTTGATTGCTCTTGGAGGAAGAAAGCTCCATCGTGTGAAATTTCAATTACCAAGTAATTTTAATCAGGCTATAGTGTGTTGAACAAAGGGAGTAAATCCACTAGTAAGTGTCTGGATACAGTGGCAATTCAAATTGGATCGTTAATTTCAAGTTGTTTTCATTCATCTCTAAACCAAAGACTATTGATACTTCGGTGGGGCGGAGGAGGGGGGGGGGGGGGGTCATTGGGAACATGGCACCTGCATTAAGCAGCTTTCAGTTCCCATGGGTTTAGCTCTGAAATTTGAAGTTACTGTCCTCTTGGCTGACTAGGGGTCCGCCATGAATTTTCGACTGAAGAAGGGGTCCGCCAGCTGAAAAGGTTGGGAAGCCCTGCCTTAGAGGTAGTTCTTGGGAATAAAATCCATTTTTTCCCCTGAATCATGGGATTTCTCATTTTACACGTAGGAGAAACATCCCGTACACCCACCTGAGTTCCTAGTACCATCCTCCCCTAACGTGTGTTCTGTTTCTATGTCTGTTTTACCCTGCAGGTCGTGGTGTCCGAGCGGTTCTAGGCGCTCAGTCCGGAACAGCGCGACTGCTTCGGTCGCAGGTTCGAATCCTGCCTCAGGCATGGATGTGTGTGATATCCTTAGGTTAGTTAGGTTTAAGTAGTTCAAAGTACTAGGGAGCTGGTAACGACAGATGTTAAGTCCCATAGTGCTCAGAGCCATTTGAACCATTTTGTTGTAACCTGGCACAGCAAAAGGAAATTCAGTTTTGTAACAAACTTTAACTTCCACTTATAGCTATCTTTTGGCATCATGATCCCTATAACGATATACTGTGTATATTATAACACACTACTCGCTCCAGACTCCAAAAAATGTAGATCCACTGAAAATATTACTGTGAAGCTTCTCTCGTTTATCGCATCTTTATGAAAGTAAGGAGAAAACAAAGAGTAAAGAGAAGAGGTGTTGTAAACTTTAAGCTGAGTTAAACAAAGACCCGCTAGAGATCAAACAAATCATACCAAAATACATTTACAAAACAGGTGCTAAAAGTGCAATAAATTTCCTGGATGGCTGTTGCACGAACCAGGATTCAAAATACATTGAAGTGGATAATAAAAAATATATTTTTATTTTATACTAAAGGCAGCTGGTTTTGTAAAAGATTCCAAAACTGAATGGTGGGGAGTGGGTTCGTGGAAATGTTTCAAAAACTGGTGGCCCCTGGTAAAAACGGGTCATATGGTAACCCTACTGGGTAACCGGGACAGAGTATAACACAACAAACCTTCCCAAGAGCGACATGTAACGGCCGCACAAGGCCGCAAACAAAGGAAATGTCTAGTAGGACTTAATAAGCAATCAGTCGATGGCAGATTCAGGCTCCTTTGGTTATGAACAACCCTCGGGTTTATCCGTCGTTTGCTGATCAGTTTCTGTTAAGAGTTTGTTGTAAATTCAGTCACGACTCAAACCATTAATGGAATTTCCAGGAGAAAAGAATCTTCGTTACATACTGATTCTCGAAATGCACCCCGTGTTGCAGAGTGAACGGCTGGTGAATTCGGCGTTCAGCTGCGCCTGGCCGGACGCCGATGCTCGCTTCAAGCGGTCGCTGTCCGTGTTCATGGTGAGGTCGGCTCGCCTGCTCGAGATAAGGGTCGGCAAGATGTACACTCTCTCCAGGGAGACCTTCTTGCAGGTAGGTGCAACAGACCTCTGTCTTCGGTGTAGACATTCACCACACACTGTCTGTTCTGCAGGCCAGTACTCTGAAACCTCTGTGAGAAACAGCCTAGCAATCTCTGTCAGTGACAGTTTTGAAGAGGCCCATAAATGCGTAATAAAAATCTGGGTTGCTCCTAGTACCATTAAAAGTTTTCCATTAGGATGTTCTTGCGTCCCAAGTACACAGAAAACTCCATTCGTTAGGACTGGCCTACGGCTCTTACGTAGTGGTTATTAACAGATCGCAGCTCACAATAATGGTTACACCTACTGTAATAACATATGTTGAAAGCAGGACGTCACGATTTCCAGGAAGGGTAGCACGGTATGCCTCATTAGGGCCAGCAGGAAGAATGAATTCGGTGTTATTCTGGACTATTTTCGTAAACAGGACCTGTTAGGGCAAGAATTTCCATGCAGACATCACGAAAGCTCCTACACCAATAAAAGCGATCGTTAACTATTTCTGCAACATTTCCGAGAGGGAGACTTGGTTCTTATTTACATAGACATGAGATGTCAGTATATCATTGACAACCTTTTTAGCTGCACCTGCATAGGTGAGTCGCTGTGGGAACATCTCACTCTGCAATTGGACCAACACTGGACTCCCAGGTACATACAGTGCCTACATAAACAAGTGCGAGGCCAGAGGTGTCTTGCATTTGGGATGGGCTGTCCAATTACGATCGCTAGGTAGAATGAATCCTGTGCTATTCTGGGAAGCATTGCAAGAGATTTCTATAGTGTGTTCAGAGGGGGATTCGGCTGTTATTTACATAGACATGAGACATCAGTATGATACTTACAACCTTTTAGCTGCGCCTGGGAGAGGAGTCGCTATGATATCTCGCTTTACCGCTAATACAAAGGCTATGCATCAGCCATAGTGGCTAGGTAAACATATGTTTTGACGGGAATTTCTCAGGTGCCAAGTATGAAAGGGATGCTGCCACCTCATGTTTGTGGGACCCAAACGGACACCTACAAATAGCTTGACAGCTGACGGCCGTGTCATCACTTTGCAGGGCCCTCCGATGCACCCCAACTACTGAAAGCATGTGCGGTGGTATTCTGTATATCCAGTGGTCAGGGGATGGTGGGCGGTGTATGCTTCGTGATGGAAAAATTTTTAACTGTGTAATTACGTGTGATCGTGTGTTTCATGATGGTATTCCTTGTGCAATCAGAATAAAAAGAAAGGCATTTCATTTAATTAATTCTTACAAGACCTACATCTTCCCAAAAAGAAGAGAATGATGAGCAGGAGAAATAGAACCCACGTGAACAGAATGTTTTATAAATAAACAATATGCCCTTGAATTTCCTGTCATGAGCTCCTTCCTCTCCACCAAAGAGCCGCCAACTTCCCAGTAGAAGAGGGGAGGGGGCCAGGTGAGGGGTGGTACCAGAGGGGAGAGGTTAATTGATTAATTAAGTAGTGAATCAAATTGATAAGACTGAGAGGAGGCTATTTGAATCACTCAGACCTGAAAGTGTACATGTATCAGTGAGGGGGAGGGGATGGGTTGGAGGTTTCCTGAGGGGTAGGGTTTGGGGAGGTGGTGGGGGGGGGGGACACTAGGTTAAGGACCTGTCAATCAAAAGGAAGGATCCTTTTAGCAGAACAATAGGCTGATGACCTGTCAATCAAAGGAGAACAGTAGGTTTTCCCCTAAGTGAATACCAGCACTAACAAAATGCACCAGCACCTCTGTTGCCTACTACTCCACAAACCACTTCGCTGTTACAATATTCTTAGCGTTTTTGTGTGCAGAAGTATCTCATTTTAAATTTTGAGAATGCTGCAAATTAGAAGCGGTGCAAGAAGCAACACAGAATTACACAGAGATACTGCATATATGTAACGGATATTTTTCAACATAATCACCATTGCAACTGACACATTTTTTGTAATTGTGTACCAACTTCCCCACTCCCACTGCAAAAACACCGCTGCTGTCTATCTTGACATAGCAGTCACAGTGTCCAGCAGCTTCTCATTTGTGGCACAGTTAACACATACAGCTGTGACACAGATTCACATTTATGTTCTACACTATAACAGCAGTACATCAAGTGGTCAGCAGGCTATACTGTTACAGTAGTGCAGCAAGTGGTCAGTGAGCTGAGCTGTGTCACAAGTGTGTGAAAGTGCCAGTACACTAACTACGCTGTGAAGCAATTTACCAAGCAACCCATAAATTCCACAGTGACAGCAACGTATCAAGCAGCGAGTAAGCAACACATTGACAGCAAGGTGCCACGCAGCCTGTAAGCTAGGTTATAACAGCAGTGCATCAAGCACCCAGTAAGCTATACTGTGAGAGCAGGGCAACAATTAGCCAGTAAGCTACAATGGCAGGAGTGCACCAAACAGACAGTAACCTGCATTGTAACAGCAGTGTGCCAGGTAGCCAACTGCTACACTGTGATAGCAGTGGATCAAGCAGCCAGCAAGTTATACTGTGACAATAGTGCACCAACTTGCCAGTAAGCTATGGTGTGACAGCATGCACTAACCAGCCAATAAGCTGTACTGTGGAAGCAGTTCAGCAAACAGCCAGTGAGCTACACTGTGGCAGCAGTGCACCAAGCAGCCACTAAGCTACATTATGACATCAGTATTACAGGCTGCATTGTGACAGCGATGGGCCAAGAGGCCAGTAAGCCACTCTGTGACAGCAATACACCAGGTAGCCATTAATTTATGCTGCAAACAACAGCTTGCCAAACAAACAATAAGTTACACTGTAGCAGCATTATACTAAGCAGGCAGAAAGCTATACTGTGACAGTGGTGGGCCACATAAACAGTAAGCTACACTGTGACAGCAGTGAGCCAGGCAGCCAGTAAGCTACACTAACAGAAGTACACCAAGTGGTCTGTAAGTTTCGTTGTGACAGAGTACACCAAATTGTCAGTAAGCTACACTGTCACAGTGGGTCGCCAAGTAGCTTGTAAGCTACACTGTCACTCTTGTGCACCAAGCAGACAGTAAGCTTCACTTTGACAGTGGTGTGCCAGGCATTCAGTAAACTACGCTATGACAGTGGTACATCAAGTGTCCAGTAAGCCATGTTGTGACAGTGAACTTCCAAGTAGCCAGTAAACTTTACTGTGACATTGGGTCGCCAAGTAGCCAGTGTGCAACACTGCAACAACAGTGCTCCAAGTAACAATTAAACTATACCGTGACAGCAGTGTATCAAGTCTCCAACAAGCTACATGGTGACAGCAGTGCACCAAGTAGCCAGTAAGTTACACAGTCACTTCAATGAGCCAAGTACCCAGTAAGCCACTGTCACAATGGTGCACTTAGCAGACAGTGAGCTGTACTGTCACAGTAGTGATCCAAGTCCCAGCAGTCTACACTGTGACAATAGTGCTCTGACCAGCCATGAGCTACACTGTGACAACAGTGTGTGAAGCATCCAGTAAACTACCCTGTGACAGTGGTCCACCAAGTAGCCAACAATTTATACTGTTATAACAGTGAGTCAAGTAGCCAACAAGCTACACTGTGAAAATGGAGCACTTAGCAGACAGAAAGCTATACTGTGGCAGAGGTGCACCACGATATCCAGCAGTCTACACTATGACAATAATGCACTAAGCATCCTTTAAGTTGTGCTATAATAGAGATGCGCGAACCAAATTGTAAACTTCCCTGTGACTGATGTCCAGCAAGCAGCAATATGACAGCAGTGTGCCAGGCTGCCAGTAAGCTTCTCTGTGATGGGAATTTGCCAAGTAACCAGTAAACTACACTGTGACAGTAGTGCATTAAGTAGCCAGTATACTATACTGTGACAGCTGTGCACCAAGCAACCAGTAGGTTTTCCGCTGACAATGGTGCACAAAGCTGATGGTGAGCAACACTGTGCCAGTAGTCTGCCAGGTAGCCAGGAAGCTATATGTGATAGCAATCTGTGGAGCAGCTATTAAGCTATACCATGAAATCAGTGCACCAACCAGACATAAGCTACATTGTGCATCAACTATCCAGTAAGTTATAGTGTAACAGCAGTGTGCCAAGTAGTCAGTGGGCTACATTTTGACAGCTGTTCACCAAGCAGACAGTAAGCTGCACCCTGACAATAGTGTGCCAAATAGCCAGTAAGCTATGCTGTGACATCAGTATGTCAAGTAACCAGTAAGCTAGTCAGTAACAGTGATGTGCCAATCAACCTGTAAGTCACACTGTGACTGCAGTGCGCCATGTAGCCAGTAAGCTACTCTGCTAAATACAATGATTTATGTGACTAATATCACTTATATTGTTTTGTGATAAGGGGTAATGGTATTTACGGAATGGAGCGTTTTCTGTGTAATATTCTGCAGTGGTAACAAGAACACACATTTGCAGGGTTGCCACAATTGCAACAATGGAAAAGGGACAAATACCTATAAATAAGGTTCTTGGATATGTTAAACAGTTGTCAAAAATGTGTCAGAAATTTAAAAAGGTTTGATATTCAACAATTGAGTTAATGCTTATTCATCATTTATTAGAATAATTTAAGTAAATCATCTTTAAAGTAACTTTAAAGTGTCTGTTATTTACCTCAAGTTGGCAGCCATCACTTTACAAATTCCTCCAAGAGTATTTTATGCCAGATTTAGCTCATTTGAAGAGTGTAACGTCATTGTAACCACATTATAGAATCCTTTGCATGACATATTATTATTAATGCTAATCAGAACGTCACTCTTAATCAGAGAAGCTGAACATCTGTTTCTTCTATTTGTCTACTTATTCACCATGAGATATAATAAACTTTCAGTAGGTGCATTGGAACATGGAAAAATCGCAATAGAGGGCACTATCTTTTTGAACTGTTTCATGTTAGCTGTGCCATGTTGCTTTACATTAACAGTCGATTTTTCTACCAGACTTTGTTCACGTCCATAAATTCCATGTAAATCACCTTTACAGATGCAAATGTCTTCATATAATTCTTCCATTTGATGTCATTTGTCAGATGAAGCTTCTCTAGTACTTGTTACAACTCACAGAACTGTATTTTCCTCTCCATGTTCATTATTTGTAGGCTTTTGGCAACATTCTTTTCATAAAAATTTGTGGGATTTTAACTTTTTCACTTTTATTTCGGTCAGACCTAGGAAATGTTTCAAATTATTTCTAACTGAAAATTTTTAAAAAAATTGTCTTCTCTGCTCTGTTCTAATTTTAGATTTAATGCTGAAATGCACATAAAGACTTTTTAACAATAAAGGTATTATCTATTTCCAAGTACTTAATACATTTTACAACAATTATTGCTGAAGAACAACAGCATTGTTTGTATCATCTTCAGGATCAAAATATTGCTACAGTGCTTTGGGACAATCCTCCCTTACTGAGTACAAATAACTTTTAATAGCATGCCAGTTATGAGAAAGGTAGTCTATCAACTGCAGCACCCAAAGAAAGGTAGCTTGTTGATGCATAGATTAGAATCTCTCTCCATTTAACATTCATAAATTCGAAACCCCTTTGTAAATCTTCTATTCTCTTTGCAGACGCAGAGAAATGGCCACACACATTCATACTCAGACATTCCACATCAACATCTAGACAGTCATTATCATGTTTTGTTGTATTATGCACAATATGTGCACAACAGTTAGATGCCAATTTTTTCATTTGTAGATTCAACTACTGGTAGCTTAAAGACAGGTGTATGACTGCCATAATTTAAATTAGTATTGTTGGCAGAGTATGAAACCATCTTAGACATTCTTTAAGCACTCTAATTATGTTAGCGACATTTTCAGGAATAATATTATCACATTCATTTGGAGTTTCGTAGAAGTCAAGTAATTTGTTTTCCATCCGATATTCTACTGTGAAGTATGTTAAACATAATCGAAACATATCTCTATTATCTTGACAACACATGCAATCGATAAGTACAGATCTTCATGGTGGAGTACTTCCACAATATCTGCAGTATCGTACATCTGGGGGCTAGTACATTCATAATCAGGTGCTTTGGTTCAGCACATGAAACTTATTTTACTATTTTCGAAGCGTAAAATATATCAGACATTAACTTATTGGAACAACCCATGCTCGAATAGCTCGGATTATGTGAAACACAAGGGCAAATTCTGCAGCAGAAATAAGATTACTTTCAGGTGATTCAGTTTGTGATAAAGATGGACTGTTTCTTTAGACTAAAGTTATGAACACGTGTTGAATTTGAGTCCCTCACTCCTTGCTTGCTGCTTCGAATCTAATTCACCTCCTTCAGAGAGATCCATAATTATATTTCATACTATGCATGTCGCTTTGAACTCATTACCATATGTTGATTTTACCCAAGTACCATATAAGTTGCCTTCCAAGATATTTGATAACAAGTCATTTGTTTGCACTTCTTCCTTATTTTTGGTGAAACTGAAAAAGTGTCATTTTCGTCATAGTCATGTACATTAAATATGCGACAAACAATATTCGACCGGATAAAATTTTCTCGGTTTTCAAGCCGCATCAATTCCAATAAAATTCTCGAGCTTTCGATGGCTAGCTCTGCAATCGTCATCAGGAGTAAAACTACTGACTGCCAGGGCTGTCACTATTTCCCGCTTATACACTTGCGATTACAACCGCTGGCGACCAGTCAGAGAAGAGCCGAAACGACGCATGCGCGGAAGGCGAGTTGGACAAGTCCAGCCCACTACGAGACCGAGTGACGTCAGGTGGCGCGAGGAGCCGGCGCCACGTTCGAAACTGCCGTTCCTGCCTCCCTACAAGCATCTGCCTTTGCTTCCTTGTAGCCCTGATCTCTGTTGAAATTGCTGCTGTTTATTCTAACTTCAGCCGCCTCTCTTATAGCAGAGTCCCAGAATGTTGATGCATGAGCCAAGACTCTTGTGTTTTCATACTGTACCGACTTGTCGAGCTCCCTTTGTTTACTATGTCTCTTGTGCTAGGTACAACGCACTGCAACTGTGACAATCTGGCCTGTATAGACGCTGCCGCAATCTCGCAAGGGACGCAATACAAACCGCGCACATGAAGAGCTGTGTCGTCTTTAACAGGGGGCAACATATCTCGTATCTTGGGGGCGGGACAGAACACTGGTCTCAATCCATGTCTCTGCAGCACATGTCCTAACTTGCTGCTCGTTGCCCCACAGTATGGTAGGAAAGCCACCGGCTTGGCTTCTTCTGCCAATTAACAAAGTGTCCTTCTTTAGTGACACTTGAAAGCATTTGCAATTTCTCTTTTGCTGTAGCCATTTTCCCTGTTTAACCACAAACACTACACAGAAATAGTTTTCTTTTGTACCAGAAGTTTAGAGATCCGACTATAGAGTTTGCAATACTTTTAAACAGAATACAATGGTTTGTCAGTTGACAGTACCACCACTTTAAATGTTATCTTTTATAGAAACCTTGGGTTCATCTAATTTTACTGGACAAAAACAAATAAAGTGGGACATACATTTCTGACCTAAAATACGAGACATCCTGTAAATAATGGGATGGGTTTAAAGTGCACACATTTGTTTTTCTTTAGGTTTCCTGAAAGGTATGAATATCACATTACATAATTAGATAGCTGGAAATCTCTTGTAATTTGTAGACCTTTAGCGATGATTAACATTTATTTTTAGGAGCATAAAAAAGGTGGTATATTGTGAAGGACAAGACTGTCCTTTCACTTTATGAACACCATCACATATTTCACTGAAGAGAAAATTGCCATACAACTGTGATAATAAAATGTCAAATGGAATAAAAATGAACACATAGAATAAGCTAATTCCAGAATTTTTACTAAATCAGAGCTAGAAACATCAGATCCACCAACACTGGAAACTTAAACAGACAACTTTTAAATGAAAGTATCTGAATTAAAATTATTCATGTGTTGCAAAATCGATTGATGTGTAATAGAGGGGAAACTATCAACCTTGTGCTAAATTACTATGTGACAAGGAAAGTGCCTATCATAATAAGAATGGATATCCATTCAAAAATCACAGAAAACGAATTAGTCAAGAGAAGCAAATTTTAAAAACATTTGGATCCAGGTTCTTAAAAAAAACGCTCTAGCTTTTTGTTAAGGCAGATCTGGGTATCATCGAAAAGAAAGTGCAGAACGAAATAAAAAATCCAAAATAAGTTCGAAAATATTTCTTCTGGAATACATTGTTGCTTACGTCATTATGCTTATGTATTTGGACTTGCTGCATTTACTTTAGAGTCATTTACGCCTCTTGATATTTTAATAATGCATTAAATGCAATCGTCTGATAACTGTTTCATAAATTACGCAGGAAAGTCAAAAAACATTATTCCTACAGCAATGACTTTCATAAATGACTGACATTTTCACCACTTAGGGCACTAAGTGTACAGCTATACGGCGGCAACAATGTTAACAACAGTGGGTGTGTCAAATGTGTTACGCTAGACTACATTTGAGATCACCTGTCACTGGCCTAGCTGTTCCTTAAATACCTGAGATAAGTCTGATCGCCGAAATATTGTGCCCGTTGGACACTATGAACCGACAGTATACCCGTGGACTGTTCGAGCAACATATGCATGAGTTATACTCATGGTATAAGAGCCATACATCACCATAGCTCTGAGGGACGAAGTAGTGAAGGCAGCAGAGGATCAAGTAGGTAAAAAGACGAGGGCTAGTAGAAATCCGTGGGTAACAGAAGAAATATTGAATTTAATTAATGAAAGGAGAAAATATAGAAATACAGTAAATTAAGCAGGCAAAAAGGAATACCATTGTCTGAAAAATGAGATCGACAGGAAGTGCAAAATGGCTAAGCAGTGATGGCTAGAGGATAAATGTAAGGATGTAGAGGCTTATCTCACTAGGGGTAAGATAGATACTGCCTACAGGAAAATTAAACAGACCTTTGGAGAAAGGACAACCACTTGTATGAATATCAAGAGCTCAGATGGAAACCCAGTTCTAAGCAAAGAAGGGAAAGCAGAAAGGTGGAAGGAGTATATAGAGGATCTATACAAGGGTGATGTAATTGAGGACAATATTATGGAAATGGAAGAGGATGTAGATGAAGATGAAATGGGAGATACGATACTGCGTGAAGAGTTTGACAGAGCACTGAAAGACCTAAGTTGAAACAAGGCCCCTGGAGTAGACAATATTCCATTAGAACTACTGACAGCCTTGGGAGAGCCAGTCCTGACAAAACTCTACCATCTGGTGAGCAAGATGTATCAAACAGGCGAAATACCCTCAGACATCAAGAAGAATATAATAATTCCAATCCCAAAGAAAGCAGGTGTTGACAGATTGAAAATTACCAAACTATCAGTTTAATAAGTCACAGCTGCAAAATACTAATGCGAATTCTTTACAGACAAATGGAAAAACTGGTAGATGCCGACCTTGGGGAAGATCAGTTTGGATTCCGTAGAAATGTTGGAACACATGAGGCAATACTGACCCTACGACATATCTTAGAAGCTAGATTAAGGAAGGGCAAACCTACGTTTCTAGCATTTGTAAACTTAGAGAAAGCTTTTGACAATGTTGACTGGAATACTCTCTTTCAAATTCTGAAGGTGCCAGGGTAAAATACAGGGAGCGAAAGGCTATTTACAATTTGTACAGAAACCAGATGGCAGTTATAAGAGTAGAGGGACATGAAAGGGAAGCAGTGGTTGGGAAGGGAGTGAGACAGGGTTGTAGTCTCTCCCCGATGTTATTCAATCTGTATATTGAGCAAGCAGTGAAGGAAACAAAAGCTGTATATTGAGCAAGCAGTGAAGGAAACAAAAGAAAAATTCGGAGTAGGTATTAAAATCCATGGAGAAGAAATAACGACTTTGAGGTTCGCCGATGACATTGTAATTCTGTCAGAGACAGCAAAGGACTTGGAAGAGCAGTTGAACGGAATGGATAGTGTCTTGAAAGTAGGATATAAGATTAACATCAACAAAAGCAAAACGAGGATAATGGAATGTAGTCGAATTAAGTCGGGTGATGCTGAGGGAAGTAGATTAGGAAATAAGACACTTAAAGTAGTAAAGGAGTTTTGCTATTTGGGGAGTAAAATAACTGATGACAGTCGAAGTACAGAGGATATAAAATGTAGACTGGCAATGGCAAGGAAAGCGTTTCTGAAGAAGACAAATTTGTTAACATTGAAGTCATATCTGAAAGTATTTGTATGGAGTGTAGCCATGTATGGAAGTGAAACATGGATGATAAATAGTTTGGACAAGAAGAGTATAGAAGCTTTCGAAATGTGGTGCTACAGAAGAATGCTGAAGATTAGTTGGGTAGATCACATAACTAATGAGGAAGTATTGAATAGGATTGGGGAGAAGAGAAGTTTGTGGCACAACTTGACTAGAAGAAGGGATCGGTTGGTAGGACATGTTCTGAGGCATCAAGGGATCATCAATTTAGTACTGGAGGGCAGCGTGGAGGGTAAAAATCGTAGAGGGAGACGAAGAGATGAATACACTAAGCAGATTAAGAAGGATGTAGGTTGCGGTAGGTACTTGGAGATGAAGAAGCTTGCACAGGATAGAGTAGCATGGAGAGCTGCATCAAACCAGTCTCAGGACTGAAGACCACAACAACAACAACATCACCACATACACAAAAATTATTGAAAGAAACAAAAACAGAATAACATCATGTGGAACTATAGCTCATCAAAATGAAAGGGATACTGAAACAAAAAACATGAACAACATTAGCAATAAAAAAGATAGTATTTTGTATAAAAAATGTGGTGTGACTATAAAGTTTATGGACTGATATGTTGTAGGTGCCATAGTAACACTGCCATGTTGGAAACAGTGATTGTGCTCCCTCTCTGCCAAAAAAGAAAAAAAAATCTAATTGTTTCAGCCACTCAGTCAACTTCATACTGGGTGTATATTTGTTTTTATACATGTGTAATCTGTTATTTTTGTAGAAAGCTGTAGTAATTTTGATGACCAGAGAGCTGTAGTGAACATTGTAGTGAAAGTGAACAAAATGAATTCATTAATTTTTGAAAAAATGAAACAAATTTACAGAATGCCCTGTGAAAAGGATAGTTCTCCATGCACATCCAAATGCTCAGTGAAGACTGAAGTTCAGAGTTGGATGAAGAGTGTGCAGAAGGTTCTATCATTGTACATAAAGATATCTATGTCCAGAAGCTTAAACAAGCCCTCAACCCAGATTGCCCATTTATGGTGAACGATGATGCTGATATTAATCGAGAGACTGCACACCTCATTCTCACGCAAGAGTTGATAATTATAACACCATGAGTGATGACTGTTTACAAGAAATGATGAGCTGAACAAAGTCACTTGGGTTTTTGTGGAGACTGGTCAGGGAAAACAAACTTCTTTTCATACCTGATTATAGATAGTGCACTATACACAAATATGACCCTGAGATGAAGAGGTAAGACATACAGTGGGAAGAAAAGATGAGCTAATGAGAAAAATGACGAACTGTCAGTGTCAAACAACAATGCTGATAGTTTTTCGACACATTCTAATTGTACATCAAGAACTGGTTCCTTGTGCGGAGACAGTCGAGTACAGTTTATCTGCAGGTACTGAATTTCTTTGGTGAAAGGGGGGCAATTTTTGCAAGAAGTAGGCACCTAAACACAACACCACATGGACTTATAAGATCATTACTGTCAAGCAAAGGTAAGTGGAGAACTTCCCTGATGACGAAACGAATGTAATACAACTCTTAAACTTTTGTGTGTTGAAAGACTCCAGTCTCTGTGTTAAAAATGGCTATCTCATCCACTCATCCTTTTATACTGTAGTGATTAAACTACTGCATTTTTCCTGCTGTGCTGTTGTAGACTTATTGTGTAGTTTCTCATGTGCATTGTTATATTTAGACTGACATATACCATGATCTTAATGTTGTGTTGTGTGTGTGTGTGTGTGTGTGTGTGTGTGTGTGTGTTGTGCATACAATAAATCTGCACATGAGTTACATGTGCATCATATATGTTATGTTAGGTAATATTGTAAGCACTGTTGCCTCTTTATAGGTTATAATATTTATTATTTGTTAATCCATAACATATGTTATAATAATAATACGAAATTCATTATTTTCAGATTCTAAATGGATCCTACAGATTATTTAATTTACTGTATCAGACCAATCTAGAAAATTAAGAAATCGTCCTCTGAAATGTGGATAACTGTCTCATATTATTTCAGAGACCAGCACGTTTTATGAGTTTCACCAAGCTCTTAACACAAAATAGTCTAAAGCTTTGATGTAGAAAAGTACAACCACAGCTTTTTGAGCGTAGTAGACAAATGTTTGGCAAAATTAAAGAGCATCAGTTTAGTTGCTCCAGTCTGGTTGTAAAGTCTCTTGTGTCTCTGCTATTGCAATCATTGTGTCTCTATAACCAAAATACTTTTTTCAGTTAACATTATATGTACAGTTGATGTATACAATATATTACTACACTGGACCTCTGTACATCACTTAATTGCAAATGTTTCACTGTGTATTATGAGCTCCCGTAGAGCTACACATATACCTTACTAAATGAATCATTGAATAAAGCAATCTCACATCTCTACATTGTCAAATTTTCTCTTAAACTATCACATTATGAAATATTCGTATTTTTTTTTTATTTTTTACAGACACTGTCATGTCATGACCAGTTCTTGAAGTTCGCCCTTAAACTCATATGTATTGGTATTCCTAAATAAATTATTTCACTGCCAGAAATATTCTACAATTCCTTATTTTTATATCAAATATGGTTGTATAAAACTAATTTATATGTGTTAGATAAAAAGCTTTCGTTGCATTTTGGGAACAGGATCATAACAGTATTATTATTAAATTCTAGAATTATCTAGATTTCTAATGTGTCAGCTAATATTCCTGTCCACATGAATGGCCACTGTGACCAAAAGATACATTATTCACCTATTTGCTCAGCATACTGTGCAAGATGGTGTGCTTCTGGATTCTTCCTACCAACAATAGGTTTTCTGAACTGCATATTTGGGAACAGTCTCTGCAACATATCCTTTATTTCTGTTACCACCTGGCCTCAAAATTTGCTTCTTCCTTTTCTCCACCTGCTTCTATGATCTTCCTTGGTCCTACTCCAGCGTCACACACCCTTCTGTCCTCCTCAGTGCATCTACATAGTCCATTCCCCATCTCTGTTTCTTCCAGTCCCGTTTCTTCTTGGCAGCACAGTCTCTCAGTGCTACACCCAGCAGCCCACTGTCATCTTCTCCCACCCCTACCCTGCTATCCATCTCTTCCCTGCCACATGCCTCTTCTGTACCCCCACAACCTACTCCAGCCAAGATCACTATTACGTTCAGTCTGATCTCATGGCTCAGAGACAGCAGTAATTGTGTGTGTGTGTGTGTGTGTGTGTGTGTGTGTGTGTGTGTGTGTGTGTGTGTGTGTGTGTGTGTGTGTTGACTGCATGAATTGTATGAATGTGTGTGTTTTTCTAAATCTGAACAAGGACTGTATTCTACAGCTTATATTCTACTTTTAAATGTGCATGTATGTTGCTCACCACTTGCTCTATGTGGTGAACAGCAGTCTTTCCTAATATGTGCTGCTTCTGTTCCATCCCAGATTTTCCATTTTAATGTTACCAAATACTGTTAAATATTTTAATTCCATTTCTAGAGTAGACCCTGCAAGTCGATAAAATGGAAGAGTTTGGATCTTCATCCTATCTTATCTCCGTTTACAGTGCTATACCCACCACAAAATTAGCATAATGTTTTGTTATGATTGTTGAAATAAAACTATTAAAGATTGTCATACCTAGCAGGAAAGTCCCTTATTTGAACACCTCAGAGAGTGAACATCTTTTTGATATATTTAAGCATCTGCAGACCAACAGTAAGTACAGCTTCACCTACACACTGACTTTTTTGGTATTAGATAATGGTGTTGTAAAATATAATTTGTGTAATACTTATTCTGCTTGAGGCTTACTTTTTGTATGAGGCTTAATTTTTATTAAAAAATATTCCACAGAATTATAATTTAGCTGAAAAAAGACAAACTCTCCATGTTTCAAAATAGCTGCTGAGTGAACAGTTCTCATAAGACTTCATCCAGCTTGATAAAACTTTTAAAAAATGAAAACAAACACATTCCACGCATCAGTCACATAATAGGGTTTACTGCCTCAAACACTTACAATCAGCTTTTTGATATATTTCTTTAACAAATCAAGAAAGTGTGTCATCTCAATGAGTACTTGTCATCATTAGACATTAATTCCTTATCGTTTCAGCCCTTCAGTTTCAGTTCCTCAACTAAACTACGTTTCTTTTTTCTGAAGTTTTAATGGTTCTCTTCCTTTTAATTGACCTGTTTGTTTTTAACATTCTAGTGGTGTTAGATGCATTTTGCACTTTGTCCTACACTTAATTCCACATACCTCAATGTGTTTTTACTGCTTATGTCTATCTCTGCGTGTTCTTGCTTGTATGGGAGTTTTGTCCTCACCAAAATTGTTTGAAACACCACTCACAGTCACAGGGGTTTAGTTGAGTCCCATAGTGCTCAGAGCCATTTGAACCAATCACAGGGGTTACTTTCAAATTGTGCAATACAAAAAGAAACCTATTATCAAAACTATGTGGCTTGAATACATGACAGTATTCAGAATAATGCAGCACTACAAGCTTTTGGGAAAGAATGACAAACATTTATCTGAAGAAAAAACCACAATATATAATATTCTCAAATTAGTTGGAAACCATGAATACGGTAAGTACTGCCACCCTCATAATCCAAGGTCTCTGGCTGATCCAGTACAATAGAATTAAGATTGGCACTTGCAACTGAAATAATTAAATAAAATAATAGATAACTTCTACAGATAGGTTTATAAAGCAAGTTCAGTCCTGATAATATCTTCCATGAATAAATAGTGATTGTACATTAATAAGAATAGTGTTAATGAGTAAAGACAACTGTAAAGTCTTGAACATGTCAGGAGGCAGCAACTGTACAATTCAGTCTTTGTGAGCAAAAGGTGAAACACAGCCAAATCAGTTACAATAATAAAAGAGTTTATTAAAGCCTCTTCACCTATGATTTGACATCTTTAAAAACTGATTCTTCAGAAGAATCAAAGACTGGCACCTAAAATGGTTAACATTAGATGTGTATCAAAATTGAGGTGTAAAGTAAAAGCGACTTGCACTTCTGGTTACATGATGTTGTGGAACTAAGTTAAAAATGTAGCCATAATCACTAACAAAGACAAAATTTTACCTGTGTTATAATAAAATCACAACATACAGACTGACTTCATTAGAAAATGCTTCAATTGTACCTAGTGAACTGATATCATGATGGTGTCACAGTATTTGAGGAATATGTACAACATGAGAGTGCCATATGTGTGTGCATGGCGAAGTAAGGGAAAGAATGGTACTGAACTGACTAGATAACAATTACAATATTAACATGTTAACATAAGAAATGGGCGACTTGATGCCATTATCATTGTACGAAAAGACAAACATACAGTATTTTATTTTATAATCATCCAAAACTTTTTTGGAACCTGTGACATAAATCAAATAAAAAATAACTTGATATACATCATCTGCAAGTGATAAGAAAGAGGTGGGGAGGATGAAAGAGGGAGGAGATGGGAGTAAGTAAAATGATGTGAAAATATAATAAAAAGGGGGAGAGAAAGGGGGCTTTCGATTAGTTACCTACAGTGTAACTGTCACCATAAATTCGAAGCAGAAATTCACAAAACATATGCCAAACTTAGTATAAAAACACCATGAAATGCATTAATAAAAATTACAAGTTACATAATATGCTGTCTATAGCAGAGACCGAAAGTAATTCCATATACAAAAGGAATAAGTACAAATGTTATCAAAAATAAAGGCTTAAACATTACTGTTTTAAGTTGTACCTGTTCATTTAAAATAAAACCATCTTCAGGAGAGATATGTTTAAAGATTTCTAATCTCTCCAACAAATCAAGTATATGGCCTCTAATTTCATGATTCAAAAGCACTAAATCTTCAAATTCCCATGACAAGTGCTCAGGAAGTAGCAAGTGTTCAACAAAACATGAACTGTACACATTTCAACCTTCTTTACCCATAAAATGTTGTTTGCATCTTATTTTAAAATATCTACTTGTTTGCTCCACATAACGATTAGGACAGTCGTTACACACAATTCTATATACACATAAGTTGGTGTACTGATCATCTTCTGCATCGATTCTCTGTATTAAATTTTGTTTCAAATTGCTGATAACAGGGAGACTGACTCTTCAACCATATTTTTTTTATTCAAGAATCCATTATGTATGATACATTATGTAGAAACGATATTGAAAGAAACTTCTTGTTCTCTCTTTCTATCTTCTTATTGTTAATACCATACCTAAATTTGAGCATCTACTAGATACTAGATATTTTTTACGGTTTAAGATGTGATCAACTAAATGTGGTTCATACTGATTATTAAGTGCAATTGATCTGATTACATTTATTTCTTTTTGAAAACTGTGCTTGGCTAGAAGTATGCACACAGGACGATTTATTGTAGAGGGAAAAACTGTGGTTTTATGGGCATTTGGGTGGCATGAATCTGTAGACATATATTTACTGTGTAGATGGGTTTATGCAAAATATTGAAAATAATTTTATTACTCTGTAAAAATAACTTCATGTCTAAGAAATTTAGTTCACTTTTTTCGTATCCCAACAGATTCATGCTACCCACTTCTACCACACATACATGTACAGCACTCCTGCATTATAAATTTTCCTCAACTCATGAGACATTGGCACAACATCACTAGGTGCAGTCACATAACACTTTCTAATGTCACTCAGCATATATGTTGTGATTGTATTATTAATGAAGTGAAATATTATCTTCGTTTGTGCCTTATGGCTACATTTGTAACTTACATCCACAGCAACATGCATCCAATAAGTGTAAAAATTCTTTGTAAGAAAATGATTTATTGTCACTTTTACTTTTAAACCTGCATTTCAACATGTATATAATGTTAATTATTTTAGGTGTCCATCATTGATCTACATCTACTTCTAGAAGTAGATGGTGTAAAAGAAATTTAATGTTTTGGGACCATGACACATACCCTACAGCCACTCTATAACTCCCCATTTATGCTCAAGGATTTATTCCTAGATACATCACTAGCTAACCGTTTTTACTAAAAAGGTAATTTAATTGAATTCCAACAAAATTTCAAAATAACTGTGCATTAGACTAATACATCATAATTTACATTCAAAAGATAAAAGTACATTATCAAAAGTGTTATTTCCTTACAGCAAATTTCTCTGGTAATTTACTACTTAGTTAGCCCACATAATAGCATGCAACATTTCCTCTGACAATAATTATCATTTTCCAGAGATTCACCAACAGTATACTACTCTGTAATTTTTTACTTACCTGACAACTTCTTTGTGATTATTTTGCAATTTTATAAACTGGAAGAATCTATAATTTACTGTCATTTGGTTTATTACACAACTTCATAACTGATTCAGGAGAGTTATCTGTTTGACACAGATATGATTTGACTACAAAAATGAAGAGGATGTAAGTCATGACCAAGGAAATTATTCACGCTTATAAAACAATTTTGGGATTTATCATAGGAAAATATTTAATAATTGTTTATTTGATTATCAGTAGACAAGTTCATATGAATATGGTTGTCTGCAGTCCTTAGTTTAAGTTGAACTGTAATAAATATTAAACTGATATAGTAATGAACTAATCATAAACTATGGTTTAGCATTAGTTTTATATTATGTAGTATATTTATATTTAATCTCTGCAATAAAGAATTAGAAACAAGTAAATACTGGGTGTACCCCAGCAATCTGGTTTATTTTAAATGTCCATTTATTGGGAACACTGTTATTTTAGTTTTGATTGGGCATACAGAGCGACTCCAGTAGTGATAGACCAGCGTAATAATAATTTGTGTGTTCATAATGAAAACTTTTATTTATGGTAAGTTCATTCGCAACGAAGAAATAGTAGCTGTTCCATCGAATTTCAATATTACACATCACAGGAGCTTTTGAAAAACTATTGTCTGCTCAAAATAAAAAAAATCTGGTTCCACAAAATTGTACAAAATAGGGATAATGCTTCAACAGTGAGGTATAGACTGATAAGAATCCAATAACATTCCACCAAAAACACGCAATCAACCTCTCAGTAAATCCACACCAGTATCCACAAAATGATGCCCAACGATTTGAAATTGCATCTATGCAAAATCAGTGATGTAATGGCGTGGCGCGGCGACTCGAGCGCACCGAGAATTCCTCAAGCCTCTAGTTCTCAAACAATTCTCGATAAGCTCACGAGAAACGACTCGGCGGCGTGTGCCGCTGCACACCACTTGGCTGTGACAACATACGCCGCGCCGCTGTTGTTTTATGAATTGAATGCCGCCAATAGACAAACACGCTCGCTGCTCGCTGTGCTCGTAACTAGTATGTCTCAGGTTTCATTCGAGTAAAGTTGTTATTCAAATCAATATGGTGCTGGCAATACTTTACGGAGGATGGAGATAACGTTACTTGCAACTTCTATAGTAAAAATCTGCGTAATGTATAAAAAAATACAATGGGCGTAATTAGACATCTTAAACTGCACAGTTTATCGAGCAATAAAACAGCGACGTCCGTGGGTACAGAGGCTCATTCTTCCAATGGTGCGAGGCAGACAAAATATCCAGCCAGGTACGTATGGTACAAAAGGTGAATTCCGTGCAAAAGTTCGGATAGTGTCCGAAGCGGTCCGCCACGCTTAAGAATCATTGATTTTTTAATTGTACTCCAACAACATACAACATACCCCAAAATGAAACCTGTATTATCCTAGCTTTTGCACGATACGATATGTAATTTTATTGGACTAGTTGTCGACCATAACATATCCCCTTACAGGAGCACTGATCTACATCTTACGTTTCTCTTCATAGAGGGAAGTAAATGGTAATAACAGCTAGATGAAGCACTAGTGGCCATGATAACAGACGATTTTCAACCGCTTTCAATCGTCGAGGACACTGGTGTTAGACGTTTTGTTTCACTGTTGGACCCACAATACTCGGTACCAAATCGAAAAAAGTTGCGCCTCATGATTGAGGATGATTACCATAAACAGAAAGAGGCTGTAAACTTGGCCGTGGAAGACTCTACTTGTGTTTCTTTAACGACCGTTATTTGGACCTCACTCAATAGTGAGGCATATATTGCTGTAACTGGTCATTTCATTAAAACTAATTGGTACCTGAAAGCTTTAGCTCTCGAGAGATTCCGTTTCCCGGAAAAGCATACAGCGCTAAATATTAGTGAGCCCTTAGATAACGTGATTTCAAAATGTAACATTGAAAACAAAGTTGTAAGCATCACAAGTGACAACGCCAGTAACATGACGGTAGCTGTGCAACTTATTCACAGTGGCAACATAGATACGCAACATGTGCCTTGTTTAGCACGCATCATCAATTTAGTTGTGAAAAGTTCTTTGAACAGCAACAGTGAGCTGTGCATAATGTAGTAAAAGGCCAGAAAAATTGTTAGCTATTTTAAAACAAGTTGAAATTCTATTGAAAAATTCCGTGAGATCCAGTATCTAATGAAAAAACCTGTTCATCATTTGATTCAGGAAACCGAAACCCGATGGAACAGTACGTTTTATATGCTACAACGTCTAGTGGAGCAAAAGGAATGCATTGCAGCCTGTTTATCATCTTTGCATTCAGGTGTAGAGGACCTCACAGCTGACGAGTAGCGAATTTGGAGCCATTTGAAGTGGTAACAAGTGAAATCTCAACTGAAAACTATACCTCTCATTCGAAAGCTATTCCAATAATCAGACAGCTAATCCCAACCGTACGCAATGGGAAGTGGGCTACCACGACAGCGCAAGAGCTAAAGCAACATTTTCACAACTCACTAATAGCCCGGCTAGGATTAATAGAAACAGACAAAGTACATGCCATTGCCACAGTTCTCGACCCAAGATTCAAAACGTTACCATCTACGAATCCCATTCATTCAAAACATGCCATTGTAAGCCTAATTGCAGAGTGCACGAACGTGGTAGAGACCATACGATCTACTCATTCGGCTGCTGACGACACTAGCCACGAGTAACATTTCGTACAAAAGCCTTATGAGCTTCTTTCGATGAAGAGGTTTCCGATAAAAATCTAATGAAAAGCGGTTGTGATAGCATAGACCTGGAGGTACAACGATATTTGGAAGAACCATACCTACAACACACGGATAATCCTTTACACTACTGGAAAAAAAATGAAAAGTTACCCAGATCTAACTGTCGTGGCAAAAAAATATCTTGAAATGCCTGCAACTTCTGTTCCCAGTGAAAGGATATTTTCGAAAACAGGACTACTTATAAACAAACAAAGAAGCAGACTGAAAGGCCAATTGGTTAATAAAATCATATTTCTAAACAAAAATCGATGGCAGTGCAGCAATGGGATGTAAAAATGCCTTCTGCTGAGCAACTTTTGTTTCCTTTCTTTCTTCAGTAAGTAAACACATGTACGCAGTTTCTGTATATAAAAGACTGTAGCACTTCTCTTTTACGTTTAAGCATGCATGCATACATGCAGAATGTACAAGGTAATTTATTTTGTATGAATAAAGCTTCTGTTTCATGCGAATTCTGTGCTTTGTTTTAAACAACAATTGTATGATTTTTGTCTTATGAGACATATACTAAAACTTCAGTACACATTAATAACGGTAGTACAGTTGATATCAATCATAGAATTTCAAAGTTTTCCGTGCACGTACGTACGACGAGTACGACAGCTGCGGCTCAGTGCTTCGTGTACTGAAGGTTTGCGCAATTTCTCAGAGAGCGCAGCACTGTCAACTTCTCGAGCGTACCCGAGACATTCTCGAGAAATTGCCTTCGCGTCGCGCGTTTCTCGAGCGCGATCATAGCCCATCCCTATGCAAAATATGAGATTGTCTTAAATGAAACGACTGGTGATGCAGTTCCTGCAATGACAGACAAAGTTCATTTTTATGCATCGGCTGTAGTGAAAAAAGAATATGCTTGTTACTTGGCAGATTCAATTCTCCGGATGCTGCACAGGTATTCTGCTCATAACCCACCTGTCTTTCGCCAGATGATACGATTTCACTCAATTAGTCTACAGCACATGCCTTCAGGATATTATTTTGTGAATTATGTTGGGTTACATGCCTCCAAATTTGCGTGATATAAGGGTATATGACTACCTCTTTTGGATATACATTACCACTGTAGATGTATATAGTGTGAACATGAACATTTCGTGAAGTGAAGAGTGTCATTTGCAGTGCAAATTTGGCTATGTTACACACA
Organism: Schistocerca americana; assembly: GCF_021461395.2. Classification (NCBI taxonomy): domain Eukaryota; kingdom Metazoa; phylum Arthropoda; class Insecta; order Orthoptera; family Acrididae; genus Schistocerca; species Schistocerca americana. The sequence goes on from NC_060119.1 coordinate 118,939,621, forward strand.
ATGTTAGAAGGAAGAATGAGCAATTTAGGTGGAATTAGTGTTGCAGAATTGGTGGAGCACATTTACAGGACGTCCCTTTCAATAAGTGTTTCAGATTGCACATAATATTGGAATGTCACTGTATCATCCTTTAGTATTTCTAATCATGGTGCACTGGCAGCTAGATTTACTTCTCTGTTGCAAAAATAAAATACTAGATGTTACGCATATCCCAATAGGAGAAACTATACACAAAATTAATCATTATAGTCTCTTATTCTCGATATTCTCAATGCAATAAGAACAATGATATCTGTAAATTAAAGATTCGTTCTGATTCAGGCAGAAGCACAACTTTCAGCATCCACTAGCGAATTCCTGTTATTAATAAGTAAAGCGGTCTATAGCTTCTAAAAAGTGATTTTAAAATAGCTGAAAAATTCTACTTCTACATCTGCATCTACACTCCAAAAGCCACCTCGCTTTATGAATATTATACTGTACAGAAATTAATCCTCCTAAAGTGTAGGGGAGAGTGGGGCACATTGAACCATAAAAAATATCTCTCCATGTTACTCATCCAATAATTTTATTACAGAGTTGTGATTTACAGATGTTACAGTTTAATAATTCAAGTATCAAATGGCCTTATATGATTGCATTGTCATTAATTGTTTTTTAGCTGCAGGCCTTTGAAGAAAATTTGGTAAATGGTTCATTGTGCCCCACATGTGGGGTACAATGAACCACTTTAAACAGGTTCACTGAAAGAACCTATTTAGCATACAAAGTAAGTGTAAATATACTTTAAACATAATGTGTACACATATTCCATGTGTGAATCATGTAATTAAATCTGTAGGCACACAATCATGTTACTTATTTTGGAATTACTGAACATCAATGGACTCGAAGCTGATTCCAAATTTGAAATATGATTTTTGTCTCTTTGTCACACCATCGGTAGCAGGTCGTGGGAGCACATAAAGTATGTTGCTATCTGGAACAAAAGTTTCATTCTTTACCTAATTCTTTCTCCTGCTCCACAGAAAATACCTTACGATTGTCATAGTTTGGTGTCAATCATTCTCTGGATCCACATTTAATGTCTTGAACATATCAATGAAGAGTTGGGTAAGGTATTAAATGAGATTTAGCTGCTTGGTGAACTGCCATGCCCTTATTAAGAACATCCTGCACAGCTTCTTGGATAACATAATGGTCAGTTTACCTCTGTCCGTCTTCCTGCAGTATGACAGAACCATCTTCAATCCTGATAATATAAAACAGGACTGCTGAACGTCTGTGAATTAAAAGCCTTAAATTCCTACACATATGTTTTACCCATGCTAAAGAAACAAAGACAGAGTGCTTGTATTGGACACTTAAAAGATTCCTGGGGCACAATGAACCATGGCTCATTGTGCCCCGGGAGAGCTTGGTTCAATGTGCCCCAACAGTACATATTTCAAACAAAGCTCATGTGAGGTTATGTATGAACATTGTTAATATTTGAAGATCTATATCATTAAAATACAGTATTGATATTGTTACAATGACTTACTTTCTCTAAAATTTGGTGACAAAGGATTGAACAAAATTCAATCTATCTATGTCCCCAAAAATTACTTCACTGTCGCGAAACTAACATATCACCAGTACAACACTAATGGTGGGAACTAAATCCTGCAGAAAACAAGTGGCAGTTGGTAGAGCAGTACTGACAACATATGCACAGAGGAAAAAATAATTTACCACCTTACACTGATATTATGCTACCAGATTCATTGTGCCCCGTGGTTCAGAGTGCCCTACTCCCCCCTATAGCTGTAGCAGCCATCACTGTTTTCTGGATGGTCTTATTCTTTTGTAGGCATTTATCTACTTGTGATTTCCACCAAGTAGGTTCTTTTCGAAAGAGATTGATCCTTCCTACAATACACTTTGCTGATTATTTTCTTATTTTTCTAGATCTGATGGCAAGCCATTCATCCTCCATCACATACCAAATGTTTGCTTGCAAAGTACAAGGTATAGTGTAGACTCAGAGTCAAATGAGACAAGTGAATCGTGTTCTGCGTTTGTTGCCACTAAATGTGCTTTCACTAAGCTCTGGCTCAGTTTATTTTGGACTTTTGCCTCCTGACGCCATATCATGCACCTCTTTTTGATACAGTGAATCTGCATACTTATAAAGGTTGCTTTACCCAAAATAGAGAAACTGTTACAAGTAATTTATTACCTCATGTTTTCAGTAAGTTGCTATTCACTGAAAAAGTAGTATTAAGAATCAGGAAGGAATAGACCTTGTATGTCATCATTTTGAATCTTGATTTGAACATAAATTAGTGGTTTTCAAGTTCTATATGCAATTGGTATGTAAAATTTCAGTTGCTTCAATCTGTAAAATAAGAAACGCATTAAAATTGCTATGATGTAATTAATAAGATCAGGTAATCTTGCTAAAGCTTATGTTGAGCTTAAGTTTTCTGTTACACATTAAAAAGAAAGAATGTATCATTCATGAGTTACAGTACAGAAGCAACACTTGATAGTAGCACAATAGGGATTATTACAGATAAGTAAGAGGTTAGGCTAGAGTCCTGCTTTTTCCAGATACATCAGTCATTTTGATGTCACTATGGTTTATTGTTGCACTCTTTCATAACTGTGAAAAATACCATCTATTGGATATACTCTATTTCCTATTCAAAGCACAAATGAAGACAGTAACGAATAGCTGATGCACTGCCGAACATGCACTGAATCAGTCACTGAAATGAACCTTACAGTGATACAGGTCTCTAACAGTATTTCGTAGTATGTCCACAAACAAAGTTTTGGATAGTTTAGATCACAGTAAAGTGATCCGTTTGGTAAAACAATGGGTGCAGCATAAGCGAATATCACAAAGTAAAGAGTCCACAGTGTACCAGAGTACTGCGAAGATGTGATGTGCTGCGGTTGAGGCCATTATTGGTATTGCTCTTCTTAACTGAGTAGTTACTGTGAACACCACGTCTCTGTTTTCAATTACTTCCAGAGATAATACCATCCCTCTCCCTTAAAGCTTTCATGTATAGTTGTAAAGCAGAGATTTATGATGAAGTTGGGGAGGGAGGGGGGGAACACAGGGATCATCACTATGATCAGCTGATTTTCTCAGTCTGTTGTAGAACAATTGACCGGATTCATGCTCCTGTGCTACGGCTACTTTTGCAGACTTAAAATCTCCTGTGTAAGAATCCTCACTGATTCTGCAAACATCAGTGTTGTAAAAGTCGGATCGCTCTCTTCATCTGTAAGATCAAGAAGGCAGTAGTTAAAGTCATCCAGGTTGATGCTGTGACCCTTAACTTTGGTAGGCAGTCGATAAAGTTACGCACTGGAGTGAACAAAATACGAGCTTACCTGATATCTGACCAGTTTTGTGAGTGAATTACGAACTTCCTAACACACGAAACTCAAAGCTTCTTAACACGACAAAACCGACGTACGTAATAGAATTCCGAAGAACTCTAAGGCAGAGCTATTGGGAGGTTACTCTTCATGAAAGACACAAATGGTCTGGCGGATAACGTCGGAGGCTCTGTGGGGCCGTTCGCAGATAATACTTCGTTTATAGAAAAGTTACAAACTGAAATGCAGGAAGACCAGCAGAGGGTCAATGCTTGGCGAAGGAAATGACAGTTGAGGCTCAACATGAGTAAATATAATGTGTTGCCCTGAAGTAGGCCAAAGGAAATATATTTTTTTATTGCAAGATCGGCAGCCAGTCTCTGGGGACAGTAACAAAAGAAAAATTTCTAAAGTATGTGTACGGAATAACCACATAAAATTAGATGTAGGTAAAACTGATACCAGACTAAGATTCATTGGAAGAATATTTACAAAATGTAATTCACGCACAAAGATGTAGATGACAAAACCTCATTCTGGCAAGTTCTGAAGGGCTGCTCGCCAACTTGTGACCGTTGCTAGTTAGGACCAATAGGTGATATAGGGAAGATCCAGACATCAGTTATGCGTTTGTTCACGAGCTAGTTTAGTAAGTGCAATTACGTCACTTACATTATCGTCAAACACTCGTGACAGACGCTAGAAGATAGACGTTGTGGTCCACAGAGAGGTTTACTATTAAAATTATGAGAGTGTGCTTTCCAAGAGGAGTCAAACAATAAATCAATTTGGGCTATATTCATCTCGAAAAATGACTTTGGCGGAAAAATCGAGGAAATGGAAACTTACCGCACACTATTAGTTAATAGTAGTAACTGGGTAATTGATAGCGATACCCAAACAACCCGCTGTCATACATCGTAAGAATGTGTACGTAGTGCAGATGTAAATTTAGATGCAGATTTTTGGCACTGTATGACAGCACCCAGGTGGGAGTGACTTAGAAAGTGGACTTATCCCTGGCAGCATCCTATTTCTGTCTCAGTTTATTCAGAATCTGACGTCTGGCAAATTGGTGTTGCCATCATGGGTACAGATAAATGGCGCGCCTTGTGGTGCCGACTGCAGTGACCAGCTTCTCAGATGCAGCCTGAGACCACAGAATTGACAGGGTTTCAGACAGTTAAGGCGAGTAGCGTAGAGGTAGAATACCACATTGAGGCAACACTGCGACGACAGTGAAGCAAACTGAATAAGACTCCACCTTGTTCTATGTTGTCAAAACAAATGCGTATGGCATAGGATAGTGGCAGATCTGGTTTGAAGTGACCATGAAACACGCAGCTGTTAATTTTCACCAGTTACGGCGAGAAACTAAATTACTCGTGATTATAACGGACTAACACTTGCACATCATCTTTCAGCAATGGCCGTAGCGCATAATTACAAAACGCTCCAGTCCCAGACGACCCACTGCATGGCGATAAGAATGAGAAAACACAATCTGAAAAATTTAGAGTCATGTTCTTGTTTTTTTAATGCATATATCTAACACAGAAAAATCCGAAAATCAGCAGAAGATGGTGTAATCCACAGTTCCAGAGAGCAGGGAGTTCAGAGAGAAACGTTATAGAAAATTACACCCCTATCATTAAGAACTTGCGCAAGTACTGCAACGGATTTTGAGACCCATGTTCTTTCTGTAAATGTATTGTCCATCACAGTGCTGTCCTGTTGAACTTCAAACAGTTTGTATTGTTCATGGATAAGGCTTCATTCATCCATGATGGTGTGTTCAACATCTGCAGCAGCCACGTCTAGAGTGAGAACAAACACCACGCCAACGACATCGGTGACTGCCAGCAACAGTACTCCACCAACGTATGCAGGTGGGCATTGTGCAAAATCATCTATTACCATCGTATTTGCTGCCACCCCATTTGACTGTCCATGTTACCTGGTGTTCCTGCGAAATGTTGTGCCACAGTTCTTGGAGCCTGCGCCCCTTGTTGTCCAACAAAGGGTGTCGTTTCAACACAGTGGTGCCAGCCCACTTCAATGTTAATGTCCATGAGTACTTGAACAACACGTAGCCTCATCGTTGGATCTGAAGGGGAGACCCAGTCCCATAGCCAGTGCTATCTTCAGATCTCACACCTCTGGACTTTTTCCTCTGGATTTATGTCAAGATGTTGGTGTGTGAAACCCATGTAGAAGTAGACGAAGACCTGCTTGTTGACATCCAAGCTGTCTGTCTCCTAATACAACAGCCACCAAGGAGCTTTGAGAGAGTGTGGCAGAAATTCTTGTGTTATTGCCATCCATGAATTGAGACTGTCAGTCGTCACTTTGAAGCTATGTTATTGTTACATGGTGTACACTGTGTGCCCATAACACAATACATTTGCATTTCTGACCATTGGTTCTATGTCTCAATATCCATAACACAATACATTTGCATTTCTGACCATTGGTTCTATGTCTCAATACATTCGATTGTGGACGCACTATCACCTGATTCAATTTCACTCAAAAGGTTTGAGACAACCTGTATACGTTCATAGAGATCAAATCCCTTACAGAGCATGGCTTGTATTTGTCATCTAAAAACTTACTAAAGTAGGTGGGTTTGCCTGCTTCCAAACTGTTCTTTCAGGTCTCGAATCGACATACGAGCATATAATTATAGCTGGTAACACTAACATAAACTTTCTTTACAATGGTAATTCCAGTGTGAAATTTACTTCTGGCAGGATGTGCGTCTGTGTGAGAAGGCTTGAATTGTGCTATATTGATTTAGACTGTATATATATCACTATTATGATAGCCTCATAAATGTAGTCATAACGCTCCTGCTACCTACCACATTAATTGAGTGCAACTGGATGAAGGGTACTGCATTTATGTATAGATGAACAGTTGGGAATGTACTACAGTGAAAAGCTGTATCAAACTCGTAAAAGAATCTACTCTGTAAATCAGGTATACTTACAAGGGGTTTGAACATTAACTGAGTCTTCCGTCCCATAGCTGTAGCGATTCTGTGCCATTGACAGGAATTGGTGAGATTCTTAGAGCACTATGCATACTCTTCTGTCATCCATCACAAAAGTGTGTAGTCACGGTAGTACAGCTAGTTGGGAATCTATTGGATGAATCTAGAACTACTTCTACAGCTATCCAGGAACCTATTTGAATTATAGTATGAATCTGATGCTGCTACCTTACTGAATCCACTATGACGCCTGCTGTGTGAATCTGTGAAAAGAATGTGCTCCTAGTACTGTACTAACTGCACCACAGTATCCAAGTGTATTAATGAAGTATTATAGTGAATTTTCGTGCACAAGCACCCTTATAATTGACTTTGGTTTGAGGAGCACTGATATTGACGTCTTAAGCAGGGTTCACATATGCGTCTAATGTGGCGCCACAGTTTGTGGCTTGCTGTAACGGCATCATGCGCTACTGTTCACACAGGATGCCACAAATTCTATGTACTCAACAGCTTTCAATATGGCGTCAACTGAAATCATATGGGTGCATATGAATGTTATGGTGCTGGTTATGGTCTTAGAGCTGTGACTGGAGTTACATAGAAGGACAACGAAACCCAAATACTGGATCCGAAAATAGATTTTGCAAAGGGATAAATCAGGGGAAACAAACACATTTATAAAAGAAACAACATTCAGAGAAGAAAATGCTGTCTGCTGTGGCAAACTAACCAAGAGCTGGCATGGAAATATCATTGCCAGACACGACATTCTTCCAAGATTTTAGAATCTTATTATATTCGTTGATACAGGCATTTAGAATAATTAATTTTTAGTTTACAGCTGCCACATCACACTCTGAAATATTTACTGCGTATAATCCGCAATATATACAATGCTTGGTTTCACAAGTAACGAAGTTTATACGACTCGCTTTTTTTGGTTAAATATGTCAAGTTTCTTTATTCATTCAAATATCTTTTAGGACTTGGAGATACGTCACTGGTTTGCAAATATTCACTGCTGGAAAAAATCAAGCATAGGTTGCTGTTCTTGTAGTTATAGAAGCTGCGAAAGTGTACCTGCCGACCACTGTTTTCACTTTTTTTCAGAAATAAAATTAAAAAAAAAACACTTAAATCGAATGGCATACAGCAGCAATTACGCCAAGATAACTGCGACAGAATTGTCGTGTTTCGAATTACTGCTCCAGGGAGCAGTGGTGGTAGGAAAGTGGTGCATCAAAGTATAACCACGCTGAACGTTTTGTGACGTGACAAAAGTTGCGTCTATTAAGTTGCACCACAGAAAACTGGGAGCTCATACGTGCACCCGCAGTATGCCACTAGTTGTGGCAACACTTCTGTTGCGTGTGTGGACCTGGCTTTAGCCATCAAATTTATCTGATCTGAATGCATCTGGGACACTACAGTATGTCAGCTCTGTGCCGTCAGTTAATGAGAAATGTGTAAACATGTAATGTCAGATACTTCTGAAACCTGAAAGAATCCATTATAGCATGTCTGGGCAATCGAAAATTGTAATATCCACTTAGAGTGGGTGTGCATTGTAAAAATAGGAGTAAAAGCGAGCAATGTAAGTCAATTCATTTTTTTTTTCATCAACTTCAGTTTTTTCATCACATTGTTCCTAATTATTTCTTCTTTAACGACGTTCCATATCGGTTTTACTTGACTTTGTAGTTATTAACTTTCATGAACTGTGTATGTTTTATCTTTTTACACACAATATATAAGAGGTATATAATAATTTTTAAATTAATTTCACTGGCTTTTTGCAGCAAGCAAGGCAGAATAGCTGGTAGGTACATAATTTAGATTCCAGTTTTGCTTGCAGTTTGTACTCTGAATTGGTTGCATCAATCCCTCTATGTAATCCACCTGGAAACCCGAGAGCTTTTCATCATCTGCAGCAGTACTCGAAATTTTAGGATAGTAATGAATTCGTAACTGTGGAATGAGCAGCTGGCATTGGCTATATGGTGCTGCGGACAGATCTGGCGCCGATAGTAAATGCCTATATCATTCCGGACTACGTGAAATACGTACCTTTCTCATTCACTGGCAATTGTTCCAATGATGCGGAAGATACACCCAACGTCAATGTTGAAACATACGTGTCTTTCAAGGATAATGTTTGCACATACTTGCTATGAAAACAAAGGATGTTGGTGGGGGTTAGGGAAGGGGCGTTACCGGTGTAAATAGGATGAAGTTATTGTGAGGATTATGGAAACTCCCAATGAGTCTGAAAGTTCATTTATTCCGTCGCATTGTGGTGGATATGATAACGATTTTGATCTCTACAGTGAACCATGTGATGATTTAAAGGATTTTGATTATAATTCATCTGAAGATGAATCAGAGCATTCAGACGCAACGTACACAAAGGAACATGTTACGAAGTCAACTCTAGACGTGAATGACCTATGTGATAGGTCGTATAACAGACCAAAGAGTAGTCTTAGTTTACGTTATGACAGCTATAACAGTGACATATTTGAAAAGTACGTATAGGAGTCGAATTACAGATTCGAATCACATTGAGTCAGTTTGCATAATCAGCTTTTAAATGTCTCAGCGAATTTTTCATGTTCATTGTGTGTTACTATTCAGAGTTATTGGTGGTGGAGTTGCTGAAATTCAGTTCTGTAGACTGTATTTTATGGGTTGCTTCAAACTGTCCAGAAACAGGGACAAGTTGTACAGGAAATAGAGAGAAAACTTATTTAAATTTCAGCGTAACCAAAAATATCATAGTATACTACGTGACCAATTTTTATTTATTTATCCAGTATGTGGACAAAATGCATTGTATGGATGTTGTCGAAAGAATACATAATTTAAATATGCACAGAAGCAAAACACACCCTCTTTGTAAATATTAGATTACATATCTGTTTGGTTTATGGTCCTGTTCTATTTCACATTCAGTCTTTTCCATAACAGTGTGATATTTCCGTAGTTTATTATTTATTTATTTGTTGCTTATTTAGCGAGACCACATTAGGGCCTTACGTGCCGGATTATTAATAATAGTAACACTAATTATGTTGATAAAATAATAGAAGCTGTAAGAATGCTATTGAGTAGTTATTACAAAACAGACTCAATAATAGTCACACTAATAAAATAATGGGGGAAAGATTCTGGTTGGTTTAGCACTTTTGAAAGCTTGTTTGCTAATCCAACAGGAGAAGAGTGAAATGAAAGTTACAATGACTGTTAGGAAAATAGAGAACTCTGTAGACATTTCTCCAGTAAGACGACTTCCTCATGACCGATGATTGTTTGAGATGAAAATTCATTGAAATGATTTACTTAATTTAATTAAAAGATCTTTACAACTTTTGTGAATGCATGAAATTCATTCTAGTCTTTGATCTCTCATGGAAGTGTGTTGTATATCATGATTCCATTATGTAGGATATCACTTTGAGTGTAAACTTTGTCTTTATTGAGGTGTAAATGGTAACTGGATCTGGATAATGGCAAATGTTTTTAAACAAGTCAGTGAAGTGAGCTGTCCTGTGGCCGTTTTGTTTTACTTCATGTAGCCCTTTTTTGTAACTTGAAGCTAGGTTGATGTGCTGCACATTTGTTCCCTACGAAGTAGTGTGGTGGTGGTGGTGGTGGTGATGAGCATCTGCTTTAAAGTGCCTCACCACATTCGTCTGTCTTGTGCAAATCATTTCATACTAGTACCTGCATAAGGACTGTAGCCTATGTCCTTTTGAACCTGTCTGCTGTATTCAAGCCTTGGTGTCATCCTAAAATCTCCCACCATTTACCAGGTTAGCTATTCCTTGTCACGTCGGGATATGCCCTAACAAGTTATTCTTTTAGTCAACTTGAAATGTATCTCTCTTTTTTTTTTCACAATCTGATTTGATGTCTTTCAGAAATTTACTTGATCTATCCATTCTAATCATCAACATTTTTCTATAGCACCATATTTCAGAAACAGTTCACCAACCTTATTAAGTTTCACCCTGTGATTCCTCTGACACTCCCACAATTGCTCAGATATTTTCGTTATTGAGACATCAACTTTCGTTTCATTGTGTGTTAATGAATGCGGAAGATTGAAACTGTATGCTGTGGAGCTTTTTGTTTGTCACTTCCCTGACTACATGTAGGGTTTCTTAAGAAATGTAAATTTTCCTCAGTGCTGTCTATGTAATCCATGAATTTTTTAAAATATGCATTGTGAAAGATGTTACTGACATAAATGTTGCAGTTGGCACATTTCTAAATGGTTTTGTCTGTATTGCCTATTTGCTGAAGGATTTCTGTTTGGACACATGTCTATTTTCCATCAGTCTTTGGCTGTAGGATTATAGTACCACCCCCCCCCCCCCCCAAACAAAATCTCATTTGTGAGACAGACTGATCTGTAGCATAGCCTGAGTGTAACAGTTGGAAGATGATAATTTGTGAATCAATGTTGTTAACAAACTAACAGTGTAGCCAGCTGCCCACACCATTTAAACAACTTTTCTGTTATAAAAACCAAAAATGAAATGTAAATTCAGAAAACCTGTATTAGATGACACATTTGGTTTATAAACTACAAAATATTCCAGTTTTTGGGTTTCCTGGTAGTATATCCTTCAGTGCTCTTACAGAAAATTTTCTTTCCTGTTAGTAAATTGGTAAACAATATTCGTGACTCCCACATGTTATGAAGATGCATTTTAAACTGTTGTGTAGTGGAGTTCCATGCTCCATGCCACTTACTTTCAATTCAGCTTCTTTATTTTGTGTTCGGGCACGAGTCTACCATGGCTGTCTAGCAGTGTTACAGTTTTTCTCTCCTCGCATAATTTTCATGTCTTTGGTATTTGCTGTGCTTTGTATAAGTATCTCAGTCATTGTTTCAAGCTTTTCTTTATACCATTCCAGTGATACGATATTGTACTGTACCATATATACAACATTTTTCAGTACTGGTGCTGTATTTACCTAGTGTAGTCATGTGGATTATGGAAAACATTTCCCTACTGCAGATTAATTTATCAGTTCATTCACTTCTATTCACCATCAGCAAATCCACTTCTATAACAATGGACACAAAAGTATGCATTTAGGACTCGTTTTACTCAATTGAAGCATAAGAAATAACCATTATTTAAGAAGCCTTTAATCACCACACTACTTCTTTTGTACTGCAATATCATGGTTTTTTTTTTCTACACATTTGTGTATCTAAAAAATTGTTTTACCAACAACATATCTTAATTATGATTAAGTTCAAGAATGGATGTTCATGTAGCAGTGAAGCAGTTGAAAAGTCATTGCACAATGAATAGAGGTAAATTTCAATAGACAATTTAAAATGTTTGGTAGTTGCTGTATTTTGTCACACACTTCCTCATGTGAGCTGCTAAACATTAACAATGCACCCGGTTTTGCTTTCCAATCTTTAGTTGCATTTATCAGTAATTTTATTGTCGGCATGCTATGTGCAGGCGGCACCACTGTCTTAATGCATCATACGAAAATTTGGAAACACTGTGAGATATGAATGCTTGAATGTAAATGCAAATGTTAGCCAAGCCTCCAGGTTGCTTGTTGTATTTGACCATGTATGGCACCTGTGCAATGTCCTCAAAATGTTGCAAAGATCAGTCATGGTCAGTAAAGTTGTGGTGTTTCAAGAGACACCATATCGAAGATCTATACCACATATAGGAAAAACAGGAAGAAAAATCATCCACTAAGTCACAAAGTGGATGAAAGCGTGTACTGAGTGATCGTGACAGACAGTCACTGAACAGGACTGTGATGAAAAATAAAGGGATGACAGCTGCGAAAGTCATTGCAGAACCAAACATCACCCTCACAAACGCTTTCAGCACCAAAACAACTTGAAGGGAGCTCCAGAAGCTGGGAATTTCAGAGAAAGCTGGAATACCAATATCACTCATCGTTGATGTGTCTGTAACAGGAAAAATGTGGTGCTGAAGCCATAAAACCTAAGCAAAACATGCGGGAGGGGAGGGGGTGGGGGATGGTGATTTGGGAAGCCATATTGTGGTATTCCACAAAGCCCCCATGGTTACTCTCCAAGATTCAGATAGCGTATATCATCCAGGACTGGTTTTGTGAGCACTAGGATGAATTGTCACATTACCCCTAGCCACCAGTCACCAGACCTCAGTATTATCGAGCCTTTGTGGTCCACTTTGGATAGAAGGGTGTGTGATTGCTATCCAGCTCTTTAATTATTACCTGAACTTGCCGTGTTTTGTCAGAATAGTAGTGCAATATTCCCTGGAATATTTCATCCATTTGCTGGTAGCTGTTTTGAATGCCAACAGTTTTTGTACACCACATTAGGCATGGTAATGTGCTGTGTTTTTGTTGTGTCCATATTTTTGTCTGTTTTTTGTACTTCTAACAAAGTAGCTACTCCAAGTACTGTTGCACCATTAGTGAATTGTTCTCTAGCTATCAAGGCATTTGCTTGGTTGCAGCACTGCATTTACACAATACATGGCACAGTCATTTGCATGTTATACACTGTGAAACTTCTGAGCAACTAACTATGATTAAATTTGCTTGCATGCCTTTTTGACCTATTCCATTATAAATGGATTCATTAATCATTCATTGGTCATCCTAAAAGTATATGAACTGGAACAGCTTTTGAACTGCAGAAGTCATGATTTGAAAATGATTTCCCACTCTTTCAAATAAGAATAATTCAAGAAAGCAATTAAGTAACTGATATCATTATAAAACAGTCAATTTTACTCAAAATAATTTTACCAACTTTTTCAAAGATTCACTTTCCGTATGCACTTCATCTGCTTGTATGAGACATATGTTCAAGGAGGAGTTTATCAATTTCTGGAAGAAGTCCTATAGTGTCTGGATTATCTATTAACTATTTGTACAGAAAGAACTACAACAAAATGTACTTGTTTTCATTTAACTCTGCTGTAATGGTTCATTTACGAAAGATTAGATTTTTGTGTGGGTGTTATCATCAAATTAGTTTTACAGATATCACTTTGGTGTCATAGAGTATGCAATAACACTTTTTCATTTGAAAGGATCTAATTCTATACATCTTGGGTGTAAAGAAGGAATATGAGAAAGCAGAACCCTGAAATACAATATATATCCATAAAACAGTGCCCAGTGTTTATTTGCATGTAACACTTTACTGGTAACGGTACAATCGATAAACTACAATCAAATCTAGGAACAAGCCAAAGCTGAGAGCATTGAAGTTCTGAAGAGAGAGAGAGAGAGAGAGAGAGAGTAGAGTAACCAGTACAAATGCACATGTTAAATCTGGAAAACAGAACTGAAAGAATGATGTCATGTAGCATCATAGTTCATGAGCATGGCATACTTGCACTTTTGTGCTGGCTGTGAGTTTACACAGGTGCAGGTTGAGCCCTCAATGCTCATCCGCTCATCTGTAATGTAAAGCCAGCTTTAAATGTGAATCTCTGATTCACCACCATCTTACTTTTGAATGGTTCACATTTCCTTAACATCATTTCTTAACTGCTGTTCTGATAAAGCATTCCAGTCAGTGGCATTAACACTTCTGTATCTCTCAACTTTGTTACTGAAAGAAAAGAAGTCCACACTAATAAAACAATCTCCAACTTACTGATTAATGACTATCCGTTACTAAAACAGCCTAATTTTACCTTGGTTAACTAATGAAAAATGTTTCTCTGACTGCACCAGCATCCCCTTGAAATAAGGTAGGGTAAAAAAAGTATAGAAAATAAGTAAAAAGATGCAATTGGAGTAGCCACATTTATCTGATGTAATGATTTCCAGTGCATACAATTTTGTTGTGCATACTGCACTTTTTCTGACAGGTCAGGCCAGTTCACACATTTCTCAGACATCCACCTTAACATATGTATCTGTAAAATCAGGGATGTTATAACAATATGAATTAAGGTAGACTACTACTCACAACATAGAGGAGGCACTGACCAGCAGACAAGTTAAGTTAGAAGTATATTACTAGCTATTGAACAAAGTCATGTGAAGAAACACACACATATTCACACAGGCACAAGTTACACAGACTGGTAACTATCATCCCCTAGTTGCAGCTGTCAAAATGATTATGTTGTTGAAGACTTTTAGATTTGATGAGGACAGAGGTACTGATGGATCTGTCCATGAGGCTGATGTGTGATTGAGGAGGGTGCCTTGTTGGTTTGAAGAAGACCATATGAAGAGAATGGGCGGAGAATGTGCCAAGGTTCTGGAGGAGTGTGGATAGGATGCCCCCACCTGTGATCCATTTTGTAAAGATGTCATCAATAAACCTGAGCCTGGTGGATGGCTAGGAATGATTCCTCTAGAGGCCCATGAATATGTCGACCTAGGACAGTGCCATGCGTCTAACCATATCTCTACCACAGATATGTTTGTGGATCATACCTTCAAGGAGAGGTAATTATGGGTGAGGAAATAGTAGGTCGAGGTGGCCAGGCAGGAGGTTGTAAATATGGAGACAGTCATGCTATCAAGTGTTCAATGGTGTCAAGGCCATGGATGGTGTAGAGGGAGGTGATGTCGACTGTAACAAGCAGGCCATCGAACAATAAAGGGACAGGATCTGTGAAGAGTCAGTAGAGAAAATGGTTATTGTCTTCTATATAGGAGAGCAAGTTAAAGGTAAAGTGTCGGTCAGAAAGGGCAGAGATTCTCTCTGTTGGATTTATGAATTTTAGGAAGCACAGGTGTGGTGGAGGTGTGGTACATCCTTCCCCTCCCACCTTAATTCAGTCCTGTCATAGGCATTTCCTACCCCATTAAACGTGGGGCAACCCTGAGATAGCATACACGTAAGCCTACAAACTTAGCTGTAGCACTCTGTGTGGGCATAACCACCAACACACTGGTGTTTGCATTCATGGCCACTGTCGAATCGTGGCAAAACGACAGCTGGACCACCCAGTTGCCAAGCATGCCACGAAATACTGTTTGCTTGACTTCAACAACTATTTCACGGCCCATGCCATGTGCATTCACACCAACACCAATTTTTTTCCCTGCAGTATATCCTTTGTCCTTGTAACCCCCCTTCCCCCAGCCTCAATCTTTGCTAGTCTATCCCCTCCAGGTGCCACTATCCTGTCCCTGCACACACCCACAGCCAGCACTATTTTTGTTGAAAATCATGTATCGAGCCAGAAGGCCGAGCCTGAGTTAATGTTCTGAACTCTTGCTCAGGAGAAATGTGGTTTGTACCCTCTTCAGCCATCCTGTCACGGGTTTTCTGTGGTTTTCTAAAGCTGCTAAATGGATAGCTGGGATGATTCCATTGATACAGCCATGGCTGACTTCCTGCCCTATTGCCCTATCCTCGCCTAATCCTGCCCTACTCTGTATATCTTTTATGTATGTACATAGTATTTGATTTGTAAAAGAAAATGTTCTCATTTTTTTTCGTCAGAGGTACCAGTACAGTATACTGGTGCATACTATCACAAATCAAGCACTGTATTTAATTTTTTTTCTCTAATGTATCTGACATATTGGATAGTGTTGTGCTGAATGTTCTAAGGATGAAAAAAAGTATAAATAAATAAATCTATCTTCCTCCACCCCTACCCTGATGGTTCATCCTGCCCCACACTTCTTCTGTACTGTCCATTATCCACCTTAGCCGGGATCACTACATACCTCAGTGGTGCCACAGCACCCAGAGACAATAGTATGTGTGGAATGCAGGTATGCTAAGTTTCAATCAAGTCTTCAAATGAAGCACCTGGGATACGGTTTTGAATTCATGACATCCAGGAATATGTGCCACTGTGTGATAATATCATTTATTTTTGAGACATGCATGTGGGGCGTGAAGATGGCATAGTGGAATGCCAAAACTGGCAGTTAAAATAAAATAGCATCTCAATTACACAGCTGTTGGTGAATTTTATTGATAACTGAAAATAATTTGTGTGTGTGTGTGTGTGTGTGTGTGTGTGTGTGTGTGTGTGTCTGTGTGTGTGCGCACAAAACATCCAACAATCTACTTTTAAATGTGCCCATCTGTTACTCAGTGCCTCCTTTAGGTGGTGAGTTGCAATCCCTCCTCATTTGCAAAGGCAATCTAAACAAAGGTTCACAGCACAAATAGCTTTATTCCAAACCCATTTCAGTTGGATAGAATAAATTGTGTAAGACACAGTTTCTGTTTGAACAGTAGATCTCAATAAATATGAACATATTATGCAACAATGTTCAAATGAATTGATAATATTCACAAGATTGAGTAAAGAGTCTCCTTCAGTGCTGTCAGAGTTGTCACAAAAGTGAAACATTATCCAAATTAACGTAAAACACTATCAGGGCAAATTCACCGAAAACTGTAGTGTTCAAAAGTAATGTTTTTGCAATTGTAATTTTGGCCAATCCTTGAGAATGCAAAGAGCAATAAGATTCCACAAATTTTGTATCTTTTTCCACTTTGTCATTTGAAACTGCTGGAAATCGGTTTCATTTGCCTTGTTGTACAATGAAATCTGCTAAATTTCTTTGCTAAAATGTAACAACTCACACTGTAGTTGAGGAGTTGAGTGGTCAATAGTCACATAATCTAGACTGAAACATCTCTAAGCGAAGGCACAGCAGTTTTTGCAGTCATGTATATGTGGCTATCGACCACTCAGTACCTCAACTATATGATGAGATTTTTCCTATATTCTTACCATTATTTATATTCCACCAACATTTCCATTACAACATTGTCAGGTCTTCAGTCATAAATATGGATAATGATTCACTAGTTCACATTGTGTCTTGAATCTGAATCATCAAACCCTTGTGTAAACTAACAAAAATCCCATTTCCTTCAATAGAATGTTTAGATAAAATATGCTTGTTTCACAAGTATTTCACCACCACATCACAGACTATTCAGCTTCTGAAGGACTGTAAAATGGGTGGCACTGATGGTATGTACTTATGTAGTTGTCTGTGGACTGCTACTTTAACATTCTGTAGAAGAGTTGTTAGTATAGTCTGCATTACGGAATTTATCCTCACCACCACTCTTAGGGGGTTTCTCCAGGATATCTTCCCCTTCAAATCTACAAGGATATGTCATTTTCATCACAAATATGAAATTTATTCTGACTTCATATGTACAGAAAATGTATGAGAATAATTCTCTGATGTAAATCCTATCAAATAACTGGGCACAAAACAGTCAAAAACAAACAAGAGACCACACCAGCAAATGTATGGAAACATTTCAAGTGTGAGACCCAAAATCTGAACAGATACTGAAAGCTTTGCATAGAAATTCAGCTACAAATATTAACTCGTTCAGAACAACCAGTTACCAGAGTGACAGTGCTTCCGAATGTGTTGTGATTAATTGGGGTTTCACAGAGTGGGTGAAAGTAAACATTGCAAGGTAGGCTGGTACACTTAACACCTGGGAAATGGTGTAATGTGATATGTAAACACTTCCACTGCAGCTTAAGTGTAAGGGCCAAGCAAAAGGGCAAACTTTGTAAGTGGGGCTTATATTGCAATGGACTGAGAACAGTTACCTAATTCAAATATAATGAGTAAAAGTTCCTGGAACATGCCTTTGTAACTGAAAACTACATTTTGCACTATCTGTTCAACATAAGCAATACTGCTACACTCAAGTCAGCCTGAGTCGTGATAGAGCTAACAAAGTCTTGATTATATTTAAAAGTTATGTGTACTACTCTTTGGTTTTTCTTACATACTGATTAATAGTTGACAAGATAATAAATGCTACTAATTGACTGCCATATTTAGCACAAACTTGAATCATTTCGCACAATGTTACTGTATCTTTCGTCTAGGACGTTGATAAGTAAGGCTTTGAAGGCCCTATTTTCTGCCCAACTCTCTTTCTTAGAGATTTTGGTGTACCTTATTTCTAGGGGGACACAGTCTGCACATTCCAATGAGACAACCTACATCTATAATCTTAGACATCAACCTTCTTGTGATATCTGTCATTAAAAATGTAAATGACTTGTGACTAGGGCCTCCCGTCAGGTAGGCCATTCGCCGGGTGCAAGTCTTTCCATTTGATGCCACTTCGGTGACTTGCACATTGATGCTGATGAAATGATGATGATTAGGACAACACAACACCCAGTCCCTGAGTGGAGAAAATCTCCAAGCCAGCCGGGAATCGAACCCGGGCCCTTAGGATTGACATTCTGTTGTGTTGACCACTTAGCTACTGGGGACGGACATCTGTCATTCAAATACAGTGAAAATAACAGACTTCAACATTGCATACTGTTGTCCTCAGGAGTATTGACATCTTCATCAGCTTTTCCATGCTGTGTGTATTGACATGATAGAAAAAAAATTCATATTTACATGGAATCCACTGAAACTTATACTGACAGGCACAGCCAGGGGCTTCATAATATGATAGTTTATGTGATCTGTGCCATCCATCAGGCTGCTGAACAATCAAACAATCAGTTTTGATAGTCTACATGTAATTTGTCCTTCACGGGAAGCAATTAGTGGCACTTTGTCTAAAATGACAGATGGACAGTGGTGTGACTTTTCAGGTGCAGGCCACCTTCTAAGAGACTTGCGAGTTTGTGCAGAGTAAGTCTTATTAACAGTATTATAAAAGGGACAGATTGCTACTCTTCACATGGAGGAGGCGATGGGTTGCAGACAGGCACAATGAAAAGGCAGCCAAACATGTAAGCTTTTGGATAAAAAGTTCTGCTTCGAAAATAGAGAGAGAGGGGGGGGGGGGGGGGGAGGGGCGCACATGCGTGTCCATTCGCACACATGCGTTTTGTCCAAAAGCTTAAATGCTTAGCAGTCTTTTCACTGTGCCTGTCTGTGACTCAGCACCTCCTGTATGTGGTAAGTATAATTTACCATTTTTCATAATAGTGTTTATTCCATCTTGGACTTTCCTGAGTAAGTCTTATTAACGCATTTAAGGGTAAAATTAAACAGAAGCATTTACAGGGGATAGCTAACCCAAGGGTGTTAATCATCATGCACTATGAATGGAAAGCTGTATCCAATATGGAGGACACATAATAGTCAATAATTGAAGCTCCACAACCACCAGTCTTATTAAATCCTTCAGCCTCTTATTTAAAAAGCTAAGCTACAGACAGAAAATAAAATACTTCAAGAATAAACCAAAAACAATTTTGAGATTGAAATGAAATTTTCTTCCTTGAATGTTGTTGATAAAAATGATGGAAACTGAAATCATTGGCCACCAAATTCAATGATTACTTCCTCCTAGTGACAGCAAACAATGTACCTACTGATAAGCAAGCAGCTGGAGATGCATTTGATTTGCTTTAGAAGACACTGCAAACTCTAACAGAGATACATTGACTACAAAGAAAGTAAAAACCCTTATGTGATTGTAAAATTTGACCCCTAAAAAGTGGTAGCACTTCTAGCATTGATTGTGTTACCATCAGAGTATTAACATCTTATACGGAATTGACAGGACTATCTTTAAGCGGTCAATGACTAACGCCAGCTGAAATATGCTGTTCAACACTTCCACCCATAAAACAGAAACTACCTCTAATTACCCACCCATTTCACTTCTCCAGTCTTTTGAAAAGTTTTTGAGAAAGTGACATGTGACAGAATATTGTCACATTTTTTCTGAGTAGAAAATATTGGGTTTGATAAACAGTTAACCAAAGAGAAGGCCTGGAAGACATCACAAATGAAATCCTGGCAGCATTAAACAAGTAAAATTATCTTGTAATATTCTATGACCTTGCCAACACCTTTGATTGTGTGGACCACCAAATTCTGCTTAAAAAACTAAAGTGTTATGGATCCATTGTGGATTATTAGAGACTTACCTTCATAAAAGAGAGAAGAGGGTCACATTAACAGACTGTCACAATAATAAAACTAAGCTCAGAATGAGTGGATACATGTGGACTCCACACTGGTATTTGATCCATTTATGTCCGTAACCTAAATTAATGATCTTCCAGTGACCTTAAAGAAGATTTCAAAAACTAAAATTTTCTCAAGACATACACTTACTAAATGAAGTCTCATACTATACCTCACAAGATGCAGCCCAGGTAATGATTGAATTGGCCAGTAACTGGTTCACAGGAAACCATTTAAATGTTAATCTCATGAAGATTCATACGCAGGTGCAAGAGTGCAAAGATTACCTGTCAGTACCAGAAATAGAAGTAGACCAAATGATATACACTGTGTAAAGTATCTTGTGGTCCAGCTTGATAACAAATTCGAAATGTAATTTTTCAGGCATTCCTGTTTGATACGTTCAGTAAATGATTCTTGGGTCAGCCACCAAATTACATTTATAAAAGTGTAATTTGGCAGCAGACCTGAGACCTCAAAATGTAGTCCACATATGGATAAACTAATTAAGCAGCTCAATTTTGCATGTTTTACACTGAGAAGGATATCTCGTTTTCCTGACAAAAAGACAAGGGTGTTAACTGACTTTCATTTTTCTTTCTCTGTCATCTTATGTAATAATGTTCTGGGGTCAAGAATCTAAAGTAAATAAAGTATTTATTCATTAGAAGAGATATCAGGAAGGTATGGATGAGTGGCGCTCTGCTGGAGGTTGGTAGAGGTACAGACAATGCAGGCAGCCAGTTTGTTGCCAGAACTCTTTATTAACAGTCATATGTAAACATAGAGCAGTATATGAGTAAGCAGCAGGTGACATCTCTTGGACCCTACCATGCTGATACAGACACACCGGCAGCATGAGATAGCCAGTAGCCAGGGTTGGGTAGGCATGCCCAGCAGGGCTATCTGGATGATGAACACAGAACTGCTGGAGAGCAGCAGTGGTCCCCCAAGGTTAGGAGCTGATTGGAACTCAATTCATTGGCTGCACCATGAAGGCAGCCCAGCTTGCTGGCTGCCCTGGCTCAGACAATTAAAGGGCAGTTGTTGGTTCATGGCCCTGAGATGGCAGTTGTGGCTATGTCATAAGTTCAGTGATGGCTAGCACAGGCTATGCATCATAGTATGTCCGATCTGTACTGATGATGACAGACTGGACCTGTGGGTGTAAAAACCTCTGCCCAGGGCTGAGTTTCTGGGAGAGCCATGTTTCTGCGTCAATTAGAAACCTCTGGAACACTGGCTAATGACCTTGGCTTGGCTGTTATGATGTGGTAGTCAGTCACTGTTCCAGGCTCAGCCAACAGCTTGCAGAAGTGGGTGGCAGCTTCTCCTGATGTTGCTGTGTAGGCAGAAGCATTGACAGGCTGTGGCTGATCATGGTTCTGTGCTGCTTTCCATGCTGCTAAAGTTCTAAGCCATACAGTTCCTCCCTCACAATAGATAACTGCAAATGTTGCAGAGACCTCTTAAGAACCCTGCAATTCATACACTCTTCACAGTACATTTATTGCTTCATGGTATTCGTTGCTGATACAAGGGGCAGTCACAAAGTTTTGACTATTGCATTATAAAAAGTAAAAGTTACACAGTTAATTTGTTCATAAATACAGGTTTATGTCTGCAGTCCTCCTGCACACTGAAGTCCTCATGCCTTAGTACTGTAGCACACCACTAGAGGAGAAAAAAAATGGCACAGCTCACTGATAAAGTGGAGTATTGTGTGGTAATACATTTTGTGCTTTTGAAGGGGGACAACGTTGCAACAATTCATGCCAAGTTAGTGGAAGTGTACAGCAAATGAACCATCACATACGGGTTGTTTGGAGGTGTTAGTACCTACCAATACAAGAAAAAAAGTCTAGTAAGTATAGGCTCCAAAATGTATACCTTAAGAGCTATGAGCACTTGTTCATCATAGATACTATGAAAAATCTCTCTTCTTCTTCAAGCTCTTTGCTTTCCATATTTTGGGAGGAGGTAGTAGGGACCAATATGGGTAAAAATATCCAGTAAACATGAGCTCTAAATGCATACTGTAAGAGCTATGAGCAATTGTTCATCTTCAATACCATGAAACACATCTCTTCTATTTAACAAGTGCAAGTCCTTATAGCTCTGAAGGGGAGCATTTTAGAGCTCATGTTTACGGGATATTTTTTTCTTGTGTTGGTCCATACGTCTCCTCCCAAAACATAAAAGGAAAGAGCTTGCAGTGGAAGAGATGCATTTTGCTCTGTCAAAGATGGACAAGTGTTCACAGCTTTTAAGGTATGCATTTTAGAACCCTTGTTTACCAGACTTTTTTGGGTACTACCACCCCTCAAAATATTCAACACTTTTTTAGCACCCTGTAGTGCAGGAGCTGGAACAAGTCTGAAAAAAGAAATGGCAGACCATCTTTTTATGAAGTACCAGGAATAATGAGAGGAGTGGAGGCCCTGGTGCTCGAAAACTGCCATGTCACAGATGAGGCTGTTGTAAGCCTGCTTCTTCAGTAACACAGGTTTTATTGAACAAAATGTACAAATAAATCACAGAAAATAATAGATCCTGATTCTTCTTGGACCAAACACAAACAAATCCTTTTAGAGGTGGACATCTTTTTGCAATTAAAGTATTCTGGAGATTTAATGACTAAGTCAAATGTTAGAACACTGTAACTTTGTCAGGCCAGGAAGCACTCGAATACAAACCATGCTTCATGTGTACTGGTACCAGCAGGTGTACAATTCTGCACTCCACCTAATGACCCCATTTGACATATCTGTAATTACACTAAACTCTCACTGATCTCACCCTCAGTAATCCACCCTACATCCAGCCTCTAGTCACTCAAGCAGAGAACACACACAATAATGAACTGTTATGCACAACAGTGTTGTTAGATAATTATAATGTTAAAGAATGCTATACATGTTTGGAATTGTGGCTTTCTTTATGATTCAGTATGATGGCTCCTAAGAGGAACACATTATGCTAGGCCTCAAGCACTGGAAGTTAGAGATAAGTTGAACTGAGGTTCTTTGCCGAAAGCCATTGCCGCTGAGTACAGCGTTGAATGAGCAACTGTTTATGGTCTGCAGCTTGTGGTCTAGGGGCTAGTGTTTCTGCCTCTGGATCACGAGGTCCTGGGTTCAATTCCTGGCGGGTAGGCAATTTTCTTTACCCAGGGACTGAGTGTTTGTGTTGTCCTCATCATCAATTGGATAATGGCGAGGCCAGAAATGGAAAGACTGGAACTTGTATGGGCGCTGATGACCACGATGTTGAGCACCCCACAAACTGACATCATCATCATCATCATTATCATCACCACCATCAACTGTTTATGGACAAATCTTAACAGCTGAAGAGAGAATTAAAAGTTTAAAGGAAAGTTATCATTAAAGTGATGAAGAATAGGGCACAGGGGAAGAGAACACATTATACCTCACACTGCCGGTGCTGCAGCTGTAGACATCTTCCCAGAGTGCATTATACAACAATCAAATACATGCAGTACAGATTTAATGCTTGCAAAGCCATTACGTCATACAGAATACTGTCATTGGATATTGTCATTGTGACAGTTAGAAATTTTGGACACACTCAAAGACTAAGTTTTCTATGAAAATGAATGTATCTTTGGATTTAATAAAGTATAATCCCTGTGTGTTTACACTAAGTTTAAGACACTCAGTAATTGGCACTTCCATTAATTCAGCACCGATAGGTCCAAGGATTTGCCAGATAGAGCCTAGTGTATACTGATCTATGCATTTCTAGTTCTGGCAGGATTACGAGAGGTGATAATGGAAAAACTGAAAATTAGTCGCTGATCAGTTTTCAGCATCTTGCATGACATTTTGTACATGACAAAGGCTACTTTCTGCTGTGTTCTGCAACTGATCAGAGGCATTGAAAGAAAGGTACAGAATATGCACAGCAGCAGAAATGTTACACCTGTGCCAAGCCAACCAAGATGACTTCATAAGCTAGCCAATAATCATAGACAAATGCTGTGTTGTCTATCACTAGATATCCCCCCCTCCCCCGTCTTCCCCCCCCCCCCCCTCCCCCCAGAAAAAGGAGCAAGGGCCACACACACACACACACACACACACACACACACACACACACACACACACACACACACACTCTCTAACATATTTGGGCTATCTAATATTGGCTCACCCTCCTTCCTCCCTCTGTATTCTTTTGATGTGACACCTCATGTCTCTTTTTGTCTTTCCATTGCATGGCTTGCATTTCCAGAATGACAATGAGTTGATTTCTGAGGTGAACTGTTTCCTGAACAGCCAAACTTCAAACTCCTACAACTGAGGTCTCTCCCATTGGGAGATACATGTCACATTGAAGGGTAAATATGTAGTGAAACACTAACAGTATCACCAAGTTTTGTCGTTGCATACTGAATTTTTTGAGGTGTTAACATGACTACTCACTACTTGTTCACAAAATGATGAAAAGAAGTCCATTGCCATGGGGCGGTACAACCCACCTCAACAAAATCTGCCACAACACCAGCCACCGCTGGCAAGCCAGGGAAACTTGTAAAGCCTGCTGGCCTCATCACTAGTCCAAAATTATCTTCTAAGGTCCAGCAGGTAAAACTCAGCCTTAAAATCATACACCAGAATCTTGGTAGTCTTAGAAATAAGCATAATGATCTAGATGTAATTTCACGGATTGACAAACCCGATATATTAGTTGTAACTGAACATTGGTACAATGAAGCTCTGATTAGCATTAGTCAACCACTGTGTATGAAATTCTGCACAGCCTTCAGTAGAAAAGACAAGACAGGGGGAGGTGTAGCAATTTTCACTGTAAATGAAAGTAATTTTGATGTTGTTGATGTGAGTGCCTTCTGCTTGGAAGGAGTCTCAGAATTTGCTGCAATAAACCTAAAATGGGATAGAGATAACATAACAGTTATTGGTGTTTACAGGCCACCTGCAGCAAATACAGATACCGTTTTCTTAAATCTTTCTGACTTGCTTGTATATATAGACACAACATTTTCTGGGCCAAATGGTCCTGTAAATATTATAGTTCCAGGGGATATAAATATAGATTTATTAACAAATGATATCAGCACCAAAAAGTTACATCACCTGTGTGATGAATTTAACCTGACCCCACTCATTCGGGAACCCACTAGAGAAATTGGCAATAGTAAAACATGTCTTGACAACATAATAACAAACATGACCCACCTATCCCACAGTGCATCAGTTTTAAAATGCCATCTCAGATTACCATGCAGTACAGCTTAAATTGGAGCTCCATGAGGCCCCCACTGTCACCACAAAGCAATAGTTCGTAACTAAAACAATAATGTATAATGACAACATAAACAGACTAAACTGCTTGCTAGCACAAATAAAATGGTTTGAAAATAATAGCTTTTCATATGATAGCTTTGCTGCTGACTTCTATTACTGCTTTGATACCACATGCCCAATTGTAATCACAAAAAAGAAACAAACAAAAAATATAAACAAAAATATTTGGGTAAATAGTAATGTCACTGAAGCGAGGAAAAAATTAAGACTACTCCACAGTGCAATGCTGAATAATAGAGAAATTCCTGAGCTAATGGAAGCCTTCAAAATATATCAAGCACACTATAAGGACTTACTCACACAGACCAGGAGCAACTATGTTGCAAATAAGCTTCAAAACTCACAAACGTAACTGCTGGCATCTGGGCAATCATAAACAGTTTTGGATACTGCAGTGACAGGTCCTGTATGGACTTTACTATTAACCACAATGGTATGCTCATAAAAGACCAATTGGAAATTGTATATATTTTTAATGAATATTTTTCTCCCATAAGGGAAGCCATAAATGACAAACATAAAAACATGCATTACAGTTTTAAAGGTAATACATGTGACCATAGTATATACCTAGCCCCCAAAAACTGTGCAGAAATAATGGGCATCATTAGGTCTCTAAAACCCTCTAATTCAGCTGGGGATGATGGCCTAAATATTAATGTTTTAAAAGCCTGTAGCCAAAATGTCTCTGTACCTCTGTCTGTAGCAGTCAACAGTATAATAGAATCAGGCACCTTTCCAGACAGACTAAAAATAGCACAGGTAACACCCATTTTTAAGAAAGGTGACAACAACAAAATAGAAAACTACAGACCAGTCTCATTCCTTCCTGTCTTTTCCAAAATAGTTGAGAAAGCTATATATAACAGGATTATAAACTTTCTTAACAAACACAACCTGATGTTTGAAAATCAAAATGGATTCCTAAAAGGTAAATCAACTAGCACTGCAGCTGCTCAACTAATTGAAGAGGTGTTAGGGGGTATTGAAACCCAGGAACATGTGGCAGATGTATACCTAGACCTGGAAAAAGCCTTTGATTGTGTGAATGTTGACATCCTATTAGACAAGCTATGGAACATGGGCATTAGAGGCGCTGCTTATGACGTAATAAAGTTTTATATGAGCAGTAGAAAACAGTTTGTTCTACTTAAAATGGAAAATGGTGTCTACAAATCAGAGATCACTTGCATAAAATATGGCGTGTCCCAGGGCTCGGTGTTGCGCCCCCTTCTGTTCTTGATCTATGTAAATGATATTAAATACTGTACTATAAATTCCAAAATTGTTCTGTATGCCGATGACATGTCCATTGTGTGTAAAAAGGAATCATGTAATGAACTAGAGGCTGAGTGTAATAATGTGACAAAAGAAATTGTTCAGTTTTTTAATGAAAGCCACTTAAATGTAAGCACCAGTAAAACATGTTTGATGGAGTTTAAGAAAAGTAGTTTGAATAATGAAATTAAATTATACATTGGCAACAAATTGGTAAAGAAAGAGTCTAGTGTAAAATTCCTTGGCGTAACAATCCAAAGCAACCTGAAATGGGACACACATATTGACTCCCTAGCAACTAAGTTGTCAAAAAATATATTTGCAATCAGTACTATTAGCAAGTTCTGTAGAGACACTGTAG
This sequence comes from Schistocerca americana, assembly GCF_021461395.2. Classification (NCBI taxonomy): domain Eukaryota; kingdom Metazoa; phylum Arthropoda; class Insecta; order Orthoptera; family Acrididae; genus Schistocerca; species Schistocerca americana. The sequence goes on from NC_060119.1 coordinate 118,966,901, forward strand.
TCCTAAAGACTGCATGCCATGCTCTTTTCTCCTCTCACTTGAACTACGGTATTGAAATTTAGGGGGCAATAACCAAAGCTAATCTAGATAAGCTACTCATTCTTCAAAAAAGGGGTGTGAGAATAGTCTGTGGAGCAAAATATAGGGAATCTTGTTGCAACTTGTTTCCAAAAACAGAGGTGTTAATTGTTATAAACACATACATTCTAAAAGCCATATTGCTTGTGAAAAGACTGCACCCAAACACTTATTCAGATTTCCACCAGTACAATACTAGAAACAAAGAAAGATTTTACTCTGGCAGCCACAGAACAGCACTTTACGAAAAGGGGCCTCAGTATGCAGGTATGAAATCAGCTAATGCACTGCCTAGTGCAGTCATGGCTCTTCCTACAATTAAACTGAAACATCAGCTTAAGAAATTTTTAGTAAAACACCCTTTCTACACATTACAAGAGTACCATACTTGTATGAAGAACAACAAATGCTTTGAGAAATTATGTGAATAGAAATCAGTAAACATCTTATTGTAATTTTGTTGTAAAAGAACGTGTCTTGTGTATTGTAAAAATAACTTTAATCATTACTGTTTCTTTGTACATGTGCAGTGTACCATTCAATGTTGAATGAAGCTGTTATTATAATTATTATAATAATTATTATTATTATTACTCATTGTTCAGTCTTTCACGTGAACTCTGGCCACAGGCTGGCAGCCATGGATACTAGGTCTGCTCGATGGACCGAGCTCCTACATGAACTGGCAACACTATATGATATGGATGTTTCTGGAGGAAGTGATGCCTTATGGTTGAAGTTTTCTGGCATTTTATCTGCTTGAATTATAGTGGTAAACATCACCCTGTGTAAATGCTATATCAAGCATTTGCATCAAATTATTTCTTGTTTTTTAAACTGCTGCTAAATGTATCAGCCTGATGGAAGTGCAAAGATAGTGTGTGTTATTTTAGACCCATTTGAAATACCAAGACCTTCCAAGAACATTTCTGTAAAAGAGGTTGTGGCTGTCAGTCCACTTCAGGACATTAGACTTAAAGGCCATGCATTGTCAACACTACAATGCCCGATGACTGTCTCTGCCAGGTTATCAAAGAACTTAGCATCGGTAGATATAGTGCACTTACACCATACAGTATTGGTTGTGAGTAGCATCGTACTTACTCTTTGACTAATGTATGTTACTTTAATTTATTGTTGTCTCATGAGCAATGAACACTTATTTCTCAATGCCTTATGGTCTCTCAAACTTGCTGAGATGCTTCAGTCTCATGAATGTCTCATCAACCTAGCTATCATTCAGCAGTTTGAGGCTATGTTTGTGAGCGTTCATAGAAGATTAACTGATTTTTTTGTGTCTGTTTCAATACAGGAGAAATAATAGAAGAGTACGTGCCAGAAGCTGTGAACCAAAGAAACGTGTAACATTTGAGAAAACAGATGAGGATGAAGAAATACAGGACTTTTTGTCAGCATTTCAACGCAGTCTCAAATTGCTGGGCCTAGAAACGAATAAATCCTATACTACCTGTTATAAGCCAACAAATAATTCTATCAGCAGGTATGCTAATTGCATTTAGATATGCAAATATATGTGTTCTGGACTCTAAGAATAAAACTTAAGGCAATAATGAGATCTTGATACTGTTGTATTGAGTTTCTGTAAAGAATTATTTCCTTATATTCAGTAATAAGTATTTTATCATCAACATCAACAACAACAACAACAACAACAACAACATTGTACAGTTCTAATCTGTTAATAAACCACTTCCATTTCCTTCTGTCCATGTATAACCTGTCATGGAGATCAATATCCATTGTCCTTCCTCTGACGTGATGTCTTCCTTGACCTTATCTACCCAGTGGTTTCTGGGTCTTCCTACAGGATGTTTTCCTTCCACTTTTCTTTCCTGATTTTTTTGGGCGGTTCTTGTTGGCTGCAACTTCATTGCATGCCAGTACCACTGTAGTCTGGATGTGCTGATTTGGTCTAAAATGGATGGCTTGAGTCCAGTGTTCTTCCTTATCCCCACATTGCTTAACTTATCCATTTTGGTCTTCTGGAAGGTGGATCTAAGGAATTTCATCTCTGATGCGTGGTCTTTGGCTCTCTCTTTGTGGGGCTGCATGCTTCAATACCATAGGTCAGTACTGGTATGAGGTAGCTGTTCACCAGCACCTATTTTGCTTTCTCTGGATATTTTTACACCTACACATACATCTACAGCCATACTCTGAAAACCACTGTGAATTGCATGGCAGAGGGTTTCTTTCCATTCCATTCTCATACTGAGTGTGGCAAGAATGACTGTGTAAATGTTTCTGTGTGAGCTGTAATTAATATAATCTTTTCCTCATGATCCCTATGTGAGTGATAGACAGAGGGTTGTATGGTATTACCAAACTCATCATTTGAAGTTGGTTCTTGAAACTGTGTCAGTAACCTTTCTCAGGATAGTTTACATCTATCTTCAAGAGTCTGCCGGTTCAGTTTCAACTGTGCTGCTCTTCTCTATACACATTCAATATAACCTGTTAGTGCTATTTGATATGAGTCCCACACACTTGATCAATATTCCAGACCTGTTCACACAAATGATTTGTAAGCAATCTCATTTGTAGTCTGACAGCATTTTTCCCAGTATTCTACAAACAAAATTAAGTCTACCACCTGCTTTATTCATGACTGAGTCTATGTGCTCATTCCATTTCATGTGTCTACAAAGAGTTAAACCCAGGTATTTGTAGGAGTTGGCCAACTCTACCTGTGACTCATTGATATTATAGTCATAGGATACTGTTTTTTAATTTTGTGAAATGCAGAATTTTAGATTTCTGAACTTTCAAGCACATTGCCAATCTACACCACTTTGAAATCTTTCAAGATCTGACTGAGTATTTATGCACCTTCATTCAGACAGTAATTCACTGTAGATAACTGCATCGTCAGCAAAAAGTCTGAGATTACTGTTCACAGTGTCCATAGGATCATTAATGTACAAAATGAACAGCAAGGGTCCCAATAAACTTTCCTGGGGCACACCTGAAGTTACTTTTGCATCTGACAATGACTCTCCATCAAGATAACAAGCTGCATTCTCCTTACCAAAAAATCATCACTCTAGTCACAAATTTCACTTGATACCCACACATGATCATACTTTGACAATAAGTGTAGATGTGGTAGTGAGTCAAATGTTTTTCAGAAATTAAGAAATACTGCCTCTACCTGACTGGCTTTTATGTATTTATTTATTTAGCAGCTTATGATGTACATCTATGGAGTAAGCTCAAGTACATATTTGCTGATTCTAACTATAGTATTGCCAAGATAACTAATAAATTTTAGCCACAACATTTCTGGAAATTAACATCATAGTTACAAAATTTTAGATACTGTAAACTAAATGGATTTTATGAGGCATACATAATCTATGTACCTAAATTAAAGGACATTTAATTGCAGTAATTCTATACTGTGGGTCCATCATTTTATATATATGGTATAATACAGTCATATAGCACATACATATTCTAGATCCCATGTTTTTACATTTATAAAAAAATTTAACAGCAAATAATAATCCAAAGCTCTCAATATGTAATGTGAGAAAAGTGCAAATTGGGTTTCGTATGATTGATGTTTATGGAAGCCATGCTGGTTGACATTACAGAGGTCATTCTGCTCAAGATACCTAATTATCTTTGAGCTCAAAATATGTTCTAAGATTGTTAAACAAATTGATGTCAAGGATATTGGACTGTAGTTTTGTGGATCACTTCCACTACCCATATTGTGAATGGATGTGACCTGTGCTTTCATCCAACTAGTGGGCATGGTTTTTTGTTTGAAGGGTGTATGATAGATTATAGTTAGGAGAAGGACTAACTCAGCCACAAATTCAGTATATAATCTGATAGGAGTTCCATTAGGCCCTAGACCTTTTTTTATGATTTCAGTTGTTGCTCAACATCACTGACACTAACACTTATTTCATTCATGTCATTTCAGTTCCTGTATCATTTGCAAGTGATTAAGCACTGACTTTGGTGTTGGTAACAGCCTTTACATACAACCAGAATTTCTTTGGGTTTTGTGAAAGACCATATCACAGTAGTCTGCTTCGGTAGTCATTGAAAGCTTCATGCACTGCTGTCTTGACGGCCAAGTGTATTTCATTCAGCATTTCTGTATCTATAGCCCTCTACTTTGTTTTACACCTGTTATGCAGTAGGTCTTGTTTTTTTAGAATTTTCTTTGCAGTGACTATACACCACGGTAGGTCCCTCCTACTATGACCTATTCTCTATTCTCTTGGGTACGTATCTATCCAGTGCATGGTCAAGTATTCTTTTAAACTTGAGTCATAGTCTGTCTACATGTTTCTGTTCTGCGCTAATAGTTTCAAGTTCCTCATTGAGATATGTCACTACTGCTTTTTATCTAGATTACTTACCATATATACCTTCCCATTTAGAGTAGTTGTCCTTTGTACTTTGGTAATAATTGTTGCCACAACTACATCATGGTCACTGATACCAGTTTCGATGTAGACATCCACAATGAGATCAGGTCTATTTGTTGCCATTAGATGTAATATCTTTCGATCATGAGTGGGATTCTGAACTATCTGTTCTATGTGGTTTTCAGAGAAGTCTCATAGCAATGGTTCACAAGCTGTCTTGTATGTCCACCAGTAACAAAACTATAATTTTCCAATCAATTGTTGGATGATAAAAGTCTCCAGCAATGATTACATGATAGTTACATCACTTGTTGTCTTTTGAAATCAGCTGGAAACTTTGGATTATTTTTAATTGTTAATTTTGTGGTATGAAATCGATTTTCTTTGTAGATTCTTGGCCATGTCACAGAAATTCTCATTTACTGTCAGCTTTGTATCAAACTTACCCTGAAGTAGAGATACTTCATATTTATCATGATACAATCATATACCAAGGTGGTGGCACCTTATAGAACATTAACACAGAAAATTATTTTGAACACATCACTGCAGTTCCAGGTCTGTCATCATCATTTCCTTTAATTTTCGGTCTCTAGTAAGCTATCAGTTTTCATCTCCTCAGAGTAAATATCAATTAAATATGAATGGCATTCCTGAAAACATGTAAACATTAGGTCAGACTCATTCCCAACTGCTGTCCAGTTCTATATAAAAACAATGGAGTCACCGAGCGAGGTGGCGCAGTGGTTAGACACTGGACTCGCATTCGGGAGGACGACGGTTCAATCCCGCGTCCGGCCATCCTGATTTAGGTTTTCCGTGATTTCCCTAAATCACTCCAGGCAAATGCCGGGATGGTTCCTCTGAAAGGGCACGGCCGACTTCCTTCCCCATCCTTCCCTAATCCGATAAGACCGATGACCACGCTGTCTGGTCTCCTTCCCCAAAACAACCAACCAAAAACAATGGAGTCTATTTGCTATTCATATGGCTGTCAAATATTGACCTTAATTGTATGTTCTTTTATACAAGGTGTTACAAAAAGGTACGGCCAAACTTTCAGGAAACATTCCTCACACACAAAGAAAGAAAATATGTTATGTCGACATGTGTCCGGAAACGCTTACTTTCCATGTTACAGCTCAGTTTATTACTTCTCTTCAAATCACATTAATCATGGAATGGAAACACACAGCAACAGAATGTACCAGCGTGACTTCAAACACTTTGTTACAGGAAATGTTCAAAATGTCTTTTGTTAGTGAGGATACATGCATCCACCCTCTATCGCATGGAATCCCTGATGCACTGATGCAGCCCTGGAGAATGGTGTATTGTATCACAGCCGTCCACAATACAAGCACGAAGAGTCTCTACATTTGGTACCGGGTTGTGTAGACAAGAGCTTTCAAATGCCCCCATAAATGAAAGTCAGAGGGTTGAGGTCAGGAGAGTGTGGAGGCCATGGAATATGTCCGCCTCTACCAATCCATCGGTCACCGAATCTGTTGTTGAGAAGCGTACAAACACTTCGACTGAAATGTGCAGGAGCTCCATCGTGCATGAACCACATGTTGTGTCGTACTTGTAAAGGCACATGTTCTAGCACCACATGTAGAGTATCCCGTATGAAATCATGATAACGTGCTCCATTGAGCGTAGGTGGAAGAACATGGGGCCCAATCAAGACATCATCAACAATGCCTGCCCAAACATTCACAGAAAATCTGTGTTGATGACATGATTGCACAATTGCATGCGGATTCTCGTCAGCCCACACATGTTGATTGTAAAAATTTACAATTTGATCACGTTGGAATGAAGCTTCATACGTAAAGAGAACATTTGCACTGAAATGAGGATTGACACATTGTTGGATGAACCATTCGCAGAAGTGTACTCGTGGAGGCCAATCAGCTGCTGATAGTGCCTGCACACGCTGTACATGGTACGGAAACAATTGGTTCTCGCGTAGCACTCTCCATACAGTGACGTGGTCAACATTACCTTGTACAGCAGCAACTTCTGTGACGCTGACATTAGGGTTATCGTCAACTGCACAAAGAATTGCCTCGTCCATTGCAAGTGTCCTTGTCGTTCTAGGTCTTCCCCAGTTGCGAGTCATAGGCTGGAATGTTCCGTGCTTCCTAAGATGCCGATCAATTGCTTCGAACGTCTTCCTGTCGGGACACCTTCGTTCTGGAAATCTGTCTCGAGACAAATGTACCGTGCCATGGCCAAATGGGCATCTGCCAACTCTGCATTTGTAAACATTGCACTGACTGCAAAACCACGTTCGTGATGAACACTAACCTGTTGATGCTACGTACTGATGTGCTTGATGCTAGTACTGTAGAGCAATGAGTCACATGTCAACACAAGCACCAAAGTCAACATTACCTTCCTTCAATTGGGCCAACTGGCGGTGAATTGAGGAAGTACAGTACATACTGACGAAACTAAAATGAGCTCTAACGTGGAAATTAAGCATTTCCGGACACATACCCACATAACATCTTTTCTTTATTTGCGTGTGAGGAATGTTTCCTGAAAGTTTGGCCGTACCTTTTTGTAAGAACAGCAGATTGCAAAAAACTCTGGTACTCATGATTACTATTACCGGAGAAAATAAAAATGTACATTTGATCCAAAGCAAGAAATCCTTATGTCAGAAAGGTACTTTCCATATTGTAGTTAGATGTCATAACTAACTTCTAAAGAGCATAAAAGCAAACAGTGAGGTCAAAACCTCAATTTTTCTACTCCATTGACGATTATTTAAATGTATGAAGTGTATTATTTGTAATTTTAAATATGTGTGAATGGAAATGACCTTTACCTGTACATATGCAAATTGACTTGCCCAATGCCTTGTGCTTATGCCACTTTTGTAGACATGAAGGTCAATTACAATACAATTCAGTTCAGCCCAATTAGGTTTTGGCAACACAGGTCAGAGCATTCCTTTTAAATCAATGAAGAATCTTTATAAAATGTTTCATCTTAGTCACTACATATTTAAATAGTAATCACTTTAAGAATAAACAGTTCATGTTAATATTAGCATGGGCATTATGTAATATGTACTTTAGTTATCTGCTCCTTCACTGTTCACCAGGAATTACCTTCTTGGGTCTCTCTTTGCTTGTCATTTCTTTCCCTTGACCATTTCTTCAGGATTTATCTGCCAGGCAAATCATCAGTTTGTGATGCAAAACAGCTTGTGAATCTTCAAGAGATAAATCCAGTAGAGAAAATGATTCATTTGTTCTTGATTCCTGTCCCATGTGAGAAAAGCAATGAAAAAAAAAATATCATCATTATAGATACATTGGTGGATCAAAATACAGGAAACTGATGGAGCTGACATAGTAGTCGAGGAACCTTGCCATGGACATGCCGGGGGGAAAAGAGAGAGAGAGAGAGAGAGAGAGAGAGAGAGAGAGAACTGCAGCTGGTGAATCAGCTTTATCGCCATAATATTTCCTTCCACTCGAAGAAATAAGATGAGGTAGCACTGCACCATCATGTATATAATGTTTTTCTCTGCCTTTTTACTGTAATAAGAGGATCCACATATTTGTGGTGCATGTGGCGTATGTGTTCAATTAGCCACATAGTAATAAGGTGTGCTTCATAATTTGACAATAGAACAGTAGCAGATGTTAAAGGGAAGCCTTTCCTCTGCTTTTCTTGTTAATGAAGCAGGACTGATTATTTTTAATTTTTTGACTACCCTACACTTTCAGTGTGTCACACAGTGCCATGTCATCCATTTCTAGATTAGCTATCAACCATCCATATCCACTGTAGCAGTGTTCAGTCATTCTGCATGTAAATTTTTGGAAATATGTCAATATGTCAATAACATATTCCTGCTATGCTAAATTTAATTGAAAAATACTATTCATTCTAGTAGCTCATTGCAAATGGCCAACTAAAAAATCTGTACTGACTGACGATAAGTAATCAGGGCTTCTGAATGTTTATTCTGTGAACTTGACAAAAGACAGTCAAAACATTCTTCATATATTTGTCAGTGGCCATGTACCTTGGTGGAAATTAAAGTTGATTGTGTTGATCACAAAATGTTGCTCCAGAAGCTGGACCACTATGGAATACGGGGAGTAGCTCACAATTGGTTTACCTCTTACTTCAGCAACAGGCAGCAAAAGGTCATTCTTCAAAATGGTGAGAATGGCTGTGATGTGGGGTATGAGTGGGTACGGTCAAGTGGGAGGGGGGTGGGGGGTGCCTGAGGGATCAGTGCTGGGGCCACTCCTTCCTGTTCCTTATTTATATATAATATGCCTCTAGTGTTATGGGTAACTCTAAAATATTTCTGTTTGCTTGGTAGTAAAGGATGTGTACAACATTGGCTCAGTTTCAAATAGTGCAGTTCATGGCCTAAGTTCATGGCTTGTAGAAAATAAACTACTAAATCACAGTAAGACTCAGTTTTTATGGTTTCCAACACACAATTCAACAAAACCTGAAATTTTAATTTCACAGAATGGGCATATGATTAGTGAAACTGAACAGTTCAAATTTCTTGGTGTTCAGATAGATAGTAAACTGTCATGGAAAGTCCACATTCAGCCTATCGTACAAAGACTTAATGCTACCATTTTTACTATTTGAACGTTATCTGAAGTGTGTGATTGTCTGACATGAAAATTAGTCTACTTTGCTTATTTTCTTTTGATTATATCACATGGTATTATATTTTGGTAGTTACACCATTCTAAAAGGATATTTTTGGCTCAGAAACGGGCAGTTCAGGCAATAAGTGGTGTAAGTTCATGAACCTCTTGTTGACCCATATTCACTAGTCTGGGTATTTTGACATTGGCCTCTCAATATCTATTTTCCTTACTGTCATTTCTTGTTAACAATATTAGCTTATTCCCAAGAATAAGCAGCTTTCACTCAGTTAGTACTTGACAGAAATCAAACCTGCATTTGTATCAGACTTCCTTAACTCTTGTGCAGAAAGGTGTGCAGTATACTGCTGCATCCATTTTCAATAAGGTACCACTCAAACTCCAAAATCTTAGCAGTAATCCATGCACTTACAAATTGAAACTGAAGAGTTTCCTCATGGGTCACTCCTATTCTGTCGAGGAGCTCCTTGAAAAATTAAGCTGATTCTTGCTCTGTTGTCGATTGCGTTTACTTAAACTTATTGATTGACTTTTTTCATGTTCATAAACATTTCATTTTTTATCTGTTACTACTTAATATATTGTATATATTGTAATTTCATGTACATTAACAGTGATTGTGTGAATAGTGGAGATGGCCAGTAAGCACAATCAGACACAGGTAACACATTAATAAGTTTAATTACAATATGTACACTTAATAATGAGTTATACGTAACTTTGAATGCTGTAAGTTATTTGGCAGTGCCAAGTTGTATACAAAGAGAGTGAGGTTCTTGATTGTAACAAATATTCGTGAATGCTGATACACTGACACAAAGTTATGTTTAGTAGTATCATCTACATCAGTTTCATGTCCTTACTGAATGTCTCCCTCAGAGAAAAGTGAAGAAAGGAAGAACAAGCTCAACCCTGGCATACTGGCAAGAGGTTCAAAAGTGCCCTCCCCCACATAGCTGTGATCAACTGAGATGCCTTTGATACCACAAGTGAAGCATGTGGGGGCAGTAAGAGAGGATTTGTAGTGCATACCTACCCACAATAGTGCTTTAAATCCCAGCAGTATGCGTATGTTATACTATGATATAAGCACTAGGCAACATCTACATGATGTAGCAAGAAGGCTCATAGAATGGTTGGTAGGTATCAGCTCACTTCAAGTTTGTGTAAATTTCTCATGCTCTATGGAGCTGTGAATGTCCTGTGAACAAGAAGTAGTTCGAGATCTCAAGGCCATAAGGCAGATAGTCAACATAGAGGTAGATGATCACCAATCTTCGATCTGCTCTGATATTCAGAAAGCCAGCATCCAAGGTAACTTGAGTAGTATACAGTGAAGTTCACTAACATCATCATCACTGAAACAGAAACACTGAAGTCAAAAATCCTTAAAGATCTATTCAAGAAACAGGACATCATTCAAACCCTACCTTGTGTTGTCAGAAGCCCTCTCAACACATCTCCTCCAGACGCTGCAAAGTCCTCACTTTGAGAAAATGAAGAGAGAAATAAAATACTAACAACTCATGGGCAGAAAGTTGCCTTACTGCAACTTCAGTTTAACAGGTTCAAGATGTAGAGTTTTGTTTAGTCTAAGTTCTTTCAGTGCTGATTCAAACTCCATTTTCATAACTGGAGGGCCTATTTGTCCTCCATAAATTTCTTAAAGATATTCCCTCCTTCTGTTGACTATTTCATCTGCATTCATAATATGTTTCCTTGTGTGTCTCATACCACAATGATATTGTCCTTGTCTTGAGTTGTAATTCCTTAATCTTTCTGAATGCTTTACCACTCTTTCCATTTTTACATCTGTTCCTATATCTCCACAACTTCATTTATCCATTTTTATATTTTGTTCTTTATGACTCTCTATCTTTCTTGATGTACTTGGGTTTCTTTTTGTTGAATCAACTTTGTAATTATGTCCATCATCCATAATTTTCTATATTCAGTGTTTATCGGTATTTCATCTACTATTTTTAAGGGAAATGGCAATTAAATCAAGACCCTAAGCTGCTGACAGGCGTTGATATACCTCAACGGGGACAGTTGAAAATGAGTGTCCCTACCGGGACTCGAACCCAGGATCTTCTGCTTACATGGCAGACACTCTATCCATCTGAGTCACTGAGGGCACAGAGGATAGTGTGACTGCAGGGATGTATCCCTAGCATACTTGCTGCGAGCCCCACATTCCCAACTTAATGTCCACACACTACTTTGTAGTGCCTGTCGTCAGCTTGGGTTCTTGATTTAATTATCATTTCATTCTAGAGAGCTGCATGGTCACCGATGGTATCTGTTCTTCCAGACATGTCCAAAAGAACAGATACCATCTTCATCTTCATATTCATATTCATATTGTTAAGAGAGTTTGTTCTTGTTGATACTCCCTTCTTACTGCTGTCTCTTTGACTCTTTCAATACTCCATCTTTTTGATAAGAAAAAATCACTGTCTACATCTATTACTGGGTAGCTATGGCTAGACTTTATTTACTTTATATACCTTATCTTCACTAATATAAACTCAATTTGAATCCTGTTTGCATCTGGATCTTTCTATGTGCATCTCCTCCTTTATTCATTTTGAAGGTTGTTTTTGTTGTCATTATGTTATGTTTCTCACAAAACTCAAGTAAGTGGTCTCATCTGTTATTAGTTATTGCTAAGCCAAATCTCCCAGCTTCCCCTCTTCCAATATTACTCCCTAGTATGCCTCTGAAATCTCCCATTATGGGTACATTATCCTTGTCACTTGTTATTTTTATAGTCTACATGACGTGTGTTCGTAACATTAGACGCCTCCCCCCACATTACTGCTGTGCCACTGTACAGTATTGTCATTAAGTCACTGTTGAAATTACCTTGTCTTTACATCTAGTTTCACACAGGTTGATAATTTTTTTATGTTCTAAATTCTGTGTTGTTAGTAGTGTCTAGTGTCCCGACAGATATTTCATGGTCCCATTTTCATCCCTTTCTTCATACTGTGTGGTTTTTGCTGGATCTTGACCTGGGCCTCCTCTCTCATATCCTTGTAGATCTCGACTTCAGATTTCTATTATCTCTTATGTAAAAATTATTCTCTGTACCCTCGTGGTTACTATACTTAGGAAATAACTTAATGATATCCCATATCCTTCCACACTAAAATTTTACTGTCATTCAGGTCATTCTGATCATGCCAGTAAATATTCAGTCACAGTCCAGGTTGATAGCCCATGTCTTCTGCACTGTCCAGGCCAGAAATTAGGACCAGAGAAGCCATCATAGCGTAGATGTTTCTTAGAGAGAACATTAAAAGTAAATAGGGATACGTAGCTGGAAGAACCCTTTGATATCTTGAAAGATACACATTTAGACTGATAATATAGAACAATATAATGAATATTATGAAAAGAAAAGTTGCCATTCACTTATAGCAACAACTTTCCTTTTTATAGTATTGTTACATTCCATCTTGGATTTTCCAATGTTCAAGAACAATACTAAGCATATATAAAAACCAAAGTGTAAGAATAGATATTAATGGAGAAGAATGGAAAGCCAAAATTAGAGAAGGATTTAAGACAAGGATGCTCATTATCCCCATATTTGTTTAACTCCTCCATGAAAAGATCTCTGAGTATCTTAAAAGGAAAAACATCAGAAGTTGAAGAGAATGGTCTTTCAATTGACTTTGTAAGATTTGCAGCTGATATTGCCTGAGTATCTGATACATAATAACATATACAACATATACTTCACACATTTTCAGCAGTTATGAAAAAGTTTCGACTAAAAAGTAATAGCCAGAAACCAAAGCAAATCAAAATGGGGTGGTCACCTGATGTCCAAATGGAAATAAATAAATTGAAGAAGATGAAAAATTTGATTATTTAGACACATTAATAACAGAACCTGCAGGAAATAAGTTGGAAAAAGAACTGTAACAACTAAACGGTGTGGTCTTGTTGTGGGATGTATTGAGACACAGTATGAGTTTAACATAAATAAAGAAGACCAAGGGAAGGCAAAGAAAAAAAAAGTTGATAAATTGGAAAGGAAATAACAAAGTTCCAAAATCATCAGGAAATGAGGACAGCACGAAATAGGCGAGAATCATTGCAGTGACACGGCATAGCCCTTAGATGATGTTGAGGTGGTTCAAGACATAGCTGCCCACCTTTCAGTTGTCAAAGGTATTACATTTACGTTGCTATTCACATATGCAATCAAAAGTGCCACAGATTACTCAGAAGTTGTACAGACAACACGTGCTTGTTCTGTTAAATAACATAAATCCACCTAGTTACAGTAAATTTTAGTTTCAATTAATATTCCAGAGAAGGCTTATGACACCACATGGAAGCAAAATGTCTTCTTACAGAGTAAGGATTTGGCAAATTACTCCCCTTCTTTGCCGGCCGCGGTGGTCTCGCGGTTCTAGGCGCGCAGTCCGGAACCGCGCGACTGCTACGGTCGCAGGTTCGACTCCTGCCTCGGGCATGGATGTGTGTGGTGTCCTTAGGTTGGTTAGGTTTAAGTAGTTCTAAGTTCTAGGGGACTGATGACCACAGCTGTTAAGTCCCATAGTGCTCAGAGCCATTTTGAACTCCCCTTCTTTAAAAGGCCCTTCCTCACTTATCAATTTCCTTGTTAACCCTGTTAGACATTATGAACAGAGTTATGTCCCACAACATATAGCTGACTGTTATTGCTGCTTCTGTTAATAATATAATGTCCTTAGTAAAGACTGATGTGCGGGGCTCCTTATTCTCATAGCCATTATGCAGCTATCAAGCTATGCAAGGCTTTGTCCACAGTTACCCGGAGATAATATGTTGTGCCTCTTTAAATGCACATAATTGCACATTTACATATTGAAACAGGAGAAATCAAATTTCAATTAAACATAAGGTACATATGCTAAGTTCAGTTATGTTATCTTCAGTTGCAATACACACACTCGTGAGAATAAGAGGGGCAAAAGCTCTGTCATCCCAACTGATCTTAGTGTACATATGGGTCTGAAACATATAGAGACTAGGGGACTGATGACCATAGCTGTTAAGTCCCATAGTGCTCAGAGCCATTTGAACCATATAGAGACTCAGGACTGTCAATATTTTGTGCTGCACAAAACACATTTCACAGGAAGTATTGAAACTTAAACCATACATGCATCAGATAGCTTCACATTTTAGTTTTGTGTAACATCGTACCCCTTTCCTAAACTGTTAAAATGGAAATTTCAGCATGTTTCTGAATTACCTGGCTTGTCCAATTGTTTCATAAGGGATCAATCATCTATTGTGTCTTAACTTATAGTTTTACCTTTCACTAATTATCCTAATCTTATTTAACAGTGTATTTTTTAGCAAAGAATGTTTGATATTTTTAGAATGTCTGTTTTAAGTTTGCATCTGTGACAGAGAAATGTGACTCAGTGAGACAGCAAACAGCATTCTAAATAAATTTTCATGTTTTCAGTGTACACATTTTTATTATTTTAGCCATGTTCATTTCTAGTTAAATCAAACAATGGAAACTCCAGGTTGGAATATCAACAATTTAGAAAAAGAGTGCTATTTACTGTAAAGATGACACATTAAGTTGCAGACACTTACACATAGGCTTTTGACCAAAGCCTTCATCAGAACTGAAAGAGAAACATTCACCATTCATTCAAACAAACAAGCACATTCACTCACATGTCTGTGAACCAAACTGTGGCAGCTCAGACCAGAATGCAACTTTCACGTGGAATGGAAGTAGCAAACTGGGTGGGCAGTTGGGTGGGTGGGTGGGGTGGGGGTTGGGGGATGGCAGTGTATGTGTGGGAGGAGAGAGGAGCACTGCCTGGCAGTGTGTGTAGGTGCAGGGACTACACTGCCCACTGGCACTGTGTCAGGAAAGAAAAACGGAGCAAAAAAGGAGAGGAACAGAGAAAGATGGGTGGGTACGTTGGCAGAGGATGGCAAAAAAAGAGGGTGGGAGACGAGAATGGGGAGAAGGTGATAGGACAAAAAGGGGTTGAAAACTGTGGAGTGGAGGGTATGGGGACAGTGTGCTACTGTAGGTTGAGGCCGGGATAATTATGGAAGCAGAGATCTGTTGTAAGACTAACTCCCATCTGCACAGTTCAGAAAAGCTGCTGATAAAGGGGAGGATCCAGATGGCTCTGCCAGGCAGTGCTCCTCTCTCTCCCCACTTGTCACCTGTTCACTACTATCCCTTCCCATTTTCCAACCCCTCCAGATTGCTGCTTCTATTCCACGTGAAAGTTGCATTCTGGTCTGAGTTGGCAGTCATGTGTGTGAGGTGTACTTGTTTGTTTGAATGCGTGGTGTGTTTCTCTTTCTTGTCCTGAAGAATCCTGTGGCCAAAAGCTTTAGTGTAAGCGCCTTTTAATTGTGCCTGTCAGCAACTTAATGTGCTATCTTTATGGTAAGTAGTAATCTGTCTTTTCCTACATTGTTCATTTCTAGTTAATTTTGTAAGAACCTTGCTGTCTACTATATTTAGCACCACATTACAAAATCATAATCACAGAACACAGTCAGTGTCAAACACCAGTTTACTACTGCTAAATTAGGCCATTAGTTAAGGCAAGTGGATATTTGAAATACTGTATTGAATGTTCTTTTGGGAAGAAAGGTCTATACAAGCAAGTAGAGGATGACAACATTAAAGCATTGCTACTTCTTCCATTGTTGGAAAACTGAAGAAACTGAAAAACTGAACAAACAGACTGAGTGAGTTACACTAATTTAACCAGCTAGAAATCCCCAAGCACCGCCTGATTCTGCCAAGTATGTTTTAGACCTATGTAAAGCTGCTATGTACGGGGTTCTTATGACTGTCACCTTGTTCATATGAGACAATTACTACAGTCTGTTAATGAATTTTATGCTGTACCTGACCATTTAATGTGCTTACACTCCTGTAAGAATGAAACTGCCAACTTTTATGTCTGTTTCAGCAGAAAATGGATTACAGTCACACCAAGCAATGTAATGCCTTGACAGGTGTAATATATCCATTCTTGACAACCATGCCCATTAATGTATGTGATTATCTTATGATATTAACCATGGCCAAAAAAGATTTCATTTAATATAGGGCATGGGGTCCAGTTCCCTAAAGAACAACAATTCAATGCTAATTACATTTAGGTTGGCCTCTGAAACATTAATTGTGAAATGTTTGAAAATCCTAAATACTGTATAAAAATGTTATGGTTTAATTAGTTTCATTATTTAAATCCTCCTCCTTCCTCTTTGATGGGCCATCGAGGTGCCAAGTGCCAATTTTAGTTCAAGTTACATCTTGAATATACAGCCCCTGAGAGCTCCTTGGAGTTATTCTGGTGAAATTTTCAGAATATTAAACAACAAAAGAGCATTGGAGATTGCATATTTTAAAAAATTCTTAGCATTAATGAGTTATGGGGTTGTCAGTTATGGGACAGCTGTGTAACATACTTGAATCACCTGGTGCTGACTTAATTATACTCAAAACTAGTAAGGATATTATTTGTGGGATATGAGTCTGAAATATATGATAAAATTTTTTACAAGATGGTTACTGTATTTCCCAAAGACCCTATGACTGACCTGTGTAAGTTTCATGTTCATTCATTGAGCCATCTGTAATCAGTTAATATTTAATTGGATGACATAGTTTCAGCATATGATTTCCCTGTGATTTCATTGGAATTTGTTGTGTTTCTTTGTGCAGCAACAACCCACTGATATTGCTTTCAGTTACTTCACCATGTTATTTCCTACACTGTGTTGATGACATTGACCTATGTATTTCCAGCATTCTGGACATATCAGAATATTACTATTTTTTATCTTTGTCCTCTACTATTAATGTTACTGATGGTGTCTGATATTATGAACACTTATGACAGTTCTGCACCTTTGGAATGTGTGATATATTACAAGTTTTCTCATTCACTTGTACTGACTGTAACGGTCATATGACCTACAATGATTTCTCATTACTCTTTTGCCAAGTGTGAACATTGTTGATGCACAATGCTGCTTATGGACAAGGGATTTTCAGTTTAGGTGTTGTATCAATTGTATTTTTACAGACGGACACCAACACCACGATTGTGTACAAGATTGCATGAACGCTCATTATCGTTGGCCAGTCTTAGGCAAGATGACATGTACACCATGCTCAGAGGTAAGAAATTGTAGAGCAGCTGCAGGTGACCCTGTAAGTCATGTGTAGACCCTCTTTCAGCTTCATATGAAGTGTTTGTTGAAGTTTTGAGAGCAGTGTATTGGCTTGGGGCAGAAGTTATGATATTTACGCTATCCTTATTCACTAACTCGGACATTAGCATTGGCAAAGTTGTACATGGCAGAAAGTTATCTGATAAAGACAGATCAAAACTTGAGTATAGAACTGTTTAATCAAAATGATGTCAGTATAGAGGAGTGTGTGACTTCATTTAAATAGCTGAGAAAGATGCTATGAATTGATATGGTATGGGACAGACACAAGAAAACAGTATTAGGAAAGCTAATGGGAGACCTACATTACTTAGAGTGATTCTGAAAAAGTACAATGCACATGAAAAAGGAAACTGCACACAACAATCTAAAGTGACTGATTCTAGAGCACTTAGGTCAGCATCAAGTTTATCTAATGTAACACTGAAGAATTTCATATGCACACTGCTTGGACTGTAATAGACCAGTTTAACTCTCTATGAAACTGTCACATAGAATCTCCAGAAACTAAAATTGGACTTTTTGGCAGAAGGGTAATTTTGTTCTCACAGAACTCTGCTGAGTAACTCGAGAGAATGAGTATTTGAGATATAGTGTGCTACACTTCTGCTGTCTCTATTGACATTTCATGCATAGTAACTGTGGGAATAAAAAGAGAAATTAGAAAATATATGGAATCACGATGTAATTTTTTCTCCCTCCTTATATGAAATAAATAAGGCAGAGAATGGCTGATACTGGTACAAAGTACCCTCTGCCATGCACTATACTGTGTCTTTCTGAGAATCCATAAATAAAGAAAAGAAAAAGAGAATTTAAGAATGACTTTTTTTCTCAGCAGCAGATCAAACACTATTTTGAAACTTCCTGGCAAACTAAAACTGTATGTTGGACTGAGATTAAAATCTGGAATCTTGTCTTTCATGGAAAATGCTCATACTGACTAAGTGATACCGGCATGACTCAAGACCTATCTTCACAGCTTCAATTCTATGAGCAGGCAGGCCTACCTTTCTCTTACTTTCCAAAATCTGCAGAAACTCTCAAGGATACCTTGCAGAGCTACTAGATAATTGACTCAATTACTTTATCATCTTGAAATATGTTTCATGCATTAGAATGCACGTTTTCTCAGTGAATTTTAATGATGAAGTCTTCCCAGGTTATCAGCCTAGTCAAGGCGTCATTCTGTGGCAATCTTTCAATAAGTTTCCTACTTGTCACCTTCAGGCAAAGTGTCGGGTTCATATCCAGGCTCCTCTGCCTCGTCTGCAACAGTTGGGCCAGTTGCACACCTCTGGAAGCGGTGTTGTGGATGGTGGTGGGGCATGCAAGAGATGGGGGATGGTGGTGGGGAGACAACTGGCATACTGGAGGATCCTGGTGTTGCATCCTGGTGCTGCCTGTCTGTTCAATCTAATGCCTTCACCACTTTCCAACCACAGCACTCTTTATGGATTCTTGGTGGCACCACATCCCATGTGGAGCTCAGTTGGAAATTGCTACCCACTTGCCACAATCATCGTGGGCCTGTATCTCTACAGCCTTTTTGATGATTGAGTACCAGAACCTGTTCATCTGGCACAACACTTATATCCATTCAAAATCAACATATGTTCTTCATTGAGGCTGTACCACTGCAGATGTTTCCATTTGCCCAGATTCAGTGGTGTATTTCACAGTGCTGCTCAGAACATGTCAGAAGCATTCATCTGTCAGATGACAAATCTGTAGTGGCAGAGCACAGCCTCCGTGGAGGTCAAACCGGTATGTTTGATTTTGAACAGACAGAGGTGTTGTGCCAGATGAACAGGTTCTGGGAATCTATCATCAAAAAGGCAGTGGAATTATGGATCCATGATACCGATATGTTTGATTTTGAACAGACAGAGATGTTGTGCCAGATGAACATGTTCTGGGAATCGATCATCAAAAAGGCAGTGGAATTATGGATCCATGATGACCTTGTCAATGGGAATAGCAGTTTCCAACTGAGGTTCAGGTGGGATGTAACACTAACAAAAGTGCTCTGATGTGAAAGTGGAAAAGGCAGCAGATGGAATAGATGCACAGCAACAGGACACGACCCCAGGACCCTCCAACAAGCTGGAGAGTTACCCTACCACCACTGCCTGCCATTCCCCACACACCACCATCTACAGAACACCTCCTGGAGATGCATGAATGGCGCAGCTGTGGCAGATTAGGCAGAGGCACATGCAGTCCAGCAGCTATAAAGATACAAACTGGGCGTGAACCCAACACTTTGCGTGAAGGTGATGAGTGCCCTTGGTGAAGGAGGCACAAACCAAAGCACGCAAAGACGTAGGTACCACAACACGCAGCGAAGCATTTTCGGTGGAAAGGAGGATAACACCATACCTAGCCATGAGGCGGTAACACAAAGCATAGTAGTTCTGCAACGGATCAGAAGTCTTAGTGGACAGACGATCTGGCCAACCCTTCTGAATACAGTGTAAAACCCGGGAGAGGGTAGGGTCACAACCCGTAGCAGCCACCAGCCAGTCGCGGTGATGGGGAACCCGTCCACAACCCACTGCTCGGCAACATCCAGGTGCAAACACAAAAGTTTGGCCCTATCGAATGCCAAATCAGGACCCATGGGAAGGCGAGACAGTGCATCAGCATTTGCATGTTGAGCCGTCAGCTGGAAATGAATCTCATAATTGAAACGAGACAAGTAAAGAGCGCAATGCTGGAGGCGGTGTGCAGCCTTGTCGGGAAGTGACGTTGATGGATGAAACAAGGAAACAAGTGGTTTGTGATCCATAACAAGATGAAATTTTAATCCATAGAGAAAAACACCAAACTTATGAAGAGCATAAATAATGGCCAAAGCTTCTTTTTCAATTTGAGAATACTTTTGTTGGGCATCCGTTGAGCATTTTGGAGGCATAAGCAATGGGTTGTTCAGAACCGTCAGAAAAACAGTGCGCAAGGACTGCACTGACATCGTATTGAGAGGTGTCCGTGGCAAGAACAAGATGTTGGCCAAGTCGATAAGTAGCCAGGCACGGGGCCTGTTTCAGCATAGTCTTCAATTTCTGGAAAGCCGCATCGCATGATGCGGAGCAGTGCAAAGCCACATTTTTATGCAACGGGCGATGCAATGGCTGGGCCACCAAAGCAGCAGACAGTAAAAACTTGTGATAGTATGCTATTTTCCCCAAGAAGGCCTGCAGTTTCTTAACAGATGTAGGGCAAGGAAGGGCATAGATCACAGCGACAGTTTGCTGAAGCGGATGAATACCATCTCGAGAGAGTTGAAACCTCAAGTACATGATAGATGCCTGAAAAAATTTTGATTTCTGAAGATTACACTTAAGACTGGCAATCTGTAAGACATGAAAAAGTGTGCAGAGATTTTGAAGACGTTCGTCAGTGGTGGAGCCAGTGACAACAATGTCGTCCTGGTAATTTATACACCCAGGGACAGTGAGCAATAATTGTTCCAAGAATCACTGAAAGAGAGCAGGGGCGCTGGCAACCCCGAATGGCAATCGTTGGTATTGATAGAGGCTGAAAGGTGTGTCAAGGACCAGAAACTGCCGGGAAGCAGCGTCGAGAGGAAGTTGATGATAAGCTTCTGACAGGTCAAGTTTAGAAAAATACTGGCCTCCAGCAAGTTTAGTGAACCAATTCTTCAGATCAAGCCATAGGGTAAGTGTCGATAAGGCTTTCAGCATTTACAGTGGCTTTGAAATCGCCACAGAGACGAATATCACCATTTGGCTTAGCAATGACGACAGGAGAGGGCCACTCACTGGAAGTGACAGGAAGCAAGACCCCTGAAGCAGTGAGATGATCCAGCTCCTGTTTGACCTGATCACGAAGGGCCACAGGAATGGGCTGAGCCCGAAAAAACTTAGGCCGAGCAGTGGGTTTGAGCATGATATGAGCTTCAAAGTTGTTTGCACAGCCTAACCCAGTAGAAAAAAGGGACGAAAATGTCGTCGACAAGGAATCCAGTTGAGTATAAAGAATAGCATCAGAGACAATATTGACAGTCATCTATGGAGAACCCCAAAACACGAAAGGCATTGAAACCAAAAAGATTCTCCCCGTTACTATGGTCAACCACAAATTTGGGAACAGTGCGAACGACAGATTTGTAAGATACCTCAGCATCAAATCGTCCCAAGAGAGAAATTTTCTGTTTATTTTAAGTCAGTAATTGCCTAGTGACAGGTGACAGGATTGGAGAACCCAACTGAAGATACGTCTGAGAATTGATGATAGTGGCAGCTGAACCAGTATCCACCTGCATGCGAACACCTCGACCAAGTATTTGAACAGTGAGGAATAACTTCCCTGAAAGGGAAGAAGTACAACTGACAGACAACACAGAATCAGAATCAGTGTCATGTTCATGAACATCATGTATGCGGTTGGATTTGCAAACGGTGGACACATGACCCTTTTTTTTGCATTTGTGACACACGGCCCAATGTTGTGGACAATCTTCTTGTGAATGTTTCGTAAAACATCATGGACATGAGTAAGTTGCCATGGGTTTTGCTGCAGTTCCTTAGAGGTTTGTTTACGGTTAGGCCGAGGCTGCGCTTGGGAGTGTACTGCGGCCACGTCAGCCAGTGGGCACACGCCACACGCTTCATCAACATCACACAGAGGTTGTATTTCCCCGACGTTGCCCTATGCCTCTATTTGCGCTCCAGCGGCACGAGAAATTTCAAAAGACTGAGCGATTGATAGGACTTCATCTAGAGTCAGATTTGCCAACTGAAGGGCACGTTGCGTAACTTCTTTGTTGGGCACCAATCGGATAATAGCATCCCGTACCATGGAATCGGTGTAGGATTCTTTGTGAACTTCAGTAACAAATTGACACTTTCTATTGAGGCCGTGAAGTTCAGCAGCCCAAGCGCGATAGGATTGATTCGGTTGTTTTTGATAACGATAAAAGGCAACATGAGAGGCTACCACATGCGTTTGCTTTTGAAAATAGACTGACAGAAGTTATAAAATAAATAAAAAAAATATTGTTATTTTAAATATGTTGATTATTCTATCTGTATGATGGTGATTGTGATTGCAATTGTATTTGCTTATCTGGAACGTGGACGTTTAATTATTCGGTATCAGACGCTTGACAATGGCTTTTTCTTAAAGGCTATGTTACTCGTAGTTGACCGTGAAATAAAACTGAATAATCGGACTTCGTAATTAAATAGTTTCCAAAGACTGCTGCGGTAGGTGCGGACTCATAATCTAAATCTCAATATTACAATAATTTGCCAGCCATGCCAATACGTCGTACAGAGGTGATTGTCTACTAAACATAAAAAAGTTACACAGTTAGTTAAATCAGATATATTCAATGAATAAGCCTACAGTTCATAATCCTACTTACTTTTATAAATATAAATTCTTTACAGAATTGAGTGCCTAGTGTGGTTGCAACTCGCAGTATTCTTCTATAACATGTAATATGGCGGGGTGCCAGACAATAAAATAAAATACGTGCTTCTCGCACCACTTCAACCAGAGCTCTCTCTTTCTTAAACAAAACATAAGAGTAACGTAATTGTGCTTTTGTTTTATCAGCGACACAGCGCTGCAGTTGTGTGCCATAGGCTTTATTTATTTGTCACTGATTATTTATTTAATTAATATTTCGCGTTTCCGAGGAAACTCACGCTCGGCATGCAAATGTGCCTTTATATTGCCCCCTGAATTGCGAGGCGAAAGGACACACCTGCAGGCGAGCAATTCACCTAAAGGCACAAGAAAATCTAAGTTATCTACAACTATTTACATGACTTACATTACACATTATATACAAAATTTGAATGACGCGGGTGCGCCGTAAAAGTTCTAATGTTGGCAGATAGAGTGCGCGCATGCGCAGAAGCGTCTGTGTAACTGCGGCACTGCTCAGCTGTTTGTTATTAGTAATGTATTGCGCTACGGAGTCGTGCACAATCGTTGGTAAATTTTCACGTAAGCATCTATCAAAATGTTTGTCTTTGTTCTCAACCCAATCATGAAATTCTTTATTAATATTTTGAAAATGAGCTGTGGCATCTGATTGTAAGATGTCAGTCAGGTGTTGTTCAACATTGTCAAATTTATTCTGTACGTCAGTAATTCGTTTTTCAAGGTTGTCATGTACCGAAGGATATGTTTGAATTTGTTCAGTAAGAACTTCACACGTGACATTAAGGTTTTTTACTTGTGTCTGTAAAAGTGCTACGTCAGTTGTAGTCTTTTCTTGTCTCGTATTGAGCTGGGAAAATTTAGTACTGAGTTCGGTCATCTGTTTGGTCAGTGTGGCGTCTATAAGTTCCACACGCTTACATAAAGTGTCATTACCTATCTTGATTGCTATGAGATCAGATTTGATTTCGTCATTTTGTGTTTTTAACTGTTCATTTTGTGTCTCTAATTGTGCCTTTAAGGTTGCCATGTTTTCGGCGTTTTGTTTCATTAGCATTTGTAACATGTCGGCAATGTTTACCGTTTGCAAGGTCTCTGCCCCCGCCGCGTCATTAGACGTGACGTCATGCATTAACATGGGCTCTGATTGAGATTTTGAAATTTTTGTAGTGGACGGCCTATCGTCAAAATTTTCGTCAACACTTGCGTCAATGTTTGATGAATCGTCACTACCGGTTGCTGTCGTAAAGTCATTTTCTAACACTTGTCTCACGTCCGAGTCGGATTGCGTCTGAATAGTACGTCCTTGCTGTTCCATTTTTGCGTGTTGTTTTCTAGTTATTACCATGCCACACGTGATATATGTTTCAAGAAAATTTTTGACACTGATTTTAAAATAAAATGTAGTTGAGCATGAATCGCTCGTAGCAACAATGGCTGTCTGTTAATTTAAAAATATAAACTGAATTTGAGATTATTGGTAATGGCTGCTAGCCATGTTACATGATATCGTACAGAAGTCGGCCATATTGTACACTCATGTATTGGTATTGTTGCATACGTTATTGTTTAGGGAAAAAAGTACTGAGAATGAAATTTATCACTGAAATTGTTATGCAGAAAAGAAACACTACAGAATTTACTGAAAAGCTAATACACTGAATTATACGTCTGGTCAAGCCTGCTAATGCAAAGATGCTGCGTCTTACCTTATTTTGCTGGAAGTTTCATTGCGTCTTCCCGCAAAATTTCAGAATTGGAAAATATCTTCAGATTTTGTTATCTCTCATACATTTACGTCCAGGTCCAGAAAGTTGATTTTTTACATGAAACAAAGAGAACAATGTAACAAATGACAAAATAACAAGTCCGACACGCAGTCGCCAATATAAAATAAATAAAATTAAATAAAAAACATATTGTTATTTTAAATATGTTGATTATTCTATCTGTATGATGGTGATTGTGATTGCAATTGTATTTGCTTATCTGGAACGTGGACGTTTAATTATTCGGTATCAGACGCTTGACAATGGCTTTTTCTTAAAGGCAATGTTACTCGTAGTTGACCGTGAAATAAAACTGAATAATCGGACTTCGTAATTAAATCGTTTCCAAAGACTGCTGCAGTAGGTGCGGACTCATAATCTAAATCTCAGTATTACAATAATTTGCCAGCCATGCCAATACGTCGTACAGAGGTGATTGTCTACTAAACATAAAAAAGTTACACAGTTAGTTAAATCAGATATATTCAATGAATAAGCCTACAGTTCATAATCCTACTTACTTTTATAAATATAAATTCTTTACAGAATCGAGTGCCTAGTGTGGTTGCAACTCGCAGTGTTCTTCTATAACATGAAATATGGCGGTGTGCCAGACAATAAAATAAAATACGTGCTTCTCGCACCACTTCAACCAGAGCTCTCTCTTTCTTAAACAAAACATAAGTGTAACGTAAGTGTGCTTTTGTTTTATCAGCGACACAGCGCTGCAGTTGTGTGCCATAGGCTTTATTTATTTGTCACTGATTATTTATTTAATTAATATTTCGCGTTTCCGAGGAAACTCACGCTCGGCATGCAAATGGGCCTTTATAAAGTGAGCACATTTCAGCAAAGGACAAAGGTGCAGGATCTTTCAAAGGAGCCAATTGCAACAACAACCAATACATTTGAGGTGAAATCCATGAAAGGAACAGAGACTTACATATTTGTTTGTCCGCGACATGAAATGCCAAGAAGTGCTGTCGAAGACGTTTTTCTTAATCAGACCAGTCTTCCGCTGTCTTGTCGTAAGGAGGAAAAGTAGGTAGAGACAACGACAAGAGACACCCCGCATTTGATGCCACGAAGAAATCACGAATCGCATTTGTGAGAAGCATTTGCTGTTCTACGAGACCTTGCAATAGTTGCTCTAAAGTAGCTACGGAAACTTGTGGGTCAACGATGGAAAAGAAAAATCACTACCTTGTCGCCAATTGTAATAACTTCAAGTTGAACAAATATATTTCAAGGAAGACGCAATACATGAAAGTCACAGATCAAGTAAACAGAATAAGACGTGTGTCCACTTTAACAGTCAAATCATAACCGAGTCCAAATCTAGCGGCCGCTGGCTGGCTGGCCGCTTAGGTGGCGCTGCATGGCTGGCAGACAGCACTGCATGTAATGTAGAGGACGCGCATAACTGTGCGGCGGCACTTTGAAAGATCGGCGAGTCACAACAATAAATTTGTTGTCAGAGTACACCCTTGTCATAATGGACCATTCCCATTTGATTTATTTAATGTTATACATTTATTTGTGTTCTATTTTCATTAACTGTGCCTTATACCAACAGACTCTTGAACAATTTCTTATGAGCACAATTTTGTGGCATACAATCAGATCCCTGTGTTTGTAAATGAGCCACTGGTTGTTATGTAGTAGCAAACTATTTCATTTGATAATTAATATCATACATTCTTTTGCTGCTAAAAACCACCCAGCACATATGAAGGTGCATTCCAGTTTGTCTCAAACTTCCATTTCATATTAAATCTGTCACTGGGGATATGACTGATTTCAAAAAATGGCTGAAATTTTATCTTTTGAATAGCTCTTTCTATTCTTTACACAGGAATCTTTGACAGTGTGTAACAATTAGTACAATGTGTTTAATTTTAATTGCTATAAAAACCGACTATATAGCACTGGCATATCAACTGGTGGCAGAATGGTTTTTATGTGTAATGGCATGTATTACTTATAATTTGTTTGCATAATCATTATTACTACTGCAATCTGTTTGTTGTTTAAACATTTGAACCTCATGTGTCTGTTTATTTATGATTTACTTTGTAAGCCACATGACCATTTAGACATGGTTATTACTGCAATAATTCTACAGCATTGCAATAAACTCACATCAAGCATCTATGGAACATGAAAATAAATAAACAAAAGTAAATCTCATCTGGAATAAACTGATGCAACCAGAGTTGCAATACTACTTACCAAATAGAAGAAATTTATCAAAAATTACCATCACAAAACTAATACATTGGGAATATATTCCTAAATGACAAAAACCTCTTTTGAACTGCAGGTTTATATTGTCGCAGAAGAAGCTGAGTAGGACTGTGGGGTAGTGGTTATGATACTAAACTGTTGCATGGAGGGTCATGAGTTCAAATCTCACCTGGACTGTACAATTTTAATTTCTATATTCGGCTAGAGTACATTCTAGAAGTATCCACAAATGTCAAGAATCATTGTACTGGAATGTTCTTTATCTGTATATATACTGTATGTGCTCTGGCTGGAGGCAGTTCGCTCCGTGCTCTTCTATGTGTAAGTGCTGAATAAACCTTTGTTAAGTGACGTTACTGTTCGTCATTCATCTAAATACACCTTCTTGTACATGACATTATTCTGGGGGAGACACTGGGTATTGGAACTTGTGATAGTGCACATTATAGACAGCAAAGTGGTCCCATCAGGCCACGACAGAGCCGCCGTTTACATGGCGAGAAACCCGAGTTCGAGCCATATTCAACAGATCACAATCTACCGGAGACAGAAGAAGAAGAGGATGTTACGATGACAGCAATGGTGTGCCACCACATGAGACATCCTTCCAGGTTCTCTGGTGATGATGGCCAAGATCCAAACAAGTGGCTGAAGGTATATGAGCGTATAGCCAAATTTAACAAATGGGATTACACCGTGTGTTTGGCTAACGTATTTTTCTACTTGGAGGGCACTGCCAAGCAATGGTATGAGAACAACAAGGAGAAGATCACAAGCTGGGAAGTATTCCAGGCGGAACTGCGCAAATATTTCTGCAACACACAACGACAGAAGTGCAAGGCTGAAGATAAATTAAAGTACAGGGCACAGTGTCCAGGAGAAACTACAACATTCTACATTCAAGACACCTTGGAGCTGTATAAAATAGTGGATCCTAGAATGAAGAAGGAAGACTACGTTGCACATCTCATGAAGGGTGTTGCTGAGGACATGTATCAAGCCCTACTCCTGAAGGAAGTTTCAACAGCAGACGACTTCATAAAATGGTGCAGGTATAATGAGACAATGCATCAATAAACATTACACGCAAAAAGTTTGAACAGCTTCCAAACATCGTATTGATGTCTGTGATGGAGCAAGCAACTGATTTCACAAGTGTTCTTTGTCAGATAGTGAGAATGGAAGTTCAGTAGGCACTTGGATTGCACGGCGAGCAAAAAACCGAGACGCTTCATGGGTTGTAAGGGAGGAAGTGGAACAGACATTGAACCCAATCTCTCATCCTTCATTTCCCTTTAAAATGGAGAAAAAGTTGAAACCCAGGTGAAGTTATGTTCCTACAATGCTGCATGAGGGACCTGTTTGGGCACAAAGGAAAACTGACATCTGGAGGACCCAGGATAACCAACCAGTGTGTTTCCACTGCAGACGACTGGGACATGTTGTATGCTATTGTAGCGAAAGGTGTCAGATATTGGATGGTGCCTGCACCAGAAGACAGCAGACCGATCATAGTTGACACCAACTCCAGGACGACAAAGATGAACAAAAGATGTGGGTGCAGGACGACATATGTCACCACCGCCACAAGCTAGCCACTGGAAAAGGCGCTCCCCAACACACCAATCAAGGTCTCCATCGCTGTTTAGAAGCTCCAGCCGATCGCCTAGCCCCCACAACCTGGAAAACTAAAGGGTGCGACCTTAATTGGAAGTGAGACCGCCGAAGAGAAAACTCCTCCACCACCGATCACTACAAAAATGATAGGAAGCTACGTCGATATCCTCATGAATGGCCAACCAGCCCAAGCCTTTGTCGACTCTGGAGCATCATATTCAGTCATTTTAGAGAAGCACCATTGCCAGTTGCAGAAAACCATATTCATCGACAGCAAAACATCTTTGCTGAAGATGGCTGATGGGAAATATGTAAAACCTACAGGAAGATGTACCATTCATGTGGGTGTAATTGGCCATACACAGCCCTTAGAATTCATCGTCTTACAAGAGTGTAGTCATGACATCATTCTTGGATGGGACTTTTTGAAAGCTTCTCAGGCAATTATAGATTGTGGTGGCTCGAAGATAATGCTAGACGAGATGAGATACTGTGGACAGGAAGATGCGCATCCGAGTGTGCTGAATGAAGTGATCATTCCTGTAGTCAGCACTAGAAAGGTAACTGCCACATGTCGCACCATGCATCAACCCATGGATCTTGTAGTGGAATGTAAGAGAAGCATACCACTGAAGAATAACTTGGTCGTCCCAGCCTCTGTCATCTCCTTTAAGAATGGATTCAGTGAATTGTGGATAGCTAACTGTTGCCGAGAACTGCAGTTCGTTCCAAGACATATGTGCATAGCAAATGCTGAGCCGTTAATTGAAGGACAGATGAGCATCATAGAAACCTCCCATGCTGAGTCTGTGGATGAAATTAGTGCTACCACTATGAGACAAGATCTCCTAGCTTGACTGTCACCAGATCTCACTAAGGAACAACAGGAGACGCTACTAGCCATTCTTCAAGAGTTCTCTGAATGCTTCAATCCACAGGTGAACAGCAAATTAGACAAATCGATGGTGAAGCACCAGATTAGCACTGGAGACCATCAACCAATAAGCCAGAGAGCATACCTTCTGTCAGCAACAGAACGTCAAATAATTTGCAATGAGATAGAGAAAATGATGAAGAGTGGCATCATTCAGCCTTCGCAGAGCCCATGGTCATCTCCAGTGGTCCTCGTCAGGAAGAAGGATGGCAGTTGTCACTTTTGTGTTGATTCGAGGAAGCTTAATAAGGTAACTAAAAAGGACATTTACCCTTTTCCATAAATTGACAATACACTAGATTGTCTGAAGGGGGCTAAGTTTTTCTCAACCATGGACATGTACTCGGGATACTGGCAAATTGAAGTAGATGAGGCTGATCGTGAGAAAACTGCATTCATCACCCCTGAGGGCCTGTATGTGTTTAAGGTAATGCCATTTGGTTTGTGTAATGCACCAGCAAATTTTGAATGGATGATGGATAATCTTCTACCTCACCTGAAGTGGACGATGTGTCTTTGTTATTTAGATGACATTATAGTGTTCTCAGAGACATTTGATGAACATATAAAAAGACTGAGGGCCATTCTTAAGTGTCTCCAACAAGTTGGACTGAAACTTAATCTGAGAAAGTGTTTCTTTAGAGGAAAAGAAATCAAAGTACTTGGACACCTTGTGTCAAACAAAAGTGTCCAACCAGACCCAGAAAAGGTGAGATCTATAACAGAATTACCTATTCCTAAAAGTATTAGAGATGTGAGAAGCTTCCTCTGATTATGTTCTTATTACCGTCATTTTATCAAAGGCTTTTGTATCAAAGACAGGCCACTCTAAAAGTTGTTAAAAGCCGATGCTAAATTTATCTGGGGTGGTGCTCAACAAGAATCTTTCGATCTGCTGCAAAAAGCTCTGATGTCTGACCCTGTACTTGGTCTGTATGATGAGAGAGCCCCTACAGAACTACACACAGATGACCGTGGGTATGTGATCAATGCTGTTCTGGTGCAAATTTCAGACAGAAAAGAGAAGGTTATATCCTATGCTCCTAGGACACTTACAAAAGCTGAGAGAAACTACTCAACTACAGAAATAGAATGTCTTGCTGTGATCTGGGCCATGTCCAAATTTTGACAGTACTTTATGGAAGTCCATTCACAATTGTTACAGACCATCATTCACTTTGTTGTCTGGCAGGTCTTAAGGATCCAACAAGACGACTCACCAGGTGGGCACTATGGCTTCAAGAGTATGACATTACCATAGTGTACAAATATGGGCAAAAACACCAAGATGCCAACTATCTCTAAAGAAACCCTATGCAAGACCATCAAGACTTTGATGAAGATAGTGACTGTCCTGCTGCACTCCAGGGTCTCTTTGCTGAGCAGAAGAAAGACGCCAAGATATCTCAAATTATGCTTGCCTTAAATTGGTCAGAGGATGTGAAAGGACAATTTAAGGTAATTAATGGATTACATTGCAAGAAAAACTTGATCCATTTGGAAAGAGGTGGCTACCAGTGATTCCTAAACACATGCGCGTAGATGTTCTGCAGAAATTCCCTCTGACAAGTTCCTCAGGCGCTACTTTGGACCTTATAAGGTTGTAAGACAGTTGTCTGATGTTACTTATGAAGTTGAAGATTTCAACCCTGACACAAGACAATGAAAGATCAGAGATACGGTCCCCATCCTTCGAATGATGCCCTACGAGGATCCTGCAACCCAGGGTAAATTCAAAGCTCCAGCAACAGGCAACAAGCGGAAAGGTGACAAAGAGCGTAGCGGCAAAAGATGTTCTAAGATCACCGCCAGGGCGAGCATCAGTCATCAGGAGTCAGAGTATGCAGGACTAATGACTCGTTCCCACACTAGGAGACGTAACACCAAGACGCTGTTTTCTTAAGGAGGAAGCAATGGTGCAGAAGAAGCTGAGAAGCATCATGGTGTAGTGGTTATGAGGCTAAACTGTTGCATGGAGGGTCGTGAGTTCAAAACTCACCTGGACTGTACAATTTTAATTTCTATATTCGGCTTGAGTACATTCTAGAAGTATCCACAAATGTCAAGCATCATTGTGCTGGAATGTTCTGTAGCTGTATATATACTATATGTGTTCTGGCCAGAGGCAGTTCACTCCGCGCTCTTGTATGTGCAAGTGCTGAATAAACCGTCCATAAGTGAAGTTAGTGCTCGACATTCATCTAATTACACCTTCTTCTATGTGACAATATAGCTGCCAACAAATTATTATAATCATAATGAAACATATTTTACACATTGTAGTAGGTCATTCCTAGCACTTGTGTTGATCTGCAAGTGAAATTATTAGTAGAAATCAGTTATTAGCATTCATTCAGGTCTTGTTGACTGTCATAATTTTACAACAGAACATGTAAAATTTTTCTTATCTCATTTATAATAATAAAAGTGACAGGCTGATTGTGGTTATTACAGTTTCAAGCAGATGTAGGTATGTGTAACTGGAACAAAACAAACTCAGCATCAAGCTGCTGTGATTAATATTCTTATTACTTCTGTAGCAATAATAATATTTAACCACAAGGGTAAATGAGAAAATTGCAGCCAAAGATTAACGTTGTCATGGATGTGACTTTTGTGTGGTGTCTGTCAACAGCACTGCATAGTGTAACAAACAAGGCATTAATAAATTAAATATTAGACGAAGCATGACTATTCTTGTTTCAGTGTGTTCTCATTATGAAATGTTACATACATTTCTAATAGACAAACAATATTTATAGACTAGTTAAAACTGTTAGTGTAGCAAGAACAGCACTAAGGCATTCGCTGTAAGAAATCATAAGGTCTTGAAACTTAAAAGTACTACCTTTTTTCTGTTTTTAGAAGGCTCCAGATACCTACAGATGAAGGTCCAAACTTGTATATTTTGCTGTCTATTCACCTGTAACTCATCATATAAATAGACAATGAAATATGTTACATATGTCATGGTCAAATGCAACCACACATAGTTTTAGTTGCAACATGTCATGACGTAAACTTCATTTCAGACCACCTTGGTTGTAATTGTCATTTTCACTGAGCAAGGTAGTAAGACAATGGACTGACACTGGAGAGTACAGCAGTTCAATTCACTGTCAGGCCATCCAGATTTAGATTTGCTGAGGCTTCCCGAAATAGTTTAAGACAAATGCCCAGATGGTATTTCTGAAAAGAATATGGGCTGTTTCCTTCCACATGCCTCTCCATTCGAAGCTTGTGCCCCACCTCTGATGATCTCATCATTGTTGTTTTTGTGGTCTTCAGTCCTGAGACTGGTTTGATGCAGTTCTCCATGCTACTCTATCCTGTGCAAGCTTCTTCATCTCCCAGTACCTACTGCAACCTACATCCTTCTGAATCTGTTTAGTGTATTCATCTCTTGGTCTGCCTTTACGATTTTTACCCTCCACGCTGCCCTCCAATACTAAATTGGTGATCCCTTGATGCCTCAGAACATGTCCTATGAACCAATCCATTCTTCTAGTTAAGTTGTGCCACAAACTTCTCTTTTCCCCAATCCTATTCAATACCTCCTCATTAATTATATGATCTACCCATCTAATCTTCAGCATTCTTCTGTAGCACCAAATTTCGAAAGCTTCTATTCTCTTCTTGTCCAAACTAGTTATCGTCCACGTTTCACTTCCATACATGGCTACGCTCTATACAAATACTTTGAGAAACGACTTCCTGACACTTAAATCAATACTCGATGTTAACAAATTTCTCTTCTTCAGAAACGCTTTCCTTGCCATTGCCAGTCTACATTTTATATCCTCTCTACTTCGACCATCATCAGTTATTTTGCTCCCCAAATAGCAAAACTCCTTTACTGCTTTAAGTGTCTCATTTCCTAATCTAATTCCCTCAGCATCACCTGACTTAACATTCCATTATCCTCGTTTTGCTTTGTTGTTGTTCATCTTATACCCTCCTTTCAAGACACTGTCCATTCCGTTCAACTGCTCTTCCAAGTCCATTTCTGTCTCTGACAGAATTACAATGTTATCGGCAAACCTCAAAGTTTTTATTTCTTCTCCATGGATTTTAATACCTACTCCGAACTTTTCTTTTGTTTCCTTTACTGCTTGCTCAATATACAGATTGAATAGCATCGGGGAGAGGCTACAACCCTGTCTCACTCCCTTCCCAACCACAGCTTCCCTTTCATGTCCCTCAACTCATATAACTGCCATCTGGTTTCTGTACAAATTGTAAATAGCCTTTCACTCCCTGTATTTTACCCCTGCCACCTTCAGAATTTGAAAGAGAGTATTCAAGTCAACATTGTCAAAAGCTTTCTCTAAGTCTACAAATGCTGGAAATGTAGGTTTGCCTTTCCTTAATCTAGCTTCTAAGATAAGTCGTAGGGTCAGTATTGCCTCACGTGTTCCAACATTTATACGGAATCCAAACTGATCTTCCCCAAGGTCAGCTTCTACCAGTTTTTCCATTCATCTGTAGAGAATACGTGTTAGTATATTGCATCCGTGACTCATTAAACTGATTGTTCGGTAATTTTCACATCTGTCATTACCTGCTTTCTTGGGGATTGGAATTATTATATTCTTCTTGAAGTCTGAGGGTATTTCGCCTGTCTCATACATCTTGCTCACCAGATGGTAGAGTTTTGTCAAGACTGGCTCTCCCAAGGCCGTCAGTAGTTCTAATGGAATGTTGTCTACTGCCGGGGCCTTGTTTCGACTCAGGTCTTTCAGTGCTCAGTCAAACTCTTCACGCAGTATCATATCACCCATTTCACCTTCATCTACATCTTCTTCCATTTCCATAATATTGTCCTCAAGTACATTGCCCTTGTATAGGCCCTCTATATACTCCCTCCACCTTTCTGCTCTCCCTTCTTTGCTTAGAACTGGGTTTCCATCTGAGCTCTTGGTATTCATACAAGTGGTTCTCTGTTCTCCAAAGGTCTCTTTAATTTTCCTGTAGGCAGTATCTATCTTACCCCTAGTGAGATAACCCTCTACATCCTTACATTTGTCCTCTAGCCATCCCTGCTTAGCCATTTTGCACTTCCTGTCGATCTTGTTTTTGACACATTTGTATTCCTTTTTGGCTGCTTCATTTGCTGCATTTTTATATTTTCTCCTTTCATCAATTAAATTCAGTATTTCTTCTGTTACCCAAGGATTTCTACTAGCCCTCGTCTTCTTACCTACTAGGTCCTCTGCTGCCTTCACTACTTCATCTCTCAAAGCTACCCATTCTTCTTCTACTGTATTTCTTTCCCCAATTCTTGTTAATTGTTCCCTTATGCTCTCCCTGAAACTCTGTACAACATCTGGTTTGGTCAGTTTATCCAGGTCCCATCTCCTTAAATTCCCACCTTTTTGCAGTTTCTTCAGTTTTAATCTACAGTTCATAACCAATAGATTGTGATCAGAGGCCACATATGCCCCTGGAAATGTCTTAGAATTTAAAACCTGGTTCCTAAATCTCTGTCTTACCATTATGTAATCTATCTGAAACCTGTCAGTATCTCCAGGCTTCTTCCATGTGTACAACCTTCTTTTATGATTCTTGAACCAAGTGTTAGCTATGATTAAGTTGTGCTCTGTGCAAAATTCTATCAGGTGGCTTCCTCTTTCATTTCTTAGCCCCAATCCATATTCACCTACTACGTTTCCTTCTCTCCCGTTTCCTACTACTGAATTCCAGTCACCCATGACTATTAAATTTTTGTCTCCCTTCACTATCTGAATAATTTCTTTTATTTCATCATACATTTCTTCAATTACTTCGTCATCTGCAGAGCTAGTTGGGATATAAACTTGTACTGTTGTAGTAGGCATGGGCTTCGTGTCTATCTTGGCCACAATAATGCGTTCACTATGCTGTTTGTAGTAGCTTACCCACCCTCCTATTTTTTTATTCATTATTAAACCGACTCCTGCATTACCCCTATTTGATTGTGTATTTATAACCCTGTATTCACCTGACCAGAAATCTTGTTCCTGCTGCCACCGAACTTCACTAATTCCCACTATATCTAACTCCAACCTATCCATTTCCCTTTTTAAATTTTCTAACCTACCTGCCCGATTAAGGGATCTGACATTCCACACTCTGATCCGTAGAATGCCAGTTTTCTTTCTCCTGATAACGACGTCCTTTTGAGTAGTCCCCGCCTGGAGATCCAAATGTGGGACTATTTTACCTCTGGAATATTTTACCCAAGAGGACACCATCATTATTTAATCATACAGTAAAGCTGCATGCCCTGGGGAAAAATTACGGCCATAGTTTCCCCTTGCTTTCAGCCGTTCACAGTACCAGCACAGCAAGGCTGTTTTGGTTAGTGTTACAAGGCCAGATCAGTCAATCATCCAGACCGTTGCCCCTGCAACTACTGAAAAGGCTGCTGCCCCTCTTCAGGAACCACACTTTTGTCTGGCCTCTCAACAGATACCCCTCCGTTGTGGTTGCACCTATGGTACGGCTATCTGTATCGCTGGGGCACGTAAGCCTCCCCACCAACGGCAAGGTCCATGGTTCTTGGGGGGATGATCTCATCATCAGTGTTATAGTATACCCTAATCTTCCTTCCTTTTTTTGTACTTCTCACTAAAACACAAATTAAATGCTTTATGCTGTGTCAAATATATTGATGTTAGTTAGTCTCTTCATCATCATTGCAGAAAATAAAATAACTGTGATGCAAAGAGTTAATGTGACAACCCATCATATGTTGAAGGCACGGAGTTGTGGATGGCCAGTGAAATAAGAACTGAGAGATGATAAATCAGCTTATGAACCTGCATAGTCTATTTTTCTCCAAAGCACGCATTCTCATAACTACTCTGTTCTGACCCTAACATTTGATGAGCTTAACAGTAACATAAAACATTTTCTTATCTCTTAACATTATCATATAATTCAAAAATATGTTAACATTTTCATTAATGTGGGAGACTGGCTTTTTAATGTCCACATTTAAATGAGATATAGAATGATTTACTGCTTATTACCTATTGTATACCTCTAACATAGTCTGTGTTTGAAGTTGGCTGAGTAGCGACCAGTACATATTCACATATTCATTTCATACTTTTTATCCTGAAGCAGCTGAACTTCTCTCACATTTTTGTAAATATTCTTCATTAATTTGTAGGCTAGTCACTAGTTCATAGGCTTTGGTGATTTTGATTATTCTGCTGTAGTGCTTGTCATATATTGGGTCTACAACTTTGCTTCCACTGTTTTGCAATAGACAGCAGTAGCAGAAAGTGGGGTTCGGGTGGTTGGTTATAGGTGTAATACAATAAGCTTAGGCACCTGTAAACATAATGCCATAAAAATATTAGTCAATCTGTGATAGCATCATAAGGTTATTCTTCATTAAGTATGTCAACTTACCTACCCATTTCTCGCCATTTGCAGGAAGTTTTAATTTTCTGCTTTAACGTGAAGAAATCTGCAGCCGTGGCTCTTAAAATGCTGGGTAAGACCAATGGTGAGGGAGCTATTAATGGAAAAGTGCAGAGAATGTTTTCAACGCCTTAAAATTGGTAATTTTGATGTCAAAGACTGGCATTGCAGTGGAAGACAGAATGTTTTTGTAGTTACTGAAACAGATGAAGACAGTCACAGAACATCATTATTGAAAGCAATTGATGCGTTCAAGCCCACCACTGAAACACGAATGGCCATAATACGGCAATAGACATGTAAAAGTAATTTTGCAGCAGGACAGTGCTCGACCCCATGTCGCAAAACCAGTCAAAATATACATGGAAATGTTGAAATAAGAAGTCGTATCCCTCCCGCTGTATTCTCTATACATTGCTCTCTCTGACTACCACCTTTTTTGATCAGAGGCATACAGTCTGGCTGACCAGCACTTCTGCTTATATGAACAAGTGCAAAACTGAATCGATTCATGGATCCCCACAAAAGACGTCCATTTCTTCCACTATGGGATTTGTATGCTATCCAAAAGATGGGGGAATGTAGTGGCCAGCTATGGGCATTACTATGAATCTTAATTTTTTTGTAAGTTTTACACAATAAAGGCTCGAACTTCGAGAAAAACCAGCGGAAGCAAAGTTGTAGACCTAGTAGTATTTGTCTTAACTATGAGCCTATAATGGTCAGTGACATTACAAATACAAGGATTAGTGCAAAAATAAAATTGATTTTGTTTGTGGAAATAATATCCAAAATTCACCGTGGTACACAATTTTAAATCTGTACGCATTGTTCATTTACTGACAGCCAAAAGTGCTTCTGTTGTGTGCTTAGGCAGGCATTATAGGTGTTAAATATGAGCACACTGGGTCATAAGGCAGACATTTAGATATCAGTCCACTTTGTCCCAGAGGTGTCCATCATATCTTTTGTTTTAGCTCCACTATATGAGATATGCAATTCTTCAAATAATCCAGCTGGGGCTGTACCCTGTGTACTTGATGCATTCCCAAGAAAACAAATCATTGAGAGTTAAATCATGTGATAGCAGAAACCAGATGAGCATTGGCATGTCATCACTCTTGATGCAGTTGATCCAGGATTCTGGTGGAGTGTCATTCAGGTGTTTATGTATAACTCAACGGAAATGAGAAGGAACACCATAGAAGGACATCACCC
The DNA here is from genome assembly GCF_021461395.2 of Schistocerca americana. Classification (NCBI taxonomy): domain Eukaryota; kingdom Metazoa; phylum Arthropoda; class Insecta; order Orthoptera; family Acrididae; genus Schistocerca; species Schistocerca americana. The sequence continues at coordinate 119,004,906 of NC_060119.1, forward strand.
TAGTTAGCACTCCCAGCCAGAAAAGTGGGGCCAGTGACAGTGGACCCTATGAAGAAGAGAGGCCCATACACTTTTCACTGCCCAAAGCATATTCACTTCCAGCGAATCCTCTCAGACTCCATAGGGACACAAGTTTTCTATATCACAGATGCCAACATTATGGTGATTGACCTCCACATTCAGAAATGACATTGCTCTTGATATGTTTGCAATCCACTCTATTGTAACAGTTTGTGGACTTCCATGCAGAAATTTGTGCATTTTGGCACTAACAAGGGGATCATTAGAAGTGTAAATAACAGATTTTGATGGGTCTCGGATATGTTTTAGAGGGACATGCCCTGAGTATGAGGCTACTCGCTTTTTTAGCGATGGGCCTTGGTTTTTGAGAAAACTAATGTTTTACAGCACCAAGTGCATTTCATAAAAGCTACTGTCTTGCAGGCACATCTAGTTTTTAAGAGCAATACTGGAAAACATTGTTCATTTACATTCAAAAAAGTTTCTCTTTCATCCGTTAACTTTGATGCGAACCATGCATATTTGATCATATTCAAAAAAGCAGGTGCCCTGAACTGATGCAAAATTAATGATTGTAGTTTTATGGAATTGTCCCTGGACATGATTGCTCTGTTGGTCTTCAACAAATTGGGAGCATTCTGAATTTTCTTCATGAAAATTTTAACCTGTCAGCAAAAATATACATCACAAGGCTGGCAAAGTGGAGTACACTTTGGCGGGATAACTTTTATGATGCAGGCAGACGCTTTTGTCTCATCCACAAAGATGTGATCATATATGGTCAGATCAGTCTGCCCTCCCCAAGTATCAATAATATATAGAAATTTTTCCTGCCCCACATATGGGAGAACCACAGATTTTAAAAAAGTCTTCATACACCACTTTCGTGAACTTCCCTGATTTCATGCGGGACACGATTACATTTTTAAATTTGAGAGTTAATTCATCCACTGTCTTCTGAACATTAGGGCAAAATTTTCCCAATAGTTCCTGTATACATAAAAAGACATAAGGGATCACCTTTCCTGATGCAGTTAGAGTGTACTGTGCTGTGTACAAATGACCTATCTTGTTTAAATCTTTTCTCTGCATGAGAACGGTTCTCGCCTCTTTCTCCAAGAGGGATCTATTGTATATTGATTGATATTGACAGCCCGTTTCATTGGTGTTGATTATGTAGTTGAGGTTAAAATTACCAATAAGTATTTTTGTTTGTGTGTGGAATTCTTCCATAGCTACTATTGCTTTTTCCATCATTGTACATTCTTTGAAACAGATGAACTTCATAATCTTCCTTTGCCTGATTTTATGCTTTTGTTTAAATCATTCAACCCAAGCCACGCTGGCCACGAAATTAAAAGTATCCAGTAAAAGTGGAACAGCACCATTCATCACCCATTGCTGTAAAGTTCTTGTTGTCACCTGCTCACGGAAGAAATTATATTATTTTCACAAGCCAGTCTCTCTCTTATAATGTATTTGACATATATTTTGATATGATTCACCTGTTCCAAATTCTGTCTCACTTCGACGAACCATTCATACATCTCTTGATCGATAGTGTTCCATTTATCATGACGAGGTCCACCTCATTTCCCATCCTCTTTTTATTGATATAGCATTGATTTATGTTTTAATTGAGAGCTGCCATGGGACTGCAAATTCCTTAGGCCCATTTTGGATGAGTTACTGCAAGAGCAACTGCTCATTCTTTGTAGGATAGAGGCACATAATCTGCTGGTTCATGTGTGAATTCATCGACGATGAAATTGCCATCTCCCTCTACTCCAATATACTGCAAAGTAAGTTGCTTTATATTATGTAAATTCGTCTGCTAGAAAGAGAACATCCACACAAAAGTGAAAGTTACTGCCTCATACTCGTGCACCTCATCTTCTTCGTCGATGTTTATTAACTCATCGCCATTGATGATCCGTCTCCTGGCCAACAGGTCTTGTATTGTGATACATACCTCATTGCCAATTGCCATTGAATTAGCAGAGATCAAGCTGGGTGGTGTATTTGTTAGAAGATTTAAATCATGAGAAACTTTTTGGCGTATTTGATGGTGTTAGTGATTTCACGTCCCTATGGTTCATTCAACTCCTCTACCTCTGATGTATTTTCTTCTGACTGCACTTCTGTAGACACACTTGGGTCATCCATTTCACCATATTCTTCAAACACGCACGGCACTAACAATGCGTTGTGAGCAATGGATATTGACAAATGCAAACTAGTGGTTTAGGAGCTAGATCATCGCCATTTGTTTGATCACGGGAATACATATTCATAATACACAGAGGACTGTCCGTACGAACTCTGTGTGTTATGAAATTATATTGCTGTAGCCAAATAAAAGGCAGTGACCAAGCTGATACACTGTTACAATACACAGAGTTTGCACAGGATGTCCGTGTGGACAGTCTGCTTTCTGTTTGACCGAGCCCACAAAATTTAAACTTCTTAATAATTTCACACAATTTTGATGTTCTGTAAAATAAAATGGAAAAATGTTGGACTATTCTGATTTTAAAAAAAGCAAAAAACATGGAAAGTGCCCAAACACAGTACCTCAAGCGTGATAGCTGTAGACCTTAACCACTGTGCCACATTCACTTGGTTGGAACATGGCTAACATTAAGTGTATTACAGCGCACAGTGAACTTCAAAATCAATTTTTTTAAAAACCAAGGCCCATCACAAAAAATGTGAATAGCTTCGTACTCAGGGCATGTCCCTCTACAACATATCCGAGACCCATCAAAGTCCGGTATTTACACATCTGATGATCCCCTTGTAAGAAGACACTAATGTACTATGACTTGTCCACACGTTTCAGCTTTGAGTGAGCCATGATTTGTGTAGCTTAAAGGGTGGATCCCCTCTTTTTTTAGTAGGTAATGTTGCTCTTAATTTTTCAACTGGCTCACATTGTTAGTTTCTGTGTACTCCTTACATGTGCAAATGGCATCTTCTCCACTGTCTCCCTTAATGTCCCAGGTGACAAAGACTTTTTTATTGCAAAGACATAAGGAGTTTCAAAACTGTTGCACCAAATGATGTAAATTTTCTTTGAGGTGAGTATTTATAAAGTTAGTTTGAAATTGTTGCACTCTGCCACAGCAGTCTCTGTTCACAAAATTCCATTATTCAAAATGCTTTTCCTGACTGCAAAATCATCATTACATAAATAACAGCAACAGCACTTCTGGTGATGAGTACATCAACTATACACAAATTGAGGACAACAAACTTATGAAAATCGTCTATTATTGCATAACACTGTGGATCATGTATGCCTTTTCAGTAAAAACGAACTTATGGAGGTCGCTTGCCACAGGATTGTGTATACTATTTCAATGAAGAATAAACCAGGTTTGCAGTATTCATTTGAGTAAGCACACTGAAATTATTAATATGCCTGCTGATATGTCGACAGAAGTGCCGACACAGTGTGATTTGAGGGGACCGCAATGCACGCTATAAACACACGAAGGATGGCGTGAGGTCTGAAACGGGATACGTAATGAATGCTATAAAGAAAAGTACGTAGCTTTTGGAATACTTAACTTTAATCCATCCTTGTTGTATACATCGTTCTTGATGAGACATGCTTTATACGATAAGTGTCAATTGCTATGTAAGGCTAATGGCGCCTTGCTAGGTCGTAGCCATGGACTTAGCTGAAGGCTATTCTAACTATCTGCTCGGCAAAGGAGCGAGGCTTCGTCAGTGTAGTCGCTAGCAAAGTCGTCCGTACAACTGGGGCGAGTGCTAGTCCGTCTCTCGAGACCTGCCGTGTGGTGGCGCTCGGTCTGCGTCCAACATGTACTAACGGACCGCGGCCGATTTAAAGCTACCACCTAGCAAGTGTGGTGTCTGGCGGTGACACCACACCTGCAAGTCCATTTCAGAAATGTATATTTATCTCTGAGACCAGGGCATTATTTAATGTGTACTTCAAAGAGAAGGAAATGCATTCTTTCTTCTCATTATACTGCTGCTGCTGCTGCTTACACAACCACCACTACTATTACTACTACTACTACTATTACTGCTACTGCTACTACTGCTACTACATTGTATTACTATGTATGCTGATGAAACCTCTGGTGTTTGCTGGGCACGTAGTAATGATGGCCTAAATTCAGTGGTACAGAATTTTGTTGAAAAAGCCCAAACACATTTTGAAAAAGAAAACCTGAGGGGCAATATTAACAAAACTAATTTAATTTATTTTAAGACAAGTGGCTCAAATAAAAATACTGTTGTAAATGAGGACATTCAGGAAAATACCTGTTCAGAATGTAAATTTCTAGGGATATATATATAGATGACAGACTTTCGTGGAATCAGCAAATAGATCATGTCTGTGGTAAAATAACATCTAGTCTGTATTTACTAAGGAGATTAGTTCAATATCTAGATATTGAAGCAATAAAAATAGCGTATTTTGGGTTGGTGTATCCCCATCTATCTTATGGAATTGTATTGTGGGGTGGGTGTAGCCAATATACAGGGCTATTACAAATGATTGAAGCGATTTCATAAATTCACTGTAGCTCCATTCATTGACATATGGTCACGACACACTACAGATACGTAGAAAAACTCGTAAAGTTTTGTTCGGCTGAAGCCGCACTTCAGGTTTCTGCCGCCAAAGCGCAGTGAGACAAAATGGCGACAGGAGCCGAGAAAGCGTATGTCGTGCTTGAAATGCACTCACATCAGTCAGTCATAACAGTGCAACGACACTTCAGGACGAAGTTCAACAAAGATCCACCAACTACTAACTCCATTCGGCAATGGTATGCGCAGTTTAAAGCTTCTGGATGCCTCTGTAAGGGGAAATCAACGGGTCGGCCTGCAGTGAGCGAAGAAACGGTTGAACGTGTGCGGGCAAGTTTCACGCATAGCCCGCAGAAGTCGACGAATAAAGCAAGCAGGGAGCTAAACGTACCACAGCCGACGGTTTGGAAAATCTTACGGAAAAGACCAAAGCAGAAGCCTTACCGTTTACAATTGCTACAAGCCCTGACACCCAATGACAAAGTCAAACGTTTTGAATTTTCGGCGCGGTTGCAACAGCTCATGGAAGAGGATGCGTTCAGTGCAAAACTTGTTTTCAGTGATGAAGCAACATTTTTTCTTAATGGTGAAGTGAACAGACATAATGTGCGAATCTGGGCGGTAGAGAATCCTCACGCATTCATGCAGCAAATTCACAATTCACCAAAAGTTAACGTGTTTTGTGCAATCTCACGGTTTAAAGTTTACGGCCCCTTTTTCTTCTGCAAAAAAAACGTTACAGGACACGTGTATCTGGACATGCTGGAAAATTGGCTCATGCTACAACTGGAGACTGACAGTGCCGACTTCATCTTTCAACAGGATGGTACTCCACTGCACTTCCATCATGATGTTCGTCATTTCTTAAACAGGAGATTGGAAAACCGATGGATCGGTCGTGGTGGAGATCATGATCAGCAATTCATGTCATGGCCTCCATGCTCTCCCGACTTAACCCCATGCGATTTCTTTCTGTGGGGTTATGTGAAAGATTCAGTGTTTAAACCTCCTCTACCAAGAAATGTGCCAGAACTGCGAGCTCGCATCAACAATGCTTTCGAACTCATTGATGGGGACATGCTGCGTTGAGTGTGGGAGGAACTTGATTATCGGCTTGATGTCTGCTGAATCACTAAAGGGGCACATATCGAACATTTGTGAATGCCTAAAAAAACTTTTTGAGTTTTTGTATGTGTGTGCAAAGCATTGTGAAAATATCTCAAATAATAAAGTTATTGTAGAGCTGTGAAATCGCTTCAATCATTTGTAATAACCCTGTAATATAAGAAGGGTATTTGTATTGCAGAAAAGAGTAATAAGAACTCTGGCAAAAGTAAGACCCAGAACTTAATGCAAAAAAGTGGTTATTAATTTTAATATTATGATTATCTATGCAGTATATATTTTTCAGTCAATATTATTAGTGAAAAAAGACAAAAAAGTGACAAACAGGAATATGGAAATCCATGATTACGATACAAGACACAAATCAGACTTTCATTTGGTGAGCAAAAGATTGAATCTAACAACAAATACCCCATTCATTAAGGGAGCAATATTTTATCATTCTCTGCCAAACAACCTGAAACAGCTTTCTGGTAGAATTTTTAAAAATGTGTTAAAAAAATGGCTTATATTGAAGTGCCCATTCAGTATGGTGCTGACATGATTTGACCTCAGGAATGCTATGTTAAATATACTTAAATGATCTTTTACTTAATAACATGTAATCTATGTATATTGTGTATCAATAATCTAAATGTAATTAGGCCTACTGTAACATTGTCCATGCATGTTAAATACATGTTTTGAGCTGTAAGATAAATAAATAAATAAAAATAAATACTGCTACTGCTACTCACTATTCACTTTTCACTAATACTAAATTTCCTTTGAAAAAGAATTGTGCTGGATAAATTCAATTAAAAATAATAATTTTCATTGTAATTAACAGCAGCCTCATGAAATAGATTTAATAGTTTCAAATTTGAAGGGAAGCATACAATTTGTTGATGATTTTTATATATTTGGAACGTAGAAAGTATTGTGAGAGATACCATTACAGTTTTTCATTTTTTTTACCCAACAGATCGTGAACTGTTGTCTAAAGCTGTTTATGAGGAGTGGTATTTTCGCAAGTTAATGCAGGAGCGTGCAGCACGTGAGAGGGAGAGAATGAAACAAAAACAGCAACAAGAGGTGAGGATTTTGCATTGTTTGATAATGCCCAAGAAAAAATAATTTTCAAGGGAATTGTAGAATAGTTTTATAATTCTTTTTTTTAAAAAAGTTAAGTGTGGATCAATTAGCTATTCCATAGGGACCCCCGCAGACAGTTAGTTTCTAGTTCTGTTGAAGCCATTAACAATTAATAAATAATAAGAAATTTTAGTGCTTGTATTATATCACTTTCTTCTGGTACTGTAAAGTCATAATTAAGATTTAGTCTGCTTGACAGTATGTGGTGTACATTAGGAAAAATAATATTGATTTCCAGTGTTGTACAGCTTAGTTGGAATGTTTTTCAAATATAGTAATTATATCAAAAAGGAAAATTATCTCAAAAAACTTTAAAATTGAAATACAGAATTGCGGACAGTATTTACCTTCAGAAAAATGTAAGCACTGTTGATAGACACATACAAAAAAAGTAAATATACTGTCCTGTCAAGAAGTTTTTTCTAAAAAAAGAAAGGTCAGGCCTCTCAGGCCACAGGATGAGATGCACCCACCTGTTGTGAGGATGAAATAACAAAGGGAGACAAAGATGTAGAGGGGAGACTGTGGGAGAAGGGAGGGGGAGGGGGAGGCATCAGAGAGAGAGAAAGATGTCAAAATAGTACTATTTGTCGTAGCTGTTGTGTAGTAACAGGCACTCAGATGTCTTGAGTCATAGACAGCACATATTGGTACTAGCAAACATAATAATATAGAGCAGATCAGTGTGGGATAGCTCCAAAATTTTACTACATATGTTGGTATAATCGTATAATTAGTATAACAGAGGGAAACATTCCACGCGGGAAAAATATATTTGAAAACAAAGATGATGTGACTTACCATACGAAAGCGCTGGCAGGTCGATAGAAAAACAAACAGACACATACATACACACAAAATTTGAGCTTTCGCAACAAACTGTTGCCTCATCAGGAAAGAGGGAAGGAGAGGGAAAGACGAAAGGAAGTGGGTTTTAAGGGAGAGGGGAATGTTTCCCTCTATTATATTGATATCATTAATTTGAACCCAACAATTACGTTTGTTATTGTCACTGTTGCATTTCGAAATCTTTTCTGTCGTCTTATTTTCTCTTTCTGTTTTTGCCAGTAGTTTCACTTTGTGTTCACCTTCTCCTTTTTACTGTTATCTGCTGTACAATTTTATCCCACCTATATATACTCAATAATACCCGTCCTTTTTTCCCCCAAGGTAAGTCTTTCCGCTCCCGGGATTGGAATGACTCCTTACCCTCTCCCTTAAAACCCACTTCCTTTCGTCTTTCACTCTCCTTCCCTCTTTCCTGATGAGGCAATAGTTTGTTGTGAAAGCTCGAATTTTGTGTGTATGTATGTGTCTGTTTGTGTTTCTATCAACCTGCCAGCGCTTTCGTATGGTAAGTCACATCATCTTTGTTTTTAAATATATGTATAATTAGTATATATAAAAACAAAGATGAGGTGACTTACCGAACAAAAGCGCTGGCAGGTCGATAGACACACAAACAAACACAAACATACACACAAAATTCGAGCTTTCGCAACAAACTGTTGCCTCATCAGGAAAGAGGGAAGGAGAGGGGAAGACGAAAGGAAGTGGGTTTTAAGGGAGAGGGTAAGGAGTCATTCCAATCCCGGGAGCGGAAAGACTTACCTTAGGGGGAAAAAAGGACAGGTATACACTCGCACACACGCACATATCCATCCACACATACAGACACAAGCAGACATATTTCCCTCTATTATATTGATATCATTAATTTAGAATGTTTCCCTCTATTATATGTATAATTAGTATTTTCAACAAGTGCACTGTTATCATATTTATATTGTATAAATGAGGGAACATATTGAACATATTATGTACTAACAGTTACATAGCTTTTTTCTATCCCACTAGCTATATTTTGACAAAATATAATATAAGTGAACAATTCCACTATCACAGAAACCCATAAAATAAAGAAAGAATGTAAAGAAAGTGAAACTGTGAATTGTCTGTATTCCCAGAGGCATTATGCGGTCTAATACACTTAAACTAGGTATTCTGATCATAAAAGGTTGTGGCTTAGATTTCCTCTAGATAATAAAGCAAACACCAATCAGGAAAGAGTATTCCAATCCATCAATGAACAGAAGCTAAACAAAGTAATATCTAGATTACAATTAATAAAATGGATGAACTAATTGCACCTAATATGGAAGCTAATGAGTCAACCAAAGCATTGATAGATATGGTAACTGAAATCATTGAGGAAATATGCCCTAGACATTACCAGAAATATGCAGGCTAAACTCCCATTCCAAAGTTGTATACACCACAAACAGATATTGCAAGGCTACGATATACTGTGTTCAATTTGTTAGTGCTTTGTTGGAATAAAGTTGTGTTCAGTCTGTTGGTCATGTTGCACTTATACCTAATTACAACATGATTGGCGACGAGTGTGGTTCTGTTCTCCATACAACTTTCTACTCTAGTAGGACCTCCATTTATTCTCATGATGACTGATAGTGTTACAGAGGACTTTTTATGTTGGTGGTTGAACAGCAAGCATGAAATTGCAGCAGCAGTTGCAGGTGCTGAACAATCAGACTCAGGATTCTGTTTTGTGTAGTCAGCATGCTCCTTCATTTGTGTCATCTGCTGTTTTGTCCTCCATGGCCCCCATGGTTTACCTGCCCCCCTTTTCTACATACAATGAGTCCGTTGAGGAATGGGATGCATACAAAAAACATCTGCAACAACACTTCAAGCTTTTCGGATCACTGACACTATTTTATGTCATGCCTTGTTCCTTTTATAGATATCACCAAAAGTGTATCAAGTCCTATGGCAGTTCACACCTTTGCAGGATCTGCCTCCTTTAATGATTGACCAAATGTGTGAACTTCCTTCAAAATACTGCTATAAGCGCACCCATGTTATTGCATCCCAGCTTGAGTTTTACCACTGTAGGAAGCAACCACATCAGTCCTATAGAGCATTGGCAGTGGAACTCCATGAGTTAAGTAGTCTTTATCATTTTGCATCTGATGTGCTTAAAGAGACTTATGCTGATTAGATGGAGGGAGGTGCTATCATTCGTTTGGTTCGGGATGCAAGAGCATACCTTCCATACTTGTATGATTAAATGATGATGGCGTCCTCTTGGGTAAAATATTCCAGAGGTGAAATAGTTCCCCATTCAGATCTCCGGGCGGGGACTACTCAGGAGGACGTCGTTATCAGGGGAAAGAAAACTGGCGTTCTATGGATCGGAGCGTGGAATGTCAGATCCCTTAATCGGGCAGGTAGGTTAGAAAATTTAAAAAGGGAAATGGGGAGGTTTAAGTTAGATATATTGGGAATTAGTGAACTTCGGTGGCAGGAGGAACAAGACTTTTGGTCAGGTGGATACAGGGTTATAAATACAATATCAAATAGGGGTAATGCAGGAGTAGGTTTAGTAATGAATAAAAACATAGGAGTGCGGGTAAGCTACTATAAACAGCATAGTGAACGCATTGTGGCCAAGATAGACACGAAGCCCATGCCTACTACAGTAGTACAAGTTTATATGCCAACTAGCTCTGCAGATGATGAAGAAATTGATGAAATGTATGATGAGATAAAAGAAATTATTCAGGTAGTGAAGGGAGATGAAAATTTAATAGTCATGGGTGACTGGAATTCGACAGTAGGAAAAGGAAGAGCAGGCAACATAGTAGGTGAATATGGATTGGGGCTAAGAAATGAAAGAGGAAGCCGCCTGGTAGAATTTTGACCAGAGCATAACTTAATCATAGCTAACACTTGGTTCAAGAATCATGAAAGAAGGTTGTATACATGGAAGAACCCTCAAGATACTAGAAGGTTTCAGATAGATTATATAATGGTAAGACAGAGGTTTAGGAACCAGGTTTTAAATTGTAAGACATTTCCAGGGGCAGATGTGGATGCTGACCACGATCTATTGGTTATGAACTGTAGATTAAAACTGAAGAAACTGCAAAAAGGTGGGAATTTAAGGAGATGGGACCTGGATAAACTGACCAAACCAGAGGTTGTACAGAGTTTCAGGGAGAGCATAAGGAAACAATTGACAGGAATGGGGGAAAGAAATACAGTAGAAGAAGAATGGGTAGCTTTGAGGAATGAAATAGTGAAGGCAGCAGAGGATCAAGTAGGTAAAAAGACGAGGGCTAGTAGAAATCCCTGGGTAACAGAAGAGATACTGAATTTAGTTGATGAAAGGTAAAAATACAAAAATGCAGTAAGTGAAGCAAGCAAAAAGGAATACAAATGTCTCAAAAATGAGATAGACAGGAAGTGCAAAATGGCTAAACAGGGATGGCTAGAGGACAAATGTAAGGATGTAGAGGGATATCTCACTAGGGGTAAGATAGATACTGCCTACAGGAAAATTAAAGAGACCTTTCGAGAACAGAGAACCACTTGCATGAATATCAAGAGCTCAGATGGAAACCCAGTTCTAAGCAAAGAAGGGAAAGCAGAAAGGTGGAAGGAGTATATAGAGGGTCTATACAAGGGCGATGAACTTGGGGGCAATATTATGGAAATGGAAGAGGATGTAGATGAAGATGAAATGAGAGATACAATACTGCGTGAAGAGTTTGACTGAGCACTGAAAGACCTAAGTTGAAACAAGGCCCCGGGAGTAGACAACATTCCAGTAGAACTACTGATAGCCTTGGGAGAGCCAGTCCTGACAAAACTCTACCGTCTGGTGAGCAAGATGTATGAGACAGGCGAAATACCCTCAGACTTCGAGAAGAATATAATAATTCCAATTCCAAAGAAAGCAGGTAATGACAGATGTGAAAATTACCGAACTATCAGTTTAATAAGTCACAGCTGCAAAATACTAACGCGAATTCTTCACAGACAAATGGAAAAACTGGTAGAAACCGACCTCGGGGAAGATCAGTTTGGATTCCGTAGAAATGTTGGAACACGTGAGGCAATACTGACCCTACGATTTATCTTAGAAGAAAGATTAAGGAAAGGCAAACCTACATTTCTAGTATTTGTAGACTTAGAGAAAGCTTTTGACAATGTTAACTGGAATACTCTCTTTCAAATTCTGAAGGTGGCATGGGTAAAATACAGGGAGCGAAAAGGCTATTTACAATTTTTACAGAAAGCAGATGGCAGATATAAGAGTTGAGGGACATGAAAGGGAAGCAGTGGTTGGGTAGGGAGTGAGACACGGTTGTAGCCTATCCCCGATGCTGTTCAATCTGTATTTTGAGCAAGCAATAAAGGAAACAAAAGAAATGTTCAGAGTAGGTATTAAAATCCATGGAGAAGAAATAAAAACTTTGAGGGTTGCCGATGACATTGTAATTCTGTCAGAGACAGCAAATGACTTGGAAGAGCAGTTGAACAGAATGGACAGTGTCTTGAAATGAGGGTATAAGATGAACATCAACAAAAGCAAAACGAGGATAATGGAATGTAGTCGAATTAAGTCAGGTGATGCTGAGGGAATTAGATTAGGAAACAAGACATTTAAAATAGTAAAGGAGTTTTGCTATTTGGGGAGCAAAATAACTGATGATGGTCAAAGTAGAGAGGATATAAAATGTAGACTGGCAATGGCAAGGAAAGCATTTCTGAAGAAGAGAAATTTGTTAACATCGAGTATTGATTTAAGTGTCAGGAAGTCGTTTCTGAAAGTATTTGTATGGAGTGTAGCCATGTATGGAAGTGAAACATGGATGATAAATAGTTTAGACAAGAAGAGAATATAAGCTTTCGAAATGTGGTGCTACAGATGAATGCTGAAGATTAGATTGGTACATCACATAACTAATGAGGAGGTATTGAATAGAATTGGGGAGAAGATGAGTTTGTGGCACAACTTGACTAGAAGAAGGGATCGGTTGGTAGGACATGTTCTGAGGCATCAAGGGATCACCAATTTGGTACTGGAGGGCAGCATGGCGGGTAAAAATCGTAGAGGGAGACCAATAGATGAATACACTAAGCAGATTCAGAAGGATGTAGGCTGCAGTAGGTACTGGGAGATGAAGAAGCTTGCACAGGATAGAGTAGCATGGAGAGCTGCATCAAACCAGTCTCAGGTCTGAAGACCACAACAACAACAACCAACAACAACTGCTTTCCCTTCTTTCCTTAGAACTGGGTTTCAATCTGAGCTCTTGATATTCATGCAAGTGGTTCTCTTTTCTCCAAAGGTCTCTTTAATTTTCCTGTAGGCAGTATCTATCTTACCCCTAGTGAGATAACCCTCTACATCCTTACATTTGTCCTCTAGCCATCCCTGTTTAGCCATTTTGCACTTCCTGTCTATCTCATTTTTGAGACGTTTGTATTCCTTTTTGCTTGCTTCACTTACTGCATTTTTGTATTTTCTCCTTTCATCAATTAAATTCAGTATCTCTTCTGTTACCCAAGGATTTCTACTAGCCCTCGTCTTTTTACCTACTTGATCCTCTGCTGCCTTCACTATTTCATTCCTCAAAGCTACCCATTCTTCTTCTACTGTATTTCTTTCCCCCATTCCTGTCAATTGTTTTCTTATGCTCACCCTGAAACTCTGTACAACCTCTGGTTTGGTCAGTTTATCCAGGTCCCATCTCCTTGAATTCCCACCTTTTTGCAGTTTCTTCAGTTTTAATCTACAGTTCATAACCAATAGATTGTGGTCAGAGTCCACATCTGCCCCTGGAAGTGACGAGTGGGAATTCCAACTCTCTATATGGTCCCAGAAAATGGGGAGACAACTTATTAAGAACCTTACTGCGTGTATCGCTACCCCATCATTTTTGACAAAGACTATATCCCTGACTTGAATATTTCTTGGACAATGCCCCCTGTTGCATTATGCTGATTCCATGCTAATAGGTGCGCTGAATGTTAGCCTTGACCCTTCATCAGGCATTGCTGACAGACTCAGCAGTGAGGTTATTGGGCAACAGATTTATATCTACCACAGTTTGGCCAATGGAAAATCAAGGGGATAAGATAACATAAGCGAAGTGGGAGTAGCCTGACAGGTTTCACGTCTAGTGTTAGTAAGGGCGAAATTTAACCAGGGCAACATACAGTCCCAACTAGTTTGATCCTCAGAGTAGAAGGCAATAAGTGAGGATTCAAATTACGATTGACTCATTCTACAATTGGTGGCTGGGGATAACAGGGCATAGTGATGACATGTTTAACCCCGGAGCAGAAACAAACGTTACTAAACTCCATAGAAGTAAAAGTAGCAGCATTATCACTAACCAGAACTCCGAAGGGACCAAACCAAGTAAAAATTCTACTCAGGTGGCTAACACTCTGTGTAGCTATAATGCCCCTACTAAGAAACAACCAGCTAAATCTGGTAAACCCTTCAACGATGACAGAACTATATCGATACCCACCTTGGGTATGGCACAGAGGACCGATGTATCTAATAAAAAGGCTTTCCAATGGCGTCTCAACTTGAGTAGATTGAAGTAGTCCCCATCACACACACGACTGTAGTCTCAGGGAACTGAAACCACCAGTTGCCTGAGACTGCAGTCGTGTGTGTGAGTTGCGTTTGTGTGAGTTTGTGGTGCCTATGTAGGAATTACAATTATGAGCAACTTAAGTTGGAAAGACCACAGAGATAATATCATGGGGAAGGCAAAACAAAGACTGCGCTTTGTTGGCAGAACACTTAGAAGATGTGATAAACCCACTAAAGAGATGGCCTACATTACACTTGTCCGTCCTCTGCTGGAATATTGCTGCTCAGTATGGGATCCTTACCAGGTACTATTGACAGAGGACATTGAAAAAGTGCGAAGAAGGGCAGCTCGTTTCGTGTTATTGTACAATAGGGGTGAGAGTGTCACTGATATGATACGCGAGTTGGGATGGCAGTCACTGAAACAAAGGTGGTTTTCTTGGCGGCGAGATCTATTTACAAAATTTCAATCGCCAACTTTCTCTTCCAAATGCATAAATATTTTGTTGACACTCACCTATGTAGGGAGAAATAATCGTCATAATAAAATAAGAGAAATCAGAGCTTGAATGGAAAGATTTAGGTGCTCCTTTTTCCCACATGCCACTCAAGAGTGGAATGGTATAGTAGTATGAAAATGGTTCGATGAACCCTCTGCCAGGCACTTAAGTGTGAATTGCAGTGTAACCATGTAGATGTAGATGTAGATGTAGATGTAGATGTACACCCATCAGGATTCCATTTGGTCATCTGACAGTCCTGACAAAGCAACCATCCTCCAAATATCTTGATTAAATGTACAAAAGAAAATCCAGAATGGAATGTAACAGTATTATGAGAATGAAAGTTGCCATTCACCATATAGCAGAGATGCTGAGTTACAGATAGGCACAACAAAAGACTATCACAATCATAGCTTTCAGCAATTAAGGCCTTCGTCAACAACAGACACACATATAAGTGCGCGCGCGCGTGCGCGCGCGCGCGCACACACACACACACACACACACACACACACACACACACGAAAAAAAACACACACATACACATGACTGTAGTCTCAGACAACTGAAACCACCAGTTGCCTGAGACGTGCAGTCGTGTGTGTGAGTTGCATTTGTGTGAGTTTGTGGTGCCTACCTGCAACTCAGCATGTCCGCTATATGGTGAGTAGGGAGTTTCCCTCTCATAATATTGATACAATGTAAATAGGGTAAGGGACTTCTGGATTTTATAGATAGTTTTATGAAGTCCTAGGTGGCCTCCTGCCACTGAACGACAAGGGTACTTAAATACTGCCAGGGTCAACATGGCTGGAAGGCAGATTTCCACCTCCTGCCCCTGATCTGCATTACAACACAACATTTTTCTCCTCAACTCATACCCTGGGACTGACCTGGCCAGACTCTTACTGCCCCCTCATACACTCCAGCTTGGGGTCCTCCTCTTGATGCCCAACCAAATCACAAAATAGTGCGGGAATATCGGTAAGAATGAAATTAACCTACTGCTCCACCAGCTCGGCAATATCTAGAGAGCACTCTTCTTCTTCTTTCACCCCAAACATGTGACTCAGAGCATTGGCTGTTTTCACACTCTTTTACATGGGGCATGTTGAACCAAAAGGAGCAGACCCTGACTGCCCATCATGCAATGCATCCAGTTTTACGAGGATCGGCCAGAACCCAACTGAGGGCATAAACTCTCAGTGTTCCAAATATTATTTGAATCTCTCAAGGGCAGAAACAACAGCAAGTGCCTCCAGTTTGTAAGTAGAATATTTTCTCTCTGATGCCAATAAACTTCGGGAAATGTAGACCAACAGCCTTTGCTCATCTTCTTGCTCCTGAAGAAGAATGGCAGCCACTCTAGAGTTGGTGGTGTCTGTCTGAAAGATGAAGGGCAAGTTAAAACCAGGTACAGTCAAAATGTGAGCTTTACTTAAGGCAACCATAAAAAAGAGACAAAGGCAGCTTGCTGACCGCCTGTCCGCACAAAGGGCTTCCCTTTCTTGCACAAAAGATTCAGAGGAGCTGCTACTTTGGCAAATTTGGATACAAATGTCCAGAAATAGTTGGTCATCCCATTGAAATGCGCCACTCCTTTCTTATTTTTGGAGGATTAAAGCTATAAATGGCCCCTGTTCTCAGCTGATCTATTGTAACACTGTCTGCCAAAACCAAATGTCCAAGAAAGGAAATCTCCCTTCAAGCTGGAGTGACCTTTGTCACCTTCGCTCTGAAGTCAGCTCCCTTCAACTGTTCCAAAATCAAACAAAACTGCTGAATATGATGACTAAACTGCTGAATATGATGATCAAAGTAGGAACTGTAAATAGGAACTATAAATAACAAGATTGTCCAATTAATTGTGGACATATTTGAATTTAAGATCTCCTAGTATTGAATCAAGTAACCTTGATAGGATTGCTGCTCTGGTGGACAACCTGAATGGAACCTGATTAAATTATACAGGTTCCAACCTGTGCAAAAGGTGGTGGCCAGCTTCGATTACTCAGATAAGGGAATTTCGTAATATGCCTGGTTAATGTCAATTACCAAAACATAATGGGCCCCCAAAAATCACAAGAAATGCCCCTGCAAATTGGGAAGGAGTGCAGACTCCAATGTCACCTTGTGGTTAAGAACTTGATAATCAACAACCTCCCTAAAATTCCCTCCATTATTCTTTGGAATCAGGAATATTGGTGAGGCATATGGCAAGGTGGACAGCTGTATAATGCCTTCTGTGAGCACTTTATTCACCAACTCCAGTAATATTTTCATTGTAAGAGGCAACAACTGATAAACAACTGCCTAACCAGAATGTGATAGACAACAAAATCTTATACTCTATACAACTGGTAACACCCAGTTTGTCAGTTAGAACCTCAGAGAAGTTACGCAATACCATAAGGAGAGCATGAGCCTGTTCAGGTCCCAAATGCCCCTTCCTTGATCACACTACTATCGTTGCTACACAACACCACTTGGCTAGATGATGACACAAAGGAAACTCCGCCTCTGGATGGAAACCAAAGTAGAACCTATTAAGTGCATAACTCAACACAAGACCCATCTTACTCACAAAATCACAACCTATTAAAAGATCAGTATTCAAACCCTTTGTGGCCAAAATCCTTATGGGACAGGAAAACCCATCAACATGACAAAAGACCTGTACACATCCCAAAACAGGAAAGGCATTACCATTAACAGCTCTGCAAGAAACCTCACTAAATGCAACCTGGAAACTTACAACTGTGGAGATACCTAATGTATCACTGCTGGCTCATCAAGGAAACATTACTACCCAAATCGAGCAATGCACACAAGGGCTCACTGTTAATATAAGTACATGAAAAGGGAATAGGATTAGTAGTTACAACTTTGAATGCCTTAGAGTGAGCAGATACAACAGAGGAAAACCCCCTGTTGTCTGCTCCTGTGGCATCAACTGTGTGGAGCATGTTTAACATCAGCCCGGGCACTGTCAGGCAGGATGGTCAGGCTGGTCACAATTTTCTCTAATAGTGTGATTTTTACTAAAAGAGGATGGGAATTCACGTGTGTTAAAACCAATGCCCTGGTGTATCCTCTACTCTGATTTGCTAGTGTAACTCCTTCCACAAGCACGACAAGATCATCCAAATTGTGGTAAGTCCTTGGGCGCTCTGCAAGCAAGACTCTAGACCGATCTTCTGACTTAATGCCTTGCAGGATAGTGGCAAAAATTTCCAGCTGAAGGAGTCACAAATCAAAGGCTACAGCAGCGGTACGCACCTCCCGGACATACTTAGCCAAACCCTCGTTAGTATCCTGAACACTATAGAAATGTCCATTAACAAGGTCACTTTTAACTCTGGCTGATAGATGCTCTCTTAGTACGCATGCACAGAACTCCTTGATGGACCCCCTGTTGCAAGGACCTCCCCAATTAGCCCCACCAAGGACCCTTAACATAATGGGTATAGCAACCAGAAAACAGTTTCCCATGACAGCTGGAAAACACTGACTTGCTCTTCTAACTTAACAATAAACCACAAAAACTCAACTTGTTCCTCCTGAGTATTGATGCTAAGCTGCTCTACCCCATGTAATACATGCACAAAAGGATTAGATAACTTAGCAAAGGGCACTTATGCATCCTCCACCTCCTGAGTTCCAGGTCCTGGAAGAACTAACTCCCTTTCGACAACCTCAGAATCTACCTCCCTACCAACCCAATGTCCTCCACACTCTATGTTACTCAAACCAATTTGTATGCTAAGTATTGTAAGTTGCTTGATAATGGGTTGAAATTTGGAGTCAGTAGCAATACAACTAGGTCCTCTATGCACCACAGCCAGTGCAAAATTTGAGTGTGCATATGATAAATCTGATGACATGAAGGAACACTGTCTTTTAAAAGGTTCAAATTTTCCTCAAGTTCACATAGGGAAGTGGTGCACTGCTGCATGGCAACACTTACTTGCCCAACCAGCTCCGCTGTTACCTGTGTACTGGAATACCAGCCCCACATCTTCCAAAAGGTTTCGGATCATAGATTCATACTAAAGCTGTTCCTTTCTCAAACACTCCACTGTAATTATAGCTCAAGGCTCCATTTGGAAGGCAATGGATTTGCAATACCAAAATCCAAGAAAGCACCAATCTCACCTAGTTACAACAATCAGTTATGAAAAGAGAACTTGTATGAATGATGTCTAATACCATAAAAATCTCCAACACATAAAGACAACCGCACTTTGCTACCAAAATGGTACACAGCTACTGTAAAGGGTTGTCTAGGAGGGGGAGGACTAGGCCTAAGTAAGGGTTGAACGTGGTCCATGACTCAACTATTTACTGAATAACATATTCTTAAAAGATCAATCAAACCAATTAAAAAATTACTTGTAAGCTTTCAACAGTTAATTAATTGAGCATGTTAAGGACAAAAACAACAACAAGTCTCCAAAATGATTAAATTTCATAAATGTGCACATCCCCAAACATGTGCTGCAGTGTTTACTTTGCATTCAAGTAAGTCTTTACTATGCTGTCACACTGACCCACACTGTACTGTTGAAAACGTGGGAAATAAAAAATATTGTATATGGTTATCAAAATATCTGTGTTTGAAGACAACAAATGAGCTTTGCACTTAACTGTCACAATTATGAAAGCAAATATTTTCAACAATTCATGTCACAGGGGCAAAGAAATTTGTCTCAGACGCTTGAGAACTAATCACTAACACTAAGTTTCAATTCCCATAATTAGATATCATGTAATTATTAGGACATAGACATTTTTTTAGTACAAGTTTATGTGACAGAAGAAGGATGCAAAAATTTAATACAGTATCTATGCTTAAAAATGACAGCTACTGTGAAAGACAATAGAAATGAACATTTTGTGAACCTCACACTGTGCCAAAATTCAATTAACAGATATAACGTGCTTCACCATAGTTCTAAGACGCTATGCTTCCCTCTTAACAAAGGCACCGCAGCCACAAACTTCCACAGTAGGAATAGCTTTGATTGCCTCATGTCCTCCAGAGCTGCCAGGATGCAGGATGTAAGCTAATTCTTGGACACACAGCCCTAAGCACAACACTGAAGATCAGTCATCTGAAAGAGAAATCACATGGCTCAAATCCTAACATGCCATGCCTGAAGAGGCCTTCCTGCTCCATCACCTACCACTGTCCAACTGACTCCTCACACTGCCACTTCCTTACATCAAAATAACAAACCCACGGCTAGAGGCAAAGATGGCATGTGGAAGACATATGGTGACCCATCATCATAGTATGGCTCAGCAAATATGTAGAATGTTTTTAGATTTGATGCTTTTAAGATGTTTGGTTTTACCATTTCAGATGAAATGAATTTAATGTCAAAACAAGTGCCATATACACAGCTAAATGAATTATGTTCTGAGTTTTCCTCTTTGTTCTCTCCTGGATTGGAGTGTGCCAACAATTTTCAAGTGCACAGTACCATGAAACCTTCTGCTTGCTCTCATTTTTATGGGCCTTTTCTGTTCCAGTGGTACTCAGGAAATAAGTCAGAGGTGAATTAGATCTCACAGAATCTGGTGTTGTTTGGCCAATTTCATTAAGTTAACAGTATACCCCCTTAGTTATAGCAAAGAAACTGTCAGGTTGGTTACGCCTCTACAGTGATTTTAAAGTTTCTGTGAGCACACAATCTCTAGTGGATGCGTACCTGATACCACGTCCAAATGAATTCTTTGCAAAGTAATCAGGTGGTCAATATTTCTCAAAAATTGACTTGCCGGATGCCTATTTACAACTCACTTTAGATACAGAGTAACAACAAACGTTAGTTGTCAATACCCATTTTGGACTGTATCAATATTTTTGGTTGCCTTTTGGAGTCTCCGGTGCTCCTGCTATTTTTCAAAGTTTTTTTAGAACAACTTTCAGTGTGTGTGCTGGGTTGTGGAAACTATTTTGATGACTGTCATTTCTGGGGCCTCCATTGAGGAACATTTACAAAATCTCCATACTCTTTTTTTTTCTGTCCTTCAAGTGGCCAAGTTGAACTATAATTTAGAAAAATATCATATTTTTTTCAACCTTCTATCATTTATCTTGGGTTTAAAGTTTCTTGTGAGGGTTTCAAACCCCTGCATCAATATGTTTCTGCTGTTGTGTCACTCTCACACCCTATGTCAGTCAAAGAACTTCAGGGTTTTTTAGGCAAAGCCACCTACTATCATAAATGCAGTGATGTGTGCACATACTTTCGAAAGTTCACACGTGCAGCAGTGCTATGTCATCTGCAGAAGGCACCTCAGATGCAGTGTGTGTGTGTGTGTGTGTGTGTGTGTAGAGAGAGAGAGAGAGAGAGAGAGAGAGAGAGAGAGAGAGAGAGAGAGAGAGAGAGATCACTGTCAGAGCTCACCATCTCACCATGGGTCCCAGTCCATTTAAGGCTACCTGAACAACAAACTTCCACATCACTGAATAGGGAATGGTGGTGAAGATGATGTGGCTCTGTCCCCAAGCCCCCCCCCCCCCCCCCCCCCCCATGTCACTCCCATACCTTGTGAATTTTTTATTTGGTGGTACATTAAGGACCATGTTTACGTATCCCCACTGCCAAGAACACTGGAATAGCTCAGAGAATGTATTAATGCTGCCGTGATGACCATTGACAGGATATTGCTCCATAAGGTATAGAATGAACTTGACTATCACTTGGACATGTGTTGTGTGGTCAAGAGGGCACTCATAGCATATTTGTAGACTGAAAAATGCAAACCTGGAGAGTTTACAGTCCTATTCATGTATCAGTTATATTTTTACATGTAATACTTCGGAAAATATAGAGTTTTGAAATTGAATGAATCATTTCCAGTAGCCCTGTATGTTGGTGCTGTCATAGTGTGATTGGTCGCATTACACTGAAGCAGATAATAACAAATACAAGAACATGAAAAAGCACTACAGATCTGAAAACAAAGCACAAAGGCCAATGTTTTACACTCTTTAAATATAAAGCAACCATCATTGAAACAGAAATAAATCGTCAAAAGAAAGAGTACAGTATTCCAACATGTCCTGACACATTAAATACATTATTTGACTATCCTATCTCAGAAAACAACATTGAAGATGTGGGCAAGGGAGAAGCACTACTGCTAACATTACACAGTAAAGCAACTGCTAGTCTCAGGTTGGGTCACGTAACTTGTAGACAAGTCAGTGAGGCAATAGCCAAACTCAGGCTGAAGAGCATTATGGTCTTCCTAATTATGTTACTAAACACATAAAAAATAGATAATAATGCCTTTGAACAAAAATAATAAAGAAAATATTAAATGAAGGTGTCAACCCAGAATGCTAAAAACATCCATAATCAAGTCTTTGTGTAATACACATTAGACAGGATCAACTGACAATTACAGACCCATTTCAACTGTCCCAATAATTTTTAAAATAACAGAGTACTGTGCATCAGCAGAAGAACCAATATTTTGAATATAATAACCTACTCTGTTGTGCATAGTACGGTTTTAAATCTATCCTGTTGGTGGTGAAGGCAGTTGACAGCATTATAACAAAAGTATATGACTGTGTTGAGAGTAAGTCTGTAACCTATGTGACACTGCTAGATTTAAGGAAAGCCTCTGATGAAGTGTCCCATAACATCCTAATGAGAAAGCTACAGTACAACAGAAGAGGGAAGAACGCTCTCCTCCTGCTGCATTCATACCTAACTAATAAGAAAGTATTAGTGTGTGAAAACAACAAAAAATCATATTCTTTCATTCTTGGACACATTCTGTTTATTATATACATAAATGACATACCCTTCAAATACCATTTGAGACAATACTGTATGCAGATGACTTCACATTAATTGCTCAGAATACAATAGAATGTAATGATGGTAATAGATATGTATACCTTCTTGTTTCAGGCCAGTGCACAAAATTCAAATGCACCCAATTAGGAAACTAAACCAATGAAACTTCTTGGCTTCCATATTGACCAAAGTCTTAGCTGGAATATACAAACAGATAAATTTTGCACCAAACTGTCAAGTGTGACTTATCTGTTGAATAAACTGAAAGTCCATTTTAGTGAAACTCTCTTACTGTATGCTTACTTTGCTTTCTTCACTTCACATTCAACATGTGGAATTCTGCTATGGGGAAACTCACCAAGATCAAAGACTGCATTTAAATGGAAAAAAAGGCTATCCAATGTGTTGTGGGATTAATACCATGAGAATCATGTAGACACATTTCAAGGGGATGAATAATATGACTGTCCTTATCACGTTGCCTGGTATATGCTAATGGAAGCCTTGATTACTTAAACCTTAGGATGCTAACACACTACCATAACACTAGAAATTAACACACAGTGGACAAGCTACACATAATAGTTGTCTTGGAATTTTGATTCCCCAGTACCTATAAAAAATTATAAAAATGTAAATATAAAAAGTCGCAGCTGCAATGCCTCCTCTACGTGGTGAGAAGCAGCCTATTCATTTCATATTGCTGTTATTCCATACTAGCATTTACATTGTTTAAATGTTAATTTGTTATAAGGTTATTTATGTGACATGTTGATTCATTACAGCAGAGGCCTATTGTACTAGATTTACAAACAAAGGTCAGATTGTATATAATGTGCATTACTGAATTAATAAATAAATGCCTTCTTATAACATAATTATGAATTAGTTAGGCACAGAGCTCTGTTGTAACTATGTATGTATATAAACTTTACATGATGAGACCAATTGCATGTAAACATGTTTAAAGTATAATAAATATTCTATTTTGTTCTATTCTGAACAGTTAAGCTGATGTAGAACAACAAGAAAAAAGGATCTTCATTCTATTGAAAATAAACAAAAAAACTGTTGTGTATTAATGGAAGAGATAGATCTAGCTGTATATAATCTAATAAAATACTATTGTAGAGCTAGTAAAAGAAAATAGGAAGTGACTACATATACAAAAACCATTATTAAGACCTAGGTCTTAAAAGTTAATGACCATTGTGTTTAAAAGACCTTTGACCACTGTGCTACGGCAGTTGATAACCAGCAGGAAGTATCTTAAGTTTCCTAAAAAAAAAAGTTAGGGGGTGATTAATAATGATGTACAGGTTAATCTGGAGACTCTTCATAGTGGAGGCTTTCACACTGATCTGATAGTTCTGATCAAGAACACTGTAGTTGATTTCCAGGTTTTGAATATTTCCTACTGTGACATTCCCAATGAGGAGTGACTTTTGAGGTGTGAGAGCCACTGACAATTTGTTCTTAAACTGAAAAACCACAGTAATTTAGACAATGATAGTATAATGGTCAAATGTTAACAGTAAAACAAGCTTAACAGTCAGGTTCATATCGTCACAGAAAAACAAATGCGTAACGGAAACATAACCAATGGCTTGATCACAGTGTTTAAAAAAAACTGTGGAAGAAACACTAGGAAGGGATTTACAAAACAGACCGTTGTGTGGAACTTCTTACTCAATGATAAGGAGAGGTGGGCTACAGAATGGTGTGGCAACTGTCATGACAGGAAAGCTGGACAGGAGCAGAAATGATTAGCGAACAAGGTAACACAGCAAACAGAAGATTTGCTTAACTTGTATGTCTTCAAGCATACAAGGACTCAGTACAAATAATGTTGCAAGAAACAGAGTCCAACTATCACACTATCAACTAGGATGAACAATGGTGTTGCAGTGAAGAATCTCCAGGTGCAAGTGGGCTGAGTGGTTCCCACCAGCCATCCTGTATTGCAGTGGCAGAGGGTGCTCGTAGCCCAGAACTAATGGAGGTGTGGCACAGCGGGTGTGATTTGCTGGGTCTGCTGGTCCCACATGACCACTGTTGGCATTTGACAGAAACTTGCAATTCTGTTGCCAACTCAAAGATGCTGGTAGGGTGGTACTGATATGAGACATCACACAGAAATTGTCAGTGAAAGATTTAACTCTTCCTTCCAAGATGTTTCTTCACTACATTAAGTCCTTTGTTGTTCTACAGAAGGGGTACAGTCAAACAGAAGCAGGGGCAAAGGATGGATAATATGAGGGATTAAAGTATCTTGTGCCATGGAGGGAAACCTCTACCCACTTCAGAGAATAAGTTGTAACCAAGAACCAAACTCCATTACAATAAGGTAAAGTTTTTCAGTCTTAACTAAACAAAACACTTTTTAGATTTGTTTCACAAACTTTATTATTATTGCATTATCTAAGTCTTGAGTTATCATCACATTTTCTAGTACACAACTGGCCCCAAAGGTGAAAACCAAGCAAAGATAAACATGTCAACTTGTTAATCTATCAGTTTTTTACTTAAACTATAAAGGTTTTTGTTGGCAGTTTTGACACAGTTACATATGCATTCTACAACATTCATTAGGACAGGATTTACAATAACTCTCAATAAAAAATCACTGGAGTAAAGCTATGTGCAAAGGAATTGAAAGAAAGCATCCTGGTTCTTCTCATATGTAGAGATTTTAACATTGTCTAAAAGGGACGAAAAATTGAATTGAGTCTGTTCCTTCAACAGCAAATGTGTAGATAAACACATCTGTTTTTCTAATTTCTAATATTTTTAATTGAGTGAGCTTTGCACCCTTTCTGTCTATGTGCAGGACTTTTACATCTATAATGCAAGAAAAAGATAAAGCACTACTTACCGTAAAGATGACACATTTATTTGCAGACAGGCACAACCAAACATCAGTTGCACATTAGCTTTCAGCCCCAGCTTTGTCAGAAAAAGAAACATACATACATTCATTCACACATGCAAGCACACCTCATGCACACTTGACTGCCATCTCCGGAAGCTCACACTGTTCTATCATGTAGTTGTCAGTTTTGCGTAAGCAGTTTCAGCAAAAAATGAATATGGCTTCTTTAATCTCCAGCTTCTGTGGTGTTCTTTGAGCCAAGTACAGATTGTCATCTTCAGTCTGTTCAGTATAGCAAGGCTGACATTCTTACCAGATAATGTGTGACACATCCTAGAATATTGCTCAAGTGTGTGGGACTTTTACCAAATAAGACTAACAGAGGGTATTCAGCACATACAGAGAAGTTCAGCATGAGTGGTCATAGGATTGTTTGATCCATGGGAGAGTGTTACAGAGATGCTGAAGAAACAGGACTTGCATACTCTTGGAGATAGATGTAAACTATTCTGAGGAAGCCTACTTACAGAGTTTCAAGATCTAGCTTTAAATGATGACTGTAGGAATGTACTACAACCCCCTGTACATCAGTTCCATAGGGATAATGAGGACAAGATTATATTAATTACAGCACATATGGAGGCCTTTAAACAACCATTCTTTCCACTCTCCTTATGTGAATGTAACATGGAAAAACCCTAATAATTGGAATAGTGTAATGTACCCTCTGCCGTACACTTCACAGTTGTTTCCTGATTATAGATGTAGATATAGATCTTATAAAGCCCATTTTCATCATGGCCAGTTGCTTATTTTTTGAATTGAAATAACATGTAACTAATGTGTGTGGGACAGAGGAAAAAATGGAGAAACCCTTTGATTTTAATATGTTGTTTATGCTAATAGAAATTGTACCTATAAAAGGTAACCAACACCATTTCCTTTTTGGTTTATCTGCATTGTTCATTGGGTACAGTAGGGATCTGGCTTCATTCTACAGCTTTTTTAATGAGAATGTTGTCAATTATTGTGAATTCAGATTCATCATTTGTAGCAATTGTTTTTATTGTATTAAGTTTCTCATCATAGTCTTCTTGGGACATGGGAATAAAAAGGAGGCAGTGGATCATGTGGTAGAATGAGAGGAAGTTGTGATGATCGTGTCAGTAAAGGAGACTTTCTGATAAAATTTATGGTTTCTATTTTCTATCCATAAGTTCATGCATGGGAAATTAATGGTGGAACTTCCTAACTCCATATTGACCTTCAGGTTAGTATACCTCTGGTTCATATTTCCCAAGAACTTCTGGATCTGTCTGGAGCAACTTTTCCACATACACAGAATAACATTAACATATCTGTACCGATACACATTTCACCATGTGGTTCACTCTCAAGAAAATCAGTCTCCCACTTGTCCATGAACATTTATGCTAGCAAGACAAATAAGGGTGAGTCCATTGTCAGATCATCTACGTGCTTATAGTAGCTCCCTTGAAAACAGAAACAGTTTTGATTTAAGCAGCATTCTATTGTACAAACTATGCTCAATTGTTCTCCTGATTAATGATGTGTAAATACAATGATTCTGGCATAGTATCTATACAGTCTTTCAAAGGAATGCTTGAGAACAAGCTTTGTACATCAAAAGAGACTAATAGAATAAGCAATGTTAAAGTCAAAGTGTTTATCTGCATCTTTCTATTTCCTGCAAGTACCAGATAGATGTTGCTTCAGTTGGAAAATACTCAACTGGCCAGTATGAAAAGTGGGTTTCTGCCAAGTGTGTCAGTATTGCTACATTGGACATTCTGAAAAGTCAGTGTGTACTAAGCTCAAAGAACTCCACAGAAGCTGGAGATTAAAGAAGCCAGAATCATCCTTCACCAAACACTATTTAAACCAAAACAACAACTAATAGGTGTAGGTACCCTACGTACAGAGGGAAAGGGTGCAAAGCTCACTCAATTAGAAATACTAGAAATTTAAAAAAAGCAGACTGTGTATCCAACTTCTGCTATCGATTGAGCAGACTTTATTCAATTTTTCACCGCTTTTAGACAATGTTATGATCTCTATGGAGGAGAAGAACTTGGATGCCTTCTTTCACGTTTAGATAATGGCACAAATTCCTGTACACTTAGATCTAGTCCAGTGTTTGTTATTTATACTTATTGTCAATGTTTCCTAATGGATGTTGGAGAATACAAATGTAATTGTGTCAAATTTGTCCACAGTAATAACTTCCACAGTTCAAGTCAAGATTCAGTAGATTAAGAAGTTTACATGACTGAACAGTCCATGTGTGTACTGCCTCTCCATGGTGTCCAACGAGCACAATATTTTGGCCATCAAACATGTCATCATCATCCAGCGTGCTATGAACTGAGAGTTCATCAATGCACTTGGCAATGGCAACATGTCTGATCACCAAAACATTGTGTTCATTGGATACTGTGGACTGACATTACATTATAGCACTGTTCACTCAACAAATACACCAGGAGAAACTGAAGAATCATATCACATGTCTACCTTTGCTTGGTTTCATCTTTTGAATCAGTTATATACTAGAAAATGGGCTTATAACCTGAAACCTACATCATACAACAATAATACAATTTGTGAAACAAGGCTAAAAAGCTTTTTGTTTAGTTAATACAATGTACAATGTTTCACCCAGAACCCACAGTTGAATCTGTTACAATCCTTCAGTCTAGTATCAAGAAAAGTACAGTAGTTTGAAAAGGATAGATTGCTACCCACCATATAGTGGAACTGGTAAGCAATCCCTGTAGTACAACTAGATGCAAGACCTGTCCTACACATCCTGCCACCACCAACTACTCCAGTCCAGTCACAAGCATCACCTATCGCATCAAAGGCAGGGCTACCTGTGACACCAGTCATGTGATATACAAGCTAAGCTGCAACCACTGTGCTGTGTTCTGTGTAGGAATGACAACCAATAAGTTATCTGTCCGCGTGAATAGCCACCGAAAATCTGTGGCCAATAAACAGCTGGCCCACACAGTTTCTGAACATGCAGCCCAACACAACATTCTTCATTTTAATGACTGATTCACATCCTGTGCAATCTGGGCCTTCCTACCAACACCAGCTTTTCTGAATTGTGTAGGCGGGAGCTCTCCCGGCAATATATCCTACATTCCCGTAATTTTCTTGGGCTCAACCTTCATTATTCATTGTCCTTCACCCACCTATCTCCTTTCCTGTTCCCACTCCAGCACTATACAGCCTTTTATTCCACCAATGCACCCACATTCTTTATGCTTCTCTCCTTTTTCACTTCTCCATCCCCTCCCCTCCCCCTTCCCCACCATCTAACCTCCAAGCTGCACCTAGCTGTCCTGCCATCTCTCCAACTCACCCCTTTATGCTCCCACAAGCAGCACTTTACCATTCCCACTTCTACGCTACTGTCCCTCCCTCACCCCCCACCCCCACCCCCAATCCACACCCCAGCCTCCTGCTTACCCCTACCACCCAGAATGCTTCTGACACCATGCACAGTTTCTCGCAGTCTGGTCACGTCAGCCAGAGACAACGGTCATGTGTGTGTGAATTGCATTTGTGTGAATTTGCATGAAGAAGGCTTTTCAGCTGAAAGCTTACTTGTTTAGTAGTCATTTTGTTGTGCCTGTTTGTTACTCAACATTGTCTGTGACTCAACATTTCCACTATATGATGAGTAGCAGTCTATCCTTTTCACACTATTGTCAGTATCCCAGCCTGGATCTTCGATTGTTTGAAAAGTAAAGTATGTGCACAAAAAAGTTTAACACTCCAAGCATAAGGCAAAAACAATCCAGAGCATTGTTAAACAAGAAACAAACAAAAACAGTGATGTTAATATAATTGAGTTGTCAAATAATAGTCGTAGCAGAGACGCTGACACACTGACATTTTTAGTCACCAACTTCAACGATTACTTCCTGACCAAATAGTGGGAACTGCTAATAAACAGCCAGATACTGGAGTACTATATTTACTCCATCAAATACAGTTTCATCACCATCATGCATTAGTTTCACAAATATACCCCTAAGGAGATAATTTTACAACCACATATATTAGCAAACTAATCAAGTGTCACACCAGGTACAGCATTAAAGATAACTGAACAGGCCTACAGCAGTTTCACAGCAAACGGTTTAAACTTGAACCACACAAAGACCAATATTAAACAATTTCAGACAAAGAAAAATGACTTATGGACCTAGAAATAGATCTTAATAGTCATTATCTAAATAAAACACTATATGTAAATTTCATGAGGGGTCCATCTGGATAAAAATATGTGCATAAACCAATGAGTCTGTCATGTTTTGTACTTCCGGAGCAACATTGCGAAAATATTCAGTCAGTGGAAGCAGACAATAAATAGCAACAGAGTGCCCAATGCATTTACTCCATAAGAGTATTTGTTGTTAATAATGCAATTCAGTTTAAGCTGAATTGTAATTTATAAAACTACAATACAGACTAAAATAAACTAAAAGGAAGATTAGATTTCATGTCAAAAAGAGAGGAAATGTTTGTGGAAAATGGAATCAATGAAATTAGAGCAGGAGGTTCAACCAAGGTGACATGACTGGAACCGAGCGAGGTGGCGCAGTGGTTAGACACTGGACTCGCATTCGGGAGGACGGTTCAATCCCGCGTCCGGCCATCCTGATTTAGGTTTTCCGTGATTTCCCTAAATCGCTCCAGGAAAATGCCGGGATGATTCCTTTCAAAGGGCATGGCCGACTTCCTTCCCCGTCCTTCCCTAGTCCGATGAGACTGATAACCTCGCTGTCTGGTCTCCTTCCCCAAAACAACCAACCAACCAACATGACTGGGCAAGACAACAGTGAAATTTCATCAGTTTCTTGCAGTTTGTTGTTGATTTTCCTCTCATGTATTCAGGTTTCCTTACCACAACAAGGACCTCAGTTGCCTAATACTGGCATAATCCCATGTTCTTAAACTTTTTTTAAAATTTTCTGTAGCAAGAAATCTCTGGGTTTGAAAGATAATGTTTCTATCAGCTTTTGTTTATGTGTATTTTTCCCTCTCTTGTTTACAGACTTACCTCTTCTTCCTAGCTCTTCCTATCTATGCTTCCATTTGTGTCTCTCATTTCACCTTGTGTCATTTCTCTTTCCTCTCCTTTCATGATTCATTCTCATTCTTCTCAAACCATATTGCTAGTTATATCAGTGGTCAAGAGATCATAAAATAGGAGATTATGAAGGGGAACAGAGATGACCTTGAGTATGTGTTTTATTTTGTTTTTGTAACACTTGTTTAGATTCCACCCTGATCCCCATCTCATAATGTTAATCATATGATGAATATTTTATAGAAATCTGAAAATGTCCGCCAAAAAGCACAACTGGAGTTCCAGCGATGGTGCAGTCGAAAGAGAGAGAAGGTTCATGAACTGAAGAGTAAGAAACATGATGACACTCAGATTGGGTACGTAATCACACTGATGTTCCAGTCAGTAAGCTAAAATTCACATTTACATTTTAATGTATACCAGTTGCCTCAGCAAATTTCTAATATAACATATGTTTCTTTAGTGAATGGTTTCCTTTGGAAATTTTGGATCTGAGAGAATGTTTTGAACTAATAAAATATTTTTACAGGTCATATTAGCTTTTATAGATGATATTAGATTTTAGAGATGAAATAGTGAAGGCAGCAGAGGCTCAAATAGGAAAAAAGACAATACCCTGTTGAAATCCTTCACTAACACACATTAATTTTATTTGGAAAAAGTAGTAAATGTTTAAAGGAAGCAAATTAAGCAGACAAAACAGAATATAGACACATGAGAAATGAAGCTGTCAGAAAGTGCAAAATGTCAAAGCAAAAATGGGTAGAGATGAAATGTAAGACTGTACAAGCATGTATCACTATGGGAAATATATATATCACCTAAAGAAAATTAAAGAGACTTTTTGAGAACAGAGGAGCACCTGTATGAATATTAAGAGCAGATGTTAGCAAGTAAAGATGTGAAAGCTAATAAGGGGATGGAAAATACAGAAGATCTATACTTGAGAAATGAACTTAAAGACAATATTACAGAAAGTGAAGAGGGAGTAGGCAAAGATGAGATGGGAGGTGTAGTACTTTGTGACTAATGTGACATAGCGTGTAAGAGCTGAGTCAAAACAGTAGATGACATCTCCTCCTCAAAATTATTGACGTACTTTGGAGAGCCAGCCATGACAAGACTGTTCTACCTAACAACCAGGTGAAATACCCTTCTACTTCAAGAAAACTGTAATAATTCCAGTTCCAAAGATGACAGATGTGAATATTACTGAACCACCACTTTAATAATTCATGGTTCCAAAATACTGCTGTGAGCTTTTTCAGAGGAATGGGGAACCTGATAGAAACTGACCTTTAGGAAGATTTTCTTGGTTTCCAGAGAAACATAAGTACACACAGAGAAATACTGAACCTACATCCTATTGTAGGAGAGAGATTGAACACCAGCAGTCCTACATTTTTTCATTTGTAACTTTAGAGAAAGCTTTCAACATTAATGATTGCCATATCATCCTGGCTAATCCGAAGGTAGCAGGGATAAAATACGGGGAGTGAAAGATTATCTACAACATATGCTGAAAGCAGTCTGCTATCATAGGAGTCAAAAGACATGAAAGGGAAACAGTAGTTGTGGAGGGGGTGAAATAGTTAGTGTAGCCTATCCACAATTTTATTAAATCTGTACATTGTGCGAGCTATGAATGGAACCAGTAGAAATTTGGAAAGAGAAAGTTCAAATTGAGTTTTTGATGATGACAAAGTGAAAGGACTTTGAAGAGTAGTTTAATGGAATTTATAATGTCTTGAAAAGGTGTTGTAAGATAATAATCAACAAAAGTAAAATAAGAGAAATTGAATGTAGATAAGTTAAATCAGGCAATGCTAAGGGTGTTAGAGTAGGCAATGAGACACTTAAAGCAGTAAATTAGTTCTGTTATTTTGGGTGGTAAAATAATTTATGGCCACAGGAGAGGATATCAAATGCATACTGGCAATAGCAAGAGAAGCATTTCAGAAAAAAGGGAGACTTGCTAACATATAAGTTTAAATGTTAGGAAGTGTTTCTGAAGGTATTTGTGTGGAGTATAGTACTGTACAGAAGTGAAACTTGAATAATAATCAGTTCAGACAAAAAGAGAACAGAAGCTTTTGAAATGTGGTTCTATAGAATTCATGAGTTGGAACATTGTAGGATTATGGAAAAATCTCAACAATGGTTCACTTCATATCTAGAATGTAGGAAGCAGAAGGTTGTGCTTTAGTGTCAAGAAATGGGGAGGAAGTGTTTGAATCTGACTGTGGCCATATAAAGTGGGTGATCTCACTAGGTTCTGTTGTGTGTTCATTGCTTATTTAGATTCTATCAGTTATCTGCTGTTAAACATGGCAGATGACTCAGTAAATTTTCTCCATATAGATGACACAAGTATTAGGGTGAAAGATGTAGAACATATTATAAATGACATACCTAATGAGATAGTTGATGTCAAAAGCATCTGCCCTTTAGAGAACAGACTAGTTGCAACAAAACACAGCGATTACAGTTTGTGACATAGAACTCTTGTAAAAGCAAAATTTTACTGTCCCAAGATGATCAGAGAGTCAGTGAAGTCAACTACTTTAAATTCTTATGGCTTTCTTGGAAGAATCAATATTATTATGAAAAGTATAGACTGCTACTCACTGTAAGATACATGATCACTATCTCTGGCCGCTCCAGCCAGAATGCAGCTACTACGGTAGCAGAGCATAGCAGAGTACTCGTGGAGTGCACTTTTTTTAGGCTAATTGGTAGAGGAAAGTGTTTCTGAAGAAGAGAAATTTGTTAACATCGAGTATAGATTTAAGTGTCAGGAAGTCGTATCTGAAAGTATTTGCATGGAGTGTAGCCATGTATGGAAGTGAAACATGGACAATAAATAGTTTGTACTGACTGGGGGTATTTAGTGATACTGGGGGTATTTAGTGATTCATGGAATGTATATCAGAAAGACAGATTAGACACAATAGGAGGTGGATTGTTCATTGCAGCTGATTAAAATATTGTGTCCATTGAGGTCAAATATGAATGTGCAGTGAAACTGTCTGGCCGTGTATGATAGGCATAAGTAAAACCAGGTTAATTGTTGGATGTTTTTACCTGCCACTGATTCCACAGTTTTAGAGTCACTCAAAGATAATCTACAGTCAGTAGCATGGCAATACCCAGATTATGTAATATTAGTTGAAGGTGGCTTTAAACTACTGAGTATAGACTGGGACAGCTGTGCATTAACTGAGGGGCCCCAAACAGACAGTCTTGCAAAGTACTTTTGAGCACATTTTCTGAAAACTGTCTTGAGCAGCTAGTTCAGCAGCCCACAGATAATGGAAATATTTTAGACCTTGTAGCTACAAACAGGCCTGACCTTATTGACAGCATCAGTATTGAGACAGAAACTAGTCCCCATTGTAGAAACTATTGTTACTAAAGTCAGTAAATCAATCAAGAAGTTTATGAGAGTATTTTTGCTAGAAAGAGCAGATGAGCAGTTGTTAGCATCCCATTTAGACAATGAATTGACATCATTGACGGACAGAGACAAATTATTGGCAAAGTTTAAATGGATTGTAAATTGTTCTCTGGAGAAATATGTGCTGAGTAAGTGGATTAAGTATGGAAAACGCTCACTGTGGGTTAATAATGAAATTCAGAAAAATGCTGAGGAAAGAATGGCTGTTGCACTCTTGATTCAGAGGAGAACATGCATGTGACAAGAGGCTAAAATTAATAGAGATTTGTGTGTCTGTAAAAAGATCAATGCACGAAGCATGCAACAACTACCACCATCGTACCTTAGTAAAAGATCTTGCCGAGAATGCGAGAAAATTCTGATCATACATGAAATTGTTAAGGGGCTCTAAAGCTTCTATCCAGTCACTCATTTTTTCACATATCTGTCTCTCTCATCAAATCTAAAATAACACTTTAACAGTTGTGAGTGTACGAAGTGCAGTGCATAAGAAAAGCATTAAACAATAACAGCAGTGGTGACAAAGTATGTCTATAAGCAGATGTCCGCACTAATGCTGATGGTTTAATCACTGAGCTGCTGTGATGTTTTTGGTTTAATTCAATGTGTTAATCAATTTTGACTTTTTTGATCTCTCAAAAATGTGTGTTTTGAATGTATAATTTGTAGTTGTAGCATGTCAGAAAACAGTTCAATTGCCCTGTACCCAGACACCAATTTCAAATTTTTGATGAGTTTTTACTTGCTTTTACATGTCTGTGATATTTTTTAAGCTCTTACAAAATTCATTTCGACAAATTATTGCATTGTCGCAGAAAAAGCTGAATACACACTCGCCGTAGCGTAGTGATTACGAAACTAAACTGTTGCATGGAAGGTTATGAGTTCAAAACTCACCTGAACTGAAAAATTTTAATATCTATATTTGCTTCCAGTACATTCTAGAATTATCCACAAATGGCAAGACTCATTGTACTGGAATGTTCTGTAGCTGTCTATATATTGTATGTGTTCTGGCCGGAGACAGTTCACTCCGTGCTCTTGTATGTCCAAGTGCTGAGTAAACCTTTGTTAAGTGAAGTTAGCATTCATCATTCACCTACTTACATCTTCTTCTATGTGACATTATTCTGGTGGAGGCGCCGGGTATTGGAACTTGTGATACCGCACATTATCAATGACAGAGCCACCGTTTACGTGGCGAGAAACCTGAGCTCGAGCCCTATTCAACAGATTGCAATTTATCGGAGACAGAAGAAGAAGAAGAGGATGTTATGATGACAGCAACTATGTGCCACCACATGAGACATCCTGCCAGGTTCTCTGGTGACGATGGCCAAGATCCAAACATGTGGCTGAAGGTATATGAGCGTACAAACAAATTTAACAAATGGGATGACACTGTGTCTTTGGCTAATGTATTTTTCTACTTGGAGGGCACTGCCAAGTGATGATATGAGAGCAAGGAGGAGGAGTTCACAAGCTGGGAAGTATTCCAGGTGGAACTGTGCAAGTATTTCAGCAACACACAATGACAGAAGTGCAAGGCCGAAGATAAATTGAAGTGCCAGGCACAGCATCCAGGAGAAACTACAGCACCCTACATTCAAGATGTCTTGGAGCTGTGTAAAATGGTGGATCCTAGAATGAAGGACGAAGATAAGGTGGCACATCTCATGAAGAGTGTTGTTGAGGACATGTATCAAGCCCTACTCATGAAGGAGGTTTCGACAGCAGACGACTTCATAAAATGGTGCCAGTATATCGAGACAATGCATCAAAAAAGAATTACATGCAAGAAGTTTGAACAGCTTCCAAATGTCCTATCAATGTCTGTGATGGAGGAAGCAACTGATTTCACACATGTTCTTTGTCAGACAGTGAGAGAGGAAGTTCAGAAGGCAATTGGATTGCACAGCGATCAAAAAACTGAGACACTTCAAAAAACTGAGACACTTCAAGAGGTCATAAGGGAGGAAATGGAACAGACATTGAAACCAATTTCTCATCCTTCATTTCCCTTTAAAATGCTGAAGAAGTCTGAGACCCAGGTGAAGTTATGTTCCTACAATGCTGCATGAGGAACTTGTTGGGGTACCAAGGAAGACTGACGTCTGGAGGACCCAGGATAACCAACCAGTATGTTTCCACAGCAGACAACCAGGACATGTGGTGCACTATTGTCGAGAAAGGTGGCAGATATTTGATGACGTGCATGCCAGAAGACAGCAGCCATTTAGAAGCTCCAGCCGATCACCTAGCTGCTGCAACCTGGAAAACTAAAGGGTGCGACCTTCCTTGAAGGTGAGGCCGCTGAAGAGAAAAATCCTCTGCCATTGATCACTACAAAAATGATAGGAAACTACGTCGATATCCTCATGGATGGCTGACCAGCCCAAGCTCTTGTGGACTCTGGACCATCATATTCTGTCATTTCGGAGAAATACTGTCCAGTTGCACAAAACCATATTCATTGACAACAACACATCTCTGCTGAAGGTGGCTAATGGGAAATATGTAAAACCTACAAGAAAATGTGTCATTCATGTGGGTATAAGTGGACATACACAGCCCTTAGAATTCATCATTTTACAAGAGTGTAGTCATGATGTAATTTTGGATGGGACTTTTTGAAAGCTTCTCAGGCAATTATCGATTTTGGTCGCTTGAAGATAATGCTAGGCGAGATGAGATACTGTGGACAGGAAGATGCACATCCGAGTGTGTGGAGAGTATGTGTGCTGGATGAAGTGATCATTCCTGCAGTCAGAACTAGAAAGGTAGCTGCCATGTGTCATTCCAAACATCAACCCATGGATCTTGTAGTGGAATGTAAGAGAAGCACTGAAGAATAACTTGGTCATCCCAGCCACTGTCGACTCATTTAAGAATGGATTTTGTGAACTGTGGATAGTTAATTGTCGCTGAGACACAGATCCTTCCAAGACACATGTGGATAGCAGACACTGAGCCGTTAATTGGAGAACAGCTGAGTGTCATAGAAACCTCCCATGCCGAGTAAGACAAGATCTTCTTGCTCAACTATCACCAAATCTCACTAAGGAGCAACAGAAGAAGCTACTTGCCATTCTTAAAGAGGT
This sequence comes from Schistocerca americana, assembly GCF_021461395.2. Taxonomy (NCBI): domain Eukaryota; kingdom Metazoa; phylum Arthropoda; class Insecta; order Orthoptera; family Acrididae; genus Schistocerca; species Schistocerca americana. The sequence continues at coordinate 119,042,065 of NC_060119.1, forward strand.
CTCTGAATGCTTCAATCCACAGATGTAGAGCAAATTAGACAAATCAACGGTGAAGCACCAGATTAGCACTGGAGACCATCAACCAATAAGCCAGAGAGCATACCGTGTGTCAGCAACAGAACGTCAAATAATTTGCGACGAGGTAGAGAAAATGATTAAGAATGATGTCGTTCAGCCTTCACAGAGCCCATGGTCATCACCAGTGGTTCTCGTCAAGAAGAAGGATGGCAGTTGGCGCTTTTGTGTTGATTTCAGGAAGCTGAATAAGATAAATAAAAAGGATGTTTACCCTCTTCTATGAATTGACAATACACTAGATTGTCTGAAGGGGGCTAAGTTTTTCTCAACCATGGACATGTACTTGGGATTGTGGCAAATCAAAGTAGATGAGGCTGATCATGAGAAAGCTGCATTCATACCCCTGGGGCCTGTATGAGTTTAAGGTAATGCCATTTGTTTCGTGTAATGTACCAGCAAATTTTGAATGGATGATGGATAATCTTCTAAGTCACTTGAAGTGGACAATATATCTTTGTTATTTAGATGACATTATAGTGTTCTCAGAGACATTTGATGCACACGTAAAAAGACTGAGGGCCGTTCTTAAGTGTCTCCACCAAGCTGGACTGAAACTTAATCCAAGAAAGTGTCCCTTTGGAGCAAAAGAAATCAAAATACTTGGACACCTTGTGTCAAACGAAGGTGTGCAGCCAGACCCAGAAAAGGTGAGATCTATAACAGAATTTCCTATTCCTAAAAGTATTAGAGATGTGAGAAGCTTCCTCAGATTATGTTGTTATTACTGTCGTTTTATCGAAGACGTTTGTATCAAAGCCAGGCCACTCCAAGAGTAGTTAAAAGCCAATGCTAAATTTATCTGGGGTGGTGCTCAACAAGATTCTTTTGATGTGCTACGAAAAGCTCTGTCAACTGACCCCGTTCTTGGTCTGTATGATGAGAGAGCACCTACAGAGCTACACACAGATGCCAGTGGATATGGGATCGGTGCTGTTCTGGTGCAGATTTTGGATGGAAAAGAGAAGGTTATAGCCTATGCTTCTAGGACACTTACAAAAGCCAAGAGAAACTACTCAACTACAGAAAGAGAATGTCTTGCTGTCATCTGGACCATGTGCAAATTTCAACAGTATCTATATGGAAGGCCATTCACAGTTGTTACAAATCATCATTCACTTTGTTGGTTGACAGGTCTTAAGGACCCAACAGGACAACTCTCCAAGAGTATGACATTACCATAGTGTACAAAAGTGGAAGAAAATACCAAGACACCGACTGTCTCTCAAGAAAACTTGTGCGAGACCATCAAGACTTTGATGAAGATAGTGACTGTCCTGCTGCACTCCAGGATCTCTCTGTTGAGCAGAAGGAAGACACCAAGATATCTCAAATTATGCTTGCCTTAAATTGGTCAGAGGATGTGAAAGGACAATTTAAGATAGTTAACGGATTACTTTGCAAGAGAAACTTTGATCCATTTGGAAAGAGGTGGCTACCAGTGATTCCTAAACACATGCACTTAGATGTTCTACAGAAATTCCATGACACACCTGAGGCCGGACATTTAGGATTTATTAAGACATACGATAGGATCTGCAAGAGTTTTCTGTGCAGGTTTATTGAGGGGCGTCCATGACTATGCGTCACACTGTTGAGAGTGCCAGAGGAGAAAGGCAGTTCCTCAGAAACCACCTGGCCGACTCATACCAATTCATCGAGCCAAAACACATTTCCAGCGTGTTGGAATTGACTTCCTCGGACGATTTCCAATGTCTGCTAGTGGAAATAGATGGATTATTGTCTGCACTGATTATCTGACACACTATGCCACTAGAAAAACAAGCATTTGAGGTAGCCAAATTCATTGTAGAAGACATTGTATTAAAACACGTTACCCCAAGGTTGTTAATTACAGATCAAGGGAAAGTTTTTCAGTAAAATCTTGTGACACAGATAAACCATCGGTGCAACATTACTCATAACATGATGACTGCCAACCATCCGAAAACTAATGGGCTTACTGAACACCTTAATAAGACCTCGGCCGACATGCTTTCAGTGTCCGTCATTGATGAGCAGAGCAACTGAGATGTGGTGCTACCTTTCGTGACATTTGCCAAAAACACTGCCAAACAAGACACCACAGAATTTACGCCATTTTTCCTTGTGCACGGGCATGAGACGACGTAGACGATGGACACTATGTTTCCGTTACATCCTGATGCCTACGTCAGCCAGGTGTTAACAGAGCTGAGGAAGCTGGGCAGGTAGCTCGACTCCCCATGCTGCTGGCTCAAGAAAACGATTGCCGAAGGTATGACACAAGCCACCGAACTGTTGTCTACCAGCCTGGTGACCTTGTCTGGATCTTTACTCCTGTTCGGAAGGTTGGTCTCTCAGGCGCTACTTTGGACCTTATAAGTTGTCAGACAGTTGTCTGATGTTACTTATGAAGTTGAGGATTTCGAGCCGAACACAAGACCACGAATGATCAGAGATACGGTCCACATCCTTCAAATGGAGCCCTACAAGGATACTGCAATCCAGGGTAAATTTGAATCTCCAACGACAGGCAACAAGCAGAAAGGTGATGAAGAACATAGTGCCAATGGAAGTTCTAAGAAGATCACTGCCAGGGTGAACATCAGTCATCGGGAGTCAGAGTATGCAGGACAGATGACTCATTCCCAGACTACGGGGACATAACACCGAGACGCTGTTCTCTTAAGGAGAGAGCAATGTCACAGAAGAAGCTGAATAGCACAGTCACCATAGTGTAATGGTTATGAGACTATACTGTTGCATGGAGGGTCATGAGTTCAAACCCACATGAACCGAAAAATGTTAATTTCTATATTTGCTTTTAGTACATTCTAGAAGTATCCACAAATGGCAAGACTCATTGTACTGGAATGTTCTGTAGCTGTATATATACCGTATGTGTTCTGGCCAGAGCAGTTCGCTCCGTGCTGTTGTATGTGCAAGTGCTGAATAAACCTTCATTACATGAAGTTAGTGTATGTCATTCATCTACTTACACCTTCTTCTACTGAGCGAGGTGGCACAGTGGTTAGCACACTGACCTTGCATTCGGGAGGACAACGGTTCAATCCCGCATCCGTCCATCCTGATTTAGGTTTTCTGTGATTTCCCTAAATCACTTCAGGCGAATGCCAGGATGGTTCCTTTGAAAGGGCATGGCCAACTTCCTTCCCCATCTGTCCTGAATCTGATGAGACCGATGACCTCACTGTCTGGTCTCCTCCCCCAAATCAACCAACCAACCAACCTTCTTCTACTTGACAGTATAAACATTGTATTGTACATTTAATTTCCTTCACTTAGACAGATTTTATACAAAGTATTGGAGAGGATTGTGAATTTTAATAATATATGCCAATTACCTGTGGTTTTGCCCATAGTTTGGGAGGGTTTTAACATTTTCCTCAATTCTGCATTTTCCTCAATTTTGCATTTTTTTTAGATCTGAACCACACGAAAACTTAAAAACGGTGTTTCACTGCATTCCTGGAGTAGTTATTTAAAGCTGGTTCTTGAAAATTTGTTAATAGACTTTCTCAGGATAATTTACGTCCATCTTCAGGAATCTTCCAGGTCACTTCCTTCAGTATCTCTGTGAGACTCTCCCATGGATTAAAAAATTGTGACCATTAGTGCTGCCCTTCTCTGCATATGTTCCATATCCCCTGTTAGTCCTATCTGGTACCAGTCCCACACACGTGATCAATATTGTAGAACCAATCACATGAGTGACTTGTATGAAATTTCCTTTGTAAATTGATTGTATTTCCCAATCTACCAATAATGGAAGGCTACTACCTGCTTTACACACGACTGAATCTATGTGATCATTCCATTTCATATCCCTACAAAGTGTTACATCCAGGTATTCATATAAGTTGGCCAATTCCAACAGGGATTCATTGACATTGTGGTCATAGTATACTACATTTTTCATTTCATGAAGTGCAAAATTTTACATTTCTGAATATTTAAAGCAAGTTGCCAATCTCTGCACTATTTTGAAATCTTATCAAGATCTGACAGAATATTTATGTAGCTTCTTTCAGACAGTACTTCATTATAGATAACTGCATCATCTTCAGAAAGCCTCATTTTACTTTTAATATTGTCTACAAGATCATTAATGTACAACATAAACAGTAAGGGTCCCAACATACTTCCCTGGGGCACACCCAAAGTTACTTCTACATCTGACAATGACTCTCCAATTAAGATAACATGTTGTGTCCATACCAAAAAATCATCAGTCCAGTCACAAATTTCACTTGATACCAAATACGGTTATACTTTTGATAATAAGTGTAGGTGTGATACTGAGTCAAATGCTTTTCGAAATCAAGAAGTACAGCATCTACCTGACTGCCTTCATCCATAGCGTTCTGTATGTCATGTGAGTAAAGTGCAAGTTAGGTTTTACATGATCAATGTTATCAAAATCCATGCCGGTTGGCACTGAGTAGGTCATTTTGTTCAAGATACTTCATTATGTTTGAGTTCAGAATATGTTCTAAAATTCAACAACAAATCAATGGCAAAGATATTGGATGGTAGTTTTGTAGATGACTTCTACCACCCTTCTTGTAGACAGGTGTGACCTGTGCCTTATACCAAGAACTGGGCACAGTTTTATGTTTGAGGGATCTATGATAGATTATAGTTGAAATAGGGGCTAATTCATCCACAAATTAAGTATATCATCTGACAGGGATTGTGTCAGGCTTTTGAACTTTGTTCAACTTTAATGATTTCAGCTGTTTCTCAACACCACTGATACTAATACTTATTTCTTTCATCTTTTCAGTGGTATGAGGATTAAATTGGGGCAATTCTCCTGGGTATTCCTTTGTAATGAAACATTTGAAAATTGTGTTGAGCATTTCAGTTGAGCATTTCAACTTTTGCTTTGCTATCCTCAATTTCAGTTCCTGTTTCATTCACTAGGGACTGGACCTAACTTTGGTGCCACTAATAACTTTTATATACAGCCAGAATTTCTTTGGGTTCTGTGGAAGATCACTCGACAATATTCTTCTATGGTAGTCATTCAAGGCATCACGTATTGCTCTCTTGACAGCCAAACAAGTTTCATTCAGCATCTCTATATCTATAGCCCTACACTTTGTTTTACACCTATTATGCAGTAATCTCTGTTTCTTTAAAAGTTTCTTTACAGTGACTGTTGTAATGAATCATCCTCCTCATATAGAGATAACCAATACCATAATCTCAAATCTCGCATAGGTTAAAATTTTCTCAGCTGTTTCATTAAGAGAATTCATATGATTTTGTATACAATGTAATATATTTCAGGCTAAAATATATAAAAAAGAAATTAATGTGTTACAATTGATATATACTAACAGTTAAAATTACTCTTCTTTTAAAAATATTTGAAATTACCAAATTTGTGGCATACTTAAAATTCACATTATTTATTGCACAATCTAACACTAATTATTAAATTCATTTCTGAATTAATTTATAAAATAATGATGTATTTTAGCAATGATTCAACCTTTGTTTTGTAGACTCTTTTGCTTTGTAAACTCTTTGGAATAATGTTAGTATAGCAGACTGTAGGTAGTGGTGCTCATGCCTCTGATGGAAATGCATGTATTTTGCTGAACTTGCCAACAACAATGTAATTATTGGCTTTTTGAACATGAAAATTGTAAAGTCAGTGTCATTTAGAAGAAAAGGATAAAATAAAAAGATATTCATAGCAACAGGCAACTCTCCCTCAGTTATTTTGTCAGCAAGGACCTAAGAAATCAAAATTTTCAGTTGCAAGAACATACTCCTAGACAAGATTTTGAGCCATCAGCAACAGTGATGAGATAATGAAGTTAAGCAAAAGATTTCTTATACTGTAAACTTACTCCTCTTGTAACTTTCAAGATTTGTGCAAGGAATGTGATTTTAATGGTGATGTGTGGAAGGGAAAGATTACACTGTATACCATGAAGTTCCCTCACATTTTGAACTGCTCTAGGGGGTACATATCTGTCCAGTGCATGGTCAGCTATTTGTTTAAACATCAGCCAGAGTTCCTCTACATGCTCCTACCCTGTCCTGAAAGTTTCAAGTTCCTCATTGAGATACGACACTGCTGACTTTTTATTTAGTTTACTGGACATATATATCTTCCTGCTTGTTTTAGTTGTCCTTTGTACTTTGGTAATCACTGTTGCCACAACCACGTCATGGTCACTGATACCAGTTTTGATATGGATGTCCTCAAAAAGGTCAGGTCTATTTGCTAGCATTAGAGCCAATATATTTCCATCATGAGTTTGGCTCCTAACTATCTGTAGTAGGTAGTTTCTAGAGAGGGCATTTAGTAAAATTTCATAAGATACCTTATCATGCCCACTGCTAACAAAACTGTAATTTTCCCAATTAATTGTTGGATGATTAAAGCCTCCACTGATGATTACAGTATGATTGTAGAACTTATGTACAAGTGAGCTGAGGTTTTCTCTGAAGTTTTCGGTTACATCAGGAGATGAGTCTGGTGGCGATAGAAGGATCCAATTATTATTATATACCCATCCCTGATACTGACTCTTGCCCAAACAATGTCAAATGCAGCTTCAATTTCTACCTCGATGGTTTTGCATTTCTTGTCTGTTGCGACAAATATACCACCTCCATTTCCCGTTTGCCTATGCTTTCAGTATACACTTAAATTTTCCCCAACAGTCTCACTGCTATCAATTTCAGGTTTCAACCAGCTATCTGTACTTATTATGTGAGCTTCACTGCTTTTCATGAGTGCTTCAAATGATGGCACTTTGTTGTGAGTGCTTCACCAGTTTACCATTATGATTTTTAATACTCTCACCTGTGGGAGGCATTTCTTTTGATCTTACTCTGATACTCTGGGTTTCCTACAGCTGTCTTTATGTGGATTACAGTCAGCTATCTGAGTAGCGGCCTCTGATGTGTAGTGCACACCTAGCCCATTTAAGGGGACCCTACAGTTCTCAACTCTATGGTGCAAGCCCAGGAAGTCACAGCCTAGCTTGTCACAGAACCTTAAAATTCTCTGGTTCAATCCTTCCACTTGGCTCAGGCCCAAAGAACCACGATAAATTCTGAGAACAATGCTGCAAATTGTGAACTTCATTGAAATTTCATGCACAAGGCTGGTCTCCTCAACCTTATCTGCCAATCACTGGAATGCCCCAAGAATGACCTCAGAGCCCAGACGACAGACATCGTTTGCTCCACCGTGTGCCACCATCTGCAGTTGGTTGCACCTTGTTCCCTCAATGATTGCTGGAATAGCCCCTTCAACATCTTGAATGAAGCCTGCAGGCATACACACTGAGTGCACCTGGTGTCCTTCCCTGTCCCTTGCTGCCATTTCCCTAAGGTGTGCCATCATTCACCATATGTCTGAATTGCCAGTGATTAATTGACCCTTATCCTTTTGTGTTTGCCCCCTCTTGACATTAGACAGAACAGGTTTCCACAAAACAGGTGAAGTGAGTCACACTGGCTCACTTTCAGCTACAGTGAAAGACAGCACCTCAAACTTGTTGTTAGGGGGATCAGTACAAAACCCCGAGTCCTCCCTGTTTTGCATCCACCCTGTACAAGATGCCTAGAGTTGCCATTGACAGGCCACTTGCAGTCAAGTGGGAAAATGCAGCTGCCCAATTGTGATGTCATTCTTCATCTACAATCCTGGGACACTTACTCTGAATATTGTGCATAGTAAACAATCAAGCAAGATAAGAATAGGAACCTTACAAATCCTGGTCCTGTCTGGCTTTGTAGAGATAATAAGTAACTTGTCTGCTTTTTGTAGAAGAGCAAGATTTTCAGAGGGCTATTTCTTTGGATCTGTATGACTTTTCCCAAAACAAAACCTGCCACAAAATAGATGTTGTGACAGAGGAAAGCAAGGCAGTATTAGCTTAAAAAGTCAATTTTTGGGCTTGCCTGGTTTTTGTAACAAGCCCTCAAATGCAGTCAGCAAATGTAATTTTATAAATACCTGAATTTGAAAATTTAATGTGCTTCTTATGAAATTTATAGCAAAGACACATTTGCAAAAGGTTGTTGGTTTGGAAACCTAATTATTCATTCAGTTTTTGAAAAAATTTTCAGTTTTTTGGGACACTTTGCTCTGATGTTCCATTGCAACATATTTTGTTCTCTTGCTGTTATTCTGATCTTTGTTTCCATGTGCTATGATTCTCTTTTTGGTCTTGCAATAAACATTCATTACAGATTGTCTTTTATATCCATTAGCGTAGGCCAGTTGCTTAAGGATGTTCAGTTCTTTATGTATTTCTTCTGGTGACAAAGGGAGCCGTATGTTATGATGGATCATCAGATTAAAGAAGGCTTTTCTGTATCTTTGAGGATTGCGTGATTTGGTGTGACTTATGCTTTTTTTTTTTTTGGTGTAGGAAATGTGTACCGTTCTTTTTTTCTATTTCCACTGTGAAATTAACCATAGAGTGCATAGAACTTATTGTTTGGATAAAATTATTAATGTTTTTTTTGTCATTGGTACAGAATAATTATATCACCCATGTATCTTTTAAAATAGTGTTTTGTTTAAAAATAGGGAATTCAAAGAAAAATTCATTTTCTAAGTAATAAATAAAACTTTCTACCATGGTACCAGCCTAGCTGTTTCCCATGGCTAAGCCTTATTTTTGTTGGTACATTTTATTATTAAAATTGTTGATGGATGACATTACTTGAAGGAGCTCAATAAATTTGATGAATTCTGCTTTAATGATGTGTGGCCTCATCAACTGCAATGTTACTGTATAAGTTGTTGTTGTTGTGGTCTTCAGTCCTGAGACTGGTCTCAAAAGTCTCAAAAGAGACTAATACCAATTCTTCTGGCATCTCTATGTTTCTAATCCAAAGGTCACAATTGTTTTTGTGCTAAAAGGTTTTTGGAAAGCATAATGATCTCTAATATTTTATTTAGCCGTTTATTGAGATTATAATTTGGACACATAAAATTGTTAACAATGGGACAAACAGACTTTTCATTTTTATGTATTTTGACTTGTGACCTCAGTTCTTGAATACAGGCATTCATTACTTTCATGGATTTCTTTTCAAAGTTGGAAAACAGGAAGACTACACTGTCTATTTTGTTCATTTACAGTCTTCAGTTCACAGTGGGCTCTTTTAATTTCAGTTATATCATTTTTTATGAAAAAATATTCAGTTTTTGCAATATAATGTCTGTCATAAATGACAGCTTTGATTACAGTTGTGCTTTCTGTCTGAAGTTCTGGATTGAGATTGTTTAGAATTACCACATCTTGATTTTTTGACACAGAAATTTTATTGTGTTTTTAATGTTTGGAGCTGTATTCAGGGTTTTAAATCTGTTCATTTTAGCTATTTCGGTTGTGACTTTGTTTTGACTATGATTTGTTTAGCGTACTTGTGTTAACTGTCAGACCGATGTTGTACTGCAAAGCATTTTGTAACAATGATTGTTCATCACCATTAAAAGAGGTCTTAGTGAAATTAACCACTCTGTCCTGACAGTCATTTACTTCTTTAACAGGCACATTATTTTTGGAGTTAATTTGGTGATTTTCACCGAGAGCCTAAACTTTCTCCTGATGTCTTATTGTAATCTTTTCAGTGTCTTAAGCAACCCAATTATTAATTTCTTGCTTGAGGAATAGGTACTGACAAGGTGTCTTTTTCTGAAGTATCTCAATATCTAGGCATAAGTCTCCTGTTTTGAGCAAATGTTTTATTTTATAAGATTCCTTGATTTTCACTTTTAACAAAATTTCTTCACTTTTTGCATTAGCTGTGCTAATGGGGAACAATTATTTTTAGTTATGGTGTTTTTAGGGACTTCTGATTTTATACATTTTTATTAAAAAGTTCTTTAGTGTATTCTCTTACTACTTTAAATTTGATTCTAATACTTTTAAAAAAAATCTCCATCTGCCTGACTGCTGAAATTGAATAGAATTTGATACAAAGTGGCAGTTTGGAGTGTGACCTTATGATGTACACGAATTTTTTTTAAAAACTGTCTTGATCACAAAGCTTTCTAACAGAATTACCAGTTTCAAATATACAGTAGCCTTCAGAATCTGCAATAGAATTAAAATAAAGAAAGAAAAGAAATGACTTCACTGTCTATGACAATAAGACATTAAAAACAAAGGTAAGAAAAATAATTTAAACACAATATACCTCTCATTATGTTATACTGCAACAAGTCAGTGGTTTGTGTGGTTTGAGGTTTTTGGGTGCTAAACAGCGTGGTCATCAGCACCCAAATGCATAGAAACAGTAGCACATGTGGTGAAGGGACGAAGACGGGCAGCGAACAAGGAGAACTGCTAAAAGACACAGACCTGACGTAGTTCCAAATCCTCACATACAGAGACAAATCAAGAGGAGAAGAAACGCACTAAAAAAGGAAAGGAAACACAAGGAAAAGAGAAAAGAAATCGAAGTGAAACAATTAGGTAAAAGTCACAACCATGTAAAAATAATATGAGTCAAAATTGTGATGCATGCTTCTACTGGACATATATAGAACACAAAACAATAATGGCAATATCACAGTCATCATTTATGACAGTGATTATATAATAAAGCCTGAAGAGTTTCTTATTAAAAAGTGGTATAATTGAAATTAAAAAAGAACCCTCTAAGAATTTTCAAAACGTTGTTGTTGTGGTCTTCAGTCCAGAGACTGGTTTGATGCAGCTCTCAATGCTACTCTATCCTGTGCAAGCTTCTTCATCTCCCAGTACCTACTGCAACCTACATCCTTCTGAATCTGTTTAGTGTATTCATATCTTGGTCTCCCTCTATGATTTTTACCCTCCACACTGCCCTCCAATACTAAATTGGTGATCCCTTGATGCCTCAGAATACGCCCTAGCAACCGATTCCTTCTTCTAGTCAAGCTCTGCCACAAATTTCTCTTCTCTCCAATTCTATTCAATACCTCCTCATTAGTTATGTCATCTTCTCATCTAATCTTCAGCATTCTTCTGTAGCACCACATTTCGAAAGCTTCTATTCTTTCCTTATCTAAACTATTTATCATCCACGTTTCACTTCCATACATGGCTACACTCCATACAAATACTTTTAGAAATGACTTCCTGACATTTAAATCTATACTCAATGTTAACAAATTTCTCTTCTTCAGAAACGCTTTCCTTGCCATTGCCAGTCTACATTTTATATCCTCTCTACTTCAAACATCATCAGTTATTTTGCTCCCCAAATAGCAAAACTCATTTACTACTTTAAACGTCTCATTTCCTAATCTAATTCCTGCAGCATGACCCAATTTAATTCGACTACATTCCATTATCCTCGTTTTGCTTTTGCTGATGTTCATCTTATATCCTACTTTCAAGGCACTGTCAATTCTGTTCAGCTACTCTTCCAGGTCTTTTGCTGTCTCTGATAGAATTACAATGTCATCGGCGAACCTCGAAGTTTTTATTTCTTCTCCATGGATTTTAATTCCTACTCTGAATTTTTCTTTTGTTTTCTTTACCACTTGCTCAATATTTTCAAATTTTCAAAATACTTGAATTAAAAAAATAGATGTTGTAGGATTCCTGTTTTCAAACTTTGTAAAGAAGTCCATGAAAGTAATGAATGTCCATATTCCAGAATTGAAGGCACTAGTCAAGATACATAAAGAAAATAAAAATCAAGTAATCCTGTTGTTAATAATATTATTATATATAAAAAAAAAAAACAAAGATGAGGTGACTTACCGAACAAAAGCGCTGGCAGGTCGATAGACACACAAACAAACACAAAAACACACACACAAAATTCAAGCTTTCGCAACAAACTGTTGCCTCATCAGGAAAGAGGGAAGGAGAGGGGAAGACGAAAGGAAGTGGGTTTTAAGGGAGAGGGTAAGGAGTCATTCCAATCCCGGGAGCGGAAAGACTTACCTTAGGGGGAAAAAAGGACAGGTATACACTCGCACACACGCACATATCCATCCACACATACAGACACAAGCAGACATATTTAAAGACAAAGAGTTTGGGCAGAGATGTCAGTCGAGGCAGAAGTGTAGAGGCAAAGAAGTTGTTGAAAGACAGGTGAGGTATGAGTGGCGGCAACTTGAAATTAGCGGAGATTGAGGCCTGGCGGATGACGAGAAGAGAGGATATACTGAAGGGCAAGTTCCCATCTCCGGAGTTCGGATAGGTTGGTGTTGGTGGGAAGTATCCAGATAACCCGGACGGTGTAACACTGTGCCAAGATGTGCTGGCTGTGCACCAAGGCATGTTTAGCCACAGGGTGATCCTCATTACCAACAAACACTGTCTGCCTGTGTCCATTCATGCGAATGGACAGTTTGTTGCTGGTCATTCCCACATAGAATGCATCACAGTGTAGGCAGGTCAGTTGGTAAATCACGTGGGTGCTTTCACACGTGGCTCTGCCTCTGATCGTGTACACCTTCCGGGTTACAGGACTGGAGTAGGTGGTGGTGGGAGGGTGCATGGGACAGGTTTTGCATCGGGGGCGGTTACAAGAATAGGAGCCAGAGGGTAGGGAAGGTGGTTTGGGGATTTCATAGGGATGAACTAACAGGTTACGAAGGTTAGGTGGACGGCGGAAAGACACTCTTGGCGGAGTGGGGAGGATTTCATGAAGGATGGATCTCATTTCAGGGCAGGATTTGAGGAAGTCGTATCCCTGCTGGAGAGCCACATTCAGAGTCTGGTCCAGTCCCGGAAAGTATCCTGTCACAAGTGGGGCACTTTTGTGGTTCTTCTGTGGGGGATTCTGGGTTTGAGGGGACGAGGAAGTGGCTCTGGTTATTTGCTTCTGTACCAGGTCGGGAGGGTAGTTGCGGGATGCGAAAGCTGTTTTCAGGTTGTTGGTGTAATGATTCAGGGATTCCGGACTGGAGCAGATTCGTTTGCCACGAAGACCTAGGCTGTAGTGAAGGGACCGTTTGATGTGGAATGGGTGGCAGCTGTCATAATGGAGGTACTGTTGCTTGTTGGTGGGTTTGATGTGGACGGACGTGTGAAGTTGGCCATTGGACAGGTGGAGGTCAACGTCTTCCCCTCTCCTTCCCTCTTTCCTGATGAGGCAACAGTTTGTTGCGAAAGCTTGAATTTTGTGTGTGTGTTTTTGTGTTTGTTTGTGTGTCTATCGACCTGCCAGCGCTTTTGTTCGGTAAGTCACCTCATCTTTGTTTTTTTTTTTTATATATAATTTTTCCCACGTGGAATGTTTCCTTCCATTATATTGATATCATTAATTTGAATCCAACAATTACGTTTGTTATTGTCACTGTTCCATTTCGAAATCTTTTCTGTCGTCTTATTTTCCTCTTTCTGTCTTTGCCAGTAGTTTCACTTTGTATTCACCTTCTCCTTTTTACCGTAATCTGCTATACTATTTTATCCCGCCTATATATATACGCAACAATACGTAACCCACTTCCAAACCATAACCAAAAAATTTTTTTGCCGCTTTCAGCACTACCGCCGCTATAATATCCACCGTTTCTAGTTCACAAACAGCTCCTTTCACCTTTTAAACAACCATTTCGGCCAGTTCTAATAACTTTCGCTTTATTTCCATTTCCGTTTTTCCCACATCACCGATCATTTTTAGCCGCTTCCCACAGGTTTTAACGCCATTATTTCTTCGTCAGACAATTGTTAGCCTCATTTTCATAATCTGCCACCACAATACCACTCCTTTTAATATACTACACGCAGTTTTTTCGAAATTTTCCCGAATTTCTCCGTCCTTTAACGTGTTTTGGCGGCAACACAACCACCTAACCTTTATGCACATCGTTGTCTACCAACCCAAGTCCAACATAGCCCACCTGTAACCAACACCTTTTCGCCTTTTTTCATTCCAGATCTCCAGTTTCTTTCCGGTTCACCTTTATCTCTCCCCATATATTTTTATTTTCATTTTCATTTCACCTCATGTTACACTTTCCACCTTCTAACACCATGTCACCCTCACAACACCCCCACAATGACCCCATTAAGTTTTATTTACATTCCCTTCGCAAACATGCCTTCGCCCTAGCCAGATTACGCTCGCATATTTTGTTTTCTCAGGCTTGTCTGACATTTGGCATTACCCCCAAAGGCCTCACACTCAAAGTTCCCATCTCTGGCTGCAACCCTTCCTTCCATCAGTCCCTATACCAGTTCCAAACTGAACAATCCATTGCCCTCACCCACCTAATCCTTCACCTACACATCAACTCAGCCAATGAACACACCCGTCAACTCCTATCCTTAATAAAAGTCCTTAATCTTTCCTCCCCCACATCCACACCGGCTGTTCAGAGCATCCTCCTACAGGCCAACCGTAAATTAGAACAGCATGCCACCCTCCACCTCAAAAAACTATCCAATCTCCTGGTTTCCCACCTCCGGAAAGGCAACTCACTCACCCTTCACAACCTTTCCAGCAAACCTCAACCTCCTCTCATTGCACACAAACCCAGTCTCTCCCATCTACTCAATCTCCCACTTCCAGCTCCACTCCCTCCAAAACCTCAAAATTCCGATCAACACAATCTGGAACCACAACACCCTAATTCAGTAGTTAACCTTTCCTCCAAACCTCTCTCCCAATCCGAAACCTCTGTCCTATCCAAAGGCCTCACCTTCAGCCCCACTCCCCGATTCAACCAAACAGCCCTCGTCAAAGATTTACTGTCCTACACCCGTACTCTCTGCTGGAAGTATCACTTTGCCACGAAGAAAAATGATCCTAATCCTACTCCTAATGATCCGACTCCTCAAGACACCATCCAAATTGAACCCTGCCTGGAACAGTTCCGTCCTCCGTCACAGCGGGACCCACCTCCTCTTCCTCAAAATCACCCTCTCCAAACCTTCCAGGAATTTCTGACTTCCAGCCTTGCATCTCAATCCTTCTTAAAAAACCTTAATCCTACACCCAACATCACCACTGCTGAAGCCCAGGCTATCCGTGATCTGAAGGCTGACCGATCCATCGTCATTCTTCCGGCGGACAAGGGTTCCACGACCGTGGTACTTGATCGTCGGGAGTATGTGGCTGAGGGACTGCGTCAGCTTTCAGACAACACCACATACAAAGTTTGCCAAGGTAACCCCATTCCCGATGTCCAGGCGGAGCTTCAAGGAATCCTCAGAACCTCAGGCCCCCTGCAAAACCTTTCACCTGACTCCATCAACCTCCTGACCCCACCGACACCCCGCACCCCTACCTTCTACCTTCTTCCTAAAATCCACAAACCCAATCATCCCGGCCGCCCCATTGTAGCTGGTTACCAAGCCCCCACAGAACGTATCTCTGCCTACGTAGATCAACACCTTCAACCCATTACATGCAGTCTCCCATCCTTCATCAAGGACACCAACCACTTCCTTGAACGCCTGGAATCCTTACCCAATCTGTTACCCCCGGAAACCATCCTTGTAACCATTGATGCCACGTCCTTATACACAAATATTCCGCACGTCCAGGGCCTCGCTGCGATGGAGCATTTCCTTTCACGCCGATCACCTGCCACCCTACCTAAAACCTCTTTCCTCATCACCTTAGCCAGCTTCATCCTGACCCACAACTTCTTCAATTTTGAGGGCCAGACATACCAACAATTAAAGGGAACAGCCATGGGCACCAGGATGGCCCCCTCGTACGCCAACCTATTCATGGGTCGCTTAGAGGAAGCCTTCTTGGTTACCCAAGTCTGCCAACCCAAAGTTTGGTACAGATTTGTTGATGACATCTTCATGATCTGGACTCACAGTGAAGAAGAACTCCAGAACTTCCTCTCCAACCTCAACTCCTTTGGTTCCATCAGTTTCACCTGGTCTCACTCCAAATCCCATGCCACTTTCCTTGACGTTGACCTCCACCTGTCCAATGGCCAACTTCACACGTCCGTCCACATCAAACCCACCAACAAGCAACAGTACCTCCATTATGACAGCTGCCACCCATTCCACATCAAACGGTCCCTTCCCTACCGCCTAGGTCTTCGTGGCAAACGAATCTGCTCCAGTCCGGAATCCCTGAATCATTACACCAACAACCTGAAAACAGCTTTCGCATCCCGCAACTACCCTCCCGACCTGGTACAGAAGCAAATAACCAGAGCCACTTCCTCGTCCCCTCAAACCCAGAATCCCCCACAGAAGAACCACAAAAGTGCCCCACTTGTGACAGGATACTTTCCGGGACTGGACCAGACTCTGAATGTGGCTCTCCAGCAGGGATACGACTTCCTCAAATCCTGCCCTGAAATGAGATCCATCCTTCATGAAATCCTCCCCACTCCGCCAAGAGTGTCTTTCCGCCGTCCACCTAACCTTCATAACCTGTTAGTTCATCCCTATGAAATCCCCAAACCACCTTCCCTACCCTCTGGCTCCTATCCTTGTAACCGCCCCCGATGCAAAACCTGTCCCATGCACCCTCCCACCACCACCTACTCCAGTCCTGTAACCCGGAAGGTGTACACGATCAGAGGCAGAGCCACGTGTGAAAGCACCCACGTGATTTACTAACTGACCTGCCTACACTGTGATGCATTCTATGTGGGAATGACCAGCAACAAACTGTCCATTCGCATGAATGGACACAGGCAGACAGTGTTTGTTGGTAATGAGGATCACCCTGTGGCTAAACATGCCTTGGTGCACAGCCAGCACATCTTGGCACAGTGTTACACCGTCCGGGTTATCTGGATACTTCCCACCAACACCAACCTATCCGAACTCCGGAGATGGGAACTTGCCCTTCAGTATATCCTCTCTTCTCGTCATCCGCCAGGCCTCAATCTCCGCTAATTTCAAGTTGCTGCCACTCATACCTCACCTGTCTTTCAACAACTTCTTTGCCTCTACACTTCTACCTCGACTGACATCTCTGCCCAAACTCTTTGTCTTTAAATATGTCTGCTTGTGTCTGTATGTGTGGATGGATATGTGCGTGTGTGCGAGTGTATACCTGTCCTTTTTTCCCCCTAAGGTAAGTCTTTCCGCTCCCGGGATTGGAATGACTCCTTACCCTCTCCCTTAAAACCCACTTCCTTTCGTCTTCCCCTCTCCTTCCCTCTTTCCTGATGAGGCAACAGTTTGTTGCGAAAGCTTGAATTTTGTGTGTGTGTTTTTGTGTTTGTTTGTGTGTCTATCGACCTGCCAGCGCTTTTGTTCGGTAAGTCACCTCATCTTTGTTTTTTTTTTTATATATAATTTTTCCCACGTGGAATGTTTCCTTCCATTATATTAATAATATTATTATGTACCCAATCATAAACTCAATAAATAACTAAATGAAAAATTAATGGTGATGTATAATTTCCAAAAACCTTTTAGCATAAAGAACAGTTGTGACCTTATGAAAGAAATTAAAAATATAGAGACACCAGAAGAATCAGTATTAGCCTCTCTTGATTATGCTAACTTATAGAGTAACATTGCAGTTGGTGAGGCCATACATTATTAAATAAAAGTTACTCAAATGCAGGAAGACATGCACTGCAGAAATCATCAAATTTATTGAGCTTCTTCAAATGACTTCATTCACTTTTACTTTTTTAAATAGTCTTCACGGGTTTGCCGCCAGATTCGGATTTGTTTTTAAACAAACCGGCAGCAAACCCATGAAGACTATTTACAACACATCCGCTGGGAAAGCTTGAAGAGTGTTTCACTTTTAATAATAAAATTTACCAACAAAAATAAGGCTGGTACCATGGGAGAAATTTTTAGTAATTACTTGGGAAATGAGTTTTCCTTCAAATTCTCTATTTTTAAACATATGCACTATCTATTTTAAAAGATACATGGGTGATATATTTTTTCTGCACAAATGACAAAAAATAACATTAATAATTTTGTCCAAACAATAAGTTCTATGCACACAAAGATTAATTTGCAGTGGAAATAGAGGAAAAGAACAGTATAAATTTCCTAGATCTAAAAACAACAATAAAAAGCAATAAGCTCTCATCTGACAGTTATAAAAAAAACCAC
This sequence comes from Schistocerca americana, assembly GCF_021461395.2. Classification (NCBI taxonomy): domain Eukaryota; kingdom Metazoa; phylum Arthropoda; class Insecta; order Orthoptera; family Acrididae; genus Schistocerca; species Schistocerca americana. Next base: position 119,060,148 of record NC_060119.1, read on the forward strand.
TACCACATACTGCGTAAATCGTGTCACATCAAGCAATCCTCAATGATAGAGAAAAGCCTTCTTTAATTTGGTGATCCATCAAAAGATATGGCTCCTTTTGTCACAAGAAGAAGTAAATAAAGGAGTGAACATCCCTAAGCAAATATCCTGTGCTAATGTATACAAAAGAAGTAATGAACGTTTGTTACAAGGCCAATAAGCAAATGACAACACATGGAAATAAATATCAGAACAACAGCAAGAAAACAAAATATGTTGCAATGGAACATCAGAGCAAAGTGTCCCAAAAATTGAAAATTAAGTTTCTAAATTAACAACACTTTGCAAATGCATCTTTGCCTTAAAACTGGCAAGAAAGACACTACATTTTCAAATTCAGGTATTTATAAAATTACTTGTGATGATTACAACTACTTTTATACTCGGTAGACAGGATGTATTTTTGAAACAAAATGTAAAGCACACACACATGTCTGCACTAAGACAGCATTTGGAGATCACTTAAAAATTAAGAAACAGAGTAATGAACATAGTACACAAACTGAAAATCTTGCACATTGCTCCCACAGGTAGATACCTCATCATATTAAAGGAACTTGAAATTTGAGGCAGTAAGAGACAGCATCCTGATTGTGTTGTTAATGAGCAAAGTGATTTCAAACAAAACATTTATTATGAAATCTTGGAAAAACTTATTTTTTGACATTTGAGTTCCTAGTTTAAGGTGGCATCATGCACTGTCAAAGGCTTGCAGAGGTTAACAGTGCCGCTATCATCTACAGCTCATTGTGGACACATGGCACATGGGGCAGTGTGCCATTCCCTGCAGTAACATCCACTGTTTTCAATAGCACAACAAGAACGCTAGTGAAAAGAAACTAACATGAAACTACAAGTAGCCTGTGCCATTAGCATAACTAACTGCTGCATCTCACTACCTTCTTGTTATAAATTATGCTATTCTCACTTATTTTATTGAAATGCTGTTGTAATTTGCTTATTTATAGTTACTTCATGCTTGTTTTGTTTTTATTTTTATTGTTTATTGTCTGAGTCACAATATATATTGGAATATGAAAGACAAGGCCAATCTTCATGTTCTTGAAGTTTATTTCATTTTCTTCCTTGGTAATACTAATTCTAGAGCCATCAAGAAAATATTGAGTTTTAAAATGATTTCTGCAATCAGTTTTTATTTTCAAATGTGTTGTTTATTTCTGAACATAGATTTTTCACATGGTTAAATAAAATTTAAAAATGTTGCTTAAATAGAGAATACTTTATAGAAGTATATCTTTAAATGAACGTATTTTTAACTACTTTGTATAATTATCAGTATGTTATGCATGCTTGAATGACTTTTAGGATAGATTTATATTACACACACACACACACACACACACACACAGTTGAAGCACACATGGCAGTTTTAACTCCTATTATAGTTACACATCTACGACTTATTGCAGTGCAGCAGACTGGAGAGGTATATTGTATTTACAGTATATTTTCTGTCCTTTGTTTTTAATCTCTTATTGTAATAGACAGTAATTTTTTTCCCCTTTCCATTCTATTGTAGATTTTGAAGATGGCTATTGTATAGCCAAAACCAGTTATTCTGTTCAATAAATTCTGTGATCAAGACAATTAAAAAAATTATGTACATCATATATTTGCTCTTGAAATTGTTATTTTATGGCAAATTCTATTCAAATTAATGTCCCATGAGCCTACAGAGTGTATTGTCTTGTGTTCTTAGCCATACAGATGACTGTGATGCCTGTTGTAAGGCACACCTATCACTAAGGGGAGCAAATAATGTGCTCACTGTACTCCATACCAAAATGTATTTTCACATTTTAATAATCTAATTCTCCAATTAACATCATATATTCCACCTTTTCTACTCCTTGGCTTCTCATTGGATTAATCTTGGCTAATGGGAGCTTGGGACGGTGGCTACTCTGGCTCCTCATGCTTTTTCCGAATTTTTGCCCCTATTATTTCATCTGCAGCTGTCACTAACACCTGTCAGATTTCTATTCTGCTGGTACCATTGCCTGAAGCATGCCTGTTGCACGTGGCCTATTTCTCTTGTGTGCATGGTGCCCCAGTCAATAATAATGGCCACTGTGATGTCGTCAGTCATATGACCACACCGCCGGCTGAGAGATAGATCCACCGGACGCGATTCTCTTAATAAACAGAACAAAAGAACGGCTGTGCTAGCCAAAGAGTACACAGCCAGTCACAGTACTTATGCTCACCGCGAGGCGCCGCTAGGCGACTTCAGGTGTAGCAGGAGTGTAGTGCAGTTGTGCCAGCCTACAGCTCGTAGTCACACTCAGTGGTCTGCCAGTGGCGATGTTAGTCAGTCATTGTCTGCAGTTCAGCCATTGCTGCCATCAAGTCTTTGTAGCCCAGTTGTAAAGCACTGTAATAGTTCTATAGTAAAGTCAACAGTACTAAGTTGGCAGTTATAAACAATTCTACATCCTGTCAGGTCAACAGCCAAGTTAGTCTTCATATTCATCAGATTGAACATTCAAGATTATGAGAGATTAATTCGTCACTGCAAGATTTGTGACTTGTAAATTATGTCATTCTACAGACACTCAGTCTAGTCACATCTTCTATAATTATCAGCCAACAGATCATGGACTACAACAAAGCTGAGTAATAAATACTTTCTTCTTTTGTACTCCTGCTAATTAATTGTGTTTTCCTGTTGTAGCTACCAAGCAGTCTTTACATAGTAGAACCCGCATTTCCACCTCCTTGGCTGCCTCATATTTGCTACCTCATGTTGATGGACTCGGTTCTGGTGGAAGGTCGAGAGCCATCAACCACACCTGGTTGCGGTTACAAATACATGGAGCACATCAGACTCCTGGCTTGCAGTTGTTACAAATTGGTTTGCCTCTTCCCTCAATAGAGTGAGTTGTACATTTCTTGAAAGGCACTATGTGATGTGAACTTGATCTCACCTCCTGTTCTAGGATCAATTCCTTAAAGACATCTATGGCGCAAGCTTTGGCCTCATGAAGCAGGATATCTTTATATTCTTGGCATTCTGACAGAATGTATTTACGGAAAGAAAAAGCTAGGCTTCTGTCTGCAAATGATTCAAAATACTCAGCATGTTTTTTTCTCAAAGTAGATAACTTATACCAACAAAAGTTAACCCTTTTTTGATCCGGGAATCTTCACCGATCTGTGCATAAGTTTTTCAAAAGAAAAAAATCATTTTTAGTGAATTTAGTGACTCAATCTAGCTCCTGGCATCGACATACAATTTAAGTTGAGTAATAATCAACTGGAAATCACTCAACAATGCCCACGTATGATCAACATCTCTAATATTCTGTACAAATGTGTGCAGATTTTCATTCAACTTCCCTGGAAAAGATGGTATACAATTGCTCAAAGAAACATCTGATACCAGATTAACTGCCATTGTCACAGGTGGTGAAACCATACAGGTCTGTGAAGTTGAAGCAGTTTCAACATAGGGATTAGTTTGTACCTTTTTTTCCCTGCTAGTTATGGCTGCAGCCACAACTGTCTGATTCAGCTTTTCCTTCAATTGTTGATTTTCCAATATGATAGTTGGAATTTGCTGTTGTAAACTGTTCTAACTGCTCCATGTTGACCTCATTCACAACACAATTACTATCAATACTTCCCTCTACATTTGAAGTATTTGCACAATGTGAATCTTTCCACTGGGCTCTAGGCATAACCATTCTTTGTCTCATTCTAAAACCTTCCAAATTATGCACAAAGAGTAAAGTAATAAAGTAAATAGCATAGGTCACACTTCAATTAAATGAGGCAACTAATCAGTAACAATAAAAAAATGTTATCAAGCAAACGCTGTTTCAATGAAAGTGGCGATATCCAAGGCTTCATCTCATGCTTCTGTTAAGCTGGAAGTAAAATTACATTTTAAAATAGTTTCAGGTGTTCTTCTATTTTCCTGCTCAGAAATCTTCATGGTGAACTACAGTAAAACAGTTTAACACTCACAGTCAATGTCTCTGAGCTGTGATGAGGACAATGTTGCAGCAGCTACGGCAAAGCACAGCCAGCTGGTGATGGTCGGACACCTTGTGGCAGAGCAAGAGCCAATCCCAGAACCCTCTGCTACAATGAATGATCAGCCACAGAGCTATTCATGTGGTCAATACCGGTATCCACAATGGCACGCACACTTGATTCACCCACGTACATACTCTTGTGCCCAGTCAGTTCAAATGTATAACAGTGCATTAGCACGCAGGTCAGCTTTGAGCTGTGCAGAAACCAGAACAGCATGCTTCTCCCAGTGGGCATACCAGTGCACATGATGTGGCAAATCAGGGGACATATGAAAGTGTAGTGCAACAGGGCTGTCCAGCACATCATTGTGCTGTAAGGAAACAGTGTGCTCCTCACAAATGTATTCTGAAAGTCTTTTGTTAGCCATGAACAGGCTACAAAGGTTACAGGTCAGACGCTACTTCTGCAGACCAGTGTACAGAATTGTCAAGCTAGGAGGGTGGGCAACAGGTCTGACTGTGAAATTTGGGGATAATAAGAAGAAGGCATCATTGGTATAAAAGTAGTTTATTGGAAGAAGGGGTACAGTGCCTTTGCATAGTGGGAGGCATGATAGGAAACTTCAGTCCCTTGAGATTATTCCGTCACCTGTCAAGATCACTAACAGAGTGAGGGAGCAGCCTCCCAGGCCTGCCACAAGTAAAAGTCACCCAATGTGATTGGGGGAAGCTCATTGGTAACCTGGAAAGTGCCACACCATCAGCACTGACATGCAGTGTCAGCACTTGCCATACATCCTGTGCATCCCTGCTTCCCTGCCATAGCGTCAGTGGAAGGACAGAAAATATCAAAGCTAGTTAGTAACAATTATACTTTGTACAGTAATGTGTCATTGAACTGTAAAATAAAAGTCTACAAACATGAAATAAGCCTGTGGAATAAATTACCTGGTAAGACAGGTTATGCCTGTATGAGTTTTGAAGTGCTGTTATTGCTTTGATAATCACAGTTGCAATATATTCACAATAACATTTCACAGTGATCCATGAAATATTTGTTTTGTTATAAATCCTGTCATGGATCACAAAAATTTGTGATGCAGTTCATCAGTTACATCACTTTCCAGATAGCCTGTTTGCTTCAGTACAATTGTACATCCTCTGCAGTTATCAACAACCTGCCTTATATATTCATACCCAGGTCTGTCCCTGTGTGTGGTCTGTTTCTGTGATTCAGTGTGTTCTTTGCTAACCATTTTTCTCACTGACTCTTTGTTGCACCTCTCCATTCCTTCCTCTGTCAATCTATCAGATCATCAATAGTCCCCTATAAGACAGCATTTCAGAGGCTTCTAATCATTTCACTTCTGTCTTGCCTATTGTTCATACCCATACAGAGTTGTTCTTAAAACATAGTGCTTCATTACTGTTTCCTTGGTCTCAAGATTTACATTTGTGGTTGTTATTAGCAATTTTCTTTTATAAATTGCTCTTTTTCCTTGTGCAATCTACACTACCATATCTGTCTTTCATCTACCTTCTTTATCTATTCTTCTTTCAGGGTAGGAAAACTTACCCACCTCTTGAAGAGTTTCTTTTTTGCAATCCCTCATGTCCACTTTCTGTGCACACCATTACCATAGTTTTATTTTTTTATGTGCATATTATAGCTATCAGCTAGCACACATTCTGTTTCATTAAGTACCAGTTCAGCCCCTGTTCACTTACAGTGACCACTGCTATATCATCAGAAAATGAAATTATACTGATTTTCTTCCTGTGAGTAACAACTGTCAAACTGAGACTTCACTTCCTGCTTTACCTTTTCAATATAGAAATTATCAAAAGTGGCAATGAGCAACCGTGCATTATGTCTATCTTGACTGTGGTCTCTTACACCATTTCACTCTAGTCTGGTTAGTATAAAGAGAATAGATTACCTTTCTATCTTTATAGCTGATACAACACTAAGAATTGAAGGCATTTTATTCCATCCCACATTATCAAAAACCTTCACCAAATCTGTTAACACATTATATGTTGCAATGTTGCTTCTAAATCTGCCCTTTGTTACTAGCTGTAATGTTAAAAATCCTTCTAGAGCGCTCCTACTTCATTCCACACCCTTGCATTCTTTAGAAATGTACTAATTACATTCTTTTCAGAATGTGATGGAACTTACCCAAATCTATAAATGTCATACTCAAGCTTGTATAGTTCTTGTTCTGCTCATTGGCTTGATTATCATGCGAGCTTAACTGGTATTTCATAAATGTGCATATTATTTCCTTAGGAGTTCATTTGAAGCAGTTTGAAATTTAGAGATTAGGATTAGTTTTGTCCTAGCATCTTACTGCACAATATTCATGTTTACAACAGGCCTAATTTCTTCTGAGAAATTGTAAGCTGTAGTTCAAAATAACTAGAAATGAAGCTTTGAAATGTGTATTTGTAAATTAGATATTATGTCAAGTAATTGAACATTGATACTTCCTGGTAGATTAAAAATGTGTGCCAGGCCGAGACTCGAACACGGGCCCTTTGCCTTTCGCAGGCAAGTGCTCTACCAGAGAGCGCTTCCCCACAAAATGGCAAAGGTCTCGAGTTCGAGTCTCAGTCCAGCACACAGTTTTAATCTGCCAGGAAGTTTCATATCAGCTCACACTCAGCTGCAGAGTGAAAATCTCATCCTGGAATTGAACGTTGATTGCCCATTAAATATAATTTCATATTTTTAAATTATGAAAATTGTTTCTTGATTAAAATTATCAGATAATGACTAAAGAAAAATTAATATTTCTTTTTCAAAGACTCATATAATTTTTCATGGTGGCCAACCTTTTGAATATTGATTAAAGTGTTAATAGTAACAAAAATGTCTCAGTGCACTATTTTGACAGCTTCCTTAATGTTTTCTGCACATTATTTGCTTTCTACTGTTGACAACACAGCAATAACTTTTTTTTTTACTTCTCTGTTGGATTCCATGCATGTTTTTCTCTTTTCTTCCCATCTGTCAGTCTTGTCCCAGGTAACTATGTATCAGGGTAATTTTAAACGTTGGAGATATCGCTATCTCAAACCCTGCCTAGTGTGGTTTTTCCACTCACTTGTTTGTTAGGGACTCATCTACTGGAGCAACTCATAAGTATCAAAAGTATTTATCATACTGAAAAAAGTCATCTGAATTATCTGTACAGAGCATACAAGAACCTCCTACGATAGTCTTTTTAAAAAAGTGGATGTACTGACCATCATCTTACAATACACCTTTTCAATCATGATCATAATAACTGAGCACCCTTCTTCCTATGAAACAAATGAAAAACAAAATATTACCTTCATAAACTAGAAGGAAATATGACCTATACTGTGACATTTCTCTCTAGTTTAGAAATGAGTAAAATTCAGTAGCATCAAAATCTTTCTCATTACCTGTGATATTAAGTCCCTATGAGACAATATATTATTCACAGTAAATTAAAAGAGTTTTTGTTTGAAAAGACAGTTTATTCTTTAGATGAGTTTTTGACAGTGAGTTTTAGGCCATTTCCTACATATTATTGTTGCTGTTTCTGTTCTACTTATATTTCTATTTGTTGTCCCTGTGCTAATTTATTATTTTATATCAAACATTATGTTCTACAACACAATATTATCCTTTCCTATTAGATTATTAAAACTCTAAGACAAAAACAAAGCCGACAACAAAGGAATTAACTGAAAGGGACAGAAATTAGTAGATGTGATGTACGTGTACAGACAACCAAATGATCAAATGATTATAATTTCAGATAAACTGGACAACTTATTCAAGAGAAAGAGGTTCAAAAACTGAGTAAGTCAATAATGTGTTGATCCAGCTGTGGCCCTTGTGTAAGCAGTTGTTCAGCTTGGTATTCATTGATAGAGTTGTGAGATGTCCTCCTGAGGGATATTGTGTCCAATTCTGTCCAGTTGGTGCATTAGGACATCAAAATCACAAGCTGATTGGAAGGGCCTGTCCACAATGCTCCAGGCATTCTCCATTGGGGAGAGATGTGGTGACCTGGCTGGCCAAAGTATGACTACAATTTCAGAAAAATTGGATGCTTGATTCAGGAGAAAGAGCTTCAGAATTGGCAAGTCCGTAATGTGTTGATCCGGCACTTATGCAAGCAGTTGTTTGGTTTGGCATTGACTGAAAGAATTGTTGGACACCATCCTAAGGGATATCATACCAAATTCTGTCCAATTGGTGCATTAGATCATCAAAATTCCAACCTTGTTGGAAGGCCCTGCCCTTAATGGTCTAAATGTTCTCAATCTGGGAGAGATCCAGTGACCGTGCTGGCTGAGAAACAGTTTGACAAGCACTAAGACAAGCAGTAGAAACTCTCACTGTGTGCAGCCGCATATTATCTTGCTGAAATATAAGCCCAGAATGGCTAGCCATGAAGGGCAACAAAACAGGGTAGAGAGTATTGTCAACATACTGCTGTGTTGTAAAGGTGCCACAGATGACAACTAATGGGGTCCCAGACCATCATTCCTGGTTGTCAGGCAGTATGGCAGGTAACGGTCAGATTGGTATCCCACTGCTGTCTGAGGGCCTCCAGCCATGTCTTCATTGGTCATCAGGATTCAGTTCGAAGAGGAACCCATCACTGAAGACAATTTTACTCCAGCCAATGAGATTCCAGGCATAAGACATATCTGGAGATGCTCTAAACAGTGTGAGATACCAACTTGAAGGTAGCCCACCATACAGCCTGACAACCAGGAGTGAAGGTTTGGGATGCCATTTCTCTTCATCGTATGACCCTTTTAATTGTCTTCTGTGGCATCCTTCCAGTACAGTGGTATATCAGTGATATTCTATGCCCTGTTTTGTTGCCAAATGTGGCAAGCCATCCTGGACTTTCATGTCAGCAAGACGATGCCCACCCACACATGGCAAGAGGTTTTACTGTTTGTCTTCATGCTTGCCAAATCCTACCTTGGCCAGTAAGGTCACTGGATCCCTCCCCAACGGAGCATTAAGGTGGTGGTGGTTAGTGTTTAACGTCCCGTCGACAATGAGGTCATTAGAGACAGAGTGCAAGCTCGGGTTAGGGAAGGATTGGGAAGGAAATTGTCCGAGCCCTTTCAAAGGAACCATCCCGGCATTTTCCTGGAATGATTTAGGGAAATCACGGAAAACCTAAATCAGGATGGCCGGAGACGGGATTGAACCGTCGTCCTCCCGAATGCGAGTCCAGTGGAGCATTAAGGGCAGGGACTTCCAACCAGCTTGGGATTTTGACAATCTAGAGCACCAATTGGATGGAGTTCAACATGATACTCTCAGGAGGGTATCCGACAACTCTACTAATCAACGTCAAACTGAGCAACAGTTTGCATAAGGGCCAAAGGTCGACCAACACATTATTGACTTGCTCAATTTGTGAAGGTCTTTTTCTTGAACAAATCATCCAAAATGGCTCTGAGCACTATGGGACTTAACTTCTGAGGTCATCAGTCCCCTAGAAATTAGAACTACTTAAACCTAACTAACCTAAGGACATCACACACATGTGACTGCAGTGCTCGCACGGTTCCAGACTGTAGTGCCTAGAACCGCTCGGCCACCCCGGCCGGCCTAAATCATCCACTTTTTCTGAAATTGGTCTGTGTACATGTACATCACATCTACCAATTTCTATCCCATTCGGACAATTCCTTCATGGTGCACCTTTTTTATGCCTTAGGGTGTATTTTGTAACTCATAGATAGGTCTTTCTTTACACATTTGTGAAATGATAAACAAATAGTACGTAAATTAATGCAAATGGTATGTGTGTAAATTAATGTATGTAAATGACATGCACATAATGAAGTACCTTTTTTATCCTACTATAAGATAGCCCTCAATATAGGATGACACCCCCCCCCCCCCCTCCACCCCTTTTTAAGACATTCCTTGAGAAAATTTAATTTTTAACATTACAAGCATTTTTATTGATATAAAGCATCTACTTAAAGATGTTAACATTATGCCATTTATTGATTGTATACATTTTGATAATACAAGGAGTGATCTGTGGTATCACTATTTTCTATCATCATCATTGTCTTCATTTATAGGCCTACTGGTATTTTGTCCTTCCTGGCATCTTCTGAACCATCCATAGCATTGGATATGCAGCACTTTTTGAATTCTTTCAGATAGATTCACTTGAGATTTTGCCATAGCAGCAAATATCCACTGGCCCAGCATGGATATTGAGGTTTTCTGACTTCCTCCCTTGGAGTGAAGGCATGGTCTCTTTGAAGAAACCAATCACTGTAAAGCTGTCACAGGTGAGCCTTAAGAGGCCTATTCACAACAGTGTACATTTCTGGTAGTTGTGAGGTCAATCTGCTGGGAATTATATCCAGGTATGTGCTGCTATTAATCACTAACTTCCTGGATGAGGTATCACCTGAAAGAATCCAGCTCCAACATGTTCCTTCTGTTAAGCCAAGAGCATGGTATTCTGTTTAAACAACTTCAACCAATCTAGCATCATGTCATATGTCATCCATACCTTTTGTTGGCCTTTAAAGATAGCTCCTGCTTGTTTCAGTATCATTTTCCTGTGAAGAATCACATATGGGGGAGCTTCCTCCATCTGCTAGTGCAACCAGAATTAATGTTATTTCAGGCCTTTTCATTGTCAGAACTTTTCATGGATTTCATGTCAACAGTAGAATTTTATGGCACGTCAAAATAAACAGACTTCTGATCAGCATGGATTTCATGTCGACAGTAGAATTTTATGGCACGTCAAAATAAACAGACTTCTGATCAGCATTTCCCATGTTGCCTTGCAAATAATCATGCAATTTCTTTAAATTGATTATATGATGCTGATACACAAGTAGTTTTTTGCCATAAGGTATGAGAAGTTTCTGTTCTGCATCACAATGTAAGCTCTACCCTCTTCATCATCTCATGCACCAGCCAGTACTTGCTTTGAACTCCATAACACATCCAGCTGGAAAATTTGTCTTTTATCTCCAGTGCCTTCATTCAGATAATTTCTTGTGTAATCAGGAAGCCTTCATTGTATATGTCTTGCACGTATTGAACAACCTATTGCTCCAGTTTGTGCTTTGATACCCTGAAAGTTTATCACGTGGAAATGGCACTCTTTAATTTATTCTTTGTCTGACGCCACCTATCAACATTCATTTCTGTGACATCAAATTTTCTGCCTGCTGCACAGTTGTTTGTGGCCTGTGCTTAATGAATTGCCATTAACATAAAGTTAGCATCATAATGTCTGTGAGAACCACAAACTTGTAATTGGCACTCATTATCAGTTGCAACAATTTGTAGTTCTTACAACACTGACAATCTAAGCAAACTAAATGATAACAACACATTGTCCCCTCAATTTCCTATATCCAAATCAACAGAAATTGTTCCACTTCAGATTAACACTGTAGCCACCAGTGAAAATCGATAATGATGTATAGTAGCAGCAACTCTAGTGCTGTTATTAAAGCTCACGTACTCAGTCTGACTGCTCTCAGTCATGCTAACAAAACAGTCAAACTATTAGAGTTTCACACAGACCAGAAGCTCAGCTGGGATTCCTGACAAGGAAATTATGTTGCAGACTAGCGTGTCTCATCTATGTAATGTACAAGCTGAGGAGCAGTGTCAGTAAAGAACTTCTATCGTATGCATATTTTACATTCTTCCATTCCCATCTGATTTATGGGATACTATTATGTGGTAGTTCTGTATGCTCAAAATTAATATCTAAATAGGATAAGAAAGCTATCAGGTGGTTTGCAGAACTCAACTCATGCAAATCATGTAGAGATTGCTTCAGATAACTAAATACAGACAAGAAGAGAAGAGAAGCTTTCAAAATGTGGTACTACAGAAGAATGCTGAAGATTAGATGGGTAGATCACATAACTAATGAGGAGGTATTGAATAGGATTGGGGAGAAGAGAAGTTTGTGGCACAACTTGACTAGAAGAAGGGATTGGTTGGTAGGACATGTTCTGAGGCATCAAGGGATCACCAATTTACTATTAGAGGGCAGCGTGGAGGGTAAAAATCGTAGAGGGAGACCAAGAGATGAATACACCAAACAGATTCAAAGGATGTAGGTTGCAGTAGGTACTGGGAGATGAAGAAGCTTGCACAGCATAGAGTAGCATGGAGAGCTGCATCAAACCAGTCTCAGGACTGAAGACCACAACAACTAAATACAAATACAGTAACTAGGCTGTATATGTTCAAATGCCTTGCCTTTGTTAAAGAAAACTAATGTAAGTTTAACCTTAAGATGATGATTCATGACCATAATACAAGGAGTGGACATGCAATTAATGCGCTGTTTGCTAGGCTGGCAAAGAGCCATAACAGCTACAGATATCTTGATCTTCTCTACTTCATTAAATTACATGAAGATGCCAACACAGTGCCAGTAAATAAATTTAAAACTACTCCTGTGAAATGGATGAGCGTAAAGTATTTTGCTGTACTCAGGGATTCCTTGAGTGTGTCACAAATGACTCACAATAAATAAACTACATACATTATTTTGTAACCATAAACATTAGGCTGTGTAACTATTTTACTATTGTTTCAAGTGCTTATTGTTATTTATGTGTTTGACTGTTTATTGTCTTTGGAATTCACTTGATATATAGTGCATTAGCTTTTAATTGCTCTATTATGTAATTATTTATTGTTATTGTGTCATTTACTTAATTATGCAGTATATCTATCTTGTATTACGTTCTTGTATTTAGTGCATTTGCCTAAGTTATTATTATTATGTAACTTGATGACACTTATTGCATGTAAATATGATCAAAGGTGAATAAAGTATTTGTATTTGCTTCATTTGTTGTGCCACAGTTCAAGTGTTCTGTGCGAACATATTTTTGTTAGCATTAATTTGTCTCCTGTAGAAATGTATACTCTTGTTGAGTATTTGTCCAGTTTTAAAGTTAGTTGAATTTCAACCAAAAATTAATTCAAGCAAACTGTAGTTTAAATGAGTAGATGTCCTTGAAAAGCCAAGGAACATGGTATATGTTTCCATTGTTGGCAGCACAATAAAATTTGCTGCCTGCCCTGCACTCCAGCCAAGCTGGTGTCATTGTTCCTCTCCCACCGCCCCCCCTCCCCCGACTCTCCCCCCTCCCCTACCCCCCCCCCCTTCCCCGCACCCCGCAACTGCTGTTCTGAATCCTTCTAATCAAATCTGCATGTGAATTCAGCTGCCGAAGTTTCATCTGTTAATGTAAGACAACCTCCATACTATTGTATTACACAGCATAGAAACATTGAACACAGCAATGAAAGCTTAGTCTGTGAATGCAAGGTGGTTCTGTATTTTTTGAATCATGAATTTGAGGGAAAAAAAAACTTTGTCTTATACTTGGACAAATACAGTACATGTTTTGACTCATCCCAGGTTTTTACTACATTTACACATGCTTTTGGATCTATGAAATATGTATCAAAAATAAATCCTACATAATTATGTTGAAAGAAAACATGAAGGTATTTTGTCATAGACTTGCCACCACAAGTAATCAAGAGATCCGTGCAAAAGCAGAATCTGCATTCCATCAGTGGCTGCATCAGAAAAGGAAGGCCCAAATGAAGAGCAGAAAGGAGAAAAATAAGTACTTGTCGGAGAACAATGAAGAACAGGTTCAAAACAGCAAAAAACAACAGGATTCTGAGAAGAGAGCTCAAGCTGAGGCAGTGAGTTTGCACATTTCAGTCTCTAAATTTGGGAATTATGTCCTGTATTATGCCATAGTGTTTTATATTGGACTTTATTCTTACTTCATTGTTGCACTTGAAATACTGGATTGCAGCATGATGTAATTTGTATATTTCTGAATTCTGTCAGAATGTTATTAAGTAAGTGTAAATGTGAGATGTCATGTGACTAAATGGTGACAATATGGACAGTTTGGTGAATGAAGGTGTTTCTCATGCTTCTGTTTAAGATTTGATGCACTCCAGTAGTAGCAATTTTGCTTATGTACGTGAGCATTCAGGTGAAAATAAGCCTTATCAAAAAACAAGATGTTAAATGGAGGGCACTCAGTCACTTCATTAACAAAGTGCTGCCTATGTCTGGCATCTGGCTTTACTTTCTATACCAATTGGATTTTGTAAGGGCATAGTTTAAGGTTTTTTTGCTGAATTTGGGGCAGAGGCGATCCATACACATTTAAGGAACTTGCACGCTTATGAATGGGGACATTAGAACTGTCACAAGCAGGTTGATTTAAGCTTGGTTCACACACACAGCTAATGTGGTGCCACAGCTTGGGGCTTTCTGTTGTGGCATCATGAGCTACTGTTCACACAGCCTGCCTGGCTAGCCACACGGTCTGACACGCTGCTTCCCTGGCAGATTTGTGTTGAGGTCCGGTGTGCCGGCCAGCCTGTGGATGGTTTTTAAGGCGGTTTTCCATCTGCCTCAGCAAATGCAGGCTGGTTCCCCATATTCTGTCTCAGTTACACTATGTCGGCAATTGGTGTGCAAACACAGGCTCCACGTATGCATACACCATAATTACTCTACCACGCAAACATTTGGGGTTACACTCATCTGGTATGAGATGCTTAAGGGGTGGGGGTGGGGATGGGGGGGAGGGAGTTCCACTAGAGGCCGAACCGCACAATAACCCAGGATTCAGTGTGAGGGGACCACTGTGGCTACGGCAGGAGGAAATCTCTCCATTGTATCTAGGTCCCTGGTTCACGCAATACCATTCACACAGGACACCACGAATTCTATGTAGTTGCACAGCTTTCAATATGGCATCAATTGAAATCATGTGGGCTGGTAGGAATGTTATAATGCAGGTTTCGGCATTATAGCTGTAACAAGATTTAAATACAAGGAGGATGAAACCCAAATATTGGATCTGAAAATAGATTTTGCACAGTGATAAATCAGGGGCCACAAACACATTTATAAAAGAAATAACACTCAAAGATAAAAATGCTGTCTGTCATGGCAAACTAACCAACAGCGGACATGTAAATCTGCAGACATTCCACTTTCCCAAGTGTTTAAAATCTTATTGTATTCATTGATATAGGCATTTCAAATAACAAATTTTTAGTTTAACAGCTGCCATATCACACTCGGGAGCCATTTCCTGCATGTAACCAAGAATTTATACAATGCTTGGTCTCAAAAATCATGAAGGTTATATGACTCGCTTTTTGGTTTACATATATTAATTTCATTTATTTATTCATCAGATAATCTTTTAAGGTTGTGGGATATGTCATTGGTTTGCAAATATTGCCATCCCCCCCCCCCCCCCCCACACACACACACACACACAAACAGTGATGCAGAAAATCAGATATAGCTTGCTGTTATTGTAGTTCCAGAAGCTGTGAAAGTTACATGTTTTCACTATTTTCAGTGATAAAATGAAAACACTCTGAAATTAAATAGAGTACTGTGAAAGAATGCTTGAGTTTCAGAATACTGCCACCAGAGAGCTGTAGTGGAAGGAAAGTGGCACAATGAAGTACAACCAAGTTAAACGTCGTGTGGCACGACAAAGTTGCATCTCTTAAGGTGCACCACTAAAAACTGGGAGTCCACGTATGCAACTACAGTATGCCACTAGCTGTAATGATACTTTTGTTGCGTGTGAGAACCTGGCTTTATCTGGGCCCCTTGGATTTTGGTTTGACCAATGTTCAACCAGTCTCCTCAAGTGTTTGATCCATTTCTAAATTAGGGGAACACTTTGAGCATCATTTACATTATGCAATCCATAATGATACCAAAATTTCCTCCACACTACGGGCACCGCATCATTGTTTTTGTAAAATGCTCCCACGCAGAATGCGTGGTCTGATCCTGAGAAGTGCTCCATATCAACTGAAATCCTAAAGGCCAAGCATGCAATGAATGTAACTCCTGCTCTCCTATGATTTGTTGTGCATCCACAGAGAGCTCTTTAAATATAAACTTTCTTTTGAGACACTCTGTATAACAGGCATGACTGACACAGCTTTGTTCCAGTTACTATATAGCAAAAATTAATCACCAATACTAAAATGAAAAACTGTATTCTATACGCACTAAATTACTGAAGACCTACACTTTCTCCTATGTTTCCCTTTAAAAGTTTGCACAAATGCCATGTACTGTCCTGACATGTTGAAAATATTCAACACACATAACGACAAAATATTAAGAACAAATACTCTATTATTCCTTGTCTGTACTTCGAAAAAATAACATCTTGGAAATTAATTTTCAAGTTCTCTAAAGTCACAGCAAGGGCAGTGCTGTTTAGTTTTTTAACCAGTTGCCTTAACTTTAAAATGCTAGACAGTAATGCATACTAGAGTGTACAGTCTTACTTAAGGTAATTAGTTAACTTTATTTTTCTGTATTTTAATATGTGCATACACATTTTGCATTTGATTATGCACTTGTTTTAATGCCTCATAATTTTCCATTAGTATTAAACTGTTCTTTGAAAATAAGAAATTTTTGTTACCAAGAGCTTCATTAAGTCACGTCAGCTACAATTTCTTCTTCACTTGCTGGGACGTACACAGTAAGATTGATGTCTGCCTGGACAAAGTCCTCTATTCCACTGAATAATAAAGGTGGACAAAATTCTTGCACTAACTCTGCCAGAGGAATGTCATCCTCATTCTTATCTTCATCTTCAGCACCATCAGCTCTTTCTTAAAACATGTCGCCCTCACTATGGGATCTGTATCTATATTCTGTGACCCCCCCTGTGACATGCATGGCAGAGGGTACATTCCATTATATAAGTTATTTGGATTTCTTTCCATTCCACTTGAGTGTGGGAAGAATGGTTGTTTAAATGCCTCTGAGTGTGCTATAATTAATCTAAACTTGTCCTCACAATCCCTATGTAAGCATTAAGCAGGGATTGTGCACTGAAGAGTCAAAGAAACTGGTACACCTGCCTAATATTGTGTAGGGCCCCCAAAAGCACGCAGAAGTGTCACAACACAACATGGCATCGACTTGACTAATGTCTTAAGTAGCACTAGAGGGAATTGACACCATGACTCCTGCAAGGCTGTCCATAAATCCGTAAGACTAGGAGGGGATGGAGATCTCTTCTGAACAGTACATTGCAAAGCATCCCAGATATGCTCAATAATGCTCATGTCTGGGGAGTACGGTGACCAGCAGAAGTGTTTAAACTCAGAAGAGAGTTCCTGGAGCCACTCTATAGCAGTTCTGGATGTGTGGGGTCTCGCATTGTCCTGCTGGAATTGTCAAAGTCCATCGGAATGCATAATGGACATTAGTTGTATCTAGATGTATCAGGGGCCCCATATCACTCCAATTGCACACACCCCACACCATTACAGAGCCTCCACCAAATTGAGCAGTCCCCTGCTGATATGCAGGGTCCATGGATTCATGAGGCTGTCTCCATACCCGTACACATCCATCTGCTCGATACAATTTGAAATAAGGCTTGTACGAGCAGGCAACATGTTTCCAGTCATCAACAGTCCAATGTCAGTGCTGAAAGGCTCAGGTGAGGCACAAAGTCTTGTGTTGTGCAGTCATCAAGGGTAAACGAGTGGACCTTCAGCTCCAAAAGCCCATATTGATTATGTTTCATTGAATGGCCCAGCATTGAAATTTGCAGCAATTTTTGTAAGGATTGAACTTCTGTCATGTTGAATGACTCTCTTCAGTCATTATTGGTCCTGTTCTTGCAGGATCTTTTTCTGGCAGCAACAATGTCAGTGATTTGATGTTTTACTGGATTCCTGATATTCATGGTAAACTCATGAAATGGCCGTACAGGAAAATCCCCACTTCATTGCTACCTCTGAGATGCTGTCTCCCATCACTCATACGCCATCTATAACAGCACATTCAGACTCACTTCATTCTTGATAAACTGCCATTTAGCAGCAATAACTCATCTAACAACTACGCCAAACACTTGTTGTCTTATATATGTGTATCCAACTACAGTGCCGTATTCTGCCAGTTTACATATCTCTGTATCTGAATACGCTTGTCTATACCAGTTTCTTTGGTGCTTCAGTGTAGTATATTCCTAGAATTATTATTTGAAGGCTGTTCTTGAAATTTTGTTAAGCAGGACTCCTTGGGATAGGTTATATCTGTCTGCAAGAGTCTGCCAATTCAGTTTCTTCAGCATGTCTGTGACTCTCTTCCAGGGGTCACACGAGTAGACTGACTGCATCTTCCCAGTTTTCTACCGAGGCTTTACTGCTTTACCCATGACTGAGCCTATTCCGTTTCATATCCATACAGAGTGTACAACCAGGTACTTGTAGGAGTTGGCCAACTCCAACTGTGACTCACGGATATTGTAGTCATAGAATACTATGTTTTTTACATTTTGTGAAGTGTACAATTTTACGTTTCTGAACATTTGAAGCCAGTTGCCAATCTTTGCACCATTTTGAAATCTTATCAGGATCTGAATGAATATATGTAGCTTTTTTCAGACAGCACTTTACTATAGATATCTGCATTGTCTGTGGAAAGTCTGACGTTATGATTAGCATTGTCCAAAAGATCATTAATATAAATTATGAACAAGGTTCCCAACACTCTTCTCTGCGGCATACTCGAAGTTACTTCTACATCTGCCAATGACTTCCAGCCAAGATAATATGCTGCATCCTCACTACCAAAAAATCCTTGATACCCAATATGATCATAATTTTGAGACAGTAATTGTAGATGTATTACTGAGTCAACTGCTTTTTGGAAATCAAGAAATAGAGCATCAACCTGACTGCCTTGATCCAAAGCTTTTGGTATATCGTGTGAGAATAGTGCAAGTTGGGTTTTGCATGACTGATGTTTTTGAAGTGCAGGGTGGTTGGCATGGAGGGGGTCATTCTGTTTGAGATACCTCATTACGTTTGAGCTCAGAATATGGTCTAAGAGTCTACAACGTATCAGTATCAAGGACACTGGATGGTAGTTTTGTGGATAACTTCTGCTACCATTAATTAAAACTTCCGGGTTGAATTGCCGTGGTCCATATATAAAACTTCTTCTCCTTCCTGACATTTCATTGCCTACTGCGGGCAACATCTTCTGACGTGAGTCGGCAACTGGCTGCTAGGTACTGGAGGTCCTGCTTATATAGAGCGCTTAGATGGCGCCACCACTCATCACGTGCTTTCAACTTTAAAACTATCTCTGGCTAGTGCCATCTCTCTTGATTACAGCTAATCAATTGTCACTTCATTGGTTCAAAGTCGACCGCCATATCTTGTCTAGTTTTAAACCTTCTTCTTTTTTATTAAAATTATTTTCGTGCTTGTAGATCTCTATAGCTTGTCTATACATGCGGGTATAATAATGTGAGGTCCTAGCTATCACGTTTGTCTCACTAAATTTTATTTCATGATCACTGTCTTTTAAAACGTGTTCCGCTACAGCTGATTTGTCAGTCTGTCCCAATCTACAGTTGCTTTTGTGTTCCGTTAGGTGGGTATTAACACTCCCTTTTAGTTGTTCCAATATAAACCATGCCACAGCTACACAGAATTTTATACACACCTGGGATAGCTAAGGGGTGTCATGCATCTTTCACCTATCTTAAACTTTCACTAATTTTCTTGGTAGGTTGAAAGATTGTCTCCACTTGAAACTTGGCCAAAACTTTCCCAATATGGTTCATGATGTTATGAATCAATGGAAGAAAAACTTTTCCATCCGATGGTGGTTGTTGTGTATTTTCGGACACTTTTCTTCTAGGGTGGAGTGCTCGATCTATTTTGTTGTCAGTGTACCCATTTCTCCTGAAAGCCATTCGCAAATGGCTTAATTCATCTTGCAAATAAATTGGCTCACAGATGTTATTAGCCCTGTCCAGTAAAGTTTTTATGACTCCTCTCTTCTGCCTAGGATGATGATTCGAATCCTTACGTAATAACGATCAGTCTGTGTGTGTCTTTCCTATATACCTTGTGCCCTAAAGTCCCATCCGCCCGTTTAATAACCAATACATCCAAAAAATTTAGTTGTCCATTACTCTCTTTCTCCATGGTGAATTGTATCTTTGAATTGAGACTGTTTATGTGCACCAAAAAATCACTCAGTTCCTCTTCAGCATGATTCCATATCACAAAGGTGTCATCCACATATTGATACCATTTCAAAGGGCTTTTTTTGGCCAACTGCAGTACTTGTTATTTGAAAAATTCCATAAATAGATTAGCAATAGCAGGGCTCAGAGGGCTGCTCATGGCCACCCCATCAATTTGCTCATAGAACTCGTTGTTATATTGAAAATAAGTCGAGGAAAGACAATGTCAAAACAAAGCTATTATATCAGTAGGAAACATATCAGCTATGTAAGAAAGAGCTTCGTCAACAGGGACCATGGTGAACAGGGATACTACATCGAAACTGACAAGGATGTCACTTGGACTAACTGTGATCTCCCTCAGTTTTTCGATAAAATGCATGGAATTTTTAATATGAGTGTCAGTTTTACCTATATACGGTTGCAACAAAGAAGCAAGATATCTAGCCAGCTCTTGAGTAGGAGCCCCAATGGCACTTACTGTTGGTCTCAATGGGACATAGGGCTTGTGTATCTTAGGTAAACTATACAGTCTATGATGGTAAGCGTCCATTTTGCAAAGGTATTTTTTATCTTCTGTACGAATGGAAGAGCTTTTTATTAATCGCAGGGTAGCACTTAACACTTTCATTGTAGGGTCCTTTTTCAGTTTTTTGTAGGTGGTAGGATCCAAGAGGCCACTGATCTTTCTATGATAATCCTCACTCTTCAGCACGACAGCAGCGTTACCCTTATCAGTAGTAAGTACAATAATATTCCTGTCTGCATTAATCTCCCATAACGCCTTCCTTTCTCCTAGGGATAAATTACTGCTGGGTGGCTTGGCTTTACATAATATCCTCACTGTCTCCATCCTGATTTCATTGGCAGAATGCGGTAATAACAGACGAATCCCTCCTTCTGTATTGGCAACAATATCTTCCGTGGTAATCTGTGATGGAGTGATAGCAAAATTTTCTCCTTTCGAGAGAACAGAGACTTCCTCCTTGGATAGTTCTTTCCCAGACAAGTTGATAACTGTATGAGAATTGTCTGTAATCAATGTTTCCTGTTTTTTTAAATGCTCAAACTTCTTCTTCTGCTTGTTAGAAGACACTTCTGCGCTAAGTTCCATAGATCTAGATTTAGTGAGACAAATGTGATAGCTAGGATGTCACATTATTATACCCGCATGTATAGAGAAGCTATAGAGATCTACAAATATTACCTGTGATAATATCATGGTGAGCTTGGAAACGCTGTATCCAAGATGAAGAACAATTGAAATTTACATTTGCCAACAGATGCACAAATCCATTTGCTTTTGCTTGTAGAATAGACCCATTGACTTGCACATTATTTGATCTCTGCTGCTGAAACAATGTAAGTAAAGCTTCTGCAATATCTTTGTGCGCAGATGTTCTCGCTGTTTTGGCTTTTAAGGAATTGTGTTTGAAAAGAGACTGTATTTTCTTTTTGTCCTTGCAAATTGTAGAAACTATTGGGAATGAGATACCCAATTCCTTCACAATGCTGACGTTTGTTCCCACATTTTCTAATCACTATATTATGTATGACTTTTAAGACATTTCCCCCAAAAAATGTAGCTAACAATACATAATTTTATTGAGACTGGACGTTGAGGCTAGATCACACCTGACATAGTAAATTAAGAAACCAAGTTGGTAAAATCCTAAAATAAGGAGTCTACTTGTGCTGCATTTTGTCAGTCATTCATTTACATTCATTTTGAAAAGTGATGCCTCCAAATTTTTTATGTGAAAATTCTTAAAGGTGTTTAAATAAACCAAATGTTATTAATGTTCTACATTTTTATTCTTGTTGTCTGCATATTTGCAACCCTCTGTTTATAGAGTGCTCCGAACTGTAGCGTGTAATATAGTGGTGTCTAACATGACCGTCTGTGCATGAGAAAAAAAATGTTATAATCGTGTTTCAAATTCTGAGAGTTCACCCACACATGGAGCACCATCTCCTTCAGCACAAAAAAGCCAGAACACACTTGAGCACTGTGACATCTACAACAATCCCATACCTTGGGTTCATTGTCATTGCTCACCCTCCATACAGTCCCACCTTGGCCCCATCCAATTCAATTTTCATCTGCTTCCAAAACATACTGAATATGCTCAAGGAATTTGCTTTGATGAAGCAATGCAAGCAGTGGTGAGGTTGTGGCTCTATGAACAAAGTCAAACAATCTAACAACAAATTGTTCTCTCATTGGGAGAAATGAGTTTGTTGCCAGGGTGACTATGTTGAGAAATAAATATATAGATGTAAGAATAAAGGTGTAGAATGTTAATAATGTTTTATTTAAAAAGCTGTAAGAGTTTTTGTATAAAAAATTTGGGGGACATTACTTTTCATCATGTCCTCATAGGTCCTTCATGTAGATGCATGTGACTTTACAAAGAAAACAGGAATCACAGAGGGTCTTCCTAACATTCTGCATCAGAATTGCTTGGGAGAATACAACCTTCATAATATCAGAAGGGTCGACATTCTTTTTGGACTCAGAAATCCACAGACCACAAGGTCAAATAAAGTAACATCCACTAATGTATCATCCATCTAAATGACAGATTTAGGGTTGGGAAGGGGATGGGCAAGTACACTACTTGCCTACGGCACAAAAATCTCTAATGAATTTGAGCTGTCTCTGGGTCATGTTAAATTATTTGAATGCATTCATGCATCCCAAAAGTGTTATTATCAACATTCTCTACAAAGCAATCATTGAGAGTGAGATGTTCAGAGATGGACATCCAGCCCAGAACACTTATGAAGATATTTTTGCACAGCATTTCATATTTTCATATAAGGAAGTTAAATAAACAACGGCTGTGCATTGATTAGACATATATTTTCATTAAGAAGGTGAAATACCAAATCAAAATATTAGACAATGTATGGTATTGAACACTGTACTTGTGTTTTTCAATAAAACTTTTCTGTGTATATATTCACAAACTCATATTGCTGTGTAAAGCAATATTTTGGCCACTCTTGCAAGTGGTCTTCATTAGAGTGGAATATTCACACCACTCTGGTGAAGGCCATTTCCAATAGTGGCCAAAACATTGGTTTATAAAACAACATGATGATGCAGTTAGTTACATAGCTAGTAAAGTTTTTTGAAGGCAACAGTAGCCATGGAACCCTAACCTCATGCACTGGTACTGTTCTTTAATTCTGTGTGCCATTTACCACTAAAACATTAGCAAATATGGAAACATTTTATTCAAATGATAGAAAACTCCCTCTAGAGATTACTGCATGTACAGCTCATGCCTTCTGCTGGGCTCAAGGATTCTAACACTTTATTGTTGAGTTAAGTGATCAGCTTTTACTACTCAGTGTGGTGGCCAGCAGGTGGCCAGAATTTTTATCAAAAATGTGTTAATGATTTCTGAGGGTAGGTGCAATGACTGTTGGATAGAAATCATAAAGGGTCACTTCTGGTGGACAGGATGATAAAACTAGCAAAAACCTCTAAAGTCAGTGGCCTCTAAAATCAGTGGTAGCACCTTCTATCATTAGCCCACTGTTATGGGATGGGTCTGATCCAGAGCTCCTGTGAAGACTGCATTATTGATAAACTGAAAACGTTTTCACTACTTGACAGCAGCAGCAGCAGTACCAACAACAACAACAATAATAATAATAATGGTTATAACATATTTTGGATGAAGTACCATAGGAAACAACTGTAGTTGAAATAACTGTTCATTACTAGTTTGGGGAAGTTGTTCATTTCAATCTTGTTTTGAGTTTCCATTCTATAAATTATTCAGAGTTTTAAACAAATTAGGTGCATGGACAGATTCTGCTCTTTATTTCAAGAAATGGGAAACACTGTCTGAGAGACGATCAGAAATCAAAAGTAATTTATTCTAATAATGGTAACTGATGACAGCAGAAAACAGTATCACAATAAATGACTGTTGATTGTTCTCTAATAATGCACCCTTATTGTTTATTTACAAAAACTAGAAATTGGTACCTATATAACCAGATATAGGTATAGTACGAAAATGAAGCATTGTAGGGGACTTCAACCATAGAACTTGATTTCATTCAGAACGCTATCTGTTACCTAGCACGCTTGGCTACAAGACTTCCTCACTTAAGACATTTATTAAATTTTTTATGTCTGTGGACCATTCTGTACAATAGTATTGGATAAGTTTACATGATATGTGAAAAATTAGAAGTTTAAAATATACATAACTACATACATACATCAGTAAAATGGCTGATTTCTTCAAAAATATCCTCTGAAATACAAGTATCTATATAAAAAAACAGTGGTATATGTACATAATTACCAGAGATGAAAATCAATTTATGCTTTCTGAAAGTTTTTACATATTTGCACAGTTACATATGAAAGAATACATTAGTTTTTTTACTTCAAGGTACTTTTTAACACTGTATGGAGAAGTTTTAATCAAGTGACATGTTAGTCTATTTTTGAAGACAGGCATCTTTTCTATTATCTTCATATAGTTTGGCAAACTGTTGTACAAAAGGCATCCTGATTTTGTAGGTTCTTTGCCAAGTTAATTTGAGTTGATTTCCTTCAATATGATAATCATTTTTATTTCTTGTGTTATAGTTATGGATACCTCTTTGTATCTCTTTGTGACAATGCAGCATGGCTACTTTTTACACAGATAATTTTTTCATGTATGTATAGTGATGCTGTTTTCATTATGTTTAGTTCCCTGAATTTATTTCTGCTGGAATCTCTAGAAGATTTTTTATTATGCATCTTACAGCATTCTTTACTGGCTCTTTGTACGGGCACATTTGCAGAATCTCCCCACACCCTGCATCCAAGTTTGTATGTGTGTGCAACTGTGTGAATGTATATTCTGTAGTTATCTCTGAAGAAGGACATCCTCCAAAAGCTTAGCAACATTACGTAGACAGCTTTGAACAGTGGAATGTGCTTAACTTCCTTATAGAGCCACCTTTCTCACACTAAAATGTCATTCTGAAGCTGTGTTCTTTTTTTACATTAGAATATACCTCACAAATGTAAAACAGTCTAGCGCAGCAAGTTAAATATCTCTATAAGCTTATCATTCATTCTGTACCAGGCAGTTGACTGAAGATTATATGTCAGATACCTGAATCATTTCACTTTGAGCCCAGCCATTTATTCGTGGACTTCATCAATAACGGGCTATTCATGACCCCACCATTGCTCTTATGAAAGAAGAAAATTTTTCATCATCAAAAGGCCAAGACATTATATGACAATTGTGAGTTTGGTGGATACAACAGTATTGCATAAATGAAGAATCCAGAATGCATGAAGGAACATAACTGTGGTGTGTTTCACAACTGATCCAGGACAGTGAGAAGGTGAACACATCATTGTAAAATCAATTTTTAAACAAAATGCAATTGAAACATGTTACTGCATTTACCTGATCAGTGGGTACAATTTGGCACCAGCTTTAGGAGACCAGACAACAAATTAAACAAGCAGTCCTCAAGGAGTGGTTAGGATTTGCCAAGGAAAATGTCCATCATAACTGGTGAAACATTGAGGTGTGTGTTATCATTGTGGGCAATATGTTCATGAGCAGCTCATGAACAGCTTGGGGAAAAAGCTGTGACTGAGAGCTTCCCTCGTCTGAGCATTCTTTGAGCAACATTGCTCACAAGTGCATCAGCACTCTGAGCCTGAATGTCCCTTTGTCGTCACCAGAAATGCTAACAGCAGATGGCTCTCATTGAGCAATTCATGAACAGCTCATGAGCAACATACACACTTGCGAGTAACTTGCTCAAGAGTTATTCAGACATTGCTCAGTTTGCAAGTGTATACATAACTTTGCATTTTCTGATGAAATGGTATTTTTCTCAGTTAACAATGGTTCAATATAAGTACATAAGTCACAACATGTTCATTTTGACCACAGATATGTCTGTGAGTCATCTCGTAGTGATGTGTCTGTGGTGGCATGTGGCTGGATCTCTCTATTTGGACCTGAAGTGCTTCACAGGGTGATCGCTGGATTCATGCTGTCCAGTAATTATGAGTAATGTCACAATCCCATCAGTTCAATAATTGTATTGTGAGGGAGTAATCTGTTTTCTGAAAGACTAGTTTCCAGAACACATGTTGAGATGGTGCTGTGATTGTCTGCAGAACAGACAAGATTATTATTCCTAAGTGTTCTCCTCACATGTTGATGCATAGAACCCATCAAAAATGTGTGAACAGAAATGAGATGGATGCTACAAGAAAACTGGCCAGACCCCATGCCAAGAAGATGAAGTAATCTTATAAACATTAGGGGAGTAGGTGCCAAGAAATGAGGGATTTATTTCCCTCTTAATAGACTTCCTCACTAAAGTCAAGAGATCTGTGGAAGCATATTAATTGGTGAAGAAATCATGTTCTGCCAGTTTCAGGGCCCAAAACAACTTAACAATAACTGTGATCCCTTTTCTCTGTTAATTTCAAGTGCTCTACAGATGCAACACAGTATAGCAATAACAGAAGAATATGCAGCTTTGGGTTGGGGTGGGAGGAGTGTTGAATCACATGTAACAAAATGGAAGTTCAGTCTAACCTTTCGACAAACACGCTAAGCTATATACACATTGTACTGTTTTATCCAATGTTTAGGTGATGTATCTTAACAATTTTACATCTTTGACTCCAAGTCAACAAGGTAATTGCAGTTTCCTTATCCACATCATGAGAAATTAAATGCAACAGGGTTCCTTGTGAGTTTTTAAAAATGTGTGTCCTTATGCTTATTACTCTTTCTATCCTGCTCACAATTAAAGGTGTAAATTTTTATGAGCTGTATTGTGTACACTGTTATTTTAGTAGCTCACAGACTACTTGGTGCGAATCTCAAACTTCAGCTCTAGCAACTTTTTTGTGCTGCCAAGTATGTATACTGCATGGAGCTCATTAGGTTTTAATTTTAATTTGCTAATTATTACGTAGAATGGGGCACCTCAAATATAGTGATGTCACTTGCATGTTCAACTGATCTCTATTACAACTGACTAATTTTTTCTTTCTTCACTCATGGAAATAATAAGAGTTATCGGGTATGGAAACAACGTGCAGATGAAGCATTCCAAGCAAAGAATAAAGAGGAAGTCATGAAGAAAAGACAAAAGGCAGCCAAAGAGAGAAAAGAGAAGATGGAAAAGGCGGAGGCAGCTCAGAAGGCATTTTCTGCCTGGAAGGCACTTAAGGATACTGAAATCAAAACCCAACAAGAAAGAAACAGGTTTGACAAATTGTACACATTTGCCTTGCTACTGGCTGAGAACATCAGTGATCATATTGTTTACCACTGTAAAATTTATTTCATGGCTCCACAAGTTTTGACTGTCTAGTCATTATCAATAGCCCAAAAATATTGTTTGGCTGAGTGCTGTGTCAAAACACACTGGGAATTCATGGAGGCTCCCAGCCCTTTAAAAGGAATCTCAATGAAATGTTGACTGCTGACCAGTTTTGACATAGCCATCAGCCAAGCAATATTTATGGGCTGTTGGTAAAACACACACACACACACACACACACACACACAAGTGTATCCCTTTCCGTGCACTCTTCACTTATTTGTGTGATTGTGTTATTTATTTTTCTGTATTTATTTTTCCTCCTTTTACTCATTTTTCATTTATTTCTGTCCTTTTTATAGTTAATTCCATTATATAGCACACTTTTTTCCCCTACCAAGATGTAAGTGGTGGCAGGATCTGGTTCTATAGTCATGTAGAGACCTGTTTGCTGGACACTGATTAACATTTTCTTTATGAGATCATTCTATGAAAAGTTGGACCATTACGGAATACGGGGAATAGCTCACAATTGGTTCACCCGTTACTTTAGCAACAGGCAGCAAAAGGTCATTATTCACAATGTTGATAACGGCTGTGATGTGGGATCTGAGTGGGGTACTGTCAAGTGGAAGGGGGGGGGGGAGGGGGGGGGCAGGGATCCTACTCCTTATTTATATAAATGATATGTCCTCTAGTATTATGGGTAACTCTAAAATATTTCTGTTTGCTGATGACACTAGCTTGGTAGTAAAGAATGTTATATACAACACTGGCTCGGTTTCAAATAGTGCAGTACATGATCTCAGTTCTTGGCTTGTACAAAATAAAGTAACGTTCAATCACAGTAAGACTTAGTTTTTACAGTTTCTAACACACAATTCAACAAAACCTGACGTTTTAATTTCACAGAATGGGCATATGATTAGTGAAACTGAACAGTTCAAATTTCTGGGTGTTCAGATAGATAGTAAGCTGTCATGGAAAGCCCATGTTCAGGATCTTGTTCAAAGACTTAATACTGCCATTTTTACTATTCAAATGGTATCAGAAGTGAGTGATACTTTGACATGAAAATAAGTCTACTTTGCTTATTTTCATTCACTTATGTCATATGGTATTATATTTTGGGGTAACTCTTCCCATTCTACAAGGATATTTTTGACTCAGAAATAGGCGGTTCGGGCAATAAGTGGTGTGAGTTCATGAACCTCTTGTCGACCTCTGTTCACGAGTCTGGGTATTTTGACATTGGCCTCTCAATATGTATATTCCTTATTGTCATTTCTTGTTACCAGTGTTTAGTTTATTCCCAAGAATAAGCAGCTTTCACTTGGTTAATACTCAGCAGAAATCAAACCTGCATTTGGATCGGACTTCCTTAACTCTTGTGCAAAAAGGTGTGCAGTATACTGCTGCATCCATTTTCAATAACCTGCCACCCGAATTCAAAAATCTTAGCAGTAATCCACGTGCTTTCAAATCAAAACTGAAGAGTTTCCTCATGGGTCACTCCTATTCTGTAGAGGAGTTCCTTGAAAAATTAAGCAGATTCTTATTGTATTGCTGATAGCGTTTACTTAAACTTATGGACTGACTTTTTTCAGGTTCACGAACATTTATTTTTATCTGTTATTACTTTTATGTTGTAATTTCATGTACTGACATATTCCATGACATTGGAGATTTGTTCCTCAATTTGGTCCTATGGAACATGATGTGTAAATAAATAAATAAATCAATCAATATAATGGAAGGAAACATTCCACGTGGGAAAAATTATATATAAAAAAGAAAGATGAGGTGACTTACCGAACAAAAGCGCTGGCAGGTCGATAGACACACAAACAAACACAAACATACACACAAAATTCAAGCTTTTGCAACAAACTGTTGCCTCATCAGGAAAGAGGGAAGGAGAGGGGAAGACGAAAGGAAGTGGGTTTTAAGGGAGAGGGTAAGGAGTCATTCCAATCCCGGGAGCGGAAAGACTTACCTTAGGGGGAAAAAAGGACAGGTATACACTCGCACACACGCACATATCCATCCACACATACAGACACAAGCAGACATATTTAAAGACAAAGAGTTTGGGCAGAGATGTCAGTCGAGGCAGAAGTGTAGAGGCAAAGAAGTTGTTGAAAGACAGGTGAGGTATGAGTGGCAGCAACTTGAAATTAGCGGAGATTGAGGCCTGGCGGATGACGAGAAGAGAGGATATACTGAAGGGCAAGTTCCCATCTCCGGAGTTCGGATAGGTTGGTGTTGGTGGGAAGTATCCAGATAACCCGGATGGTGTAACACTGTGCCATGATGTGCTGGCTGTGCACCAAGGCATGTTTAGCCACAGGGTGATCCTCATTACCAACAAACACTGTCTGCCTGTGTCCATTAATGCAACAAACTGTCCATTCGCATGAATGGACACAGGCAGACAGTGTTTGTTGGTAATGAGGATCACCCTGTGGCTAAACATGCCTTGGTGCACAGCCAGCACATCATGGCACAGTGTTACACCGTCCGGGTTATCTGGATACTTCCCACCAACACCAACCTATCCGAACTCCGGAGATGGGAACTTGCCCTTCAGTATATCCTCTCTTCTCGTCATCCGCCAGGCCTCAATCTCCGCTAATTTCAAGTTGCCGCCACTCATACCTCACCTGTCTTTCAACAACTTCTTTGCCTCTACACTTCTGCCTTGACTGACATCTCTGCCCAAACTCTTTGTCTTTAAATATGTCTGCTTGTGTCTGTATGTGTGGATGGATATGTGCGTGTGTGCGAGTGTATACCTGTCCTTTTTTCCCCCTAAGGTAAGTCTTTCCGCTCCCGGGATTGGAATGACTCCTTACCCCCTCCCTTAAAACCCACTTCCTTTCGTCTTCCCCTCTCCTTCCCTCTTTCCTGATGAGGCAACAGTTTGTTGCGAAAGCTTGAATTTTGTGTGTATGTTTGTGTTTGTTTGTGTGTCTATCGACCTGCCAGCGCTTTTGTTCGGAAAGTCACCTCATCTTTCTTTTTTATATATAAATAAATAAATCTATTCACATGGAACAGTCAAGATTCCCATAGATTTGGACAACTCAATACTGTGAGATCTATTACCACTTTTTGTTATTATTCATACAGCCTTTGTTTGTACATTCTGCTCACTTGTTCCCCAGAAAGTTATACTGTAATGAATTACAGAATGGACGTACGCAAAATATGTTGTTCTAGCATCCAGTTTAGCTGCAACTCAATGGGTATTCTGAAATCTAAATCTTAGCTTTATTCTCATTGTTATTTTCATTTCCAGTCTTATATTTCGCATGTTTGCCTTGATGTGACGTTCTGGTTACCTTCCTGTTCCCTTCACATTTATTTTTTCTCATATTTTTTGCTTTTTTCTGGCAGTTCCTCCACAAAGAAATTACTCATTTTATCAGCCAAGAATTTATAATTGTTAGCTGCTTTATGCTGGTGCTGGCTGCACATTTGTTGACCTAACTTTAGTATCTGGCAAGTAAGTACATTTTATTCAATATGTATCACATCATGTAGTTTCATACTGAATTAATTCATATTATATTAATTTTAGATAATATGAGCACATAATGTGCACTGTTTGATATGGGATTCTTATTTTTTTTTTTTTTTTGTAAAAGAGGACAAAAAGATCTCTTTCTTTTATAAATTGTCTGTGTGGTGGTTGTTGATTTCTTCAACAAGACTCAATGCTACTCTGATCTAAATGATAATAACCCTTATGATTTTAAGACACAGCAATGAAAAGTTTAACTCAAACCCTGCACTTTTATGTAATCTTTTTCATAATTCTCACTATAATTTAGGAATTATTTAATTATATTAACAAATATGTGATTAAACAACAGAAAGAAACTGTAACTGCCTTGACTACCACATAAATCTGAATGGACTTTCAGCACTAGTTGCACTTTCATTTACCTAAAAATGCAATTAATGCTGAAATTCTGTTCAAATCATACGCTGCAGTTGCAGATGTCCTGTGTCATAATGTCTAAAATAGATCTGTTCACAAAATGAAAGAAAAACAGTAGTTGCCCAAAGAGCATACAAATTGTGACGTTCATAAAGTATATTTGCTTAATGAAGACAGTGTCAGAGAACCATATCAAAGAGATTAAACAGATATCTGTAGCAGACAGATGAAGACATTGAGCAGGAATATAAGGAAAACAATAATGAATGCTGCTGATGAAGAAGATAAGAAGAAAGATACTTTGGAGAGGGGCCTCAAAATCTAGTCACCTGGCCTTGGAGCAACCATAAAGCTCAAACAATAACCTCATCTTGAATGTCTTAAGGCCCCAACAGAAGAAAAAAAACAGATTTACAAACAGAAGAGGTACATTGCTAAAAAAAGATGGTAAAAGATGGCCACCAAGAATCTTGGAAACAGTTTGTAAGTATAATTGAAGATGTCATCCACAGAGGACAAGCACTAGCCTGTAAGACAATGAAAATACTTAACAAAGCAGACAGAGAAACAGTGCAGATAAATAACATAGAACAGCAGCTATGAGTCAAACGCTACTAACGCCTTTGGCATTCAGACAGGCATAGAGAAAATGGTGAAATAGTATATATAGATTCGCAAGATGTGGGTGACATATACACAGAAGAGGTGACAGAGCCTATGATGGTTTTGAAAAACAGGAAAACTGTCAGGCATGAGCAGCATCCTGAAATACAGTGAAATCTCTCTCCACCTGAAACTGTTAAATCTATTCAATACGTGTTGGAAAGAAGTGTCATACTAAGAGCACAGCACCAGCAAAAGTTATATCACTGTATAAAAAAGGAGATAGAAGTAACTGTCAGAGTAACAGAGGGATTAGCTCAATGGATATAACATACAAGGCTTACACCAGGATCCTGAACAGCAGATTTAAAAGTAATATCAGAGTGCTTATTAAATGAAGAACAAACAGGTTTACACATGCAACATTTGTGATGAAATGATAATTGAACTGATGTACCAATAGGTCTCTCAACACTTGTGGAAGGAAATCAATTAAAAACTTGCAGAATTTAATTAAGAAACCCACTTAGCATTTGTCGATCTGGAAAAAGCATGTGATAAAGAAAAGAGGGTAACCACACCACAACAAAGAAAAGAGGGTACCCATACCATTTAATACATACATTAAGAAGCCCATATAAAAACACAATAGTCGCTTTAGATACAGAGAGCTAGCTGCACCTTTCACCACTAACAGGACCTATCATTACTAACATGACTATATCCACAAATAAAACTAAAACAGTGCCTTTTATAGGACAAGACCCTGTAAGAACAAAAATAGCAGTAAATAATACAGTAGTAGAAAAGGTTGGCCACTTAATTATCTGGTATATGATTACACATATGAGTATGACAAAGATACAGACAAAAATGTAGCAAAATTTGGAAACATATCTGGAACAATATATAGATACTTTAGAACCAAGACATAAAAAAAAATCATGATGTTTTATAAAGTAATGGCCTTCCACGCTACTCTACATAGTGGGTCATGGGTCAGTTACAAACCACACAAAAATGTAAGAGCCAGGCATCTTAAATGTGAATTATTGGGGCTGTGAAATGCTGTACCAGAGTAGACAGATTAAGAACTACTGGCATTAGGAAGGAATTTAAACGTATTTAACATAAGAAATGAAACTAGAGAAAACAGAAGAAAATGAAGTGAATGTCTGGGCATAATGAACAGGAGCAGACTAGATTACAAAGTTATAAATTATAATCCCATAGGCCAAAGAAGTGTGAGAAGACTATGGAGTAATGGGCAACATAACAGGCCTAAGCCTAATACTTGAGCTGCAGAAGAAAAAAATTTCTGAGACAATATTAAATGGATAGATTCCTACTCACTACATAGAAGAAGCACTGAGCACCAGACAGGCACATTGAAAGAAAGTTGTTAGATAATATCAGCTATTAATCTTAGTTCAGACATAGGAAAACACACCCACTTTCATAAATGCACAAGTCACACATTCATGGCCACTGCTTCCAGGTTCTATATGTTGCCACTTCTCATAGGGGATGTTGGGAAAGGAGGAATAAGTAAAATCCCTTACATTGTATGCTAGCAGCCACTGCACACAACACCAAGTTACTGTGCCTGTGTAGTACTGTTCAAGTATTTGAATAAATCAGTACGGATACATCTACATAGTTCAGAAAAGCTGGTATTGGGGAAGGGGATGGAGGATGGTCTAGATGGCACACATTTTGAAACATCCACTGAAATCAGGTGCATTGTGTTCAGCAGTGCATTCTGATATAGGGTTGTCAACTCTGCTTTGGGCTACAGTTTGGTGCCACTCAGGTGGACAACTGGTTGTTGGTCATGCCTACATAAAAACCTGTGGAGAAATTGCAGCTGAGTGGGTACAGTATTTGGTGTGGCTGCTTTGACAGGTGGCCCTGCTACTGGTGAGATAGAGTAAGCCTCTGATGGGACTAGAATAGGATATGATGGGTGGATGTATTGGACATGTTTTACACCTGGGTCTTCCACAGGGATATGCCCCATGGGACAATGGGTTGGACATGGGCGTGGGATAATGATTGACCAAGACTGCGTAGATTGGTTGGGCAGTAGAGTACCACTTCAATATGGCTGGAAAGGAATGTGGGTAGGATATTTCTCATTTCAAGGCATGATCAGAAATAGTTGAAGCCACAGTGGAGGATTTTGAAAAGTCCAATATGATATTTAGTAATGATGGGGGAGGGGGGAGCGGGTGGTGCTCCTTTGCAGCTGGTTCTTGGGAATGGTGGGAAGAGTAGAGATGTTAGAGGTGTCTGAGAAAATGGGGGTGGGAAAATTGTCGGCAGACAGGGTTTGGGGAATAGTGCTAGTCTGTGAAGACCTTCAGCATATGAGCAACAGAATTCTCATCACTGCAAATGTGACATCCATAGGTGGCGAGACTGAATGGGTGTAACTTTTTTGGTGTGGAAGGGATGACAAATGTTAAAAAGCAGATACTATTGATGCTTAGTTGTCTTGATATGGACAGAAGAATGGATGGAGCCATCACAGAGGTGGAGGTCAACAACCAGAAAGCAGACACATTGGGTTGAGGAGGACCAGGTGAACTGCATGGGAGAGAAGGTGTCAAGGCTGTGGAGGAATGAGGGTAGGGTGTCTTGACACTGGGGCAATATTGCAAAGATATCCTCAATGAATGTGAATCAAACAAGGAGTTTGGGGTTTCGAGAGGCTAGGAAGGTTTCCTCTAAATGGCTCAGGTTGATATAGGAGAGTGCCAAGCATGTTCCCATGGCTATTCTACAGATTTGTTTATATATCTTCTCCTCAGAAGAGAAGTAGTAATATGTGAGGATGTGATTAGTCAGAGGTAAAAGGAATAAAGTGGTGAGTTTGGAGAAAGAAGGATATTGGGAGAGGTAGTTTTTAGTAATGGTAAGGACAAGAACATGAGGGATGTTAGTGTACCAGGAGTGGGTGTCAACAGTGATGAGCAAGGATCCAGGTGGTAGTGGAAAAGGGTGAAGAGCTTATGAAGTGGATCATATCTTTAATATGGGAGGCTAGTCTGTGGGCAGCTAGTTGGAAGCGCTGGACAGCAAGAGCAGAGATCATTTTGAAAGGGACTCAGTAACCACCTACAATGGGGCAACCAAAATTGTTGAGGTTATGGATTTTGGGAAGCATGTAGAATGCTGATGGGCAGTGGTCAGTGGGTTGAGAATGGAGATGGATTCAGGGGAGAGATTTCAGGACTGCTCTACTTCTGAGGTACGATCATGGTGGCAGGGCTTATAGGTGGAGGAATCAGTCAATTGGTGGATGCTTTCTCTAATGTAATTGCTATGAGTCTCCACAGTGTTGGTGGAGCCTTTCTTTGTCTGCAGGGAAGGTGACTGAACCAAGGTATGTCTCGAGGTTGCGGATGGCTGTTCTTTCTTTCACTGAAAGGTTTGTTTTCCTGTGAACAAACCTGGGGAAGGATGGTGAGACCAACTCTCCCCCTCACCCATCAAACTCCCCCCTGGTTATCTTGAAGCAAAGACTTTCCTCCAACGTGGCCTTGCCCTCCTTCCACAGATCATGATGAATCACCTAACAGAATCTGAACCTGACAGAAGGCATCCGACAGCTGTCTGATTCCTTCATATACAAGCCCAGCCTTGTGTCAACCATGTTTAGATATTCTCTATGTATAATAAGACAGGAGTGTTCAGCATTCATATAAGTGGCAAAGACTCCTATCCCATTATACACATGGACTACATAAACATGTTTGACACAAGACAGTGCGCTCTTAAAAGGAATGATATACACTGATGTACTTTGCAATGAACTCTCACTTGAAAATGACATAGTAAAGTAAAGCAGTCATCAACCCGAAGATTGTTTTGAGGACCACAGTGCTTTACTTGGCATGGTCCTGTTGGAGGTGATGTGCCTTACCTTCCTCTGACTTTTGAGCTGACTTGCCTAGACAGTTATAGGGGGCCTGCAACTCGGCATTTGTCACATCAATAAATACTAAGAATGGCACATTAGGCCCAAATCATGAACATGGTGAATAAATACATTAAATAAGAAGCCATGTGGAAAATATTACCCTTTCTAAATTACTGCAGGTCTATGGACACAAACAAAATAGTCTGAGATCACTTTCATATAATGGGGTCACCTCTGATAGTGTATCTGCAGTGACAAGAATTCCCTTGTCCAGTATGCTGGTCTCATTCAGGTCTTCACAGAAAGATACTATCCTCTGAACCTAGTCTACAGACAAATTTCCCACCCCATACTCTCAAACAGCCCTAATCCTCTCATCACCCTGAAGAACCAGCTGAAAATGAACACCCTTTTCATTACCCAATATCATTCCAAACTGGAAACCACATCCTACACCAGGGATTTGGCTATTTGTGATCTTGGCTGGAAATGAGGAACATCCTATCTACTGTTCTACCCATCCCTCACAATGTGGTATTCTGTTGCCCACCTAATAAATGCAGTATCCTGGCCGTTCCTAATGTCACACATGCTCCCAATTCCTTATCACACAGCTCATACCTCTGTGGAAGACCACAGCCTTATCCTATACCATCAGAAGCAGGCCCACCTGTTAAAGCAGCCATGTCATGTACCTACTCTGAAGAAATTTTCCACAGCATTTTATTTGGGAGTGACCACCAACCAGATGTCCTCTCAAATGAATGGACACCACCAAACTGTGGCCAAGAGTTGACCACTAAATGGTGGTAAATGCTGCTGAACACAATGTTCTTGATTTCAATTGCTGCTTCATAATCTGTGCCATGTAGTTCTGTTGTATGCATAGTTTCACGTAGTCAGCACGTACACAACTTTCCCACTAGAGCGCGCCCCGCTAAGCACAACAGCGCAGGCACAGCACTCGTCCGTATCCGCACTACGAGATGGCACTGCCTTAGAGATGGACCAAATTCTGCTTCTGCCGATCTGCATATTAATATGTAACGCAGCCAATGAGATTGCTGCTAACATAGAACCTTTTCTCCTTGCGGATCACACTCGCGCAGTGATACCTGAGCGCACGAGGTATTATAACGAGTGTACAGACCTCCAATCAGTCAGTCTGCATTTGTCTGTACCAGTCTGCATTTGTCTGTACCAGTCTATAGTCATGTTTCAGTCTGTACCTAATAAGATTATCATATTCCTGTACATAGCCATGAAGAGAAATGTATAGGCACTTTGTCAAGTATCAGAGATATGTGAGAATAAGATTAACGTACCAAGACCAAAGGAACTTCAGATTGTCAATTGTAAATAGCATCCAGAATCAAGTTATGTGAGGTTTATGCTTGTTACTATTTTAATAAATGTGTGTGAAAATTAATCAAGTTCTGTTTAAAGTTGGTCACTGTCAATCTACTACTCTAAGCGTGCAAGTGACATTTCTATCGCGTGACCTAACGGCAGAAGATAAACATGCCACGATAAGACCACGAACCATATTGCTGACACTCGCCTACTTCGTTAGAGCGAGAAGTCAAATAATCTGATGGTGTGTGTACCGAAGGTCGTACAGGACGCACACCACAGGTTCCATACCCCAACGCCAGCTTTTCTGAACTACGTAGGTGGGTGATGTTCTTACATCCTTCATTGATGAAATGCTCCTGGTCTCAATCTCCATTAGCCCCCAGCCGCACACCCACCCCACCCCACCCCACCCCACCCCACCCCACCCCACCCCACTGTACCCTACCCTACCCTACCCTGCCCTGCCCTGCCCCAGGACCCTAACCACACTCATCTTGTACCCACACCCTCTTCCCAGCATTTCCCCTTCCTCTGTTCTATCACCCCCTTGCAAGTGGAGTGCACAAATTTACCAGTGCCAGTGTCCCTGTCACACTCTTTTTCCATGCCCCTTCTGGCTCTCTCTGAGCTGTCAGTTACCCTTCCCTCCCTCTCATTCCCCACTTCCTTTCTCCACTTTCCCACTCCAACCAACACAAACCCTTACCCCAGTCAACATGCAGAACTGCAGTCCTGGCATTGTCTCTTCAGCCAGCATGGTGTATCTGTATCTTCATATGTATCCTCTAGATCAAAACAGGATTCTTCTGGAAGTTAACAAAGTTTTCAGCTATGTTTATGTGCCTGTCACTGACAGAATGCCTCTACTAATCTGTGAATTGCTGCCTTTACTCCTAAATAATTTATGTTCTACAAAACTTTCATTACTGAATCTTAGTTATAAGTTTTCCATGTGGTACAATGTCAAACACCTTTCAGAAATCTAGGAGACAGGCTCTGCCAATTCACTTTCATCTACTACTGCAAGACATTCTTACAATTACAAGACCTCCCCCCCCCCCCCCCCCCCAAAAAAAAAAAAAAAAAACAATGCTAAGTCTTTGAGAGAGACTTCCATTCCTCCAGGATCATTATAATGCTTGATTTTAGAATATGCTTTAAGATTATGCTTGATTTTAGAATATGCTTTAAGATTTTAAAACAGGCAATAATGGGAGATACTGGTCTGTAATTCTGCAAAACATATTTGCTCTTATAGTAAACATGACTGACCTGCATTCTTTTCCCGTCATATGAGATTATTTATTTACTGCAGATGAGGTTCTCGATAAACAAAAGTAATAATTGGGACTTCTGGTGCTGTATATTGAATTCAAAATCAGCCAGTTATACCCAGGGCCTGGTGCTTTGCTTGATTTTAGTAGTCACCTTTTTTTTCAATAAAATTTCAATTTCAGTTGATAGATGCCATTGGTTCTGACATGAATAATTTACTTCACCTAGCAGCAACCCAAGCTTTAGATTGCTCCCAGGATGACCTCTTCCATATGATGGACAATTCTTCTTGGAATAGATCCCGTGTGCATTTTGTATTTGTTCCCTTCCAATTACACTATATATAATGCATGTAATATTTGACCTGTCTACCCATCTGTGTCGAATGGTATTATATTTTAAGGCAATTTCTCAGTCCAAGCTAAGCCCAAAAGCATGTAACATGAATGATTTTTGCTGTGAATTGAAGTGTGTTGTGGAAATATGTTCAAAGTATTAAGTATACTAACTAATGGTTTTTTTATGGTGAGTCCTTAAGAAAATTAACTGTGAATAACGTATAGCTCTTTTAACCAATGGCTTAGTTCAAACATTTAGTATGAAGAATAAGAACAATCTGCACAAAGACTTAAACATCACTCACTTGAGTCAAAAAAGATGTCAGTTATTCCAGGAACACATATTTTCAGTAACTGGTCAGAAATCAAGAATAATTTAATGAATTATAATTTAAAATTTAAGAGGAACTTAAAGGTAGCCAACCCTTTCTATTCCATCAATACTTTTCTTAGCGGATTCAACTGATGTGAACATTCTTAGTAATATAACATAACTTGAATGCTGTGTAGTATTCAACTAATGTGTACTTTAACTGCAGGAATGTGATCAATAAAAGTAAACATGATACATCATCATTCTGTGTATGTTACACCTACTGTATCAGTCTATTAATCTGTGAATGAAAATTAGTGTTTTTAGTTGCTCCATATTTTTGAAGGCCTGTGCTATGAATAATAAATCTAAGCACATTAAGTCTTGTGTAAAATATCTGTAGAGGGGTGAGTTGCATAAGATGTAAAACCCTTTCATTTGTGAATATTTCAAGATATTGAAACAGGGTTTTTGCAACTCTTAATAAATGAATTAAGAGCATTAAGCATAACACAAAATTATGTGCCTCGCAATATCTTAAACTGTTTAAGAAATAAAAAAGATGTTATACTTTATGCGTCTCATCCTGTATATTATATTCCTTGATATGTTTCGTAGCCATGAGAATATGTCCACTATTGGTGCATGTAAGTATAAAATATCTAATGTAAAATGGTGGAACACTTTCATAGCATACAGACATATTCTACAAATTGCAATAACCATTCCAGGCGACGTAACCGAGTCAAGATACAGAGAGAACAGATGCGTGCCACAGAAAGACTGTATCAGGCAGAGCAGGCATTTGAAGACTGGCTGGAGAGAGTGGAACATAGGAAAAAATTTGGCCGATCAGGTCCTGTTTCACCTGTACCATGGAATCCAGGTGGAGGGCCAATACAACTAACATAATTTACTTACTGGTATCAGGTTAAGAACATATCAGAACCATTTCTCCAACAGAAATTTTATTCGAAAAATTAAAAAAAAATTAAGAATAAATTTTTATGATTTTTCTGTTATGTTAATGTTGTTTTTTAAGTTCATTCCTAATTTCTTTGTTGCCAGAAAAACGATCATTTCTGGGATCATAATGAGATTCCTATTTAAAGAAGAGAAATGTAGGAATTCTTTGGAAGCATCTTTCAGTTATAACAATATATTTCATTCATTTCTTAGCATAAAATATGATCTCATACATGTCTTTTTTTTTTACCAACAATATTGGCAGACTGTATGTGGAATTTCTAAAAATACTGAGATCTCATATTTTGTAATGTTATTGAGATATAGTATCAGTTTTGTAAATTGTAATTTTTCTGTTATGTTAATATTGTTTTTATGATTATTCTTATTGTCTTTGTTGGCGGACAATAAATTTTTAAATACTGAGGGTCTGCTCTTCAAATCTCTCTCTCTCTCTCTCTCTCTCTCTCTCTCTCTCTCTCTCTCTCTCTCTCTGTGCTGACATCTGCATTTCTCAGTGAATAACCTGAAATTACTATCCTGCCATTGATCTATATTTTTTAGTTTACAAACAAATAGATACAAATTTTGCAGTCTCGAGCTAAGACTTCCTTAGATGTATTAGGCTCGTGTCACCGTGTTTGAATGCAAGTAAAATAGATCTT
Source organism: Schistocerca americana (assembly GCF_021461395.2). Lineage (NCBI taxonomy): Eukaryota > Metazoa > Arthropoda > Insecta > Orthoptera > Acrididae > Schistocerca > Schistocerca americana. Next base: position 119,101,023 of record NC_060119.1, read on the forward strand.
TGTTCATACATTTTCTTGGTTCTTTTCCCATTCCTGACCATGACCAGTTGGTCACTAGCACATGTTCTGTTCACATTTACACTCAAATAATACTTTTCTGGTATTTCATTCTTGCATTTATCCACTTCACATGATGTTACATGATCCATCTTTTACAGATATATAAATTTAAACCATTGAATTATGTTCACAGTTAATTATGACACATGCTTTGCTTCTGTGATACTCTGATGAACTGACTGGGAAGCCAATGACTGGAAGTAATTCTTTTCTAGTCACAAAGTGGCAGTCTGCTTAGATAACATTTGACCAGAAGAGGTAGCATGTCCTTTAATCAAAAGTATTCTGTATTATTCTAAACATGATATAAATAGACCAGTTGTATATTTCATGGGCAATAGATGATGTACATTCCAGTTTGCGAAAATTGCATCACAATGGAAGAAGCCTCAGAAGCGACCATCAGATGAAGATACTGAGCTCAGTAGCAGACTTCATGCTACCCCAAATAGAAAGTGGTGGGTGCAATTTAAGACACCTGCAAATGAATCCTGTCAGTTACAAGATTCCCAATGCCAAAGACTATATCGACTTGTAATATTTTTGGATATTTCGTAGCGTCACAGTTTTAGAACAAAGTACTGATTGCCAAACTGTCATTGATTGCAAAGAACAATGTAGCACTCTGCTGTGATATACATGGTTTAAATGTTTCATTGGAAATTTCTTGTCAGTAATTCTTGATAAAATTAGTGTGTGAAGTTCAGTGTTTCTTTCAGAATACGAGAATGTATAATCAAACAACTAAATATAAAAAGTAGGTATGTGTTAAGTTTTTGGGGCTACATATATATCAGAAGCAAACCTGGAAAACACACACACACACACACACACACACACACACACACACACACAAACTTAATCAAGTTAAGTGTTTTCATTCAGGTACGTAATACACATGATAACAGCAAAAGGGGTTTCAAACTAAAACAATTAGTTAATTGTGCATGTTTCAAATCATAATAGGTTGAAGAATCTTTCTTTGTGAACTTGTTGTTGTGGTCTCCAGTCCAAAAACTGGTTTGATGCAGCTCTCCATGCTAGAATGTTCCATGCAAACCTTTTCAGTTCTGCAGAATGACTGCAATGTACATTTATTTGAACCTCTTTCTGTATTCAAGATTTGCTCTTCTTCTATAATTTTTAACCCTCACACTTTCTTCAATTATCATATCAGTGCATCAGGATGTTTCCTATCAACCAATCATTACTTTTAGTCGAGTTGTGCCATAAATCTCTTTTTTTCCCCTTCTCAATTCAGTATCTCTTCATTAGCATTATTTGATCTACCCATCTAATATTGGGCAAACTACTGTAACATCACATTTCAAAATCTTCAGTTCCATTCTTGTCTTAACTGTTTATCATCTGCATTTCATATTACATACAATTGTACTCTCCAAACCATACTTTCAGAAAAGACTGTTCGATGTTAACCTCTTGCTATACTTTGACAAGTCCAACTTGTGGAAACCAATGTGGGCCAAACATAAACATCACGTCACACTCGTGAGAACAAGATTTACGCCAAACTTTTATGTGTCGGATATGGCTCTATTTGATATATACACAATCCAAGAAACAATACACAGTCAGAGAAAGGAAATATGTTGATTACCAAATAAACATAGCAGAGGTAATGATAAAAAATGTCCAATTGCCGGTCTACAAAACTAATACTAGGTGAAACACCTCTTCGATTCCAAGTGCAATATTGAGCCCATTTCTCAAAACATACTGATCTTTGATTCAATGACAAAAAAAGTAGAAGGCACTATGCATGAATCACAAAGTACAAATTGAAACGATGTGGGAATGCATGTAGTGTAAAGTGGCATTACATCTACTGCAGTGCTTTTGAAACTACCATGCCATGCAGGACTACTAATTTTTAGAGTTGTGGGTGTTTTCCTGCTAGAAATTCATTCAAGGCGAGCATTTGTTCATGTAATTACAGTTTTGTTGATAATATCAAGATTTAGGCATATTATTGCATTCCTTTTGAAGAAGCTACACCTGGAGACACCCATGAAGATTATAGTTTCTACTAAAGTACTGTATATGTGTAAAAATTTACAGTTTTATTTTGAAGCGTTGTTTGAAATATTCTATTACAAGAATATATATAAATAACGAACAAGAATTAGATCAGTGTTACCATCTACAAGAGTAGCTCCACTGGAAACAAATACACATGTAGCTACATAACAGGAAACTTCATGCTGGTTTGTATTGCGATTCTCTCATGAATCATGCCGGCTCGTTTCATATATGTCATCCCCAATCAATTGGGCATAGATTTCATCCAACTAAATGGTACAGCAAGAAGTTAACGATCTTCTATTTTTCAGAAACAGTTTTCTTGCTGCTGCCAACCTCTATTTTATATCTTCTGTACTTTGACTATTGTCACTTACTTTGTTGCCCAAGTAGCAAAACTCATCTACTACTTTTAGTGTTTCATTTCCTAATCTAGTTTCCTGAGCATTGCCTGATTTACTTTGACTATGTTCCATTAACCGTGTTTTAATTTTATTGATATTCATCATATAATCCCTTCCCAGAATATTATCCATTCCATTCTTCTCTTCTTCTAAGTCCTTTGGCTTTGTCATTGTCAAAAACTCAACCTGAACTTTGAGTCCTTTTTCATCTCACCTTAGTTTCCTTTACTGCTTGCTGAGTGTACGAATTGAAAAACATTGGGTACAGGCTATAACTGTATCTCATTCTCTTCTTAATTTCTGCTCCCCTTTCATGTCCATCAACTCTATGTACAAGCTGTAGCTAAATTTTCTGCTCTCTCTTTTTCATTCCTATTACATTCAGAATTTTAAATGCTACAGTCCAGTCAATATTGTCAAGAGCTTTCTTTAAATTCTACAAATGCTATAAATGTAGGTTTACGTTTCCTCAGTCTAACTTCTAAATTATGTCATAGGGTCAGTGTTGTCTCATATGTTCATACGCTTTATCAAAAAAAAAAACTGATCTTCCATGAGGTGAACTTCTACCAGTTTTTCCATTCTTCTGTAAATAACTCATGTATATATTTTGCAATGTGACATATTAAACTGGTTGTTCAGTAACATTCACACCTGTTAGTACCTGCTTTCTTTGGAGCAGGAATTATTACATTCTTGTGAGGGTATTTTACCTGTCTCATACATCCTGAGTACAAAGTGGAATAGTTTTGTTAAGGGTGGCTGCCTCAATGATTTCATTATCATGAGACAATGTCATCTGTTCCCAGGGCTTTTTTTTCACTTACGTTATTCATTGCTTTATCGGTTTCTTCTCATAGTATATCCCCCTGTCATCTTCATCTACTTCCTCTTCCCTCTTTGTAATATCATCATCAAGTTTATTTTCTTTGTGTAGATGCTCTATATATCCCTTCCATTTGCCATCCTTCACTTATGCTTGGTACTGGCTTGCCATATGAGATATATTCCGAAAATGACTCTTTATTTCCCATGGTAATACGTGCTTCCATAGCTTTGCATTTCTGCTCTAGCTAATCCTGCTTCACCTTTGCTCTTCAGGTGAATCTCATTTTTTAGGCATCTGCATCCCATTTTACCTACTTGATTTGTAGTATTTTTATATTTTCTTCTTTTCTCAGTTAAAATAAATATTTCTTATGCTATGCTAGGATATCTGCTGGGCCATTTTTGCCTGTATGATTCTCTGCTGCCTTCAGTTTTTCAGATGTTTGTGTAGTCCACAGCTATCATGGTGCCTTCGATTACTGCCACAGGTTCCACGCAACACCAGGTGAATGTCCCCTAAACATAATACTGCCTCCACCAGCCTGCATCTGTAGCACAATGCATGTGTCACGTGGGCATTCATCTGAATAATGGCATGTCCAGGCACAACCATTGAACTGACGCAACAACCGTTGGTCAAATCTCAATGATACCATGCCAATTGCAGTTGTATCTGATGATGTCATAGGGGCACTGTGGGAATACGTAGGAGCTGTCTACTGCAGAGCTCCATATTGAACAATGTGCACTGAGAGGTGTACTCCAGAACAGAATTGTACTCTTTATGATATCTGCCACAAACCACTGCCTTTCCTGCTTTGCTGTGTGGGCAAACCTCCAACCTCCATGTTATGTGACAAGACATGAGCATCCAAGACCCGGTACATGAATGATCGTCTGTCATCCCACCACCTTTTCTCTTTATTTTCCCATACAGGAAAGTTTGGAATTAGCCTAGATAGTATACTGAGGCCAATTACAGAGCTTCAGGATTGAAAAAAGAAACAAATAACATTATGCTCTCGAGTCTCATAAATTCATTCACTGTAGAAATGGCATCATCTAACACCGTAAGCTGCTATTGAAGGTATTTGTCAATAAGAATGGATACTTTAATAGTGCATTTATTAATCCTTGCCAACTCCTTGGCTCCATGCAGCTGTGGAAACTCAATCATGGATTGCCTTAAGCAAGCTCTTTTGTCAGTACGGCAGAGTTTCACTAAGGCAGTGTCTTTTACTTGCTGTTTGCTCTTAACAGTAGCTGTGTGTGCATGCACTCTCCTGTGTACCGCAGTGTCGGCAATAAAGTATACAAATCCCTTCAGTTGCTGCATACAGTATTCACTACAAGAATCCCTACTGGATCTTCTACTCGAAGTCATGACAACCTCAGCGAGTAACTGCACATGGTCTTCAAAGCCAAGGTCCTATGACCATTCACAATCTGATGATGACAGCTGCAGTGGCTTGAAACCTGGTTAATAAGATAATAAATCATTTCTAAAGATCGTGTAGTAATTGATTGCAGTTTCTATACAATTTATTTCTATTATGGAAGAGTCACAGACTTCAGTGCACAGAATACACTGCCATAAAATAAATCGCAACACCAAGAAATAATGTACAGTAATGAAATTTCAGGAATACATTGGTCTAGGTAAAATATCTAAGTGTTTAATATTGTGATATCACAGGTGAATGCAAGCATGAGATAAGCTGTTGCAAACGCGAAATGCTGGTACATTAATCACCGATGTAACCATCAGGAAGTTGAATGGAAGCACACAAACGTGCATGCATCATGTCTTGCGGGTGCCAGAAGTCAGTTTGTGGGATGGAGTTGTATGCCTGTTGCTCTTGGTCAGTCAATACAGGCACAGCTAATTCTGGTTGTGGATGACACTGGAATTGTCATCCAGTGATGTCCCACATGTGCTCACTTGGAACACATCTGGTAATTAAGCAGACCACGGCAACATGTCAGCACTCTGTAGAGCATGTTGGGCCATAATGTGGTATGTGGGTGAGCGTTATTCTGATGGAAAACTTCCCATGGAGTGCTCTTAATGAACGGCAGCACAACAGGTCGAATCACCAGCCTGAAATACAAATTTGCAGCCGGGGTGTGTGGGATAACTATGACAGTGTCCCTGCTGTCATATGAAATCACACCCCAGACCGTAACTCCAGGTGCAGGTCCAGTGTGTCTAACACGCAGAGAGGTCAGTTGCAGGCTCACAGTTGATACCCTTCCAACCAACATACGGCCATCACTGACACCTAGGCAGAAGCAGCAATCAGCATCAGAAAACACAACAGACTTCCACCCTTCCCACCAATGAGCCCTCTCTCAAGATCACTTAAGTCACACATGGCAGTGGTTTGGGGTCAGTGGAATGGGCTTTACAGGGCGTCTGGATTGGAGCTGTCCTGGAAGTAACTGATTTGTAACAGATTGTTGTGTCACTGTGGTGCCAACTGCTGCTCAAATTGCTGCTGCAGATGCAGTACGATGCACCAGAGCCATGTGCCGAACACAATGGTCTTTCCTCTCAATGTGCCATGTGGCTGTCCAGAGCATGGTCTTCTTTTAATTGTACATTTTTGTGTCTACTGCTGCCAGCAATCATATACAGCAGCTATATCCCTACGAAGTCTTTCTGCTGTACCGCAGAATGAACATCGAGCTTCTCATAGTCCTGTTACACGACCTTGTTCAAAATGTCAGGTTTTGATAATGGTGTCTTTGTCACCTCAAAGGCGTTCTTGACTAACACCAATTCACCATGTCTACTCTCAAAAGTAACTAACGCTCACGACCTTTATAGTGTGTATTTAAAGCAAACACGATTTGCCTCCTCATAGTGACGCTACTAGCGCCATTGTTATGCGACTGGCGCAAAATTTGAATAGATATCATCTTTCACATGTACATTAACTGGCACGAAAAATGAAGCACTTCAGTTTCTTACAAAAATCGAAATTCATTTTAAATTTATGACACCAATCCACAATCTTATTATGAAATATTGTGGTATGGTCCCATCTAAGAGTCCAACAATGAAAAAAGAAAGACGACTATAAATAAATTTAACAAATTAAGCCAGAGATTCGCACTTCAAGGAAATTTTGAGTAATCTCATAAAGGTAATGCACGTCTGTTTTGATGTTACACACTTCACTCTTTACTTCACAGACCTCAGAGACACGGTCGGAGACCTTTGTTCGCATTTTCAAAAGCTTGTATTGCCACCTCTTGCACCAGTGGCGACATTCAACCTTTCAGGCATGATCCTGATTAATGCCCTACTGTCCTGTTGATGAATCATATCCCGTTCTTCCAGAAAGGCGTTGTGTAGACCCTGTAGAGTGTCTGGACGGTACTCACTGGCTCTTCTCCGCAGCCAGTCACAAACGCGCTCAGTAGGATTCAAATCGGGGCTTCGAGCAGGCCAACCCATCAGTATGAGTCCCTGTTTCATCCAAGAATTCCTGCTCAATTCTCGCAACATGTGGGTGTGTATTAGTGTAAAATCATCACCAATAAATGGAGCGAAATGCACAACATGCTCCACAAGGAGTTCCTCCACACACCAATGTGCAGTAAAGCTCCCAAGCTCCACGAAGTCCAAATCCATCCTTTCAGCTGTATTGATTCGTGCCCACACTGCCACAGAACCTCCCTGAAAAGGCATCCTGGATGAGAATGTGTAAGGTGAATACCTTTCCCCTGTCCTCCAGACCCTCTCTTCCATCAGCTGATCGGAAAACGTAGTCGAGCTGTGCAATGCACTCTGGTTAATTCCGGACCTGTAGCAGGTCTTCTGGACAGAACATTTGCTTCTTCCAGTCTTCTTCGAACAGTTCTCTCAGTAAGATTGACCCATTGAATCTGGTGGAATCGATTTCGTGATTCAATAGCAGTAGTGTTTCTGTTGCGAAGAACTTGAAGTTGTGAGAAGGGTCATCTCTTTCCGATGTTGCTCTTCTCGGGCCTGTTCTTAGTCTCCTTGCAAAGCCTCCAGTTTCCCTGTACCTTCGTACGGTTCTGGAAATCGTGAAAGGTGTAGTCCTCAACACTTCAACAGCTTTCGCAGCTTGTTCAGGGCTTAACGGCATGTTTACTCCAGAAAGCTGATTACTACAGTCATAGAAAGATCCTACAAACACGTGTGATTAAAAGGGGAATAATGTAGGCTACAACAATAAGCGCTACAAGAGGGGGGAAAACATTATTCTCTCACATTCAGTGATGTGTTTTCGAGGGTCCGCCGGAGACAACAATTGAGGCTAGTGCAATAAACAATCGACGCTTGAATGTTTGCTCGCAAAGCACCGTCAATAACATACCCAGTCTCAAAAATTGGTTGAAATGTTTCACTTTAATTAAACCGATAATTTCACAATGATTACACATAATTTATTGGGTTTTGCGTTTTTCGTGCCAGTCGGTGTAGAAACACGCCTACCAACTTTCGTTTATGTCGCACAACTCCTTCTTGGCGTCGCGATTTTATTTGTTATTTATTTATTTATTTTTTGTCAGTGTAGATAAGATATATTCACATCTAAGATACAGTCACATCTTCGTACTAGTTCAAAAATAAACACAGACTCTTTGAATTTTCTGTTATGTCCTGTTTAAGCTATGTGGTGGTTTTCCGTTTTGAAGCCATCATCAGGTAATTACAGATTAATGATAGCGAGACAATGCCTCAGAGAAAAGTTTATAAATAGACTTTGTATATGTAATGTGTGGTGTCACCGCCAGACACCACACTTGCTAGGTGGTAGCTTTTAAATCGGCCGCGGTCCGGTAGTATGCGTCGGACCCGCGTGTCGCCACTGTCAGTGATCGCAGACCGAGCGTCACCACACGGCAGGTCTAGAGAGACTTACTAGCATTCGCCCCAGTTGTACAGCCGACGTTCATAGCAGTGGTTCACTGACAAATACGCTCTCATTTGCCGAGACGATAGTTAGCATAGCCTTCAGTTACATTTGCTACGACCTAGCAAGGCGCCGTATTCAATTGCTAATTAATATTATGAAGCATGTATCATCAAGAGCGATGTTCTACAATTGTGGATTAAAGTTCAGTATTCCAGAAGCTACGTACTTTTCTTTAGACTTGTACACGACCTCAGAGGCTGCTCGAGTAGCCATGATGAGAGGGGCACCAGAGGCGCCTAGTGTAAGACCTGTATGCAGTGCGTTTCACTATTGGTAGCTAAAACTGACACGGATGAACGTGTACGAGGGAAAAGGATGGAGCGAGAGGGCGCTTGTGTGGAAAAATTAATGTTACCGAAGCGGCCCTGCATAAGGTGTCAGTATTTTGTAAAAAAAAAAAAAAAAAAAAAAAAAAAAAAAAAAAAAAAAAAAAAAAAAGTAATAATAATTCAATCAAACACACGCTCACCAATAATAATATTACAGTCATACAGTCTACTTATACATTCGTTTTGTTAAAGATTTGCCAAACACAAAACATAATTGGACGATGTTAGACAGTAGTAACTGAAAACTGAGTGTCAAAAGAGGTGACTCAGTGTGATACTTAAGTATGAAGAAAACTATGACCACTCGTGGAGGATCAGATTGTACTGATTGAAGGACTTAATCAAAGAGTTGACGTAGGTCTGGGAACAAAATGTCAGTTGCATGGTTAGGAATCCCACTTGCTCTCATATTACCATCGTTATTACTATAACAAAGTAACGGGTCCTCCATTCCACCTGAATGATTTAGCAAATCAATACAAATACCTACGAATATGCTAATAATGGATGGTGATATCACGTTCGATGATAGCTTAGACCGACGTAACGGTAAAGCATATGATAAGACTCGATGTGCTGATAAGAAACTGAGAAGATGCAATCTGTGCACGAAAGAGATTGCTTGAAACAATTTGTACAGCCTACACAAGAATACAACTCATTATTCGATTAGTAACTTGTTGGGATAACAGAGCACACAGAATGTTCACGGTTCAGCTCGAATAGTCGGAGTCTTGTTTCGACAACAGGGAGTGTGACAGAATTCTGCTTAATTTGAAGCGACAGGTCTTTGAATTCGTCTAACTTCCTCAGATACCTATTTACTTAATTCCAGCAAACCGTTTTATGAGTAGAATGTACTTCAGCTCTCTGCATATCGTTCCTGCAAAGACTGCGAAAATGTCCTAAGACTAACACAGTTTGCGCAGCGCATATATTGCAGTCGTTCTCACCACGCTCCGTTCTTGAACGGTACGGGAAGAAATCTTAATGTATGATAGAATGAAAAGCACGCCGTGCCAAACACTTTTTGTTGGTTTCAAGAGGATAGCAGCGGATATAGAAATCGTAATATGAGCGAGTTTGCACTAAAGTAAATCGACTGTCACCTAAGGGGAAAGGATTCAGTTGTGGCTTCTATTAAAGGAACCATCCCGAAATTGCCAAAGCTGATTTAGGAAAACGGCGAAACACCTAAATCAGGATGGGGAATTCTCTCGACTGCTTTATCACGACATTCCTTCCCATTAAGAAGAGAACACAGGACATCCGCAAAGATAATGAGCAACCGTCTTAAATAGCCATTCATGGCTTTTAAGACGAATATTTTTTCTATAAGCAGAAAAAATATTAAACCAGATCACACTGGAATGACTGTTTGATATTCTGTAAGACTTTGATTTTCTCTAAGGTTATCATCAAACTCATCTGGTCTTCCCTCGCCCTATAAGCGGCTACATTAAACTGCTGACATACAACGTCGTTTTGTGATTTCGTGAACTGGGCTGTGGTGCACGTAGTCATTCGTAGAGGTCACAATCGTTTTACTGTCAATACATATACATATGCTCCCAAATAAGGTTTTTCATAAACCAATTACCCAGTGAGGCGTCTGGCTGGTCATGTAAACAGTCAAATATTCATTCCGAAATATGGGTTTGACTGCCAAATTTTAGCTTCTACAATACGCTTCCGCTCCATGTAAACGCTATACCGCATTTAAACCGTGGTTAGGCGATCAGCTTGCCACTAGCTTAAACAATTAATGTGGATGAAGTGATTTTGTATTGTGTGTAGGGTTACCATATTTCCAAATGAAAAAAACTGTGGATATTACAATCTTTATGTGAACTGCAATAACTTTTTTTTTTACGAAATCATAAAATAAAAATCATTCATAGCCTTTCTGAATACATTAACGACCTGGATAGCAAAAAGGACTGAATAACCACAGGAAAAGTTTAATTTTTTCTTGGTTACTGGCATCAGTGGTACCATTAAGAAAATTAACTCCTTCCAATTGAAGTTTTAAGTGATCTAGGTACTCAGAGGCTAAGACACTGCTATTTCTTGACATTTAGTTCTATATAAGAAGAGTTTCCAGCAACTTCGCAGTCATCGAGAGCCTTTCCAACCAATTTGTTGGTACAATCCCATCGAGATAAACTGATTGTGTTGTAAGGTATTAAATGAAAATGCTACCTCAGCTCCTGCTATGTAGAAATGGAAAGATAAGCAGCTAATTTTCCCTAAATTTGCATTTACAGTTATCTTTAGGCATATTCGAAGCCTTTTATACGATCACAATAATTAGTGTCAATGACTTGATGAGCGGTATGCTACTCTAGAGGAGCAAATGCCATGCCATGATAGTCTACGATCGCGTGTAGTGTTGCCAGCCGGCCTTTACCTCTCCAGTTTATGTCCAGTTTCAATTTCAGTCCATCAGATGACACTTGAAGCCACAGTCCAACCTGATGACATGGAAGTCCTAAAATCGTTGTTTTTTATGGATTTGCCATTGGGGTTTGAAATGGAACATTACAAATCGGGTGGAGCCCAGATAAACCATGTGATGTGGTAGTCCTAGTTGTGTGAACCAGGTGGTACCCGGATAAGCCCCATGATTTGGTAACCTCAGTTGTATGAAGGAAAAGAAAAAGTATTGGACTGTACTGAAAGTTACGTACCTCATTTTTTAATTAGTATGAATCGCCTTTTATAGCGGTTCTAGGCGCTACAGTCTGGAACCGCGCGACCGCTACGGCCGCAGGTCCGAATCCTGCCTCGGGCACAGATGCGTGTGATGTCCTTAGGTTAGTTAGGTTTAAGTAGTTGTAAGTTCTAGGGGACTCATTACCTCAGAAGTTAAGTCCCATAGTGCTCAGAGCCATTTGAACCATATTAAAAGAGAAAAGATTGATAAATGCTATTGTCTTTACTGACGTAGCAAAGTCGAACTCTCCGGCAACAACCCTATATCCTTCGTAGCTGGCTGATTTTTAACTGCCTTACCCACTCCATGACTGGCAAAGGTTCCCGTACAGTAGCAATGGGTAGTGACAAAACATTTGTCAATTCTTAACGCAGCCATAGAACTTTACCTTTACTCATTCGGAGGTTTCCTAGCCGTTTCAAGTTCCAACATTGGCATCCAGTAATGTTCTACCAGTTATAATTTTTTTTCCACAACCATACGTTCTGGGTGGGCGTAGTAAAAGGTTGTTTCGCAAAAGTTAGCTGACATAAATACGACATTTAAAGATATTTTCCTTGAATCCCAGATCCCGTAAGAATATTACGTGATCTGGGCTTGAACGATTTGTTTATGAGTTTACTGACATCCATTAGGAAATCGTACTAACTGTTTATCAAAAATGTTACGAAGTAGAGAACAGGACTGGGCTGGACAGCGTTCTTACCAACATTAATGCCCTAAATAATCTGCAGGCTAAAGCCATATTAATGAGCATACGGCCAGTTACGGCCTACAGCCTCGACACAGTGACTCTAAGACAGGTGCTCGTAAACTACAGCGCACACACCGAGCTATGCAGCGACAGATGCTAAAGAGTCAGCTTCAGGGATATGATTCAGTGAGAGGACATTAGAAAGAGAACGTAGGTAAAAGAAGTTCTAGAGAGAATTGCAAGACTGAAGTGTCAATGGGCCAGGTAGGTAGCTCGACAAGATTAAAGGATGTGGACCTATAAAATTGGTCATTGGAGACCATGGGATCACAAGAGAGGCATTGGAAGACCCTGAGAGAGATGGTTTGATGACAAAGTTGGTGGCTGGAACACAGTGGTACTAGGTGGACCATAAATGAAGGCAGTGGAAACATAAGGAGGCCTATATCCAGCAGTGCACTAAGATAGGCTGAAGAAGAAGAAGGAGAAGAATATTTCGAAGGAACATCATGTGATGAAATTGGAACAGGTGGTTTGTAGACTCCATTAGTGCAAAACAATTGTCGCTCGGATCACCGGTATTTTATTGGGATGTTACCAAATCGCCTGGTTTATCCAGATTCCACCCAGTTTCTAATGCCCTATTTCCACCCCCAGGTGCAAATTTATAAAACACTAAAAAAACGGTTTTTACACTTCGGTGTCGAGTTGTTATTTCGTGATGTCAAGTGTCGTCTGATGAAAAAACGGTTTTTACACTTCGGTGTCGAGTTGTTATTTCGTGATGTCAAGTGTCGTCTGATGGACTGAAACTGAAACTGGACATAAACTGGGAAAGATAAAATCAGGTTAGCAACACTACAGGCGATCGTCGACTGTCATGACTTGGCGATTTGATTTTCAGCTTCGCTCCTCTAGAGTAGTGTATCGCGAATCCAGTCCAGATCACATATACTGCGATCGGGAACATCCTGTCATCTGTCACAAAAAGGATGTTGCATTTGGCAGTGGTAACGTCGATGTCAACTTTGACTAGAACGACCTGGTTTCAACAATGTATTCAGTGAACTGAAGAATGAATTGTGGGACAACATTCTAAGGAGTGGCTGTTTGTACCGTATTATACATAATGCTGGTAGAAATGTTACAGACTTCATGAAGATGAATGGGGAAGTTCTTGTCCCGAAAGTATTCTCCCATTTTTCAATTTGTACTTACGAGGACAAAACTCGGTTGAATTCCGTGATTTTGTAGGAACTGAACGTAAGATAATATTTTCTAATCGTAAGACACAGATCGTTATCACTTACAGTTGAAAGAATTTTGCAATTTTACAACGCTCTTAAATCTTGCTTCATGTCTGAAAATAACATTGCCATTACAATTAGGCTTTTCCCAGAAAATCTTCTGGGTGTACGAGACCTACGGTTTCTCCATAACGTCTCTAGTTACTTGCACAAAAAAATATTGCACATTGAAAGTGAGAAAAAGATTGTAATGGAAGTGTATGCTGTCCTGACTGATACTGCTAAAAATAGCAACTTCCCTCAAAGTAAGAGATGTCGTCTCTAAATGTGGCAATGACCAGTTTGTTATTTTGTTCAGAAAAGAGATGAATTGCATTTATTCTATTTGTAGCGATTACATCAGCAAGTAGATGAAGCAGTACGATGAACTAACTGTGTCCGATTGGTTAACTCTTATCATAAAATTTGACTGGGAAAATGTGGAAAATGCTGTAGCTTATTTGAGAAACAGAAATGTTCTTGTGAATGACAGTGAATTGTTGCATCACGTAAATCGTCGAAAAACGCTTTTAAGCGAACAGCTCAAACAGCAAACCAGGTAAACATTTTTAGAGATAACTGTATCTGATAGATGGCGTGATTTCATTAACAATCGTTCTGGATTTGAATATTCAGAACTTTTGAAAATTATGCAGTACTTTTTTGCAATCCCTGACCATAGTGTACCTGCTGAAAGGGTATTCTCCTTAATAAACATTCATTGGACTGATGAAAGAAATAGTCTTTCTGTACAAGGTGTAAAGAAATTGTTGATCGTCTGCCCAGGTTCGATTCCCGGCTGGGTCGGAGATTTTCTCCGCTCAGGGACTGGGTGTTGTGTTGTACTAATCATCATCATTTCATCCCCATCGACGCGCAAGTCGCCGAATTGGCGTCAAATCGAAAGACTTGCACCAGGCGAGCGGTCTTCCCGGCGGGAGGCCCTCGCCACACGACATTTTTTTTTTACTATAAAGTTCTCACTTGTTGTCAGTACTATGACAACATCAAATCCACGAAAGTTACCCAAGAAGGTTCCTCGCAATCGAGAAACATGCTTTTTGTGGTGTCACCGCCAGACGCCACACATGCTAGGTGGTAGCCTTTAAATCGGCCGCGGTCCGTTAGTATACGTCGGACCCGCGTGTCGCCACTGTCAGTGATTGCAGACCGAGCGCCGCCACACGGCAGGTCTAGAGAGACGTCCTAGCACTCGCCCCAGTTGTACAGCAGACTTTGCTAGCGATGCTACACTGACACATACGCTCTCATTTGCCGAGACGATAGTTAGCTTAGCCTTCAACTACGTCATTTGCTACGACCTAGCAAGGCGCCATTACCAGTTTATATTGAGATTGTAATTATGTATAAACAAGAGCGATGTTCTCCAATTATGGATTAAAGTTACTGTTCAACGCTGTGGTTCGCATAAAAATTACTTGTAATATCCCCCCCTCCCGATTTTTTCATTTGGGAATATATGGTAACCCAAGATCGGGCTAGCGAAATCGATTAAGACTAAACATGCAAATGAGGCAATGAAAATCTGTTTCGGAAATTCCATTTTCGCCTTCCGCAAGTTGTAAAGTTATATCGCACGTAAACGTGGTGTATGTATGGGAAGATGATTGAAACCTGAGCAGCAACGAAAAATCTCGCTATATATGAACAGAACGAGCAGCAGCCCGTTTAATGCCTTACTGGAACCAAAGCACGTGGCCTGCTTGTGTATGCGTCACTTCGGAACCGAACGTCAGTTTCAAGCGCCGTTAGCGTGATTCATCCGACTGACCACGTCCCCGGTTCTCGGTAGTCCCGTAAGCGAAGCACTGAGCCGAGACGAGAGGCTGGTTCTCTGCCGCGACCTTGGCAGTGGCGCTTTGCTGAGTCTCTTGCCCCGTGATCCATAATGTTAATACTCGCCTATTGCCTCGGTCAGCTGTCGCTTGGCACAATTATGAAATATCCATTCAAGAAGACAGCGCCTTCTACCGTGGTTACTAATACCGTTACAGACGTACAGGAAAATCAGAATTACTCCATGCCCCACCAAAGAAATTAAGAATGTAATTAATTCCATCAATAGTAAAAACTCTCACGAAGTTGATAATGTCTTCAATATACTACCAGAACCCTGTTCTTATGCAATATATTCACTCACAAGTGCATCACTATCGCAGGCAATATTTACAGGTAGAATGAAATATGCTATTGTAAAGGTAGTAGTGTGTAACCCGTTGCCAGCGATGTGGAAGTCGTAGGATAAAAAAAAAATGGTTCAAATGGCTCTGAGCACTATGGGACTTAACTACTGTGGTCATCAGTCCCCTAGAAGTTAGAACTACTTAAACCTAACTAACCTAAGGACATCACACACATCCATGCGCGAGGCAGGATTCGAACCTGCGACCGTAGCAGTCGCGCGGTTCCGGACTGCGCGCCTAGAACCGCTAGACCACCGCGGCCGGCCAAGTCGTAGGATACTCTCAGCAGTGTCAATTGTGTTGACAGTTCGAGCGGCGTGGTCTATTGCCCGATGAATTTGTAGCAGTTCTGAAGCGAATACCGTGAAGTGTTTCCTTCAGTTTAGAAATAGAGTTGAACTTAAGAGGGCTTCAGTAAGGGGAGTGCAGTAGGTGGTATAGCACTTAAGCAGCCCCATCAGTCTAACAAATCAGTAACAGCTTGCACTATACGTGCTTGAGCATTGTCCTGCAAAATGATGGTCAGGTCCTGCAGAAAGTGTCATCACTCCTGCCTCTGTGCTGTTCATTTTTGGAACACAACCTACGACCACATACAGCGCAAGTTTTACTGATTTGTTTGACTGATGGGGCTGCTAAGTGCTATACCACCTCCTGCACTCCCCTGACTTAAGCCCTCCTGAGTTCAACTCGATTTCTAAACTGAAGGAAACACTTCATGGCAATCGCTTCATAATTGCTACAAATTCGTCGGGCAATAGACTGCACCGTTCGAACTGTCAACACAACTGGCAGTGCTAAGAGTACCGTATCCATAGACCTCCACATCGCTGGCAACGGGTTATACACAATGCTGGTGATTCCTTTGAAGGTCAGTAAAACTTTGAAACACGTATCTATTTTGTACGAGCTGTAAATAAATAGTTGCCACTATTAAAGTTCCAACCCTCGTAGATATCAATAATTACCGATTAATATCACCACGTACTTCCTTCTCGAAGGTACTGGATGCAACAGCCGTAACAGACGTCCCTCAAAATAGGTCCATCGGCCTCAGTTTGGATTTCAGAAGGGTATCTCCACAGAACACCCTATTTCCCGATCACGAATCAAATTAACGAAGTTGAAATGGCAAAATATTCCAACTGCTACTTTTTTGTGCAGTTAACAATATCCTACGGAAGCTAAAATATTATGGTTCTCGGATATCTTGTTGGAAACTGATTTCCCAGTTATCTAACTAAATGTATGCGAGGTGCCCCATTAAGAAACGCAAAGGGTTTGCACAACAAAACAGCATTTTCATCATGGGGAATGATCACTACAGGGGCATTACAGGCACCGATATTGGATCCCTTCTTGTTCCTATTATATTTATACCATCTACAATAACATACACAAGAAGTATGAATATGTAATTATCTTTGCTGACGATACAGTTATTTTAATCAAGCCTACTGGATAAACATCGACACTTGAAAATGTAAATAATATTTCCTTGAAAATTAATAAATGGTTCGTTGGAAACGGGTTATATCTGATCAGAGATAGAACACCATACATGCAATTCAGTACTGTACAAGACCTGACCACATCATTAGTAACATTGCATGAGAGAAAACCAATAAATGGAAGAGAATATCGTAAATTCTTGGGTGCATAAATTGATAAAAGCTTGACCTGAAAGTCACATTAACAGAACTTCTGTTTCTAAGCTCTGAAAGTTTTGCGTTGCCGATCATACTAGATTTTGGAGATGAAAATATACAAAAGTTGACTGATTTTCTTTCAGAAGTTCGTTAATTAATGTCTTATGGTATTACTCCCTTATAAATGTTGTTGCCAACAATCATCCACAGTTTGAAAACAATGACATACAGAAATGTATTGCTGGAAAGAGAAATGACTTGCACTATCCATCACACAGCTTTAATGTGACACAGACGAGGAATGAGATATTCAGCCATCAAACACCTTCGAACACCTACAGAGCACTGTGAAAATTAAATACCCTTCATGCATAAAAAAGAACTCCTCTAAAAAGAAATCTTACCTTGAAGCACGCTATTTCTTTACATCTTAGCCGTTTCGACTTACGCTTCTCTCATTTGTTTTTCGCCGCTGTGAACCCTTTTTTATTTGCAAAATTCCATCGTGTAGGCTGATGTTATCACCTTCAAGTTTCTATATCGTCCCAAAGTCGCGACGAGCGTGTGACCGTTGTGCCTATAATACCACATACGCCACGAAAAATACTCAATTCATTTGTTCCATGTTTGTTTCGAGCAGCAAACTGTTTATTACTTTTTCGTTTCTACGGTTACGACACAAAACAAAAACCGTACATCTATGGTGATTTTTGTCAAACGGGCATTACGCGCATTGTATGATCAAACACCATAATAAAAAATGGTTCAAATGGCTCTGAGCACTATGGGACTTAACTTCTGAGGTCATCAGTCCCCTAGAACTTAGAACTACTTAAACCTAACTAACCTAACGACATCACATACATCCATGCCCGAAGCAGGATTCGAACCTGTGACCGTAGCAGCAGCGCGGTTCCGGACTGAAACGCCTAGAACTGCTCGCCCACAGCGGCCGGCTACATCATCCAATTTTCTAAAATTGTTAACCATTTGTTTGTCTGTACACGTACATCACGTCTACCGATTTCCGTCCATTCCGATAGTTCCTTTTCTGTTTTCCTTAGAGCGTATTGTTATCATTGTGAACAGCAATTCCACGGGACTGATAACGGTTTTAGAATGAAAAACAGTTTAAACAAGAAGAGAATAGAAGCCTTTGAAATGTGGTACTACCGACGAATGTTGTAGATTAGACGGGTAGATCGGACACCTAATGGGGAGAAACAGAATCGAATTGAGGAGAAATTAAATTTATGCTCAGCTTCACTAAATGAAAGGATCAGTTGATAGGACACGTTCTGAGGCGCCGACGAACGGTTAATTTGTTAATGGAGGAAGGTATGGTTGGTAAAAGTGGTAGGAAGGGACCAAGGCGTGCTGCAGTAAGCAGGTTAAAATGGATGTATGCTGCAGAAGCTACGCAGAGATGTACAGGGTTGCACAGGGTAGACTAGCGTAGAAGACTGCTTCACCCCAGTCTCTGTACTGACTACATGCGAGTGTGTGATGTGGAAGATGAAATCGATTTATAAAAATTACTTTATATTAGCCAACATGCAAGTGAATATTAAAACCTTAACTCAAGTACCTCAGAAATTTCCAGCTGTGGGAAAAGAAAAGTAGCATCAGCACATTTGAAATTGTCAGTTGCCCTGGTTCACCGCTATCTGCTGTGACCTAGACTACACGCAAACATTTCTTTCGAAAAACCCACTCGATAACGAATAAATATCACCTATCAATCGCTACAGTTTCCTAGATGAATGAACACCACATCAAAACATCGCCATTCGGCAATCTTGATGTAGCGATTTTGATGTACTGCGAAGAGATGTGGAAGGAAAGTGTATGAAGAACCAGAAATGAACCCGTCACTCAGTATTATTTAGCGTCCAGTCAAGTTTGATGTCATTGAAGAGGAGCGTTATGTTGTACTCTGATAGGCGACTGATACGTTACATCTCTAGGTTTTAGCACTTTATGTGAGTTATCTTTGTAGTCAGCAACGAGTCTAAGTCTTTTGTTTCCCTGAAAGACTGAAATATGCAAGAGGATGGTGCCCTATAATTATAGCTCTATCTTCTTCCTTCTCGTGTTCTCAAAAGTTTTTGAAATGGTAGATCATAACACAAAATGGAACCATTTTTCTGACAATAACCTTTTTACAGCTGCCCAGTTTTACTTTCATAAAACCTTCTCCACAAAGAAAGCAATGTACGATGTGAAAAACTCACAATCAGCTCAGGTAGAACTAGATAATTAAAATTACCCTATTAGCATTTTCGATGAGCTCGTCAAGCCTTCGAATATTAAGATCATAAACTTCTATAAATGAAATTAAAATGGTATGGCATGAGTGGAGTTATACCTTAACAATATAAAACAGATAGTTTACTGTCGAGCTGCTGTTTTGCTAGTTCAAAGTAGTACACAAATACGTCGGCTGAAAAGTGGAAGAGGGAGAGAAGTAGCTGCTTTTCTGCTAATAGACACTGTAAAGTGATTTGATAGTAATTTCCAGAACTATCAATGTGAGTAGGTTAGCACTAGTCGTAAATGGTTGTCATTATATTTGACACAAGCAGCTTGCAGTAGTCGCTTCTCTGCCAACTAATATGAGATTTAACTCCTTCTACTCCTTGAAGGCACTGCTTCATGATGGGATTTATGGAACATGAAGGGCGAATGAATTAATTAATGAGTGAACGCGGCATCGTAGACGCAGTAAAGTTCAATTGGCAAAGACCTGGAAGTCGACGGAATGTTAAGTCCCAAACTTCCTTCAGTGGCAGTCCCATCTGTAGCGTACAGTTGTCGCCTCGTTCGTTTTCCTTGTAATCAGTTCCCCGTGGCCTTTTTTCTCTCCTGTTGCAGTTTTCTCACTTTTAACCCCACCGTTGATTATTACTGACTCATTTGTCCTTGCCAAACGAAAAGCTATCTCTTTGATGCCTAGGCATCTGCAAAGCTATGAACAGATTCACGACGAATAATTATCATGAAAATCACTCCGCTGTCAGATTGCTGGCTCCCAAATCTCATATACAGAATGCTTCACTGTGATCCGGACAGTTTTTGAGATAGGGATTTTTCCTCTATGTCGTACACTGACTTCAAGAAAGCGTCTCTTGAAAATTATTAACCGATCTGTAAATAGTTCTCACTGAATTTACATAAAAAAGACAGGCAATTCTGTACTATACAAGGCCTGACCACACCGCTAGAATAACACTCGAAGAGATATCAATAAATGACGCAAAATGTTCTGAAGTCTTTGGCACAGTATTTACACGGGTAAGAACAAGAAACTGGGATCACGAGTTACAGTGTTTTTTTAAACGTATACATTCTCCAACTTTTGTTTTGCAGGTAAAAGCAGAATTTCGAGATGAAAAATCCAACAAGCTGACTTACTTTTTCCTATTTTCATTTACTAATGTACTCTTGTGTCATGTTCCGTGCCAACTTTTCAGTGTTAAAGAAAGTGATCCATTACATAGTGGCGTGTAAGAAAGCTGGTGTGTGTTTTCCACGGAATCCTGACAACGCCTCGCAGCATATTTATCCTTACGTAGTGACTGGGTTGAGGAATTCTTGGCAACGAGAAAGTGTCATGTTGTCTTGAATAGAGAGTAATCGACAGAATAAAAGGACCTACAGACATGCCTAAGGGAAGGGTGTTTGGGATCCTTGTTGCTCTAGTTGTACATTAAGGCTTATCAGACGATATTATTACCGACCTCGGACATTTTACAGATGAACCAGTTATCTATGATGAAGTACTGTCTGATAAAACAAGCTGCAGGAATATTCAATCAGATTTCGAGAAAATTTCAGTGTGGTCCTAACATTTCTTTTCTTAATTGCTGAGAAATGTAAAATTGTGGAAAAACCTAAAAACTGTAGTGTCCTACGACTGCAGTATCAATGAGTCTCTGTTCGAATCAGTCAAGTCACACAAATATCTTCGCGTAACAATTTGTAAGGGTATGAAATAGAATGATCACATAGGCTCAGTTGGAGGTAAGGCACGTGGCAGATACTGGGATACTGGGAAACTGCAGCTACTCTACAAAGCAGGCTGCTTTCGGATCACTCATGCGTCTCATATTAGAATACTGCTCAAGTGTGGAGGACCCATAATAACATGGAGTATTTGGCTGTATACAGAAAAGAGTGATACAAATGGTCACAGGTTTGCCTGACTGACGAAAGAGCGTCATATAAATGTTGAAGAAACAAAATTGGCAACCACTTGAAGACAGATAATTATCACGCGAAAGCCAACATACACTGAGGTGACAAAAGTCATGGGATACCTCCTAATATCGTGTCGGATCTCCTGGCATAGCGCAGCAACTGGATGTGGTATGGACCCAACAAGTCGTTGGAAATTCCCTGCAAAAAATATTGATCCATGCCGCCTCTATAGCCGTCCACTATTGTGAAAGGGTTACCGGTGCAGGATTTTGTGCACGAACTAACCTCTCTATTATGTCCCATAAATGTTGTGTGGGATTCACGTCGGGCAACCTGGGAGGCTAAACCAATTGTAATTATCACGCGAAAGCCAACATACACTGAGGTGACAAAAGTCATGGGATACCTCCTAATATCGTGTCGGATCTCCTGGCATAGCGCAGCAACTGGATGTGGTATGGACCCAACAAGTCGTTGGAAATTCCCTGCAAAAAATATTGATCCATGCCGCCTCTATAGCCGTCCACTATTGTGAAAGGGTTACCGGTGCAGGATTTTGTGCACGAACTAACCTCTCTATTATGTCCCATAAATGTTGTGTGGGATTCACGTCGGGCAACCTGGGAGGCTAAACCATTCCCTCGAATTGTCCAGACTGTTCTTCAAACCAATCGCGAGCAGTTCTGGCCCGTTGACATGGCACATTGTCATTCATAAGAGTTCCATCGTTCTTTGGGAACAGAAAACTCATGAATGGCTGCAAATGGCCTCCAAGTAACCGAACATAACCATTTCCAATCAATGATCGATTCAGTTGAACCAAGGATCCAGTCCATTCCATGTAAACACAGCCCACACCATTATGGTGTCACCACCAGCTTGCACAGCATCTTGTTGACAACTTGTGTCCATGGCTTCAAGTGGTCCGCACCACGCTCGAACCATACCATAAGCTCTTACCAGCTAAAATCGGAACTCATCTGAAAAGGCCACGGTTTTACAGCCCTCTAGGATCTAAGCGATACGGTCAAGAGCCCAGGAGAGGCGCTGCAGGCAATGTTGTGCCGTTAGCAAAGGCACTCGCGTCGGTCGTGTGCTGCCATAAACCATTAACGCCAGATTTCGCCGCACTGTCTTAACGGATACATTTGTCGTACGTCCCATATTGATTTCTGCGGTTATTTCACGCAGTGTTGCTTGTCTGTTAGCACTGGCAACTCTACATAAACGCCATTGCTGTCGGTCGTTACGAGAAGCCCTTCGGCCACTGCGTTACCCATTGTGGTGTGCGTACTACAAGACCTTCGGTGCACACACCATCAGATTATTTGACTTGTCGCTCTAACAAAGTAGGCGAGTATCAGCAATATGTCTCGTGGTTTTATCGTGGCGTGTTTATCTTCAGCCGTTAGGTCAGACGATAGAAATGCCACTTGCACGCTTAGAGTAGCAGAGTGACAGTGACCAATGTTAAACAGAACTTGATTAATTTTCACACACATTTATTAAAATAATAAAAAGCATAGACATTACGTAACTTGATTCTGGATGTTGTTTACAATTGACAATCTGAAGTTCCTTTGACCTTGGTACGTTAATCTTATTCTCACATATCTCTGATACTTGACAAAGTGTCTATTCATTTATCTTCATGGCTATGTACAGGAATATGGTAATCTTATTAGGCGCAGACTGAAACTTGACTATAGACTGTCATAGACTAATGTAGACTGGTACAGACAGGTGCAGACAAATGCAGACTGACTAATTGGAGGTCTGTAGACTCATTATAATACCTCGCACGTTCAGGTATCGCTGCACGAATGTGATCCGCAAGGAGAAAAGCTTCTACGTTAGCAGCAATCTCATTGGCTGCGTTACATATTAATACGCAGATCGGCGGAAGCAGAATTTGGTCCGTCTCTACGGCAGCGCCATCTCGTAGTGTGGAGACGGACGAGCGCTGCGCCTGTGCTGTTGTGGTTAGTGGGGCGCGCTCTAGTGGGAAAGTTGTGTACGCGCTGACTAGGTGGAACTATGTACACAACACCCACGATGAGAGCTAATACTTCAAAGTTGGTATTCCCAGCACACTCTTGACCCTGTGGATCTCGGAATATTGAATTCCCCATCGATTTTCAAAATGTAATGTCCTTTGCGTCTCGCTCCAACTGCCATTCTGCGTTCAAAGTCTGTTAATTCCTGTCGTGCGGCCATAATCACGTCGGAAATCTTTTCCCATGAATCAACTGAGTACAAGTGACAGCTCCGCCAGAGCACTGACCTTTTATACCTTGTGTACGCGATACTGCCTCCATGTGTATATGTACATATCGCTATCCATGACTTTGTCACCTCAGCGTACAACGTCTCAAGAAACAATGTCAAGTGCAGAATGTAGTGACGGTGTGCAGTCCATTACGTATCACTTTCGCAGGGATCGTGGAGACAATAATAGAGTAATTAAAGCAAGCATAGAGTCATTTAAGCATTTCATTCTCCCTGCACTCGATACATGATTGCATTGAGGAGTACACTGTAACATGGGGTGCCATGCTAAGAATCCTCTGTCCTTCACTTCACTGTGTTTTGCAGAGCATAGATGTAGATGTTGACGTTGTGGGGTTTGTTGCCAACCGTTAACTACATTTAAAATACAACAGTTACATTCTCCAATACAATACTAAACTCACAAGTGAGCTTACACCGTCATTTCTCAGCCTTGGTCGGACACACAAACAAATGAAGTACTCACTCGCAATTTTTTTTACCACATGCCCAGTGATATGAAGAATGTTCAAATGTTCAAATGTGTGTGAAATCTTATGGGACTTAACTGCTAAGGTCATCAGTCCCTAAGTTTACACACTACTTAACCTAAATTATCCTAAGGACAAACACATACACCCATGCCCGAGGGAGGACTCGAACCTCCGCCGGGACCAGCCGCACAGTCCATGACTGCAGCGCCGTAGACCGCTCGGCTAATCCTACGCGGCGATATGAAGAATCTAATAGATTCAAACAAAAATGGAAATCATACGTCCTTGACAACTCCTTCTATTCTGTAGAAGAATTTCTGAATGTGTAACACTGTAATGTGTGTGTGTGTGTGTGTGTGTGTGTGTGTGTGTGTGTGTGTGTGACAGAGAGAGGGGAGAGTGTGGTTGCACATGCGATTACATGTACAACATCATAAAATTAAAGTAGGTAACTGGTGTAAATGTCAGTCAAGTAAATAGTCAGTGTGTTGCCATATTTTCACCGAGGAAATGAGATAGATTTGAAAAGTAATTGAAACGTTCCACATCATAGTTAGAGATTGTAATTATTATCAACAAAAGACACAACTAACTGAATCAGTAGAGGTCGTTATGGTCGCTTCGAGTACTTGCGCGCCAGCTGAAGGGATCAACACGTTGAAGTGCTAGGATTCCTTTGAAATTGGAATAAACATAGAATCCAGAATTTTCTTTGTATGTTGGGATGGCACCCATTTCATTTACCTGCTCAGCCTCTTAGTGTCAGCAGTCAGCTATTTAATGTGCTCACTTATGGCAGCAAGTCATGGACGTCAGTAATTAGAACCAATAATCTCGACACACCACCCCGGGAGCTGAATCAGTGGTCAGATAAGGGAAAGCACTAGCCAGGCTATAATAGCGTACGTGGATACTTCGTGATGATGGCACAACAACAACAAGCTCTTTCTTCGCTATTAACAAACGTAACTCTACAGAGAACGAAGAGGACAATAGTTAAAATATTACTTAATTTCAGTATAGGCCCTCTTCTGTTTTGAGGAGTGCATTCTATACACGTAAGAAACTTATAATGCTATGCTCTCGCAGCTATTAACTACGATGTGCTCTTTATAGTCGTCTTCCCAGACCAACCTAACGTACGAAATGTAATCGAATGTTACAATCTGGTAGTTACTCAAATACGTTAGTAACGTTAAACACATGCGAAACTTGATGGAATATAGTGATTTCGGTGGTTTAGTCGAATGGAGAAATGTGGTGAAAATCATGACTAGATGAATGCTAGGCTTTAGAGTACAATACAGTTTAACGAAGGAGTGAAATCAACTTTTCTAACTGAAAAAAGAATATAAAAGTGCTAAACAGAATTTTAATTCTGAAGGAAACAGCGTGGCATTTTCGACTTCAGGATGGGGTTTTGAAATAATTCTTCGTCGTGGATTTTCTTGCCACGAAAATTGCACAGAAATCAGGTTCTACATTTAAAATAATATATTAAGAAAAGGGAACAAAAACAGAAAAATGATCTACTTTTGGCAGTATTTGATAAGTGTTATAATATAACTTTTATACGTAAAATTTTAGTCTGCATTTTTTTTTTTTTTTTTTTTTTTTTTTTGCTCAAAGAAGTCTAAAAGTAGTCAGTCGATTGCTTTGAAAGTTAAAGTTGCATATGAATACGCGCGTGTTCTTAGATGCCTATTTTAAAAAATATAATATATAAATAAATTTGTAATATATAAAGGGGAATTGCCAACGGCCTTGCCGCAGTGGCAACACCGGTTCCCGTCAGATCACCGAAGTTAAGCGCTGTCGGGCTGGGCTAACACTTGGATGGGTGACTATCAGGTCTGCCGAGCGCTGTTGGCAATCGGGGTGCACTCAGCCCTTGTGAGGCAAACTGAGGAGCTGCTTGATTGAGAAGTAGCGGCTCTGGTCTCGCAAACTGACATACGGCCGGGAGAGCGGTGTGCTGACCACATGCCTCTCCATATCCGCATCCAGTGACGCCTGTATGTTGAGGATGACACGGCGGCCGATCGGCACCGTTGGGCCTTCCAAGGTCTGCTCGGATGAAGTTCATATAAATGGGAACATTCTAACCTAACATCTCGAAACGTTTACTTAAAATTTTACACGATACTCTGTCGAATTTGCAGAACTACAGTAGGCTATATATATTTTTTACTGTACAGAATTCCTAAATATACACGTAGCCAACGGTTTTGTCTCAGTGGTAACACCGGTTCCCGTCAGATCACCGAAGTTGAGCGCTGCGCTAGCACTTGGATGGATGACGTTCTGGTCTGCTGAGCGCTGTTGGCAAGCGGGTGTACTGAATCCTTGTAAAGCAAACTGAGGAGCTACTTGACTTAGAAGTAGCGGCTCCGGTGTAGTAAACTGACAAAAAGACCGGGAGAGCGGTGTGCTGACCATATGCCCCTCCATATCCGCATCCAGTGACGCCTGTGGGCTGAGGATGACACGGCGGCCAGTCGGTACCGTTGGGCCTTCGTTGCCTTTTCGGGCGGAGTTTAGTTTTAAATATATACGTAATATGTAGAGGAAGCATTGTTACCAAAAATCTCAGTAAGTACTTGACCGATTTACTTGCTCGGGACCTTACCGCTGCCACTGGAACAGTTGTCTCCAGACACACAGTCTACAGGCGACTGAACAGGCATAGTTTATTCGCCCGGAGACCTACAAGGTGCATTCCACTGACCCCTGGTCACAGGAGAGCCCGTAAAGCCTGGTGTCAAGAACACAGTACATGGTCATTGGAACAGTGGTCCCAGGTTATGTTCACAGACGAGTCCAGGTATAGTATGAACAGTGATTCTCGCCGGGTTTTCATCTGGCGTGAACCAGGAACCAGATACCACCCCCTAATTTGTGCTTGAAAGTAACCTGTATGGAGGTCGTGGTTTGATGGTGTGGGGTGGGATTATGATTGGTGCACGTACACCTCTGCATGTCTTTGACAGAGGAACTGAAACAGGTCAGGGGTATCGGAACGTCATTTTGCACCAGTACGTCTGCCAATTTCAGGGGTGCAGTGGGTCCTACCTTCATCCTGATGAATGATAACACACGGCCCCACCGAGCTGCTATCGTGGAGGAGTGCCTTGAAACAGAAGATATCAGGCGAATGGAGTGGCCTGCTTCTTCTCCAGATCTCGTCTTCAAACCCCTATGACACTTCAGGAGCTCCAAGAGGATGGGAGGCTATGCCCCAGCAGCTGCTCGACCACCTGTTCCAGAGTATGCTAACCCATTGTGCGGCCTGTGTACGTGTGCATGGTGATCAAAATGGCTCTGAGCACTATGCGAATTAACTTCTGATGTCATCAGTCGCCTAGAACTTAGAACTAATTAAACCTAACTAACCTAATGACATCACACTCATCCATGCCCGAGGCAGGATTCGAACCTGCGACAGTAGCGGTCGCTCGGTTCCAGACTGTAGCGCCTAGAACCGCACGGCCACTCCGGCCGGCTGCATGGTGATCATACCCATATTGATGTCGGGGTACATGCACAGGAAACAGTGGCGATTTTTAGCACATGTTTTTCGGAACGGTTTTCTCGACTTATCACCAATACCGTGGACTTACAGATCTGTGTCGTGTGTGTTCCCTATGTGCCTATGCTATTAGCGCCAGTTTCGTGTAATGCCACGTTGTGTGTCACCACATTCTGCAGTTATCCTTAATTTATGAGCATGAGTGTATTATTATTATTATTATTGTCATTATTGTTATTACTATCGTAACTGGAAGCAGCAGTAGTGGAAGTACTGCCTCTATTAATGTTATTAACTCTTAGTACTATTTATTCAAATTGTCTCCACAGACGCTCAAATCATTTTATTAATATTCGTCATGTTAAAATTATTGTTATTTCTTATGGAACTAATATGTAAAACAGGTACTGTATGCGTGAAACTCCGGTGCGGTGTAAGAGAGGGTCTTGAGTCTCTAATCTGATCAGGTTAAATAAATAAATAATACGGTGCTTCCTGTTCGAAGAGGTTTCAGGATTGCAGCTGGTCGTGGTAAGCTTCAGTCCACGACGGCCGACTGCAATCCCTAAACCTCTTCGAACATTTAATTAACCGGGAAAACTTTAAATTTCACACGGTAGTCCCTGATATCATGCTTCACATGTACACAGAAAAATGCGGCTGGTTTATTTGATTCTTGATAGTTCAGTCAGTTTGTACGGAATATTTGTAAATTATCTACCCAAATAATCTATGTTAGTCAGTTTATCTATTAGTGAAAACCGTACCAAAAACTCTGCTGTATTTCCTGAGATTAGCCTTCACATACAGACAGAGAAACGTGGCAGGGGCCTTTTATCTAGTGATGTGTATTGATAATAGATCAATCAATTGCATTTGAGGATGTGATAACGCAACAGATTTGGATGGAAACAACGCGTCGGATTACTCAACGGTGGCTACGGCCACTATCTAGTCCTGGTTTAGCTTTTAGCAGGTTTTTATTTTGTATCTGTTTACGGAAGAAGGAAGCAGCACTTAGTTCTGCCTTAAATGTAACAGTCACAGCCATCACACTGTGCTTGGCTTCAACCGTTAGCCGGTATGCAAGACAACGTAGCCACTGGGGTTACGGCGGCGGCAAGTTTTTGTTCAGGGCAGTGCCTGCAGCCGATGACTACTTACGGCAGAAGACAAAAAATGGTGAAGCCGACAACCGCTAGCAAGCCGCTGCCGGGAGCCGTGATCTCAGGATTGTTGCGATAGCAAGGCCGCCAGCACCACAGGCCCTCAACGCTCCCATTGATCCTATACAGTATGTTTTTATTGTTTGCATACCAAGTGTATCGTGCTGAAAAGAAATCCTACACAGATAGCACAATATTATGTGTCACTGTTATCGATCCGATGGTCAAATCTGATCTCATACTTTATTAGGTTACTTTCGTTCTGCTGCTCAAACAATTTCATATTAAGTTAGTTTGGCTTTGATTTTATTGGAAGTCGTAGATGCGAGCAATTCGTACAGTTTGTTTGTTAACAACAAAGACACGACTCAAATACTTTTCCCTGTGTAACCACACCACTCTTTCCTAGTTTCGTTTAGTCCGAATGTGTGATAATCACTCAGTACGTTTGCTGAATCGCCTGTTAGGTAGTCACAATTTCCACTTCTCTGTTCCCAGATGCACCAGTCCCTCACCACCCACCTTTAAAAGACACTCGGTAATTGTATCCTAAGTCACTTCCAGTTTTTAAAGTCCGTTCGCTCCAGTGGCGGTTTGGAAATTTGTGGTAAGGTCTTACGGGACCAAACTACTTAGGTCATTGGTCCCTACATCCAATTACTTAGCATTTTACCCTGACGCTTTCTGTAGTCTTTCACCTTTGTAAATAATTACTCTCGTAAGTTTTGTTTTCGTACTGCAGTCACTATGTAGTTAGATGGAGGGTTGGAGTTTTGTCCTTGCTATTCAGTCTGTGAAATTAGCAACCAATAAAGGAAACCGACGAGAGATTCGAAAACTGCACTAAACTTCAGGGAGAAGAATAGAATCTTTAAAGTTTGCCGTAAACATTGTGATTCTGGAAGGGGCATCGAATGACTTGGAAGATCAGTTTGAACGGAATAGACAGTATCACGAATAAAGGCTCTATGAAGAACGTTAACAAAGGTAATGCCGTGTAGTAAAATTAAATCAGGTGCACTGAAAGAATTATATTACGAAATGAGATATTGAAAGAAAAAAATGGTTCAAATGGCTCTGAGCCACTGCGGCCGGCCATTGAAAGAAGAAGAGGAATTTGTTTACATCGATAATAAATTCAAGTCTGAAATGTAGATTTATATAGGAGTGAAATATTGATGGTAAAGAATGCAGACACGGAGAGAATAGAAGATTTTGAAATGTGATGCAACAGAAGATTGCTGAAAATTGGATCATATAACTAATGAAAGTCGGCCGCTGTGGGTGAGCGGTTCTAGGCGGTACAGTCTGGAACTGCGCGACCACTACGGTCGCAGGTTCGAATCCTGCCTCGGGCATGGATGTGTGTGATGTCCTTAGGTTAGTTAGGTTTAAGTAGTTCTAAGCTCTAGGGGACTGATGACCTCAGAAGTTAAGTCCCATAGTGCTCACAGCCATTTGAACCATTTGAACTAATGAAGAGAATATTTTCATTCATCATAATCGGTATTTGTAGTGACCCTACAACTGTGTCATTAATGACTGAAATAATAAAACACTTCACCAGCTACGTTTTTTCATGCAAAACACGACGCACTTGATGAATTTATTCCCATTTTCAAGAGAAACTATTCACATAGGTATTTTATGTGTTGTTCGGATATGTGCTATTCTGTCTCTCTTAATGTAAATGTAAATCTTGAGGTTTTTTTACATACTAACGTTAGATAATAATATTTAGATAATAATATCCTTGCAGATATTGTGCCTCCTTCATCATACAGAAATTCACACACACACACACTTACCATTACTCACACTGTTTGCTTCTGTGAAATCAAAATATAGCACAAAGTGCTTGGATACAGTGAAACGTGTTCCATTTTTAGTGAATTACGTTATTTACATCAAGTCGTCACTTATAACCTCTATCACTATGGCCACTAACTTCTTAAACTGTCAATTATAAATTATTATATTCTATTTTATGCAGTTTGATACACCTATTGATTGGAATATATGAAAGGATGAACATATTTTTGGATTTACTACACTTATTATCTACAGGAGAAACATTTGAAGGAATCGACTCGCTATCTAGCTTGTCATTGAGTATTTTTACTCCTGAATTTTTGTGGTGAATAAAAATTTACAGCTTCTCTATTAAAACCGTTGTATGTGATTCACTGTACGTGATTTCTGGAAGTGATGAAGTGTTTTAAACCTTCTTCTTTGTTTGTGAATGGGTGTCCAGTGATTTTTATGTGTGTTGCTATGGCTGATTTTGTGAATTAGTTAGTGTGTACACAATTGATGTGTTCATTGTATCTAATATGAAATTTCCTAACCACTGATTTTACACGTGATTTTATACATGCCTGAATCTGAAAATTTATCTTTACTGTTTTTTAGGTGTGAACTAATTTTGTAGTTTGTTATTTATGAAGAAACCTACACTGTTGTGCAGAGCTGAAGGGCAAAATTAGCTGTCATACTATTTATCACTGCCAAGTAACATAGCTCGATGAAACTTAGACCACACATACGGGGGGGAGTCAAATGAAAACTTTAAATTTTTTTTTAAATATTATTTATTGTGCAGAAGTTGTACAAAGCTGTATCACTTTTCAACATAATCTTCTTCACGCTCAATGCAAGTCCTCCAGCGCTTACAAAGTGCATAAATTCCTTTAGAAGAAAATTCTTTTGGTAGTCCACGCAACCACTCATGCACCGCGTGGCGTACCTCTCCTTCAGAACGGAACTTCTTTCCGCCCATTGCGTCTTTGAGTGGTCAAGACACATGGAAATCACTTGGGGCAAGATCGGGTGAGTATGGTGGATGAGGAAGACACTCAAAATGCGGGTCTGTGACTGTTGCAACTATTGTACGGGCAGTGTGGAGCCTTGCATTGTAATGTTGCAAAAGGACACATGCTGACAGCAGTCCACGTCGCTTTGATTTGATTGCAGGCCGCAGATGATTTTTTAGGAGATCTGTGTATGATGCACTGGTGACAGTGGTCCCTCTAGGCATGTAATGCTCCAAAATAACGCCTTTTTCTTCCCTAATGAGAGTCAGCATAACATTCCCTGCTGATGGTTCTGTTCGAAACTTCTTTGGTTTTGGTGATGAGGAATAGCGTCATTCCCTGCTCTCTCTCTTCGTTTCTGCTTGGTGGAAGTGAACCCAGGTTTCGTCCCCAGTAACGATTCTTGCAAGCCGTCACATTCTCTTTCAAAGCGCCGAAGAAGTTCTTCACAAGCATCGACACGTCGTTCTCTCATCTCAGGAGTCAGCTGCCGTGGCACCCATCTTGCAGACACTTTGTGAAGCTGGAGCACATCGTGCACAATGTGGTGTGCTGACCCATGACTAATCTGTAAACATGCTGCAATGTCATTTCGTGTCACTCGGCGGTTTTCCTTCACTATCGCTTCAACTGCTGCAATGTTCTGTGGCGTCACAACTCGTTGTGCCTGACCTGGACGAGGAGCATCTTCCACTGAAGTCACACCATTTGCGAACTTCCTACTCCATTCGTAGACTTGCTGATGTGACAAACAAGCATCACCGTACTGAACCTTCATTCGTCGATGAATTTCAGTAGGTTTCACACCTTCCACTACGCAGAAACCGAATAACAGAAAGCTGTTCTTCCCTGGTGCAAGTCCCAAGTGGGGCAGCCATCTTTATACTGATACTGCGACGGTATGTGTGCATCTGCACTATGCTGCCACCTACAGGCCAGTCTGCACGCTGTTTGTAGCACGCTTAACTTACAGGATAACGGCGCGAAATTTCGATTTGTTATTACAAATTTAAGGTTGTGATTTGACTCACCCTCGTAAAACGAATTGCTGCTGTGTAGTACATAAGGTAACCCAAAGAAATGCGCACTGGAACGAACAGATGACATTTTATTCAAAGACAATAATTACACGGAAGACATTGCGGTTTGTGATGACCCCTTGGAAAGTAGCCGGCCGCGGTGGTCTCGCGGTTCTAGGCGCGCAGTCCGGAACCGTGCGACTGCTACGGTCGCAGGTTCGAATCCTGCCTCGGGCATGGATGTGTGTGATGTCCTTAGGTTAGTTAGGTTTAAGTAGTTCTAAGTTCTAGGGGACTGATGACCACAGCTGTTAAGTCCCATAGTGCTCAGAGCCATTTAAACCATTTTTGAACCCTGGAAAGTACAAAAGTTGGGACGTGGATCTTAATAGCGTGTTTCGTCGCCACAGGCAGCTGTGCGTGGTCTGCAACGTACTCCCACGCTGGTCACAAGTTTGGTGAGGAGTTCATGTGGTAGGGTGTTCCATTATACCACCAGCGTGGTTGACAACTAATGGAAACCTGGGTGAAGTTTGGTTTCTATTTGCAACTGAGGCTGACGTATTACATGTTCACCTCCATTAGGACCTTGCCTAGTACGGCGGTGCGGGTCTCCCGCATCGTTCCCTTATGCTCTGTCAAGAAGCACGGAACTTCATTCCATTTCCAAGTAATTAATGTTTTTTAGTTAATCACGAATAGCAATTTTTCTCTGAATTCGTTGTTCGTCTTTTGAATGAATTTCGCCAAACTCTGGAGGTAAGCGAAGCACATCGTACATGCGCGCAATGTAGGTTCGGAGCCTACGTCGCTATGTTTACGTGCGACACATCTTCCGAAAGACGAGAACCGAATTTTGGAAACTGTTTTTTGCTACCGAGTTTACATTTTAAGACCTGAAGCCGATTTCCTAGCCCAGTTAAACATGACGTCTTGAAAACTGCCGTTCCAGTTTCTGGTTTAGTTGGCACAATCGCTATTTCTCTTCGCTTAAATATTTAAGATAGACAGTTTTACGCTCAGTATAATATTTCTTCTACTCCTTCATTGCACAGGAAGTCACCGCACCGATATTAGTCGAATATTTTGAAAAAAGACTTAACATGACAATACAAACACATTTCAAAAACTCGATTGTGGAAGTGGAAAACAGGCAGTTAGAAAGGGATTTTCGGAACCATATTGACCAAGGAGGAATGGTATTGTAAAATCGGTTTACAAAATACTTTTTTGGGAGCCCTATGCAAACATAGTTTACGCAAGTGAATGCACGCGCGTGGCATCCACATGGCCTTGAACAAGAGCACACTCAGCTGTGCCAACCACGTGGCCGTGTACTGTGAGCGAAGTAGCATCGGCGATCTTCGGCAACTTCCGCCAAATTAAGCGAAGTGTATTCGCGCCCTCTCTCGCGCACCGTTGCCATTTCTAGTTGCCTAGCAGAGGGAAGATTATTGTAGGCGGAACACAAGCTCAGATTGTTTCAAGGATGGGGAAGGAAAACGGCCGTGCCTTGTCAAAGGGACTATCTCGGCATTTGTCCGGAGCGGTTTGGGGAAATCAGTGTGGCCGGACTCAGATTTCGAATGTCGTCCTCTCGAATGCGATCCAGTGCGCTAGCCACTGTCCCACATCGCTCGGTGCCACGCAGATCAGGCATGCGCTTGCAGTGCTTTAGAGGATAGACCTTAATGTTGTGCTGACGTGGTAAGGAATGCAAAGTTGGTAAATTTTAACAGACCGGACCTCACACTGCCAGCTGTTTTTACAAAAAGTTGCACTGCCAACACAGACGTGTCTCCTGTAGGCCCCACTATTCTATACAGAAGCATTAGAACGTCACTCTAAAAAGTACGCCTTTCCGTTAAAAGAAAATGGTTGCTTCATAATTATAGTAGTCAAAAATTTATTTATTTACTGTTTATTAGCCTGACCAGATTAGGGCCTTAGTAGCCCTCTGTTACATCTGACCAGGAACGTCACATACAAAACACGTTACCTTGCAATCACAATATTAATAATAACTATTTTTACAAAAATAATAATCGGCAATAATGTAAAATAAAAGTAACACTAAAAGTTATCATAAAATAATGGAGGAATTAAGAATGGTATTGCTTAGTTATTACATGAATAACTCAATAAAAATAATTAGCATTATAAGCCTTAGAACCCTAAAGGGGGGAAAATGTTACATTGTAACTAAACTGATGTAAGTTTTACTACTCCATGTTTTATTCAAAGCAAGTCATAATTTTTAGTTTATGAGATAATTAGAATTATGTCTCCAACAGTAT
The DNA here is from genome assembly GCF_021461395.2 of Schistocerca americana. Taxonomy (NCBI): domain Eukaryota; kingdom Metazoa; phylum Arthropoda; class Insecta; order Orthoptera; family Acrididae; genus Schistocerca; species Schistocerca americana. The sequence continues at coordinate 119,135,974 of NC_060119.1, forward strand.
GTAAAAAGTATCCTGCTGTGTACTGTATACTGAGAATACAGGATGGCAGGAACCACGAATTGGTACCAACTGCAATCGCATATTTTATCAGCGTTAGTAGCATACGGTTAATGTTTGAAATGGCTCTGAGCACTATGAGACTTAACATTTGAGGTCATCAGTCCCCTAGAACTACTTAAACCTAACTAACCTAAGGACCTCACACACATCCATGCCCGAGGCAGGATTCGAACCTGCGACGTAGCAGTCGCGCGGTTCCAGACTGTAGCGCCTAGAACCGCTCGGCCACCTCGGCCGGCAGCATACGGTTAATAAAAATAATAATAATAACACAAATAATAATAAAATAATGGAGGAATGAAGAATGATATTGACAGTTTAGCCCTTTTCAAGCCTTGTTTGGTTCAAATGGCTCTAAGCACTATGGGACTTTAACATCTGAGGTCATCAGTCCCCTACACTTAGAACTACTTAAACCCAACTAACCTAAAGACATCACACACGTCTATGCCCGAGGCAGAATTCGAACCTGCGACCGTAGCGGCAGCGCAGTACCAGACTGAAGCGCCTAGAACCGCTCGGCCACAAAGGCCGGCTCCTTATTTGGTATTAGAAGAAGCGGCAGGGATAATGGAAGAGGAGATGGTTGAAATGAAAATGATAATGGCTGCTAGGACAGAAGAGATTTTCAACAGAGAACTCTGTAGACAAGGGGAGGTAAAGTGGTGGAGGAGGTGGGGTTGGCGAGACTGAGCTGCTGCAGAGTTAGCTGTTTTGACAGAAAGTGTGCGTTTAGCTGTCTTTTGAAGTTTGGAAGGATTTTAATTTTCTAATATTTTGATGAATAATATCGGGTTCCTTATACAGAAAATGATTTAGAGGAGGAGGGGGAGACGGAGTGACGGAGCATAAGCTCGGATTAGGGAAGGATGGGGAAAGAAATCGGCCTTGCCCTTTCAAAGGACCTATCCCGGCATTTGCCTGAAGCGATATAGGGAAATCACGGAAAACCTAAACGACGATGGCCGGACGCGGGTTTGAACCATCGCCGCCCCGAATGCGAGTCCAGTTGCTAACCAGTGCGCCACCTCACTCGATAACATGATGTTGTATAGTGGTACAGAGAGGATTTTACTATGTTGAGAATGTACATAGTAGCGTAAGAATGAAGATAAATAGGAAGGAGAGCAATGATTGAGTAGACGATACATGATAATCTCTCTGCTAATCGGCAACCAGCCATGATAATTATTCATAGGCAGGAGTCATATGGTGGAAATAACGTGCGGGTACCTCACAAATACATCGCTTACAAGCATTCAGCGCCAGTTCTTGCTGACATGAGCGGGCAAATGGAAGACATTGGGGAATAGGTTCTCCATGATGAAGGAACGGGAGTAGGCCTATTAGCCACTCTACAAGTTTCTATTTAAACTCGTCAGGAAATATATTTTTTTATATTTCTGTAGTGAATGAAGTGATACTGACACCTGTAGTTACGTTTTCAGTCCTGTCTTGCCCGGGATCTGGGTGTTTGTGTTGTCCTCATCATTTCATCCTTATCACCATCATTCCTGAAAGAGGCTAGATTGGACTGTGTAAAAATTGGACAGTGTACAAAATTGGGACATCGTACGGGCGCTGATGACAGTGCAGTTGAGCGCCCCACAAACCAAACATCATCATCATCACATCATAACCATCAATCCTGTCTACGTGGTGGTCCAGAATTATCCCTAGAGTCTTTGCAGAAGATGAAAAAGTTATTTCTGAGCTGTTTAGGATTAACAGTGGAAAAGGTTCTCTGAAATGAGGAGTAATAAGTATTTTGGAGCAACTGAGATTGCTTGCTTAGATGGTTTAAGTTTCAGACCTATGTTCTGCAACCTTTCTCATAAAGCAAAGAAGTGAGCATTTATGTTATACACTATGTGATGAAAAGTATCCGGACACCCCCAAAAACATACGTTTTTCATATTGGGTGCATTGTGCTGCCACCTACTGCCAGGTACTCCATATCAGCGACCTCAGTAGTCATTAGACATCGTGAAAGAGCAGAATGGGCCGTTCCGCGGAAGTCACGGACTTAGAAGGTGATCAGGTGATTGGGTGTCACTTGTGTCATACGTCTGTACGCGAGATTTCCATACCCCTAAACATCCCTAGGTCCAGTGCTTCCGATGTTACAGTGAAATGGAGCCGGCCGGAGTGGCCGAGCGGTTCTAGACGCTTCAGTCTGGAACCGCGCGACCGCTACGGTCGCAGGTTCGAATGCTGCCTCGGGCATGGATGTGTGTGATGTCCTTAGGTTGGGTTTAAATACTTCAAAGTTCTAGGGGACTCATGACCTCGGATGTTAAGTCCCATAGTGCTCAGAGCCATTTTTTAAGCATTCAATTCGCTGTAAGCTCAGAGAAATCTTTATATATTATGTTCTTTATATCATTTAAAAACAGCATTAACAACTGTATACCAATAAGACTGTGACAATGAGAAGTCTTCGCTATTCAGAAGCATCCGACCCACCTTTCATTTCAAGGCGATGGGTTACTCTGTAGTGTTAATGAAATGAAATAATGAAATCGATACCTCTCCTCAGCGCAGCACTCCGTGAAGAATGGGCTACCATTGCCCAAGAAACCTTCCAGCACCTGATTGAACGTATGGCTGATAGAGTGGAAGCTGTCATCAAGGCTAAGGGCTCTGAGCACTACGCGACTTAACTTCTGAGGTCATCAGTCGCCTAGAACTTAGAACTAATTAAACCTAACTAACCTAAGGACATCACACACAGCCATGCCCGAGGCAGGATTCGAACCTGCGACGTAGCGGTTGCTCGGCTCCAGACTGTAGCGCCTAGAACCGCACGGCCACTCGGGCCGGCATCATCAAGGCTATGGGTAGGCCAACACCATATTGAATTCCAACATTACTGATGGAGGGCGCCACGAACTTTAGTAATTTTCAGCCATGTGTCCGGATACTTCTGATGACAGTGTAGATCGTTGAGTGCAGATTTGTTGTGCTTGCTCTTAGGTATAACTGTAGGTCGTCAGCGTGTAAATGATATTTGGCATGGGAGATAATAGTCGACTCATCATTAAACATATAACGAGAAAAGTAACAGGTGCAATACAGGTCGCTGTGGGATGCCTGATACTACATACATCCATTGTGATCTTGGCTCCGATCATTACACGCTGCTGGCGGTATGTAACGTGTGAGTGGAACCATTGTACTTGAGTGGAAGAAAGCTTCAGAGTTCTGAGTTTAATAAATTTAGTCATAGACAAAAACATTCTGCCCTTTGAATGCTACAGCGTAAGACAAATTTATTCGGTCGCACTGTTGCTGTATGGCGGTGCGTTTATGGATCGTATTGTGCAGATGTCCTCGTCTGTGCCGCCGTGTATGTTCGTGAAAGACAGTTTCTAACCTTGTAAAAATAGCGGCCCAGACAATCGACAGTACAGTTTCGACTGCAAGGACTCCGGATTTGTAACCCAACCGGACGAAATTCCAAGGCTGCTTTATAAGCTGGACTCGCTTCTTGCCTAAACGTCGCGTAATGAGAGAGAAGCGACTTTTTCGCGCCATTCCTCGCGTAAGAGCAGATAGGGAAAGCGATATCGGCAGCGGCCAGCTGTTTTCGAGTAGCGGGAAGAGAGCGGGCAGCCGGAACAGGGGGCGGGCGGGCTACGGCTAACACGTAAGCAACGGCGCGCGACAAGAAAGGCAGTCACGCGACACAGGGCGGCGTTGACTAGCCAAGGCCGCGTCCGGGCCGCAGCTGTGCGCGGGTGCCAGCCAACTGCGTGTCGCCCGCTAGCCACGCCGCCGGCTGCGGCCGCAGCAGTCAGAGCGGGGAAATTCTGTCCCCGATCTACGACAGACGCTAAAGCTGTCGGCACACGGACCGTGCATCCGAACGTTGAGCGTGCCGAGTTTCAGACGTCATAGCGTGGAATAGCACGTTCGGGAGTCTTTCCGAACGTGCAGAGCAATATCTGGCATGTCAGATATTCTGAGCGTGCGTCTGAGCGTTGACCAATGAGATGGCACAACGCCACTTACGTCACACGCACGCCGTGTCCCTTCGGTACAGAGTTGTGAGGCGCCATATTGGCATTCATTTCAAGCCTATATGTATATATGAGTCGCTTAGATGCAAAACTGTCCATGTCCACTTTTTAAAAAAAATTGAGTTGGCAACTCTGGATTGTAGAGCATGACATTTTACACATGCTTGAAATGCTATTTATGCTCAAAGCTCTCCATGTCCTATGGAAAACAGCTCACGAAAAGTGTGGTTAAATTCAAAACTGTCCATGTCCATCAGTAAGTTGGGTGCAAAACTTGCCTTGTCCCTTTTGACAAATCGCATTGAAGGCTGGGGTCATGTGACTGTAATGCAAGATGGCTACCATAAGCATGTAAACATTGTACTTGTGTGGTCTCTTACAGTTGTTTATTCTGAAAGTTATACACATTCTCAGAATCCTATAAAAGTCCAAGGGGAGCCTAATTATAAAACTGAAATCAACCTACCAGTGTCCGTATGCAAACGTGGGAAACACTTAGGACACATAAACTCGGAGCTGCATTACGAACACGGTTGTTGCTATTAATGAAAAGAAACTGGAGGATGTTTCAAATCTCCTCGAGAAACACTATGGTGAGTCCTGGAGGGAACGTGAATCCCTGTCGTGGTACATGACATTACTGGGGTCCAGCGGGTCAGGGGCATCAGTTGAATCAGAATGCCTAGCAGGGGAAGATGAAGACACTGTTCCAGATATGATGTATTAAGTGGATTGCAGTTTGTCAGTTGTTACACCATGTACCTTCAGAAATATTAAAAGAAATTAAAACTGAATACACAGTTTTGTGTTCACCCCATATCCTCTCCTCATGTACAACTAGTCATGTTCAAAACTGTCCATGTCCATTTCAGTTGCATGCAAAAGTGGCCATCTGCAAAGTCAGATGCAAAACTGTCCAAGTCCATTTTTATTTCGCTTATATCTTATTATCTAGTTAAAATGAAGTCTTTCTGGCCATGAAAGAATGCAAGGAGTGATACAAGTAACATAAATAAAACGAAGCAGACTAAGAAAGATGAAAATTTACCTCTTAATATTGACAGCCTACAAGACGAATGTATCAGAACACTCTTTGCGGCCAGGATGGAAAGGAAACTGGTTGAATCATTTGAAGGAAGTACAGAGGAAATATATGACTACATAAAAGCTAATGTGAAAATCAGAGCACCAGAGGTGTTGGGTAAAAAAGATAGCAACCACAACCGGAGGTCCTCGTTAGATAAAAACGAAATGCGTTCCTTCAGTGGTTGAATGATAAATCAGAACAAACAAGATCAATATACAAGGAAAAGAAGAATGAAGTGATGAAAAACATAAGGATGGCAAAAAATGAAGCATGGGAAAGAACATGTGCCAAGGTGAATCGCAAATTAGAATTTGGGAGAGCAAAAGAAGCATGGTCAGTATGGAAAGGGCTTCGACAGGATACAAAAAGCAAAACTAATCTCCAACTGATAACACAAAAGGAATGGAAAGAGTATTTCCAAAAATTATTAAATGAGGACAGAGAAGAATATCCGAAGAAGGAACAGGGGAAGAAAAAGGACATGAAGATGATGAGATCCAGATTTTAGAAAGTGAAGTACTTCAGGCGTTGAGAACAGGAAAGAATGGTAAATCACTGGGACCAGGCAATATCAATCTGGAGTGTCTGAAATATGGTGGTGACAAAATTGTGAAACTGATAACACAGCTCTTCAACAAAATGATACATGGAGATTCAATACCCAACGAGATGAAGCTAGGCTACATTAATACAATATTTAAGAAAGGGGATCGCAAAATTTGTTCAATCTATCGAGGAATTTGTGTTACAAACACAGTAATGAGAATTTTTGCGAAAGTAATTAAAAACAAACTGGAAAAAAATTTTAGAACCCAAGAAGAACAATGTGGATTCACGGCTGGGAGATCATGTGTAGACCATATTTTCACATTACGACAGATTTTGGAGAAACATAGGGAAAAATAAAAAAATATAAGATTAATTTTCATAGATCTAGAAAAAGCGTATGATACTGTTCCAAGAAAATTACTTTGGAGAGCACTACATATGGCAAACATAAACCCTTCCTTGATTAAAATAATACAACAGATGTATAAAGATAATATCTGCCAAGTGAAAGTTGGTAATAAACTTTCACAGAAATTTAGAACAAGCAAGAGGCCTTTTACAGGGCTGTCCCATGTCACCATCATTATTTAAGTTCTATATAGATATTAGCCTTAGAACATGGTCTCGTAAATGTAATAGTATGGGATTAGAAATAAGAGATGGAGTTTACCTACATCATTTATTATTTGCTTATGATCAAGTAGTCGTACCACAAGATGGGGAGGATGCTAACTGTATGTGCAATCAACTAGCAGTAGCATACAAAACTTCGGGTTTCAAGATTAATTACCAAAAAACAGAACACTTGACTAATGATTCAGATGAGCTATACATTGAAGGAAAGCAAATCAAAAAGATAAACACGTTCTGTTATTTGGGATCCATTTTAGAAATCGATGGAAAATCAGAGTCAGAAATCAATAAAAGAAGTAGTAGCGTACGGAGGGTCATTGGGATGCTTCACTCAGTCTTATGGAGCAGGAATGTAATGAGCAGAAAAAAAAGTTAATATACAAATCCATATCAGAGAGTGTGGTTCTGTATGGAACGGAGACCTGGACAATTAACATGAAGCACATTAAAAAATTACAAGCTATAGATATGGACTTTTGGAGAAGATCGGCAAGAATCTCTAGGAAAGAAAAGATAAGGAACACCGAAGTAATAAGGAGAATGGAAATAAAAGAAAGAACATATGATGTAATGGATAGGAAGAAATTACAGTGGTACGGGCATGTACGACGAATGGAGAAAGCCAGAATACCAAAATTGATACTGGAGTGGGAACCGGAGGGGAGAAGAAGAGAACGACCTATGACCACCTGGTTCCAAAATGTACAGCACACAATGAGGAGAATGGGCGCAGAGGAAGAAGACACACAAGATCGAAACACCTGGAGGAATATTTTGAGAATATAGTTTAAGAACGTTTATTGTTTGTATTGTAATTTCCAAGTAAATTATTATGTTGGAGATAAGCCTCTGTAATGAGGAAAAGCTCAAAATAATAGTAATAATCTTACATGCATTGAGTTCCTGATTTTTTTTCAATAGCCCAAATGGTTTTGCACTAATCCATACTTATGTATACAACATACAGTGTAGGGCAGTGTGTATTTACCCAGTGAAAACAGTTTTTCCACTTTTTCTCAAAACCGTTTATCGAGGACATGGACAGTTTTGCATCTAGGCGACTCATATGCTGTTTCTGAGCACCAGCAAGTTGAGAACTACTGGAAAACCCGTTGTTAGGTGTGTGGTTCGTTCCAATAAAATAATGAGAAACATCATATTCGTTGCAAAAGAATTATTGTAACTTGCGTATTATGAGAGTAGGCTATTTGAAGGCAGCAACACACTGAAGATCCACCCAAAACGCATTGTTCTTGGTACAATTTGTTATAATTAAATTTCAATTAGTAACATAATTATCTACGATTAACGTTTTTAGCAAGGGCTAACGTAATATGATTTCCTATATTGTGGGTGTTGTTGGTTTAGTGTAATCAGTAGCCTCCTTGTTCCATTATGAGTTTTTGTTGGGGCGGTGTTTCGCGTCTTAACACTTCCAAATTTGTTTCCCTAACATTCGCGTTTTTATTAGGTTCTGATACTTTCTTGTTAGTTTAATATAATTATATGCAATAATATTTGATGTTATGTAAATATAAGTTGACCTTTTTTTGAGATGTGACTTTGTTTGATTGACTTAATCTACAGGACAGCTTGCGCTACTTGTATAAAGATATTTTGCTACTTTTTCTTTTACGCTTCGTTATTCACGTGTTGCAAAGATTCTGCTACTGGGTAGGAACAGTGATCAAGTAAGACTGACCTTGGGGTTTTACTAAAATGGGGCAATGATGACATAATGTTTATCTTATGCGAATAAGTATTCCAAATTTGTACCGCACTGTTTGTAATGGAACTTTTATAAGCCTGTGTCCTTATTGATTGGACATGTTACTTTCTTTTTTGTGGACGATGGAGGAAATGTGCGTTGTAATAGAGCTAACGTGGGAATTTTACGCGCTCCCGTTGAGTATACAGTGTGATTTACGAACTAGAAACATCCCTCAACTGCCGCTGGAATGCGTTGCGATCGCGTATACCACGTTGGGGCCCATGTACCGTATGTACAAGTCGCATCGTTCCTGAGCGTTCAGCATCACGTTGAGCTTGGCACGCTCAACGTTAACGTTCGACAGCACGGTCCGTGTACTGACGGCTTAAGCAGTGGGGCTATTCCTCCAAACGAGCGGTTGGCCGTGGTCTTCTTGTCCTCCGAACCGAACTGTTGTGTGTAACTGTTCCGCTCCTAGTGAGAATGCATCGGCGGCATTTTGACTGGAGGGTGGACATCATCTGTCTGAAACAATCAGTGTTGCCTAATCATCTACATCTACATCTACATGGATACTCTGCATATCACAGTTAAGTGCCTGGCAGAGGGTTCATCGAACAACCTTCACAATAATTCTCTATTATTCCACTCTCGAACATCTCGCGGAAAAAACGAACACCTATATCTTTCCGTGTGAGCTCTGATTTCCCTTATCTTATTATGACAATCGTTTCTCCCTATATGGGTCGGCGTCAACAAAATGATTTCGCATTCGGAGGAGAAAGTTAGTGACTGAAATTATGTGATAAGATTCCGCCGCAACGAAAAAACCTTTGTTTTAATGGTGTCCATTCAAAATCCTGTATCATGTCGGTTTCACTGTTTCCCCTATTTCGCGATAATACAAAACGTGCTGCTCTTCTTTGAACTTTCACGATGTACTCCATTAATGCTGTTGGGTAACGATCCCAGACCGGGCAGCAGTACTACAAAAGAGGACGGACAAGCGTAGTGTAGGCAGTCTCTTTAGTAGATCTGTTACATTTTCTAATTGTCTTGTCAATAAAACGCAGTCTTTGGTTAGCAATCCCCACAACACTTTCTATGTATTATTACCAATTTAATATGTTTGTAATTCCTAGGTCTTTACTTGAATTTACGGCCTTCACATTACACTGATTTATTGTGTAACCGAAGTTTAACGGATTCCTTTTAGCACTCATGTGGATGACCTCACACTTTTCATTCTTTAGGGTCAATTGCCAATTTTCGTACTATTCCTATATCTTTTCTAAATTGTTTTGCAGTTTGTTTTGATCTTCTGATGAGTTTACTAGACGATAAACGACAACATCATGTGCAAACAACCTCAGATTGTCTCCTAAATCGTTTATATAGATCAGGAACAAGAGAGGGTCTATAACACAACTTTGGGGAACGACAGAAATCAATTCTGTTTTACTCGAAGAATTTCAGTCGATCTATACGAACTATGAACTCTCTGAGAAGAAATCACGAATCCAGTCACATAACTGAGACGATATTCCATAAGCACGCAATTTTACTACAAGCTGCTTGTATGGTATAGTGTCAAAAGCCTTTTGGAAATCTGGAAATGCGGAATCAATTTGAAATGCCTTGTCAATAGCACTGAACACTTCGTTTGTGTAAAGAGCTAGTTGAGTTTAACAAGAACTATGTTTTCTAAATCCGTATTGACTGTGTGTCAATTCTCTTCGAGGTAATTCATAATGTTCGAACAACATATAGCCTATGTTTCAAAATCCTGCTGCATATCGACGTTAATGGGGAGAACGCTGGCTGAGCTGCAGCCCTACATGGTGAGACCATCAAAGGTGGCGTCATTCATCTAGGGGTATGATTCCTGCTTCGGGTGCAGGAGGTCCCGGGTTCAAATCCCGGACGAGCCCTTGCGTTTTGTACAACGGTGTGGTAACAAATCGCATGGCGGCGGCTGTTTCGCGCATTTCCAGGCCTCCAAGTCAGCGCTAAAATCCGACAACCAGTTCTGAAACCGTTTCATGTTTCATTTGAGCCATGTGCACCCTGCTGATGGAACGTTTGAAGTTGATTTAAATGGTCACAGTAGAGATCGTAGCAAGTGTCTTGCTGAGTGCGACGAAAACGGGTTTCCGCCCGCAATCGAACCGGGGACCTTCTGCGTGTTAGGCACGGCGCCTGGGCTCGGCGGCAGCTGCTGCTCTTTCCTTCCTTACGAGATACCGTCGATTCGCGCAGTCGTTATTGCAAAAGATGTCACCAAAGGCAATCGCTTCGTTATCGGCACGCTGCCTGGGCTCGGCGGCAGTACTTAAGTGGTTTGTCCTACTACCTTTGTTAAATATTAGTGTAACCTGTGTAACTCCCCAGCTTTTTTAGAGCTAACTTTGACTTCTTTTTAATACCATTTAGCTGGGAAATGAGTTGTTTAGAAAGGGTCCGAAAGTATGGGGTTTTCACAACTATTTGGCTTCTTTTCTAACCTTTCTTACAGCAGGAAAGCATTAAAATCCATGTTGATTAAAGGAAAATTGCGCGTTCCATATTCCATGAAAATGTATTATTTGACTGAATAAAAAAGTACAACAAAACAAACTAAAGCTGTGTTGGCGTGTGTTTTGGGTTTATCATCACACACATACACAGGACCAAGAGCCTTATCGCCTTACTGGAAACGCTGTTGCAGCACAGCTAACATCAGCGAACTATAGCAACTTTATCACAATGAAGGAAGCAGATCTAAAAAAAGCAAACTTTGATTTATGCATCAGAAGTCATACGTTTCACAGTTGTAGTAAACTATGTTGCAGCAACTGAATTGAGAAGAGGAACAGCGAATTTCTATTCAAGGCGGTAGTTCGCGAAGTGTATGAAATATGTAATATTACAGTGCAGATATTCTGAGGTATCCTGTAAGTATCTCCCAGAAACACTATTTATATTTTTATTGTGAAAAACAGAAAGTTATGCGAAAGAAACGGACATAAAAAGTTTATTTAAATTTATTTTTGCGTCAAAATATCGAGTTCTTACAAATGGGACAATGGATATTTCATAGAACTAAAACCTCAGATTGTTATACCCACATCCGAAGTAGTAATACATCAAGAAATTACTTCCCTGATGAGATGCACAAGGCGCGCCACTAAATTTTTATTCTTTTGCGCTTTCCTCTTCGTCTATTAAAGACATTAAAATGAAACATCGTACACGAACTTAAGATTAATGCAAAATCCTGTGGAAGCGTTATTTCCTGAAGTTGTTGTAAACCGAATTACATACCTGATATGAGTAAATCTGAGTAAATTATTTTTCAAGAACCTGAACCCAAAGTAAAAAAAAAAAGAATCAATCAAAGTAATATCAGAGTTAATTATATTTTAGCATGTCTGTGTATAAAATCTTATCCACCCGCTCTTCATACAGTTGGAGTTACCTAACAATATCTACCTTACTGGATTTTCGTATATGTCGCTCCAGCACTTAAATACCCTACACAGCAAAATTATGGCAAAAATAAAACATCACAATAATGCACCTTGTTTTAGTTCAGTTTTTCTGGCATTTTTGCAGACGCATTTAGCGTATTTCGTTTTGGAGAGTGGGCCGCACTGGAAGCAATCGGTGCTTGATTGCGTGCTACAGGTGTCTCCCATTTATCTTGACAGACCCATTAGGGTATTGTCCAGAAGCAAAATAAAAAATGTACAAAGCAAAAGTTGTTCAGCCACTATGGGGACATAAACGAGCATGATTGCTTTTCTTGAAACTTCGTTCGTTATGAAGATAGGAACAGCAAAATGTCTTAAATGGCACCCTATATTTTTTATTCACTTATCCACTTGCTCTGCTCAGGATCTATTCAAAACATATCGCAGTGTACCGTTGAGTAAACATGACGTTATTAAAAGCGTATCAGAAGAATGTCTTTGACTTTCTCGCATTAGCAAACAATGGAGGTAGCGGGATAATGTAACTCGTCTACGTGCTGGAGTTGAAAGTAAACGAATGGAAACAAAAGGAAAATGCGTCATTCAGGATGATATGTGATGAGTATAATGTACACTAGCGAAGAGAAGATCGGCCAGTGTTAATGTATACATCATCGCAGTTTTCATTGTCAAAAGTAACAGTATTTCCTATAATCGTAGTTTGTTCCGTTACTAAAAACTCATTTAGCGTTTTTAATTTGGCTACTCTACTTTAGAAACTGGTGGATTAAATTTACTTTCTCCGGTATCGTGTGCCAAAAGTTGGAGTAGGTTAAAAAGGTAAAATCAGATGCAGTTGCAGGAGCAAGCTTGCTGCAGCTCTAGTATCGATGTTTGCTTTGAATGGACCTTGCATATGTTCCTCAGTGCTCATAGTTGTTTCCACGTTTTCTGTCATGACTGACTGAATTGTAATGAGCACTCCAGCGGAGACCAAGCAATCGCTTCAAACGTGTTCCTATTTTTCCTACAAGTAATTCCCACCTACATGTAGAAGGCGAGAAGAATGAATGTAACTTCTCTACAGTTCCTAAAAAAGGTGACACTAGAGGGAACACATAAAACTGCATGAACTCCACAAAGAAAAAGTAATGATTAACGCAGGGGCTAAACATAGCTTTTGGACTGACTTCTCAAATTTTTCGTCGTGGTACTCCATATACACCTGAAATTCATGAGGGCAAAAATGTGAGCGCTGCACAACGCAATATCCAGACCATCTATTTCCAGCTGCTGCTGAACATCTTTTGACGTACCCTCTGCAGTCTTTACTGACATTAAGATATCTAACAAGGAAAACTCCCCAGCGCATCTCCTCAGATGTAGTGGTAAGATGGTCCAGTGGATAGCCCGCCAAAAACTGAACACAGATGAAGCATGAGAACAGGAAGAAGGTGTACTGAACTGTAAAAAAATAGCAAAATAGAAACAGTGAACGGTCCGAGAACAAGAACTACAATGAAGAGCAGCCTGACTTAACATGTGTGTCAAGCGGCTGAGCTGTGTTCAAAACTCCCATGTACCTACCATTTGTTTCTTTTTTCCCCACAACATTATAAACTGTCTGTCCGGTCACTGAAATGTCTTTCTGTAGTCTTGCCAGTTGTCATACTATACGCTGATTACACAGCTCTGCAAAAAATAAAAAAAATTAAATAAAAGTAAATAAATAAAAAATTTGTCAGCTGCCTGAGGTATTTTTACTGAATTATATGTTTTAGAATGCGCTGATTTCAGACGTGATGTCCATTTTTTTCTATCACATAAGGTTTTTTTGCAAATTCAAACACCAAAAATTGGTAAAAGCGCTCGTTTCTTCAAAATTAACAAACATCATATATTTTTTTACAACCAATGAAACATTATTTTGAGACAAATAGTAACAATATTATACTTATTCATGTTTTTTATGAAATCTTTTCTTCTTTTCCTTGATACTTTGCCGAGTCCTTTTCCGATTTCCATCTTTAGTTTCCTGCTTAAGCATCCAACGGTAGTCAGCAGGCATAGTGACATCCCATCTTCCTTAGTACCGTCTCTCGATATCACGGACATCCTGGTGGAACCGCTCCCCCTGTTCTTCTCACTGTAAGCTCCCAGGTTTACAGGAAAACTGTCTATGTGTGAGCGTAAAAAATGGACCTTCAAGCTCATCTTGTAGCCTTGAGCTTCGTATGCAGCTAGCATCCATTGAACAATGCTTTTGTAGTCAGGATCCTTAGTATTTCGCAAAAACTTTCGCACTACATCCTTGAACGATACTCAAGCTTCTTTTTCCATTTCATTCATACTATCCACAAAGAGGGTGTCGGTTAAAAGTTTTCTTATGTCGGGGCCAGTGAAAACTCCATCTTTCAACTTTGCTTCTGACTGCTTCGAGAATTTTGTAGATAGATATTTAAAAGTCCCCATCCTTTTGCAGCGGGTTTACAAATTGTTTCATCAACCCCAATTTGATATGGAGAGGGGGCAAAAAAACCTTTTTTGGTGGTACCAAAGTAGTATTGATAAAATTTTTCTCTCCAGGTTTTAAAGTTTCTCGGGGTGGCCAATCACTTTTAGTCCAGTGCTGTTCTCTGGCTCTACTATCCCACAAGCATAAGAACCATGGGTATTTAATACAGCCAGCCTGCTGACCCAAAAGCATCGTGAGTGTTTTGAAGTCCCCACAAACCATCCATTGATGGTCCTGATATCTGATTTTTTCCAGGATAATGGCCAAATCGTTATAGTTTTCGCCCATATGCACAGAATGTCCGATCGGAAGCGATGCAAATTTATTTCCATTGTGCAATAATACTACTTTAAGACTAGTTTTGGATGAATCAATGAATAGGCGCCATTCAGATGAGTCATACTGCATATCAAAGCAATGCACGAGTCCTTCCACATCATTGCAAAAAACTAAATTTCCTTCTTTTGAGAAAAACTGGGTAAATTCCTTTTCTCGGTGTCTGTACCATGAAAATGAGGTGTCAGATGAAGAAAGGTTTATATTTTTTAATCTAGAACCTAACAGTTCGGCTGCATCTTTTGAAAGACCTAAATTTCTTACTAGATGATTGAGCTCACTTTGAGAAAATAGTTGAGGTCTTTCATCTTCGTCTGAAGAAAATTCTGAGCTTGATTCACCCTGAGGATGCAATGTAACTTCGTCCTCCAACTCACTCGGGTATTCATCCAAAGTGGAAGGCGACTGTGGGATAGGTATTTCAGAGCTATGGGGCACTGGACGTATAGATGAGTCAAGGTTAGAATAACTTATGCTTCTTTGTTTTTTGAATTGAATCCCTTTACGTCAACTGAACAGAAGTAGCAATCAGTGGTATGGTTTTTTGCTCACACCATATCATAGGAATCCCAAACCGAAATGCATTTTTCTTACCCTTAAACCACAAACAAAGATCTTCTTCACATCTTCTACACACCTTATGCGGGGCCCATGGTTTATCTTGATCGCCAAGTTTTAATTTAAAGTAAGCAAAATAAGCTTTCCTCACAAAATCACTTACGTTTCTCTGTTGTCTGTTAATAGTGTATTCACCATAGATACAACAAAAATTGTTTGAAGAAATAACACAACCTCTTGTAGCCATGACTAGACACAAACAACAGCACTGTTCACTTGAATAGCAATATGTCTACTGAGAGTTTCTCTTCATTTCATGCGAGGCACAAATCGTCGTTTGAATTGTCTCAACACGATAAAACTGAACAGTAAGATTGTTTGCATCTGCTTATGGCGCCCAGGAGTTCACGGTAAAACCTGCAAGTGGTATCAAAGAATAGTTAACATTGTAAATTTTTAAATTTAAGTTTATTTTATCAATTATAATTGATATAATTTTTAATAATTATTAAATTTAAAAACATATAGGTTTATTACTAATGAACATAAATACTGCAATATACATAAAAACGTATCTGATAGAATTTTTTGAATATTTTTCCTGGTTTTGGGAGGTCAGAATCTATAAGAAATGTTAAAAAAATCCTATGCAGTTTTTTAGTTGCGGACCTGTGTTATAGAATATGAGTCGTGTGGTAAGAGTGTTACCGTCGCAAGTAAATGTGATGAATGGAGAGCAGGCGAGATGCCATAAAGACGTCTCACAGAAATGAAAATAACAAATAAGTGGGTGTGGACTATGTTACAACAAAGGAATCCAAGAGTCAAGACTTCCAAACGGAAAGCGCCTTCATAAACGTTAATAACATATGTTTTGCAGAGCACAGAGAAACTGTGTGATTGTGAAACTGTTGCGTTCATTTGTTATAGTTTATGTGACAAACTATTACGTTTTGATAGTTTCCTTTGAAGTGATCACATTCACTTTCATACGAACACCCATATCGGGCAAGTAGGAATATCTCACTCACTTATGAGTCGTACAAATTAAGTGCGTCAAGGGATTCTTGTCAATATGACACATATAGTGTCACTACTGCCGTATATGACGCACCAGACGTATTTCCGGTGGACGATTCGGTTGACTTGTCACCTTGTCATAAAACATTTGCGGTTCCCATTCGAAAGCCACTTCCTTTCGGCTGCTGATAGAGTCGTGCGGAGATGGTGGTGGTGGTGGTTAGTGTTTAACGTCCCGTCGACAACGAGGTCATTAGAGACGGAGCGCAAGCTCGGGTTAGGGAAGGATTGGGAAGGAAATCGGCCGTGCCTTTTCAAAGGAACCATCTCGGCATTCGCCTGAAACGATTTAGGGAAATCACGGAAAACCTAAATCAGGATGGCCGGAGACGGGATTGAACCTTCGTCCTCCCGAATGTGAGTCCAGTGTGCTAACCACTGCGCCACCTCGCTCGGTTCGTGCGGAGGTCCCTACCTTACACCTCGCTGTTGCATACGGTCGTTACACCGTGACACAGACAAAAATTTGAATAGAGCGAACAGCAAGGGAAAAAAATTTACATGTGGGAGGCTTGACCACTTCTTTTAGTCTCCTTTTTTTTCGTAATTGATCGTTGTATTTGTTCGCGGCGGACGTCCTATGACACTTGTTGAAGTCCATCGCGTTGATACATTAAGTCAGTTTTTTTTATTACAGAGGGCAGCTAACCCACTAACCGAACACGATGTGTTGCTGTTTCATTCAGCGACCCCCTTATACTGCACGTGGACCGTTCACTCTTTCTATTTTACATTTTTTTCATAATCCAGTTTCTTCCTGTTTTCATGCTTGATGTGTGTTCAGCTATTGCACTTGGTGTTGTTGAACCATTCACTCTTTCTATTTTACTTTTTTTCACAATCCAGTTTCTTCCTGTTTTCACGCTTGATGTGTGTTCAGCTATTGTCGGGCGATATGGTGTTTCTCTTGTAACAAGGATTCTTGGGTTTCCGCAATGTTGTCTTCTATATGGACATTTCTAATTATTTGGCTCATTTGGTCAATCCTGTTTTATCGGCAGTGCTTAGCCTTTTTTATATCAGAAATAATTTTTGCTTACCACGTTCGTCTAAAATACAAATAAGTAGATAAGCTCTTTGACGCACCAGCGAACTCTTCAAGTTTTAAACAATGCTCTTTCAATAGTGGATTATATTTCGTCATCAGTTGCACCAGTTCTAAGAAATTTGTTTTCCGATGAATCGTCTTCTCGATGACTGCCGAAAGCAATGTTTTTCTGGGCTAAAAGTAGTGTAATATCTATAAGACGAGTGTGTTATTGACACATACAGTTTGTTTGATACCATCTTGTCACTTAAATTGCTAAAAGTCAATTGAAAATGGCAGAAAATTATGCGTGCAGTGCACTTCTTTCGAATGCTTGACCTTCTCAGGTAAAGTCATTGTAGAACTATCGCCTCTTTCACATAACAGCATTGTCGGAGCTGTATGATCTTTGTCTTAAAAGTAGCTTCCTTGTACATAAATAAATAACTGTGGCGCACTATAATATAACGCTTTTTCTGCATTAGGCATGTTCCACTATATACAAAAAATAATCATATAAAATTGTATTCAGTGCTTCAGAACTGAAATATTTGTATGGTTTTGCCAGATTTTGATATATGTACAGCAATCTCTCGGTGATGTCAGGCAAGACACTAACACATTCTTTGCTCATACCGATGCTGTAATCAGCCAAGTGCTCGGCTAGTGCACATAGAACCTAATGTGCTGCCAAAAAAGGTATGTGACGTTCTGTGAGAGTGTAGTGTGAGGCAGTTGCATCACTCTTACAACCTGCCACGTGAGTAAGAAGACATTCAAAGTACGAATATGTTTCAAAAGGTACTCGCTCCTTGTGGAGAAAATTCTTAACTTTCAAGAATTTATTATTCTCAGTAGGCATCTCTAAATGTACATGGTCCTTGACAGAGCTATCCAGCAGGTACTGTGTTAATCGCTCACTTGTAGTGAGTTCAGGCACTTAGGACAAAAATTTCTTGTACCCTTATTTCTCGACATTGAGAGGAGAGAAGGCGTGACATGCATCTGATCCAGCAATAGTGCTGTTTCTCGCCCTCAGAAATTAACAACAAAACTGCATGTTTCTGACATCAGCCACTGAGTTTAGAAAAATAAAGAATTCCAACGACTTTGCATGTAACAACACAATCATCTGTCTTGCATTCCTTCTGGCCATATACTCTCCTGTCTCTTGCTGTTTCCAGTACGACACCTGAAGAGCCCGAAATCGATCGTGTGATAATAAAAGAACTTTACAACTGAAGCGATATTTTCAACCTCTGATATAATACTCAGTTGCGGATGTTCCTCCAACAGGATTGTTTGTATACTTGAATAGATATTTTGGTATTCTGCCTCTCAAATGTACTGATTTCCTGAAGGTTCATTGGGAATTTAATACCATCATGTTTATAACATCCACTAATTCCAATGATAGTTACAAGCCAGAAGCGACCACAGTAAGCAGTGCTTGTGGTATTATCAATGGCTGTACCATGACCGTCATGCGGCCAAAGGGCACACATCACGCAGTCCACATGGCCACAGTGCAGGCGTGACCCCTACACAGAGATGCATCTGCAGTATCATAACAGCACTGTCCGACGTAGCCTCACTAAATAGTTACATTTTGATGCTGCTCCAACCATGCTGCGCCATGCCACCCCAAACTCACAAATGGCAGGCATATTCAAACACCACCAGGGCTTTATAAGTGCACATTGAAACACACTCCTGAGTCTCATCCTGGACTACACTACTCAGCTACACCGTTCTACAAGTTTGACACTGCCGCTGTATCAACACCTTGCAGCTTACAACATTTCGGGTCATTTTCAATGATCATATTTTTTTTTCTCTGGCTGGCATAGATATCTTGTCCATTTGCATCAAGATTTTTTTCCTTTAGAGGTCTGCATCAGTTCATTTCCGAGAGTTCATTATAGCTGTCAATAACTACTTCAACTCCCAAATCTCCCAGATGTTGATCACTACTGCACGGTATAAGTTCCTCAAACAAAACGCCAACTCACCTGGTCCTATAGGCAGTGTCCTATGGAGTTACGGGGCATGATCCACACCTGCAAATTCGTATGTCCCTGCAGCAACTCATCACAGACCCCACATTGCTGACTGCTATAGTTCAAAATGTTACTGATTCTAGACTTTGGTAGGAAGTCCTAAACTCTCGAACCTCATGCTTGAGACTCATTTGTGTTATCGAGGCGCAGGAATTGTTTGACACTGAAGAGCTGGAAATGTCACTTGTGGTGGACACTAGACGCACATTGGTCTTCTCCACATGGGGTCTCTGGTCCTACTGGGCACTATAAACAACCTGCCGTAGCGTAATAGCAGAAAATTGCTATCCTGCCCCCAATGCTACATCTCTCATGATAGAGACACTTGCTGTTTCTGCTGAACCAAATGTTTGTTTTGCGACAAGGCTAGTCGCATTCCAAACGTTTGCTCAAGGAAATTATGGGTCCCATCTGTTGACTCGGCCACCCATGGTTCTGAAGCAATGGACACTCACCAGGTCAATGATGATGATGCGGCATTCTTAAACCATTTGGTTTCTGAAGAGTCTTTACAGGTGCAAACCTGGTACAGCGTTTCCGCTGTGCATGAATCAACTCGCTGGGCTGTCAGTCGCTCCCAGCATCCGTCTGTGCTTGTACGCAACCCAAAGATACCTCTCATAACATTGTGTATTCAGAATCAGGATCTCCATTTCAAGTTGGATACTGGGGTTCTGTTACACTGATCTATAGTGCTTTTTCGAAAACCTCTGCTCCACAATGCTTGAGGCTCCACCAAAGGCCCTCACCACATACAATAGGGATCACATCGCTGTCATTGGAAAATGTCTTCTACAGATGCATTAGAGATTCAGCATCAAGACAGTTCCAGTCACTCTGCTTCACTCTTCCAACAGTCCTAAAATTTTTGGCCTCAACACCTTTGACATCTTCAGCCTCCAAATCTCGCATAATGTGGCAACGAACTATTCCCATATCCATAACAACAGCGACATGAAGCTCTGTGACAAATATCATCAGCTTTTTGAGGACTCTTTTTGACGACTCCCTCAGTAAGGCAGAAGAATTTTCCACCTAGAGTATCATGAAAAATACTACACAATTGTGATTCATCAAAGCACGAGATGTCACCCATGTCATCTGCGAGGACGTTGCAGCAGAGTTCAGATGGATGCAGGACCTGCAGGTTATCACACTCATCTCTGTCAGTCAGTAGGCGCCAACCCACGTCATAGTCAGAAAGTCCAACAGAAATCTCTGCCTTTGTGCAGATTTTAAGTCCATTGTCAAAGCACAGTCCGTTGTCGATCCACCTGGACAGGTAATGGCTAAATTACAAGGTGGCCTGTTCTTCTCAAAGACAGATCTGAAGGATACCTCTCTGCAACTTACATTGGATTACGTAACAAAAGCCTTCCTCTTCATTAACATTCATATCAGGCTGTTCCAATACAAGCGTTTATCCTTTGGCAGCGCTTCTGCTCCAACTATCTTCCAACACTTTTTACAGAAAATGTCATCGGAAGTTCCTTCCTGCTCCTTATCTGGACGACGTTGTCGTCTCTGGCAGGACTCCACAGCAGCTCCTCTGGAACCTGGAATGCCTCTTCCAAACACTCACCAATGATGGACTCCAATGCAAGTGGAAGAAATTAGAATTTTTCTCTATTAAAATCGAATACCTCAGTCACATCATCGACTCCCACAGAGTTCGCCCTCCCATCAAACACTCGGAGGCTATTTGTAAGCTCCCTTCCTCAATGAATTTCGCTGAGGTCTAGGCTTTTCTTGGCAAGATCTCATATTATCTTTGATTTATACCTAAGTATGTGCAGGTCGTTGACCCTTATATGCTCTCGTATGGAAAATTGTTCCTTTCGTCTCATCATATTAGCACGAAACGGCTTTCCAGACAGTAAAGAATGTCTTGCTTAGCGACAGATGTCTAGTCTAAGTCTACTTCAATCCTGCAGTGGATGCCTGCTCATATGGCACTGGGGGAGCTGCCCCACAGGATCCGCGCCAAGGACCTCCCAATTGTTTTCGCGCCATTCCATAAAAAAGTTCAAGTGAATTTCAGTCAACTTGAGAAAAGTTAGCCTTGACAATCGTCTTCTATGGCCTTTTCAAATTTTATCAGTATCTTCACAGATTGTAATTTTTTATGTTAATGGACCACAAGCCTCTCATCAGTTTATTCCACTCAGCCAAACGTGTGCTCATCCAGGCAGCACAAAAACTCCAACTTTGGGCTCTTGCCCTGGCCAATTATATTTATGAAATTATTATGGTATGTCAGATCAGATACAAAATTTGATTTTTCTGAGCAAGCTTGCTTTCACATTGACCACACTGATGAAGACACGATGGTTACCTTTATGACTAACCATCATCAGATCGCCATAGATACGAGGCAAGATGGTACCCTCTGGCTCCCTCACCAGTTTATTGGAGGGAGGCTGGCCAGTGGATAGGAAGGTTCTTCCCCATGTGACTCTTCAGCTTTGGTTTCCCAGTGGGACGTCTTTTCAGTCCAGAATGGAGTTGTGGCCTTACACACACCAAACGAACACACCTAACTGCTGATCGCTGCACCTTTGTGCCAGCAGGTGTCGTAATTACTTTGTAAAGAACATTGATGCGTCGTATGTAGAAAGCAGTTCACCAGGTGGCACTGCACATGGCTGAGCATGGACAAGGACATTGACGACATGACCGCACATTGTAAAGGATACCCATAGAACCTGCCTGTCCCTTATCAACAGATTATTGACTGGCCCTGACAAGATGTCCACTGGCAGCCATTTCATATTGATATTGTAGGGCCTTTTTTTGGGGTGCAAATGGCTCTAAGCACTATAGGACTTAACATCTGAGGTTATCAGTCCCCTAGACTTAGAACTACTTAAACCTAACTAACCCAAGGACATCGCACACATCAATGCCCGAGACAGGATTCGAACCTGCGACTGTAGCAGCAGCTAGGTTCCAGACTGAAGGGCCTAGAACCGCACAGCCACAGTGGCCGGCCATTTTTTGGGGTACACGATGTCATATTGTAGTGGATACTTTTCCACATTTCCTTTTGTGGTACCTCTGAATTCTGAAGCATCAGCCAGGACAACTCAAGCTTTAACAATTATATTTTAGCAAGAAGGATTACCAGTCACCATTGTGTCAGATAATGGTCCACAGTTACCTTCGATAGAAATCATGGCCGGCCGCGGTGGTCTAGCGGTTCTGGCGCTGCAGTCCGGAACCGCGGGGCTGCTACGGTCGCAGGTTCGAATCCTGCCTCGGGCATGGGTGTGTGTGATGTCCTTAGGTTAGTTAGGTTTACCTAGTTCTAAGTTCTAGGGGACTTATGACCTAAGATGTTGAGTCCCATAGTGCTCAGAGCCATTTGAACCATTTGATAGAAATCATGTCTTTCTGTAAGGCCAATGGGATCATACACATTAGATCGGCAACTCTCTCACCACAATCTAACAGCAAACAACAACCTATGTTATTCTTGACAGGTTGGGTCACCATCAACACAGACACTACAATAAACTGCACTCTTGACTATTCCCAGTCCTACTGCAGAACTTTCTGTTCCAGAGCATATTTGGATAGGCTTCTCCGTCAGCAGTTATCCATGGTGGGTCTCATACCAGCAACCCAGCATTACCAACAGCTTTTCCTGCACCACAGCTGCTGCTGCCAGACACATTGGAACCTGGGTCAATTCATCCATGGGCGCTGTACGATCTGCCACTGCACCCCCAACCTCCACAGCCCCTGGCACTGCACCTTTTGTTCTTAAAGTCCCCAGCACTGTAATGAACGCTGCATCTCCTGCCACCCCAGCCATGGCTATTGTCCTCTTTGCCATCATCTACTGACACACCCATGGAAGTGGACTCACTTACGACGATGGTTTGATAAGTGTGGTAAATTTCCATGAAAGAATGGAAAATTTTGTTGTGCTTTCATATTTAGTAAGCTTGATTATTTCAAGCATTGTAGAGAGAATTTCAACAACATACAATTAATTAGATAGCTAACTGAATTGGTAAGTGTGTCAACTGCGATTGAAAATGGAGAAAACCGAGTGTCATGCTGCTATTAAACATTTTCATTTGAAAGGATGAGCTACTGCACAAATAAAAATGCAATTGTATGAAGTTCATGAGGACTCTGCACCATCATTGAAGATGATTAACTTTCGGATTAATGAATTTAAATACAGACGGACAAGAACCAAAGATGAAGCTTGCTCAAGCTGTCCATTTGCGGTCACCACAAAGGAAACCATTCACAAGATCCATGATATGGTAATGCAAGACTGCCAAAAAAATTCTTGAGGTCTTTGAGAGTGTCGGCTTCTCAAACGAGTGAATGTATAATATCCTGCATGGAGAATTGCCTATGAAGAATTCGTGTGCAAAGTGGGTGCTGCAATTGCTCACGGTCGACCAAAAGAGTGCAAAGTGGGTGCACCAATTGCTCACAGTCGACCAAGAGTGCATCCGGCATAATATTTCAACACCATGCCTGGCGATGTTTAATCGCAATTCTCAAGACTTTCTGCGCGAATTTTTGACTGTTGATGAAACCTAGAGCCATCGTTGCACATCAGAGTCAAAACAGCGGACGAAGGTTGGTGAAACTGCACTGAAGAAGGCGCAGATCATTTTGTCAGCTGGTAATGTGATTGCCACTATCTTTTGAGATTCCCAAAGAATAATCCCAATAGCTCACTTGGAAAAAGGCAGAACCATAACTAGACCCTATTACCCTTTATTGTTGGACCCTTTGAAACTTGTGTTGGCAGAAAAAATACGAAGGTTGACATACAAAAAAGTACTATTTCACCAGGCTAATGCCCAGTCCATACAGGAACGATAACAACGGCAAAAGTGGGGCTTTGAACTGATTCCTCATCAATCCTATTTACAAGACTTAGCCTCGAGCACATCTTCATGTTCCCTAACTTGGAACTTTGGCTTGCTGGAAGAAGTTTTCATCAAATGAGGAAATGACTGTTGCAACCAACGAGTATTTTGCAGAGATTCACAGAACCTATTTTTCCAAGGGGATGAAAAGGCTGGAGGGTCACTGGACCAAATGTATATCCCTATAAGTATGTTATGTCAAGAAGTATGGTGTACTGTTTACGAAACAGACATTTTTCTCGCTTTTTTATCAGACCTATCAAGCCATCCTTGTAAGCCACCAGAACAAGCTAGAGCTGCATTTTGCCTCCAGTTTATCTTTGGGTTTTCCAGACGCTCCTTCAGCGAATGCTGGAAAGTGGATCATGCTGGAATGTTGGTCAGCCATGTCGGGACCCACCTTCTGGCCTGACCTCATCAACATGCCTCAGACTCAGGCCACCCCATTGCCGCCATGGCCCCTCACACTAGACTGCAATGGTGAGACCTTTTTGGGGAGGGGGAAAGGGGAACAGTGTGGTATCATCAGTGTCTATACCATGGCACCTGCCATCACACAGCCACATATCAAACATCACACTGTCCATGGCAAGTGGTTTCTGGCTCTCGTGCAGTGCCGCACAGCCAGACAATGCAGCTGAGGCCCCTGCACATAGCTGCCTCTGCAGTATCATAGAGACACCAGCCAGCATACCTTCACAAAGTAACTCATGCTGACGCCGCTCCAGTCATGCTGTGCCACAACACGGCAGATTCACTGATGGTGGTCATATTCATACACTGCAAGGACTTTATAAGCAAATGTGGCACCACACTCCAGAGTCTCATCCAGAAGTATGCTATAACTGTTACCTCAGCACCTCATCACTCAGATTGCCTTTACCTGGATTGCAACTCTGCATGGAAATGGTACCAATCTGACCAGTGTATTTATCCACAGACTTTGCTAATCACTGTTCCAGAGGCAGTGCTAGCTCATTTATTAAAGTTATGTATATTTTTGTTTCTTTTCTATTCACAGACGCAACAATATTTATCATTTTTCTTTGAAATTAGTAACAGCACTTTTATCAGCTATATTCTTTGGAAGGAGGATGTAGGACGACCATCCATGTACTGGAGCATACACATGTGTTGAATGTCCAAACACAGAACTCTAAAGAGGGCTATTCTCAATTCTCTTTGTTCGAATTCAGAGAGTCAGGTCTGCATTGACTTGGGGTACATTCATCTTCCAGTCAACAAATGATGTGTCCCACAATTCTGTCATTACGAATAAAGACGATCCTTGAAACACCCTCCTTAGATGGGGAGTGAACTACAGTGCATCATAGTGCTGCACTTAATGTTAAGATACTGTTGATCCTTTAGTATCTTGGAGAGCTAACTTTCCAGAGAGGGTAAGTACTCATTCATGAAAAGTATTAGATCTTGATACATGGCCAAATAACAGATGCGGGTGAGCAAGATCCTGTGTCCAATTGAACCTTGAATAACCGAAAATGGTAATACTGTGTAGCATACCTGAACATACTTGTCTTCACTTTCAAAATGGGTGGAGAGGGTACTGCTGGCTGATAGTTAATCACCACTAATACTATAAACACCATATCCAGATGATCCTAGTGTCAGTGATGATGGTGCTGCTGAACAGGCTGACTGACCCTGATGGTGGTAGTGGTGATGGTGACATTGATGGTGCTGCTGCTGCCCACAACAGACCAGCTGCCAACAATGCACTGCTGGCCACAGAGGATGGAGTGTGGGGTGTGTCTCAGCCACCATTGGTGCAGGCTTCGGCACTGCAGGCTGTGAATTTCCATGCACATGTGTCAACACTGCTGCTCACGAAGGCCCTGTTGCAGATGACAGGAGTGGCAGCTCCAGTTATTAAGAATTTCTGAAAAAACAGCACAACAGTCTATAAGTATCAGATAATTTACACACACACACACACACACACACACACACACACACACACACTCAAGTAAAAGAGATAGTTAAAAACTCAGTGTGATCATCATCAAAGTCTGAGAGTTGGCTCACAGTGATCCACTGACCTATAACGAATCACATGCCTTGTTGCACCTGGCTCACTACAGCAAACAAAACAAGAACAACTTTTTGTTAAGTATACATGAAAACAGCAGCACTCGACATGTGCGCGCACACACACACACACACACACACACACACACACACACACACACTATATGATCAAAAGTATCCTGACACATGGCTGAAAATTATTTACAAGTCTGTGGCACCCTCCATCGGTAATGCTGGAATTCAATACGATGTTGGCCCACCCTTAGCCTTGATGACAGCCTACACTCTCGCAGGCATACGTTCAACCAGGTGCTGGAAGGTTTTTTGGGGAGTGGCAGCCCATTCATCACGGAGTGCTGCACTGAGAAGAGGTATCGGTATCGGTCGGTGAGGCCTGGCACGAAGTCGGCGTTCCAAAATATTCCAAAGATGTTCTGTAGGATTAAGGTCAGGACTCTGTGCAGGCCAGTCCGTTACAGAGATGTTGTTGTCGTGCGACCACTCCACCACAGGCCATGCATTATGAACAGGTGCTCGATCGTGCTGAAAGATGCAATCGCCATCCCCGAATTCCTCTTCAACAGGGGAAGCAAGAAGGTGCTTAAAACATCAACGTAAGGCGATACTGTGATAGTACCACGTAAAACAACAAGGGGTGCAAGCCCCTCCATGAGAAACACGACCACATCATAGCACAACATAGCCTCCGAATTTTACTGTTGGCACTACACATGCTGGTAGATGACGTTCACCGGGCATTCGCCATACCCACACCATGCCATCGGATCCCCGCATTGTGTGCCGTGATTCGTCACTCCATACAACATTTTTCCAGTGTTCAATCGTCCAATGTTTGCGCTCCTTACACCAAACGAGGCGTCGTTTGGCATTTACCGGCGTGTTGTGTGGCCTATGAGCAGCCGCTCGACCAT
This sequence comes from Schistocerca americana, assembly GCF_021461395.2. Classification (NCBI taxonomy): domain Eukaryota; kingdom Metazoa; phylum Arthropoda; class Insecta; order Orthoptera; family Acrididae; genus Schistocerca; species Schistocerca americana. Next base: position 119,162,946 of record NC_060119.1, read on the forward strand.
GAAATCCAAATTTTCTCACCTCCCACCTAACTATCATAGCACTTGCAGTGGATCCTGATGCAGCTTGGAATTCCTTTGTGATGGTCTGGATAGATGTCTGCCTATTACACATTACGACCCTCTTCAACCGCTGGTAGTCTCTGTCAGTCCACAGACGAGGTCGGCCTGTATGCTTTTGTGCTGTACGTGTCCCGTCACGTTTCCACTTCACTATCACATCGGAAACAGTAGACCTAGCGATGTTTAGGAGTGTGGAAATCTTGCGTACAGACGTATGACACAAGTGACACCCAATCGCCCGAGCAGATTCAAAGTCCTTGAGTTCTGAGGAGCGCCTCATTCTGCTCTTTCACGATGTCTAATGACTACTGAGGCCGCTGATATAGAGTACCTGGCAATAGGTGGCAGCACAATGCACCTACTATGAAAAACGTATGTTTTTGGGGGTGCCCGGATACTTTTGACCACATAATATATATTCAAAAGTAATTGTACACACTTCGTGAGTGCAATTTACAATCGAAATAAGAGTACAATGTTAAATAAAGTTTTGTCTGAAACTGATTTATTATGCAGTAGAAAAGAGATTACAAGGGTAACAGAAAATTGCCGGCCGGAGTGGCCGAGCGGTTCTAGGTGCTACAGTCTGGAAACGCGCGACCGCTACGGCCGCAGGTTCGAATGCTGCCTCGGGCATGGATGTGTGTGATGTCCTTAGATTAGTTAGGTTTAAGTAGTTCTAAGTTCTAGGGGACTGATGACCTCAGAAGTTAAGTCCCAAAGTGCTCAGAGCCATTTTAACCTTTTTTTTTTTTTTTGTAACAGAAAATTAATTCTTTTCAGAGAGTAACGGTATGAAAGAACCCAACATTCCACACACGTATGTACTGTACGTTTAGCCCAGGATGTGTTCAAAATGATGTTAGTATAAACGAAGACAGAGACGTGCTCGACTTTTCTCAACTCTCAGAATGTTGCACGTTCCGTTCATTTTATTCTGGAACGTTGCACACTAATTGTCAGTTCACTGATGTTGTTGCGCTACGTTCTCAATTGCAACAGCATGCAAGAGCTCTTTGATATGGCCACGAAGGCTTAAAGCTAGGGCTTAAAATCCGTAGATCTGATGGCCCAAGCAACTGATTCTGCAGACCTGTCGACTTATCAGGATAAGCAACTCTGAGATACTCTCTTGCCACCTGACTGAAATGAGCAAGAACTCCATTGACAAAGCAACACCAGTCGATATGCAGATGAACACGACAGGTCAAAAGCCTATACTGGCCCAGAATGTAAAGCTTATCAAAAATGACGTTATACATCATAACTCGTAAATAAAACAGTTCCAGAAAAAACAGTCTGCTCTCATATTGATCTGCACATCACACCCACGAGGTGCGTACAGTTACTTTTGAGTCACCCTGCATACAGACGGAAAGAGGGCTATATTTCTTACATAGTTAGAAGTCTAGTTTATTGTGGCCAGTATCACAGTCCATGAGTTAATATCTAATTGTCAGCCCTCTGATGTTGGCGATGCCGAAAATGATGCGAGTGCCTGAAAATTGATCGACTCTGAAATAGTGAGAATGAACCTGAATGACATTAACACGGAGATGTATATACAACACTTATCATAAGAAATTGTAGCCAGCAGCTCAATGCATGGGCTGATGTTTGTACACCAACCTTCTGATACTGTCAAAGCTGTGAATGGTCTTTGTGGTACAACATCATAATTGGTTGTTTCTGAAACAGCAAGAATGATACTGGTAAGTAAAATGTGAAAAAATATAGGCGCTCATTCACGTATAGAGGTACGTTCATACCAACATCACCACCGGGATCCTGGGATGGAGTGATTAAATCAGTCACATCATTATCATCAGGGTCCTGAGATGGTGTACTCATAGGGGTTGCCCATAGAGTATAGTCATTCATCAATCGTAAAAACAGCAACAATATAACAGTCAAGAGTATCGAAAATACAACCATTTACACACAGGATATGACTAATACCTACATGGAGAGGAAAGATGCAAACTGTTATCATCAACCTCGCCTTCGAAACGACGGCACTTAGTGCTGCCACTGCCACTATCACTACCTGACCTCTTCTTGATGACGATGATTCTAAGGCTGGTACAAAAATTAGAGGTGAATACTTGGATTAGATTGAAGTGAAACTAAGCCTGCTAAGCCTCCATATATAGGCCAGGTTGGCGCAGCAGTGGTGAGGGTACATGTCAGCCAGCATTATTTTCGCTTCCACCGGGAGTTGATCTCGTATGTCATGGTGGCTCTTGGGGTAGAGTGTTAGGGACACTTTTTGCGAACTAAGAAGACATCGAAGATACTTTTACATTAATTTATTTATAATCCAATTAAATAGTACTTTTACATTATGTAATCCTCAAGCAAAATAATTCTTCTTCTACAGCCTAAGGCGATACGGTTCTAGATCTCTAAAAGTGGGGTTCCTGCAAACACCATTTATCCATGAGGAGACATTAGCTTTTACGTAAATAATCGAGTCTATATGATAGAAATTTCGAATTAATGTCAGCATGTCTTACAAAATTATTCCATCTTCAACCCAGTTGCATAGCGCACTCTTACGCATTTTGAGTCACTTGATGTCTGTGAAAGGTGGTAGTTGTAGGAGACGATGCGGTAACTTGCCCCTCATTCGAGAAAATGTGGCATCTTTAAATGTAAAAGGTCCGCGTTCATCGAGGAAGCGCTGGACATCGATTACAATGTTAGCAGTTTGAAGTGCCATTATGAATTGGTTTAGTTGTTATGATACATCTATTAATTTATGTGTCTCCACACAGTTCTGGTAAGTTGACTGTACTTGATGATTAAATCATATGGTACTCGTAGTGATGCGAACGTTGCCATTTCTGATGGAAAGTTTTGAGCGGCTTCAAATTCAATATCAACGTCAGCAGGACCATTTTTTGTAAATTCGTTCTGTTTGGAGTGATCTACAACGGCGATTGGAGGTAGAGTCTTAAATTCCTTTGGACTGAGCTGGCATCTCTTGTTCTCTTCACTCTCACAGAATGCTTGACGAAATCTAGCATACGTACAGAAAAGCAGACGGTGTCACTTTTAGATCAATATTTCTGTAAGTTATTAGAGTTGATACACCAAATAGCTGCTTATAATAAGTAATCTTTATTTACGACAGACTGCTTCAGCTTAATCGCCATTTTCAAGTGTTCTAGATTGATGTGACGTTCATGTTGCGTCGTTAGTGGACTGTGTTGTAACTGTGACTGTTCTAATAAGATCGTAAATGATGTCAAGATGTTGAAATTAAATGTTAATTACAACGTGACAGCAGTCTGACAGTTCCACTCTTACGACGCTACAAGGCTTCCACTCATCTGTTGACAGTGGTTTCTCCATAAACCACCCTGCGTTTTGCAAAACGCTGAAATCTAGTTCTGACGCTGAGGTGCATGCTCTTAAGATTGATATTATCCCTACATTGCTCATGCAGTAAATTTCAACACCATTCAGCTTGTGTGTTATTTCTTGAAACAGGAAAGTGAATGCGTTATGTGTAAGATAGGATGCTGCAGTGGGACTCCCATGCTTTTTCGTGAATATCCCCTCCAAGTACAGGAATTTTTTGCTAGGAATCGTCAAAGTGTCTTCGTGCTGGATGATTATGCATACCTTATCATTTTTATCCAGCATTGCCGAAGCAAAATGTTTGTGTGAGAACTATTCCAGACCAATGATTCGTTCATCATATTTGACTGAAGCGACTATGTTGAATGTTGACATTGTTGCTGCATGGCTTCAAGCCTAGCGAGGTAAGGAATTGCCGATACTTTGATATTAGCACGTTGTGTTTCGGTTATAAGGTGAAGTGCTGTTGGCTGGAGATGCTTGTCGTATCTTGTATTCCTATTTTGCTTCAAATGAAGGTGTATCACAAGTTCTTCACAGCGAATATCGACGAGACAATCTTTCTGGTCCACAGTCCTCACCTCGAGATCATCTAATGTCTGAACAGTCACTGGGATGTCTCCATAATTTTATATGGTGGACAGATGTATGCAAGAATCAGTAGATTGTATGAATCAATTTATCATTGAGAAATGAATTCGCTGCAATACTTTACTCGATTCAAATTATGCTAACCAGTAGTACATCCAGTGAATGAACTGACTCGTGAAATTTATTTGAACCCTTCTGTGGAAACCTACTAACGATCCAATTGAATTTTCCTTTGGAAATTCCAGTATGCGCTCATTCATTCTTATTTCTGTTTTAAGCTTGCTGACATTCACTCATAACACAAAACCTAATATTCGTCTAAAGCATCAAAGTCATATAAGCCACGAAGTACTTGCACAACTTTACCACTTCGCAGCTGTGGATTGCAGTTTTATGCTGTGATATTAGGAATAGTCCGCTTTTTCTAAGCCTGTCAGCACAATACTTCTATCTCCTTTGCTCAGTTCAGATGGTGAAGAGTCATTCGTGCTTAGTACCAGCGATCGACCGCTGGAAGTCAAAATGAATGACATTGCTCCTAATGCGCAGCTGACAAACTGGTATTTCTGATTATCATTTTTATATCTTGTTCTTCTTTGTAGCTGTCAGGGCAAACTTGAGACGTAGATGTACTCAGAGGTATGTATTGACCCTGTAGTAATACTGATTACCGCAAAAGCAGCGGCGAAATTCATCTGGAACTCCAAATCGCAGAATGAGTCAAAATATTAGACATTATTTTATATTGTTCTTCTAACATACGCCACCCAGTGAGTTCCAGGTACTGCCACAATATCTAAACTTACAATTTCACATTCATTATATTTCCACACAGTCGTGGGTAGTGCATTTGACATGAACACTCCACAAAAACTCGAGATAGAAAACTTTTTGACGAACTTAAGCAGGTCGATACCTGTAGCTTTCTTTTTTTTAATCTACCATCCAAGCCCTTTCCTGTGTGATTTTAAATATAGTCCTTTCCCAATAGCCACAGATTCCACGAATCTCTTATGTCATTTTATCTCGCCAAGCTGCTGCAGCGTGTTTTCCTCATTTTTCACTACCTGGCGATAGCTGTCACACTGCTGGCTAAAACACCACCGCTGAAATCACCGCCAAGGCCAGAACTATGAACGGAACGATCCCAGCTGATATGTTAGGCTATGATAGGACTCTAGGCATTTTAATCAGTTTTCCTTTTGAGGCTCTTTTAGCCGCTGCCAATGATACCTGAATGCATTTTTTAAACATCCTTACATGCCCTTCTTCTTCTTATTCTCTTTATTGTTCCGTGGACGATGAGCTGCATTTACAACTCGACTAAAATTTAGCCCATACCTAATTTAAGATTGGCGTGCATTGCTTTATGCACTAAATGCGTAGTGATTCGATGGCCATACAAATATCTCTTCTTGAGTGTATTTCCTTCACACGATGGGCTAATATTAGATCTGCATCATGATATCCGGGAACATCTTTATTTACTGCGTATGCGATATCTTGATGTCTGAAGGCCTCATCTAAAAGACTGATTCCCTTGTCACGATGCACGAGCCATTTCTGTAACTTGGTTCCAGGTCCACAGTAGATATATGTAGAGATATGAAGTTCTCTAGGTGATTTATCGAGAATACCACTACTTTCGTTGATGAGCTTCCTACCACATATGCTATTTTGCTGTGCTGTTTCAGGTTTGTGTTATTACAATCCTTCCAAATGTTGTGCGACTGAGGGAAGCCGAGTCATTAAACAAGAACTTTTCCCCTCTCACTTTATGACATTCGACGAGAAAGACATCCGGTTCATTGCTTCTCTGTACTCTTCTGTGTAAAGATCCCTGCCACTGCTACCGTTTAAGATGTAATTTCTAGAGTTTGTTCATCGTTCCTTGGAAACTGTGTATCTGTTGATCACTCTGGGGGGCGGGGGGGGGGGGGGGGGGTATGATTTCTCAAATGCTGTCTCGTATTTTGAAATATGTAGTAAATTACCTACATTAAATCTCTGTTTGCATGGCTCTACCCTTTTGACTGAACACGTAATTTATAAGCACTTTATCATGTACGTCAATTGACCTCATTTATATGATCCCATGGACAGACTAGTTATACATGTCAATGATTTGTAGAAGGATGTCAGTCCATTTACAAGTATCGCAAATGTTAAAACACATCCTCATTTGTGTTTTTATTATTCAGTTCAGACACTCAACTGGACATGTCTTCATCTAAGAGAATGTCAAGCGGTAGTATAGTCATTGCTGTTCCATTACGATCTTGAAATATCTGTTATAGAGCTCGCTGTTGAGGCAAATTTCGAGTATGTATCAATAATCATTAAAACTTGTTTAAAACCTTTATTCTCGCATCAATATTTCCTCATATCTACAAAGTCCACATACTTTAAGTCGTAATTATAACTTTCCTACATGGTAGTATTTTGCATGCCGGTTTATGGAGCTTCTGAACAGCTGTCTCCGTAATTATTCGATGATACATCCTTCTCTGAACTCAGAAATTACTGGAATTATTTCGTTTAAATGTACTGTATTCCCACCTGCAGTCGATGTGAGCAGCTGTGATAGGTGAACTATTTCGTTGGGATCGTTGTAATAGATGAACTGTTGAGAAATGTTGTTAATATTCTTATTCTGAATGTCGACAGTACTAGTACCTAGTACATCCACTAATGCAAGTTTAATAATATTTTTGTAATTCTAATTATTGGAGCATTTTTCTCCTACTACGTCGACTTTCTTATATGCTTCTGAATACATTATGTATTTTGGTGAATAGCTGTCGAGTTTTCAAGTTTTTAAGAATATTAGATTCAGGAAACTAGGTTTCCATTGAAATTCTCTATCACCAGTCTGTACTGCATTCTTGGTTAAACTTATAGATGGAGTATCAAGCATATATTATTTTTCCTTCTCACCCCGTAAGTTCTGTCTATATGACTACCGCTGTAATGTTTAACGAAATCACCAATAGCCTCTTCTTCTTCTTATCCAGCCTTCAAGAGATGTTAGATTTTGTCATTGGACTGAATGTGTATCTGAGTGACTGATGCCTTTTCAGGTTCCCTAACTTCAACAACTGCAGTTTCTGTTACAGTCTTATATGCTTCAACGACTTTATGTTCTAGCGACTTTTTGTTACTAAGCAGACTTAAGAACAGTGTACAATTTATAGTCATATACCCTTTCAGTCACCTTCTTTTCAATTACAATAACCAATGCCACTAACTCCTCTGTCTTCTTTTCAGTTACCCCAACCCTTGCAGTTAATTCATTGATTAACCTCGAGATGGTCTGAGAATAAGTATACACTTTCTTTATAATTTTGCTGAATGCTTCAAGTCTAGTAGTAGTAGTTGTTGTTGTTGTTGTGTTCTTCAGTCCAAAGACTCGTTTGATGCAGCCCTCCGTACTACTCTGTCCTGTGCAAGCTTCTTCATATCAATTCCCCTTTTTAAATTTTCTAACCTACCTGCGCGATTAAGGGATCTGGCATTCCACGCTCCGATCCGTAGAGTGCCAGTTTTCTTTCTCCTGACAACGACGTCCTCCTGAGTAGTCCCCGGCCGGAGATTCGAATGGGGGACTATTTTACATCTGTAATATTTTATCCAAGAGGACTCCAACATCATTTAACCGTACAGTAAACCTGCACGCCCTCGGGAAAAATTACGGCTGTAGTTTCCCCTTGCTTTCAGCTGTTCGCAGTACGAGTACAGCGAGGCCGTTTTGGCTAATGTTATATGGCCAGATCTGTCAATCATCCAGACTGTTGCCCCTGTAACTACTGAAAAGGCTGCTGCCCCTCTTCAGGAACCACACGTTTGTCTGGCCTCTCAATAGATACTCCTCTGTTGTGGTTGTATCTGGAGTACGGTTATCCGTATCGCTGAGGCACGCAAGCCCCCCACCCCAACGATAAGCTCCATGGTTAACGTTTAATACTATCATTAAACATCTGAATTTTCACATCAGTGTACAAATGAATTTTCTCCCTTCCTCTCTCAGACTGTTTGTGTACACTCACCCACCCACCCACCCACTCACCCACCCACCCACACACACGCACGCACACACACACACACACACACACACACACACACACACACACACACACACACACACAATTCATCTCTTAACATCCTCGACCATCATTTAGCATCATAGTATCAATAACTAAAAAGCTGTGCTGTGAATGATTCCAGAAATCTCTGCATAAAGTTGTAAATTCATCAGATTCATTTCAGTTCCTACGTGTGCCCTGTAAATCTGTTTTAGACTCACACTATACTGTTAGAATGCAATAATAAGGTTTGCATTCGCTCTTATCGGTAGTTCTCTAATCCTAGGATATGTCTGTGTCAGCCAAAACAAAAGTATGTGCATGTTTGATCTCGATTTTCCAGTGCCACATTGTCGAATATGAATACTCCTTCAGGTGGTGGGGCGTCATCACTTTGGGTGAAAGTCTTGTCTGTAATACGGTCAATGCCTAAAAGTATTTTCTCGAGTAGCTGGTGTTTGAGCTGAAATAGTGTTTTGAAAATGCACATACAGTTTCGAAGCGAGCACCATCTGAAAACATTAGCAGGGACATGAGAAAGTCTGTCTTCCTGCAATTAGGTGGACCTACTGCAGTTGATCTAATACTATCTGGCAGTAGTGATCCATTCTTCTTATCCTGTTTGTCTGAAATTTTCTCAGACCTGTCAGTTACAACAAAATCCTCATGAAGAGGATGTTCCCTCCATTCATTCTTGTTGCATACTGTTTTTATGGGAAAAACAAACATGTCTGTCATACAGGCACTGCATTATTTCTACAGATGGCTGGGTATATATACACAATCAAATGAGAACGCAATTCTATGCCTACATCAAGTGTTGTACACTCATACTTGGTTCCATATACTGTCAGGCAACACACATCGAAATATTCAACCATATCTTCTTCTAAAGGATTCAGAGTTTCCTGGAACGGTTCCTGTAAACTGATGCACATTGTTTCATAGAACAGACAAGCGTAATGCTGCCAGCTCAGTCGTTGGTTGAGTGCTTGCGTATGACATAGCTGCTATACATTAAATTCTTGAAGGTCTGTTCCTGTATGTGAGTCAATTCCGTTGAGTTAAAACATTTTATTTTTCATGGGAAGTCGACAGCACTAATCTTATAATAACTCAGTACCACAGCAGATGTCTAAGTATTTTGAGTAAACGTCTACAATTACTACTGAATTGTCACACAACCTGCAGCACTCTACAGTTACTTTCATAATGTGGGTTTTCAAAAATCACTGCTGGCTTGAATTCACGACCAGGGAAAATTTCGGCACTGAAACGTTTACTTCAGCTTGAATTTGGGATGAAAGATGAATAAAAAATGGATATATATATTTCCATGAACCATGGACCTTGCCGTTGGTGGGGAGGCTTGCGTGCCTCAGCGATACAGATAGCCGTACCGTAGGTGCAACCACAACGGAGGGGTATCTGTTGAGAGGTCAGACAAACGTGTGGTTCCTAAAGAGGGGCAGCAGCCTTTTCAGTAGTTGCAGGGGCAACAGTCTGGATGATTGACTCATCTGGCCTTGTAACAATAACCAAAACGGCCTTGCTGTGCTGGTACTGCGAACGGCTGAAAGCAAGGGGAAACTACGGCCGTAATTTTTCCCGAGGGCATGCAGCTTTGCTGTATGGATAAATGATGATGACGCCCTCTTGGGTAAAATATTCCGGAGGTAAAATAGTCCCCCAATTCGGATCTCCGGGCGGGGACTACTCAAGAGGATGTCGTTATCAGGAGAAAGAAAACTGACGTTCTACGGATCGGAGAGTGGAATGTCAGATCACTTAATCGGGCAGGTACGTTAGAAAATTTAGAAAGGGAAGTGGATGGGTTAAAGTTAGATATAGTGGGAATTAGTGAAGATCGGTGGCAGGAGGAACAAGACTTCTGGTCAGGTGACTACAGGGTTATAAACACAAAATCAAATAGGGGTAATGCAGGAGTAGGTTTAATAATGAATAGGAAAATAGGAATGCGGGTAAGCTACTACAAACAGCATAGTGAACGCATTATTGTGGCCAAGATAGATACGAAGCCCACTCCTACTACAGTAGTACAAGTTTATATGCCAACTAGCTCTGCAGATGACGAAGAAATTGAAGAAATGTATGATGAAATAAAAGAAATTATTCAGATAGTGAAGGGAGATGAAAATTTAATAGTCATGGGTGACTGGAATTCGAGTGTAGGGAAAGGGAGAGAAAGAAACGTAGTAGGCGGATATGGATTGGGGCTAAGAAATGAAAGAGGAAGCCGCCTGGTAGAATTTTGCACAGAGCACAACTTAATCATAGCTAACACCTGGTTTAAGAATCATGAAAGAAGGTTGTATACATGGAGGAACCCTGGAGATACTAAAAGGTATCAGATAGATTATATAATGGTAAGACATAGGTTTAGGAACCAGGTTTTAAATTGTAAGACATTTCCAGGGGCAGATGTGGATGCTGACCACAATCTATTGGTTATGAACTGTAGATCAAAACTGAAGAAACTGCAAAAAGGTGGGAATTTAAGGAGATGGGACCTGGATAAACTGAAAGAACCAGAGGTTGTACAGAGTTTCTGGGAGAGCATAAGGGAACAATTGACAGGAATGGGGGAAAGAAATACAGTAGAAGAAGAATGGGTAGCTTTGAGGGATGAAGTAGTGAAGGTAGCAGAGGATCAAGTAGGTAAAAAGACGAGAGCTAGTAGAAATCCTTGGGTAACAGAAGAAATATTGAATTTAATTGATGAAAGGAGAAAATATAAAAATGCAGTAAATGAAGCAGGCAAAAAGGAATACAAACGTCTCAAAAATGAGATCGACAGGAAGTGCAAAATGGCTAAGCAGACATGGCTAGAGGACAAATGTAAAGATGTAGAGGCTTATCTCACTAGGGGTAAGATAGATACTGCCTACAGGAAAATTAAAGAGACCTTTGGAGATAAGAGAACCACTTGTATGAACATCAAGAGCTCAGATGAAAACCCAGTTCTAAGCAAAGAAGGGAAAGCAGAAAGGTGGAAGGAGTATATAGAGGGTCTATTCAACGGCGATGTACTTGAGGACAATATTATGGAAATGGAAGAGGATGTAGATGAAGATGAAATGGGAGATACGATACTGCGTGAAGAGTTTGACAGAGCACTGAAAGACCTCAGTCGAAACAAGGCCCCCGGAGTAGACAACATTCCATTTGAACTACTGTTGGCCTTGGGAGAGCCACTCCTGACAAAACTCTACCATCTGGTGAGCAAGATGTATGAGACAGGCGAAATACCCTCAGACTTCAAGAAGAATATAATAATCCCAATCCCAAAGAAAGCAGGTGTTGACAGATGTGAAAATTACCGAACAATCAGTTTAATAAGCCACAGCTGCAAAATACTAACACGAATTCTTTACAGACGAATGGAAAAACTGGTAGAAGCTGACCTCGGGCAAGATCAGTTTGGATTCCGTAGAAATACTGAAACACGTGAGGCAATACTGACCTTACGACTTATCTTAGAAGAAAGATTAAGGAAAGGCAAACCTACGTTTCTAACATTTGTAGACTTAGAGAAAGCTTTTGACAATGTTGACTGGAATACTCTCTTTCAAATTCTGAAGGTGGCAGGGGTAAAATACAGGGAGCGAAAGGCTATTTACAATTTGTACAGAAACCATATGGCAGTTATAAGAGTCGAGGGACATGAAAGGGAAGCAGTTGTTGGGAAGGGAGTAAGACAGGGTTGTAGCCTCTCCCCGATGTTATTCAATCTGTATATTGAGCAAGCAGTAAAGGAAACAAAAGAAAAATTCGGAGTAGGTATTAAAATCCATGGAGAAGAAATAAAAACTTTAAGGTTCGCCGATGACATTGTAATTCTGTCAGAGACAGCAAAGGACTTGGAAGAGCAGTTGAATGGAATGGATAGCGTCTTGAAAGGAGGATATAAGATGAACATCAACAAAAGCAAAACGAGGATAATGGAATGTAGTCGAATTATGTCGGGTGATGCTGAGGGAAGTAGATTAGGAAATGAGACACTTAAAGTAGTAAAGGAGTTTTGCTATTTGGGGAGCAAAAAACTGATGATGGTCGAAGTAGAGAGGATATAAAATGTAGACTGGCAATGGCAAGGAAAGTGTTTCTGAAGAAGAGAAATTTGTTAACATCGAGTATAGATTTAAGTGTCAGGAAGTCATTTCTGAAAGTATTTGTATGGAGTGTAGCCATGTATGGAAGTGAAACATGGACGATAAATAGTTTGGACAAGAAGAGAATAGAAGCTTTCGAAATGTGGTGCTACAGAAGAATGCTGAAGATTAGATGGGTAGATCACATAACTAATGAGGAAGTATTGAATAGGATTGGGGAGAAGAGAAGTTTGTGGCACAGCTTGACCAGAAGAAGGGATCGGTTGGTAGGACATGTTCTGAGGCATCAAGGGATCACCAATTTAGTAATGGAGGGCAGCGTGGAGGGTAAAAATCGTAGAGGGAGACCAAGAGATGAATACACTAAGCAGATTCAGAAGGATGTAGGTTGCAGTAGATACTGGGAGATGAAGAAGCTTGCACAGGATAGAGTAGCATGGAGAGCTGCATCAAAAAAGTCTCAGGACTGAAGACCACAACAACATATATATATATATATATATATATATATATATATATATATATATATATATATATATATATCATCTGGACATAGAAAATAAATCGAGTTACAATATGCACACATATATGAGATGCAAGAATACAGATGATACTTACTGGATTTTGACTCATCAATCACCTATCGCTACCTGAAATGATTACTTATCAGTGTTGTGTGTGTGTGTGTGTGTGTGTGTGTGTGTGTGTGTGTGTGTACTACATTGGCAGTGCAGTGTGGGGAACCTAATGTTAGAATCTTGGCTTCGATAGTAGATTATGTTCCATCTAAACTGTATGTGGTACCTGCTACATCTGAAATTAAACCAACTTTACTATACCAACAACACTTCTTTATTTACTTTCTTGGTGGATGTTCATCTAAGAGAAACATTATTAATGCATGATTAGCATCACAAAGTTCCTTTATTCGCTGACTGAGTTCCATAATCAGTTTCGAATCAACGTAACCTCTGGTTACCACATCCAAAAAGCATTTATTATTATCTGATGAATTATCTTGTTCTGATGGGATTTAAAATTTATTTGTTATGTGGAGTGATCTGAAACTCTATAATCCTGACAAGTGAATTTTCATGGGTCTGATATAAATAATCCTACAGGTCTCTACAAGACTGAGTGCTTTTCTTTATGAGTAAATAATAGGAAGGAGAAAAACATATTAAGTGGATTTTCATCTACACTGGAAGTAAGTCGGCTATATATCAGATGACTGCTACCTGTAGGGTAAAACATCTCCTATGTGAGTTTTCGGAAAGAGCCAGCAGGCTTAGACAAACAGAATTTGTCTTGGCTATAAATAGCTATAAATAGCATCTATTCTAAGTGTATTTCCACTTTGGAAAGTGGAACAGGCATGGGAGAAAAACACAAGCTCAGATTTGCATGAGGAAAACACCTTTCATCTAATGGGCTGACCTGTTGTGGGAGGGGAGAACAGACGTCATTTGCCCTGGATATGAATAACAATCCTGGTAGGTATGGGCATTTCTTGGAAAAAGTACCATTTCATAATTGTGAATAGTATGCAGGTCTGGTCCTGTCAGCGATCGTAATCTCTCACATGATTGGGTGACACAGAGGCTTGAGAGGTATGCCCTGAGCACAGGGAAGTGGTAGCTGCTGACTGGAAGCCAAACGGGGGAGGGCAAGCAGATGGGGGTAGCGGCTGTTGGTGTAATATCATGTGCTGCGGAGTGCTGGGCTTTCGAAACAGTCCTCAGTAGCAGGCAGGCAGGACAGTCTGATGTGCTGGGCTGCGGGCAGACTTAACATGGTAGCCTTTGGGTGCAAGTTGCAGCAGGAGCATGATAGAAGTGAGGTGCTCCAGTGAGCTACCACTCCATGTACGAAGCAGTTAGACCTGACTGCCTAGCGTGGTGGCATCTCTGACTGACACAATAGTGCCCACAGCCCAGCCATTTGATTTGTGGATGGGCCCTGCTCTCCAGCGGCAGGTGGCGGGGGTGGTGGTGCTGGTGTGGGAATGGTACAGGTGCAGTGATGGCAATTGTTTCAGAATGATGTGGAGGGTAATGTGGAATGTGGAGCAACCTTCCCAACTAAGGTGTCAGTTTCAATAAAGATAAACATTCCTGTCCTTACTCAGTACAGCACAAGTAGAAAGATCCGCACTTAGAGTGGTGGCAGAAGGGAATTATACTTTAACATAGGACAAGCAGTATGTGTGACATCAGGGTGGAAAAACCCAAAGACCATCTTGAATTCTATAAGTGACCTGACAGGTCCCTATATGTCTGAGTGAATAATAGAATGAGGAAAACATGTTAAGCGGTTTTTAATGTCGCTGAAAGTAGGTCACCAGGTTTGTCCAGACTAGTTACTACCTGTAAGATGAAAAACATGTTTAGATATCCTGGAAATAGCCAAGAGTCATAAGACTGGCTCGAGAAAACATCTTTTATCTAAGAGACAGGCTTCGATCCTCAGGGGAAACAAACACTTTTGCCTTAGCTGAGAACAGCAGCCTCTGCAGGCTCCAACTAGCATGAGATCTGAGGAAAACCCAGGAAAACTGACAACAGTGTAGATAGTGCCAATATCCCAGGTTGGCCACCTTGAATATGACAATGCACTATCTTGGATTTTTGAATTTTCCGCCAATTTGTACATGGGAGAACACCACTACTTCCAAAGTAACAGAATGGGAGAGGGGAAAAACCTGGTAGCACAACTGGGGCATTTTGAATTTCCCAAGTTTTTTTTAATTTCATACCACTTTTTGAATTTCTCACCATTTTATACATAGGGCAATTGACTTTTATCACAGCAAATCTGGTAACGATACATAACTTCATCTTTGACATCATAGGGAAGGGATAAATTTGGCAACAGCGCATTTGGTGCCAGAACTCACAATACCTACCTACAAGGGGGGACCCAAAAGTAACGGGAATTGGGCTGTGGTGGAGAGGGAGAGTGGGGGAAGCCATTGTCCATTATGGTCACGCCACTTGAGTCAGTGCGCGAAGTTGTGTCACTGTGAGTGCATCGGTTCGCCTGTGAAGAGTCTTTTTAGTAAAACAACTTTTTTCCATTTCGGCGAAAACGTGATGGCAGATTGTCGAGAGCAACGCACGGCTGTGTAATTTTGTTTCTTGTTAGGGAAATCGGACGCAGAAACCATTGTAATGCTTAAGGCTGCTTATGGGGATGCTGCCCCAAGTAAAATCAGGGTCTATGAGAGGACTTCAAGTTTTAAAAATGGAGAAATGTCAACTGAAGACCAACCCCGTTCAGGACGTCCCTCAACGTCAAAAAGTGACGAAAACGTCAACAAAATTAATGCCCTCGTTCGTGAAGACTGTCGCTGAGCCATTGATCAACTCTGTGAGATATCTAAAATATCATGGAGTTCAATTCAGAGGATTTTATACAGAGATTTGCACATGAAAAGGCTTGCAGACAAATTTGTCTCTCGCCTTCTCACAGACGAGCAAAGGGAGCGTCGACTTCAGGCATGTTTTGAGCTTCAATATCGGCTCAAATAGGACCCTGAATTTTTTCCAATGTGATTACTGGTGATGAATCGTCGAGCTATGGATACGACCCCAAAACAAAGCAGCAATCAAACCAGTGGAAGATAAGTGGCTCTCCTCGTCACAAAAAAGTTCGCCGAGTCACACATAAAATCAATGCTCATTTGTTTCTTCGGTTGCAGAGGTGTTGTGCATGCAGAGTTCATTACCCTGGGTCAAATTGTGAACTGGGAGCTCTACTTGGAGGTTTTGAAAAGATTGAGGGAGAGTATCCAGAAGAAAAGAGCAGATCTTTGGCGCACAGGCGACTGGTTCGTCCACCATGACAACGTGCTGGCCCACACCGCCCTTTCCTTCAAGCAGTTTTTGACCAAAAACGGCATGATACCGATTGTGCAGCCCCCCTCCCTCCCTCTTTTCACCCTCTACTCACTGGATCTAACCCTCTACGATTCCTGTTTGTTCCCCAGCCTCGAAAGAGACATGAAAGGAAAACATGTTGCCACTGTGGAGGAGGTAAAACAAAAACTGCTGGAAAACATAAAGAACATCCCGATAAGTAAATTTAAAAACTGTTTTGAACATTGTGGTCATTGGAGAATACTTCGGTGATCAAAATTTGGTGTAAAAATATTAAGAAATAAAGACTTTGTGAGGAATTTCCCGGTTTTTTTGTCCCCCCCCCCCCCCCCCCCCTCGTACTATTCCGTTCCATTGGGTGTTTGCGTGACAGCATAGTGTGGGATGGGCGCAACTGATGATACAAGTATCAGGACATTCCACTGCAGCCAGATGCTGGGCCTGGAGGTCTTGAAGTAAGGCTCATGATTGTAAATCAAAAGGTAATGGTGTCATATGCCAGTCAGACCCTGATTTTTCAGTCTTTTCGTTGATCAAATCTTCATCATTCAGTGATGTCAAGATTCGCCAGAAACAATAAGTGGTCGGCGTTCCACATTAAACTGTAGTCTTATCTCCCTAGTAGGATAGCTGGGTATGTTAGGGACGCTAATTCGCTGGAGTGATTTCCAATTGAAAGATTTGCACTAGACCATTAAAGCATAAGAAATTATTTATATTACTGGAGCCAGACGATGAAAGTCTGATGCAGCGGACATTTCCATCTCTGGCATCATATAGGCACTGTACTTCGCCTTCACCTGTGTGAAGCATTTACTGTAGGTAACTCTATCCAGCGAAAACCACCGCCAGGCAGGGACAAGTACTGTAAGCAACAAATGGTTTACTTCCAAGAGCCAACGTCTATTGGCATGGGCCAGGGGAATAATTCACTCCCCAACTCAGTGGTGGGCAACAGCTGGTTTACTCGCTCTTTTTCAGGAATGCCCCTTCTGATTTTCTGTGAACGCTTGGATCTGAGGTTTGATGTCAGTTCCTTGTTCTTTTCTTCTTTGGGTGTCTACTCTGGTGTCGATATGGGAACACTCAAAGCTAAAATAGTATGTTCCAAGTACAAGTAAATATAATAAGTCGCACTAGTACCGATGTTGAGGATGTACCGTTCTGTGACGTACTATATTTCCCACAGGGGTCAGCGGTCGATCGCCTAAACCCCTCCCACAGGTTAAGGTACTCCACCTATCTGATGTGGTTCCGCCGTCACGAAATCTTGACGTTGGCGCAATGCGAGTTTGAGAGCCCAGTTTTGCACCCCTGTAAGAGATTGCCATGTGTATCGAACATGCTTTCCCAGACAAAAGCTGCGTACTTCAAAACTGGCTGCCATAGTGTTGTGTTATTCGAATATACTTGGCGTCCAACATATAAATGTGGAAGAAAGAAAACTCCTTGCCACCGAATGGTGTTGTGTTATGCGGTGGATTGCTTGAAGGCAGCAACTATTCAGCCTCGTCACAGGGCCAAGTAGGGTTAGGCGACAGCTACCGCAAAATGACGGCAACACAGATTAGAAACAATTTATTTACAGAAACATTGCAGATACTTAGTACAGATATAATAAGTCGCACTAGTTCACTGTTTGCTTGCACTGATCTGCCCTGAACTCTGGTTTAGTCTTCAACCCAATGAACAATAACTATGATCACTTGTAGCATGTGCAGTTGGGTTCTTCTTGGCAGCGACGATAGACATGGTTCTGCAGCTGTCCTGAGATACTGTTGATACTGTGAGATACTGTGTCGATACAAGCTGACGATTGGAGCCACGTGTTGCTTAGTCTGCATTTGGAGGATGCAGTCCACTTTGGGACTATCTGTTTGACGTCAGACGGATACATAAAATAGGCCTTTCCGATTTGCGCCTTCCGTGGTCGTTAGCCATAGTTCAATGGTGCCTAAAGTGTGGGCAGCTCGGCACTCTTCCATGTATGACTGTGTTTCGTGTTTTGAGGACAACAATGTGGTGTCTTGCAGAGGACAACTCTAAGGCCCTGTACGAGTGTGACATCGGATTTAGCAGCGGGTGGAGCTGGCACCGCCTCCCCACACCTTTCTCCATCATCGTGTCGAAACCCGGTTACACTCCTGTCGAGAGTGACCGCCAGGTACGTGGCATTGCTTCCCCATTACACAGCTACATCTAAGACGTGTACCTGGCTCAGGTCCACAAGCACTGGGCGTCTCGCTACGAAGAGTGCTCGATTCTACGTTGCATTGAAGTCCAACCTCAGTTTCACACCAGGTCGTTGCAGGTTGACTAGAGACTGCATAAACTAGATCTCGTGCTGCGCGTTAAATAACGCCGTGCCGTCGGCGTAAAGCGTCAACAGCCGGTCAGCAGGTAGACCATCCTGAAACGCTGTCTCGTGACGGGATGCAGAAGCTGCAGCACAACTTTACCCAACGCACGGACCCAACGGACTTAGAGATTAGTACGGTACTGCTAGTGGTACACGACATTTTATCAGTCTGAGCCCCTAAAATGGTCCCCTGAACCGGCGAGGCGCTGTACACGATGCTTCACGGCGATGGCAATATACGAGCATTTAAAGAAAAAGAGGAGAAAAAAATAAAATGACGACATGAGGTGATGCATACGCCTTGCCAAGCGGGGCACCATTCAGGCAGATGGTGAAGGTATAGGTAGTTGTTGGGGATGTTTCATGTGCACCCGTTCCTTCGACTACGGGACCCCACAGGCAGCCCGTATCTTCAGCAAGAAGACGAGTATTTTTGGGCCTCTCACTATATACTTAACATTAACAATAACACCAAAAATTAAAAATTAAAAAAACGCGATGTATCAATGAGACAATAGCATCGTGTGGCAGGAGTTTCATATTGAAAATATTCAGTTTATCATGACTTTACATAAACGAAATTTTGTGGGATTTTTTTAACGATCGTGTGACAGACTGGGCCGCTTTGATACTTGCTCTGAGCCACATGGGGCTCGCGGCCCGCGGGTTGAGCATCCCTGCTATAGTTTCTGTCCCATTCACTAGGAGAAAGGGGATGTCCATGCGTCATAAGTTAGATGTCTCTAATTCTATTGCTAATGAGCGTTTGTCTTTTGTAAATCACTGAGCCCTCGGTATATATGATGCATCGTTACGTATGAATGATGGAAAAGATCCCAAAATTACAACGCATGCTGTTCGAGACTTCCGTTTACTTAATTGTGACAAACAACACAGTTATTCTCAACTAAACAAGACCTTCATCATATAAGTTTCCGTCAGAGAAATATTGACCAGAGTAAACAACTTTTATCGTTGCAACATTATTTCTAAAACAAATTATATAATTGATCAGGGCGGTTGCAAGGGCTTCGAAGACTGTCTTTCCAGGTGGAAAAGATAGGATAGGGATGAAGAATTTTCAGTGTGTGGGAGGAATGGAGGGGCTGCGGTAGTTAATTCTCGCTGAGGCCTGCAGATGATCAAAATACTTAAAGACACTTCGTGATCTACTTGTTCCTGCACTTCACTAAGGGACATTACTGTCTCATCCAGCAGACCAGTATCACAACTACACGACGCGTACTGCCGTGTATCCATTGTAAAGGTTTAGTGTGTGATTTAAGACGCCTTTATCCATCAGTGTATGAAGAGTGTTTCATGTTGCTCATAGGATTTTGGGACGATGCGGATGAAGATAACTGCAACCCCTGCATGAAATGCTACGGGCCGAGGTCGTCGCTAGGTATCGCGGATTTTGGTATCAAAAATACCGCCTCAATCTATTTACACCAAATAGAGACGGTCCACTCTTGTACGACATGCTTTTATGTGATTGAACAGATTTTGCAGCAATTTTTTATTCCTACAAATCGCTGGTTAATGAGTTGAAATCTATATGTCTCATTACGTTTTTGTGGCACGCCTTTACCATTTACATTTTAAATGTGGTTACTTCATGGTGTTGCCATTCTGAGGACCAAAGTCCACTGTACAAGATATTGTGAAATATCTTTTCCAGTTCGAATATAATAGTAATAAATGAAATACAGTGCTGAAGGAAAAATGTTCTTCATTTTACTATACTGTATTTACCTTTGTTTTGGAATGGACTGAAGCATGTAGCTATAAAAGTCTTCTACCCTTCAAGAAAGGAAG
Organism: Schistocerca americana; assembly: GCF_021461395.2. Classification (NCBI taxonomy): domain Eukaryota; kingdom Metazoa; phylum Arthropoda; class Insecta; order Orthoptera; family Acrididae; genus Schistocerca; species Schistocerca americana. Next base: position 119,183,233 of record NC_060119.1, read on the forward strand.
TAGACTGTAATTTCATAGCAGCTCCTTCTGCACCACAGATATGAAAGCAGAGGTCTGTAAATATTCAGCATGAAGTCTTATATAAATTCAGCCCAAGCGTGTGAAACTCGTGTACCTGAAAATGATAAAGATGGAAATAATTTATGAAGCTTGTAAGTGCTACATGTCATTAGATCTGATACTGAAACCTAATTTTTAGATGTTGTAAGTAGTTCTACCCCACAGAAAACAGAGCTTCCCTTAAAATCTAAGAGATTTTAAATTAACTTGATAAAAGGAAAGAAAAACCGATGTACTGACATTTTCCTTTCTCTTGAAGGGAATGAATTAAAGGACCAATTTAAGTATTATAGCTGCTACCAGTTTCATTCGGTTCTCTCACAGTTTCAACCATTTTCTTTTTTATAATAACCCATTTCTCATGACGTTGACATTATATCCAATTTTTGTCGCAACCGTGAGAGTAATCACGTGTTCCCATTTTATGTACTTCCAGAGAAACGAAGAATAAATATTTCAGTGGTAACATCAAGGTTATAAACGAAATAAGACTACTGATCGGATATTAGAGATATAATAAGAAGAAACCAGTTTTGGAAGCTGCGACAATGCGCATTTATATACACAGTAATCTAAGAGATACACGAATTGCTTCCTTTATTTCCAGTGTACGATTAGAAAACGTCAGACTATCGATTTCGGTCAATCATCGTCATTCACAGATGTTTCATCTTTAACAGATCTGAGGATGCCCGTTATTGACTGAATTCGATGGTATGAGGACAATATTGAGTAATTATAGACTGGAAATAAAGAAAGAACTTCCTTAAACTAATTGTGTCAAATTTAACATTCGAAATATATTTTAAACAAATGGCTATTCTGGTCTTCTGAAAGACGAAAATTCTTTTTAAACAAGCTTCTTTTCTGCGAACATTGACGTCAGGGTGTGACAGAGCAATGGTTGCGTGGAAATGATTGACCGTGCCGTGACGCCGCCGGTCGGGAAAGAGCAGGAATAATTATCAACAGCCTGCCACACAAGGCTGGCGCGGTTGTATAACCGCGACTGCTGGGGTCTCAAAGTGAAGCAGGGACTGCCTGCCTCTCGTGTGCCCAGATTTTCAGACAGCGGTTGTACGTGCTGAGAAGCCCTATGCCTTACCACTTGTGACGTGTTGCGTAACTGCTAGCTAGCACTTTTCTATAAGCCACCCGGTGGCGGCGTAGTGCTGGGACTGCTTCTGTGCGCCTTTGCACCCTGAGGACGTGCTTTCGTAATGTGGCCTAAAGTGGCTGCAACCAGCGCAGGCATGAGCAATATCTTGTGCAGTGTGCCCGACTGCTGCCATAATTACCTGCTTTGCACGATGTACATGCACGGTAGACTGTTTTTCTGAAGACATCAAGTCCTCTACGTTCCCCTTTCCTCCATGAAATAAGCGTTTTCGCACAGCCACTTCCATAGTAGAAAGCAGGACGTTGCAACCATACCCCCACTAGAAGCGAACGTGTGAGTCCTTGATACACGTTCTCTTACCAAAGAGAATACGACTACCAACAATCGGCAGCAGCCAATCTGAACAGAGAGCGGACAAAGAGCAGTGTAAAAAGCAAAGCTGTTCTCCATGCAAAGTTTCATTCTCTCCTAGGCATGGCCCTATTGGTGTTCGTTTACCTTCCTCCAATGTTCGAACTGACTGAAGGATAAAACTGAAACTTTGGACACGTTACCAACTAGCCGATGAGCCACACGAGTGCTGCGGGCCTCGAACAATAAGAAAACGAATCATTCAAAATAAGAGCGACTGTTACTTCAATAACTGTACACGTTTTGCCCCCTTCCTTTTCTATCTGTGTGCATAGAAAGAGCATTTGAAGGTCAGAGCTCGGTCAACTGACAACACATTCATTGTCCACATCCGACAGTCATACTTTGCTGCAAACCACACGCAGTGCATGGCAGAGGGTACTTTCCATTGTACTAGTTTTAGGACTTTTTCCGTTCCACTCGCCTATGGAGCGAGGGAAGATTGAGTGCTTAAAAGCCTCTGGGGAGTCTGATCCGGAAGCAATACGAAAGGGGCTGTACTATTTTCCTGCGTTCCATAGTTAAAGATGGTTGCTGGAACTTTTTAGGTCGGCTCTCGTGGAATAGTTAGTGTTCGTTTTGATGTATCTGCCGATTGAAGTTTATAAGAATCTCCGTAACGCTATCCATGGGTAAAACAGACCTTTGCCCATTAGTGCTGCCCTTCTCTGCGTGTGTAAGTATCCCCTGATAGTCCTGGGTCTCAAGCAACTGAGCAATATTCCAGGATTGGTCGCACGAGTGTTTATCGTAAGCAATCTCATTCATAGACTGATTACATTTTCCCAAAATCCTATCGATGAATCGATGTCTGCAACCTGCTATGCCTACAACTGTGTCTGTGTGATCATTACGATTCATATCCCACAAATTGTTACACCCAGGCATTTGTATGAGTTGATTGATGCCAAATATGACTCACTTATATTGTAGTCATATGGTATTACGTTTTTCGCTTTTTTTTGTTTTTCGGAAATTTTATATTTCTGAACACTTAAAGCAAGTTGTCAACCTTAGCAATCCCCCTTCCACCGCCTTAAATCTTATCTGAATGAATGAATAATTGTGCAGCTCTTTCAAGTAGCACTTCATTACAGATAACTTCAGCACCTGCGAAATGACAGCAGTTACCACTAATATGGTATGCAAGGGTATTAATACAAAACGTGAATAGCAGGGGTCCCAACACTTTTGCTTCGGGTATACCTGAAGTTAATTCTACATACGTTGATGACTTTTGTGGGGCTCCATATTTTAGTGAGCAGCGTCGTCTTTCTTGTCCACTTGAGGCACATCAGGTAGCCAAGAAAAGTGTATTATTTGAATACGCATTTTGCGTATGATGCGTGTACAAAAATATTGTTTCTCTTGTTTGTTTCATGTTGCACGGGGAGGCGCTGGCAACGTGATGCAAAGGTTTCTGCCGACTCAGCAATCGGCAGTGCGGGTCATTGAGCAAAAGGGAACCGACATTCACGGTTGCGAGAACAGCCATCATTGTCAAATCTTCTTTGCGTATTCTTAGTAAATGGATGTTTGAAGTTGATTTATGTATGATGTAAGCTCACATATGATTACTGTATATGATGTCGGCGTGTTATTAATAAGTGTACTAATTTAAATGTGTGTCGACTATAAATATTGAGTAGCATAGTGAACCGCCCGACAAAACACTTTCAGTGTTACTTATTTTTGAGTCACAGTGAATAGCCTATGAGTGAAATATATTTAAAGGAAAGGGCTTTAATTTTGACTTTTGTTGATCAGTTAACACTCGTTTGGAAGTTATTAACGAGTAGTCTATCTCAGAAAACATTAGGCCCGCCTGAACATGTACTGAAAGTTACATCTGTAGGCAGTAAATCAAACAATTAATTTGAGAAAAAGTGTTTGAATCATAATTCTGGAAAAATAGAAAAATGGAAACTTTGATTTCTTTAAAGTGACCAATTTTGAACAATGCTTTGCAGTAGTTTCAATTAATTCCTTGAGTTGAGATTTGACTGTGGTGGTAACTCAAGATTTATTGTAGGAGGATAGAATAAAGGGCAGATGGCGTCATGAAGGTAAAAAAAAAAAAGAAGGGAGATGGTGCTATAGACTTAACGTTATACGTTGTTTTGAAACCAAAGTGGGTGTGTCCCACCGCCATCTTAAATAGACCAAAACATTAGCAGACTACTGTTACGATACTAACAATTACAGTGCTTACATGAATAATACGCCAGGAAAGCCATTTCGACGTTTGAATGCATGGCTGCTGTAGTAATACGACACATTTGGTCTCGTTAACGTAACTTGCTTTTTTGTTGACAAATTTCGAAAACCAAAAAGAGAAGGAAACATGCTTTCGGAATCCGTTTAATTTCACTTTTACTATATTTGTATTGATAGCGAATGAAACTCCGAAACCAATGCTTGTTTGCTTAGTGATACTGCTTTTTGTTATATTTTCACCTTTCACCTCGTATGAACAACATTTTTAATGTTCACGTTTACAAAAAAAATTACCCGCATGTTCTTTGCTAGCCCATAAACGTCTGCAATAAGGAAAGAAGCAAGGCTTTCTTTCGTATCTTGAGCATGTCAACAAAGTGGACGATTATTGAAATGTCAAAGAAATAGAACTGCAAACAGGTATACCTCCACGCAGAATCGAGTTCTCGTTCTATTATATTGCCAGTGCGTTAGTTTCACTGCAGTTACCACATCTTCTCACTTTGAAATCTTGCCTATTATGCGCCAATAGTGGCAATTTACAGGAAAAAATACATAATTTTTTTAAACATGTTCCAGCATTGTGCAATACTATAAACGTGATTAACGGAATGGAATATTGCTTGAACGGCTTTATCTACGAATGAAATACGATTCCTTTAAACTTTAGTTGACGATCCGATCGATTAGTGCACCCATAAATTTTGGTGGAACAACTACGTCTCCACACAATAAAAGCATCAGATACTATTTGGGACACGACCCCAAAAGTCGACAGATATTCCCAACGGTCGAAACTGTGCAAGGGCACATCCAATTGGCCTCGGGCGCATCAGAGTAACATCAAATGGTTCAAATGGCTCTGAGCACTATGGGACTCAACATCTTTAGGTCATAAGTCCCCTAGAACTTACAACTACTTAAACCTAACTAAATTCGAACCTGCGACCGTAGCAGTCCCGCGGTTCCGGACTGCAGCGCCAGAACCGCCAGACAGAGTAATATCACGGGGAAGTATCACCAAGGTGAAACATGGAGTTTTGGACTGTATAATATGGCGGACATCAGCTTCAAGTTTGGAACGTAATGAAAATTCCCTTCATTTTTACCTCCATTGATAGCTTTATCTATGCCGAATATATATGTCACTTGAAGCATGAGCATCATCCTGGTTACTCTTAGAAGTCTGCTTCTTCGTTAAAGCCCTGTTTTATACCTACCCTTTTAGTGTTACGTGTTGATTTGACAGTCAGTTCTGAGTATGTACTTTGAAACAATATACTTTCATGGATGAACACTCATCATCAGACACTGAGAACTTCAGAATGAGACTTTCACTCTGCAGCGGAGTGCGCGCTGATATGAAACTTCCTGGCAGATTAAAACTGTGTGCCCGACCGAGACTCGAACTCGGGACCTTTGCCTTTCGCGGGCAAGTGCTCTGCCAACTGAGCTACCCAAGCACGACTCACGCCCCGTCCTCATAGCTTTACTTCTGCCAGTATCTCGTCTCCTACCTTCCAAACTTTACAGAAGCTCTCCTGCGAACCATGCAGAACTAGCACTCCTGAAAGAAAGGATGTTGCGGAGACATGGCTTAGCCACAGCCTGGGGGATGTTTCCAGAACGAGATTTTCACTCTGCAGCAGAGTGTGCGCTGATATGAAACTTCCCGGCAGATTAAAACTGTGTCTTAAGGCAAAGGTCCCGAGTTCGAGTCTCGGTCCGGCACACAGTTTTAATCTGCCAGGAAGTTTCATTGAGAACTTCGTTTTAAACTCCAGTTCTCACTCATTGATCATGGTGTACATCGTGGTTAAACATCCGGACGTTTTATTCCTATTTTAAGTGCAATCGAAGAGCAGAACTACAGTACCAACGCTTCACTAAGACTCAACAATATGGCGGTGATTGGCTTCATTTTTTCGGTGTAATGGCGTCTCCCTACACTCTTAACCTCCCTGGAGTTAATATCAAAATATTACGGTTACGGGAACTTTGCGTCAAGTCGTAGAACCTGTTGTAAATTCTTCATAACAGTTTAATATTGGATGGGCGCTCGACGTTTAAGTGAAGAAAAGAACTTTTAAGAATAATAGATCTACGTTCTTATAGAAAGATTAATTAAAGTTTTGGTAGAAAACAGTTTGAAGTGACAAATATTACGACTAGGCAGATTAAACAATCCTGCTATATATAAAACAAGATAGGAATCCATTTTCCGTTAAGAAGAACATAAAATAAATTCGAAGAAATATTCCGATGAGATGAAGTCCCTCCGATTAACACAATCACTTACAGTATATCTACCAAAAAAGCTAGAAGAAGGACATTAATTAATCTGTAATACATACGACGGAAGAATACAGCGCCTATATTTGTTCAGCGGAAACCGACTCACCTCATCGACTTTTATGTGGTGACGGGTGCTCAACTCCGAGCAACACTAAAGATAAGAACGCATAAAATTATTCATATACTCCAAGTAAGAGAGCACGCAGCCAGTGGAGAATATCATCGTGGCTTATATCCAGACGGGACACCTCACTTTGCATACAAGATATCATGCTGGGTCTTTGCTGCCAATAGATCCTCGATTCAATCTCAAATTTTGTTTGATACCCCGTACGATCGTCTTGTACTTTTGAAAATAAGAGTAGATATGATACTGAGTTAAATGCTTTTCGCAAAGTCAAAAAATACTCCATCTCTCTGATTACCTTGATCCATGGCTTTCATAGTGTCATGTCAGGAAACGAGAATTGTCTTTCGGATGACAGATGTTTTAGGAATCCATGTTGGTTGTCATGGAGGAAATCATTGTATTTAAGACACTTCATAGAGAGACCGCGAATAGTTACAAATGAAAGAAAAACAGCCCTCGGTCACTATTTTTAACGAATTAACCGGGTTTCAACACTGCTAGGAGTGTCTTCCTCAGAATTTATATTCTGTAATATGGTCACAGAATTATGACTAAAAACGTATGATGCAGTATAAGTACGGAATCATCGTGAAAGACTGGCAGTACTTATATGTCATTTATAAAATAATAAATATGCCAAAAGGGCATTAGTCACAAAGATATTTAAGATAAAGAAAACTGCGATGGCGAGCCACTAAGGGCTGCTCGTTACTTGCGTGGTGCAGGTTGCAAAACGTTTTGACGTTTTGACGAGCAGCCCTTAGTGGCTCGCCATCACAGTTTTCTTTATCTTAAATATCTTTGTGACTAATGCCCTTTTCGCATATTTATTATTTTATAAATGATATATATGTACTGCCAGTCTTTCACGATGATTCCGTACTTACACTGTAACATACGTTTTTAGTCATAATTCTGTGACTATGTTATAGAATATAGACCATACTTTGATTTAAATTCTGAGGAAGACACTCCTAGCAGTATTGGAACCCGGTTAATTGGTTACAAATAGTGACCGAGGGCTGTTTTTCTTTCAATTGTGACATGTCGTATTATGTAATGTAAGAAATAAAAGGGAAATGTGTTGAAAAACTACAGCATACGGTTACACTGCCGGAAAAAATTAGTATACCTGGAAAGACGACGTCGATTTTGATCTTATTACGACATATGCCATCTGGAGGATAGTATATGTCCTGATAACGGTTTGAGCGTCTTCCGCCAACAGAGGGCGTAATGGTGTATCTACCAGACCGCCATGCGTGTCTACATGTTAATAGGGAATACTCGCAGCCAGGAGGCTCAGTGTGTTGCAGAAGTGTGAAGCAGGCAAGCAAACATGCCGCGGATGGGCATTCGTCGTTCCTACGGGCAACTGAGCGAGTCTGAAAGGCGTCAAATTGTGGCCTTCCGAGTGACGGGATGGTCCTTTCGGAGAACTGCTCAACGAGTTGGACGTGCTGCGTCACTTGAGCAACGATATTGGTATCAGTGGTCACGTGAACATTCACACACCCGTAGACGAGGTTCTAAACATCCACGCAGCACAGACGCCTACAAAGATCGGGGTATTGTAAGGTCAGCAGTGGCAGGTCTTACAGGCCTCACAGCACAGGCAAGAGGGCTTCTGAGCCCAGGCGTGTCAACACGAACATTTGTGAACCGCTAAATAGCAATGGGACTACGGACACGCACCCGATGAATTTCAGTTTGAAGAGGAAAAATGACAATCTAAAATTAAATGTAGGTGCCACCTCTATAGACTGTGTAACAAATGCAACATTTCTAGGAATGAATATTGATTCTCAGTTGAAGTGGTGTGAACACACAAAAGGTACTTGCAAACATAATGTCGTCAGCATGTTATGCCCTTAGAATCCGATCATCAATGTGTAGCATGCAGTGTCTTTTAGTTACATATTATTCACATGGACACTCAATTCTTAGCTATGGAATTCTTTTTTGGGGAACAAATGCACAAAATATGAACAAAATTTTCAAACTCCAGAAAAGAGCCTTAAGAATAATAACCAAAAATACTAGTCGAGCTCATTGTAAAGATCTGTTCAGAACACTTGGGATTTTAACTGCTCCATGTGAATACATTTACCAGTCAGTTGCACACATCAAAAATAACATTGGTAATTACTGCACAAACAGCTCTGTCCATGACCATGCTACAAGAGATAGACTAAACTTACATTTACCAAGAAAAAAGAAACATAAAACTCAAAACAGCCTTTTCTACCAAGGAATAAAACGGTACAATAAATTACCAAAGGAGTTTAAAGAAATTGCCAAAATACACTATTTAAAAGGGCAGCTAAAAAGTACATGTTATGCAATACATTTAATACACTGAAGGATTACTTAGCTAAAACAGAGTAGGGGTTTGATAAAAATGTTATACAAATAAATAATAATAATAATAATGATTATAAAATATCCAACATTCCACATAACACCTTCACTTTATGTCTTTTTTCCTTTCTAGAAATACTTACCCCCAAGCTATGCATAGCACAATACTAACACCTCTCCCTCTTTCTGAGCTCAACATCTCTCTCATTATGGAGGGATGCCGACTCAGTTTTTCAGGATAGCAAATGGGAAGTTGCGGTACAGAAAATGGCCCAGAGATCACCAGTGTGTGTGTGTGTGTGTGTGTGTGTGTGTGTGTGTGTGCGTGTAGTGAGTGAAGTGTTATGAAACAATGTGTGTATAGTGTGTGCAGTGACTGATAGTGAGATATGAGTGAACAGTGTGGCATTACATTATTCAATAAGTTATTCGTAAAAAAAAGTATTATATACCAGGAGTAAATCTAATGATTGTCTATATATAGGGTGTCCCAGCTATCTTGTCCACCCAAAATATCTTTGGAACAATAACAGCTATTGGAAAACGACTTTCACCGGTATCAATGTACGGCTGGGGCCCATGACTGTACATATTTGGAAACATTCTAAAACGAAAGCATGTGTGTTTTATAACACAAACTTATGTTTTTTTAGATGGACCTCCTATATTTTTTCTTCAGCAATCCATAGCATGACAAAGCACATACACAATGGCGTTGATTGCATCGCAATATGCCCATTACATCCCGAGATATTGAGACGCAAAGTTGACGCTTGAAACACCCGACATGCGCTGCTAGCGCACGTCCTGAGGCTCACGCGTGAACCCTACATGCTGCCCGTAATCGCGATGTGATTGACATGTGTAATCACACCTCCACACTTATCAAGAGGTCCGAAACGAATAATACGGTCTGCTGCCATCAACTCTCATAAGCACATAATGGTTTCCCTCTTGCACATTTTACGTATCTACGTACACAATATGCACCAGTACCGATCGGTGTACACCCGTCAGGTTGTCTTATTTATCCTGCACACCCAAAATAAGGTTTATCTAATGCATTATATGACCCATTGTGCCTGTCGCTCAGGGGCTGGCTCTACCTAGTCAAGTGTCCAACGTAGTTCCCACTACTGCCACAGTTACCACTTCGCCTTGTTTATGATTTGCGACCCATGCAAACTCCTGTACTCCACCACCCTCCGAGCATCCCATTTGTTGTTGCTTTGGCGTGCAGTACACCGCTTGCCAGTGTAGTCGTGCATCAGAGTAATCTAGTGACGGCACGGAGGTAGTACACATTGTGAATAAACGTTGTGTTGTGGAACTTATGTACACACATGAAGATGTGGTAGAAATGCTGCTGATCTATGGAGAATGTACGTTGACGGGAAATACGTTATGAGATTGCTAGTTTGTTGATAGTACTGTTAGCGAACATTATGATTATTAAGTTAATATGTCTGTTTTCTACCCTACTCTACATACCTGTACTGTACCCTGTTGTAGGTGGACGAAATGCTGTTCACGCAGAACGGCTGTACAGAAGACGATTCCCTGACAAGCCATCGCCTTCGCGCCGGATGTTTGGTCGTCTCACATCTCGTCTACGTGAAACGGGAAGTTTAAATCCAAGACCTCGACATCGTCCTAGAACACGCACAGATGAACGTGCTGAAGTAGCTGTGCTCGCTACCATAGCTGTGAATCCTCAAATCAGCACACGTCAAATTGAACGTGAAGTTGGTGTGTCGAAATAAAGTGCACAGCGTATTCTTAAACGTCATAAATTTCATCCTTACCATGTTCATTTACACCAGTATCTTCATGGAAATGACTTCCGCAATAGGGTAACATTTTGTCGGTGGGCTCAGCAAAAACTTCTGACTAATCCAAACTTTTTGCAGATGTTCTCTTTACCGACGAGGCATCATTCTCCAACAAAGGAATTGTCATTATGAGGAATATGCATTATTGGTCCGCAGACAATCCAAAACGGCTCCGTCAGGTAGAGCATCAACGTCCGTGGAAAGTTAATGTCTGATGTGGGATTATTGGAGATACCATTGTTCGACCTTTCTTTATAAATGGCATCCAAAATGGCAGACAATACTCCAGATTTATACGACACAGTCTTCCTGTTCTCTTGGACACCGTACCTCTGAACCGGGGAATGGTCATGTGGTATCAGCATGACGGATGCCCCGCACATAACGCCTTACGAGCACGACGGCTTCTGAACCGTAAGTTCCATGGTAGGTGGATTGGACGAGGTGGCCCAGTTAGGTGGCCTGCCCTATCTCCGGACCTTACACCGCTGGATTATTTTCTTTGGGGACCAGTGAAGGATGCTGTTTACCAACATGAACCAACAACACCAGAGGACATGAAGCAACGCATTATTGATGCTTGTACAGCCATCAAAGAGGAAACAGTAGCACGAAGTAGGGCATCCTTCATCTGCAGAGTGACCCTATGTATGCAAGCCAATGGGCATCACTTTGAGCATGAGATGTGAACGCTATGTTTAGTATGTAGTGCTGGTATCACAGTGGAAGTTTCTACAATGGGCCATTTTACCCAGTGATGTTAAGAAACATTTGTTTGCAACAATTTGTCATTTAACGCATTGGATAAACATAACATTGATAATTATGTGATAATAAAACTAATTGGTTAAACATGTTTACATTCATCTTCTATGTCCTACCTGAACTTCCCAAATCAAAATGGCTCTGAGCACTATGGGACTCAACATCTTAGGTCATAAGTCCCCTAGAACTTAGAACTACTTAAACCTAACTAACCTAAGGACATCACACACACCCACGCCCGAGGCAGGATTCGAACCTGCGACCGTAGCAGTCCCGCGGTTCCGGACTGCAGCGCCAGAACCGCTAGACCACCGCGGCCGGCTCCCAAATCAAAATATTTTTACGTAAACAACGGTAAAACTTTTAGTCCACTTGCTCGTTTCACTAAAACCATCAACATGAATTTTACTATTACGAGTGAATGATTAACTGTCACTTGCGCTAGATCTACAGTAAAGTAAAGTTTTAACGTTGAACGGCATTACCTTTTTAGTAACGGATTAACGATAAGCGAAGTTAACTTTGTGACTAACGTTGCGGTACACACATATGTTACAGAACCGCATCACCCGTAGCCTGTGGGATAAATACCTGCTGGAATGTACGACGTTAATGCAGGATGGCGGCAGACCGTATTGTTCGCTTCGGACCTCTCTGTAAGTATGGAAGTGTGATTACGCATGTCAGTCACATCGCGATTACGGGCAGCATGGGGTTCACGCCCGAGCCTCAGGACTTCGCGTCTCAATATCTCGGAATGTAATGGGAATATTGCGATGCAATCAACGCCATTGTGTATGTGCTTTGTCATGCTATGGATTGCTGAAGAAAAAATATAGGAGCTCCATTTAAAAAAACATGAGTTTGTGTTAAAAAACACATATGCTTTCGTTTTAGAATGTTTCCAAGTATGTACATTCATGGGCCCCAGCCCTACATTGATACCGGTGAAAGTCGTTTTCCAATACCTGCTATTGTTCCAGAGATATTTTGGGTGGACATTTTGGGTGGACAAGATAGCTGGGACACCTGGAAATTGAAATAAGAACACCGTGAATTCATTGTCCCAGGAAGGGGAAACTTTATTGACACATTCCTGGGGTCAGATACATCACATGATCACACTGACAGAACCACAGGCACATAGACACAGGCAACAGAGCATGCACAATGTCGGCACTAGTACAGTGTATATCCACCTTTCGCAGCAATGCAGGCTGCTATTCTCCCATGGAGACGATCGTAAAGATGTTGGATGTAGTCCTGTGGAACGGCTTGCCATGCCATTTCCACCTGGCGCCTCAGTTGGACCAGCGTTCGTGCTGGACGTGCAGACCGCGTGAGACGAAGCTTCATCCAGTTCCAAACATGCTCAATGGGGGACAGATCCGGAGATCTTGCTGGCCAGGGTAGTTGACTTACACCTTCTAGAGCACGTTGGGTGGCACGGGATACATGCGGACGTGCATTGTTCTGTTGGAACAGCAAGTTCCCTTGCCGGTCTAGGAATGGTAGAACGATGGGTTCGATGACGGTTTGGATGTACCGTGCACTATTCAGTGTCCCCTCGACGATCACCAGTGGTGTACGGCCAGTGTAGGAGATCGCTCCCCACACCATGATGCCGGGTGTTGGCCCTGTGTGCCTCGGTCGTATGCAGTCCTGATTGTGGCGCTCACCTGCACGGCGCCAAACACGCATACGACCATCATTGGCACCAAGGCAGAAGCGACTCTCATCGCTGAAGACGACACGTCTCCATTCGTCCCTCCATTCACGCCTGTCGCGACACCACTGGAGGCGGGCTGCACGATGTTGGGGCGTGAGCGGAAGACGGCCTAACGGTGTGCGGGACCGTAGCCCAGCTTCATGGAGACGGTTGCGAATGGTCCTCGCCGATACCCCAGGAGCAACAGTGTCCCTAATTTGCTGGGAAGTGGCGGTGCGGTCCCCTACGGCACTGCGTAGGATCCTACGGTCTCGGCGTGCATCCGTGCGTCGCTGCGGTCCGGTCCCAGGTCGACGGGCACGTGCACCTTCCGCCGACCACTGGCGACAACATCGATGTACTGTGGAGACCTCACGCCCCACGTGTTGAGCAATTCGGCGGTACGTCCACCCGGCCTCCCGCATGCCCACTATACGCCCTCGCTCAGAGTCCGTCAACTGCACATACGGTTCACGTCCACGCTGTCGCGGCATGCTACCAGTGTTAAAGACTGCGATGGAGCTCCGTATGCCACGGCAAACTGGCTGACACTGACGGCGGCGGTGCACAAATGCTGCGCAGCTAGCGCCATTCGACGGCCAACACCGCGGTTCCTGGTGTGTCCGCTGTGCCGTGCGTGTGATCATTGGTGGGTCTGACACACCGGTGTCAATGTGTTCTTTTTTCCATTTCTAGGAGTATATATATATATATATATATATATATATATATATATATATATATATGTGTGTGTGTGTGTGTGTGTGTGTGTGTATACGAATTAGCTTATTTTAAATTGATCTAAATTTGTAAATACTTTGACATGTCCTATATCCTTGTAAAAAGAGATCTACAGATGAATAAAGCTACTACTACTACTACTACTACTGCTACTACTACTACCTTAGTCCGCCTTTCAATCACACCACAGCATCGACGCGTACGACTTGGTTGGTACCGTCAAAGGATGACCTGTATTGGCGAGCGGTGGTCTTCAGCGGTGAAAGCAGATTCTGCCAGCATGCAAATGACGGTCGTTTTGAGCATACGGCGCAGACCTGGTGAGCACTGTTTCGTAGAGTGGATTCGTCCAAGACACACTGGTCCCTAAGGTCTGGGGCGCGATATGCTAAAACTCTCGTTCATCTTCGTTGTTTCTGGAGGGAACGCAAACCACCGCTCAGTATGTGCAGAATGTTGTTAGACCCTTCCTTCTCCGTCCCTGCAGCAGTAAGGTGATCTGTTTTGCCGGCCGGAGTGGCCGAGCGGTTCCAGGCGCTTCAGTCTGGAACCGCGCGACCGCTACGGTCGCAGGTTCGAATCCTGCCTCGGGTATGGATGTGTGTGATGTCCTTAGGTTGGTTACGTTTAAGTAGTTCTAAGTTCTAGGGGACTGATGACCTCAGATGTTAAGTCCCGTAGTACTCAGAGCCATTTGAACCATTTTTTTTATCTGTTTGCTCCAACAGGGTAATGCTCGCCCACACACTGCCAGTGAAACTCAACGTGCTCTGCAAGACGTGCAACTTCCCTGGGCAGTATGATCTCTGGACTAGTCTCCAATTGGGAAAGTGTGTGATATGATAGGACGAGAGGAGAGTAGTGTGATTCAGCAACCAACATCTCCTACACAACCACGCGCTCCCTTCGAACAGGCGTGGCATAACATATCCTAGGACAGTATCCGCCATCTGTACGATCGACTGGATGCTAGAATCAACACCTGCATCGCCGCTCGTTTAGGCTACACCACGTGCTAATATGGGTGTTTCAGTATCGGTCAATACTTGTGCTACTAATCTGTAAATGTAATCATCTCATGTACTCCATACGCATTGGTGCAACAATAAACCTTTAGTGAATTTGTAATCTCTAAACTCTCTTCCCGAACAGGCCATGAAGGCCCAAAGGCACCGACCGGCCGCCGTGTCATCCTCAGCCCACAGGCGTCACTGGATGCGATATAGCGGGGCATGTAGTCAGCAAACCGCTCTCCCGGCCGTATGTCAGTTTCCGAGACCGGAGCTGCTACTTCTCAATCAAGTAGCTCCTCAGTTTGCCTCACAAGGGCAAGCTCACAGCGCTCGGCAGACCGGATGGTCACCCACCCAAGTGCTAGCCCAGCCCGACAGTGCTTAACTTCCGTGATCTGACGGGAACCGGTGTTAACAATGCGGCAAGGCCTTTGGCGGTAACCTCTAAAAGGGTGTACTAGTTTATTTCCAGCAGTGTGTTCACAAGAAACATCCAAAATTAAGTTAATCTTTCTATAATTTCTGTCTTTTTTATTTATAATGACGGTGATGTAGCGATACTAAAATGAAAATTGTTTCGATATAAAGAATACACCATAAGTTCGGCAATGTGTTCGTTATGTTTTAAATTTTCAGCGGCAGATGGATAAGGTAACTCAATAGTTCAAGGGCACAAGGAAGTAGAAATTTCTGTCGTCAGCTGGCGGAGTTTATTTAAGTATGAAAAACCGGCTACACAGTGGTGTCGTTTGGTGAGAGAATACTCGTAAAAGTTACTATAAACTGAGGAAAACATAAGGCAATTAAAAAGAGAGTACAAAATGCAGATACCAAAGTAATTATTCTGAAACTAACAACTAGAAATTACAGTTCGCTTACTTCATTTATAGGGAGCAGACGACTATATGTTTGAGAGCATGAGGGCGGTAGGTGCAGCGAAAAATCAGAATAAAGATCAAGGATTAAGAGCTCATTAGTGATAAAAAAAACTAGGTTCGAGTTGGACAAGAATGAGGCAGCAAATTGGTCACGGCCTTCAAAGGAAACTTCCCGGCAATAGCCTGAGGTGAAAATGTCGGAAAACAAAAAAAAAAAAAAAAAACTGGCTGATCAGACGAGAATTGGAATCAGAGTTCGTTGCCTTAACTACTTCGCCATCTCCCTCGGTGAGAAAGAGAAGACAGCTGGGATATTTTGTATGGCTGACTGATGTCAATGTATCATTTATCAAGCTGCTATCCAGGTCCATTGGATAACTGGAGAGAGTTTGCAGTAAAACATATAGGCAGATGCCTTAACGATCGTTCTTGTGTTGTTCATAGAGTGTGAGAACTATTTCGGCGTCTAAAGGACAAGGTAATGGCTACGAAGCCCGCCATAAGCTGATATTTGCTGTTACGCAGGCGAAGGATTGTGGTCTAAGCTATATTTTAACTATGGTCTGTCTCTGCTTCAGCTACACCGACTGTATAGATCTACTATGAATAAGGGGCTGCTCTTTGTGCCAATCATCAGACCTGTGGACCTTGGAGAGGCATGGAGAGGAGTACCATAGTGTCTCAAAGACGGCAGATATAGGAGATATTGGGCACAGGAGCAGCATCGAAGAAGGAAATAGAGAAATACAGGAAATCTAGGACAGGACAGGAATAATGGGAGAACCTACTAAATGCTCCATACTACAAGGTGTAGACCAAAATTGCACTACACCATGAGATCAAAAGTATCCGGACACGTGGCTGAAAAAGTCTTACAAGTTCGTGGAGCCCTCCGTCGGTAATGCTGGAATTCAGTATGGTGTTAGCCCACCCTCAGTCTTGATGACAGCTTCCACTCTAGCAGGCATACGTGCAATCAGGTGCTGGAAAGTTTCTTGGGGAATAGCAACCCATTCTTCACGGAGTGCTGCAATGAGGAGATATATCGGTCGATGAGGCCCGGCACGAAGTCGGCGTTCCAAAACATACCAATTGTGTTCTGTAAGATTCAGATCAGGACTCTGTGCAGGCCAGTCCAGTACAGGGATGTTATTGTCGTGTAACCAATCCGCCACAGGCCGTGTATTATGACCAAGTGCTCGCTGGATCGTGTTGAAAGATGCAATCTCCATCCCCGAATTGCTGTTCAACAGTGGGAAGCAAGTAGGTGCTTAAAATATCAATGTAGTCTTGTGCTGTGATAGTGCCACGCAAAACAACAAGAGACGCAAGCCCCCTCCATGAAAAACACGACCTCACCATAACATCACCTCCTCCGAATTTTACTGTTAGCACTACACACGCTGGCAGATGACGTTCACCGGGCGTTCGCCATACCCACACCTTGCCACCGGATCGCCACATTCTGTAGCGTGATTCGTTACTCTACACAACTTTTTCCACTGTTCGGTCGTCCAATGCGTACCCTCCGTACACCAAGCGAGGCGTCGTTTGGCATTTACCGACGTGATGTGTGGCTTACGAACAGCCTCTCGACCATGAAATCCAAGTTTTCTCACCTCCCTTCTAACTGTCGTAGTACTTGCAGTGGATCCTGATGGAGCTTGCAATTCCTGTGTGATGGTCAGGACGGATGTCTGCCTATTACACATTACGACCCTCTTCAACCGTCGGCGGTCTCTGTCAGTCAACAGACGAGGTCGGCCTGTAGGCTTTTGTGCTGTACGTGTCCCTTCACGTTTCCACTTCACTATCACATCGAAAAAAGTGCACCTAGGGATGTTTAGGAGTGTGGAAATCTCGCGTACAGACATATGACGTAGTGACACTCAAACACCTGACCACGTTCGAAGTCCACGAGGTCCGCGGAGCGCCCCATTCTGCTCTTTCACGATGTCTAATGACTACTGAGGAGGCTGATATGGAGTACCTGGCAGTAGGTGGCAGCACAACACACCTAATACGAAAAACGTATGTTCCCGGGGGTGTCCGGATACTTTTGATCACATAGCGTACATTTCGGCCACCAAAGGCGCAGTACATTACCTTCAGGGCATGGGTTATAACCCTCGCATTTACTGAAAACACGCCAACATATCACAGGCGTGTGCGAATGTGAAGAAATAGGCACCAAAGAGCACATTATCTGGGAAAGTGTTTCAGTCAATGGCTTCTTTGAAAGTAAAACGGTTTATGCTGTAATAAGGACTCGTGAGCTGTGCACATTCTGAGAACTCCGATAGGTAGAACGTCATACCAAGAAATTACAAGGCTATCTGACCGGAAGCGAGACAAAGCTAAACAAAACATCCAATTATTTGCAGCGGCGAGACGAGCCTCGAGGAGAACCAGGAAGTGCTTACTGAGTTCTTGTAGCCATCCATATCGCAGGCTCTTTAACATCGAAAGGGAGAAGAAGAACAAAGGCACAACACCAGCTCTGATTCACGAGGCGTGCGTCATCGCGCCAGCACCGAGCGGGGTGGTCGAGTGGGAGGACACAGGACTCCCATGCGGGAGGGGCGTGTTTCAGATCCCCGTACGGACAACCACATTTAGGTTTACTATCGCCTAAGGCAAAATCCGGTATGGTATCTGTGAAAAGAACAAGGTCGAATCCCTTTCCCGACAATATTAGGCAACTTTGTGACGCTGAAATCTTTACGTTGACGTATTTTGCATATTTTCTATCACTGATGTCATACGCGATGCTCTTCTGGGGTAACATAGGCTAAACGTATTCATTGCACAAAAGAAAGTGGTTACGCACATGGGACAAATGTTTGCCGATCCAGCTGAAGCAGCTCATTGATTAGTAGATCCTGTAGAGCTACTAAACCGCAGGGATGTTAATTGTCACGTTTCACTCGCTGTTCCGAAGAATGAGATGATGTAGTGGGACCAGGAGAGGTGCGACTGGGTAGCTGCGTGATATTAACTAAGAGACGGATGCGTCCAGCCCTGTGAAAACAGCTGTTGTCATCTTGGAAGACGGGAGTAACCACAGCACATTCACCGTGAATATGCTGAAGAAAGCTCACCGAGCACACTGCCATGTGTCAACCACAAAGTAATTTTAATTGGAGTATACCATCATCATCACTGCTAATACTTACTTGCAAGCTACACAGACATCCCAAAAAAAAAAAAAAAAAAAAAAAAAAAAAAAAAAAAAAAAAAAAAAAAAAAAAAAGGGAGATTGTATATGATCGTTGCTTTCAGGTGTAAAAGAAGCATGCACTAAGCTCTACAGTCAGTTCACTGTTATCGCTCGCATAGACACTGCTAAAAAAATTAAAAATATAAAAGATTTGATACTAGACGCTAAAAATGTGATAAATGCAGAGTGATATTATCGTTTTAAATTTATGTGTTGGTAATGAGTGTACACAGCAAGTTCTGAACACCAAAGCATTATTCAGTACTCTGAACTCATCCATTAAACCGAGCGTGGTGGGGCAGTGGTCAGCACACTGGATTCCCAGTCGGGAGGACGACGGTTCAAACCGGCGTCCGGCCATCCAGGTTTAGTTTTTCCTTCATTTCCCTATATCTCTCCAGGCAAAAGACGGGCTGGTTCCTTTTAAAGGGCATGGCCGATTTCCTTCTCGATACTTGACACAATCCGAGTTTTTGCTCCGTCTCTAATGACCTCAATGTCGATGGGAGGTGAAACCCATTCTTCCTTCCTTCATCCATGAAGTTGCTGCTAAAGGAAAATGACTGCAGGACGTTGGTGTTTTCAATAAATCTAGTAAGGCCAGACGCCGTACAAATTCGGTAACAAATTATTCCCCCTTGTGTTATGTTACGCAGGTAGAAAGCTATGGATTCGAAGACAAGGAAGATGGGAGTGATAATATCGTGTGAGTGACGTAAATACAAAAATGTGTGTAAGCTGCTTCTTGAAATTTATAAAAAGCCTATGGAAGAGTGGCATAATTTCAACGAAATTATTTTTTCAGTTGCCTTCAGTATTTTAAAGTGATACATTTCTTTCTAAGTACAATTACTGTGATAAATATTTTCAGATGGAAGGAGAATGTCAACTTTATGGACCACCTCCAATTAAACTGCGCTGTGAGATTGTAAAAGGGAACAAATAATATTATTTTTTTTTCTAAATGAATGATACATGTTTTTTGTCTTGTATAAAAATGTGCAGTCATTATAGCTTAGCCAGTTGGGGATACAACAGTAATTCGGTCACTATATTTTATTTAAGCACAAACACGTTACTGAGCGAGCTAAAATGACCGCGCATATCTACTACGCCTCATGATGTCAATCGAGGAGTTACTAGAATGAGACGTATAGGCTCCATGGTCTGCAAAGTCGGCAAATACGACCGGGAGAACTGTGTGCTGACCACATGCACCACCGTAAGGCATCCACACGGCGCTGCAAGACAGCGGATGACACGACGGCCGGTCTACGGCCCTTGAGGTCTCAGAGGCTTGCACGAGGTGCTCATTCTTGTTTTATCAGTTACATTACGGGAGTGATTATGTCCTGCGGACGTGAAAGTGTGAGATCACGGTGCCGTGTTGAGGGCGTAGTTGTAACGTGGGTGCTAACGACTACACAGTAAGGTCAGAAAGTCCTGTCATCCCCCTCTTCTTTGGTCATGATATACAGGGTTATTACAAATGATTGAAGCGATTTCACAGCTCTACAATAACTTTAATATTTGAGATATTTTCACAATGCTTTGCAGACACATACAAAAACTCAAAAAGTTTTTTTTAGGCATTCACAAATGTTCGATATGTGCCCGTTTAGTGATTCGGCAGACATGAAGCCGATAATCAAGTTCCTCCCACACTCGGCGCAGCATGTCCCCATCAATGAGTTCGAAAGCATCGTTGATGCGAGCTCGCAGTTCTGGCACGTTTCTTGGTAGAGGAGGTTTAAACACTGAATCTTTCACATAACCCCATAGAAAGAAATCGCATGGGGTTAAGTCGGGAGAGCGTGGAGACCATGACATGAATTGCTGATCATGATCTCCACCACGACCGATCCATCGGTTTTCCAATCTCCTGTTTACGAAATGATTCTGCTTTAACCTTTTCCGTAAGATTTTCCAAACCGTCGGCTGTGGTACGTTTAGCTCCCTGCTTGCTTTATTCGTCGACTTCCGCGGCTACGCGTGAAACTTGCCCGCACGCGTTCAACCGTTTCTTCGCTCACTGCAGGCCGAGCCGTTGATTTCCCCTTACAGAGGCATCCAGAAGCTTTAAACTGCGCATACCATCGCCGAATGGAATTAGCAGTTGGTGGATCTTTGTCGAACTTCGTCCTGAAGTGTCGTTGCACTGTTATGACTGACTGATGTGAGTGCATTTCAAGCACGACATACGCTTTCTCGGCTCCTGTCGCCATTTTGTCTCACTGCGCTCTCGAGCGCTTTGGCGGCAGAAACCTGAAGTGCGGCTTCAGCCGAACAAAACTTTATGAGTTTTTCTACGTATCTGTAGTGTGTCGTGACCATATGTCAATGAATGGAGCTACAGTGAATTTATGAAATCGCTTCAATTATTTGTAATATCCCTGTACATTTACACTCTTTATGTCTTTTAGTTCTTTTCAGATGGCGGACACAAGTATTTACAGTGTGAAGGATGATGTTCTGCCAAGTACATGGGCTCATGGACGTGCAAACACAGGAAAAACCGTAACAGATGTGCAATAGTATTTAGCGGTACGATTCCATAAAACAGCTCCACCAAAGTAAACGACACTATGATGGCAACAGAAACTCTTCAGAACCGGATCCATTTTGGATGGAAAGAGGGCATGTCGACCATCAAAACGACAACAAACATGTGCAGCAGTGGCGAATTCTGTGACCATATCTCCCATAAAATAATTACGGAAAAGGGGAATTCCGAAAACGACTATGTTGGCACACTTGAAAAAAATCTGGAATTAAAATCTTCTTGCCTACGCTCGTAAATGTGTTGAGTGATGGCATGAAGGTTGCTCAAGGTAACTCCATATGTGTGACGCTCCCACAACGGGACAAGGTTTTCTTCTCAGACGAATGTGCAATTTATTAATCTTGTCGGAACACCGGTATTTTTTTCTGGAGCAAGGAAACACTATATTATTATGAAGAGGTAGAGAATAATCTCCCACATTATTATGACCTGGACTGCAATATGCAGGAGGCAGCTCACAGGGCCGTATTTCTTTGACGGTGCACTTAATCAACATTGTTACTTGCAAATGTTGCGTGAATGGTTTATCTCAGATCTTCAGAGACTGCACATTCTTGGTGACAGTTGACTTCAACAAGGTGGAACTTCTGCCCATGTCGCTCTCCTTTTTCGAGAATTCTTGGATCGAGTGGCCTCCAAGGAGTCCAGATACGACATCAAGCGACAGTTCGGTGATGGGAATAATTAAGCAGCATGTCGCGAAACAGGGAACTGACGAACTGAAGCAAGCTCTTAAGGTAGCATTCAAGGAAATAACTCTGCCTATAATTCGTAAAATTTCGCAAAGAACCTGGCGCCGCATCATTTTGTGCCCTGACAGTGATGTTGCCCATCGATGTTCTGGATCACTAACAAACTCGAACGTAAAGTATCAATATCTGCTATGACATGTTCGAGATAAATAAGTACTCATCATGACCAAAAAAAGAGGGATCTGGCAGTGCTTCCGGAACAGGCTGTAGAGACCACATGGCTGCTCACATTGTCCGCCAGTGCGCCACGTACGTGTGTCACCTCCGCAGAAGCGGGTGCGAGTATGTTTGCACATAATGTTCCCGTTTCTGCGCGTGCAGACTGCAGCGGCCGATTACAGTTACGAGTCGTGAGTGCGGGTGGCGCGGTCACGCCAAGGCGATTCACTGCTTGCCAAACAGCTTGTCAGACAATCCTTGCGAACAAAACCACCATCTGCATGCTGAGACAGGAAAGTTATGCATCCAGCATTCCGTTTTTAAGCATTTTCGATGAAGTAATGTGAACCAGAAGCAAGTGCGTTTGCAGTTAGGTTCATGCGCTACGCTGTCTCCATCCCTCCACCCGCTATGAAAAAAAATAAGATCTGCGCTGCCAAACAAACAGAGATATCGCATCAGTATCAGTTTAAAGTGAACCAGCACATTCATGGATTCTGACTAGTGCCAAGTGTACAATGCCACACAATCCTCGACTACTTCGTCATTCGAAACACGAGGCCCTCCTTCTTCCCACCACAGCTCCCCTGGATGCGCTTTTGTCCACAGTACAATGCATTCGTTTGCTGCCGACCGTGGTGGCCGAACGTTTCTAGGCGCTTCAGTCTGGAACCGCGCTGCTGCTACGGTCGCAGGTTCGAATTCTGCCTCGGGCATGGATGTGTGTGATGTCCTTAGGTTAGTTAGGTTTATGTAGTTCTAAGTTCTAGGGGACTGATGACCTCAGATGTTAAGTCCCATAGTACTCAGAGCCATTTGAACCATATTCGTTTGCTGGAGGTGCGGTTGTCAAATTTTTTACCTGAAATCCTGATTTAGCTTTCGGTGTTTTATGTAATTCACTCCAAGCGAATGCAAGGATGGCTCATTCAATGAGCATATTACGTCAACTTCCACTGTCCTTGTGCAGCTATCATAAAGGCAGGCTTCCACGACCGACATTTGCGTCTGTGGTAATTTTTGTCTTATGCGCATTAGACCGTCGCGCAGGGCATATCTCTTTGCGGGAGGCATCGTCAAAGGCTATAAAAACACGCCACAAGCTCGGCAAGCGGAACTGTTTATACGTACCAGCACAAATGTTCAAATGGGTGTGAATTCCTAAGGGACCAAACTGCTTATGTCATCGCTCCCAAGACATATACACTACTTAAACTAACTTATGCTAAGAACAACGCACACACCCATGCCCCAAGGAACAAATGTCTATTTGTGACATCATCAGAATACTGCCTGAGACCACACAGTCGCGCCGACACATGTCAGAAGAAACGGCTACTCTGACCAAATAAACAGCTCAAATGGTTCAAATGGCTCTAAGCACTATGGGACTTAACATCTGAGGTCATCAGTCCCCTAGACTTAGAACTACTTAAACCTAACCAATCTAAGGACAACACACACATCCATGCCCGAGGCAGGAGTCGAACCTGCGACCGTAGCAGCAGCGCGCCTAGAACCACTCGGCCACAGGGGCCGGCCGAATAAACGGCTCACTAAGCCCTAAGAGATATGAAGTTTCTAATGAAAAAGATCTAACTGAAGGAAAAATTTTCCTCCCATTCGTGAAAACAGTCGTAGATCGTTATCAGCAGAGAACTAAGAAGAAGCGGTATCGGCGCAGTGAGTAAACCAACAAGAGAACTGCACGAATATTAGAACTGTGGAACACACCTACGACCGCCGGTTTACACTGCAGGAGTATATTAAATTCCTTGCACATACTTTCAAGTGTACGTTGCAACTATAAAAAGAAGTCATATTGAATATTAATAAACCGCTTCAGCTGTATTTAGCCCTTTATTATCGGATCGCTACTGGTTTCGTGGCACAAAAAGCAACATCCTCAGATGACTATATAACTAAAACATTAGAGCTGAAAAGCACGGAACTTTGTACCCAGCATTCACTGTCCGTCGGAACAAAACACCACTAAAAGGTGATACGTCATGCAATAAAATAGCCAGATTCCCCTGCCCGCGATTGCCTGTACAGCGGAGAAACGGACCCATCCACTATACTGGAATCCGGCTGTTTTATTGTATGACATATCACGTTTTAGCGGTGTTTTGTTCCGACAGTCAATCAATGTTGGGTACAAAGTTCCGAGCTTTTCAGCTCTAATGTTTTCGTTATCTGTTCACCTGAAGACGTGGCTTTTAGTGTCACGAAACTGGTGCTGACGCAATAATAAAGGACTAAATACAGCTGAAGTAGTTTATTAATACCCAAAATGACTACTAACAGCTGTGGTTGCCCTACCTGCGCGGTAATCTGTACAAAAATAAACATTAACACCTGACTTAATGAATTCGAGAGTAATTGTCATCTGAGAAACACGGGTAAATCGGCAGTAGCATATCATGCACTGAGACAGGCGATCCACCAAATTCTTTTCTCCGATACTTTGTTTTTATCAAGATCCTATCATTACTATGCAAGGATGTACAGAGAGGGGACTGAAATTCGAAAGCACAAAAGCAACTGTTACAGAAAAGTAGAAGGATTGAAATTAGGCAAGTTGTGGGCCTTAGTGCTAAATAAAAGAAACGACAACGCTTCCCCACTACAAGCTCCACAACACACATTGGCCCAACCCTGTGAGGTCAAGTAGCGGTCTTAGGATTCCTATAATCTGAGCTGAACTGTCCGCCACGTTTTCCCCCCAAGTATAGAATATTCACACGTGTTATGAGTCGCGGTGCAAGTGAAGATTTCTAATTAAACATATTCAAGAATTTGTCGTAAATATGTGTATCTGCTTAGATGTGAATTGCACTAACCATTACGAATATGGTTTTCGTATGTTTAGGTTTCCAAGTGACCTCGATAGAAGATAAAGACGAGCTGTAAATTGTCGCAGAGACAACTGGAAAACAGGACCTGGCGCTAAATTGTGTTTTGTATGTATGTGTTAATAAAGGGATTTATAAACTTAAAACAGATGTGTGCCATTGGTATTTCTTCCTCTAGTCGAAAACTATACCAAAGCAGTTCGACTCAAAATTTTTCGATTCATGAGATATTTTCGCAGTGGAGAGGAACATTTATTGTGGTGTGTTTATACGTTACCATAAACATACAAACACAAGGTGAATAATACTTAGCCCTATTTCTTATATAGATACTGTAGGACGAGTGATAAGTAAGACATTTTTATAGCGGTTTGGTCATTGTGAGGGAACATGCACAAGTAACATAACCTTCAAACAATAAAGTTTTGACCAGAATTCCACAACTAACAAATTTTCTGTCATATTTATGTTAATAAAAATTCGTGTCATCGTAACATCAAACTACATTTTTCCCCCTCTGTAAGTTGACACTGAGTTCTTAACTCATTACATTTAATATTTACAAACCGCCACTCAAGTTCCTTGCATACATTTCTATACCCGTGTAATATTACGTTCCAGCTTTACTGTTATATGAAAGGGGCATTCTAAATATATCTACAAACATTAGTTACTGTTCGGTACACTTCATACGAGCAATATCGAATGTTTTGTAAGAAATATTGTAAAAATTTGCATGGTTAGGTTAAGCACTCACAAGGTAAACACTGCCGAGTCCTCAAAGCCGGGGAAACATGGCCCATTACGTAGGAGCTCTAATCGGTCTGATGACGTCACGAACCAATCGCAGCATGGATACGCATAAACAGTTCTGCCTCTTGAGACTGACGAAGTTTGTACTGCTTTCTAAGTCTTTATAGGCTCTGATGCTGACAACATTGGAAGACGAAACGTTAGGCAGACAGATATGCCTTTGACTACGGCCTAATCCTCAAAAAACAAAGATCACCTTATTCAACTATGTTATTGTCTAGAGAACATAAGAAAAAAAATATTGACTTTGCTTAGCAAACACAGAGGGACAGAGAGAGGGAGAAGGGGGGGGGGGTGCAGGTGGAAGGGGGCAGCTCAATACATGTATGTAAGTGGCAATAATCCATCAACTGTCCGTTTATCGGTTATGAGATAACAGACGAGTTGTGGTGCCCTGAAAATATTCCAAGTTCGGAATTGGCGTGGCCGCACGGGCCGCTCGGCAAGCCAGGGCTCGTCAGCTACCGCGTGGTGCTGGACAGTAGCCGGAACAAGTGGGGCAGCCCCCAACACGTGGTCTAGGCCGACCGCGTGGCTGGGAATTCCATGTTGACACGTAGGTTCGTATGAGCAGTTGCCAGCGGACTCGTGCGCATGCGCAGAGCTGAATTCGCGTATGAGCGTTCGTATGAGCAGTTGCTAGTGGGCTAGTGCGCATGCGCAGAGCTGAATTCGCGTATGAGCAGTGCCTTCCTCCCGCTTCTGGCTACTTGAAGCGTGGCTGTTTGGTGTACGAGCAGTAGCAGCAAGTAGCCAGATGCTACTCGGAAAAATTTTTCCGGCGCGCCCAAGCTGCCCGTTTGCGCACGCGCAGAGCAAGCTGAGTTATGGTGGGGGGATCCTTCCCCACGTGACACGTGTATATGTGTCTTCGTAATATTGCTTATCTCTTCGTTTACAGCTCCCACGTCAAATGAAATCAAAACAGATTTCTGTCCCCGGGAGCCATCAAGGGAATTAATATGCATTCTCATAACCATGAAAAACCAAAATAAGTTAGTAGTTTCAATTTTCTGGTTTTATATATCCACGTTATTAGCAATCAACCATCAATGTCTTAACGAAGCTATTTCTGTCTGTTTAGTAGAGAAATTTGCTTCTATTATTTTTTTCCCCACTGAGGCAGTTAGTTTATTTGAAACGAAGTGTTTGATTCCGCAGTATTGGCTACTTTCAACTTCGTTCAGTTTCCAATGCAAATTTTCATTTTCTGGGACGAATAACATTATACCATAATAAAGAACCAAACATGAGAATACAGTACTGGACCTCCAAGAAAATTGGTATCACGAAAACCACATGAAAAGCTGAATATCAGGTACTTCAGAGTGCATCTGGACATAGAAATGTGCAATTAGAGCGGAATGAAGCATTTTAGTATGGTATATGAAATTCCGATGTTGCTGGAGTAGTCTCTGATGTCCTGTTCCTTTTATGACACTGTAAGATCTCTTGATACTATATACGTACGAACATCCGTAAACACTTACTTGAAGCTGACTAAGTGGGCAAAAGAGTAAAGTCGTATGCCATGAACGGGAGATCCCGAGCCGGCCGCGGTGGTCTAGCGGTTCTGGCGCTGCAGTCCGGAACCGCGGGACTGCTACGGTCGCAGGTTCGAATCCTGCCTCGGGCATGGGTGTGTGTGATGTCCTTAGGTTGGTTAGGTTTAAGTAGTTCTAAGTTCTAGGGGACTTATGACCTAAGATGTTGAGTCCCATAGTGCTCAGAGCCATTTGGAGATCCCTAAGGGCAGGTTCAGACTCCTAATTGGTAAGTGTTTTCCTATCCTTCGTGCCCGCAGTCACCCTTCCTTGGCTTAGTATGAACTGTGAATGTAAGTGTAGATGAGTATAATGGGTACGAGTGTGCAGTGTAGTGTTTGCGTGTTGGAGATGGTGAGAGAAGGGAGAGGGTGAAACCCGGTGCCGGCACAAAGCCTACTCTCTGGAAGAGCGCCGAGGGGGCCGACGGTCTTAACGTCCCAATCCGACGGACGGATCACCGTCTACAGCGTCACATACCGTCAATTCATGAGACACTGCGGAGAGGTTTGACCGGCCGCTGTGCCCGAGCGGTTCTAGGCGCTTCAGTCCAGAACCACGCGGCTGCTACGGTCGCAGGTTCGAATCCTGCCTCGGGCATGGATGTGTGTGATGTCCTTAGGTTAATTAGGTTTAAGTAGTTCTAAGTCTAGGGGACTGATGACCTCAGATGTTAAGTCCCATAGTGCTCAGAGGCATTTCAACCATTCTTTTGGAGAAGTTTGGAATGGAATCCGGGACATTGACGCAGAGACTGGTGATCGGGGTCTTTACGCCATCATCTCTCCTGTCCCCTTTGCCGTAAGGGAAAGGGAAAATCGTCAATAGCACGCGGCGTACCCGGGCAGTCACCCATCCAACCACTGGCCATGTCCGACGGTGCTTGACTTCGGTGATATGACGGGAACTGGCGTACCGATCTCGACACGGCCGTCAACCATAATTGTACCATACAGAAATGCGAATACTACACCAGTTTCCAAGGTATCCTTTGCAAAAATGATCAGCAGAGTTGAGGGAATTGTGACAATATTCAACGCCTATACCGAATGAAATTTTTAACAAAGACCAACGTCGATTTTTTTTCATGCATAACCAACACGGATTCAGAAAATATTGTTCTTGTGCAACACAGCTAGCTATTTATTCCCATGCGGTAATGAGTGCTGTCGGCAACGGATCTCAGATCGATTCCATATTCCTAGATTTCCTGAAGGCTTTTGATACCGTTCCTCACTATTAATCAAATTGCGTGCGTATGGAGTATCGTCTCAGTTGCGTGATTGAATTCGTGATTTCCTCTCAGAGAGGTCACAGTTCGTAGCGATAGACGGTAAAACATCGAGTAGAACAGAAGTGATATCTGGCGTTCCGCAAAGTAGTGTCATAGGCCCTCTGCTGTTCCTGATTTACATAAACGATCTAGATGATAATCTGAGCAGCCCCCTTAGATTGTTTGCAGATGATGATGTAATTTGCCGTCTAGTAAAATCATCAGACGATCAGTTCCAATTACAAAATGATCTAGAGAGAATATCTGTATGGTGCGAAAAGTGGCAATTGGTGAGGTCATCCACATGGGAACTAAAAGAAATCCGATAAATTTTGAGTATACGATGAATCGCACAAATCTAAGGGCTGTCAATTCGACTAAATACCTAGGAATTACAATTACGAGCAACTTAAATTGGAAAGACCACATAGATAATATTGTAGGGAAGGCGAAACAAGGACTGCGCTTTGTTGGCAGAACACTTAGAAGATGCGACAAACCCACTAAAGAGACAGCCTACACTACACTTATCCGTCCTCTGCTGGAATATTGCTGCGCGGTGTCGGTTCCTTACCACGTAGGATTGACGGAGAACATCGAAAAAGTGCAAAGAAGGGAGCCCGCTTCGTGTTATCGCGCAATAGGGGTGAGAGTGTCACTGATATGATACGCGAGTTGGGGTGGCAGTCACTGAATCAAAGGCGGTTTTCTTTGCGGCGAAATCTATTTACGAAATTTCAACCACCAACTTTCTCTTCCGAATGCGAGAACCCGCCAAAGTGTCCGAGCGGTTCTAGGCACTTCAGTGTGGAACCGCGCGACCGCTGCAACGCAGGTTCGAATCCTGCCTCGGGCATGGATGTATGTGATGTCCTTAGGTTACTTAGGTTTAATTAGTTCTAAATTCTAGAGGACTGATGACCTCCGCTGCTAGGTCCCATAGTGCTCAGAGCCGATGCGAAAATGTTTTGTTGACACCCACCTACGTAGGGAGAAATGATCATCATAATAAAATAAGAGAAATCAGAGCTCGAACGGAAAGATTTAGGTTTTCCTTTTTCCTACGCGCCATTCGAGAGTGGAATGGTAGAGAAGTAGTATGAAAATGGTTCGAGGAACCCTCTACCAGGCACTTAAGTGTGAATGGCAGAGTAATCATGTACATGTAGATGTTGAACTGCTTGTACCTCTCAGTACTCCGATTTGGAAAAATCTGCTGTTGTTTGAACTCGTCATATGTCTCAGTGCTCCGAAAGATAGACGTGGGGTTCCCTCATAGAAGATAGCCGTTGGGGTTCCCTCATAGCCGCCCAGGGTACTTCCTACTGCAATCTTCTGGAATGCTCCTTGTGTTTCTCTAGCGTCATCTCTTTAAAGTTGTTGAACGGATGACACACAACTGCAACGGTATGTTCCGATATTGCAACTAGCTGTGTAGATCACGGCGTCGGCAAATGCTTAATCTCATACAAGACAGAGAAATAAGAACGAGAAATGTGACCGGTGTTTAGTTCACAGACCTGAGCGCTGCTTATGATATCATCAACGACAAACGACTTATGCTGCGTGTTTTAGGAAGAATATTAAATACACTGCCGGAAAAAAATTAATACACCGAGAAAGACGA
Organism: Schistocerca americana; assembly: GCF_021461395.2. Classification (NCBI taxonomy): domain Eukaryota; kingdom Metazoa; phylum Arthropoda; class Insecta; order Orthoptera; family Acrididae; genus Schistocerca; species Schistocerca americana. Next base: position 119,213,570 of record NC_060119.1, read on the forward strand.
CGTCGATTTTGATCCGATTAAGACGTGCCATGCAGATGTGTTAATAATGGTGCAACGTACGGGGGTTTTATAGTACAATTATCGATATATTGAAAAATATCTATTGGTAGTCTTAGTCGACCTTGACTTGCTATCTGACTTAAGTTGGCTTTGTTTAAACGCGCGGTTATACCTCCAGTATCATTTGCATCGTAACTATCATTACACCCTATGTATTAAACCAAAATATGGTGATTGGTAGCTACGAAATCAATAATGCGGTGATTAGCATATGATATCAAATTCAGATTTATTCAGAAAACAGGATGAGCAATATTTCTAGCATGACATGACAATCCAATACACTCGCTAACCTAACTAGCCCATCATTGGCACAATGTATCCTCTTTTCCTAACTACTTAAGTCAACACTGAACCCGCAAGTGACTCTATTGAAGTTCTGACTGAACGGACACAGACTCAGAGTAAAAGAGCTAGTGGAATAGGAACTCATTTTGAATTACAGTGCCCTACTTTGGCTGATGATTGCTAATATCACAGTAATTCTCTGTGATGGTTACGACGGTCGTCCCAGCCAACGTCGTGATGCCGTCTTTCCCGTGAGCGAGCTTGGCTTTAATCTCTAACGTGGACGTGGTTTTGCGTCCGTAAACTCCTGTACGTAAGTGTTCAATTGCGGAGTCCGTTACTAGTCAATATTCAAGCTACTTGCACATATGTCAAGAGTAGTTGGTCGACTCAAGTGCGCGGCAGCAAAGGTACACTTCAGATTACATATGAACACTACAATATAGTACAAATCTGTTTCCCCTCTCAGAGGAACAGATAATGCTACGTGTGTGGAGTCGTATGCTCTACACTATTCAGACTTGGAGAGTAGCCACTGGACTCAATGCCGATAATTTTCCCAACCTACTTCTCTCCACGTTCTCCAAGCAGGGCAGCCAGACACCGCGACTGCTCCGGTCCGACCCCAGAGATTTTCGCAAACCTGACGGTTCTTCGCCGAAAGGTAGAATTCATTTCACGCTAGGTGAGGAGAGCGCTCCGTCAACGTGACGTAGGCACGCGTCATCATGAGTTTCTCGAGTTGTCCTATCGACCGTTGTGAGCATTCTGTATACATCGACTGTTGTGTGCGTCTTGAATCTGCACTGTTCATTGTTCTTAGTTGATTTACAACATGAAGGTAAAATTAAATGGAACTAGATGGTTTAATATTTCCAGCAACATTCGGAATTACTTCGAACTTCAGTTTCTCAGTTAAACGTTTCTGCCCACATGAATTATGTACAATTCATTGGCTTTTATAAAAATACGAAACTCTTTAATTTCTCCCTATTTCACGTTTTTATCCACATGATTTATGCACGATTAATCGGACTAAAAAATGCCTAGACACTTTCGTTATGGTTATGATTCCTTCATTCAGATATTCGTTACGTTCATGAAACACACAATAACATCCCGCATTCTTTGGATTGCAGCTTAATAATTATTTCATGTTTCTATCCACAGGATTTAGACACGATTCATCGGATTTTATTAAAAACAATGGGGTAGCATTCATTTCAGGCTAGAAAAATAACAAGACACTTTCGTTATGGTTATGATTCCTTCATTCAGATATTCGTTATGTTCATGAAACACACAATAACATCCTACGTTCTTTGGATTGCAGCTTGATAATTAATTATTTCACGTTTCTATCCACACGATTTATGCACGATTCATCGGATTTTTTAAAAAAATTGACTAAAAGCTTTTTTATTTACTTTCGTTATGGTTCCTTCGTTCAGACATTTATTATATTCCTGAAACACATAATACCATCCTAAATTGTTGGGATTACAGCTTAATAATTAATTCAAAGGGATGAGCGTAACAGATAACTCCTGTCACTTCGTTTGTACACATGTATTTACATTTAGCCTTGACGTTATCGGTACAACAGCAAAGATCGATATACGCACTCATGTAGTCGATTTAGGTTATTTACGTCACGATGACGTAGTGTTACGTCACTATGACGTAGGGTTCTCCTCACCTAGCGTGAGATGAATACTACCCTTCGCCGCATGGATCCGTGCGCGTTGGTAGCCAATCACGACACAGACTTCCATGTATCCGTGCGCGATTGTACCCACAACGAGACAGAATTCTCTCGCGGTTACTGATGCCACCAAACTCTTAATATGTATCTCTACGCGCTCTGCACCAATCCCGTCACAGTCTTCCACATATTTTCCACTATGGCGCGAAATCGTGTTTCTCTCTTTCGCATATAGCTCCTTCTCGCTTGTTGTTGTGATGGCCCAGCCTCTCCCATCGTCTTTGGTGGTCTGAATAGCCAGCCGACAAAGGGGTCCGGCCGCGGCCGTCCCGTTAGTTTGACATGACATAAACACCTTCCTTTGGGGTTCCGGCCGCGTTCCAACCTCTGTGTCCACCTCGTTAGTTTGACATGACACACACAACTTCCTTTTCTGTGTCCATTCTCTCCTACAGGTGGGCCAATTATCTAGTTTTGTTAAATGGCTACCTCTGTCTTCTATTCCGTGTATTAGTACTGATTTAGCATCATGTAAGGTGCAAAATCTGCTACCTTACAATGGTATCAACGTCGTCCGCCAACAGATAGGATAGATGCATAGCTACCAGAGCGCCAGCTACGTCTACGCTTTAATTGGGAATGGCCAAACCAGAAGGCTCAGTGTCGTGCAAACGTGTGAAGCAAGAAGGCAACCATGCCACAGAGTCGCACTCGTGCTTCCTACAGTCCGAGTTTCAAAGGAGTCAAATTGTGGTCTTTAGAGTGGTGGGATGGTCCTTTCGGGGAATTGACACAAAAGTTGGACGTACTGCGTCAGTTGAGCAGCAATGCTCGTATCAGTGGCTATGTGAACATTCTCACACCTGTAGACGAGGTTGTGGACGTCCACGCAGCAAGACGCCCGCCAGGATCGTAGTATTGGAAGGTAGCAGTGGCAGATCGAACAGCTACCACAGCACAGATAAGAGAGCTTGTGAGCCAGGTGTGTCAAGACAAACTGTTGCGAAAAAATGGTTCAAATGACTCTGAGCAGTATGTGACTTAACATCTGAGGTCATCAGTCCCTTAGACTTAGAACTACTTAAACCTAACTAACCTAAGGACATCACACACATCCATGCCCGATGCAGGATTCGAACCTGAGACCGTAGCAGCAGCGCTGTTCCGGACTGAAGCGCCTAGAACCGCTCGGTCACAGTCGCTGGCAACTGTTGCCAACTGGTTATTAGCAGTGGGACTACGGACGTGCACATCTCCAACTCGTCTTCTATTCTCATCACAGCATCAACGTGCGCGACTCGACCGGCGCTGTCAGAGGATCACTTGGAATGGCGAGCTGTCGACTTCAGCTATGAAAGCAGGTTCTGTCTGCACGCAAGTCATGGTCGTTTATACAGGGTGTTCCATTGATAGTGACCGGGCCAAATATCTCACGAAATAAGCATCAAACGAAAAAACTACAAAGAACGAAACTCGTCTAGCTTGAAGAGGGAAACCAGATGTCGCTATGGTTGGCCCGCTAGATGGCGCTGCCATAGGTCAAATTGACATCAACGGCGTTTTTTTAAAAATAGGAACCCCCATTTTTTATTACATATTCGTTTAGTACGTAAAGAAATATGGATGTTTTAGTTGGACCACTTTTTTCGCTTTGTGGTAGATGGCGCTGTAATAGTCACAAACGTATAAGTACGTGGTATCACGTAACATTCCACCAGTGCGGACGGTATTTGTTTCGTGATACATTACCCGTGTTAAAATGGACCGTTTACCAATTGCGGAAAAGGTCGATATCGTGTTGATTTATGGCTATTGTGATCAAAATGCCCAACGGGCGTGTGCTATGTATGCTGCTCGGTATCCTGGACGACATTATCCAAGTGTCCGGACCGTTCGCCGAATAGTTACGTTATTTCAGGAAACAGGAAGTGTTCAGCCACATGTGAAACGTCAACCGCGACCTACAACAAATGATGATGCCCAAGTAGGTGTTTTAGCTGCTGTCGCGGCTAAACCGCACATCAGTAGCAGACAAATTGCGCGAGAATCGGGAATCTCAAATACGTCGGCGCTGAGAATGCTACATCAACATCGAATGCGCCCGTACCATATTTCTATGCACCAGGAATTGCATGGCGACGACTTTGAACGTCGTGTACAGTTCTGCCACTGGCCACAAGAGAAATTACGGGACGATGACAGATTTTTTGCACGCCTTCTATTTAGCGACAAAGCGTCATTCACCAACAGCGGTAACGGAAACCGGCATAATATACACTATCGGGCAACGGAAAATCCACGATGGCTGCGACAAGTGGAACATCAGCGTCGTTGGCGGGTTAATGTATGGTGCGGCATTATGGGAGGAAGGATAATTGGACCCCATTTTATCGATGGCAATCTAAATGGTGCAATGTATGCTGATTTCCTACGTAATGTTGTACCGATGTTACCACAAGACCACAAGATGTTTCACTGCATGACAGAATGGCGATGTACTTCCAACATGGTGGATGTCCGGCACATAGCTCGCGCGCGGTTGAAGCGGTATTGAATAGCATATGTCATGATAGGTGGATTGGTCGTCGAAGCACCATAACATGGCCCGCACGTTCACCGGATCTGACGTCCCCGGATTTCTTTCTGTGGGGAAAGTTGAAGGATATTTGCTATCGTGATCCACCGACAACGCCTGACAACATGCGCCAGCGCATTGTCAATACATGTGCGAACATTACGGAAGGCGAACTACTCGCTGTTGAGAGGAATGTCGTTACACGTATTGCCAAATGCATTGAGGTTGACGGACATCATCTTGAGCATTTATTGCATTAATGTGGTATTTACAGGTAATCAGACTGTAACAACATGCGTTCTCAGAAATGATAAGTTCACAAAGGTACATGTATCACATTGGAACAACCGAAATAAAATGTTCAAACGTACCTACGTTCTGTATTTTAATTTAAAAAACCTACCTGTTACCAACTGTTCGTCTAAAACTCTGAGCCATATGTTTGTGACTATTACAGCGCCATCGATCACAAAGCGAAAAAAGTGGTCCAACTAAAACATTCATATTTCTTTACGTACTACACGAATATGTAATAAAAATGGGGGTTCCTATTTAAAAAAACGCAGTTGACATCCGAGCAGTTTGACCCATGGCAGCACCATCTAGTGGGCCAACCATAGCGCCATCTGGTTTCCCCCTTCAAGCTAGACAAGTTTCGTTCTTTGTAGTTTTTTCGTTTGACGCTTATTTCGTGAGATATTTGGCCCGGTCACGATCAATGGACCACCCTGTATAGTGACAACGATTTCTTTGAAGCAAAATCGTATTTGACGTAGGATATTATTGTCATTTGATTTGTTACTACTCCTGTTATCTATTTTTGAAAATGAATTATAACAACGAGTGTAAAAACAGATGTTAGTTACAAACAGAAAATGGTAGATGTCTATGCAGAAGTTTTGTTCTGTACCTCAAGGTTTTAAAAGCAGTGCCGGATATAAAAAGAAACGGTGGTCCCCCTCTATTCTCGGCTCCTCGCGGCTATACCCCTCGGCGAAAGGAAACGCCCAGTTTTCTGGCGTCAGAAACATCAAGGTGACTGTCGCCAATGTGTTCCACCGGTACTGTGCAAGTGCTAACGTTTAACCGGAGTGCCGCAGTCGTTACTCACCAACGCTATCAGTCGCCACATATCACAGCTACGCAACACTCGTCAGAGATACGTCCAGTCTCCATGTTATATCCGGCTGGGAACAAATTATCGCAAAGAGAAGTGAAGAACGTCATGGCCCGTTGTCTGTATGCTTTTGTTGCTGTAGGAACGTCGAGATGAAAGCGAATGTTGGCTTGTTCTTAACGAGGACAATTCTGTCTAACTGACACATGTACAACAAAGTATCAGTCACAATCGTGATAGTATTCTTTGCATTCGGCTGATTTTCTTCTCAGAGGTTTCTTGAAAATTAACATTAAAACGTGCCAAATATCAGCGCGCTATTTCTCTCACGTAGTGACAGAAAAAATAGAATTTTGTGAAATAAACATTCAATTATCGTTGCTATGGTCTGCGTGGCAGCCAAATATGCTGTCGAAGAGGTACAGATGTCTAAGTGCAAGTCGACTGGGTTATCGACTCAACTCTGTCCTATTCGCTAACTCAATCATCGACACTGAAGGCTCATATGTTTTTGCCTATGAGCAACAGAATAACATAGTTTCTATTTCCCGGTTGCAATTTAGGTGTATGGGGAGCCCGCCCTTGGTTGTCAGGTGAATACTGGAACTGAAAGCACTCCCAATTGGAAATCTCTTTGCCCGACTCTTGCTGGAACACAACCGAGAATTTCAGAAGCCACCAGGCCTATATCCATGTACAGGTAATGAAATGTGCAAATAACAGACCTGTGATCTACAAAAACTTTCTCGTTATAATCCTCGATATGAAGCGAATGCTTAAATGAATGGCGAAGTACGTTCAAAATTAAAAGATTTTATATGCAGCAAGCAAAAAACACCTTTCTTCTAATAGTATTTTTACTCGCTGTATAAGATACCGGTACATGAAATCAAAATTGTCTCGGGGTTGTAATATGCAGAGCACATCATAATTAGGAGTGAAAATTAATACAAGTAAAAATATACGATAATACAGGCAAAAACGTTATATTAAACATGAGTGCACAAGCGAATCTTTAGTGAGATAACAGTGTATGTTTGGTTATGAGCCACCGCTGACTTACGAATAAAATATTGTCCTAGTTAATGTAGGTGTATTTGAAATGCAAACTTTTCGATTAAGTTTCCATCTAACTGGACTCAACACTAAATACTAAACTACTTCAGCGTATTACAAGTTACAGTTTACTGTACGCTTGTACCTGCTGAAGGAGGTGTTCGATGTGTCGTCCTTGCATTCCGATGCAATGCTGACTGGCCTCTGCAATGAGTTAACCAGTTCTTTTAAACACTCTTGGATCATCCCGTAAGGCTTGCCGGGACTGTACAATTTGTTGCTGCACTTCAGCCGTATCAAAGGAAGTCTTTTACATTTCATTTTTGAGACGAACCCAGATAGAGAAAACCAAACAATTCAGGTCAGACGATCTTGGAGACCGAGGAATATCCCTGCTCGACGTATTCATCTTGCACCATATTGCCGCGTTAGACGTCGTCCGACATCAACAGAAAAATGCGCCGGTGCCACATCATCCATTTACTACCTTCCACAATATTACGCAAGGACAACGTCCTCAAGCAGTCCAGGAAGATCCATCGCAAAAACCGAAGGTACCCAAGCCCAACGAGTGTTCTTGGAAGGATGAAGTGCCAAGGTCGAAACCTTCGAGTACATCTAACCACACATTCAATGATAAACGTCATTGATGTGTTGTCTCTTGAACATCACGTGGTTCTGTGTGAAATTTGAGCCCAATTAGACGAGTACTTAACCGAAAAGCTAACGTTGCAAATGCATAAGTACTAACAAGGACAATATTTCGTACTGGAGACGTTGGCGATTCGTGTAGTTGCAAATTCGCAACAATCTCGTAAAGGGCTCTTCTGTGGGCCATAGTTACTTGACCGAGCGAGGTGGCGCAGTGGTTAGACACTGGACTCGCATTCGGGAGGACGACGGTTCAATCCCGCGTCCGGCCATCCTGATTTAGGTTTTCCGTGATTTCCCTAAATCACTCCAGGCGAATGCCGGGATGGTTCCTCTGAAAGGGCACGGCTGACTTCCTTCCCCATCCTTCCCTAATCCAATGAGACCGATGACCACGCTGTCTGGTCTCCTTCCCCAAAACCAACCAACCATAGGTACTTGAACGCTTTTGTTTCTACGGTGGTGTACTTCCGCCCGTATCATTTTGCGTTACTTATTATGATAGAGGCAGCATAAATGCTTGTAAAAGCACAGACTCATGTTAACAAGCGTTCGACAGATTTATTTTAGCAAATATGTTAGTAAATTTCAGGTTCTTGGTAACATACATGTCCGAAAGAGCAGACTTTTGATCCTGCAGCCACTATGAATCCAGACACAAAGAAATTAAAAACATTAGCTGCGAGTGGGAATTGATTTATACCAATGGGGCAAGTTGAAAATTTTTGCCGGACAGGGATTCGAATCTGAGCCTCCTGTTTACTAGGCAGATGGGTTGACCGCTACGTCATCCGGACACAGTGGTCACCAGAACAGTACGGACTACCGCAGCACGCCTCCAGTCAGACCCAAATTCTCAACTTGAACCTCACACTGCTGATGTAGTGCTCTCCTCATTAGCCTCATTACTCGCGGCACCTCGCCGATTCGATTAAGTGTTCGAGCTTGCCGTGCATCTGCACTGAAGGGATCATTGGTCGTAATCGATATATATTCATTCGCTCTGATGAGCAGAGCGAATGAATACCAACTGCCTCTCTGCATTGCCTTTGTTGACTTTGAAAAGGCATTTGACTCCGTTACCCATGTAGCTGTCCTCCAAGCTTTGAGTGAGCAAGGAGCGGAAGCAGCATACATTGAAGTGCTCAGGAAAATCTACGAGAATTCTTCAACTTATGTTAACATCGGCGAATCAACTCAAGAATTCCGCACCATGAGGGGTGTCAAGCAAGGCGATCCCATCTCCCCAAAACTGTTCTCTGCTGTATTGGAAATGGCTATGTCAAAGCTGAGCTGGGAAGGTAAGGGAATTAGAATTAATGGAAGAAGGCTTACCAACTTGAGAGATGCTGATGATATTGCCTTACTGGCCAAAGACTTCGCAGAGTTCCAAAACTTAGTTACGGATCTTGCATCGGAATGTCAGCTGGTTAGCTTGAACATGAACCTTTCCAAAACAAAAGTAATGTCCAACAAATGGGTCCCAGCTGGAGATGTCAAAGTCAAGGACAGTCTAATAGAAGATATCAGTGAATATGTCTACCTTGGCCAGATTATAAATATGAAGGGAGACATAAGGCCAGAAATCTATCGACGCATCAAGCTTGGCTGGCAAGCATTTGGGAAGAATTCAACAGTGTTCAGATCAAAAATGCCAGTAAATCTGAAGAAAGCAGTATTTGATCAATGCATACTTCCTGTGATGACGTATGGCTGCGAGACATGGACACTGAACTCATTCACAAAAGGGAAACTTAGGACAGCACAGAGAGCCATGGAGAGATCAATGCTGGGCTATACAAGAAAGGATAGGAAAAGGGCAGATGACATCCGGTCTGTGACGAAGGTTAACGACATCTTAGAGACCGTAAGTTCCTTGAAATGGCAGTGGGCTGGCCACGTCGCAAGAAGAAAACAGAACAGATGGACGAAGCTAGTACTGGAGTGGAGTCCGAGAGAGCACCGGAGGCCTAGAGGAAGACCACCAGACAGATGAGACAAAGACATCAAGAAAATCGCTGGTAACACCTGGCAGAGAACTGCCCAAGACCGTCCCACTTGGAGAAGACTGCTGAAAGCCTACCTGAATCCACGACTCGAAGATTAATGATTGAATTGGCTGATGATGATTATATATATATATATATATATATATATATATATATATATATATATATATAGTCTGTCCAAACAGACCCCTGCAGTATCAAAATCAGGCACTATCAGTGCAGCTTCAATAGGCCAGGCTTGAAAATGAACCAGTAGGGTTCGAAACTAGTCGCCTAATATAAATACTGCAACTGATAACAGAATTTGTAATAAACGCTTTAAGGAATTTAATAAAGTTACTAATTCCCTGTCAACAAAATATTGAAACTGAAGATATTTCAAATTGTTTTAATATGTTTCACAGCACTTAAATGCATAGGACGCGAAATATTTGCAAATGCTGCACATACCACGATCTCACATCTAACAACAACAAAAACTTTAGAAAATTGCGGAGACTGCTTACTGCGGTCTCTAGTGCACATTCCTTGGTGTGATTCAACATAAGACTGAAGCACTAACCAAAATACATCATGTGCCTACGAACAATATCCTCTTCGCACAACACTCTATCATACATCACAAGGCTTAACCCGCTAATAACAAAGTAGAATGCGTCGACTGCAAAAAGAAAGTTCAGAAGTTTCAAGTCTGGTCCGTCATATTTCGGGATGAATGTGCCACTGCTTTCTAGGAACTGAACAAAATTACTGGAATACTGAAACATTTTGAGTGTGTTGATCATATGAGATCGTTTGGTTGTCGATCCCATTCGGCAGCGATCGTGTACCGATTCTGTTATACAAGATCTTTATCAGAAGTAAGGGTTTCAACTCAAAACCTAATTAAACTGGTTAAGTGTAACTACTGTGTACGCGTCGCAACTGAGGAGAGCGAGGAAAAAGGCCTGATGTTAAAACGTTGTTACGTAGTTCACTTTCAAGATAATGTACTGGTATGAAAATATACTTTTATATTCATTAAATAAATACTACATTTCAACACGCAAACACATGCCAAAAAGTTCATCACCGGCGAAGCTTAGTGTTGGAGAAAGATAAGATGCCAAGTTAAATCGTCTGAGGGATACAAGGGCATTCCACCTATCAGAGTTTGGTTGCCGATCCCATTCGGCAGCGTTGAAATCAATCTCTAGGTTGATGGTACGTGTACGTTCACGTTTTATAGAGGGATGTATGAAGATTTTCTTTTTGTCAAAAAATAATGACTGTGAATATAATACTTCTTTATTTTTAAAATATTTTAACGTTATTTTCCCTGTTTCCTGCATAGCGAAAATTACGAGTAGGCCCTTCTGTACAAACATCTAGCACATCTAAAATATGTTTCATCAGTAGATCTCAATGAATTGCTGTTTCTTTCCTCCATCCGGAAAATATTATTTTCTCAGTTCATTATCAAAATTACCCGTAAGTCCGACTATTATGGACAAAGTATACTTGAGAACAGATGCGGGATATACGCTGACAGCCCTAGGCACACTCCCTACATGCTGGGAAAGGATCAGCTCAAACTGAGTCCGCTGAAAAAACAAGCATTTATTTTTTACTTTAGGAACATAGAGGCAAAAGGTGGTTGCAAAAGTCTCCTAGAAAAGGAAAAAAAACTGGAGCTGCGTGCACCTCGAACGTACCTACGGCTTTCGTTGGACTTACCTTGTCTTTTAAGCAGCAAGCTGAAAGAGGTTGTCATATATAACGATTGGAATAACTTGTGGAGTACAGTCAGAAACTGTGGGGACTGCTGCATCCGCTTTGTGCTACTCAGCAGCTGAATAGGTACACCTTGTGTGGCGTCAATCCCGACATACCAAAGCAGGGCCTGTAGCTATCAGTGAGACAGGCCGCATCATCGCCGGCTGTGTATCGCCCACCCCCCTGGAGAAGCTATACTGCATTGCCGAAATTTAACTACTGAAATTTGTTGAGAAGCAGAAAGCAGAAAATAAAAAATAACATGAGTAATATCCGAAGTTCATCCTCAGTTTAGCTACTAGCAAGCACGTATGCGACTGAAAACGTGGAAGTGTTTCCTCAAGACAACTGACACAAATGGTTCAAATGGCTCTGAGCACTATGGGACTCAACTTCTGAGGTCATCAGTACCCTAGAACTTAGAACTCCTTAAACCTAACTAACCTAAGGACACCACACACATCCATGCCCGAGGCAGGATTCGAACCTGCGACCGTAGCGGTTCAAAATGGCTCTGAGCACTATGCGACTTAACTTCTGAGGTCATCAGTCGCCTAGAACTTAGAACTAATTAAACCTAAGGACATCACACACATCCATGCCCGAGGCAGGATTCGAACCTGCGACCATAGCGGTCGCTCGGTTCCAGACTGTAGCGCCTAGAACCGCACGGCCACTCCGGCCGGGCAATTGACACAGTCAGAGCTCTACCACAGCAAACGAGACTGACACCGTGGCGTGCTAGAACCAGCACTTTCATCATGGTTAATGGCTGAAGATGCACAATCTTGTGGCCACACGGAAGAACGTCATTCAACCCTGAGAGTTTTTGTGTCACAGAGAGCACATCTAATCTGCAGAGATGGAGTCTATGAGCAGAGTCTGTGTTTTGAGACTTCGCTACTGGGGAGACCTCAGCCCACTGATTGCAGTATCGCCTATGGCCAGCCTCGTGCACCAGGGAGGACTTAACAAAAGCTACAGTTAGTCACTTGAGATTACCAAGCTGTGGTTTTCAGTTCTTTAAGACTTTTAACGCGGCTCGTGGTCTTGCGGTAGCGTTCTCGCTACCCGCGCACGGGGTCCCGGGTTCGATTCCCGGCGGGGCCAGGGATTTTCTCTGCCTCGAGATGACTGGGTGTTGTGTGTCTTTCATCATCATTTCATCCTCATTCACTCGCAAGTCGCCATAGTGGCGTTAAAGAACTTGAGGAGCGGCGGCCGAACCGCCCCGCGAGGGGTCTCCCGGCCACCAATGCCATACGCTCATTATTAGTGCTTGTATTTAGTCCTTAAATGGTTCAAAGGGCTCTGAGCACTATGCGACTTAACGTCTGAGGTCATCAGTCGCATAGAACTTAGAACTAATTAAACCTAACTAACCTAAGGACATCACACACAGCCATGCCCGGGACAGGATTCGAACCTGCGACCGTAGTGGTCGATGGGCCCCAGACTGCAGCCCCTAGAACCGCACGGCCACTCCGGCCCGCATTTAGTCCTTAGTTAAGATATAGTGCTCATGTATTTTGTTGCATACTGTTTGTTTCTGGCACGAGAAATAAACTCACAAAGCAGTATCTGGCAAATTGGTGCCTAGGGTGCTTTCCCATAGCTACTGGCTTACAAACTTTGCTCTAAAACGTTTACGAGCCCTGAGAGAGCATAGGAGGCACCTGCATCGGCTGCTTAAGTGTGACAACTGTCTGACGGTCAGATGCCACGATGCACACTAAGATTAAGGACGGAGGCGCAGAGAAATTAAGGTTTACGAGACCTTTGGTTCATTGTTTAGAAGCATTAGAAAGCGTTCGCCGACAATTGGCCCTACTCTGTAGCTGTGGCCTTGTGCGCTTCCGGTTTTCCGACTGTGCATCTGAGCCTTAAGAAAGCGGGTTTGCAGTTGAGCCTACGCACCAGTACACCTGACGGTTTCACGGTAGACGAAATACCAAGCATAATCACTTTCAAGGCGCATTGTTTCTTTAAAAAGTTCACTCAAATTTAAAGACGGACGTTTTCGCTAACATCTGCAAGGGTTTTATATGCTGGAAGGAAGGAAGAACAGGTTTTAACATCCCGTCGTCCGCCCCTGGTTGCTGAGTGGTCAGCGCGACGGAATGTCATACCCAAAGGCCTGGGTTCGATTCCCGGCTGGGTCGGAGATTTTCACCGCTCAGGGACTGGGTGTTGCGTTGTCCTCATCATCATCATTTCATCCCCATCGACGCGCAAGTCGCCGAAGTGGCGTCAAATCGAAAGACTTGCGCCAGGCGAACGGTCTACCCGACGGAAGGCCGTAGCCACACGGCATTTCCATTTCCAACATCCCGTCAACAACGAGATCATCCTGAGGAAAAGAGGAACCCGAGGACTCTTTTTCTTTTGCTCTCCCAAACAACATGAAATTACGAACTTGTAACGCTTGTGTTGTGTCGGCCACTGTGGGTGTCAGCACCGACACAAATAAGGAAAGAGAGAGGTTGCGATGGCCGGTAGCAAGAATCCAAAATGATCTGTACGTTAAACTTAAATATAACACTTCATTTCTAAAAAGGAAAGAACCATTACTTAACTTTTTGTGCTCCCTACATGCAAGTACATTGACAATCTATTACTATTCGCAGAACGCAGGCTAAGCATCGTCTTCCTATTATACAGTACTGATGCTCTCGAAGTCTGCGACCGAGCTGGGCAGACCAGCGATTGGCGGCTGGTTAAATCAGCGTTGCCAGGGGGCGCAGGACTCTTGTCTTCCTGAAGTTGTGGCACTGCCCGCTCTTTCAACTGGAACGCGGTTCAGCACCTTCTTGATGCCGCGTCGTGGCGCTGCGCTGATCCTACTGCAGTCAATGCTTCAAGACTGCACAGCTTGGTCATCCGTTGCAACATTGTGAAGGCTCGATTAATATCGCAGGTTCACAGAAATACGACACATTCTTTACTACACTGGCTCCGAAGACATGCCCGTCTATAGCAGCCGTAAAGCATCCTACGGACTGAACAAAATCGTTTCGCAGCATTTTAAATAAGATAAAGGAAGCCGCTGATTTCTTATATGGTTAGTTTCGAAATATGCATGCCAGACCGCGTATACGCATATAGACGACATACCGCAACAATAAACGTTTGCAACTAATGAATTAAATTTGTATGCAGTGTGTATAACGTGACTACGTGACACAGGGAAAATGTGAATAAATCATATTTAATAAATATTCGCTTCACAACCATAGTGTCACGGTAGAAACGAGGAAACCATGTTGAGGACAGATGTTTCTAGTGTTCATCGATTTTGAAGACAGACAGAGAGCACTAAGATGCGATGCAAGTGTGGCTCTGGAAAAGTCTAATGAGGACCGCCTGCACAGTAAGCAAATCAAATGATGATGCTTTGAAAGAGGTCAGTGAGGAGAGAAATCTCACAGAAAGTATTTAAAAAAGGAAAACAAAACTTTTTGGACACATATTTGGACACAATAAATATTTAACCGACATACCGGAAGGACAATCTCTGGGATAAAATACGAGTGAGAGGGTAAGAAAGAAAATATTCCAAGATCTATTGGAAATAACAAAGTGCAAAAATATCGCAGAACTGAAGAGGACAGGATGAACTTGACAATAATGGATACAGCGACATTTCTTAGCCTTTAGAAGAAGATGGTGTGATGATGAATGGAGTATAAGCTACACCGACGCTCGAACTGGACTCTCGCCGTCAGTGTGGGGCCTTACCAGGTAAGAGATAGTGAAGATGAAACGAAGAGCGGGGTCTTTCGCCACGGTGTCATTTAACTGACGCGAGAGCGTCACGGAGATTCTCAACAGACGCAAGTGACAGACATTACAAAAGAGCAGTTATGTGTCAGGGACAGGTTTACTGTTCAGATTTCGAGAGCTTACTTTCGCCTAAGAGTAACCTTCCTCTCATATACCTCCCGCGAAATGATCGCGACTAGAAAATGAGAGAAATAATATGCCATACAGAGGCTTACCGGGAGTCGTTTTTAGCACACGTAGTTCTTGCATGGAACGGGAAACGGGGGGGAAAAGCACAGTGGTACTAGAAGTGCCTTCCGCCACACATCGTAAGGTGCCCGCGTAGCGAGCGTAGATGTAGATATAGGTCCTTGAGCAGTGGTCATACTGAAACTTCTTTATTTAAATGAGTGTGTCTGTACTTAAATTGCAGAATGACTGAAAAGATGAAATTTCTACTTTTTTGATTCTGAAACAGCAGAGTAAAACTGAACGTACTGAGCCTACTTTCTCTTTACTTTTTATTATCAAGTCAACACTGACCCACAATATTCTAGCGCAACGCAATCTTACTGCTCAAAAAAATTAGAACCTGACTCCAAATAATTAATTCAAAAGAATGGCCCTGGCTAAAAAGAAATTCTAACAATAACCTATTCATTTCATTAAGCACTTACCTCACAAAAATCTTCATTACGCGAACTACTGCAATACAGCGAACGTCAACACTGCCGGCTAAATAAAAGATTCTAACTACTAAAGCCACTAACTACTAATAAGCACTTGGTTAGGAAAGGAAAGAGTTTGTTGCAAACCAAATAATGTATTTTTTACCTTAATAATGTGACATCCAGTTCAAACACGAATATAAATCGTCATTGACATCCAGTACAAACATATACAATCATGAATAATTTTCAATCTCCAAGTCGGATACTTCCAGATCGTTAGCCTACGCTAACACTTCAGACCTCTACCCTCCATCAATGCTAACTTCTCACATCTAACATCCATCACTGGTGGCTGCTCACCTCCAGCTGCCCAACAATACTTCCATCACTGCTGGCGACTAAGTTCCAACTGCCCAACACTACTGGCGATTGACTTCCAACAACGAGTCCAAGCAGCCACAGAGTCTCTTACAAAGAAAGCGCAGTCAGAGATCCAATGCAAAGCGCTGCCAACACAGAAGCAGCCCACTTACAATACCAACTGAGCTTCCCAAGTGCAGTTCCGCGCAATCTTCCATTTCCCACCAACTCCTGAGTTAACTGTCCATCTCGCGACATACGGTGTTGTTGAAGTGTGCCCGGGTTAGTTCAGCTAGAAAGAGCAATACCCTCGAAAGACAACGATCCAGCGTAAAGCGTCTCTGAAAAAGAGTAATTTGTAAACGTTTAATGTCTATTTAAATGTTAAGATATATTCTCTCAAAGTATTATTTATTGTTTAACTGCCCTCAAATGTGAATATACTTTTTAGCCACTAAACAGTGAAAATTAGAATTTCTTCACCTTAGACATGAACATGATTCATTAACGTAACTAAACATTGTTTTTTCACTATTGTATAAACAAAGGAAAACTTAAGTTCTAAGCACTGGAGTTTTCGATAAAAAAAATAAATAAAAAGAGAGAGAAAACTTGCGTCTTGACTAAGGTTCTGTGGTAAGATTTGAAAATTAAAATAAATCTTGACAGAAAGCGTAGCACCGCTTTATCATGCCTTATTAAAAGACTACTAATACTTGTTGGGAATGGAACCCTAAGACTGTTAAGAGCTGAAAAGAATTGTTCTCAATGTTGATCGTTCTTCAGACAGAGGGAGATTAAATCATAATGTCCCCCACTCCTGAGCTGTTGTATTAAATAATGTCAAAATATCTTAGTTATAGAAGAAATAAATGCGTAGGAAAACTGTTGTGATTAAATATCATCCTTGTGATTGTAGAGATCGCTCTGTGGTGTACTGAAATGAACTGATCATGTGGCATTGATGGCAGGCAGTCCTCAGCTGGATAAGTTTTCCCGCTGAGTTCCAAGTCGTTTCAGTTGACGCCACGATGGACGACTTGCGTGTCGATGACAACGAAATAATGATGACAAGCAACACCCAGTCCCAGTCTCCAACCCGGCTGGGAATCGAACCTGGGCCCACTGCTTGGCAGTCGGACGCACTGACCAATCAGGTAATGCGGCAGCCTGTAGTCTATTGACAAATTGTAAAACCGTGGTAAGCTGGGGATGTGCGGCTGTATCCAAATACAACATTTTTCTTTATTAATAGATGTCTTCCGTTCCTCTTTCCACCGGAATCTGACATCCATTTTAATTTGATATAACAAATCGATGTAATGTAACTTGACATCTAAGAGGATTACCGATATGGCAGCTTCCTTAGGCAACAGGTCTACAGCCTATTTATACAAAATGCCTGCGTGACCTTTAATTCAAAGTAAATAAGTATATTTGTTTTTTTCCTGAATATTCCGTTATTTCAAATGGTTCAAATGGCTCTGAGCACTATGGGACTCAACTGCTGAGGTCATTAGTCCCCTAGAACTTAGAACCAGTTAAACCTAACTAACCTAAGGACATCACAAACATCCATGTCCGAGGCAGGATTCGAACCTGCGACCGTAGCGGTCTTGCGGTTCCAGACTGCAGCGCCTTTAACCGCACGGCCACTCCGGCCAGCTCCGTTATTTCGTTAGCTACGTCAATAACGACTTCATTGTTGCATTTACTCCAGTTTCTGCTCTCTGTGCCAGTAAGGAAGCTTTTAGAATCAGAAATAATCACAATCCCTTCCTCATTCTGGGTTAAAGGGTACTTAATGACCTTCATGATTGCTACTGATTCCGCCACATATGAAGCAGTTGAAGAAGGAAGCTTATACTATTCAAAGTGATCCGTTCTTGGTCAGAAGACAGCACACCCCACGTTACCTTCTAACGCGGTTCTTGAACCATCTGTGTGGATATGTAGAGATCCACTCCATTTTTCTCGGAGATACGTGCTGGTTATCACATTAAGGTTACTGCCAATGTATACACTAAATTCCAAATAAATCACTGGAACAGAGAACGTGCAGATACGAAGCGGCCCTAGACACACAGGTAGTCTTCTTGTTGTTATAATACTTTATGAAAGACGGTTCAGCGTTGGAAACTCATTAAAAAATCTGGAAGGCGATATCATATTCTCTTGTCGAAGATAGTTTCTTATTTACTAGATGAGTCGTAAATGCTATTCTTTCCAATATACAGGGTGTTTCCGTAAGAGCGTGCAAAAATTTAACAGGACGTAGAGGTTGTCCCACTGAACAATTTGAGGTAGGGAGCCTGGGGTCGGAGAAGCCAGCTTAAGGAGATAATAGGAATAAAATCACATTATTGTGCACTTTCTTATTTTCATTAGTTAAATGCAAATGCCATCATTGACACAATGAACGTACCATTTGTACTATATCTTACGAAATGTGCTGAAACTGACGGCCACCAACCTCAAAGCAAGTATGACATCGGCGAAAAAGTTTCTGACCCACCCTGACAAATTTTCCTGATGTCGTCCTTATATTGCTAGGTCCTTCCCCTCTTCTTTCCAAATGAACCAATCTCCCGCTTTCGTCGATCGAGAGAAAAAAAACATTCGTCGCGACGGATGATGTCCGTTGGGAAATCGTTCTCTGTACAGCCTTTCAGCAGCGAGAGCCTTACAATTTACTTCCTAATACACAATGTACATGTCAGTGCGTTCTGCGAAACTGTACCAGTACCGCTCCATCGTATTGTACTGTACGTCTCTGAACAGCACTGAGTAATGAATGGATCTGTTGTTGATTCATAGCACGTTCTGTCATGGGACAGTTTAAATACGATATAACAGAGCCACCTCATGGGAAAGTGAAGTAAACAAAACCTGCATTATGACTTCCTAGTAATAAGGCTAGTCCTCCTTGTTCCCTTCCAGGGAATAAAGAATGCACATGTAAATAAACAGCACAGTACGCGTAAACTTGTACGCATGTTAGTTGTAAATAAACTGGAAAACAGTGACGCTAGACAAAGCGGTAGACAAGTTTACTTCCATACGAGGTGCGGCTAGAAAAAAACCGGACTGATGCTGGAAAAAACATTTATTTACAATTATTTACAATTTCAAGCGTACGGCGATGATTGTTTATCGCGAACACAAGTGTTTGAGTGGTTTAAACGATTTAAAGATGGCCGCGAAGACACCAGTGATGACACTCGCACTGGCAGACCATTGTCAGCAAAAACTGATGCAAACATTGCAAACATTGCAATTTACAATTTCATGTTTACAATTTCATGTTATCTCCTCGGTCTCTACATCGCTCCATACGAATTTTCCAGTGTTCATAGCAATGCTGCAGATCATTTTCGGTAAGTCCATACATTACTTCCGTCGCTTTTTCTTTTACTGCTTCAACACTCTCAAATCTAGTTCCTTTCAAAGCTGACTTGACTTTAGGGAAAAGAAAAAAGTCACAGGGGGCCAAATCAGGTGAGTAGGGTGGATGATCTAAGAAAGGAATGTTGTGTTTTGCCAAAAACGTCTTCACTGACAACGCACTGTGAGCTGGGGCATTGTCTTGGTGAAGGATCCATGACTTTTTTCTCCACAAATCGTTCCGTTTTCTCCGTACTCGCTCACGTAGGGTAGCCAGGACGCTAATGTAGTAATGCTGATTCACTGTTTGTCCCTCTGGTACCCAATCAATGTGCACAATCCCTTTGATGTCAAAAAAAACAATCATCATTGCCTTGAATTTCGATTTTGACATTCGTGCTTTTTTTGTCGTGGAGAACCAGAAGTTTTCCAATGCATCGATTGGCGTTTAGTTTCGGGATCGTATGCAAAAAACCACGATTCATCGCAAGTAATAACATTTTGTAAGAAGGTGGGATCACTTTCAATGTTTTCCAGGATGTCATAACAAATCATTCTTCGGGGTTCCTTCTGTTCAATTGTGAGACACTTTGGAACCATTTTTGAACACACTTTGTTCATGTTGAAACTTTCATGAAGAATCTGCCTAACACTTTCCTTGTCAACTCCTGTTAACTCAGACACTGCTCTGATTGTTAAACGGCGATCTTGTCGAACAAGTTTACCGATTTTTTCAATGTTTGCATCAGTTTTTGCTGACAATGGTCTGCCAGTGCGAGTGTCATCACTGGTGTCTTCGCGGCCATCTTTAAATCGTTTAAACCACTCAAACACTTGTGTTCGCGATAAACAATAATCGCCGTACGCTTGTTGTAACATTACAAACGTTTCACTTGCAGATTTTCCTAGTTTGAAACAAAATTTGATGTTAACACGCTGTTCTTTCTGTACACTCAACATTTTCCGACGCACAGACAAAACGTCAACTACTTAAAACAGACGCCACGGGCAGATTGAGTGCAGGAGGCAGATGAAACTCGAGCAGTAGGCGGAGCGAGAGTCACGTGACAGGCCACGCGACTTTCAGCCTTATTGCATTCGTTTTATTGTTTCACCAGTACTAGTCCGGTTTTTTTCTAGCCACACCTCGTATGTCCTTAAGCTGGTTTCTCCAACCCCAGGTTCTCCACCTCAACTTGTGCAGTGGAGCATTCGCTATGTCCTGTTACATTGTTGTACGCTCTTACGGGAACACCCCGTATATTTTCTGGGGAGCCATTGTCGCCTAAAATGAAGTGGTGTTTCCAGTGCCTCTACTAAGGGAACATTCGTAAGAACTGTTTTCATTGCCCCCAGACAAGTTAAGATAAAGCTATATTGTAACGTATCTGATTCACAGATATGCTTGATGCTAGCATTCCCATACACCTTGCAACGATGTTCAGTCCTGTGCCTATTTGACGCCTTCAATACCGTTAACAGAACATTGGGTTTCACACCCCACCAAACTCTGATTCAAGAGCTAATGATATTCGTGATTGAGAGACAAGTACGAGGGTCACTCCAAAAGAAATGCACACTATTTTTGTAAAAATACAGTTTTCATTCTGCATGTGTGAAAGTTTTACAGTGTGTAGATACATCCTACCCGCTTGTTTTCAAACTTAGTTCAATATGTCCCCGTGAGTGGCGCCGTTCAAATGTTCAGATGTGTGTGAAATCTTGTGGGACTTAACTGCTAAGGTCATCAGTCCCTAAGCGTACACACTACTTAACCTAAATTATCCTAAGGACAAACACACACACCCATGCCCGAGGGAGGACTCGAACCTCCGCCGGGACCAGCCGCACAGGTGGCGCCGTCACAGCTCGTCTTCAAGATGGCTGCTACACTTGTTCGTCAGAAGCAACGTGCTGTCATAGAATTCCTGTGCTGTGAAAACGAGTCAGTGAGAAACACCCATAAGAGGTTGATAAAGGTGTATGGAGATGCTGCTGTTGATCGCAGTACAATTAGTCGGGGGGCAAGCAGGTTACGTGATGAAAGCGGGCACGGCAATATTGAGGATTGTCCTCGCAGCGGCAGGCCTCGTACTGCACACACTCCAGACAATGTGCAGAGAGTTAACGAATTAGTGACTGCTGACAGACGTATCTCAGTGAACGAATTGTCACGCTACGTTGGGATAGGGGAAGGAAGTGTTTGCAGAATACTGAAAGTGTTGGCGTTAGAAAAGGTTTGGGCCAGATGGGCTCCCAGGATGTTGACAGTGGCTCACAAAGAAACAAGAAAAACGGTATGCAGCGAACTTCTGGAACAGTATGAAAACGGTGGAGAAGAATTTTTTGGAAGAATTGTGACAGGTGATGAAACATGGCTCCATCATTTTCCACCAGAGACGAAGAGGCAATCAATGGAGAGGCATCATGCAAATTCACCCAAGAAAAAAAAATTCAAAAGCACACCTTCTGCTGGAAAAGTTATAGCTACGGTGTTTTTCGATTCCGAAGGACTCTTGCTTGTGGACATCATGCCTAGTGGAACCACCATAAATTCTGATGCATATGTGACGACACTGAAGAAACTTCAAGCTCGACTGAGTCGTGTTCGACCACATCAGCAAAAGTAGGATGTTTTGCTGTTGCACGACAATGCATGGCCGCATTTCAGTCAAAAAACCATGGAAGCGACTACAAAACTCGGATGGACAACACTGAAATACCCGCCTTACAGTCCTGACCTGACTCCACGTGACTATCATCTCTTTGGGAAACTGAAAGACTCTCTTCGTGGAACATGGTTTGAAGAAGATGACTCCCTTGTGCACGCTGCCAAACAGTGGCTCCAACGGGTTGGTCCAGAATTTTACTGTGCGGGTATACAGGCGCTGGCTCCAAGATGGCGTAAGGCAGTTGAGAGGGATGGAAATTATGTGGAGAAATGGAAATATTGGTCCTAAAGAATGCATCTACACACTGTAAAACTTTCAAACATGTAGACTAAAAGATGGATTTAAAAAAAAAATAGTGTGCGTTTCTTTTGGAGTGGCCCTCGCATTTATATGGAATTTTATTTGTCTGCATTGTAGTCTTGTACGGAAGTGAAACGTGAACAATAAGCAGTTCAAACAAGAAAATAATAGCTGTTTAAACGGCGCCCGACAGAATACTGCTAAAAATTAGATAGGTACACTACTGGCCATTAAAATTGCTACACCACGAGGATGACGTGCTACAGACGCGAAATTTAACCGACAGGAAGAAGATGCTGTGATATGTAAATGATTAGCTTTTCAGAGCATTCACACAAGGTTGGCGCCGGTGGTGACACCTACAACGTGCTGACTTGAGGAAAGTTTCCAACCGATTTCTCATACACAAACAGCAGTTGACCGGCGTTGCCTGGTGAAACGTTCTTGTGATGCCTCGTGTAAGGAGGAGAAATGCGTACCATCACGTTTCCGACTTTGATAAAGGTCGGATTGTAGCCTATCGCGATTGCGGTTTATCGTATCGTGACATTAGTGCTCGCGTTAGTCAAGATCCAATGACTGTTAGCAGAATATGGAATCGGTGGGTTGAGGAGGGTAATACGGAACGCCGTGCTGGATCCCAACTGCCTTGTATCACTAGCAGTCGAGATGACAGGCATCTTATACGCATGGCTGTAACGGATCGTGCAGCCACGTCTCGATCCCTGAGTCAACAGATGGGGACGTTTGCAAGACAACAACCATCTGCACGAACAGTTCGACGACGTTTGCAGCAGCATGGACTATCAGCTCGGAGACCATGGCTACGGTTACCCTTGACGCTGCATCAGAGACAGGAGCGCCTGCAATGGTGTACTCAACGACGAACCTGGGTACACGAATGGCAAAACATTTTTTCGGATGAATTCAGGTTCTGTTTACAGCATCATGATGGTCGCATCCGTGTTTGGCGACGTCGCGGTGAACGCACCTTGGAAGCGTGTATTCGTCATCGCCATACTGGCGTATCACCTGGCGTGGTGGTATGGGGTGGCATTGATTACACGTCTCGGTCACCTCTTTTTCGCATTGACGGCAGTTTGAACAGTGGACGTTACATTTCAGATGTGTTACGATGCGTGGCTCTACCCTTCATTCGATCCCTGCGAAACCCTACATTTCAGCAGGATAATGCACGACCGCATGTTGCTGGTCCTGTACGGGCCTTTCTGGATACAGAAAATGTTCGACTGCTGCCCTGGCCAGCACATTCTCCAGATCTCTCACCAACAGAAAACGTCTGGTCAATGGTGGCCGAGCAACTGACTCGTCACAATACGCCAGTCACTACTCTTGATGAACTGTGGTATCGTGTTGAAGCTGCATGGCCAGCTGTGCCTGTACACGCCATCCAAGCTCTGTTTGACTCAATGCCCAGACGTATCAAGGCCGTTATTACGGGTTCTAGGTACTGATTTCCCAGAATCTATGTACCCAAATTGCGTGAAAATGTAATCACATGTAAGTTCTAGTGTAATATATTTGTCCAATGAATATGCGTTTATCATCTGCATTTCTTCCTGGTGTAGCAAATTTAATGGCAGGTAGTACAGATCGAATAACAGATGAGTAGGTACTGAAAAGCATTGACTAAAAGAAGGGACCGGTTGATAGGACACATCGTGAGGCGGCAAGGAGTTGTCAGTTTCCTAAGAGAAGGAAGTGTGAGGTGTAAAAAAGTGGGAGAGCAAGAGATGATTAGAGTAAGCAGGTTCTAATGGAGGTAGATTGCGGTAGCTATGCAGAGATGAAGAGGCTTAAATAGGATAGCGTAACATGGAGAGCTGCATCAAACCAATCTTCGGGCTAAGGACCAAAACAATAACAGTGCTGTTGCCAATTCGTTGACCCTAAGTGCTGCGGCGAAGTGTGATACCGGAGGCGGACTTCGGTGGAGGCAGGCGCGGGTAGCGCGACGCGTGCGAGCAAAATCCGCCCCGGTGCGGAGGCGGCCCGCGCGAACCCAGAGCCCAGGGGCGAGGGGCGCGTGCCTCGGCGGGCCCGGCCAGAAGACAATTAAGTGGGGCAAGAAACCGGCCGGTGCGGAAGGCCGCGCCTTTCGCCGCCGCGGCGCCACGCCCGCGTATAAAACGGGCGGCCCGCCGCCGCCGCCGCTGCTGACCGCCGCTGCTCCGACGCCGAGTCAGGACCTGACCGCCACGCCGCCAGCCGATATGGTCCCCGCCACACACGTGAGTAGCCTGCTCCACCGCCACCGCCGCCGCAGCGTCATCCCCAGCAGCGGCTCTTCTGCTGTCACTAACAGTGCGACCGTCCATCAGCCAAAACGATGTGACCAGTTCAGCTTACTTCCCGGACCGAGACTCGAACCACGATACCTGTCTACCGGAAACAATGGTTTTGCGATTGAGCAATTCGAGTACGACTGGTAGACCGACTCATAGTTCTCAACTTGGCTGCAGGCGCGTTGATGTCTCTACCTACGAGGAAAGAAAGGCACGATCGGGAGCAAAATGGAAATTGCAGTGACAAACTGATAAAGCTTTGCATAGATGTGTCAGTTAGTGTCTCTAGTATGCCTGTCGATCGCGTCACGTCGCTCTTTTCAGTTCTGAGCACACTGTGAGCACGGAAAAGTGCCTAGAAAATAGTGTCTCCCGACAATTATGAGGTCCTGAGGTGAGACTTCGCCTGATGTCATGCAGCCCACATAACATAGCTGTCACGTGTTCCCTTCTTCATAACAATTCTTGGCCGCACTCAGTAGGGGCTATGGAGATACTCCTGCAGGGTTTTCGATGGGAAGTGTTTCACCACCCACAATACATCTTGTAATTTGTTTTTTTATTCCAGACTTTGATCACAATATCAATTCTTTAGACGATGACCGGTTTCAATCCATAATGACCATCCTCAGATCTTTTTTACACCATGTCCTAAAGTGATAAGGCCATAATGGTATCGTCAAAATGGAGCAAATGGCTCTGAGCACTATGGGACTTAACATCTATGGTCATCAGTCCCCTAGAACGTAGAACTACTTAAACCTAACTAACCTAAGGACATCACACAACACCCAGTCGTATGGTATCGTCAAAGCATATAAATATAATCAGCACAGCGTCGTCTTGTAATTATCTGCCCCTCAGATTCGTCGCTCTTCACATAAACCGTTGACTGTGAAGATAACATTTTGGCACAGACGACGAGCTGTAGACCAGCGTACAGGATTGCCAGAAATCACAGGTGGTTGCCTTCTATGACGAGGCTATTGGAAAGTTGGTACAACGCTACGACTATGTAGAGAAGTAGCTGGAAGGTGTCACAAACTGTTGCAAATAAAACAGTTTTGATTTTCGCAGTGGTTTCCGTTTCACGACCGAGCGGGCCTTACTTTCCGAATTGCCTTCGTAATTCGCCGAGTGTCTCCCTTGACGCTGTAGGACTAGCACCTGCTGAGGATTCTATACGCCAAAGAGATTTAATCGCTGCCTAATAGGTGTAACGCTGAAGACATTCTTTTACTCTTTCTCCTATCTCAGTTACAACCCACAGTTACCGAAAATCTCTTGCGCAGTAAATAAGTCCCTCGTGAGTGCACGAGATTCCTGTTTACAAAGAAGTGAAAGGACGGATGCATGGAATCACAGACCAAGATCGTTGATGTGCGTCCGTTTCATATTCTATCCTAAAACATCTTAATCTACATCCATACTCCGCAAATGCCTGTGAAGTGCATGGTCATTCTACCTCTTATTGGGGCTTCTTCCCGATTCGTTAACGTATGAAGCACCAGAAGAACGACTGCAGAAATGTCCCCCTGCATGCTGTAATTGATCTAATCTGGTCCTCACTATCCTTAAGTGATCGGTAACGTACGGGGTTGTAGTATATTCCTAGATTTTTTATTTAAAGCTGGTTCTCTAAATTTGTGAGTAGGCTTTCTCGCGAAGTTTGAGTCTGTCTTCAAGAGTCTGCTGTTTCAGTTCCTTCAGCATCTCTGCGACACACTGCCACGGTCAAACGCCCTGCGACCATTCGTGCTCCACCTCTCTGCGTATGTTCAGTATCCTCTGTTACTCCTATTTGATGCGGATTCCACACACTTGAGCAACCTCGCGTGCGGCCCTGCTACCTACTTTACCTACAACTGAGCCTATCTGCTCGTCGTATTTCATATCTCTGCATAGTGTTACATCCTGGTATTTGTGTGAGTTAACCAATTCCAACCGCTCCTCGTTGATACTGTATTCATAGGATGCTACTTTTTTTTCATTTTGTAAAGTGCACAATTTTACATTTCTGAACACTTAAAGCAAGCTGACAATTTTTGCACCACTTTGAAGTGTTATCAAGATACGACCAAATATTTCTACAGCTTTTTCCAGAGAGTACTTCCTTATAGATAACTGCAAAAGTCTGAGCTTACTGTTAATATTATCTGCAACGCTATCGATATACGACAAGAACGGCGAGCGTCCCAACACACTTCCCTGGGGCACACCCGAACTTACCTTTACATCTACCGATAATTCTCCTCCAAGATAACTTCCTGCACGCTTCCTACCAAGAAATACCCAGTCCAATCGGAAATTTTGCTTCATACACCACACGATCCTACGTCTGATAATAAGTGTAGATGTGATACTAAACCAATTTTTTTTTTTTTAATCGAGAAATACTGCATCTACCTGACGTCGCTGATCCATGGCTTTCGGAATGTCATGTGAGAAAAGTGGGAGATAGGCTTCAGATGGACATTCTGGAAAGTCATGCCAGGTGGCACTAAAGAGGTCACTTTGCTCGAGATGTCTGATTACGTCTCAGATCACAATGTCGTATAAGACTCTACTGGTGGATATAGAGGATACTGTATGTTAGTTTTGTGGTTCCATTCTGTTACCCTTCTTGTGTGACATGTGCTTTCTTCCAACTACTGGCAAAGTTTCTTGTTCGAAGGGGTGAAAGGAGACGACTGCTCGGCAGACTCAGCCGGAAAGCAGTACTCCGAAATAAATGTGCCCGGAGCCGGGTCGTGGTCCAGTATGCAGCTGCAACTCCTAACGTTATTAGTGTTATGGTTCTTCGAAAGCTTATCGGAAACTGTGCATGCGTTTCTTCGACGTGCGAATATTTAACTAAAGTTAGTTTCAAGCACCACAAATAGCTATGATTCATAAACGCTTGAAACTGCGCGTAAGGTCTGATAAGGTATTAAAATTTACGGAAAAACGTTTTTTCACCTTACCGACCAAATCCAGTTTCACACTTCCTTACTTCCGTTTTCAATCTTATGCGTGACAGCACTACAGACATTATCAGACACTATTACATTCGCCGGCGTTAACTGCTTAGAAACACGAACAGTTCCGTTTCTATACGGTACTGCCATATATAGCAAGAAGAGTTGAACGGCTTTCTCGTATCTGCCAATTACCTCCGACACGTGACGTCATGTGAAGGTCGTATTAGTGGATGCGACAGATTAATCGGAAAATTACGACGACTGAAGTTCTAAAAACACTACCTACATGGGACGTCTTACATTGTGATCACGTTCAGTAACAAACAAAGGACTGTATCAGTGAACGAGCACTAAGCGTACTTACAGTACCAGTAACTGTACAATTTTTTTCTCCAGACGATCATGCAGTCTATGAATTCTCATTGTTCGAGTTAAACTGTCCCCGAGATAAACTGAATTCACTGAAATGAACTGAATAACATCAATGAAATGGAATGACACGATATAATAGAAGTGAAATCCATTCAGAGATGCTCAACCTGCAATGTAATAAATATGTCGTGACAAATGAAACTCTGTGCAAGATTGTGACTCGAACCCAGATCCCCTCTTATTTCGAGAAGTCTGCTTAATCTTATGGCCATCCAAGCCCGGTTCCAGAGGTGGCTCTTTACCTTTAGTGTCTGTCACTGGTGTTTTCTGCTATTACTGAAGAACACCACAACGAGAAGTTGCCTCACGAGCGTGTGGGATAGCATCACTGGGGAAGCAATATGGTGTACGACCGATGGCTAACCCTGTCATAATGGCGTACACACATACGAATTACGTTTACTCAGACGTAATGAATGGCATCAACAGGTACGAAATCCGTGACGTGAAATGTATCAGTGAAATTTGAGCATAAATGCCAGTAATGTAATGAATATGTCGTGATAAATGAAAATTTGTTGCACTCCGGTACTCGAACGCGGACGGATCTTTTGATAGGTTTTACTTAACGCTTTCCCCTATGGCAGGGTGAGCAGCGGTCCTCCACCATATCAATTTCCCAGTGGTGGTAGTACTAATTTTTGGTTGTAGTGCTCGGAAATCATAGGAAAGGAATTTCAGCAGAGGCGGGATACGTGTTCTGAAAGGATAGATGTTACAGTGACTTCCCACGACAAAAAAAAAAAATCCGGGTTCGAATTTCAGTCTGGCGGAAACTTTCATTTGCCACGGCATATTATTTTCAAACTCGGTGCAGTTTGTTTCGCTGCAGAAGTTTGCAACACATGCATTACTCACGTGTGTATGATATCGAAAGCATTGTGTCTTCCAGGATAATCAGTACTTGGCGCCAAGAATCAATAATTAATACCAGAACGATAAGATATGAAGCGGTTCGTCGGAGACATTTTTTAACGACGGGAAAAATGCTCCTATCGGAGCACAAAAAACCCAAATATGTTCCTGTTTATAGAAAAGACTCTGACTGAAAAGCGGGGTACCAGCTGCCTCATTGTACCTTCCTCAGCACCTTTAAAATTTTCTTCCCAGAAATTCTGGTATGCGACCATATTCGCGACTTTTTTTAACATGCAACTCAACTCAAACTCCAAGCTCCTCTAACTGAAACTCACACCGACTGGTCCATCGCTCTAAGTCTGTCTTACCCAGCCACTCCCGGTTGCCCTTCCCCACTCACTCATTCAGCCCAACTTATTTGCATTCTCTCTTTGTGTCCTTCTGTCATTGCTTCCTGCGTCAGAGCCACAGTCCCTTTTATTCTGTCCTACTAGTACAGTCTCCTCCACCTGTCTTGCTCTCTCTTGCTGCTGATACCTCATTCCTTCCTTCCTACTTCTGCTATCTCCTCTCATTTTCACTATCTCTCACTTCCTCTCTGTCATATACTCTGTCCCTCACTGCCACTGACTCTCGCCCACTTCCAAATTCTCTTTATCCCTCCCCCCACTGGCACTGTCTCCTCCTCTCTTGTCCTAACACTGTTCCGTCACTGTCAGCTACGCTCCACTGCCACTGTGTCCCTCTCTCTCACACTACGATTGTCTCCTTCGCCCTTTCTATAACACAACCACTGTCTGCTATCATCCAGTTGTTATCACTTTTATGTCTCTTTGCCGCTACCACTGTCTTCTTCTAAGTTTAAAAAAGCGCGAATAAGTTTGCATGCCAAAACGTTTGGGATAATTTTTAGAGGTGCTGAGGAAGGTAGAATAAGGCAGCTGGTACCCCACTTCTCAGTCTGAGTCTTTTAAATAAGCAGGGACGAATTCTCCTTTTTTGCGCTCCGATAGAAGCATTTTCCAGCTAGTTCCCTTCCTTCCCCTGTTGAAGCAGCACATGTAACTCATATGAAAAGAAATATTAGATAGTTTACTTATGAGGTATTGAATTAGCGCAAAATTAATTTTATATCTCAGACCAGATTTTACATCCACAACAATTTTGCATGTGCTTCAGTACTACAACATGGTGTTACCAGATGATAATGGAGACACTTTACACAATATTTCTCCGTACTATATTACTGTGTAAAATACGTTTTCGCCTCACAGCGTATTTTACTTGCTTGTTTTACTAGTACGAGTAGGGTAACTTTGAACCTCTGTAACTCGGAAACGGATAAAGATATGAAGAACATTTTCAAAGCTGTTCGAGATCGGGATCTTTGGAATATATCGTAAAAATTTCAGCTATTTACTGTATTTAGCAGACTTGGAATCTTCGGTTCGGTTTTGGCCCGCCAGAGGCGGCAAAAATATAGAACAAACATAGGGTTTTTCGGAGGAATCACCCATGAACGAATGGTGCCTCCATACATCCCATCAACCGCACCGGAGACCACATCAAACGCAAAAAGGCAACCGATTTGCTCCATTTGCCAAAAGCAGGAGGAAGTGTGTAGTATATACTTTGACCCTGTATTGTAGGATAGTGACACTAAGACGACCCTTCTGTTGGCTGTTTCGTAGTTCATAGCCCAAAGGCTTTTTATCACCAATAGAACTATAGGAATGAGCCCCGAGGAATCCGCGGTGTTTTGGTGCATATTAAGTACAGGTGCTGTCGCAAATATACCGATACTACCGGATATTTACGTCAATTTCACTGATGAATTCTTTTCGGATTATCAACTAATCTGCAAAAAACCGCATAGACCTGTGGAAGTACGTCCATAAAAACTGTATACATTAATCTACTATTTGCTACAAACCACATAGCTGTATTTAGCATAGTTCCTTAAAAATAATTTTTTGTAATCTCCAAAAGAATTTATGTTCGCCCTATTTATTATTACATAGTCATCAGACTTATGAATAGTTCTTCATATCTGCGTACATGCAATATCTCACATCATTTTCCGCCAAGCTATTGAGACTTGTCACAACGTGTCTCTAACTGCAATGTCCACTGTTTACAAACTGTTTCACAACGCACGTCCGCAAACATTTAAATTTAATGAGTAAGGCAAAGGTGCAAGAGGAAGCAGTGGAAGCTTGTATTCAATGAAATTCAGCGTCAGATTTTTCTTGTATATGGATCGAACATCGTGAACAGGAAGATAGTGGATTCGTAGTGCAGACAACTTTCCAGAGATTGTTATAATGCTCCCAATGAACATTGTGGGCCGGAATCCTCATCAATAACGGCTTTGTGGTGCTGCTGAGGCAAAGCATTATGAAAATATGTCGCCTTACGATTGCGAAAATCAGCACCAATTTCCCGTAAATATTCGTATGCCACAGATCGTTGAGAACCGGAATTGTTATGTTAACCCGCAAGAATGATCGTCCAAATAGTATTCAGCGTAGGTATTACGCTACGGAGTGCTTCATCATCCAACGACAGTACTCGTCTGTCTCCCACCGTTCCCCATTAATACTTATGCCTGACTAAATCTTAGTTTGGTCAATATTTTCACAGCTGTGAACAGCTGCAGACTGAAGCTATGGAATCATTCTAGGGGGAACATTTCTGTGACACAGGAATACGTATAATTTGATTCCACAGACTAACACGTGTTTGAATTTCTGTTGTGAATGTGGCGAGAAGTAGCTCAACGAACGATTTATTTTGTTCTAGATGTTCCCATGTGATTACATTTTCCTTCTGTTTACGGCCCTAGGGATATCTCCTCTTCGAATGCTCCAGCGGTTGCACAACATCATTAACAATTTTTTTACAAGCATATTTTGCACACTGGCGACCGTGCTTAAGCTGTATAGTATTATAGGTATCCGCCAAATCTGCACTCATAAATGCACCCACGTGGCCCACACACAATCATATTTGTGGTACCACTCCTTGGCGCGCGTCAACAAGCCCGGCCACTACCTGCTGGACAAAGGCGTTTTCCCCACGACCAAAATATGTGAAGAGGCTCCTACCGCTCCAGGGTATTCGGGTCCCAGGTATCACGAACAAAGACTGCCCTAGAAACCGCTATCGTTACTACATTGTCTTCCGGGTGTGTATTGGGGACAGTAAGACTTCTTCTTCAGATATTTCGGTCGATAACCTTCCTGCCATCTTCATGGTGAGTCGATGACAACGATAAAACCACTTGACAAAATACTGTGGAATAAATGTACGTGCGTCAGAGATAACACTGTCGGGAACAAGAGCGTCAATCGTAGATAAAACTATGCGTCTAACAAAGCAAGTGCAGCGTCAGCAGATCCGCAGTGCTTACGTGTAGTGTGGCTAATTATTAAAATGGATGACATGTGTTGCAATACCAGGCAACTAAAACTCACAACAATAAATCTTTTGAGAGCACCGAAGCAAAGTGAGGAGTTTCCATGATTTGTCGTATCTGCTGAGCAGGTCGCCTGATAATTGTACTTCCACAACTTCCTTGGCCATTGAATCCCAGCAGAATGAGGCTGTGGCCAGTATTATGGCTTTCCCATAATGCGTGGAATGGCCACTGGAAATAATTGAAGATTGGAAATGGCAAACGTTGTAAGCGCCATTTTTCCACCAATGCGTTTTCAGTGCCGTTGTGTTCTCGGTACCTCGCTGCATGTCCCTAGATTTGATCAAGATGCCAAATCATAGAAAAAGTCTTTCAAACATGCGTTAATAGCTGATATACCGTCTTTGTGCCAAGTACATCCCTCTGGAGTTCCAAAATTTAGACCATATAAGAAGTAGTTTTTGTTGACTTCAGTTCTACTATCTAAAAACATAATGCTCTATTTTTGCACTTTTATTATCACAAACAAAACGCAGTACCTCAGTATTAATGACGCATGGAACAAAAACTTTCTTCCTACAATTTGTCGAAAACGTACATTTCTGAGAACGTGACTGTGTCTAAAATACAAGTCGCTGTTAAACACGATGTTTAGTTACACAAATAGCGCCGTTATCGGCTACGGCTGTTCACCTTTATATTACGTTTGTTGTTGTTTGCATTAGTTATTGGAACAAGACAGCCAACAGCTACTGTCAACAACGATAAATGTAACATAAACGTTAACAGCCGTCTGAAGATGAACCTATCTGTTCGAAACCGATCACGGCGTTATTTGTCTAAATAAATAGCATTAATAACTCTGACTGGTTGCTGTTTTCTTCTTTGGAAAAAACAAGTTGTAACAACTTTCTTATCGACACTTACAACCAATCACTTTCCTGGTACGCCAATTAGCACATTGTTAAATAAGTACTCATTTTCTAATTTGTCTCATTATTTTTTGCGGTGATACTGTCAGCAACATAATCCTGTGGTATCTGAATAGTTCAACAATTTTCTTGTATACAAACCCGTTATTACGAGGGCGTGCAGAAAAGTAAAGCCTCCGAATGTTTTGAGTCAAATTTCTTACGGATTTTTAAATAAAAGAAACATCATTAACATTCTACATCTCTATTCTTCTTGAATACATATTTGCAGCCTTCTGGCGCTAGGGGGCCTCCCAATTGTAACGTGTAATATGGCTGCGTGTAACGTAACTGTATCGGTGCGTGAGAAACAGCGTGCTGTAATCCAGTTTCGAATTCTTTGAGATCGTTTACGCACGGAGCGCCTTCTCCTTCGGAATGATAATGCCAGACGAGACACGAGCGCTGCTACGTCTGCAACAAAGCGACGCATTGGGTTCACAGTTATCGAACATTCTCCATGTGCATTTCCGACTTAGCCCCATTCGATTTTCGAAACTTAAAGAACACCTTTGAGGACTTCACTTTGACGACGGCGGAGCAGTGCGACAGCGGCGAGGTTGTGGCTCCGTCAATAAAGTCAAGCGAACTACCCTTACGGTGTCAACAAACTCGTCTCTCATGGTTCGTCGCAAGGACGACTAAACTGAAAAATAAATATGTAGAAATGAAAAATGAAGATGTCGAATGTCAATAAAGTTCGTTATATTTAAGAGTTTTCACATAAAAACCCGGTAGGCATTACATTTCAATGCGCACTCGCGGAAGGAGAAATGTATTGGCTATGTATTCTCCTGACAAATGTTACATGCGGCGCTTAGAACGTATCCATTTCAATTCTTCAGTTGTTGTTTTTTGACGCATAGTTTTGTCTGTGACACACGCTCTTGTTTCCGACAGTGTTATCTCTGCTGCACGCCTATTTACTCTACAGTAATATGTCAAGTGGTTTTACTCCTTTCACCGACTCACTTTGAAGATACGGTATCAACAGAAATATCAGAAGACGAAGAAATGCTATCCCGGATGCACGACCGAAAAGTGATGGAGTATTATGGCTGCCGAGAACACTTCTCGAAACACATGCTATCATTATTCATTACACATGCTCCAAGTGACACAATCTCGCACCGCTAAACCAGTCCTTCAGAAATTACGGCAACCATCTAGCAAAAATTCACATTGTGTTTCCTTCATAAACATACAACAAATAGTTCAAATAACTCTGAGCAGTATGGGACTTAACATCTGAGGTCATCAGTCCCCTAGGACTTAGAACTACTTAAACCTAACTAACCGAAGGACATCACACACATCCATGCCCGAAGCAGGATTCGAACCTGCAACCGTAGCGGTCGCGCGGTTCCAGACTGTTGCGCCTAGAACCGCTCGGCCACCACGGCCGGCTACAACAAATATTAGACCTTCTATTTATTTTATGTTATAAAATAAATATGCTCCCTCCGTGGATGGGTGGATGACATCTGAAACTGGTAACGTATACTGAAATAAATTTCTGCTGGTTGCTGCACGTCCTTCATCAGTAACTTGTCTACATTTCGTACGTTCCATTCCAGGCTTTTCCAGTTTCACCTGGAACGAATCTGATGTACGTATCTGCGACTAAGTAAGAGAGTCTTTGGTAGCCAGTCAAACGCGTTACCTTTATTTATTTTTGACATATCATAATACGAGATTACTTGTGATCATGTCTTCACATCTATGCCTTAGTGGAATAGTATTTCATTATTGTATACAGTCAAGTATATTTTTTATGGATATTACTAAAGTGGCGCTTCACATTCTATAAGTGTGATTTTCAGTTTGGTTTTACCGTTTTGCAGTTGAGCGGAGTGATACACTGCCGGCGTGTACGCATTGTACCAGGAGTTAATATCAGGATGAACGCTTGATATCTCTCCACACCATTTGATCGTAACGCATGATTCCATATTTATGTCATTATACGCTCTCATCTCTTCTCGTGAATGATCCCCGACCGCAGGAAACAATACAACATTTGTGTAAGCCCTATTGTTTTTTTTAGAACTTCTAGTTTCACAAAAGGTGCGAGAAACATCGAGTAGGAGCCTTTTAGACACGTAACTTGACTTAAATGAAGTATGAAACCAACCTCTAAATCTGGTTGGTCGGGCAGGTATTTCATTCTGATTCTCCCGAATCAGTTGGTCATATTGCTCGGTATTTTCTGTTTACCACGACAACGGTATAGTACAGGAATGATTTAGTCAAACGCTTGCTTGAGTGCATCTTTCAGTCGATACTCCGTATAACAGACTATCCTGTCTTTGTTGCGTTTTACTTTCCCGTAGCTGGCTACTGAAGCCAAAGTCGTGTGTTATATCACTACTGACAACGTAGGATTTTTGTGTAGTGGTAAGGTTTAAAAAAAATGGTTCAAATGGCTCTGAGCACTATGGGACTCAACATCTTAGGTCATAAGTCCCCTAGAACTTAGAACTACTTAAACCTAAGGAACCTAAGGACATCACACACACCCATGCCCGAGGCAGGATTCGAACCTGCGACCGTAGCAGTCCCGCGGTGCCGGACTGCAGCGCCAGAACCGCACGGCCACCGCGGCCGGCAAGGTTTAAAACGGGATCCTCTTAACCTTCTGATGATGGAACACAAGCACCGACACTGACAAGCGAGCCATCAAAGTGTTATCAAATCGAATTACTCACACCACTTTTATTTTGTTTATGATGGTATACAGAACGTTGTTGTTTCCTCTTTCCTGCCGACATAGGATAAGACGTCATAATTAAGCTTTGTTCTAGTTTCGTTCCTGATTTATGTCAACACATTGACATTGATTTTATAGTCTTTGTGCTACATCAGTGCACGAAATCATCTCCAAATAATAGCGTTACTGTAGTGCTCTGTCCCAAATACGTTTTCTTTGTTAACGAATGGTGCCTTACGAACAGGGGATATTTCGAGTTTATAGCAGCGTTGGATTTTTTTTTTTAAGTTGCGTTTCTGTGAAACCAAACAGGCTGAGTATCTACAAACAGAAGTTATCTGATGTAAGTGAAAAGTCAGGCGACGCTGAAAAGCTACGTGCCTACTGGCATGGAGCAGCGCTTGCGGGCGCTGGGAACTAACACGGCTGCCGCCTATGGCACCCTGTACTGAACTTCTCTGCGCCTCCAAACTGACCACGCGGAAGTAATCGTTCGCTGCGAGGCGTGGCTGTCGGGCAGCGAAAGTTGCGACGCACGGCACGCACCCACGGCTTACGGGCAGTGCAGAGCAGCTCGTAGGCCCTCCACAGCCGTGTTTGCATAAACCCAGTTCAGCATTCGGGCCACCTGTTTTCTCCGTATATCCCTTGTAATTAGGCCACGCGATAACGTATTTATCCGGTGCACAATACTTTCTCCAGCACAAAAACTTGTTGCGCCACTGCATCGAATTCGTTTTCTTTC
Source organism: Schistocerca americana (assembly GCF_021461395.2). NCBI lineage: Eukaryota > Metazoa > Arthropoda > Insecta > Orthoptera > Acrididae > Schistocerca > Schistocerca americana. The sequence continues at coordinate 119,250,335 of NC_060119.1, forward strand.
TTTCCAAGCGCTACGTAACAAGCTAATCCAGAAAGGTCGTTGCTGATGGTGCAAGCTGTTCGCCGCAGACAGATCGCAAATGTTCCACATCTACGGGCCAATTCAAGGACACATCAAGGAGATCCAAACATTGCCTAACAGGGAAGTTCGTTTTTTCCAGTATTAAGGCATAACCGCAACGCCCAGGAAATAAAAGTTAGTGTCAATATTACATTCCAGGGACGCGGGATGTGGCAAAGTGAACACTTTCAAAATAAGAAAGCTAACACATTTTCACAGTCCCAAGTGCATGCACGTGCGCGCACCCAAGCAGACGCACAAACGTATACAAGCATACACACATGCTCACAGTGCGTGTCACAAGTAATGATTCTTCATAAACATATGGACGTTTTTACAGACCATCATTTGCAAAGTAGTGAACAGTTCGCCGCATGCTAAACGTTACTAGCGAAGCACAGTGGTATGAAAACATCACGTAACGGCGCCCTATGTTTATTCGTTAACCTTGTAAACCCGTTGTTCACTGTTAATGAGGTCAACATAGTTATGAAGACATTCTGTGCAGCAACAAGAAAAACCCAACATTCTTGCACTTTTCGAGGTTGCGACAGACATTATCCACAATTTTCCGAGGTCTTTTATCAATAAATGACCAAAGACACAAAACAAAAAAATGGTTCAAATGGCTCTGAGCACTATGGGACTTAACTTCTGAGGTCAGCAGTCCCCTAGAACTTAGAACTACTTAAACCTAACTAACCTAAGGACATCGCAAACATCCATGCCCGAAGTAGGATTCGAACCTCCGACCGTAGTGGTCGCGCGGCTCCAGAATGTAGCGCCTAGAACCGCTCGGCCACCCCGGCCGGCGTCACAAAACAAGAAGCAAACGAAAAGTTACGTCAGTGGAACGGAAAACGAGCCCAAAGTCGCAAAATTTACTTTTTTGTTCACTCGATGACTAGTTTCGGACCGAGACACATTTTCAAATCATCATAACATAGTCGAAAACGGGATTTCCGAAGATGTGAAAACCACATCAAAAATGTGCAACGAACAGCTAGCTGCAGCGCGTACAGTTATCGGAATGCGCTGTAACTCTTAGTTCCATGTTTTTGACACAGTTTTCATATCTTCATAAATGCCATTTTCGACTATGTTTTGATGGTTTGAAAATCTGTCTCGGCCGGAAACTAGTCATCGAGTGAATAAAAAAATAACATTTGCAACATTGGACTGATTTTTCGTTCCACTGCTCAACAGAAATTGCTGACCCACAGCTACTCCAGCATGATGGAAGTTCGAAAAATTGCGTGTTAAATGTGAAGCGGTTTGCGATTAATGTCGCTCGTATCTAAGTAGCTGAATTAGTAGAAATTCACTATCTTACAGAGATAAAAGCAGTTGTTTATACGAATGCATATTTGAAACTCGTCGTGTAAAAGGTCTGTGGAACGTCAGTTTTGTTATCAAGAGACCGTTGCTGCCTTTGGGCTTATCAAGGGTGGTACAATTCCTTGCGGCGTGTTTCCTGCCTTTATGAGCGTTCCTGTTCCATGTTGCCCAGCGTAGTGCCACCGCTTTATTACAGTGGCCGCAGCTTACAAATCTTAAGCACGTCAAACACCACAGCAGGCTGACAGATACAAACTGCTGAGCGAACAAGGAGTGAAAACATAACGTACGGAGGCGGCCACACAAAATGTTAATAGCAACTCAGCCGCTTGTGAGAAAGGCTTTCTCCGATGCCTGCGCCTGCTTTCACCGTGCGAAGTTAGTCACAATATGCTTGAGTCAATCGCGGAATATTTGGGTCTTAGAAGCTCCTTGCGAAACGCACCGAACAACTGCACAATTACCGCGTTACTTAGCTGGGATTCATTGTCAGTCTCTCTCGAGGTCACTCCTCTTCACATGAAGTCTTGTAAACAGGAATGTGTGCACAGTTGTAAGTCAATATCTCTAACGTGTCTCTTCAAGAATGTCATAGAAGATACACGAAGCTTTAATCGCCTGACAAAAAAAACTGTTAAAAAAATTGAGAAGCTTCATTTCCTTGAAGCAACTCGATATCTTAAAAATCGCGGAGGCAGGGGAAATTGATAGATTACATTTCCTTAAATGATAGTTTACAGGTTACAAGAAAATAGGAGTACGATCATACGGAGCATCTTAGCTTGAATAAGTTTTGATGGCAGCAACCAGTACATTACTGTCCTAAATGTTGGTCGTTCGTCGGGACTGATAGTGCATCAGAAGTGCCACTAGAAGCATCTTCAGACATCACATACTGTCAACAAATGGAAACGATTAGTCAGACAATGTAAACATTGCTTGATGATTATAATTTAGTTTATAGAAAGACGTCGTCGTTGAATAACGGAAGGGAAATTTATTATGGATTAGACAAAACAACCAGTCTGCGTAGTAAATATCAACTCCATGTAAAAGCGGAAGAATGTGCATCTGTAGGAGATGATGACCGGTAGCGCTTGAATACGGCATTAGTTATGTACCGTTGCAATCGATTATATCGATTTAATATCTACGGCTTTCATTATTATTAATGGCACAGGAACAGATGAACCAGATTTCGATCCTTGCTCGTTCGTAGGATTTTTTTCTGTCACCTTTAGCTTCTTTTACCTCCGTGCTACTCTATCCTGTGCAATCCTCCTCATCTCCAAGTAACAAATGCAACCAACATGCTTCTGAACCTGCTTACTGCATCCGCCTCTTGGTCTCCCTCTGCAATTTTTACGCTTCCTCCCCCCCCCCCCCCCTCTCGGCCCCCGCCCACACTTCACTCTAGAACGAAGTGCCGATTCCACGGTGTCTCAGAATGCGTCCTATCAACTAACAAATGCTCGTAGGCAAGTCATGCCACAAATTCCTATTCTCCCCAATTCTATTCAGTACTTCCTCATTATTTGCAAAGATCTATCATTTTAATCTTCAGCGCCACATTTCGAAAGCTTCTTTTCTCTTCTTGTCTGAAATGCTTATTATCCACATTTCATTACCGTGCAAACGCTACACTCGAAGCAATCGCCTTCAGAAAGCCTTCCTAACACTTAAATTTATATTAGCTGTTAGCAAATTTCTCTTCTTCAGAAATATTTTTCTTGGCATCGCAGTTACATATTTCATATCGTCTCTACTTCGGTCATCATGAGTTACTTTACTGCCCAAATAGCAATGCTCATCCACTACTTGACTCCATTCCATTACCCTTGTTTTGCTTTTGCTAGTGGTCACCTTATATCCTCCTTTAAAGACACTGTCCACTCCGTTCAGCTGAACTTCCAAATAAGTTGCTGTCTCTGCCAGAATTACAATGTCATCGACAAACCTTAGACTTTTTAGTTCTTCTCCCTGAACTTTAAATTCGTCTCCCAACTACTCCTTGCTAACCTTCACAGATCGTTTAGTGTAAAGATTGAATAACTTTGGGAATAGGTAACAACCCTGTCTCTCTCCCTTCCCAATCACAGCTGCTCTTTCATGCTGTCCGGTTTCTGTACAAGTTGTAAATAATCTTTCGCTCCATGTTATTTACCCCGCCAACCTTCAGAAATTCTAAGAGTGTATTCCAGGCAACATCGTCAAAAGCTTCAAATGTAAGTTTCCCCTTCTTTGACCTGTCTTCTAAGCTAAGCCGTAGGGTCAGCATTGCCTCGCGTGTTCTAACATTTCCCCGGAACCCAAATTGATCTTCCCCAAAGTTAGCTTCTCCGACTTTTTCCATTCCTCTGTAAATTACGAATTGCGTACGTGAAAATGCCAAGCTGCACTGTGCTTTGGAGTTCACCCCGTAGGTCAACCTAAAATTGGGTGGGGAGGTCCCTTCAAAGGTAGGAGTTACGTAGTCTATTTGGACCACGCCCAGAAAAACAACGTGGTATTCAAAACAATCTTCAGTTTGATAACAACTTTACCTTGCGGATTAAAGAGTAGACTCAAGACTGTACGAAGGCACTGGAACGCCAAATTCAAAAAATAGAATAGCGTAATTAACTCAATAACTAATACGAATTTGCTCTACTAACACTTTCTACAGTAGCTTACGTACAATATCTTGAAGGGAATTCAGACCATAGCCGTAGAAATTACAGGTGAATACGAGACAGAATTCACGGTCCTCTACAGGTCACGTACACTATCTGATGAAAAGTATCCGGACAGCCCTATGTAAACCTGAATTGACCGCTAGATGTCACGAGAAGCGAGCCAACCAGTACAAAAGAAGGCGGAAGCTGTTGTGTTGTCAGCATAATGGGTCGGCCAGGAGACCTCAGTGACCTCGAATGTGGAGTAATCATATGACGTAACCTGAGGAACAAATTAAAAATGGTTCATATGGCTCTAAGCACTATTGGACTTAACATCTGAGGTCATCAGTCCCCTAGAACTTAGAACTATTTAAACGTAACTAACCTAAGGTCATCACACACATCCAAGCCCGAGGCAGGATTTGAACCTGCCAACGTAGCGGTCGTACGGTTCCAGACGAAAGATCCTAGAACCGCTCGGCCACAGCGGCCGGCCCAGCGGGTATTGTCTATACTAAAATGATGTAGAGATGATCATCGAGTTTTAGTGGGAATTGTAGAAATAAAGGTATCGCTTTCCTCGAGAAATGTTACTGTATAAATTTATACAAACAATGCATCAGACAGACTGTGTAAAAATTGCAGCTAGTTCATTTAATGATGTGTTTCTTGAAGTTTTCCCGTTGGTAATAATGTGTCGACATCTTTTTGAAGCGCGCCCATGATGTTACTATTAATTCTTCAGACTTTTCCGTCAGAAGAAGTGTAGCCTGTGAAACTTCGTGGCAGATTAAAATTATTGGCCGGACCGAGACTCGAACCCGAATCTTTGCTTTTCCCTGCCAATGCTCTCCTTTATTCCAGGATATCTAAGCCAGCAAAGTTAAGGGTGTTAATGTTGTTTTTTAGTTTTTATTGAAAAGTACCAGAAATCAGTAGTTAATATATAAATTTATTTATATAAAAGGAAATGTGGTTTGTATGGCTTATTTCAGCTTTTCAGATAATAGGCTATAATTATGAAGAATAAAGAAATAAATGCGTCAGCAAAGCACGCAGGGAGCTTCTGTGAATGTTGGAGAGGGATACTGACAATACGGAAGTAGTGTGGACGGGTCGTGAGTCGTCGTAAAGAGCAACTTGCGCGATAGGCTAGCTTCCGGTCTCGATTCCTAGTCCGACACACAGTTTTAATCTGCCACGAAGTCTCTAAACAACGCACATTCCGCTGCACAGATTCATTCTGGGAAGCATAGCCATTACAAAGAGTGGCTATGACTATAAGGCTTGTAGTCGAAATGTCGGGAGAGGAAATAATAACGTCCTAGAAGCATTCCCGAAAGACGTTAGAACACTGCCCTTTATACTCAGAGTAATGGCCTAAGGCCTATATAAGACAGACGGATACATCTGTAAAAAAAGGGGAGTTATTTTCCCTCAATCCACACGCGAGCTGCGCAGCAAAGGGAGTGATTTAGAACAGCAGCCTCCAATGGGTACTCTACAGTGGCAGTAGGGATAGTAAAGTCTAAACCGCATGTTGCATGCTTCTAGGTTTATTAAACAGCAGACGTTATGGTCCCTGAGAAAACGGACGTTAGTACTGCCGCCAAAGGTTCAGTAGCATGTGTGTGTTCCATTGGCGAAGCCTGCAGTGAAATGTACGTATTCGTATGAGGGTTAGAACTTAAATAGTGGCAACTACTTATTCACAACCGATACAAAAGAGTTACATGTTTGCAACTGTTACTGTCCTTTAAAGTAGTCACCAGCGTTGTATAGAACCCGCTGCCAGCGATATGGAAGGCGTAGTATACCGTTAGCAGTGCCTGTTCTGTTGGTGCGAATGGAGCTGTCTACTGCCTGTCGAATTTCTGGAACAGTTCTGAAGCGAATGACACGAAGTGGTTCCTTCATCTTCGGAATCAAATCAAAGTGACAAGGACTTAAGTCCGGGGAGTATGGTGAATGGTACAGTAATTCCCAGTCCCATCGACCGAACAGAGCAGCCACAGCTTGCGCTGTGTGCGCCCGCGCATTGTCGTGCGAAAAGATGGGTGTGTTGCACAGAAAAGTGTCGCCGCTTCTTTCGCAAAGCTGGTCGCAGGTGATGCTCCAAAAACGAACAGTATTACTGTGCATTGAGGTCTGCCGTGGAGGAACGTAATGCGTTAGGATAACACCACCACAGTCGTGCACGAGAATCACCAGAACTTTAGATCGCGCCATTCGCACCATCAACAGAACAAGCTCTGCTAAAGGTAGGCCTATACTGCACCTTCCACATCGCTGGCAACGGGTTCTACACAACGCTGGTGACTACTTTGAAGAATAGTAACAGGCGCAAACATGTAACTCTTTTGTATCGGTTGTAAATAAATACTTGCCGCTATTTAAGTTCCAATCCTCGTATATCACGCACACCAGCGCTCCACTGCAACTGTTCAGTCAACATAACGGGAGCCTGCGCGCATTCTCCAGTGCCCAGCATTGCTTTCTCATAAATTAAGTAGCCCACCACCAGGACGCTGTGTCAACTGTAAACTTTTCTGCATCCAAGAACGTTTTGTCGCCTTTTGTGGCAAGGAAATATTAGTTCTCCAAAATGTTATTGCACCTGGTGAGGGTTCGGTCGGGTTGTCGTTAGTCAGCGCGCAATCGTTGTTGACAGCATACGCAATCCGACCTGAAAGCTTTTTCAGTGCGATGCGTTTTCCTTAGTCATCACTGTACGAGGTCTGTTCAAAACATTCCGGAACTTTGTTCACATATTTTTTCTACGCTTACCTTTTACTTATTCTGCATGGTCTCCTCGAAATACTCTCATTCACAATTGATACACCGCTCCCAATCCTGTTTCCACTTCCGGAAGCAGTCTTGGTACGCCTCTTGCTGGATCGCGCGAAGCGCCTCCTGTGAATTTTCTTTTCCTCGTCTATGGTTGCAAATGTTCATCCTTTTAACGGGGGTTTCAACTTTGGAAATAAAAAAAAATGTCCGAAGTGGCCAGATCTGGAGAGTACAGAGTATAAGACAGCACAGTGTTTTCGTTTTTTATGCAACAGTCACGCACCAACAGGGATGAACGTGCTGGTGCGTTATCGTGATGAAAGGGTCATGAACTGCCTCGCCACATTTCAGGCCGTTTTCTTCTCACATTTTCTCGCAGGGGTCGCAACACATCCCGATAGTACCATCGAATAACAGTTGGTCCCTGTAGCACGAATTCATAATGAACTAATCCTTCAAAGTCAAAGAAAACTATCAGCGTGGCTTTGACATTTGACCGGACCTGACGAGCTTTTTTTGGTCTTTGAGAACCTTTCCCAAGCCACTGTGAAGATTGAACCTAGGCCTTAACATCATAACCGTAGACTCACGTCTAATCACCAGTTATGATTCTCTTGGGGAATATCTCGTTCTCATTTGCGGGATCCAAAAGCTCTTCACAAAATGGTTCAAATGGCTCTGAGCACTATGGGACTTAACTTCTGAGGTCATAAGTCCCCTAGAACTTAGAACTACTTATACCTAACTAACCGAAGGACATCACACACATCCATGCCCGAGGCGGGATTCGAACCTGCGACCGTAGCGGTCGCGATTGTTCCAGACTGAAGCTCCTAGAACCGCTTGGCCACACCGGCCGGCCAGCTCTTCACAGATTGGGAGGCGAAGGTCTTTCTGGTCTTAACGTATGACTCGTGGGACGAACTTGGCGGCAACACCGTGCATTTCAGGATGTTGTGTCAGGATTTCATGACATGATCCAACTGAAATGTCACATTCTTCTGCTATCCCTCGCACAGTCAGTCTTCAATTGGCTCGCACAATATCGTTTACGTTCCTAACATGAGCGTCGTCGATAGACGTCGAAAGGCGTCCTGAACGAGGGTCAGCTTTAACTTTCGTCTGGCCATTTTTAAACCATATGAACCATTCGTAACACCGAATACAGCTTAAGCACTCATCACCGTAGGCTTCCTGCATGATTTGGCGTGTCTCTGTAAAGATGTTCTTGAGTTTCACACAAAATTTAATGCAGACGCGTTGCTCCTTTAACTCTGCCATCTCGAAATTCGCAAACTGTGCGACATAACGTTCTATTCGATTCAGCACTGGACAATAACTAAGAGACCTACCACAGTGACACTTCCGACAGTTACACATTAAACACAGGCGTGTGCAGGGATGCCAATCGCATTTCTATCCAAAAGACCATTGACTCGAAATTACGAATGTTCCGAAATTTTTTGAACAGACCTCGTACTTGTTTACTGCAATGTCGCCGCCTGTGTCCTGTCACGGCCAAGTGCAATAACATTGTGGGTGGGTAGTAGACTACTTCTGATGAAACCCAAATTGTAAAGGATGAAACTAATCTTGAGGTAATGCATGACTGAACACGAGACGGTAATCTGGGCGTGCTCAAGCACGTCGAACAAACTGACTTGGGAATTCTGTAAGTCACGTGCCAGCACTCTTCTGCTCTTCTGCAGTTCAAAATGGTTCAAATGGCTCTAAGCACTATGGGACTTAACATCCGAGGGAATCAGTCCCCTAGACTTAGAACTACTTAAACCTAACTAACCTAAGGACATCACACACATCCTTGCCCGAGGCAAGATTCGAACCTGCGACCGTAGCAGCAGCGCGGTTCCGGACTGACGCGCCTAGAACCGCTCGGCCACAGCGGCCGGCCAAACACTGCAGCCTTTCTTCTAATTCGTGCGTTGCAAGGTAATAACGTCTCGGTAGCGGAGTTTTGGGAATTATTATCTCCATTTCGACTACATGAAAATGTACAGTATAATAAGCTTGTCATTCACCTCAAAGCAGAAAAGCGTCCAGGATTTCTCCACTTAAATGTATTTCATCACGTGCGTACACCTGTTAGCGTAACGGTACCGTTGCGAAACGGTAACATCGTTAATAGTTCGCACTACTCTCCTCAGTAATCGGAGTGTCGCCCCGTCATGTTTCAGAACGAATGGAGTTAAGAATGCCCTTTACCGGCAGCCTGCATCGTCGCCGTCACGTTTAACGAGGGAAGTATTTATAGCTTGACTCTGCAACCAACGCACGAGCAAGCTACGGGCACAGAGTGGAGCGTGGTAACTGCGGAAACTCGATGGTATACGGAAGAAAGACCCTCGCGGCGGAAAAACAAAGTGGACTCGCAAGCGGCATCTCAAACAGTCCCTCGCGGCATGAATGGTAGGACACAAAAGCTCTGGCTGGTCCCCCCCAGGCAGTCTTCTCTCCCCCATGGCCTACAGCGACGCTAGACGCTCGCGCGCGACCCACTTCACGTCGAACGATCCGTCTTAAAACGCATATAACACTGTACAGGTTTAAGTTTGCGAACTGAGCGTCTATTCGGGAATTTTTTGTCAATACTTCACCACTAAAACAACAATGACTTACATCCAGGATCCTGGAACATGCGTTCAATATTGTGTATTTCCGTCTTCATCTCCCTCTACAATTTTTACCCCTACGACTCCCTCTAATACCATGGGAGGTATCCTATGATGTAACCAAAAATTTCCTATTATTCTGTGCCTTCTTCTTGTCAGTTTTTCCGCACATTGCATACCTCATCGATTCTGTGGAGAACTTCCTCATTTCTTATCTTATCTGCCCTCCTCGTTTTCGACGTCGTCCTGTAGCACCACATCTCTCATGCTTCTACTCTCTTCTTATATTATTTTCGTACTGTCCATGATTCACTTCCTTACAGAGCTGTATGATGACTTACACATGTTGTTGAACACACACACACACACACACACACACACACACACACACACACTCTCTCTCTCTCTCTCTCTCTCTATATATATATATATATATATATATATATATATATATATATATATATATATATATTGTGAGCCGGCCGCGGTGGCCGTGCGGTTCTGGCGCTGCAGTCCGGAACCGCGAGGCTGCTACGGTCGCAGGTTCGAATCCTGCCTCGGGCATGGGTGTGTGTGATGTCATTATGTTAGTTAGGTTTAAGTAGTTTTAAGTTCTAGGGGACTTATGACCTAAGATGTTGAGTCCCATAGTGCTCAGAGCCATATATTGTGAAAGCCAAGATCGCTCGATTTTAATACCTTTATTGCAATTACTAGTTTCGACTAATCGTCCTGTTATCTTTTGACTGGCATTGAACTCGACTAATCGTCCTGTTATCTTTTGACTGGCATTGAACTTTGTTTATATGTTCACGTACATGTGTCGTCGACTTACACTTTGATCTAAAAATGTCGGACACATGTATGTGAGTGCCGGCCAGTGTGGCCGAGCGGTTCTAGGCGCTTCAGTCTGGAACCGCGCGACCGCTGCGGTCGCAGGTTCGAATCCTGCCTCGGGCATGGATGTGTGTGATGTCCTTAGGTTAGTTAGGTTTAAGTAGTTCTAAGTTCTAGGGGACTGATGACCTCAGATGTTAAGTCCCATAGTGCTCAGAGCCATTTGAACCATTTTCGAACATGTATGTGAACATTTACGCAAAGTCTACATCTGCATGGATATTCTGCAAATCACATTCAAGTGCCTGGCAGAGGGTTCATCGAAAAGTGTAATGCCAATCAGAAGATTGCAGCACAATTCTGTCGTAACTAGTAATTGCAATAAAGGTCTTAAAATCAAGCAATCTTGGCTTTCACAAAGAAAAGTATTTGCAGTACTGTGCTCTACAGCAGATGTGGTTTCACAGAAATTCCTTCCTCAAATTTTGATACCAGTAGGCCTACAGTTCTTTTCGCCAGGAATGCCCGTTTGCCTGTTCCAGTCTACTTTTTATGTCTTGCTTGCTTCAATCGTCATGGGTTATTTTGCTTCCAAGGTAGCAGTATTATTTCACTTCGTCAACATCGTGGTTCCCGGTTTTTATCTTAAGTTTATCGCTTATCCCATTTCTGCTACTCCTTGTTACTTTCGTCTTTCTTTGGTTTACTCTATATTCGGCGCTCATTAGACTGTTCCTTCCATTCAACACCTTCTGTAAGTCTTCCTCAATTGCACCGAAGATAGCAATCTCATCAGCAAATCTTATCATTCATATCGTTTCACCTTGACTTTTAATCCCCCTCTTGAACCTGTCTTTTATCTCGATCATTACTTCTTCGATATACAGGTTTAACTGTAGGGGAGAAAGACTACTTTCCTGAGTTAAACACTTGTCTCTTGATCTTGTTATTGTTTTTCCTTGGTTCTTTTACATACTGTATATTACACATCTTTCCCTAAGCTTATATCTGTTTTTCGAAGAATTAGTAACATCTTGCACCATTTTTCGTGAAGCCATCATACGTACCGACGTGAGAAAGTAAGTTACACGTGTCATTCCACGCGAAGTCCATTGTGCAACAAAAGTGGCGCAATGTCAGGAGAGAGTACACATATTCCGGGTCAACTGCAGACAAAGTTCTGCAGAGGTAAGGATAACAAGTACATCAGAATCTGCGATTCAAATGGCGCGGCAACTGGAAATGTGGTCCAAAATTGAAGTACGCAGGACATTGCGATTCTTGTGGGCAAAGCGTCTTCATTGCACATAGAGTCACCGTGAAATTCGGTCTATATACGGACCAAATGCAATATCGCGTCCAGCGGTAATGAAATGGCGCAAACAATTTTACCAAGGTCGCACAGACGTGGATGATGCTGACCAGGAAATTCATACCTTGCACCTTGAGATTTCTATCTTTTCAGTAAACAGATATCATCGCAGAGGGCGGGGGAGGGGGGGGGGGGGGGGGTTGAGGGCGGGGAGGACGGGAAAGGGAAGAGATTTTCTGACGAAGTGGACGTTCACGTAGCGGTTTTCGAATGGTTCGGTGACCAAGAAGCGAATATCTATCGTCGAGGAATTAAACGACTCGTAAGATGTTCCGGCCATAGTTTACAGAATTTTATGACTGTATCTGTGTCACTTTGAAGTGTAGTGCAGCATTCAATAAAAGTCACTTGGCTTGTCGTAATGATTTGTAGCTTGCCCTTTGAAGTCCCTTGTACGAGTGTGATGTGTGGGTGGTATAGGCTTCATGATGTACCAGAATCATTACTCTCCGTCCAGTTACATTCGTAAAAGCTACGCAGGAAGGAACATTCCCGTTATCCCATTGTATACGTCCGATTTTCTCTTAATTTTACTATAGTGGTCATTATGCTTGGTATAGGCTGCAGAAAATAATTTTTTTGACTCACACTGCCAGGACTTTCGAAAGCTTTGTAGCAAAGCTCTCTGCAGTGAATACTGCCGTTCTTTCTACTGCAACTCCCAAAATATGTATGTATGGTTTTGGACTCATTAAACCGTTACATGCGTTTTATGCTGTTCAACTCTTTGGAATAAGCGAAAAGAAGTTCTTCTAAATGGAAGCATTCAGTTGGGATGTAAGGAATTTGCAGGATCGGCGTGTGAGGCTGGGACAGACTTGGAATTCCCGGTGGGACAACAGTCCCCCCCTCTCCCTCCCTCTATTCCCGCCACTCCCCTCCTTCGAGAGAACGGACCGTAGAACAGGGGAGCGAGCTATAACGGGCACCCGTAGCTGCCCGCCACAGGGTGTTTCAACGACTGCTTCCAGCTCTGGAAGATTGTCGAATGTTATGTACTCAGGAATGAAGCTCATAAGGAAGTGAAGGAAGTCAACTTTTACAGGAATCAATTGTCAGGTAGACGTGATTCGTACATCACATTTCAAGCAAATTTCTCCATAATTGTAATGCTAATTTTATTTGTCCGTGGAGAGAGAACGATGTGTGGAAGAAGACCAAATTATTACCTTTATCGACACCCTACAAGATTAAATAGGAAAACAACAAATCTGAGAAAGGAAGTGGGAATTTGACTAGCCTCTTCTAAGCACTAATGCAATAACGTAACTTCCTTGGAGCCACGTTTCGTTAATTTCTTGAAACTGGTTGACTGCAGCATCATGCGTCGTAGTAATTCTCACGAGTCGTAAGGCAGAGCTAGTCACAATAAAAGTTACGTACCGACTGTTAAATGTAGGCCCCTCTTTGAGGACCTCTAATATAGCTTATATGAATAGCAAACTTCATTTCGAAAACAAGATTATTTGCAAGCATCGAACTTTCTGGCACCATTCAAGTAAAGGAGCGATACCTGCTACGTGCTCGTCTTTGTAAAATTGGTTAGCGTTTTCCGCCGTTGTCACAGCAATATTGCTTTCCAACGAGGTATTTCAGAACCACTGCCGACTGCAGTCGGCATCATTGCTATTGTAGTGATTCTGTTCACCCTTTCCGATCTCGTATGCACTCTGCCTCCAATTTATTTACGTTAGGCGACAATTGGCGGCTACACTACGAATCACATCTATAGACATCTAAAACTTCCATGCGATAATTAAATATGGATCAGAAAGACACACTGTGTTCTCAGACGTGTATCTAATACACTTGGTTACCAGGTCTGTTGCATAGTGTATTTACTACTGTCCCTCGGATGGATACTGCGTTCCGTGCTTCCGTCAAACTTACAATATACGAAATCGGCATCTGACTATTGTTATCGTTTAATCGTGTCCCACAGTATTTTAGGAACCATCTGAGAAACCGAGGTCGCTGAGGCGCGCCAGTCCATTGCCGCTCGACCAGAAGGTAATCACTGCGTGGCGAGAAATTTTTATCACCTGTTCTGAGTGACAAGGGAAGGCGATGCGTTGGCCGAAAATTTCTGAATACGACAACTATGCGCCGAATTCCTGTGCTAAATCTCTCCATTGTGCGTTATTGGTTAGTTACATGATACTGGGATGGTGATTCGCCAGTTGAACGGAACACGAATACCTGCATCCAATTTAATGCTATTGCAGATGAGTTGGCAATGGATCTAGTTCGGATTTCGCGTTCTCTTTCCCTTTAATTCAGCCTTCACCACGCTCTTCCGCACGATAGAAATACAACTTAACTCTTCATAACAGGTCAGAGGCAGGTGACGGCAAACTACATTCACCAGTCATTCAATGAAGGCTTTCACGGCCGGATGTTTCAGCTGCTGAGAATTCTTCCGGGTTGTATGGCCGTGATCCATGGAACTCTTCTATCCCTGACGTTTCGTCCCACTTAGTCGTCAAGACTCAGCACAACCAGGAGCACCTCCGAAGATGTCCAATGTAGCTTTGGACGAAACGTCAGGGATAGAAGAGTTGCATGGATCGCGGCCATACAACCCGGAAGTACATTCACCAGGACTGCACTTTGGAGCACGCTGACCATCCTGATGTTGACTGCCGAAGTGATACTGCCTGAAAAAAAAAAAAAAAAAGAGCATCCAGAACGGGAGGAGAGAACGAAATGAAACATCACAGACTGAGGCAGGTGTGTATGTTATTTCAGAAAAGCGAGTCAAATTTACAAAGAATTTGGCAGTATGAGACTAGTTGTCAGTACAACGCAGCACACTCCCTGAGTTTGTTGGGGGGGACGGGGGGAGGGGGGGGTCATAAATCTGTTTTGTCCTCTCTTGAGAAAAGTTGATCAACAGCTATTGTAACTGGTCGTTGATATCCTAGACAATAACAATGGGATGGAGTTGACGGCGCAGATCGTGCCACACATGTTCTATCGGGGAAAGATCTCTGGACCTTGCTGGCCACAGAAGTTCGCCAACATCAGGCACACATTTCATAGAGACACTTGCCATATGTGGACAGTATAATCCTGTTAAAAAATGGCAGCATGACACTGTCGCAAGAGAGGTAACTGATGAGGACGAAGGATGTCCATGACACAGAGCTGTGCCGGCCGCTGTGGCCGAGCGGTTCTAGGCACTTCAGTCCGGAACCGCGCTGCTGCAACGGTCGCAGGTTCGAATCCTGCCTCGGGCATGGATGTGTGTGACGTCCTTAGGTTAGTCAGGTTTAAGTAGTTCTAAGTCTAGGGGACTGATGACCTCAGATGTTAAGTCCCATTGAGAGGCACCCACTTGCCTTTCTCATACTGTGGCATCAAGCAGTCAGGCCTGCAAGATGTGTGGTTTGCCAAGCGAGTGGAATCTTCCTTAATTTATCGAGCAACATGAATTCTCGTATCTTACTATTTAGTTACAAATTATCCTCCTGTATGAATAATACGCAACGGAAACACGCATCTGACTATCAGTGTTTTATAGAACTCTGACTGTACACTACGCACTGGCAATACCACATTTACCTTTTGTCTTTGATTTAACGGCTTTTATATAAATTCGGGACATTACGATAACATACAATTTAATGAAAAAGGCCACCAATCTCTTTCTTTTCACTATTTGATTTATTCCTAAACACACAAATTCTACAACCTACAACAAAATCACATGAGAAATTCCGCCCAGTGGGCATGGCTTTACGTTAGTGAATCTCTATACTATGGTCTCGTAATCTATTTACCGCAACAGTGCACTCCCTGGATCGGATGGTGGATCTTTTATTATACCTCACACTTCGCCTCTCACAATAATCCTCACGAAACTTTCCTCCAGATCGAGCGATACAGAAGGAACAGGCATACCCACAAATCTTTCGAAACTACCTTGCTACTCCCATGCAAAACACACATACCCAAATTACAAGACATACACAACACAACAATATGAAATATTACACAAAGAACGGTTACAACTTCATCACTTTCCGCTTTCCCACTTCAATCAATATTTATCCCAGTTTCACACGACACTGCCCCACTTTGTAATTTCTACTTTCCTTATGTGAACTCTGGAGATAAACGCACGTCTTCCTGTGCAATGCAAGCCATGTGGCGTTGCTGGAAAAACGGCCGACTCACCTTGATTCTCTCTCAGAGTTTAAATTCAGCGTCACACGGAATGATATTTCATAAATACTTCAACTTATGATACACACGCTATTTCTTAAATATTTCAGCTTATTGTACACACGCTATTAATTCTTAAATATTTCAGCTTATTGTACTCACGCTATTAATTCTTAAATATTTCAGCTTAAGCTCACGGAAGTATCTCAACTTATATCTACACGTGGGCTCTTTGTGACCATTGGTTTACTACAATCCCCTTAAAATTACCTGCCTCACTTTGTAATTTTCCCCACAAAAGGTCCTGTGAAAGAGAAATTATTAATTCTAACTACTCTTAAATATTCCACATCCATACCATGCCTCCACTCTTTCATTCCGGAGCACAACAAAAAAACAGGTCTTTACAGCAGAAGGTTCAGCGGCAGAGTGCTGAAACATGGCCGTATTCTCGATTCTCTCGCACCTCTCTCGAAGTGGGAGAAGCACCTTGCTACCTTATTGGTCAGCCACATTTCAGACGCTCAAAGCTCTGGTAACTTCCATCTCTTTGGTCTCACCAAAGGTAGCCAAAGGATCGACTCAAAGATGATCATATATTCCGATTCACTATCTGTGGTTAGCAGACGACCATACATTCATTCCTTTCACAGATCTCACCAAACTGGATGTAGGGATTTATTTTGAGGGAGTGCACATGTGATCAATTAAATAAATAAATTGTCATTCTTTCCCACACTGGTATCCGGCTTCGCTGTATTAATTGAAATTGAGTTACTTTTACACAAAAAATGTGTTGTTCTGACAAGAATTTCGTACCTATTTTCAGTGTTGGGCGGTACTGTACCCTTTCACCATAGTGCTTAGAATCATTTGAACATAGAGCTGTGAAGTCAGAGTTCCCTCAGTCACTACCAGTTGTGACCTGAAATCCTATCGGATGTCCGCCAGCACCATGCTGCGCCTCTTCAAAACAATGGGAAAAAGGCACTTCTTCACACATTGTCGCTTTACTCGCCGACGATGGTCATTGAGGGCAATGCAGAACCACAGTTCATCCCTGAATAAAATGCGACGCCACCCATCAACAGTCCATGCTTCCTAGTCACGGTACCTCTGCATACACAGCCCTTTGTGTCGCAGTGTTAATGACAGCCTATGCACGGAACAGTAATTTGCTAGTCCGGCTGCTGGTAGTCTCCGAGCAGTGGTGCAAAATGACACAGAATGTTGGAAGGAACCATTTACCCGTTCTCGGACGGCATTTGCAGATGTACTAATAACGGAACTAAATATACACTTTTTTTAACTGCGTGGCTATAACAACTTGTTGCTGTAAGTATAGCTAATGAAAGACAGTGCAATGCTTAGGCCATACATCAGTTAGTCCGACCGACAGACTGTTTGGGTGGAAGGCATGATGCCGATCGGTTTTCGTGAAGGAGCTCCAGACATTAGGGTCTAGCGGAGCCACGAGTTAAGTGTGGATCAGAAGCTATGTGTCGCGGGCCGATCACGCTCGCGGACAGCGGATGTTGAAGGCACTGAGACTGAGACAGAAGAAGGCTTTGATAAAGGAATGAGTTACTGTGCGTTAAGGGCGCTTTGTTAAGCTCAGGAAACGAGATTTCCCAAGTTTCCCACCGAGCGAGGTGGCGCAGTGGCTAGCACACTAGACTCGCATTCGGGAGGACGACGGTTCAATCCCGCGTCCGGCCATCCTGATTTAGGTTTTCCGTGATTTCCCTAAATCACTCCAGGCAAATGCCGGGATAGTTCCTTTGAAAGGACACGGCCGACTTCCTTCTCCGTCCTTCCCTAATCCGATGAGACCGATGACCTCGCTGTTTGGTCTCTTCCCCCAAACCAACCAACCCAAGTTTCTTGAATGCAAGTTGCCCCTTTTTTTACTGCATAATATGTGCAACGAAAACCAAATAAGTTAGGCGAATTTCATCATAGACCAATATACAGGTGCAACTGATTCACTAAGTCGATTCATGACGAAAAAGCCTGAAATTACCTTGCAGTCCCTAAAGTTAAGCTTTCGCTCCGAAATACGTATCAGAAATACAAACTTAAAAAAAAAAAACAGACCATCAATGGATTTTTATTTACGAAAGACAGAAAAGTGACGATATCTATGGATTCTTGTATCTGGAAAAAAAAAAAAAAATACGACCGACTTCCTTCTTTATCAATCCCAAAATCCCAGCTCGCGCCTCGGCCCTAATGACCATATCGTGTTGTTGGCAGGTCGCTAAAAACCAGCCTTTCTTTCTTTCGGTCTCTTCATTCTAACTGTATCATCCTGTCGTATGGTATACATATTACAGACTTGCAACTAATAAGAATATAATTACAACGTACACGTTTTATGAAGGATTGAGGTGTATTTTTCGAGTTTTTCGGACAGTCTGTTTTCTTTCAAATCCTCTTACCCTTCTCTTCAGATTTCTTAAGCGGGAACCTTATTATTAATTACGTTTCCTACTTTATCTCCATCATTCCTTAAATACAAAATTAGGAGTGTTTTCTATTAACGGGATTTTATTGAAAAGGAGATAGTGCACGTGATTCGACGAGAAATCTCGAAGCAGGATGACTTAAATGTCTTATTCTTCTTAAAATACGTTTTATATGTTGTTTCCAGTAGTTTTATTTGTGCCTATTCTTATGTAACTTTTCTGTGCCGTTATAAATATACATATGAGGCTGTTTATAGACGTGCACTGCAGCACTGGCGGTCGTCATTTGTTCGTCATATAGTGGCGGTCGTCATTTGTTCATCATATAGCGAAGACCGTTGATTCACGACCGTCAATTTTCTTTGATCATTGTGGTTATCAAGGTGGGAAGTGAAATTTCATCTGGACCATGCGAAAGACGGGAAGGAACAATTCTGCTAGCTCGAAATTAACCTCCGTCCAGTTAGTTGCGTTTTGAAGTTAATAACAGAAGAAGCGAAATTATGTAATCGGCAAGTGGAAAGAGCAGCTGGCGGGCGGGCGCCGGAGAAAGCAGCGGCCGGCCGTTGCGCCAGAGTGCCTCCCGCCTCGCAGTCCGCCCCAACCCTACCTGCTGCCATTTGCCACAGGCCGGGACGACCTGTCACAATACCAGAAGCTTCAGCCTTGTCGCAATGCGACTGCTTCGCTGCGTTTCTCGTGTTGTCGTTTGTAATACGTTTCATTTTAATTCTCTGTTGGTTGTCATACTCTATAGCTTTTTAATATCGGTAACTGCACAACTGGAAAGTGTGAAATACTTTTACGCGGGTAGTGTTTAGCTTTTATTTATTTATTTAACCAGCGTTTTTCCCCTAGTGATATATGTGACCTGAAATTTATAAACATGTGTCTGCTCGTTATTTTACTTAATACATTTCCTATATTTGTTACGGCGTATTAATTTGTGAGGAAGTGTGGATTCGTATTCACAGTTATTTCTGTATTCCCATATTTCCAGTAGAAATTAACGTCTACCGTCATAAGAAAAGGATTTTATTTGTGCAGGGTGCAAAACCACAATATTTACACTTGATGAACATGTTATACCATATAGTACGTAATTGTTCAGATTTTCTTAAATGTTGAAACTTGCGCAATTTTTACACTAATATCCATACTCTGCAAATGACAGTGGAGTGCACGGTAAGAGGGTGGCTCCCATTCCACCAGTTAATTACGGCTTTTCCCTGTTCTAGTTACGTATGGAGCGCGGGAAGAACCATTGTTTAAATGCCTCTGTGCTCGCTGTAATTGTGGCACTGCGAACCATAAGGGCCCAAAGCATAGAAATAAAGTTCTGAGAAAAATAGATGTTTGCGAGAGCGAAATTTGTAGACAAACCACCAATCACGTCGGTCCGATTATTTTGAAACAAGTTTCACCATCCATTACTTCCTACAAAAAATAACCTACCCACTTTATGTTATGAAATATTAATTAATATTTGAGGTTATCTATTATTAACGTTAATTCAGCGTCTACAGTCTGGAACCGTGCGACCGCTACGGTCGCAGTTTTGAATCCTGCCTCGGGCGTGGATGTGTGTGATGTCCTTAGGTTAGTTGGGCTTACGTAGTTCTAAGTTCTAGGGGATTAATGACCTCAGAAGTTAAGTCCCATAGTGCTCAAGGCCATTTGAATCAGGAAACGTCCATACATAGGCTAGTGTCATAGTGCCTTTTTCCAGCTGTAAAGATGATAATCAATTTGAAGTTAGAATCACAACATAAAGAACAGGTACTAAATTCACCACACACACACACACACACACACAATTATATAAAAAAAAGTTCAAATGGCTCTGAGCACTATGGGACTTAACTTCTGAGGTCATCAGTCCCCTAAACTTAGAACTACTTAAACCTAATTAACCTAAGGACATCACACACATCCATACCCGAGGCAGGATTCGAACCTGCGACCGTAGCAAGCGATCGCTCGGTTCCAGACTGTAGCGCCTAGAACCGCACGGCCACTCAGGCCGGCTCATGCTCCTTATTATCAAATGGTTCAAATGGCTCTGAGCACTATGGGACTTAACTTCTGAGGTCATCAGTCCCCTAGAATTTATAACTACTTAAACCTAACTAACCTAAGGACATCACACACATCCATACCCGAGGCAGCATTAGAACCTGCGACCGTAGCAGTCACGCGGATCCGGACTGAGCGCCTAGAACCGCGAGACCACCACGGCCGGCTTCCTTATTATCATCATTTTCATTAAGCACATCCGTCGACTTGAGTTCCAGATAAAACTGCGATTATAAAGCATTGTACTACGTACATGATGCAGACACTAAATTATGTTTTCAACCCTAGGTATCAACTGAGCAGCGCAAAGCAACATAAGCATGCGTACATACCACAATCTAAAAATCGCTGACGGTGTGCTTTAGGCCATTATGGTACTCAGTGCCTCAATTAGTCTAATACTGTCCTCGCAATCCCTACGGGAGCGATACATAAGGGGTCGTACTCTATTCCTAGATTCAGCACTTAAAGCTGCTCTTTGAAACTTTGCAAGTACCGGCAGCCTTCCTAGGGATCGTTTGGGTATATATTCAAACGTCTGTCGATTCAGTTTTTTTTTTTTTTTTCAGGTTAAACATTATGTTCTCCGATGGGTGAAACAAACCTGAGACGATCCTTGTTGCTCTTCTCTGTGTGCATTCAGTATTCCACTATAGTCATATCTGGCACGGGTGCCACACACTTGAGCGATTTTCTAGGATGAGTCGGACAGGTGTTTTATTGGCAATCTCCTTTGTAGACTGATTGAATTTCCTTAATGATCTTAATAGGAAATGTTACATTTCAATTATGGTTGTACTAACTCGGGTGATATTTGATACTGAAGCCAGTGGTGTCTGGTAACTGCACATTTGCAATTATCTTGCAAACGGCTCGTCAGCAGACTCATGTGCACTGGAATTTTTTTTGCTTCTATTTCGTATACTTTGAGTTGTTTCAATTGTCGATATGAATTGTGATACACCCTGCGCAAGTCTACAAAAAATTCCAATAGGAAAGTAAAATAAAAGTATTTAAGCAGAACAAATTACAAATTGTCATTAATCGTCATAAATTCTTTCTGAACCAGTGATACTTTCCATCATCCCTTCCTAATTCATCATTACCACTGTTCTTGTTGTGGTCTTCAGTCCGGAGACTGGTTTGATGCAGCTCTCCATGTTACTCTATCCTATGCAAGCTCATCTCCGAATATCTACTGCAATCTATATCTTTCTGAATCTGCTTGCTATATTCACCTCTCTCTACGACTTGTACCCCCTACACTTACCTGATGATCGCTTGATGTCTCAGAATGTGTTCTGTCAAAGATCCCTTCTTTTAGTCAACTTATGCTGAAAGTTCGTTATCTCCCCAAATCTATTCTGTTCCTCCCCATTAGCTACATGATCTACCTGCCTATCTATAGCATTCTTCTGTAGTACCACATTTCAAAAGCTTATATTCCCTTCTTGTCTAAGCTGTTTATCGGCCCTATTTCACTTCCTTACATGGCTACACTCGAGACAAATTCCTTCAGAAAAGACTTCCTAACACTTAAACCCATATTTCATGCTAACAAATTTCTCTTCTCCAGAAACACGTTTCTCACCATTGCCAATCTACATTTTATATCCTCTCTACGTCGGCCATCATCAGTTATTTTACTGTCCAAATAGCAAAACTATTTTAAGTGTGTCATTTCCTACTGTAATTCCCTCACCATTACCTCATGTAATTACACTACATTTCATTATCCTTGTTTTACTTTTCGTGATGTTCGTCTTATATTCTCCTTTCAAGACGCCGCCAATTCCGTTCTGTTCTTACAAGTTCTTTTTTCTTCTCCCTGAGCTTTAAGCATACTCTACATTCTTCTTTGGTTTCCTTTACTGCTTACTCATTGTACAGATTGAACAACATTCGAGATAGCCTACGACCCTGTCTCACTTCCTTCTGAAGCACTACTTCCCTTTCAAGACCCTCGACACTTTACAACTGCCGTTTGGTTTCTGCATAAGTTGTAAATAACCTTTCGCTCGCTGTATTTTACCCCTGCTGTCTTCAGAATTTCAAAGAGGATATTTCAGTCACCTTTGTCAAAAGCTTTCTCTAATTGTAAGTCTACAAATGCTATAAGCGTAAGTTTGCCTTTCCTTAATCTATCTTCGAAGATAAGTCAGAGGGTCAGTATTGCCACGCGTGTTTCTCATTTCTCCGGAATCCAAACTGATCGGCTTCTATCAGTTTTTTGTCCATTCTTCTGTAAAAAGTTCGTTTTAGTATTTTGCACCTATTACTTATTAAACTGACAGCCCGGCAATATTCAAACATTTAGCAACTGCTTCCTTTGGAATTGGGATTATTACATTCTTCTTAAAGCCTGGGGGTATTTCGCCTCTCTCATACATCTTGCACACCAGACGGAAGAGTATTGCCATGGATGGCTCTCCGAAGGCTATCAGTAGTTCTGACGGAATGTCGTCTACTACCGGGGCCTTGTTTCGAGTTAGATCTTTCAGTTCTCTGACAAATTCCTCTCGCAGTATCACATCATCCATCTATCTTCATCTAAGTCGTTTTCCATTTCTATAACATTGTCTTCATCTCCGTTGGATGGACCCTCTACACACTTCTTCGCCTTTCAGTTTTCCCTTCTTTGCTTAGGACTGGTTTTGCATCTGAGCCCTTGATATTCATACAGGTGCCTCTGTTTTCTGGAAAGGTCTCTTTGACTTTCCTGTAGGCGGCATCTATCTTCCGCCGCCCTCTAGCCATTCCTGCTTAGCCTTTCACACTTTCTCTCAATCTGACTTTTTTTACGTTTGTATTCCCTTTCGCTATTTCATTTCGTGTATTCTTATATTTTCTCCTTTCATTAATTAAATCCAATATCTCCTGTGTTATCTAAGGATTTCTACCAGGCTTTGTCTTTTTACCTGTTCGATCCTCTACTGCCTTCACTATTTCATTTCTCAAAGCTACCCATTCGTCTTCTACTGCATTGCTTTCCCCTTTCTAGTCAACTGTTGCCTAGTGCTCCCTTTGAAACTCTCGACAACCTCAGGTCCTTTCAACTTCTCCAGGTCCCATCTCCTTAATTTCCTACCTTCTTCCAATTTCTTCAGTTTTAATCAACAGTTCATAGCCAATAAATTTTGGCCAGAGTCCATATCTGCCCCTGGAAACAATTTAAAAGGTTGTTTCAAAATCTCTGTGTTAGCATTACATAATCCATATGAAACCTTCCTGTGTCTCCTAGTCTCTTCCACGTAAACAACGTTTCTTTCCACAGAACACTCCTCCCTTATGACTTCACTATTCCATTTATAGTAACTTTTACTGCGGGGAAACGCGTAACTCTAGGCTTCCGTCGAACCACTTCGAACTGGCCGCTTACGGGAGAGGCTTGTAGGAGGCGGCCCGTTCGTTCGAATGCAGGCGCGCTGCAGCGGTCGGTCGGTGGGTCACCGTGTTGTACCAACACCGACTCAAAGGAAAGCCTCGGCGCTTGTTCGTGACGTCACGTCAGCTAAGCATGGCGAACGCCAGGTCTGTTGCAGGCACATTCATAATGGTGGTGTCTCCCTCTCTGACACAGGAAAATGTGAAACTATTAGCGGTAGTTGACCAACACACTGTTCTGAGAGATTTCTGCAATCAATTAATTGTGCAATTCATTACACTTCTTAACAAATAGTGTACTCCTGAACTTAATTTTTTCCACCCGTTTTAAGGATTGAAATACAAAAACAACTTAATGGTCCAACAGCAACAGAATTCGTGCTTCTTTACCTAATTTGTAAATCTGAGGAAGTTACGTTTGTACTGGGTTGCTTTTACAAGAAACTGTGAACATATTGGTGCTCTTCTTTAGGTATCTTGGTTGACTATGGGGTGAGGAGCACTGAATGTTAATGAAATATCTTGCGATTGTACACGTTGGGGGAGGGGGTGGAGGACAGAAGAAGAGGCAGAAGAGAGATACTTGTTTTATCAAATAAAATTTTTTTATGTTATAAAGTTTCTCCTTTCAGTTGCAAGAGGGGAATATTTACCTTTTCTAATGTGCATGTTTAAAAAAGTTTAAGCTCAGTAGTATTTTCGATGTATGAAGTTATTTTGTTTCCTGTTTAGAATTCCTTTCGTTGAAAACGACTGTAATCTAATGACTGGCCACAGTTGGACATTTACACGTGTAAATTAGTTCACATTTCCAGTGACGATGTCAAACGAAAGTAAATAAATAAATAAAAGAAACGATTTCATTGTAAGGGGATTGGGGTAAGTTCCGATAGCAAAATGGATCAAGTAAATATAGTTACTTGAATATAAAATTTCCAAAGCTTGCAATGGGGTAAAGCATCTTCTGATATTGATCTACGTTTGATTCGACAGAATTCAGTAATACAGAACTATGATCTTCATTTGTATCTTTACAAAAGTAAGAAAATCTTTCATTTAAATAAAACTGCAGAATCCAAAACAATACCAAACATTTTGTCCAAAAATAAGAGATTTATAGTGATAAGCATGCCCAGGCATTTCTGCCTGCAACAGACCTGGCGTTAGCCGTGCCTAGCTGACGTGACGTCACCAACAAGCTCCGAGGCCTTCCTCTGAGTCGGTGTTGGTTGTACCGGCCGCCCCTGTCGCAACCTGCTTCCGCGCCGCTGCCGCCGCCGCCGCACGAGCGAAACGCCAAATGGACGGCGCGCGCCGTTCCACATGCTACGTCGCACGGAAAATTGTTCCGCCGCTACCGCAAATGAAAATCGTAAAAGTGCTCGCTAGAAACGCCTGAAAGCCCACGCAAAGCAGCTCTGTTCACGCACCAAGTGCGACAAGTATATAACGTGCGGGCAACATTAATGTTAGCGACAGTATCTCCACACAACGAACGTCAGTCTACTCCGATCCCTGGCTTGTTGACTTTCGAATGGTGTAGAGTTGGCTTACTGAATAACCAGATCAATATTTTATGGGTGTCATTCACTAGAATTGCTACACATAACGGAATGTAGGTTTCCACGACAGGCAATGTCGGTTCCCGCGCAAACCGAAGTATGGTCGTATCCGTAAGTTAAAGGACCTCGATATCCTCGAAACAACACAGAATGTGCCGATAATGTGTGCTTCAAAAGGTGTTCTGAGAACATCGCGGCGCCAGGTGAATAGGCACAAATGGGTGAAGAGACCCACCACTGTTCTGTTAAGCTACTGTGATTAACCACTGGAACAGTAGCAACCGTAAGATAACTAGCAGTAACCGTCCATAGCGACGGACTGACCACACAAAACTACACTACTGGCCATTAAAATTGCTACACCACGAAGATGACGTGCTACAGACGCGACATTTAACCGACAGGAAGAAGATGCTGTGATTTGCAAGTGATTAGCTTTTCAGAGCATTCACACAAGGTTGGCGCCGGTGGCGACACTTACAACGTGCTAACACGAGGAAATTTTCCAACCGATTTCTCATACACAAACAGCAGTTGACCGGCGTTGCCTGGTGAAACGTTGTTGTGATGCTTCGTGTAAGGAGGAGAAATGCGTACCATCACGTTTCCGACTTTGATAAAGGTCGGATTGTAGCCTATCGCGATTGCGGTTTATCGTATCGCGACATTGCTGCTAGCGTTGGTCGAGATCCAATGGCTGTTAGTAGAATATGGAATCGGTGCGTTCAGGAGGGTAATACGGAACGCCGTGCTGGATCCCGACGGCCTCGTATCACTAGCAGTCGAGATGACAGGCATCTTATCCGCATGGCTGTAACGGATGGTGCAGCCACGTCTCGATCTCTGAGTCAACAGATGGGGACGTTTGCAAGACAACAACCATTTGCAAGAACAGTTAGACGACGTTTGCAACAGCATGGACTAACAGCTCGGAGACCACGGCTGCGGTTACCCTTAACGCTGCATCACAGACAGGAGCGCCTGCGATGGTGTACTCAACGACGAACCTGGGTACACGAATGACAAAACGTCATTTTTTCGGATGCATCCAGGTTCTGTTTACGGCATCATGATGGCCGCATCCGTGTTAGGCGACATCGCGGTGAACGCACATTGGAAGCGTGTACTCGTCATCGCCATACTGGCGTATCACCTGGCCTGATGGTATGGGGTCCCACTGGTTACACGTCTCGGTCGCCTCTTGTTCGCATTGACGGCACTTTGAACAGTGGGCGTTACATTTCAGATATGTTACGACCCGTGGCTCTACCCTTCATTCGAGAAACCCTTCATTTCAGAAGGATAATGCACGACCGCATGTTGCAGGTCCTGTACGGGCCTTTCTGAATACAGAAAATATTCAACTGCTGCCCTGGCCAGCACATTCTCCAGATCTCTCACCAATTGAAACCGTCTGGTCAATGGTGGGCGAGCAACTGGTTCGTCATAATACGCCAGTCACTACTCTTGATGAACTGTGGCGTTGTGTTGAAGCTGCATGGGCAGGTACACCTGTACACCCCATCCAAGCTCTGTTTGACTCATGCCCAAGCGTACCAAGGCCGTTATTGCGGCCAAAGGTGGTTGTTCTTGGTACTGATTTCTCAGGATCTATGCACCAAAATTGAGTGAAAATGTAATCACATGTCAGTTCTAGTATAACATATTTGTCCAATGAATACCCGTATATCATCTGCATTTCTTCTTGGTGTAGCAATTTTAATGGCAAGTAGTGTAATTGCAGGAAAAGTAGGTGTCAGGCTGAAATTTATTGGAAGGACATTTAGGTAATCTAATTCGTCCACGAAAGAAGTGGCTTACAAAACAGTTGTACGATCGATTATTAAGTATTGCTCATAACCCTGGAACCCTTACCATGTTGCATTAATAGAAAAGATAGACAAGATTCAACGAAGAGGGGCATGTTTCGTCGTAGAATCATTCTGTAACCTCAAAAGTATTACAGGGATGCTCAACATGGGCGGAGGCCACAACTGATCGCAAAAAATCGCAACACCAAAAAATAATTAATGGAAAGTTGTGAAATTTCTGGAATGCATCTGTCCAGGTAACGTACCAGGTAACGTATTTAAGTGATTCACATTGCAAGACCGCAGGTTAATGGAAGCACGAAACAAATCATTGCAAATGTGAAATGCTGATACATTAAAGCCGGGCGAAGTGGCCGTGCGGTTCTAGACGCTGCAGTCTGGAACCGTGAGAGCGCTACGGTCGCAGGTTCGAATCTTGCCTCGGCCATGGATGTGTGTGATGTCCTTGGGTTAGTTAGGTTTAACTAGTTCTAAGTTCTAGGAGACTAATGACCTCCGAAGTTGAGTCCCCTAGTGCTCAGAGCCATTTGAACCATTTGATACATTAATAACCGGCGTAACTGCCAACATGTTGAACGCAGGCACGCAATCGTACACGCATTGTGTTGTACTAGTGCCGGATGTCAGTTTGTGGAATGGAGTTCCACGCCTGCTGCATTTGGTCGGTCAGTACAGGGACGGTTAACGCTGTTTGTGGATGACGGTGGAGTTGTTATCCGACGATGTCCCATGTGGGCTCGATCGGAGAGAGATCTGATAATCTGGCACGCCAAGGCAACATGGCGACACTCCGCAGAGCATGTTGGGTTATTACAGCAGTATGTGGGTGACCGTTATCCTGTTGGAAAACACCCGCTGGAATGCTGTTCATGAATGACAGCACAACACGTCGAATCACCAGACTGACGTACAGATTTACAGTCAGGGTGCGTGGGATAACGACGAGACTGCTCCTGCTGTCGTACGAAACTGCATCCCAGACCACAGCTTCAGATGTAGGTCCAGTGTGTCTAGCAAGCAGAAAAGTTGGTTGCAGGCCTTCAGCTGACCTCCTCCAAATCATCACACGGCCACCACTGATACCGAGGCAGAACCAACTTTCATCAGAAAACATAACAGAACTGCATCCTGCCCTCCATTGAGCTCTCACTTGACACCACTGAAGTAGCAAATGGCGGCGGTTTGGGGTAAGGGGAATGCACGCTACAGGGAGTCTGGCTCGTAGCTGTCATTGAAGTAACCGATTTGTAGGAGTTCGTTGTGTCACTGTGGTGCCAACTGCTACCCAAATTGCTGCTGCACATGCAGTACGATGCGCCAGAGCCATACGCCGAAAGCGATGGTCTTCCCTCTCGGTAGTGCTACGCGGCCACTCGAAGGCCTGTCTTCTCGCGACCGTGCACTCTCGTAACCACCGCTGCCAGCATTCATTTACACTGGTTACGTTCCTGCCACATCATTCTGTAATATTGCAGAAGGAAGATCCAACTTCTTATTAGCCCTATTACACGACCTCGCTCAAACTCAGTGAGGTGTTGATAATGACATCTTTGACGCCGTAAAGGCATTTTTGACCAACATCAACTCATCACGTCCAGACTCAAAGGTGGGTAACGCTCACGACCGTTATAGCGTGTACTTAAAACAAACCCGATTTATTTCCCTTCACCGGTGGCTATCTATGGGTCACGGGCGCTGAAGACCTTGCTGTCGTGCGCCCATATAAACACCTCCGTCCATCCATCCAACTATGAGTCAGTTGCCCGCACGGTTAGCCGAGCGGTCTAACGCACAGCTTTCCGGAGCGGGAAGGGGAACCTGGTCCCCAGCACGAATCCGCCCGGCGGACTTGTGTCGAGGTCTGGTGCGCCGGCCAGTCTGTGGATGGTTTTTAGGCGGTTTTCCATCTGCCTCGGCGAATGCGGGCTGGTTCCCCTTATGCCGCCTCAGCTACACTACATCGTCGATTGCTGCGCAAACAAGTTCTCCACGTAAGCGTACATCACCATTACTCTACCACGCAAACATAGGGGTTACAGTCGTCTGGTGTGAGACATTCCCTGGGGGGGTCTACCGGGTGCCGAACCGCACAATAACCCTGGGTTCGGTGTGGAGCGGCGGAGGGGTGAAGTGGACTGCGGTAGTCGTCGTGGGGTTGTGGACCACTGCGGCCGCTGGGGGACGGAGCCTCTCCGTCGTTTCTATGCCCCCGGTTAACATACAACATGAGTCAGTTACGGCATCTGACGCCTTCACGCAGTCATACAGCCTGCACAACAATTGTGGTTCGGGCAATACATCATTATTTGCTGTAACACCTCGCATTTGCTGGGCGGGTGCTCTGTGGATATCTGTAAAAATCTGTGCTTAGATATTACTGTTGTTAGCACTTGCGCCTAGCCCGACCTATGTATCTAAGTCGGATGTAAATATGGAAGAGCGAGCTGACCACTAGATACACATGATTTTTTTCAGATTATAAGAATCCGTCCAGCAGGCCAGCGCACTGTGGTCGGCTGTTATCTTTAGTTGAAGCCAACATATGCGCCACGAAAAACATGCACATAGATAGCTCTGCACAGATAAACAGTTGTCGCCACAGTACCTAGACAAACATACTTGCCACAAACTTGATGCCGCCCAAGCGAAAACACTGAAACCATCATGCTTTTATGCGTATCATTCCTGTAGCATGTCCCAAAGATGGGCCAGATGAACAAACAGCATCTCATGTGTGAAGAAAGCATTTACCCGCAGAAAGTAAGTCCACAAACAGCGCCAAGACAACCAGTGCCTTTGCTAAAGAGGAAAGGATCTGGTGGATCGTTGAGCATGCGTTTGGATCTCCCGAAGACGACGATACACAAACAGCGGGAGATGCGTTCTGTCCAATTACCTTCAGCCATTTTCTTGCATACATCGTCCCGCAGACGATCGGTACTTTCAGCAAAATAATGGACCACCCCACCGTTTCCGAATTGTGTTAGAATCGTTTGACGAACACAGTCGAACATAAGGGCGCTTGTACCAATCTTGGCATCAAGATTGTTTACAATCAGACGCTCTCCCCGATGTCGCCACACACAAGAAATTTGCCAATCAGTATTTCGGAGGTCACTGTGTCGTGAAGCGGTGTTATGAAAAATGAAGTGTTATGCTTAATAGCAGCAGCATCTGTGTATGTCGAGCAAGAAACGAAAATAAAACGACAGTTAAAATTTATTAAACTTGTTTTGGACTCACGGAAATGTAGGCTATCTAGCAAGGACGTCTTCAGACCAAAAACGTCTGCGGTTTATCTAAGGAAAAAGAGCTTGTTGGTAGTGTCTGCAATTATGTAGCTGTATTTCATTACTGCATCGTCACTATCATTTAAGCGAATTTCCTCATTTTGCTAATTCCTTTTTCATGCCCCAATTTCTACTATTTTCCAAATCGTTCTTTTTTTTCTTGAAAATTTTGATTCTCTGATGGTTTTCGTTATAATTTTACAATACAGACTGTAATGTGTTTGAACCATGTCGTCACCCGTATCCCATGACGAATACTTTGCATGATATTCTGATTCTATTGGTAGCCCAAAGTTCCTTTGATCTATTTTGAAATGTTAATTTCTTGACAACAGTTTTCAAAGTGGTTTATGACTGCGTTACAGAATAATTATATGTTTCATTAACGCCAGATGTGTTGTTTACACCTTTCCAACCCTGCATTTCGCAAATACATCTTGAAGTGCCCAGTCCTGTTTCATTTATTAGTTTTGTAGTTTAACTACGAGTATTTACACTGTAGCTTTGTAATCTCGATGTACCCATAAAAATGTTATCAACAGCAGTGCTGCTCGTTCCCACAACCCTAGTAATTCGTTTGAGACAGAGATAGATAAATACGAAATGGTAAGGGACTTACGTGCAAGTGTAGAATAGGTACGCCCTAGAAAGTTTACGTAACAGACATAAGTTTTTGAGATGAAATACTCATATAATCTTTGCCACATCATATGAAGGGTTCCATTGGATTTGCTATTCATCGCGACCGGCTGCTATTCGCTGTATAACTCATTTATCTAAACGTCAGTAGCATTACGAGGCCGTGCGGTTCTAGGCGCTACAGTCTGGAACCGCGCGACCGCTACGGTCGCAGGTTCGAATCCTGCCTCGGGCATGGATGTGTGTGATGTCCTTAGGTTAGTTAGGTTTAAGTAGTTCTAAGTTCTAGGGGACTGATGACCATAGATGTTAAGTCCCATAGTGCTCAGAGCCATTTGAATTACAATGCGGTTAAAGGCGCTGCAGTCTGGAACTGCAAGATCGCTACGGTCGCAGGTTCGAATCCTGGCTCGGGCATGGATGTTTGTGATGTCCTTAGGTTAGTTAGGTTTAACTAGTTCTAAGTTCTAGGGGACTAATGACCTCAGCAGTTGAGTCCCATAGTGCTCAGAGCCAATTACAATGCAGTCAGGTCTTTTTGTCAAACTCTCAGTTCAGCTAAATGAAGGGCAACACAGGTAAGAAAACTGACGTAGCCAAATTCAGTGAGAGAATAACAAGCATAATTGTATAGCAGAAGAACAGCCCATTTTATTATCTAGGTAACAGGGAAAAATACCAGTAAATGGATTCATCAAATGGTTCAAATGGCTCTGAGCACTATGGGACTCAACTGCTGTGGTCATCAGTCCCCTAGAACTTAGAACTACTTAAACCTAACTAACCTAAGGACATCACACACACCCATCCCCGAGGCAGGATTCGAACCTGCGACCGTAGCAGCAGCGCGGCTCCGGACTGGAGCGCCTAGAACCGCACGGCCACCGCGGCCGGCAATGGATTCATCAATTAATGTTACACGAAGAGCATTGCAATTTATACACACAGTAACATTATATTTGCCAACCATGCGATAAACGATTTATAACTGAATAGAGGAATGTGCTATTGGTGTCACAAATGACCATGTCACACGACAAACAAGTAGAAACATTAAGTCGTTGCGTTAAATCACTATTATAGCGCGACAATTCGAAGGAGACTGATTTGCACCATAGGAGGGACGGAATGCGCTTTCCACTAAGCTGCCGATGATCTTCGGCATGCAAAGAGTGGGAAGAAAAAGAATAAGTAAAATAAGAAATGGTAGTGCTGCTTGCGAATGTTCTCAGGAATGCACTTGACAGTTCACGTCCGCCTCTACAAAAAAGGATTTATTGTAGTTCTTCGGCCGCTTTCCCCCGAAAAGCGTGACGGTATTTAAAGCAAAGCTGTAGTTAATTCAGGGAACCATGAGCTACGTGCCGAACAGGCGGTGCCGGTGAAAGTCTGTGCTCGACCAGGGCGTTGCAAGAAAACCGCTTTGCTCTGACAAAGGGCAGAGCGCAGCTATTTGCGGGAGGTGCGTGCGAGTTGCAAAAAGGGCTGCTATGGCGCAAGAGCGCCATAGAGTGGGGGCGTGATAGAGACTGCCCGTCCGGCTCCGACTCGTCTACAAAGAAGGCTGTTCAGAAAACACTCGTACCACCCAGCCCAGAGTGTTGTTCAAGTCGGTAGGCCCCGTACCAAGTATGGGTGCTGAAAGCACGTGCAGGCACAGGTTTGTTCGATACATGGGAGAACGCTATGGAAATGTTGAAAACCAGAACTGGCAGACGTCAAGTACTACGCGAAACTCTTTCGAGGCACTCACATATCTGAGAACCTAATACATGTGCTCGGACCATCGTTAAAAGTATGCAGTGCGGCACAGTTTCAAACTCTTGCCGGAAATCTAGGAATATGATACTTCGCAATTGCCCTTCCTTCTTGGTTCGAAAGATATTCTGCGAGAAAAGGGCAAGTTGCGTTTCGGAGGAGGGGCGCTTTGTAAATCCGTACTGATTTGCCGCCAGAAACTTTTCTGTCTCAAGGAAAATTATTGTATTTCAATTTAAAGTATGCTCAAGAATTCAAACGTTAAGGATATTGATCTATAATTACTGGGCTCCGAGTCCAAAATTTTTCTTAAGTCAAGATCGAGACTGCAATCTGCTTTGTCGATATGAGCTCTCAAAACAATTGCGCTACTCTCCATAAGTTAACTTAATCTTATGGACACAAATTACGAACAACATGACCAAGTCACCAGCTTTGAATACACTTCATCGAGATTGTCTACTGGCATGCAAAGTGCGTTGGCAGAAACGTCATAGCGCTGCTTTGGCAAAAAGTGGAGCGGCGGTCGCGAAGTTGGCGCTCAGGAGAAAGGGAAGCCGAGCCTTGGATCTGACCGTGACACTCACTCCAGATACAGAGTCAAGGCGCAAACAGATCGCGGACCGGTGTCTCGTGTTTCTGGTGAGGTGAGACTCAAACTTCACGGAAATGCTCAACCCGAACAACACACACGAAAACAGGAAGGTCTACTGTGACTGTAAATGCAACCCATGGAGCGTGTCTGCGTAAATGGTCAGAATACACAAACACTATGATCGATAATGCCAGTCTGGATATATTTTAAAACAACCAACTGAATCTTCCTTCCCTCCGGTACCTTTCACTGCCGTGTTATGAAAACACGTCATCTACGATCATTGTTTCTATATCACATCAAAGGTACCTGTTCGATAACCTAGCGTTCATGGCCGTCCTAGAAAGTTAACGTAAATGATCACTTTGAATTGTTTAATGACCAATATAGAACGATGGGAGGGGACAAAAGTAGCTAAAATTTTTCCTGTGGGCGGAGGGTAAGAAGTGGCAGGTTGTCTTATAACAGACTCTGCTATACACACTTCTGAAGCACTGCGGGAGTACCTGTTAGATAGGGAAGTGCTTACTTTCGTAAATCATGTTTCTCCGGTTCGGCGATTTTCGTATTACCCTTTCAGTGTCGTGAAAATATTCTCCTCTTATGTTCCCTTTTATTTTGTACCACAGAAGAAAGTCACAGGGGACACTTCCGAATAGTTCTATCACTCGAAGTTTGTAATAGTGGTTAACTGTGTTATCTTAAGAGAATAATTCATGATATGCAAACTCCTGACGTCGAAACCACTAACCAGCGTTATTTTCACTTTGATTCTCAACTGTTTTGCTTTCTTTATCCGTGATGATGGGCTGTCTTCTACTGGCTCAGCTGTTGCTTGTTTTCTTGTAGCACCTCTCGTCGCCAGCTGTCACCGTTCGAGCCTCTAGTAATAACTGACGTCTCCGTTTCCACGTTCCTCATAAACTTCTGTGTTACTGAAGGATCTTAGGAAATTTTACTAATCCGCCCCACAGCAGCAGTCCTTTGTGGTGCGCTGAGATAGATCGGGAGACAGCGGCGTTTCGCCGCTGGTGTATACAGTTGGCATCGTTGTCTTAGCTCCTTGTTTTTATTATTTTTTATTTTTGAAGCTAGAAATTAAAACTTTGAGTCTACGCCTTTGGTAAAACCTCCGTTCCGAAACTACATCTACGTCATATCCATACTCTCAAACCACCGTGAAGTGCATCGCGAACCGTAGTCCAAATTGTACCACGTTTTAGAGTTTTTTCTCCATCCGTTTACTTATGCAGCACTGGAGCACTGGAAAAATTGCCCGTAACTTCGTCTGTGCACGCAGTAATTAGTGTAATCTCGTCCTCGAGGACCCTTCGGTAGCGACATATTTTATTTTTATTTATTTATTTACTTAATTGTAAATAGCGAGCTGCGGTATATTCCTACATTCTTCAACACAGTACCTTTGCCTGGACAGCGAGTATCCAGCGGAGACAACGATATCGTCAGGAGTGTCCCAGGGAAGTGTGATAGGAGCGCTCTTGTTCTTTATATACATAAACTATCTGACGGACAGGTTGAACAGCAATCTGCGACTGTTTACTGATTAAGCACTACGGGAAGGTGTCACTAACTGACCTTAGAAGGATGCAGGATGACTTAGAACTGCTACTTCGTATGATGTATGGCAACTTGCTCTATATGAATTAAAACGTGAGCTAATGCAGATGAGTAATTTTCGAATACAATGATGGCGGTGTGTTTCTTGACACAGCCACGTCGATTAAATATCTAGGCATGAGGTTCCAAAAGGAAGGAAGGTAAGGGCTTAACGCGTAACGTTGCAAAGCGACATGAAATGGGACGAGCCGATAAGGCCTGTTGTAGGGAAGGCGAATGGTCGACTTCAATTTATTGGGAGACTTCCTGCAAAGTTTATCTCAACTATAATGCAGACAGCGTACTGATAACTCGTGTGATCCATTAATGAATACTGCTCGAGTGTATATGACTCCCCCCCCACAAGGTGGACAAAGGAGGATATTGAATAAATTCAGAGGCAGGCCGCTAGATTTGTCACCGGTAGATTCGATCAACATGCGGGCTTTACGGAAATGCTCCATGAACTCAAATCGAAATCCCTGGTGCGAAGACGACTTTCTTCAGATAGTTTAGAGAATCGTCATTTGCGATTGACCGCAGAACGATTTTACTGCCACCGGCGTACATTTCGTGTAAGGCCCGCGAAGACAAGATGAGAGAAATTAGGTGTTGTGCGAATGCACATAGACTGTCGTTTTTCCTTCGCTTCATTTGCGAGAGGAATATGAAAGGGAAAGACTAGTAGTGGTACAAGGTACTCTCTGCCATGCAGATGGTGGTACCTTGTGTAGTACGTATATAGATACAGATTACTGCAGCCTCCTTCTTACCTACGATACAGCTTTTTTCCGGTTTGGCGACGCTCCTTAATTTATTCTGTGAAAGCGAGGTACTTGATCTGTCTGAATTTCCTAGAAGGTAAACTCGTTCTGCCCGACGTCTAGTGATGTGAGGACCGAAGCAATACTACTGAGCGATGTGATGCAATATTGCCATATTGTTGAAGAAAGACCCTGGCAATAAGCTAACGCTAACGAATTAAGACGTACCTTCCTAGAGACATCTCTTCGACATGCCCTATAACTCAGCTGCAGTTCTGGAAGTATCTTATTTTGCCCTCTTCTGAACTCCAACGATACATAATTTACTGAGAAACAGATCGTGGACTTTCAGCATCTGGAGACAACTTCTGCAATTCTGGACGGAACATTCTAATTATGGTTCTTCCCTCAAGGGCGCTCTGACCGATCAGACAAAATCAAAAATTGGTTACTAAATCTACGCCAGCCTTTCCATTACTTCGTAGGTTGTGTTACAATTTCATTTCTTTAGCAGTTCTCATGTTTTTACAATATGGTTCACCCTGTGCCGATTTTCTGAACCTATTTTACGAAAAGTCTTTCCATATGGTAGAATAAACAACTTCACCATGTATAGTCTTCTTTCTGAGTACGCCACTTCCCGATTGTCATAGGCTTATAGAGCTAAACTCTAATGACTTAGAGATTTGTCTTTACCTTAGACGAATTTCTCACACCTCCATTCCAAAAAACAACATTTTTCCTTTTTCCTTCCTCTAGAATCAGAGGAACTGTCCCTCGAAATATGGCAGTTATTTCTTCTGTAGGCTATATTTTGCAGTATCCTTTACTCAGAATACGTACGAGGCAAAATTTCACATTTGTAAGTAAACTTATGTCGGCAAATCGATAAAATCATTTGGGGACTTGGTTACTGGACAACTTATGGGAACTGTAACAAAACAATAGGTATATTCTTTCTTTCTAACATCGCAGTATCATCAGATACTCAATGAATTCGAAGATTTATAATTCCCAGGAGCCTAGATATGATGGAAACTTTTCAGAATAAAATCACTAACACGACATTATGGAGGAATGGGGTGTTTTGTCTAAGATATCAGAGTAATGTTCACTGTCACTGGCACTGAAATGTAAAGCTGTCAGTACTTAATTTGCTTCCAGTCTGTTACGTCCCACGGGATCGTGCTCTGGAACAACACCGTCCATATTTCAAATATCGTCTGAATATCCTGAGTGCAGAAAACGCCTGTTAGAAACAAATGCTGTGTCTCTTATTTCTTTCTTGCAGTTTGCTGTTGAAACGTTAGAAATTTTGGCACCATCATTCCAAAAATGCACTATTGTGGTCGATATTCTGGACAAAGCAACTTTCGCAAAGTGAAAATTCATGATTTTGTTCTTGAAAAACACCTATGTAATCAGCACTCAGAAAAGTGTTTACTGTTTTATAGAGTTCACTTTTAATAATATTCTAGCAGAAAAGAAAAATTTGAATAATGAACCTCAGATATTCGGGTGCGGCACCTTCCTGCTTGGAAAATTTACAAGCTCTATTCTGCAGAACAGACCTGCGAATGTTCTTCTGAGAGCTTACAAAGAGGCATATCTTTTGAATGAACTCAGAAGAGGACTTAATGTAAACCACAACAGAAATGGACTATCTGACAGCCTATTATGGATGGCAGTGAGTATATATAAGGAGCAGAAAAAATCAAAACGAAACAGACGGAGAAAAACTGCAAGTAAACTGTTTATTATTTCAAAAGTAATCCCCATAACTGTTTGTATATTTTTCCCACTGTGATAGAAGCTACTAGCTGTCTTCATGGAAAAATGTATGCAGTTGCCTATGCAACCATGATTGTACTCAGGCGTGCATCTTTTCGTCCAAAGCAAATCGAGGTCACGAATGTCTTTCTTCAGAGCTCTAAGAGTATGAACTCGCGTGGAAAGAGGTCGAGACTGTATGGAGAATGTGATTGGGGCCACATATTGCCAAGGCTGTTCCGTCTGCGGTGCAGTAGTTTCGATGGGAAGCCCTTACACATCCTCATACACTACCGATCCCCCCCGCCCCCCCCCCCCCCCGCCCCCTCCATGCCATTTCCATAGTTTTGGAGCCCTTTAGATATTCGTGGCCGTCGATTTTCTTCGGACGAAGAGCTGCACGGTTGGGTACAATCATGGTTTCGTGGGCAATAGCGAGCATTTTTCCATTAAGGCATTGACCATGTTGTCTCAGAGTTGGATAAATGTATGTTATGGCGATTACTTTTGAAATTACACTACTGGCCATTAAAATTGCTAACCAAGAAGAAATGCAGATGATAAACGCATATTCATTGGACAAATATGTTATACTAGAACTGACATGTGATTACATTTTCACGCAATTTGGGTGCATAGATCCTGAGAAATCAGTACCCAGAACAACCAACTCTGGCCGTAATAACGGCCTTGATACGCCTGGGCATTGAGTCAAACAGAGCTTGGATGGCGTGTACAGGTACAGCTGCCCATGCAGCTTCAACACAATACCACAGTTCATCAAGAGTACTGACTGGTGTATTGTGAAGAGCCAGTTGCTCGTCCACCATTGACGAGATGTTTTCAGTTGGTGAGAGATCTGGAGAATGTGCTGGCCAGGGCAGAAGTCGAACATTTTCTGTATCCAAAAAGGCCCGTACAGGACCTGCAACATGGGGTCGTCATTATCCTGCTGAAATGTAGGGTTTCACAGGAATCGAATGAAGGGTAGAGCGACGGGTCGTAACACATCTGAAATGTAACGTCCACTGTTCAAAGTGCCGTCAATGCGAACAAGAGGTGACCGAGACGTGTAACCAATGGGACCCCATACCATCAGGCCGGGTGATACGCCATTATGGCGATAACGAATACACGCTTCCATTGTGCGTTCACCGCGATGTCACCAAACACGGATGCGACCATCATGATGCTGTAAACAGAACCTGAATTCATCCGAAAAAATGATGTTTTGCCATTCGTGAACCCAGGTTCGTCGTTGAGTACGCCATCGCAGGCCCTCCTGTCTGTGATGCAGCGTCAAGGGTAACCGCTGACAGTTCGTGCAGATGTTTGTTGTCTTGCAAACGTCCCCATCCGTTGACTCAGGGATTGAGACGTGGCTGCACGAACCGTTACAGCCATGCGGATAAGATGCCAGTCATCTCGACTGCTAGCGACACGAGGCTGTCGAGATCCAGCACGGCGTTCCTTATTACCCTCATGAGCCCACTGATTCCATATTCTGCTAAGAGTCATTGGATCTCGACCAACGCGAGCAGCAATGTCGCGATACGATAAACCGTAATCGCGATAGACTACAATCCGACCTTTATCAAAGCCGGAAACGTGATGGAACGCATTTCTCCTCCTTACACGAGGCATCACAACAACGTTTCACCAGGCAACGCCGGTCAACTGCAGTTTGTGTATGAGAAATCGGTTGGAAACTTTCCTCATGTCAGGACGTTGTAGGTGTCGCCACCGGCGCCAACCTTGTGTAAATGCTCTGAAAAGCTAACCATTTCCATACCACAGCATCTTCTTCCTGTCGGTTAAATTTCGCGTCTGTAGCAGGTCATCTTCGTGGTGTAGCAATTTTAATGGCCAGTAGTGTAATAAACAGTTTACTTGCTTTTTCCTAACTATCTCGTTTCCATCTGACTGCCACTTATAGAAAGGGATTCGATCCCTGATTGTATCGAACAGGGATCGATTGTATTAGACAGCGCACCACATCGCTGGGAGAGTCGGAACGAACCTGCAGAAGAAACCAGAAGTCTTCAAATCACTGCGGCGCCCCGTTCGGTCAGAAAGTGAAAGGGCGCAGCCAGCAGCTGCAAGGTGGCAGGCGGCGGGCCCTGTCACGGAACAGCTGATTACCATCAATATTTCCACACACGCCTCTGGCGGTATCGAGATCCGCGACATGGCCTGCCTCGAGTGGTGTTTAAGTAGTGGCACTGCAAGGCTCGTTCCGGCGAGATATAGCTGCAGGCAATAAGGAACTGCTACTAAAATTTAACACTCGGTACCACTCTATTGTCAGACTGAGTACACTAAAAACAATCGTAGACGTGACGTACGTAGACCTTATGCGAAATTAATTATTTAGGCGACTAGCACGTTTACTGTAAATGCGCTTTTTATGCTTTAACCATGTGGCGCATAGCGCCCACTACAGTGGTCAGCTGTTAATGGTCGTTTCTTTGGCATTTTCAATCAGTCCTGAGGCTGCAAATGCACACAGTTCACAGCAATGGGCACTCCCTACTGGTGTTGTGTGCTGCATGCATTTTCAGCCTCATGACTGATTGAGAACGCCAGAGAATCGACCTTTAAAAGTTGTCCACTGCAGTGAAATTCATGCACCACAGGGTTAAAACACAAATTTCCCTAACAGACAAGCAACACCGCGTGAAACAACCGCAGAAATCAATGTGGGACGTACGACGAACGTATCCGCTAGGTCAGGGCGGGGAAATTTGGAGTTAACGGGCAATGGCAGCAGACGACTGACACGAGTTCCCTTGCTCACAGCGCAATATCGCCTGCAGCGCCTCTCCTAGAGTCGTGACTATATCATTTGGACCCTAGATGACTAGAAAATCGTGGCCTGGTCAGATGAGTCCAAATTTCAGTTGGTAAGAGCTGATGGTAGGGTTGCGGTGTGGTGCACATACCACGAAGCCATGAACCCAAGTTGTCAACAAGGCACTGTACAGACTGGTGGTGGCTCCATAATGGTGTGGGCTGTGTTCACATGGAATGAACTGGGTCGTCTGGTCCAACTGAACCGATTGTTGACTGGAAAAGCTTATGTTCGGTTACTTGGAGAGCATTTGCAGCCTTTATGGACTTCACGTTACCAACCAACGATGGAATTATTATTATGGATGCCAATGCACAATGTCATCAGGCCACAATTGTTCTCGAGTGGTTTGAAGAACATTCTGGACAGTGGACGAATGATTTGGCCACCCAGATCGGCCGACATGAATCCAACGAACAGTCATTGGACATAATCGAGAGGTCAGTTCATTCACAAAATCCTGCACTGACGACATTTTCGAAATTATGGACGGCTATAGACGTATTATTGCTCAATATTTCTGCAGGGGACTACCAACGACTAACCTAGTCCACGCCACATTGAGCTGCTGCACTATGCTGAGCAAAAGGAGGTCTGACACGACAGTAGGAGGTATTCCACGTCTTTTGTGACCTCAGTGTATTACGAGTCTGCAGATAAATCAACACGAAACCGTGCCGGCCGAGTGGCCGTACAGTTCTAGGCGCTACAGTCTGAAGCCGAGCGACCGCTACGGTCGCAGGTTCGAATCCTGCCTCGGGCATGGATGTGTGAGATGTTCTTAGGTTAGTTAGGTTTAATTAGTTCTGAGTTCTAGGCGACTGATGACCTCAGAAGTTAAGTCGCATAGTGCTCAGAGCCATTTGAACCATTTTTGAACACCAAACTGCAAGACCTTGGCATGTCCCACTGTTTCTTTCAACGGTACTTTTTGTATATTTCGACCTTAGGTACAGTCCATAAAAACTAAATTTTGTAGTCACACTTGGAACCTAAACCTCTGCGAGGTACATATGCCGCCAAGACCACATAAAGTGATTCTTAAGGTAAACATAGTATGCATCCTTGCTTCCAGTGTTCACAATGAAGTTAGTCCTGTTCTTAGATTCTGCAGAGTTGTCTACGTGACGACCACACACTAGCAAGTAGCAGATTAACTAATTATTCGTTCCAGACAAACTACTCGAATTCTCTTCCTCATATTTGAAAGGTGGCAAGGATATTATTTCTGCTAAGAGATGATACCTTTCTTTTCCTTTTAGTTAACTGGTGTGCACAATGAAGTTAGCCCCAGTAGTTGACCACAGCCGCCATCGGCACATTTAGTTAGTGCAGGTTGAGGCGCATTTAGTTAGTGCAGGTGGCCTACATCAGGGGCAGGTATGCACTCGGAGGCAAACCTACTGTTCTGCTTTGATTCACAGATACTTAACCTATTGTTCTCCTTTGATTGACAGGTCATTAACCTATTGTTCTCCTTTGATTGACAGGTCCTTAACCTATTGTTCACCTGCTCACATCCCCTCCCCCCCCCCACATGTCAGGAAACCTCACCCCCTCGCTGCTACAAGTACACTTTCAGATCTGAGTTATTGGAATAGCCCCTCTCACTCTTATCAATTTGATTGACTACTTAATTAAATTGATCAATTAATTAACCTCTCCCCCTCTGGTAAAACCCCTCCCCACCGACCCTCCCTCCCCGAAATTGGTGCGAAAAAGACTCAGTTGATAGTTTGTTTACTTAGTTAATGAATTTGTTCGGAAATCGATTGCTGTGTATGGAATATTGTTTAAGCAATCTGGACAATGTGTCAAATATTGTTTATTTAAACAACTGAGCGGATTCAAGGCAGTGTATGGAATATAGTTTATTTATTTAAAGATGTTTTCAGGCAATCGATCACCTCATCACCCCTTCGCCCC
This sequence comes from Schistocerca americana, assembly GCF_021461395.2. Lineage (NCBI taxonomy): Eukaryota > Metazoa > Arthropoda > Insecta > Orthoptera > Acrididae > Schistocerca > Schistocerca americana. The sequence continues at coordinate 119,292,718 of NC_060119.1, forward strand.
CTCCCCTCTCTCCATCCCCTCTCCCCTTCCCTTCCTCTACCTGGAAACTGGCGGCTCTTCGGTGGAGAGGAAGGATCTCATGAAGGGAAATTCAAGGGTATATTGTTTTTTTTTTATAAGAAAAAAGTTTGCTCATAATCCTCTGCTGCTTGGAAAGACGCAGATCTTGTGAGAAGTAATTACATTGATTGCATTTCTTTTTTATTCCCATTGTGCAAGGATACCATCATGGAACACACATCACACGTAATTACACACAGCTAAAAATCTTTCAATCGTGAAGCATGCACCACCCACCGTACACTGTGCACTGGACCACACAGGATGCTACCGCACGCGCTACCAGGAGTTGGGATGCACCAGTGGCCCCCTCGAAGTGGTGATGTAGCTGTTAGCTGTGTAACCACATGCAGGTGTTAGTCTGGGTCCCACAAGAATGAGGAGGTGGCATCCCTTTGATAGACGACACCTGCGAATACCTGTCGAAATATGTGCTCACCCAGGCACCGTTGCTGGCGCAATGGCACAGAGCTGCACGTCTAGCGCTATAGAAATCTGTTCCAATGTTTGCCCGAATAGCTCAGCCTGCATTGATCCTAGATATCCTAATGGGACATGCGAGCTGTGTCTAGCCATGCATGCATGTTTACATACCCAGCGTGGCTGACACATTGCCGTGCAATGTTAATGTAGTGACTCACCATCGCAGGCGCATCTAAAAGGTTCTCAGTGTTACACTGATGTCATGTGGCTATGTAAATAAGGGCCAACTCGACGTCTCAGAAATTGTAAAATGCCCATAAATAGTTAGCGGTCGCTTTTGCGATGTCTCAGCTTGTCCGCAGGGAAATTCTTGCCCAAATAGGAGATGTTTAAGAAAATAGCTCAGAATAACGACTGAATGCATTCTTTCTGATGGTGCTAACATGGTACCCCATCTGCCACGTGTTAGCCTTCCTGGAAGTCGTTAAGTCCTGCTTTCAAGAAACATCTCCAAAATGGCAAACGTTCTCATCGGTGTGTACAGGCTCCTATGTCCCAGCACAAACAATGTCTTGTGAATGAATGAAGCATTCTGATTGGCTCTTACTGAATTTACCTGCCAACCTGCTGCTGCTGCCGGTGCGGAAACACTCTCCATCTTTTTTTTCTGCAGATGTGGCTTTCAGCTGCAAAACTATTTTGTACAGATGGTCACATCGCACTGACAGTTAAACATTGCATAAGTGGCATACAGATCATCTAATACAGAAAGACACTTCCTCAATTACGCTGCTCTGTCACTCCGAATGGAAGTTTGAATACTAGAGCGTGAAACTGATCTCCAACCCAGAAATATATCACATTGTACTGTGTCGATGTAGTAAACATACAATATGTATCCTGCGCCATAAAAAATCGCCCCTCTTGCATCATGCATATAGCTATCGACCAATGGACACTCATATATATATTGCGAAGACAGACAGCACTGTATATACTCCTTGCAACACTAGATATTTTCCCGCAGCCGATGGTCACAAGTCATCTGCTTCTGATGCTTGACCAGAGCATCCTCGGTGGACTGAAGTCACTCTCCAAACTGTTGTACAAAGATGGGCCCATTTCCCCTTGGCACAAAGGCATCACCGTTTTGTGGTCCCTACCTGCTTGCTTGCTTGTTTTCTACACCAATCTCCATACTCTGCGATTACAAGAATATATATAATTTCACATGGGCTGCCAGAATATCATGTCATTTTCGAGAGACACTTGTACATATAACGCGAAGACTGTTGTACAAAGGCTGGGTTGGTTCCCTTCGGCACACAGGCGTCACCGTTTCTGTTCCCAACCTGCTTGCTTGCTTTTTTCTACACCAATCTCCAGATTCTGTGATTCCAAGAACACATTTATTTTCACATGGTTTGCCAGAATATTATACCATGTACACGATACTTCTCGTTATGAAGCACATAGCAATGTCGCTTGCATAGCACCGTTGCTCATGCAACATAATTCCAAAGATTGTTGTTGTTGTTGTCTTCAGTCCTGAGACTGGTTTGATGCAGCTCTCCATGCTACTCTATCCTGTGCAAGCTTCTTCATCTCCCAGTACTTACTGCAACCTACATCCCTCTGAATCTGCTTAGTGTATTCATCTCTTGGTCTCCCTCTACGATTTTGTCCCTCCACGCTGCCCTCCAACACCAAATCTGCGAGACTGGAAATTATTTCTCTAGAAACCCGAAACTTTAACGAGATGGAGCATGCTGTAAACCACTGAGTATCTAGAATCTTATTCTGTCTGTGAAGACCTTTACATGAAAACTCGATAAAATAGAGGAAACTGATATTTCCACTCACGAATACCCGTTTCAGTGATGTATCAGATTCCAAATAATTCCTATAATTTACAAAGGCAGCCAAGGTGTTTCTTATGTCTATAGAACCAGCAAACATGTCTTCCACCTGTCTTTCACCATCTAGATGTGCACACCACTATCGATGTTCTCTCAACAAAATAAAAGACAGGAAATGTGAAGAAGCAGTCAATCAGACCATTTACATGAGAGAGAATAATGGTCCGCCCAAACAATGTCCATATTGTGTCTTCTCAAATTCCCATAAAAGCTGTCCAACACATCCTATGTACTAGTTCGCTATTAGGCAGTCTAGAGGATGACATGTTAAGTCAGCTACATTCCTGCATCCCAACAGGCCTCTCCATTTGGACAGCTCCTACCGTTAGTCGGAAACGTGAATCATTCCCATCACAGGTCACCGACGCTGCACGCCAAGAACACATGAGTATTATTTTCGCAGATGAACTTTCTCATAAAAAAAAGGCCAGTGCGAGTAGTATTGACAGTCTGAGGGTTCTGTACAAACTTAATTATGTATATAGACAGTTCATCCATCTCAGGAAACGAGAACTACGACGATTTTTGCTTGTTATCGACACTGATACTGCAAGATATTGGTCCTGAGAATTCCAAGACTTTCGAGAATGTTTTAATTTCAAGTCTGAAGTCGGATAACAAATGACAAAACAAAAATCTTTTTTTCGTGTGATATAATTACAAATTAACACTTATCGGTTTTTTTCCCTTTACTAGTACTGTTAATCTTCATTATAGGCGAATGTCATGATTCTAGGTCAACGGGAAGCTCCTTATAGGTTTTAATGAGTGAGCTTGCGGGTATAAAAATACAGGGTGATTCAAAAAGAATACCACAACTTTAAAAATGTGTATTTAATGAAAGAAACATAATATAACCTTCTGTTATACATCATTACAAAGAGTATTTAAAAAGGTTTTTTTTCACTCAAAAACAACTTCAGAGATGTTCAATATGGCCCCCTCCAGACACACGAGCAATATCAACCCGATACTCCAACTCGTTCCACACTCTCTGTAGCATATCAAGCGTAACAGTTTGGATAGCTGCTGTTATTTCTCGTTTCAAATCATCAATGGTGGCTGGGAGAGGTGGCCGAAACACCATATCCTTAACATACCCCCATAAGAAAAAATCGCAGGGGGTAAGATCAGGGCTTCTTGGAGGCCAGTGATGAAGTGCTCTGTCACGGGCTGCCTGGCGGCCGATCCATCGCCTCGGGTAGTTGACGTTCAGGTAGTTACGGACAGATAAGTGCCAATGTGGTGGCGCTCCATCCTGCTGAAATATGAATTGTTGTGCTTCTTGTTCGAGCTGAGGGAACAGCCAATTCTCTAACATCTCGAGATACTGTAGTCCAGTTACAGTAGCACCTTCGAAGAAAAAGGGACCAAAATCTTTATTGGCTGAAATGGCGAACAAATGTACAACTAAATGAAACTTATAGCTCCCTTAATTCGCCGACAGATAGTGTTTAGCTCTGCCTTTTGTCGTTGCAGAGTTTTAAATTCCTAAAGTTGTGGTATTCTTTTTGAATCACCCTGTATATGACATATATGGCTGTATCTTTTGATTTCACAGACTTACAAGCTCCAGTTTTTTACATCGCCAAAGGACCGCAGACTTTAGTATGTAATATACATTTCAATTTTGTACGTTTCCCCCTTTCTAAGGAAAAGAGTTTTTCAACAGTCGTACTGACAGACAGATAGACGCATAATAAATTGATCCTACAAGGGTTCCTTTTCACCGACTGACATACAGAACCCTGAAAGGAGTGATTTGTTATGGAGGATGATACGTGAATAAATTTCATGAAAAAGATTGTAAGTGTAAGAAGGCTAGTGCAACATACGACGTGTGGCTGCAGAGGTTTCTCACAGCTCTTGATTTCTCGCTTTACATCGTCAGATAATTTCTGTGTCGTCCTAATGAACATTGTATGTTTGAGTCAATTTCTGAGTATTCGTTGATATAAGACGATAATGGTATTAAATCTTTCACGAGCGACGTTCCCAGAGACATGAGTGAGACAAACATGATAAACATACTACGGAGCGTCGGGAGTTCCACGCTGGTAGTTTCTGTACTGTCCCACAGACTGCATTACGGAGGTCTCTGCTGCGATAAATCCCCGAAATTCCAGAACATGGAAGGAGACCGCTTCTCGTCTCTAACATGTGGTAGAAGTCAGACGCCGGTGAAAGGCGTTATTGGGCAGGGTCCGTTATTCGGCGCTTACCACCTGGCAGAACGTCAGCTGCGCGTGCCGGCAGCTGCTGCTGCCAACAACGCCTCTTACAACCGGCGTAAAATTACGAAAATCAACTGATCAATCTGGAGAGTGCAGCTCCACTGCTGCGCTCTTCACTCTCCTTCTCACATGGAAACTTCATAGTCAACTGTAAACTAGGACAGTCTCTCTGATGCAGCGTGCTGTCCGACAACTTCATGTTGCCAACGTCACGTTTCTAAATACTGTTAAACGTTATTTTAACTCAACTTTGCCCTCTGGAGTCCAAGGAATAGTGTTAAGATAGACGCAGTTTACGACAAAGATGTATACTGCGACTACAGCAGTTACAGAAAGGAAAGACAGCACGAAAACTAACAAGGGTACCGCACGAACTTTCCCTCACAGATCTGTTCACACTGTCAGGGTTTGTAGAGCACGAATAGGAATTCAACATATTTAAACAGGACGACGCAACTCTCAACCACTTTCGAGAAAATCAAGGTTTGAAACTTCTAGACCTGCTTACATAATTTCTATGGTCGCTAGGATTCGAGGAGTCTACAGCTGAGCGAGTAACGGCTAGTCACATACGTGCGATGTTGCTGGATCGAATCTGGCTATCGGTAGTTTTTTCTTCATTCCCACTTTTATTGCGCCAACGTACAGTATTAAAGTAGTCCCTACGAAATGTACTCTTCTGGTACAGCCTTGCGAAGTTTGTTTTTACATGCAGACGACGAAGCTTACAAATCGATAACGAAACTGCGCGTCCATTACCGAACAGAGTAGGGAGACAGCTTCTAGAGAAGATTGCATAAAAATTCAATCAGGCGTTTACCACCAGTCGTCTGTACCAGTACTGGGTGATATGCATCGACATGTGTGGTACGCCACTACACTGCGTGAAGACCGCGAACCGTTTATAACTGCAAACTCACTTTGCTTTGCAAAAGATTCATTGAAAAATCATGCACATGCAAAAATTCGGCCTTCATCAGACGTGATGTATGTCGCAAAAATGACTGTTTTCGACGTTTCTCCGATCAGTATCATCCCGATTTGTGTAGTGCTCCATAGGTTTCATATTATGTTTGTCACAAATGTAGGTACAATAATATAAATGAAATGACTATACTGATTGGACTGAAAGCCTCCTGTATCCTTTTTTTGTTTCCATTCGCCTTACGAAGAAAGTTTTTTTCTCTTTCTTTTAGGATAAATATTATGTACATAACAAATAAATCATTAAGTATTGGTAATTTGCACAGTCAAAAAAATCTGTTGTTACAATTAGATGGAAATGAAAAAAGTACCAGCAGCAAGGTTCAATCTACAGACCTCGCACTGCAAGGCTACGCACTTGCTCGCCCGATTACGCATTGCTTGAATGTCTGTGACAATACGAAGTATATAAGCACGCCTCAAAATTTTTAAACTCTTTCTTCTCTAAAACGCTCGAGTGTTGCGTCCTTCGGTTTATATATGTTGAGGTCGTAGCACACCCTGTCAATATGAAACAAATCAGAATAAATTACAGGAGCCGATATCAACAGAGGGCCAAAACTACAAAATATACTAAGTATTTTACAGGTAATACAACAGATATGAAAATGTAGTACGTCTAGCAGACAAGATGAAACATGTTTGCGTTTTTGCAGCATGATCATTATAGACATCTGAAGTTTTCGTAGCCAACCTCTATACTGATAATACGAGTACGTTTGTAAAACGGTCGTTCTGCCTGTTTGAACACGATGATCTTCAAAACCACTAGACGAATTTTGATGGGGTTATCGCAAGTAACTTGTGCGTAACTTGAGGCAACGTATAGGCTTTGTTTCATCAAAAACGGGTCACAAAAAAAGAAAAACAAATGTCCATACATTTCATAAACATATATGTACGTTCCACATCCCCTTCCGAAACCCGTGGACCGATTTCAACAAAACTTGGTTCACATATTACCGTCCGGAAACAATCGTTGTGGCGGGTTAGAACCACCAACCTTTTTTGCAACAAGCTTTATAGATGATTTCAAAACTTTACGAAACTTTTTCTCACTGACGACCCCCACAAAATGATGAAACGACAAAAGTTTATCACTTAGTACATTTTCGCTATTCATGGAGTAAAACTGTCGCATCAGGCATGACGTTTTAATTTATTACTTCTTTAGCCTACTACTATCTTTATTCGCGATACATTTTGCAGACAATGTTCACATACGAATAACACCGGATGCACCTTAACTTATATCATTGTACGGCACATAGTTCAGGAAACACTGAACTGCGTGAAAACAAAACTGCAAGGCAACATTCGTCAGACATACATGTGAAATACGTGTACAAATATGTTAAATATATGTGATAGGTGCCTATGTGGGCAAAGCCACGGGCAGAAAAACTCCTCCTAAACCCCTGGATCAATTTCAACCGAACTTGTACACATATTACTTATTACACTACTGGCCATTAAAATTGCTACACCACGAAGAAATGCAGATGATAAGCGGGTATTCATTGGACAAATATATTATACTAGAACTGACATGTGATTACTTCTTCACGCAATTTGGGTGCATAGATCCTGAGCAATCAGTACCAAGAACAACCACCTATGGCCGTAATAACGGCCTTGATACGCCTGGGCATTGAGTCAAACAGAGCTTGGATGGCGTGTAAGCAACAGCTGCCCATGCAGCTTCAACACAATACCACAGTTCATCAAGAGCAGTGACTGGCGTATTGTGACGAGCCAGCTGCTCGGTCACCATTGACCAGATGTTTTCAGTTGGTGAGAGATCTGGAGAATGTGTTGGCCAGGGCAGCAGTCCAACATTTTCTGTATCCAGAAAGGCCTATACAGGACCTGCAACATACGGTCGTGCATTATCCTGCTGAAATGTAGGGATTCGTAGGGATCGAATGAAGGGTAGAGCCACGGGTCGTAACACATCTGAAATGTAACGTCCACTGATCAAAGTGCCGTCAATGCGAACAAGAGGTGACCGAGACGTGTAACCAATGGCACCCCATACCATCACGCGGAGTGATACGCCAGTATGGTGATGACGAATAGACGCTTCCAAGGTGCGTTCACCGCGATGTCGCCAAACACGGGTGCGACCATCATGATGCTGTAAACAGAACCTGGATTCATCCGAAAAAATGACGTTTTGCCATTCGTGCACCCAGGTTCGTCGTTGAGTCATCACATGCGCTCCTGTCTGTGATGCAGCGTTAAGGGTAACCGCAGCCATGGTCTCCGAGCTGATAGTCCATGCTGCTGCAAACGTCGTCGAACTGTTCTTGCAGATGGTTGTTGTCTTGCAAATGTCGCCATGTGTTGGCTCAGGGATCGAGACGTGGCAGCACGATCCGTTACAGCCATGTGGATAAGATGCCTGTCATCTCGACTGCTAGTGATACGAGGCCGTTGGGATCCAGCACGGCGTTCCGAAATACCCTGCTGAACCCACCGATTCCATATTCTGCTAACAGTCATTCGATCTCGACCAACGCGAGCAGCAATGTCGCGATACGATGAACCGCAATCGCGATAGGCTACAATCCGTCCTTTATCAAAGTCGGAAACGTGATGGTACGCATTTCTCCTCCTTATACGAGGCATAACAACAACGTTTCACCAGGCAGCGCCGGTCAACTGCTGTTTGTGTATGAGAAATCGGTTGGAAACTTTCCTCATGGCAGCACGTTGTAGGTGTCGCCACCGGCGCCAACCTTGTGTGAATGCTCTGAGAAGCTAATCATTTGCATATCACAGCATCTTCTTCCTGTCGGTTAAATTTCGCGTCTGTAGCACGTCATCTTGGTGGTGTAGCAATTCTAATGGCCAGTAGTGTACCTGGAAAGAAATACTGTGGGGGTAGGAGCCAGCAACCATCATTTCGCGTGAGGGCAATAATGCGGACACAGAAGCGGGAGGAGGAAATGGAGAGGGGAAGGAGGATATGGGTACATAGAGGGGGGGGGGGAGGCGGGGAGGGGGACGAGACGAACAGAGAAAGGGTGAGGGAGAAGTGAACAGAAAAAACATTGGAGGAGTTGAACAGAGATAGGGGTGAGGAGAAGGTGGACAGAGAGGGGGACAGATGAGACGGACAGAGAGAGGGGGAAGGAAGTGACGGACTAACAGAATTGAAATGAATACAAAGCGCGCAGCGCCTGGTACTCAACCAGTCAACAACATATCCTTATTATTCTTAGCCTTCTGACTAGCTTCAAAAAACTTTCGGAGAATGCTGTCAGGGAAGCTTTGAAGGCATTATTTGTCTCGCCTATCACATTTTAAACACTAATTTCCCCAGTCCACTGAATTTTGGTTGATTGGAGAGAGTGAGGGGGGGGGGGGGGGGGGGGGGGGAAGCAAGGAAGCTGAAATAATAATGAACTTCGCACAAATAGTGTTCGAGTCAGGTGCAGATTCTACATTAACGAATTTTAATTTCTTATTCACTGCAACAAATATGTCACTTCAGTTTTTAACCTATGCTACACTTACAATATATACCAACTCTGACTTCGAAGATATTCAAAAAATGAAGTTAATCGAATCTTGATGACTACTATCATTTCAGGCTGGCTACTTTTCAGAGCTGATTCCTAGACCGACGGAAATGGGAAGCGTTAGACCATGAAACATCAGTGCGATATTTATCAAAATTTGTGGAAATGTTCATGACTTATTTTTCGATTTCGGTCGTCTATGGAATAACTGAAATAACTTCTCATGATATTATCTTCATTCCTGGTCTTAGATCTTCCCTTTATTTCTTCAATCTTTCACTCTGTTCTATCCTTCTTTCGTCTCCCCGTATAGGGACGAGCTTCCTGAGCTTTTCCCGAAAACCCCCGACCTTTCGAATCTTGTTTCGAAAAATCGCCCAGTCTAGAATTTCTGCTTCCATAATGTTGATTTCTGCTAAGCCCGTTTTCACTCCCCTGAACCGACTGATTTGCATTTTGAGATTTTTTTCGCAATGGGCAAATATTTTTTTAGTCAATTTTTCCGGGTTCATTCGAACCATGTGACCATAAAATGAAATTCTCCTTTTGGGTGTAGATTTCTTCATTACTTCTTGTCATCCATGTGCTTCCAACTTATCTTGAACCGAGTATTTTCCGTAGTTCCTTCCTTTCCTTTTGCTCGAACTTTTCAGTTTCACCCTTTTTGTTGAGAGCCAACATTTCGCTGCATACAGGCACTTCGGTTTTATGATATTTTTTGTTGTAGTACTGGAGTTTTTTTTTCATTGAGAGTGATTTTCTATTGCAAACGTTCTTCGTTAAATGGTAAGTCATTTCCATCTTCTAGGCTCTAATTTTGTTTGCATCTTAGCTACACCGTTTGGCTGTATATTTCTCCTAAGTACTTAAATTTATTCCCTGTGTTGATTCTACCATATCTTGTGCTTAAGAATTCTGTCTATAATCGTGCCTTTTTCAGACGTCTCTTTCAAAGCCCGATTTACATGAGCGACTATCTGGTTAAAATCAACCACTCAAAGTGCATCCACCTTTTTTGCACGCGTGTAAATGGGCAACCAATCACGCGTCTTCTAAAATCGAAAGTTAACCTATTTTGCATGAGCTCACTTGTATTATAGAAATGGATTTTGTGATTTCGTGTCTTCTTAATCTTTATTGTGTTGTTTGCTTTGTTTTCGTGACACAAGGTCCTGATATTTTTTTCTACTACCGTTCTCTTACAAGACAGATGAAATATCTGACAGCATAAACACATTTACTTTTTAGAGTCAAAAAGCCTACATCATGCATAAACAAGAACGTAAATAGATAAATGTGTTTCAATAAAAATTATTTCAACGGTGAAGAGGTTATAATTATTTGACGAGAAAGGTAATTTTTTATGTTTAGGAATTATGGTGGATTTTAATGTTTGTTACTAATTCTGTCTTCTTGAAAGAAATTTGTATTCGTGCCTTTCTCCGCAGTCTCTTTCGACAGGTTGGTTCGCTCAGCTGCTGTATCGATGTTTTCGGGAAATATTCCTAAATCTTCCGAAAAGGCTAGACAGCTGAATTTGCAGTTCGAGTTTTTATATTCGGATCTGATTTCTTGGGTTCATTTTTCTTGAAAGATTCTATTCTCTTATTACCTTTTCCAAAGCGCAGTTGATGAACGATGGGGGAGAGGCCATCACCTTGCCTTAGAACAGTTATTATTTCAAATGGTTCTGAAATTTCTCTGTCGAATTTTATTTTGAACTTTGTTCCTGTCCACAGGTGCCGACTCCGTGGGGCCTGAGGGAGCCCAAGCCCCCTCAAAAATTCTTTTTTTTTGGGGGGAGGGCGAGGCCCCCCCCCAATAATTTAAAAAAATTATTAGTTATATTATTCTTTGTAAAATCACAAAATTATGTTGCAATTTTTTTTATTTTCCTTGTTTGACGATAGTTACCTTTTAAAATACATTCAGTAATGAGTTAAACAAATAATCATTACATTAGTAAGCAGGGTAACTGAAAACGAGTGGTGTGAATCATGATAGTGTTACGGTGCTGCGGGCACGCTTAGAATTTGTCCCCGTGCGCGAAATGTTCGGGTAAAGTTTGGCGCCGGCGAGCCAGCACTGCGGCCGCGGCGACATCAAAATGACGGGAGCAAAAGCGCCTAGAACCCTCCGCCTCGCGTCGCCTTGACACTTCCAGACCTTACGACGCCGTGGCTATATAAAGCCCACCCTGCTGTCGCGGTCATTCAGTGTGGATAGTTTTGTTCAGTGCATGCTGCAGACGTGTTTAGTGTTCCGACTTTAGTGTCTAGTGGACTATTTTATATGACTATATTTTATTCGTTTACTTTAGTCTCTTAGTGTATTGTGAATTAAGTTTGCATTGGATAAATTTGTTACCAAAAGGCGTGCTTGGAAGTTGATGATACTGCAGGTCAACCACCAACAATTATTGTGTCGTCAATTGCTTCGTCGTCTTCAGGCGAGAACCGTTCACAGTCAAAACCTGGACAATCCGGTAAGGGAAGATCATTTCAGAAGTCTTAGTTGATCAAATACTCATGGCTGGAATATGAAGCATCTTACCCAAAAAGTTTTTTGCAAAACCTGAAAAGAGGCAGATGCTACAAATCTATTACAATTTTCTTCAAAAAAAAAGATGCATTTATTTCCATTGAGTTTTCTAACTGGGAAAAAGCTTTGGAAAAATACCGTCTTCATGAAAATACGCTTGCGCATAAAGAAGGTGTTCTGAAACTAAATTCTAGCGTTAACTAAAGTGTGACCTCCCAACTGAATGAACAATTAGATAGTGATATGAAGAAAGGCCGTTTAGCTCTTGAGACTGTTTTTACAACCGTGCAATTTCTATGCCGACAAGGACTAGCAATTAGAGGGCACGAAGATGTAAACTCATTTTTTTTTCAATCGTGGAACTCTGAATGAATGACATACCTGAGTTTAAAGATTGGTTAGGGCTTTCGGGGTATAAGTGGACGTCCCACGATATTCAAAACAAGATCATTGATCTACTAGGAAAGTCTGTGTTGAGAAAGGTATTGACTTCAGTCAAGAAGTCTGAACATTTTTCTATTATGGTTGACGAAACAAGTGATTCTTCGATTCACAAACAAGTGTCAATTTGTATTCGTACTGTCGATGATTCCTTAATCATCAATGAAGACTTTATTGCCTTATACGAGACCTGCAACACTGAATCACAAACTCTGTTTAGTATTTTAAAAGACGTTTTTGCTCGTCTTGATTTGTCAATGGATAAATTAAGATGACAGTGCTATGATGGTGTCTCGAATATGAGAGGTAAGTTCAAAGGACTAAAAAAGTTAATTTTGGATATACAACCAAAAGCATGTTACGTGCACTGCACTGCTCACAGTTCAAACATGGCAGTTGAAGACAGTTTCCGCCATCTTACGCCCATAAGGGCAAATATGGCTTTAGCCAAGGACTTAATAAACCCGTAAGGGAATCCAACAAAACTTTTCAGAAGCATACGCTGTGAGAGCGCCAACGACCAAGCTCGTCTACGACCCCTTTGCCCGACTCGATAGACTATGCGAGCTTCTAGTATTTTGAGAACATTCAAAAACTTTGAAGACCTTCTAGTGTTTTTATTTTTTATTTTTTTTGAAACATTTTCTGCAGAGGCCAAACAGAGGCAGATTACAAATGTGTAGGCTATCTTGAGTCAATGTAACAATTCAAGACTTATTTCTTTTTACGTCTTTATTGCCAAGCTATCAACCCAGTACAGGACGTTAAAAAAAAATTCAGTGTCCTCATCTAAGTGTTGCTGATCTGGAAAAAAAATGAGAGTTTCATTTGTATATTGAATGGAAGGTGCGATAGTTCTGAACACTTTTGGGAATTGTGTTTAAAAGAAAAACCTTCACAAGTTGAAGATCCTTCGCTTCTTCAGAATCGAAGTATACCAAAAAAGTATGAAAACAACGAAGCCAGCTCACCGCACACTTTCAAAACCCCAGAGGAATATTACATAGCTATTTACATTGAAGTTTGTGAAACGGTGCGATCTTGCATTACTGAGCGTTTTGCTTCAACTGGACTCACACAGGTCATTGCAGTTGAACAAGAGTACTTGCTTTTAGTAAACAGAGGTGAAACAAATTTGAAAAAATCAACGAGTTTTTCAAAAATGACCTAGACATTGAGAGATTGCGCGTACACTTGAATATGTTAGCCGATATCGCTAATAAAAAGCAACTGGTCTTAAAGAATATGCGTGATGTAAGAGAATACATTACACAAGAGCCTGCAATTGGAGAAATGGTGTGTGAAGTAGTGAATTTCAGTCTTTTCAGAGCTATATATTTACTGATCTGCCATAGTCTATAAGCATGATTATTACCGTAAATTAAATTTTTTTATGAAAATACCGTGCCTGTTTATGTTTTCTTTCTTTTTTCAAAGCCAAAAAATGTGTCAGGCTTCTCGAGCCTCCTAGAGTGTCGAGTTATCGAGAGTCCAGTTTTCGGGGTTCTAATGTTGATCATATGACTCTAAAATGCTTGAAACAACTTTAAAACTCACTATTTTTCATCTAAAATTTAGAAAATTTGCCGGGGCAAGACCACCAGTATGCCGCCCCCCCCCCCCCCAATATGTTTTATAAGTCGGCGCCCCTGTTCATATCAATTGTTTCTTTAGTTATTGTCAAAGTTTTGTTGTCAGTGCCCAATTCTTCTAGTGTACTGAAAAGTGTTTGCCTGTCTATGCAGTCGTAGGCTTTCTTGAAAGGTTACAGTATCGTCTTGTAAATGGTATTAAACTTTCATTTCACTCGAAACTGGTGTCTATCGTTAACAGTAGCATGAGGTGTGTCCCAAGGAGATACAAGGTTGTACGTGTTGTGGCATGTAAAAAAATAGCCTCCGAATGTAATCTTGAGGAATTTATTGCCATGCCTGAAACACATATTGTGTCAGTTCATGAAGACTGTTAACTTGTGGGTGGTAGGAAAGTATACGTCTTCCCATTGCATCCCAGACAACTTCTATGAGTGACAAAAAGGGGGACTGAGGAAATCGGTCAAGAATGCATGCATTCCTCAAGGAGCCTGTGCAGTGAATTTCAGAGTGGGGCCTTGCATTACACTTCTGAAATATTCCATTTGATGCCACGGTAGTGGTTCAAATGTGGGGACTTAACTGCTGAGGTCATCAGTCCCCTAGAACTACTTAAACCTAACTAACCTAAGGACATCACACACATCCATTCCCGAGGCAGGATTCGAACCTGCGACCGTAGCGGTCGCGCAGTTCCAGACTGTAGCGCCTAGAACCGCTCGGCCACTCCGGCCGGCTGCCACGGTAGTGAAGGCGTGACAACAGTTTACCATTCTTGTCACATACTGGGGGACATTCAGCCTGATTTAAGAAATTACTGAACTGGTCTGCTGTCGCACTCAATACCTAACACCACGAAACGCCACACACATCGCAGTTGCAAGTCTTTGTTGACTGTGGTATGGTGTCAATGGTAAACGACAGATGGCAACTCGAGATCTCTGTCCGGATTTCAACTGTTATCAACTGTCCATTCGTCACAGCCAGTGGAACAGTGTTATAATCTTCTTGTGGTGTATTTATTTATTTGTTTGTTTAGAGTATGCTTACAACACAGACAAATAATACTGCACTACGAACTAGCACCTAGGCCACGCATATAATATATTGATCCCTCCGTCATCACCAGGTACTCTGTTGGATCGCCAAGGAAAGTTCTCAGATGACATTCTTTAATGACACGGCGAATAGTCTGCTCTACAGCGCCTCGGTCAGAGCTTGGTGAAATTACAGTAAAACCCCAGCTAACCGAATCCGGGTCGACCGAAACCTAGGTTATCCGAATCAACTCAAAAAATATAAGAAAAAAAAGAAAGAAAGAAAGAAAGAAAAAACAAACAAACAAACAGCATTCGTGGAAACAATTTGAGGCGAGAGTGAGCTGGGCTTCGGTTACCGGGAAGAGGTGAAAGTCTGGCCCTGAACTGCTTACTCACCCATTGACTCACCAGTCTAAACAGAGCTGCACTGCCACCTTTCGAGTGCATTTTTCTTCCAGTTGCGTGTTTATTTTTGTGCTATGCTATAAACAATGAAGTACAGTACGCTGTACATTTCGGAGCGACAGAAATAGATTTGCCGGTAAACTAACGTCCTACGATATTCCAAACCAACAGAAAAGTATTCGACGGGAATACCGCGACATCAGGCGTGCAAACAGAGCAGAAATTAAGCCAGACGCTATAATGGCGGGCCCAGCGACATTGTCTGAGAAGCAGCAATCGCGAACGCTCATTCCATGTCACCGACGGCTGGAGGCTAATATACTGTAAACCTAAAATGGCAGTTTTAATAAAGAACACAAGCCTACCATACAAAGTAAATGTAACTCATCAAGGTTCAGGAGTGTGGGACAACGGCTGGTCAATGGAATGTAACAATATTACACCAACAGCCGTTATACTGATATTATCTTATTACGCAACCAGTTTCGACGTGACTGGAACGTCGAAACTCGTTGCCTAATAAAACAATACCAATCTAACAGCTGTTAGTATAATATTGTTACATACCAAACAAATTGATTTTTTAAATTTAACATTCAAAACTTTCAAAAATACGTACAATACAAAATATTGTAGTACACATTAGATGTTCATGATTTAATTGAAGTATACTGATGTCCGATCTAATTTTGTTATATAGTGAATGAATTGGCATGTCTGAGGAGTGTTCTACTGTCCAGAGTAATTTACGCCAAGTGAATGGGGATAAAAATCTGCTGCGGTGCGCCCCACCTCGTAGCATTGATGTAAACTTGTAGTAGATAGCTGTGCACTGCACACGTTGTTTATCAAATCTGTATGTATTTAGCCCGTAAGGCAATTACGTCACGCCGGTTGCGCATGCGCTAAAGATCCTTAAAACGTGCACAACTGAAGATGTGCTCGCGATCCTGATGCCAAGTTTCACGGAGTCTAAAGGAGTAGCAATGTAGCATAGCGCGGTAGATTTGTGCCGTGTATTTCAGGTTACCGCATCTACGTTATGTTTCACAGCACTCAATGAAAAATAACCAATAAATCCGCAAGGTGTCAAAAGTTAGAGTGTTCACATGCTCTTAACAGCGGTCGCCACTGGTGAAGAATGTGCACGGCAGGAGAAGAATTGGTCTAGAAGCAAATCAAATGTTAATAAGGACCACGCGAGACGGTGGTGCCTGCTATCACAGGGAGCTCGCGCTGAGTCTGTGTTCGTCCTTCCTCCCGCAGGCCGCTCCGCTGTTGCTGTCACTGCTGCTGCTGTCGGGGGCGGCGCGCGCCCAGCACGGCCCCGGCGGCAACCCTGGCGCCGGTCCTGCCCCCGGCCAGGACGCAGCGCGCGCGCCACCGCCACCCGCCATCCTGCTGCACCGCCAGGCTCTCACCACGGACGGCGCCTTCAACTTTGCGTTCCGCGCTGAGAACGGCCTGCAGCAGGGCGAGAGCATTGCGCCCGACGGCAGCCGCCGCGGGGCCTACTCTTACGTCGACCCTAACGGCCGGACCATCAGCGTGCGTTACACAGCCGGCAAGGACGGTTTCAAGGTAACTGTATCGTCCGAGCTCTCTCGCAGAATGCGGGAGCCGTGAGCTGTGATCGATAATGGGTTTATTTATTTATTTGTTATTTTCTTTTAGTCAGTCATTACACACAAGAACACACCAAATACTGCACACAAATTTGCACGAATGTAGCACATAATACACTCTAAAACAAAAAACGAGGCGCTACGGAGGAATTATCCGAATGGGACGAAAATCGGTAGATGTGCCGTATATCTACAGACAAACAAACGATTACAGTTTCAGACAAACTGGATAATTTATTCGTGAGCAAGAGCTTCACAAGCTGAGCAAGTTAATAACGCACTGGTCCACATCTCCCCTTCAAGCAAGTGGTTATTCCACTTGGTATCGATTGCTAGAGTCGTCGGATATCCTCCTGAGGGATGTAGTGCCAAACTCTGTCCAATTTGTACGTTAGTCCATCAAAATCTCGAGCTGGATGGAGGGTCCTACCCTTCATGCTCCAAACGTTTTCAGTTGGCGACTCCTGCGACCTTGCTATCCAGGGTAGAGTTTGGCATGCACGATGACAAGCTGCACAAACTCTCTCCATGTGTGGGTGGACATTATCATGCTGAAATGTAAGCCCAGAATGGCTTGCCATGAAGGACAGCAACACGGGGCATAGACGATCGTCAACGAACTGCTGTCCTGTAATGGTGCCATGGATGACAGCCAAAGGTGTCATCCATGAAAAGAAATGGCATACTAAACCATCACTCCCGGTTGTGGGGCCATATGGCGGGCGACAGCTAGGTTCGTATCCTGCCACTGTGTGGGGCATCTCCATACACGTCTTTGGCCTGGCATCTCATTGACTGGTGTAGAATTGTCTTTCGTGACGAGTCCCACTTCAATCTGAGCCCCAATGACTAGCGAAAACATGTCTGGAGACATTCCAGACAGTGGTGGGATACCAATCTGAATGTCACCTGCCTTACAGCCTGACAACCGGGATTGATGGTCTAGCATACCATTTTTTTTTCATAACAGGACCCCTTTGGCTGTTAATTCACAGCAACCTTACAGCACAGCAGTATGTCGACAATATTCTACGCCCCGTTTTGTTGCCCTTCATGGCAAGACTTCTTGGGCTTACATTTCAGTAAGATAATGCCTGTCTGCACACAGCGAGAGGTTCTACTGCTTCTTTCGTGCTTGCCAAACCCTGTCTTGGCCAGCAAGGTCGCCGAATATCTTCCCAATTGAGAACGTTTGGAGCATTATCGGCAGGACCCTCCAACCAGCTCGGGATTTTGCGGATCTAATGTGCCAATTCTGCAGAATTTGGCACAGTATCTCTAAGAAGGACATCAACAACTCTACCAATCAATGCTAAGCTGAATAATTGCTTGCTTAAGGGCCAGAGGTGGGCTAGTGTAGTACTGACTTGCTCAATTTGTGAAGCTCTTTCTCTTGAATAGATCATCCAATCTTTCTGAAATTGTAATCATTTGTTTGTCCCATCAAACGATTTCTGTTCCATTAGGACAATTTCTTCATGGTGCGTCATTTTTTTTGTCTTAGAGCGTATTTTAACGTAATTTCAAATGTGTTAATATAACTAAGCAGTATGGAGTTTAGGGGTGGTGGTGGTGATGGGGGCGGGAGGGGTGTTCTACACAAACAAAACAAATTGTAATAATTTTTAAAGGAAAGAAAAAACTACTTCTTCATCCTATTGTTTGGCGATATGGTGCACATATATATATGTTCATCTGGAATCCAGAAAGCACATGCTATTGTTCTACTACACTATGCTGTATTGCTGGATCACAAATTTTTCAATTTATAATCCCAATCTACACTACTATACAACACTAAATTACGCAGAAGTCCATTACACTACTGTGCTTGATATCAGACCAAAGCTAGGTACCTCATTTGTCTGAACATCTAGGCCCCAGCATGCTGAGGCACAACTCAGGATTCACAGGGGCTGTGTTTCTTTTCCACCCAAAGTTCAGAGATTGGGTGATGGCTGTCAGGATCTCAGGATATCCTTCCTCGTCCTCCTGAGACTCATCTCCTCACTGCTTCCGGAAAGTCATTGTAGTAGGATGTTCTGCCACGGCACATCTTTACTGTCATGGTGTATGGCCTCTTCTTACTTGTCTCTCAACCATGTACGCTCGTAGTTCATAACCCGATATTCTAGAGAGTCCAATCTGTGCCACAGTTGTATTGTATTGTATTGTATGGAACTGGGGACCTAGAAACGGCGGAGAGGCTTTGTCCCTGCCGTAGCCCTCAGTGGTTCACAACCCAACACCAGGCTACAGCAGTCCACTCACCCCACCTCCACCCCACACCAAACCCATGGTTATTATGCAGTTCGGCCCCCAGTGGAACCCCCGGGAACATTTCACACCAGATAAGTGTAACCCCAATGTTTGGGTGATAGAGTAATTATGGTGTATGCATACATGGAAAAAGTGTTTGTGCAGCAATTGCCGACATAGTGTAACTGAGGCAGAATAAGGGGAACCAGCCCTCATTCGCTGAGGCAGATGGAAAAATGCCGAAAAAACCATCCACAGACTGCCGGCACACCGAACATTGACACTAATCTGACGGGCGAATTCGTGCCAGGGACCAGAACGCCTTCCCGCCAGGAAAGCAGTGCATTAGACCACACAGCTAATTAGGTGGGCTGTGCCACCGTTGCTAATTCCTTATTATGTTATAGGCCACTGTACTACCAGAAAAGTTGCTGTCCTGATCTGTAAAATCTTGTTAACGGCTCACTGCCAGACGATGGGGTTAAGGATGCCAATTGCTCCATATTTAAAAGTGTTTGTGGTGTGTTGCCATGTTTTTAATAAGTGGGTGGGATATGGGCCATGTCCCAACAGCTCCTTTGATCAGAAGGAAGTATGTTGTTCTGGATCTTTCCTTTATGTTAGGAATGAACTGGTAAGTTCTCCACCCTGTTTCTGCCCTGTCCCAGATATCTTGCTATTCTCTATCAATGCATTCATTTATTTCTTTATTCGATTTGGCTTTATTCATCCTTTCAGAGCTAGTATTGTGCACCTCTCTTTCATACAGCTAGCTCCATAGGTAGGAATCCTAGTATCACCAGCAGCACCTCAGTTGGTATTGTCCTACACGTGCTTGTCAAGTGTCAAGTGCAAGAGTACACTTCTCTGTGCTTGCTGTAGAGCCTGTACTGTCCTTACCTTTCTGGCTTTATGCACCCAAACACTCAACCTGTAACCCTCAGCAGCGATTAAGATTGTGCTGTGAAACATTTTTATTGTACTTAATGGCAGCTGAAAACTCTGACCAGTTGTTACTGTTTTGTTTAGGATTTTAACGCCTGTCTGGCAGACAGTATGCACGAAAGTTCTGCTTTTCATCAATGTTAATTCAAAGATACCTACATAAATGGATGATAAATTTATTTCTCCTCATTCCTATTAATAAATTTCACTATTTACTTTTTGTTTAGGTCCCTTCATCACAATTTTGTATGCATAACTACTAAATGAATTGTTACTGAAAAAGAGGGTAATTGATCCATATCTTTATTTGTCACTTCCTTTATTTTTTGCCCTATTTCTCTAACCTAGATTAGATTAGTGAAAACTAATTGAAAATTATTTTTGTTTTTATTGGCTGATCATTTATCTTCAGTATGTGCCAAATGTAACTAATTTATATCGCTTCTTTATCATTACATTCTACTTCAATGGCACTCTGTACAAATTTCTAATCATGTAATAATAGACTATGATAACTATATTTTTCCTTTCAGCCTGTCAGGGAATTCCATGGTTATATTATATTACAGTGATGAATAGTACTGTAAACTAGATATAAAGGAATTAAATACATTAGCTGCCAGTAGCCATTGATTTATATCAATGGGTCAAATTGAAAATTTGTGCTGGATCGGGGTTTGAACCTTGGTCTCCTGCTTACTAGGCAGATGTGCTGACCACTACGCCATCTGGATACATGTTTGATCCTGATTCTGCACAAATTTTCAACTTGTCCCATTGATATAAATCAGTGACCACCAACAATTAATGTCTTTTAATTCCTTTGTGTCTTGAATCATAGAGGCTGCAGGATCAAAATGATGTCTGCTATTTCAAACAAGTCTGGCTAAAAATATGATTTAACAGCAACTTCAATGTTACTGTTGCATTATTACTTGTTATTGAGAGGCAATTATGTACACAGGTGCTGGAAGGCGAGCCATCACCTGGTGCTGCTGCACCACCTCAGCAGTTGCAGGCTCGACCACAGCCTCAGCTGGCATACCAGCAGCAGCCACAACCACAACTGGCCTATCAGCCACAGCCACAACTGCGGCCTCAACCACAGCTGGCATACCAGCCCCAGCCACAGCCACAGGCGCAGCTTGCATACCGTCAGCCACAGCAGCCAGCAGTCTACCAGGTACTCTGCTGCCATCTATTTCAAAACAACCAAAGCAAAATTTTAGACCTAATAATTCTACAGAAGCAACAACAGTTATACAATACACCCAGTTCCTGAGATCAAAGAAGTGAGACATTTCACAATGGATGTTGGTTCATTGCTAACTGCAAATGGCCCGACGCTGTTTACCAGCACGCATCCCCGTTGAATCTCAAACATTATAAGACGAACCTAAATTGTCTTTCAATCATTATCAGATGAGATAATTCAATTCTCTCGTATTACTGGAGGCCCATCATCTTTAGTATGTGTATGGTTGTCTTTTCTTGTAGCACATAAATACAGGTATTCCTAACAGAGTTTTTACTTCAACTGGATTTGTCCGATGAGCATTCCTTTCTCGGGAATAATGTCTCTACTCTTCAAATATCTTCTTATTACTGTATACAGCAATGCTAGAGAACTCATTGTTGAAAAAGCATTCCAGCAGTCCATTAGTGTTCTCTGTGGCAGCTTCCACACCTGGTAAGTGACTGACAATGTTTTGCCATTGAAAGTCAACATTTTATGGTGAACACACTTGACAATTTTGTACAAGTTTTTCTGCCTTGAAAACATTTGTCAACATGATTATCACTATCACTAGAGTCCACTTCTGGCTCACTGATTGTGTTTTCTGTTCATGTTTCCACACCATCTTCTTCCACCGGATTCATCATCTCCCTCTATAGCTGGAATGCAGTGTGTACCTGTCACATGCATTTTCCAGACTTAAGAACCTCTATGAGGCCATTTTAACTGTTACCAACAGCTATTACTAACAAATATTAAAAACTACTAGATTAAATAAAAACAGAATATTTACCTTTAGTGTGGTGAAGATCACATGGAATCTAGTATGCTCCAGTGATGCAACACTGGGAACGTCATCTTCTCTCCAACACTGTATTGTAACTAATTTGGTGTATGAAAATGAAGTCCCATGCTTCTTGACAGACCATAAGGGAACAATGCAGGAGACCCGCACCGCTGTAGTATGCAAGGTCCTAATGCAGGTGGTTTGCTGTTGCCTTCCTCTGACCATAATGAGGATAAATGATGATGATGAAGACACCACAACAATACCCAGTTATCTTGGGGCAGGTGAAAATCCCTGTCCCCACCGGGAATTGAACCTGGGATCCCATGCTCGAGACGCGAGAACATTACCACGAGACCAAGAGCTGCAGACTTAATTTGGTGTAGATGAGCAAAATTATGTGAATTTAGTTAACTGGAAGGTATATGGTGCCACTAGTCTGCCAGTGTGTCTGTTAAACAATAATGAGTAAATAGTGTGCCTGGCATTGTAAGATTCCATGTGATCACTCCAAGGTTAATTTGGGCTTCATATCATGGCCTTAATACCAGTCACCATAATCTCTGTTAAATTTTGTTGCCTTTTAAAACTTCAAACATAGATTCTGTGAAGGAGAAAGCTCAAGACTACTAATGCCAGCCGCATACTTTTATATTTATTATAGGCTGACATATATTCATCTCTTCCTCCATAATTCCCTCTTAAAGCAGGCCTTTATCTAACATCTCATACTGACTTCCTTGTACTTCATCCTGCCTTAGGAATATTTTCTCATCGCTCTTTTGTATTATGAGCTGTGTCAAGTATTTCTTGCCCTCTTGGATTAATTCTTTATTGATGGCTTTTTGCACGTTGTCTCTTCAGTTCCTATATTGTTACTACTGTCTTACCTAAATTTTTTAAAAATAGTTTTTTCCTCCCTACCTTTGTTATCTACAATGTTGACTGCTTCCTCCATCCTCACATAAAATATTCAAATTCCATCATCCTCGTCAGACTCTGTTTCTCCCATGTCAATTTCCTTTTCTTCTCATTTCACCCCTGTGGTTGAAGATGTAACTATTTTGTTATCTGTGCCGTCACCTCATAGTATTTCTTTCCAATCATCTTCCGTTGAGTCATTTTCTAATTCCTCTTTGAACTCTAGCCTGTCTAAATCCTCTTCACTGTCTGGCTCATCTTTCTCCAGTACTTTCCCTATTACCAACTTATCTTACAATATCTTCCAGTCCACCTGAAACCATATTGCATAATTCCTCTTCCCATTTGGCTAATGTCTCTTTTGGGCACTTATTTTCCACCTGAGCCACATTATCAACTTTAATTGCATTCTCTCCCTGAGATCTGTTTTCCAGTGTATTG
The DNA here is from genome assembly GCF_021461395.2 of Schistocerca americana. Taxonomy (NCBI): domain Eukaryota; kingdom Metazoa; phylum Arthropoda; class Insecta; order Orthoptera; family Acrididae; genus Schistocerca; species Schistocerca americana. The sequence goes on from NC_060119.1 coordinate 119,316,099, forward strand.
TTTACAGACTTGTGATTGATTTCCTTCTCCTCTTTCCCTATGATCAAATAGAATTTCAGTAAGGGATTCCTAGACAACTCTTCTCCACTGATTCCATAAACATCAACAATTACTTGTTTAATTCATTCTGATTAACCCTTCTTCCTTCCTCTTCTAAATTCCCTGAAATATGTGTCTGTACATGTGCCCGGTTTCACATGACTCACAATAAATAAACTCACCCCAATTCTGATAGTTCTTTTTCTATTCAATTTTGACCTCCTACTTTTCTTTACCAGTACACACCACCAGTAAAACTTATTTGACCATTTCTTATTTTTGACCCTAGATGAGCCTTTTACTGATGTGGAGAGTTGTTTTACTGATAAACTCTAATTATATCCACCTCAATAATATCCTCAACCTCTTCCTCCTCTCATTCCTGTACACATCTAAACACATCTCATTCTAAAAATATTATCTGCTTTCTCTTCTTTGGGTCTCCCTACTACGCCACATATCTATCTTATTATTAGACTCAAAAATGGCTCAAAATCAAATTTCATTAGACTCACATACTTTTCCACTTTTCTCGGTAACCTCTACTGTATGGGATAGATTAAATGTTTCTCACACATTGGCAGATTTATATTATACACAATTCTAGACAATCTTGCACTGTATTCCTTCATGGAATAGCATGAATTTTGTCAATACTCATACTGATGATTCTTGGAACCACAATCATTGTTCTCCTTGTTGATCTTTTTCAACCAATATTTAGCCCTGAATTGCATAATCAAGTCTCAGAATGTATTGCTCCCTCCTACTGCTTTAACTGCCCACTCTCAAACATCTCCAGCAACTGAAATTTTTTTCCTCAGTATCAAGCTCCTACATTCATTTATGAGTACCGCTGGAGGCAAGTTACATTTAGAATAAAATTTCTAATCATGATTGGTAACCCCTTGATGCCAATTAGTGATACTCCAAGGATGGCTCCATCCCGTAGTACTATTTTCCAGTGATTCTACTTTTACCTGGATTCCAGAAGTATCTATCCTTAAACTGTACTACCTGTTCCCCAAATTTCCTGTCAACTTGCTTTATAGTCCCCTCCAGAACACTAGCCTCTTCCTTCCATCATTTCAGAACAAATTTTAGAAATCTCTTTCTCAAGATTTTCTTTCATTGCTTCCCAAAGGTTCATGATTTTGATGGTCAGTTTCTCATCTACCTCAGCTATCTGTCATGTTAAACTGATTTCAGTTACATCTATTTGCTGATTTACCTTCTTTTTAACAGATTTGACTTCCTTGCTGACTATCTCAATTTTCACCTCAAAATCCGTTAATCCGTTTTCGTGGCAACGAATTCCTTCAAGAAGTCTAAGCCTCTTCATAGATTCCCCCATCTCTACTCTCTCCTTATAGATTAAGGTCTGCCTTTAGAAACCTGGTATTACCTTGCATTGTATTATCTAATACTTGTTGCAGCATTACATTTGTGTCCATGTAGCAATGATTACCTCAGTCTGACTTTCATCTAAATAATTTGGTTCATCTTTGACTTCTACTGTACCCTCTGGCCTCTCCTTCTTCACTCCCATTCAACCTGATCTCCACGCACGATGACAGAACAGCAACAACGAAAGACAATTCTTAACTTCTTGCAAGAACTCAAGCCCACACTTACACAATAATAACAGAAGTGTTGTAACTGCGACTGGGATGGTCGCGGGGTTAAAATGACAAAAGTGCGGTGGGACCCGTAGAGAGGCCCACAAACAACAACACAATGGGAGAGGACGGACATGACCAATGAAGGACAGAACGAACAACAACAAGATCGAACAACGGAGTCACAGAAAACGTAACAAACACGTCTAATCATACACAGAACAAGTAAGTAAGCTGTCTAACGCGAGGGGATGTGTCCACAGATGTATGCGAGGTTAGACTGACTGGCTGAGTGAAAGGTAGGCACTTAAGTACTCTATCGGGGGTGCTGCTATTGGCCGCTGTAACTACGTGTTCCACTGTGGCGCCCTCACACTAAAAGCGGGCCAGGAGGCGCGCGCCGCCACAGCTTACGACACGATGGTGCAGAGACCTCTAGGGGTCTTCGATGTCCATGACGTCTGGCGCGGATTCAAATTCCGCGGCACGCGGTACCAGATCCCTCCCCCCTGAAACTTGTGCGTAGGGGCGGAAACGCCCCAGACGGTGCCGAGGTGGGCAGCAGTAGGAAGAGGAACTGGGTGCATCAACCGCAACTGGCGGGGAGGAAGGGACGCCTGAGGTATCCATGACAGCCGATCCAGAGACCACCCGGAGGCGGAGAGGGCCGGCGGCAGGCCCGTGGGGAGACGGCAACCGTAGGCAGGGGCGGCGACTCGAGGACCACGTCCGTACCTGAAGGAGGTAGGGAAAGGGGTGGTGGCAGCGTGAGTCTCATGGGAGCACGAGGGCAGAGCTGATTATGATGGTGGTGCTCCAACCCTTTCGATGTCTGCACCAACGTCACACGCCACCCATGGGCCGCGACGACCGTGGCAGGTGTCCAACTTGCCTTGCGCCTGTAGTTGCGGGCCCACACGGCCGTGCCAAGGGTATAACGATGCGAGGGCCGGGAGTGGGGGCGGGAGGATGATGGCATCAGCAAATGGAGCACGGTCCGCGGCTGCCGCCTATGAAGAAGCTCTGCCAGACTGCGTCTGTCAATTGGCGTAGTGCGATAGGTGCTCAAAAACAGGGTAAGGGCGACGTGGTTGGAGATGTGTAGACTGCTTTAGTCAACTGGTATTTAAAAGTGCGGACAAGCCTCTCCGCCGCGCCATTGGACGAAGGGTGGAAAGGGGGGCTACGGATATGTTTGATACCGTTGGCCAGACAGAAGTTGTGGAAGGAGGACACCTTGAATTGGGGACCATTATCGGAGACCAATGTGTGTGGCAGGCCTTCAATGGTGAGAACCTGGGCCAGGGCCGTGAGTGTAGCCTCTGTGGTGGTGGATGCCATGCAGACAACATATGGGTATTTGGAGTAGACGCCAATGATGAGTAACCACATGGACCCCAAAAACGGGCCCGCAAAATCGATATGGATGCGATCCCAGGGCCGGCGAGGCACAGGCTATGGCGCAAACAACTGAGGGGCGCTTGCCTGGTGACATGCACAGACAGTGCACCCATGGACCAGGCACTCAATATTGCCATTGATGCCGGGCCAATACACATGCCGGTGAGCCAAAACTTTCATATGGGACATACCCCAGTGCCCGCGGTGTAACAAACCGAGCACCTGAAGCTGCAACTCTGGAGGTATGACCACCCTGTGGGCATCCGACTCCGTGGCCAACAGAAGGACATCATCGACCACGGAGAGCCTGTGGGTCAGGTGGCGCCAGGGGCTGAAATTGGACTGCATCTGACGAGTAACATAGGACGGCCACCCGTGGACCACATAGTTGAGAACCTGCCGTAAGACAGGATCACGGCGGGTAGCTGCAGCAATGTGAGCAGCCATAAGAGGCATACCGTCCAGCGCATTCTGGTGGGTGGAATCAATGTGAAAGCAGAGGACCTCCTGCTGGTCAAAGGCAGGATCGAAGCCTGCTGGGAGACGTGACAAAGCGTCCGCATTAGCATCGTGGGCAGTGGGCTTATACCGGATGGTGTAAGTGTAATTACGTAAAAACAATGCCCAGTGCTGGAGACGTTGAGCCGTCCGCTCTGGAAGGTGAGAGTGAGGTCCGAAAAGTGGAACCAAGGGTTTATGGTCTGTCAAGAGGGTGAACTTTGCCCCAAAGAGATAGGTGTGAAATTTTTGGACGGCGAACACGATCGCCAGGGCCTCCTTTTCAATCTGGGAGTAGTTCCGTTGAGCTGGGGTCAAAGTCTTCGAGGCATAAGCGATGGGCTGTTTGGAGCCATCGGCATCCCGGTGCGCGAGGACAGCCCCAACGCCGTATGCCGACGCATCAGCTGCCACAACCAAGGGGCGGTCCGGAGAAAACGGAGTAAGGCAAGGGGGTGGACTTCAGCATTGCCTTTAAACGGAGAAAAGCCTGGTCACAGGCTGAAGACCAAACAAAAGGTACCCCTGTGCGACGCAAGTGATTGAGCAATGGAGGCAGCCTGGAGCAAGAACTTTAAGTAATAAGTAACCTTGTCCAAAAACACCTGCAGTTCAGATAAGTCCTTGGGACGAGGAAGGGCCTCAATGGCCGCGACATTATGACCCGAAGGGCGAATGCCATCTTTGCTAAGTTAGTGGCCTACGTATTCCACTTCTGGTTGAAAAAAACAACACCTGTCCACCCGACAGTGTAAACCAGTAGACTGCAGAGCGTGAAATAAGGCGCTGAGGTTTTGCAAATGTTCCTGCTGGGAACGCCTGGTGACCAAGATGTCATCCAGATAATTCACACAGGCAGGGATAGGCTGCGTAAGCTGCTCCAGGAATTGCTGGAAAATGGTCGGTGCCGAAGAGACACCAAAGGGAAGGCGCTTGTACTTACACAATCTGAAAGGTATGTTGATAACCATGATGTTCTGAGATTCGGCGTCCAAGGGCAAATAGTGGTATGCCTCAGCCAGATTGATCTTGTAATAATACTCTCCCCCGGCAAGCTTGGCAAGAAGGTCTTCCTGTCAGGGAATGGGGTAAGTGTCAACAAGGGACTGAGCATTGACTGTAGTGCCGAAGTCCCCACACAGCCGAAAGGACCCATTGGGTTTCCGTATGACCACCAGTGGTGTCGCCCATGCACTGTAAGTTAGAGGCTCCAGCACGCCAGTGGCCTGGAGCCGATCAAGTTCCTGCTTGACCGCTGGCCGTAAGGCCACCGGAAGGGGCCAGGCCCGCAAAAAGCGAGGTTGTGCGTCTGGCCATAGGTTGATGTGCACCTGAAAGCCAGAAGCACATCCGAGATCCGGTGCAAACAATGACGCAAAAGCGGAGCACAGATCGTCCAAGTCCTGAAATGGAACAGTGGTGGAAACGACCTTAACTTCGTCAGAAATTGAAAAGCCAAACAGTTGAAACGTATCGAGGCCAAAAATATTTGAAGCCGACAGATGGTCGACGACAAAGAGGGTAAGGAGCCGGGGAACATGCTTGTATGTCGCCTGGACGACAAACTGCCCATGAAGGGGAATGGAACCGTCTCCGTAGGCGACCAAATGGCGAGAGGGAGGCGACAACGCAGGAGAGCCCAGCCGGGTAAACGTCGCCATATTAATCAGTGAGACGGTGGCCCCAGTGTCGACCTGAAAAGTGACATCCTCTGTGAAAATGCAGAGTGTGGGGAAAAGCTTCTGCACTGATGGGTTATCCTGTGGGATGACTGATTGCAGAGCATGGACGGTATCTGGAGGCCCAGGAGGGGCAGGACTGGAGTGAGTTGAGCGACTACGACAAATCAATTGGATGTGGCCCTCCTTGTTACACAGCATGCACGTTTTCCAGCGGTGGGGACAGTCAGCCTATGAATGGGCAGTAAAGCACTGTGGGCAAGATAAAAGTGGGCCGCACGACCGGCGACGAGGGGCGACCAAAGGCGCCGATGCCATAGAGACGTCAGACAATGAGGAGTCCCGACGGCGCTGGCCTCTGTCGGCCGGGCCACGTCGATGGCACGAGGGCGGAACCCGCCCTGACACCGCGATTGCTGCCACCTGCGGTCATGCCATAAGAGGCTCGTTAGCCGCTTGATCATTTTCAAAGGATTGGGCAATACGGAGAATCTCTTCCAAGTAGGGGTTGTCGAGTTTCAACGCTGCAGTATGGACCTCAGGATCGGGAGCCAGCTGAACCACCACATCTCGGATTAGGGAGTCCGCATACGAAGCCTTACACTGCTGATTGGTGCATGTAAAATTGCAATGACGGCTGAGACCCTGCAAGTCCGTGACCCAGGAACGATACGATTGACCAGGCTGTTTATGGTACTGGTGGAACTCCAGCCGAGAGGTGACCACATGGCAGCTTTGGGAGTAATAGTTTGTCAGCAAAAGGCAGATCTCCTGGAAAGAGAGAGCCACAGGATCTGACAACGGTGCCAACTTGCGGAGAAGAAAGATCGTGTCCGGAGAGGCCCAAGACAAAAACAACGATCGCCGCAAGGAGTCGTCCATGGCATGAAAAGCCGTGAAATGTTGTTTCATCCAATGTAAGTAGGTTTCCCAGTCCTCTTTAGTGTCACTAAAGGGTGGAAACGACGGCGGACGCGGGAAAGCGTCGGACACCCGAGGACTATGAAGCTGTTGCGGTAACGTGTACGGGGCATCAACTTTGTCCGTTAGCAACTGCAGCAACTATTGTAAGATGTCTAACTGGAGCCGCTGCTGCTGCATGAGCTGCTGCTGTTGCTCCAGCAGACATACCAACTTCGCCTCCATACCAACAACGACCACCATTTACCTCGTCGTCAAGATGTTGCAACTGCGACCGGGACGGTTGCGGGGTTGAAATGACAGAACTGCAGCGGGACCTGTGGAGAGACCTGCGAACAACAACACAATAGGAGAGGACGGACATGACCAATGAAGGACAGAACGAACAACAAGAAGATCGAACAACGGAGTCACAGGAAACCTAACAAACACGTCTACTCGTACACAGAACAAGTAAGTAAGCTGTCTAACGCGGGTGATGTGTCCACAGACGTATGCGAGATTAGACTGGCCGGCTGAGCGAGAGGCAGGCGCTTAATTACTCTATCGGGGGCGCCGCTATTGGCCGCTGGAACCACGTGTTCCACTGTGGTGCCCTCACACTAAAAGCGGGCCAGGAGGCGCGCACCGCCACAGCTTACGGCGCGGTGGTGCAAAGACCTCTAGAGGTCTTCGACATCCATGACGTCTGGTGCGGATTCAAATTCCACGGCGCGCGGTACCAGAAAAAGTAGTGACAGCTTTTACTGATTTTACTGCTTACATTACTACTGAAAGAAATGCTACTGAGAATAAGTTTGGCTCCAGCAGCAAGCCTCAACACAGGTGTAACTGTTCAAGTGAATGACCATTACTACAGTTGTATGTATTTATGATGTCCAGTTACTTGAAGTCATCATGGTTCTGCTCTCCATGCAGTGATATCAAGCTGTGCATTACTTGCTCTCATCTTGAACCCTGCTCAGCGTTTGATCACAAAAGTACCAATGTTTTGAGTCTGCAATGTTTACGTCATTGGCAAAAGAAAAATACATAATTCAACAAACCAGTTATGAATATTATATTCCCCTGAATCATCAGAAACAGTTCTCAACCAGTGTTAGGCCTACATAAATAATGACCACTGTTAGATGGTGACACAGCAAGCTCATTCATTTATAGTTTGTTCCACGATATGGTAGCAATGTCGCATTAAATTGCCACCAGCTTTACAGTTGTGACTCTACCCTATACAGCCTAGACATTATGAGATGACATATCTCTTGTCTCTGCCTGGAGTCTCCCAAATTCGCAGTAGAAGTCTCACCAATGACGGCGGCTGGAAATGGTGTGTTGGGCACCAAGATGCATTGTGGCACCTCACTCATGTATAGCCTCTTATCATGTGACTGTCTCTCTGAATGCATTTTTGTTCAAATAAGGGAACAAAAAGAAGTTGTTTGGTAAGAAATCAGCTGAGTATGGAAAAGAGATATAAATTAAAAGTTTTTACCTCATCAAATAATCAAATTTTTTATGTTCTGTATGACAACAGGTATTGTCTTGATGACGCATGATGTCACATTTACAGTTGTTTTTGCTGATTTCATCAATCTCTGGTAAACAAACTGTTATATGCCACTGGTCATGACAATGTCTTATGTAACCAAATAAACAAGCAATGATTATCTTGCAAGGTCATCATGAATGACCCACTTTAGTTGGGTCCCTTTTGTGTTGGCTGCTGCTTGATTTCTGGCTTATATGAATATATCCAAGTTAAATCTCCTGTTACAATTTTGTATATGGATTTTGCATTTTCTTGGTTGAATTTTTTGACCATCTGTTTACATCAATAGACACAACCACATTTTTGAGCTATGGGAAACTAGTGCAAAATCTATCAGAAACAGGTCTTTTTGTCTAAATGATCACACAACAAACCAAAGAAGAGCGGCGCATTTAGTCACAGGGTTATTTGGTAACCGTGATAGCGTTACGGAGATGTTTAATAAACTCAAGTGGCAGACTCTGCAAGAGAGGCGCTCTGCATCGCGGTGTAGCTTGCTCGCCAGGTTTCGAGAGGGTGCGTTTCTGGATGAGGTATCGAATATATTGCTTCCCCCTACTTATACCTCCCGAGGAGATCACGAATGTAAAATTAGAGAGATTAGAGCGCGCACGGAGGCTTTCAGACAGTCGTTCTTCCCGCGAACCATACGCGACTGGAACAGGAAAGGGAGGTAATGACAGTGGCACGTAAAGTGCCCTCCGCCACACACCGTTGGGTGGCTTGCGGAGTATCAATGTAGATGTAGATGTAGACAAAAATGATTATATTGCAGTCTTCAATACTTCTAAGAGTGCATCTACTCCACAGTAAACCACATGCCAATCCTTTTCAACCATTTGCTCCGAAGGTGGCTACCAAACAATAAATGAAGCGAATCGAGGCATTGTTGTTACTTTAGAACATGGTAAGAAATCATCCAATGAAAAGTTTTACATGGAATTTCTATTTTTTTCACCGTACTACTTCTTTAAATGATCACAGTAAACAAACTACTTAGCCAATTCCTGAATTGCCAATGTTTTTAACAACAGCAAATGACACATTTTAAAACAATAGTAGTGTCACATCTCAATAGCATCATCTAGTGGTTGACTGCAAAAAGGTAAAAAAGTGATCTTCATATGTTATTTTAACCTTACATTTTTATTTTATGACTAGTATAAGTCAAGACGCATGATTACTGTACAAACTTTTTATAAAGTCTCTGTGACAAAGTGGTGACTTAACTGCTAATTACAAGCAGCTGACCAGCGTGATACCTTAGGTTCTGTTTTGTTGTAGGAAACTTGAAAATGAATGCTGGAGATCCGAAATCACTAGTGATACATTTTAATATCCAAGTGGACTTGGTGCTGCAAACTATAGACTCATCACTTGCTGTTACTCTGTGTCATCATGGAAATATTACAAGGGCGTAAAAAGTAGCTCATGCTTGTTGCTTTGTTCCACAGACAGCAGCTGCAACACCAAGGCCTCCACCGTCTCCAGCAGCTTACCAACCAGCTGTACGTGCACAACCTCTGCCGTACCCACAGCCTGTGCAGCATGCACAGCCTCCATATCAGGTAATCTCCTGGAATACACACACTTTACATATTTAAATGCCATCTGTGTCTCCTGTTCAGTCAGCAACTTTATAAAAACTTCTTAAGATAATATAGATTATGAATATATTGTCTGCATAGATTCATTATATTAATATTAAGCTCCGATGAAACAATTTTCCTACTGGCAACACCCAAAGCGGACAAAGATTTCTAAATGCCATTTTGAATTTTAAGAACTAGTTTGGAATTTCATGCGGCCTGTACCTTGCAGCAGGATTCTGTTTACAACGAAAGACGTACAAACTGCGATACAATGCACTGCAATGACAAATTGTTTAATCACTTTACTACAAACTGCATGGTGCCAATTTTATCCTTGGTTAATGTTTATTTAAACACAATAACACAGTGCCATCATTGTGTCCTAGGGAGTACTGAATTACATTTGTTTTATATATCTGGAAAGGAACAGAAACACAGTGATCACAGCTGGTGTAAGGAATCTACTTAGGTTTGTTTGTTATATTAGTATGAAGTTACCAACATGTGTTTTAAACATTGCATCAAAGAAATTATATCATCAAATAAAGGGCATAAATGTGTCTGGGACAATCTTATAACAGAAATAAATTCTATGAAAATTGGCCATTGCAGCCCCTCTCAAATTATATGGAAATATTTTCCTAGTCATTCCTAATAAGACACTTGTTCTTAAATTTCATCATCATGTTTTGCTAAGAAAAGAATCTTAACACTAATGCCTCACCACATGAAGCACTGGTTGACAGCTAGTTTTGGCTCTCGAGTACCTCAGATTATGAATCCTCTGTGTACAGCCTACCCGAGTTCCATTTATACATGAACCTCTTGTTCTTGGCAACATAACCCTTTACCCCACTGCAGATGATGACACACAACATATGCCTGTCCTGGCACAAAATCGCTCTGTATAGAACCAACAACTTTTGTTGCCATCCTATCAATTTCATTAAAAGAGAAGATTCACATCACAATAAAATGGCCAATTGCTATTTTATATCCCTACTTTACCCTTTTTTTAAAGGTTCACCAATAATGTTTTATGCAGAGTTACAACTTTTCAGGAAAGATTAAAAATGATAGTCACATTCTGGGTCTCATACCCAAATTACAGAGAAGGCTGCCAGAATGTACCAAGTTTCCACAATATTTTGTGTACTGTGTACAGAATGTTATCAAAGTAATGGGTACATCTGAATATACAAGATTGATATATTTTCAGACCAACTGTAGTCTGTAGTACAGCTGTGATTCATGCAGAATAGTTGTATACAACTTGTTAATATTACTTTCACGAGTTTTGTTCATTCTTTATTTGGTGCAGAAACTAGTCTCATAAGTGAAGACGGTAGAGGAGATAAGCACCTGATAACTCATTTAAATGCACATAATGATGCTTTTTAAGGGTCCAATCACCTGACTACATAGAGGAAAAAAGGTCTAAACATCTTCGTTAGATGCAACAAAGAATAAACTAGTAATCATCACTTATCAAAATTTTAGTCTTTTGTTTTATGACAATATGATGTACATTCATTGAATTGTTAAATGATCATGATATTCAGAGAGCCTAATTATATTTCGTTATATATCTGTACAAAGCTTTCTAGTGGACTGAGCCCATTTGAAGACGGTAACTACTTGCCGAAACTGGTAATGTGAATATTTTTTATAAGTGTGATGTAATAAATTATCATACAAATAATGATTACATATTTCCAATTGGCAATATGTCAGTTTTTAAAAAGATATAAGGGATATTCCAAATTTATTTTTACACTTGACAGGTCCAAGTAACCCCACGTCCAGCACCTCCTGCTCCCCAGGGCAGTTTGGGCCTCTTCCGCTCAACTGCTCCAGCTACATTTCCACAGCAGCAGCACCAACAACAGGCACCACAACTACAGCAGACACCCATAGAGGAACCCCAGGAGGAACAGGACAATGGTCCTCACAGTTTTGGACAGGGATACTCGTTTGAGTTTCAGGGATAAGTGATGGGTTGTTAACAGTCTGACATTATATTGAAGTGCAACATATGTGTTCGTGTTCGTGTTCGTGTTCGTGTGTGTGTGTGTGTGTGTGTGTGTGTGTGTGTGTGTGTGTGTGTGTTTTTGTGTGCACACGCGTGCACGAATTAACATGTGTGTCTGCATGTATATGTACATGCGTTTGTCCATTAAGTGGAAAAATGGGACATAAATTTCAAAATTGTGTCTAGTTGTTCACCTGGCTGGAATGGAAAATACCATAACTCATATTTTAAATTTTATGATGTTATCCTGTTTAATTAAATACCACATTACTTATATAAATTATGCTATCAGTGTTTTATTCACTGTAATATCAGTATAGTACTGAGAAATCCATTCTGCAGCAGCTATTGCAATATTTTTCTTATCAAATGACAGAATACATCTCTTCGACATTTTCTAAATTTGGCTCCAGAAATATTTATAGAAACAAGATCCTCTAATATTTTGGAAGTGACAAACCTTCTAATGTCTGGAAGGAACATGTGCAACTAACACTTAGCAGTGATCCATTTGCATACTTCTTATGCTCACGTACTGAAAAACAAGTTACTCAACATTCTGAGCCTTAAAAACAAAGTGAATTTTCTTCTTAGAATGATGAGTAAACTATATTTAAACAGCAGATTGACACATAGACTGTTAGATTTTAGCTACAGGATTAAGTCCTTTGGAGGAAAAGAAAGAGCACACACACACACACACACACACACTCACACTCACACTCACACACACACACACACACACACACACACACACACACACACACACACAGAGCCACTTTCATCTCCATTGGCAGTCTACTATTAAATGCACCATTGTTGAACTCTGCCTCTATCTCGTGATTAACAGTCTATTCTAAAACTCATACTGTTATTTCATCCTGGATCTTTCATTGTTGAACCCCAAGTATTTGCCATTTTGTATCATGAAATAAATGTAGACACAAAATGATGGCCAGAAAGAGACTTCACTATCAGCTCATTGTCAATCACTCACGGATCTATACAAAATTTGTCCATTTGAAAGCTAGACAATTACAGAATGAAGTTGTTGATCCCTCTGCTGTGATCTCACCTATATGGAGGAGTCAATCTTTCTCACAGTTGGATGTAGACTGTCTCTCTTATTACTTAATGTCCAATTCAAAATAATTTCATTCAACTGCCTCAAATCTTCCAAACTGCTTGTTTAACAGAGAATTGTGTTTCTGTTGCTCCCAGCCACTCATTAAGGAGAACCTCCCCTCCTTTATTAATTTCTCATCACTGTTGTATATGTCAGTGAGTCAAGCAGTTAATTCGGATTTACTGTATATGTGAGAAAAAAAGTACTCTAAATGAAAATGTTATTGTGTCACTTATGCTTTGGTAGACTTATCATTTATTACATTATAAGTTATTGTACATTGTATTTCATTACATCATTGTGTTAACTGAATGGTACATTGTATGGAAAACTCATAGCCTTGACTTTTATGCCTAATGGCCGGTGGCTAAGGCAGTTTTAAAATGAAAGGCAATATTACCTTCAGACAATGTGCAATAAATACATGAGTAAACATTAAATGAGAAGCTTAACAACAACATTAAATTTTTAACACTTAAGTGCTTGATTTTCAAAGATATTAAGTTATATGATAGCTGTGGATTTACCATATACAATAAGCAAAGTTATCTTACTTGAAATGACAGACATTGTTTTTTGGGAAGGACTGATCAATGTTGAACCTACTTTCAGCCCCTGATCAGAATTGTCAAAAACATGTGATAACATTAGTTGCTGTGAGCACAGATGAGGCAAGAGACAGACAAAGGCTCTTTGGTGCAGCAAAGAACATTTATTAGCAATTTAGAATTTATATTGTTGTTCTTTGGATATTTAGTTAGTTAAGAGTTGAGTTTCAACAAAGAGACTTCCTAAAAACTTGTATTTGTGAGTTTTTGTGGTAGTTACATTTTTCACTGAATAATTACCCATAGTGGTGACCCTGATGTGATTTGATAAAGAAAAGAGTCAGAATTGAAAAAAAAAAAATTCTTAGTAAATGATAATGACAGATGCATCACCACATTCGACGCACTTAGTAAACAATAATGACAGATGCACCATCATGTTCGACAGGGATAGAAGGTAAGGCAGAGCCAACCAACACTGCAACTATGCTGCATCATGCAATAGCCAAGAGTAATCAGCAAGACAGGTATAGTGCAAACTGACTGGGTGACATCTAGCTTCCAACAGTCTGGCATAATCATCCAAAGATTTGGTTCATGCATATTGAGCGCCTCTTCCAGCAACATGGTAAGCATAAAGACGAAGACAAATACACAATAACCACAATGCATTTAGGAGGAGCAGTTATGGAGGAAATCTAAGATATTCTGTGGCAATGTTCATACTTGTTGATAAAGGAGACACTTGTGTGGCGTTACACTTTGTCGCCAACGAATTGCCTGCAAGAGCTTTTGACAAGGAACAGATTAGTAACAGATCATCATCACAAATATTGTGAACTTTAAGTGCTTTTACTGGTCCAAAGCTACTACCAGAACAGTTGTTATGAGTGTTGTGGCCACATAAATTATTGGTCAGCAACCATGCAGTTGTGGCAGCTGATCAAGATTTGCCTTTGAGGGAATTAGCCCAGAAAATTGATGCAATAGTGTCTCTCTCCTCTGAAATTCCAGTAGGTGTCAAAAGGGAAAGTGTGGCCGACAGAAGTCATACTGTATAACAAACACTGAAGCAGCAAATGTCAACATGAAGTCAGAACCATGTGCAATGGGCACTGATGCAACAAAAAAAGAGAAAAGTGTGGAGCAGTTGGAAGATCAGGTTGCATGGCTAAATTTGAAGCTGTTGGAACAAAAGAGCACATTTCACAATCACTACGAGTGTGATCCTGAACATTGGATACGGCAGCAGAAAGATAAGCAATGCAGATTTGACGCAACTTCATCACAGTGGTGCTGGTACCAGAGGCATTTTGGGGAAGCTGTTCAGCCACGCATCAATCCTCATGGTCACCCAAATGCTGTAGAAGAACATTAGAGGATGCCGATGTTCCTCACCAACAACATGTGCATTCAAAAAAGCAAGAGTGTGAGGTGCTATGCTAATGCAACACTGTCAGCAATGCAACAGTCACTGTGGTCGTTTGCCTGTGATAATATTTCTAGCCAAAATTTTCTTGTCGGTTCAGGGTTGGATGTGACAATCTATCCAAATGGCTGTGCATTACTATGAACAGATGAACAGACCAATTCAACATATGCTCACTTCAGATACCAACTCTCGCATTGACACTTATGGGGAACATACGATGACATTGGATCTAGAACTACCTCATGAAATTACATGGACATTTATAGTTGCCAATGTTGCTAACCCTATACTCGGCATAGGTCTTTTGCTGCATTTTCATCTGTTGCTGGACTTGGCAAACTGCTGTCTGATAAAGTACTAGTAGATGAAGAGTCAAATGACGATGGGCAGTGGGACAGGAACTTTTTGGTCAACAGAAAACATCATAGTCATTCAGGACAGCATTCTCTTTGGTCTTCTGCTACAGGAATTTTCATCACTTTCTGTCAGGCCACCACTGATAGGAAGAGATATCACATGACAGTGCATCCTATCCACATTTCAGAGGGACAAACTGTGGCTGCTCAGCTGAGAAGGCTCCCAACTCACAAGCTCAAAGCAGCACAAGCAGATTTCGAAGAGATGCTGAAGACAGATATTGTGAACAGATCTAATAGTTTGTGGGGACCTCCACTCCACATGGTGTCCAAAAGAGATGGATCCTGGTGATTGTGTGGGAATTACGGGGCACTAAACATTTGTACAATTCCTGATTGGTACTCTGTACCTCTTGCGACTGATTTTAACAATGTCATCACTCAAGTTCAGATATTTAGCATAGTTGACTGTAGAAAGGCATGTGTACAAAGTCCAGTAGCACCAGAAGATGTGGAAAAAACTGTGGTGACAACAACTTTCGGTCTTTTTCAATGCAACTTCATGCCTTTTGGGTTGCGAAATGTTGGACAAACATGGCAATGCTTTAAGCATGATGTGTTGCAAGGTCTGACATCTATATTTTGTTACATGAATAATATCCTCATCTTGTCTGTATCTATGTCACACACCTAACACAACTTTTTCAGTGCCTGCAAGGGTATAGTATAGTTATTAAAGCAGCAAAGAGTGTTTTTGGCAAGACATGGATCCAATGTTTAGGATATTTAGTCTTGTCAGCAGACCTTCCACCACTTCTGGGATGGATCGCAGAGTGTTAAGATATACTTTTGCTGGTAACTAACAACGGGCTCCGCAGAACTTATGGAATGATCAATTACTACCTGCAACACACTCAACTGTAAAAGCAATAGGAACCACTTAATTCACTGCTTTCAGGCAAACATACATCTGGTGGCTGAAAGTGAGTCGGAGCACAATAAGTGAAAAGGTGTCCCACAAAGTCAAACAAGGTTTAGCACAAGCACCAATTTGGCTCATCCACACATTAATGCACCACTGGCTCTCATGGAGGAGGAGGAGATTAGTGTTTAACGGCCCATCGACAGCGAGGTCATTAGAGACGGAGCGCAAGCTCAGGTGAGGGAAGGATGGGGAAGGAAATCGGCCGTGCCCTTTCAAAGGAACCATCCCGGCATTTGCCTGAAGCGATTTAGGGAAATCACGGAAAACCTAAATCAGGATGGCTGGAGACGGGATTGAACCGTCGTCCTCCCGATTGCGAGTCCAGTGTGCTAACCAGCTCTCATGGTGAACGTGAGTCAACCTGCGACTGGAGCAGCACTGCAGCAGAAATTGGAGAGCCACTGATAACTGCTCATGTTTTATTCACAAAACCCTACAACACAACAAAGAAATTGGAGTGTTATTGCTTGCAAGTTATTGATGATTTACATGACAAGTCAAGCTTTTTAGTCATCAGTAGAAGGCAGGAATTTTATGGTCTTTACCAATCAAAAACTGATCACTAGTTTCTGCCCATGTGCGACAAATCATGAATCACTTCATCAGTTTAGAGAAACCGAGCGATGTGGAGCAGTGGTTCGCACAATGGACTCGCGTTTGGGAGGACGACAGTTAAAACCCATGTCTGGCCATCCTGATTTAGGTTTTCCATGATTTCCCTACATCGCTTGAGGCAAATGCTGGGATGGTTTCTGTGAAGGGGCACAGCCGATTCTCTACCCCATCCTTACCTAATATGAGCTTATGCTCCATCTCAAATGACGTCATTGTTGACAGGATATTAAACACTAGTCTCCTCCTCCTCCTCCTCATCATCATCAGTCTAGAGAAGCAGAATATATTGCACAATTTACAACTGAAGTGTGTCACGTTTTGGGCAGTCATAATATTGTCACACACTGCTCATCACGAAATTGTGAGTCTACATGCAGTGCCATGGAATGAAATAGCAACGGAACAACAAGAGAACACAATGTTACACAACTTGCTTCTAAGTGAACACACAACTTTGTAATTGAAATGGCTTCCTGTGTCATACTGTACCATGGCCATTTGGTGTGATACAGCATGGAACAAAGCCCATATGTACCTGTAGGACATCGATGTGTAGTGTTTCAAGATTTAAATAATCTGGCCCATATGAGTGTAAGGACAATGGCTGAATTAGTAGCAAGCAAGGTGATGTGGCCAGGAATACAGGAGTAGTGTAAAGTGTGTGTGTGCTCCTGCCAAGAATGTTAGCCCAACAAAGTCAGCTGGCACACTTTACCTCCAGTGGTGCAGTTCCCAACACTGGTGACAATATTTTCACACATAAATGTTGAAATTGTCGGGCCATTATCCTAATCAGATGGTCATCATGTGCTCCCAGCAGTCAATTGCATCACAAGTTGGCCTGAAGCTATTCCCATACCAGACATCTGTGCAGAGACTGTGGCAAAGGCACTGTTATTCACATGGATTTTGAGGTTTGGCATCTCTCAGACCATTATAACTGATCATGGGCATCAGTCGAGTTGCAGCTACTGCAGGAACTCCATCATACCACTAAGCTACCACACCACCAGTAATGGGATGGCACTGATGTGCTATTTGTCTACATGGACAGATGCTCTACTGCTCATATTGCTGGGCATGTGAACAGTCATAAAGGAAGATAACTGATTTTCACATGACCAACTGGTCTATGGAGAGCAGTTACAGGTAGCAGAACTTACTGTACCAGCTCAACACTTCAACCAATACTGACAGAAGTAATGACATATGGCTGCAGAGCTCACACATGTCATAAGTGCATATAACTCCCCTGTCAGGCGTGGTGAAAGGAAAGTCTTCATTCACAAAGACCTGGTTGCAACATTGCATATCTGGCTCAGTTATCTTCCTTTACAACTGCCGTTATGCGCACCATATACTGGCCCATACAAAGTGTTAATAAAATGAAAGAACACCTTCATCACTGATCAAAACAGCAGGCATGAAACAGTCTCAGTAAAGCAAATAAAACCTGCCTACCTCAGGGGGGAAGAATCTCAGGAACACGGTGGTTTTCTGCCAATCTGCAGCAAACTTTCAGCACAGAACATTGTGGCAGCTGATCATGTGACACAGGAGGACATAACCAATCAACTGGGGGCTGTCACTTCACAAACACCCTGCCAGTTGTTACAAAGGTGGGCTGACAAGTTAAGCACCAGTACACCAATATTCCATGGGCATCCAGTTGTTAAAAAAATGGGAGAGGGGGGCAGGGCTGGTGAGGCGACATTAGTCACTGTGCACATGGATGGAGCTCGAGACAGAGAAAGGATCTATGGTGCAGCAAAGAATGTTTATTAGCAATTTAGAATTTAATTTATGTTGTTATTCCATGGATGTTTGGTTAGTTATGAGTTAAGTTTCAATAGGGAGACTTACTGAATACTCATGTGTGCGAGTACACAGTTACATAACTAACTACATAATTATCCACAAATAGAATCCCAGATGATGATGATACCAAATGCAAGTTGATTATATTTAAAATTCATCTGATCTAGTTTTAAAGCTCTTTGTCAGTGAGTGATAACGTAAGAAAGTGAGAAAAGGAAAGAATAATCTAGGGAGGTTTTGCGTAGGACTCACACACTGATGGTTCTGTTGGTTGGTTTGGGGAAGGAGACCAGACAGCGAGGTCATCGGTCTCATCGGATTAGGGAAGGACGGGGAAGGAAGTCGGCCGTGCCCTTTGAAAGGAACCATCCCGGTATTTGCCTGGAGCGATTTAGGGAAATCACGGAAAACCTAAATCAGGATGGCCGGACGCGGGATTGAACCGTCGTCCTCCCGAATGCGAGTCCAGTGTCTAACCACTGCGCCACCTCGCTCGGTCCTGATGGGTCTGTACATACTTCATTGCATATATAGGTAGTTCATTCATCTTGGGAATCAAGAAGCTCAATGATTTTTGCCTGTTATTGATATTGATACTGGCAAGATATCAGTCCAGGGAATTCCACAACTTTCAAGAATATTTAAATTTCAAGTTTAAATTTTTTGTGCAATTTTGCCTTCGCTATTAAAATTTTTCATTTATTTTATTAATTTTGCAGTTATAATAATATGCTACGCCAAATGGCAACTGCAGATGTATTGACTTTGTATGCTCTCAGTCCTACTGCAATTACTGGTAGGACTTGAAGGAAGTCTCCAGAGAATAAAATGGTTCACACAGCAATAGGGTTATTGTTATTACACAAATGTCAAATTATTCTGTGGAACACTTCGTATCCTGTTATGAAATATAGGAACCTCATTCCAAATAATGGGACTCCAATCCTGCATCAGTTACCAGTGTTACTCTGCTCTGGAAGATTAGATGATGCAGTATGAGTCACAGGCATAGGCAGTCAGTGCAGCAGTGAGGTGCTTTTTGCATTAACAATGCTACATGGCAATGGTATCACTTTCACAGTTGCAAGCTACTTTATTTCACCAGAGCGCAGCCACTTAGCACAAAATATTTGTAAATTCCTTGTGAATCAAAAGCCCTACAGTACTTCCTGAGATTTTTGACAGATTATGAATGGAATTTAGGTTTATAATAGCAAAGAATATTTTTTATGCGATTTAATAACAAATTAACAATTTTTGGAATTTTTCTTTTACTTGTATTTCGAAACCTTTCTTCTTGCCAAATTTCATTATTAGAGATCAACAGAAAGTACCCTAAAGGTTTTGATGAGTAAGTGTGTGAGTGTAAAATAGATTGCCATATCTTTTGATTCTATTGACTGAGAAGCTTAAATGTCTTTTACACCCCCAAGGGACTGTAGATCTTAGTATGTGAAATAAATTTCACAATTCCTGAGAAGAAAGAATCTTAACAGTCAGACAGATAGACAAACAGATGAACAACAAAGTGATTTATTTAATCTATTTGTTGTATTTTTTTGCGTGAAGCCACCAACTGGTGACTTCTGCAAATGTCACAGCAATTTTTTACAAGTTTCATACAAACAGATTCATTTTATATATGCATAAAGGATTACATATAGATCTACATAATACAAATATTGGTGTACTTAGTGAGACAATAAATTTACAAGCTTCAAAGAGAGCAGGTACATTTTATATAGGAATAAGTGAAAACATTTGCATGGTACAAATGACAGTGTACTTAGTAAGACAACATAATTTATGTTACATCATAATTATTACAAACATTCAGATTTAACATAACAAGGTAACAAAGATTTCAATTTGATGTACTGATATTCACTCAAAGAGTATAAGCACTTACCAGTCAACAATGATTTTACTTTCACTTTGAATAAGTTCCCTTTATGACACCTTATAGAGCTCAGCAGTTTGTTACACCATATCTGGCTGTTAACATGGACTATACAGTCTGTCATTTTTAGTTTTGTTCTTTGTCCATAGTATCAGTTTTTCTTGTATTATAGATGTGCATATCAGAGCACCTGGTTGGTTTGTTTTGATGTATCACAAAAAATGTAATTAATTTGTAAAGACACAGTGAATAGACTGTGAGGTATGTATGATGTACAAAGGTTTCCCTGTAGGAGCTTCTGTACCTTATTCCATGTATAACCCCGATTGCTCTTTTCTGCAGGATTAATATTCTGTTCACATCTATGTCAGCAGCACAGCCCCATATCTCTATCCCATAACTAATCTGTGCAAAAAATTGTCCTATAATCAATTGTTTTTAATATCTGATTGGAAACTACTTGTGATAGCTGGCTAATTATATCCTATAAGAGTTACATTTTTACCAACTGAGGTATGGAACCCTAGAAAGTAGAAGCTAAAGGCGGTGAAGGAAAAAGTAAAGCAACATGTGAAGTAATAGAAAGCACAATACTGCAGAATACTAACATCAAATTTTTAATGGGAAGATTTTTTACTCCTACCATGAACTGATTTCTAAATTCAAGAAACAGCTGTATTGGAAGATGTAAAATGAGTCACCTGAGTATTTAGCTGTTTGCTGCACATAATTTCATAGTGGATTTGAATTCTATACAATTTCCTGTTGAATCACCAGTAGAGGAAAACAATGGAGCTAACTGTTAATTGGAAAGTATAACTTTCACAATACCTACACTTCACATATCATTTACAAAGAAATTGAAGTTTTTATACGCAATCACATGCTAGTTCATGGATGACATGTTTCACCTTCATCACCATGAGCAATAATGAAACAATGATTTGCCACTAATGAACATCACTCAAATAGACGCAGCAACACATTTGCATCCATAGGTTTGTAATATGTAACGTATTTAAAATAGTGATAATGTAATGCAAACCCCGCTACGACTACAGGATGGTTGAGAAATCGCTCCCTAGTTTTAAATGTCCACAAATTTTTTCATTGTTGATATTTATTAACGAACGTTGTTGTGTTTTGTTACAGGATACCTGAGAATACCTTGATTATCTGTAGCATCTTCTTATGGTAAATGATGAGCGGTAGGAAAGTTGACTTTACAAGAGTGCACCCAGGTCACTTCACTGTCCAAAGTGTTGCGATTGTTGAGCAATGGTGACACGGTTTTCAGGACCCTCATGCCACACTTGACACTAAAACCATTAGAAATTGTCACGTTAAGCTAATGATAACCACGTCAGTTGTGGATAAAGCAAGAGAATGATGACTTCCAGTGACATGATCTCCAGAAAATGTAGCAGCAGTGAGGGACACCTTCATGCGCAGTCCTAGTTATCACTATTCCAGGCAGCTTGTGAGAGAAGGATCAGCAGGCATGCAGTGAAGGTTGTGTTGAAGAAGGACCTGATCTGGAAACCCCATTATGTATAGGAGTTATTGTTGGAGGATTGTGACAGGCAGATGGAATACAGGGAAATTATGCTGTCGTGGCATAACTACTGGCCACATTTGTTCAAAAATATTATTTGGAGCAGCAATGAGGTGGTATTTCACATTGTGGGATTTGTCAGTTGACACAACTGTCATTACTGGGCAGAAACAAGTCCAGTAATGACAACTGAAAAATCAGACAGTTGACCAAAATTGACAGTCTGATGCGGTATGACTGCAGAAAGATCTCACTGGTCCATTCATACTATGAGACACCATGTATAGTGACTGATATCACCAGATGCTTAATGAAAATGTGTGGTCACTGATATCACAATGGGACAATGTTGCAAATATCTTTTTTCAACTAGATAGAGCACCATCTCATTTTGCCTGCACTGATAATGAAAAGGTGGATGAACACTTTTCAGAATGTTGTCCGGAACAGCGAGGACCCCGTGAATTACCTACGAGAAGTCTT
Source organism: Schistocerca americana (assembly GCF_021461395.2). NCBI lineage: Eukaryota > Metazoa > Arthropoda > Insecta > Orthoptera > Acrididae > Schistocerca > Schistocerca americana. The sequence goes on from NC_060119.1 coordinate 119,338,247, forward strand.
GACCTCACCCCTTGTGAATTTTTTTGTGGGATTGTGCCAAAGAAGAGGTGTACTGAACAAACCCACACACACTGGGTGAAATACAGGAGAGGATCACAGTCATCCTTGGAAATGTACCTGCGAATTCCTTGCAGAAATTGATGACATTCCTATATGTTTACACTAATTGGTCAACAATGCAGAAGCATGTGTGTAATTGTAGTGTAGTAAACATAGTCTTATAGTTCTGAGAACTGACTAGAACTTGTTTTGTGCGAAAATATTCATTAATTAAAAAATTTAATGACATTTAAAACTAGAGAGCGACTTCTGACCTGTATAAAGAAAAATTCTTCTAATTGATTGGAATGCAGAGACATTACTGAAACATACCACTAGTTATTTTTTTCCCCACTTCCCAATGCAAATTTCAAAATCAATATGCACATATGCTCACAGTTATCCTACACATTTTTATAACATTATAACCATTTCATCCATTTTCAGGATACTTCAACATCACGCATATAAAAATACTTAGAGTCAACTGCTCTGCTGAACTATGGAACGTTCCTAATTTCACACAAACTAATCAAAAGCATGTCTGTTGCTTTCTCATTTTTCTCTGTTTGCTCCCTACTACCCATCTTCTCCAAGATGCTTTTAACATTTATCCCTTCAGTAGCATATAGCAAAACAGTTTGACTCAAAGCACAGTCTTCGAAGTTTCAGTTTGTTAGTAATGTAAACCCCCAGTCTAACTGTTCTGCAGTCAGGAAGATGTAACGAGAATTAGGGTTTAATGTCCTATTGACGTCAAGGTCATTAGAGACTGAGCACAAACACAGATTGTTTGAAGAAAGGGGGAGGAAATCAGCTTTCAAAGGAACCATCCAGAATTTGCCTGGAGTGAATTAGGGAAATCATGAAAGGCTAAGTCAGGATGGCTGGATACAGATTTGAATCAATGTCCTGTCTAATGAGAGTCCAGTGTGCTAACCATTGTTCTACCTCACTCAGTGTGCTCTGCAGTCAGAGCACTGCCATTATTGGGAAGTAAAGATTACACTACATCTAGGAACAGGAAAAAATTGTTTTATTTTATGGCCAAATTCAGTGTTGTTTTTTGCCAAGCTGAGTGCTATTTTTTGCCAAATTAGTTGCTACATTTGCAAAACTTTTTGATAGTTTTTTGTCACATTTGGTTATTATCTTTTGACCACATTCAGAGCTACTTTTAGCCAAATTAGATTTTTTTGCCACATTCCATGTTTCTTCTTTGCAAAATTTGGTGTTGTGTTTTGCAAAAGTCAGTGTTATTGTCCAATTCATTTATTTGTCAAATTCTGGGGGTTATGCCAAATTAGGTGTTTCTTTTCATCAAATTATGCAAATTTCTGTGCTATTTTCTTCGTCACATCAAAGTTCATTACATAGGAAATGAACTATCATTTGAAAATTATACACATACCTCAGCTTTGAGGAGATTAGAAGACAAAATGCAACATTGTCTCTACTGTACGACCTGTGAAATATGAATTGCATACTCTTTTGGCAAATGTGGATGTTCTGTTAGGTAAAAACAACATAGTTGTCCAGCTAATAGCCAGGTCAGTTTCCATCTTACAGAAATGTACTACAGCTCAAAGTGCTGCTCCAGCTCTCACTGCTGCAGGAATTCTGAAAATAAATTATAACAAGGCACTTGGTGTGCTATGAGTGTTCTCAAAAGACACGGAACCTATGATATTATTCACAAGCTCCTGTTCCTCGTTGGCTTTAAGTAGTATCCTTATTGGTGGAAATTCAGCTTGTCAACTTGGATCTTAAAATGAAGTTCAACTACAAATAATGTACAGGGTTATTCAAAATGATGGACCCATTTTCAAAACTTGGTATTTATTCAAGTACAAATCCAAAATGAACAAGCTTTATACCAATGAGAAGAGGAAGTTTTAAAGTTTTTTTCATAATGTTTGATATTAATTTAATAATTTGCAATTAATCATCCTCTGACACACGCGGTTGGCCTGTGCTTTTTCCTTTGCCCACACTCCCAGTCAGTTTTAACTGCTTAAACCAACGGCTAATGCTTTTAAGAGTTGGTGGTTGGGGAATACTGAATTTGGTACGAAAAGCCCGCTCACTGAAATCTGTGACTCACTTTTTGTAAACTAAAAAATTCAGAAAACCTTGTGCTTCACAGTCACCATCTCACTCACAACTGACAGAGAAACGGAATGACAGCCGTATTGCCGTGCGAACTCTACCAGCTGCTTCTGAAACAATCACCGTCCGCCCACTGCCGCGTGCCAAAAACTACTTCCTCTTTTCACTGGTATAAAGCTTGTTCACTTTGGATTTGTACTTGAATACATACGAATTTTTGAAAATAGGTCCATCATTTAGAATAATCCTGTATATTTTATAATAAATGCTCCAATATTCATTGCAAATTACTAGTGGAATATTTCATTAAGAGTTCTATAGGCGCAATTAGTGTTCAGTCAATAATAAAACTGACTTGTGCAGTAAAATCTTGTCACAGTGATAAGATTGAGCAATAATTACTGTATATTGGTTGGCAAATCTAAAAGTTGTATAATTAAAAATGTTTTAATTTCATTAATTATGGATTAGCACACATCATTACTCAGTCTTATCACTGTGGCAAGTCATTTTTTCTATTTACTTGTTTATTTCATATTAATATATGTTGTTTTTTTGAGTGATCTGATTTTGGCTATGAGCCGGACAGTTAAGCTGTTTTGCACCTAGCAGAACCATCATGTCTTTGTCAAGGGATGATTCAATTCTTATTTCACAAATTGTATATTACAGTTGAAGAGAATTATCAACAATGTAGGAAAGACAGATTGCTACTTACCGTAAAGAAGGCACATCTAGTTGCAGACAGGCACATTGAAAAGACACTTACTGAATGATTCCATCCTGAGGTGCTGGAATTGGTGGTTATGTGTGTGTGAACAATGCGTGTGCCTACCTGGAACTTGATGTGTCTTCTTTACAGTAAGTAGCAATCTGTCTTTCCTACATTGCTGATATTCCCACCTGTTGTTTCCATTGTTTGGTTTCTCGAGTTATTATTTGTTTACAAGTCAGCGCTGGTGGTGTGTTGTGTTTGGCTTCGTTATACTGGTTGCCATAAGTGCTATTAACAAGTAACACTTACTGTTTTTAAATTTCTGTAAGTCAATCCTGGAACAAAGCTACCAACACGGAGGGTGTTGAGGGATCGCAGATAGCGAGCCATAAGGTATGAAACATGGGAAGACCAGCACAGTTTTCTGTCAAACATAAGTCCCAAGAATTTGGCGACATCCGCGAACAGAAGGTGGACAGGGCCTAGATGTAGGGAAGGCGGAGGAAACTCTGTACGATGCCAAAAATTTACACAGATGGTCTTACTGGTAGAAAAGCAGAAGTCGGTTTCAGTGCTCCATGAGTGGATGCAATTGAGACATCCTTGAAGACATCGTTAAAGAAGGCTGGTCCATTGAGAGCTGCAGTAGATCGCAAAATCATCGACAAAGAGGGAACCCGAGGTATTGGGAAGAAGACAATCCTTAATTGGATTTATGGTGATGGCAAACAGTACAATACTTAGCACGGAGCCCTGGGGCATCCTGCTTTCTTGGGAGAAAGTACGGGAGAGAGTAGTGTTCACCCGCACCTTAAATGTGCGCTCTGTCATAAATTCACGAATAAAAAGGGGTAGCCGACCTCAAAAGCCCCAAGAGAACAGTGTGCGGAGGATGACTGTCCTCCAACAGGTATTGTATGCTCTCTCCAGATCAAAAAATATTGCTACTGTTTGGGGTTTCCTGAGAAAATTGTTCATGATATAAGTGGAAAGAGCAACAAGATGATTAACTGCAGAACGATGCTTTCAGAAACCACATTGGGCAGGTGTTAAAAGGTTTCGGGACTCCAGCCACCAGCCTAAATGTCTATTTACCATATGCTTCAAAACCTTACATACACTACTCATGAGGGACATGGGGTGATAGCTATATGGGAGATGTTTGTCCTTCCCAGGTTTCAGAACAGGAATGACGATAGCTTCCCACCATCTTCTGGGAAAGGTACTGTCAGTCCAAATTCAATTATAAAGGCGAAGGAGGTAACGCAGACTATCGTATGATAAATGCAGCAACATTTGGATGTGGATGCCATTTGGTCCTGGGGTGGAAGAGTGAGAAGAAGAGAAACATGGAGAAAACAGTGTTATAGCTTTTGCTATTCTGAGAGGAGAAAGCAAGAGGTCGCACTTCCACTGCTCGTTTCTTCAGGAGAAAGGCTGGTGGGTAATTTGAAGAGCTCGAAATCACAGCAAAGTGTTGACCCAATGAGTTAGAAATTGCAACTGGGTCCACTACGGTATCCTGAGCGACAATTATCCCAGAGATCGGGGAGAAACTAGACATGCTAGATAACAGTCCAATTCGACTCCAAACTACAGATCAGGGGAAGGTGTTAAAGGAGCTGTTAAAGAAGTCTCAGCTTGCCTTCTTGCTATCATGGATGATGTGACGGCATTGTGCACGTAGCTGCTTATAGTGGATACAGTTGGCCAACGTAGCATGGTGGCAGAAAACGCAAAAAGCATGTCTCCGCTCGCTTATTGCATCATTGCATGTCTCGTTCCACCAAGGAACTGGGGGGCATTGGGGCAAAGGGGAGGTACAAGGTATTGAACGTTCTGCAGCTCTAAGAATAACTTCCGTAACATGAGTGACCTGATCGTCAATGCTAGGAAATTGACAGTCATCGAATGTCACTAGAGAGGAGAAAAGTGTCAAATCGCCTTGGGAAAACTTCCAGCATCTTGGGCACATAGATGACAGTTGTAGCTGTCATTGAATGACACGTGGAAAATGGTCACTTGAGTGTGTATCAGCAAGACCGAACCATTCAAAGAGCTGAGCTAGCTGAACAGTACCGACCAAAAGGTACAAATGAGTGAAATTTGACATGAAGGCAGACAAAAATGAAGGTTCCCCAGTGCTGGGGCAAACAAGATCTGTTTGGTGGAAGAGATCAATCAATAGGGAGCCTCGCGGACAAGGACACGGAGATCCCCAAAGTGGGTGGTGGGCATTGAAGTCCCCAACCAGCTGGGGAGCTGACCAAGGAGATGTAGGACATTGGCTCTTACCATTGGTGTGGATGATGGAATGTATACGATACAAAGAGAGAAGGTGTACCCAGAAATGGAAAGACGTACAGCGACAGCTTGGAAGGAACTGTTTAAGGGGATTGGGTGATGATGGACAGTATCACGGAGAAGAATCATAAGTCCCCCGTGTGCCGGAGTGCCATCAACAGAGGGGAGATTAAACCGGACCGATTGGAAATGAGGGGAGACAAAGCAGCTTTGTTTCCTGAAGACATAAGTTGACCAGGGAGTAGGATCATAAGAGGATCGACAATTCATCCTGATTTGAGCGAATTCCGTGGATATTCCAGTGGATAATTGACATAGGGTAAACAGAAAAGAGAAAAATCACTACGGTTGCTGTCAACTCAACAACTGTTGAGACCCGGCAGCTGACGGCGTGAAACAGCCTTCAGCCAAAGGCAGAAGATCCTGACCCATTGGTTTATCGGGGCAGCTCCTGCCGCCTGTGATCCACTGGTTGATCGACCACCAGTGGTGCGTCTAGGCGACACGGAAGATGGCCGAGGGCAGCTGCTGCTGGGTGGCGCTGTAGATGAGACACGTCATGGCGGAGAAGGACAGGAACTTTGTTTCTTATGAGCCTTCTTGGAAGCAGGACATTGAGATGAGGGAGGAATCAATGGTTGTGAGGTCGGGGTAGGTAAAAATTCTTCGCAAGTAGGCTCTTTTTTGTAGTCCGGGCATTCGATTTTGGGGACCATGATTTAGCAGCAGCCAATGAAGGGTGAGCCTTAGAATGAGCAGGTGATGGTGGGGAGATTGAATGGGCGATCTTTGGGCTGGTCGATCTGACGACTGTGGCGCTAAAGGTGAGACTGCAAGTCTGCGTGGCGATCTCATTAGTAGTCCAAGGAGATGCAACGACAGTGCCATATTTACCCGCTGGGAGCATAGTGGGTTTTCTACTGGTGAATAACTTACGAGCAGCAAATGTAGACACGTTTTCCTTCACTCAGATTTCCTGAATAATTCGTTGAAAACAGAGCAATCTCTAGAGGAAGCAGCATGGTCACCCATACAGTTGATGCAATGAGGGGATGGAGTGGACATCACCCTCATCCCTCCACATTAACGCATTTGGACATATTGGAACACGACTGGCTGGTATGATTAAACCGCTGACAACGATAGCAATGCGTAGGGTTGAGGATGCAAGGGCGGACTGAAATTATCTCATATCCTGCTTTAATGTTCAATGGAAGCTGAACTTTGTCAAACGTCAAAAAGAGAGTCCTTGTCAATTCTTTTCATGACTCGATGTACAGATGTTACACCATCGCCAGACAGGTAATTTTGAATATCCTCATTGGATAATCCGTTGAGTGAGCATGTATAAACCACCCCATGTGATAAATTTCAAGTGCAGTGCACTTCCACCCGGACAGAAAAGCTATGTAACAGTGTAGTTCGCAGTAATTTTTGTGCCTGTAGGGCACTGGCTGTTTGTAACGATAAGGTGCCATTTCGTATTTGGTAACAAGACTTTACAGGACCTGCAACTGTGTTGACACCTTTCTGGATAATTAAAGGGTTGACTGTGGAGAAGTCTTGACCTTCATCAGACTGAGAAACAACTAGGAACTTTGGCACTGATGGAAGAATTGTCCATGGCTGAGACTCATCTAGCTTTCTATTGTGGGCAGAAGTTGTAGATATAGGGGAAACCATTGCCAAAGTACCTCCATGATTACCGGCGTCTCTGATGGTGTGCTCCTTCCTTGTGGGGGCCTCTCAGACGGCACTCCCACCTTAGGTGATTGTCCACACCTCAGGTCATACCTCCCGAGAAATGGACAGAGGGACCAATTGGCACATTCGGAAGGTACCAGCTCGGGTAATCACCCCTTCCTGGGCCCGGACTTTACCAGGGGGTACGTACATGTCCTACCTGTCTACCCGGGTGGGGAATTACGTGTTACCCCGTCACTGGCTACACAAGGGAACTCATGGGTCGGCCTTCAGACACACACAGGAAGGAAAGAAAGAGAAAGGGAGGAGCAAAGAAAAGGAAAGAAGAGAGGTCTCAAATGCCACAGCGGAGAAGAGGGTAAAGAGAAGAGGCAAGAAAAAGAGGGGGACAAAGGGAGGATGGAGACTTTCCAGCATAGAGAGCAAAGAAGAGAAATTACATCTTACAGTCACAAGCGTCCGTTTCCGGATGTAGGCACAAAACACACTCCGAAAGAGAGGGAGAAGTGGAAGGGAAGGGGTGAGGGAGGGGGGGGGGGGGAGCCACAAAAGAGTTGTAAAGGCCTTTACAAATGTCTGCTTGTGTCTGTGTATGTGCGGATGGATATGTGTGGGTGTGCGAGTGTATACCCGTCCTTTTTTCCCCCTAAGGTAAGTCTTTCTGCTCCCGGGATTGGAATGTCTCCTTACCCTCTCCCTTAAAACCCACATCCTTTCGTCTTTCCCTCTCCTTCCCTCTTTCCTGACGAAGCAACAGTTGGTTGCGAAAGCTAGAATTTTGTGTGTATGTTTGTGTTTGTTTGTGTGCCTATCGACCTGCCAGCGCTTTTGTTTGGTAAGTCTCATCATCTTTGTTTTTAGATATAATTTTTCCACGTGGAAAGTTTCCCTCTATTATATTCAAAGGCAAGACTTGGCTAGATACAGTATATGCCACTTAAAAGATACCAATTTAACATAATGTCTTTCATGTTATGTGAATCCAAAAGAGGATATTTACCTGATCAATCCTTTTTTGAACAGATATTTGGATAATTGATAGAACTGAAACATCCTTTTGTACACTGTGGCCAAGAGTGTTGAGTGTTACGATTAATGTTTGATATAGTAGCTTTAGGTATCATTATGATATTCAATATGCAATAGAAGTGACTTTCATGGCACCTTCAAGTTGAACCAGATAATTATCCCAACTGGAATCAAGAGCAAGAATTTGAACATGGGAGATGCTTCAGCTTTCCAGCAAGACAAAGAACAACTCTGAGCTGAAAAATAACAAGAATCTGCTCAGTTTAGTACATAATGCTGATATAGCACAAGCAGAGAACTAATGAAAAAGAATGAGAAAACCTCAAGTCATTCTTGACTAACTAATGAAAGCTAATGATAAAACCTCAAGTCATTCTTGACTAAAACACTACAAGAGCTGGAAAAGATTGTGTAAACAGAACACTTGTCGTATTATGCTCTGCCCTCCATGAGAGAAAAGAAATATTACAAAACGGAAACATTAGTAACAAGGCAGTACACTATATGTAACATGTGTGTCATGCAAATGGCAAGAAAATAAGTAGAGAGAGTCAATACTCTTGTGTTGATGCAAATTGCCTCCTTTATGTTTCTGTGTTTATCACAAAGCTAGTCATGCAAATATGTATTTAATACACACATTGTATCATCAGTTGAACTAAGACTCATATTTTGACCATGAAATATGATAACTGCTATATACCTAGTGTAATGGTTCAAAAATTCAGGGTGAAGAAAAAATTCCACATTCGGAAGTCAGCACATGAGTCCTCATCCAGATTCAAGACAAAAATTTATCTGGCAAAATCAGATCAGGTGCATTTTGAAAACAAGTGTATGAAAACAAGGAGCTAACAATACTGTCACATCATGCAGCGCATCAGAATGTACGTAGGAACTTGTATCACCCAACACTACCATACTAGCAGTCGTAGCTCACTGCATAGACTGCTGGGATGTCGAACCCACATCCACCATGGAGCTGTGGTTCGAAGCCATGTCAGGTTCATTTTTTGTTTTCAGGGTTTCGCACTGCACTTGGTAAGTACTATCTGTCCAGTTCTTAATTTCCCTTGTTCTCAGGAACAGATTGAGGTACCAAGTTCAAATTTATGTGAAGCACTGAGGACTACTGTTCCTTGGCAGTGCAAAAATTTTAAGCTTCCAAGTCAATGCAATCACAAAATCTCATTTATGTCACATTTTTCTACACTCATGAAATCATTTATGATAACCTGTAGGGTAATTCCAGTTGACCTAGAATCATGAAATTTGGCAAGAAGCAAGATTTCACAGTACAAGTAAAGGAAAAAAATTTAAAAAATTGTTAATTTGTAACAATATCAAATAAAAAATATTATTATGCCATTTGTTATCCGTCTGTCTGTCGTGACCCATTTTTCTCAGGACATAAAGTTGAAATTTGTATCAAATACGAATGTCTACTATTCTTTGGTGGTGTAAAAAATTTGTGTTTCTAAGTCAATGCAGTCAAAGGATAGGACCTATCATGTCACATATTTTGATACTTGCAATCTCACGCATCAAAACTTTAGGTAAACTATTTACATACATAATTAAGTTTGTACAGAACCCTTAGAGTGTGAGTCCTACTTGCACTTGTCTGGTTTTTTAGACATCCGTTCTCTAGTTCTCATCATTTACAAGCAGGACACCATTCTGTCACAAGACAATACCTATCACATGACAGTGGGATTCATTAAATTGTGTGCATGCACCTACTAATCATGGAATGCACACTCATAACTGGTCCTGTCAATTCATGTATGGTGGCTTGCCGATGGAGTACACAAATGAAGAATATCTCGATATGCTTTTGGTGCTGAGTGCATCGAATAACCAAGTTGCTGCCGCTGCTAGTGCATATGCTGCATGGTACCCTCAAAAGCGCCATCCCAATAAGAATGTTTTTCATTGCCTGGAGCGATGCTTTTGGGAAACCAATAATCTATGTCCACAAGCAATGGACAGATGTCATCCAAGGACTAGACACGTATTCCACAAACGGAGGACACAATTCTGAAAACCATTCAACAGTTACCTCGGTGAAGAGTCTGTGATATTACAAGGCACTTCCAGATATGTCAAAGACTGGTTTTTGCAGTGTCACACGATGAAGAACTGCATCCACATCATTACATGTTAGCCTAACACCAGTGGCCAGAAGACCGCATTGGCTGAGTATAGTTTTGTGAGCGGCTTTTGCAGTGAGTGGAAGATAATGGAAATTTTATAAATAACATGAAAAGACTGATGACTCTAGCTTTACTTGTGAAAGTATTTTCAACCTCCACAACAGCCATTATTGGTTGGAATGCAACCCACATGTCATCTGTGAATGTGGCTTTCAGGCATGCTTTGGCATAAACTTGTGTGCTTGAATCATGGGAGGAGTGCTTTCAGGCCCTTACATATTGCCGGACAAGTTGAATTCACATCTATATTGTATACTAGCTGACCTGGCGAACTCTGTTCCGCCTTAAAGCCAATAAATAATCAAATTTTGGATGTTAAGTTCAATTTTTTATTAGGAAATACAAATAAAAAATTAAATATTTTAATGATTCTTTATTCTTTATGTTTTTTGGTGGATAGCTTCCACTCTTCAATTAAGTACCTTGTGATACACAACATTTTTTGTTTTATTATCAGGCGCAAGAACAAACAACGCAGATGGTCTTCCACCCCGTGAACATGCCACATATAAATGACTGTGTGAAAAACATGGATATTCCAGATTCAAATCACAAACTTTCAAGGATTGGCCTTGTGATTTGTTAATGGTCATGGTGAATGCAAGACGGATAGGAAATTGAAGTCTTTTGAACTCAAACGGCATATCGGTTAGTATCATCGGAATCCTTGGATGAGAACTTCCTCACCTTCAAATTTTCCTTTGAGTATCGTCGCGTAGATTATTGCATATGGATCACGATACCGCAACCGCGCTAGCGATCTATCGATGAAACAACATACATTTTAGGAAGAGTGGTCCAATTTTTGGACTTTAATGACTAATAGATCTATTACCTGCTACCTAACAGTTCAAGGTCGATTCTACTGCTAAACAGCAAAGTGGTCATTTAGCCAAAAATAGCATAACTAAAGCTAATGGTTCATTGTTCCAAACCAGTTCTTTAAGGCTAATTCAACTGCTAGAAAGCGAGAAATATAATATTCGCTGTAATTTCAGAAATCTGCTCTTGTGAGTGAGAAGCACGAAGTCGAGCCATACTAACGCGGCGCTCTTCACGGGCAATTTGTTGTTCTTCTTCAGTCCTTTCATTCGCAATGTTTTGTATCCTTCTTGCATTACGGCTTTGTCGAGAAATATTCGATCGTATTGGTTGCGGCATTGTTAATGATGATTCAAAGAAAATACAAATTATTTCTTTAAATTTTTAATTAATGATATATACTGATACTGAACCATAGACGTTTAGCTGTCATTTGCGTTTTGTTATTCCACGTCAGATGCGTTTTTGTTATACCACGTTTTATAGTGACGTTTAGCTGACATTTGCGTTTTGTTATTCCATGCCAGATGCGTTATTGTTATACCACGTTTTATAATGGTCGAACGGGATAAAAAGTATCTTATGTCCGTCTCCTGGTTCTAAGCTACCTCTTCACCAATTTTCAGCCAAATCGGTCCAGCCGTTCTAGAGTTATAAATAGTGTAACTAACACGACTTTCTTTTATATATATAGATTTATACAAATTAATGTCTAAAACAAACAAATATAACAGTACCTACCTGAACTTTCGAGACATTTTACACAAAATAAATTTATTTCTGAACGCACACATAAATAGTTGTTACAGTATTTGACAGGATTGGACAACAAATGTTTGACATGTAATAAACAAATGAGCATTTACTGAAATGATTAAGTATTCATTACACATTTCTGAACGCACGCGTAATATTTTTCAATCTTTTTTTTTAAAAAAATACACATAATAGTTCATCATCCATTTTAAACAGTTTATGAACGCATGCATAAATGTCAATCATTACTTACAGATTTTGACAAAAAAATTTGACAGCTCCGAAACTAAAGAACTTTTAGGGAAAATAACGCATTTTTTCAAGTATTCATCAATTTTTCATTATTTTTAAGATGTATTCTGCTATTCGGGGTGGAGACAAATCCAACAAATCAAAAACCATGAAAATTGGTCCAGCAGATCTCGAGTTATAAGTGTTGTAACAAACCCGACTTTCTTTTACATATATAGATTTCTTTGTAATGCTTTGCCTGACACATTAAAAATGTCCCACTTTGTGTTCGGTGACAGCAATGGTTTAAGTATGATGGTGCATCACCAAACATTGGAATGAATGTATGTAACTATTAAAATGAAGTGTTTTCAGGGAAATGGATTGGCTGTGGATGTCCAATGTTCTGGTCTCCACATTTCTTGGACCTTAATCCACTAGATTTTTTATTTGTGGGGACACTTAAAGGAACAAGTTTATAGTACTCCACATGTGGATGTACATGACTTTTTTTAACAGCTCAACTGCATGGCTCTTCAGCAATCGTAGATGCAGGTGTGTTTTTAGGGTACAGCAAAGCACGATTCAGTGAGTGGTGAAGTGCTTGCAAATGCAAGGTGGTCACTTTGAACATCTTAAGTGAATGTTTCTTGTACATGTACAAACCAGCTCTGTGAAGATAAGCCTGGACATCAAATGTACAGAATGGAATTATTGTGCTTAGCATAGGTTGCAATTTAGTGTTGCCTACCTACTGAATTTTTTGTGCCTCAAGGATACAGACAGTGTTACTATATCCACTTTTATTTTCTATTGGCTTTATTTATGTCATGATGAAACAAAGTGGTCGTATACATCTGTAATTAGTTCATGTTATGTCTTAATATTTAAAGGTAACAGAAGCAGAAAGAAATACACAACATACTACATTGTGGATGTGAAAAATGGATACAATTTGATGCTTCAATTGGAGAAAAAAGAAAGTTGGGTGTGAATGCAACTGGAACAACGGGAAGTCCAGATATCTGTTCCCCATGGCATTGCTTCAGTGAGGTAATGGGACAGTTCTGGCACAGCACAGAGTTCATTCTACCTATTCTTGGCCATGTAGCATGCACTTACACCACTGTCAGAACCTTGTTTTTTAAATCACAATTCCATTAAACATATATGAGGGCTAGGTTTTGCTCGATACACTTTTGTTTTCTATTGCAGTCAGGAATCACATGCTGACTGCCAGGTGTGGTATTTATTCTTCACCCTATATATGCCTTAGGTAACTCTGGACAATATTTTGCATCAGTGTTGGCAGCTGATTATATGCAGTTCTTTAACATAAAAATTAGGTATAATTCCACTTATTTTCATTAAACTATAAAAAATGCAATAAAAATTGTGACAACTGTGAGCTATATTGTTAGGAAACATATCACATGTATATATCTAGACCTTCAAATAGCTTTTGACTCTGCAAACAAGCTGCTCAAAAAAAGTTTTACAGCACCCTCAGAATGTGAATAGATTCTTTTTTTTTAAATACATAGATATCTCTTTCTTTATGCTATTTGAATTACAGAACACTGTTATGCAGAATAACCTGCATAGATGGGTAAAAATAAACATGCATTTTCAGTTCAGTGAGCTGCTGATTGATTGACTGATTCATCACCATCATTCACTATGTTCTGTAGATACCATCAAGATGGAGATGTGGAACAGGTCAAGGTATACATTAAAAAAGACAAGAGGAAACTGTTGAAACTTAATCTGTACGCTGTATTAATAATGAACTGTCACTATACAGCTTAATGCAATTTGTGCTTAGGTCATCTAAATTTAATCAAGTAATTTTGAAGGAAAGCAGTTACATTAAAAAAAAAAGCTGCAGCCTTAACAGAACTTTTCAATCTCTGACTCTAGATATATGGATAACTCCTAGAAAGAATGACTAATGATGTATATTTTTGATTTTCTTTTGAATTGGTAGCGATTCTCAATTGCTTACTGTGTGTTGTATGGGAGCTTGTTGAATATCTGCCTGCCACAGCACATATCTCCATTCTGAATCCTAGACAAGGAGCACATGAAAACTGTTTTGTGTCTTGCATTATAGCTGTATAAATCACAGTTCAGCTGAAACTGATTTTTATTATCAACAAAAAGAAATGTGTTGGGAAGTGAGTGTAAATAATTCCAAGAGCATTAAAAAGACTGCTGCAAGAGGCACTGGTATCTACTGTACACGACATTCCTACTGTTCACTTCTGCTGAATAACATTTTATTTGATGTAAGTGCAGTGGCCCAAAAGATGGTTCCATTAAACAGGGAATGAAAATATGAAAAGCAAGCCTATACTCTTGTCTTTAGGTCAACACAATGAGAGAAGGCCAAACACAGCTGTCTATCCAATGGGGAATGAAGTGATGCAACTCATGTACAATGTTCAACCTACCAGATTCGTTACAAGTGACATTTTGTGCTTAGGCAGGGTACCAATTGTCACTTTATGAAGATCTTTGACGTAGTGCTAGAAGGGGTATTACACTGTCATCATATTTTTCGTCAAAGTTCAAGATGGCTGACAACAACAACTTGTTATTAACCACAGCAGTTGCATATACCACAACTGCACTGTGTGCACATGCAGATGAGGAGCGGGGAAAAAAAGGAAACATACCTGGATGAAGCCATGGGTTTTACGACCACACGACAAAAACATTCAACAAGACTTGTTAAGTGAGCTTATAGTGGAGGACGTCGTCGTACATCAATTACTTAAGAATGGATGAGCATAGATTTCTGTATGTGCTCAGTGAAGTGTTTCCTCATATCACAAAGCACAATATTCACTTAAGAACTGCTACATTTGCAGAAGACAGGCTCACTGTAACACTCCGATTCCTTGCTACAGGAGAGGGTTAGGTTAGGTCAAGTCAGGTCTCCAATCTTCTTAATCTATTTTTGTATTCAGGGTGTCTCACGATGTTAAGCTCCTCATCAGCTTCATACATCTCTATTAATTTTGTAGTTGTCAGCACACACCAATTATATTTACCGGCAATGTTTATAAAAACACTACAGACGACAGAATGCTGCAGCGATGCTAGTGCTCCATGTGGTAACATGTCACATTGCAGTGAACAGAAGACAAGCGACTTCTTTGATCAAATATTGGACGACATTTGACAAAGTTCCCTATTACGCCATCAAATATCTTTGACAAAGAAATGTTATAGTGTAATACCGGCCTATGCAATCAATTTTAGGAGCCAACTGGGAAATTTGTGTTGACCTGGATAGTAATTCAGTGTCTCTACACAACCAAGATTGTCTCCAATTGCAAACAGTGCATAGCCTCCAGCACTGTGGTATTCAGAGGATAGCATCACGAATGGAACCCGTATCAATGCCATTGGGCTCTCTTCACCAATGAGTGCAGGATTTGTCTGACATCTGTTGCAGGAAAGATTGTAGGTGACCAAGTATCAGTGAATCCCTCAGGAACGCAGGCCTACGCATTCAGTAGGGAGATGGGTCAGCCATGTTTTTGGACCAGAATCACATGCATATGGAGTTTAATGGGCACTTTGTGACAACCCTGGTAGTTTATGCATCCATTCACGATGCTGACAAGGCAATCAGGGGTTTGTTTTATGAGAACTCTCAAGATAACGTGAGGAAATGGCAATTGAAAACAAAGTCTCGGTGCTTGGAAACTTAAACATTTAAAGTTCATGGAGAACTGAAGAGACAATGATATGTGCCAACAGAAACAAACATTAGATGACAGCGGAGAAAGGCTAACAGAGCTCTGTCAGCAAA
Source organism: Schistocerca americana (assembly GCF_021461395.2). Taxonomy (NCBI): domain Eukaryota; kingdom Metazoa; phylum Arthropoda; class Insecta; order Orthoptera; family Acrididae; genus Schistocerca; species Schistocerca americana. Next base: position 119,353,995 of record NC_060119.1, read on the forward strand.
ATAAAGAGTAGACATGGATGTACAGACATCATATAAGGAGAATGGATGTAGAAAAGGGCACCCATACTTAGACAGGATATCTGATACACATAATCTCACGCATAAACAAACAGCTAATGGTACAGCGGCTTCATTAGTCTTTGTAGAGCTGCAACAAGCCTATGACACCATTCCACAAGAAAGGGTGTGGAGCAGCATGTTAAGTGTGGGTACATTGCATATACGTATTTAAGCTGTACAGCAGTTATATACAGGTTGTATGTAGTAGAAGCTTTAAACTAGGGAATATAGTTTCCCAGTCATTTCCAGTTTAATTTAAAATCTATCTAGACGTAAGTCCTAGGAGGTGGGGGGGGGCCCAAAAAAAAAAAAAAAAAAAAAAAAAAAAAAAAAAAAAAAAAAAAAAAAAAAAAGAAAAAAAAAAAAGAAAAAAGCTGCAGAATGTGAAGAACCATAGAAGATGAAACTTTGTACAACCTTCTTTTCTCTTACAATCAGGTTATTGTAGTTGGAGATATGGAGAACGTGAACTATATGCCACAAAAGCTCAGGAGGAACAAATATAGAAGACCGAGACAATTAATGGGCATAAAGCAAAGGATGTGATGGTTCCACCTCTGAGTATCAATGTCACCCAACAGCAAAATGTTCAATGTGTGTGAAATCTTATGAGACTTAACTGCTAAGGTCATCAGTCCCTAAGCTTACACACTACTTAACCTAAATTATCCTAAGGACAAACACACACACCCATGCCTGAAGGAGGACTCAAACCTCCAACGGGACCACCTGCACAGTCCATGGCTGCAGCGCCTTAGACCGCTCGACTAATCCCGCGCGGCTTCACCCAACAGCAAAAGCACAGTTTATATGAAGTGAGGAATCTAGGACTATACAACAGCTTCCTATGCATGATTCCCAAAGGGACCGTGAATACAAGATTAGACTAATTACAGCACACACATAGGCATTTCAGCATTCATTCTTCCCATGCTGCCTATATAAATCTAAAAAAACAAAGATGATGTGACTTACCAAACGAAAGCGCTGGCATGTCGACAGACACACAAACAAACATACACACAAAATTCAAGCTTTCGCAACCAACGGTTGCTTCGTCAGGAAAGAGGGAAGGAGAGGGAAAGACGAAAGGATGTGGGTTTTAAGGGAGAGGATAAGGAGTCATTCCAATCCTGGGAGCGAAAAGACTTACCTTAGGGGGAAAAAAGGACAAATGTCTGCTTGTGTCTGTGTATGTGCGGATGGATATGTGTGTGTGTGTGCGAGTGTATACCTTTCCTTTTTTCCCCTTAGGTAAGTCTTTCCGCTCCCGGGATTCGAATGACTCCTTACCCTCTGCCTTAAAACCCACATCCTTTCGTCTTTCCCTCTTTCCTGACGAAGCAACCGTTGGTTGCGAAAGCTTGAATTTTGTGTGTATGTTTGTGTGTCTATCGACATGCCAGTGCTTTCGTTTGGTAAGTCACATCATCTATGTTTTTAGATATTTTTTCCCACGTGGAATGTTTCCCTCTGTTATATTCATAAAAAAACCAGTAAGATACAATGGGACGTATCCTCTGATATAGACTTCACAGTGGTTTTCAGAATGTGGATATTATCAAATAACAACACAGACATAGTTCAAAGACCAATATGACAAGTCAACTTTATTTTTTTAGGTATTATTTGAAGAATAATACAACAAAAGAGATTGTGGGGGACAATAATTGATAAATAAAAACAAAACAACTCTTATGGCTTGGCTATCTAGAAAGGATGGATGAAACAGATGGCCAAAATTAATTTATTTGTGGGCTGCACAAGGGATAAGAGAGAGAAGACATCCTCCTAGGAAGGTAGCTATAAGGCAATGGCAGCCAGTGACCTCCAGAAAGAAGATTAGTGGGGGAGAAATATGTGGAACATGGGAAAAGAGAAGCGCTGACATCTCTAAATAAACCTTGAGATTTGACGATCAAGTAAAATATTTCATACAGTAGCATCTGTTGAAATTTATGTTTGCACTCTAAATAATTTTTGCAAAAGTATCTTCATTCAAACAATTATCTTTTCCTAATTTCAGCGAATATTTATGTGAGAAAAAGATATTCTTTCAGAATATTCACAGGTATAATATGTTTTAGTAAACCAATATTTGTGTTCCAGTTAGTGAGTCTACAAATTTCATCAGCAAATTATGGTGAGACTAAAAGTTGCAAGTAACTTCAAGGAATAAGTTTTAAACCTAGTCTCCTCTTGTCGGAACAGATATTATTTTGTTTCATGTTAATCATTTCTGTTCTTAATAGGAACTTATAATCTTTGTTGTGGAACAGATCCAGAAATTAAAACAAAGATATATGCTTACTGTTCTGCAAAACACTGCTTCAGCCACAATGCAGCGACAATGTGAATGCCATTCTTCCTAATCAGCCAGCTGCTGTTCATAATAAGCTAGAAATTGCTGTGACTGCTATAAAGTGATTGGGTGTGATCAGAGGACTACTGAGAGAAACGTGACACAGACAGCAACAGTACCTCAAGAGCTATCCTCTTCTGTGGATATTTTTCTTCTGAGGAAAGTACAGGACCCATCACTATTCATTCACTTGACTGTGAGCGGTTTGTCAGACTATGTGATCAGAAGTATCTGGACACCTGGCTGAAAATGACTTACAGGTTCGTGGCGTCCTCCATTGGTAATGATGAAATTCAGTATAGTGTTGGCCCACCCTTAGCCTTGATGACAGATTCCACTCTCACAGGCACACGTTCAATCAGGTGCTGGTAGGTTTATTGGGGAATGGCAGCTCATTATTCACTGAGTGCTGCACTGAGGAGAGGTATCGATGTCAGTCAGTGAGGCCTGGCACGAAGTTGGTGTTCCAAAACATCCCAAAGGTGTTCTATAGGATTAAGGTAAGGACTCTGTGCAGGCCAGTCCATTACAGGGGTGTTATTGTCATGTAACCACTCTGCTACAGGCTGTGCATTTTGAACAGAAGCAATCATCATACCCGATTGCTCTTGAACAGTGGGAAGCAAGAAGGTGCTTAAAACACAGTGTAAGCCTGTACTGTGATAGTGCCATGCAAGACAACAAGGGGTGCACGCCCCCCCATGAAAAACATGATCACACCATAACACCACCGCATCCGAATTTTACCGTTGGCACTACACATGCTGACAGATGTCTTTCACCAGGCATTCGCCATACTCACACCCTGCCATCGGATCACCACATTGCGTACCATGATTCGTCACTTCACACATTTTTTTGTACTGTTCGAATGTCCAATGTTTATGCTCCTTACACCAAGCAAGGCATCGTTTGGTATTTACTGGTGTGATGTAGGGGTCCTTAAATCTTTGACAGTTTGAACATACAATGAATACTAGCACCTGTTAGGAAAATGGGGGCAAGGGATCAGAAGGATCACCTTGTGCACACAGTGCGACATATTGAAGAGACCTTTTCTGAAAGCCACTGAGAGAGCAGCATAGATTGGAACAAACAATCTGTTAACCATACGACGACTTTCTAATTAAGTAAATCTCTTTCAAGTCTAGATAATGACAACTGTGATGCCAACAAATTATTGTAAGATCAAAATAAAGGCTCCCTAGAGATGAGACTACAGTAGAGTCCCATTAATCCGAACTAATTGGGACCGGATCTTGTTCGGATTAGCCGGAATTACGGCGACAAATTTCTAGAATGAAGTATACCAAGCAGATAAATAAGTACACCATGGTAACAAATGGGAACAAGTATGGGAACAATGGCTCACTCTCACTCCCTGCCCTTGTTGTTGTGCATTTTTGAGACCTTTGTAGTGTCTGAGGTCAGTGCACTGCCAGCCGGCTCGCAAAGCATTTGATTATGTTAGTTATGGATCGCTGGCACATGTAACAGTTGTATTGTATTCGTTCAGGTGTAGCGGTGTACATATTTTCGTCATGCGTACACAGAAAAAAACAAGGTTAACTCTCATAGAAAAACTGAATGCTTTGAAGTGGGTAGACAATGGTTAGAAGATATCTAAACTGGCAACGGAACTGGGTAAAGCAACCATTTGTGATTTGAAGAAGAACCAGTAAAGCTTGAACAGTTCTGTGCAATGTCTTCGGGAAAACCACTTGAAATTTGGAAGACTTTGAAACAGTCCCAGTATGCTAAAGTGGATGAAGCTCTTTTCCTTTGTTTACGCAGAAAAGAGAAAGGGGAACTCCTTTGAGTGGAGCACTGGTTCAGGAGAAGGCTGTTTGCCTGAAGAAGTTAATGAATGGTGATGAGTCTTTTAGTGTGAGTATGGGTTGGTTGGACAGATTCAAAAAACATCATGGAATCCGTCAGCTAACAAATACTAGAGAGCAGCTTTCTTTCTCCTGTGATGCAGTGAAGGAATACTTGGGTGAGTTTGAAAAAATGATAAGAGAGGGAAGGTATTCTCCACAACAAATTTATAACCGGGACGAGACTGGCCTTATTTTTAGGGCATTGCCAACAAAAATCCCTGCATCAAAAGCAGAAGACCATGCTCCTGGTTTTAAAATGTGCAAAGATCGTGTGACTTTATTAGGGTGCAGCAATGCTGCTGGTAATCCCAAGCTGCGTTTAATGCTGATCGGCAAATCTGCTAGGCCCAGAGCTTTTAAAAACTGCAGAATGAAGTCCCTGGCTGTAAATTATCACAACCAGAAAAAACTATGGATTGATGGTAAGCTGTTCAAAGAATGGTTTCAGAGAGATTTTGTTCCCTCTGTTCAACAGTTTTCTAAGGAAAATCAGTCTCCCCGTGCAACCCTTTTGATTGATAACATACCATCTCACCCCAGCACTGAGGAATTATGTGATGGAGAAATTGTGGCAAAGTTTTTGCTGCCGAATGTTACACCACATCTACAGCCGATGGACTTGGGCATACTGCAGACATGAAAACCGATTCATAGAAAACAATTTTTAAGAATGCTGATCCAAGATGATAGCATTCCTTTAGTGGACAAAATAAAAAAGACCAATGTATTGTATTGTATTGTATATCTATTGGTCCTGTGAATCATACACTGTACAGGGGTACATAATGATATAGGACAAGTCAAATAATTTGCAATAAAGTGTAACAGAAAAAACTGTTGTATGGTTTTCAGTATATAGCAATATAACATACGGGAATAACATTTCACAAATACACAAATTTTACACGCACACATTTCATACTTTTGGCCTTGATTATACAGCCACACACATATATGTAATAGACCACATATAATAACTGATAAATCTACATGTACACATTTCTTATTTTGGCCTTAATTGTATAAACTAAATTTTTCACATATTTACATTGTAGATAAAAATTCATCAACACTATAGTAGCAATTCTGTAGCATGTAGTCACTCACTGCAGTTTTGAATTTATGCATGCTAGTTATTGCCTTAATTTCTTTAGGTAGTTTGTTATACAGTTTTTTTCCTGCTTGAAGGGTCCTTTTTGTTTTAGTGTTGTAGGCCTATGTGAAAACTGCATATGTAAATCTTGATTATTCCTTGTGTTGTATGAATGGATATTTTGTTTTTTTGGAGCAATCTTGCTATTTTCATCTACGATTTACCTTATAAACATTATTGTTTCTAGGATATATAGGCATGGCAATGGAAGAATATGAAGCTTTTTAAATGAGGGTTTGCATGAAGATCGAGGTGCTGAGCCTTCCATGGCTCCTATAATTCTTTTTTGTGCAATAAAACAGCTTTTGCTGGGTGGTGAATTTCCCCAGCAAATTAAACTATATCTTAGTAGTGATTATGCTTCGGCATAATACACATTTTTTATGGCTTGCATAGATGTGCATCCAGCAAGAATTTTTATACTATAACAAATGGTATTTAATTTACTACATAGGCATTGTGTGTGTTTCTGCCATCTTGGATCCAAACTCCCAAAAATTTGGTGGTATTTACAATTTCAAGTCTTTTGCCTAACAGTTCTATGGTTGCAGTTAAAGGCTGTTTATTCTGCACTGTGTGTAGATGCATAGTGTTTGTTTTATGTGTGTTTATTATTAAGTTGTTCATTGCGAACCATTCTGATACATGAGTAGTGCTCTTTTTTATTTCATTTTGGAGCTCTTCTGGGGTCTTTCCTTTGATAAGTATATTTGTATCATCGGCATATTTAATGTATTTATAGTTAGGGCTGGATGGTTCCAGGTCATTTACAAACAGCAAGAACAGGATTGGTCCCAGTACGGAACCCTGCGGCACACCGTATTTAACACACTGTTTTTCTGATTGATAGGAAGTTAAATTTTTTCCTTGTTTGTACATGACTTTACCCATTCATAGGCTGGGCCTCTGACAGCAACATTTTCTAGCTTTCTAAGCAATAGACCATGGTTAATGATGTCAAATGTTTTTGAAAGATCTGGGAATATTGCTGCTATGTGTTCTTTTTTATCTAATGCATTTAAAGCTTCATTTAAGAAATCAATAATAGCCGTCTCAGTGGATTTACATTTTCAGAAACCATGCTGTGCAGCCGAGAAAAGTTTATTTTTTTCAATGAAATCTACAAGTCTTTTATAAAAGATTTTTTCAATTATTTTAGAAAAAACAGATAGTAGAGAGACTGGCCTATAATTTGTTATATCTGTTTTTTCACCCTTTTTGAACAATGGCTTCACTTTAGCTATTTTTAGCCTTTCTGGGAAGATTCCCTGAGAGAGTGAACTATTGCATATGTCTACCATGGGCTTAACTACTAAGGGTGCATATTTTTTTAATGATATGGTCTGGTATGTTGTCAGTACCAGAGGAAAATTTTGATTTTAGCTCCCATATTGTTTTTAGCATTTCCTGTTCATCTGTTGGGTATAGGAAGATAGACATGTTACTAGGGATAGTTTTAATCTGATTTGCAGTGACAGCATTTTGAAAGTTTTGCTTCACCAGAATCTCAGCTGCCTCAGAGGAATAAGAGTTAAAATTATTTGCTATCTGCTGGGGATCAGATATTACAGAAGTGTTTTCATTCAGTTTGATATTATGGTTTTCTCTCCGTTTTACTCCTGTTTCATGCCTTACAATCTCCCATATGGCTTTCATTTTATTTTGTGCATTTGCTATGAAGGAACTATTTGCCATTCTTTTTGCTTCTTTTATGACTTTAGTGAAAATCTTTTTGTAATTCTTAAAATAGGAATATTTTCAGATCCTTTTTTGTGACTGTCTTGTTATGGAGTGGAAAGCAAAGCTCTAAATAATAGCTAAAACTATTTAGGAATTTGTTGAACTTATCATTTGTACTTTTACATTCATATATGTCTTCCCAAGTTTCTTTACACAGATAGTTAAGGAAATGTTGTATATTCTGGTCATTATACTTCCTAGATGTAGTAGTTAGACATTCAGTTGAACTAAACAGTTTTCCTAATCTTATACTAATTTCTTGGGCTGTGTGGTCCCCAAAGCCTGTATTGTGGGTTTGTGTTGTATGTTTCAAGGGCACATTTGTAAATATTTGATCAAGGATTGTGGCTGAGGTTTTTGTGATGTGTGTTGGCGTTTCTATAGTAGCCTTTAAATTGAAAGTTGCTAAGAGGTTCGGTAAAGCAGTTTTTTGATTAGACTCAGTTGCGAAGTCAATGTTGAAATCCCCACATATAATTAGTTTTCTATTTTTTTGTGTAGTCTTGTGTAAGATATTTTCAAGGTTCGGTAACATGATGTTAAGGATGCTGTTTATTGGGCCGCTGAGGCATGGCAAAATATTTCAGAAAATACTCTGAGAAAAGCATGGAGAAAACTGTGGACATCTCTTGAATTTCAGGACAACCTAGTTGAAAAGGATGACGAAAATCTATTAAAAATGATACATACAATCCCTGGTTGTGAAGAAGCTAGTGGAGGAGATGTAGAGGAGTGGATGGCAGCGGATGGGGCATGTGTGGAGTACCATACTGACGTTGATTTAGTTGCTACTGTTGACTCTAGGCCAGGAAGAAGTGGACTGCTGTGACAGAAGTGACAAAGAGCTTGAAAGCAACAAAGGAGAGCTGGTACCACACAGTGATGCGCCAGAAGCCTTTGACCTTGCGCTACGATATCTGGAGCAACAGCCCACTGCTACACCTGCTGATTTGATGTTTATTATGCGATGGCGCAACTATGCGTCATATAACATACTGTCTTCATTACGCCAAAAAGACAATGACTGAGTTTTTGTCATCTAAAAAGTAGGGATAAAATGTCCGCTGTATTTTAGTAAGTTTGACAGCTTTTCTTTCATTGTTATGCATTGTTTAAACCTAATGTCTTCTTGTCAATTTTTCTATTACATGTTTACTGTACTGTGTAGATTAAAATAGTGTGTATGTACATCAGTTAACCACTCAGTTTTCCACACTAACATTTTTCATGTTCGGATTAACCGAACATTCGAATTACCAGGGTTCAGATTAGCAGGACTGCTGTATTAGGTTCCTAGTGATCAACTGCAGTGATCAACACAGTGATTTGCAGCAAAGTGTCAGAGTTTGAAGCATGCTTAATAAGCAATACAACTCATATAATACAGCATACAAAACTACAGTTAAAACCCAGAATTTACAGCAGTGATTTTTGGAGTGGTGGTGTGTTTGGCTCAGTAGACAAGAAACTCAAAACTCCCAAGACAGAAACTGAAGCTGTATTTGAGATTATTTGGGCAAGGCTCAGTATCAAGGGATTTTCTTAGAGACCAGCTGAGTAGCCTCAGACGTAATCGAAAACTTTCTAGAAGGCCTCAGTAACCTAGTTAAAGACTCAATAACATCATACCTAAACAAGGAATCTGAAACATTTAACTCTGGGCAAGGTCATGTAGAGGAAATGTGGCAGATGTTTGGAAGAATAGCTGACCACTCACTGGATAGGTATACCTAGCATAACAGCTGGTGACAGGTGGGACTCTAAATGGTATAAAGTCTCTGTAAGAACCTTCCAAAGAAACAGTGACTATTACATAATATATGGTGACATATAGGAATGGGAAAATTTTAAACATAACTTTATTTGATGCCATAATGTAATACAGTAATATAGTAAACTAATAGAAATTTCATCAGTCAACACTTTTTAAAACTTTTGTCATTATTAAGTGTAGTCCATTTTGTTGTAGACATTCAATATATCAATTCTAAAGACTCTGCAAAGTGCGGCACAATGAGTTCCCTGGAATGTTTTCCTCACACTGAGTCTTGAACATGGTAAAGTTTGTCTGGTACACGAGGTTCTTCAAATGTCCCCACAAAAAGCAGTCACAGACAGAGTTTTAAACATCAGGGCAGCCCAACCAATGTCAGCATTCTTTGGACTTATGTGAGCTTCATAGAAATGTTTCACGGTAGTCACAGACAGTCGAGCAGTGTGTGAAGTAGCCTCATCCTGTTGAAACCAGGTGAGCTGGATGTGAAGATTTGAAAGAGAATGGAACCTTGTAGCTAAAAATGTCTATCATGTTGCTATACCATTGAAATGTTATACTGATAGTGAAGCCACCTCCATCTTCAAAGAAGTAAAGGTCTATGACACCACAAGACACAATGGACAACATATAGTAAATTTAGCACTGAGTAATGGGCACTGGTCAAGTACAGAAAGATTTGTTTGTATCCAGTACTACATACTCTACTTATTCATGAATCCGCTGAGGTGAAAAATGGGCTGCATTCAACTTCCAAAAATTTTCATTTAAGTTAGCATCCTCTATGATTTTAGCCAAAAGATTTTCAGGAAAGTGTATGCACAAATCAGATTCATTAGCTTTTAGTTTTTGAACAGTCTGAAGCACATAAGGATGAAATTTGAGACTATGGAAGATTCTTTGCATGCTTAAAGTACGAGTCCTAATGATGAGGCAATTTTTTTGCACTGAATGATGAAGAATCTTGACCACTGCAGCTTGCACAATACAAGCCAAAACACTCTCTTCAAAGGTATGAACCCACATTCCGATTATGTGTGAACAAGGAACTTGATCGCAGGGCAGGTTCTCTTACTTGTGATAAAACACTCTTTATAGAGCTGTCACACTGCCACCATGTTGTTAACGTGTGCTCACAACAACCACACACTCTGCTCTTCTATAAATCTCCATTACTACTCCACAGTTTTACGTGTCCCTCTTCCCCTGCCTCACTTATTGAACATCTACACTCCTGCTAACACCAATGTTCCTGCTTCTCTATCACCCTGTATGTGTAGAACAAATAGAAGCATGTTATTCACACAAACTAAGTTGACACTCGTCGCAGTGGCCGATGGGAGTGACTGTAAATGGGAAATGCATTTGTAGTCTCTTCCATCAGCCACTGCACCAAGAGTAAACTTAGTTTGTGCAATTAGTACACAAGGAGAATCTAAATGAACTACCAAAGGAGAATATTCATCAGAAGAACTCTCACAGAACCTTAAGAAAATCTGATCTTAAGTCAAGGATATCAGTACCACAAATGTTGGTGACCATACACTCATCAATAACAGAGGAAGGGAAACCGCAGGTAGCAAAACAAAATGAGAAATGGTGAACTTTGTTTTCAAATGTTCCTTTACAAAGGGAAACCCAGTACTGCTCTAGTGTAATTTTAGGTAGCATGGCAAAAATTATATCAAAATTACTTAAGAGAGTATAATTCACACCTATCTACAAGAAGAATAGCAGAAGGGATCTGCAAAACTAGTCCAGTATCTTTGACATCCATTTATGACAGAATTTAAAACATATTCTGACCAGCTGAAAAATGCTCCTGTTTGTCAAAGATAGCAGAAGAATTAGGTACCTGATGAAGAAAGAACTGTATGTTACTTCAACCTTGGCCATCTCTAGAGGGCTGAACTTCACTTCTGTTCCAAACACAATACCAAAACAGGACATTAGCAGCTGTGTTGAAGAAGCAATTCATAGCCTGTCAGTCGAAAAGGCAGAGGAAATTAGGTGGGAAACTTGTAGGATCATTGATAAATCCTGACTTCGAAAATAAAATATGACAACAGCAGAAAACGGAGAGCACTATCATTGCTACAAGAAAATGGAAACACATCAGTTCCCTCCTGCTGACTCAAGAAATGTAATAGTTGTAATGTGTGCTGATAACTATTGACAGAAAATAAGCACTCTGCTGCAGGAAACTGAAGACGGACCAAACACCCAAGATGACAAGAAAAACAATAGGTTTGTTTCACAAATCAGCTCTAATGGAAGAAGATGTGAAGTGGCTTTATCCAAATGCACCATCACCTCCATGCTTGAAGAGATTGCCTAAAATTTAAAGGTGTACCACTGCCTTGTACAGTCAATATAATAAATGTACTCACATTTGGAGGGCCAAATATCTAAACTCACTTCTGAAGCCTATAGTGAGACACTGCAGTCATCACATGAACTGAACTGAATTTGTGGCCTTACTGAAAGACACAATTGCAGAAGGATGATCTACTGGTGAGCTTATACATAACATCTCTTTTCACATGTATCATTTCAAGATGTCTTAGTACTCTTAGCAGATTATTTTGAGCCCCAAACACTGTTTGAACATTTACTCACCACAACCTACTTCAAATAAGGAGGGGGGAGTTTTATGAACAAGTTGATGGGAGCAGCAATGGGCTTGCCACTTGCCCCTGGGACTGCCAATCTCTGTATGGAACACTTTTTGAGGAGATGGCACTAAAAACTGCACAACTCAAACCTAAAAACTTCTTCCGTTATGTGGATGACAACTGTATTCTGTGGAAACATGGCAGAGAGGCTCTGAATGAGTTGCTGGATCACTTGAACAGTGTTCATCAAAACATATAGTTCAAGATGGAGCTAGAATAGAATGACTGTCTTCCATTTTTGGACATTTGAAGAAACAGACAGTAACAGTACACTAGAACATGCAGTCTACAGAAAGTAGACCCACATAGATCTGTACCATCATGTAACGAGCTGTCATCGTCGGCACAGGGGTACACTTCGCTAATGATTCTAGTACACAGGGCATGTGTCATCTGTGGCAAAGATAGCACCCCCCCAAAGCAAAGCTGCTAAGCTTCACCAAAATACAGTGAAACGCAGATTAATTGTGAACTGATGCAAACAAATTATACAGCCAGGTAGAGAAAGAGGAAGAGAGATCCATCTTTATGCCGTATACTGGGCCTTCCTCAGCAAAATTACGAGAATCCTTGAGGTGTGTGGGGAGGGGTGACCCACTTATGAACATGAACACTAATGCGTATGTCTAGGGCCTAAAGATAAACCAGCAGTGGCAGAACACAGCTTCAACAAGGGACTCAGAAAACAGAAATGTTGTGCCGAGCTAGTGGCTTTTGGGAGAGCATCATCAAAGAATAAAGTAAGATAAGGTTCCATGACAACCCTGACAATGAGGTCTGCCAGCTAATTTTGGGGAGAGATTGGGGGGAGGGGAGACGGCCTCCTCTGAGGTACATATATGGGAGATCCAAACATTATTAACACTTCGACAGAAGATGAGAGAGCGACTCAGCAGAACATCACCAAATTTCAAAGCTGCTACTTGGATGGAAGCTTGAGAAGATTTCATCAGTGGTATATGCAGCAAAGTCTAAATTATTCTACAACTGAGTGATCCTCCCAGTTGTCAACAATCAATCACTGTTTGAAAATAACACTAACACACATAAATATAGTATTAGACAGAGGAATGTTTTATATAATCTATCAGTCAGTCATAAAACTCTTTGACTACCTACCCATTGATGTAAGGAATATTTTAACAGAGGGTAAAATTAACTCCAAACACAAAATGAAATTAATTTTGACAGCTCATACTTCTTAGAAGATTTTCTGAATGTGTAGTAGTATGGTGTATGTGGAAAAAATTAAATAAAATTGTTTTAAAAAAATCATGTAAACAACCAGTATGTTACTGAATTTTTTGCTGAGAAAGTGTACTCGAACTGACTAATTTCATATTATAGTGAGAGGTTGCAATTATGGTTTGTGGAACAAACAAACACACTCATATCCTGCTTTTAATTCAATTTGATCTTTATTTTATCCTCTGCACTTCTCATATATACCCCATTCATTTGATATTATTTCCTCTTCTTCCAGCTCCACAAGGTAAACTTTATTGCCTCTCAATAACAAATAGTATAGGCTGTTACGTTTCTGACAATTATATTGTTGAGTATTTACCCAATTTTGTGTAGCACAGGTATACTGTCTAAACCATGGTGACTACATTCTCTTAGAATTTACAACACTTTTAACAATGATTACTCTTTCAATCAATGGTTAATAAGAGCATTTAATTTTATTTGCAATATATTTGCTGAGATAAATGTTCTCTAATACTATAGTGTCAGTGAGCATCAACACAGCTAAAAATAAGTAATCATAATATTCAAATACAGAGATCAAAAGGCTATTTACAATTTGTACAGAAAGCAGATGGCAGTTATAAGAGTCGAGGGGTATGAAAGGAAAGCAGTGGTTGGGAAGGGAGTGAGACAGGGTTGTAGCCTATCCCCGATGTTATTCAATCTGTATATTGAGCAAGCAATAAAGGAAACAAAAGAAAAGTTCGGAGTAGGTATTAAAATCCATGGAGCAGAAATAAAAACGTTGAGGTTCGCCGATGACATTGTAATTCTGTCAGAGACAGCAAAGGACTTGGAAGAGCAGTTGAACGGAATGGACAGTGTCTTGAAAGGAGGGTATAAGATGAACATCAACAAAAGCAAAACGAGGATAATGGAATGTAGTCGAATTAAGTCGGGTGATGCTGAGGGAATTAGATTAGGAAATGAGACCCTTAAAGTAGTAAAGGAGTTTTGCTATTTGGGGGGGGGGGGGGGGGGGGGGCAAAATAACTGATGATGGTCGAAGTAGAGAGGATATAAAATGTAGACTGGCAATGGCAAGGAAAGCGTTTCTTAAGAAGAGAAATTTGTTAACATCGAGTATTGATTTAAGTGTCAGGAAGTCGTTTCTGAAAGTATTTGTATGGAGTGTAGCCATGTATGGAAGTGAAACGTGGACGATAAATAGCTTAGACAAGAAGAGAATAGAAGCTTTCGAAATGTGGTGCTACAGAAGAATGCTGAAGATTAGATGGGTTGATCACATAACTAATGAGGAGGTATTGAATAGAATTGGGGAGAGGAGCAGCTTGAGGCACAACTTGACTAGAAGAAGGGATTGGTTGGTAGGACATGTTCTGAGACATCGAGGGATCACCAATTTAGTATTGGAGGGCAGCGTGGAGGGTAAAAATCGTAGAGGGAGACCAAGAGATGAATACACTAAGCAGATTCAGGAGGATGTAGGTTGCAGTAGGTACTGGGAGATGAAGAAGCTTGCACAGGATAGAGTAGCATGGAGAGCTGCATCAAACCAGTCTCAGGACTGAAGACCACAACAATAACAATAATATTCAAAAAATGTATAAAAATTCTAACTTTGATTACCACGAATTACTTCCATCCAGTAAAGAGCTATTGAAATTGTGTACAAACCGAAAGATAATGCCAAACAATAATCAGTAACAAATATTATGGTGACTAATGGCATCGAATTGTAGTAGGATTTTGGAACATATACTGTGTTCCAAAATTATAAGATACTTTTGAAGATAATGACATTTTCACACATAACCAGATGGGACTCGGAAAAATGTCATTCTTGTGAAACACAACTGTCTTCTTCACTAGAAGTGATGCATGCTATTAACAGAAGACTTCAAGTCAATTCCATATTCCTAGCTTTCCAGTGTTCTTCCCAAGTGGCTTTTAATTTTGCATACACAGTTTTGTACGAGATTTACATCTACATCTATACTCTGCAAATCACCATGAGCTGCATGGCAGAGGGTTTGTCCCTTTGTACCAGTTATTAGGGTTTCTTCACATATGGAGAGCAGGGAGAATAATTGTTTGAATGCCTTTGTGCATCCAGTGATTATTCTAATCTTATGTTTGTGATATGTAGGGGAGTTGTAGCATATCCCTAGAGTAATCATTTGAAGCAGATTCTTTGAATTTTGTTAATAGAGTTTCCCAGGACAGTTTATGTCTGTCTTCGAGCAATATTCTAGGATGGGTCGCAACAGTGATTTGTAATTATCCCTACAAAGTGTTACACCTAGTATTTGTACGTGTTGACCGATAATAACGGCTCATTGTTATTATACTCATAGGATACTACGCTTTTTTTCATTACGCGAAATGCAAAATTTTACATTTCTGAACATTTAGAGCATGTTACCAATCTCTGCGGTAGATTGAAATCATATCAAGTTCTGTCTGAATATTTATGCAGCTTCTCTCAAATAGTACTTCATTACAGAAAACTGTATCATCTGCAAAAAAGCTTATTTTACTATTAACATTGTCTGCAGGATCATTAATATATAACATGAACAGCAAGGATACCAAAGCACTGCACCTGATGACTCCATCCAAGATAACATGCTGTGTCCTCCCTACCAGTAAGTCCTCAATCCAGTCACAAATTTCACTTAATTCCCCATATGATCATACTTCTGACAGTAAGTGTTGGTACAGTGATTTTCAGAAGTCAAGAAGTACTGCATCTAGCTAGTTGCCTTAATCCAAAGCTTTCAGTATGTCATGTGAGAAAAGTCCAAGTTGGGTTTCACATAATCGATGTTTTCGAACTCCATGCTGTTTGGCACTGAGGAGGTCATTCTGTTCAAGATACCTCATTTTGTTGGACCTCAGACGATGTTCTAAGATTCTCCAACAAATCACTGTCAATGATATTGGGCAGTAATTTTGTGAATCCCTTCTACTACCCTTGCTGTAGACAGCTGTGACCTGTACCTTTTTCCATAGTTCTTTGATTGAGGGATCTACAATAGATGTTAGTAGGGGCCTAACTCTGCGGCAAATTCAGTAGAGTCATGGATTCCATCGGGGCCTGGAGCTTTGTTCAGTTTTAACAATTTCAGCTCTTTCTCAACAGCATTGACACTAATGCTTATTTCATTCATATTTTCAGTGGTACAAGGATTAATTTGGATCAATTCTCCTTGGTTTTCCTTTGTAAAGGGGCATTTGAAAACAGAGTTAAGCATTTCAGCTTTGGCTTTGCTACCTTCAATTTCAAGTCCTGTCTCATTCACTAGGGACTGGACACTTAACAGCCTCTACATAAGACCAGAATTTCTTTGGATTTTGTGAAGTATCTTGACGATATTCTGCTCAGGTAATCAACGAAGACAATATGCATCGCCCTCTAGACAGCCAAATACATTTCATTCAGCATCTCCGTATCGGTAGCCCTATGCTTTGTTTTACACCTATTACGCAGTGACTGTGCACCATGGATGTTCCCACCCATCATGAACTGTTCTACTGGGTACATATCTACCCAGTGCACGATAAACTATTCTTTTAAACTTCAGCCAGTTCCTCTACTGGCACTGAAAGTTTCAAGTTCCTCATTGAGATATGACATTACTGATCTTTTATCTAGTTTACTGAACATAAATATCTTTCTGCTTGTTTTAATTGTATGTTGTATTTGCGTAATCATTGTTGCCACAACTGTGTCATGGTAACTGATACCAGTTTCAATGTGGACATCCTCAAAGACATAATTTGTATTTGCTGCCATTAGATCCAATGTATTTAGCTCATGGGTGGGGTTTCTAACTATCTTTTGTAGGTAGTTTTCAGAGAAGGTATTTAGTGAAGTGTCAAAGGAAGTCTTGTCACAACTACCACTAACAAAACTTATTTTCCCAATTAATAGTTGGATGATTAAATTCTCAACTGAGGATTACACTATGGCTGGGGTAACTAACATACATGTGAACTGAAAGTTTTCAGTTACTCAGGAGATGAGTCTGACGGGCAACAGAAAGATCCATATTTTATGCTCACCTCTAATACTGAGTATTGTCCAAACAATCTCACATGCAGCTTCAATTTCTATATTGGTGGATTTGAGTTTCGTGTGTACTGCAACACACCACCTCTGTTTCCCACTTGCCTATCCGTTTTATATACGTAGAAGCAACAGGATTTGTGACTTCCTCACAGAAAAGTCATAGTTTGCAATAACTAATGGGAAGTCATCTAGAGAAATCAAAGTTATATCTGTGTTGCCCAAGGAAGCGTTGAAGGCCCTTTATTATTAATTTACATTGAGGATTTAAGAGACACTCTGAGCAGCTCTCTCAGGCTGCAGATGATGCCATTGTTTATTATAAAAGTAATCAGAAGATCAAAATGAAAACTGTACAGCACAAAAAGTGGCCTGTTGGCCCTAAATAAAACTTATGAGGTTCTTCAGTTGAGTATTAAAAATTTACATTAAATCTCAGTTGTATACACTTTTCAGGAGTAATGTTGTGCAATATAGGATACTTCCCATATAGGACTGACTGGGGACACTGTGGGGGGAAGATTTCGAAGAAGAGTAGCTCAATTCGCATCATCATGAAATAGGGGAGAGCATGTCACAAATATGATGAGTGAAATGGGGTGGCAACTGTTGAAGCAAAGACTTTTTTGTGCTATGAGATCTTGTTCACAAAATTACAATCATAATTTTCCCCTCTGAATGTCAAATCAATTTGTTTACTCCCATCTAATACAAATGACAACTATGATAAAATAAGAGAAAACAGAGCTCTTTCACATAGATAGGTGTTTATTTTCTCCATGTGATATCCAAGAGTGGAATGGTCACGAAATAATCTTAAGGTGGTTCTATGAATTCTCTACTATCATCCAAGTGTGAGTGATTAAGAGAAATTTTATAGATGTAGTACTGAAATGTCTTCTTAAACTATTCCCAGCAGACAGAAAAACGAATAAAACATTTACATTTGACTTAGCTGTAACACTTATTGTGATATACTCTTGTTGCCATTCTACTCTTAAGACATCTTCCGTTTAATGCACAGACTGCCACATGCCTAGCAATGGATGTTTAACCGCCAGGTCAGGCACACGGCGTTAAGGCCTGAGGCTCTGCTGTGGCCGACAGTTCCATGATCAATATATTACAAGAAATGGCATTAATTTAACATTTTAATTTGCCAAGTGGAATTTTGTGGTCCACACTATCAGGCTTTGACAAGGTTGCAAAACAAAATATAATTTGTCTTGTTTAACAGTATCAGGACCTCATTTGTGAGACCTTACGTGGCTGTTTCTATGGACAATACCTTATGACAGCCAAACAGATGCAGTTCACGAGTTCTGGCCAGAAAAATGAGTCACTACACTATCAAAAGTTACAACCTAAAAAACATTTAAAAAGACTGGAACGGGTGAAATGAGTGAATAAAATGTGGTTTGTTTATCTTCAGTTTTGCTTATAGGCACCATACAGCACATTTAAATCAAAAAATAAATCAGCAAGTGTATGCAGAGTTCTATCTTAGACACATCAAGTCAACAATACTCCAGTAATTCACCAGAATGACAATCGCCACAGCAAGACTGCCAATCCCGATTGCCTTGTGAACCTCTTCATTTCCTTAGATGCTGTAGTTTGGAAATTTAAGTCTGTGGTGCACAGTGCCAGAAGTAGTAAATTCAATGCATTTGAATTTATCAGTTGGTGCAACATTTTAACACCACTTTCAAGAAGTAATCACCTTATTTGGCAAACAGCCACTTCAATTTATCATGTTAGTTATCTTCTGGGAACTCAAGATCATATAAATTATCTTGTGTTTGTATTATTTCAAATTGCCCTCTATTCCTGAAGTGATGCATCCCCCCCCCCCCCCCCCCCCCAGCATTGTACGCATGTGTGCCCCTTTTTTAAGTAATAGACTGGAGAATTTTACAAAACTTACAGCAGCAGTTTCAATGTCTCAACAGTTTGTCCTCTGAAATTAATAAAACTCACTCTTCCTAATACAGGAACTTTAAACACAGGTGATGACCACCCCTTGTCCTCAATCCTCTTCAGTTATCTCCTTGTTTGTTTTAGGTGGAAACAAGACATAGCACTGCAGAATTGTGTTGAACACTATGACTGCCATGATGCCACTGGCAACCAGCAAAGTGTCTTGTGCCTGATGCCATGTGCCCACTTTCAGCCACAGCATGGTGTCACTCTGTGCCTGCCAGTGAAATATCACTGAGTGTGGCAGTCAACGTGGTAATATTCCCATTTACACTATCTGCTTCACCAATATCTTCCCAGTTTTCTTCCTGTACTTTTTTTTAACACATTGACTGGTAGATACACAGTGTTCGATGTTTCACCACCAGGCCAGGACGTCTGTCACAGCTGTCTGCTGCCTCATGTAAACCATTAACAAAACACTGATCAAGTAATTTTCTGTAACAGTATATTGCTTCTATGATCTGAGCTTGTTGGCATATTTTATTACTAACATCTGATCATACAATTACCAGACTAGAATAAGCTGGCTGTAGTCATCACAATACTTAGTTCTAAAGAATCTATTGCATCTGTAATAGGTACTTCAATTACCACCAACATTCAAGAAGCTTGCAGTGTTTTAAACTTTGTTATCTAGTTGGGAAAAAACATTTAAAATTATGGACACTGGAAATGAAATTGTGTGAAGCAATTAATCTGATCACATGTGTACCTTACATTTTGAATTAACTCATGGAAGCTTGTATTCAGTTGACAAGGCTTTGCATATGACACTTGTACTTACTGCCTATAACTGAAAAGTCAGTCAAGTTTCGAGGCAAAATAAATGTGTATAACTGCTGAAGAAAGTACTCATTGCTGCATACAGTGAATACAACAAATTCAAAAGTGACTAAGGATGTATGAACAAAAATTTGTACCTAGGCTGCGATTTGAACTCTCATCTCCTGTTCACTAGGCAGTTTAGCTAACCACTATGCCACTCTGGCACAGTGGTTTTGTACAACTGCACAGACTACACTAGCACATAATGCTGGGGAAATATCTGAACTACATTACTTCAGAAGATCTCAGTTTTTATTAGAACATACATAGGTAATAATTTGTAACATATGCAATCATAATTACATATAATTATCAAATCTTTTCTAATCATTTTCATAAAGTAGCAGTTGGCCTTCTTAAAGTTATACTTAAAATGTGACCTCCTGGGAAGTTTTCAGTATCACTCACTGTTGGCTGCAATTTTTGAAACATACAAAGTGTCATTAGTGTGGGGGTTTCCATTTTTGTTATTTGTGTATGTACTTCAGTTATGGAAAGTTACAAACCACCCAAAAGTGTGTGTGAAGTCCCAAAGCAGTCATGTATCCCTACCAATCACCCATGAAACAGCTGTGTGGGATTGGCTATTTTTCCTCAATTTTGCTTGTTTCCATCCTTTAATTTCCATGATCACAAGTTCTCTATGTAAGCTATTCTAACAGAACAGAGCTTACTTTCACAAAGATCCAAGTCCAGAAGTATTCTCTTCCAAAACTGTCTGATTGCATTTGTTTGCTTTTATATAAAACAAACTTTAGCATAGGAATTAATAGAGGGAAACATTCCACATGGGAAAAATATACCTAAAAACAAAGATGATGTTACTTACCAAACGAAAGCACTGGCACGTCGATAGACACACAAACATACACACAAAATTCAAGCTTTCGCAACAAACTGTTGCCTCATCAGGAAAGACGAAAGGATGTGGGTTTTAAGGGAGAGGGTAAGGAGTCATTCCAATCCCGGGAGCGGAAAGATTTACCTTAGGGGGGAAAAAAGGACAGGCGCGCGCGCGCACACACACACACACACACACACACACACACACACACACACACACACACTTAAAGACGTGTGTGTGTGTGTGTGTGTGTGTGTGTGTGTGTGTGTGTGTGTGTACCCGTCCTTTTTTCCCCCTAAGGTAAGTCTTTCCGCTCCCGAGATCGGAATGACTCCTTACCCTCTCCCTTAAAACCCACATCCTTTCGTCTTTCCCTCTTTCCTGATGAGGCAACAGTTTGTTGCGAAAGCTTGAATTTTGTGTGTATCGACGTGCCAGCGCTTTCGTTTGGAAAGTCACACCTTTGTTTTTAGGTAAACTTTAGCATAGATGTGATTTCTCTCAAGCACCACATTATTTGCCGCAAAAATGTAAACTAGTTCAAAATCTACTACTGTGCAAGATTAAGCATCAGTTTTTGATGGAAAACAGTTGAAATTGTATTGCGAAGAAGATTGAAGTTTTCTGAAGTACCCAAAATTTTTGTATGTTACGGTAACTGACTTGACAAAATCAGTATTAAGATTTTACAACTTGTCTCAAAGAATGTTGTGTTTTATGAAAGATAATAGACAAATTCTTAACATTTACTCTATCAATCAAAATGTAGTACAAAATAAAAGTGAGCAAATGAAGGTTCCATTGGTCTTACCAGTTAGGTTTCCTTTCAGAATGACTGCAATCTTTATGACTTCTGGAGCTATCGTGCCTCAGCCTAGCTTTTGAATTTCCTTTTGTTCTCTACATTCAATCGTGTGACAGCAAAACACCACTGAATTACATACACTGCTTCAACTGTTTGGAAATCCAGGTCCTGTGTATTTTTTGCTGCGTATTCTAAGAGGAATTTGGGCAACAGTAACTGATCACTCATTTCCCTATCAAAGGCAATACTTTATACTTACAAAATAACTGATGAATATTGTAGTTAGTAAGTAGTATTGGCCAGTCGATTGTTTCTTGAATGCCACATGTTTGCTGTATTGCCTGTCCTATAGGAACATGCAGACTTCTGTCCAAGTGTTACTATTTTACAGCAGTCAATACTGCCTCCACTACCACAATCTGTTAATCAGAAAACTATTTTATTCCAGCTCTAATGCCTTGATACTGATCTTCTGCATTGTGTTGTGAAAGCAATCTAGTTTCAATGAGACTTCATTCCCATTAGAAATAAAGTCAAACACCAACTTAAGACTAAGGTGCATTTTAATCGATATTGTGATCTGTCATTACACTGATGTGGAACTTAACCATGCGATGGAACACAGTTTACAAATAGCTCATAACATCCATTTGAAAGACCCCAAAATGGAAAATTCTTTTAATGAAAAACACACACACACACACACACACACACACACACACACACACACACACACACACACACACACATTTTTAAACTGTTACTCACATTCAGTAGTCAGCACTGAGCTGTTACACACAGTATGACCATTCTGTGGAACTTGGATGTTCCATTTTATTTTAAAGGGGGTGGGGGTTTTTAAAATCTGAACACAATGAAAAATGTATTTCCACTGTCTTGAAAGCTAAAAACTTTATTCTAGTTTAACTAATTCTCTAAGGTGCCACCTATGAACATACACTTCAAACAATAACTAAACTTACATTAAAATTACTTCACAATTGACACTTTAGTAAGGCAAATGGTAGGGGGCCAGATGCCAGCCAATCACAGCTTTTTCTCAGGCTCCACAGGCACACTGATGCCCGTTATATATGCATATGCCTTGTTAGGTGACAGTCTTGAGAAACTGGGATAGGGCCAGGCAGCAACATCAATAGGAGAGAAAGTGTAAAACAGTGATTTTTGCATGCTGCAGTGCTATAAGAATATTTTATGTAAATAAAGTAAAACTATGTTAATAGTTAACACCTCATTGGATTCACAATCTTTATTAAGTGATGTCTTACTCATTGCCATCCCTACAGTAGCAATTGCTACCACGACTGTCCCCACAACATACAAAAATGGAAACAGTTTGTAAGCAGACTTTTTAGTGCACATACTACTACATATCATATCACACGAAGACAAAGCGTCACTCAAACCAACAACTCCACACCCCCCCCCCCCATCACCAATGCCATCTGTCAATCACAAAACAATTTTAATCTGAATACACTATTAATGCCTATACATTTGATACAATGTTATATTATTAGCCTACTCTGAAAAAGAGTATTGAGTGTTTCAAAGCAAATAAGAGCACACAGTGTGAAAACTAATTTTTGGTACTGTGTAATCCTAGTAAAATGCCAATTCTTGCAATGTATTGAGAAGCATAAATCAGCATTTAAACCAAAATTTTTGGTGCAAGCAAACAGCAACTAATCAGTCCAACACAAATGGCAGTTATCTTGCCAGTTTATATCACAACCAATTTGAAGAAGACAGTATTGTTAGTGCTAATCGTGTTTGTGCAGCATACAGCAGCAAGATTCACTTCCTAACTGCACAACACTGTGGTGCATGCAGTCTCAAATATAGTTCTCCAGCGGGCCTGTACGTGTATAATCAACAAAACATTAGTGACACATCAAGTTACAGTTCTCACATCCAGTTTAGTGTTGCATTTGTGCACAATGAGAACAGTTAACTGTTAGTTTAAACAGAACAGTTAACCCAAGCACATTTAACATGGAAAAGGAAGCCATTGGTGCTAGTTTACTATTGCATCAGTTTGTTCAAGCTGTACAGTAAGAGTTGTCCAAACAATGAGAGAATTGATAGCCAAACATACAAATCACTAGGGCTAGTTTCACATACTATATACACAAGTATGTGTAAAGCCAGACTAGTGTTAATGTAAACTCTCAAATAAGTGCAAGCAGTTTTGTATGGATTTAGGAAGCTGAACTTCTTAAGTAGGCATATAAATGTGTGATATTTCTTGGTTTTCCAGCTGCTAATTAGTACTTTTATTATAAGCACATATTTCAATGATTAACAGTCTTCAAACAGGTTTGAATCCATGCAGCAAACAAGACTAAATTCCTCCTGTAGAAACTATACTAGAACTCAAGATTTCCAAACCTACCAGACAGCACAAAAATTCCATATAAAGTGGTGAACCTCCATCTTACCAAAATCTATTGGTGTGTAGTAGCTCATAGTCCAATACTAAACAACCTACTTTGTCACCACATTTAGATATTAATTAATAAAGTAATTTCAAATACTTTGATAAATGTTAACAATCCCACTTACCAACCAAACACCACCCCCCACCCCACTATATTGACATAACATAGTTAACTAATCAAGTCGATAAAATCCGAACAAATACTTATCAATTTTCTAACACAAAAGAGTTTGTATTTAAGGTCACTTCTATAATCCAATTTTGTTCAACTGGAGCAGTAATTAGAATGACAAAATAAGCAGGAAACTACACATTAGAAGCCCCTTCCACACACTTTGCGAATGTAAAAAAAAAAAACAAAAAAAAAAAAAATAAAAAAAATTGAGGAATACTTACGTTTAACCTCCGTAATCTGGAGGCAGACTGATGAAATTTTAATCCAACGCGATCTGTAAAACTGGAGTACGGAGTAAACAGCAATTCTTCTCAGCAGAATGTTTCGTAAGTTTTTTCTTTACAAATAAATTTGTGCCTTCAAGCAAAGTTTGCAGAAACCGGTGATAATTTAACAGTGCCTTGCTGAAAGTAAGACTACTTCAATAATAACATTGTAATCCAACATACTAGTTACATTTACATACCGCCACATTTGAATTTTAGTGACGACACGCAATACTGAATAAACATGGTGGATCAAGATTTCGAAGTTGGCCAATTTCCTTGCCTCCCAATAACGGTTCAGTGGTATTAAAATTCACGCAGATCGAACTTTGGATCCTCACGTATTCATGCCACTACGAAGATCTAGATTTGAAACAAATGTGATGTAAATAATAAAAATTATGGTATGAAATTTATATTACCACCTACAATTTGGGCAAATTGTTAATTTCAAGCACGTCCACTGCTGCAGCTTTTACAATTTCACTCGTGGCGTTAAATACTTAAGACAGTGAAAACCAGAAAATGATTTCAGGTAAATAATCCCTATAAAAATAATGAAATTCACCCAATTTAATGTTACTTACCATTTCATATAACTGCAATTACGTTTTACTGCGTAATACTAATATTACAAGGCAAGTCTGAAATTCAAAATATGAAACGCACATATTACCAATATGGCGACTTCCGCCTTCCACTAACGGCGTCATTTTGTGAGGCCATACAGATGCAAAACAAGAAACACTTTTAGTGACACAAAATGGGAAAAAAATGGAACAAGGTTATGAAAATAACTATCAAAACTTAGTAGGATTAGTTACTCAACATTTTTACTTTCCTGAATGGCAATTGAAACTTGATGTCTAATTATTACGAGTTACAGTATAGGTACTCTTAAAGACAAAAAAACAAAAGGTGTCCTCATACGACATTAAGCTCTCATACAAAAAGTACCTCATAACATTCACAAGCTTTAGGGTCGATCTTGATCACAGTCGCGGCTTATATGGCCGGCCTTGCCACAGTTGTAACAGCTCTTCCCACCGGATCCATCAGGGCAGTTGCGAGCGATGTGCCCGGTTCGGTTGCAGTTGTAGCAGGAAAGTCTTGATCGCCCGTAATCATTGGATTCTGGACATTCTCGTGCAATATGCCCCGTCTTATTGCAGTTGTAGCACGTCGGGCCTCCATCCATATTCTGCTGGCAATCTCTTGAGATGTGACCAACTGCATTGCACCGGTAGCACCGATCTTGCTCTTCACGGCACTCGCGGGCAAAATGTCCATAGCCGTTACATTTGTAACACTTCGGATCAGCTCGCCCACCGCCGCCTCCTCCACCGCGGCTAAATCCACCTCCTTGCGGGCACTCTCTTGCAAAGTGTCCTGTACGGTTGCATTTGTAGCACACGCTGGAACTCATAATAATATATTTACTGCACGACAGAACACTACCACACCACACCTGCCTCTCACACACCACGTGGGAAAGTGAATGAGTGGTACTACTTCCTGCTAGTTCCGCTCGAATGTACAGCCTTCTCGATAGCAAAGTTCGTGGTTCTGTGCAGTGACTTCACAACCGAAACTCGCTGAAATAATATTGTAATGATTGTCACTGGATTGGCAAATTTTAGTCGAGTATTACAGTAATGTTGAAAATGAAAACGAACATCATATTGCCAGATAGTTCTTCTAAGGTGAGTAATCAATAATTGTGAATTTATCTGTGATGCTGTACCAGAACCGTTGAGATCTCTGCTCCCAGCGACTTCTGTATAATCTTTGTGTTTAATATCTCGCGAACTGAAGAAGAAGTAACTGAGTAAAATGGCTGATGATTGTGAAAAGCCAATGTCTTCGCCAGGCAATTATGACGAAAAAGATGAACATACCGACGAAGAGGAGGACGATTACCGTCCGATGATGAAAGGAAGGGGCAGAGGTGTTTTCAGGTAATATAAATTTTCAGCATTGGGAATTTTACCTGTCGAAATAAGTAATACTTTGAGAAGCCGGCGATTTTAATTTCCCAATAGCTACTTAAACAACGATACCGGTTAAATGAATACAGAGTTCTGAAGTACTTGTATTGTCTGTTTTGCCTCTTGTGTGTCACGTGACACCTCTTACGCTGAAGTTATACCAGTTTCATTACACTATTTTCTTGCACCTTTTTCTTTTTTTCCTTTGTTTCTTTGGGAAGACTATTTGATACGAAGAAATGGATTGATGACAGCGATTGTTCCTAAAATTTTTGATACAAGTTATGATAGTTCTGGCGGTGACTCTATAGTTACACCTGTTTACACTGTAAGGACTGAAGCGAAATACTATTAAGAGGACAGTCACAGAAAGGAAAGCGGGGGGGAGGGGAGACCAAAATTATGGGTTTATTTCAATATAGTGGATTTGGAGACTGTAGAGAGACAGTAATGATGACGATTACTTAAATTCATCTGGACTATGCCTATTAGACACAGCCCTGTTTACTTGATGATGTATTTTATCAGAAGTTCATAGAAATTAATGCTAAACTGTCACATCCAATTTGTTTCCTTGTTCGTCGAAACAGTGATACTATTTCAGTATCATGCCTTACCTAAAACTAAAATGTAATATTTCGTACAAAATTAATAGTTGTATTTTAAATTTAAGGAAATAGGCTTTTCTTTTGTTAATGTCATATCATTGCCAGATCATGTGTCAAAATCGTGGGCCATCCTAGCAAACCCCATAAGATACTTTTTATGCAGGTCACAGGTTTAAAACGGGACACAAGATTTAGCATCTTGTTAATGATGAGATGTTTAGAAATGGGACACGTGTTCAGATTTGAAAAGAATGGGGAAGAAATAAAATGTAATTTTCAAAGCAGTCATTGTGGGAGTAGCATTAAGTAATTTAAAATGTATATAACAAAAAAAACACTTCTTAATAATAAAGTAGCCGATTTTCTACTTTTTTCATTGCCTTTGTATGAAACTGTGCATCTGGCAACACTGAGTAAATGTTAAAGAATAATAATACTGGTTTTCTTGTGTGTAGGTACTGAAATTGAGGATAAGTTAGAAATAAAGACCATGTATTGTGTAGAGGGATACTCCTATATGACAACAGGGAAAACAACTTTGACTGATCCACAGAATTGAGAACAGTCTTCCCTTTCAAGTGATTTTTCGTAGTCTGCATGGGTCGACAGAAGCGTCCGATCCAACGCGTCGGCTTTGACCCGTGACGTAAGGGTGTTGTCGTGTGTGACGTCATGACGGCGCGGAGTTTGGTTTGAGTGTGGCTGTCTCCAGTTCTGTTTTATCTTATTTTATTTACTTTTCTGATATGTTCGTTCTATCCCGTGAGATTTTTTTTTTAAAGACAAAAAACACTAATCAGCTACTGAAGCATCTTTATCTTCTATGGGTTGCAGGGGTTACGACCCCTGGGGAGTTGGGTTGGTATTCATGCTTGGCTGTCTTCACTTACATGTTGTAGCTACGCAAGGCGTCTAAATTTGTTTATATTTAGTTTGCCCCCCACCCAAAACACCCCATTTCCCGCGCTTGTCTCGTTAGTGTCATTAGGCTTCTTGTGGAAAGTGTGTGTGTGTGTGTGTGTGTTTTTGTTTCCGCCATATTTGTGACGTCATGGGTCAAAGCAGACGGGTGGGATCGGACGCTTCCGTATTTCCTACTTATAAATTAACACAGAGGAATTATCAGGAAATTTCTAAAATATGTATATCTAATTTGTTGTTGCATTTGGAGTGCTGTGACAGCTTCCAGCCTTGTACATAATTGGTTCTTAAGAAAAATCAGAAGACATAGTGTACATTAGAAGGAAAAATAATTAGGAGTAATGTTATGAAAATTGGTATCATTCATGTTTGCTTTTAGGTTTGCTAAGAATGTGTCTTCAGTGATGTGGAACATGTGGCTCAAATTAAAAAATGTTTAGTCTATAAATTCTAATTCTGTAGACACTTTGACAGGGCCTCAGTTTAAAAATATATAGTTTTTAAATACTAATTATGGCAGCACTCTGACAGTTAACATTCATTACTGTGTTATACATCATTGCTACTTTTTCACTGACTAGGAAGGAAGAAATACAAAAAAATTTTCTTTCTGCATTATATTACACACCTGTTATTTCCTCTTCATCTACTACTACTACTACTACTACTACTACTACTACTACTACAGCTTGCTTAGTATTTACATGTCTAAACTGAAAATTTTTCATTAGCAAGTTCTCTACATGCTGTAATAATTTGAGTCTGTTTTGCGCAGAGCATTGTGAAATATACTACTAAGAGAGGTCATCAAATCTAAATGATCAATTCTGGTATTGTTTTGAATTCATAAGAAGATTATCATTATTCACTGCATGATAAATGGTAACCCCCACTCCTATTATTGTCTTGACAAGCCAATGGTCTTAAAGAGAAGGCAAGCTGATATCATTTTCTGTAGGTAAGAAATCACTGTTTATTCAACATTTGAGGCTGTCAAATAACATCAAAAAATATACAGTTGTAGTTCAGTAACAATTAAAAATGTAACAGAAGCTGGAGATTACAAAAGATGGTTAATAGATAAGGAACTTCGTTGGTAACGGAGGGATGTTTCCTTTAAAATTGTTTATCAGTAAACGATGAGGCCAGCATCTTGAACAAAACAGTAGCAAACAAGGTATACATCACACACTAATTATGTATCTTGCAACACATTCCATTTGTTGATTGTCATTTATACATCAAAACATATTTAAACTGAAGGCCAAGATTAGATAACAAGAGGAACTGCTGACTGAATGTGTCTGATCGTTTCAGGAGTGTCTCTGTGGTGCATTCTTTTAATTCAGGCAATAAATGAAGGAGCCTCCACCTGAGAGTAGGGTCAGGTTCCACTTGTCTGCTTTGACCAATGATGGCATATTGCATGTGAAGAGTCAGTCATCTATTTTAGTTGCGAAGACAACCACAGAATGTTTTTAATAACAGGCAGAGTGCATCCTAGAAGATGAAGACCACTGGATATACCGTTATCATTGAAAACAAACTATAAACATGTGAAATATAACAGTCAGCTAAAAAAATGAAATTAACGGGACAACTGTGGGAACGATGTGGTTTTGGGTAGGAACATACTTTTAAAAAGGAGGTTTCATAAATGTAAGCTCATTCCAAAGCAACCAAGACATCGAAAAATAGGATACATGAATTCATCTGGAGTTAATGGAATGCAAATATATGGTAAATAAATTGGAATCAAATAATTCATTTGATCTATATAGCTCAAAGTGCAGCACAGATACTAGACACTACCCTCACCAAAACATCGAAGAAATCATTTACATGCAGGTCCAATTGAAAGTAATGAAACATGATATTGAAAACATCAATTGAAATAAATTTTCCAGAGAAACATCCATTACAAGAGTACTTCCCTGCTTACTTCAGATAAACAGCACATGCGCGACTTCACACAACACATTTATGTCAAGGGTTAAATATCCAAAAACCACACGACCGGAATCTAATATTTCACTTGACCTTTATAGCTCAAACGAAGACAGTGATAAAAAGAAACCCACACACTGCCTTAAAAACTTGTATCACAATTTTAATCAGACCTATATAGCTGAAACTTAGAAACCGATAACACACTCCCAAATCTGAGAGAGATTTTCCTTTGACAAACTAACTACAACCTCACAGTAAATGGAACGAAAACTGTGCTGCATACAACAAAATATTCAAACACAACTAAAAAGCAAAAGACAGACACAAGCATTCAGTCTTAACAAACCAACAAACTAAAACTGGCAGCTTAAAAACCAGAAACAAATAAATAACCAATAACTACCAAGGCTAGATCCAATCCAACTTAACCAATACCACAAACCTGATCCCCAGCATAATCATTCTCCTCAAGATTACCACCACAAATGACAGCACAAGCCCTTAAAAAATCCATTTCAAATACACCGCACTTAGTCAAAATGATGTTAAATATATAGTTATAAGAATTAAGCTTATTATTGAGATCACTATAAGCTTCTCTCTCAACAATTTGAGCTATGCACTTAAGTTCCTGCATAACGTGCCCCTCAACAAATACGTCACAATACAAAAAACAGCCCAATAGCTGTAAGAAACAACATAATAATAATTATCACTAATTGTTTCAGTTGCTGCAATTTAAAATGTGCTCTTAGATTCCTGTCCAGCCTTAGCTTCGGAAATAGAGCCAAGTACAAAAAGAAACAGCAAAAATCTTTGTCAAAACAGGAATATAAATATAATCACTACTACTCTGTGTGACAACAGTTTAAGCTGTCCTCTTACATTCCGCCCCAACCACACCCTCGTAAATCATAATGTATTTGATACAAGCAGCATAGTTTACAAATATCATAGTTTACACTAGTTATTAAGACAACCACATACAACGTTTAATAGCAGGCCACTTTGCTTTGTAAACTAGTGGTGTCAAATCTGTTGGGACCGGTGTGACATGAGAGGCTACAACAACTGCTCTGCATGTGAGGTAAAATGTTACGCCCATCATATAGTTATGCAAGCTAGGGAGATAACTTTACTGGAAATACAGAAATCCACAAACATATAATTGCTAACTTCTGTCATGTGTTGTTTTTCCTCTAGATAAGTCATTTGCCACATGACAGTGGCCTAAGAAACAGTAAACAAGTTAGTGAATAAATACTAACATGTACAGAGTATCAAGAAAGAGTCTCTCTCTCTTGTCATTAATTTTTCCTATGCCTATTATGGTACCAGTGATCTTATGTCTATTTTTGGAATTCATTGTTTTAGAACAGTTGGTGTATAACAGATGATCATTTACATTCAATGATTGTGGGCCTTCTCCATATGCATCTATTTCAATCATTGTTCTATGAAACTGAATTCTTAGCTATAGAAAATGGAAGAAAACAGAAATGGCAAATTGGCAGCTGTGAGTGACAGTCCTAAATTCAAATCAGTCAGGTACATGCAAATAGATAACTGTATGGATGTGACACTTGGAGTAGGTAATAATTGTATCGCTGTTTGAAGTGTAACTGGCAAGAAGCAATGGAGCAGCAGATTCAAAATGGGAGTTCTCCTGTATCAAGAGTAACTGTGAAAGGTGAGAATTTTTATTGGAATCTAACTTCTCTCCACGTTCTAGCTGAGAAGTTAAAGATACATTGTGACTTTACAGCCTTTATAGGAAAAATGTTTAAGTAATTGACTAATTACCATTTGTTTTTGGTACTCTATGTGATCAACAGTATCCGGACACCTGGCTGAAAATAACTTAAAAGTTTGTAACGCCCTCCATCAGTAATGCTGGAATTCAGTATAGTGTTGGCCCACACTTAGTCTAGATCAGGGCTTCCCAACGTGTGGTCCGCGGGTCCGCCGGCTCTTTCTAGGGGGTCTGAGGCCACATTTCGCCAAATCGTGTAAAATAATGAGTAAAATTATTGAATAAAAATGTGAAAATCAAATTCATCACTTTTTCGTGTGAAAAACGTGTACTTTTTTTACTTCAGGTCGTATTCCCAAGCAGCCTTTGCGGTTCCTAAGTGAGAATGCATACACAGTTTAGTGTCGGAGAATGCGGCTTCTCTGGTCGACTGTATCGCAACAATATGGGGGTCGTTTGTGAGCCGGCTTACGGCGCTAAATGCGCCGTAACCT
Source organism: Schistocerca americana (assembly GCF_021461395.2). Taxonomy (NCBI): domain Eukaryota; kingdom Metazoa; phylum Arthropoda; class Insecta; order Orthoptera; family Acrididae; genus Schistocerca; species Schistocerca americana. Next base: position 119,385,996 of record NC_060119.1, read on the forward strand.
TGTACGCGAGTGGAGCGAGCTTTGTCGACCAGTCACAGCGCTTGCTGGCACGTATGCGGCCCCAGGCATCATTAAATGTTAAACTTGCTTTGTCAGTGCAGTACCTATTTCATAAGTCGATTTTTGACCTTCAAGTTGTTTTCATTCATCTCTAAACCAAAGGCTATTGATACTTCGGGGGGGGGGGGGGGGGGTGTCACTGCGAACATGGCACTCGCATTAAGAAGCTTTCAGTTCCCATGGCTTTAGCTCTGAAATTTAAAGTTACTGTGCTCTTGACTAACTAGGGGTCCGCCATGGATTTTCGACTGAAGAAGGGGTCCGCCAGCTGAAAAGGTTGGGAAGCCCTGGTCTAGATGACAGCTTCCACTCTCGCAGGTATACATTCAATCATGTGCTGGGAGGTTTCTTGGGGATTGGCAGCCCATTCTTCACACAGTGCTGCACTGAGGAGAGGTATTGATGTTGGTCGGTGAGGCCTGGCATGAAGTTGGTGTTCCAAAACATCCCAAGGGTATTCTGTATGATTCAGGTCAGGACTCTGTGCAAGCCAGTCCATTACAGGGATTGTGTAACCTCTCTGCCACAGGCCGTGCATTATGAACAGGTGCTCAATCATGTTGAAAGAGAGCAGTCACCATCCTTGAATTGCTCTTCAACAGTGGGAAGCAAGAAGGTGCTTAAAACATCAATGTAGGCCTGTGTTGTGATAGTGCCATGCAAAACAATAGAGGTTGCAAGCCCCCTCAATGAAAAACATGACCTCACCATAACACCACCGCCTCCGAATTGTACTGTTGGCACTACACACACTGGCAGATGACATTCACTGGGCATTCGCCATACCCACACCTTGCCATCGGATCATCACATTGTGTACCGTAATTCATCACTTAACACAACATTTTTCCACTGTTCAATTGTCCAGTGTCATTGTTTATGCTGCTTACACTAAGCGAGGCATTGTTTGGCATTTACCAGCACTATGTGTGGTTCATGAGCAACGGCTTAACCATGAAATCAGTTTTCTCACCTCCTGTCGTAGTACTTGCAGTGGATCCTGATGCAGTTTGGAATTCCTGTGTTATGGTCTGGGTATATTTCTGCCTATCACACATTACGATCCTCTTCAACTGTCCGCAATCTCTGTCAGTCAGCAGACGAGGTCGGCCTGTACACTTATGTGCTGTATGTGTCCATTCGCATTTCCACTTCACTATCACATTGGAAACAGTGGACCTAGGAATTTTCAGGAGTGTGGAAATCTCATGTACAGACGTATGACAGGAGTGACACCCAATCACCTGACCACGTTTGAAGTCTGTAAGTCCCGTGTAGCACCCCCTTTCTGCTTTCTCACGATGTCTAATAACTACTGAGGTGCTTACATAGAGTAGGTGGCAGCACAATGCACCCAATATAAAAAGCATATGTTTTTGGGGGCATTCGGATACTTTCGATCACATAGTGTATGTTTTGTAGAGCACAAAGTCAAATTCAGTTGTTTGAATTCAGTTGTTTTCAGTGTTGTGGACTACAGTAAGTGTGAAGTCAGTTTTAGAGATTACACGTCTATGAGGAAAGTATTCATTTATTAACATAACTAGGTTGAGGAACAGTTCATAGCTGGGACTTTAGTGTGTACTGTATGTCTCTCCTCAGCCATCAGGCATATTTCGTTTGACTTTTTTTCTCAGATCTTTGCAAACTGTTTCTCTTAATGTGTAGATGGAATTGTCCATAGATATACTGAACATCTCGTGTTTTATGTTTCCCAGTGTAAACAGAAAACTCATTACAAACAAGTGTTTTTTCATGTAGCATTTAATGTAACCATTTCATTGGGCATGTGGGGACACGGGTGATACATAACATAGCACACATGTGCTAGTTGCAGATGAAAATCTCTGAAATCGCGCTAATTTATCTTTAAATATGGAAGAGGGTGTGGTCACGGATGAGGAAGTGGGGGAGGAAAAATGGGGAATGGTTAACACATTGGAGACTGGCCACTTAGAAGAATGTCGAGCCTAGAAAACGATGTGCCATTATTGAAAGTGGTAATGGCACACATGCAATTGATCTATCGTTATGAAAGTCAATGTTTATTTTTTCACATTTACTTTAGTTCTTTGACAGATTACAAATTTTAAAATAATGATGACAGTATAGTTAATCGTAAAAAAAGAGCTATTGAGCATTTTTTCTCTTTAACATCCAAAATTTCTTGCTCACTCAACAGACTTGATGTATTTGTAGCAGAATTACATCAAACTGCAAAACCTCAGGAGTACATGTACGAAATTACATTAACTCGACCAGATATTAGCTGAGAGATTTGAAACAGCAGCTGTTACATTCACTAATGTTTCATTTGAAATAATTCTAGAAATTGACAACAGAAGGCAGCATCTGCAAAGGGACAGATATTGAGGTGTGCATACTAAATGAGTTCAGTTTACGAGTGATAGGTGACTTGTACAACAAGAAAATTGTGGCCCAAGCTATATTCAGCTGCGTTTTTTTGAACAGTGTTGTGGCCCTAGTGATACTTGGCCTTAGTCTCAAAAATGTTAAATGAGATTATGCTAATGTTGAACTTGTAGATGTGGGGAGGGTAAGTGGCAGGCACCTGTGCCAAGGGGCAGGCAGGTTTTTGAAATATGCTAAAGGAATAGTAAAATGAGATATCATGGAACCTGGACTAACATAAATAAAGAAAAGGGTGACATATAAGAGGCAGTGTTGAGTAAAAAAGAAATGTGGCAAATATGAGGCTGACATGGAGCAGGAAGATGAATGGTGTAGAAACTGGTGAAAGTGGCTAGAACAATATGGGGGACAGAAACTTGTATTTTATGCAGCGAAACGAGAGCCCTAGCAGTTAGTAGTGCTCCTGCCAGTTTTTCAGCTGTGAAGCACAAAAGGCTGCCAAAGGTGCCTGAGTCTTGTTTAGAGTTGCTGTAACACTGAGGTGTTACCATAATCTTATGTATAGTCATACTGCATGATTGGTTGTGGTACTTCCTTGAAGCAGTTGTATGATTTACATGTAGACAGCAGGACTCTTAAACCCTCCAGTCTAAATGATCAGATAGTTTGTTGGAATTATGTTTTTAATTCACTGTAGAGTTTGTAGGAATTTCCAATTTCTTTAACCCTAGCAAATCTACTTTTGTGTCTCGTATTGTGATTGTGCATACCACAGTTCAGTATGAATGATTATCAACAACAAAAAAGGCCACGAAGGAGTAAATGTGCCAGAAAGTGAGTGTAAGAATTCAAAGGTCCTTCAAAAGCACCTCTGCAAGCTGAGCAGTTATCTACTTCACACAATATCCTAACTGTTTACTTCCACTGAATACATAACTTAGCTGCATTTCATCAAAAGGTATTTCTTTAAGACAACTGAGATTGAAGATATGCAAAATAAGCATGCATCTATTTCCTTAGGTTAACATAATGAGAAATACTTTGAAGGGCAAAACATGCTGAACTGAGTTGCTTGAGTAGTTTATATGTTGATTCATTTCAACATGTTATCCAGCTAAACTCCAAGGAATTTTACAGTGTTTCATTGACTGTATGTGTCCAGTGGTAGCATGTCTTATATGAAAGTGCATAATATGAGTTTGTGAGATTTAAGACAAGTTGTTAGCTGTGAACTGTTTGTAGTGCTGTTCAGCTATTACCTTGGCTGTGCCTGGTAATGCTGAGTTTGCACTCGTGATTGATATGCATGAGTCATTATAAAACATTACAGAAGTTAAAGAAACTGGAAAGTCAGTGTAGGTTATAAAAACAAGAGTGGACCCAATTATTTGGGACCCTGTAATATTACCTTGTTTTATGGTAGCTACTCTGTTGTGACAGTGTCAGTGTACTCCCTGCTTTTTGTTATAATGGTAGACTTAATACACACAAGAGTGATGTCATTAATGTCAGCGTATTTCACTGAAAATTATTGACCCGTTGTCTGCTGCTATGAAAACCTTTACTATTTTTTATCAGTTTAGATTGTTTCAAATCATAAGGCACAAGAAGTTCTTCAATCATACTTTGCGTGGGTACATGCATGACATTCCACCCCACTCAATATTAAACACACGTAACTCAACACAGAGATTTTAAACATTGTTCAGAAGACCTGTATTCACAGGAGGGGTGTGGTGTACTATGTATTGTTGACATATTGGCTGTTCTGAACAATGTCTAAATCCTTTTGTTGAATTTTGGTGTTCAGGTTATTGGAGTTATGTATAGTGGGATGGATTATCATATGCATACTGTAATTGGAGGGAACTGTGTTTGATGATGATTTTGTAACAATTGAAACTGGTAGCAAGAATAAGTTTTCATATCAGCTGATGGTGATACAATAAAATTTCGATAAATAACTGCAATTTGTAATCTGTGGAGCACCAGTTATTGAAAATAGTTAATGATGTTTTGGTTTGACAAGTAGACTTTCGTGGTCCACATTATCAAAAGCTTTGGTAAGGTCACAGAATATACCAACAGGATCCATACTCCTTGTTTGGCTCTGCCATGATATCATTTGTGAGATTTTATATTGCTTTTATATGGAGAATCGTTTACAAAAGCCAAACTGACAGGCATTTAACAAGTTCTGTCCAGAAAAATACCAATATAGGTTGTTGTTGTTGTTGTGGTCTTCAGTCCTGAGACTGGTTTGATGCAGCTCTCCATGCTACTCTATCCTGTGCAAGCTTTTTCATCTCCCAGTACCTACTGCAACCTACATCCTTCTGAATCTGCTTAGTGTATTCATCTCTTGGTCTCCCTCTACGATTTTTACCCTCCACGCTGCACTCCAATACTAAATTGGTGATCCCTTGATGCCTCAGAACATGTCCTACCAACCGATCCCTTCTTCTGGTCAAATTGTGCCACAAACTTCTCTTCTCCCCAATTCTATTCAATACTTCCTCATTAGTTATGTGATCTACCCATCTAATCTTCAGCATTCTTCTGTAGCACCACATTTCAAAAGCTTCTATTCTCTTCTTGTCCAAACTATTTATCGTCCATGTTTCACTTCCATACATGGCTACACTCCATACAAATACTTTCAGAAACGACTTCCTGACACTTAAATCAATACTGGATGTTAACAAATTTCTCTTCTTCAGAAACGCTTTCCTTGCCATTGCCAGCCTACATTTTATATCCTCTCTACTTGGACCATCATCAGTTATTTTGCTCCCCAAATAGCAAAACTCCTTTACTACTTTAAGTGCCTCATTTCCTAATCTAATTCCCTCAGCATCACCCGACTTAATTAGACTACATTCCATTATCCTTGTTTTGCTTTTGTTGATGTTCATCTTATATCCTCCTTTCAAGACACTGTCCATTCCATTCAACTGCTCTTCCAAGTCCTTTGCTGTCTCTGACAGAATTACAATGTCATCGGCGAACCTCAAAGTTTTTATTTCTTCTCCATGAATTTTAATACCTACTCCGAATTTTTCTTTTGTTTCCTTTACTGCTTGCTCAATATACAGATCTACCAATATAGGTAGAAGTGCAAAACGTCTGAAATTATAACTCTTTCCCCCGCCCCCCCCCCCCCCCCCCCCACAGTTGTGTATGTCTCTCTCAATGCCCCACATAAATCCGATGAGATTATTCTATAAGTCAATGACTGATAGTGTCAGCATAAGATTCGGATAATCCTCAGTAAGACGCATCATCGCAGACAGTAAGATTACCACACTCTATTGACCTGGGAAATCTTGTAATCTAATTGAGGGCTGTATTTTGGAAACTGTCTGTTCGTGGTGCACACACTGCCTGCTGCATTAAATACATTGACTTTAATTTGGTTTTTATTAGTCAGTGTGTTCCAAGGAATAGAATACTTTAATCCGAGATGTTAATCACTCACTGCCCTTGCATTTTTATGTCCAGTTTTTCCTTTGTTTGTGGCATGGAGATAAAGACTGAAAGTACTGTAGGAATGTGTTGATGGAAAAGTTGAAGTTCCTGTGTACACTGAGGACACAACGCAAGAAGATAATAGGGGAGATGCAATACATTTTGATCCGAATGTAATTATTGCACTTCCATTACAGAAGCATCAGATTCCAACTATTCTAACTGTCTGCTTTGACGCAAGGTGTCATCAGTATGGCTGAAATGGCCATTCTCAGTGTCTCCAATATGGTGCCTATGACGGCACTACATACACACAGCAACAAACATGAAAATACATACTGTATGGGAACTGTAACTTGGCATGTGGGGCCCCATAGTTCCAGACCGGAAACTATCAGTAGCAGTTGGAGATTTTGTGGTGTGGTGTGGTGTGACGTGGCGATATGTACATGTTGCCAACTGTGGGTCGTAGACTGCATTTGTCTTCTGCTTTGTTGCCTGCTATATCGGTCTCTTGGATGTGCTGTTGCTGTCAATGTGCAGCATCTGGTTTTCACTGTTTTTGAAAATGAGTGATGATCCATTGCGGGAGTGACCATCAACTCCAGTTCAGTAAAAGAATCCTGTTATGAGGAGCACTTGTTATAAAACAATAAATGTAGTGAAGTGCTGCAGTGATGGAAAAAAAACTAAAAATCACTGTTGCACCTGATTTGGCAGTCTTCCCTCAGAGTTGCGACTTCCACTGGGAAGAGCCTGCGTAGTATTGTGAGAGTTAGAGAATTTGCCAGGAATCAGCCAGATGCCTCCCCAGGAACTCCTGGCAAAAAGAGCTTAGTTTCAGTTATAAACCTATTAGAGAATATTTCTAAATAGCTCCACATTTGATTGTAATTAATTTAAAATGTGTGCTCTTTTACTGGTAGAGCCAATAGAAAGACAGATGCTTACAGTGATGACTAATCATACACTTTAACCCATTTCTGAAAATATTCAAATGCAGTTTCACTTCATAAAAAAGTGTTTTATTCTCTTCAACTTGGGGAAAAGGTGGGGAAATTGAAGTAGTTGTTGAAGACTTAACAAACGAGTCATCAGGGACACAATAGAAGAGATTTACACTGTGCAAAAGGTTGTGCCCACTGTGCGAAAACTTCTGCCAGTTCTTGAACAGAAGATTGGTTGGAGTTGCAGTACCATCTCTCTCAGAAAAGCGTTAAAAGTCCGTTGGTTTCGTGTGGAGAAAGGTTGAAAACAAGAGGACTTTAATTATTAAAATGTGGCGACATTGTGCATTGGTGGGCCCAGTTCCTCATCGAGTTGAAAAGTATCAGGGAGGCTGGCACAGAAATTTTTTATTTGGATGAATCCTGGATGGACAGTAACCTAATGTGCGGCAAACACTGGTGGGGGGAAAAAAAAAGATGCGGGTGTTACTGTGTGGGGAAGCGTCTCCAGAAGACTAATAGTTAGAAGTGTGGGTTCTAAAAATGGATTCATTAGGCAGGTAGAGCGAAAGTTCTGGACCAAATCAACACAGGGAGATTACCATGGGCTGATGAATTCAGCTAATTTCAAAAAATGGTTTGAAGAACTTGTACTCCCAAATCTTCCTCTACAATCTGTAATAATCATGGACAATGCACCTTATCACAGCAGACAACTCAACAAACTGCCCACCAAATACGATAGGAGAGCATCTATGATACAGTAGCTGCAGAATAGAAAAATCCAATGTGATGAGAGTATGACAAAGGATGCTCTGTACTCCAGGATTCGGGAGAATAGGGCGACAGCGAAGTCATATGCATTTGACACACTGGCAAAAAGAGAGGGCCAGAAAGTGATTCGCATGTCTCGTCACTTGTGATTTGAATGCCATTGCATGGGCAAAAATAGACTCTTTTGAGAGTGCAACATTACAGGTGATATGTCATCTGAAAATCTGTTGACTCTTGCAAGAGTTCATTTTTAGGCTGTTGCTAAGAATACTAGAAAGGTTACTGCGGAAAGGTACACCACCTTGACCAGGAGTACTGGAGGAGTGACATTGTGATGGAAATAACCATTGACAACCTCATTGTCGACAGCGGCACTTCAGATACCATTGACGAGTCGGTGAAAACAATTACATGCCAAAGTGAAACTGTTAGTGCATTGGAATTATCAGAAGCTTCTGCAAAATTGGCCTGTTTCATTCTTGTTTCATTATAAATTTGTGTTGAATATTGTTATAGCTTTGCTGAAATGTGTGGCATCCACTAAATTTTAAAAATAAATAGTAAGTTATCTTCCATTCCTAGTGTTGTAATTTGTTCTTTTACCTACTTGTAATTCAGCATTTATTTTGACACAGTAACTGATAACGTAGGATGTTAATGCCTTTATTTAATATGTCAGTACAAACAGTGATCTCAGTTTCGATAGCACGAAGTATTTAACTGACGATTAACTCTGTACTAGACATAAATGCTTTTGTGGAAGTTTAAGAAACACGTTTGTGTTGCCTACACTGAGCACTTGCAGTACATGGAGGTGGAGATTGTTCCCCTCCTCACTCTGTCTCTCCCCTCAACAGCCCTAGTGCTCACTCCCTGCACCACACACAGGGAGGTGCCTAGTAATAGTTTGCGTTTAGTATAAATAAGGCAGTAACATCTCCCTCCAAAAATACAATCAGACTAACTGGGCAGCGATGGGAAATTGGGGGTTATAGGCACATACCACGATCCCAAAACACACAACATGAAGAGAGAAAAAAAATTACAACATTCTGCTACATCAACAAAGTCCTAAGGATTCGAAAGCTTCTCTTGAGCTATATAGCTCGATCGCAACTGTTGATACCACAAAAACAAGACCTACAACTACGAAAATTGGAATCGGACATTTCCTTTGACCTACGTTGGTCAATCACAGCTGACTATACCAAAACACCAACACAAACACCTACAACTTAAATTATGATAATTGGAATTGGACATTTCCCTTGACCTGTGCAGGTGAACCATAGCTGACAATACCAAAAAACCAACTACTGTGAAAAATAAAACCAAAACCACACCACCTCAGAAATGTACATCATAAATACACAAAACATCGCACACACCCAATGCCGCTGCCGCCGCCGCCGCCACCACCACCACCACCACCACCACCACCACCACAGGGCACCATCAAGCACAACGTGATGACATCTAAAAACACAACCAACTCATAAATTCTGCGCTGTAATGGCGTCACACACAACAAGACCCCTATGTCGTGTGTCAAAGCAGACAGGTGGAATCGGATGCTTCCGTTGACCCAAAGCAAGTGTGTATAGACTTGAAAATTACTGTACAACGTGCTTCATATCAAAGGCAGTTGAAAGTAGTTTAGGAGAGGACCAGTTTGGTTTCAGAATGAGTGTTTGGTAATTTGGAATAAAACAAGATCAGTGTGTCTGTAAATAATGAAAATGAGTGGGTGGTCACGTATTTTGTTTTGTGTGTCAGTCACATGTGTTCTAGAAGTGAGTAGCAAGTTAGTGCTACCTCTAAAAATGTTTTATAGGGCAGTCTATTTAACAAATAAAGATTCACCAGAACTCTTAATAGTTCTTGTTATCTCTAGTGGTCTTGGGTGTCCATCTGTGCAACCTTGCGTGGCAGGTGTTGCTTCATTGAACTGTATATGGTGCATACACCTAGTGGAAATGATTTTATAAATTGTATCTCTGCCCATGACAGTGCTGCCATGTCATGTTGCTGGAAAAGTTTTAGTTAGAACAACTGTTCAACTCTGTCCACTGCTACATTTGTTTCAATCTCTTTAATCTGAATCATTTTTTGGAAGACATTTCCTTAAAGGCTTTGAATAACTAATATTAAACCATTGTAATGTTAAAGGTATGGAAGACAATCAGAATAAAATAGATTTCTCACTAGCCGAAATGTTTACCACACTACTATATTAGTACTACTCGCGGACTACAACTTGGCATTTGTTGAGTGGGGGGGAGTGGGTAGTAGACAGTGTTCGCTTTGGGGGGTGGGGGAACACGCTCTGTCTCCATATAAATTAAGTATCTATAGGAGGCACCACAAACTTGCACTTTGAGCTTCAACTGTGAGCAAAGGACGTAATTGTCAGTTAAATACTTTGTGGTATCAAAATTGAGATCACTGTTCATATTGACGTGTTTAATAATGAAAAACAATGGAAGTACAAACGCAAAACACAGATAGTGACAAAGCAGACAGCACCAGTTACAAGTGCACTGCATATATCGGAATGAACATCAGAAAATCAGTACATATGCTAGCAAGAACTACGCAGTAGAGGATATCCTCATTTTCAGAAATGAGTGCACAAATATTTGCAAAATCCTTATCTAAACATTGCTGAGGAGAGTCCTTTGAAACTAAAGGCTGTCAAAAGTGGCTCATGTTTATCTCGTGAAGTTATACAGAGCTCCATTCTGAGCAATTCTTGAGTGATAATTGCGTTGGAAGAATTTGTGTCAAAAAGATATGATTCCATCAACAGCTGACGTAGTGAAGAGAGAATACTTTAAATGTTGTGAATATTCTGAAAAACAACTGAAACAGTTCAGTTCTAAGAAGGACAAACTTGATACCTTCCTGATGAATTTACAGCAAAGTGCAAACCATGACTTCACCACGTTTGTGCAGAAGCTGGTATGCATATTTCGCGGAAGAGCTGAAGTTGAAAGAGGCTTTTCTGTTGACAAAGAAGTTTTAGTTGAAAACTTAAGAGACAAAATTGTTGTAGAAAGAAGTGTTTACAATGCAATACAATCATTAGGTGGTTCACTTAATAGTGAGAAACAACTGAATCTGGATATTACAAAATCGGTGATACTAGCTGTGAAGAATGCTTCATCAGAAGGAGAAGAAGCATTCTTTTAAGAATGTCAGTTCAAGAAATAAAAGAACGCAAAAATTAAAAAAAAAGCAAATGAGTATATAAAAGACAAAAAGCAGCTGAAGTTTTAGATATTGAAATTTCAAGTTTAGTTAAGGAAGTGAGACACTGTCTTTCTTACTATGATGTTTAACATTGACATATACTATGTAGCTTTAAAATTGTTAGTGTCTAAAGGAAAATGGAAAATTGTAAGTTTTCATTCCATTACTATGTTAAAACAATTTGTTTTTTAATTGATATGATACCAAATATATCAGAAAATAGTCATACACCATCCTGTGTGAGTTTGTTTGTATAGTGTTTGACAAAGAGTATACTGCAGGTCATATATAATTAAATTGTTCATGCTTCAGCTTTCATTTCAACCAGCTTTCAGATTCATAAAGTGTTTTCATCCTTGTACCATGTATATTTTCGAGAGGTCATGAGTATAACTTAAAGAAGTAATGAAAAAGTCATGAATTTGATCCTCTGAAAATCTGTGGGCACCCTAGAAATGTTTTCCATTCTTAGATAGTATCAACGAGAGGGATACATATTTATACAAAGTCAGCACTGGACTATACTGATACTGGAGTTGTTTGTCTTGGACAGAAAATCTGTATAACGTGATTTACTAATGACATAGCAGTGGTTGCCAAAACTGAACAGGAATTGAGTTAAGCATTTTGTGGAATAAAACATCTACTCACTGATGGTTATAATATGCATATAAACAAAAGACACTAAGATAGTGGTATAGGCAGGAGGTTGATATGTTGGATGGCTAACTGTTAAACTGGGACAAGAGACTCTAGAATAAGGGGTGTGGGTGGGGGACTGCTATCTTGGAAGCAGAATACGTAAATAATGAAGATGCAAGAAGATTGCACAAAGAATATGTGCTTTTCATAACAAGACATACTTGCCAACACTCAAAAAAATATATGAACTTCAAGCCAGGAAAAAGATGAATGAAAAACAATGCTTGAAGCACAGCAATATATGGGCGTAAAAGGTTGTTAAATAAAGTGATTAGACGCTTTGGAAATGTGATGTTTCAGAAGAGTTGAAGATCAGGTGCATTGTTGAAGTAAGAAATGAAGACTCCCTGGAACTTGTTGTTGTGCAAGCCTCTCAATATTTCATTGAAATAACTGTGCGACATCTTCATGTGGTTGTTGTTGCTGAGTTCACTGCTGCGAGATGCTATTGGCGTTATCCATGGCAAAATTTATCAGGGCTAGAAGCAGAAATTACAAGTGTGGAGAGGCACTTAAAGTTGGGTGAAATTAGTTCTCACAGTGCCCGCTACTGGGAGCCAAAGATCTGCATGCGTGCAGGGGTGATACCTGTGCTGTCAGATACTGCTGTGTTTAAAAAGCTGAGATAACTCTCTGTACTACACTGTTGGGTTGGAAATCAAAAGCTCTTTTTCCTCTCTCTGTTTCATGGCAACCCGTGCTGGATTTCAGGCAGTACTTAATTGAAATTCCACATCTGTGGTAAGAGTGTCTGCTGTACAGATATGCATGGTATCCTTAAAAAGCCAATATGAGAATAATGGTGCTGAGGATTAAACTTTAGCCTTTGCATAGAACATGCAATGGCCAATGTTCAGTCAGTGCTCCACTACAGCTGATTTGTCAGGTTGACCCAAGTGTGTGTATTAGTGGTGTTCAGCATAATATTCTTGCACTGTTTGATATGTCTGATTGTAATTGGTTTCTCAATTGTGCCGCTTGAAAACATAGTCCTAATGTCATATTTATTGAGGATCCTATTGATTCTTGAAGACTTGCCACTAAGATATGGCAAAGGAAGATCAGTGTAAGGATGTAAATGAAGATGTGGAGACAACTATCACAATGACCTTCTTTCCGTATTTTGGTAGCATGTCTTCAACAATGAAAAGGATTTTCAAAAAATAAGACACGAAATGTACCTTTCATCCACTGCCAAAACTCAGGAACCTGTTACATTTGATGAAAGATGACTGTGGCTTTGGAAAACATAGTGCATATAAGATCCAATGATAGTGTGAGGAGTATTATATTGGGCAGACATGCTATACCAAGCAAGGACATTGTCCAGAACACAATCAACTTATGTTCCTAACCAACCTGGCTAATCAGCTATTGCAGGGCACTACTTGAACACAGAGCATCACATGTTCTATGATATGGCTGAAATTTTAGCCTCAGCATTTTTGTTGTTTTAGAGGAAGCCATACATACCCATACAGCTGACAATCTTATCAACAGAGATGCAAAATTTGCCTAGAATTCAGCACAGCCCTTGGCCATTGCACAGGCACTGAAGGCCTCTGGGAGGAAGTGCTACAAGGACTACTTCCATGTAACTGTGAATGCCCCTCTGTATGTGCGCATTTCCTCTCCTGGTGACAATATCTTTCACATCTGCCATGCAAGTATGACGGCTTACTTCTTGCAGCAGCAACCACCTTCTGGAGATGTCAAACCCTTGGTGGGTGGCTAGTACTGATATAATATAATTGTTTGCGCGGTCAGCATTTCTGAGTTCATTGTTATCTTTTTTGGAAGTTTCACCTAGTTTGACCTACTTTGAGGGCTATGCATGTAATACATACTTAATGTGTAAATACCTCTGTGTGTGTGGTGTGTGTGTGTGTGTGTGTGTGTGTGTGTGTGTGTGTGTTTTATGTATTGTGAAGGCAGTGTTAATTTGTACAATCTGAAAATGTTTGCTATTCTGTGAGTGTGTTTACCTGTGAATGGTATGCAAGCAGTGAATTTCTTTTTATTTTCTGTTTGTCACTTGGGTATTATTGCTTTTTCTTTTCTGTGTGATATGTTCAGTAAGTGTATTGTCATAGCCATTTGCTGCGGCAATTACCGTGATGGGTTCATTGTGCTTTGCATGTTCGAGTGGTACATTACTGGCTCTGTTAACCAGTAATCTGTATGCAGCATATTTGTGTGTCATGATGAGGAAGATGATCTCTGGATGGCAGTGTCTGTTGTTTTTGTGAACTTTTGAAGGTGTGTGAATTATTTTATTTAGTAATGTTCAGGTCTAGGAAGTCGATGCTATCATTGTTTTCAAATTTAACAGTAAATTGTAAATTTTTGTCCTGTTTATTGAATATGTCAAATATATTGTTAGTATCATTTGTGTCATCATCTACCAAGAGCAGTGTATCAACAACATAACATTTATGGTAATTATTTTATCCATAGTTGTATACATTGTAATTCTCTTGGGGAGATATATATTCCCACACAGTCTCCACTTGACCCCGCCCCACACCCAAATGCGGAGCACTGGGATTGTAGAAATACTTGTGTGAACTATCTTTGGCTGCAATGATGTGGCGAGTGGAGTGGTTGCCTGTGAGGCTGGTGTGAGTTGCCCCAGACAAGGTTCGTCATTCACTGGGTGCGTGGTTGTGGGAGCATCATCTCTCTGAAACCTCCCCCTCCCCACCACTCACTCACCCACCCACCCCATCACATTGTCTGAAGCTGAAGGAGCCAACATGACGCACACTACTTTCAATCTTTTTCACTGATACTGTGCTGCCCTTCCCGTTTTGCTGATAAGTGAGATTTTGTGTACTGCTATTATACTTAATTTCATGAGCTTTTGCCAATTCTTGTTGCTTTGTATATGTTTTGTTGGTAGTTGCTTTGAAGAAAATTTGAAAATTGACAACAGTTCTAAATGGAAACAAGTACACTGACAATTTTTCCCCTGAATATCCTTCATGACTTACAGTTTATGAAAACATGAAAGAATTTGCCATACAAAATTTTGTATTTTATTTATTTTTTGTTAAAGGTTTTTCCACTTACCCTCTGTGAAATAAATGGAAAAAATTAGAAAGTAATCTACAAATAGTAATGTTTCGTCACATAAAAACCACTCACGAGAAGTGAGTAGCATTCCAAAATATCTTTGAGAGAAGTATTGTTAACGACCCAAGAAACATTAATAGCTAAGTGAGCATAAAATATACAGATACAAAGAAAATTGCTATATACACTGATGAGCCAAAACATTATGACAACCTTCTTAATAGCATCCTTGTCTGTCTTTTAAATGAAATACACCCCTGATTCCACGTATCAGGGATGAGACAGTGTGTTTGCAGGTTTGTGGATGAATGTGACATTAGATGTCTTTGCACAGGTCACATAATTCACATAAATAATGGGCTGCTGATTAGCACATGTGGTATGGGACCTTACAGCAACCCAGATGGGTTTCATAGGATTTACACAAGGCAAATTTCGTCACTGAGATATCAATGAGAGTTCACTATAATGCCCCTCAAACCACTGTAGCATGGTTTTGGCTCAATCATGTAGGCATTTATGCTGCTGAAAGATATGTCGGGATAGGCAGATTAGATTCTGTTTTTGTTCCATAGACCCAAAAAAAAGGGATGATTCTCGTGGATGTGGAACATGTCAGAAAGTATAACATAAAAACATAAAACATTTGAAAATAATACTTACTACCCTGATCATTTGTCAGGAGATTGTCAAAATAGGTGAATACAATGTGGTAAACTGGAACAGCTAATATTTACAGAATTAACATGCTGTCAGAATGAACTAATAACAAATTTATCACATACCAAATACCTAATCTTGACCGTTGTGACCAAGTGTTGCCAAAACTGAAATCTAACAAACATTTTTACTTAAGCTGACATAACAGACTCTGTTAAGATACTCATCTATAGAGCAGGTGGAGGAGTTGTCCATCAAAAATTCTTTCAAACTCTGTTTAAACTGTGCTTTATCTGAAACCAAGCTTTTAATCGTTGCTTGCAATTTATTGAAAATTTGTGTTCCTGAATATTGGACTCCGTTTTTGGACCAAGGTAAGTGATTTTAGGTCTTTATGTAGATTGTTCTTATTGCTATTATTGATACTGTGTGTTGAGCTATTGTTTGGAAATAGTGATGTATTAATTGCAACAAATATAATTAAGGTATAAATATACTGAGAAGCATTGGTTAGAATACAGGGTGTAAGACAGAACTCAACTCGCATGAGCACTCTTTGATTAACTTAGTTGATATCATACCCACTGGAATACTTAGATTTTAAGGATTTTATGATGGATGCTACTTATTTGGTAGATGTGAGTGTCATTTCCATTTTACTGAAGCTATTTTTTTAAGACTTGTCTCAGTTACTACATTGCACTGTTCACCGAACCTGATAACCCCAAGCTGTCAGTAACAGAAATGAAATACTTGTTTGAGATGTTTGCAACACTACATGCACTTGTTACCAAAGTCTCATTTATTTTTAGAGCTATCTGTTACTCTTAATTTTTGGTCCCACTTGTCTCTGTCTTCACTATATCCCATATAGTCTTCATTTTGTTGCCTGATGTCCTTATCTTTTTCTCATAATAAAGCTGCTTTGATTTCTGGACTACTTGCTTCAATATTTTGCTGTATTCTTTGTAATGCATTACAACTCTAACATCAGAGCTGTTTCTAGATAGTAGATACAGTTTCCTTTTTGTCCCACATGATATATTTATTCCTTGTGTAATCCACAGTTTATTTTTTGACTTCTATGTGATTTGAGTTACCTTTAGGGAAATCAAGTTTCAAAAGTGGAGGTAACTTTATTAATGAATGCTTTGTATTTTCCATATGAGTCAGAAGTATTGTAAACATCTATCCAGTTCATGTCTTCGAGCAATTTCCTTAATTTCTCAATTTTTTATTTATTACCCTTCTGTAATCAGGTTTAATAGATTTTTATCCTGCCATGTTTCAACATTTAACACAAGATGTTGCATGTCATAAGATAGCCCATTTACTATTGGTTTTGTGATGTGACTTTTTCCTCCTAGATTTGTATACAAAGATACTATCAATAGCAGTCTCAGAGCATTTACATATCCTAATAGCAAAGTTCACAGTAGGAACTAAATTTAATGATAGTGTTTTTGACTGCAATAATTGTTCACCAACAGAACTTTCCAATAAATCCACATTAAAATCACCAGCAACCACTATTTCCTTGTTTTTTACCATGAGATGGGACGTCAGAGCTTTGAGGTTTTTTTTATGAAGAGGTTAAAATTTCCTAAAAGTGATGTGTATATACCTGCTATTGTAAAGGCCTTCGTATGAAATACTTCTTCTGTTGCACGAGCTTCTAAGTGCTGATCTGAACATAATTTATTAATATCAGTATTCTTGAACTCAAAACAGTTTCTGACAAATGTGGCAACTCGTTTCTCAATATTTTCTCTACAGAAGTAAGAAGCTAACTTGACTCCTGTAACATTTATCATATCTGTACCAGTGGTCACATGATGTTCAAGAGACGCAGATTATATCAACTGGTGTGCTCAACTCTAATTCTTCAACTCCAATAAGCAACTCATTAAGCTTACGCCTTAGTCCTCAGATGTTCTGATGCAGTAACAATAACTGATTTTGTGCAGTGGCTGAATTACAACTGGATGAACCTAACTTTCCTGCCAGTTTTTTAGTATCTCTGGTTTCAATCAGAGGCTGTCTGCATGAATTGTGTACATTAAAATTTGCTTTCTGGCTGCCTATTTTATCAATGTGAATGTCATTTTCTGCCTTTCTCTGAACATCTATTGTTTCTGTCCTCCCTTACCCTAAAAAAAGACTAGCAGCAGTTAACACTGTAATCATGTTCATGGTAGCAGATATTACTGAAATTCTTAATTTTTTTGTGCTATGCAGCACATATATCAGTGAAATATTCAGCAGAAGCAAGGGAAATTTCAGGAAATTTTCCTTCGTGGGTTCAGGGGTTAGAATAGGCCTACGGTATTCCTGCCTGTTGTAAGAGGCGACTGAAAGGAGTCTCAAATGTTTCGGCTTATATGTGATGGTCCCCTCACAGGTTTGACCTCCATATTTCCAAATCCTTCCTAAAAGCGAGCTGATTGGGGAAGGGCGCCTTACATGCTGCATTGTGTCCATCATGCATTAAGACCTTTAGCCAGCTTTCTCGTTGTCGCATTGCCGTCCTGCTCGTTCTCCATCTCTTGGGTGAGGATACTTTCCTGGGTGCGATTTCCACCATGCACTGTGCAGTGATGATTTTTGCGGAGGCAGCGACCATGGACTTCTTTGCACCTAATATCCAGCACAGCAGCCAGCCTGTTGTGATGGGACCGCCATGTACCCTGTTGGTTGTAGCCCCCTGACAACACAGGGATCACTCTGCTGATGCCTGCGCAGTTAACTCCCCATGTATGCCAAGGAGTAGATGCCTATCTCCCTGGGGCATCGGGACTCCCGGCAATATCCATCCTGCCAGGTGGCCCTTGCTGAGGCTGGGTGGCGCCCGTGGGGAGGGCCCTTGGTCAGAGTGGGTGGCGTCAGGGCGGATGATACACAATGAAGCGTGGTACATCATCTCTTACTGGTGGCCAGCCGCCAGCAGTCTCTAAGCATTCTCCGGCTCGATTCAACGCTCAGAAATCGGTCCCAAATCATTCCCCTCCCTAGCCACACCGTGGGAGGAGTGTAAGGCTCAGGATGGCTGTGACACTTACTCGCCTCGGTTCCTAGTTTACAAACTAGAGCTGATGGGGAGTCTTTCATGTCAACGAAGCCTTAATTCTTTGTAGAGCACTTAGAGGACAAGTTGGGAAGGTGGAGAACTTGTCCAAAATGTGCTCTGGGTCAGTATTGATAAAAACAGCATCCTCTGCCCAGTCACGAAGGTTGCTTGCTTGTGACAAGTTGGTGGATGTTTCAGTTACCATTACACCTCATAAGAGTTTAAATATGGTCCAGGGTATTATTTTCCATAGGGACCTTCTTTTGCAGTCTGATGATGAGCTGCACGCCAATTTAGACCATTGAGGTGTTCATTTCGTCCGGCGCGTTCATCGGGGTCCGAAGGATAATCAGATTTATAAGGGTGCCTTCATCTTGGCCTTCGAGGGTGATACATTACCAGAGAAGGTTAAGGTGATGGTCTACCGCTGTGATATCAACCCCTATATCCCTCCCCCGATGCTGTGCCTTAAGTACTGGAAGTTCGGCTACATGTCTTCACACTGTACTTCCAGCCTCACATGTCGAGATTGCGGAAGCCCATTACATCCCAATATTCCATGTGCCCCGCCTCCCATCTGTGTCAGCTGCAGAGAGCATCATTCACCTTGCTCGCCAGACTGTAGGATCTTACAGAAAGAGTGGAAAATCATGGAATACAAGACCCTATGCCAACTGACCTATACTGAGGCTAAGAGGAGATACGAATGACTCCATCCTGTGCGAATGACTTCCTCATATGCCGCTGCTACGACAACCGTGATGGCTCCCTCAGTTCAGCGAATTCCAGTCGGCTCACCGAGCCGTACAATTCCACATGCCCCCTTGCCCATGGGGGCCACTACCCACTCTGTTGCTCTTGCGCCACCTACCTCGGGAGAAACACCCCACACCCCACACCCATCCATCGGGGATGTCCGTCTCCGCTTCTAAGTTGGAGAAGCGTCCAACTTCTTCAGATCCTCTCACTCGCAAGGGGTCCCTTGGGTTCCTCCCTTCCCAGTTTTCCACAAGTGGGAAGGATGACGCCCGTCAGCAGCACAAGTGCCCACAAGCAGCTGGTCGTAGGGCTTCGCAATCCTCCTCTGTCCCGGAGACTGAATCGGTGAAGCCCTCCCAGCCAATGAAACCCAAGGAGCAGCCAGAAAAGTCCAAGAAGAAGACCTCTAAGACGAAGGAACTAGGGGTGGCACCCACCCACTGCAACCTACAAGCTCTGCGTCTGAGGGCGAGGTAGAGATTCTGGAGTCTGCTGAGGACCTAGATCTCGCCGGACTCTCAGACACAAATGGATGTCACTCGCACAGGTACTCAATCGGTGGCAGCAGGTGACCAGTGGCGTAATCTGCCACCTCGGTCGCTTCATGCCTTTCTCGGCCATGGACAATGTCATTCTCCAGTGGAACTGCAGCAGTTTTTTCCACTATCTTGCATTGCTCTTCAGGAAACTTGGTTTCCGGCGATGCGAACCCACGCGCTCCGTGGCTATCAGAGTTGTTATAAGAACCGGGCAGCTTATGAGAGGGTACCTGGTAGTGTCTGTATCTACGCCCTTCACTCTCTTTACAGTGAGTCTGTCCCTCTACAAACACCTTTAGAGGCTGTCGCTGTTTGGGTGTGGATGCCTCAGGCTGTTACTGTCTGCAGTCTCTATCTTCCACCGGATGGTGATGTCCCACAGCATGTCGTGGCTGCGCTGATAGCCCACTGACCACCAACTTTTCTGTTACTGGGTGACTTCAACGCCCATAACCCTCTGTGGGGTGGATCAGTGGCAATAGGCTGAGGCAGCATCGTTGAGCAAGTATTGGCACAGCTCGACCTTTCTCTTTTAAATAATGGTGCTTTCACACATTTCAGTGTGGCGCATGGCACGTACTCAGCCATCGACCTTTTGATTTGCAGCCCTAGCCTATTACTATCTGCCCAATGGAGTGTGCATGACGACTTGTGCAGTAGTGACCACTTTCCGATCTTTCTGTCACTGCCACAGTGTCACTCTTCTGGGCACTCCTGCAGATGGGCTATGAGTAAGGCTGACTGGGACTACTTCACCTCCATTACCACTATTGAGCCTCTTTCCAATGACGCCATTGATGAGGTGGTTCACTTGGTCACCATCGGCATCATTACTGCCGCAGAATCTGCCATCACCTGGTTCTTCTGGGTCCCCTTGGTGGAGGACTGTGCCTTGGTGGTCACCCGAGATCGCTGAGGCGATTAAAGATCGCAGGCAGGCACTCCAGTGTCACAAGCGGCATCCCTCATTGGAACACCCCATTGCCTTTAAACGGCTCCATGCACAAGGACGCAGCCTCATTTGCCAATGTAAGCAGAAGTGCTGGGAAAGGTATGTCTACACCATTGGCCTCCTTACCTCTCCATCGCATGTTTTGTCCAAGATTAGGTGCCTCTATGGCTTTCGGACCCCCATCAGTGTACCTGCACTTTTAGTGGATGGAGCGGTCTGTACTGACTCGGACACAATTGCAGACTGCTTAGCGAAGCATTTTGCTCAGAGTTCTGCTTCTGCGAGTTACCCACTGGCCTTCCGTTCCCTGAAAGAGCGGTTGGAATGTCGGAGCCTTTCATTTCACGCATGCCACCCTGAATTGTACAATGAATTGTAATTCCAAAGTGCCCTAGCCGCTTGCCCTGATACGGCTCCCAGGCCAGATCGCATCCACTGTCAGATGCTCAAACACCTCTCGGTGGACTGCCAGCAGCACCTCCTAGACCTTTTCAACCATATCTGGGATGAGGGGGAGTTCCCGTCGTAATGGTGGGAAGGCATCATAATCCCCGTGTTGAAACCTGGCAAGAACCCAATGGAGGTGGACAGCTATCACCCCATTAGCCTCACAAACGTTCTTTGCAAGTTGCTGGAATGCATGGTGAGCCAGAGGTTGAGTTGGCTATTTGAGTCTCGGGGCCTTCTTGCTCCATCTCAGGGTGGGTTCCGTAAGAGCCGTTCTGCAGCCGATAATCTGGTGTGCCTGGAGTCTGACATCCATATGGCCTTTGCCCTCCGTCAGCATCTGGTCGCCGTCTTTTTTGACATGCAGAAGGTGTACAATACGACATGGCTACATCACATTCTCTCCACGCTTCATGGTTGGGGTCTTCGGGGTCTGCTCCCAATTTTACAAAATTTTCTGTCGCTTTATTCCTTCCATGTGCTAGTTGCGGCCTCCCATAGTTCCTCCAGAGTTCAGGAGAATGGGGTACCACAAGGATCTGTCTTAAGTGTCTGCCTCTTTCTGATTGCAGTTAATGGCCTCGCTGCGGTGGTGGGAACTTCTGTCTCAGCTTCCTTGTGTGCTGATGACTTCTGCCTATACTATAGCTCCACTGGCATTGCAGCTGCTGAACGGCAACTGCAGAACACTATCCAAAACGCGCAGTCTTGAGCTGTAGCGCATGACTTCCAGTTTTCGGCAGCCAAGACCTGCATTATGCATTTCTGACAGCATCGCACTGTTCAGCCTGAGCGACGGCTTTATCTTGACGGCAAACCTCTTGCTGTGTTGGAGCCGCATCGGTTTTTGGGATTGGCTTTTGATACCTGGTTGACTTGGCTTCCTTATATTTGGCAGCTTAAACAGACGTGCTGGTGGCATCTTAACGCTCTTCGTTGATTGAGTCATACCAGTTGGGGTGCCGATTGGTCTACCCTTCTATGGCTGTACCAGGTGTTAAATCAGTCCCGTCTAGATTGTGGGAGCCTGGCTTACGGTTCGACATCACCTTCCACATTGCATTTGCTTGATCCCATCCTTCACAGCGGGGTCTGACTCGCCACTGGAGCTTTCCGGACAAGCCCTGTCAACAGCATCCTTGTGGAGGCTGGTGTCCCTCCATTGCGGATCCGACGTCACCAAATGCTTGCCACTTATGTTGCAAAAGCTTGTAGCTTGCCAGGACATCCCAATTACCGTCTGCTGTTTCCCAACTCAGTCATCCATCTTCTGTAACGACAGCCCCAGTCAGGGTGTACGATCTCAGTTTGCATCATAGCTCTTCTCTCTGGGCTTCACGTTTTCCCTCTCCCACCTCTTTTCCGGGGCCCTTCTGCGTATACCCATGTGGTGTGTACCCCGCCAATGTCATCGGCTCGATTTGGCTCAGGGCCCGAAGGACCGAGTCCCTCCTGAGGCCCTTTGCTGCCGCTTTCTTTCTATCCTTGCCGTGTTTCAAGGTTCTGACGTAGTCTATACTGACGGTTTGATGGTTGCTGCTCGTGTGGGTTATGCTCTTACTCTAGGGGATCATTATGAACAACAGTCATTGCCGGCTGGCTGCAGTGTTTTCACTGCCAAGCTGGTCGCCATCTCTCGTGCCCTAGAGTATATCTGCCACTGCTCAGGTGAGTCCTTCATTATCTGTAGTGACTCCCTGAGCAGTTTACGAGCTATCGACCAATGAAAATACTACTTTGTCTTCAGGAGACTTCAGGAATTATTCTGGAGTTTCCATCACCTAAATAAAAATGCGCTACTTTGTGCACTGTATAAAGTGGTACTGCTTGATACAGTTCGAAAAGTAGTGTGCACCTTCATTTCCTCCCCCCCCCCCCCCCTCCCCCCTCTTAGGGAGCAACAAAATACCTTCCTCAATTACACGAGCACGTAGCTCGTCACACCAAACATTCAGAAACTTGAAATGTGAAACTGACTTTCCATTGAGACCAAGGTGTGGCACAAGGGTCAGTAATTTTCATGATTATTTGCCTGTTAAATTTTCTGTTTTATTTTTAACCGTGATGTTTTGCTTTTTCTTAAAATGTTAAAAAACTGCCAGGGTTATTACTTGCATCAGTAGCCAGCTCAGCTTGATATACATGTGAAATTTTAGTTGTTGGTGCCTTAGTCGCTAATTCTAATCCATAAATCATCGCTGATTCTAAGTTAAGTTTTGCTGCTACATACCGACTATGTGAAGCAGAATGCAGTTTTGCTAACGATATTTCTAGGCTGATTAAGCCAGTATTGAGCACAGCTTTTTTAGGAGTCCACACCATTACATTACTGATATTTGTATAATCTGATTCGGAATTGTCATGTGCTTGTTTTTAATTGAAAAGTTTTGTACAGATTGGACGCATCCCCCCTTCCCTCTCTCAAGAGCAGTGGTATATCCCCTAAGTTTGAAGTTCTTTGCCTTTTCTAACCTAACTTCACAAAGTCCAGATAAAACTGGCCACCCATTTATGGCACGTAAAAGGGGAGAGCGAATTTACTAATGTAGAGAGAATCTACATAGGTACACATCTTTGTGTTTAACACACACATACACACACACGAATCATGTATACAGTACGAATTACTGTTGTTTCACCCTAATGTAAGTTCTTGTTCTTAAAGTGTCAGTTCATTCACACTTGTCAGTGCACTGTCACATAAATCTTGAAGGTGCTATTCAACAAGAAAAAAATGCCTACTTCTGTTTCCCATATTGCTTAACACTATGCCATCTGGCGACACCACAGTGGTGTCGTGCGCGAAATAGCGGTCAACGGCCGGCGATACCACAGTGGTGTCGTGAGCATAGTATCGCGCAGTGGCCGGCGACAGCATGTTCGAATCTTTTGCATTCTGTTGGTGTTTTGTTTAGGTAACAATAAGTTACACACGTCAACAAGTGTTTTGTTTTTATAAGTACTTGTGCCCTTTCATCATGGCGGACAAAAGAGACAATAGGATTATTTACGATGAATGCGCGGACGTCTTGTCTGATGTTCCGGATGACTTGGCCGAGTGGGAAGAAGACATTGGATATCAAAAAATGGAAATGAAGCAGAATCATAGGAAGATAGTGAAATACGTCCAAGAAAAATTTGGTGAATGCTACGGTTGTCAACTGATTCGACTGAATGAGACGAAGAAGACAGTGCACAGTGGTCAGACTGATTTACCGAGCACCAATAATAAATTTGAAGGATCCCTTGGTCCAAACATATTTCCCAAAGATACACAGTGTGTCGAGGATATCGAACAATTATATATTGGGAACGATCTATTTCAATATATTAGCAACAAAATCAAAAAGTACTACAGTCAAAATTGCAATAGAAGGAAACTGGATTAAAAAACTGCCACATTTGTTGATGTTACGGGACCCGAACATAGAAAATGGTTTGAGGGTTGCTATCCTGATGGGAATTGTATGAAAAGCAAGGATCAATGCTTATTGGTCAACGAATCCGTTGATAGACACACCGATATTTCGCAAAACGATGTTCCGCAACCGATTCAGACAAATATCATTTTTATATTTTTCTGACTGCAACAGAAAACTGGATAATGCAGACTGGCTTGTCAAAGTGCAATTCTTAATTGATTATTTTTCCAAAAAGTTTGAAGAAATGTTCAAAACATCTCTGTTGATGAAGGAATGATACCGTGGCATGGACGGTTAAATTTTAAAGTTTACAATCTGTCGAAAATTACGAAATTCGGCATACTCATTCGGATGCTGTGTGATAAGTACGGGATACATTTCCTCATTCAAGATATATTCCGGCACTGGACAGCCTTTAGCAAAAACAGTGATGGAGCTGTTGACACCTTCTGATGGCAAGTGGCATCACCTCTGCATGGACATTTATTAGAACAGTGTAGAACTTGTAGAGAAGTTACTTGAAAAGAAAATTCGAGTTTGTGGAACGATACGGCAAAGTAGAAGATATCCGGAAAATTAAAGCCCACAAAAGTCAATGTGTTTGAAGCTTGTCATCAACGGAAAGGTGACAAGCAGCCAGCGACAAGCCAAGTAATCAGACTTAGTGCTGCCGACGCCAAGCGAATAAATTTGTACAAGACGTGCGGACAGCAAAGTGTTAATGCATAAAACCATCATTTATCATATGTAAACAACCCAAAAGATGTTGGCGTAACCTAAAAAGTGATTAAATAATAACAGAAACCTTCTATTCCATTGTTTTATCAAAAAAGTATTTTAAATTATTTTTTAATATTATTGTTACTACTGTTGTTTTGGACTTGAATAGTTCGAAAACAGCAACAACTAAGTTTATGACCTGTGATGCAGCTCAGGTCAAGAACTCAGAACTGCATTCTCAGTGAACATGGCTCAAAATGAAGGAACTGCATGATTAAATACATTTAGTGGAAATTAAACAGTATTCTCTGATATGATTTTCCTCAGGGAAATCCACTGTAACTTCTTTTGTAGCAGTTTACAACTGACATGGTAGTCATTAATTACCAATTTAAATTTTTTTGTGTTGCCTTTTTTTCCACTCTTCCCATCATTTCTACAAACTGATTCTTTTTGTGTGACAAAGAATATTAATAATAATGTTGTAAAACTTTTGAAGGAAACCTTTCAAAAGAATTATAATGCCCGTGCATTGGGTTTTTTAAAAGGAATTATTAAATTTTTTTAAAGACATAGATTATGCATATTCAATATAAGGAGCATCAGCATAAAAATAGAAACCTCACCCTTTAATTTTTTTAAAAAAATTCAAGCTTGTACTGCAAAAACTATAGTAACCATTGCATTTTTAAATTAGAAAATAGCTTTTCTGCGGAAGTCCGATTCCGTTAAACTTCTTTACATCGGAACTGAAAATGTACTTCACCTGCAACATTTAAATTTTGGAAACGTTCGTATATGCAGGTGAATGCCACTTACACAACATTTCAAAGTTTTTATGTGTGGGGGGGGGGGGGGGTGGTATCATTCTGAGTGATTTGATATAGAATGGCAGTAGCTTCTTCATAAACTGATGTCAACAATAGTCCACTTTTTACTGTAGCACAGTCTTGATTGTGGTCTGACTGCTGTTGACCTTCACAGCTAACGGTGTGGTTGGTACTGTATGGGTGAATGACACTGCTTGATGAAGACTGTTCTGCAAAGTGCAGAATGCTTTGTCCATATCCAGAGTCTACTTCAGTAAACATTTCCCTTTAGTGTAGTGGCTGGCAAGCACACCTGTAAGAGGTACTGCTTGAATAGCCACTGTTGCTGGCAAATGGCGGCTATAAAAATTCACCAATCCCAACAATCATCATCGTTGGTAGTTCTTCAGACATGGCAGCCCTCAAAACAAAGCCAATTTCTCTGGCAATGGGGAGAGACCATCACTTGAAACTCTATAGCCGAGAAAGGTCACTTCACTTTTACCCACCATGCATTTGTCTTTGTTCAATACCACACCATAATCTTGTAACCTTTGCCGTACTTCAGCCACATGCCTGATACGTCATTGTGCCTCAGCAGAAAATACAAAAGTGTTGTCAAGATATGTGAAACAAAATGACAATCCATGCAGCACTTAGTCTGTGAACCGTTGCCAGGTCTGAGTCACATTTTTAAGTCTGAAAGGCATGCACAAGAACTCAAAAATGCTGAAAGGCATGATCACTGATCTCTTGAGTGTCCATAGGTGTTACAGGAATCGGGTTATAGGTCTTGCGTCAATCTGGAACTGTAAAACCTGTTGGGGGAGCCACAACATACATGAATTCTTGAATATGTGGGATAGCATATTTGCCCAGAATGATCCTGGCATTTAATCCCTGATAATCTGGACTAGGATTCCATGTACCATCTTTCTTTCAGACTAAATGTAGCGGGGATGCTCTGGAACTGTCCGAACGCTGTATGATACTGGAATGTAACATCACTTCAGAAACGGTTTTAATTTCAGACTTTACCTGGTGCAGTTGTACAGATGCACAACTGGCAGCCCTTGGATTGTATGTATGTATGTACGTAGTGTAATGTCTAGTGTTTTATGCTGTGTGGTAGCACAGATACCTGCAGAATTGGCTGTTGATGTGTATTGCTGACGCAGCATGTCCTACCACCTGCAGAACGTTTTGAAACCCTACTGACTTTTCTGCTGCTAGCCCCAGTTATGAGCCAGGCCAAAGACAAATCCAATGACAGTGCAAAATGTGCAAGGAAATCTGATCTAGAGAATAAATGTGAGAAGATATGGAGAAATGTCTATTACTACAGAAGTCCACTTAAATGGAGTAGCAAAACTGATGTTGATTAACAGCTCCTTGTGACCTAGCATTGTGATACTAGAGTTATTGATAGCAAACAGCTGCAGTGGCTCTTGTGCTGTTGTCTAGTGCCTATGAGGTCGCAGGTGGTTTTGCCTATCCCAGTCACTCAACTCTCCAATCCAAAAGGAAATTAGCATCATAGTGCTGTTAAAATGTGATCAGATTTCCTCATGACACTGTAGCTCACTGGTAGGACATGGATTATGGCTTTTTTCACTGTGATTATGACCTAATGAACTTTCTCTCCTTGGGAGAAAAACAGAACCAAGCGACTTGCAGACACTTATTCCCCTCTGTTCCTGGTTTGCACACAGTCTCTGTACAAAGCCAACATTCTTGGAGGAGGATATTGAAAACATATTTGGTGAACAATCTTCCCTTCCTAAATTTATTTATTAAGATAGCAAATCCTATCCTATACTGGCTGTTATTTCTTTTAAATATACCTGTTACCATATAACCCCATAAGAGTTTAAACGTGGCGCATAGTTTAATTTTTCACCAGGCTTAATGCTGCAGACAGATTAACTATGGAAACTCTTTGAGAAGCCTGGGATCCACTTCGCATGTCGTGTAAATCGAAGCCCACCAGACAACAATGTTGAAACAGGACCATGCATTCTTGTATTTGAGGGAGATTCAATCCAAAGAAGGTAAAAACCATGGTTTACCACTGTGATGAGAGGACATATTTTCCACCCCTAAAGTGATGCTTTAAATGCCAGCACTTTGGACATACGTCTTCCCAGTGTTGTACATACGACCCAATTTGTTGAGAGGTTTGCAGAGACTGTGTGTCCATTTCACGAAAGTTTACCATGAGCACACCACCTGTGTGTCAGTTGCAAGAAATGACCACCCTCCCTGATCCCTGAAGTGTACTACCATTATTAAGGAATGTAAAATAGAGGAACTGAAGGTGTCCAGTCGCCTTTCACATTTTGGAGCATGGGGAAAAAAAAATCATGATCATTTATATTCAGTCTCCATTATATGAACTTTTGCCCCCTATTATGGCTTAGTTGCCATTAGTACCTGATGTTGCACATACAAAGAAGATCATGAAGGCAATAGGCCTTCGTGTCTCGTGGGTTCTGCAACTCTATTTTTGAGAATCACACTCTGCACCCACCTGGCGTGGCAGTGTCCTCCTCAGACCTACACCAGTGGCAGAGTTCCCATTTTTAGATTTTGAGGACTCTCCCCAGAAACCTACAGACCAATAACTCGACATGAGACAGTGGCTGAAGGAGCCACCAGCTGTGTTCCAGGACTGTCCTCTTGTACACCCACAGCGGGTAAGCCCTCACCAGATTATCAGTTCCCAAAAGCAGTGAATGAGAAAAAGGAGAAATCTCAGAAGGCTGTTCTAGTGACGACAGAAGCACCAGATCCCACTATACTGTTGGACTCTAAACTGATGTTCGCTTATGTTTGAACACCACAGGTGATGCTGTGATTCTGAGGTGTGACCTGTTGTCTTGGCCTCTTCACATTTAACCAGGAAACCCTTAATGTAATAATTCTATGGGACTGTAATGGGTATTATGGTCACCTGCCAGAATGATTACTAATTTTCTCCTGTTCTGCAATCTGCATTTTTGTCCAAGAAACACGTTTCACAGACATCCATTTTCCATATGTTAGGGATAACTGTGCATTCTATCAGAACTGTACTGGGGCTGACAGAACATCTGAAGGGGACTGTGTGTTGGTTCACACAGGTGACTTCAGGGAATGACTTCATTCCACATTGGAAGAAATGACAGTGGATGTGCAAATGACTTCAGTGATCACCATTTATATAGTTTATTTACCTCAAGGCAGAAAATTTACATACTTTTATATGACCACCTTAATCCAAAAACTCCACCCTATCTTCTCATTGTTCCTCCTACTTGCAGATTTCATTTAGCAGCAGCCCACTTCCCACCCTCACTCCCCTTCCCCATAAGTGGGAGAATCACAATGTCTAGTAGGGGCATTCTGATTGACCAGCTTTTTTCAGTCTTGAGCTGTCTGTGTTTGTGACAGCACTCCTGCCTACTTCAGTGCTGCCCATAGGACATTTGTGGTTATCTGCCCTACAGTGTCTCCCCACAGTGTCTTCAGAACAATGGTTGCTACATGACAGTAATGACTTTCTGGTGATCCTGTCACTTCCTTGTCACAGCCTGACATTGGGCTTTTTGAAGAGCCAACAGGCAGTTTTACACTTCTGTTGTCACCTTCGTCATCTGTCAGATTACATTGATAAGGTTGTGGGATCATCTCTGAAGTGATCACCCATGCTGCTGGAACTGCCATTCTCTTTTATATAGACCCCCTCCCCTCTGCTGCCAGCTGGTAGGCCAAAGGCATTGCAAATAGTATGTAAGATCATCGAAGGGCCCTACAGTGTCTTAAGTGACATCTTTCACAAACCACCCTTATCACTTTTAATTGATTATGTGTTAAAGCTTGCTACTTAATTAAACATGGAACACAGTAGGGGGAATACTGGGAGTGCTACAGCTCATCAAAGGGAACATTTGCCTCTTCACCTGAAATGTAGGGCAAGCTCTGTAGTCTACTTCATGGTGGTATTCCAGCTGATGCATTAGCTCTTTCTGAAAACATTGGAACCCATGCCACATTGTGGTTGTGGAGCCTCATGAACAGACAGTCACATCATGGTGGAGTGCCCCCTACTACTGGCTCTGTGCTAAGCATTGTCTTCAGTTTCTTTGCATCTAATATTGATGGACACTGGACAGACCATTGGACTGTTTATTTGTTTCCTCCAATAAATTAGTTTTTATCTCCAGATATTTTAATCTACTTTCGGGACAGGTGCCCAATAATTGGACTTCGGAGCATCTAGCTGCATGCTGGGCATGGGGGGCAGGGGGGACCCTCGACTTTTTCACCTCTGCTAGCTGCCTTGTACATCCTCTTTTACTCTGTTTTAATCACTTTTGGATGTGATGAGCCCTTCTTTCTGCCACACCCTAGTTTTATGTTTGAGGGATGGCAATCTGGTGAAGGCAACTAGAAAAGTGGAAAATGTAATACCCCTGGAAGGTGTCATTTGACTACTATAGCTCAATTCTTTTATCTTGGCGGCTCGCGCATGCCCGCCCAGACGCGGGAGATTGCTGCGTTGCCATTTGCACACAACGATGGAATATTTCTCAATATTACATACGACACCTATGTGGTACTTCAATTAAATGAGATATTGTTACACAGTAAATTTTATATGAAATTTAGGTATCTTGTCCACATTTCATTCTCAACATTGTGGCAACTAAAATCGACCATACGGAAAGTATACTCTATGGACATTTACCTCTGCAAACTCTTCAAAAGTTCGTGCAATGGTTTACTATATTTAATGCTGCACAATAACTGGGTTGAACATCGAAACAAAATTAAGTCATTTATGGGGGGAAGGTATCAGTCAAGAAGATGTGTAAAAATCTAATTTTTGGGCCAAATAGTTTATGTGAAATCGAATGATAAGTGTGTCAAAGCAGTAGGAACACCATGTGTCTGCACAGGCGAGCAGTGCAGTGATGACAAAATCGCGCACAGCGCAGAATGCGGGGAGCACGTGTCTGCAGCAGCGAAAGGGTTAATGAAGAGACAAAGCACTAGAAATTTCAAAAAATTGCATTCAAATGAATAAAATTCGTGAAGTAAGACACTTCGATATTGTTTTTAAATTAAGAAAATAATAAGCACCGCACAAGGTTTGAACTCTACACCTTTCGCTTACTAACCCAACGCCTTAACCGTTACGCTACCACAACTCGTCCTACAATGTAACACCATGAGGTATCTAACAGGTCACGCAAAATACTGACAAACACTGTTGGTATGATTATGAATTACTCACACTTCGTCGAAGTACAATAGGAAATAAACAATTTCCGCTGTTCTTTATTGCGAAAAAGCGGTTTGTGAGATTGATACAAACACCTTTCCTTGTTATCGCCTGAATTAGAAGACTTATTGTTTGTTTGGTTTAATTACTTGATAGAATATGAAGCAATTGGTATAAAGAATGCTTTTTCCAAACTTTCTATAAAAGAAAATCTGCTATCAAGACATTGCTTTTGTTCTATTACTTTATTTATTACTGAACATTTCTAAAACTGAAGACACTCGTCCATGCTGTGCTCTGCAGTCGAGATCTGGCAACGTCGTTCTCTGTTCATTGGCTGACTGTGTTTTGTGACGTCAGATGTGCAGAACAAACCTAAACTCGGCCGCCAACATATATGACGCGCACTTTAGTGAGATGTATTAAAAATAGTTAAAGTGAAACACACATTTTTCATTGATCTACCCAGGGATGTGACCTATTTCTAGTTCATAATATGTATTCGTTTATTTCACATGTTTGCGTTGAAACATATAAGCGTTGATACTCCTGATACATATTTTCTGCAGATTGCTTTTTTTTCTGTCAGATGTTGTTCCTGTTTCCTTTGCACATACAACTTGACACTTCTTTTGAATTTTTTGTAGCAGTACCACAGCCACTTCTTGTTTGATTAGTTTTCTTGCTCCTGTCTCGCTGTCCCCACCCCCCCCCTCTCCCCCATTTATGAGTTTATTTACCAACTAAAGAATGAGCGCCTGCCCTTCAGATTATTTTTGGTTATTTGATTGTAGGTTACCCACACACTTATTGCTGTAATGTAAAGGACATGTATCGGCCATTTTCTAAAATAATTTTAGTTGAATATCTATAAATTATGCAGCCAACAACATTTCCTTCTTAACATATTGTGAGTATAGTATTTACTTTTACATTGTTTGAATCAGTATAGCTCTTATTAATTCTTGATGGGTGCATAGAAACAGTAACACCTATCCAACCAATAAAACCATCTTCAGGTTCTGCGGAGTTGAACTAGATCACAGGGTAAGGGTTCATTTTCAGGTTTTCAATTTTCAAAGATCAGCAGTTGTCACTGAGGATAGTTTTGTGACTGGAAAAGCTGCTCTACACATCAGGTGACATACAGGAACATATGTAAAGGCAGTGAGGCCATTGTAGGCTAGGTTTGGTTCATTGTCCTCAAATGTTTCTGCATTCCTAGAAAGACTGTCACTAAATTTGCACATCAGAGATTGTCCAGGATTCTTCAGGAGAACAATTTGCCATTTTTTGTTCACTTTGTCAGCCACATGATCATGAAATTGACCTAACTCACTCTGCCCATGCTGCACAATATCCAGGGCATAACACAGTTGAGTAGCAGCAACTTCCAGTCATGTAATGGTTTCTGATGCAACTGAATAAGTTGGGTTTGATGTATGTCAAGTTACCAGGCAAGGCATATGTAAAGACCACTTTCGAAGTTTTGATAGCACTTGATTCATTGCTATCAAGCTCCAGAAGATTATCTTCATTTTGGGTAGTTGTTGCAGTAATGATCAGCAACATTAAGCCAAGAATCCCATTATATCAGAATAGGTTGAGGGGGGGCTGGGGCAGTTAGGTGCTTGTTCCTTCAATCACTATACCTGCAGCAGAGCTGTCACATAGAAAATTAATTTGTTCCCATCACTGTAATTTGCCCACATCTTTTCTGTGACTCTGTGTAATGCATATGCAAGACAAGTGATACACACTGTACTGAGTAGAGAATGTGAAGTGCATTGACTGCTTTTGCCATGTATGAAGCACCATGTGTCACTAGCAGCAAAATGTTGTATCTTTTCACACTACCTGGATATAGTAGCTTCATAGAGTTGTGAAACAAAATGGCAATTATTGAGTTGTTTATCTTGAGAGCTTCACATGTTGGGAGGAACATTTCTGCAGTCCTGCCAACTTTTAAGAATTCCAACATCATTTGTAATGTAACACCCACACCACACACCATTGGTAGCTTTATCTATTGACACTCAGACCATTTTTGTCAGCAATGTTAATTCTTATTTTGTTGAGTACCTCCGTGTAGCATATAGATAAATTATAGTTCATTCTCAGTGTAGATTCATTTGGAACTGGGTGTGTTGTATACTTCTCTAAGAACTGACCCAAGTCCCTGAAGTATGATCGCATGGTTGAAGATCGAGCTGTCTGCTCAAGTAACGGCACTTCTTGCTGTCACTCTCCGCACTTCTCTTCATACAACTGTTGTGTTTGGTGGCATTACAGTGTCGCACTTTAAAGCTCTTTTCTCCACTAATTTTTAACTTCACATAGTTTGAGATAGTATTACCTGCCGGTGCTGAAGAACTTCTCTCCAAAATCATAAGCAAAGTCTCGCAACTTCGTGCTGTTGGAGCACTTCATTTTGGGCATGTTGAATCGTACTGAGTTTGTATTTGTACTGAATATTGTGACCACATGTGTGATACTTTCTATGGCAGAATATGGCTTTGTTGACTTACAGAGTATCCTGTTGCCCCCCGTGCAAAAACATGTTACATCAGTGAACCAACTAGTGTTACCCTCTGCTTGTCTGCTATAGTCCTGATAAATAAAGCTTTGTAGTAATTGTTGTGTCTGTCTGTGACAGTATCACCTGAAATGTCCTGACTATAAATTTCATTGGGTTGCCTACACAGGCAGGAAATAGAATATAAGGAGTACATCATCTCAAGAGTCCTTGTATTCAGGAAACCAATGGATTCTAAAACAACCCCAAGTCATCTACCTGTCAGACATTCATCAATGTTTTCCAGAGACACTGGTCATTAGCCGATGGAATGGCTGAAAAGTGTCTACGGAGTCACCAGATACAACAAATAGGATGACATTAAGTGTTTGACCCCCCTGCGGGTCCGGGGATTAGAATAGGCCCGAGGTATTCCTGCCTGTCGTAAGAGGCGACTAAAAGGAGTCCATCCCCCTCACGGGGGTAGTTAGCGCCTGCGTCCGGAGACGGACGGTTTCACGACCTATAATCGTGGTCTTTTTGGTTTTTCACTTCTCGTTTCTTCCTTCCTTTTGTTGGTTCCTTTCTTTGCTCTTCTCCACTTCACTGTCTTCCTTACTCTTTCCCTTGACTTCTCCTTGCCTTCTCATTGCCTTTTTCTCCTTGCCTTCTCATTGCCTTCTTCTCCTTGCCTTCTCATTGCCTCCTTCTCCTTGCTTTCTCATTGCCTTCTTCTCCTTGCCTTCTCTGGTCTCCGCCTCGGCGTTTGAGACAGTCTGTCCTCTTTCTCCCTCTCTCTTCTTTTTCCTCTTCTTCCTTCCTCCCTGTGCGTGTCTGAAGGCCGACCCACGCGTTCGCACGCGTAGCCGGTGACGGGGTAACGCGTAAGTCCCCGCCCTGGGTAGACATGTAAGGCACGCGCGTACCCCCTGGTAAAGGCCAGGCCCGGGGAGGGGTGATTGCCTGAGCTGATACCTTCTGACCATGCCGATTGGTCCCTCCGTCTGTTTCTCGGGAGGTGTGACCTGAGGTGTAAACATTCACCTAAGGCGGGAGTGCCCTCTGAGAGGGTCCCCACAAGGAAGGAGCGCGCCATCGGAGACGCTGGCAATCATGGGGGATTCCTCCGCAATGGATTCTACTCCATCGCTTTCGACTTCGACCCACAAACGGAAACGTGACCAGCCAACAGTGACAAAAGTACTACCGCCTGCCCCACAGTTCCTCGTAGTTTCTCGATCTGAGGACGGAAAGGATTTTTCCTCTGTCAACCCTTTCGTTATTCAGAAGGGCGTAGATGCCATAGCCGGATCTGTCAAATCTTGTACCAGGTTGCGTAACGGTACCTTATTACTAGAAACTGAGAGTGCCTTTCAGGCATAAAAACTGCTTCGGGCCACACTCTTGTACACGTTCCCTGTCCGGGTGGAGGCCCACCGCACTTTGAATTCGTCTCGTGGTGTAGTCTATACTAGCTCCCTCGACGGATTGACTGACGAGGAGCTCCAATCTTTCCTCGCTGAGCAGGGCGTGACGGCTGTCCATCGGGTCATGAAAAAGGTCAACAATGACCTTGTACCGACCCGGACACTTTTCTTAACCTTCGATAGTGTTAAGCTGCCATCGTGCATCAAGGCGGGCTACGAGGTTATTTCTGTTCGCCCCTATGTCCCGACACCTACGCGCTGCTACCAGTGTCAGCGTTTCAATCACACTCGACAGTCTTGCTCCAATGCGGCTAAATGTGTCACTTGTGGCAGGGATGCCCATGAGGGTGACTGTCCACCTCCGTCTCCTCGTTGTGTGAACTGTCAGGGTGACCATGCCGCATCCTCCCGCGACTGTCCTGTCTATAAGGAAGAACGCTGTATCCAGGAAATTCGAGTCAAAGAAAAAGTGTCCACCTCGGCTGCTCGCAAGCTATTGGCTAGTAGGAAGCCCACGCTGCTCCCAGCGGGGAAATACAGCACTGTCCTCGCCTCTCCTCGGACTACCCGGGAGGTAGCAACCCAGACATGCGATCTGACCTTCAGCACCACGGTCGTCCGTTCGGCCAGTGCTAAGATCGCGCGGTCGACGTCTCCTCTTCCTCCCATCACCCCACAGACACCAGCCACTTCCTCAGCTTCTGCTCCGTCGAAGACCCCAAAGTCAGATGCACGGGCCTTCAAGAAGGAACCATCCCGTGCAGACTTCCTCCGTCCCTCGACCTCCCAGCCTTCGACCGGTACTTCCACCAAACGTCCTTCTAAAAAGGCGCATAGGAAGCACAGTTCTCCTTCTCCGCCGCGGCGCCTTTCTTCTCCTGCGCCACCCAGCGGTTGCCGCCCCAGGCCGTCATCCGTTTCGCCTGGCCGCACCGCTGGTAGCCGAACATCTGGCCGTTCACCGGCGGAGGAAGCTCCCCCTCCCGGCCATCCTCCCGAGATGGCCGATGACCCTATAGACCCCATGGACGATGACTGTCCGCCTCCTGCTAGCGGCGGCAGTGCTCGCTCGAAGCCAGGCCCTAAGCGGCCTTCGAGGTGACCCCTTCTCTCATCTTCCTTTTCCTTACGATGGCACTTATTAACTGGAATATTCGCAGCATTCGCTCCAACCGAGAGGACTTGAAGTTGCTGCTCCGCTTGCATCGTCCGCTCGTCGTAGCCCTCCAGGAAACGAAGCTACGCCCATGCGATCAAATTGCCTTGGCACACTACACCTCTGTGCGTTTTGACCTACCCCCTGTGGTAGGTATCCCAGCTCATGGAGGGGTTATGTTGCTGGTCCGGGATGATATTTACTATGATCCCATCACGTTGCACACCGGCCTGCAGGCAGTTGCCATCCGCATTACTCTCCCCGCTTTTACGTTTTCCTTTTGTACCGTTTACGCTCCATCGTCATCTGCCGTTACCAGGGCAGACATGACGCAACTTATTGCTCAGCTACCTGCACCATTTTTGTTAACTGGAGACTTCAATGCCCACCATCCTCTTTGGGGCTCTCCAGCATCCTGCCCGAGGGGCTCCTTGTTAGCAGACCTTTTCAACCAGCTCAATCTTGTCTGCCTCAATACTGGCACCCCTACTTTTCTTTCGGACACATCTCATACCTATTCCCATTTAGACCTCTCTCTATGTACTCCCCAACTTGCACGCCGGTTTGAGTGGTATGCACTTGCTGATACATATTCGAGCGACCACTTCCCGTGTGTTATCCATCTCCTGCAGCATACTCCCTCTCCGTGCTCCTCTCGTTGGACCATCTCCAAGGCAGACTGGGGGCTCTTCTCTTCCAGGGCGACATTTCAGGATCAAACCTTCACAAGCTGCGATCGTCAGGTCGCACACCTCACGGAAGTCATTCTCGCTGCTGCTGAATATTCCATCCCTCACCCTACTTCTTCTCCTCGTCGCGTACCGGTCCCCTGGTGGACCGCAGCATGTAGAGACGCTTTACGTGCTCGTCGACGTGCTTTACGTACCTTTAAACGCCACCCTACAGTGGCGAATTGTATTAATTATAAACGATTACGTGCTCAGTGTCGTCGTATTATTAAAGAAAGCAAGAAAGCCAGCTGGGCTGCTTTCACAAGCACCTTCAACAGCTCTACTCCTTCTTCTGTTGTCTGGGGTAGCCTGCGCCGGCTATCTGGCACTAAGGTCCACTCCCCAGTTTCTGGCTTGAAGGTCGCGAATGAAGTCCTTGTGGCCCCTGAGGCTGTCTCCAATGCCTTCGGCCGCTTTTTCGCCGAGGTTTCGAGCTCCGCTCATTACCACCCTGCCTTCCTCCCCCGCAAACAGGCAGAGGAGGCTAGGCCACCTGACTTCCGCTCCTCGAATTGTGAAAGTTATAATGCCCCATTCACCATGCGGGAACTCGAAAACGCACTTGGCCGATCACGGTCCTCTGCTCCACGGCCAGATTCTATTCATATTCAGATGCTGAAGAACCTTTCTCCTGCGGGTAAAGGTTTTCTTCTTCATACATACAATCGCATCTGGATTGAGGGACATGTTCCCGCATGCTGGCGCGAGTCTATTGTTGTCCCGATTCCTAAGCCGGGGAAGGACAAGCACTTGCCTTCCAGTTATCGACCTATCTCGCTTACCAGCTGTGTCTGTAAAGTGATGGAGCGAATGGTTAACTCTCGATTGGTTTGGCTGCTCGAGTCTCGACGCCTACTTACCAATGTACAATGTGGATTTCGAAGGCGCCGCTCTGCTGTTGACCATCTGGTTACCTTGTCGACCTTCATTATGAATAACTTCTTGCGGAAGCGCCCGACCGCGGCTGTGTTCTTTGATTTGGAGAAGGCTTACGACACCTGTTGGAGGGCGGGCATTCTCCGCACCATGCATACATGGGGCTTTCGCGGTCGCCTCCCTCTTTTTATTCGTTCCTTTTTAATGGATCGACAGTTTCGGGTACGTGTGGGTTCTGTCCTGTCCGACACCTTTCGCCAGGAGAATGGGGTGCCACAGGGCTCAGTTTTGAGCGTCGCTCTCTTCGCCATCGCGATCAATCCAATAATGGATTGCCTCCCAGCTGATGTATCAGGCTCCCTTTTCGTGGACGATTTTACCATCTATTGCAGCGCGCAGTGTACACGTGTCCTGGAGCGCTGTCTTCAGCGTTCTCTTGACCGTCTTTACTCCTGGAGTGTCGCCAATGGCTTCCGTTTTTCTGCCGAGAAGACGGTCTGTATTAACTTCTGGCGCTCCAAAGAGTTTCTCCCACCGTCCTTACGACTCGGTCCCGTTGCTCTCCCACTCGTGGAGACAATCAAATTTTTAGGCCTTACCTTTGACAGGAAACTTAGCTGGTCTCCACATGTGTCATATTTGGCCGCCCGTTGTACCCGTTCTTTAAATGTCCTCCGTGTTCTCAGTGGTATGTCGTGGGGAGCGGATCGAACTGTCCTACTTCGTCTATATCGGTCGATCGTCCGCTCCAAGCTGGATTATGGGAGCTTCGTATACTCCTCTGCACGGCCATCCATCTTACGCCGCCTCAACTCCATACAACATCGGGGTTTACGACTTGCGATCGGAGCATTTTATACCAGTCCCGTAGAGAGTCTTCATGCTGACGCTGGCGAGTTGCCACTCACCTACCGGCGCGATATTCTGCTTTGTCGGTATGCCTGTCGGCTACTGTCAATGCCCGACCATCCGTCTTTTCGTTCCTTTTTTGACGACTCTCTTGACCTTCAATACGGGTTGTATGTCTCTGCCTTGCTACCCCCTGGAGTTCGCTTTCGTCGCCTCCTTCAACACCTTCATTTTTCACTCCCTGCAACCTTTCGAGTGGGCGAGAGCCGCACGCCACCTTGGCTCCAGGCTCAGGTCCGCGTTCACCTCGACCTCAGCTCGCTCCCAAAAGAGGTCACCCCCCGGTTCGGTCTACCACTCCCGTTTTTTGGAACTTCGTTCGAAGTTCAACAACATGACTTTCATTTATACAGATGGCTCTAAGACCAATGACGGGGTCGGGTGTTCCTTTATTGTCGGGGCACAAAGTTTCCAATACCGGCTCCATGGCCATTGTTCGGTCTTCACAGCTGAGCTCTTTGCTCTCTGTTCTTTACATCTGCCGCCACCGACATTCTGCTTATGTCATCTGCTCAGATTCCCTGAGCGCCATCCAGAGCCTCAGTGATCCGTACCCGGTTCACCCTTTCGTACACCGGATCCAACGCTCTCTTCAGCAGCTGGTGGACGTCGGTACGCCGGTTAGCTTTATGTGGGTTCCTGGCCATGTCGGTATCCCTGGGAACGAAGCTGCAGATGCCGCGGCCAAGGCTGCGGTCCTCCAGCCTCGGACAGCTTCTTGTTGTGTCCCTTCGTCCGATTTTAGCAGGGTCATTTGTCGGCGCGTTGTGTCGCTGTGGCATGCCGATTGGGCTGCACTTACCGACAACAAGCTTCGGGCCTTAAAACCTCTTCCCGTAGCTTGGACGTCCTCCTCACGCCCTTCTCGGCGGGAGGAGGTCGTTTTAGCAAGGTTAAGAATTGGACACTGCCGGTTCAGCCATCGCCATCTGCTGACGGCTGCGCCGGCGCCGTTCTGCCCATGTGGGCACTTGCTGACGGTTAGACACATTTTAATGTCCTGTCCAGATCTTAACACACTGCGCCTCGATCTTAACCTGCCTAATACTTTAGATGCCATTTTAGCGGATGACCCACGAGCAGCTGCTCGTGTTCTTTGTTTTATCAATTTGACAAACCTCGCTAAGGACATTTGATGATGTTTTTTAATCCTATGCCTGTCAGTCTGTCTTTTATTGTGTTTTCCCTTTTAGTTGTTGTTGTCAACTCGTGCCTCGCGGTGCATTCTTAGAGTAGTCAGGGTGCTAATGACCATTGAAGTTGTGCGCCCGAAAACCACAAAAAAAAAAAAAAAAAAATTAAGTGTTTGACAAATGTGTACTTTTACATGGACAGCAGTGGTGTGAGAACAAGCTTGATATCGGGGACAAATTCCAAACCAAACTGAAGAAAACGAAAAGCAGTAGCAGGGAAGAAAATTAAACAACAGGGGCCATTGCAATGGGGAAACATAAGTCTTTAGAGAATGTTTTGGGACTACACAACATTGTGAATCCAAACATGACAGGACAAAATGAAGTCTCATACTTGAAAGGAGTTGCAGAAGACATTTACCAACCCTTTTTGTAAAGGATGTTGTGCAACCGAGAAATGCCAGTGCATTGAGGAAGTGCAACAGAAAA
The DNA here is from genome assembly GCF_021461395.2 of Schistocerca americana. Lineage (NCBI taxonomy): Eukaryota > Metazoa > Arthropoda > Insecta > Orthoptera > Acrididae > Schistocerca > Schistocerca americana. Next base: position 119,426,524 of record NC_060119.1, read on the forward strand.
GAGGTGAATGAAAGAAGTATGACCAACTCCTGAAAGTGGTCCCTATAGCAGTTACGGAAGATCACCATGACCTTGCCTTTATCATACACCAGTTAGTGAGATAGGAAATATAGCATTTTATAGCAGCCAGAACTTGTTGGACCAAATAAGCAAGAGATAGCAGCCATGAATATCGACCACATAAATAAAGATTTAGTAGAGAATGTTGAAGAACGTAATAAGTCTGTAGCAGCAGTCTCCACCAGCAGTTGAACGTGTGAGAAGAATTGATACAGATGTAATGCCCATCATAAGCAGTCATTGACTGTAAAGGATCAGAGTTCCGTGAAATTATTCCAACAGGCACACATAACAAAAATTGCTCTTTGCAGCTTTTTTTTACTGTTAAAGGCATTGTTGTCCCGCCATCATTGAGACTAGTTGGTCCTAACTCTAAATGCATAGTTAAACTGTGAAGCTTTTGACTATTGCAAAAACAACTCAGGTTCACAAAAGAAATCTAAATGCCAGTGATGATCATGAATGTTGTAAGTGGTAAAGGAGAAGTTTGGATCACTAATTGTCAAGAACAGCCAGAACTCATCCCTAAAGGTATGTGCATAGGGACAGGCAAACCAGTCAAGGAAAGGCAGCCATTGCCAAAGAATTGAGCTCCACTGCCACTACAGACAGTGCAAGGGAGGAAGCTGTTACTGAATGACAGTAGGATCTGGCCTGACTGAGGATCAGGCCTGACCGAGGATCGACGTTGGCAAGTTTTTGCCATACTACACCAATTTTTGGTTGCTTTCAGTGTGTAGTAAAGGCAGACCAAGTGCCTCATAGTAAAACTCCATGTCAACAGTGGCATTCATCAACCAGTTAGATAGTGCTTGTATAGGTCCCACCAGATGAATGAAAGATAATGTGGGGAGAAGTGGAGATGGTGTTGCAAAATGACATCGATGAACCTTCAGAGACATCAGTTGTCTCCTGTGGTTGTTGTGAAGAAGGATGTCACATGGTGTTTCTGCTTCAGGAGTATGTTGTCACATTGGTATACAAGAACAGTGGCAGTCACAAGGAATCTGCCCTCCAAGAAATCCTGTGGCTATACAAAACAGCAGGGATAGAGTTTGTCATTGCTGTATTAAATGATGATTATGCTAAATAGGAGAAGATCCACCATTGCTGGAAACCATATAAGCCTCTGGAGGAGGAGAAGAGGAGGAGGAGGAACTGCTGACCAAAGAACAAATCCAGTTAATTAATGGAACACCGTATGAGAGGAACCATGATCCAATGAGGTGGAAATGGTTGCTGGTCATCTCAGCTCATTTACGGGCAGCTGTCTTAAAGTTTTTACACAAAGCTGCAGAATCTGGTCAATTTGTCAAAACTCTAGACATAATCAGACGCAGGGTCACCAGCCACGTTACTGCCAATCTGTTACACTATTTGAGCTACTGTAAGGAATGCCAGCGACGGGACCATGTGCTGCACTCTGGGGCATCTGGTACCAATTCTGCTTGCAGAGATGCCACTCCAGTGAATTGGAATAGACTTCTTGGGGAGGCCCCAAAATTGACTAATGGGATTTGATGGATAATAGTCTGCAGATCCCAAAACTTCGGAAATTCGAAGATGTAATTTTAAAGCATGGAGCACCTCGTATCATCACTGATTGTGGAAAATTTTTCCAGTCTATAGTGTCAGAGGTGCTTTGACATTGTGACATCACTAATAGAATGACAACTGCTGAGCACCTATAGGTGATTAGTCTCAGAACCCTATTAGACATTGGCAAATAAGCTCTTGATGTATGTTCATGTCAATCAGTGTGGCTGCCAATCATGACATTCTCATAGAACACAGTGAAGCAAGACACTACAGGTTTCACTTAGTTTTTTGTCACAAGACCCAGATGACAATGAATACAGTGTTCCTATTTCAACTAGGTGATACTAGGGGTGACTTTGTGCAACACCTCACATGATCAGGATTGAAGAGGTAAGACAGTTGGCTCACATACAGACCCTGAACACCCTGCAGAAGGACTGAGGGTGCTCTAATGGTAAGCATTGCTCAGTGATTTATAGCCCCTGGGACTTTGTATGGATTTTTACATATGTGCGGAAAGTGGTGTAATTCAAGGAAACTGAAGGCCTGCTTGACGATTGCAAAGCTTTGCTGGGAGAGGTGACCTTTGAAGCTCATCATAGCAGAGATGTGTGATAACAGGACCAGAATGTGAGGATCTGTCAGCTCTGTCATACAGAGGACCATTGACAAGATTTAGATCCAGGGTGCTATAGTCAGTTGCAATGAGAATTTCTGAGACAGCAGGTTGCTCTTTCTTCATGAGTGGAAGCAATACCTCAAGCTGAGCTGTTTCTGCAGTTTGATGTAGCTGTTCATGTTTATAGCTGCTGTGGTGCAAGTTACCAGTTCAAAACCAACCACCAGCCATTATTTGTTGTGTGGTAGCTATCATTTCTGGCAGCATCTCACAATTTCTTGTTTGTAGTGAGTGTGCACATTAATGTGACCACTTGTTAAAAGCGTGAATAAGCACCTAGCGCTGTGTGGACTGCTTTGATATATGCAGGAAGAGTGTCTGTGAGGTTCTGGAAGGTACCAACAGGGATGTGGAACCATGTCAATTTGATGCCATGGCTATCTGCACTGGGTTTCTCGGTTGAGGATGTTGTTGTTGTTGTTGTTGTTGTTGTTGTGGTCTTCAGTCCTTAGACTGGTTTGATGCAGCTCTCCATGCTACTCTATCCTGTGCAAGCTTCATCATCTCCCAGTACCTACTGCAACCTACATCCTTCTGAATCTGCTTATTGTATTCATCTCTTGGTCTCCCTCTACGATTTTTACCCTCCATGCTGCCCTCCAGTGCTAAATTTGTGATCCCTTGATGCCTCAAAACATGCCCTACCAACCGATCCCTTCTTCTAGTCAAGCTGTGCCACAAACTTCTCTTCTCCCCAATCCTATTCAATACCTCCTCATTAGTTACGTGATCTACCCACGTTATCTTCAGCATTCTTCTGTGGCACCACATTTTGAAAGCTTCTATTCTCTTCTTGTCCAAACTAGTTATCGTCCATGTTTCACTTCCATACACGGCTACACTCCATACAAATACTTTCAGAAACGACTTCCTGACACTTAAATCTATATTCGATGTTAACAAATTTCTCTTCTTCAGAAACGATTTCCTTGCCATTGCCAGTTTACATTTTATATCCTCTCTACTTCGACCATCATCAGTTATTTTACTCCCTAAATAGCAAAACTCCTTTACTACTTTAAGTGTCTCGTTTCCTAATCTAATTCCCTCAGCATCACCCGATTTAATTTGACTACATTCCATTATCCTTGTTTTGCTTTTGTTCATGTTCATCTTATATCCTCCTTTCAAGACACTGTCCATTCCGTTCAACTGCTCTTCCAAGTCCTTTGCTGTCTCTGACAGAATTACAATGTCATCGGCGAACCTCAAAGTTTTTATTTCTTCTCCATGGATTTTAATACCTACTCTGAATTTTTCTTTTGTTTCCTTTACTGCTTGCTCAATATACAGATTGAATAACATTGGGGAGAGGCTACAACCCTGTCTCACTCCTTTCCCAACCACTGCTTCCCTTTCATGCCCCTCGAATCTTATAACTGCCATCTGATTTCTGTACAAATTGTAAATAGCCTTTCGCTCCCTGTATTTTATACCTGCCACCTTCAGAATTTGAAAGAGTATTCCAGTTAACATTGTCAAAAGCTTTCTCTAAGTCTACAAATGCTAGAAACGTAAGTTTGCCTTTTCTTAATCTTTCTTCTAGATAAGTCGTAAGGTTAGTATTGCCTCACGTGTTCCAACATTTCTATGGAATCCAAACTGATCTTCCCCGAGGTCCGCTTCTACCAGTTTTTCCATTCGTCTGTAAAGAATTCGCGTTAGTATTTTGCAGCTGTGACTTATTAAACTGATAGTTCGGTAATTTTCACATCTGTCAACACCTGCTTTCTTTGGGATTGGAATTATTATATTCTTCTTGAAGTCTGAGGGTATTTCGCCAGCCTCTTGCTCACCAGATGGTAGAGTTTTGTCATGACTGGCTCTCACAAGGCCATCAGTAGTTCTAATGGAATGTTGTCTACTGGCGGGGCCTTGTTTCGACTCAGGTCTTTCAGTGCTCTGTCAAACTCTTCACACAGTATCTTATTTCCCATTTCGTCTTCATCTACATCCTCTTCCATTTCCATAATATTGTCCTCAAGGACATCGCCCTTGTATAAACCCTCTATATACTCCTTCCACCTTTCTGCCTTCCCTTCTTTGCTTAGAACTGGGTTGCCATCTGAGCTCTTGATATTCATACAAGTGGTTCTCTTCTCTCCAAAGGTCTCTTTAATTTTCCTGTAGGCAGTATCTATCTAACCCCTAGTGAGGTAAGCCTCTACATCCTTACATTTGTCCTCTAGCCATCCCTGCTTAGCCATTTTGCACTTCCTGTCGATCTCATTTTTGAGACGTTTGTATTCCTTTTTGCCTGCTTCATTTACTGCATTTTTATATTTTCTCCTTTCATCAATTAAAACCAATATTTCTTCTGTTACCCAAGGATTTCTATTAGCCCTCGTCTTTTTACCTACTTGATCGTCTGCTGCCTTCACTACTTCATCTCTGAGATACCCATTCTTCTTCTACTGTATTTCTTTCCCCCATTCCTGTCAATTGTTCCCTTATGCTCTCCCTGAAACTCTCTACAACCTCTGGTTCTTTCAGTTTATCCAGGTCCCACCTCCTTAAATTCCCACCTTTTTGCAGTTTCTTCAGTTTCAATCTGCAGTTCATAACCAATAGATTCTGGTCAGAATCCACATCTGCCCCTGGAAATGTCTTACAATTTAAAACCTGGTTCCTAAATCTCTGTCTTACCATTATATAATCTATCTGATACCTTTTAGTATCTCCAGGATTCTTCCAGGTATGCAACCTTCTTTTATGATTCTTGGATATATGACATAAACAGTCCGACTGCGGTGGTCCCACAGGCTCTTAATTGCATTTAAATCTAGTGTGTTTGTTGGTCAGGGAAGTTCGGTAAACTTATCCTGATGCTATTTGAACCACACACATACTCTGCGAGCTTTGTGACGTGTTGCATTGTCCTACTGTTAGATGCCATCATGCCGAGGAAAAACAAACTGTATGTAGTGGTAGACATGGTCCCCAAGAATAGATGCATACTTTCATTGATCCATTGTGCCTTCCAGAATGACTAGATTGCCCTGGGAATGCCCTCTTGCCTGGACCCTGCTGACGATTGTGGTTTTCAGATGTTTCACGCAATACAAGACAATGGCCAACTGTCAGAGAATGTAAAAAACATAATTCATCTGAAAAGGTCATCTGTCACTACTGGATGAACATCCAGTTGCAGTATTGATGTGCAGATTCCAGCCTTCATCCTCAATGAACAGCAGTCAGTATGGGTGCATGAACCAGGTGCCTGTTACAAAGGCCTATATGCAGCAACATATGCTTAATGGTCATTGAGGAAACGCTGTTGGTTGCCACTTGGTTCATCCGGGCGGTCAGTTGCTCAACAGGTGAACATCTGTTTGCTCATACACACCTCTACATCCATTGTTTACGCCTGTCATCTATGGTCCATGGTGCACCACAGTTACTTTGGCTCCAGGGTTTGGTAGTGCCATTTTGCCATACACTGTACAACCTTGGTGGCATGCGAACAGTGTACAAACTTAACCATTTTGGAAACGCTTTCACTCTTGACCCAAAAGCAAATGATATCAGATAAATCTCTGTTTCCGCATTACAACAATGAGTGCACTGTTTTCTGCATCTCCCCGACATGTGTTTATATACCCTCTTGACTGCCAATAGCAGCTGTACGAATACGGGGGTCTTTTGTAACATCGCCGAGAGACATAGTTCAGACAATGGCTAAATCATGTGTAAGTCCCTTACGGTCAATTCTAGCCAGTATCCTACTTTCTGTCGATATCAAGAGACACAGGAGGAGGCTGATTTTTTGATTACTGTTTCACCAACACCAAGGAATATAACCAACCTTTCTCTCTGCGGAGTTGGATTCTGCATTGCCAGTAGCTTGTGGTATGATGCCTGGAAAGGACCTGACAACAAACAGCGTGTTGAAACAGTTGGGCTCACAGTTGGAAGAGGTCCTCCTTCAGCTCTTTCATTAAATTTGGATGACGGCAGACTTTTCCAACTCTTGAAAAGAATCTGTTTTTACTTCAATTTTAAAAGCAAGAAAGGATCTGACTGACCTCAGTAGTTTTGTAGTATTAGCCTGACAAGCTGCATAGGAAAGACTCTGGAGCATATGGTCAATTGGTGCCTAGTGGATTCTTGAAACCAGGTCCCTTATTCATTCCCTCCCAGTATGGATTCAGGAGGTATCACTCTAGGCTCGATAACCTGACCCTGCTCGAAAAGTAATTCAACAAGCTTTCCTTCATAAACAACACCTTATTGGTGTTCTGTGGTGTTCTCTTTGGTTTGGAAAAGGCCTATAATATTACCTTGAGTCATAATATTTTGTCGCAGCTCTATCAGTGGGGATTCCGTGGATTTCTACCCACTTAATACGCTCCTTCCCCTCGCACAGGTATTTTAGATACAAGGTTGGGAATTTACTGTTTGATTGTTTCATGCAATGGAATGATGTCTCTCAAGGGAGCATTTTAAATTTCATGACATTTGTCATTGCAGCAAACAATATTACATTCGCAGCATGATGTCCCATACTGTGTTCCTTGTTGTGGATGGCTTCTCCATCTTCTGTGCATCCTCCAACCTCATGGTGACTATTTGGCAATTGTAACTGATAATCAGGCAGTTGAAGGAATGGTCTTACACTGCAGATTTTAAGTTCCCTTAGGAGAAAACCGTTTGTGTTGATTTCAGTCATTCCCACTCTCTTTTTAATTTACCCATTTTAAGACTGGGGGATACCATACTCATTTTTGAGGAAAAGGTGAAGTAACTTGGCCATATTTTTGATAAGAAGCTAACGGCTGCCACACCTTAGAGAACTGAAACTGAGATGTCTTAAGGTCATAAACATCCTTAAATACAGGAGCTGACAGGACACATCTGCTCCAACTTTATAAGGTCTTCGTGCGGCCCCAGCTTGAATATAGATGCCAGATTTATGGTTCAGCAAAGCCTTTATACCTTAAAATGCTGGATGCAGTTCACCACGATGGTATTAGGCTGTCAACAGGGGCCTATCGCATGAGCCCTGTTGTTAACTTGTATGCGGAGGCTGGTGAGCTTCCACTGTCTATTCAGTGTCTTCTTTTCATGGTATGCCAAGCAGATAGGGCTTTGTCCATTCGTATATTGTCAGCATTCAGCGACATTGCACAGCCACCACCGGAGTAACTGTTCAGTCATTGCCCACAGGCAACAAGGTCATTTGGGGTCTGTGCAAAGGAGAACCTTGAGCTTTCCAAAACCACCAGGGCAGACTTCCTCCAGCTTATGGGGCTGCTACCTCACCCCTTTCTGCTGCTCAGTGACTTTAATGTGCACCATCACCTCATGGGCTCTCGCAGATCCAGTTTGAGAGGCACCCTTTTGGCTGACCTTCTTAATCGACTTAACCTCTTCTGCCTTAATACAGGACCACCCACATTCCTTTCAGACTCCACACATACCTATTCTTGTTTAAATCTATCCTTCTGCACTGCCCAGCTTCGAGTGGTCCATTCTCTTTGACACATACTCAAGCGACCATTTCCCGTGTGCTATGCCTTTGCTGACTCCTACCCCACCTATGTGCGCACCCAAATGGCAGCTTGTTTCGGCCAATGGGAGGCTTTACTCCTCCCTGGCGACCTTCGACGAACACATTTCCCCAGTTCTGATGATCAGTTGGAACATCTTACAAAAGTTATCCTTACCGCTGCTGAACGTTCCATTCCTCGCACTTCCTCTTTACCGTGCTGTGTCCCGGTCCCTTCGTGGACTGAAGTGTGCAGTGATGCAATTCGCACGCATACACACGCTCTCCATATTTTTAACTGTCATCCTATGATGGCAAACTGTCATCCTATGATGGCAAACTGTCATCCTATGATGGCAAACTGCATTCATTATAAACAGGTGTATGAACAGTGTCGTTGCATTCTTCAGGATAGCTAAAAAGCTACCTGGGTTTCATTCACTACTTCTTTTAACAGTTCCACTCCCTATTCTGTTGTGTGGGCCAACCTCCGACAGCTCTGTGGGACCAAGATCCATTACCACTTTTCGGCCTAACAGTAGCAAATGAGGTCATTGTGGACCCAATAGCTATCTCCATTACCTTGGGCTGCCATTTTGCAGAGATTTTGAGCTGCTCCCACTATCATCCTGCCTTCCTCCATCGGAAACGAGCAGAGGAGATTCGGGCAGTACCCGTCTCTTCCCAGAATCGTGAGTACTACAATGCCACCTTTAATGTGAGGGAGTTAGGTCATGCTCTCACTTCAACCCGATCCTCCGCCCCAGCCCCAGACGCTGTTCACTTCCAGGTGTTTCAAAACCTTTCACTTGCGGGCAAGCACTTCCTGCTTAATACCTGCAACTGCATCTGGGCAGAGGGCACGTTTCCGAGACGCTACGTGAAGCCACTGTTGTACCTATACCTAAGCCTGGTATGGACAAACACCTTCCTTCTAGCTACTGCCCCATTTCTCTCACCAGCTGTATTTGTAAGATGATGGGACATATGATTATGCCCAGAAGGGGTATGGTGACTTGAATCTTGCAATTTACTAACCATTGCACAGTGTGGATTTTGAGTGCGCCATTCTGTGCTTGACCCGTCTTGTAACTTTGTCCACTCATGTCATGAGTGGTTTCCTGCAGAAGTCCCAGACTGTGGTCGTGTTTCTCAATTTGGTGAAAGCCTGCAACACCTGCTGGAGGGCTGGTATCCTCCATACTCTTTACACGTGTCATTTCTGTGGCCGCCTGCCCCATTTCCTTCAGGAATTTTTAAAAGACCAAGTTTTCAAGGTCCGTGTGGCTTTTTCCTTGTCAGACACCTTTATCAAAGAAAATGGTGTGCCTCAAGGTTCGGTCCTAAGCGCCGCCCTCTTTGCTATCGCCATTAACCCTATTATGGCCTGTCTCCCACTGGGCATCTCTGGCTCCTTTTTCGCGGACGATTTTGTGATCTATTGCAGTTCTCCACGGACTTGTCTCATTGAGTGGTGTCTTCAGCACTGTCTCAGTTATCTTTAGTCATGGAGCATCGACAGTGGCTTTCATTTTTCCACTGACAAAACAGTTTGTATGAATTTCTGGCAGCACAATTGGTTACTTCCACCATCTTCACATCTTGGGCCTGTTGCTCTTCTGTACGTTGAAACTACGAAATTCCTGGGGCTCATGATCGATAGGAAACTTCCTTGGTACTCCTACGTGTCTTACCTGGCAACCCACTATGTGCGGCCCCTCAGTGTCCTAAGTGTCCTCAATGCCACCCTCCTCTGTTTGTACAAGTCCCTTGTCCGTTTGAAACTAGACTATCGGTGTTTGTTCTATGCATCTGCACAGCCATTCCTCTTACGCCGTCTCAATACTAGCCACCCTCATGGTATGTTTGGCCACTGGCACATTTTTACACTAGCCCGCTTGCGAGTCTGTATGCAGAAGCTGCCGAACTACTGCCGTCATACCGTCTCCTCAGCGGACATGCATGCTGTTTGTCTGCCATGAGTGGGCACCCATCCGATGCCTCCTCCTTTGATGACTCCTATTTCCAGTATGAAGCACGTACCTCTTCCCTTTTACCTCCTGGACCTGCAACTTTCCTGGTGGGTGTAAACCCTTCATTCGCTTCCTAAGGACACTACTCCAGCATCTATCTATTGTCTTCAGTTTCACCACCTTTGCAAGGAACTTGAGATGTTAACTTGGTGTAGATGGCTCTCGGACTGACCGTGGTGTTGGATGTGCCATTGTCATTGGCGCAGAAATTTTTGGGTATCGGTTTCTGGAACACTGCTCAGTATTTACAGCAGAGATGTTCTCCCTGTATCAGAGCACATGGTATATATGGTGTCACAGGCCTTCCAATTGCGTCATCTGCTAGACTACTTCAGTGCCCTTCAGAGCCTGTGTGTGCTGTACACTGTCCATACTGTAGTGCAATGGGTCCAGGAGAGGTGTCACTTGATCACTCGTGATTAAGCCACTGTGATGTTTATGTGGGTTCCTGGTGACACCAGTCTGACAGGAAACAAGGCTGCTGACACTGCTGGCAAGGCTGCAGGCCTCTTACCTTGGCCTGATTGTTCTTACATTCCTTTCAGTGATCTGTGTGTTGCCACCTGTCAGTAGGTGGTGTCACTTTGGCATTACCACTGTTCCTCTCTTCAAGCTCCGTGTTATTAAGACTCTCCCAGCATCTTGGACGACCTCCTCTCGACCCTCTTGCCACCAAGAATTCATTGCGTATTGGGCACTGTCTTAGCCGTCACCATTTGGTTCTACCCCCACCACTTTGTGAATATTGCGCTCATCTTTTGACGGTCCACCATTTCCTGACAGAATCCCCTTTTTTAACAGCTTATGTTCCTGTTTATGTTTGCCATCTGCGTTATCAGCCATTTTAGCAAATGACACGCAGGCTGTCGACCGTGTTTTACTTTTTATCAGTCATAGCAATATGGTGAAGGCCATGTAATTTTTAGTTCTGGACCTCTGTCTCTTGAGGGCGTATTTTATAGATCTAGCTCCACGTCACTGTTTTTCGCTGTCTTTTCTTCTGTTGATTGGGATTGACGTGTAGTCATTTTTAACTCCTCTCTTTGTCTTTGTGTTCTACAGTTTTGACATGGGTGCATATGAGCCTAGTTGTTTTTGTGCCCTAAAACAAAACAAAACAAGGTCCAAAGCCAGGGGCTGAGTAGTGCATTCCCCTGGCAACTACAAAGGCACAGATTACTTTTAGAACTGAATGCTTACAGGAACACTGCACCCCAGACTATATTTTTACAATTAAATTTAACGAGATTTTACATCGCCACCCAGATTTCATTACTGTTTACACAGATGGGTCTAATCAGCAAGAATTTTGCGGTTGTTCCCTCGTGTTCCCCAACATTGTCATCAGAATAGGGCTCCCCGAGCGATTTTCAGTTTATTATGAGGAATTGTTTTTCATCCTGAGGGCAGTAAAGCAGATGAGATGGTGTCATGACAAGAAATTCCTTATCTGCTCAGACTCTCAAAGTCCCCTTCTCGCTATTGGACAGACGTACCCAGATCAGATGCTGCAAGAAGTGCAGGTTGCTCTCCTTCTCATGCAAAGGCAAGATAAGGAAATCATTTCGTGTTGTTGAGAGGACACATAGGGATTTGGGGAAATAAACTTGCTGATGAGGCTGCCAAGATGATGTGCTATCTTCCTCCTGCTTGCTGTGCAGTCCACCTGGAGGCTGTCACTTCATTGTGACCAGGAAGGTCATGTATTAGTGGGAGGGTCAGTGGCTGAAAGTGAGGAATAATAGACTAAATTCCATAAAAACCTCAGTGCAACTGTGGTTTACCACCTGCCCACGACAGTCTGAAGAAATAGCCCTTAAACGGCTAGGAGGGTGAATTGCCCATTGGCACATGGCTTCCTCATACATCAGAAGGAGCCCCCAGTATGTCAGAGATGTGGGACACAGCTATCAATATGAAATATTTTAAATGAGTGTGGGTTTTTTTGACATGAGGCTTGAACTGGATCTCCCATGAAACCTGCCATGTGTTTTAACTGATAATGCGACTAGTGTTGTTCGTATTTTAAGATTTTGTATGGTGTCTGGAATTCTTCGCAAAATATTGGGTGTGAGATTTTAAAGGGTCAGAGTGGCCGGGTGACTCATTATTTATAAGTTGTCATCCAGCCACAGTTATCTCTTTTTTAACAATATTTTTACAATTATTTTACTCATGGTTTCATCTTTGATTTTAACCATGTTAGTTGGTATCTCATTAACACAAGGGCACTGATGACCTTGTTGTATAGCGCCCCCAGCCACAAATAATCATTAAATACCATCCACTGCTTGTGCTGCCACTTGCTGTCTGTGAACATTGACGTTGGGCATAGGCGGTGGTCACATTGATGTGACTGGGCAGTGTGTATCTTAGAATATTTAATGTTAGTGCAATTTGCAGCACTCTGCATATATCAGTTCAGTTCTTTTCAGGCTGTACATAGGTGTCCATAACGGACATGCTTTCAGTGCTAAATGTTGTACTTCATTTACAATCCCATTTTCAGATTTCGATTTGATTCTGGTTATGATGGAACAATATGCTGACTGTATATGAGAAAGCACAATTTGACTATTTCCCTCAACCATCCATATGATAATCCTTAATGAACACAAACATACGTAGCTTGTTATTATCTGAGTCATGATAGCAACCTCATCCAATTATTATTTTTGCAGGGGAGGACCTCCTGGCAGAGGTGGCCCTGGACCTGGTGGACCTGGTGGACCTGGAGGGCCCGGAGGACCTGGAGGTCCAGGTGGTCCTGGTGGTCCCCACGATTTTGGACCACCACCTGGAGGGCCCGGCCCAGGCCCGCGTGGACCCCCTCCTGGAGGACCACATGGACCACCCCCAAGATTTAGGGGAAGAGGGTTCGGTCCCAGAGGGCCCCCTTTCAGAGGTCCACCTCCGCCACACTTCGGTGGTCCCAGAGGGCCTCGGTTTAGAGGTCATCCTCCCTTTGACCCCAATTGGGGACCTATGCCGCCTCCTGGAATGCATCCCCATCCTCATATGATGGGACCACCACCTGGAATGGTAAGATGTAAATTATTTATTTGTGTTTGTTTGGAAGAAAGTGATGTAAAAGATGGCTGATGATGCCATGGTGTATGGTAAGATGTCGAAGTTGAGTGACAGTAGAAAGATGCAAGGCGACTTGGACAAAATTTCCAATTGATGTGATGAATGGGAGCTTGCCCTAAATGTGGAAAAATGTAAGTTAAAGCAGATGAGTAGAAAGATCAAACCTATAATGTTCATATACAGTACTGCTAGTGCCCCATTTGACACAGTCAAGTTGTTCAGACATCTGGGTGGAATGTTGCAAAGCGATATGAGATGGAACTAGTGTGTGAGAACGGTGGTAGGGAAGGCAAATGGTCAACATTGCTTTAGGAAATAGTAGTTCACCTGTAAAGAAAATGTAAGGGTCTTTCCATGTCAAGTGGTCTAAGGGTCCCCACTCTACCATCTACAATTTTGATGAAATTTTTACAGGATGTACATATAGACTTTACATAAAGCACTGCCAAATTACAGCTTCATAAATAGTATGATGGGGCCGCTAGCCACCTTTTCGTGAAGGCTCGTTTTTTGACATTACGGCTGAAATGAGTAAAGATAAACTTTGTTTTACCATTGTTCAGGATCTAAGAGACCTGTCGTGCTGAAACTTTGTGATCCTGTTCAACTTTTTGGGTACAATAGCTTAGTTGTAGTACAAAACGTCAAACTATGGTAAAGTCATCATAGTGTGCTATCAGAGTGGCTCATAAATCTTGTCATGACAAATTTTGGGTATACTTTATTGCCTTTTCTGAAGCTGATACTTTAGTTATCTGCAACCTGTCAGCATGTAATAAAGCTCTGCAAGTGGCATCCACATTGCTCATATAATAACTGAGTTATCCGAGCTCACCTTGTCTGATCAGAAAAAGTTTTTATTTTGGAGACAAACCAGTTTAGTGTCAACAATGTTTAGTGTCAACAATGAATTTTGGTAACATGCTTCAACAATCAGTCTGAAGAACACTTGTTTTGTGAAGACTGTTCAGCTGTTGTGTGTGCCTTTTTAAATGATGTAAAGTGTATTGTCGTTGCTGGATAAACTTCTTTTTTCGGTAAGTAAAAATTATTTCAAGGTACGGGGTGACTCTTTAGAAATGTTTATCATGTTGTTTAATTTTTTTCTGTTGTATTCTCAAGGAAGTTCCCATTATCAATGTTAGTTTAATATTTTTCAGTTGGAAATATACACCACTTCTACTTTATCTAATATTGAAACAAATGGCAATTGGAAGTATAAATTTAATGGTAGTGTAATGGATATCAATGAGGTTTCATTACCATTTGTCATTGGCCTTGCAGATAATTCTGCATGTCATCTGAAAACATACACACATCAACTAGGCTTAATTTCAATCACAGAATTTTCAGTAGAGCAACAGGAATTAATAAACCAAAGAAGTGAGAGATGTCTTACAGAAAATGCACAGATATGCTTTCATCACAAAGCAATACTTATGGACAAATATGACTTAGATCTTGTTGTAATCCTTTTGGTGCAAAGAACCATTCTGTTAAAAAGGGTTTACGGATTGTCAATGTGGAAACAGCAAAACATTTGCAAGCCGTGACTAAGAGCAATGTGAAACCTGGTCAGAAGATCTGTCCAACTTCTTTTAGCAAAGAAAGCAGAAAAATCAGTCAACTTCAAACCAGACAGAATATGAAGCATATCCAGAAGTTTCAATTGATTCAAGTGAAACTGCTTTTGGGGTATTCCCTTTAAAATTTCAGAGAGTATCAAAAAGGGATGTGAAAGGTTACGCAAAACGAAAAATAAGCGAAGCTCAAGAGGCAATTGCAAATAACATTGCTGCTGCTGGAGGATTTGCCCCAAAAGTTCTTCAAACACCTAATACATGCAAGACATGTCATGATAGTGAAGATTATAAGCAGCTGATTAAAGAATTGAAATATAAGTTGCAATTATCAAAGCAGCCTGAAAAGTTGCAAATACTGACATTAGTACCACAAAGCTGGACTATAAAAGAGACAATGTAAGAATTTGGTGTTTCAGAGAGGATGGTAAAAGCAGCTAGGAAGTTACAGGCAGAAAATGATGTATTAGCTCTGCCAAAGAACAAGTGTAGCAAGATGATTTCAGATGCCGTAAAAGAAAGAGTGGTAACTTTTTTTCAGAATGAAGAATTTAGCTGAATTTGTCCAGGTAAAGAACAAAAGACTGTGCATCAATTAGAATAGAAGGAAAGAAAGCTTTCATGCAAAAATATCTTCTTCTCAATAATTTGAAAGAAATGTTTGCTGCATATCGACTTCAGCATGGGTCTGAAATTGGATTTTCCAAACTTTGCGAATTGAGGCCAAAGTGGTGCATCACTGTGGTTGCTGCAGGGACCCACTCAATCTGTGTTTGCACTTCACACCAAAATGTGAAACTGATGCTTGCTGATTGCTAAAACAGTGTGTGATTTGGAATCCAAAGACTGCATGCTTCATCGCAGTGAAATCTGTCTGGGAAAAGAACTACTGGAACAGTTTTTAGAAAGTAATTTTCAAGACAGTGATCTAGATGATACCATTGGGTTCAAACATTGGTTGCACACTGATAAAGATACAATAGAAACCAAGCAGATGACCACCTAGGATTTTATTGAAGATATGATTTCAAAAATTGACAAACTTTCCACTTATCATTTTGTTGCAAAGCACCAGAGCAAGCATAAAAGAAAGCTGTAAGCCAACTGAACTGATCATATTAGTGAACTTTGCTGAAAATTATTCCTTCATTGTCTAGGATGCTGCTCAAGGTTTTCACTGGAATAACAGCCAGACAACTTTACACCCATTTGTTGTGTACTTCAGAAATAACATGGATATCAACAGCATCAGCTACTGTTTAATAAATGACGGCCTGAAACATGATACAATTGCTGTACATGCCTTTATAGTGCAATTAATAGAAGATCTAAAGTGTCTCCTTGAAAAAATAACACACATTTACTACTTCAGTGACGTGTCTACAGTGCTGTACAAGAACTTCAAAAATTTTCTGAATATCTGCCACCATCAAAATGACTTTGGAAACTCAGCTGAATGGAACTTCTTTGCTACAAGCCATGGAAAATCTCTATGTGATGGAATTGAAGGAACTGTAAAGCACCTGGCAGTAAGAGCAAGCCTTCAGAGACCAGCTGAGGATCAGATTTTGACACCAACTGATTTGTTTAAATACTGTACAAAGATGATCAGAGGAATCAAATTTATTTTTGTTTCAAAAGAAGAAATTGAAACATTAAAAACTGAGCAGGAAGCAAGGTTCAAAAAATGGCTGTACAGTATCAGGAACAAGAGAGAATCACCGTTTTGTGCCATTAAATGAAAAGCAAGTTTGTATTAGAAGAGTATCCAATGACACAGTTTTTTTGTGGCAAATGTTGACCAAAGTTAAGCAACAGTTTCATTCAGAAATATTACAGCCTTACAACCAGGCCAATACATGGCCTGTATATATATGATGGAAAATGGTGGATTGGTACTGTGTCTGAAGTTTCAGAAAAAGAAAATGATGTTTTAGTCAGTTTCTTGCACCCCTATGGACCTGCACGTTCATTCTATTGGCCAGCTAGGCAGGATGCTTGTTGCATTCCAAACCAACACATTATTTCTGTCATTCCAGCTCCATCAGCAACAAGAATGGGCCGACATTATAGCTTGTTAGAATCAACTGTAATTGCTATTAGTAACAAATTTCAGGAAATGCATTAATAAGAATTGAAATATTTGGCTTGGGAACCATAAAGAGTACGACTGGTACATGTATTTTTTAATGTAATATAAATGTAAGTTTATTTGGTATGACAAGATTTATGGGCCACTTTGATACCACACTATGATGAATTTACCATAGTTTGACCTTTTGTTTTACAGCTAAGATATTGTACCCAAAATGTTGAACAGGATCACAAAGTTTCAGATGACAGGTCTCTTAGATCCTGAGTAATGGTAAATCAAAGTTGATCATTTATTCATTTAAGTTGCAATGTCGAGGAATGTAATGTAATGAAAATATAAGTTTATTTGTTCTTAAATGCAAAGTCTCCAAAATAAAAACAACTTTTTCTGATCAAACAAGGTGAGCTCTTTTGAATAGTGCCGAGAAAAATCAAATTTGAGTGATCCCTTTTGAGATATGACATTTGAAAGTGAGCCAAAATTGACTGATTAAATATTTTAGCATACTTTGAACTTCGATAACTCCATTGTTATTTGAGCTATCTGGGTGCCACTTGCAGAGCTTTATGACATGCTGGCAGGCTGCAGATAAAAAAAGTATTAGCTTCAGAACGTTATTCTTTCAGTAGATACAAGTCAATAAAGTATAGCCAAAATTTGACATGACAAGATTTATGAGCCACTTTCATAGCACACTATGATGAATTTACCAGTTTTACCTTTTGTTTTACAGCTAAGATATTGTACCCAAAATGTTGAACAGGATCACAAAGTTTCAGCATGACAGGTCTCTTAGATCCTGAACAATGGTAAAACAAACTTGATTATTTATTCATTTCAGTCGCAATGTCAAAAAACGAGTCTTTACGAAAAGTTGGCTACTGTACAAAGATGATCAGAGGAATCAAATTTATTTTTGTTTCAAAAGAAGAAATTGAAACATTAAAAACTGAGCAGGAAGCAAGGTTCAAAAAATGGCTGTACAGTATCAGAAACAAGAGGGAATTACTTATAAAGCTGTAATTTGGCAGTGCTTCATGTAAGGTCTAGAAGTACATCCAGTAAAAATTTCATCAAAATTGGAGATGGTTGAGTGGGGAGCTTGTCTAAATTTAGGCCACTTGACATGGAATGACCCTTATGTAGGATGCTGGTGGGACCTATTCTTGAGTACTGTTAGTGTCTGGGATCTGTACCAGGTCAGACTGAAGGAAGGCATTGAAGTGATTCAGAGGTGGGCTGCTAGATTTGTTACCGATAGGTTTGAACATCATGTAAGTGTTACGGAGATGCTTCAGGAACATAAATGGGAATCTGTAGAGGGAAGGCGATTTTTCCCCGAGAAACACTATTGAGAAAACTTAGGGAACTGTCATTTTATGCTGACTGCTGAACGATTCTACTGCTGCCAACATACATTGAGTGTAAGGATGACAAAGATAAGTTACAAGAAATTAGGGCTTATACGGAGGCATGTAGACATTCATTTTTCCCTCACTATTTACTAGTGGAACAGGAAAGGAAATGACTACTAGCGGTATAGGGTACCCTCCGTCATGCCCCATACGATGGCTTGTGGAGTATTGATGTAGGTGTAGAAAAATATTTGCTATATTTAATTTTATTTACAGTTTTAAAACAGTTTTATTCCAAAGTTTTTATTCGGTTTACAATAATAAATATGTAACTGTGTAACACTTGCTTCACAATTGTATTAGATGTGCATGAAACGTTTTTTGGTTTGCAATAATACATATTAAACTGTGTGAACATGAACTGTAGATTAAGTAAGACAGTGAAAGAGAAGTATGTGCTTTGTCATCCTTCATTCCATATCTTTGTGGATAAACTAGCTATAAAGTTTCACTGGTGTCCAAACCTTAATAAACACTAGTAAAGCAGTCTTCAATCAGAAGATTGTTTTGAATACCACAGTGCTTTACTAGGCATGGTCCTGTTGGAGGTTGGTATGCCATTGTGTGTCAATCTAAACAGTGTATATGATGCAGTTATTGTTGATCATCATAAGGTATTCTGCTTTAGAGTTGTTCCTGACACTATTGCTATTTCCAACTGTTTCTATTCCAAATCAGCTGCTGTGTTGTGTTGTATCCTCTTTTCATTTCATCCAACATTTTTATTCTTCTACTTCCTATGTCCTTCTGTCGTTACACCATACATGTGATAGCTGCCGTTAGGTTTTCTTTTTTTCATAGTGTGTCACATTCAGTATGCTAACCTTTTCGTAACCAGGTTTAGGGAAGTTCTTTATTCCTCTGCCCTTTCCAGTACTTCACTGTTCTTAAGTTTTTCCACTCTTTTATTTTCTACATTCTGCTCTAAACCCATATCTCAAATGCTTCTATTTTCTTTTTCTCTTTTCCAGTGTCCAACTTTCACAGCTGTCCTGAGGAACACTCCACATGAGGCGTTTAACCAACCCTTTTTGTACCTCTAACCCCCAATTTGCAGCATAATAAGTGCTACTTTTTCTGGACATCTTGCTTTGTCATTGCATTCTTGAGTTGGTTTGAACTTGTTCATTTATCAGTTGTATCAAATCACCATAGTTTTTGTAGCTAATTTTCATTCCATACTTTTTCAGTCCTCCTCTAGTCGGGATAGTGTTCCTTGAAGTGATATTGTTTTCTTTCCGAGCAGTACTGTGTTATCAGCAGATCTGATACAATTGATCTTGTAAGTTTTGCACTTACTCCTTCCTTCCATACTTTTGTTGTCTTTTTATCAAGTCTCAGATATAGACTAAACTCTTGCTAATCTGGCCATTCCTTGCACATACAGTTGCTGAATTAGAAGTCCCGGATTATTTTGTGTAAATGCATAGGGATTATATTTTATTAAATGCAGAGATATTTTCATTTTCATAGAAAACTTGGTCCTTGAGAGTGTACATATACGGTAGTATCATTCATTGTGAAACGTCCCACATTTTTACGTCTGCATTGATGATATGTGATGGCAGTACACTGTATCACACAATGGCTTTAGAAACATTATGTTGGTGCTATTTGTTCTGATTGTTGCATAGTGTACTCCAGGAATATGCCACAGACCAGCAGTGTGAGATGTCGTCATGTTCTTTCCTCCTATTTTATCTTCTTCATGTTTATCATAACTTTTCTGTACAGTTTTGATTATCTGTGTGTCTGTTGAAATTTGATCATAAATAGTTACTCATCCAGCAGTGTACTCAGCAGCAATGACTTTCTGCGAAGAATGTCAGTTCAACTTCTCAAATTTTGAGTTTCCACTTGAGGTCTGGCATAATGTCCATTGTGGAAGCCATGACACTGAGCTGTAAAGAAAGCCATAAATTCAAACATGTGTAGCATTTTTAACATTGTAATTAATTAACAACATTGTTCATATGACAATTCATTATTTTATGCATCGTTTCTGCTTAAGCAACTAGAGGCTGGATGTCGGTTGGCCTACTGAGGGCCGAATTAGGAAGAGTTAAGTGTTTCTGGTAAACATAGTTGTTGAAAGACAAGAACCGTTTCCTTTTTAAAAAAAGCTTCAGGTTGCTTTCTTCCATGTGCATAACCTCTTAATTAGATTCCTATCTGTCCAATTCACCCTCTTCAGTTTTAGAATTTCCATCATTGTGCCATTCCACTCAACCAAATTCTTTTTCTAGATCTATGAACCACAAACTTGTTCCCTTCTCTTTTTATGCATCTTTCACCAATAATTCTAATTAGTTCAATAGTATTTCTTGTGCTTTCCTGAAACAAGATTGCTCTTCCCCTATTTTCTCTACCATTGTGTATACCAATCTATGGTTCAGTGCCATCAAGATAATTTTGGCAATATAAGAGATTATACTTATTGTTCTTTATTCTGTGCATTTCTTGGTACGCGATTTCTTTGGGATCAGTAAGTTTGCTCCTTTGACAAAGTCTTCGTGCCATGTACCACTTTTGTATATTGCAATGCACAAAGCTGTTGTTTGTGCTGTGCCTTTTTCATCTGTTCACTGAAATAATTGTGTAGGAAGACTGTCCCATCCAGCAGATTTACCTCTCTTCATTTCCTTTATTGCTTTCCCTGTTTCAGAGCTCAAAATTTTTTGGAAGTTCCCTTTCCTCTGCTTCTATCTCATCTTCCATTTCAATGGTTAGACATGGTTTGTCCTTTGCTGTATATAAGTCTTCTGTATACCCTTTCAATTTCTGCCTTAGTATTTCTTCCTTGTAAAGATCTTACCATTTTCTTACTCATTTTTCTCTCCACATATGGTGTTGTCCAGTTGTCCAAAGTAACTCTCTGCACCTTCTTATAAAAGTCTGTCATATTGACCATTGTTCCCCCACACTTCCTGCCTCTCCTCTCATCTGATTATTTCGTCTTTGAACATTGTCTTATCATGTCTCCTTGGGTTGTATTTTGTTCTTTATTCAGTTTTGTTCATTGTGTCTGTTGTTTCTCATGGTATCTCCGCCCTGCTTCCCTTTCCCCGCCTGCCATGTTTCTGCTGCATCTATTTTGTACCATGGCCTCTGACTCTTCTGTTTCTTCCTTTCTAGTTTAATCTTCTTTTATGATTTCACAGTGTTTTCAGTCCTTTTTATATTATTCTAAGTTCCATGTGTTCACTTATTACATTTTCTTCACTTTTTTCAGTGTTAAGCTTGTTTGTAGTAGTGACCTTGTAAGAAGGTGAATAGTGGGGTAATGCACAGTGGCAAAAAGCAGTGTGCCACATGACACTTCAGCCAGTAGTTTCATTCTGTCACATCTTCCTGTGAATGCTTTGGTTGCATGTAGAACATTTAGCATTTATTTTCGTGTTAATTCAGATATGCTGTGCGGATTCACCCAAGGTGATGATGGTTATGGGTGGCATAAAGCAAGTATGAAAAATATTGCATTAATAAGCAACAATGATACTTTGTGAGCATATAAATTCCTCTAGGGAGAGTCAGAAGGAGAAACAGCGCTCTGGTGCAGTACTTGCTCCAGTGTTGCCAGTTACCGGGTAGGGATTGGTTGGAGTGTGGAATGTGAAGCAGAGATGGAGAGTATACTGACAATCCCATAAAGTATTCTCCATCCCTCTCTGCTCGGATCTCATCACGTATATGCTTTCTTCCATGTATGAGGTGTGATTGGAAAGTTTTAAGAATGGGCTTGTAACTGTACAATGGTGGTACTTCCATGCTACTGTGGTGCATCTCCTTCAAAATAGCCCCCTTCTGACTGAATGCAACTGAACTCCACGGTGTTTCCCTCTTTTGGAAAAAATCCTGGAAATTTTTTCCTGAAGTGTGTTACGGACGCTCTCCGTATTCTTCAATTAAGTCAAATCGCTTCCTTTTCAGTGAAAATTTCAGTTTAGGAAACAGATAGAAGTCCGCAGGGGCCAAATCAGGGGAATGTGGTGGCTGTGGAAGCAAAGGAAGTTGGCCAAAAATTCAATGATGGACAAGGCACGATGAGCCGGAACATTGTCATAGTGTAGCACCCAACTCCTGTCTTTCCACATTGCAGGCCCTTTCTTCCACAACTTTTCACGAAAACACTCAAGGGCACTTTTGTAGTATTCTTGGCTAATTGTCTGTCTTCCAGGGGTAAATTCATGATGCACAATACTGGTAGAATAAAAAAAAATCACAAACATTGTCTTCACCTTCGACCAACTTTACCATGCTTTTTTCTGTTGTGGTGAATCTGGCATCTTCCACTGTGAAGACTGCACTTTGGTTTCAGGGTCATATCCATATACCTACGATTCGTCACCTGTAATTACACCTGTTTAACAAATCTGGGTTATTTTCAGTCTAATTAATGAGTTATTGGCTCACTTCAGGCCGTTATTGTCTCTGGGCACTTGACACCACTTTTAGAATGTATTTTGCTGACACTTGATGTGTGTTCAAATCACCAGTTAAAATTGACTGAACTGCATAGAAACTTAAATTAAGTTCATCAGCCATCTCCTTAATTGTAAGTCTACGATCAGAGCACACTAAGTCGCGAACTTTCGCAACATTTTCATTGGTTTTTGAGGTGGGAGGACGGCCGGACTGTGGTTCATCTTCAAATGATTCAAGGCCATTTTTAAATCTGTTGAACCAGACTGGCTCATACAATTATCTCCAAAAGCTATTTTTAATAGTCCGTAAATCTCAGAAGCTGATTTCCTGGTTTTAAAACAAAATTTCACACAGTCGTTGCTCTGTTTTTACGTTCATTTTCTCACAGACAGAATCCAGCAATAAGCCCTAACAGACGTGCAGTCAACCAGCTGCCACAATGAACTGAATAAAGGAAACACAGTTTCCTGTCAGAGGGCGTTCAAGGACAAGGCAATGACTCACTCCCCACACTCTGTGTATCTGCCTGCCAAAGCAGTAAGCAGTAGCGGATCAATTCTTCAAACTTTCCAATCACACCTCGTACACCATTGTAACATGTGATCACTATCAATGTCAGCTTGTGGTAGTATCTGAGTTTTTTCTCACTGCATTCTTGTACCTATTACTCATCAAAATATAGTCTGGTAACTACTTACTTTTTTAATCAAGAACTCAGTACTAGAAGTAGAGTAGTGGAGCAATATCAGAAACTAAAAAACAGAAAAACAGAAAGTAAAATACAACATTGTCTCATACTTCCTTTCCTCAGTTAATTGATAGAGACAATAGAAATCCATTATCCCATGGTTACCAAATGACTGTTCCAGCAACAGAAGCTTCATTGGCATTGAAGTTTCTCTCACATTGATTCCACATTGTATCCACTACTTTTGTTTACCTTAATATGCTGTTACATTTTGGTATCACTTGAACAGAAGGTGAGTGCTATGAAAGTTGCCTAGCTAGTTGATACATATGTTTGGTAATGTGTGATAAAGATCTTAATCATTTACATAACTGTATGGTACTTTATGAGCTTATTAACGGACTTTTTTCCTCTTTGTTACCTAGATGACAGTACTTTGTAAAGAGAACTACATCTAACCTTGCGAAGAGCATGTTATGTGCTTTCAGGTACATCAGATGCAGAATTTTTTTCTGCCAGATTTTAGTTACATTTTTAAAAAAAGTACTGTCATTAAGTTTTATAAAAACACTCTTGAATGCCTAGTCAGAATTTTGTTACTAACAAAGGCTTCAAGCTTCAGCAGCTCTGTGTATCTTAACATTTTTTAATCTGTATATTAAATCTTGGATTATTAAGTTATCAGTAAACTTTCCAATTATATTCTCATCTGGTTCAGCCAACACCACATTTGAACTGCAGAATACTGCCAAACTTTCACAAAAGTCATTGTTTTACATTGAACACTTCATTCCTATATGACACTTCTATTCACATACTACATTTGACATATCCAAAAAGTGAGGTGCTTTGCAAGTCTTAGATAATTCATAAGTACCTTGTCAGAATTTCATGTATGTTTTAGTTGTGTACAGTTTCAACAGTATATCCTGACACGAACTAGCTGAAGTACATGGTTGTACTGAATTGCACACTTCGTAAAGATGAGTCATAGAGCTTGCTTTCTGACTGAGCCTGCACTTCTCTCTTATATAACTGTGTGCTCTTCAGTACCTTTTTTTGTGTGTTAATCAGCCTCCTCCACCTCACATGATGGGTCACATGGGAATGCCACCACCTGGTCCTTACGGTCCACCGCCACCAGTTGGATGTCCGCCGCCGCAGCAGGGTGGTGGTGCTGGTCCACAGCAGGGTCCACCACCGCAGGGTGGACCAGGGCAACAGCCTCAGCAACAGCAGCAGCAACCGCCACCACAGCAGCCGCAACAGCAGCAGCAGCCACAACAGCAACAGCAGCAGCCTCAACAGCAGCAAGGTCCCCCACAGCAGCCTCCTCAACAGCAGCAACAGCAGCAGCAACAGCAAGGCCCTCCACCTGGTCATGGTGGACCTATGCCCTCTCCCATGAATCCTCCTCCTGTGAGTGTCCACATTCTTACTTTATAGAAATGGTTCTATGAATATGCAAATTATTAAACAAACAATGGAAAGTCCAGGTTGCATATCGACAATAATGGAAAGGATAGTCTTAATCACTGTAAAGATGACACATTGAGTTGCACCCAGGCATGACAAAAAGTTTTCAACCAAACCATCATCAGAAAAGAGAAACACACATTGATTCATTCAAGCAAGCGTGTCACACACACATGACCACTATCTCAGGCTGCTCAGGCCAGACTGAAACTGAAATGCATCGAGCAATAATCTGTAATGCTGCAGGGAAGGGCGAGGGACAGCAGGATACAGGTGAGGGAAGAGAAAACAGTGCTGCCTGGTGTAGCATTCAGCTACTAGAGGTGGCAGACAAGGCTACCCGGTGCAGCATCAAGAGGCTGTGGGGGAGGGAGGGAATGGACAGCGAAGGGAAAAAGATTGGTGAATGCATTGGCAGAGTGCAGTGCACAGTGAGGATGGGGACATGAGTTGGGAGAGCAGAGGTGGTGGGAACATTTAGAATACAACTGCCATCTGTGCTGTTCAGAAAACCTGGTTGTGGAGAGGAGGATCCAGATGGCTTGAGTTGTGAAGCAGCCATTGAAATCAAATGTGTTATATTCAGCTGCATGTTGTGCAACAATATGGTCCACTTTGCTCTTAGCCACAGTTTGGTGGTGGCAATTCATCCTGGTGGACAGTTGGTTGGTAGTCATACCAACATGAAAAGCTGAGCAATGATTACAGCAGAGCTGGTACATCACATGGCTGCTTTCACAGGTGTCCTGGCATCGGTTGGGGTAGGCTAAGTTTGTTGGACTTGTCAAAGACTTATTGTCTTTCTCCCAGTCACTGCAATGGAAACACTTGTTTCAGGGCTTATACAACCCGGGACAACCGGGATATCTGGGAAAAACCTGGGAATTTTTTCATCCAGGAGAAAACCGGTAAAAACCCGGGAATTTTTCATTGTTTTTCAGTTAAATTTTTGTGATTTTGAGCGGTAAGAACCAATACTCCAACAAAGTATGCTATTGTATCCCACTTCTGCAGAATAATACTGCAGCAACAAAACATGAACAAGAGAAAAAAAGAAAATAAAACTTAAGTTGCAAAGGAAATGCACCATATACAACAACAAAACACAGTGCTCATACAAGCGTCTTGTCAACAGCAAAGTGTGTCAAAGGCTTTAGGAAGACAATGCAGTGCTTCCTAACAACAAATTGCCTCCGATGAGTGTGACGTGACAGCTTGTTACATTAGATTTGTTTGAGCAGTTGTGGGTGGGTTCTTGTGCATGCACAGTTGAGTTGCGTTTGAGTATTACCTTCTCCCGCTTCTGGCTACAGATGTGTGACTGGGTGGCACTATCTAATATTGCCCTGGTTCGGCAGTATCGTAGATCCGGGGCTGATGCACAGAGCAGTCTGAGTTGTAGTGGGGAGGTGGGTACTCTCCACATGACCTGTGTTTATGTTTAGTGATTTTGCTGTTTCCTCTTCAGTTATTGCTCTCACATTAATTGAAAACGAAAGCGGAATTCTATGGCTGGGAGCTATTGAATGAATTAGAATACATTCATATAATTACGGAAGGCTAAAATATGTTATTAGTTTCAGATTTTATTGTAGTTCCACCTTTCTGACAGTCAAGTATTAATCGCCTTGCAGAACAATGAAGTTATTTTTGTCAGTTTGCTAAAGAGATGTGGCTTTTATTAATCTTTTCCACTGAGACAGTCAATTTATTTGAAACGAAGTGTTTAATTTCACACTGCTGGCTACTTTCAACTGTTTGCTGCATTTCAAGTGCACGTTTTCCATATTCTAGTTCGTAAGGCATTATGCCATAATAAAGAACCAAACATGAGATAATACAGTTCTGCTAATCAAGAAAATTTTCATCTGAATCTGGAGATATGACTGTGTACTTTAAGCCAAATTATGCATTTCAGAATGGTTCACGAAATTCTGATGCTCTTGAAGTATCCTCTGCTGTGTTTCTTTTATGACATAATGCAAGATCATGTAATGTTTTACATGTACGAACATACGGGCTTCCTGCATCATTATAGTTGCACAAGCGCAGTGACTCCTGTTATCTGGAGCTCTCTGGCAACTGCTGAAACGAAGCAGTTTCTAACAGGTTGCAGGAAAATATTGCGAATGGTGGTTTGAATAGTGTTACTTTCAAAGTAAATTCCCTTTTACGCAAGATGAACTACGTGCGAGAATGTACGATGAATTTCTTAAGTCACTGAGCGTTTGACTCTCATTTAAAAATCAACTCTTTGAGGACAACCATCTAGAAGAATTTCGAGCCCAGAAGATCAGACATTTACGTCTTTATTAAAAATTTTACTGGCACATTTGTGTGATGTATCTTAAAGTGTAACACATACCAAAAGAATCAACATGATATGTGGTAGCTTAGCTTCTCTTGCAGCTTATTAATCTTGGAGACCAATATTATATGTGAAAGCTTTGTTTTTCTTGTAGCAACACTATGTATATTAATTTAAACAATTAACTTCCCTTATTTGTATGTTCGCGCTACTTAAGAGTGATCTTGCTATTGGCTGACTACATAAAGTGCCCTACGCTGTCATCAGCTGTCGAGATCACGTGACATGAGCTATGACTGGCTTACAAAAGCACGTCGCAAGCGAAGATTGGTGGTATTTGAATTTATACCTTTGTAACACAAAAATATGCAGCGTACATGTTGCCACACTTCAAAGATCTTTCCAAAACTTGTGTTCCCCCTCCCCCGAGTTTCGTTTTCTAAAGTACCGAGAAATTCTATGTCGCTGTATAAAACCATAAACATTCAAAGGATTGAAAAGTTTTACAGTGTCGAGGAAACGTATACTGTCACTTAACACGGAAAAAGTGTATTTTCAACCAGGAAATATGGTAAAAATCCGGGAATTATTTTTCCTTGTCCATGTATACACCCTTCCCCCTGTCTTTGCTACCAGTCTCTCCAACCAAAGCCAGCCTGATTGAGCAATGCTTCTCGCAGTTCATACCCCCCTCCCAACCATGATCTCCCCCCCCCCCCCCCCCCCTTCCACCTAACGACCCTCTGGGCACCTTTCAGGAATTACTTACATCTGACTTCTTCTTCGTACCAGCCTTCCCATGTCCCTTCCTAAGAACACTAATCTTTCAGCACAGCCTAAACAAATGATCCTAACCTAATGTGATCTACTTCATGGAGGAGGTTCCATTACTGTAATCATGAATCACAGTGCGTACCTGATGGAAGGCTGCTGCCATTTGTCTGACTCCTTCACCTATAAACTCTGCCAAAGTGATCCCCTTCCAGAAGTCCATTGTAATCTCCAATTCCTGCTTAAGGCCTTAGGCTCTTCCCAAAACTTCTCCCACGAATCCATTTCCCTCATCATCCCTGTGACTTGCCACATGCTCCCCAAAATCCACAAACCCAACAATCCTGGATGCCCCGTTGCAACTGCTTATTGAGCTCCCACTGAAAGAATTTCAGCCCTCACTGATCAATACCTCCAACATATTGCCCAAATCCATCCTCCCACATCAAAGATCCAACCACTTCCTTCACAGGCCCTCCATTGTCCCTACCCATTTACCTCTTGGATCCTACTAATCCACAGCTGCTTCTCATTTGAAGGAAAGGTATCGAAACAAATCCGCAGTAGTCATGGACATCTGCATGGCACCATCCAATGCCGGCTGTTGATGGGCCATCTACAGGAAACCTCTCCCAAAACCCCAAACCCCTTATTTGGTTCAGGCTCATTGATGCTGGCTTCATGACCTGGGCTGAGGTCCAAGACACCCTATCTTCATTCTCCACAACCTCAACACCTTCTCTGCCAGCAATTTCACTTGGTCCTTCTCAACCCAACATACCACTTTCCTGGACCTTGACTACCCCCCTCTGAGGGCTCCATCCACACCTCTGTCCACATTAAACCCACCAATAGCCAACAGTACCTGCATTTCGATAGTTTCCATCCCTTCCACATCACAAAATCCTTCCCATAAGGCCTAGCCACCCGGGGATGGTGTGTATGCAGTGACATGCCCGTTATGCTGACAGTCATACAAAGGTCTTCAGTCAGGCACTTTCCCCGAAACCTTGTCTGCAGACAAATTTCCTGTGCCATATCCTCAAACACCCCAAATCCTCCTCCCCCTCCCCCCATCCCCCTCCCAATAAAAGTGACCACAAAGGAGTGCCCCCCCCCTCCCCAATCACCCAATACCACCCTGGACTGGTACAAGTGAATCACATCCTCTTCATCTGTCATCATGCCCTGATACCACATATATCCTACCCAATATCCTTCCCACATATCCTAAACCAGTTTTCTGTTGCCCACCCCAACCTCAACAACATCCTAGTCCATCTGAATGCCATTCACTACCTAACCCCTTGCCACAGTGATCATATCCTTGTGGATGACCCAGGTGCAAGACCTGCCCAATCTACCAATCCAGTACTCCCTATTCCACTCTTGTCAACAGGCTGTCCTACCCTCTGAGGCCAGACCACCTGTCAAAGGAGCCATTTGCTGCAATCATTACTCAGCATTTTACATTGATATGACTACCAACCAGTTAACTACAAAGTGGACCATCTCACTGTCCAACCCATCCCATCTGGATCCTCCCCATTACCACCAGCTTTTCTCAACTGCTCAGATGGGAGTTACGCGTTACGCTTACAACACATTTTTCTGCTCTCAAAATCATCCCGGCCTCAACTTTTGGTAATCTATCATTCCTACACCCTACATATGACAGTTTCAATCTCCTCCTTCCTATCATGTCCTCCTCACTTCTCCATCCTCATTGTGCTCTGCTCTTTGCCAGTGCACCCACTGATCTTTTCCTTTTCTCTGCCCCTATTCTTTCTGCTCCCTTTTTCCCCTTCCCACCCTCCATCTATCTCTCCATCCATCCCTCCCTCCCTCCCTCCCCAATGGCCTCCGGATGATGCACTACGTAACATTTTCTGTTGCCTCTAGTCCTTAGACACTCTGCCATGCAGCACTGTTTCCCCTTCCCTCACCTGTGCTACACTATCCGCCCTCCTTCCCCACTCCACTTCAGAGTGTTGTTCCAATTCAGTTTGTCTGGCCTGAGTCGAAACAAGGCCCCCGGAATAGACAACATTCCATTAGAACTACTGACAGCCTTGGGAGAGCCAGTCCTGTCAAAACTCTACCATCTGGTGAGCAAGATGTATGAGACAGGCGGAAAACCCTCAGACTTCTAAAAGAATATAATAATTCCCAAAGAAAGCAAGTATTGACAGATGTGAAAATTACCGAACTATCAGTTTAATAAGCCACAGCTGCAAAATACTAAAGCGAATTCTTTACAGACAAATGGAAAAACTGATAGAAGCCGACCTCGGGGAAGATCAGTTTGGATTCCGTAGAAATGTTGGAACACGTGAGGCAATACTGACCCTACGACCTATCTTAGAAGAAAGATTAAGGAAAGACAAACCTACGTTTCTAGCATTTGTAGACTTAGAGAAAGCTTTTGACAATGTTGACTGGAATACTCTCTTTCAAATTTTAAAGGTGGCAGGGGTAAAATATAGGGAGCGAAAGGCTATTTACAATTTTTACAGAAACCAGATGGCAGTCGAGGGGCATGAAAGGGAAGCAGTGGTAGGGAAGGGAGTGAGACAGGGTTGTAGCCTATCCCCATTGTTATTCAATCTGTATATTGAGCAAGCAATAAAGGAAACAAAAGAAAAGTTTGGAGTAGGTATTAAAATCCATGGAGAAGAAATAAAAACTTTGAGGTTCGCCGATGACACTGTAATTCTGTCAGAGACAGCAAAGGACTTGGAAGAGCAGTTGAACGGGATGGACAGTGTCTTGAAAGGAGGGTGTAAGATGAGCATCAACAAAAGCAAAACAAGGATAATGGAATGTAGTTGAATTAAGTTGGATGATGCTGAGGGAATTAGATTAGGAAATGAGACACTTAAAGTAGTAAAGGAGTTTTGCTATTTGGGGGGCAAAATAACTGATGATGGTCGAAGTAGAGAGGATATAAAATGTAGACTGGCAATGGCAAGGAAAGCGTTTCTGAAGAAGAAAAATTTGTTAACGTCGAGTATAGATTTAAATGTCAGGAAGTCATTTCTGAAAGTATTTGTATGGTGTGTAGCCATGTAGGGAAGTGAAATGTGATCGATAAATAGTTGAGACAAGAAGAGAATAGAAGCTTTCGAAATGTGGTGCTACAGAAGAATGCTGAAGATTAGATGGGTAAATCACATAACCAATGAGGCAGTATTGAATACAATTGGGGAGAAGAGAGGAGCTTGTGGCACAACTTGACTAGAAGAAGGAATCGGTTGGTAGGACATGTTTTGAGACATCGAGGGATCACCAATTTAGTACTGGAGGGCAGCGTGGAGTATAAAAATTGTAGAGGGAGACCAAGAGATGAATACACTAAATAGATTCAGAAGGATGTAGGCTGCAGTAGGTACTGGGAGATGAAGAAGCTTGCATAGGATAGAGTAGCATGGAGAGCTACAGCAAACCAGTCTCAGGACTGAAGACCACAACAACAACAACAACTGGCCTGAGCAGCCAGAGATGGTGGTTGTGTGTGTGTGTGTGTGTGTGTGTGTGTGTGTGTGTGTGTGTGTGTTTCTCTTTTTCGATGAAGGCTGTGGTTGAGAGCGCTTGATGTGTAACACTTTTTTCATTGTGCATGTCTGCAGCTCAACATGTCATCTCTTCAGTGAATAGCAATCTATCCTTCCCATTATTACTCAAATTACTAGACAGATTTCTCCCCTTCCTGAGAGCACTGAGACTGCCATTTCCTATGCATTGATTTGTTTTTTCACAAATTGAACATAGAAGTGTGAATGAATTACAACCTTGTTTGGGATTAATAAATTTTGAGAACACTGTCAACAAAACCTGTATTAGTAGCCCTAGAGAAACAAAATGTTGATTAAACATAAGTCAGTGTGTTGAAGAGTATATATCACATTTACCTTATTATAAGACAACCTTGAATATAGGATTGCCTATTACTTCTGAAAAGCTTCCCTCAGACATTTTTATTTGCTACGTACTATGACTAATCAAATTTCCAAAATGTATTTTCTATAAACTTATCACAACATCTGAAAGAAAAAAAGTTAACACTATACATCGTAAAAAGTAGTGGTGTTTTCTTAAGTAGATTATATGACATGATAAACCAAGAGCAATGCCAAGTGCAGAGCCAGTGTTGTTCTGCATTACAACGTAAGCCCCATCATTTACACTATCATCACACACCAACTCAAACCTCATTTGAAGTTGTAGGCACATGTAGTTAGAAAATTCCTCTTTATTTCCAGCACCTCCATTCAGATGATCTCTAGGTTAATCAAGAGCCTTCATTGCGTGTACGGCTGGTGACCTCTGATTTATTATTCAACTGATTCTACATATTAAGTCACTTCTGTGACATCAAATTTTCTTCCTGCTGCACAATTTTTTGTGACCTGTCCTTTGTGCACAACCATTAATTTAAAATGAATGTCATATTGTCTGTGTGAATCAGTTGTGAGATGCAAACCTGTAGATCCATGTTTCTCAACAAAATCAGGGCTATTATTTCCATCCATTATCAATCACCATAATTTACTGTTCATACAGTATTAACCAACTGAATAATAATGTATTATCTTCGCTTCGCCAGTGCTGAATCTGCAGAAAACAGACTGCTTACAGCTAAAAGAGTGCTTCATGATTTGTACCAGTCTTGAAAATCAACAATGCTGCTATTATACCATTGTTGAATCTCATGTTTTATTTATTGTGCCGCATTTAGAGTGTTCTGTGGAAACATATTTATGTTAAAATTAATTTGTCCTGAAGATGTGTGTTTTGTTGCTGAGTATTTGTTCATTTGTAAAGTCAGTTCAGTCCAAAGTATATTTAGATTCAGGTGAACCATTGTTCAAATGTGGTAGATGGATGTATTTTCATGGTTGACAGTACTACAAAATGTACTGCCCAATCATAGCTTCTCTCTTCACATTCTGCCAATCTGGTACCACTACATCCCATCCTAGCATACTGATATCGTCAAATCTGTGTGTGACCTCGGCTCCCAAACCTTCATCTGGGAATGTAAGACGAACCTTATATTATGCCTTTACACAATGTACATATACTGACCTCAGCAACCAAAGCTTTATCTGCAGTTGTAAGATGACCCTGTGTTTTTCGAATGACAGTTTTGCAAAACAGTCGTCTTCTAATTGGGTGAGTATGGTCTATATGTTTGTGACCTACATACTCATGACATGAGTAGTAACAAAGTGTAGAATTCACCCTGCAGTATTCGTAAGGTACATGCCTTAACTGTAGTGTTGTAGGCTGCCATCTATGTATTTGTGTGTAGTGTTGTGGGAACACTGCAAAAATGAGAATTTCCTGCCCATGGCAGAATCAGTTGGTGGCTGCCTCTGTACATTTAAGTACTAACTATTGAGGTTTCTGTACACAAGGTGTTAACTAAATTACCTTTACAGGTGTTAAGGACTTTTATTGAGGAGCAAGACAATAAAGTTCAGCATAGAAACTCTTCTCTGGAACTGTACTGTTTTCCTGCTACATGCATAATTCCACAAGACATGTTCAAATCTCTCTCACCCTAGTCAGTGCCACTGACGAGAGTGTTACACACTTCATTCACTAATCAGCTGACATCTCATGATCACTACAGGTTTGTTTCCATACCATTAAGTTGAGTTTGTCTGTCCGGAGAGGTTGGTAGTTGCTGTTGTGTTTCAGGTTTTCATTTATACTCCACTACTAGTTGTGCTTGTGGTCTTTGTTCATACTGTTCTACTGTACATCAGTAATCATTCACTACAGTACAGAATTCAAGGTGTACATACATTTTATTTTTTGTCTGGTGCTGTTGACCATGGTGAATGACACATTTGCAGAGCATGTCACCATGATGTTAATGTATGGTGAAACTTGGTGCAGTCAGTTGTATGCAGAGTGTTTCCCACACTTTGCATTCCCTCTTTGTTACAGTCTACCAGCAGCCCTTAGAGACGGGTACATTCGTCACCGTGTACTTGAGATTCCTTGACAGCGTACTGCATGGGCTCTTGGAAGATGGGACACATCATGTTTGTCAAAGCATGTGGTTTCAGCACAAGAACACACCATGTCGTTTTTCACAAATAGTCAGAGATCGTCTGGACCAACGATTTGAGCAACAGTGGGTAGGTCATGGTGGCTTGATCTCTTGGCTAGCATGTTCTCCCTATTTGAATCTGCTAGGTATGTGTCCAAGGAAGATCTACTGCCATAGGTTATGGCTGTGGCAGATTCTGGAGGACCAGTGATTGGTGATTGTGTGTATTTGAATGCGATGCAAAGGTACCACTTGTGTGTTGACATCAGTGGTCATCACATCAACCTGTTCTTGAAAGTGGACCCATATGATGAGCAGCATGTAGCAAGATAACTGTGTGTGTGTGTTCAGACATAGGTTGCTATACTAAAATTAACCATTGGGATCCCCACTACAAGTCCTCAAAGTCTTAAAAGGAATTTAGCTACTCTGTATATGTAGATGGCATTTATTCTTTCATAACAATTTTGTTTGTAATTCTGCACTCAGAAATACAGCAATGATGTCAGTGTTGGAAGCAAAGAAAGTTAGAATTTTATTCTGGAACAGAAACAGGTGCTCATAGTTCGTGGAAAATATGTTTGTTAGAGTGGAGCACGACATACGAAAATCTATTGACCTTTTTCGTCATGAAGCACTGGTTCGTGTGTTGGATGCATAAGGTGTAACAAACGCTTGCTACTATGTATGTCAGTGATTCATGTGGAATAAAACATTTAGTAAAACACAGATATGGAAGTCCAGACAGAAACAGTAGCAGCAGTATTATGAGGTAAGATGATGATTCATAACATATTAAAGGAATAAATCTGCCTGTAAAGGTAAAAGAAAAAGAAAAAAAAAATCTATTTGTACCATTTTTCGGAACTGTAGTTGTTCCATATAACCACCCAAAAGTTCACGGAAACACACACTTTCATTCCTGGATATCTCTCCTCTGACTTACCCATGTGACACAGTGACACATTAGACTGCTTCCGCAGCCTGGGACATGTTTTGAGAAGCAATCTGGGATGACATTCTAGAGTCAGTTTTTACTCATAACTGACTTTCCTGTAATTTCGAAAACACATTGGACTGGTTATTTCAGTTTTAAACTGTAATCCTTGTTCATTAGGGTCATTGTTTGGTATCAATTATTATTACCAACTGTATCACGTGCTTCCTTGTATATTAATGTCTAATCTATTTCATACTCTTTTCAGCAGCCATCAAATTTCCCGGCTGAAGCTGTTTGGTTGCTTTTTCTTCTTTTTGAAAGTGTAATGAAAACCATTCTTTTACAATATATATTTATTGTTGCTCTGTTTCACAGTTTAGTGACTTCGGTAGAAATTATATATCTTGAAAGTTGTTGTTGTATATTTACTTTAGATGTTTAAAGTTTATAAATGGCTGGTGCTCTGTTGCCTCGTGTCAAATGTAAAAATTACAGTGGTGAGTTATATATCATTTTTTGCCTTATATCACCTTTCCAAACTGAAGTAATATTATGTTTGTGTAACTGCATTATTTTGATATAGTTTGTCAATTTTGGTTTAGTGCTGGGCTTTATTAAATTGTTTTTGTATTGTTACTGATTATCGATAAGTGAGGTAGTTTATTGCTGGTTTTCAGAATGTGATGCCCGGTATGGATCTTAGTGGAGACATCTGGGTTGAAACAAAAACTGGTGAAGGCAAGTCTTACTTTTATAATGCTCGGACGAGAGAGACAACATGGACCAAGCCCGAGGGCCCTAATGTCAAAGTCATCACACAAGAACAGGTAACACACTTCCTTTGCTGGTGTTTGTTTTTATGTAGAAAAACTTGTCTGAAGATTACGAGAAATGGATTGGTTACTGATTTTTTTAGTTGGTTTAGATTTTTTAAATGATATTTATACCGTGCAGACTGATTTAAATTTTAGCCATTTATATTTAGCATTAATTTATCTGATGAATATTTTTTCACAGCACTCTATACAGTTCCCTTACCTCTTCATTTCTGTCTTTCTTACCATTGTTTGACTTCTTTTGCAATTAGGATTTTATGAGGGTGTACATGATCACCTTGAAGAAGGCAGCAATTCATTTTTTAAGAATTCATAGAAACTGAAACAATCTTTGCTCACAAGTTTCTTCATTTGATTCGATTATGGGCTTTGAGCAATATGATCTTTATCAGATTCATCTGTCTCTGTAAACTTACCAGGTGCAAAAGTATGAAACTGGAATTTGGTTGCAATAAGTACACATCTGTTGTTTGAAACTGATAAACAATATTTTATTCAAAATAATCTCTGTTGCAATTTATACATTTCTCCCACCTCTGCGACAGGCTATGAATCACACACACACACACACACACACACACACACACACTCACACACACACACACACTGGGAAAAGAAGGTTTCTAGCCAGGCCTAGAGAAAGATGGAGTGATGGACTTTGTGGCCATCTGCTATAGATTAATATTAAAAGGTGATTTGCGGGAGAGTGCAAGAAGTAGACCACAGCAGAGGAGGCATATTGTTGATGTGTGTGGGGTCTCGATCAAAATGTTGGTGATGAAATAAAGTACAGAAAAAGTGGTTTTAGAAATCACTGGGTTTGAAATGCATAAAACCTGTGACTGCCAACCTTGACTTGAGTGCTTTATAATTATTGCTTGTGCTGGTATATTTTTCCTTGTGTACGATATATTTACTAACAATTGGCCCATTGACCATTATGGTGCATATGTAATAACTTAGATCATATATTGTGCTCCACAAAATAAAATTTGAACACATTTAGAGTTGTAGCAGGATTTTAAACCAATACAGAGAGGAAAATTAAGTAACTGAAGTAAGTTTTCAGTGACATAGTATCACTGGTAGTCTGTGTGCATGTGCTAAATTTTGCTGTCATACAAATGTGTTTTTACCAAAAGGGGGGTAATGTTTCATTTGGTGTGATAGTGGCTTGAAATTGACCAGTCACTAGACTGATCATTGATAAATACAGTTTGGGTAGGAAACATGTTATTGTACATTTCAAGTGTAGAGTGAGAAGTGCAAAAGACAATTTGTGATTATCATTTGAAATTTTAATTAAAGGTTGAAGTGATGGCCCAGCAAGCAGGAGTAAATCAAGGTCAAGGTCCACCACCTCAGCAGCAGCAAGGTCATGCCCCAACACTTGGACCTCCGGGGGGACCTCCGCATAAACCTGATGGCGGTCCTGATCAGCAAGGAGGGCCTCCACATCATGGACCACCTCAAGGCCCACCAGGTAGGTGTTAATGCTCAGTGAAACAGGGAGCAGGCAATTCCTGCCTGCGTTTTATGCTATAGCACCATCCTCCTCAAGCAGGACATGGATGCTTACTTTAGACTACTCTTGTCTGGGGCAGTCCACTGGCCGGTTGTGATTTTCTACAGAGATCGCAGTGGACAAGTGGATACAGGTGTGAAAAATGTTGAAACAGAGGTTAATTGGATAGGTTGTGCAAATGTTTTTGTACTGTAAATACCGTACCTAATACAAAAATGTCACAAAATATGAATCCCTGGAAGGAAATGGTGTTATGTTTATAAAAACAATGGAAAATCTGAGATCGAATAACAATAATATGAAAAGGACACATTGCTTCTCACAAGATAAAGGAGGCATTGAGTGGCAGGCAGGCTCATTGAAAAAGACTGCTAGATATTATTAGCTATTGGACTAAGTCCTTCATCAGACATAGACAAAAGTTTCTCTCTCTCTCTCTCTCTCTCTCTCTCTCTCTCTCTGTGTGTGTGTGTGTGTGTGTGTGTGTGTGTGTGTGTGTGTGTGTGTTTTAGCACAGAGAGATGCACATACACAAGGCATAAAAGGGCAGTGCATTGTCGGAGCTGTCATTTGTACTCGGGTGATTCATGTGAAAAGGTTTCATACATGATTATGGCCACACGATGGGAATAAACAGTCTTTGAACACAGAATAGAAGTTGGAGCTAGATGCATGGTGCATTCCATTTCGGGAATCGTCGATTCACTATTCAGAGATCCACAGTGTCAATAGTGCCAAAGGTACCAGATTTCAAACATTACATCTCATCACGGACTACGCAGTGGCTGATTATGCTTCACTTAACAACTGAGAGCAGCGGCATTTGGGTAGAGTTGTCAGGACTAACAGAAGCACAACACAGCATGAAATAACCCCAGAAATCAATGTGGGACGTACAATGAACATATCCATTAGGACAGTGTGGCAAAATATGGCATTAATGGGGTAAGCAGCAGATAGCCAACGCGAGTGCATTTACTAATAGCAAAACATCGCCTACAACACCTCTCCTGGACTCGTGACCATATCAGTTTACCCTAGATGACTGGAAAATGAAAGCCTGGTCAGATGAGTCCCGATTTCCGTTTGTAAGAGCTGATGGCAGGATTTGAATGCAGCACAGATCGCGCGCACACACACACACACACACACACACACACACACACACACACACACATATATCCATTCACACACATACAGACACAGACAGACATGTCTGCTTGTGCCTGTATATGTGCGGATGGATGTGTGTGTGTGTGTGTGTGTGTGTGTGTGTGTGTGTGTGTGTGTGTGTGTGTGTGTGTGTGTGTGTGTGGGGGGGGGGGGGGGGGGGGGGAGTTGAAGGATATTTGGTATCGTGATCCACCTACAACGCCTGAAAACATTTATTGCATTAATGTGGTATTTACAGGTAATCACGCTGTAACAGTATGCGTCCTCGGAAATGATAAGTTCACAAAGGTACATGTATCACGTTGGAACAACCGAAATACAATGTTCAAATGTACCTACGTTCCATATTTTAATTTAAAAAAACCTAGTGAGCCATATGTTAGTGACTATTACAGCGCCATCTATCACAAAGCGAAAAAAGTGGTCCAACTAAAACATTCACATTGCTTTACGTTATACATGAATATGTAATAAAAAATTGTGGTACCTATTTTAAAAAACGCAGTTGATATCCGTTTGGCCTATGGCAGTGCCTTCTAGCAGGCCAACCATAGCGCCATCTGGTTTCCCCCTTCAAGCTATACAAGTTTCGTTCTTTGCAGTTTTTTCGTATGACGCTTATTTCGTGAGATATTTGGCCCGCTCACAATCAATGGACCAACATGTATGAGCTGCAGGACAAAATCCATTCAGTTAAAATTACAGGAGTACATACGCAAATAAATTAAAAAAAAAATACATGCGAACAAAACATCTGCAGAACAGCCCACATCTACATGGCTCAAATCCGGTGGTTTGAGTTGGCTGATTCTTTGTTAAGGAAAATAGTTGGCAGGATACAAGGCTACAGAAATCTGAAAAGATGAGTTCTTTCATCAATACTAAAATATTTAAAACGTCACAGCAGTGATTCCTATTCACAAACAGTAGTACATATGATTAAAATAACTTATAGTGTCTTCCAGTACCATTTCTTTCAGCAAGTTTGTTGAGCAACAGATCTGATATCTTTTCTTTATGCAATCATCAACCCAAACATGTCTCTTTCTTTTTCTCATCTTTTGTCTTCTGTGGTGGTTTCATGCAAACAAGATTAACTCTGCCACAACTCTTACAATTGCCAAAACTTTCATTTCACATGCTACTATGGCACTCAAAAAATGACAACACTGAAGCATAGACTGGTTTCACTGTGTCTACAGACACACAAAAAACTACTTGCGTGCAATGTGTGGCGCAAGCCAGTGTTGTTGCGTGAACTAGGCTTAACACACGCAGGGTTGATTAGACTTCACACTACTTTTTGCAGTCATTATGTTCCTGGTGGACTTCTGATTATCGATTTTTGTGAGTGCATGTTAACAACCCCAGTGAACTGTATGCATTTCTGTTGTTCATTTCCTTTGTAGTGTGTGTGCGCCACAGTATGCTGTTTCAAAGCCGCAGCACTTTGAAAATATGTCACAAACACATCACCCTTATCATTAAATGTATGTTAATAAAGAATAAAAGACATAAAGCATCAAGAGATATTGTAATAACCAAAAAAAGAGACAAAACTCATATGGTTGATCTATAGCATAATGAGTAAAGTCATACTTCACAGAGTTAGAGGTGGGAAGTTCGCATCCTGTTATATGCTAACTTTATTTTCCACCTTGGTGTTGTTAACATATTCTAGTACTTTGTTACGAATGTAATACAAGTATTTGCTGCAGTATTCAATCTTGTTCAAAATTTCTTTCTGATTGGATTACAAAGTATGAAATAATACTTGACCATCCATTTCCAAATATGTGGTGCTTTCTGAGTGGGTGGTTAGGAAGCAACTTAAGAGGACAGCTTGTATTGCAGTAAGTGAAGCGATGAGCAAACATTGATATTCTTCCTTGTCACAAATATTTTATGTACTGTGCAACTACAAACACATTACTGTAAAGAGTTCTCCCACAACCGAGATTCTCCTGTCACTAACACATCCATAAAAGATCAACTCTGCACTTCAGTGATCAACAAATCGATAGCCTTATTTCTGGTTGCCTTCACAGCACCATTACATCATGATCACTACAGTTCCTGCAAGTAGTAGTGTGAAACGTACTCAATCCACATACACAAAATGAGCTCACCCGCTAGATATTTACAAGCAATACACTAGATGTTACTGTGCTCATGTCACCAGAGTACACTGCAGTGCCAGTGGCAACAGGAGGAAAACACGCTCCCCCAAATATTAGAGTTCGACAGCTTTCACCGTAGTCCGCAGTTTTCAGTTTAGTTCACCATGTTCATCAATTTTTGCTTTTTTCCGAGTGAGTGAAAAGTAAAGATTTCTCAAGAACACGTTTCGACATGCAATTTGTGGTTGTATCATGTTGGAAAATATGCTAGATTACCTTGTACCCATATACCAATTTCCATTTTTTTAAGACTTTTTGCTTGCTGTTACAAAACTGTGATTTTTTAAAAAACTGATGACATTCATTACCACAAATCATTGTGTACACTTTGTACTGAACATTTTAATTTCCTTCACTTATTGTTGTTGTGGTCTTCAGTTCAGAGACTGGTTTGATGCAGCTCTCCATG
This sequence comes from Schistocerca americana, assembly GCF_021461395.2. NCBI lineage: Eukaryota > Metazoa > Arthropoda > Insecta > Orthoptera > Acrididae > Schistocerca > Schistocerca americana. Next base: position 119,467,298 of record NC_060119.1, read on the forward strand.
CTACTCTGTCTGTGCAAGCTTCTTAATCTCAAAGTAACTGCTGCAACCTACATCCTTCTGTTCGTGTATTCCTGCCTTGGTCTCCCTCTATGACTTTTGCCCTCCACGCTTCCCTCCAATACTAAATTGATGATGCCTTGATGCCTCAGAATATGCCCTATCAAGCAATCTCTTCTTCTAGTCAAGTTGTGCCACAAATTCCTCTTCTCCCCAATTCTATTCAGTACCTGCTCATTAGTTATGTGATCTATCCATTCTTCTGTAGCACCACATTTCGAAAGCGTCTATTCTCCTCTTTTCTAAACTATTTATTGTCCATATTTCATTTCCATGCATGACTACACTCCATATACATACTTTGAGAAAAAGACTTAAATCTACACTCAACGTTAACAAATATTTGTTCTTCAGAAACACTTTCCTTGCCATTGCCAGTCTACATTTTATATCGTCTCTACTTCGACCATCATCAGTTATACTGCTTCCCAAATAGCAAAACTCATCTACTACTTTAAGTGTTCCATTTCCAAATCTAATTCCCTCAGCATCACCTGATGTAATTCGACTACATTCCATTAGCCTCATTTTGCTTTTATTGATGTTCATCTTATATCCTCCTTTTAAGATGCTCTCATTTCTGGTCAACTGCTCTTCTAGGTCACTTGTTGTCAGTGACAATTACAATGTCGTCGGCAAACCTCAAAGTTTCTATTTCTTCTCCATGGATTTTAAATTCTTCTCCAAATTTGTCTTTTGTTTCCTTTGCTGCTGGCTCAATATACAGATTTGAGTTATATATGAGATAGGGTTGTAGCCTATCTCACTCCCTTCTCAACCACTGCTTCCCTTTCGTGCCCCTTAGACTCGTATAATTGCCATCTAGTTTTTGTACAAATTGTAAATAACCTTTTGCTCCCTGTATTTGACCCCTGCCACCGTCAGAATTTGGAAGAGTGTATTCCAGTCAACACTGTCAAAATCTTTCTGTAAGTCTACAAATGCTAGAAATGTAGGTTTGCCTTGTTGGGTCAGTATTGCCTCATGTGTTCCAACATGTCTATGGAACCCAAAATGATCTTCCCCGAGGTCAGCTTCTACCAGTTTTTCCATTTGTCTGTAATGAATTCATGTTAGCATTTTGCAACTGAGACTTATTAAAGTGATAGTTCAGTAATTTTCACACTTGTCAACACGTGATTTCTTTGGGATTGGAATTCATGTATTCTTCTTGAAGTCTGAGGGTATTCTGCGTATCTCATACATCTTGTTCACCAGATTGTAGAGCTTTTTCAGGGCTGGCTCTCCCAAGGCTATCAGTAGTTTTAATGGAATGTTGTCAACTCCCGGAGCCTTGTTTCGACTTAGGTCTTTCAGTGCTCTGTCAAACTCTTCATGCAGGATTGTATCTCCCATTTCATCTTCATCTACGTCCTCTTCCATTTCAGTAATATTGCCCTCAAGTACATCACCCTTGTATAGACCCCTCTATATACTACTCCCACCTTCCTGCCTTCCCTTCTTTGCTTACAACTGGTTTCCCATCTCAGCTCTTGATATTCATACAAGTGGTTCTCTTTTCTCCAAAGGTCTCTTTAATTTTCCTGTAGGCAGTATCTATCTTACCCCTAGTGATATAAGCCTCTACATCCTTACCTCTAGCCATCCCTGCTTAGCCATTTTCTATTTTCTGTCGATCTCATTTTTGAGACGTTTGTATTCCTTTTTGCCTGCTTCATTTACTGCATTTTTATATCTTCTTCTTTCATTAGTAAAATTCAATATCTCTTGTGTTACCCAAGGATTTGTAATAGCCCTCGTCCTTTTACCTACTTGATCTTCTGCTGCCTTCACTACTTCATCCCTCAAAGCTACCCATTCTTCTTCTACTGTATTCCTTTCCCCCATTCTTGTCAACTGTTCCCTAATACTCTCTCTGAAACTCTTTACAACCTGTGGTTCTTTCAGGTCCCATTTCCTTAAATTTCCACCTTTGTGGAGTTTCTTCGGTTTTAATCTACAGTTCCTAACCAACAGATTGTGGTCAGAGTCCTCAACTGCTCCTGGAAATGTCTTACAATTTAAAACCTGGTTTCTAAATCTCTATCTTACCATTATGTATTCTATCTGAAACCTTCCAGTGTCTCCAGGTCTCTTCCACATATACCACCTTCTCCCATGATCTTAAACAAAGTGTTAGCTATGATTAAATTATGCTCTGTGCAATATTCTACCAGGTGGCTTCCTCTTTCATTCCTTTCCACCAGGCCATATTCATCTACTACTTTTCCTTGTCTTACAGTCAAATTCCAGTACCCATGACTATTAAATTTTCATCTCCCTTAACTATATGAATAATTTCTTTTATCTCATTGTACATTTCTTCAATCTCTTCGTCATCTGTGGAACTAGTTGGCATATAAACTTGTACAAGTGTGGTAGGCATGACTGGAATACACTCTTCCAAATTCTGACGGTGGCAGGGGTCTGTGTCTACTACAATAATGCATTCACTATGCTGTTCATTGTAGCTTAAACCTACTGCATTAACCAGATTTGATTTTGGTTTTATAACCCTGTAATGTTCATGAAAAATGTTTTAACTTGCTTGCTTCTCAAAATAAAAGTGGAAAATGATTGTGTAAAATGTTACGAAAGTAAGGGAAAAACAGCTGTATGATAATTGTATTATAGTGGCTGAAGAACCTCATTCCCTATTGTAATTTGAAATGGTCCGTCCGTCCGTCCGTCCCTCCCTCCGTCCCTCCCTCCCTATAGAGGGAAACATTCCACGTGGGAAAAATATATCTAAAAACAAAGATGATGTGACTTACCAAACGAAAGTGCTGGCAGGTCGATACACACAAACATACACACAAAATTCAAGCTTTCGCAACAAACGGTTGCTTCATCAGGAAAGAGGGAAGGAGAGGGAAAGACGAAAGGATGTGGGTTTTAAGGGAGAGGGTAAGGAGTCATTCCAATCCTGGGAGCGGAAAGACTTATCTTAGGGGGGAAAAAGGACACGTATACACACTCTCTCTCTCTCTCTCTCTCTCTCTCTCTCTCTCTCTCTCTCGCTCGCTCGCTCGCGCGCGCGCGCGCGCGCGCACACACACACACACACACACACACACACACACACACACACACACACACACACACAAAATATGATATGGTTATAATAAAGGGAAACATTCCACGTAGGAAAAATATATCTAAAAACAAAGATGATGTGACTTACCGAACGAAAGTGCTGGCAGGTCGACAGACACACAAACATACACACAAAATTCAAGCTTTCGCAATAAACTGTTGCCTCATCAGGAAAGAGGGAAGGAGAGGGAAAGACGAAAGGATGTGGGTTTTAAGGGAGAGGGCAAGGAGTCATTCCAATCCCTGGAGCGGAAAGACTTACCTTAGGGGGGGGAAAAAGGAAAAAAGGACGGGTATACACTCGCCCACACACACACACATATCCATCCACACATATACAGACACAAGCAGACGTATTTAAAGACAAAGAGTTTGGGCAGAGATGTCCATCTCCTTCCCTCTTTCCTGATGAGGCAACAGTTTGTTGCGAAAGCTTGAATTCTGTGTGTTTGTTTGTGTGTCTGTCGACCTGCCAGCACTTTCATTTGGTAAGTCACATCATCTTTGTTCTTATATATATATATATATATATATATGCGTGTGTGTGTGTGTGTGTGTATGTGTGTGTGTGTGTGTGTGTGTGTGTGTGTGTGTGTGTGGGTGTGGGTGTGTGTGTGTGCGCGCACATACAAGCAGACCTTTTAATAAATGGGGGTTCTTATTTAAAAAACTGCAGTTGATATCAGTTTGACCTATGGCAGCGTCATCTAGCGGGCCAACCATAGCGCCATCTGGTTTCCCCCTTCAAGCTAGACGAGTTTCGTTCTTTGTAGTTTTTTCGTTTGATGCTTGTTTCGGGAGATACTTGGCCCCGTCACTATCAGTGGACCACCCTATATATTGTCTATGAATCCATATTCAGATTGCTTATGATAGTCTCAAGTGCAGCAGTAAGTCACTGCTAGTCTTTGTAGTCAGTGTCATTAAAAGTCCTACAAATATCTATGTACAGCATTGATACCAAAAAAGTGAGCAGTTTCCTCCTTTCCCCTCTATATTTTAGTTTGTTTACTCTCTGCCGACACACCTAACCTCTATACTTGTGCAACTAGTTTTGCCAAAAAGTTTAGTTTCACCAATAGGCTGTGAAAAAGCACGCCATGCATTCGCAGTGGCTGATAGGGCAGTTGTGTGCAATCCAGTCTCATTGTGTAAGCTAGTATTTAGTGTGGTGTGGAGGGTACGCTGGCTGTTGGATGATGTAACAAGTCGCCAGGCAATTGGAGCTGACTAGCTGGAAATGGCTGATGTTTCCTTTATTCTGACTGAGCATATTCTTCAAGACTCAAGTGTTTGAATTTAAAGATTGATGATCTGTATTGTTGCTGAATACAGTACATTGGAAATGCTTGCAAGAGGATGAGGCCGAGTTATAAGTAGCACAAGAAAAAGTGGCACCTGGGCCACTTCGTCACGTATGGGCTCAGTCCTGAACACTTCCTACTGACTGTCCTGTTTTTCCATTGCCGCTGCAACCTAACATGATGCCCCACTGTATGGAATAAGCTCACAGATATGCCAGTTTCTCAAAGACTTCTCAAATAATAGAATGAGTATGTTGTCCTCGACGGCGAGTGCTCATCAGAGACGAGGGTATCACCAGGAATGCCCCAGGAGAGTGTGATAGGACAGCTGTTGTTCTCTGGACAGGGTGGGCAGCAATCTGCAGTTGTTTGCTGATGATGCGATGGTGTTTGGTAAGGTGTTGGAAGTTGAGTGACTGTAGGAAGATAAAAGACGACTTACAAGGGGAGGCCGCCAATTGTGAAATTCAGATTCAATTCATACTGCGCATAATAAAAGCTCATGGCCAGAGGTGTAATGTGGCAAAGCACCAAGATGCACTTCTCAGCCGTTGTCGAGAAAATCGACAGTTAAAAGAAACCATTGCGGTGAAACACTCTCTACGATTAATAGTTTTCTACAGCGTCGTGGCGCAGCGCTAAGTGCTCGTGTTCGTAATCCGAAGGTCGCCGGATCGAATCTCGCGCCATGCAACCATTTTTTTTTAGTATTTGTTTTTTGTAATTCAAATGTGTGTATATAAACACACACTATAACACTATAACCATTGGTTGCGAAAGCTAGAATTTTGTGTGTATGTTCGTGTTTGTTTGTGTGTCTATCGACCTGCCAGCGCTTTTGTTTGTTAAGTTTCATCATCTTTCTTTTTAGATATATTTTTCCCACGTGGAATGTTTCCCTCTATTATATATATATATATATATATATATATATATATATATATATATATATATATATATATGGGAAACATTCCACGTGGGAAAAATTATATATAAAAACAAAGATGAGGTGACTTACCGAACGAAAGCGCTGGCAGGTCGATAGACACACAAACAAACACAAACACACACACAAAATTCAAGCTTTCGCAACAAACTGTTGCCTCATCAGGAAAGAGGGAAGGAGAGGGGAAGACGAAAGGAAGTGGGTTTTAAGGGAGAGGGTAAGGAGTCATTCCAATCCCGGGAGCGGAAAGACTTAACCTTAGGGGGAAAAAAGGACAGGTATACACACGCACATATCCATCCACACATACAGACACAAGCTTGTGTCATCTTTGTTTTTATATATATATATATATATATATATATATATATATATATATATATATGTGTGTGTGGTTATAATAGAGGGAAACATTCCACGTAGGAAATATATATCTAAAAACAAGGATGATGTGACTTACCAAATGAAAGTGCTGGCAGGTCGGCAGACACACAAACAAACACACAAAATTCAAGCTTTCGCAACAAACTGTTGCCTATCGACCTGCCAGCACTTTCGTTCGGTAAGTCACATCATATATATATATCTAAAAAGAAAGATGATGAAACTTACCAAACAAAAGCGCTGGCAGGTCGATAGACACACAAACAAACACAAACATACACACAAAATTCTAGCTTTCGCAACCAATGGTTGCCTCGTCAGGAAAGAGGGAAGGAGAAGGAAAGACAAAAGGATATGGGTTTTAAGGGAGAGGGTAAGGAGTCATTCCAATCCCGGGAGCGGAAAGACTTACCTTAGGGGGAAAAAAGGACAGGTATACACTCGCACACACACACATATCCATCCACACATACACAGACACAAGCAGACATTTGTAAAGGCAAAGAGTTTGGGCAGAGATGTCAGTCGGGGCGGATGTACAGAGGCAAAGATGAAGTTGAAAGACAGGTGGGGTATGAGCGGCGGCAAATTGAAATTAGAAATTAGCGGAGATTGAGGCCTGGCGGATAGCGAGAAGAAAGGATATGCTGAAGGGCAAGTTCCCATCTCCGGAGTTCTGACAGGTTGGTGTTAGTGGGAAGTATCCAGATAACCCGGACGGTGTAACACTGTGCCAAGATGTGCTGGCCGTGCACCAAGGCATGTTTAGCCACAGGGTGATCCTCATTACCAACAAACACTGTCTGCCTGTGTCCATTCATGCGAATGGACAGTTTGTTGCTGGTCATTCCCACATAGAACGCTTCACAGTGTAGGCAGGTCAGTTGGTAAATCACGTGGGTGCTTTCACACGTGGCTCTGCCTTTGATCGTGTACACCTTCCGGGTTACAGGACTGGAATAGGTGGTGGTGGGAGGGTGCATGGGACAGGTTTTACACCGGGGGCGGTTACAGGGGTAGGAGCCAGAGGGTAGGGAAGGTGGTTTGGGGATTTCATAGGGATGAACTAAGAGGTTGCGAAGGTTAGGTGGACGGCGGAAAGACACTCTTGGTGGAGTGGGGAGGATTTCATGAAGGATGGATCTCATTTCAGGGCAGGATTTGAGGAAGTCGTATCCCTGCTGGAGAGCCACATTCAGAATCTGATCCAGTCCCGGAAAGTATCCTGTCACAAGTGGGGCACTTTTGGGGTTCTTCTGTGGAAGGTTCCGGGTTTGAGGAGATGAGGATGTGGCTCTGGTTATTTGCTTCTGTACCAGGTCGGGAGGGTAGTTACGGGACGCAAAAGCTGTTTTTAGGTTGTTGGTGTAATGGTTCAAGGATTCCGGACTGGACCTTCCACAGAAGAACCCCAAAAGTGCCCCACTTGTGACAGGATACTTTCCGGGACTGGATCAGATTCTGAATGTGGCTCTCCAGCAGGGATACGACTTCCTCAAATCCTGCCCTGAAATGAGATCCATCCTTCATGAAATCCTCCCCACTCCACCAAGAGTGTCTTTCCGCCGTCCACCTAACCTTCGCAACCTCTTAGTTCATCCCTATGAAATCCCCAAACCACCTTCCCTACCCTCTGGCTCCTACCCCTGTAACCGCCCCCGGTGTAAAACCTGTCCCATGCACCCTCCCACCACCACCTATTCCAGTCCTGTAACCCGGAAGGTGTACACGATCAAAGGCAGAGCCACGTGTGAAAGCACCCACGTGATTTACCAACTGACCTGCCTACACTGTGAAGCGTTCTATGTGGGAATGACCAGCAACAAACTGTCCATTCGCATGAATGGACACAGGCAGACAGTGTTTGTTGGTAATGAGGATCACCCTGTGGCTAAACATGCCTTGGTGCACGGCCAGCACATCTTGGCACAGTGTTACACCGTCCGGGTTATCTGGATACTTCCCACTAACACCAACCTGTCAGAACTCCGGAGATGGGAACTTGCCCTTCAGCATATCCTTTCTTCTCGCTATCCGCCAGGCCTCAATCTCCGCTAATTTCTAATTTCAATTTGCCGCCGCTCATACCCCACCTGTCTTTCAACTTCATCTTTGCCTCTGTACATCCGCCCCGACTGACATCTCTGCCCAAACTCTTTGCCTTTACAAATGTCTGCTTGTGTCTGTGTATGTGTGGATGGATATGTGTGTGTGTGCGAGTGTATACCTGTCCTTTTTTCCCCCTAAGGTAAGTCTTTCCGCTCCCGGGATTGGAATGACTCCTTACCCTCTCCCTTAAAACCCATATCCTTTTGTCTTTCCTTCTCCTTCCCTCTTTCCTGACGAGGCAACCATTGGTTGCGAAAGCTAGAATTTTGTGTGTATGTTTGTGTTTGTTTGTGTGTCTATCGACCTGCCAGCGCTTTTGTTTGGTAAGTTTCATCATCTTTCTTTTTAGATATATTTTTCCCACGTGGAATGTTTCCCTCTATTATATTCATATATATATATATATATATATATATATATATATATAAATACAAAGATGAGGTGACTTACCGAACAAAAACGTGTTCAGCGTTTTTGTTCGGTAAGTCACCTCATCTTTGTATTTATATATAATTTTTCCCACGTGGAATGTTTCCTTCCATTATATTGATATATATATATATATATATATATATATATATATATATATATATATATATATATATTCCCGGCAATCAGTTGCAACAATTATGCATATAATAAGTTGTTGAAAGTCGTTTGTCGTGGAAAAACTGGCGACTTCGAACATCGTTATGTTTTCCGCAAACAAAGTTGTATTTCACAAATGTTATTAATTGTCTTCATAATGTTAACCACGTATAGTTAACGGAAGATGTAGAAACGATATTCCGAAACGAATACGTATAGTGTAAGTCAAACGTTCGAATTAGAATAGAAACCTCACGAACACAAATTTGCTGTGGCAGGTATGAAATATAAACTCCGTTACTCGCTCGTTACACTTGAAGGACAGATGTTGATTGGGCCGAAACGAGCCGCCGCATATCAGCGTAGTTGCTTGCTAACTTCGAAAGAAGGTAGATGCAGTCCCTAGCGCAACTTATAACATCGTCGAAAATCAGTGCGGACGTGAGAGCTTTGGTACACCCTGTTAAACAAACGGAAAAATGGAGGCGGTACAATAACAAAAGCGCTGACAGGTCGATAGACACACACACAAACAAACAAACGAACAAACAAACAAACATCTATCGACCTGCCAGCGCTTTTGTATGGTAAGTTTCATCATCTTTCTTTTTAGATATATATATATATATATATATATATATAATAGAGGGAAACATTCCACGTGGCTCCTACCCCTGTAACCGCCCCCGGTGTAAAACCTGTCCCATGCACCCTCCCACCACCACCTATTCCAGTCCTGTAACCCGGAAGGTGTACACGATCAAAGGCAGAGCCACGTGTGAAAGCACCCACGTGATTTACCAACTGACCTGCCTACACTGTGAAGCGTTCTATGTGGGAATGACCAGCAACAAACTGTCCATTCGCATGAATGGACACAGGCAGACAGTGTTTGTTGGTAATGAGGATCACCCTGTGGCTAAACATGCCTTGGTGCACGGCCAGCACATCTTGGCACAGTGTTACACCGTCCGGGTTATCTGGATACTTCCCACTAACACCAACCTGTCAGAACTCCGGAGATGGGAACTTGCCCTTCAGCATATCCTTTCTTCTCGCTATCCGCCAGGCCTCAATCTCCGCTAAGTTCTAATTTCAATTTGCCGCCGCTCATACCTCACCTGTCTTTCAACTTCATCTTTGCCTCTGTACATCCGCCCCGACTGACATCTCTGCCCAAACTCTTTGCCTTTACAAATGTCTGCTTGTGTCTGTGTATGTGTGGATGGATATGTGTGTGTGTGCGAGTGTATACCTGTCCTTTTTTCCCCCTAAGGTAAGTCTTTCCGCTCCCGGGATTGGAATGACTCCTTACCCTCTCCCTTGAAACCCATATCCTTTTGTCTTTCCTTCTCCTTCCCTCTTTCCTGACGAGGCAACCATTGGTTGCGAAAGCTAGAATTTTGTGTGTATGTTTGTGTTTGTTTGTGTGTCTATCGACCTGCCAGCGCTTTTGTTTGGTAAGTTTCATCATCTTTTTTATATATATATATATATGAATTACAAAAAGCTAATAATAATAAAAAAATGTTGCATGGCGCGAGATTCGATCCGGCGACCTTCGGATTACGAAACCGAGCGCTTACCGCTGCGCCATGACGCTGTAGAAAATTATTAATCGTAGAGAGTATTTCACCGCAACGGTTCCTTTTAACTGTCGATTTTCTCGATACGGCTGAGAAGTGCATCTTGGTGCTTTGCCACATTACACCTCTGGCCATGAACTTTTATTATGCGCAGTATGAATCGAATCTGAATTTCACAATTGGCGGCCTCCCCTTGTTAGACAAAATTTCCAGTTGGTGTAATGAATGGCAGCTAACCTTAAATGTGGAAAAATGTAAGTTAATGCGGATGAGTATGAAGATCAAACCTGTAATGTTCAGATACGGTGCTGCTAGTGCCCTACTTGACAAAGTCAAGTTGTTCAAATATCTGGGAGTAAAGCAACATGAGGTGGAATTAACATGTGAGAACTGTGATAGGGAAGGCGAATTGTCAACTTTACTTCGTTGGGAGAATTTTAGGAAAGAGCAGGTCACCTATAAAGGAAACCATATGTGGAACACTAGTGCAACCTATTCTTGATTACTACTCTAGTGTTTGGGGTTCGTACCAAGTTGGACTGAAGGAAGACATCGAAGTGATTCAGAGGCGGACTCTTAGATTTGTTGCCAGCAGGTTCGAACAATACATAAGTGTTACAGAAATGCTTCGGGAACTCAAATGGGAATCCGTGGAGGGAAGGCAACAATTTTTTCGAGAAATGCTGTTGAGAAAATTTAGAAAACCGACATTTGAAGCTTACTGCCAAATGAGTCTACTGGCACCAACATATCATTGTGTGTAAGGACCACGAAGGTAAGATACAAGAAATTAGGTTTCATATGCAGGCATATAGACAGTTTTTTTTCCCCCTCACTCTATTTGCGAGTGGAAGAGAAAAGGAAATGACATGACTAGTACTGGTACACGGTACCCTCTGCCATGCACCGACCGTATGGTGGTTTGTGGAGTATTGATGTAGATGTAGAAAAATCGTGATATTCTTAAATACATAAGAAGTACGTTAGTCTCATTGATCCCTTTGACATGATGTGGGGATAATGTAATTTCAGTGAGGGGTCTGTGAATATGTGCAAGTTGTTTTCATTGTCATTGGCGGCATGTAACTGAATGTATGTATTTTATATGACATAATCCTAGTCCCAAACAGACACGTCAGTTCCACAACTGAACTTCAATAGTGTAATCATTCACAAACTTTTCTTGAGAATTCAACAAGTACATTATGACTCTACCTGCTCATAACGTACACGGCATAGGAAGAAACAAGTGGTGCCATAGTGTCTGCCCTACTAGGGACCAGACATGGCACTCATGAAAAATTTGATGGCTGCAAGAAAGAATTTAACCCTTCTTTCTTTCTCTTTTAAAAGATAGTGTATCAACCAGAACTGCTAGCTTTAGTTCATGGATGACTGAATGTAATGAATGTGTCCTGTATGAGAGAATGAAGTGAGAGTCAAGAATTGAAAACACGTATACTAGTAAAGAGTCACATAGAGGGAATAAAACAAATGAAGTGTGTTTGAGTTAACATTTAATAGAGTAGAATACATTTTTGGCTGTAAATGGAGAGAAAAATAATATCATTTACCATACTTTTTCTTTAAAGTATGGGTGTGATCTTTGAATTGCGTTTAAACACACACTTAATGTACACTGTTGTTTCATCCAGGCAAAATGCTTAGTTTGTGATTGTAACAAACTGTATCTGAAACAGAGGTCAAATATCCTGATTTGGATTTAATGTAGTATTTGTTTCCCTATTAAAGAAAGTCACTCATTTATGTGCCAGTAACTGAATTACCAAATGGAAGTCCTGAATATTCAAAGTTGTTTTCAAACATATCATGTTAGTCTGTCAAATATAAAGGGAATTAATGTGAGCTTCAAAATAGAGAAGCCTGAGACTGGAAATGAGTATTGGTATTGAATTCCCTAAATAAAACTTTGTCAGCACATAAACTACTAAGAACTTCCCAATTGTGGTGTAATAGTGAAACTGAGGTATACAATAACTACATCACAAATTCTTTTCATAATTTGAATTTTTTCTGTAAAGTTGATAGTTACAATGTTAATTTTATTATACGTAGCTTGGTTTTGAATATGTAGTTGTATTAGAATAACTTCTATTCCTTGTGCTTACAATTTGTTTCCAAATCTACATGCTACTGTCAGCTCACTACATTGAGTGATATCTTTGCAGTGGGAGCTATGCCAAATACGATGCAACCACCTCCAGGTATGATGCAAGGTCCTCCACCTGGCATGCCACCTCCGTTCGGAGGCCCACCTCCACCACATTTTGGTGGACCACCTCCATTTGCCATGCCTCCACCAGGATTTCCAGGTCCTCCAGGTTATGGCCCTCCTGGTTTTGGTGGAATGCCTCCACCAGGACCTGCGTGGGGACCACCTCAAATGGGTATGGGACCACCACCTCACCAACAACCGCCTCCTATGGCAGCTGCCCCAATGGCTCCTGGAATGGGGCCGCCACCACCCCATGCTATGGTGCCTCCAATGGCCGATGATCTTTCACAGGTAAGAATGCATAACTAGGTATGCATCGCTACCTTGTGATATTTCATGAGAAATGTGTGTGTGTGTGTGTGTGTGTGTGTGTGTGTGTGTTCTGTTTGACTCTGACTGGCTGTACTTAGCCTTGATTTCGCCTCCAAGAGATCAAGAACGTTTTTTCAGCTGTTTGACTCTGGCCAGCTTCACTTGGTGTTGGTTTCACTTCCAAGAGATCGAGCTTTTCAGTATGAAAAATAATTTGCAGCTGTTATTTAAACTGTTGAAAATTCTTACTGTAAAAATTTTGGGATACTGTAGGTGTTAAATTTATGCATCTTCTTGTAAATTTAAATTTAATACAAAATTATAGTGCTTCATTCAAAATGAGACTGAAGATTTTCCACAAAAGATTAATGAAAAAATGATGGTTCCAGAACTTGAGTCTCACAACTTAAGTGTCGCAGTTCATTTGAATAACCCTTTGATCAAACACCAAACACAGTGAATTCTGAAAACAGATATTTATACAGTTGCCTGCATCCGTAACCTGTTGTCTGTAATTGTGTTTTACTGAAAATTACAGAGCAGAACAAACTCTGAACCAAGTAACAAAACACTCTTTCGCATTAGAACCAAAAGTGATACAGTAACCACGATGACAAAACAAAGCAAAGGTATAATTTTGTAATATCGCAGAACGTGGCTGTGTACAGAATGAACATATGTCTCTGGTGCGTTCACATTGCGAATATATGAATAGTGAAAATAAGGCACTCAATATAACAAGTTGACTCTTGTTATATCATCATATTTGATGCTCCTTGTGATTGCATTTTTAAATGTTTGGGTTAACTTTACTTATTATTTGCCTGTAAGTACTCTGTATCCCTAAGAAGCTGGTGAACTTCAATAGCAAATGTAATGTCCATTGCTGCTTTGAATTAAAATTAAATACTTCCACCATTTGTGCATCACCACCTTTTCATTTGGAAATTGGTAAGTTAGATGACTAAAGTTTCATTATGTATAGACCTCTTACTCATATATGATCCAACTTCATTTATTATTTTCTCCTTTTTGTTAAATCATCAACAATTAGATTTACTCTCTGTCATCAGTTCAGTAGCTTAACTTCTTCAATTAATATTCAGTAACTTTTCTTAATGATCATCTCTTCGGTTTGTTATCTGCATCTCGGCACAACTCAAACTGTACGTGTAAATAGTTGTCATTACTGAGAGCGCTCGCCAACTTGCTACTGTACGTGTAAATAGTTGTCATTACTGAGAGCGCTCGCCAACTTGCTGTTGGTTGGCATGTTTGTTTCCTGATAACCTCTCATTCACTTTTAAAATTAATAAAATTAGTTTAATAACCTCTTGTTGACTTTTAAAATTAATAAAAATATTTTATTCATTTGGTCACTTCACTGAAGTGTATGTGTGTGTGTGTGTGTGTGTGTGTGTGTGTGTGTGTGTGTGTGTGTGTGTAAGAGAGTAATTGTACTACATACTCTCATATTCATTTGTTGTGATAAGTCTGTGCATAAATACAATTGTGGAGATCAGTTGTATGTGTGTTACAATGATTGATCTGGCATGTTTTGACTGTACATTGCTTATGTTTGTACCGTTCTAGATTGACCCTGAAATAGTAGCTCGAGCTTCAGAGTGGACTGAACACAAGGCTCCAGATGGTCGTTCATACTATTACAATGCTAAAGCAGGGGAGAGTGTATGGGAGAAACCACAAGTTCTTAAGGATTTAGAAAGTAAGTTAAAGAATAGAACATAAGTTAAAGAATAGAACATACTTTAATAATCTTTCAGTCAAGATTTATCACACAAACTTCACTGAAATCCCCTTTGATAATTAGTTACTTGGCCGTGGTTAGCAGTTAGCATCTTACAGAATTTATAACATTTCTACCTTCCCTGGATGGATTTGTTATCGGACACTGCTGGAAAGACATTAAAATACTGCCACAGTTTTTGTGCAGTATTTTTTGATGTGTCCCTTTTATTCTGTTAATATTACAGATTTATAAAATACTGTAAACAGGTAACAGCAAAAGATTTGTGGGTATTCATGAAATTAATTACCTCATGACAGAAGTGAAAGTTTTTAGAGATGCTCTCATTAAACTTACCAATTCATGCCTCACTTTCAAAAATCTTTTTTGTATTCTAAGGATGTCTTCTGTGAGCTTAGATAAAATTTTGGTATTCTGCACATTTATGTTGTATGTAAATAAGCTTCTTGCAAGCCCCAAGTTGAATTTCTGCACAGAGGACAGCTGTGAACACCTTACTAATTATGACAATTCACTGTGTGTATTATGTATATTATAGGTGTTGCATGGGAAAGATTTTAAAGAAATTACAAGATTGCTTAAGTAAGAATGACAATCTTTTGTTTAATTTGAACAAAAATCATGCACACCTTTTAAAGGTGCACAGAGTATTTGGGGGCGAATGAAGTTATATCATTTAAGAATGGCAGTGTTTGCATATGCACATGGTGTTCAGTGTGTGTTCTTGTGGTGAGACAGAAGTTTGTGTGCAGTTTTTGTGACTGTATGTTAAATATACACTCCTGTGTCACCCACATTTTGATTCATATGCATGACATTTAAAAATTTTGATTGATCATTACCTCTTTTATACTGAAAAATTGTACTTTTGCAGTAGTACTTAACAGTCTGATGAAAAGGAACGTGTTGTGAAAGTACACTAAAACAAGTTCATGTTGATTACATAGCAAACAATATGCTGTTTTTTCAAATTAAACTTTAATAATGTTGCATTAGTTGGTCTGGTGATGCTATCATGAGCATGGCTGTATCTTATATGCTATATTTTTTTAGGTAGTATTCTTCACATATTCTTCACAACACAGTGAAAATTTTCATTAAGATTACATATAACCCCCCCCCCCCCCCCCCCCACTCTCTCTCTCTCTCTCTCTCTCTCTCTCTCTCTCTCTCTCTCTCTCTCTCTCTCTCTCTCTCCTCCCCCCCCCCCCCCCCCTCCATGCATTAAATAATACTGTAAAATTTGTTATTTTTAAATTGTGTTGTCAGTTGAATTTATTACTATTACAGCAGCAAAATTAGCAGCAGCGCAGGGTGTCTCAACAGTGGCTAGTCCTGCAGCAAATGCAGGTCCACTTCCGGTACCTGCTGCTGCAGTGGCTGCAGCTGCTGCTGCAGCAGCAGCAGCAGCAGCTGCTGCTGTTGTGCCAGCGACTGCTGTGCCTGCTCCAGTTGTGACCACTGTGGCTGCAACTCCAGTTGTGGCTCCTGTTGCTGCACCAACAAACTCTGTGGCTGCAGCAAATGCTGTTCCAGCTGTGGTTGCTGCAGCCCCTGCAACTGATCATGCCACTCCAGAACAGACTGATGCAGAAGCAGAAGCAACTCCAAAAGCTGCAGCTACTGCTGCAGCAGTGCAGGCGTCAGACACTGGTGCTTCTACTCAGCAGACAGCTGTCAATGGAGAGGTAATGACTTCGTCTGTTCAGAGGATGTTTGCAGTGGCTGGTAACTGTGTGTAATGAATTAAAGGGCTAAAGAAAATAATATTAACATCCAGTTGTAAACAACTTTTTTTGAACAGTGTGTTATTAATGTATATAGCACTAATATGGCTTTTTCTTTCTCGTGGTACAACATTCATATGTTCTCTAATTATGTTGATCATTTTTGTATTGATGTAATCTGCCATCATGTCTGCCTTTTAAAACCTCTAATAGAACAACACTGGTGTGCCAGTAACAATTAGGTTGGAAGTGGAGGTGGGCAGTTCTGCAGCTAGGAAATTTGATACATGATAGATATCAACTGCATTCCAAGAGATAAGAAAATACCGAGACTACAATCTAATGGTAGATGGGTAGGCGGCATTCGATAACATGCAAGGACAACATGGCTGTTGGTTTGGGTGGACATGGTTCAAATCCATGTTCAGCTTACCATATTTAGGTTCTCTATGATTCCCTAAATTTCTTCAGACAAGTTCCAACTTAATATTCATTATGGCACTTGAGAATACTGTCGATCTTATGCCTTCATGAGCTTAATAAGCTTTTACCCTAATTTCACAGCTCAATTCCAGTACCAAAACATTATATGTGGTTTTTTATATGTAGAATCAAGGCTTTAATATTTGTGCCAATCAAAACTCCGCTTAGTCCCTCTCTTTGTCCCATAGTGCCTGCTTCCAGTCTCCTTGCATCTAATGTAGACAATACTCTGTGTCATTACCTCATGGACTTGACTCTTCTGCAGTGGAGTGTCACATGTCTCATTGATTCATTGATACAAATTCTTATACATAATCCAATTGCCTTCAGTCTAATATTAAGAAAAAGACCTTGTTGTTGCATGAAGTATGTAGACAATACATTCATCATATGGCAGCCAGGGGAAGCAGAGCTACATAGATTTCATTAGCAACTCAGCAGCTTGCGTAAAACACACTTCATACTAGAAATATAGAATAACAGAACAATTTCATTCCTAGGTGTTAAATTATACACGTGGACTCGGTGCGTTGGTGCCAAACCAGTTGTGGCCAGTTGAATGGCAGGCTAAAGATATTTGCAGTGTAATGCAGTAGCCATGGGACACCCAAAAAATGCATACATTTGTCCACCAGAAAAGTTCAGAAATTGGTATAATGCAAACATTTCTGACATGACAGGTTAGGTGGTGGAGGTTTTTAACAGTGGCCGTATCAAATGCTGCTGGAGGTCTGGCCTGAACTACCTCATTCATGACATTGTTAACCTAAACATTCAGTTACGTGGCAGCAGTTACGGAGTTCCTTGTGTTGTGCTTTGCTTGTTGTTTTCTTTTCTAATTTTGAAATGAGAAAAAAGTCCGATCCATGTCCACCACGTTTGATTACAACCCTCACAGCACCGGAAGGCATCGGCGATCTCTAAGACTGTGTGTCAGTTCTGCTTTTTCAGAAATGTGGAACAGTACCATAGGCTGACTCTCCTGTGAGAGGAAGGCAGAGATTTTTCTGTACCCTGCCTCTGTCTTCTCTGGCAGTTGAAATTCTGTCCGTTTACACTTGTGGCTGGCTGACAGTTTATATATCGCATCTGCACTGTGCACTATAGCGACTGAAAAACAAAACCTGTCAGTGTACAGTTGCACCGAAATTCTGCATCTAATGTATGAATAGTTATTTTTGGGTTTACTCGTACCCTACGTGCTGTGTGTGTTCTATCCGTAATGTTAAGTATGGGTTGCATGACTATGAATGCCAACAAAAGGCTAAAATTAATCCTATGGGGGCATTATAACTATTGTATTGGGTGGGAAAGAGGAGTATCAAGAAACATCTTGTTAGAGCAGCACTCATTTTACTGGTGGGAAAATGCTGCTCCTCCTCAACAGAAACAATCTTTTGTCGAGAGCTTAAATATAGTCAAAAGAAGAAAACAGACCATTTTAAGGAAAAAGATTATTTTGCTGAAGCAACCATTTCTTTCGAAAAGATCCACAATTACCACTTCCTTTTTTAACAGTGAGTTTCAGAATACTGAGGTTTCATTTTCAGGGACTTAGTGTGACAGTCCTTCAAATTTGTATGTATAATTATTTACAAAAAAGGATGTAAATTTTGCCAAAAATAAATGCTAAATTTACAGGTCCTTAGTAGTAAGAATACACAGTGAGCTATGAACCTCAGTGAAGATAATAAGAGGAAGAGAAGAATCTATTCCTGTTGCTGACTTGGGTGAGAGGCATCAGCAACAATGGAAGAATTTAAGAAGTATTCCAGAGTCCTCAAGCTCATAGGCCCATGAAGGATTCCATAGATGCTGTCTACACTGCAGGCGTTTGCAATCTGCTTTGTTAATGTCTAAGCTGGTGAAACCAGGCGAGCAGTTAGCACTCATTCAGAACATGAATGATATATGTGGATGGGGTAGCACACCAGATCATTTGTAGCTGTCCACCACAAGAACTGTCACATTTGTTGGTTTTCCAGAAACTTGTGTGGTTGCTCAGTGGCTGTGGATGCAGCAGCAGAAAATAAGACAATTAAAATAAACACTGCAACAACAAGAACAGGGAGGATTGCTATAAGTTACCAACGATCTGACTGCCAATGAGCCCAGTCCAACGAGCTACACACGTTCGTCAGCCGGCAGCTCCTCGAGATCTGGGTTCATCAGTATAAACAAGTGGCCACAAGAGAACTGCTGTGGGACCTTGATGTATTGTTGCAGTCAGACACAATCCCTTGGTACAAGCTCACAATTTGCTGTTGCCTGTCAGCCACCTACTAGAGGAACACATGCCTTAGCCTATCATACATCAACTCTATCTTAGGCATTTGTGCAATGACATACCCATATGTGATGTCAGTAGTCACCTGTCATCCAAAATAAGATGGTATCTCAAGGGAAGCCTATACCCAGAATACAGCAGTTCAGTCACTCTGAAGAGGATCTCAGCACAGACCGTTGAAATGTCGGTTGTGTAGTTGTTTGTGTTTTGTCTACTGATAGAATTGTCCATTACTTAATTTTTAGTGGAGTTTTTTATTCATGCCCAGGCAAACAAGGATTCCTAGTTGTAGCAAGAGAGATTGGTCCGTAACATTTAGATTTAAGAAAGCACTTGCCGACAAGTGTTAAAGAGGTTCAGAAGTGTGTGCCAAATACCTTTGGGATGGTTATTGGTTCTAATTAAGAAGCATCGATTATTATAATCTTCTCAAAGTTTTGTGCAGTGAGTCTATTGTCACGCATTCAGAAGCTGTTAGTCTTGACCAATATATTTATTAATTTTATGCTGTCTCGCGCATTTCAGTCTTAAGCCATTCTCAAAGGCTCTGCAAGAGAAAATACAAGGAAGGATGTCAGGAAAAAAACATTGGTACAGTTGCGCAAAACGTACTTTGTACCAACAGAAGTAGTAAGCATTAAGTGGAAAACATAGATAAAATACATGAAATGCACATCATAAAAAGCTAAGAGAAGTAGAACATCCCAACATATATATAACATGTTCTTAGGTAAAGCAAACCTGAGTTTGTCAAGCATGGGTACAAAGTTTCTGGTCTGTATCATTTGATGACCTCTGAATGACAGTTGACTCACTGTGCACGTTGAAGCATTAAGTGAAGAAGCCAGAAATTTCATATCCATGTTAACAAATTCCGATTTGTTCTACCTAAGAATGTGTTACAGATATTTTGGTGAGTTCTATTTCCCCATGTTTTTTATGATGTGCATTTAATGTATTTTATCAATGTTTTACCTTATTGTGTGTTTCTGTTGTGGATACTTCTAGAGTGGCATAAGGCTGAAATGCATAAGCCAGTATAAAATTAATAAATGCAGTGGTGAAGACTGGTATCAGTTGGAGGTCTTGTCTCATTCCCATTTTTCAGTTGTTTTTATTAATGCCAGTTATCCACAGTCTTGAAGTGTATGTTGCTGACAGAAGCCAATCGTTTTTCTTCTGCATCAGAACGAGACTGCAGAGATGTATTTTGCCTTCATTAATTTAGTATAAAATACTTTACATTGAAGTGTAGCAGTGTGCGCATGCTTCTCTGCTCGTTTCTTGAGTACGGTAGACATCATCCTGATGATATATTGTCTCAAATTTCAGGTTGATGGGGAAGATGAAAAGAAACTAGAAGAGAAAACAGCAGAAGAAAAGGCAGAAGAAGAAGCTGCTAGAAAGAAACGTGAAGAGGAGGAAGAAAAAGCTAAAGAATTACAAAGGGCACAGGACAAATCACGTCCTGTCTCAAGTACACCTGTTCCAGGAACCCCTTGGTTAGTATGTGCATGTATAGAGTACAGTTTTTATGTTTTGGAAGCACATCATTCTCATTGTAGGCCTTCCCTTTATAACATCCCTTTGTGAGGGGGTTCAGCTGTGTGTTTCAACATGTACATCTAGATAGCCATCAGAATTCAGAATGATAGACTTGACACTACTAAAACACTCCTAGTGGTACTCAAAATATAATTTTTGTGAAATTAGCTATACTTTGTCTTGCAGCAGTAGTCAGCTTATTGCTGTGATTTATAAACTATGCATAAAGTCTAATGAATATTTTAAAAGGTTACGGTACAATTTATGTGCCGCCTCAGTTACGTAGAAAACCACACACGCTTAAACTATCACTCACATTGTACGTGTAACATCACAAACAAATATGTACGTAAATACTGCACCTGACAATGAGACTAAATTCTCGAAACATGTTTTGCTAAATGTAAAATTGGTGCTTTGTTTAAACCAAAAACATTTGAGCAATGCAAAGTGAGTGAAGATGCAAACAAGTCACCATACAATGAAACACACTAAATATGGTTCGATAAAGGTGTCATGATGATCACAACAATCGTAAAAATGCACATGTGCAGTAGAGTCCTTTACTGCCAAAAGTAGAGCTTGGCAGTGGCAGGACATACAGCACTAATAGTTCCAACTTTTACCAATTTAGATCCGCTGAATAGAGCACCCTGATGTCAAGAAACTTAACCACATAGCGTTTGTAACCACTACTTGACAGCCACTGTCATTTTACACCAGTTTCGTCTCCATGACATTTTTTCGTAAACCATAAATTGCAGGGAAATTATAGATATGTTGATGCAAAATTGGGTGCAAATTAACACTGTGGACATAGGAAATTTGATGGGAGCAGTAAAAAAAAAAAAATTGTAAACAGTGGGAAAACATTAATTCCAGGAATGTAGAAGTGGGGTAATACTCTATATCATAAATATACATTACATAATACCTTTTCTCGTAATTTATCGCCTATTGCTTTGTCTAAAAGTCTGATGAACATTGGAACAGAAACAGTTAGACCGAAGGGTAACACTTCAAACAGGAATGTGGTATATTTTCTTGAATCGGGAAGTAATGATATTTGCCAATAACCAGTTCTCATGTCCATCACACTGATTTATTTTGTCTCTGTAAACTTTGTCAATAACTCCTCAATGATAGGGGGTCTGTCCCTTTGTGGTTTGATTATTCTATTAACTGTTCCTACTTCAAATACTTCCACACTGATCCGTCAAGTTTTTAGACTACCAGTGGATTGTTATGACAGTTATAGAAGTTTATATAATGTTCCATATAATCATTCTCTTTATTTCCTACCTGACTGACTCATCTGTTGCTACTGTTGTTGCGTAAGGATTAACGAAAAATGTTTGTGAAGTTGTACCTTTACTGTACACGCAAAATGTTTGAGTCCTGATCTCGGGCAGAAAATATCTTTTTGTTTACACTGCACGGTTGTCATATCTGCCTTCCCTTTTATTCCAGGTCCTGAGGATTTTCTAATATTATCTACAATGTCCTCTTTACTCATTTGCTTATTATGATCGTATATGGTCATTATCAGAATTATCTAAAGTTGTTTCTGCTGTACGTGTTGTTTTTAGATTTCTGCGATGTAACTGTTTCAGAATGGAGTGTCATTAATTCCAAATCTTTCCCATAAGTTAATCTTTTATAAATTATTTCCTGAAATCTAGTAAAACTCCTTGCTCAGACAACCAGCCTGTTCGTAGAATTATAGTGATGTTTAATCCTAAAATAAGTGACACGGGGTATTCAGATGTATATTTATCGACACTAAATTTCTCAATGATTGTGGTTGTATTAGTTTGCCATTGGTTCATGTGGCTTTGTTATCTTGGCTCCATATACTGGAAATGCTCGAAAATACTGCAGTATGTTATTCTGTTCTAGAAAGTTTGGATCTGTTACGCACATATCACTACCTGAATCTAAAATGTGATTTGTTTACTGTTACATTTTGTTTATTTTACACGTGTAGTTCCGTATGACCAAATTGAGGAGCAAATCTCCAATGTCAATTTCAAACAGTGCCAATGTTGTACGCAACATCCTTTACTACCAAGCTAGTGTCAGAAGCAAACAGAAATATGTTAGAATCACTTGTAATAGTACAGGCCATATCATTTATATAAATAAGGAACAAGAGTGGCCCCAGTACTGATCCCTGGGGCACACCCCCCCCTCCCCCCATTTAACCATGACCCATTCATACCCCACATCATAGCCATTCTCAGCACTGTGGAGAATGAACTTTTGCTAAGCTATTTCCCATAATCCATAAGGGTTTAACTTCTA
The DNA here is from genome assembly GCF_021461395.2 of Schistocerca americana. Lineage (NCBI taxonomy): Eukaryota > Metazoa > Arthropoda > Insecta > Orthoptera > Acrididae > Schistocerca > Schistocerca americana. The sequence continues at coordinate 119,490,030 of NC_060119.1, forward strand.
AAGCAATATTTTGTGATCCACACAGATGCCTAGTGTTGAAAACCTTTTATTTAATCCAGTCAGTATCTCAGAGAGAAAAGAGAATATAGTGTTTTCAGTTGTTAAACGCTTCTAAAACTGAACTTTACATTCGATAGCAAATTATATGAAATGAAATGATCACTTATCCTTGTGTACACAGCCTTTTCAGTAACTTCAGCAAACACTGATGGCATAGAAATAGGTCTAAAATTGTGCACATTATCCCTTTCTCCCTTTTTATGAAGTGGCTTTACTACTTAGTACTTCTGTTGATCAGGAAACTGATTGTTTTTAAAGGAAAAATTACAAATATGGCCACATATAGGGCTACCATGTGCAGCACTGTACTTTAATATTCTGCTAGGTACTCCATATCTGCGAGTCCTTAGTCTTCATTGATTTAATTATTGACTCAATCTCCCCCTTGTCGGTGTTACACAGGAGTATTTTAGGCATGTCATTTTCCAAGTGAGTTATATGATTCCCTGTAGATACTTAGTTTTTATTTAATTCAACAGCAATGCTCAGAAAGTGGTTATTAAATACTGTACGTATATCTGAGTTACCCGTAACGAAAATGTTTTTACTACGAACTGACTTTATATCATCGACCTTGTTCTGCTGAGAAGACAAGTCCTTCATGATTGGCCATATGGTTTAATGTTATCCTGTGAATTAGCTATACTATTTGCGTACCACATACTCTTTGCCTTCCTAACAACATTTTTACTACCTTACAATACTGTTTGTAATAGGCTACTTTGGATCAGTTGTGACTATTTCTAACATTTTGATATAATTCCCACTTTGTTCTGGATGATATCCTTATTGCATTAGTCACCCACCCAGGCTGCCTTTTACTTCTAGTACTCTGTTTAGAACATTCTAAAGGAAAGCAACTTTCAAAGAGCATGAGAAATGCATTAAGCAAAGCATTATATTTGTCATCTGTGTTGTTGACACTATAAACATCCTGCCACTCTTGTTCCTTAACAAGGTTTAAAAATCTCTCTATTGCCATTGGATTAGCTTTTCTGCATAGTTTGTAATTATGTATAATGTTTGAAACTTCCTGGCAGATTAAAACTGTGTGCTGGACCGAGACTCGGGACCTTTGCCTTTCACGGGCAAGTGCTCTACCGACTGAGCTACCCAAGCATGACTCGCGCCCCGTTCTCACAGCTTTAATTCCGCCAGTACCTCGTCTCCTAACTTCCAAACTTCACACAAGTTCTCCACAATATCCTTTCTTCCAGGAGAGCTAGTTCTGCAAGGTTCGCAGGAGAGCTTCTGTGAAGTTTGGAAGTTAGGAGACGAGGTACTGGCGAAATTAAAGCTGTGAGGACGGGGCGGGAGTTGTGCTTGGGTAGCTCAGTTTGTAGAGCACTTGGCCGCGAAAGGCAAAGGTTCCGAGTTTGAGTCTCGGTCCGGCACACAGTTTTAATCTGCCAGGAAGTTTCATATTAGCACACACTCCGCTGTAGAGTGAAAATTTCATTCTATGCATAATGTTTGTTTCGGTTCAAAAACCTTTCAGCGTTAAAATTTGTGCATCATGGTCTGAAAGGCCATTCACCCTTTTACTAACAGAAAGCCCATCTAGTGATGAAGAATGAATAAAAATATTGTCTATGGCTGTACTACTGTTCGCACTTGATACATCTACAGACGCAAATGGAATAATGTTTCTTTTACATTCATTACCACTCCCCCACTCCACAGAGGACTCCTCAAAAAACAGCCAGCTAATCTGTATTCTGGTAAAGGAAGACTCTGGAGTGTCAAATTGTTTACGTGGTGCTCAGATATACCAATAATTTCAGAGTCAACATCTATAAGCAGTTCACAATACCTCTTATATTTTGATAAAATATGCTAATTCCGTAACTACTTGGATACCAACCTCCTTTGAAGGTGATTCCTTTGTTAGAGAGACTTCTTTTAAGCAGGGATACCTAACAGCTAACTTCTATCTAAGAAGCAGCTCTAACACCAACTACTATAGTAATTTTCCCATGAGTGAGCCCACCATCACTCATAACATTGTCACCTATAAGCTTTGCCAGCCTCCCCCTCCCATACCCATTGAGGTGCAGGCCATGTCTAGTGAAACCCGATCTATTGATAGACTCATTTGGCATCACTGCAATATGAGAGTCATGCCCTCTGCCATCAGAGACTTCTCCAGCCCCTGTTAACACACCTAACAGCAGCATTAAGATGAGGCCGATCATGACGCAGAAAAAGTTGCACAGTGTGTACATTTGTGCCACCGTGAGTTGCAGTCTTTACCAGGTCACCACTTACATCACACTCCCCGTCCATATAAAAAATATTCCCGGATCTACCCACAGTCACTAGCTGATCCTCTTTTGTAAAATTCCTACATAACTCCCCTATGTTAAGTCACTTGAACCAACACTGCACTAGACGTAACAATTCTGGTGACCTGCTACTCACTTCCCAACACTTCCTGCAATTGTTGGCCAACACCTCTGCCCTGTGAACTATCTAGTTGCAGAATCTTCTTCTTTCTGTTAGAATTTGCCACTGATGAAGACTGCTGCATTTTTCCTACACCTACAGCTACAAGGGGCTCCTCTCCACTAAACTCTGACAGTTGGTCGGATCTGTTGGTTATATGCAAAGTACAACAGATATCTCTTCCTCCTAGCCGCATTCTTACCAACTGCCATTTCCCATTCCCCAGTGCACGACACCCTCCTCATCCTATCTAGTTCCTCCTCTGTGTTTTATAACTGCACCTGAAGGACAAGACTCCTGTTCCTCCATCAACTTATTTCTGCTACAAATTTTACATTTCCAGGAGAGGATCTTGCTAGAATGCCCACTGGCTTTCCCACTGTTAAATAATTTCGCCCAGCCAACTTCAAATGACTGTTTTTGTTGGTAAAGCACACTGCTGTTCATTAGATACAGCCATCTTAAATTTGAGGGTTTAGGTTGCACAGTTGTTAACACTGCAACATAGTTATCACTGCAAAATCATGGTATTTGCTCGTATGTCCATATCTTCTGCTCATAATTTTGCTTGCTTTTGTCATCATTACCTGTGCTGTTTCTTCACTAAAGTGGGCGCCTCTTGGATGGATGCCGCTGTATGATCTCCTCTTTGAGTTTTCTTCTCATAGTCCTTTCGTCTCAATGTATTATCAGACTTGAAACTTTGTTTCTGTATTTAGAGTTTTCTCGTACACTGTTTTGCAATTTCCAAAAACATGGTCACCATTTGTGAGGTTTTTTTGCCATCTTGAAGTATGCTTTTACCTTCTTCCAACTATTCCTCCCATAAAACTACTTTACTATGAAGAATAAGAAGAAGAAGAAGAAGAAGATGCTATGTGCCGTGGATACAATCTGGTTTATTGGCCAGATGACAGCTCACTCAATTTACAGCTCGGGTTACAACTTAGTCATTTCACAAGAACATCTTGCCCGATTGACTTCTGACATCAGACTCATCTCTTTCCTTTGTCCTGTATTCTTAATGTTTTGACACACCCCATGGAACTTCACCAAAGAGGAGCTTCATGGCGCAACACACAGCACTATATACTCGAGCGACTGCTTGTGATTATTAAAACTCATCAAAAGAGTGTCTGCCATCACTGCATGATGCCCGAGGAACACCTCAAACGTAAAACTCCAATCCCAACAAACCCAGATTCGTCTCAATACCTTAACTAATAATAATGCTGCTTAAACATAGCTGAATGCCAGTTATGAATTATAAACTCATTTATACTAACTGTTAAGGGTGCAGGTGTTTTACAAACCCCCGAAATATTAAGCAACATATCTGTATCTCTTAAAGAGTGAGAGTTCGTTTAGGCAAGTAAAAGCATATGTTATTACCCACACATTTTATAATCAAACAATGGAAAATACAGGATGAAATGTAACAATACTGCGAAAAGGAAAGCTGCTACACGCCATACAGCAGAGATGCTGAGTCGTAGATAGGTGCAACAAAAAGATTGTCATTTGTGTGTGTGTGTGTGTGTGTGTGTGTGTGTGTGTGTGTGTGTGTGTGTGTGTGTGGGGTCTATTTTTGACAAAGGCCTTGTTGGCTGAAAGCTTATATTGGGACAGTCTTTTTGTTGTGCCTGTATGCGACTCAGCATCTCCGCCATATGGTGAGTAGCAACTTTGCTTTTCTTAATGTTGACTTATTTTCATAATCAATGTTAATACTTGGACTAGGCTGTAAAAGTTTCAGTTAGTACTTATGTTCATATTAAGCAGGCCTGAATTTTATGGGTATGTAGACAACTTTAGTTCAATTCTTTTATCTTGGCGGCTCGCGCATGCCCGCCCGGACGCAGGAGATTGCTGCGTTGCCAGTTGCACACGACGCACGCGCCAAGAGAAGCAGCACCATAGTACGCAAGCTTGCGTTTAGGGGAGAGCGCGCAGTTTCAAGAAGTAAAGCCACCACGGCTGAATTAACTCTTTTGCTGCTACAGAGACGTGCTCCCCGCATTCCGCACTGTGCGCGATTTTGTCACTGCACTGCTGGCCCGTGCTGACACATGGTGTTCCAAATGCTTTGACACACTTATCATTCGATTCCACAAAAACTATTTGGCCCAAAAATTAGATTTTTACACATTTTCTTGATTGGTACCTTCCCCCCATAAATGACTTAATTTTGTTTCGATGTTCAACGCAGTTATTATGCAGCATTAAATATAGTAAACCATTGCACAAAACTTTGAAGAGTGTGCAGAGGTAAAAGTCCGTAGAGTATACTTTCCGTATGGTCGATTTTAGTTGCCACATTGTTGAGAATGAAATGTGGACAAGATACCTAAATTTCATATAAAATTTGATTGAAGTGCTTTAAAATAAAGCCAAACGCGCCCGGTGTAAATAAAACTTTTATTACAGTCGCGAAAGACGGAATATTTCTCAATGTTACATACGACACCTATGTGGTACTTAAATTAAATGAGATATTGTTATACAGTAAATTTTATATGAAATTTAGTTATCTTGTCCACATTTCATTCTCAACATTGTGGCAACTAAAATCGACCATACGGAAAGTATACGCTATGGACCTTAACCTCTGCAAACACTTCAATGGTTTACTACATTTAATGCTGCACAATAACTGGGTTGAGCATCGAAACAAAATTAAGTCATTTGTGGGGGGAAGGTATCAGTCAAGAAGGTGTGTAGAAATATAATTTTTGGGCCAAATAGTTTTTGTGAAATCGAATGATAAGTGTGTCAAAGCAGGGGAACACCATGTGTCTGCACAGGCGAGCAGTGCAGTGATGACAAAATGCGGGGAGCACGTGTCTGCAGCGGCGAAAGGGTTAATGAATAGACAAAGCACTAAAAATTTCAAAAAATTGCATTCAAACGAATAAAATTCATGAGGTAAGACACTTCGATATTGTTTTTAAATAAAGAAAATATTAAGGCCCACACAAGGTTTGAACTCTTCACCATCCGCTTACTAATCCAACGCATTAACCGTTACGCTACCGCAGCTCGTCCTACAAGGCAGCTCCATGAGGAGTGTAACACGTCACGCAAAATACTGACAAACACTGTTGGTATGACTATGAATTACTCACACTTCGTCGAAGTACAATAGGAAATAAACAATTACCGCTGTTCTTTACTGCGAAAAAGCGGTTCGTGAGATTGATACAAACACCTTTTGATACAAACACCTTTCCTTGCTATCGCCTGAATTAGGAGTCTTATTGCTTGTTTGGTTTAATTAATTAATAGAATATGAAGCAATTGGTATAAAGAATGCTTTTTCCAAACTTTCTATAAAAGAAAGTCTGCTATCAAGACATTGCTTTTGTTCTATTACTTTATTTATGACTGAACATTTCTAAAACTGAAGACACTCGTCTGTGCTCTGCTCTGCGGTTGAGATCTGGCATCGTCGTTCTCTGTTCATTGGCTGTCTGTGTTTTGTGATGTCAGATACGCAGAAAGAACCTAAACTCGGCCGCCAACATAAATGATGCGCACTTTAATTGTGTTCTGTGTAAAGTTACTTGTTTACTTAGTTTGAAGTATTAGTTAAGAACACCTGCTGATAGTAGCATAAGAGATAGAGTAATGGCTCTTTCCAAAGTAGCTAGTTTTCTGCTAATTGATTTAAAAAGTATTTAGAAGTCATTTTCATAATTATATGGAAATATGCCACAGTAGTCAATTGATGTATAATTTAATTCATTCTACATCCTTGAAGGCCTCTTTCCAAAATTGGGTTCATATATTTTTTTGTATTAATGATTATGCTGCAATTCCCACCCACCTCTCCCCTCTTTAAACAATTAAAGCACGATAACAGGTTTTGATTGCTTCCTACCACCATCTTCAGATTGTCCAAGTAAAAAAATGTGGTGAACATGGGGTAAAAACTTAGTCATTTGTTTGTAATCCTGTAGTTATGTGCATTCGTATTTGGGGCCAAACAACACTAACATTATTTAGTTGTAAACATCATCGTGAGCAAGCCAGGTTGTAAACCATAATCTCGCAAGATTACAGTAATATGGAAGGCGAATAGCCTGAAGCATTGGTAAAAATTGCATCATTAGCCCCATTATTTGCAATACTAGGCAGATATTGTAGTGAGAACTGTGTGTGCAACAGTTACAATAATTGCCAGCTGTTCATAGCATGGCCTGTGCAGGAGTGACATGGCTTGGCATATAAAATAGTCTTCGTCATAAAATTTTCATAAGTTGAAGAATAAAAGTGAAACGCCTAAAACTTAATCAGCTTGAAATTAAAACTAAATAATTGTTATTTTATCCATAGTGGATCTTGTTGAACTTCATGTTGAGTGCATTGAGGTGTGCAGTTGATTTGTTTTATTTTGAAATTACTAAAGCTTTACTCATCTTTTGTGTGTACAGGTGTGTGGTATGGACAGGTGATGGTAGAGTTTTTTTTTACAATCCATCCTCTCGTACATCAGTCTGGGAGCGACCAGATGAACTATCTGGTCGTGCAGATGTTGATAAAATGGTGGCCACACCTCCCGAGGCAGCAGGTGGCCCATCAGCCTCAGCATCATCAGGCTCTACTTCTAACTCAGCTGCTGGCACCAAAAGGTCTGGTTCACCAGCTAGTGATGATGCGGAGTCAACGCCATCAAAAAAGAAGAAAGATGACACTCCTACAAAAGGTAGATTTTAAGATATGTCATATGCTAACACTTTAAGAAGTTTTATTATTTACCAGTTTTGTCGTGTTAAAAATTAAATGTATTGTAATAATTTTTGTAAATACTGAGAAAGTTAGTGACTCAGCATATTGCACTACCAAATCTGTAACAAATGCAAAAAATTTTTACTGATCAAAGTAAAAATTGCTAAGATTGTGTAATACTTCTCAAATCCTTTTGAATTTGTGTTACTGAAGTCTTTCAGTTTTATTTGTAAACTTAAGTTTGTATTTTTGTAACACACACTGCCTCACTCCTTTGTCTTTGATAACAAATTCTATGTTATGACGTATGCATTGGTTGAATGAGATGTTTCAACTTACCATCTTTTCAGCACTTCCCTGCATATAATAGACAGAGACTTCAAATTCCAATTTTAAAGATTGGAAGTCATCACCATTAACAGTGTATTGTATTAAAGCATTTTCATGTTGGTTTCACATCATAACGAAAATGGTTAGTTGTGAACACTGACCAAAAACCTAATTCTTGATTCTAAAACAATCTCTCTGGCCTCATAAGTGGGCCAGTAGTAATTCCAGAAATTGCCTAGGCATTGGCAGTAAAAATCTCCTTGTCAGATTGAAACATCTGCGATCTGCAGCTTAATTTTTCAGTGTATGCTGAAGAAAGTAGCTTTGTGTATATATCTCTTTCTTTCTTTCTTTCTCCCCCCCCCCCCCCCCCCCCTTTCTCTCACTGAAAAAAGAGTTGTTGAGAATTGTTGAGTTTGGTACACCAACAGAAATTTGATCTCAGCAGTCCAAATAATTGAATTATTTTACTATACATCAAATGTGAAGACCTTTGTTTAGTTCAGGTGTTGATTACTTTATGGACTTAAGAGCATGATCATTGTGATTTTAGTGTGTCCAATATGTATTAACTACCACCACCTTGCATTGACAGCAAATAGTACAGAAAATTCAATATGAATTGTGTTTCTGTTTTAGTTGGTAGGTCACATACAGGAAGAAAATGAAGTCCTGCAGCAGCAGTTGGTGGTAGTAAGCCAGCAGTTGTTTAAGAATACAAGAATGTTATCAAACAATTGTTTCGGGTTTAAATAAGATAATGCTCAGTTACAGATCTCAATTTAAGTTAGTGTTTAATACCGTTTTAATAGATGTGTTTTATACTGTTAATTTTTTTAGTTGTGCAAATATTTTGTCATCTACTACTACTACTACTACTACTACTACTACTACTACTTCTACTTCTACTACCACTACCACCATCACCACCAGCACTACATCCACCACTACCATTGTTAAGTGAACATAATGTAACAAAAATAGACATTGAAAATAAATTTGCACAATTTGTTGTATGAATCATTGAACTGTTTCTAACATATCCTTTTAACATCTTGTACTACATCTCAAGATATGACTAAGAGTGTGTACCAAACACAAAACAGGCAGAGAAACCTGAATTTGTGTTGGCCATTACAACAAATACTTAAAAATTCAATAACAAAATTTACAATAGAAGTAATGTTAAAATAAATGAAAACCAAGGGTTCCCACAATGAGCAGTTGGAAACGTTATAGCATGTGTAATAAATAGAAACCTCACAAGCAAATGCAAGAATTTACCTATTCTGGAATCAAAATTGCAAGAATAACTATATACCAATGGGCTGATAGAGGATACTGCAAGCATAAATTGCTTGCAGTAGATCAGAAAAAACATATTGTTAGAAATAATAGACACATGTCATGGATTAATATTTCAAAAGATGTTATTTGAAATAAAAGTTTAAAATTTTACTTCTGTATGTAGGTTGGAGTAGATAGTCTATGGAGAAACGTAATAGAAACCTGCTCATGTACTGTTTCCAATTCTTTGTGATACATGACAATTTTGTTCATACATATTGTGTACACAATATTATGAACTCTTCATCTGATTTACAGACACAATGAATTTTCTCAGTGAAAAAAATCATTTATGTTAGTGCCTTCATTTTAACAGTGAATGTGAAAATGATATTATAAAGGTCAAGCTGTCTTAAACACAAAAATTAGTTTGAATACCACAGTGCTTTACTGTGTGTGGCTCTATTAGAGCTGGTGCTTGTTGCCCCCCTCCAACTGCCTAGCCACCTATAGGTTGACTTAACAGTTAAATGCAGACTCCAAACCATGATGCAACTCTGCATGTGTCATATCCACATTAACGAACATTGCTAAAGGTGAAAGAAGTGATAAGTGACAGACATTGTTATATCAATCAGCAATGAACGGCTCCATCACCATGATCAGTTGTAACGTGTGTTTTCATTGAAAAGCATCAGTTGTTAAATTTATTCTTTAGTGCACAGTTTGTTTTTATGACAGCCTATTTTGACCCTTTCTTTAGGAATCAGATTAAGTTGTGAATAGGATTTTGGATGGTATTTGATTACAAATTACGTAAGGGAGTATGTTTATTGTGAAGGTGTTTTAGTGTGATTACGCATATAACAGTTGTATATAGGAATCTTACGAGTGCTTTTTCCACATAATGGTCACTGACATCTCTGACTACAGAAGGGATTGTGAATATAGTTTACTATGACATTAGTGAGAGAAAGTGTGCAAAGAAAATAATTTTTTGACATAGTGACAAAAATCGGCAACCACACTCAGCGCAGATGATGCCGAATTTGGGTGTGATGAGAGTGAGGTTGTACAGCGCCTCCTTCCTCAAGCAGAATTGTGTTGACATTCTCCTGCTCCTCCTCCCCCCAGCCCCTCCCCCACCCCTTCTGAGCATTAATTTACAAAAACAAAAAACAAAAAATGAACATTTCATTACACAAGATGGGATGTCATTTATATTTAATACCAGAAATGGAGGTCTTGTAGTACTATGTAGCACACAGATAGTTATTTAGCCAATGTCGGAAGATGAGTCCTTACCCAAACTGACTGAATTTCCAGCATAATTATTTGCTTCCCACTATTATGTAAATAAATCGAGAGTAAACCAGTTTTTATTGATATGTTCTGTGCCATAAAATTTAAGTTTTCCCAAAAGAATGTTACGATTAAGACACTAAATTAAATCTATACATACCACAGGAAATTGTAGGAAAAGGCATTTTGAAACTTAAATATTTTATTATTTTACTGTTTGCACTCTCTCTCTCTCTCTCTCTCTCTCTCTCTCTCTCTCTCTCTCTCTCTCTCTGTGTGTGTGTGTGTGTGTGTGTGTGTGTGTGAGAGAGAGAGAGAGAGAGAGAGAGAGAGAGAGAGAGAGAGAGCAAGCACTCGTGCTCGGGCAGGCACATGCTCCTTTTAAAAGCACTAAGAATTTAGGCTCCTGAAGATAAAAACAGGACAGCCTCTCTGTCTCATGGATGTTATTTTATATATTTATGAATTATGGCAAAATGGCACATCTAGAAGGTGGAAGTAAGCAATGGAACTTCTTAAACAAGGAAGACATTATGTCAGCAGACAACAAGCAAAATAGTTTTCTAGCTGCCACTCTTCACTGTGTACATATGAAAATCACGTCGTGGAGCAGAGGATGAAAAGGATTCCAAACACCATGATTTTATAACTGGTTGAATATTATACCACTGTCTGATCCAAGCAGTGGGAGGAGAGGAGGGGAGGAGGAGAATGACTGACAGTTGACGTAGCACTAAGTGTATTGACATTGGCAGAATCTCTCAGAAAGTGCTTGAGATACTGAAGCTAACCTCCCACCCACTCCCCCCCCCCCCCCCTTGAATCTTGATCTTCCAAGAATAACCACATATTTTTGTTTTAATTTCAGAGAAAGTGAATGATCCAAAGGACATTTCTCACACATTAACATTAGCTGGACAATGGTTGCGAGCAGAGTTTCTTTTTAACATCTGATATATCCATGTCATATGTTAGTAGAATATGAGAAAGGTATTATTTTAAACAAAATCCTTATAACAACCACCACCATCTTCTTTACTGTAGGCACAGTAGCCATCCATTATAAGCCCATACAAGTGACTTAGTTTGAGATGTTACATCTGGGAACTCAGTTTCAATGTCAGCTGCTGCACTGTAGTTTTGTCAGATAATCATCCTGTTTATCTGCTAGAGGAAGTAGCAGCCAGTACCAGTAACATATGAACAAGTATATTCACCTTACCAGCGGACAGTCAATGTCTTATTTACTCTGTGGACCACAAATCTTCAGTGGACATTTGCATCGTTTACTTTTTCTTTCATTTTTATTCATACAGTCAATGCAAATATTGTTGTTGTTGCTTCCAGTGGTTAATGAGATGTTGCGCAGTTCATCGTGGATGTGTAAATCGTTCAGAATTTCATTCTCATTGAAGAACTACATCGATAATATTATTGCCTCAGAAAAGAAAGGTAAAGTATGTAGAAGCGGAGGAGGAAATGAAAAGAAATCTTGTGGGTTGAGGTGGTATGAGGGGGTACTTTGTGAATTTCACTCTGTATTGTAATCACCAAAGTACTTGGCAGTATGTATCCACTTGTAAGTACGATGTTGAACCCACTGTGCATTGGTTGCATCCACTGATTCAGTTGGGAATTGTGTCAAGCCATTTCATCCTCTACTGAGGCAAGCTGGCCCACAACTATTGTAACAGGTCATTGATATAGTGGATACTGCTGCTGGGACAGAGTTGACATTCGAGCTGGTCCTGCACATTTTTTTCAGGGAAAGATCTGGAAATTTTGTTGGTGGTAGGGGTACCTCTCATGCAGGCAGTTCTTAGACACACAAGCCGTGTGTGGACCAGCATTGTCATGTTGAAAAATGGCACCACAATTGTCTCATGAGAGGCAACACATGAAAATTCCGGCTGTTTGTGATTTACCGTAGTGCCACAAGAATTCCCTCAGTCACTACCAGCTTTGACCAGAATTCATACCTGAAGGCTCCCCACACCGTGTCAGGCATAAAACTACCGTGCATATTTGAAACATTGGAAGAATGGGCCTTTTGCCCAGGTCACGGTCATACTCACCAGGATAGTCCAGGGCTGTGATTAATCACTGCACACAGTACAATGCCATTCATTAGAAGTTCATGCTCCCTGGTCATGGCATCATTTCAAATGCAGCCGTTTTGTGTTGTGATGTTAATGGCAGCCTAAACATGGGACAATAACTATCTAGTCTGGCTGCGGCTAGTCTCAGACTGATGATGTAGATGACACACAATGTTGCAGGGAGTCCATTACTTGTTCTTAGATGGCACGCCCAGATATGAAGGGCTTAGGATGTGCTTGCTGCACAATATGGCGAGTGTCCCAATGCTGGTCAGACATGGTCTACCGGAACATTGATGAATATGCTTGTCCTAATTTTCCCATGCAGTCTGACGTTGTGCCTCTGTTATGATTGAACGCCTCGCAAATCTGGATACAGCATCGATCAACCAGCTGACCAAACAGAGGTCGCCAATGAGACCCCTTTCAAACACTCTGAGGGGCTGATAAAGTTGTCCCAAAAGAGTGCATGGCTTCTCAGTGTCCTTCAGTGATCACCTAACATCTGACACAGTCCAGGTCCCTTACATACCATCAGGTGTGGTAACAACACTAAACACGGGTGGTTCTAATGCATTTTGATGGCCTTTCTGCCAGTCACAGAGAACTGCAACTGTAACCATTACGTATCTGCCAGTGGTGTGTGCGTGCACGTGTGCGCATGCGCACACACCCCTATGTCATCCAACCATGTCCTCTGGATGCTTCACTTTTTTTTTTATCAGGTAGTATGTATAAGAAAGTTTGAGAGAGTGTAATGCAGATGTCGGGCTGTGTGTTGCCAATGTCACTGTTTTTTCTTTCTTCTTTTCTCTTTTTTTTCTCCCCTCCATTAATGTGGCCCCAGAATCTGCCACACACCTACAGGTGTGCCCTTCTATCACAGATTAAATTAGTTGCAGAAGTCGATTAAATTAGTTGCAGAAGTCATTATGTTTTGCAATGTAAGTGTTGTTATTTTTCACAGTAACTGTTACTTAACATTTGCAGGACAAGCAGTTACGTATTTGTACAAGATAGCAATTTAAAATTCCCTCAAATTATTAAAGAAAATCACAATGAACATGAAACTGCATGATTTTCAATGTTTCCATATTAGCAGTAATCTTTTGACTTCGTGTAAATTGATTGTGTCATTAATTGCAGATGGAGATAAAGAAGGAAAAGGTGATAAGAAACTAATAGATATTGGTAAGGAAGCTGCAATTGAAGCAGAAGTGAGAGCTTCACGTGAGCGAGCAGTTGTCCCCCTGGAGATACGTATCAAATCGTTCAAAGAAATGCTTGCAGAAAAAGAGGTAAGCTGACAGATGGCCAAAATTTAAGCTGTTTTCACACAATATACGGATACAAAATTGGACATAACCATGTGTTGTGTGTGGGTGGCAAGTACTCACAGTACTTGGTTCCCAGCATGATCTGCAATCATAGCATGCAGCAGTGGAAGTTGTTGGGTACAGCTGATGTGCCTGCCACACATAGTGACTAGAGTGAGATAGCTACATTAACTTTATTGGTGATTGTCAGTGATGGGCAGAAAGAATCCTGAACAGCATTGTAGACACATCATTTGATTCCATAGTCCTTACTATGTTGAAAAGAGTATGTTAGAATGTCACATTTCTATCTAGAAAAAACTTTGTGAGCAGTTAAAATTTATTACCTGAACACCCCCCCCCCCCCCACTTCCCCCAACGTATTTTCTTCTTGCCATCCCCCCCCCCCCCCCTCCTGCTCCCATTTCCCCCACCCCCTTCCCCACCACCACTCCTTGTATTTTCAGTTACACATTGCTGTTTTCTTTAAATTTTGGTTATATAGTTACCTGTATTCAGAAAGTAAAAAAAAAAAAAAAAACTGTTAATAGGACTTTTTTTTGTTCTCAGTGCAGTAATTTGTTATTTTGATCCTTTTGTTTTATTGTTAAGTAATAACTCCTGTGTAGCCACATTTTAATGCAGATTCAATCGAGTCATTCTGATGACATCTAGGGAGATCTGTTTCATTGCATATGACTGGTGGCTCAAAAGCCTTTATTGAAAGCAGCTACTGTGAAGTGCTTGTTTGGATACATGAAATAAGTTGGTGAAGCGGCTGATACAGATGACCTGTGTTGTTTTATTAAACAATGTGAATAAATTTTCTTCTGACTCCTGACGCCTCATCTGGATTGTTTAAAGGGACAAGAGAGTTGGGGAAGACCACAAGAAACATTAATACTTTTGAAATGCTCTTATGTTATTGCCAGAACCAATTGTTTGAAGTTTATATTTATTGTGTGGGTAGTGGTTGCAGCAACATATCTGCTGCAGTGATACACAGGCCTGACTCCACATGGCTTTGTTTTCCTTCCACTTCTGTTCACATTGTTTTCTCTGTGGTGCAATCCCATGACTGGGCTATTGGCCTTGACCGCCTTTCTTTACCACAGTACTAGAAGCGAGTGGATATCGGGCCTCTCATCTGGCCACCTATCTCCAAAAAAGATCCCTTGTGCTCATTGATAGCATTCTGATCGGACAGGAGGGTTATCCTGCAGGCACTGGAACAAGAAAAAATCCCTGTCTCTCTCCAGGATTGAACCTGTGACCTCTAGGGCCGGAGTCTACTGCTGTACCTGCTATAATACTACCATTGTCACATACACATGGTTTGCTGAAATCTTATAGTCTGAAGAAGAATATCATCACAGCAGATGACATATTGGAAAAAACATTAACTACATAATAAATGTAAACACTGTCATCTTCTGAGGATTGGCCTGAAACTAGTAGGGGCAGTAAAAGCTTTCCAGAAGCTGTAGTTTTCCTGTGGATCCTGTATGTTAATATTAGATGGAGTAAGCAAAGAGCTCTCATAGCTAAAATGGATCATAAAAGAATTGGTACAGCTGTTCTGAAAGTTTGAATTTATTTACAACAAAACCTGTTCCTCCTAAGGAGCAGCACTTAAACTGTGAGAGGTGGCATCTAACAAAGCTGTCATTGATGAGTTTAGTGTGATGAAAGTTTGGAGATAGAATTAATTTTCAAGTGGCATGCAATGTGGCAGCAGAAAAAGCAAAATTAAGTGAAAGTAAGAATTGAACTTTCGAAAATTAAGTATGAATCTAGACCACAAAGATATCCTTTGTGAACGTAAACAATATCATAGACTTACTAAAATTTAATTCAGTCTTTTTATTACTTTATTCATCCAGGGGTTGTCTCATAATTATATTGGATTTGCCATAAAAATACATCAAAATAGGTCACTCAAAATAATTGTATACACATCAAGGATTCCCACCGATGACATGGACCAAGAACTCGCAGCTACACCCTTTGCATTAACCCCACTCTGTTCTCTTTGTGCCAACTCCAGCCTGTTTTGTCTGCAGAACTATGGTCTGTTCTCTTTGCACTAAGATTTCACAATCATGCACTATAAATCTCTGCACACGATTTTCTTGCGGAAGCATTACACTATTGTAATGCAACAAGGTGATGTAGTTATCCTCTTTTCATTATTGACCACTACTCTGGACACACCAGGCAATCTTTGATTGTGTAGAATGCATTACTTCCAAAATCTGTATTAGATACCTTTGTAAACAGATGCATTTTAGTAATATTATTCTTTCCTTTGCCAATTTATTGTACACTTTTATTCCTTGATTGAAAATGCTGCTTGGAATTTTTTTTTTTGTTAAATGTAAGTCAAAATGGCTCGTGTTCCAAGATTGTGTATAGAACAGTTAGTGAAAAATAAAGTAGTGTTTTCACCCTGATATGTACAACAGATTGGTAGACACTTACTTGGTACAGTAAGGATACCCAGATTCTTCAAGTTTTGTTACAGTGAACTGACTACTGCTTCTAGTTATTATTCATTCAGCCCTTTTCTGCAGTTTAAAAATTGTATGCATGTTTTGTGGCTTTGATTCCCAGAGAAGAATCTCGTATCTAAGAATTGAGTGTACTTAAGAATAGTATTCACTGCAAGAGATTGGCTGTTACAAACAGATGATACACACCATTAGACCAGAACATGCAGATAACATTCTTTCTCCCAGCATCTTTCTGTGTTCATTCCATGTTAGTTGACAATCAATATTTATCTGAAAAACCATGGGCCTCTTAAATCACCACAACATCTATAAATTTATCAACTATGATCAAACATAATTGTATTCCCACATTAAGGTGAACTGCATACTGTTAGCTTTTGTTACATTCATTGTTAATTTGTTACATATTGGCCAATCATAGTATCATCAAGAGTGTCATTTGCTTTCTCTAGTAGGTGCTCTGGTTTTTTGTCAGTGATGAGAAATTTTTTTCTCTTTCTCAGAATGTCTGGTAAGTCATTGTAACAGCAGCATTGGACTCAATATAGTACCTACTGATGCCGTCGTCATCACATTTAAGGTTATTTCTATATTTAGATGATTGGTTTTGGTTTTGATCTTCTAAGAAAACATTTTCAGATTACATTCCTTGAGGGTAGGTATCATTGGCATGTAGCAGGTCCATCTGTGCAGGTGTGGAGATTGAGCAATGTCCTGAATCTTGCACAGATGGACCTGCTCCATGGCAACTTTTCGTACAGTCACCAGAAAATTAAAGATTTGATGATGATGTCTTAGGAGATCAAAATTGATCGTCTACAAATAAAAGTAAACAACTTATGTGATCACGACTGTGTGTATTGATATAAGTTATACTATTATATAGATCGTTGTCTTTTCTGGAACACTGTTCCAAAAATTTCCAATGCAGTGCCCTGAGGAACACACAGGTATGTATCTTTCGTGTCTGATAATTCTTTTGCTAAAAATTTGTCATCAGCAGATGTGTGAACTCTGCCTTCTGTACCTAATTTTCTGGGTAAGACTCAAACCACTTGTTTGCTATTCCTCTTACATGTAGCGTGTGATTGTATAGACAAAAACCTATTCACCAAATAGCGACAGCAAAAAACACATGTAAAGCTATTGTGGTTTGCAAGCTTTCAGAGCCAGTGACCCCTGCTTCTGGCAGAAGGGTTGAAGGGAGAAGACGAAGTGTGAAGATGGGACTGGTGAGGTTTAGGAAATGGGAAGAGTTTGGAAAAGTCACACAAATCTTTGGGTCAGCGGTCAGGGGAGACTTGTCGAACCGGATGAGAAGACAAGACAGATAGTTGGAATTGCAATGGTGCAGTGGACGAGAATTGTAAACCTGAGCATTTAAATGTGGAAAGCTAAGTGCATTGTAAGTGGTAGAGATGGGGGACAGGGAAAAATAGACAGATCAGAAACTAAAAGATGTAGAGGAATCGAAAATGGAATAATAACAGAGAAGAAAGAAATTAACGTAACTTATTGCCAGTTGGGTGAAGAGGACCAATGATGTAATACATTTCCACCTGCTGAGTTCTGAGAAACTGGTGTCTGGGAGAATAATTCAGATGGCACATGTGGCGAAACAGGTTCCTGGGTCATGATTGCGAGATTACAGAGCATGTTCTGCGACAAGATATTGTCTATTGCCAGTATAAGCCTTCGGCCTAGGACCGTTCATCCTAACTGATATCTTGCTGGTAATCATACCAATGTATAACTCCAAACAGTGTTTAAGTAACAGCTGGTACACAACGTGTTGTTTCACAGGTGGCTCTTTCTTTGATAGTGTATGTTTTGCCAGTTAGAGCGCTCGTATAGGTGGTGGTAAGAGGAGGGTGCAATAGGCAAATCTCACAGTAGGAATGGCCACAGAAGTAGGAGCCATAGGGTAGGGAAATGGGAGCAGAAGGAGCATAGGGTCTGACAAGGATATTGCAGACATTGTGTGTGTGTGGGGGGGGGGGGGGGGGGGGCGATAGAAAGCTAGTCTACGTCTAGTGAGTGAAATGTCAGACAGAATGGACCTCATTTCATGGCGTGATTTTAGGAAGTCATAGCCTTGTCAAAGTAGCTAATTAACCCATTAATGCCAAATGTTTTTTTTAGTGTGAATTGCTTTTAAATCTTTTTAAGGAAATGTTTAAAAGGTCTAAAATTCCATATATCTGAAGTTTAAATTATTGATTGCCAATGACAGAAATAAAAATAATCAATGTCTTATAGAGAGGACGCAGAGCGCTTCTGGTGTCATGCGAGGTAAATTAGAAATGAAACACTAAATTTCAAAGTGGGAAAGATTTATTTAAATGCACAAACTACAAAATAAATTTAGTGCGCTTGCAAGTTCATGTGAAATAATTTATGAAAGTTTGTCATTCGTCTCTAAATGAAATTGTATCATATCACTTAGTGGAGAAGGGTGTAATGGTGGTGATCTGCAAAAGTTGACGATTGAAATCCACAGTCCCAATTTATTGAAGTGTTGAATCATTATTGATCTAAATGTTTTAAAGCAAGTATTCATAGAAATTAGTAGCTAGTTAGATGGTGAAATTACAGTTGAACCATTTAGTTGGGAAGTCCAAGGAGGATGTAAAATTACATCATTTAATAAAGAAATGTTGTAAGCTTCCCTAAACAATTTTGGAATTGTCTTCTTCACTACTTTCCTCTTTTTCCAATAATGTGACCTCTCTCATCCAGCCGCACAGTATCCAGAATTTTCTTCCTAGAGGTAGGCAATGGCACTGGTCTGCCAGTGCTGCTTCTTGCATTCTGCCCCATTTTCAGATATGAAGTGGCAGTGTATCTTTGAATATCCTTGATGCTTTTGGCCCCCTGGGATACAGCGTTGTAGAGTAAATGTGTGTTTACCACAGCCGTGTCAACAGTGCTACTGAAAATTTACAAATACCATTTTTTCCCATGACTGTGATCACGTTTCTCCAAAAGCCAGTCTTGGTGGTCTACACTGACCATATATTTGTTGTACTGACTCACAAGATAAGGCTGTTTGACGAGTTTCTTTTCATTTTGTCATCCAGAAACTGAAACCGTAGGCTCAGTTAGGTCAAAATTTGTTTCCAGTGAGATGCAGGTGTTGTCATTCCATGTACCATGGTGATTTGGTTGCTTATGTCGAGATGGGAGTTAAAACGTCCTCGATCTTTCTCTGCTAAGATTTTATCTGCTTTGAAAAGCCAATGAATGATACTGTTTTGTCTTATTGTAGCTGTTGCATGGAACCCAATCTGGTAGTTCAAACAGATAATATGAACCATTGGAAGTTGTTATTCGTAGTGACAATCAAATTTCTGACCTTGAACCCTCCATCACTTTTGTTAGCATTCGCTTCATTATTGTCTAAATAATTGTCTAAATTGGTTTTAGTTCAAGGTATTTATTTCATGATACAGCACTTCTTACAAGGGACACCATCCGATCATCGTCTTCAGACCAAAAATCTTTCTGGATGGGCAATGTGTGGTATCCACATAAAATTCAGAAACCAATAAAAACTTTCAGTTTATCTACTGAGGTAGAATACTGTCGATTGTTTTTCCAGTGTTTTGCACACTTTTCAGTTTCTTCCATAATGCTAGTTAAGAACTCAGAAGTAAGCAACTCCTCAAAAATGTCCAGTGGTATATAATCTTTCAGAGCTTTCACAGTATTTTCAACAGTTAGTTTGTGCCAGACTACCTAAATTGCCATAGACTATATTGCTGTTAGTTCACTCCCTTTCTTTTTAGAATGATAATTTTGCAGTTGTGACTAAACTTCAGTTTCTTGGTCTAGATGGAGATGCTGTAGAATAACGTGGAATGTCATCCTCCAGCACGTTGGTTTCTACTGTCCCTGGAATATCCTGCACCTTAGGACACCCTGATTCATCATCATCATCATCGAAACTCTCCTCATCTGTCAGTTCACAGACAACACGTGGTAATAGTGATATCTGCCTCTCTCTCTCTTCAGAGAGTATTCTACAGCATGCTTGGCTTATTTGAATGTTTTCTGTCAGTACATATCAGAATACGAGAGTGAGTCAAATGAAAATCTTAAATTTGTAATAACAAATCAAAATTTCGCGCCGTTATCCTGTAAGTTGGTAAGCATGCTACAAACAGCGTGCAGAATGGCCTGCAGGTGGCAGCATAGTGCAGATGCACACACATCATCGCAGTATCAGTATAAAGATGGCTGCCCCACTTGCAACTTGCACCAGGGAAGAACAGTGTTCTGTTGTTCGGTTTTGCGTAGTGATGGTGTGAAACCTATTGAAATTCATCGACAAATGAAGGTTCAGTATGGTGATGCATGTTTGTCACGGCAGCAAGTCTAACAATGGAGTAGGAAGTTTGCAAATGGTGTGACTTCAGTGGAAGATGCTCCTCATCCAGGTCAGGCACAATGAGTTGTGACTCCACAGAACATTGCAGCAGTTGAAGCCATAGTGAAGGAAAACCGCTGAGTGACACTAAATGACACTGGGAACATGTTTACAGATTAGTCATGGGTCATTGTGCTTGTGTGGTCCAGTTTCACAAAGTGTTTCCAAGATGGGTGCCACGGCAGCTGACTCCTGAAATGAGACAAGAAATGCATTTTAAAGTCACAGACACACCTACATTACGGGGCTACCACATGTACAGGAAAGATGATACTGCTGTAGGCAGGGCTAAAGGTGGAGTGGCTATTTTTCTTGATGACAGATACCACTCCTCTACTGTCCCTCTTGCCACGACCATCCCAGCAATTGCTGTGAAAGTTTTCTCACCATTTACTATCACAGTGTGTTCTTTGTACCTGCCCCCCCATGGCACTTTGGATGGGGAGACACTGGCAGACCTCTTCCATGCACTTCCGTGCCCATTCCTTCTTGTGGAGGACTTCAAATGCCCACAATTTGCTGTGGGGCTCGGCTACTACATGCTCCAAGGGTAGGCTGATCGAGCGACTCGTCCATTCTGAGGATATCTACCTTCTGAACGCGGGTCAGATGACTCACTTTTCCACAGCTACAGGGTCTTTTTCAGCTACTGATTTTTGCTTTTGTTCCTCAGCTATTGCAGATTCAGTTCAGTGGGAAGTGGCTCCAGATTTATATTTTAGTGACGACTTCCCAGTGTGGATTCGTCTGCCACCTAGGACAGTGACCAGCAGGAGGCCACGCAGGTGGATGATACAAAGGGCAAATTGGTTACAGTACAGTCAACAGGCTATATTTGAACTTGTCTGGCTGCTTGAATCCCGAGGCTACCTGAGCCGCTCCCAGTGTTGTTTCAGGCGCTACCATTCCACTCTTGACAACTTAATTCTGCTGGAGACGGCGATACAGGAGTCCTTCTTATGCCAAAATAATTTAGTTTGTGTGTTTTTTGACCTCGAGAAAGCACGTGACACTACTTGGCGGTACAACATCCGTTGCCAACTTCATGAATGGCAACTACGTGGACGCCTGCCACTTCTGATACAATCCTTTCTCGAGGACATGCGTTCTCGTTATCGCATTGGCCATGCCATGTCTGATTGCTATGTTCAGGAGAATGGTGTGCCCCAGGTCAGTGCACTCAGTGTCACATTGTTTGCCATTGCTATCAATGGCATGTCCTCTGCAATCAGGAGCCCTGTCAAATGCTCTTTGTTTGTGAATGACTTTGCAATCTTCTACTCTTCCTCTGATCTTACGACGACGATGAGGCAGCTACAACTGACCATTAGGAGGCTGGAAACCTGGCCTGGGCCCAGACAACTGGGTTTTGGTTCTCACCTGAGAAGATTGTGTGTGTCAATTTTAATTGTGCTCGTCGGAGTTTTAACCAATCAGAGCTTACAATGGGGAACCGTATTTTACTTTTTCAAGACACAGTGCGCTTTTTGGGTTCATTATTTGACTCAAAATTAACATGGCTCCAACACCTGAAAGACCTACGAACAAAGGGCTTCCGGTTGTTGAACATTTTGAAATGCCTTGGCGGAAAAACATGGGGAACAGACAGGTCCTGCCTCCTACAGTTTTATAGGGCCTTTGTTCGATCACGCTTTGACTATGAAAGCATAGTCTATGGATCAGACCCTCCTTCCTACCTCTGGGTGTTAGATGCTGTCCACCATGCAGGCATTCGGATATCGACTGGAGCCTTTCGGACCAGCCCAGTTCAGAGTGTGTGTGCAGAGGCTAGTGAACCATCACTTTGGATTTGGCGACATATCCTTTTGGCTCAACAGGTGCTGAAAATCTCAGTGTCGCCTCAGTCTTTGGCATTTAGTTCAGTGATACAACCCGCCTTTGAATGACTATTCAGGAATCGGCCCTACGCGACCCAGCCATTTGGTATATGTGCTATGGCCTGCCTCAAGGATCTTGATCTCTCGGGCATGAAAATACACACCCAGGGATGGAACGCACTACCGCCTTGGTGTCTTCGGAGGCCCAAAGTAATTTTAAGCTTGACACAGTACCCGAAAAATTGTACTCCAGATATGGTTTTTACAGCTTTGTTTTCGACTATTTTAAGTATGTACCGTCGTTTTATCGTTATTTATACAGATGGATCCCAGCAGGGGAATGCTCTCGGTTGTTCTGTGGTTTTCCCTGATAAGGTTTCTAAAATGCTTCTTCCAGAACAATTTACGAATTACGATGCGGAGTCATATGGCATTCTAATGGCACTGGAGAGGGTTCACAGACATCACCGTAAGAGTTTTCTTGTCTGTTCCGACTCTCTTAGTGCACTGCAAGCGCTTCACCAAATGTATCCAGTAGACCCGCTGATTCAGCTCATCCATGACTGCTTACAGCAGCTCCAATACCGTGGCATGAAGGTGATCTTTTGCTGGGTACCTGGCCATGTTGGGATACAGGGTAACGGCATGGCTGGTAAAGCTGCCAAGGAAGCATGTTGGGATGGTGCTGTCCATCAATGTCCCATCCCATTGCATGCCATTATCTCATTTTCTGACAGATGCATCATGCGTCAGTGGGAGACTGAATGGTTGCAGGTGTCGGACAACAAACTGCGGTCACTCAAACCAACCACAAAAGCTTGGCGGACTTCGTGTCAGCCTCGCTGCTGGAAGGAGGTTTTGCTTACCAGACTGCGCATCAGGCATAGCCCTTTCACACATAGCTCCCTCCTCTGGGGGGAGGATCCACCTTTCTGTGAAGTTTGTGGCGTGCCGCTTTCAGTTCAGCATATTGTGGCTACGTGTGTCCTGTATACTGATGATAAGGCAGCCCTTGGTCTTGCTGGACATTTGCCCACCGTCCTCGCAGATACTGATACCAGTGTTAACAAAGTGGTGAAATTTTGTGAACTATCAGGCCTCATTCCTAAACTGGTGGGGAAGGGCGGCAGACTTTAGTATGTTATAAAATGCTCTGCATGTGGGGACATCCTTTGCCCCCCCCCCCCCCCCCCTCTTCCTCCCCAATGAGATTTCCTGTTGATTTTTTGTCAGGGCACTGATGACAGTAATGTTGAGTGCCCCCTCAACCCAACTCATCATCATCATCATCATCATCACCACCACCATCATCATCCTGAAATGAGAGAACGACGTGTTGATGCTTGTGAAGAAATACTTGGCGCTTTGAACAAGAAGGTGATGGCTTCCTTGCAAGAATAGATACTGGGGACGAAACCTGGGTTCACTACCACCAACTGGAAATGAAGAGAGCGATCAAGGAATGGCGCCATTCCTCATCACCAAAACCAAAGAAGTTTCAAACAGAACCATCAGCAGGGAAGGTTATGCTGACACTCTTTTGGGACGAAAAGCAGTCATTTTGGAGCATTACAGGCCTAGAGGGACCACTGTCATCAGTGTATCATACACAGTTCTCCTGAAAAAGTCATCTGCAGCCTGCAATCAAATCAAAGTGACATGGATTGCTGTCAGCAGGTGTCCTTTTTCGACATAACAATGCAAGGCTCCACACTGCCCGTACAACAGTTGCTACAATCACAGACCTGCATTTTGAGTGTCTTCCTCATTCACCATACTCACAAGACCTTGCCTCAAGTGATTTCCATATGTTTGGACCGCTCAAAGATGCAATGGGAGGAAAGAAGTTCCGTTCTGATGAAGAGGTATGTCACGCAGTGCACGAGTGGTTGCGCGGAAGACCAAAAGAATTTTTTTCGAAAGGAATTTATGCTCTTTGTAAGCATTGGAGGACTTGCTTTGAGTGTGGGGGAGATTATGTTGAAAAGTGATAGAGCTTTGTACCACTTCTGCATAATAAATAATATTTTAAAAAATATTTAAGGTTTTCATTTGACTCACACTTGTAACAGCCCAGTGCCCTATTTATAGGACACTATTTTCAATTCAATATTTTTTTTTTAGTATGAGATTATTAGTTTCCATCAGGTATTGTATACAGCTGGTATTAATAGACTTTCAACATTCAAATACGTTGCTAAGTAATCTAATTTACTTCTCATAAGACTTCTGGCAAAAGAGAAAGCAGATCATGTGCACAGGAAAAAATTCACTAATGTTGATGTAAAGACATATAAACACAAACTAAGAAACTTAGTCTCCAAATAGACTGTAGTTGTAGCTGAAAGTTTGGAGGCAACAGTGAATGCAGACAAATTGTGCAGTGTTCATTGTTGCTTGTTCAACAGTGGAAAGGAATGGTCCTACAAGTAGGATGCTGGGTATTAATCGGTTAATATATTGAAGACCAGGATAATACTGAGTGATGAGATGTACTCCTAAGCTGTTTTTGGAGGTATCAGTAGTACCAAAACTGGATGTGATGGCCCAGGAAAGTTGCTTTTTGAACTAGGATGGTGGAGTAATTAATTACATCCAGTGAAGACTGAGGTGAGAATTTGAGGTGTATTGCTCTAGAGTTTGCATCTGAACAAATACATTTGCTTCTAATGCCAATGCTTTGTAGGATGAAACATTTGACATGTAAAGCATGGTAACTCTCAAAATGTAAGTACTGTCATTTGTTGGTAGGTTTAATGTGAACAGAAGTGTGTAGCTGCCCCTCAGTGAGGATGAGGTCAACATCAAGGAAAGTGGCACGGAACTCGGAATAGGACCCTATGAAATTTTATTGGGAGAGTGTGTTTAGAAATTCCAAAAATATTCCCAGGTCAGCCTTACCATAAGTCCATATGACAAAGCTGTCAGTATGTCTAAACTGAATCAAAAGCTGAACGATTATGGATCCCAGAAAAACTCCCTCAAAGTGACCCATTAAAAGGTTGTCATAGGAAGGAGTCATCCTAGTTTCCAAGGCCATGCCCCTGGTCTGTTTGTATGTCTGCCCCTCAAAAGTGAAGTAATTGTTGGTAAGTATAAAGCTGAGTAAGGTGAGGTAATTAGAATTGTTAAAAAGAAATATCATAGGAATATGAATGTGTAAGGGTACACGACCATTAAGAGCACTGCATTAGTTGAACACAAAAATAACAGAGCGACGTCTGTTTTTGCACCGAGCGGTATACTTGGCTGTTCAGCCAGAAGTTCAGGCTTAAAGCATTCCAAGAAATCGCTAATTGCAAGTTGAGCCGGATCATTTAAAATGTAGCCGTCTTTTTCTCTAAGTATTTGACATTTTCAGGCTCTTCCCATAAACCTAATCTACACCCTTTTACTTCTTTGTGTAAGATTACGGTATCCTCAAAGTCCTTCGGAGTATGAGTAGCAATGAATAAATTTTTTGCAAAGGTTGAATTCTGTACATTACTACCTTTCATTCCCAATGGATGTTCTTTGTATATCAGCTTGATTGCTCTACAAAGCTTTGTCAGTACCACCACTCCCTTTAGCATGATGCTTTACAAGTAATGTTCCACCTCCCTACTTCCCTCCCCTTTATCTTTTCCAAATTTGCATTTGTCTTGTAATATTTATCTTTCGCAGTGTATCCTGTTACAGTAGTGCAGCATGATGGAAGACAACTGAATAAGACTAGCATTGAGCCTGTTATACAGTGACAGTGTTTCTTGAAGCATGTTTCCTTTGATACTCTTGCTTGTTATGGTTGTGTATGCACAATTGCTTCTCGTGCAGTTTACGCGTTTAAGAGTATGATCTGTCTACCTGAGCATATGGGCTCTTGATAAGCCATATTACTTTAATGACACACTTTTTAACCCCCTCTACTGTCCTTTTCAAATATTTAGTTAATGTTTTAATTCTGTTAATAATAGGTATTAGTGAAGTCACACGGGCTGCTCATTGCAGCTATATGCGTATAGGAAGCGCAGGAGTGCCACCTGCCAGAGCTGACTTCAGGCTAGTGCCTCTACTCTTCAGCTAGACAGCAAGTCACTAGCTCTGAACAGGACATATTTACGCTCTATGGATCCGATGCCACATTTTGTATTTAAAATAAGTTTGAAACATCAGTGGCATACTGTATGTTGTTGTATCCAGCTTCAAATATGTGATGATTTAACAAGTTTTAAGATTAAGTCCTACAGTAGATGGCTACTACTTGTATTCACTGATGAATTTGATCGAGAGCAGATTGTGATGGCTCAGAGGCTCGGCACAAGAATTTTGGAAACTGCACAACTTGGCAGGTGTTCGAGGAGTGCTACGGGGAGTGTCTTCAACGTGTGGTGAAACCACAACCAGATGTCGTAGGGTTGGGCAGCCATCCCCACTCTCCAGTACAGATATAGGACATTGTAGGCTGGGCAGACTGGTAAAAGAGGACAGGCAGTAAACTGTGGCAGAACTAACATCAGAGTTTAATGCTGGGCGGAGTACAAGTGTGCCTGAACACAAGAGTGCACAGAAAACTACTAACAGTGGGTATCTGCAAACAACGGCCCATGCATGTGCCAATGTTAACACCACAATATTGGCAACTGCGACTGAAATGGGCATGTGACTGTCAGCCCTGGATGTTAGCACAGTGGCCGAGCATTGTATGGTCTGGTGAATACTGATACCTTTTTCATAGTGCTGATGGGAGGGTATGAATCCATCGTCTTCCGAGGGAACTGCTGCTTCACTCTTCTACTGCGGTATAGAGACAAGCTGGTAGCGGCTGCATTATACTCTGGGGAACATTCACATGGGCATCCGTGGTTCCAGTGCAGCTTGTGCAAAGTACCATGATGGGCAAGGTTTATTGTACACTGCTTACAGACCATGTACACCCCTTCATGACGATAATGTTTTCCAAATTCAGTGGCATTTTGCAGCAAGATAATACAGCATCTCGTAAGGCTAGGAGTGTGATGGAGTGGGTAGAGGAACACAGTAGCAAGTTCCAGTTGATGTGCAACCCCCCCCCCCCCCCCCCCCTCCAACTCTAGATCTGAACGTGATTGAACCTATCTGAGGAACAATTGAATGTGGTGTCAGAGCTTATCATCCCCCGCCCCAAAATTTACAGGAATTAAGTGACCTTTGTGTGCAAATGTGGTACCAGTGACCTACCAAGGCCTCATTGCTTTCATGCTGTGATGTGTCGCTGAAGTTCTGTGCTAAAGGTGGACATTCCAGCTATTGGGTGAGTGGTCACAATGTTCTGGCCGATCATTGTATAATGTATTTTAAATGGTGATTAAGTGGAAGACACCTACTAGACAGTCAGTGACTCCTTCATTGGACAGAGATAATGTGATTTTACATGATTACACTTCACTAAAAATTTTTTGTGAGCATTTTCTGTAATTTTGCTTATGTAGTGTTATTTCTTTTTTCCACACGCAATCTTGTGATCTTGTTAATTGGTTCAATATTTTATGAAGACGGTTTTAAAACTGTCGAAGAAACCTGTATTTTGCAACTAGTTCGCTGTTATTTCTAATCCATTCAAACTATTATTATTATTATTATTATTATTATCATCAACATCATCATCATCATCATCATCATTATTAATAAGATAGCCTTCTTCCCCACAGCTCTGCCTGTGTATGTGTTGTACACATATATTGAACACACCACCTCCTTCCCCCCTCTGTCCACCTTTTCCTCCCACTTCTGTCTGTCTATTTTCACCTTCCCGCTCTCTTTGTCCATTTCCTACTCCCTTCCCTCTGA
This sequence comes from Schistocerca americana, assembly GCF_021461395.2. NCBI lineage: Eukaryota > Metazoa > Arthropoda > Insecta > Orthoptera > Acrididae > Schistocerca > Schistocerca americana. Next base: position 119,518,182 of record NC_060119.1, read on the forward strand.
CCCTATCCTCTCCTGCTCTCTTTCCATTTCCACCAGCCCACAGGACCACAGTCTTCTTGTAAAAGAGCTTTACCGACAATGCACAATCCATCATGGAGGCAGTCCTGTTGGGTGCCTTGGGATGGAAACTGAGGTACAACTGTGTGCTGTGTGTCTGATACTGTGCACATTCTGACACTTACAGCATCATCTATTGGTCAGATTTTTGTCCCCCCCCCCCCCCCCCTCCCCCTTGGTGTTTGCTCTGAGTCAGTAATGTGCTGTTCATCTCTGAACTATAAACAAGCTATTGTCCGCATCACATTGGAGGGTGGCCCAGTTTTCAGCCATTCTGTGCATCCCCCTCCACTAGCCACTGGCAGCCAATAAAATTCATTCTCTTTCCAAGCGGCCACCAACAATTACAGCTAGACAGCGAGAATCTTGCTCCTACATGCTGCACTGTTGCTGTACTTTGCGATAACCGAATTATTCAGTCAACAGTCAGTCTCCTTGCACCCCCCCCCCCCCTCTCCCTCCCCCCTGCCGCCTCTCCCGGAATAGGTGTGAATGTGTATCCATAAATGTTTAAGTGCGATTAAAAATAACGCCAGCTGACAGCACTAAATGTAAAGTGCTTCACAAGCAGACAAGGGGGGATTATTTACTGCATTTATAGCTTTTTCAAACGTGAATTTGAAAGCAGGTCTCCTACTGCAGACATTTGAAGATACGGAACATACTCTAGAAGCATGTGGTGTCGGCTAGAGAATTGTAAAGAGAATCGTAAACAAAAGTGTCAGAGCTGTAGGAACAGTAGGAAAAGTTGGTTTCTTGTCGCCTGGAAAGCATCAGAATCGCAAGGAACCTCTAACACAAAAGTAACGATGTTTTAAAGTGCTCCATGTAAATGATGAATGCCCAACACAAACATATTACAGTTACGCTGGAGAAAATTAGCTGCAATGGTAAGTGCTTTGTCAATGTAAAGAATTTTAAAAGGCGTTGGTTCCTGATAGGCAAATAAGAGTGTCTTTAGTTCAAAGAAGTGTCATAGGTGCAGCATGAACTACATCCCATATAAAGATTCACAATATAAGAGAAGGGGGTAGTTCAACAGTCTATTACCTTGATGAAATATGGGTCAGTTACAATCATTCCACGAAGATCTGCTGGAAAATGAGTGATGGTACTGGCGGTTTTAAAGTTTTCATAGGAATATATTCTCAGATAATTATTCGGCGTTCTTGCTATTCTTCTGCTTTGGTTTCTGAAAGTAAACTTGTATAAGGGTTGGAACTTTAATAGTGGCAACTATTTATTTACAGCTCGTACAAAATAGATACGTGTTTCAAAGTTCGAGTGACCTTCAAAGTAGTCACCAGCATTGTGTATAACCAGATGCCAGTGATGTGGAAGTCGAAAGATACTTTCAGCTGTGCCAGTTCTGTTGACAATTTGAGCGGCGTGGTCTATTGCCCGACGAATTTGTAGCAGTTCTGAAGCAAATGCCATGAAGTGTTTCTTTCAGTTTAGAAATTAAGTTGAACACACGAGAGCTTAAGTCAGGGGAGTGCAGTATGTGGTATAGCACTTAGCAGCCCCAGTTGAGTATTCAGTCTGATGCGCCATACACGGAAGATGTGCTGTCTTGTAAGTTAGCTTTGACATGGAGACATAGTCCTAGTATTTATAGGTATATTCATTGGAGTGCATTTAAGTGACACCAATTAACATTTGTTCTAATACTGTTGGCTTGTTTTTAGTTTAGAAATATTGTTTTATTTAAATTTTCAAATTCACCTGAGGATAAGGCTGAGTGTGTGAAACCTGGTCATGCAAAGACTTCAGTCAATAAATAACTAGCAACTTTAGCAGATGATTTCATCACGAACATTTTCAGTTTAACTACTTTGCAAAAAACAGCCCACTTAAGGTCCAGTGGGATGTAGAACTCCCTTATAATTTTTCAAAAACGAAAATGCTGCGCCATCTTTTGATTAGTCATCTTCGTTTGTATTTTTGTTGAAAGGAGTTTCTACATTCAACAGTGGGTCTCAAAAAATAGGGTGAATGAAATTTATTATGAAAAAGATAAAGGATGCAGAAGAAGAAGAAGAAGAAGAAGCTGCAAAAGAGTCTGAGGTTGAAAAAATGAGACAGTAAAAATTAATGTGTTTTTCATGTTTTCGTGGCATGAGAAATCATTTACAGTCATTCATGTGACAAAAACTCTTGTAGAAGATTCAGCTCGTCTGTCATTCATTTACCATATTGAGCAATTTATCAGCAAGTTGGGTCACTTTAAATGTTTATTTTTCACATACATGTGTTAGAACTTTTCATATTTTTAAAAATATCGAGAATACGATAAATCAATGTTTAAAAAGTATCTTATGGTCTCTTGGTATATCGGCAAAAATATTGACGTACCTTCCTGTAAAAATATCGGTTACACATTGTAAATATACTGTTGGTTTTAGAGCTGTATATTTAAGTACTGATTAATTATTAGATGTTCCGTAAATTAAACAGCCTGCCTATCCCCTTTACAGCAAGAATTGAAAGGAAAACAATGCCCACTCAAGCTTGGCAATAACTAGTTTCCCAACAATGGTAACTGCTTGTAAGTGACACAATAAAAAGTATCTGTTGGATCCATCATTTGGTTTTGTCGCATATTGGACTTGTCCACAACATTTCATATTGACTTCCCTTTATCCCCCCCCCCCTCCCCCCCCCCCTCCCCCCACTTCTGCAAACACCTGCGACCTAAGCTGAACATTGCAGTTTCTGTTGGAAGCGCCAATTAAGTCAGCATTTACCTTCACACAACTCTACCCACCCCAATGACCAATCTTGTCATTTAGGTATTTGTTCATAATTTTCAGAAACTGTTTTTGAAGAATGTCAATGGCAAGAAATAGCACACTAGGTGCATTAAAAATTATTTTTTAATGCAATTGGTGTGCTGTTTCGTCACATTGATTGGAAATCTTGTTATTCGACACACACACACACACACACACACACACACACACACACACACACACACACACACACACACCCCTGCCGCGTGCCCACCATGCCGTCGAAGTTCTTCTTTTGTTCCACATATACTTGGTTCACACAGAGAAAAATATCGGATGTGATGAAAGCTCGAAAAGTAGTAAGACTCCTTCACATGGTGAAAGTAAAATTACGTCCTAATACAATTTCATATATTTTGTGAAAATTGTGAGAAAAGTATAATATAAAATAAAAATATCAGCACTCGATATTGCTGTTTTGGTATCGATATATTGGGGGGGGGGGGGGGGGATCTGTCACCCATATATGTCGATAATTTTTGGAAAAAATATCAGTATATACTAACGGCCCTAGTATGGGTAGTAATGAGACCATGAGATGTAGACCTATTTTCATTTGATCTAGTTGGTATAGCCCAGTGAGATCTATTCCCACAGGCTAGTCACATTTATGTATGGTAAACATTAAATGAGCTGTCAATAGGCACTTAAACCCGACTGAGATTATCAGCAGTTTTCGGATGAATACTTGTTCAGAGCTAAGTAGAATATGCATGCATGTGCATGGTTACACTGTCCCAGTTGACAGTGTAGCTGTGCAGTTGTTCATATGTGTTTTCTATTAGCTCTGAAGGAGGACTCGCCTGAAATTTTGCAAAATCCTCAAACTTGTTTATGTACACATTGGTGACTCTCAACACCTTACTTCTACAGTAAGTTGTTACCTTTCTTCTTCCTGTTATTTTTTATTCCACCAATGGCTTTATTGTAAACTTCTCACGTGCGGTAACATTGCACTGATACAGATCTTTATTTCTTTCTAAACAAGAATACCTTTCAAGATAGTGCTAGCTTTATTAGTTAATTAGTTGTATGTTCCATGGGTCATACTTGTGAACTCTTGTCATATTGTGAAGTGTTCAACTTTGCAGTTGTAGTACTCCTTCTCTGCAAAAATGTGGCAACATGCTGACTGTATACATCAGGGGTGGGCAAACGTTGCACGTGGCTCATGAGCGCACAGCGCTGCACGTGTGCTGTTCGCGTGCAATCGTCGGCCGGGGCAGTGGCGACAGCCGGCAGGTTACGGCAGTGTAGTGCCGGGCTAAGCTGCAGACGTTGATGTGAAGCGACCACTACGTAGTGAACATTGCCTTTCAAGAACTGGAAAATGCAGAGTGAAACAAGGAAACGGAGAAGTGGAGATTTGCTGTCTTTTAAAAAGTAATGGGAGAATCATTTTTTATTTGTGCAAAAACGTGAAAATTCGAAATGTTTAATATGTGGCAGTATTCTCGCTGGTCAGCGGAAGTTTAGTATTGAAGGCCGTTATAATAAATTTCACAAGGGTGAGTACAATTTATTGTCGGATTCTGAGCGGATGGGGAAATTGACTGAGCTTAAGAAGAGCGATCTGACGATACTAGATGCTGTTTTCATGAGAGATCTGCGACTTTCTTTCATCATGTCTCTCATCTAACTGATTTAACATTTTATGGAGCACTGTTTTCAATTTTTCAGGACGACAACAATGATAACCCAGCGGTACGTGCAAGCTACAAGATTGCGCTTAATATAGCGAGAGATGGAAAATCATTTGCTAAATTAATAAGTATCTGTTAAGAGCAAACATCAGTGATGAAAATTTATGTAACTGTTTGTGTTTGCCTGTATGTTGAACTTTTGTTCCAGATATTAAACATATTGTAAACTCCACCTGTGATAATTAAATAAAACGTATCGTAAGTAATATGTACTCTTTCAAACCATGATTTCTTTCAAGCACTCCCACTAATCTTATTCCTTCATTGAATAAAGCAAGCTAGGAAACAAAACGCATTACACAGAAAGGAGCGGACAGATGGTGTGGTGGGGAGGGGAGATAAGCAGGTGGCCAGCTTGCCCCTGTGTGCACGCAGAACACCTGTTCACTGCACGCGTGCAAGTGCACCGCACACGTGCAGGATTCCTGCCCGCCCCTAGTATACATGATTTCATAATATACTTTTTGATTGTTATTACTACTATATATACAGTGCTTTATAATTTAAGTTAATTTCATTCTCTCTTATATTCCTGTACCTCTGTGCCATACTGAGATCAAGTTACGGATAGTGGAAATCATTTCTTCTTTTAGCATTATATTTGTGAATGTTGCTGTTTCCAGACTGGTTAATTATTGACAAACTTCATAGAATAGTGAATATGCTGTGAGGCCGTTAGCAGAATGTCCAGTTGCTTAGAGCAGATGTGGGCAACCTCTGGTACCCACAGACTTGACTCACATACTTGAAACCATTCTTATCATTACTACACACTTCAATGCAACAAACACTTATTTCGTCAATGACGAGTTACTCTAGAATATGATTCCATAGAACATTACTGAATGAATGAATGAATGAAAGAAGGAAAATTAAGTCAACTTTCTGATACTTTCATCTACTAAATCTGTTATAACTAATGCAAAAGTTCCAGATTCTAGACATCGAAGATGATCTGTTTTGTGTAACTTCCAGTTAAAATTCTCACCAATATAAAAACCTACAAATTTTTAATATTATGTTTTATTTATTGGTTTTCTGTCGTGCATTATTTCTAATGATGTAGTCAGGCCTTCAGCAGTACTAAATTGCAGGCATGGTTAGACAAATTTTGTGAAACTTGATACCTCTGTTTCTTGAAAATAACGAAATGCATTGTAATGTTATGGATAAAATAATGCATTTTAACATTGTGTGCAATAGAATTATATTTAATATTTTAAAAAATTGATTAATTTTCTGTTCTGTTTGTGAATAGGTTTCTGCCTTCAGCACGTGGGAAAAGGAACTACACAAGATAGTTTTTGACCCACGCTACCTATTGTTGACATCAAAAGAAAGGAAACAAGTGTTTGAAAAATATGTGAAGGAACGAGCAGAAGAAGAACGCCGCGAAAAGCGCAACAAAATGAAGGAACGCAAGGATGAGTTTCGCAAGCTTATGGAAGAAGCCAATCTGCATGGCAAGTGAGTAATTGTTTCACGGTAATGGTTAAATCACTTCGATTCTAAAAGTAATCTTCACAGATTTCAGGTTGGTGTAATTTGTTTGCATCATCCAAGGAAAGTTTGTTACAAATTGTGTGACGAGGTAGAGAAAAGGCAGGTTTGAGAAACAAACAGTAACTGGAACAGAGTTGAATAAGAACCATTGTGGAACTAAATTGATTTGAAGAGATGTCTTCACAAATCAATTGGAAATTTGAACCGGATTGGGGCTCAGTATTCAATTTCCCGCTTATCATGGGCAGTCTCCTTAACTGCTTTAGCTGTCCATGTATGCCTCCTGGACCGATTCATACCTCAGCATGTCCTCATTCCCAAATCCTATACTCGCACACTTGCTGTGATTCTCACATAGTGAGAGAATTATTATTACTGTTGCGGACTGTACGGGCACGTAATAAAATGTTTCATTGTCAGTATAATACTACGGAATGTCCTTTTCAGTGACTCAGTGGTCACAACATCAAGCTGAGCAGATAACTTGAGGGTGGTTTGAAAAGTTCTCAGAATTGAGTAGAAAAAAAGTACTTAAATCACTGAAACTTCTTTATTTGTAGCCTCCTTGTAAGTTAATGCACTTGGTCCAGCGATGTTCCTGTGCCTTGATTCCATCTTGAAAAAATGTTCCTTAAGGCCTGCAAAATGCTTGTCAACTCCGGGTATCAACTCTTCGTTTGAAGTGAATCTTCGTCCACCAAGAAAAATTTTCAGTTTTGGGAAGCCATATCAGGTGAATAAGCCAGGTGTGGCCACAATTCATACCTTAGTTAGTGTAATTTTGCCATGGTGCTGGCACTCCTTCAGTTAAAAATTGATACACCCTTTCAGATGACATCTGGCAAGTGTGAGGAATTTCACACACTTCCAATTGGCGATCCTCCATGACCATTCTGTGCACATTTGCTGTGATTTCTGGAGTAGTGACACACCTTGGCTGACCACTGCACATATCATCTAAGCTCTCCTGACCAAATTTGTGTGTAATCCAGAAATTGGCATGACAGTTCTTTGCTTTCATACCTTTCTTTACAAAGTGCTTAATGACTGCTCGAATCTCGATTTTGTTTTCCATCTTCGCAAATCACTACGTGAGAACAACAGAGCCTTGTCACCGCCACAGCTCTCTTCCAAGAACATTGACGTGGCATGTGTTTACAGGCAACACTCCAATGAAGATCACATGAACAAATCGTTGTGCTGGCGCTGACCTCTCTTGGTGATTCCAAAAATGTTTCAAACCAACCTTGTAATTAATTGAAGAAAATGTACTTTCACAAATGCGTGTTGATCTGAAGAGAGATTTTAATTTTAAGAGCAAAGTGCGAGTTTTTTGTAACTATCTCATAGCATGAATTCAAAAATTACTGGATATCTTCCTATTCTGGATAGCGTTAATGTATCAGTTTGTGAACTGACACTTGTTGAAGATCTCTTCCAAGACCAATTTTCATTGGCTTATTTAAGAAAATGATATCTGGCTCTTATAAATTTCAAATCTTTAAAACAACTAGGAAGCTCATTGGAGACTTCCATTAATAATGAAAGGAAATGTTGAAAATTTTCCTTCCGTGTATTTTTCTTTCAATTGACAGCAACTTTGGAAATGACACAAATTTTCGTCGTATAGTTAACTTACACAGGAATCCATCAATATCCATAAACATACCAGGTACAGTGTTTATTCTGATAATGAAGTTAGTTATTCAGTGTCTTCCAGAAATTGTTTAAATTCTTGATTAGATACTGATATATTTCTGCCTGTATTATATTCATAATTTTCATAACATCTTTCATTGCGGACAACATCCTGACACTTGTTCCACATAGTGCTTTGTGATTAATAATGCAAGGAAAAGTTAAACAATTCATTCACTTTTTTCTTAGTTGACTAATGAAGCCATTTTTGCTACCAACCATAGCTAGTGTACTATTGGTACAAATTGCTTGGCATTAAAAACTGTTTGATCAACACACTTCTCAACTGCATTAAAAATATCCAAACCTATTGTTCTGAACATTGGAACTATGTACTGGTAAGTAGCCCATTATTAAGTTTTTAGTCGACTAATATCGGTTTGGTAAGTACCCCCTCATCCACACACACAGAATAATACCAACAGTTCACAATTAAATTGTTTATGCTATGTTGATCAAGAATTCAACTTTTTGTAGTATTACGTTACATAACAGCAGTTTTATATTATTGTTGTAACCAGTGCTTTTGATGTTTATATTGCACTTACTCTCACAAGTACTGCCGCTGACCTTTTGGTAATATTAAGTATACCTCATATGATGCAGTTAACCCCTTTTATTTAAGACATTATGGTTCAGGCAACTCTTGTATTGCCCTTCTTCTTCTTTTTTAAACTTAACAACTAAAGCACAGCGTTTGTCTTGAGAGTTTTTCATGAGAATTGTGAAAAAGGGGGGGGGGGGGGCGAGAAAAAGGAGAAAAAAAAAACTTACTATCCTACTCCTCATAGAAAGCATAGTTTACAGTATTAATTATCTTTGACATTTTTGAGAATCAAAACCATAATAATAGACACAGTAATAACCAAATGACAACTGAGTAATAACACAATATGAAACAGAGTAATTCTGAACGGAACACAAGGTGCAAGAGGCCTATCAAGACAAATGTGCTTCTTCGGAGTTGGCAAGCAAGCGAAGGTGCAACATCCTATGTGTTGAGGAAGTAGTTGAAGATACGCTGCCTGTAGTAGGAGAGTTGTTGCTCCTCTTGATTGCTGCTAACCAAACGAAGGATGCAGCAAAGCTGTGATGACACAGTGTGAGCAGGATTGGGGAGTGGAATAGTGCTCATTGGAGGGGTGGATGGCTCACAACCTCACTTTGCCAGGTGTGCTCAGTAGTATAAGGATTGTAGAAAAAATGTCATATCTTTTCAATTAAATCATAAAGAGAGAAGAAAATGTATACTTATATTTTGAATATATACTTACATTTTTTCTACAAAAAACATCGTTTGCTATTGCGTTGTACCGGGTGATCAAAAAGCCAGTATAAATTTGAAATCTTAATAAACCACAGAATAATGTAGATAGAGGGGTAAAAATTGACACACATGGTTGGAATGACGTGGGGTTTTGTTAGAACCACCGCATATTGCTAGACGCGTGAAAGATCTCTTGCACGTGTCGTTTGGTGATCCGTGTGCTCAGCCGCCACTTTTGTCATGCTTGGCCTCCCAGGTCCCCAGACCTCAGTCCGTGCAATTATTTGCTTTGGGGTTACCTGAAGTCGCAAGTGTATTGTGATCGACCGACATCTCTAGGGATGCTGAAAGACAACATCCGACGCCAATGCCTCACCATAACTCCGGACATGCTTTACGGTGCTGTTCACAACATTATTCCTCGACTACAGCTATTGTTGAGGAATGATAGTGGACATATTGAGCATTTCCTGTAAAGATCATCATCTTTGCTTTGTCTTACTTTGTTATGCTAATTATCGCTATTCTGATCAGATGAAGCGCCATCTGTCGGACATTTTATGAACGTTTGTATTTTTTCGGTTCTAATAAAACACCATGTCATTCCAAGCACATGTGTCAATTTGTACTTCTCTATCTACATTATTCCGTGATTTATTCAGTTTTCAGATTATACTGACTTTTTGATCACCTGGTATATCGCATAGAGGGAAAGATAGAACTCCTGCCTTGCCGCCCCCCCCCTCCCCCCCCACCCACCCTACCCCTCCACCCCCACCCCCAAAAAAAACCTCTCAAACATGGGCTATCACAAGGAAATAAAATTAATGGAGTTTTTGTTCCTTTATTTCTTTTGTTTTTGTAACAAATAATAATTCTTGGATGTGTAATAAATGACTGAAATTTCAAGGGTCATGAATAATAGTTTTGACCAGCTGAAATTTATGTTTAAAGTTATAAAAGAAACAGGCCAAACCAATAGTATTTAAAAACATGTATATAGCTTAGGGTTTTTTCTTCTTTTTATTCCAGCACTACATATAGTAGATGTAATTTGTAAAGTAACATTTTTTCTGAATAAAGAATTTACACCTGAAAATTGGTTCTTTTAGTTGATGTCGTGGAATTTTTAATAACAGGTAGCACATGATGAACGGGAACTGGTAAAATATCCTTTCATTTGGGCCAATGAAATGATGGTATAGGTCCTGAGGGATGCATAAATTGTACAATAACATGTTGTTTTCTGTTCAATAATTAAGTCAGATTACCACAGATTGGAGTATTTACAAGATACATATCTTGAAGGAAACACATATTATCCTTTCTGAAAAGATGCCAGTTCTTCCTTAAATTATGTTACAGTGTTTGGTCCGTATCTTTACTGATCTGACTTGCTTCCAAGTTCCGTAAACTATCTAATAGCTCAAAGTTCCAGGAACTTCAGGTTCCACTAGGTAACTTTAAGTAATGCAGGGTCAGAATGTATCTGATGTACAAACTCTTCAGAAATAAAATAAAACTTATCTTTTGGAGATAATGGTACAAAACTGATACAAATCTGATGCAGATAATGATTGGTTTCCTAGGGGCCTTTGTAAAATTTCTTTTTATGCTAACCTTTTTTAGATGTTCTCCCTATGCCATCACATTTGTTTTCTTCTGTGGCTAGTTGCGAAAAATTACCACTCGGCACTGATATTAAAATCGTCATGATGAGGACATAGGTTTATAAGATTAAATTTACTTTTTTACTAGCCTGCACAGCCATCACTAAATTAGTGAACGTTTTTAGCATTGCATTGTGTTTCTTTTTTAAATTAAGACACAGTTTCTTGCATCTTATGAACTATATGAAGATGTTTCATGTCATCAGATATAACACAAGTTGTTTAACTAATCTTCCTTCTACAGTATTTTTTTATGTTAATCTTAATATGATGTACAGTGTAGTGTTTCCATAGATATCGTTGGGCTTCGTCCTGGTTAGTAATAAGAGTAATTGTAGTAATTGTCACTAAGTCCATTGATACTGTGGCAATGTTTACATCAAATTGAGTGTCTTATAATATTTTGCTTGAGACTTGGTACTGTAAGAATGTGGAACAAGTTTTTCCATTTAGGGTGAAATTAACTCTCTGTACTACTTTAATTTCTAGATACATGGTTTTAAAATGTTAATAAATTTCATACGGAGTCTGAAATAAACCATTTTCTTTCTCATTGCTTTTTCCATGTGCTTCCAACATCTTTTATACCTGGTATCTCTCTAGATTGTTCATCACTTTGGTAAAAATGTTTACTGAAACAGTTACTTCAGGTTTGTTTTATCCCTGTTTTCGGACTTGTTTTTGCTCAGAAACATTTTCTTTAAAAATACTATGCTCTTGTCATCTTGGTATTCAGAAATTTGAAAATATTTTATATGTTTTTTGTGAGACAATTCAGTGTCCCAGGGAGAGCCTGTAACAAAATTTATTTCTTCTTTCATGTTTTTTTTATTTTTTATTTTTTTTTTTTTGGTCATCAGTCTACTGACTGATTTTATGCGGCCCGCCACGAATTCCTTTCCTGTGCTAACCTCTTCATCTCAGAGTAGCACTTGCAACCTACATCCTCAATTATTTGCTGGACGTATTCCAATCTCTGTCTTCCTCTACAGTTTTTGCCCTCTACAGCTCCCTCTAGTACCATGGAAGTCATTCCCTCATGTCTTAGCAGATGTCCTATCATCCTGTCCCTTCTCCTTATCAGTGTTTTCCACATATTCCTTTCCTCTCCGATTCTGCGTAGAACCTCCTCATTCCTTACCTTATCAGTCCACCTAATTTTCAACATTTGTCTATAGCACCACATCTCAAATGCTTCGATTCTCTTCTGTTCTGGTTTTCCCACAGTCCATGTTTCACTACCATACAATGCTGTACTCCAGAAGTACATCCTCAGAAATTTCTTCCTCAAATTAAGGCCGGTATTTGATATTAGTAGACTTCTCTTGGCCAGAAATGCCTTGTTTGCCATAGCGAGTCTGCTTTTGATGTCCTCCTTGCTCCGTCCGTCATTGGTTATTTTACTGCCTAGGTAGCAGAATTCCTTAACTTCATTGACTTCGTGACCATCAATCCTGATGTTAAGTTTCTCGCTGTTCTCATTTCTACTACTTCTCATTACCTTCGTCTTTCTCCAATTTACTCTCAAACCATACTGTGTACTCATTAGACTGTTCATTCCGTTCAGCAGATCATTTAATTCTTCTTCACTTTCACTCAAGATAGCAATGTCATCAGCGAATCGTATCAGTGATACCTTGTATTTTAATTCCACTCCTGAACCTTTCTTTTATTTCCATCATTGCTTCCTCGATGTACATATTGAAGAGTAGGGGCGAAAGGCTACAGCCTTGTCTTACACCCTTCTTAATACGAGCACTTCGTTCCTGATCGTCCACTCTTGTTATTCCCTCTTGTTTGTTGTACATATTGTATATGACCCGTCTCTCCCTATAGCTTACCCTTACTTTTTTCAGAATCTCGAACAGCTTGCAACATTTTATATTGTCTAACGCTTTTTCCAGGTCGACAAATCCTATGAAAGTGTCTTGATTTTTCTTTAGCCTTGCTTCCATTATTAGCCGTAACGTCAGAATTGCCTCTCTCGTCCCTTTTCTTTTCCTAAAGCCAAACTGATCGTCACCTAGCGCATTCTCAATTTTCTTTTCCATTCTTCTTTATATTATTCTTGTAAGCAGCTTCGATGCATGAGCTGTTAAGCTGATTGTGCGATAATTCTCGCACTTGTCAGCTCTTGCCGTCTTCGGAATTGTGTGGATGATGCTTTTCCGAAAGTCAGATGGTATGTCGCCAGACTCATATATTCTACATACCAACGTGAATAGTCGTTTTGTTGCCACTTCCCCCAATGATTTTAGAAATTCTGATGGAATGTTATCTATCCCTTCTGCCTTATTTGACCGTAAGTCCTCCAAAGCTCTTTTAAATTCCGATTCTAATACTGGATCCCCCATCTCTTCTAAATCGACTCCTGTTTCTTCTTCTATCACATCAGAAAAATCTTCACCCTCGTAGAGGCTTTCAATATATTCTTTCCACCTATCTGCTCTCTCCTCTGCATTTAACAGTTGAATTCCCATTGCACTCTTAATGTTACCACCGTTGCTTTTAATGTCACCAAAGGTTGTTTTGACTTTCCTGTATGCTGAGTCTGTCCTTCCGACAATCATATCTTTTTCGATGTCTTCACATTTTTCCTGCAGCCATTTCGTCTTAGCTACCCTGCACTTCTTATTTATTTCATTCCTCAGCGACTTGTATTTCTGTATTCCTGATTTACGCGGAACATGGTTGTACTTCCTCCTTTCATCAATCAATTGAAGTATTTCTTCTGTTACCCATGGTTTCTTCGCAGCTACCTTCTTTGTACCTATGTTTTCCTTCCCAACTTCTGTGATGGCCCTTTTCAGAGATGTCCATTCCTCTTCAACTGTACTGCCTACTGCGCTATTCCTTATTGCTGTATCTATAGTGTTAGAGAACTTCAAACGTATCTCATCATTCCTTAGTACTTCCGTATCCCACTTCTTTGCGTATTGATTCTTCCTGAATAATGTCTTGAACTTCAGCCTGCTCTTAATCACTACTATATTGTGATCTGAGTCTATATCTGCTCCTGGGTACGCCTTACAATCCAGTATCTGATTTCAGAATCACTGTCTGACCATGATGTAATCTAATTGAAATCTTCCCGTATCTCCCGGCCTTTTCCAAGTATACCACCTCCTCTTGTGATTCTTGAACAGGGTATTCGCTGTTACTAGCTGAAACTTGTTACAGAACTCAATTAGTCTTTCTCCTCTTTCATTCCTTGTCCCAAGCCCATATTCCCCTGTAACCTTTTCTTCTACTCCTTCCCCTACAACTGCATTCCAGTCGCCCATGACTATTAGATTTTCGTCCCCCTTTACATACTGCGTTACCCTTTCAATATCCTCATACACTTTCTCTATCTGTTCATCTTCAGCTTGCGACGTTGGCATGTATACCTGAACTATTGTTGTCGGTGTTGGTCTGCTGTCGATTCTGATTAGAACAACCCGGTCACTGAACTGATCACAGTAACACACCCTCTGCCCTACCTTCCTATTCATAACGAATCCTACACCTGTTACACCATTTTCTGCTGCTGTTGATATTACCCGATACTCATCTGACCAGAAATCCTTGTCTTCCTTCCACTTCACTTCACTGACCCCTACTATATCTAGAGTGAGCCTTTGTATTTCCCTTTTCAGATTTTCTAGTTTCCCTACCATGTTCAAGCTTCTGACATTCCACGCCCCGACTCGTAGAACGTTATCCCTCCGTTGATTATTCAATCTTTTTCTCATGGTAACCTCCCCCGTGGCAGTCCCCTCCCGGAGATCCGAATGGGGGACTATTCCGGAATCTTTTGCCAATGGAGAGATCATCATGACACTTCTTCAATTACAGGCCACATGTCCTGTGGATACACGTTGTGTCTCTTTAATGCAGTGGTTTCCATTGCCTTCTGCATCCTCATGTCGTTGATTATTGCTGATTCTTCCGCCTTTAGGGGCAATTTCCCACCCCTAGGACAAGAGAGTGCCCTGAACTTCTATTCGCTTCTCCGCCCTCTTTGACAAAGCCGTTGGCAGAATGAGGCTGACTTCTTATGCCGGAAGTCTTCTGCCGCCAATGCTGATTATTTATCAAAATTTAAGCAGCGGCGGGGATCGAACCCAGGACCGAAGACGTTTTGATTATGAATCAAAGACGCTACCCCTAGACAATGTATCTAGGTGTAAATTATCAACAATTGGCAAGTCTATAGCCCATCAAGACATGTAGCTTGATAGTAATTATGGATAATAAGTGAACCAAATACAACACAACATGTTACTGTACAGTTTACACATATTTCACATCATTAGATGTCATTCCGTTAGCCCATATAAGAGGATATTTTCCGGGATCTCATTCCTCATTAGCTGTGGTTGTTAAATGTCCTAAATCATCAATTAGAACTTGACAGTTTTCAGAAAATAGTATTTCTGTTACAAATTATGTCTACTCTATGTGGCGGTCTGGTTTAGCTAGAATTTTTTAAGACACATTTGGATGAGCCAATTTCTTTTATAAGTGTAACCACTAAAATTTCAGTTAGATCAAAAGGAAATCGTCATTGAAATTATATTGTCTTATTTTACTTTCTCAAGAAAGAATTGGTACAAAAACAAAAAATAAAGGACAACTTTATTGGTTTTATTTTACCAACCTACCAAATATTTTACCATCTTTGAGAATTATTTTTCATAGAAAATAAGGATTATCCCTTCCCTTTGAGGTTCAAAGTAATGGTGAACTATTTGTTTCACAATTTGTTTCACAAAGGAAAGAGGAAGAGTTGTTTTACTTAAAGCTAAAAGTTTTTTCTACGATCCTCCTATTGCAGAGCATACAGCCTCCAGTTTGACATTGTTTGTATGATAAATAAAAGTAATTTATTTTCAGATTCTTAGCAAATGTTGTTTTGTGCCATCACAATGTTAAAAACAACAAAATTCAAAATTTAGAAGTGTCATGAAATGAAATTTTCTAAAATTAGGTATTGTTATTTATTTCCATAGAACAACTGCTAAGCAGAGTTTTATCCAAATCAGAGACGGTCAGTGAGATAACCTGGGTGACCAATGCTAATACCATGCGCTAGGTGACGATCAGTTTTGCTTTAGGAAAAGTAAAGGGAGAGAGAGGCAATTCTGACGTTATGGCTAATAATGGAAGCAAGGCTAAAGAAAAATCAAGACACTTTCATAGGATTTGTCGACCTGAAAAAAGTGTTCGACAATATAAAATGGTGCAAGCTGTTCGAGATTCTGAAAAAAGTAGGGGTAAACTATAGGGAGAGACAGGTCATATACAATATGTACAACAACCAAGAGGGAATAATAAGAGTGTACGATCAAGAACGAAGTGCTCGTATTAAGAAGGGTGTAAGACAAGGCTGTAGCCTTTCGCCCTTACTCTTCAATCTGTACATCGAGAAAGCAATGATAGAAATAAAAGAAAGGTTCAGGAGTGGAATTAAAATACAAGGTGAAAGGATATCAATGGTACGATTCGCTGATGACATTGCTATCGTGAGTGAAAGTGAAGAAGAATTAAATGATCTGCTGAACGGAATGAACAGTCTAATGAGCACACAGTATGGTTTGAGAGTAAATCTGAGAATGACGAAGGTAATGAGAAGTAGTAGAAATGAGAACAGCGAGAAACTTAACATCGATTGATGGTCACGAAGTCAATGAAGTTAAGGAATTCTGAAGATGACCACAGGGGTGACGGTGTGGCTTCAGTTCAGAATGATGGGCGGCAGAGGGTTATGGCAGAGTTGAAAGCAGGTGGTGGCCCAGGCAGACATAGCTGTCAAAATAAATACTTCATTTTACTCAGGCATTTGTCTCTGCTGATATTGGGCAGTGACCACACCCTTCTCGCCACTTGCAGAGGCAGCACGGCTGATGAGGTGACAGCTAGCACACAACTGGCTGGCTATGGTGCATGCCAAGGATTGCTGATACCAGTGCCCTGCATGCAGTACATGTCTCGGGTATGGGGTCACACCACAAGCACACAGAAAATGTAGTGCTAGGGGGATAGCCAAAACTGTTGCAACAATATCCATTTCCTCGGTGGATGGCTGCATCTTGAGGGGTGGGTGATGGTAGGATGCCCATTCACGCCCACTCCGGCAGTGTTGGAAATCCACTGCTGTGCCAGGAACTTGACCCACTGCCCCCTGAGTAGGAGTCAGCCTCGCTGATGGTGTGGGCCTGGGTTAGCCATGGCACAAAGTCTGGCTGCTCGACTTAGTGCAGGAGGCAGGTATGGTGGCGGAGGGCTGAACCCCTGTCTGCTGCTGGTGGCTACATGTCACACTTTTCATCTAGTATACCCTCCTTGCCGTAGCAGTACTGCTGGGCAGCAAATGTTTCCGCTATAAAATGACACCTATTTATGCCAATGCACTACTTCCAGTTGTGTTCTGAAGTCTGTTGGAGAAGAAATCAGCATGCTTGTACTGCAGAAATCATATCTTTTGCAGACCTGAACCACCCCACCCCATTTTTAGTCAACAGTTTTTACCCTTTACAGCTCCCTCTAGTACCATGGCAGTTACTCCCTGATGTCTTAACAGATGTCATATCATCCCATCCCTTCTTCTTGTCAGTGATTTGCATATAGTCCTTCCCTCGCCGTTTCTGCAGAGAACTTCCTCAGTCCTTACCATATCAGTCAACCTAATTTTCAACATTGTTCTGCGGTACCACATCGGAAGTGCTTAGATTTTCCTACAGTCCATGTTTCACTACCATATAATACTATGTTTGATACTAGTAGCCTTCTGTTGGTCAGTAATGCCCATTTTAGCAGTGCTAGCGTGCTCTTTATGTCCTCCTTGCTCCATTTGCATACCTGCCAGGTTTTCCGGTTTTCCCTGAAGATTTCTGGATTTTGTGGTAGGTGTCCAGTTTTCTGGGTGAATTCAAGAGCTTCATGACAAGGAAACTAAGAAGATATTAAAACATGGGTACACAAGATGGCTGTCTTTAGGAAAGTATCTGCAGAGACTGTTGGAGCAGTGGGATCTATCAGTTGGGTTCTTTAAAGATGAGGTGTGTGTTAGTGCTCAGTGTGCAACAAGTAGCTTAACATTGTTACAATCCCAAAAGCTGAGCTTGGTTGTTCTAAAGACAATGGAAATAGGAATGCTATAGAGTCATCAGAATTGGTTGTCCCCCAAGAGATTTGCATCTGCCAGAAAATCTGACACTCCTGTACTGAAGAACAACATTATTCAAATCCGCGAAGAAAAACTGTTTGTTTCTCTCTTCAGGCTTAAACAAGGCATACTGTGCTTTCCTGTGTGCTGTCATTCTCGTACTTGAGAATCTCAAGTCTGCACTTCAGAGTGCTTCCCCTCAAAGTCATAAACTGGTAGGACTAATGACGAATCTATTACGGCAGCTTCTTTCTAGGTTTGTTAAACCTAAAGTTATAAAGATTTCCCTGTTACAGAAAGTTCAGTACCATCTTGTTGAGAATCAGAGAGATAATGATGCTCAAGTTATGCATGTTCAGTCAGTGAATTGGGTGAATAAACTTAATGATAGACAAATCAACATTCTCTTTGTACGTCAGGGCTTACTTGTGCTCTGCATGTGATTATATCATAAACAAGTTTCTCCTCAGTGATGAAGTACTGAAGCATGCAAAGGTTGCAGAAGTTTCCAAAATTGAGGATGCGAAGTTTTCTTGTGTAGAATTTCTTGTAGAAAGGTTTCCATCATTGCTGCTGAGGAAGGAACGTGAGTCAGCTGAGGACACAATGAATGTGCTTCAGAACCAATTTGTGGCCTTGCAGGTTGATGACTTTGCTACTGTTGAGAGTGAGAACTTGACAAATGGTACCAGATGGGCTCACTTGAGCATTCGTGGAGCTGAAAGTGTTCCTAAGTACAGTAGCATATCCAGGCTAATGCTTTCTGGTGAAGAAGAATTGCAGTCAGTTTAGTTCCTCCATGTCGAATGGAAGTCGGGGATCCATTTCTGTTTTGAAAACAAGTAGCAGTAGTCCATGTTACATGAATAGTTTTCCTTCAGAATTTCTGAAGAAAAGGAAGGAAGCTACTCATCTTAATGTCTCCTATGTAGCTTAATGGAATATAGCCAGTGTTCTGTGCGCCGGAGAAAATTTTGTAAATAAGTGTAAATAAATGTTCAGCTTAGTAGTTTTGACAGTGTCGCTCATATTGTGGCTTGCAAGATCAAGCACAGAAAAGCTCATTCTTATGAAGTGTGTGAACTGTTTGTTAAGTGATGGCAAATGAACACTCATCAGCAAGTAACTTGTTTAAGTACCTAACTTCAGAATTCGAAAATAGTGATCATAAAATGTAGACTACATTATATTTGTTAACGTTATTTGTAATCTCTTTTTGTGTAGTCTTTTCTTGCTATGTTTCAACACCTTGAACACCTTGCAATGCATGCACATGGTAAATTTTTGTGATTTGGGATCTTCTGGATTTGTTTTTGAAAGTTGGCAGGTTTGCATCTGTCATGAATTATTTTGCTACCTAGGTAGCAGAATTCCATGACTGCCTGCTTTGTGATCCCCAATCCTGATGTTAAGTTTCTTACGGTTCTCATTTCTGCTACTTCTCATTACTTTACTCTTTCTTTGATTTACTATCAGTCCATATTCTGTACTCATTAGAATCTTCATTCCATTCAGCAGATCCTTCAATTTGTCTTCACTTTAATTGAAGATAGCAATGTCATCAGTTGATCTTACCATTAAAGTCCTTTTGCACTGAATTGTAATTCAGCACTTGAATCTTTCTCCTCATTCCGTTATTGCTTCTTTGATGTATAGATTGAACAGTAGGGTGAAAGACTATATACCTGTCTTTCTGTTATTGTTCCCTCTTGGTTCTTGTACGTATTACCCATCTCTCCGTGTAGCTTACCCCAGCTTTTCTCAGGAATTCAAACATCTTGCATCATTTTACATTGTCAAATGCTTTCTCCAGTTTGACAAATCCCATGAACATCTCTTGAATTTTCTTGTCTTGCTTCTATTATCAATTCAGCATCAGAACTCTCTCTCTGTTGCCTTTACCTTTCCCAAAGCCAAACTGGTCATCGTCTAACACATCCTCAATTTTCTTTTCCATTCGTCTGTATATTATTCTTGTGAGCAGCTTGGATACGTGAATTGTTAAGCTGACTGAACATAACACTCACACTTGTTGGTTCTTGCAATTTTGGGAATTGGGTGGATGATGCTTTTCTGAAAGTCTGACGTTATATTGTCTGTCTCATACATTCTATACACCTTTCCACCTATTCACTCTCTCCTGTGCATTTAACTGTGGAATTCACAGTGCACTCTTAATGTTACCACCCTTGATTTTTAACTCACCGAAGGTTGTTTTGAATTTTCTGTATACTGAGACAGTCCTTCTGACAGTCAATTCTTTACAGATTTCTTCACAATTTTCCCATAGCCATTTCACCTTAGCTTCCTTGCATTTCCTGTTTATTGCGTTCTTAAATGACTTGTACCTCGATATTCCTGAATTTCCCTAAACATTTTTGTGC
Organism: Schistocerca americana; assembly: GCF_021461395.2. Taxonomy (NCBI): domain Eukaryota; kingdom Metazoa; phylum Arthropoda; class Insecta; order Orthoptera; family Acrididae; genus Schistocerca; species Schistocerca americana. Next base: position 119,538,406 of record NC_060119.1, read on the forward strand.
TTCTGTCATTGATCAGCCAAAGCATTTCTTCCATTACCCACAGTTTCTTTGCAGTTACGTTCCTTGTATCTACGTTGTTCTCTCCAATTTCTGTGATTGCCCTTTGTAGAGATGTCTACTAAGCTATTCCTTATTACAGTACCTGTAGCCTTGGAGAACTTCAAATGTTCCTCTGCATTTCTTAGTTCTTCCTTATTCCACTTCTTTGCACACTGTTCTTCCTGACTAGTCTCTGGGGCTGCAGTTATAGTGAAGTGGCACGGCACAACCAGAGCAGCACAACACAGCGAGCAGAGTGTAGAATTACAGAGATGCTACAGGCAGAGTGGCACAAAGCAGTGCTGAGCAAGTCAAAAATGTGTTTCATAGAGTGGCGACGAGAGCGTTAGTGACTCTGGCTGCATCCGGACAATGCTGGCAGCATTTGGCTGTTGCTGCGGGTATTAGCGTCAGTCCAAAAACTGATTTTACACAGTGTTGCTTATGAGACCAGTGAAACAACTATCATCGCAAATGATTAATTTTGGACAAGTTATGTGATGAGGTGGCAGCAGAATTACAGACTAAGTACAGGATACGTTTCATTAACCTTTTATTTCTTTCATTGTCTTAAAACGAGAGGTGGTTATAAAGTTGAAGTAGTGCAGCTGAGAAACACATGAAAATTGCATTTTATTATGTGAGAAAGTTTTCAAAACTGTCTTATTTGGACAGCTTCATTTGAAGATATGTTAAAGTTCAGTCCTGTCTTATAAATGCATTGTATAGAACGCTCAGTGTCTACCGTATGTTGTTCATTGACACTCGAAGAGCCTTGTGGATCAATGACAATTTTGTGGAGGAAGTACATTTCACAATTTCACTAGCAAATTCTGCTGAAGTTTCTGTTGGCTTCCCAAATGCACTCCACATAGCGATCATTATTCCCAAAGCACAGTCTATTAATCATTGTGATCTGGAAAAGCATATGTTGAAATATTCATTCCATGGATCTAAAACGCATTGACTGTAAGATTTGATAAAAATGCCTCAACTATGGATATACCTCATCTCCAGTGAATACAAATAGCAAAACAGCTGATGTCTTTGGTAGTGGAGTGTGTAGCAATATATTAAGCTCCTCTATTTGCATCAAGCGAAATACACTAAAAGAATAAAATCTACCAACTTCCCTTTCCTTTCCATATCCATCAACATCAGTTATAATGAATTTCCCCTGAGGACCTGCAACAGGGTATACGACCCGGGAGATCCGGGAAAAACCCAGGAATTTTTCCGTCCGGGAGAAAACCGGGAAAAACCCGGGAATTTTTTAGAATTCCGGGAACTTTTCCTTATTTTAGTTACCAGGTTAAATTTTTGTGATTTTGACTGGTAAGAACAATACTCTAAGGAAGGATATTACTGTATCCTGCTTCTGCAGAATAATGCTGCAGCAAAAAAACATGATCGAGAGAAAAAAAAACGAAAATAAAACTTCAGTCACAAAGGAAATGCGCCATACACAACAACAAAACACAGTTCTTATACAAGCGCCTGCCAACCAAAGTGTCTCAAAGGCTTTAGGAAGAATATGCATTGCTTCCTAACAACAAATTGCCTCCGATGAGCGTGACATGACAGCTGTTTACGTTTGATTCATTTCAGCAGTTGCGGGCGGGCTCTTGCGCATGCGCAGTTGAGTCGTGTGTGAGTAGTACCTTCTCCCGCTTCTGGCTTCTGGCTCGGAAATAATTTAGATCCAGGGCTGATGCACAGAGCAGTCTGAGTTGTAGTGGGGAGGTGGGTAGTCTCCACGTGACCTGTGTTTACGTTTAGTGATTTTGCTGTTTCCTCTTCCTCACATTAAATGAAAACAAAACGGATTTCTGTGGCTGGGAGCTACCAAGTGAATTGATATACATTCGCGTAATTATGGAGGGCTAAAATAAGCTGTTCGTTTCAGGTTTTATTTCCACCTTTGTGGCAGTCAAGCATTAATCACCTTGCAGAACAATGAAGTTATTTTTGTCGGTTTGCAAAAGAGATTTGGCCTTTATTAATATTTTCCGCCGAGGCAGTCAATTTATTTGAAACGAAGTGTTTAATTTCACACTGTTGGCTAGTTTCAACTGTTCGCTGCATTTCAAGTGCACGTTTGCCATCTTCCAGCTCGTATGGCATTATGCCATAATAAAGAACCAAACATGAGATGATACAGTACTGGTACTCCAGAAAATTTACATCTGAATCTGGACATACGATTGTGCACTTTAAGCCGAATTATGCATTTTAGTATAGTTCACGAAATTCCGATGCTCCTGAAGTATCCTTTGATGTCTTGTTTCTTTTATGGCATGATGCAAGATCTTTTAATATTTTACACATACGAACATGCGGGCTCCCTACATCATCGTAGCTGCGTAGGCGCTCTCTGGCAACTGCTGAAACTAACCAATTTCTAACAGGTCACGGGAAAATATTGCAAATGGTGGTTTGAAAAGTGTTACTTTCAAAGTAAATTTCCATTTATGCAAGATGAACTATGTGCGAGAATGTGCGATGAATTTCTTAAATCACAGACCATTTGACTCTCATTTAAAAATCAACTCTTTGAGGACGAACATCTAGAAGAATTTCGAGCCCAGGAGATCAGACATTTATGTCGTTATTAAAAATTTTACTGGCACATTTGTGTGATGTATCTTAAAGTGTAACATGCGCAAAATGATCAGCATTATATGTGGAAGCTTAGCTTCTCTTGCAGCTTATTAATCTTCGAGACCAATATTATTTGTGAAAGCTTTGTTTTCCTTCTAGTAAAACTATGTATATTAATTTAAACCACTAACTTTTCTTTTTGTGTGTTCGCCCTACTTAAGAGTGATCTTGCTATTGGTTGACTACACTACGTGTCCTGTGTTGTCATCAGCTGCCGAGGTCACGTGACAAGCTATGACTGGCTTACAAAAGCGCGTCGCAATCTTGATTTCATTGCTTCGGAAAGTAACATGCAGTGTTCGGTGGAGTTCGAATTTATACCTTCATAAAACGAAGAAATGCAGCGTACATGTTGCTGCACATCAAAGATCTTTCCAAAATGTGTTTCATTTAGACTCGCACTTTAGATACTATCCATTTTATCGAGATTGGAGACAGCATTACCAACCCCCCCCCCCCCCCCCCCTCCCAACCTCCAGAGTTTAGTTTTCAGTTTTCTAAGTGTCAGGAAGTTCTCGCTGGTGTATAAAACCCCAATCTAGTGATCCACCAATTACAGAGCTTGAGCACTAGCCACATGATCACTGCATTCTCATGCTCAGGGACACAATGTGCCGGTATTTCAGTGACGCTTCAAACTTCTCTTGTCATTACACCTTTCTACTTACACCTTTCTACTTGCACATTATGTTGTCCTAATGGATTAATAAAAGTGAACAAAGCATTGCTTGGGGGTGACTGGAATTCTTGCAGTTGTAGCCAGCTTCTCGGTGGGTTGCTACATCCCTACATCCCGATGGGTGATGGCTGATGGCTGGAAGTGCATTGGCACCCTCTCTGGTGGTGGTGGTGGTGGTGGTGGTGGTGGTGGAAGGTGGAAGGTGGCTGCCGTTCCTGGCACTTGACCCACAGCTCTATGCATTCAAACTAGGAATCTGGCAACATACACGGTAACAGTTATTGAACTGTATGAAAAAACGTAAATTAGTTACAAACTACGGTGTGCACACACTTTGTTCAACGTATAAATGTCATTGGTGGTGATGTGTCACAGATGAATAGTGAAATTCTGCATGACCCAATGAAGTGAAGTGTTGGAAGATCAGTGCTGTCAATGACCTCCTGAATGGTTCTTTTCAGCTTAGCAATAGTTTTGGTGTTATTGCTGTCACCTTGTCTTTAATATAGCTCCTCAAAAAGGAGTCACGTGTGTTCAGATCTGGTGAATATGGCGACCGATAGAGGTCCATGCCAGTGGCCTCTGGGTAGCACAGAGCAGAAAGCGGCCCCCAAATGCGCGCGCACGCGCGTTGATGGTGAAGATATTTCTCGATCGCGAAATGCAGATTCTCAGTCCCCCAAATGTGTCAGGTTTGCTTACTGACTAACATATCCAAAAGAAAATGGGCTTCAACTCGTACGAATTCCCATAATACTCATGGCCAGCTGTTTAGTTTGAATGTCCTAATGCAAACCATTCAGAAGATGTGATCTTATTTCATATAGTTCAATAATTGTCACCCTGTATCCATATTGTTTGAAAAAGGTGTTGCATAAATACATAAATTTGATTATTTTTTCAAAAATGCTGAAATTGGTTTTCAAGTTATTGTGTCAAATATAAAAATATGGCTGTATATTTTATCCCATCTTTAGGATTATGTATCAGTTAAAATTTCTTTTTTACTGATCGTATGATAGATGCGCATTACTTGGGTTGTGTTGATACTTGCTGTGGACTGTGTGCAGATTGCAGGTTGGACACCCCTGCCTTAAAGAATCATGGTTGAAATTCTTAGTAGGAAACTAATAAAATCATGATTATAACAATACTTTTGTGTTGCTCAGTATTCTGGATCAAGTCTTAATTTCGACATGATTTTGGAGAGTTGTGTGCCCCTAACCACAGTTGAAGTGGACTTATTGCTGCACATCCTAATTTTATTTTTGCAGATCATCATTCAGTGACTTCGCTCAAAAGCATGGGAAGGATGAGCGTTTCAAGAATATTGAGAAAATGCGTGAACGTGAGAGCTTATTCAATGAATATCTGCTGGAGGTTCGGAAGCGGGAAAAAGAGGAGAAGGTGATGCGCCGTGAACAGGTGAGACATGCCTACTTTATGCCTGCACTGCATAGCATATTTCACCTTTGAGCAGTGCTGCCCCTGTACTTGCTACACAGAGCTTCATATTTCATTTGAAAGTTGCAGTAATCACTCTTATCAGGAGAGAGGATTGTTGGCCATTTGCTCACAGTGTAAATGGGTTTGTGCCAGATTTGTAACATCATTTATTATTTAGCCATCAGTATTTGTTTTTCTAGTAGTCTTCTTTGGGAATAATAACTATTATGATATCGCTTCCTAAAATAAAAACTCAGAATTTTTTAGCTTGCATTTTCTTTGCTATTAAAGGTTAGCATTTGTCTTTGATGATTCCTTCCTGTCTTATTTACTTTGTGATGTTCACGAAGCAAGAGTTTTTATGGTTTTTGTACAATAAGAATAGAGCAGTAATTGGATGGTGTACTAGTATTCAGCTTCTTTATTTTTGCAGTGAACTGTTGTATTTACTTGTTATTAATAATGAATCTATTTTTAATGAAGTCAGGAGTGTTGTCATGCAAGTAATATGAGTAACAGTAATAATAATAATAAATACTAATATTTTCTGTGGAAATTACAGAGTAATGGACAAATGAAACTAAATTTGTTTACAGGTATTGATATGATGGTTGGCATAGAAGTATTTAATCTAACATAATTTCATCATATGATTTGCTTCTGTTACCTTAGTTTGCCATACACATTATTATTAGTTAATAATGTTGGTTTCAGATATCTCCAAGACTGCTGTTTAATCTAGCAAAGGCAGATATGTATTAATCAGTATTTGGAGTGTGTAAAAGAACCATGAAATGCACTAAATGGTGAATTGCCACCCTAAGTGTAAAATTAAAATCTTACATTCTTCCTCTTACTAAGCACACTTTAGACCAAAATTCATTTTCAGTTATTAGATATCAAAAATTAATTTATTTTGTTTTACAGAATTAAACACAGTTTAACAAAAGAGAAATGACACATCTTTTGCTTGCATTCTTAAATTTTGTACTTAGGGATTTCTTGTTCAGTTTCAGAATAATTATTTTTGAAATTTGCTTAAAACTTTATTACATTGACCAGAGTGTGAAATGTGTGAATAGACCAGTCTTACAAAGAATGGAGCAGAACTGATTCCCAGGCTGTCTTTCATAATGGAGCTATCATAGTTAGTGTTTGCTACTTGTTGATTAGCAAGACTCATCAACACAAAAGATATTAGCATTTCAGTTATAAAAATGCTTTGTTAGTATCATTAAAAGAAAATAATGTCATGAATGGATGAATCTAAGGTGGCAAGTAAATCAAGTCACCTAGTGCGATATACTGACATCTTATGCAGTGAATGAGGTGGAACATGTATTAAATGCACAGAAGTTGTGTCCACATATGGACAGTGTAAAGCCCATCTTCATCTCTTTCAGTATGTGTAGTGTGGTTTACAGTTCTGTTACGAAATAATGGAGAAAGTGGCCAATTGATTTCAGGCATACCAAAGTCCATCACAGTAAGTTTTGCAATTATGTGCTTCTGATTTACTGGCAGTGACAGTCGTTCCAGTCTGCAAGATATTGTGTTCCTATTGCAGTAAGGATTACTGTCATGTGGCACAGCTCATGGCTAAATATTCCTTACCCATCAATCGGGAACTGCTGCAGGAAGACTACATACTGTCCCTTTCCATCACATTTCCAATTAAATGCTTGATCTTCATAATATCATGAAATAACAGTGGTTTCCGTTTATAGTTTTTGTTTGTCCCTTCCATTGTTCAGCAATCTAAGAGGTATTTCTGTAACTGTACCAGGTTGTACCATTTGCTTGATGATTCGTAATATGAATGCAAATTCTTACTTCTACTGCACACTCATAGGAGTGTTTCAGACCTTCTAAATGTGTACAAAATTCTTTTTTATCCTTTTCAATATAGCCAACTTTTTGTATGTCTATCATAGAAGTCATTACTAGTAACTCAGAACTCCATCACTTTACCCCGTCCAGCTTTATATTTTACTGATTCTTCAACCAATCAAATAACTTGCGTATTTAGTATGAAGCTTCTCTTTAGGAAACAAGCAAATCGCTTTTCCACTTAGCCTTAGTACCTTCAACAAATTGACTGTGAAGACTAGTAGAGCAAAACCTGTAGCACTGTGTTCTGAACAGGTATTCATGAGTTGTGCATATGTTAATTTGAAAGATATTCAGCAATGGTGTCAATCAAAAACAGATGACTCTTTGAATGTATTTATGTATACTAAAATGTTAACTGTAAAAATTGACAATTGTAGTTCACAAGTATCAGATGTCACTTCAGAGTATACAGTTACATTCTATTTATTCCTGACCATTCTCAAAAGGTATCTTCAATTGATCTTTATCCATTATTTAAGTTAAAAATTTTATAATGACCAATGTAGCAAAAGTATAAAAGCAAACATTGCTCAATACTGCTATTCTTTTACTTAAAAAATTGACATATTTTATTCAAATTGCAGTTATTCAGCATATAATACTAGTAAAAGTGTCTGCCTTAATAGCTTGTGTATTTACAGAATTGTGATTATTTTAGACTATTTGCAGCTGTTTGACTTGCAGTAACATTTCAAGCTCTATGTAGCACCCAATAAGTGACATATTGAGAATCGGTAACTGTTGTGTTCTCGTAACCATGTACTTCAATTCACATCAGTTACATGATTGTCAATGCACACACTCATTACATATCTCTGTGGCCATTTTAATTTTACTGGCAGTTAATTTTCATTTTAAGAGTCTGTTATTATTGATATAGTGTCAGAAGAGACAGGATATGACTCAGTAAAAAAAGTCATAATAAAACAGAAGTAACAAATTTGCTGTAAAATGGAAAATTTAAATTATTGTACCCCATGTATCTTGCTCGACTTCATTTGGATTCAGCTATACACTCAATCATGGTAATCCACCAGTAAATGCCAGTATTTGAATAAAACTGTCATTCATTGTGCCAAAACAGTCTGCAGACAAATTTGCTTTAATGGTGGTTTTTCAGCAGCTAGGATATTGAGAAGTAAATGTTATACATTAGTGTTAAATTTCTCAAGTTGTTTTCTTCACTCAATCACTATGAATGTGCATTGGAACTCCAATGGGAATGGTCCTTTCAGTCTCTTACCTATTGGCACCGACATCAATGTGTTGTGTGTATTGATTTTGAACATTCTTCCTTAGCATCACATAATGCTTTGATTCTCTTCTGTTCTGGCTTTCCACTGTCCATGATTCATTACCATACAATGCTGTGCTCCAAATGTACATTCTCAGAAATTTCTTCCTCCTTGAGTTAAGGACAGCATTCTTTTGGCCAGGAATTCTAGGTCAACGAGTGCCACGAGTGCCAAGAGCATGACTCGATTTTTCTTGAACCATGTTTCCATTATCGAACAAAACATTTGAACTATCTCTGTGGTGCCTTAACCTTTCCTAACGTCACTTGAAGATGACATTTTCCCATACAGTACTGCATCATCAGCAGCAGTGTCACAGATTGCTGCTCACCTCATTTATTAGGGTGTACATGTCACAGGACAACTGGGAAACCCAGGAAAATTTGGGAATTTTTTCATCTGGGAGAAAACAAGAAAAACCTAAGAATATTTAGAATTCCATGAATTTTTCATTGTCTCAATTTTCAGTTAAATTTTTGTAATTTTTACTGGTAAGAACTGATACTCTAACAAAACCTTAAAAAAAAACACACAAAAATAAAACGTTAGTTGCAAAGAAACTCACAATTTACAACAATAAAATACAGTGCACACACAAGCATCTGCCAACAGCAAAATGTTTCAGAGGCTTTAGGACTAAGACAGTGTAATACTTCGTAGCAACAAACTGCTTTCAATGAGCATGACACAACTGTTTACATTTCTAACAGGTCACATGAAAATATTGCGAGTGGTGGTTTGAGGAGTGTTACTTTCAAAGTAAATTTAGTTTTATGCAAGATGAATTATGTTTTGTTTAAGAATGTGTGGTGAATTTGTTAATCGTGGGGTGTTTGGCTCTCATTCGATACTTATTACTGTGAAGACTAGCCACTTAAAAACTTTTGGACCCAGAAGACTAGCCATTTACGTCGTTATTTAAAATTTTGGTGGCACATTTGTGTTTAATAACACATGCAAAAAAAGACCAATATTGATTATAAGTGAAAGCTTAGCTTTCATAGTAGCTGTACTGTATGCATTTTAATTTAAACCATTAACTTTTCCTATTTGTGTGTTCATACTAAACAGTGATGTTTCTATTAACTATCTGCTGCCATTGGCAGGTGAGGTTATATGATGTGAGCTGTGACTGGCCCACAAAAGCACATTGTAATTTAAATTTCAGTGCCTCCGAAACTAACGTGGTATTGGTATTTATACTTTCGTAATATGAAAATATGCAGTGTACATGTTGCCACTCATCAAAGACATTCCCAAAGTGTTTTTTTTTCTGAGTTTTGTTTCCTAAAATGCCAGGAAGTTTTACACTGGTGTATAAAACCATTACCATTCAAAGTAATGATGTCTTAAAACTCTGATGGAAAGTAGAAAGTATCCTGTCTCTTAACAAGGAAAGATGTGTTTCCACATGGGAAAAAATGTATTTTGAACCTGGAACTCCAGGAAAAATCGGGGATTTTCCCCCTTCCTACATTTACATCCTGTTTCTGTGTATAGAGAAGTAGTAGTGTCCTATTACTCATGCCTGGGGCACTCTTGGAGATACTTTTGTCTCAAATGAACACTCATTGTCCAGGACAATGCACCCGATACGTCTCCTCCTCCTCCTCTCCTTCTTCTTCTTTGGAATAACCCATTTGGGTACAATGAATCAACTTTGGCTTCTCTTCATTGCATTAGATTTCCTTAGTTTCCAAATTTCCTACATCCTTGTAGAGTGTTGTTCCCTTTCTTCTTGAGTCGACTTTCTTTCTCTCCTGAAATTCTGCCTTTTGAACTGCCTTTCTGAAATGCGTTCTGTTATCTATTGTGTCTATTGTAATTCCAGCATTGTAGCTATTGAATACTGGATTCTATTACTTAAACTTCAAGATATTCCTATATCTGACAACTGATTCTGTACATGCAAACCTTCGTTAACAGCTAGCAGCCTGAAACTTTTCAGATGCTTTCTGGAAATCTAGGACTACAGAATTGCCCTTTGTCCATCATTTGCAGCATATTGTGCAACAAAAATGTGGTATTGCAGTAGCTCAGTATGCTTTACTGCTGTTGTAAAGCTGCAGTAGTGCAACAAAGTGAATGCTGCAGCTGAATATCTCATTGGATACAAAATCCATGTAGTACTAAGATTTCTAATTAAAAAACATTTCGTAGTAGCAGAAGTTCATCATATACTTTGCTGTACATATTGGTTGTATGCAATTAATGAAACTGTTGTGTATGGGAGATGTTTAGGAACATTTACAGTGAAAGGGTGGCCATCTGTATTCATTCAGAAAATGAGTAAAAAGTTCTTGAAATCAGGCAGTTCACACTATCCTAACATTCAAAAAGATTGCTACAAATAGCATGAACTATTTTTGCATGAGCTCATTGCCACTGAGTTTTGTCTGCTATAAACCCTATTTTCAGTGGGTTCTGATTCCTGATTCAAAGAAGCATAAAATACAACTAATAGCTTTTTGTTGGTGTGTCAGGTTTTCTTGGTGTGGTTGATTAGTTTTATACAACCAGGCGTTCTGCTGAGTTGTTATTTCCATTTTCTGCTCAGTATTTTGACAGTTGATAAAGCTGTCATATTCTGAAGAGGATGGAGGGGTCGATGTTCGAAGTATTGTGCAGAAAATGGAAACAGCAGCAGCTTGGCAGAACACCCATAAACACATTATTAAGCCTCATATTGAACTATGTACTATTAAGCATCATGTTGAATCATTGGGAGAGAAAAGAGCACTAAACAGACAATGTTGTTGTTACCCTCAGTATTGCACAAAATCCAGTATACTGTAGGTAATTGGCTAAGAAGGTCTTGTCAAGTTATTTTGTAGTTATGCAGACCTTGCAACTCACTGCTGTGAGTGCTCTGAAATTAGGAAACTACCAGCTTTGTAGGACATAGTTCTTGTGGGATGTAAGACATAAGCTGTCATGTGTAATGTATGGCTTGTAGTGATTTCATACAGAGCAAAGAAGTAATATTATACTGGAAGTGAAGATATGTGAAAGAAAGTGGAATCTAATAAGGGCTAAACAATTAATCAAATGTTTCATAGTAATTTATTTTATGATCACCAAATCGTAACTTTAACTGGGTTTTAATGTTATCACAAGTGTGTGTAATTGAAAAAAAAAAGAGAAACGAAAATATATTGTTAATAGTTGGATATTGAGTAGAGCAGCCTCCCCCCCCCTTTCTCTCTCATCCTCCCACTCCCTCCCTCCATCCCCACCCCCACACTGAACACTCTCATTGGTATCAACTGCTTTAACTTGATGCCAAAATTGTAGGTAGTATATGTTTGTGCCATCTCATTAGATTTTACACATGTGGAATATGAAATAGGCTCATTCACTTCCAGATTGAGGCTGTTGTACCTGTGTAAGCAAGTGCTTGATGATGATGCTGCACTCAGTTTTAATTCCTCAGAAATCATCCTCAGTATCACTTTTCACTAGATACTGAGCATTTGTAACATAACATTTGCCTGTGAGCAAGCTTCGGGTGCTGCTATCTTTGATTAGATTGTTCATGTGTGTTTTAAGTGAGAGCCATATAAGAATTGCTCCTCACATGTCTGAGACACTGATGGGGTTATGTCTATTCCTAATTACAATGAAGCTCTAACATGAAATCTTTAAGCTAATCCCATGAACCTTTGGAAAGCTTGTAAGTATAACTTCAAGCATTTTACACTATGGTTGTTGCAGAACATCATGTCATTTTGGAACAATCTTTCTTGATAGGAATGAGAAAGAGTAATAATAATTTAACAGGAAGAAAGTAATGTAGGTGCTTGAGCATGAAATCAGGCAGACCTATTTACTAAATTTGACTCAGTTTATGGATACCATTGAAATTGTAATCATTGCAGAGAGAGAGAGAGAGAGAGAGAGAGAGAGAGAGAGAGAGAGAGAGTTGCACTACAATTTTCGACACTCAAAAGCCAATACAGCTAAAAGCATAAATAGACATAAATTCAAGATTGATTGACTGATTAATCATACGAATAGATATTTTACTTTACCTTTAAATCTGAATATTAGGAGCTTACAAAGTGAGCTGTCAATCATTTTTAAAACCTTGTCACAGGTGAGACAGGAAATGGACATAGCATTGAATGCCCACCAACATTTTGCAAGAACTCTGTGAATTTTGCCCGTATTTTATTTTGAAAACATTGAATTCATGCTATTAAAACAACTCTGTGTGAAGTATAAATAAATGTAACATTTTAATGTTTACTTATAAATATTGCAATTGAAGACTTTCGCTGGTGGGAATCGTGTAATATAATCTGTTTTCACTTCATTAAAGTAATTTTATTATATTAATTTATAGATGAAACAGTAGTTTACTTATTTGGGCCCCACTTCCTACTTCAATAACCTAATAGGTGAGTTTTGTTACCTATATGTTGTTGTTGGGGTCTTCAATCCTGAGACTGGTTTGATGCAGCTCTCCACACTACTCTATCCTTCATCTCCCAGTACGTACTGCAGCCTACATCCCTCTTAATCTGCTTAGTGTATTCATCTCTTGGTCTCCCTCTACGATTTTTACCCGCCACGCTACCCTCCAATACTAAATTGGCGATCTCTTGATGCCTCCGAACATGTTCTACCAACCAATCTCTTCTTCTAGTCAAGTTGTGCCACAAACTCCTCTTCTCCCCAATCCCATTCAGTACCTCCTCATTAGTTACGTGACCTACCCATCTAATCTTCAGTATTCTTCTGTAGCACCATATTTTGAAAGCTTCTATTCTCTTCTTGTCCAAACTAGTTATTGTCCATGTTTCACTTCCATACATGGCTACACTCCATACATATACTTTCAGAAACGACTTCCTGATACTTAAATCTATACTCAATGTTAACAAATTTCTCCTCTTCAGAAATGCTTTCCTTGCCATTGCCAGTCTGCATTTTATATTCTCCCTATTTCGGCTCCCCAAATAGCAAAACTCCTTTACTACTTTAAGTGTCTCATTTCCTAATCTAATTCCCTCAGCATCACCTGACTTAATTCAACTACATTTCATTATCCTCGTTTTGCTTTTGTTGATGTTCATCTTATATCCTCCTTTCAAGACGCTGTCCATTCTGTTCAACTGCTCTTCAAAGTCCTTTGCTGTCTCTGACAGAATTACATTGTCATCGGCGAACCTCAAAGTTTTTACTTCTTCTCCATGGATTTTAATACCTACTCCAAATTTTTCTATTGCTTCCTATACTGCTTGCACAATATACAGATCGAACAACATCGGGGAGAGGCTACAACCCTGTCTCACTCCCTTCCCAACCACTGCTTCCCTTTCATGTCCCTCAACTCATAACTGCCGTCAGGTTTCTGTACAAATTGTAAATAGCCTTTCGTTCCCTGTATTTTACCCCTGCCACCTTCAGAATTTGAAAGAGAGTATTCCAGTCAATGTTGTCAAAAGCTTTCTCTAAGTCTACAAATGCTAGAAACATAGGTTTGCCTTTTCTTAATGTAGCTTCTAAAATAAGTCGTAGGGTCATTGTTGCCTCACGTGTTCCCATATTTCTACAGAATCCAAACTGACGTTTCCCAAGGTCGGCTTCTACCAGTTTTTCCATTCGTCTGTAAAGAATATGCGTTAGTATTTTGCAGCCGTGACTTATTAAACTGATAGTTCGGTAATTTTCACATCTGTCAGCGCCTGCTTTCTTTGGGATTGGAATTATTATATTCTTCTTGAAGTCTGAGGGTATTGCGCATGTCTCATACACTTGCTCACCAGATGGTAGAGTTTTTGTCAGGACTGGCTCTCCCAAGGATGTCAGTAGTTCCAATGGAATGTTGTCTACTCAGGTGGCTTTGTTTCGACTCAGGTCTTTCAGTGCTCTGTCAAACTCTTCACGCAGTATCGTATCTCCCATTTCATCTACATCCTCTTCCATTTCTATAACATTGCCCTCAAGTACATCTCCCCTGTATAGACCCTCTATATACCCCTTCCACCTTTCTGCTTTCCCTTCTTTGCTTAGAACTGGGTTTCCATCTGAGCTCTTGATCTTCATACAAGTGGTTCTCTTTTCTACAAAGGCCTCTTTAATTTTCCTGTAGGCAGTATCTATCTTATCCCTCGTGAGATAAGCTTCTACATCCTTACATTTGTCCTCTAGCCATCCCTGCTTAGCCATTTTGCACTTCCTGTCGATCTCATTTTTGAGACGTTTGTATTCCTTTTTGCATGTTTCATTTACTGCATTTTTATATTTTCTCCTTTCGTCAATTAAATCAATATTTCTTCAGTCACCCAAGGATTTCTACTAGCCCTCGACTTTTTACCTACTTGATCCTCTGCTGCCTTCACTACTTCATCCCTCAAAGCTACACATTCTTCTTCTACTGTATTTCTTTCCCCATTCTTGTCAATCATTTCCTAATGCTCTCCCTGTAGGTCTCTACAACTGCTGGTTTAGTCAGTATCCAGGTCCCACTGGAAAGTCTTACAATTTAAAATCTGGATCCTAAATGTCTGTCTTACCATTATACAGTGTGTTACAAAAAGGTACGGCCAAACTTTCAGGAAACATTCCTCGCACACAAATAAAGAAAAGATGTTATGTGGACATGTGTCCGGAAACGCTTAATTTCCATGTTAGAGCTCATTTTAGTTTCGTCAGTATGTACTGTACTTCCTCGATTCACCGCCATGATTTCAAAGGGGTACTCTACCTGTGCTGCTAGAACATGTGCCTTTACAAGTACGACACATGTGGTTCATGCATGATGGAGCTCCTCCACATTTCAGTCGAAGTGTTCGTACGCTTCTCAACAACAGATTCGTTGACCGATGGATTGGTAGAGGCGGGCCAATTCCACGGCCTCCATGCTCTCCTGACCTCAACCCTCTTGACTTTCATTTATGGGGGCATTTGAAAGCTCTTGTCTGCGCAACCCCGGTACCAAATGTAGAGACTCTTCGTGCTCGTATTGTGGACGGCTGTGATACAATACGCCATTCTCCAGGGCTGCATCAGCGCATCAGGGATTCCATGCGATGGAGGGTGGATGCATGTATCCTCGCTAACAGAGGACATTTTGAACATTTCCTGTAACAAAGCGTTTGAAGCCACGCTGGTACGTTCTGTTGCTGTGTGTTTCCATTCCATGATTAATGTGATTGGAAGAGAAGTAATAAAATGAGCTCTAACATGGAAAGTAAGCGTTTCCAGACACATGTCCACATAACATATTTTCTTTCTTTGTGTGTGAGGAATGTTTCCTGAAAGTTTGGCCGTACCTTTTTGTAACACCCTGTGTAATTTATCTGAAACCTGTCAGTATCTCCTGGTTTCTTCCATGTATACAACCTTCTTTTATGATTCTTGAACCAAGTGTGACCTATAAATAAGATAAATTTCAGTACAGTATTAAAAACCTGGGTACCTATTTATTGTAATTGAAAAAAATTCCAAAGCAGAAGTTATGCAGATTACTACTTGTCCACTTTCAGAAAGTGTAAATTTCCTGGAAATCGGTGATCTAAGGCGTTCCTAATGTGTTTGACGTCTGGATTTGAAAGAACAACAAAAACTTGTCAAACTCTATGTAAGATACATCCTCCTAGCCAACTATGAACATTTTTGCCGAGTCCCATACAGATCTCGTACACATCTGTATTTCTCAGTTTTTCGTCAAGAGGCCTCAGTGCAACTGCAGCATACATGTATTTGGTTGACGTCTTTCTTGCAGTTTTAAACTTGAACAAAATAAGTGTTCTTGGCAATATTTTTTGGCATTTGGTTCTGACCCAGTGTTTTCTTCAAGATTATGTGTGTACAGGTCTTTGAAATAAGATTGTTCATTACTTGTCTCAGGATCTGTGTAAATGAGAGAATGTACTCTGGTTGTAAGTTGAAAAACTTGATATCATATCTGTATATACTTGCTTTTAAAAAGTTTCTTTTACTGTCGTATTCATGTAAAGTTTCTGCAAGCTAACGATTTTCCCAGTTGCTGGGTTTACAGTAGACTTGACATCCTTCATACAGGTTAACTGCAGATTTTATTCCTTGTGAAAAAGTTTTGTATTTTGAGCAAATTATCACTTATAAGTTTACAATATGAAATTTTCTTGTCTCCTGAGAAAATTTGCTTTGCTGCCTTTTAACCAGGATTTCCCACACACACTTTTTTTTGTGGCTGTTGATTTTCTTGAGGGGCTGGCAGGTAGGAGCATCTTTACTCGAGAAACAACTTGGCCGAAGGACTGAAGACATTTATATGATAATATCGGGGAAACACAAGTCTCTAACTCATCTTCAGTCAGTACAGAGAGTACCTTAAGCGTGTACTTTCTTTTTCTTTCAGTTTCTTATTAATGATGTTCAGTTGAAAATTTTTCACCTTTATGTTTTCCCCTCTTTTTCTATCCTGCTCTCTTTTTTTTTTCTTCATGGGTGAAGTATTTTCTGTAATCTTTCTGCAACTTTTCATGAAGTTGTCTCTTATGCTTTCTGACATAGCTTTCCCATTTTCTGAATAAATAATATGTCAGTATTAGTGTAAACCATTAAGGCACTTGTTGTATCAACTAAAAATGACAAGTAGTGTTAAAGCATTTAGATTCCAGTAACAGCCCAAACAACTGTCAAGCGTGGGATACAGTTACTCATTCATATGTTAAATACTACTTTGTGGTTACTAGTTGTATTTATTGGGATTTCTCACTCCTAAGCTAAAGTCAATGGAATTGCTGTAGTTGCTGAATTATAGAGTAAACGTTTCAAATTTTTTCTCATGAGTGGGACACTAAATGCACAGCTGTTTTTGAAGATTAGTTGCATACTTCTGTTTATTTAAAAACAAAAAGTTTTTCTGAAAAATTATGTCCTCTTGAAACTGACAGTTGAAAGTACTACTATAGCTGCAGCTTCCATTTAAATAGCTGTAAATATAAAAAGCAATATTTTTGTTCTCCATTATCATCTGCAGATGTGCTGACTTTAACTATGTTTTCTCAAATAATTTTGTAACTTCAGTAATTTTTCAGGCCACTAAAATTACACTTTTTTGGATTTCTAAAACTGGCATAAATTTATTTAGAAATATAATTGTCAGTCTTAATGTCACATGGAATCACCCTCATTCAACAACAGTGTACTTGTTCATGAAAAATAAAGTGTACTTGTATGTGAAAAGTAACAGCATTAGTGTTTTAATGTAGTATTAAAAAAGAAATTATAAAATTAAAAAAAAACCTTTGTCCATTTCTTCCTTAATTCACGGAGGATTTCGTAATGTGCAATATAGCTCCCATATTGTAGAGCAAATTTTTCTAAGGATTATGCCTTTACCTTCATGTTTTCCCCTCTTTTTCTTCTCATGGAGGATTTCGTTATGTGCCATATAGCTCCTATATTGTGGAGCAAATGTAGACATAATGTAGTTGTTCACGTAAATTTTTGTGAATAGCGCAGAATGATTTAGAATAAATGTTGAATTTTTAGTCTCTCTTCATATCTCACAAAGAGGAAAATACTATTGCAAAAAAACTTTGATTTTGGCATATTTGAATCTGTTCTTGATTGCTTGATTACAGTGAAGGCTTACAGAACATGTCATTCCTGTGGGAATGAAAGATAAGGTATACATAAAGATCAGTTGACCCTTATTTCTTTGTCTTTTGCTAGTTCAGAATTTTCATGCATTTTGCAGTTAGAATCATAAGTCTTTTTAATGAGAAATACTAAGATCCATTTCCTCCGTATTTTTGTCTTGGAATTTACATAAACCACCAGTTTAAATGTATGTATTTTAAAATAAAATAATTACAATACTTGATTCTCATAAATGATATTAATTGTGTGTGTGTGTGTGTGTGTGTGTGTGTGTGTGTGTGTGTGTGTGTGTCTCAAAGTTCCTTGAAGGTATCTGTTAATTTGCATCTGTCACAGTCAGTTAATTTCTGATACTATGACAAAAGTTTGTGAGAACTTTAAATGTAACATTATACAAGCAGTCAAAGCTACTTGGGAAAAAAAAAGTACTTTACTACAACTTTTTTTTTTAATTTTCAAAATCTCATGCTTAGAATATGAAATTGATAATGAAGTTCATTGTAGCAGGTCTGAGGTTTGTATAAATTATAATTTACCTCTTTGTCATTGATATTCTTTAAATGTAGAAATTAGGCTTCAACAATCCTCAATCCTGTTGTCAAATTCTAGAAGCTGTTGTAAGATATATGTGAGGCATTGTGTTTGCAAGTGCAGGGTTGCCAGAATGTTTTGATTTGATAAAACTAACATCAGACATAATTAAAGTATTAAATTCTGCACTTTTGGTTTCATTATAATTTACACATTATTTTTTACTTATGAATTGTTCCATTATTGAAATAGTAACACGGCTAGGTTTTGTATATGTGATGTAATGTTTTGTTACAGAAGTGAGAGTTTTTAGAACAGTTCCATCAAGAAAATATAATATCCTTATGTCAGTGATTATTTAAAAGCCTTCTCATATACATTGAGTCGTCGTGTGGTAAATGGATGGCTCCTTTAGACATAGCAGCACTGCTCACTCTGGTTTTGTTTTGGTACAATCGTTATTTATCAGTGAACATTGCAAAATGAGTTTAACATTGTTGAATGTGTGCTCCTTAAACCTGGTACACCTAACCTAAATTAATAGAAGTGAGACAGCGTTTGTCATTTCAGTCTGTACTCTAGAAGAAAATATGTTTAGTTTCTTAAATTGATAGTGAAGGAAATAAAAAATCACTTCATTCAAAATAAGAAACCAATTTTAAAGCATCCAAACATACAGAAGCTCATTTTGTAAAATCACTGCCACACTATTTTATTTTGCTATAATTTTCCACTTAAAGTCGCTTTAGAGACAAGTGTAATAAGAAACAGCTTACAGCGCACTGCTATGAACAATTGCAACTCACTGGTTTATATATTGTGTGGTATAAATTGATACACTTTAAACTTATGTTTAAATTTTTTGTCTTACAGATTATCAATATTTGTTTTCATACATGACACCACACAGTTTAAAACTGCTTACAGAATACATTACAGTACAATACAGTAAAGTACAATATAATATTGGTATGTGCTTATCAGCAGTTCATGTCCAGCATTTTAAAAGTTTTGTCATAACATTTACGTGGTGTCATGTACAGCTTTAAAAGTTTAGTTCTTGTGGATGTTAACTGTAACCATATCCTAGTGTCAGCCCAAGATGATAAGTTTTATCAACTAGTCCGAATTTGCTTCAGTAGTCTGTCACCTGTCTCATGATCACTGTTTTTTCATTCTGAATTTCAGTGAATTTGTGGCTTTGAATTATTGTTAATTGTGGGACAGGTGATTGTCTGCTCTATTTTCTGACACATTGAAATTTGACAAATGTTTTAGATAATGTGTATTGCAGTAATGAAACTTGCTGCTTTTCTTTTTAAATATATTTTGTATGTGTTAAACTATTTTCCATTTGAAAGATTATGCCGGAATATTGTGCTGATTAGGTTGTTCTAAAATGCAAGAATCAAAAGTTGCATGGAATATATTTCACAGTGTGTTGAATCATAACTGTCAGACTTCATTTGGATATAATCTAAGTTCTCAGTAATCATAGAGAAGAATTTCTTATGTTTTATCTCACTTCTCATTCATTTATTTCAGCTCAGTATTAGATCAGTAATCTGAGTTTGCTATTAAAGCTCTGAGAAAACAGGCAACAGATGCTCTTAATTCCTTGATGTCATTCATGTAAGTAGCCAGTGGCAGCCCACAGTTGGCTAGGTGATCTCAGTTCTTTCATATTTTAAGGTAGACTTAAAGTAATGCTGTGCAACAGTACGATATTCTTCAACTAGTATCTCAGTCCTGGCACATAACTGTAGTTCCTGAATAAAGAAGATCCAGTAAAAGTAATTACTGTAATACACTTGGAACTAACCAAGTGTATAGTCGTTGTTACGATTAATATTGGCATCATAAATATGGAAATTGGGGAAAATAATGGGGATATATTTTGTTTAAAAAAATCAGTTTAAGGGCTATAGAATATGTTCTTTGAAGTGGGCTAAGTTTTCCAAATTATTGCAATGAAATATTAAGAGAGAGGTCACATCCATGCCAAGGAATGATAATTGAGAATAACAAGCAACAGTGACGTATAATTAAAAGGAACCATATCGTGTAATCGAGCCTCTAAAGTTTTCACTAAAGCACCAAAAATATGATTAGGAGATTGTGGATTAATAATAAGTAGGAGCAATTTAAGAATTTTAAATTTTAACAACAACCACCAAATCCTACACGTTGCATGAAGAAGCAGTTTTGAGGGTTAAAGATGTTGGACACATTGACTTAAACATGGTGTGTATTTTATTTCTTTTTTGAAATTTTCAGATGCTGAAATTATTGTGCAGTCAGTCAGTATTTATTTTAGAGAATAGTGTAATGAAACTGGCAGTTTGGAAAAGGCTAAAAATATTCTTCATACTAGGAATATGTAATTATTGAAATATGAATTCTAGTTTCCAATTTTATTTATCTTTTTAAATTACATAAAGAAGACTGTTAACTGCAGTCCTTATTTCAGCTGTCAGTGTAGTTATTTTTTGCAGAAGGTAGGAGCAAAGTAGTGTGTTTCAGCCAACCAGCAGGGTACAGCCAATGGAGGTAATCCCCACCAGTGTTGGCAGATTTATCTCCACTGGTAAATCACTACCTCTGCAAACTGATGTGCCTGCTGTGCTCCTTCCTTCCCCGGGTGCACTGTACTCAATTAATGGTGACAGTGCTGTCACTAATGAGGAATGTCTATGTAGTAAAGAGCACGAGCGAGACGAGCTGAACACAGAAAGGCAGAAGGATGCACACACGCACGTGAGACCCGCATGCAGGTGCAGCGAATTCCAGTGTCTCTCCCCCGCCTCGGCCTAGAAACAGCTTCTTCTCGCTCACTTGATACTACTGCCATGGTACTAAGTCTTATGAACACACACGTGTTATTCATTGTTTGATTCATTCATACATTTGTATTCAGTTCTTACATTTTGGTCAGAAAATAATCTTCTGTGCCAGTTGCCACTGCTGAATGTAGGTCACCAGTTCAGTTGTAACAGGCACCGTACTAGGTGACAGTAGGAATCAAACTTTGTTTGTTCTTTGGTACCAGGCATCCTCATTTGGCATCTGCATGGAACTTGCTTGTTAGGGTGTATATTGAGTGCAGTTTGTTATAATGTTTAGCTTTCATGCTGGGATTGCTTTACTTCTCACAGATATTGAAAGGTGGTGATTTGTGTGTACATTTAAGTGAATTTTGTAGTGTCCCAGTGCCCATCATCATGTATTTCAATAATGTTAAGTACATTAACTTACATACCTAAACTCTTCCTGCATTTTTTTCAGGCATTACTTAATAAGTAATTACTTAATTTTGTAAGCTAAGAGATTAGAGAGAACACTGTAAATATTTCCCCCCCTTTACTTTAGTGACAGAACATTATATTGTAAGAAAGCATATTTTGTGTCATTAGCACACTCTATTTAAAATAGTGTACTTCTGATGGAGTGGAGCAGAAAATTAACTCATTAAATAGTCTTCTATCCATACAAATGGTTTTTGTTGGCAAGTGGGCAAATTCTTTCAACAAGCAGATCATCTCATGAGGAAAAGATTGATTGCTACCTCAGAGATTTTCATGTCTGAGAATGTATAGATACAATCTTCAGTTGTTGTGATGATGTGCTAGTGCCTCAAAACGTAAAAGACTGCAAGAATTCAGAGAAATGAAGAGGAGAATACTATAGATACTATAAAAATGGTGTGGGACGGATGTGTTTAAAGAGCTCACTTTCATACATCTTGGTGCTATTTTCGATTTTAAAAGAAATGATTATTACAGCTACAAGTCAGAGTAACAAGAGAAATGAAAACAAAATGAGAAGTCGTATTTAAAACTGTTGAAGCCATTACCATTCAAACATAAGACATTCTTTGTTTCTACGCTCATATAATCCACATTACCTACTAGAGATGGGTCCAGATTTTTGGGATGGCCGTGTCAAGAGTTCACACATCATCAGCCATCTCATTTTGTGGTAAGTGCTTCAACGTTTGTAGTTCAGGTCATAGTATTGGTGCCAATTCACATGCCTACAAACTATTGCAACTTCTACCATCATGTAGAAAGTTGTTTGAAAACAAACAATGTTCCCTGCAGAACTTGGTCTTTTGCATTCTTGAGATGAAGAAATTGCATTTGTTACCTACATGGTTTATGAATCAATTTTCAGTTTTAAACA
This sequence comes from Schistocerca americana, assembly GCF_021461395.2. Classification (NCBI taxonomy): domain Eukaryota; kingdom Metazoa; phylum Arthropoda; class Insecta; order Orthoptera; family Acrididae; genus Schistocerca; species Schistocerca americana. The sequence goes on from NC_060119.1 coordinate 119,560,732, forward strand.
TGCAGCAAAATTCACTCCAGTCTGATATCTCAGGTTTTTTTGACGAAATTAACGATTTGCTTCCAGGTGTTCTGCTGAACGTTATTTCCATTTGGAAATGGAAACAACAAATGAATAGAAGATATTAATTCACTGTATTGTCCATCAACACCACCGCTTTCCATTACTGAAACAGGGTGTGTACGACCCAGGACAATCGGGAGATCTGGAAAAAACCCAGTAATTTTTTCATCCAGGAGAAACCCAGGAATTTTTTACTGTTTTAGTTTTCTGTTAAATTTTTGTAACCTTAACTGGTAAGAAACAATACTCGAACAAAGGACATTACTGTATCTCGCTATTACAGAATAATACTGGAGCAATAAAACGTGAACGAGAGCACAGTGCTTATACAAGCTTATACAAATTGTCAAAGGCATTAGAAAGATTATGCAATGCTTCATAGCAACAACCTGCCTCCAATGAACATGACGCCACAACTACTTACATTAGATTCATTTGAGCAGTTGTGAGCGAGCTCATGTGCATGCGCTGTAGAGTCACATATGATTAGTATCTTCTCCTGTTTCTGGCTACACAAGTGTGGCAGTTAGCTGTATAAACAATAACAGCAAGATGCTACCCAGAAAAATTTTACTGATGCACCTAAGCTGCCAGATTCATGCATGGGCAACAGGCCCAGATCTAGGGGGCAGTGGGGGATATTTGCCCTGGGCGGCAATTTCATGGGGAAAGGGGTGGAGGGGGCGCCAAATACATATTCGCGAGACCTTGTTTCACAAAGCGCCTATCATTCAGCGCATGTTAGTTTATCAATTATTCATATGATTTTGAAACGCATCCCTGTTGGTTTTTGAACAAATTCTATGTTGATTTCTGAATGAATCGTAAGTTGATTTTTGAGTGCATGTGCAGTATACGTGATGTCTCTGCCAGGGGAGTCCCTGTGGCATCTAGAAATGAACTTCACTGCAGACAAAAGGGGATGGGGCTATACGAGCTGAGCAGAATAAAGCCAAATGGGTGACTGCCAATGTGGTTGACGATTTGCGAATTATCAGCATTGTTATAATTACTAGTAAAATCTGGAGATTCAGACTACCAGAGTAGAAGTAAATGACTAACAGGAATAACAGGTAAGAAATATTACGTATTATCTTCTCAGCATATCCAAGGAAATGAAATTTTGACCGAAAACGTTCGGCCAGACTGCTACACTGGTAAGGGCCAGTTGTACAGGCCCCGGCTAGCAGCCACTAAAGTGGTTCTGGGAGTAGCATGGGAAAGCGTTGTATGAACACATAATAACACCTAACTGGATAATAAATGCAGGATAACAAAATCGGTGATGGTGGGAGGGTTAGTGAAGTTAACCGGAGAATAAGCTTTGACACTGGCGGGAATAGTTAACAGAATTAGTGATGAGAAGATTGTTTGTTAGAATGAGGGTGGAGAAGAAACTGGGACATATCACAATAATTGTGGATGAATATGAAGATTCCAAATTTATATAAAAATTTTGTGCTACCACTTTTCAAGCTCATGCTTCAGAAGCTAGAGCGCGTGAATGAAATGTGAAACTATAACCTAATATAAAATTTTTTGGTTGTAGGCATTTGATATTGGCACTTCGTGAATTATGTCGTGGTATAAAAATGACCATTTGTGCCAAAACAATCTCTTCTTCTTCTTCTTCTTCTTCTTCTTTTTTTTTTTTTCTGTGTTAAAATTGCTGCAATATTAGGCAGGCCTGTTTCATTTTATGTAGCAGACAGTGAGAAAATACAAGTCATCAGGTCGAGAAACCACACCAGTTTTGGATACTATTTGTTTTTACGGCTTTTTCAGTATTAGACAACGACATTTTGTTTTTTCATGTAGCAAAACATTTGACGGTCTTTGTTGGGGTAATAGATTTCTTTCCCAGAAAGGAAAGCATGCCATGTAAAGCTGTAGTAAGATTAGAGAGAAAAAATTCTAGGACTTAAGAATTGAAGAAATGTGTTCTGTCTTGTTTCTCTCTTGCCTTTACTGGTTTTGTGTGTCTTATATTTAATATGATGTCACACAAAACAGCAAGTTATTAGCTAATTGACAATAAAGAATGCAAATTTTCTAAAGAGTTATTGTTCTCCCTGTTTCAAATAATCCCATCTACTATTAATTGCGAGGGGGTTCTTATAATAAAAGAGGGGCAGGGTGTCAAAGAGGCCAACTGGGAGCAGTAGAGGCACCACAGGACATATAATTTCCACTGTCCTGTATATAGTTGGATAGCACCCATTACAAAATATTACACGTTTGAGTTCCACAGAGCCAAATACAGTGACATGCGATAGAAGAATGGCATGTGAAGAGGCATGGCAGCGCACTTCGGCACACTCAAGACCAAATAACATTTCTTACATTTCCTTGAACATATGTTTTATGTAGCAGCCACCAAGAGCTTTTGCAGGATGATTGATTCATGGATCCAGTTATACGGCTCCTTCCGTGTATAGCGATTTTACGATTATGACGAGTGGGGCCTGAAGACGGCATCAATGTAATGCCGAAACTGGTAGCACATAGAAGTTCATAAAATAAAATAAATTTCTAAAATTCGTACGGCTGTTGGAAAATTATTGCATCAAGATGATCTTCAGAAAGGTGTGTGCTACAAGCTGAACATATTTTTGAAAAGCCGATTTTTTTTTTTTTTTTTTTTTTTTTTTTTTTTTTTTTTCTTTCTTTTTTTCTTCTTTTTTTTTTTACCTCAAACTCTAGAGTGAGGGGGAGGGGGAGGCACCACTACCTAGTGATGCCCCGGTTCGGAAATACCGTAGATCGGGGACTGATGCACAGAGCAGTCTTGAGGTGGGTAGTTTTCTTGTGACCCGTGTTTACGTTTAGTGATTTTGCTCGTTCCTCTTCGTTTACAGCTCTTACGTCAAATGAAGAAGAAGAAGAAGAAGAAGAAGAAGAAGAAGAAGAAGGAAGGTGGGGGGGACGAATTTCTGTGGCCAGGAGCTATAAAGTGAATTAAAATACATGTACATAATTACAGAAGACTAAAATATGTTATTAGTTTGCTTTTATTTTATTTCCACCTTTCTGACAGTCAATCATTAATCGCCTTGCAGAACAATGAAGTTATTTCTGTCTGTTTCCTAAAGGAATTTGGCTTTGATTAAACTTTCCCGCTGAGGCAGTCAATTTATTGGAAATGAAGTGTTTAATTCAGCACTATTGGCTAGTTTCAGCTGTTCACTGCATTTCAAGCACACGTTTTTTTCTAGCACCTACGGCATTATGCCATAATAAAGAACCAAACCTGAGTTAATACAGTACTGGTACTCCAAGAAAATTTACATCCAAATCTGGACTTGCGAACGTGCACCATATGCCAAATTGTACTATGATTCTCAAAGTTCCAATGCTCTTGGGCATTCTCTAATGTCTTATTTCTTTTATGACATAATGTAAGATCTTTTTTAATGTTTTACATGTATGAACATACGAGCTTCCTGCGTTATTGTAGCTGCTCAAGTGCGCTGATGCCTGTTATCTGGCACTCTCTGGCAACTGCTGAAACAAACCTATTAAATAGGTCGCGGGAAAATATTGCGAATGGTTGTTTGAAAAGTGTTACCTTGAAAGTAAATTTCCTTTTACGCAAGATGAACTATGTGCGAGAATGTAAGATGAATTTCTTAAATCACAGAGTGTTTGACTTGTTTAAAAATCAACTCTTTGAGGATGACCATTTACAATAATTTTGAGCCCAGAAGATAAGACATTTATGTCGTTGTTAAAAATTTTACTGGCACGTTTGTGTGATATGTCTTAAAGCATAAGACACGCAAAAAAGATAAACATCATATGTGAAAGCTTAGCTTCTCTCGCAGTTTATTAATCTTAGAGACCAATATTATATGTGAAACTTTTCTTTTCTTTTCTTTCCTTTTTGCAACACTATGTATATTAATTTAAAGCATTAATTTTTCCTATTTGTGTGTTTGTACTACTTAACAGTGATGTTGCTATTGGCTGACTAAATCACGTGTCGTATTCTCTGAATAGTCGCTGTCATAAGCTGGCGAGATCACGTGACATGAGCTATGACCGGCTTACAAAAGCGCATTGCAGTCTCAATTTCAATGCTTCGGAAAGTAAAATGCGGTGTTCGGTGGAATTCAAATTTATATGAAAATATGCAGTGTACATATTACTGCACGTCAGGTATCTTTCCAAAATTGTGTTTTTTTCCTGTGAGTGCCGAGAAATTCTATGCCAGTGTATAAAATCATAACCATTTAAAGGATTGATAAGTTTTACGGTTCCAAGGAAAAGTATACTGTCACTTAACACGGAAAAAGTGTATTTGCATCTGGGAGAAGTGTATTTTTAACCAGAAAATCCGGGAATTTTTTTTCCTCCTCCATGCGTACACCATGTGAAAGTAATGGTATCTAAAGCCACATAGACTATAGTGTACCCACAATTTTTGAATGTGGGGTAATGAATAATGTCGTTCTGTGTATATTTATTTTGGTTTACAACTGGGGAATTTTGAGCCTAGGGATATTCTTCAAAAAGACTTCCTGCCATTTGCCATGTGATGAGGCATTATTAACTTATTGAAAAATTCTGTCCTCCTTAGAGAAGGCAATTATTGTATACATATGAAGGTGTGATATCAAAGGAAGTATTTGTAACACCTCAGAGGAAGGGTGCCTTCCACATGGATTAATGCTATGAAAACATTACGTATGTATTAACAATGTGCCCACATTCTATCCACACCTCAGTGTCTTGTTTTTCTACCTGATGGTTCAGTGGGTATGTTGTGATTCAGACATATCTCCCAAGAAATGTTGAGGTCACTAATCCATTGCAAAAGAAAGTGTGACCTATTAGAACTGTTCATTTGGCAGAAATATCATTTTAATACTACTGAGTGCTGTCATTTTATTGGATGCCCAAGTCTGTTTAGTTCACAGCAATTTACGTATTATTTGGAAAAAGTGTTTCTCTGTACTGTATGCTGGTAGACCTTTGTGGCATAATAGACATTTATCCGCCATGTTAGTAGCATGTGGAGCTGTGTAGTCTACAGGATTGTTAGACTGGTGCAATTATTCCATCTGCAATACAGTTTCATTACAAAGTTACATGAACGATAATAAAACTTTGCTAGTGCTGACATTCAATGATTCTCTCACTTTCACACTCTCACAAAGCGTTTTCATTATCCTTGACAGGGATGAATGAAACACAGACAGCTGGTTAGTTCTCTAATATACACTCCTGGAAATTGAAATAAGAACACCGTGAATTCATTGTCCCAGGAAGGGGAAACTATATTGACACATTCCTGGGGTCAGATACATCACATGATCACACTGACAGAACCACAGGCACATAGACACAGGCAACAGAGCATGCACAATGTCGGCACTAGTACAGTGTATATCCACCTTTTGCAGCAATGCAGGCTGCTATTCTCCCATGGAAACTATCGTAGAGATGCTGGATGTAGTCCTGTGGAATGGCTTGCCATGCCATTTCCACCTGGCGCCTCAGTTGGACCCGCGTTCATGCTGGACGTGCAGACCGCGTGAGACGACGCTTCATCCAGTCCCAAACATGCTCAATGGGGGACAGATCCGGAGATCTTGCTGGCCAGGGTAGTTGACTTACACCTTCTAGAGCACGTTGGGTGGCACGGGATACATGCGGACGTGCATTGTCCTGTTGGAACAGCAAGTTCCCTTGCCGGTCTATGAATGGTAGAACGATGGGTTCGATGATGGTTTGGGTGTACCGTGCACTATTCAGTGTCCTCTCGACAATCACCAGTGGTGTACGGCCAGTGTAGGAGATCGCTCCCCACACCATGATGCCAGGTGTTGGCCCTGTGTGCCTCGGTCGTATGCAGTCCTGATTGTGGCGCTCACCTGCACGGCGCCAAACATGCATACGACCATCATTGGCACCAAGGCAGAAGCGACTCTCATCGCTGAAGACGACACGTCTCCATTCGTCCCTCCATTCACGCCTGTCGCGACACCACTGGAGGCGGGCTGCACGATGTTGGGGCGTGAGCGGAAGACGGCCTAACGGTGTGCGGGACCGTAGCCCAGCTTCATGGAGACGGTTGCGAATGGTCCTCGCCGATACCCCAGGAGCAACAGTGTCCCTAATTTGCTGGGAAGTGGCGGTGCGGTCCCCTACGGCACTGCGTAGGATCCTACGGTCTTGGCGTGCATCCGTGCGTCGCTGCGGTCCGGTCCCAGGTCGATGGGCACGTGCACCTTCCACCGACCACTGGCGACAACATCAATGTACTGTGGAGACCTCACGCCCCACGTGTTGAGCAATTTGGCGGTACGTCCACCCGGCCTCCCGCATGCCCACTATACGCCCTCGCTCAAAGTCCGTCAACTGCACATACGGTTCACGTCCACGCTGTCGCGGCATGCTACCAGTGTTAAAGACTGCGATGGAGCTCCGTATGCCACGGCAAACTGGCTGACACTGACGGCGGCGGTGCACAAATGCTGCGCAGCTAGCGCCATTCGACGGCCAACACCGCGGTTCCTGGTGTGTCCGCTGTGCCGTGCGTGTGATCATTGCTTGTACAGCCCTCTCGCAGTGTCCGGAGCAAGTATGGTTGGTCTGACACACCGGTGTCATTGTGTTCTTTTTTCCATTTCCACGAGTGTATCTACTTTTGTTTGATATGAATTGATATAGTTTAGATGAAGTTGTCACGCGCATGCTAGAAAATGTAGAAATTTGTAGTTGATGGTAAAAACGGACGAAAAACAACAGCTGCCATCATTTGGTGAGTCAGACAACATCCAGTTTGATTACAACTGTGTGCCATACCTTGTCTTGAACCTGGGACCTTTGCCGTTTGCCGGCAAATGCTCCACCAACAGAGTTTTCCGCAAGGTGTGCAGGAGAACTGCAAAGTTTGGAAGGTAGAAGAGGCACCGGAGGTGGTAGGGCTGTGAGGGCACACTTAGTTGTGCTTGAAAAACTCAGTACATAGAGCACTTGTCCTCAAAACAAAGATTCTAGGTTTCAATCTAAGTCCAGCACACAGTTTTAAACTGCCAGGAAGTTTCAGATAAGTGCACACTCTGCTGCAGCCTGAAAATTCATTTTGGGAATGTAGTATTCTTGGTGCACTTAACAGCATAAAAATTGGCCAATGATGATGATCGTGGCCTGAGTTAACCCAGTATGACATTGATGCTAATGGATTATAAAATCGTAGTTCATCTGTTTATTTTGGTGCAATCTGAAGGAGAAATATTACACAGAAATAGTAATTCCTGTATTCCAGATCCATTGTAAGAAGGTAGTAGGGAAAAAAATGGGGTCTTTGTTAAAAGCTGCGTCGCAAGGTAACTAAATAGGATGACATTCAGTGGTGGTCTCGGTAGTCAGATGGATGTCACAACTTTCTGTGTAGAGAGTCATAGGTACAGTACATATCTGGGCTTCCTATGATTATCTCCAATCTTTGTCCATGATAATATGAAGTTGCATGATTTATCTTATTACAGGTGGCATTAAGCTGGCTATAAATATGAGGGGGTCAGTACTGGTGACAGGTATGTTAAAACTGCATGACAATCTAGGAATTCCATGAAAACAGCTTCTGATGTTAGACCCGTTCCACATTGTTAGGGTGACATCTGTAAGGAGCATGGCATTCAGTTTATAGAACAGCAGAGGCTTTCCTCTGGTTTCATTGGGGCATTGAATTTCTGTCCATATGTTGCTCAGTTAAAGAAAAAGAATATGATTTACAATATAATGGTTTTCTATGATACTATGTTGAAATCTCAAATTAGCCTTAACTTGGTGAACCTAATGGTGCTTTTGTGAACTTACTCCCATTGCTGTAATGGTGATGAATGCAGAAAGCCCATAAAATGAAAGATATAATAAATTGAAATATTAAATTTTCAGTGTTGTGTATTATGTCTGTTATTTAGAATATTTCATTGAGTCGGCTAGAGAATATTATGTGAATGTAACCAATTCAGTCTCATACCAAATAATCAGTAGACAGTGCTAGAGTTGCCGAACATTTCCTTTGATGACGATAGACTTCCACAGCTGATCTGTTCCTAGAGTCAATCTGAAAATCTCCCACACTGCTGAATGTGGCCTACTCTGATGTGGTGTGGGCAGATACCAAGTGGAAGGAAGGAGTTTCGTTCTGATTTTTGTTACTAGTGTAAGGGGGTTATTGATAATCAGAAATGAAGTTTAGATGCAGTGATAGCAATCTCACCATTAATTAAGAGGTGGTGGTTTACCAAGCTGAGTTAAGTTCATTGGGCACAGTTTGTTCCAAATTCCTGTTGGTTTCACGTTAACACTACTTTGTTACCCGAACATTCATATTGAGTTACGGAAACATAACTGTAGGAACGAACTGGTATCTTAAGTGGTGGCTGAATCTGACTATGAGTATGTTAATATCAAGAGTGTCCCATCAGTGACATACAGAATAAATTCCTAGCTGCTTTGAACATGGATTGCTTTGTGAAATTGTGTTGCCACCTGTCTGAATTGACTGTAAACAAACAAAAAAGCTCTAAATTGTAATAATTTGGGAAATCAGTTCGGTATGTGAAACAACATTTAAAATAGGTACAGGCAATTATTGCCTACCATGAATTTCAGTTTTCAGTACTACTCACAAATCCTGTGGCAGTCTTGATTCGCTACCTGGCAGAAACAGTTGCAAGTATCTGTCCTGAGAATAACAAGCTACTTAAGAAAAAATCAGTGTACAGATTCTAAGATACTGTCAGTGAGAGGAATTTGCCTTTATAGATCAGTTAGGAAACGAATGGGAGAATATTGAAGGTTTATTGAACACACTGATATCATTTGTATGTGCTGGACTTAACAGTAAATAAATAAAAAGCAACAAATTAAAAAAAAAACTGAAAGTGGATAAGTAAAATCTGTTCAAGTCCCCTTTTTTGTTCACCATCAGTGTGTTTCAATGTCAAAAGTTTATTTTGGTTCTTACTGTTGGCATAAGTTAATAATGACAAATAGGTAATTAATGATTTTTTTGGAAAAAAATTTAATTATGACTTCCAATTGTGTACTTAATTTCTCTCATTGTATCCCAGATGGTAAATTGTCACTTTGTTGTCCATTTGATGAAATATGCTGTGTCTGGTGTTTGCAGCCACCAGCTTATAACGTATTTACACACTAGGAAACTGTAAAGTGTGGTATTGAAATGAAGTTTGATTGTTATTGACATGGTTGTTAATAACACAATCTTCTGCTCTGCCAGCTCGGCTACAAAGCATTGTCAGCGGGGCATAAGATGAACAGTGTGTCAAGCAGGTACATTCAAAATGTGTGTTCTACCAAAAGAGATCACTGTGAACAAACATGAAGAGATCAAAGAATGTAACTACCGTGTAGGTCACTGCACCGAAACTGAAATCAAATTCATGCATGGTTTTCTTGTAGTATAGCTTGCCATTTTAAACTGTATCCCACAGAAACTGTCAGTGTAACATAGTGAGTTATATACTGCATGCCTGCAAGCATATCGTTTATGTGGAAGCCATCGATAAGAGGATTAAAGGCCAGGCACCTGAACCACCTCTCTTTGAATCCAACTGCTTCATCCATGATCTTTCCACTATAGCAGAGTGAAGGTAAGGAGGAGGCAGCAGAGAGATGGAGAATACTGTACAGCAGCACCAGCGCGCTCTCTGTCTCTCACATGTCTCGTGCTCCAGCCCTTGCCGATCCTGGTAATTGACAATGAAGTGATAAATGCTTCAGCTGACCACTGCTTCTGCCTAGCAGAGATTATACGCTTGAAAAACTATCATTGTTGCCTCTTAAAATAATGCCTGTTGTATTTACTTGGCCACCCCAAATGAACACCATAGTGGCTCAGTAATCCCACTATACCTAAACTAATACAAAAATCGATGTCCAATGTCCTACACACATCCTGGTGCATTTCCCACAGGCAGGTGTGGCAGAATGATGATATTGGCAGTAGCCTTACATGGTATATAGCTCCTTTGCTGAGCGATTGCCCCACCACCTGCCTTCTTATGTGCATGCCACTATTAACAACTGGTCATTTCTAGCTGCTTTTTGTTGTGGAGAGAGACAATTCTTTGGTTTCAGAATGTTCAACAATATTCCTGGGTGCATTATTTCTACCCATCTCTTGCCAAAGAAGGATATGTCCAGCATTGTTGAACACAATTATTTTGGTAATTGAGGTGTTATGGTGCGGGGAGACATAATTTTGCATAGGCCTACAGACCTCCAAATCTTTGTACACGGTACACACACTGGTCAATTTTATTTTGATACTGTACTCCTTGCCATTGTGCGTCATTTTAGGGGTGCATTTGGCCCTGACTTTATTGATGACAGTGAGTGACTGCATTGAACACAGCAGGTGGAGCAGATCTTAGCATGAGAGGATATTCAAGTAATGGTTTGGCCTGCCTGTTTCCCTGACTTCAATCACATCAAGCGCATATGGAATGTGTTGGGGAGACGTATTGCAGCAAGTCCATGTGCGCCAACGAGCATCCAGCAGTTGTCACCAGCTTCTACAGAGAAATGGAACGGGCTATCGCAAGAACTCGTTACAAACCTTGTGGCCAGTATGGTAGCATGTTGCAGAACATGCGTGGCTGTCTACGGTGATCACACCATATTAAGAAACATGTCCTTCCATTTGTAATGTCCAGGGGTCCATCATAAATTGCATTACCTTCAGTGTATTTATTGTCTTTGAGTAAAAGTATAATTTACATTAGTGTCATTGCATGTTTCCTTCACCTAACCTTCTGTACTAAATGGTAGCCGTTTTTTCTATATATGGTCCAGGTTTCATCGAGCCAGGTTACATGTCAGTGAACATACCATGTGAAAGTTTGTTTCTTAAGTTTTGCACACCAGTCTAGCTTATTTAGTTCCCATTTTTAACCAGTTTTCTCTACTTCCTTTTTCACATCAGCAGAGAGAGAGAGAGAGAGAGAGAGAGAGAGAGAGAGAGAGAGAGAGTTGGGAGGGGGGGGGGATTAATAGGATGTGCTACAGAGTATGCCTTTAGAATGTATTTCCAGATTGCAAATATCACTCAGAGATGCTATTGAATTTTGTCAAATCCTTTAAAGTAAAATAACTTACTTTCAAATGAAAATTAGGAAAAATTAAGCATCAATAAATTTAATTACTTTGATGACTAGTGTACATAAACGAGTGTGTATTGGTGTATTTTTTTGAAACTTTTTCTATAACAGTAGTTTTTGGTAAACAGTTTTTTTAAGTATGTTCCTTACTAGGAAAGGAAATATATTCTATCATTAATTCAGACAAATTGCTTTTGGATTGTCTCAAGTAGACCCCAACAATTCCTCTTCTCCTGAATCCTGTAAAATTCATAATTTTTTCATTGTAGTTTTGTGCTTTAGTGTTACCAATCCATCTGTGATTTAAAGTAGCCTCCATTGTTTTTCACCCATAATGGATGCCTGGTACCATGAATAAGCATTGTTCTTTACAATTTTGTAGAATGTTCTGTACTAGGCAACAGTCATGAAATGTCTTCAACTATGTAGACATGAGACTCTTTTCTGTTGCGTTAAGGAACTGATAACTGACCACAATTTTCCATTGTTTAATGACACATTCAAGGCCAGATTACTGTACTTTAGAAACAAATTTGTATGCTAATTTACAGTGGTTCCCTTGTGACAGTTGCATGCATTTTTAATTATGTATAAATTTTCATAGCACCTCTGTGCACTTTAGTATTTAGTTTAAAATGCAATTGTGTCTTAAACTCCAGTAAGGTAGCAACTCATTCCCATGTAATTCAGATTGCCTTAATATTGACACTGCAAGTTTCTCTTTTAAGATAAAAGATTTATTTAAATTTGATTACACATTGGAAGTATAACCCCAGTTGTTAGTCAAGTAAAATCGTTTCCAATATCTTTAAATAAATGTTTAGTGTATGACTAAGAACATTAAAATTTAAAGATGAAATTAATTTGTTTATGAACCTTTCAATCATAGTGCAAGTGAGTGAGTGGGGCATTTTGACTGAACACATTACACATTATTGGTTAAAAACAAAAGCTGTGTCAATTTAAACAATGAAGTATATTGAATATTCTGCACTGGTGACAGCATTCAGAGGTGGTACTTATTTATAGAATTTTAATGTTTTGTGTGTAAAGCCCATGCAGTTAGTTTACTGGCAGTAATTTTCTACTCAACTGGAAGGTGACAAAAATTTTGAGACCATTTCATATGCAACAGTTCCTTTTTAATCTAATCCAATCTCAGTGTGTGTTGTAGGTACCAGCATTCCTTTTGCACTTGCTTGCACCCAGAATGAAAAAACAAAAAACAAAAAAAAAAAAAATTGAAAAATTTTGCTGTTTAAATGCACATTATTTCAGTTTAATTCATACTGAAGTTTAAAAAATTGTAAGTAGCTGATAGTAGGGCTTGGTGTAATGTAGTGTTTTATTGTATTTCATTATCATAAAATTATTATTAGCTTTTCTTGACTCTTTTTCCAGGGGTAATAACTAGGGACAGGAAAACATTATTTTGTGACTAATTTTGGTGTTTTTGCAAATTTTGATATTTTTCTGAGTTATTTAGTGCCTGCTTGTTTCCCTTTTTGGTTATTTATTTTCATCATACTTAACCATTTTTCAGTGCTACATCGAAAATGAAACTATACCTATCATTTATACTGTGTTTATTATACTGCATACATCACATTTATTTACATTACATTAATTTGAAAAGAAAAAAGGAATGGGAGAAAACTTTTATGTTAGAGTTGATGATTAAAGAAAAAAAGACACTGTCAGGAAACCCTGCATTGTCATGATTTCTTTGTTATCTTCTGTGAGATTTTGCTGTCAGAAAGGAAAATAGCCCCTAACTGCCTACATTGGAACACGGAATCCAAAAAACATTTAGTGCCACAGCTGCAAATTGCCAATTATCAACTCCTTTTGTCTGCAGCCATTGGGTATGTTAATATTTCCTGAGTGAATTAACATTTGCTTTGCAATAAAATTCTGCAAAGTTTTACACACCATTTGAGGTTATAAACTCTATTTCGACCAGTCGTCCCAGGTACAAACTATAAGGTGCTTGCCACGTCCACATTAATGGGTTTCAAACTTATTGTCCTTGAAATGTGAATCTAAGACTTTGAAGACTGATTTGTTTGGCTCTGTGGCCACGAGAGTTGACAACTTCGTCTGCAGATGCAACCCAGTACACTTCAACCCATCTTTTAACTTCTGCATGAAGCACTTACCTCTTTATTAACAATGTAGGAAAAGATAGATTACAACCTACAATAAAGAAGACACATTAGGTCATAGACAAGCACAATTAAAAGACACTTGCACAGAGCTTTTGGCCACAGCCTTCGTCAGCAAAAGAGAAAAAACACTGTTGATACACACATCAAGCACACCCCATGCACACATGAGCAAGTGTGCAGGGACTAGAAAGCACAGACAGCATTTCTGTCTCCCTCCCACCTGTTCACTACAACCCCTTCCCCATTCCCTCCAGATCACTACTTCCATCCCATGTGATAGTTGCATTCTGGCCCGAACTGCCAGAGTTGGCAGTCAAGTGCATGAGGTGTGCTTGCTTATGTAGATGAATGGTGTGTGTTTCTCTTTTACTGATGAAGGCTGTCACAAAAAGCTTTGTATAAGTGTGTGTTTATTGTGCCTTTCTGCAACTTAATGTATCTCCTTTACAGTGAGTGACAATGTATCTTTTCCTACATTGTGATATTCCTACCTGGAGTTTCCATTGTTTGATTTACACTTTATCTTCTTTAAAATCTTATTTGTTTCATCCCTAAAAATGCCTTTGCCCCCAATACTGAAACATTTGTCAAATTGTTTTAAAGTTGAATGTAATCCATGGGAAGCAGGATATTTTGAAGTCAGCCATATTAATTAAGTTACTGGACACTACACAACTCCCACATGCCAAAATTGCAGATGAATTCATTAATTCCATCAAAACATTCTACTACATAAGTTGCTGTGGAGAGCCAAGCGTTCCAGCATGTTAAAACTGGAAGACGAAAAAATTTTTGCACCTCGTTATTTGTCTTAAGAAACCGAAAATACAAATGTTTTCTCTTCCTGATGCTCAGGAATGCACTGTTGTATATAATATTGTTAAAGAATCCTCAAAATTGCAACGGTTCTCAGCGAATATAGCTCCTTATTCTGCTAGCTGCTCCAATACATTGTTTTTCTTGTCGGTATTGTGTTGAAGTCGCAATAGTGTTCCACGTTGTATTTGCACATGGAATGTTATCAGCACCTAACAGGAAAGATTTATTCTATTAGTTACCTGATTTTTAAACATATTTTATTCTGTACTGGAGCAAAATATATTACTTCATTAAATATTAAGTTTTAACTTATAACAACATGAAGGTCAAACTATATTTATAACATTAACAAAATACTCATCATTTTTAATGAATTTGTTCATTCACTGCTGAAAATCTTTGTTTTGTAGTTCACACATTTCAAAATAGTGTCCTTACTCCCCTATGGAATTCTGCTATTGCAGTATTTAAAAAATTCATCAGGAGCATAAAACCTCCTGGTTTTAAATTCCAGTGTCTAGTCTTCAGCAGTCACTGCAGGCTTTGGAATTTTCAGTCATGAATTGTTTTAGCATATGTATTAATCACTGAAATTATGATGTAGTGAATAGAGACAGAATTTGTTCTCTCTCAAGATTTTTTGGGAATTTTGGGGAAAGTATCGACAGCACACAACAAATTGCAAAATTTGAACATCCGTGTGAAACAGTTACAAGACCAAAAAATGTGCATTGGCATGAATGAAGGCTTGATGAATAGTTGTATAGTGTTTCCTCTGAGTGTAGGAACTCTTCCAATGACCTTGAAAACCATATCCTAACAGTTACAGTTATATTAAATAATAATGTTGTAAGCTCACACTACATGCTGAATTTGTGCTGTGAAATGTAAAATTTGTTGTGCTTTTACCCATGAGACAAATGCTGAAATTTTTCATCTTATTGAAACTTAGATTGGAATTATATTTACACGTTCAGTAGTATTACTTTCATTAGAAAAATATTCATTAGTGGTAATGAAACATAGCATTGAACTATGATTGCCAAAATGCTATTGCACATAGTATTGTTTAATCATGGAGTTTGGTAGCAAGTGGACACAGAACACCTCTGGTCTCATTTCCTAATGTGGAAAATGAACTGTTAGTCTAAACTAGTTATAAAGTGTAATTAGTTCTGAGAAAAAGTCATTATCTAATTTCAACATTAAGTATGTATTAGTTGTCACTGATATCCTCAGATTTACAACACTTTTGCCCTATAACAGAGGCTGGTGCTATTTTCTGCGACATAGTTAACAACTGCCAATTTCACATTATGCCACTAAAAATAGCAGATTGATTGCTGTTACATTTAAAACTGCTGATATCACGTTGTTAGACGTGTTATTGTTTAAACAAAATTTTCCTGTCCCTAGTAATACCGAATAATTCATGATAATTACTTTAATTATTGGATTAGTTATATATTGTGGAAAGTTAATACTAGCACTTACTGCTGTTGCTGTGTATGTTTATCATACTCACTCTCTCCCAGTAGTTCTTATTTGCTTCGAAAGCTGGGAAACAACATTCTCCAGAAGTTCCTTTAGTTCAAGGGGAGAAAATAAAAATTGTTTAGGTAGCAAATAATAAAATTAAAAACGATTTTGTTGATTGCTAACATTTGTTAGGTTGTCAACAATGTAGAAAAATACAGAGTACTACTTACCATAAAGATGATACATTAAGTAGCAGACAGGCACAATTAAAACATACTTGCGCATAAACTTTTGGCCACAGTATTCATTGAACGAACACACACACACACACACACACACACACACACACACACACACACAGACCTTTCATTCCCACAAACAAGTACACCTCGTGGAAACGACTGGCAGCTCTGGCAAGAGCTGCTAGGGTTGGGTGTCATGTGTAAGGTGTGCTTGCTTGTGTGACGGAATGGTGTGTGTGTTTTTCTAACAAAGGCAGTGATCAAAAGTTTGTGTGCGAGTGTCTTTTAATTGTGTCTGTGTGCTACATAACGTATCATCTTTACAGTAAGTAGCTATCTGCCTTTTCCTAAATTGTTGATATTCCTACCTGGAGTTTTCATTGTTTGATTTGTTAGGATGTGTTTTAGGTAACATTAATAATTCTGTATACATGTTTTCTATATACTTTTTTTTTTTTTTTTTTTTTTAAAAAAAAGCATAATTCATGAAATTTTTTATCACTTGAGTAAGTAATTCAGTTTGGTAACAGATACACTGTCAATGTTTAATCTGTTAGATTGACAGTTATTGTGTCAGGATTTATTTTATGATTTGGAAGTTTGCGACTGTTAAAATTGTTGAAAAGTGTTGTTATTAACAACACATTTACGCTTTCTTGACATATAATAATTTTTTTTTATGATCCTGCATGCTAATTTACACATCTTATAATGTTGCATTTCTGTGCTCTAGTTTCACAATTCCTCATACCCTTTCAGTTATTAATTTGTAATTGATCAAATGGTACCTCTGTATCTGCCCCAGTTTTACTGTTCCAATACTATTTTCCCTTTTTTATTTTTGAGACCATCGTAAAACGTTAAAAATTTGTTCCAGTAGTATGATGTATTTGATGTTGTAGATGTAAATTTTCCTTGAACTGTATGTGCAAATATGGCAAAGCAATTTATATTCATATAGACACCATTTACTAAACATTACAGCATTTACACTAGACTTTCAAGGCCCATATTTAAGACTATATTGATTATCTGTCATATTACTCAATCTGCAAGTTATTTTTCATTACAAATGCGAAATTTGTGAAGTGTTACACTGATTTCCTTGCGTTTATTATTCATTAGATTGACATAAAAAATTTCTGGCTCTACAGAAGGAAACTATATAAATTGTTTCGCATTTGGAAGATGTTGTAATGCATGCTTTTAAAACCCAATAAGTGACTGTGTGAGTATATAACTACAGTCAAATATTCATGTCTCAAACACTGGCAGCCACTTTTACAAAAATGTCCTTGTATATGGAACATTGTTGCATATGAACTGGTCTTTTAAGTCTTCCACATCTATAAAATGGTGAATGGAGTAAGTGCATACAAATATTTAAAAAAAGTAATGCTTCATTGTGTAATCATTTAATAAAGATCACTAAATCTGTTATCAGATAAAAAAAATTACAATGTTTGTCAAGACTGTGGTGAACATGATTGGAGGCATCTTTCAATAGCCTCTGGCAACAAGTAATTTACTTAAACCCAAAAACAGTAGAAAACAGACAACTAAATTGGCTCTGTTGAAGGAATAAGGCTTATGGGCATGCCAGAAGCTGAAATTAGAAGGTGAAAAAGATGATTCAGACTAGTGGAAAATTAGCATTGAAATATATGAGGAGTTTTGGATAGTGAATATCATGAAACCAGGAACTTCCAGACAGATTTCCAGGAAGCGAATATCTTGATCAAAAGAAATAATTGAAAGACAAAAAGGAAAATAAAACTTTCATCCAGTATTTTCAGGGGTAGACATAGAGCAATAAACAAAAAATCAGAAGTGCATTCATTACAGTGCAAGAAGTAAACAGATTTTGTAATTTATAATCATATAAAAGTATGTTATCTCTGTGAAGCATAAAAAGTGTGTGTTTGTGTTTGTGTTTGTGTTTGTGTGTGTTTGTGTTTGTGTTTGTTTTTGAGAAATAAAATAATACATAAGAATGTGCTGCATTGGATTTTTTATCGGTATTTGGTCTGCAATAATTCATCCCCCCCCCCTTTTTTCCCCCCTCTCTCTTCCCCTTTCGATTACCAGTATTTGTCACTTCTCCTTCTCAGAAACAATTATTTCTTAATCTTCTCAGTTTAATTCCATGTTTATGATTATTAGGATTTATTTTCCAATCTTTCATAGTATCATTTTGAAGTGTTACTTTCTTAACATTGTTTTCCTCTGTCTCATTCAGATAAACACATTTTACTTTGTTTTCCCTTGATTCTGTTGCTGCCGTATTTGTTATGCTTAACAGCTTTTTGTATCATTTCTTTCCTTCTTTTCTTAAGGTTCTGCATCTTTCTGTTTTATCTTTACTTGTTTTGAAATTCTCCATAGTGGTTTCCTGACTTCCACCATTCACTTTATTTCTTTTTAGTTGCTACATGGCACATCTTATTTGTACAATATTTATTTGCAAACAATTCTTTCCAAGCATCCTGTTCATGACTGTTCGTATATGTCTCAAAGTAGATATGCTTCATGGTATTATCGAAAATTCAGGAGAAAAGAAAGTATTGTTAGGAATAGGAATAGGTATGGGCTGAAAAACATGGTCATGTAAACTTAATCCCTATACCCACAAAACAAAGCTATTGTACATTAGGCAGTATTATATGATTTTGTATGGAAACAGTATCAGAAGTATGTGAGAAGTGGTAGTGAAAAATTGGTTTGCTAGTAAAAGCCTGAGCTACATTGTAGGTGTTGGTTGGTTAGTACTGCAGGTAGCCCAACAAGAAAAGAAATGTTAAAGAATTTTACGTAATGATATAGAACAAAGGTCTTACAGCTGAACAGTTAAACTGATATGTTCTGTTTGTAGCCTTACTGCACATTACTTTCATGCTGAATTTTGTTATTAGTAGCAGAAGTAATGTTTCACTCTATATTGAAAACAAATTATCAAGCGTGCCCATAAAATGAAAGCCATAGATACTGACACTGTTGCTTTTCAGTACAACCTTCCTGCTATCATATTTAAGGTGGCACTGTGCTGGCAGTAAGATCACACAAAAATGTTTCTCTTTTTGTGGTTTTGAATTGTTACACACATTTTATGTAGCTTTTGTCATGGACATCAATAGACACGGTTTTATATAATTTGTCAAGGGGTTGCTAAGCAATACAGGAAGCTCTATGCAGCTTAGCTTCACCATTATGTAAAAAAATAATATTTCTGTGATCAACAATGTTCTTCAATTTAGATTTTTGAAAACATTTTCTATTATGGGGGAATTCTATTTTCTATTGTGTTAAGAGCCTTTGTCAAATATATGCCTTCCACTTGAGTAGTATTTTTCTTAAACTGCAAGCTGTGTATTCCTAACATAAAACAGTATTTCTAAGTACTGAAAGAAATATCATTGCTCTACTTTGTGTATCCAGAAATTAACACATAGGTGAAAAGTTATATGATTGGTGTCAACATACTCTGAGTCTTACCTTTTTGGATAAAACATCTGATACATATGTTTGAAATGACGAATAGTACACTTCTTTTTGAGGTTTGCTGCAGTCATGTAAATAAGAGTTCATAAAAGTGATTTGAAGATGCATTTTTATATTTCAGCAACTTTGTGCACTTGGTGTTGTTTATGTTTTAGTAGTACTATTTTCAAATCAAATACCTAAACAGTACTGTATTGTTACCTGCATAGCACTACAGAGTCAGCTGTAGTGAGGGGGCCATCTTGGCAGAAGTGGAGGTTTGGAGCAAATGCAAGCCTGCGTTTTATTATTTATAGTTGTCGTGTGCCTCCAGACTGATTGGTATTATGATGGTGTACAGGTGAAGCGGGACTTCATGGCGTTGCTGCGGGAGCATCCAGAGCTGGTTGACAGACATGCACGCTGGCCGGATGTGAAGAAGCGCCTGGATAGTGACCCACGCTACAAAGCAGTAGAATCTGGATCTGTGCGGGAGGATTGGTTTCGTGAGCATGTCCGGGCACTGAAGGAGGAGAGGAAACGAGAGAAGGAGCGTGACCGAGAAAAACGCAGCGAGCGGAAGGAACGTGGTGGTGAGGACCGCAAAGACAGGGAACGCGAGCGTGGAGGCAGCGAACGTCGGGACCGGGACCGTGACCGTGACCGCTCTGAAAAGGAGCGGGACAAGGACCGTGAGAAGGAGAGAGAGAAGGACAAGGACAAAGCTGGCGCAGGTGGCAGCAGTAGCTCTGGAGCACTAGCGTCTTCAGCTTCAGGTGGCAGTGGTGGTATTGGTAGCAGCCTTGCAGATATGGGAGAAATGGATGACAATGAAGAGACCGATGTAAGTAACTGACATTATTCTCTAGACATAGTGAATCAGTTGAAAAATGCGTTGTTTAAATTCTGTCCTTTGCCCTTCGAAATACATCGTATTTGTGATTACTTGCACCTTCACTCCTAGCACACTAATTCCCATTGAGAATTGAAAAGTCTAAGAACAGAATGTAATTTAATTAGCCACATACTTATGGCATCACGCCATTTTCAAAGTTAAACATGTTACTTAAGAGTATCCTAATTACGAGGAGTGTTTTTTTAAGTAAGGTCTGTTTTGTTGTAGACACTAGTAGTTCGTGCTTGTACCACAACGAGCATGTGCGTCATGTACCGGCATGCCTCAGGAACAACTGTGCTCAGTTTCAGCTCTGTAGCTAACCTGTACAGTTCTTTTATGTACTTTCAAAATGTTTAAGACTATCAAGTTGCCCACCACGTGTGAGGTTCGCTCAGTGATATGGTTTTTGTCAGCAAGGAACCTGTCTGCTGCAGAAATTCATTGACAGATTTTCGAAGTGTGCGGTGATACTGTAATGAGTGAAAGCAAAGTGCGTAAGTGGGTACGAGAATTGAAAGATGGCCGTGACAACATCCATGATGAGGATCACTCTATTCGCCCTTCTTTGATTACAGGCGATTTGGTGGCTTCAGTTGAACCGAGAATTCGTGAGAACAGGCGCTTCACAATAACATGTGTCTCAAACGAGTTTCTTGACGTTAGAGATCAGTGCTTTACAACATTGCTTCTGAACTACTTAAACTTTAGGAAACTGTGCTCCCCTTGGGTCTGGAAACTTATATCACAGGACCACAAAAACCAAAGATTTGAGTGTGCGATGAAGTTCTTGACTCGTCACAAAGAAGGTGACGGCTCCTTAACATGGGTTTCACATATCATGCCTGAATCGAAGCAAAAAGCATGGAATGGAGGCGCGCGCGCGCACACACACACACACACACACACACACACACACACACACACACACACACACACACACACACACTCGCCTGTAAAGGTGAAGGCCAAACTGACTATGTCCCTGTGAAAAATCATGGTGTCGGTGTTTTGGGATAGGCATGGTGTTTTGTTGGTCGACTTCATGCAGTGAGGAACCACTATCAATGCAGAACCACACTGCCAAACCCTGAGAGAGCTATGCAGAGCAATTCAAAACAAAAGACGTGGCATGCTGACAAAGGGAATTGTGCTTCTCCATGAAAATACAAGATCTCACACTGCAGGTCAGACCCGCAATTTATTGGAGAGTTTTGTCTGGGAAGTTTTAGACCACCCACCTTACAGTCCTGATCTTGTGCCAAGTGATTACCATCTGTTTCTCCACCTCAAACAACACGTCAGTGGCAAACTTTACAACGATGACGACAACATGAAAACGGCAGTAATCTCTTGGTTATCAGAGCAGAAGGCAAGTTTTTACAAAGAGGGTATTTTAAAATTGTTTGAGAGGTACGATATGTGTTTCGACAAACTCGGCAACTATGTTGAAAAATAGAGTGAAGTACGTACTTTCTGAAAATAAATTTACTTTCTTGAAATAACCTTACGTTGTGTACTTACGTTCACATGGACCTTACTTAAAAAACACGCCTCACCTTACTTAAAAAACACGCCTCGTACATGTGTGTAAGTAAGGAACAGGGTTTCGATTTGTCCTCAAAAATTATCACTGAAATATGTTTCTTTTCTGGAAATTTGCTTATTAATAATTTACTCTTAGATATGGTATTACTGTTGTGAAAATGCAAAACAAAGAAAAGTTATGACTTTACGGCAGAGGTTCCCAAACTGTTCCTCTAACAAAATACTTTGAGAATACTGATGCTTTGATGGAACATGTTCTTTATTTTGGAGATTAATAATTTTTTTAAAAAATCAGAAAAACATGGTTTATAAAGTGATTACTTCAATTTTAAACAGTAACTAATAACATGGAAATTATAAAACAGAAAAAAATTAACGTAGTAAAAAAAGCCATGTTATTAATAGTTTTTTTGCAGAGCACTTAATCACTTCCCACAGAACACAGTTTGGGAAATCTTGCTTTATGGCAAGTTATGTAGCATTCTACAGTTTAGTATAAAATTACACGACAATCTTAATTTAACATC
This sequence comes from Schistocerca americana, assembly GCF_021461395.2. Lineage (NCBI taxonomy): Eukaryota > Metazoa > Arthropoda > Insecta > Orthoptera > Acrididae > Schistocerca > Schistocerca americana. The sequence goes on from NC_060119.1 coordinate 119,583,091, forward strand.
TTCAACACTGCATGGCACAAGAGAAAGTTAATAGCATATACACTAAGCGCCAAAGAAACTGGTATCGGCATCCGTATTCAAATACAGAGATATGTAAACAGGCAGAATACGGCTCCGTGACCAGAAACTCCTATATAAGACAACAAGTGTCTGGTGAGTTTGAATGTGGTGTTATAGTCAGCACATGAGTGATGGGACACAGTGCCTTCGAGGTAGGAATGAAGTGGCGATTTTGCCATACGAACATTTCACGAGTGCATCGTGAATATCAGGAATCTGGTAAAACATAAAATCTCTGACCTCGCTGTGGCCGGAAAAAGATCCTGCAAGAATGGGACCGACAACGATTGAGAAGAATCATGACAGTAGTGCAACCCTTTCCCACAAATTGCTGCAGATTTCTATGCTGGGCCATCATCAAATGTCAGCATGTGAACCATTCAACGAAGCATCATCAATATGGGCTTCTGGAGCCGAAGGCCCACTAGTGTATCCTTGATGACTGCATGACACAAAGCTTTACGCATTGCCTGGACCCATCAGCACTGACATTGGACTGTTGATGACTGGAAACATGTTGCTTGGTTGGATGAGTCTCATTTCAAATTGTATTGAGCAGATGGATGTGTACGGGTATGGAGACGACCTCGTAAATCCATGGACCCTGCTTGTCAGCAGAGGCCTGTTCAAGCTGGCAGAGGCTCTGTAATGGTATGGGGCATGTGCAGTTAGAGTGATACGGACCCCCTGATACATCTGGATACAGCTAATGTCCATTATGCATTCCTATGGACTTTGACAATTCCAGCAGGACAATGTGACAGCCCACAGAGCACTACAGAGCGGCTCCAAGAACACTCTTCTGAGTTTAAACACTTCCACTGGCCCCCAAATTCTGCAGACATGAACATTATTGAGCATATCTGGCATGCCTTGCAACGTGCTGTTCAGAAGGGATGTCCTCCCCCTCGTACTCTTAAAGCATTTATGGACAGTCCTGCAGGATTCATGAAGTCAGTTCGCTCCAGCACCACTTCAGACATTACTAGAGTCCATGCCATGTCATGTTGCGGCACTTTTTCATGCTTGGAGGGAGGGGGGGGGGAGGCGCTGCATAACATGGGGTAGATGTACCAGTTTCTTTGGCTCATCAGTATAATATCTGTCGCTGGCGACTTTAACCTGGATTTATTGAAAAGCTGTGTCAGTGAACAATTAATGCAATCGGTAACACTGTCATTCAATTTAATTCCATCTCTGAACTTTGCAACTAGGATATGCAAAAGCTGTGGGACTGCTTTGATAACATCTTTGTAGATAAATCTAGAGGAAAGAGGTCATATCACATAACCAATAGTATATGAGCTTTCTGATCATGACATGCAGCATCATCTTATGTTAAATGTTCAAACTTGCCAGGATATAAAATTAAATCTGAGTGCAGGAGGGTAGTAACTGAGTCAAAAATTGAGAATTTTAGAAGTTTTCTCAAAGACATGAACTCAATAGATGTTTACAATACTTGTGACTTGTTAATAAAGTTACTTTCTTATTTAAAAATTGTTTCCCCTAAAGATAACTCAAATCAAAAAGAAATCCAAAAATAAACCATGGATTACACAAGGAATCACATAGGACAAAAAAGAGACACTATCTATTATCTAGGGATAGCTTTGATGTTACCATTGTAATGCACTATAAATAATACTGCGAAATATTGAAGGAAGTAATTCAGAAATCAAAGCAGCTTTATTGTGAGAAAAAGATGAGTACATCAGGCAACAAAATAAAAACTGTATGGGATATAGTGAAGACAGAGACAGGTGGGGCCAAAAAGGGAGAGGAACATACAGCTCTAAAAATAAATGGGAAATTGATAACAAGTGCATGTAGTGTTGCAAACCTCTTAAGCAAGTACTTTGTTTCTGTTATTGACAGCTTTGTTTCTGTTATTGACAGCGTGGGGTTATCAGGTACAGTAAACAATGTAATGAAATATCTGAGACCAGTCTGTAGAAATAACTTCATTAAGATGGAAATGATGCTCACCTCTCTAAGAATCCTTAAAATCAAAGTAATTAGTGATTATGATAACATATTGATGACATGAATCAAAGAGTGCTCATGTGAGTTGAGTTCTATCTTTAGATATTTTTGTAATCAATCTCGTATTAGCAGAACATTTCCAGAACGGCTAAAATATACTGAAGTTCAGTTTCTGCAGGAAGGGGGATAAAGAGGTACTGTCAAACTATCAACCAATTTCATTCTTTGCAGTTTTTTTCAAAAAGATTGTGTTAACGCGTTGTCTTAAGCATCAGACTGTGAATAATGTGATGTCCGAGTCACAGTTTGGGTTTCTTAAGGGTTCTGATAGGTAGAATGCTAAGTACACAAACAGTGAGAATGTACTTAAATAGGTAACAATTGGAGGATACTGGCATTTTCTGTGACCTGTCAAAAGCCTTTGACTGTGTGAATCACAGCATTCTTTTAAGTAAATTAGAATATGATAGTATCACCGGCAGTGTGCGAAATGGTTAGAATCTTATCTGACTAACAGGAAACAAAGGGTGTTATTGCAAAATATCTGTGGAGTAATCAGTCAGTCTTCATCTGTTTGGGAGTTAATCGCATATGGTGCTGCTGCTGCTGCTGAAAGTTTTATCTTAGGTCCTTTGCTGTTTCTTGTGTACAGTAATGGCGTCTTGTCTGATAAACTGCCACATGCTAAGTTTGTTTTGTTTGCAGATGACACAAACATTACAATAAATAGAAAGTCAAGTACAGATTTAGAAATGGCTGCTGATCAAATTTCCATGGATGTTATTAAATGATTTAGAACTAATTCACTGTCATGAAACTTGAAAAGACCTGCTATATGCAGTTCAGACACTGCAAGAGATTTCCTTGCAGCATATGTATAACATATGAAGACATCCAGGTCTTTGCAATGCGAATGATGTCAGGTGTAGGAGATATAAATCTATTAAAAAGACTTGCATACTTTGCTTACTTCCATTCTATTTTGTCATGTGGAAACATATTCTGGCATAACTCGACAAACTGAGGAAAGTTCTTAGAGTGCAGAAACCTGCAATAAGACTCAGTTGGGGTGTAAAGTTAAGAGCATTATGTAGAAACATGTTCAAGAAACTTGTTATTCTAACAACTACTCCTCGGCATGTTTATTCCTTAATGAAATTTGTTTCGAATAGGTCTCTCTCTCCAACCAGTAGCCCAATACATAGTATCAAAACTAGGAATAAGAACAGTCTACATAGAGACCTAAAAAATCACATATTGTGGTCCAAAAAGGAGATCAATATTCAAGAACACACAATTTCAATAAAGTGTCAGCACCATTAAAAGCTTGGTTACAGATAAAGCACAGCTGAAGCAAAGTGTGAAAGATCTTTTGATAGGCAACTCCATTTACTCTATAGAATAATATCTTAACAGGGACTGTTGACTAGCTCAAATAAAAATGTCTGTTAGATTTCATTTTTGGTAGCACTTCGTCACAACAGTAAAGATTAGTTGTTTTGTGTACAATAAATTTATTAAAAGTGTATAACTATCTTGCATTCTGGCAGTGTATTAATTCTGTAAATATTAGCATGTCAAGTTTTACTGCAATGTTTTCAAATATTTTGACAGTCTCTTGAAATGAGATTAAGGATGTGAGTAGTATATTCAGATGTTCCATGTTTTTTGTGTTATACTTTCTGACACCCCCTCCCCATGAACCATGGACCTTGCCGTTGGTGGGGAGGCTTGCGTGCCTCAACAACACAGATAGCCGTACCGTAGGTGCAACCACAATGGAGGGGTATTTGGTGAGAGGCCAGACAAACGTGTGGTTCCTGAAGAGGGGCAGCAGCCTTTTCAGTAGTTGCAGGGGCAACAGTCTGGATGATTGACTGATCTGGCCTTGTGACACTAACCAAAACAGCCATGCTGTTGTGATACTGCAAACTGCTGAAAGCAAGGGTAAACTACAGCTGTAATTTTTCCCGAGCGCATGCAGCTTTACTGTATGATTAAAAGATGATGGTGTCCTCTTGGGTAAAATATTCCGCAGATAAAATAGTCCCCCATTTGGATCTCCGGGCGGGGGCTACTCAGGAGGACATCGTTATCAGGAGAAAGAAAACTGGCATTCTACGGATCAGAGTGTGGAATGTCAGATACCTTAATCGGGCAGGTAGGTTAGAAAATTTACAAAGGGAAATGGATAGGTTAAAGTTAGATATAGTGAGAATTAGTGAAGTTCGGTGGCAGGAGGAACAAGACTTTTGGTCAGGTGAAAACAGGGATAAATACAAAATCAAAGAGGGGTAATGCGGAAGTAGGTTTAATAGTGAATAAAAAGATAGGAGTGTGGGTAAGCTACTACAAACAGCATAGTGAGTGCATTATTGTGGCCAAGACAGACACGAAGCCCACACCTACTACAGTAGTACAAGTTTATATGCCAACTATCTCTGCAGATGATGAAGAAATTGAAGAAATGTATGATGAGATAAAAGAAATTATTCAGCTAGTGAAGGGAGACGAAAATTTAATAGTCATGGGTGACTGGAATTCGGTAGTAGGAAAAGGGAGAGAAGAAAACGTAGTAGGTGAATATGGATTGGGGCTGAGAAATGAAAGAGGAAGCTGCCTGGTAGAATTTTGCACAGAGCACAACTTAATCATAGCTAACACTTGGTTCAAGAATCATGAAAGAAGGTTGTATACATGGAAGAACCCTGGAGATACTAGAAGGTTTCAGATAGATTGTATAATGGTAAGACAGAGATTTAGGATCCAGGTTTTAAATTGTAAGACATTTCCAGGGGCAGATGTGGACTCTGACCACAATCTATTGGTTAGAACTGTAGATTAAAACTGAAGAAAATGCAAAAAGGTGGGAATTTAAGGAGATGGGACCTGGATAAATTGAAAGAACCAGCAGTTGTAGAGAGCTTCAGGGAGAGCATTAGGAAATGATTGACAAGAATGGGGGAAGAAATACAGTAGAAGAAGAATGGGTAATAGTGAAAGCACCAGATGATCAAGTAGGTAAAAAGACGAGGGCTAGTAGAAATCCTTGGGTAACAGAAGAGATACTGAATTTAATTGATGAAAGGAGAAAATACAAAAATGGAGTAAGTGAAGCAGGCAAAAAGGAATACAAACGTCTCAAAAATGAGATCGACAGGAAGTGCAAAATGGCTAAGCAGGGATGGCTAGAGGACAAATGTAAGGATGTAGAGGCTTATCTCACGAGGGATAAGATAGATACTGCCTACAGGAAAATTAGAGACCTTTGGAGGAAAGAGAACCACTTGTATGAATATCAAGAGCTCAGATGGAAACCCAGTTCTAAGCAAAGAAGGGAAAACAAAAAGATGGAAGGAGTATATAGAGGTTCTATACAAGGGCGAGGCACTTGAGGACAATATTTTGGAAATGGAAGAGGATGTAGATGAGGATGAAATGGGAGATATGATACTGCGTGAAGAGTTTGACAGAGCACTGAAAGACCCGAGTCAAAACAAAGCCCCGGGAGTAGACAACATTCCATTAGAACTACTGACAGCCTTGGGAGAGCCAGTCCTGACAAAACTCTACCATCTGGTGAGCAAGATGTATGAGACAGGCGAAATTCCCTCAGACTTCAAGAAGAATATAATAATTCTAATCCCAAAGAAAGCAGGTGTTGACAGATGTGAAAATTACCGAACTATCAGTTTAATAAGTCACAGCTGCAAAATATTAACGTGATTTCTTTACAGACGAATGGAAAAACTGGTAGAAGCCAACCTCGGGGAAGATCAGTTTGGATTCCGTAGAAATATTGGAACATGCGAGGCAGTACTGACCCTATGACTTATCTTAGAAGAAAGATTAAGGAAAGGCAAACCTATGTTTCTAGCATTTGTAGACTTAGAGAAAGCTTTTGACAATGTTGACTGGAAAACTCTCTTTCAAATTCTGAGGGTGGTAGGGGTAAAATACAGGGAGCGAAAGACTATTTACAATTTGTACAGAAAGCAGATGGCAGTTATAAGAGTCGAGGGACATGAAAGGGAAGCAATGGTTGGGAAGGGAGTGAGACAGGGTTGTAGCCTCTCCCTGATGCTATTCAATCTGTATATTGAGCACACAGTAAAGGAAACAAAAGAAAAATTCGGAGTAGGTATTAAAATCCATGGAGAAGAAATAAAAACTTCGAGGTTCGCCGATGGCATTGTAATTTTTGTCAGAGACAGCAAAGGACCTGGAAGAGCAGCTGAACGGAATGGACAGTGTCTTGAAAGGGTGGTATAGGATGAACATCAACAAAAACAGAATGAGGATAATGGAATGTAGTTGAATTAAGTCAGGTGATGCTGAGGGAATTAGATTAGGAAATGAGACACTTAAAATATTAAGAGTTTTGCTCTTTGGGGAGCAAAATAACTGATGATTGTCGAAGTAGAGAGGATATCAAGTGTAGACTGGCAATGGCAAGAAAAGCGTTTCTGAAAAAGAGAAATTTGTTAACATAAAGTATAGATTTAAGTGTCAGGAAGTCATTTCTGATAGTATTTGTATGGAGTGTAGCCATGTATGGATGTGAAACATGGATGATAAATAGTTTAGACAAGAAGAGAATAGAAGCTTTCAAAATGTGGTGCTACAGAAGAATGATGAAGATTAGACGTGTAGATCATGTAAATAATGAGAAGGTACTGAATAGAATAGGGGAGAAGAAGAATTTGTGGCACAACTTGTGTAGAAGAAGAATTTGTGGCACAACTTGTGTAGAAGAAGAATTTGTGGCACGACTTGTGTAGAAGAAGGGATCGGTTGGTAGGACGAGGCATCAAGGGATCACTAATTTAGTGCTGGAGGGCAGTGTGGAGGATAAAAATCGTCGAGGGAGACCAAAAGATGAATACACTAAGCAGGTTCAGAAGGATGTAGGCTGCAGTAGGTACTGGGAGATGAAGCAGCTTGCACAGGATACAGTAGCATGGAGAGCTGCATCAAACCAGTCTCAGGACTGAAGACCACCACCACCACCACCACCACCACCACCACAACAACAACAACTTCCTGACATGTTGTACACACCTGAGTGTCATCTCATTTTTGGCTCTATGGAATGTAATCTGAATCTAATTTAATCATTGCTCAGGCCTATTACTAATTTCACATCCCCTCTGTTTTCCATTTGTTTTCCTATTTAAGATATGTAATACCTTCTCAGTGTGTCATGTGCCATTTATTTAATTAGAACTGCATCAATAGCTTGTAAATATTCTGGAAAAAAGGGAGGAATTAAAATTTATCAAAGAGTGCAAATGCATAGTTACCAGTGTCCCCCCACCCCACTCCGCCTCCCAGTGAGGAACAGAATATTGATACAAATTCGATTAACTATTCGTTGAAGTTTCATTTACTTATGGTCTTAATCATTAATGGAGACTTAAAATTTACTTCTAACAATAAAAAACAGTTGCTTGATAGGTAAAATTCACTTTAGAAGCACTTCCAGCTAGAACACTAAGAAAACAGTAGTTAAATGTATTTGAAAAGATATTTGGAGATATTTCACTAAAGTGAAGGAAGTGAAGACATGTTTAACAGATGCTTTAACCCGCCTTAAAACTTCAGACGAAAGATGGGCTGTGATAGTCCTGCTGTACACTGGTCCAAGTGAAGCCAGTGATGTCACCATTGATGATACGACGTTAGCTCTTCACTTTACCAGACTTTTTTGATGGTTGTACGTGGTGGGCGATAGAGATTCATAGATTAATTGGGGTTTCTTCCTAATGAGTTTTAATGTAGAGTCATTGTTACTTTCTCTTCGTGTTTTATAGAACATTAGAACAATTTTAAACCACCTGTCTCTGGTAAGAAACGTAATTAAAATAACAGGCAAATGAAAATCAGTATTGTTTTTTAAATAGTAGTGTGATTGCTAATCCATGCAAAATTGTGACCATTTGGGTTGGAGGCTATGGCTCCTGCTGTACTGTTTTCAATCAGCAGTACCAAACAAGATCTTTCATTTTCTAATACCACTGAAATAGTGACTCCCCGTGCCCCATAATATATTCAGGGCTGATTTGAGAACATTTTTGCAGACAAGTGACTTTATACTTCATACACTTTCACCTGTGTTAATTTCACTACCAGTTTTTATGCACACTTCACACAGATCACGAACTTGCACGTCCCTGGTGCCTCTTCTTGAGGTGTCAAGTGGTGGCTTATGTCGCTTGAGTGTAAGTTGGCCCTGCATGTATTGGTGTCTATGCTTAATTCTAACAAAGTTCATAGTGATTGGACGGTAGAAACTCGTCACTTCACTGTCCAATTTTATCACATGATTTTATTATTTCTAGTGTTTGTTGGATCACCGTCAGCTCTTGTGGATTTATTATGGATAACTTGCCTAGGAATGGTTATTGCAAAAATACCGTAATTGTTAAATGAAGTCATTTTTTTTTATTTGGCTGTATCTCTAAAAGCTAAGAAAATATGTTTACCAAGAAAATCGCTAAATAATTGTTTTACATTTAAATTGAATGTAATTAATATCCCATTCAACTGAAATCTGAAATATGAAATGATCTGCACAATTTTTCAAGTTGTTTGGGATGTTTTGTTGCTCCAGTAACATACAGTAAATTGCTGCTTGAAGGAAAGAAAACCGTTTTGCGTAATATATGTACAAGTGGTTTGCTAAATGGGTCAAACTGCAGGAAACAAACCCTGAGAGGATAAGTAGAAAAAAAATCATCTGGACTTATAGCGGGAAATGTGTGCAGAGGGAGGTGCACCTACTTGAAGGAAGAGATAAAAGATCTTCCCCAGTGACCTCAGTATCTGCACTAGACTGGTGGTCTGCCAGCTTGGGGTAGACCAGATGACTCTGTGGAACATTCTACATGACAGTTGCCACTATTCTTGTCACATCTAAATTCTTGCAGGCCTCATTATCTATGGACTCGGCTCCACAGCAACAACGTTGGCACTGGTCCCTCACACAGGTGATCATGGCATTGGGATTTCTGTTTTCAACCCTATTCATAAATTATGCAACATTTAGGAGCGGCAGTATCTTCAACCTTCTCAGCACCCACCCATGGGCTACAGAGAATCACCGTGGTGTTGTAACAGTAAATCACCAGCACCATTTCAGTCTCAGTGTATGGGCATGGATTTTTATCAACTGCTTCATGGGCCCAGTAATTCTGCCTTGGTGCCTCACATGTGAAGCAGATCTGCACTTCCTGCAGGTGACTCTGCCTCCCCTGCTGGAAATGTGCCTTTTGTGGTTCAAATGGCTCTGAGCACTATGGGACTCAACTGCTGAGGTCATTAGTCTGCCTTTTGTGGTATGGGAGGTAATGTTTTTGCTACCTGATGGTGCTCCAGCTCATTGGTCTCCTGAGTGTTGAGCTAAAAGATTTTCTAAAATACTGGTGTTCTCATGTGTGTTTTTAATCATTGTAATCTGTTTCTCCAAACATCTTATACGTCTACCTTCAAGCGAGTGTACCTGATGGAAGCAGTTTCCAACCATATGATCTGTTTTTGCTCCTTACCATCTTGGGGGCCATTTCTACACGTACATACTCTGCAAGCCTGTGCAGTGCATGGCAGAAGGTACCCTGTACCACTTCTAATAATTTTCTTTCTTGTTCCACTCGCTAATAGATCAATGGAAAAACACTGGCTGTATGTCTCCTTGTGATTTCTAAATTTTCTCAGTAGTGTACCTCGAAAAGAATGTCGCCTTTCCTCTGGGGATCCCCATTTGGTTTCTTGAAGCATCTCCGTCATGCTACTGCATTGCTCAAATCTACAGTAACAAATGTAGCAGCCCACCTCCTACTTTCTTCGATGTCTTCCTTTAATCCAATCTGGTGCAGATCCCAAACACTCAAGCAGTACTCAAGAACAGGTCGCATTAGTGTCCTATATGTGGTCACCACAATTTTCATGTGCTCATTGCATTTCATACCACTTTGTGTTGTTGTTGTTGTGTGGTCTTCTGTCCAGAGACTGGTTTGATGTGGCTCTCCATGCTACTCTATCCTGTGCAAGCTTCTTCATTTCCTAGTGACTACTGCACCCTACATCCTTCTGAATCTAATTAGTGTATTCATCTCTAGGTCTCCCTCTACAATTTTTACCCTCTGCACTGCCCTCCAAAACTAAATTGGTGATCCCTTGATGCCTCGTCCTACCAACCGATCCCTTCTTCTAGACAAGTTGTGCCACAAATTCCTCTTCTCCCCTATTCTATTCAGTACCTCCTCATTATTTACGTGATCTACGCGTCTAATCTTCATCATTCTTCTGTAGCACCACATTTTGAAAGCTTCTATTCTCTTCTTGTCTAAACTATTTATCATCCATGTTTCACATCCATACATGGCAACACTCCATACAAATACTTTGAGAAAAGACTTCCTGACACTTAAATCTATACTTGATGTTAACAAATTTCTCTTCTTCAGACACTCTTTTCTTGCCATTGCCGGTCAACATTTTATATTCTCTCTACTTCGACCTCAATCAGTTATTTTGCTGCCCATATAGCAAAACTCATCTACTACTTTCTCATTTCCTCAGCATCACCTGATTAAGTTAGAATACATTCCATTTTCCTCATTTTGCTTTTGTTGATGTTCGTCTTATATCCTCCTTTCAAGACACTGTCCATTCCATTCAATTGTTCTTCCAGGTCCTTTGCTGTCTCTGTGGTTTGTCGATGACACTGTAATTCTGTCAAAGTTTTAATTTCTTCTCTGTGGATTTTAATTCCTACTCCGAATTTTTCTTTTGTTTCTTTTATTGCTTGCTCAATATACAGATTGAATAACATTGGCAATAGGCTGCAACCCTGTCTCACTCCCTTCTCAACCATTGCTTCCCATTTATGCCCCTTGACTCTTGTTAATTGCCATCTGGTGTCTCTACAAATTGTAAATAGCCTTTCTCTTCCTGCATTTTATCTCTTGACATCTTCAGAATGTGGAAGAGAGTATTCCAGTCAACATTGGCAAAATTGCAATGTTATGCCCATGTATTTAAACAATTGACTGTGTCAGGCTGGACACTACTACTACTGTATTTGAACATTATGGGTTTGTTTTCCCTACTCATTTGCATTAACTGATGTTTTTCTACATTTAGAACTAGGTGCTGTTCATCAAACCAACTAGAAAATTTTTCTAAGTGATCTTGTATTCTCCTGCAGTCACTCAACAATTACATCTTCCCATACACCACAGCATCATCAGCAAACAACTGTAGAGTGCTGCCCAAAATGTCTGACAGATCATTTATGTATACAGAAAATAATAGTGGTCCTATCGCAGTTTCAGGGCATTCTTGACGATACCCTTGCCTCTGATGAACACTCACCTTCAAGGAAAATGTACTGGGCTCTATTACTTAAGAAGTCTTAGAACTACTCACATATCTGGGAACCTATACCATAAGCTGGTATCTTCGCTAACAGTCTGCACTGGGCCACTGTGTCAAATTCTTTTCAGAAATATAGAACTATGGAATCTGCTTGTTGCCCATCATTCACAATTCACTATATATCATGTGAGAAAAGGGCAATCTGAGTATCGCACAAGCAATGCTTTCTGAAACTGGCAGAGGATATGCAGTCTCAGGGGAATTTATTACAGTTGATGTTGGAATATGTTCCAGAATTCTGCAGCAAGCCAGTGTTAAGGATATTGTTCTGTAATTTTGTGGTTCTGTTCTTTTACCATTCTCATATCCAGGTGTCGTAGGCACTTTTTCCTAGTCACTTTGGATTTTGTGTTGAGCGAGAGATTTATGGTAAATGCAAAGTAAATAAGGGCCAGTGCCATAGAGTAAATCCGAAGTGGGATTCCATATGGACCTGTTGACTTGTGTTGCTAATTCTTTACTGTTTTTCTAAACCAAGAATGCTTATTGCTATGTTGTCCATACCTGGGTCTGTGCAGTGGTCAAATGAAAGCATGTTTGCATGATTCTTCTGTATGAATGATTTCTTAAATATGAGATTTAAAGCTCTGGCTTTCCCTTGGATACCTTCTACTACCACACTAGATATGCCAACGAGTAAACGGATGGAAGCCCTAGACACGCTTAGTGGTTTTACTCAGAACCAGAATTTTCTTGTGTTCTCTGCCAGATCTTTTGTTAAGATATGATGGTGGTAGTTGTGTAGGTCATTTACAGAGAGACAAATTTCTACTAACCTTTCCCTGTAATCATTCGCTCACTCTCTTTTGAACCAAGAGTGCAACAACATTTTCCAACTTTTGTTGTTAAACCACAGAGGGTCTTTTTCACCCTTAATCCATGTACTCCAGCACATACTTCTCTAAAACACAATTTACCATCTATATAAACTTCGTAGCCACTGTAATATCATGATCACAACTCCCGTCGCTATACTGGCACCATCCATAAGGTCCAACCTGTTTGTAGCTACAAGGCCTGAAATATTTTCTTTGCATTGGACTGTGACTAGCTGCTCAAGACAGTTTTTGGAGATGATATTAAAGACTGTCTGTCTGTACCCCCTGCAATGAATTAATACATCCCAGTCTGTTTTGTGCAGTTTGCCCCCAAATAGCAAAACCGCGCTCTAGTATTGGATAGGTATCCATCAGGTCCTCGGGCCTTCCTCAGTTACGTGATTTTACAAGCTTTTCTACTTTGTGATAAATTATTTCAATATATACTGTTTACCATTAGTGAGGCAATTGATGTTGCGAGTATAATGTTCCCAAGTGGAACAGCTTTCTAAAACTGAATTCAGTCTTTCATTTGTCATCCTCTATTTCAGTAGCAATATGATTACATACTGAGGTGAGGTGACGAAAGTCATGGGATAGCGATATGGTAACATACAGATGGCACTAATATCGTGTACCCAAGGTATAAAAGGACAGTGCATTGGCAGAGCTGTCATTTTTACTGAGGTGATTCATGTGAAAAGGTTTCTGATGTCATTATGGGCGCATGATGGGAATTAACAAGACTTTGAATGAGGAATGGCAGAGGGAGCTAGATGCATGGACCATTCCGTTTCAGAAATTGTTAGGGAATTCAGTATGCTGATATTCACAGTGTCGAGAGTGTGTTAAGAATACCAAATTTCAGGTAATACCTCTCACTACAGACAGCGCAGTGGCCGATGGCCTTGACTTAACAACTGAGAGCATCGTCGTTTGTGTAGAGTTGTCAGTGCTAACAGCCAAGCAACACTGCTTGAGATCATGATGGAAATCGGTGTGAGTGAACACGAACATATCCATTAAGGCAGCGCAGTGAAATTTGGTGTAAATGGCAACAAGCGATTGCTGTGAGAGTGTCTTTGCTAACAGCACAACATTGCCTGAAGTGGGTCTGCTAAGCTTCTGATCATATTGGTTGTTCCCTAGATGACTGAAAAACTGTGTCCTGATCACGAGTCCCAATTTCAGTTGGTAAGAGATGATGGTAGGGTCCAAGTGTGGTGCAGACCCCATGAGGCCATGGACGAGAGTTGTCAATCAGGCGCTGTGCATGTTCATGGTGGCTCCACAATAGTGTGGGCTGTGTTTACACGGAATAGACTGGATTCTCTGGTCCATCTGAACCAATCATTTGATTGGAAATGGTTATGTTGAGCTACGTGGAGACTATTTGTAGCCATTCATGGATTTCATGTTCCCAAACAACGATGGAATTTTTTGAAAGACAATGCACTGCATCACTTGGCCACAGTTGTTTGCAGTTGGTTTGAAGAACATTTCGGACAGTTACAACAAATGATTTGGCCACCCAGATCGCCCAAAATGAATCCAGTCGAACATTTATAGGACGTAATAGAGGGGTAAGTTTATGCACAAAATCCTGCCCTGCCAACACTTCCACAATTAGGGACAGATGTAGAGGCATCAAGGCTACATATTTCTGCAGGGGACTTCCAGCAGCATGTTGATTCCAAGCCATATCAAGTTGCTGCACTACGCTGAGCAAACGGTGGTCCCAATATGATGTCAGGAGGTATTCCACTACTTTTGTCACCTCTGTCTAGAGCAACTTTGTGGGTGATTTTGATCCATATAACTTCTTGTTTTGCTCTTCTGAAGCTCTCTTTGCTTTTGTAACAAATTTCTAATGTGGCTGTTGAACCACAGTGGGTGTTTCCCAACTCTCAAAATTTTGTTTCATACATTTTGTGTTTTGCAGTACTCACAAATTTTATGCACTGATACTCCATTTCTTCATCACCAGAAATGAGAATTTGATGATGTGGAAGATGTTTCTTATTACACTTACTACACAAGAATATTTCATACCTTTCTTAATGTTTCTTTTAACATTTTTTGTAATGGGTATTATTATAGTATAATGTTCATTGATTACTGCTTCTGTGTTAATTAATCTTCAGGCCTGTAATTTAAGAAATCTAAAATGTTGCTGTCGCTGGTAGTTCTCTACCCAACTGGTTGAGGTAACAGTTGGAACAGACATTCAAAACACTCAAACCCATGCCCTGGTAGCAAGCAGCAAACATCAAAGTGAGGAAAAAAAGTCAAGTGTTCAGAAATTAAAGCATCGGTTCTTCACAGTGAATGGAGAAAAACTTCAGTGTTAGACCACAGTCTTGCAGTGTCTGGTACAGGAAACCTTGCACTTCAATTCTGATTTATATTCAAAATCCTAGAGATCATATTACCTTATTCCTTCCTGTTGTCCCGTTTTCTAGTAACTCATGTAATTGCCATTATGTTAACTCTTGTATGTTGGTAGGAGGATGGTGCAGCAGCAGCAACATCAGAAGAGGAGCGTGAAAAAGAAGCGAGGGAGAAAGAAAGACAAGCTAGAGCTGAGGCAAGTCTTCGAGAACGTGAAAAAGAAGTTCAGCGGACATTAGCAACACATCTCAGAGATCGTGACAAGGAACGTGAGCAACATAAGAGAGATGAAGCTGTACAACATTTCAATGCTCTTTTGGCAGATCTTGTGAGTAACATTATTTACCCTTTGTAGTAATGTAGCAGCACAGTGAATTTTGATCGTATCATGTCTATTATTTCCATGTCATGGAAATATTCCTTTAGATCAATAAGTAAGATTTATTTTTGGTATTTGTCTCTGCTTTTAGCAAATTGTCACATTAGAAACATATCTTGATACAATTTGCGACAGTGTATTATTAATCATATTTAAAGGACAGACACACATTAATAAAATGCTCCACTTAAGTCTTCTCTTTTAACATAAACATGTGTTACAGCCGTTCTTTTAGTGACTTTTGGTTGATGTGACATGTTGTTTTGAGCTTTGAGATATTTCTGGAGTTCATCTAATGTGGAGCATTGTAAGAATGCCATGAGCAGTATACTGATTAGTGATTGATTAGTGATTCATCTCTAGAATCCCTTGTAACCACTTCAAGAGTTAAACATTAATGTATTAGCTGTTCTTCTTAAATGGGAGAGAGCTGTGATGAATTCATGTCTAGTTTCACATTTGTGTTGTCAATGGCTTTGAAACAAGCAAGTAGGTAAAACCCAGTTTTGGTGCCCCTCACAGATCTTAGATAGTAAATTTTGTAACATCAGTTAATTACTTTGCTTCACTGCAGTGAGTGGTACATGAAAATAATGCATTTATTTGTTTGGTTGTTTGTTCTCTCCCATTTTATGTTATTTCTTCACAGCAATCGTTGAGAAAATTGTGAGAAATACTGTAAGTCTTAAGTGGATAATTTTGAATATTTGGAAATATTCTTGGTATTCATATTGAATAGTACTGTGTGGCACAAAATGCAATGACTGATAATGTGCACCTGTTGACATCAAAGACAGCAGATATCAGTTTTTGAGGAGGAGGAGGATGTGTAGTTTTTTCAACAAATCTTGTGCACCTCTTCATTTTATTACGAAATAATGGAAGTGGTAGTTAACAGTAAATTTACCACCGTCAGGAGAGTCATACTTGCAAGCCCATTATCTTCTCATATGTTAGTTATTCTTATATTTGGTTGTTGTTGGTTTAGTGCCCCCCATCCTTTCTGTTGTCCAATGTCATTCTTTTCGCTCATTTGTAACAGCATGCTGTATTTAATATAGCACACTTGTTTCAATTTGGAGGCACTTCTGGGGCACAAATGGTGCTGGAAGTTGTCGCCCACACTTTGAAGGAATGGATAGTGTTCTAACATAAACATGCATAGTGATTGTAGCAGTATTGTGGATTGGAAAAGTTGATGTTTGATGAAGAAAAAAACTGGTCTTACGTTAGGAAAGGCAGCTGGCAGCAGTTAAAGACTATGATGACATGTTTTTTGAAATCTCATGTACATGTCCAATCTTGTTTATGTGCCTTTCACCAACACAACACTTCAGCAGTATGGTGTTTGGTTACTGGTTCATTATTTGTATTCCAACCACTTTTCATTGTCATATTCTCTCTCTCTCTCTCTCTCTCTCTCTCTCTCTCTCTCTCTCTCTCTCTGTGTGTGTGTGTGTGTGTGTGTGTGTGTGTGTGTGTGTGTGTGTGTGTGTGTGTGTGTGGGGGGGGGGGGGGGGGGGGGGGCACTTGTGCATGCTCAGGGGGTGGAGTGCGCCTTTGCCTCTGTACAGGACAGAAAGTGGAGGAAAGTGTGGGGAATAAAAGTTGTTGGGTGAAGCCAAAGCTCAACTGCAGTAAGCAGATTCATGACTATTGGTTCATGCTTCAAAATATGTTTTATCAACCTATCCCTTCTCTTGGCAAATGTACCAGAAGTTTCTTTTTCTTTCCTATTTGATTTCATACCTCCTCATTAGTTATTTAATCTGCCCATCTAGCCTTCAGCACTCTTCCATAACACCACATATCAGAACATTTTATTCCCTTCTTGTCTGAACTGTTGTTGTTGGTGGTGGTGGTGGTGGTGGTGGTGGTGGTGGTCGTCTTCAGCCCAGAGACAGGTTTGATGCAACTCTCCATGCTGCTCTATCCTGTGCAAGCTTTGGCACCTCCAAGTAGCTACTGCAACTACATCCTTCTGAATCTGCTTAGTGTATTAATAATCTCTTGATTCCCTCTAGAATTTTTACCCTCCACACTGCCCTCCAGTATAAATTGGTGATCCCTTGATGCCTCAGAACATGTCCTGCCAACCAATCTCTTCTTCTAGTCAAGTTGTGCCACAAATTACTCTTCTTCACAATTCTATTCAGTACCTCCTCATTGGTTGTGTGATCTACCCATCTAATCTTCAACATTCTTCTGTAGCACCACATTTCAAAAGCTTCTATTCTCTTTTTGTCTAAACTATTTATCGTCCGTGTTTCACTTCCCTACATGGCTACGTTCCATACAAATACTTCCGGAAAAGAGTTCCTGACACTTAAATCTAAACTCGCTGTTAACAAATTTTTCTTCTTCAGAAACGCTTTTCTTGCCATTGCTTTTGTTGTTGTTCATCTTATAGCCTCCTTTCAAGTCACTGTCCAACCTGCTCAACTGCTTTTCCGGGTCCTTTCCTGTCTCTGACTGAATTACAATGTCATTGGCAAACCTCATTTCTTCTCTGTTTGTTTTAATCCCTACTCCAAATTTTTCTTTTGTTTCCTTTATTGGTTGCTTTCAAGATTTATTTTCTGTGCATATAACAAAAAGTTTTCGGACATTGTCAGGAAAATTTAGATTATATTACACATATACAGTAAAATATTTACATTCTTTCGTAACATATGGATCAGACACATGTCTGTACACATTATTTTTCAAAAGGGCACTATAAGTAGATTCCTCTATAGTGTAACACAATTTAGCTTCTATTTATAATAGTACAGTACGCATAATACAGTGTATAATTACATTCTTTCATAGCACTGATAGATCGGAGACATTGTCTATGTACACTGTTTTCCAAGATGGCACTACAACTTAAAGTCCTCTATAGAGTAACACTTCTCTATTAATAATTGCTTCAGTCTACTCTTTAGCATATTTAGATTTACTTTCTTGAGTTCACAGGGTAGTTCATTGTAGAAGATTTCTCTCACTCTGTGTGGGCTGTGGTCTGTTGCCTTTTTATTGGTGACAATTCTATGAAAATTTTCCCCTCCCCTTGTATCATAGTTGTGTACATTATTGTTTCTCATATTAAATTCAGGATTTTGTTTCACGAACATGACTGTCTGCAGTATATACATGGAGTACACCGTAAGAATTTTCTATTTTCTAAAGATGTCTCTACAAGGCTCTTTCTTCTTTACCTTGGCTACCATTCTTACTGCCTTTTTTGTAATCTAAAAAGTCTATCTATATGAACTGCTGATGCCCCACCCCATATCTCAATACCATACTGAAGGTGCAGATGAATTAACCCAAAATATATTTGCATTAAAGTATCGTGGTCCAAGAAGGCTGAGACCCGTTTCAGTAGATACACATTTCTACTTATTTTCTTGCAAATATTATCTACATGTTCTTTTCATGATAAGTGTTCATCAACAATGATGCCCAAAAATTTATGTGAATTTGCATGTGCAAGTCCCAGTGGGGATGTAAATACAGTATCAGTTATGGCAGCATTATAACTGTGGATGAACTTCATTACTACTGTTTTGTCTTTATTTACAAGAAGCTTGTTTGCTGTAAGGTATGAGGACAGAGTATTGAAACTGATCTCGGTACTGTTAGCTGCAGACTGTATATCATTGCCACAGCTGATTAAGGATATGTCATCGGCATAGCTTACAACCATGCAATTTTGGGGTTCAAATAAGTTATTTACATATACAAGGAACAGAAAAGGCCCTAATGTGCTTTCTTGAGGCACGCCACATTGAAGTGTCCTGAAGTTTGATTTGGTTGTTAGGAGCTGCTCGTTATTTTGATAAGTTAGCTTTACACACTGTTTCCTGTTTTTCAAATATGAGGTAAGTAGTTTCAAGGCTAGTCCTCTTCTAGCTTACACAGAAGAATGGTATGATTCACAGTATCAAAGGCTTTACTCATATCTAGGAAAGTACTTATTACTTTGTCACTTTTATCCAGCTTATTTAATATTTCATGTATAAAAAATGCTACTGCTGTTGTAGTAGATCTCCCTTTTCTAAATCCATGTTGTAGGTTGTTTAACAGATTGTGTTTGGTGAAATATGATTCAACTTGATTTAGTATTACTCTCTCTAACAATTTGCCTAGTTCTGAGGTTAATGATATTGGCCTGTAGTTTTTAGTGTCAGTTTTTAATCCCTTTTTATGCACTGGTATAATTTCAGTAATTTTCAAAAGGTCAGGGAATACTGCCATTTCTGAGGGAGGTATTTATCAAGTGAGTCAGGGGTTTCAATAATTCATCCCTGCATTCCTTTAGCAGTTTAGGTGAAATTTCATCCCAACCACAAGACATTTTTGGCTGAAGTGCTGATATGATTGCTAGGACGTCCCTCTCAGTAATGCCGTGGATATAAAAGGACTGGCTAGATTTTCCAAGACTAAAATTTTGTGGCTTGACATGAACTTCATTTGTACCAACTGTACTGAACTTTTGTACAAATTTCTCACACACTTGTTTTGGGTCATTTATTTCGTCACCATTTTCTTTTAATGTTATGTTGCTGTGTTCATAGGAACTCTGTTTCCCACTTTCTTTATGCATTATTTTCCAGGCAGTTTTACTGATACAGTTAGAGTTCCTTATTTCAGAGGTATATTTCTGTGCTTTTAGGTTAGACAAGGACACTCTGTATGTTTTTCTGAGCAGTTTATATTTTGTTGAGAAATATTGTAGTTTAGTACCTCTAAAAAGTATATAGCAATCTTTCATTTTCTCCCTCAGTTCAATAATGTCAGAAGGGAGATTCTCGGCTTTATGGTTTACAGCTTTATTTACTTTTTTAACTAAAGGACAAGTTTCATTTAAAGTGTTACTGAATAACTTATAGAAATATTCCCATTTTTCATTCACTTCAGTTGCATTGTACACTGTTTCCCATTTTTCATTCCCTAGTGCCATCTTAACTTTAGAATAATTAAATTTTCTTTTATATATAACTGTATCACTTTCAGTTACATCTATGTTCCCTACATCAATTTCCATAGTAAGGGCTCTGTCATCACAAATGTAGTTTTCTAAGGTGTTTACATTTACTTTCTCTTTTCCTACATTTGTGAGAACATGGTCAATACATGTCTTCGTATTTACATTGACTCTTGTAGGTTCTGAGTTAATTTGTTTAAAGCTATAACACTGTAATACATCCATATAGTGCAAATAGTTAACACTATTATTTAATGAGTGTGTTGATGTCTCCAACAAGCAACAAGTGTTCTTTTTATACACTGATGTCCCCTCCAGCAAGTCCTCTAGCAATTTAGAAGCTCTTCTGTGTTACTTCCAGGTGACCTATACAGTGCTGCTATAATAAGGCTGTTGTTTCCATACTTCAGGTTTACTGCTTCAGCCTCAAATACCATTTCAGTACTCAGATCATCTATCCATTTAACTTTTTCACATTTTACATCATTTCTACTATAAATGCCTACCCCACCACTTTTGTGTGTCTTTCTGCAGTACAAGTTTATAAATTTGTAATTTTTTAGCCTGTAACCATATGCTTTCTCTTCCTTGCATAAATGTCTCCAGAAAATACTTTTTTTCCAGAAATGCTTCTCTTGCTGTTGCCAGTCTGCATTCCATGTCCTCTCTTCTCTGGACACTGTTACACGTATTACTGTCCAAATAGCTTCTCTCATCTAGTTCTTGTAATGTCTCTTTTTACTAATGTAATTCCCTCAGCATCATCATATTTGACCACATTACATTACCCTTGTTATACTTCTGTTCTTTCCTTTATTGACAGTAAATAGGAAACACTTCTCTGATATTCTGCAAAATATTATTTGTTTTAGTAGCACAATTACTTCATGTGGTTTTACAAAATGGAAGAGAAGTGTTTCCTATTTAATATTATTCCCATGTTGTGTCAACTAGTGATGGAAAGTTCAGTTAATGCTTCCTTTATTGCTTGCTTAGTGTACAGATGTAACAAAATAGAGGGTAGACTTAGATTATAATATGAGCAGCTCTGGGGACCAAAATGGTAAGAGTTGAAACAAATGGCAGTTAGCTGATACAGAGGAGTAAAGTTTACAGTTGCTCCACATATCTGAATAATTTTATTCTAATATCCATTTTGTTCTGGATTGCTTTTAACAACTATAATTTTCCATAAACACATAAAAAGAATGAGAAACAGACTATAACACTTAAATATACAAAAATAAACACTTTCTGTTGTGGAGATACCATTATGTTACCCAGATCACATATGCCAACAACAAAACTTGATAGATAATCATGTGAGATCATTAACATAGTTATGAGAAGACGTAACTGTATAGCTCATTGCTTGAAAGTATTATTACTCATTACTCGCACCACAGATGTGTGCTGAACATATTGGATTTTGTGATGAGAAAAATCTGTGATGAACTGGAGGGACATAATCTAAGAGGGACAGAAGGTCAATACTTTGATAATTTCTGAGAGTCTGGATCCGTCATATTTTATTTGTAGAGTAAGGACTAAGCTTTGCCTCACATGTTTCCTGTTTGTTTACATAGTCATTTTGTCTCACTGATGAATAATGGTGGTGGTCGTGGCGGCGACAACGATGATGATGATGATGATGATGATGATGATGATGATGATTGTTCAGAAGTCACCTTGCACTTCCATACATCCCTTAGGTTGACAGCCAGATACATTCTGAACATCAAAGTCACTAACTTCCCAAAATTTGTTGAACATTTATCTCATTTCTCTCACCTGTTTTCTCAAAATATTTAATAGGACAGTGGTGGTGGTGGTGGTTAGGTCCTAAATCATTTTTATCTGCAGTTTCTTCAGAACAAGATACATGCTCCTTGCTTGTATTACACCTTTTCTGCTTAAACTTCCATTGTGAGGTGCATCTAAACCTTTTCTAAGGAGACTTCTTTCATCTGTTCTTCTGCCTCTTCATAACAGGCATTTGAGACGGTGACAGACTGATATTAAGGCCAATTCAAAATACTTCGTAAATTACTTGAATAGCGACAAAGGTTATTATTACAATCATCTATATTATTATTATTATTATTATTTGTATGAATATAAATGAAGAAATATACACATGTACGACAGATTTGCCAATTTACATACTTCTGAGTCATCTAGTCACTGGGAATGCACTCAGCATCCTGGTAAGAGATATTGGGATCACTACAAACATTTTTGTTTTCTTGTGCTTAGCCACATGTGGGTATAATAATGTAAAATGTACACAAGTCACTTTTGGTGCCAGTGTTTTCCTGTTGCTTACCAGTATGTTCCTGCAACAGGCAGCTATTGGCATTTACCGTGAAGCATCGCCCTGACATTAGACCATTCTTTTGGTGTGCATTAGTCCACTGTTTGTAGGATCATCAAATGTCCTATAACTAGGGACAGGAAAAAAAATATTTTTATTTTACGGCTGAAGTCCGTGTTATCTTTTGGCCCGAAGGGTTATTTTTTTGCCAATTTGTTTCTTATGTAATTTTTTTTATTGTGTTCTGTGTAGTTATTATTATTATTATTATTATTATTATTATTATTATTATTATTATTATTATTATTATTATTTTGCCAATCCGGTGTTGCTTTTCCACCGAACCTGGTGTTGTTTTTCTGCGGGACCTGGGCTTGTTTTTCCCCGCTGAACCTGGCATCTGATTTTCCCCACGCCGAGCCCGGCATCCGGTTTTCATCCGCCGCACTGGCGTCTGGTTTCTGTCAATTCTGGTTACGCTTTGGCCAACTTCAACGCTGCTTCTTTGCCACATTTAGTGTTGTTTTTGTTGTATTTGACGTTTTTTTACCAAATTTGATGTTATTTTTGTTTTCATATCAAAGTTTATGTGGGAAATAAACTGCTATTTTAGATTATACAAACCTCAGCCTTGAGAAAATTAGAACACAAAATGTAGTTTTAACATTCAGTAACTATCAGTTACAAGTATTGTACCTTCCTCAGGTTTGACATTTTTGTATGGCTAAATTACAGATTTCATGAAATATAACAGAAGTTGCGATTTCACATTATTTCGTTGAAAACTGATAACTTTGTGCTATTTTTTGTTATTTTCTTTGTGTTATCATTTTCGTGAAATTTTGCTGTCCCTACCTATAATTCAAAAACAAATGGCATTGGCACTTGGCATTGTGTTCCTCAGAGTTGCTCAAATGAATCTTAAAAATGCCTACATGTTATATTTTAACAGTATATCTGTATCCTGTCCCACCTCCTCACTTTTTCCTCTGTAATTCCGTGTTGAGTTGCCAGCTGCCCCTTATTCCACATTTGCCCCAAGGATTGAGGCTCAGCTGCCAGAGACCATGGTCGTATGTGTGAGTTGTGTTTGCGTGTGTGTATATTGTCTACTTTTGACAAAGGCCTTGTTTGCTGAAAGCTAACTCTCCGACAGTCTTTTTGTTGTGCCTTTCTGTAACTCAGCATCTCCACTGTATGGTGAGTAGCAATTATTCCGTGCATTATATCATAACTAACGCTGTATAACTTTTCATTGCAGGTTCGAAATTCTGAGCTTGCATGGCGAGAAGCAAAGCGTCAGTTAAGAAAAGATCATCGCTGGGAGCTAGCAGAGTTGTTGGACAGGGAGGACAAAGAAAAGTTGTTCAACCAACATATTGAACAACTCACAAAGAAGAAGAAGGAAAAATTCAGGTACTTTATAAGAGAAGTGCCTTTCTTAATGACTATAATAATTGAAGTGGGCACATTTCTTTCTGTGGGTTCAAAAACTGTCATTGTAGCTGATACTGGATACTTTTAATGTACTTTCATTAAGGAGCAGTTTAGAGACGTCTAGCATCTTCATGACCCAGGGTAAATATTTTCTTAACCGAAAACTAGATTTATACATGTATTTACAGAGCTAGCGGTGCTAGTGTAACTCAAGGTTTGGATCGTGCAAGGAAGTGAAAAGGAAGTGCCACTGGAATACATACAGCTATCTGTATTGATTGAATAAGACTGAGTTTCCTTTCATTGTGGACAGCTCAGTATCAGTATCAGAAAATATCAGACTAATTTTCTTGCACATGGAGTTAACCAGGGGTTTTGCTCTTACAGTCCCATAATGTAGCTGAGCAGTCAGTGTGCCTGATTGACAGCCTGGAATCTCATATTAGATACCCAGTACTAGCAAGAAATTTTAGTTGGTAGAATGATTGTGAATGGAGGGAACTAACTTGTGAATGGAGGGAACTAACCCCCACGAGGAAAATTGAGAAGCCACTTGAATGAGAAGTTGTGGCTCTTGGGTGTAACAAGTGACATAAATGGTTGCGAGGCAAGATGCCTACATTGCACCACTCTTTCTTGACATCCACAGATGTCTACGATAGAGGATTACACAGCAGTTGATAGGTAGGCGAGGGCCCTTTTAGGGCATGTAGTATTGTGGAGTTTAGTTTCATCGCGCATAGATTCTAAATATAATCTATACTTTAACCTTTCCATTTGTTTTGTTACTAGGGGACAAATCTCATGTGGACAGCATGCCTCGTAGGCCTTCATGTTATAGATAAAAAACTGTGAAAGCTTACAAAAAAGTATTAAGTAAAAATGGAAAAAACAACTTTGGAAAACGGCACCAACAATTCATATACAGGTTGGTCCATTGATAGTGACTGGGCCAAATATCTCATGAAATAAGCATCAAACGAAAAAACTACAAAGAGCGAAACTCATCTAGCTTGAAGGGGGAAACCAGATAGCGTTATGGTTGGCCCGCTAGATGGCTCTGCCATAGGTCAAACGGATATCAACTGCGTTTTTTAAAAATAGGTACCTCCATTTTTTATTTCATATTCATGTAGTACGTAAAGAAATATGATTGTTTTAGTTGTACCACTTTTTTCGCTTTATGATAGATGGCGCTGTAATAGTCATGAATGTATAAGTACGTGGTATCACGTAACGTTCTGCCAGTGCGGACGGTATTTGCTTCGTGATACACTACCCATGTTAAAATGGACCGTGCACCAATTGCGGAAAAGGTCTATATCGTGTTGATGTATGGCTATTGTGATCAAAATGCCCAACGGGCGTGTGCTATGTATACTGCTAGGTATCCTGGACGACGACATGCAAGTGTCCGGACCATTCGCCGGATAGTTACGTTATTTAAGGAAACAGAAAGTGTTCAGACACAACCTGCAACAAATGATAATGCCCAAGTAGGTGTTTTAGTTGCTGTCGTGGCTAATCTGCACATCAGTAGCAGACAAATTGCGCGAGAATCGAGAATCTCAGAAACGTCGGAATCAGGAATCTCAAAAACGTCAGTGTTGAGAATGCTACATCAACATTGATTGCACCCGTACCATATTTCTATGCACCAGGAATTGCTTGGCGACGACTTTGAACGTCGTGTACAGTTCTGCCACTGGGCACCAGAGAAATTACGGGTCGATGACAGATTTTGTACATGTGTTCTATTTAGCGACGAAGCGTCATTCACCAACAGCGGTAACGTAAACCAGCATAATATGCACTATTGGGCAACGGAAAATCGATGATGGCTGCAGCAAGTGGAACATCAGCGACCTTGGCGGGTTAATGTATGGTGCGGCATTATGGGAGGAAGGATAATTGGCGCCCATTTTATTGATGGCAATCTAAATGATGCAGTGTATGCTGATTTCCTACGTAATGTTCTACCGATGTTACTACTACATGTTTCACTGCATGACAGAATGGCGATGTACTTCCAACATGATGCGTCAGCGCATTGTCAATGCATGTGCAAACATTATGGAAGGCGAACTACTCGCTGTTGAGATGAATTTCATTACACGTATTGCCAAATGCATTGAGATTGACGGACATCATTTTGAGCATTTATTGCATTAATGTGGTATTTACAGGCATGTGTTCTCCGAAATGGTAAGTTCACAAAGGTACATGTATCACATTGGAACAAGCAAAATAAAATGTTCAAATGTACCTATTCACTGTATTTTAATTTAAAAAACCGACCTGTTAGCAACTGTCCTTCTAAAATTGTGAGCCATATGTTTGTGACTATTACAGCGCCATATATCACAAAGCGAAAAAAGTGGTCCAACTACAACATTCATATTTCTTTACGTACTACACGAATATGTAATAAAAAATGAGGGTTCTTATTTTTAAAAAACGCAGTTGATATCCGTTTGACCTATAGCAGCGCCATCTAGTGGGCCAACAATAGTGCCATCTGGTTTCCCCCTTCAAGCTAGACACGTTTCGTTCTTTGTATTTTTTTCGTTTGACCCTTACTTCGTGAGATATTTGGCCCGGCCACGATCAATGGACCTACCTGTATATGATGTTATTAATTGTTCTTACTTGGCAGTTGTATAACAGTGTGAGGCATAAAACTCTCTCTCTCTCTCTCTCTCTCTCTCTCTCTCTCTCTCTCTCTCTCTCTCTCTCTCTCTATTGAAATCTGTGTGTGTACACTGTGGACATACTATGTTTCCTCACTGACACTGTTTTTCAGGGAGCTTCTGGATGAAACTGAACAAGTAACACTGACGAGCACATGGAAAGAGATAAAGAAGATTATTAAAGATGACCCTCGCTACAGTAAATTTTCTTCAAGTGACAGGGTAAGTTTTGATTGGCAAATTTTTATTCGGTACGAGATTTCAGTTTATGTATTACTAGCTTAGTATGCTGTATAGCCAGTTGTTATGTTTGAATGGGGTTGAGTTTCTAAGTACTGGGGCAAATCGAAACATGTACAGTAAAACTTCATTTATACGTTTTTCAACGGACTACGGAAAAAAAAGTGTCCGAAAACATATATATATATGAAATATAGCAGAATACTATCAAATTAATTGGTAAACACAAATGAAAAATCCAGTAAATAAAAAGTTACATTCTACAAAATGTTATATAGGCCTACTAGGTACCATACTTAACAAAGATATAAAGAAAAATGTAAACCTCTACACAGAAGGAAACGTCATTTTGTAGAAGTCCGTAATTTTTGCTTGCTTTTTCTTTGACGCAGCAATAGCACACACTGTACCCTGAAAATGGGATAAATCTGCCATTATTTCGTCAGAAGCATTGTGGAGTGTCACAAATTGTTTAATTATTTCTAACACATTTACTGCATCATTAAACGTCAAGGAGAAATGTTGAGACTCTTCTGTATCATCCTCATCAGTTTCTTCCTCATCCAGGTCCCATGATGCACATTGAACTATCTCAGCGATAGCCACAGGTTGTGTAGTGACGAGGTTTTCATCAACGTTCACGTAATCCTCAAATGATGCCTGCTCTTTAAGTCGATGCAATTCTTCATCGTTAGGTGAAATATCGTCAGTATAAACATTTCCACCATGATTATGGACTTCATTTCCAAAGCCAGCTTTTTGGAAACAGTTCCAAATGGTAGCATCTGAAACACTGTGCCATGGAGCTGCAATATAGTGCATTGCCTATCAGAAGAAAAAATTCATTAATAATTTCTCGAAGTGTTCTTTGGCTCCAGTAGCACAACACTAAATAAATGGCAAATTATAATCTTACCTGTAAAATGCTTATTTTCATCTCTTCCTTCTTTTTTATGTATAAACACCTGATGGCACGCTGCACAAGCATTTTGCGATAATGCAACTTGAAATTATGTATTGCTCAAAGGTCAAGTGGCTGGAGCTCACTCGAGCAATTCGCTGGAAAGAATTCCATGGTCACATTTCTCAAATAGGAAGTAAGGGGAGGATGTGCTGCACACCTGTCTGCAAACAATAAAACCTTCTTCACCCATTTTCGCATCGACACTTCGAAGCCAGCTTTCGAAAACTTTTGTCGTAATCCACGATTTCTTGTTACTAGTGTATTTTGTGGGAAACCTGACAATGTTCTTAAAACAACGGGGCTTGGCTATTTTCCCAATTGTAAGTGTGTGTGTGTGTGTGTGTGTGTGTGTGTGTGTGTGTGTGTGTGTGTGGGGGGGGGGGGGGGGGGGGGGCTTCTCACTCCCATCACTGTTAGCACATAACAACACTGTTACATGTTGTTTACTTTGTTTTCCTCCATGGCAGTTCTCACCTTTGAATGCCATTGTGCGGTCAGGCATTACATAGTAAAACAAGCCGTGATCGACACTTTTTTGCTTTCGGCACATACATTCTGACTGCTGATGCCATGTCTTACCTTGAATTTGTGCAGCCAACCTGATGAAGCACTGAATTTTCCACACCGAATCAAATTGAAATTCATTTTCTTTTTCACAAAGCATTGGGTCACTGATCTAGGTTTCTTGAACCACTGTAACAAACAACCTTCAATGTGTTCGTATTTCCCACCCTGCATGCGTGTCTGCTTAGTAGTAGAAATTCCAAACATTCATTCACTATCTTCAATTTCCTTTGCCTTTGCTACTATAGAATTTAAATTAGAGGCAGGAATTCCTAATTCCTTGGCAATATCCACTTACTTTAGATTAGTGTTTTTCTTCACAACTCTCAAAATTCATAGCTTTTCAGCGATTTTAACACTTTTCTTTTTTCTTCCACTCATGTTACCAGTTCTCAAAATAATTAGAAGTACAGTAATACGGTACTATAGTCTATACAGTATGAGGTGTGATGTGTTTTGGGATTTCCGAGTGACATGCAACAAATCTTATCCAGTTGTGTCCTAGTTCAGCAGAAGTCGTGTAATTTCTGGAAAACAAATGAGTGCTACACCTACGGGTATCACCACTGCCGTGACAGTAAGCTTCATATGCTATACTGTACTTTCCAACTGTACAGTCTCTGTATAACATCTGGTTTTGTGACAACTCTATTATTGCAGTTTATACTGTTGTTGCACATCTGTAAATCTATAAAACAATCTCAAGTCTGTCACATTAAAAATTAAATGTTAATTGGATTTGGATATTCGCAACAAAGTGATTTTTCTAGTTGGCAACTGCGGTGCCGCATTAATAGATGGAGCTTAGGCTGGTATTATAGTGTCAAATTTTCTTTGACAATGAGCTTTGATGTGGCACAAAAGGAGGGTAGTACACTGTCATCAAGTATTTAATCAAAATTCCTTCATAATGGCCAACAACGACTTAATACTATTCTCTGCAGTTCAATTTTACTTATGGCACTGGCAGTGTAGTGTGTTGTTGTTGGCAACACCATCTTCATATAATGCAAATGTTGTGTTATGAAATGTTCATTTTACGAGTATACCTAATTTACTGAGTGGACAAGGGTACATACAAGACTCTGTCAACCATAGAGCAAGAACAGATTTAATTATTTACTTTGTGGTGAAATGAATTCCCAGCAATGAATCGTTGTTGCCAACATCAACACACTATGCCACTGATGCCATAAGCAAAATTATACCTGGTCTGCAGTTGCTTGCACTGCAATTGCATTGTCATTGTATTTGCAAGAGAAGCAGAAGAAAAGGAAACATACTTGGGTGAAGCCGAGGTCTTCGTACAAAAGATTCAGAACAAAATGTGCTATGGGAGCTGCAAGTCAAGGACATAGTCGCATGAAAATCCCTTTGGGAATGGACGAGAGTACATTTCAAAATATGCTCAAGAAAGTGGCATGTCACAGTACGAAACTGAACACACTCCTCAGAAATGCTACATCCACAAAAGACAGACTTACCATAATATTGCGATTTCTAGCTACTCTAGTTAACAGTACCAGTATAGCACTCTAATGCTGCAGTGCACATTGACAAAAATAATACCAGAAACGTTTGAAGCTATTTGTAACGCACTGAAGGAGGAATATGTGAAGGCAAATAAATTTAATACGTACTGCAGTTGTAAAAATTTTTTATTTCCACAGAAGTTGTAGATTTCCTCCTTTGTATTCTCGGGGGATATATCCTGGCTGTACTTCACAGCTAATAGCATCCGCAATTTTTTTATAGCTCTCACTTTTTATTCTGTTCTTGTATTCGGGATGTCGTAAGCTACACAGTGCTTCATCTGCCTCGAATATTCCTATCAATTTCGT
Organism: Schistocerca americana; assembly: GCF_021461395.2. NCBI lineage: Eukaryota > Metazoa > Arthropoda > Insecta > Orthoptera > Acrididae > Schistocerca > Schistocerca americana. The sequence goes on from NC_060119.1 coordinate 119,613,185, forward strand.
TATATATGCGACGCACCATGTAAATTTGGGAGTCATATTGATAAACATTGTGTGTCAGACAGCTGCAGCAATGCTAGTGCTCCAAGTAGTTGATTTCTCCATGCAGTAAACATAAGACGAATTCTTCCTTTGATCAAATCTAAGGCGAGGTGCTAGATTTGATCAAAGAAAATTTGACAAGTGCCTAACTTTCGATTAAGTTCCTTATTACACTATCAAATTTTATTATAGTCTAATATCGGCCTTACCAATCCACTTCCCGGCAACCCACTCTGAAACACTGCATCATAACTTGTGCACACTGTGGTTATTTTGCCGGAACATGAAAAAAAAAAAACCAGTACAATTGAGAAAAACGTGTATGTGAAAAATACATAAATGAAGTTTCACTGTATGCACTGTAACAGATGACTGTGCTTTTGTTACGAATTTTAGGTGTGACGACGTATGTTTTTTTTAATACCAACCGGACTTTTCTGTCTTACACTTAGGTGGAAATGGAGCATGAGAATTTTTCATTCTGTCATTAATAATACACAGTATAAGAATCATTTATTCAAATGAAAGGAAAATATTTGTAGATATGAAAAACAGAAAAGCACGGTGCTCTTGTAGAAGTAAGTTGGTAGAGAGTGAGTTTAAGGGAAGGGGATGAAATGCAGAAAGCTTCTCCCTTCTGGTATTATGGTGAAAAATACTAAAATAATGCAATATAATGAGTGAAAATTGTGTACATAAAAATACGGGCACAGTCCATTGGAGATGTGTGGAATTTAGAGACTACCACAGTGCTCTTTTATCTTACTATTCTCAGTCTTTTCTTGAGACCCATCTCAATCTGTTACTGAGCGGGCGCTGAAGACCGTGCTGTCATACGCCCATACAACCCTCTCCATCCATCCATCATTGCTCTGAGGATGGGGGATGTGAGATGTTGGATAGTGGTTATGATATTGGGTGGCATTGTTGACAGTAAATCACCGCCAGGAATAAACCATGCAGACATAAATGAAATGAAATAATCATGTATATGTAGCTAGATCACTACTCACCAAATAGATGGGAGATATTAAGTAACAGATAGGCACATGGGAAGGGGAAAAAGATACCTTGCAAAGCATTGTGACAGATTGCTCTCTCTCTCTCTCTCTCTCTCTCTCTCTCTCTCTCTCTCTCTCTCTCTCTCTCTCTCTCCCCCCCCCTCCCCCCTCCCCCTCCTTCTTCCCCTCCCTCTCCCCCTCCTTCTTCCCCTCCCTCTCCCCCTTCCCCATCCCCCTCCATCCCCCCCCTGCCCCCCCCCCCACACATACACACACATAAAGTAGAGAGTACCAGTCTTCGAACAGCAACAGTATTATTGATTATTGGTAATTATTTGAACAGCTACAGTTTTGTTGATAGTAAAATCTATATGGTTTATTTTAAATGCTTGATAGACCTTGTATACCCTTACGCACTGTGTCATTGAGGTGAGTGGTAGTTATTGATTTTGTATCAAAGGATTTCTGTTATGTCAAAGATCACCATTTTTACTTTTTAGCATAATATTGTCGTTATCAGGAGAAAGAAAACGGGCGTTCTAAGGATCGGAGCGTGCAATGTCAGATCCCTTAATCGAGCAGGTAGGTTAGAAAATTTAAAAAGGAAAATGGATAGGTTAAAGTTAGTTATAGTGGGAATTAGCGAAGTTTGGTGGCAGGAGGAAGAAGACTTTTGGTCAGGTGAACACAGGGTTATAAATACAAAAACAAATAGGGGCAATGCAGGAGTAGGTTTAATAATGAATAAAAAGATAGGAGTGCGGGTAATCTACTACAAACAGCATAGTGAACGCATTATTGTGGCCAAGATAGACACGAAGCCCATGCCTACTACTGTAGTACAAGTTTATATGCCAACTAGCTCTGCAGATGATGAAGAAATTGATGAAATGTATGATGAGATAAAATAAATTATTCAGCTAGTGAAGGGAGATGAAAATTTAATAGTCATGGGTGACTGGAATTCGTTAGTGGGAAAAGGGAGAGAAGGAACCGTAGTAGGTGAATATGGATTGGGGCTAAGAAATGAGAGGAAGCAGACTGGTAGAATTTTGCACAGAGTGTAACTTAATCATAGCTATCACTTGGTTCAAGAATCATAAAAGAAAGTTGTATTATATAATGGTAAGACAGAGATTTAGGAACCGGGTTTTAAATTGTAAGACATTTCCAGGGGCAGAAATGTGGATTCTGACCACAATCTATTGGTTATGAACTGTAGATTAAAACTGAAGAAAATGCAAAAAGGTGGGAATTAAAGGAGATGGGACCTGGATAAACTGAAAGAACCAGAGGTTGTACAGAGTTTCAGGGAGAGCATAAGGGAACAATTGACAGGAATGGGGGAAGAAATACAGTAGAAGAAGAATGGGTAGTTTTGAGGGATGAAATAGTGAAGGCAGCAGAGGATCAAGTAGGTAAGAAGGCGAGGGCTAGTAGAAATCCTTGGGTGACAGAAGAAATATTGATTTTAATTGATGAAAGAAGTAAATATAAAAATGCAGTAAATGAAACAGGCAAAAAGGAATACAAACGTGTGAAAAATGAGATCGACAGGATGTGCAAAATGGCTAAGCAGGCATGGCTAGAGGACAAATGTAAGGATGTAGAGGCTTATCTCACTAGGGGTTAGATAGATACTGCCTACAGGGAAATCAAAGAGACCTTTGGAGAAAAGAGAACCACTTCTATGAAGATCAAGAGCTCAGATGGAAACCCAGTTCTAAGCGAAGAAGGGAAAGCAGAAAGGTTTAAGAAGTACATAGAGGGTTATTACAAGGGCGAGTTACTTGAGGACAATATTATAGAAATGGAAGAGGATGTAGATGAAGATGAAATGGGAGATACGATACTGCGTGAAGAGTTTGACAGAGCACTGAAAGACCTAAGTTGAAACAAGGCCCCGGGAGTAGACAACATTCCATTAGAACTACTGACAGCCTTGGGAGAGCCAGTCCTGACAAAACTCTACCATCTGGTGAGCAAGATGTATGAGACGGGTGAAATACCCTCAGACTTCAAGAAGGATATAATAATTCCAATCCCAAAGAAAGCAGGTGTTGACAGATGTGAAAATTACCGAACTATCAGTTTAATAAGACATGGCTGCAAAATACTGATATGAATGCTTTGCAGACGAATGGAAAAACTGGTAGAAGTCAATCTTGGAAGATCAGTTTGGATTCCATAGAAATTTTGGAACACTTGAAGCAATACTGACCCTATGACTTATCTTAGAATTTAGTTTAAGGAAAGGCAAAGCTACATTTCTATCATTTGTGGACTTAGAGAAAGCGTTTGGAAATGTTAACTGGAATACTCTCTTTCAAATTCTGAAGATGTCAGATATAAAATGCAGGGAGCGAAAGGCTATTTACAATTTGTAGACACACCAGATGGCAATTAACAAGAGCCAAGTGGCATGAATGGGTAGCAGTGGTTGAGAAGGGAGTGAGACAGGGTTGCAGTCTACCACCAATGTTATTCAATCTGTATATTGAGCACGCAATAGAGGAAACAAAAGAAAAATTTGGAGTAGGTATTAAAATCCACAGAGAAGAAATAAAAACTTCGAGGTTCGCCGATGACATTGTAATTTCTGTCAGAGACAGCAAAGGACTTGGAAGAGCAGTTGAACGGAATGGACATTGTCCTGAAAGGAGGATATAAGATGAACATCAACAAAAGCAAAACGAGGATAATGGAATGTAGTCGAATTAAGTCGGGTGATGCTGAGGTAATTAGATTAGGAAATGAGACACTTAAAGTAGTAAAGGAGTTTTGCTATTTGGGGAGCAAAATAACTGATGATGGTCGAAGTAAAGAGGATATAAAGTGTATACTGTCAATGGCAATGAAAGCGTTACTGAAGAAGAGAAATTTGTTAACATCGAGTATAGATTTAAATGTCAGGAAGTAGTTTCTGAGAGTATTTGTAAGGAGTGTAGCCATGTATGGAAGTGAAACACGAACGATAAATAGTTCGGACAAGAAGAGAATAGAAGCTTACGAAATGTGGTGCTACAGAAGAATGCTGAAGATTAGATGGGTAGATCACATAACTAATGAGGTGGGATTGAATAGAATTAGGGAGACGAGGAGTTTGTGGAACAATTTCACTAGAAGAAGGGATCGTTTGGTAGGACATGTTCTGAGGCATCAAGGGATCACCAATTTAGTATTGGAGGGCAGCGTGGAGGATAAAAATCGTAGAGGAAGACAAAGAGATGAATACACTAAGCAGATTCAGAAGGATGTAGGCTGCAGTAAATACTGGGGATGAAGCAGCTTGCACAGGATAGAGTAGCATGGAGAGCTGCATCAAAGCAATCTCTGGACTGAAGACAACAACAACAGCATAATGGAAAAACTGCAAAAGAGTATGCACTTGGGCTCAAACTTAGGGAAACCAAAATTTACATCTTTCGTGGTGATGAATAAAAGGCAAGAAGAATGTTAAAAATCCGCTTTCTCATGGGATACTTTCAGACTAGAAGATTTAAATGTATGTTAACATCTGTAAGTAATGAATTTCCTACTTAGTGGTTTACTTGATGATAGTATCTGAGCAAATGCAAAAAGCCTGTAGACAAATTTTAAATATGTGTACATGGACAAAGAGTTAGGAAAATTATTCAGATGCTGGGCTTTTGCATGGATTGACACAGACACAAACACTAGTGGCATTAGCAAACAAGCACCAACACTCAGTTTTTCAACCTTGTCTTCTGTTTGTGCAATTCATTGTGTGATTGATGTTATATACAGATTTTAAGGTAACCGAAAAGTGAACATTAGTGTCAGCAGAAACTTTGTAAGTACTTCGTTTTTAGGGTATAAGTTTAAGAAAAATTAAGAAATCTAAAATTGTTGATTGCATTGAATTAAAGCAGGCTGACTCACCAGCAGCTGCAACATGATCAAAATATGATGTAAATCCTTTTTTGAGTTTCCTCTCACATTTATCTTCTTTCCTTTTTTGTAATTTCCTGTATTTTTTACTAGGGGAGAAATTTTTGTACCGGTGAAATGCAATATTATTTGTTTTTACTCTGTTGTATTACGGGGTAGTTTTAATATTGAAACGGTGTTCTAATATTTGCTTTGGATATGCACATGGAGATCTCTGTGTACAGTATGCTATGTACTTGTACACATAGCAAAGGACAAAAGCCTTTTTTATTATATGTTGGAAATAACTTTTACCTTTTGTCTTTCTATTGTAGAAATGTGAAAGAGAATTCAAGGAGTACCTAAAGGATAAATTAATTGCAGCAAAATCTGACTTCAGGGAGCTGTTACAGGTACGTAAGGTTTTGATCCTACTTCATCTTGTATCACATAATGATTTTGATATATGTACACCACTATGGCCTGTCTTAAGTACACAAGTCATCTTGTTTTCATTTTCTGCATAAAGAATTTTTTGGGAATTTCACTTTAATGAGTTACTGCAATATTGCAGAATTCTATAATACAAATAACAGTTTGCTTAAAGTTGGTCCCTGTTTTACCATACTACTACATTGCTGTGCCAAACACAAGGCCGAAAGTAAGCTTCACATGATGTGTCCTGGCCACATAACATAGCTCAATGAAACATGTACTACACGACATAAAAAGAACTGCTACAGTATAATGCAGAAGGTAACTGAGAAAATGCACAATTAAACAAACAGAAACATCCTTTCTATTCAAAGTCAGTGATTACACTTAGGTCATTGATTTATGCCAGTCCCCTGGTCATGGAAAGAAGGTGGGACATGGCTTTTAATAGGGTGTGTGATCACCATGGATGGCAGCACATGCTCTGCAATGTGTTCCCATGCTGGTCACAAGTCTGGTAACGAGTTCTTGTAATAGAGCATTCCATTCCTCGACAACACAGTTGGCAACTGCTGGTTGGTCATTGGTGCGCGTGGCTGTGTCGCAATACACCTGCCCCAGACTATCCCTCATGTGCCTGATGGGTATTTAAGTTGGGGTATTGGGCAGGCTAGAGCATCTGCCGAACATCCACATGTTCCTAGAGCTGACGAACCTGCACAGGTTAATGTGGTCATGCATTGTCATCCATAAAAATGTAGGCGGGGCCAAATGCACACCTGAAAAGATATACATTGGAAAGAAGTACAGTGTCACAATAGTGCAGACCAGTGAGTGTATTGTGTTAAGACTTGATGATGGGTAGGTCCATGCAACATTAAGTACCCCCCCCCCCCTCCCCCCCACACACACACCACGAAAACGATAATGTTCAACCATGTTCTGGCTACATTCCAGGGTCCCACATCTCGCATATGATGGCACATCCCCTATTGTCGAAATAATCGTTTCGGTGGTACAGTAGGTGTTATGCTGTGGGGAGGCATAATATTTCGTGGGTGTGCTGACCTCCAATACTTTAAGCAGTGGCACACACACAAATCAACATTATTGTGAGACTGTACTCCTTGCCCATGTGCATTCGTTCAGGAATGCATTTTTTTATGGATTACAGTGCATAACCACATCAAACTGTACAAGTGCAAGAGCTCTTGAAACATGTAGATATTTGGCAAATGGTCTGGCCAGCCCATTCCACCAACTCAAAACTCCAGCAAACACACAGGGGATATATTGGGAAGACATAATAGCGAGATGTCAACATGCGCCAACGACCAGCCATCAGTTGTCAACTGCCTTGATGGAGGAATGGAATTCCCTACCACAAAAACACTCTGCCAAACTTGTGGTCAGCATGGGGGCGCATTGCACAGCATGCATTGCCATTTGTGGTGATCATGCACCCTATTAAAAATAGTTCTGCCTTTCGCAATGTCCTGGGGATCGTAAAATGTGGTGACTTAAGTGTGATTATTGTCTTTGAATAAAAGTTTCATTTCTTCAGTGTCATTTCATATTTCTTTCAGTTATCTTCTGTACTATATTGTGGTGTTCTTTCTATGTTGTATAGGCCTCGTTTCATTGAGCTATGAGGGTGAGTCAAATGAAAACCTTAAATTTATAATAACAAATCAAAATTTCGTGCCATTATCCTGTAAGTTGGTAAGCGTGGTACAAACAGCATGCAGAATGGCCTGCAGGTGGCAGCATAGTGCAGATGCACACATACCGCCTCGGTATCAGTATAAAGATGGCCGCCCCACTTGCAACTTGAACCAGGGAAGAACAGCGTTCTGTTATTCGGTTTTTGTGTAGTGAAGGTGTCAAACCTATTGAAATTCATCGACGAATGAAGGTTCAGTACGGTGATGCATGTTTGTCACAGCAGAAAGTCTAACAATGGAGTAGGAAGTTTGCAAATGGTGTGACTTGAGTGGAAGATGCTCCAAGTCCAGGTCAGGCACAGTGAGTTGTGACTCCACAGAACATTGCAGCAGTTGAAACCATAGTGAAGGAAAACTGTCGAGTGACACTGAATGACACTGCAGCATGTTTACAGATTAGTCATGGCTCAGCACACCACATTGTGCTTGAAGTGCTCCAGTTTCACAAAGTGTCTGCAAGATGGGTGCCACAGCAGCTGACTCCTGAAATGAGAGAATAATGTGTTGAGGCACTTTGAACGAGAAGGTGATGGCTTCCTTGCAAGAATAGTTAGTTACTGGGAACAAAACCTGGGTTCACTTCCACCAAGCGGAAACGAAGAGAGCGAGCAAGAAATGGCACCATTCCTCATCACCAAAACCAAAAAAGGTTTGAACAGAACCGTCAGTAGGGAAGGTTATGCTGACTCTCTTTTGGGAGGAAAAAGGTGTCATTTTGGAGCATTACATGCCTAGAGGGACCACTGTCGCCAGTGCATCATACACAGATCTCCTAAAAAATCATCTGCAGCCTGCAGTCAAATCAAAGCGACATGCATTGCTGTCAGCAGGTGTCCTTTTGCAACAAGACAATGCAAGGCCCCACACTGCCCATACAACAGTTGCAATAATCACAGACCTGTGTTTTGAGTGTCATCATCCACCATACTCACCAGACCTTCTCCCAAGTGATTTCTTTATGTTTGGACCACTCAAAGATGCAATGGGAGGAAAGAAGCTCCGTTCTGTTGAAGAGGTACTCCACGCGGTGCATGTGTGGTTGCGCGGACTAGCAAAATAATTTTTTTCTAAAGGAATTTATGCACTTTCTAAGCGCTGGAGGACTTGCATTGAGCGTGGGGAGATTATGTTGAAAAGTGATAGAGCTTTGTACCACTTCTGCACAATAAATAATATTTAAAAAGATATTTAAGGTTTTCATTTGACTCGTCCTCGTATATTACTTTGCAGTGACATATCGTGTGGAACTTATTTTATTTTCATCCAGAAGTGTTGCACACCAGTGTGTTATTTTTGAACACATTTGATGCTGCCTTGATATGATCGTCAAATCTTCTGTTTGAACATACAGAGGCTTCGTTGCCATTTTAAGGTGTGCTCTTTCTGCATATAAATCATTGAGTTTGTTCACAGATCACTGACTTTCTTGAATCTTGCCACTTAGTTCATGACAGGTGGCATTTACTGTGTATCACAAGCACTGCCTAAGTTTAATATTTTTGTCCACGGAGAGTAGTGTTCGAAAGTAATTGTTGGGACCTAATGATACTGTGCCTGTTAACGGTAGAAAATTATTGTGAAATGTTACATTTGATGTAACATCAAAGTTATTGTTTCACCATTACTCAGTAATACAGGACGTACCCTGTTTTGTGGATAGGTTTCCCGATTTTGTACATTGTTTGACGTGTAGCCGGATTGGTTAGTTGCAAATGAATCTAGTAGCTTTCCAAGAGTAGCCATGAATGAATCTTTGTAGTTTCATGCATTCATTTCCAAACATTAATCTGCGCTACCTGTTCATTCAATTAAACATGAGCCAGTACTTGCAAGAACTGTCAATTTCCAGTATGATACATTATCCATTTTTCCAGAAAACATTAGCACTTAATTCTCTTTTCTATTCCTACCTGTTGGACCATTTCGCTGTTGAACACTTCCTTTCTGATAATTATATGAATTTCTTGATACATCATATGTTTTATTGCTTCTGCTATCCATATTGTTTGAAATAAATTGGTCGCATCAGTCTAATAAACAGTTGATTATGTACTTAATACTATTTCTCACAAGAGCCTGTATCTTTATCCTACTATTTGACTGTCTTCCATTAGCATTTGCTCTTTGTTGAAGTATTATACCAAAATGTGCCATAGAGTTCTTTCAGTCACTCTGGAATAATCTTCATTTCTAGTTCTCAACTTTCTCAATATTCCTAGTACTGTTAGAAATTTCATTTTCTCTCTTAAAACCCTGTGGGAAAACAAGCAGTACAAACTTGTTACCTGCAAGAAACCTATTTTGATATCACATCATCTAAAGTGAGCGAGCTTGTTATTTCACTTCTATTGTGACATTCATCAGTTACATCTGCTGGATGTGATATAGTCGTTCCTGCCTTTTTCTTGCTTGGGCTTAAATTTGCGCACACACAGTGGTATGATAAGACTTCTGTTAATGATGCGTTGAAATTTTTTGTCTCATCGCAGAGAATGCACAATAATTCTATTAATTTCTTGTACACATGCCCACAGCCAAAGTAAATTATTGAATGTTAAAACCATCTTTGGCTGTTAAATATTTTTAAAGTGAATGTTTATTATACCATTCACTTGAGCATTATAAGCTTTTCCAGCACTTGGCTATTATCAAGGATTTCAAAATCAAAGCCGTATCCACAGTATAAATTGAGCTATCAGAATGAGTACGAGCACGCACGCCCACGCACGCGCACGCACGTACACGCACGCACGCACACGCACGCACGCACACACACGCACACGCACCGGGTTAATCATGAAGAATGTGGTGACTTCATTCCATTTTATTATGTATAACTTCCAAAATAGTATATACGTATAGTGTGTGCCACAGTGTCCTCCAAATCTTGCTGATTTACGTGGGACAGTATGTGATTGGCAGGGGGATTTGGGGGGGGGGGGGGGGGGTGTCAAAGTATGTGCTCAGAGTGACCAACATTTCCAAAAAACAGAACAAACATTTTGTAAACAATATGTTGTTGTTGTTGTTGTTGTTGTTGTTGTGGTCTTCAGTCCTGAGACTGGTTTCTACATCTACATCTACATCTACATTGATACTCCGCAAGCCACCCAACGGTGTGTGGCGGAGGGCACTTTACGTGCCACTGTCATTACCTCCCTTTCCTGTTCCAGTCGCGTATGGTTCGCGGGAAGAACGACTGTCTGAAAGCCTCCGTGCGCGCTCTAATCTCTCTAATTTTACATTCGTGATCTCCTCGGGAGGTATAAGTAGGGGGAAGCAATATATTCGATACCTCATCCAGAAACGACCCTCTCGAAACCTGGCGAGCAAGCTACACCGCGATGCAGAGCGCCTCTCTTGCAGAGTCTGCCACTTGAGTTTATTAAACGTCTCCGTAACGCTATCACGGTTACCAAATAACCCTGTGACGAAACGCGCCGCTCTTCTTTGGATCTTCTCTATCTCCTCCGTCAGACCGATCTGGTACGGATCCCACACTGATGAGCAATACTCAAGTATGGGTCGAACGAGTGTTTTGTAAGCCACCTCCTTTGTTGATGCAGCTCTCCATGCTACTCTGTCCTGTGCAAGCTTTTTCATCTCCCAGTACCTACTGCAACCTACATCCTTCTGAAGCTGCTTAGTGTATTCATATCTTGGCCTCCCTCTACGATTTTTACCCTCCACGCTGCCCTCCAATACTAAATTGGTGATCCCTTGATGCCTCAGAACATGTCCTACCAACCGATCCCTTCTTCTGGTCAGGTTGTGCCACAAACTTCTCTTCTCCCCAATCCTATTCAATACTTCCTCATTAGTTATGTGATCTACCCATCTAATCTTCAGCATTCTTCTGTAGCACCACATTTCGAAAGCTTCTATTCTCTTCTTGTCCAAACTATTTATCGTCCATGTTTCACTTCCATACATGGCTACACTCCATACGAATACTTTCAGAAATGACTTCCTGACACTTAAATCAATACTGGATGTTAACAAATTTCTCTTCTTCAGAAACGCTTTCCTTGCCATTGCCAGCCTACATTTTATATCCTCTCTACTTCGACCATCATCAGATATTTTGCTCCCCAAATAGCAAAACTCCTTTACTACTTTAAGTGCCTCATTTCCTAATCTAATTCCCTCAGCATCCCCCGACTTAATTAGACTACATTCCATTATCCTTGTTTTGCTTTTGTTGATGTTCATCTTATATCCTCCTTTCAAGACACTGTCCATTCCATTCAACTGCTCTTCCAAGTCCTTTGCTGTCTCTGACAGAATTACAATGTCATCGGCGAACCTCAAAGTTTTTATTTCTTCTCCATGAATTTTAATACCTACTCCGAATTTTTCTTTTGTTTCCTTTACTGCTTGCTCAATATACAGATTGAACAACATCGGGGAGAGGCTACAACCCTGTCTTACTCCCTTCCCAACCACTGCTTCCCTTTCATGTCCCTCGACTCTTATAACTGCCATCTGGTTTCTGTACAAATTGTAAATAGCCTTTCGCTCCCTGTATTTTACCCCTGCCACCTTTAGAATTTGAAAGAGAGTATTCCAGTCAACATTGTCAAAAGCTTTCTCTAAGTCCACAAATGCTAGAAACGTAGGTTTGCCTTTCCTTAATCTTTCTTCTAAGATAAGTCGTAAGGTCAGTATTGCCTCACGTGTTCCAGTGTTTCTACGGAATCCAAACTGATCTTCCCCGAGGTTGGCTTCTACCAGTTTTTCCATTCGTCTGTAAAGAATTCGTGTTAGTATTTTGCAGCTGTGACTTATTAAGCTGATAGTTCGGTAATTTTCACATCTGTCAACACCTGCTTTCTTTGGGATTGGAATTATTATTTTCTTCTTGAAGTCTGAGGGTATTTCGCCTGTTTCATACATCTTGCTCACCAGATGGTAGAGTTTTGTCAGGACTGGCTCTCCCACGGCCGTCAGTAGTTCCAATGGAATATTGTCTACTCCGGGGGCCTTGTTTCGACTCAGGTCTTTCAGTGCTCTGTCAAACTCTTCACGCAGTATCATATCTCCCATTTCATCTTCATCTACATCCTCTTCCATTTCCATAATATTGTCCTCAAGTACATCGCCCTTGTATAGACCCTCTATATACTCCTTCCACCTTTCTGCTTTCCCTTCTTTGCTTAGAACTGGGTTTCCATCTGAGCTCTTGATATTCATACAAGTCGTTCTCTTATCTCCAAAGGTCTCTTTAATTTTCCTGTAGGCAGTATCTATCTTACCCCTAGTGAGATAGGCCTCTACATCCTTACATTTGTCCTCTAGCCATCCCTGCTTAGCCATTTTGCACTTCCTGTCGATCTCATTTTTGAGACGTTTGTATTCCTTTTTGCCTGTTTCACTTACTGCATTTTTATATTTTCTCCTTTCATCAATTAAATTCAATATTTCTTCTGTTACCCAAGGATTTCTACTAGCCCTCGTCTTTTTACCTACTTGATCCTCTGCTGCCTTCACTACTTCATCCCTCAAAGCTACCCATTCTTCTTCTACTGTATTTATTTCCCCCATTCCTGTCAATTGCTCCCTTATGCTCTCCCTGAATCTCTGTACAACCTCTGGTTCTTTTAGTTTATCCAGGTCCCATCTCCTTAAATTCCCACCTTTTTGCAGTTTCTTCAGTTTTAATCTACAGGTCATAACCAATAGATTGTGGTCAGACTCCACATCTGCCCCTGGAAATGTCTTACAATTTAAAACCTGGTTCCTAAATCTCTGTCTTACCATTATATAATCTATCTGATACCTTTTAGTATCTCCAGGGTTCTTCCATCTATACAACCTTCTTTCATGATTCTTAAACCAAGTGTTAGTTATGATTATGTTGTGCTCTGTGCAAAATTCGACCAGGCGGCTTCCTCTTTCATTTCTGTCCCCCAATCCATATTCACCTACTATGTTTCCTTCTCTCCCTTTTCCTACACTCGAATTCCAGTCACCCATGACTATTAAATTTTCGTCTCCCTTCACTACCTGAATAATTTCTTTTATTTCATCATACATTTCTTCAATTTCTTCGTCATCTGCAGAGCTAGTTGGCATATAAACTTGTACTACTGTAGTAGGCGTGGGCTTCGTATCTATCTTGGCCACAATAATGCGTTCACTATGCTGTTTGTAGTAGCTTACCCGCATTCCTATTTTCCTATTCATTATTAAACCTACTCCTGCATTACCCCTATTTGATTTTGTGTTTATAACCCTGTAGTCACCTGACCAGAAGTCTTGTTCCTCCTGCCACCGAACTTCACTAATTCCCACTATATCTAACTTCAACCTATCCATTTCCCTTTTTAAATTTTCTAACCTACCTGCCCGATTAAGGGATCTGACATTCCACGCTCACCTCCGGAATATTTTACCCAAGAGGACGCCATCATCATGTAATCATACAGTAAAGCTGCATGCCCTCGGGAAAAATTATGGCTGTAGTTTCCCCTTGCTTTCAGCCGTTCGCAGTACCAGCACAGCAAGGCCGTTTTGGTTATTGTTACAAGGCCAGATCAGTCAATCATCCAGACTGTTGCCCTTGCAACTACTGAAAAGGCTGCTGCCCCTCTTCAGGAACCACACGTTTGTCTGGCCTCTCAACAGATACCCCTCCGTTGTGGTTGCACCTACGGTACGGCTATCTGTATCGCTGAGGCACCCAAGCCTCCCCACCAACGTCAAGGTCCATGGTTCATATAATGAAATTAAAATTTGCCTATGTTGCTGCTGTGACTTAAGTTGTTTTCTTGTAGTCACAATGTACCCAATTTCTGGAAGGGCTAGCTAGCATGGCATTATATGCAAGTATTTCATGTGTACAAAAGATTCTGGACATGTCTCTGATGAACACTCACCTTCATGGAAAATGTACTGGGCTCTATTACTTAAGAACTCTTAGAGAACTACTCACATACCTGGAAACCTATACCATAAGCTGGTGTCTTGCTGTTTTGAAGGTTGATAACTTTGAACTTGTCACCAGTTAGATTACAGTTGTTTTGAGATGCTTCTTCACTCGAGTTGGACCTGGCAGTCTAGCAATAAAGCATATATGGGGAAACCAAAAGGTCACGAGATCAAATCCCGCTAGGACAACAGGTGTTTCAGTCTGCCTTTTAATCTAACCTTCAGCTGTTAGCGATGTGGAGATTCCTCAGAAACATGTGGTTCAGATTCCACATTAAATTGTAGGTCCCCTGTCTCCTTTTGGATAACAGGTGTAAGTGAGGGACACCCTACTCATCAAAGTGGCAGCCAATGGAAAGACTTGCACCAGGTCATTGAGCCACACAAACTATTATTGTTGTCACCTGTACGCATAGTTTCTCATAGGCATGTTTCACCACTAATTTGTCTATATTTCTCTGGAATCCCAAATGGTCTTGGATTATTGCATCAGATGTTGTCCAACCTCATCAGATTTTTCAGTCAGCTTCTGTTTATCAATGATATCATATCCATGATCTTTTAGTGATTTGTTTAGAGCACAGTTATCACTTTCATTCAACTCTAGCATTTCCTGTAACTACCCCCCCCCCCCCCCCCCCCCCCCAAATCAGTGCTGCAGTGACAAATCATTGATGGTCTGGGCAATGAGACCTTGAGTGTTCTGTGCGTACAACATCAGCTTTGGTGAGCTCTGCAACGTCAGTGATGCTGGGCAGTGCAATCGCAGCACCAATACTGGATGTTGCAGCATGGTTTAGATGATTTTCCATTTTAAATGTGCTTCCATGTTATGTATTCACCAAATGAATGCTAACAGCACACAATTTCTACAGCTGGACCAGTTGTCTGCCATACTGGTAATTATGTACACAAACCTTCTTCGTGATCAGTGTGTCCTTTTAGTGGAAGCCTATCAAAATTCTTGTTGTAGTTCCAAAGAGTAGCCCTCACATACTGACAGAAAAATTTGGAGATTTACTTAAATTTATAATATGTATCGGTCTGTCAAATTTGTAATATGTATAGATTTGTCATATTCGCAGAGCTGTTAGTGGGTAACATGTTGGATTATAAGGTTGTCACTTCCCACTTTAAAGTTTTGTATAATATGCTATCCCTGGAACTGATTGTTTGAATTTAGGTTGAAGACATACTTGAGCAAGGTTAGCTCATGCCACAGCTTGCTCTGCCTATCCCCCTCCCCCTCCCCCTCCCCCTCCCCCTCCCCCTCCTCTTCTCCCCTGTTGGATGTGATACGATGATTACTGTTCTGATACTGCTCATACCAAAATTACAGTGTAATAATAGTTTGACTCACTGAATTGCCGCAGCATAAAATCCCAAACTTTCATTCACAGGAACAGTAATTTTTTCTGCCCCACCTGTGAAACTAAATCAGAAAAACGGTGAGAGCTGTGCAGATTTCTTCCCAATCTTAAGCAGAATCGAAAGAATTTTATTGGTTAAATAATGAGAATTGCTTTAACAGGAAAGATAAACTGGGGAACATGTTACTTTGTTGCAGGAGACAAAATTGATAAACCACAAGTCACTGAAATTGGTACAAGATAATGAAGCTCATATACGGGAAATGGAGGAAATATTAAAAAAGGACAAGAGGTACCTGGTACTTGACTATATGCCTGAGGAGCGCACAAAGTTGATTGTTGCTTACCTGGAGGATTTGGAGAAACGAGGACCACCTCCACCACCTACTGCTTCTGAACCTACGCGCCGACCCACAAAATAAATGTATTGTTTTCATTATAAAACTCATTTTTATTCACCTAGTGGCTGTTTCTAAGTGCAAGAAAATCATCTGGTGTCTTGTTTAGCATCAGGTAATGGATTAAAATTTTCTCTGTGTTCGAACTTTGTTTGTGCAAGTCAGGTAGGCATTTGTACTAGAGATAAGTTGACATTATTGAACTGTATGTGACGCATGGAAATCCGGACTCAAACTGGGAGTTGGAATAATATTTTTTTGGTCCTTTAAAGTCTCATATCTTGCATTGTACAGTCACACTTTAGTGTCAGGATCTCATATCATTTGTACTGAAAATGGATCTATGCTGGTTAGATGAAAAGCAGTTCTCTTTAGTAATGTGTCTGTACTGAGTTAACTATTGGTCGCGTGACAGTCTTTCTTTCCGTTAAGTGGTTTTCTATGCTATGAGAGACTTCAACATATTAACCAAACGTGCTTATACAGCTTCGCATGTGTTTATAATAAAGTCTTTAAAATAGTTAAAGCATTCAGATCAATGTGATTTCTTGTTGAGTAAGTCCTTAATTTTATCCCCAACTAGTCCAGAAGACATACTTATAGTTTTCAATGATTGTGTTTTAAAGTATGCTTATGCTATGTGTATTTATTCCTAGCCATAATTTCTGAAAAACTGCTGTGGTCTTTTGTCTCTCTAGAACTGTTACATATTTAAAGTCATCAAGCAAGTGAAATGCAGACTGAGATATTCCTCTATTGGAATAATCTGTTTTACAAGACAAAAACAATATTGTGCATTGCATTGAGTTAATGTTGACATTGTTGAGCTATCCCCTGAAATGTCATCCTGTCACGTACAGAGTTCTTACTCAAATGTCAGTTTTTCACTTCTTGGATGAAAGTATATTATTATTTTCAAGTGAATACTGTGTTCTTCCTTCTCATTCACCCTCACCCACTCCACCACACTCCACCCCATCCCAATTCCTTACACATAACTCCCCTCTATTCTTTTTACGTGAAAAATTTTTATCTGCTGAAATGATGGTTTTAATTGTAGTGTACGTGCAATACATTATTTCTTCATCCAGCCAAGGCTAACACATTAGTAATGAGCTGATGGGACCACAAAATATAATGAATATAATATGTAGATCAACCTTACTGCAGCTTGTAAATAAGGCATTTATATTGCTTAAAAATATTTGTCACTGAATGTTAATAATTTAATTCATATTGAATGTCTTTTTTTTTTCTATTTTAAAATGTTGACATGTGATTAGTTATTTGTATATTTACAAAATCTGTGTAATCTTGCACTTCTCATGAATAAAAATTTCATGTAGTGACTGTACGTGTTTTCATTTAATATACTACATATTATTTTCACATTTGTTGATGTAATTTGCAAGGACAGTGGAAAAGACAGAAAATTTCTTAATAAAATTCAACAAGTAAGATTATGCTGGCATTTAATATACTACATATTATTTTCACATTTGTTGATGTAATTTGCAAGGACAGTGGAAAAGACAGAAAATTTCTTAATAAAATTCAACAAGTAAGATTATGCTGGCCTGTGAGAAGAATGTAGTTCAAATGCTCATCCAGCCATCCATATTTATATTTTCCATTGGTTCTATAAATCAAAAATGTGGGGACAATTCATTTAAAATGGGTGCAGCCACTTCCCTTCTCCACCCACCTAAGTTTGTGCTTGATCTGCAATAACTTCATTGTTAATAGGACATTAAACCCTAACCATTGTTTTTTCTTCCTTTTTTGTGTGCTTACATTCAATGCATTGGATATATTAACAACTAGTTTAAAAAAAAAAAAACACTTGTTGTTGTTGTTGTTGTTGTTGTTGTTGTTGTCTTCAGTCCTGAGACTGATTTGATGCAACTCTCTATGCTACTCTATCCTCCGCAAGCTTCATCATCTCCGTGTAACTATCACAACCTATATCCTTCTGAATCTGCTTAGTGTATTCGTCTCTTGGTCTCCCTCTACAATTTTTACCCTCCACACTGCCCTCCAAAACTAAATTGGTGATCCCTTGATGCCTCAGAATGTGTCCTACGAACCGATCCCGTCTTCTAATCAAGTTGTGCCACAAATTCCTCTTATCTCCAGTCCTATTCATTACCTCCTCATTAGTTATGTGATCTACCCATCTAATCGTCAGCATTCTCTTGTTGCACTACATTTCGAAAGATTCTATTCTCTTCTTTATCGGCCATGTTTCACTTCCATACATGGCTACACGCCATATAAGTACTTTGAGAAGAGACTTCCTGCCACTTAAATGTATACTCAATGTTAACAAATTTGTCTTCTTCAGAAATGCTTTCTTTGCCGTTGCCTGTCTACATTCTATGACCTCTCTACTTCAACCATCATCGGTTATTTTGCTCCCCAAATAGCAAAACTCCTTTACTACATTAAGTGTCTTATTTCCTAATCTAATTCTGCCAGCAACATCTGATTTAATTCGACTACATTCCGTTATCCTCATTTTGATTTTGTTGATGTTCATGTTACATCCTCCTTTCAAGACATTGTCCATTCCGTTCAACTGCACTTGCAGGTCCTTTGCTCTGTCTGACAGAATTGCAATGTCATCGACAAACCTCAAAGTTTTTTATTTTTTCTCTGTGGATTTTAATTCCGCCTCCAAATTTTTCTTTTGTTTCCTTTATTACTTGCTCAATATACAGATTGAATAACATTAGCAGTAGACTGCAGCCCTGTCTCACTCCCTTCTCAACCACTGCTTCCCATTCATGCCCCTTGGCTCTTGTTAATTGCCATCTGGTGTCTCTACAAATTGTAAACAGCCTTTCGTTTCCTGCATTTTATCTCTGACATCTTCAGAATTTGAAAGAGAGAATTCCAGTTAACATTGTCAAAAGCATTTCTCTAAGTCTACAAATGCTAGAAATGTAGTTTTGCCTTTCCTTAAACTAAGTTCTAAGATAAGCCATAGGGTCAGTATTGCTTCAAGTGTTCCAAAATTTCTATGGAATCCAAACTGATCTTCCCCAAGATTGACTTCTACCAGTTTTTCCAATCGTCTGTGAAGCATTCAATTTAATATTTTGCAGCCATGTCTTATTAAACTGATAGTTCGGTAATTTTCTCATGTGTGAACACCTGCTGTCTTTGGAATTGGAATTATTATATTCTTCTTAAAGTCTGAGGTTATTTCACCTGTCTCATACATCATGCTCACCAGACGGTAGGGTTTCATCGTGGCTGGCTCTCTCAAAGCTGTCAATAGTTCTAATGGAATTTTGTCTACTCCCGGGGCCTTGTTTCACTTTAGGTCTTCCAGTGCTCTGTCAAATTCTTCACGCAATATCATATCTTCCATTTCATCTATGCCCTCTTTAATATTGTCCTCAAGTACATCGCACTTGTATAGACCCTCTATATTCTCCTTCCACCTTTCTGCACTACCTTCTTTCCTTAGGAGTGGTTTTCCATCTGAGCTCTTGATATTCATACAAGTTGTTCTCTTTTCTCCAAAGGCCTCTTTAATTTCCCTGTAGGCACTATCTATCTTACCCCTAGTGATGTATATGCCTCTACATCCTTACCACTTTTGAATTGAAAGTAATGTAACTGAAATACATAATTGCAAGACAACTGATAATTACATGTGCTGTGTCCTACCCATTTGTTACACATCTGACACTGGCATGCTGCCATGACTTGCATTACAGCCTATAATGTGATATCACGCCCCCCCTCCCCACCCCACCTTCCTCCTCTCTTTCAGATTTTAGGCATGATAGATCGGAGTGCTCGAATAGAGTACATACTGACAATGTGACTGCTATGTTACATTTGCTACATGTTAATGGCATATATCACTAATTAGTTGCTTAGACATTTCTGTTAAGAAACAGAAGTAATGGAGTAAATAAAGAGAATAAACATAAGTTAATTATTTCACTGTTAATTATGCGTTAAAGAAAGTGTTCAGAAGAGCCCAGATACTATTGTAAAATTGATTGTATCACAGGGCAAATTTGTGTTATTTGAAAATAGCGAACAAATTATGTAATAATCACTAGAGGGGTTAAAGTAGCTTTTATATATGGAAGGGAATTTTATGTATTAACTAGGACAAAGGACTAGCTTTTGGTTGTTAAATGCTGTATAAATGACTTCAGTACAGTAAGAAAAGTTGAAAAATCAGAATTATGCATCTTACATCAGAAATGAAATTCTGTTTGTGTAGAATATTGTGTTGATTACATAACAGCCACCTAAAGAACAATTGTTGTGTTATTAATTATCTGCAATAAGATATCTGATATTGCTTTGCCGTTGGAGAACAAAACAATGTACCATGAAACTATGGCCAATACCATAGTAGTGCCTACATATTGGTTACATGTAAGTAGCCCAACACATTACCATGATTCATACATGGAAAGAAGATATGGGATATCTCTTTTTTAGCATATGACTTGCTTCCAATTGTCAATGTTCCATTTAAAGTTTAACTGTCTCTGTCACCCAATAGACATACATATTTTTAAGTAACTCAAGATACTGATATGTTGCTCAATATGCTAATTTTGTAATGCTTCTTGTCGAATTAATTCTGTGGTTCTTTGTGACAGTCATTATTAAAACTTGGCAATACTGACTTCAGATGATGAATTTTCACCCTTGCGTTTGTTGCTAATATCCTGCCAGCATGTAAGTAATTTTTAGTGCATACACTATTGAAATGTATTCAACAATTCACTCCATTAATAGTTTTTGATGTCTCATATTTCATCCAACTTGCATCTAGTCAGTTGTTCAACAGACAGATAAT
The DNA here is from genome assembly GCF_021461395.2 of Schistocerca americana. NCBI lineage: Eukaryota > Metazoa > Arthropoda > Insecta > Orthoptera > Acrididae > Schistocerca > Schistocerca americana. Next base: position 119,633,810 of record NC_060119.1, read on the forward strand.
AAAACGTCTAGAGCACTGAAAAAGTGCTTCCATCTCTGTGATATAAGTAATAATTGATGCACGCAAGTGATCCTAGTTGGTTAATGAAGGCAGATCATAAATAATGAAACTACTAGCAAACCTATCTGGATACTCATTTACCCGCATGTAAATAGACAAGATCTGATGTAATTGAAAGTATTCAGAAGTTTTTTTGGAGAAAGTATTGTTGATGAACAAGGTACCAAGTTCCAACAGAATGATTCAAGATTGATTTTTTTTGCATTATATGCATGTCACTGGTGCAACAGATTACTAAAGGTTTTTTAAGTTTTGATAAGGATATTCAGTTGGACTGCTTTCAATGGCATAGTAAAATAGATGAGTGTTTTCTGTGTCCAAAGGAGACAAAGAGTTACAGAAAGGATCGAAGCTAGAAAAAGTTATATTAATGAACTGTCATTCTTTCATCATTTGCACATGATCTTCACACTGCCAGTGCTCTTTCCCAACATTCTGGCTGTTCATTTTGAATGTTATTAACTGTGTAGTAGGAACAATCTACACACTGCCAGTGCTCTTTCCTGACATTGTTGCTGTTCATTGTGAATGTCATTAACTTCATATTAGGTGCAGTATAATGTCATACTAAAGGTGCGTTGACACCTATGCACCATGTGCTCATCGTTGTGCTGCAAACATGAATGAGTACTTATTCGCACAGTTTGATTTGTAGTTATATCAACTAAGTAACAGAGTTGCTTTTTAGTACAAATTTGTCAAATCACTGTTATTCACTGTCATTTTGCTTGCTGGAGCTTGTTATAAAGAAGTGGCAGTCATTGTGCATAATGATAAGAACATATGTTAGTCTTCATTTTTTAGAGGATGTTCTTATAAAACAAAAAGGCTTTTTTTCAGATTTGTGTATTGGAGAAGCATTCGGGGTACATTTTTTTCAGGTAGTAGTATTTCATCAAATTTTTTTAAACTGACATGTTTCACTTCATTATAACATAATATTGTGTAGATAGGTGACATAGAAATATTCTGTTAATAAATGTTAGACAAATGTAATGCAGGTATGATATATTGTTGCCATTAATAACTGTTGAATATTAAAACGGAAGAAGATATGGTGCTTGAGTAATGAGGTATTATTTTCACCCGTGTGTGAAAGCAGCATTAATACTATTAAATTTTACTTTTTTGTTGTAGTATTTACTCTTTTTTATGTGTACGTTTAAGTACAAACATCATTTTATTCATTATTTGCTAGTGTATTTAAGTTGTGTTTTTAAAATATGTTTAGAACAAACTAAGCTCGTTTTGCCCAAGAAACTTACATTTCATGTGCACATTGTTTGCACTCAGGTTTTCAGCACGTTCAACTTAGGTCAGTGGTATTGTTGACTTTGCAGAAGCAGACTGGCACCTTTCCTCTTGATTCCCCTTTGTACTCCACCAGTGCCCTCTGCCTGCTGTTCTCCCTGGTGCTATCGTCCTCAAAACTTTTCCTTGCTTTTAAGTTAATCTGTGAGCTGCAGAAAGTACTTTTCACGTGCTATGAATAAATACATTGATCATCTACAGTGTAATAAATCAGTATAAAGGCATTTTGTAAGAAAATTAATGCTGTTAGTTGGAGTAGTTTGCACTGTGTATATGCAATAGTATGAGGTCCAATATACCAACAAATGCAGTCAAATAGCACAACATTTGATGTCGGTACTACGGTACATAATGGGACATCAATGATTCAGGTGGCAGAGGATGGAACTTGGTATAAAGCCAATCTGCACTGTGCAGTGTTATTGTGTGCGTACATGTCTTTACTGCAGATGGGAAGAGACATTGGTGAGAGTGTGTCTTGTGTACATAAACCACGACTGTGACAATGTTACATGTAAAACAGTTATAACAGTTATCATGTGATGAAGAAGCAAAAACCAATGCATACCAGGAAATGGGACTCTCCAGTCATCAAATCACCAAGAAGCTGAACCATTAAAGAACAATTTCGTTTGAGTAGGCATGTTTTAAGGACAGAATGCAAAATATAGGGAAAATTAGAAAATTATCTGAGGCATCAAAACTGTTACTTTTGCGCAAGGCGAGGGCCACAAACCATTATTCTTCTCAAGTGGTTGCTGATGTACAGTTGTCAGTAATTGCAAGTCGCACACAACACATTTTTGTCAAATGACAAACATTGTGCATTCAAGAAATGGCTGTAAAAACCTGTTCCAACACCCAAACATAAACAGGCTGGATTTGAGTTTTCTGAAAAACATATGCCATGGAATTCAGTATGGTATAAAGTGATCTTCAATGAATAGAAGTAGTTTAATTTAGATGAGTCAGATGTAAGAATTACCAGAAATTTTGGTGGTGAAAGTGTTTTGGGCAGCCATCTGTGCAAAAGGTAAATTGTGTATTGCTTGGATAAACGTGTAGAATGAACTCTAACATATAACTGAGATGTTAGAGACAGACTTGATTAGAATGTATGAGGACCTAGGGGAAGAAAGTCTAATGTTTCAGCAAGATAATGCATGTTCACATGTTCATGCTATAACTAATAAAAATATCAATATTTTTTCTTGGCCTGTACATAGTCTGCATCTGAACCCTTCGAAAAAACTTAACAAAATCAATGCCGACAAGAATTTTTGAGGTAAGTAAGGGGAACGAATGGAGGATGAACAAAGTATAAGGTGCGTTCAACAAGAATTTTTGAGGTAAGTAGGGGAACGAATGCAGGAGGGACGAAGTATAAGGGCTCATTCAAACAGAAATGAGCCAGAGGAATAATTACAGAAACCACTACCTGTACCTTAGAAGTATTGACCTTGGCTGTTGAGACAGTTGTCCCACTGTGACACAAGGCAGTGAACGGCCGTCTCATAAAATTCCCGGGGCTGTGATGTTAACCAGTTCCACACGTAGAGCTGGACGTCTTCGTTTACACCCTCATAGCCTTTCTAAGGGGACCAAAAATGGCGTGGTCACAGGGACAACTCGCAAACCTTGACCACTCTTTACCAAGTGAATCAAAATAACCAGGCAATCTCACCCATGGGCTCATTCTGCTCCACGACAACACAGTTGCGGCACTCCTGCAGAAATTCAAATGGGAGGTTCTCGGCCACCCTCCATACAGTCCGGACCTCTCTGCCTGTGATTACACCATTTTTGGTCCCCTTAAAAAGGCTCTGAGGGTGCAAACGATTCACCTCTGATGACGACGTCCAACTGTGTGTACAGAACTGGTTAACATTGCAGAGCTGGGAATTTTGTGTGACAGCCATTCACTGCCTTGTGTCACAGTGGGACAAGTGTCTCAACAGCCAAGGTCAATACTTCTAACGTACAGGTAGTGGTTTCTGAATTATGCCTCTGGCTCGTTTCTTTTTGGATGCCCCTTATACTAACAATGCAATAACACAACAGGACAGTGAATGCTTTTATACCAGTTTCAACCCAGGAAATGCAAATGCCTTATTTTGTTACTCATGTTTTGAAAGAAACTATGTAATTCGATCATGATTGATTGTCGTATATGTGTCTACTACTTTCATACTAAATTCAATACATGTATGCTTCAGGCATTGTACTATTACGTTTGTAGAAGCCCTGCCTGTATACTGATTTCCACTACCGTACAACATAATGCCTTCTTTTCCTTCTTGTATGAAGTTTAAGTGAAAAATTTGAATTTGGCTATGTTCTGCGATGCTGCTTCTCAGTTCATGCAGCAGTAATTTCCAGATGCCAGCACTGTAGTCACTTGCAACATGGCTGATATACATGTTTGTATTATTGTTCTGATATATCGTTCTTGAATGCAGAACATCAAATGCCCATTTGCATTCATTGATGACTGAAAAATGTGTACAGTGGGGCAATAGTGAATATCAGCACTGTTAGACAATGGGTTCATGGCTTTAGCAAATCTTAAGGGCTGACAAAAAGAGGAGCGACAGGCCGGTGACTGCAGTGTCTCCACACAACATTGAGTGAGTTGATGACATTGGGTGATTTGTGTGCCATTACCTCCCTCAGTAAAGGAAGTGTGATGTCAGTTATTCAACAACTGAGATACTCAAAGGTTTGTGAAACTTGGCTACCAAAAATTTTAACTGACCAGAACAGAAGAGGCAAGAAAAGCAATTGCCCCACAACTCTTGCGGTGCTTCCCTTTGGAGGTACAGGAATTTCTGGAAAGAATTGATTGGCGACGAAATGTGGGTTCATTTTTTTGAACCAGAGTCAAAGAGGCAGTCAGGGAATGGCATCACAGAAACTCACCAAAAAAGGCAAAGTTCAAAGCTGTGCAACTGGCAGAGTGAGTTATGGCTACAGTATTCTGGGTTGCCAAGGGGGTCGCTACGGTTAATTTTTGGGAGCAAGGATGCAGAATTAATTCTATCTTATACATCAGAATCCTCAAATAGCTGAAAGCACATCTTCAGCGATTTCGCCCAGCAAAAGGTAAGATGAATATTCTTCTTTTGCATGACAACGCAAGACCACGCACCACTTATCACACCGCTGGCCGCTGGTGGCCAAGCGGTTCTAGGCGCTTCAGTCTGGAACTGCGCGACCACTACGGTCGCAGGTTCGAATCCTGCCTCGGGCATGGATGTGTGTGATGTCCTTAGGTTAGTTAGGTTTAAGTAGTTCTAAGTTCTAGGGGACTGATGACCTCAGATGTTAAGTCCCATAGTTCTCAGAGCCATTTTGAGCCAGTCATCACTCCACTGAAGAGATCGTGAGTAGCCCTGACCTGGCACCATCAGACTTCCATCTGTTCGAGCTACTAAAAAGAATCATGGGGTTCACTTTGAAGATGAGGAGGCCGTGGAAACATCCGTTTATCAATGGCTTTGCAAGTACGACTGAGCATTTTACCACACTGAAATACTTGCCAATGTATAAAAATGGACCAAAACTGTGGAAATGGATGGAGATTATATTGGGAAGTCATAAATTAATTATTCTACTTTTTGACTGACCCTCATACTATTAGAGCACTGTGCTTCTGAGCCTCCTCAGAGATCTCACAAAAAGCCTCAATTATTGTTTCTCAGAAATGAGATATTCTCCCCATCCTACTTCTTAGCCAGATAAAAAATACAGGGAAGTTACTGTTGTCACATTTCTTCCTCAGCTCAGAAACAGGCCCACTAAAAGTGAGACAGTGTCATATCCAACAGCTGGCAGGGTGTATAGTATACACCCTGGGACAACCGGGAAAAGCCCAGGAATTTTTTCATCTGGGAAAAACCCGGGAATTTTTTCATCTGGGAAAAGCTGGGAATTTTTCATTGTTTTAGTTTCCAGTTACATTTTTGTAATTTTGACTGATAAGAACTATAATCTAACAAAGAATGTTACTGTATACTGCTAATGGAGAATAATACTACAGCAATAAAACATAAACAAGAGAGAAAAAAGAAATAAAAAATTTAGTTTCAAAGGAAATGTTCCATTTACAACAACAAAACACCATGCAAGCACAAGTGTCTGCAAACGGCAAAAATGTGTAAAAGGCCTTAGGACAAAGACTGCAATACTTTGTAATAATAAACTGCTTTATGAGAGTGAGATCACAATTGTTTACATTAGGTTTATCACCAGTAGCAGCAAGCAGCCAAATGTTGACAAGAAAAATTTTTCTGATGCACCCGAGCTACCAAATTTGTGATTTGCCTGAGGTGTAGTGTGTGTGTGTGTGTGATAGTTACAGAAGGCAAAAATATATTATTGGTTTTAGTTTTCTGATTTTATTTCCAAGGTTTCAGCAGTGAAGCATTAATTGCCCTGCAGAACAATGAAGTTATTTTTGTCAGTTTCCGTAAGTTATTAACCTTTTCCGCAGAGGCAATCAATTTATTTGAAACAAAGTGTTTCATTCCACAGTATTGGCTAGTTCTAATTGTTCACTGAATTTCAAGTGCATGTTTTCGTCTTCTGCCATGTAAGGCGTTACACCATAATAAAGAACCAAACATGAGATTGTACAGTACTGGTACTCCAAGGCAGTTTACATCCCGAAAACCACATTGAAAAGATTAATATCAAGTGAGGCCTACTTCATTGTGAATCTGGACAAACCAACGTGCACTTTAGGTTAAATTATGCATTTTAGTATGGTTTACAAAATTCCAATGCTCTTTCAGTATCCTCTGATGTCCTGTTTCTGTTGTGGCATAATGTAAGGTCTCTTAATGCTTTATATGTACAAACATGTGGGCTTCGTACATCACCACAGCTGCACACGTGTTATAATGCCTGTTTCCTGGAGCTCTCTGGCAACTGCTAAAAGGGACCTATTTCTAAGTCTCAGGGAAGTATTGCAAATGGTGGTTTGAAAAGCGTTATTTTCAAAGTAAATTTCCTTTTACGCAAGATGAATTATGTTACGTGTGAGAATGTGGGGTGAGTTTCTTAAATCAGAGTTTTTGACTCTCGTTTGAAACTTAACACTTTGAGGACCAGCCACTTAGAAGAATTTTGAGCCCAGAAGATGGGAGATTTATGTCATTATTTAAAATTTACTGTCACATTTGTGTGATGTATCTTACAGTGTAACACACGCAAAAAAAGACCAATATTACATCTGGAAACTTAGCTTCTCTTGTAGCTAATTAATCTTCGAGACCAATATTATACATGAAAGCTTAGCTTTTCTTGTAGCTACACTATTTACATTAATGTAAACCATTAACTTTTTCCTCTTAGTGTGTTCGTGCTACTCAACAGTGATCTTGCTATTCGGTGACTTCGTCATGTCCTATGCTCTGAATATCTGCTGTCATCGGCTGGTGAGAGCGTGGCATGAGCTATGATTGGCTTACAGAAGGGCATCACTATCTTGATTTCAATGCTCCGAAAACTGCATGCTGTGTTTTTGGTGGCATTTGAATTTATTCTTTTGTAATATGTAAATATGCAGCATATATGTTACTGCACACAGAAGGTCTTTCCAAAATTTCTCTCCACTTTTTCATCAAAGGTTTTTCCAGAACTTCTCCTATGTTTCCTTAAAGTGCCGGGAAGTTCTATGCCAGTGTATAAAACGTTAATCATTCAAAGAACTGAAAAGTTTTACAGTTCCGAGAGAAAATCTACAGAAAACCTACAGTCACTTAGTGCGGAAAAATTGTATTTTCGCCTGGGAAAAGGTATATTTTTTAACTGGGATGTCCGGGAAAAGCCCAGGATATTTTTTTTCCTTCCCCCCCTTCCTTGTCCACATATACACTCTGGCTATGTACCTGAATGTGCTGTTCTTAGTTAAGTATGTAAATGCATTTTATTATCGTTATACACCAACAGAAATCTAGAATTTAACCTTACATCCAGTTTATCGGACATGAGTGTCCATGAACTCACATCCAGTTTTATTTGTGAGTAATTTTTTGTTAACTGTTGTATTTTCTCCCGGACAATTTGACAGTGAATGCAATTTCCCTCAAACTCCCCAAAATTTCAGCCTTAAGAGGAAACTTGCTTGCAGACAGATATTCAGCTTGAGCCAATCTTACATCGAGTTAGTTATCAAAGGAGTTTGTGAAATATGTCACTGAACAGTATATCCTTCACGCATTTGGAATGTAGGCCCATGAGAGCACAATTGAAGACCATCTGCAGAAGTACCTTGTTTATGATTGACATCATGGACTGTTGTGAGATTAGTGTGACAGTGTGCGCCCCCTCCCCCTCCAGTCAAGAGATCCAGTCCAGTAGTTTCCAGATTTAATCTTTCACTCTCTATCAAAATGTGTGCACCAGGACGCAACTGGGACTCTTGCGTTCCACAGGCAATGCTCTGACCTACTGCATCTCACTTCAAACTAGTGCACACTCTTCTGCGGAATGAAAGATGCATTCTGGCAATAATCCTGCAGGCTGGGGCTAGGCTTTTGACATGCATTATTTTTCCTTCTGAGAGTACTAGTCCAGCAAAGTATATAGAAGAGCTGCTGTGAAGTTTGGAAAGGAGGAAGAGGTACAGCCAGAGGTGAAGCCGTGTGGGCAAATTGCGCGCCATTTCTGGATAGCTCAGTTGGCAAGAGTAATACAAGTGTAAGTCGAGATCCTGCATTCCAGTTCCTGTTCCACCCACAGTTATAATCTACCAGGAAGTTTTAGTCCAATTATTGTTTTTTATTTTTAACACCCTTGACTCTGTGAGATTTTAACTCATTAAAAAGCACCGAAACTGTTTAATCAATACCTTGGTGAGTGTAAGTGTGTAGCAGTTCACCTACATTTATTTCTTCGTTTGTTATCCTCGGTAATCATGTACTGGCTGAAAAATTGGGGTTGGATGTGCAAATACTGTTTATTTTAAATGATGTAGCCGACAGATGCACAGTTGCATTTCACACTATTGTTTAACTTTCGATAAGCCTCAGTAATAGGTGAACCCACGCTTCTATTATACCGCAATTTATATTATGATCTCATATTTAAGATTGTTTATACTGCATTTTGCCTCTGCTGCTACACCAATGAGCTGATTACTTCTTTCATTTCCTGTTTACTTTACCTCTTTGATAGAAATCCTTTAACCATTGTACCAATTTACTATCTTCCATCCTCAAATTGCTTAAGATTCTAGCCTGAAGGGCTATATACATACAAACCTTGCTTATACATTCTACACACATTACTCCAGGCAACTATGTCTTAAGTTGGAATTCCATAATGTTAGAAAAGGCTGTACCATGACACAGATAGATAGTTATCACACCCATCTCGAACCCATACTTAATCTCCCTTTTCCTGAACATTAGGCTCAACTCCGTCGTTTTCTAAGTGTGGCAAACTTTCCCGGCACCCTCTCTGACAAAAACACCATGGGAAAACGGAAGTTGGACTTGACCAAACCCGTGCTCGACACATTTGGTAATCTTAAAACTGCCCTTTCAAAGCTGTCACACTCGGCCACCCTGACCCTGAGGCAAGTGTTTCGATCATGACTGATGCCAATGGCTCAGCTGTGGGCGCTGTTTTACAGTAGCACACTGCCGACTCCACCCAACCTCTCTGCTTCTTTTCCAAGAAACTGACTAAGAGCCATTGTAAGTGGTTGACTTTTGACTGTGAGCTTCTTGCAGTATATAAGGTGATTAAACACTTGTGTAGTGACCACGAGGGGTGACCTTTCACGATCTACTCGGATCACAAGCCTCTCGTGGATGCTAATTGTAACCCGGCTAAGGACCTTCCGCTGAGACGTTTCTACCATATGGACTATATCTGTCAGCACTCTTCAGATGCATGCTATATTCATGGCTCAGCGAATGTTGTGGCAGACTACCTATCTCGAATCTCCGTGCTAACCGCACCGTTGAAATTGGATGAGCTCGCCCGACTTCAGACCGAAGATATCGATATACAGCAATTAGTTTCGGACAACTAGTCATCGCTCACTGTCCAACCTCATGTCCTGCATGCGTTAACAACTCTGGGCCTTTGCAACATCTCTGTGGGCACTCCTTGCCCCTTGGTACCTTCCGCTCTTTGGTGCAGGGTCTTTAATGCTTTGCAAAACTTGGCCCATTCTGGAACACGGGCCACGATGAAGCTGGTTACTGAACACTTCGTCTGACCCAGTGGGAAGCACGACTGCCACACTTTGACCTGTGCGTGCGTCCCATGCCAGCATAGCAATGTCAGCAGGCATGCTCAGCCTCCATTAGGCAAGTTCGATGTTCCAAGAGATCATCTTCGGCATGTCCACATTGACATGGTTGGTCCGCTCCCACCTTCGAAGGGGTACAGATACATATTATCAATCAGCCATGTAGCCCTCTGGGTCAAGGTGGTCCCTCTCATAGACATCACAGCCGAGACCATCGCTCACTCTTTTGTATCCATGTGGGTTGCGGAGTTGGGCTGTCCTCTTTCCCTGATGACAGTTTGAATCCGCACTCTTCGCTCAACTGTGCGAGCTCTACTGTGTCTTTAAATTCCACACCACAGCGTGCCACCAGCAGCGTGAATGGCCTGGTTGAATGGTGGCACCGAACTCTCAAAGCTGTGCTTATGTGCAATGGTGGATTATGGTCCAAAGCCATTCCTGGGGCTTGCTCGACATCTGCATGGCTGAGATTCTGTATGGAGAGTCCCTCCTCTTTCCAGCAAAGTTCGTGGGGGACGCACCATCGGTTGATGCTATGGATCTTCTGCCCCCCTCCCCCCCCTCCCACCACTGCCACCACCACCACCACCACCACCACCACCACCACCACCACGCCCTCATTCCACACAGCCAGTGACCTCACATTGTGTGAATTTGTGATGCTGTGTGATGACTTCATGCAAGTGGCCTTGCAGCCACCTTATTTTTTCCAATTTTTTCCTCTACCACTACTGCACACTTGGGTTCTACATCCGTTTCTGAATCATTTATAATGTGATCGATTTAGTTCTCAAGTTTAACTCTATTTTCAGCACATTGTTTCTCGAAAACCTACATCTTCATACAATTGTCATCACAAAGTTTCTCTCTCTCTCTTCTGCATATTTAATACTCAACCTTAATTTCTCAGTAGTATTATCACAATCTTTAATTACCATATCAAACGTCTTATATAATTCTAAAAGAATAGAGCTGACTACCTTAATATCCTTTTTAATTTCTTTCTTCGGTTCATCTTTTAAGTTAACCAAATCAGTGCTAATGCTATCAGTTTTCTTTTCCACCCTATTAATGTCTTTTTTCACACTACTAATGTCTTCTTTCATAGCATTAATGTCTTCTTTCATACCACTAATATCATCTTTCATACTCATATTTCTCAAAAATTCAAACTACTCATAATTTACCTTAACATTGCTTCCAAATTTCTGCCTGCCATACTCTGTTGCCCTTGCTGACTTTTGCTACTAGATGCCTCCTCCTTAACCTTAACGATCTCACCCACTTCAGTACTGTTTTCATCCATTTCGCTCACGTCACCACAAAATGTAGATGAAGCTTGCATCATTTCATCTACAATAGGATTTTCATCCCAATCATTCAAAGTTACATTCATTCAGATTGATAAGCACTATCATCTACTGAGCCACTCACACTTATGTCCTTCTGTTCATTTAACCATTTAACCTCTACAGCTTTGTCGTCAGTCACACTGTCTTGTTCATTAAGGTCACTCATTATGAATCATTCTATACAAAACAGCTTTTGCTTTGAAATACCTTATTTTTCAATCAGTCTTTTTCCACTGCTCTGCTGCTGCTGCTGCTGTTGCAGTTGTTATTTCAGTCCATCATCTGCACGGCAAGTTGTAATTCTCTCAGCGTGGTGTCTTGTTTATCCCCAGTCAGCTGTGTCCATCTGCATTCTGATTTGCTGCTCCTGTACTCAGTGGCACCTTCCATAGAACCGACTTGCTGATTGGCTGCTGTCCTACTGTGGCCATGAAATGCCAGTGCTGATTGGCTGTAGCATTAAAAATGTAAACTGCTGGATTTCACACTTCACTTTCAAATGTTGTGAGTTCTAGTTTAGTGTGCCCACATACAATAGTCCTCACCTGGGGCACCACATGTAGTGGTTTGCCTACTTCTATTTCTTCGTTTGTTGTCCTCGGTGTCGACATACTGGCTGAAAAAATAGCGGTTGGATGTTCTACTACTGTCTGTTGTAAATGATGTAGCCAACAGATGCAAAGTTGCACTTCACAGTCTTTTATTTTCATTTTTCACAATCACCATATATACATTTATATGGCCAGTGCACTATTGTTTAACTTTCGATAAGCCTCATTAATAGGTTGCAGGCAAACATCCACATACTGTTACAATAGTTTCCTGCTGAACACCTACGAGCAGTAAAACCTAACCACAAAGTTCACACTTCTTGAAGAATAGAAAGGTACAAATGGAGCAGACACTGTCATTGCTTTTACAGATGAGCTAATTGTTTAGCACTTATTTCACAGTTACGTTGAAGCATTGTTGTTGTTCTAACCAACACAGGTTTCTCGTCTGAAACTCTACTGTGGACTGACTGACTCATGACCAAAATTCGGGCCCTTATATATATCATAACAATAATAGGTGCTGAAACCACACAATGTTTGAAGTTTAATTTACAGAAATTACAATTAAAACTTAATGAATTAAATTAACTGAATAAATTGGAAAATTGGTTCTTTCTAACAGTTTCTTCTACTACAAGAGTTAGGCTGAATTTTTTGCTTAAATCATGATATTAACAAATATTGTTAGGCAAACAATACTTTTGACAAAACTGTTAATTACTTTGGAATTAATTATGGGCTGGCTTTGCTAACATGTTTTCGAATGGTGTCAAATAGATATTTTAAGATTAGTAGTATTTCATCTTCCAAATGTTTACAATTAGTACAGAATTTATATTTGTTTATATGTCAACAATAGAATTTAACTTACAAAACAATTACTGATTCCACCCTATAACAAAAGGTACTAACTAAGAATAATCAAAATAAATTAGAAAATCAATTACATACATAAAACGAAGCACAAAATTAGATCTGGTGTTATATTCTTTAAAACGGAGGGCCAACCTTTCTCTTTTATGAAAATGCACATTATATTCACATATGTTAATGGTAATTAGTTCAAAAATGAAAAAAATGAATTTAAGTAGGCAGATGGCAAAACAAGAGGGAAGTAAAATTATATGAATGCCCTTGGCTGAACAGTCTGGAACTGCGCGACCGCAGCGGTCGCAGGTTCGAATCCTGCCTCGGGCATGGATCTTTGTGATGTCCTTATATTGGTTAGGTTTAAGTAGTTCTAAGTTCTAGGGGACTGATGACCTCAGAAGTTAAGTCCCATAGTGCTCAGAGCCATTTTTTGAACCCTTGGCTGGTAGTCCTTGAACATGCGGGGATAGCACTGTTGGTGCCTGAGCTGGAAACACTCTCGCAAGCCAAGAAATATGTGCATGTCATGGCTGGGGCATGGGTTAACTGGTCAGATAACTTGCTGTGGCTTGGTGGTACCATGACAGAAGATCTACACATGAAGCAAATTAAACTTTCTTCTCCTGGTGGCCGTGAGGCTGCACTTGGACTGATGTGGATACTTTCACTGCAATGAAATAATTATTTTTTGTCAAAAACGCTGGAGGGATTATTTGGGGAAGTTGAATCTCTGGGGAAAAGGCATAGTGATTTATTATTAAGTAAAACTTCCTTTGCTACACAATCTACTATTCTTCAGGTATATGTTCATCTGGGTGACTTACCTTTGACTATAGCCTGACACAAAACTTTTAAATTGTCCAAGGCATCATCTTCCAGAGAGATCTTACGCTCCAAACAGATGAACTCCAGACTAATCTCCAGTTGTGAGGTGTACGTTGTATCAGATGTGTACAAAAAGGGTTCAGGGAAAATCTTACGGATACAGGCACCTTTATCTTAACCTTTGAAGCGATATGATCAATTACACTAACATCACGATCACTGTCCCCTCCTCCCTGCCCCTCCCCCTCCCCTCCCAACACTATTTCAGCCTTCTCCAATTAAGATCTCCCACCATCTTCCTCTCCTGTGGTTCCCAAGGTACCTTATTTGGGAACCACTTCCCGCACCAGATCAGAGAAGTGTTCTCCTTCATCATCTACCAGTGACAGGACTCACTCTCGGGATCCTTCTCCCAAGCATCCCTTGGATGGGAGGCCTGATACCAAACAGTGGTTGAAGGAGCTACAACCTGTGGGCCCCAGGGCTGTCCACTCTTCAACTGTCCCTGTGCTCAATGAAAAAAGGCCCTTGAAAAACCTCGCCCAACAAAGTTTATGAAGGAAAGAAGAAGAAGAAGAAGAAGAAGAAGAACTGGGACAAGTGTCCTCCAGTGACCATGGAGGTATCAGATTCCCCCATGCATTTGGGTTCTTAGCCAATGTCTGTGGATGTGGTTCAAACCCAGTGGTGACAAGCAGTGATCCTGTGACACGATCAGCCCTTTTGGCTCCTTCACACCTACCATGGCCACCAGTCATGTGATAATTCAGTGGAACTGTAATGGGTACTACTGTCACCTGGCAGAAGTACATCATCTAATTTCCCCTTCTCCTCAGTTTGCATTGCTCTCCAAGAAATGCACCTCACTGGTGAGCATTCTCCAATGCTCTGTGGCTATCACATATTCTGTCCAAACTGCACTGGCCTTGAGAGGGCATCTGGAGGTATCTGTACTTTTGTTCATACAGATGTTGATGAATGGATTCACCTTTGTACCTCATTGAAGGTGATAGTGCTATGAGTGCAAATGACCTTAGCGATTACCACTTCTTGCCTACCTCTAGGCAGGCCACTTACTTGTATTGTATTGACCACATTAACCCAACAACTTCCCCCATCTTTCCCCCCCCCCCCCCTCCCTCCTTTTTTTCCTACTTGGGGACTTCAACACACACCATCCACTGTGGGGGAGTACCACTTCATCTGGTAGGAGGGGCCTTCTAATTGACCATCTTCTCACAGAACATGATGTATGCCTCCTCAGGATGGTTTTCCTGCCCACTTCAGTGCCACCCATAGCACCTTTTCAGCTCTTGATCTGTTGATTTTTTCCCTTAATCTTGTAACTTTGCTACATTTGTCACTACACAATGGCCTTTGTGACAATGATTTGCCGGTGATCCTGTCGTTTCTTGCCACCGCAAGACAGACTAACTACCATGTTGGGCACTTCACAGAGTCAACTGGCCTTTGTGTGCCTCTGCTGTTATATTTCCCACTTTTCTGCTGGATTGTATTGATGAGACTGTGCAAGGTGACTCGGATGCAGTCAGTCATGTCACTGGGACTGCTGTTTCCCTTTCTACAAGTCAACCCCACCATCAACTGGTGCTGTGGTGGACCAAAGGTGTCACAATAGTTATTTAGGATCACTGACAGGCTGTGCAATAATTCAAACGATGTCCTTCACAGACCAGTTGTATAGCTTTTAAGTGATTTCCTACTAAGATGGAATGCTGGGAGCACTATGTCTCCTGTCTGGTGACATATGCTTCTTTGTCTCAGGTGTGGGCCAAGCACCATTCTCTTATGGCCCACCAACATTCCACATGGTAAGGCGAACCGCTCGCTATAAGTGGGAAATCCAAGTTTGAGTCCCAGTCCGGCACAAATTTTCACTGTTGTCATTCCATTCTACAGCTGATGGTGGTCGTTATTTGCAATTCCAAATTTATCTGATGTGAATCATCTGCTTAGGTTGGCAACAGTAATCCGATAGACTTTTTCTAAACATCAACACCATGTCGTAGTCTTTTTTGACCTTCATAAGGCATATGACACTGACATCATCACTTTTATTCACCCTACATGACTGGGGCTTTCAAGGCCCTCTACTGATTTTTGTCAGTTTTTATCCCACAGGTTAGAGTTGTCACTTCAATCATTTCCCCATGTATCCAAAAGAATTGTTCCCTCCAGGGCTCTGTGTTATATATCATTCTTTCTCTAATTGGTTTTAATGGGTTAGTGATCTCTGTTGGGCAGCTGGTCATCCCTGTGTTGTATGTCAATGATTTTTGCATTTGGTACAGCTCCCACTTGCTAGCATCTCCTCACTGCCAGCTCCCAGATGCCATCTGGCGGACATCTGCAGGGGCTCTTTCCTGTAGTTTCCATTTCTCTTCTGCAAAAAACCAGGTGATACATTTCTGCCATTCAACCATGGTCCATCCTGACCCAGAACTCTACTTAGGTACTAGGCACCTGGATGTTGTAGCATAGTCCTGTTTCTTGCACCTCTGTTTTAATAAAAAGCTGACCTGCCTACCCCATATTCATCACCAGAAGAGTAGCTGGATATGGAAGTGTAAGGCTCCGACACATCTTGGGGTGTGGGTCATGTTACTCTTATCCATATGTACAAAGCCCTGATTTTGTTCTGACAGAACTATGGTTGCCAGTTTTATGGCTCATCAGCTCCTTCACGTTTAAAACTGTTAGGCCTATTCCACCATCATGGCATGTGTTTCTTGATACAATAATTTACCAACAGCCATATCTATTGCAGAAATTTATTTTATGAACTTCTTATATGCAACCAGTTTTGGCATTACATTGATGCCATCTTCAGGCCCCACACGTCATAGTCATAAAATTGCTATACACGTAAGGAGCCATGTAACTGTATCCATGAATCAAATCGCTATGCAACACCTCTTGGTGGCCAGGCGACACAGATATATAGCAATTTTACCACTATGATGTGTTGGACCTGAAGATGGCATTAATGTAATGCCGAAACAGGTTGCATATAAGAACTTCATAAAATAAATTTATACAATACATATAGCTGTTGGTAAATTATTGTATCAAGAAATACATGTCAGCCGTTGTCCCACAGTCCATAATGGATCAACAAAGATCAAGGCATGTGTCTGCTCACTAGTGTCTTTTTGAATAGATCGGTAGACAGTCTACTTGCCAAAGCTGGGATCTTCCCTCTTCAGATTTGATGGTACCAGCTCTTGGTCCCTTATGCAATTGCCATTTGACAATTCCCTGGCCATCCAATGTGTCCCAGTCTATTTACATAGCAGGAGAGTCATCGTTGTCTACCACTTGGAATGCTCCTTACTTCCCTGTGCCAAGATCTCCACCTCACCTTCTTCTATTATGCTTCCCAAGTTTTTTAGCACAATTCCACTTGGAGAGTGACCAGGGCATGGACTAGGACCAATTTCTTCCAAGGTCCTAAAGTCTGTCACCCCCCAGGACTTTTCAGTGTCTGATACGTCCAGTTCTTCAAGAGTTCCAGGCTGCTACTACCTTTTACACCAATGGCCACTAAAGCTGAATATAAGATGGGATTCGCTTTTACATCTCCTGCCAGTATGAAATGTCATTTGGTGCAGAGAAATGTAATGTGTTTACAGCAGAGCTGACAGGTGCTAGAAGAGTCTTCCATTTTATTAAACTGGCTCCCTTGACCATGTTTTAATATGTACTGACTGAAGAGCAGTCTCTAAGCTATTGACCAATGCTATTCATGCCACTCTTTGGAGTCCACTATTCATGATATTTGTTGTGCTGTCTGCTCAGTTGTCTTTCTCTGGGTCCCTAGTCATTTGCGTATTACTCACTTGGAAATGAAGTGATATCTGGTGAGCTACTGCCCCATCTAATATACTCCACACAGTCAAGAAGACTACTGCAGCCTTTTGGTTTTCCTTCCACTTCTCCTGGAAAGAATAAAGAATCCCTAATGCTAAGTCATCCCTACATCAGTCATACCAGGTAAACCTTTTTTTTTTTTGTAATGAACCACTCTGCATTGTGGTTGTGGAGTCTCATAGATGTAAGCACATGTCCCCTCCTTCTGGCCCTCTGTGCTAAGTATGGACATTGCTTCTAATATTGGCAGATGATTCACAGATGGTTGAACTGGTTCTGAGTTTCCCATGTGAAAATGGTTTTTATTCTCAGTTACAGGGTTTTAATCTACCACCGGAGCAGGGCCGGGATGGTCATGGGTGGGGCATCTCCCACTGTATGCTAGGTCTGGGGGTTCCCTGACCCTGCCTCCTTGACCAGGCTACTTTATCATCCTTCTTTCACTCTGTTTTAATCACTTTTAGATTCAATTTTCCCCCTTTCTGCCACACCCAGTTTTCTATTCTGGGTGTTGCACTTTGTTGCATAGTGGGCCCTTGTTGTGTACATTATTCCGCATAGTCAGCGCGTACACAACTTTCCCACTAGAGCGCGCCCCACTAAGCACAACAGCGCAGGCGCAGCACTCGTCCGTCTCCTGACTATGAGATGGCACTGTCTTAGAGACGGACCAAATTCTGCTTCCGCCGATCTGCGTATTAATATGTAATGCAGCCAATGAGATTGCTGCTAACATAGAACCTTTTCTCCTCGCAGATCACATTCGCGCAGTGATACCTAAACATGTGAGGTATTATAACGAGTGTACAGACCTTCGATTAGTCAGTCTGCGTCGGTCTGCGCCGGTCTGCGCCGGTCTGCACCAGTCTATAATCAAGTTTCAGTCTGCGCCTAATAAGATTATCATATTCCTGTACATAGCCATGAAGATAAATGAATAGACACTTGGTCAAGTATCAGAGATGTGAGAATAAGATTAACGTACTAAGACCCAAAGGAACTTCAGATTGTCAATTGTAAATAGCATCCAGAACCAAGTTAAGTTATTTTCATGCTTGTTATTATTTCAATAAATGTGTGTGAAAATTAATCAAGTTCTGTTTAAAGTTGGTCACCGTCAATCTGCTACTCTAAGTGTGCAAGTGGCATTTCTACCGTCTGACCTAACGGCAGAAGATAAACATGCCACGATAAGACCACGAGACATATTGCTGACGCTCGCCTACTTCGCTAGAGCGACAAGTCAAGTAATCTGATTGTGTGTGTACCGAAGGTCTTACAGTACGCACACCACAGCCCTCTTGACTATAATGGATTAGGGGGTGGGACAGCTGTGACCGGAACATTTCCTGTGGCATGCAGAGTCATGGGAACACCCACTTGCTGACTTCCCTGTCTCCTTCATCTTGCTTTTATTATTGATGATACAAATGATGTCCACTGCATTTTCAGTCTTGTTACAAATCTCCCGACTAGAGCAGAAAGCATACTTATTAGATGTCTTTATTTCCAGATGCAACATTCTTGGATTGAGCAATGATATCATTGTCTGGACCCTTATCTCCCCTCCCCCCCCCCCCCCCTCCTTCCTCCCTCCATCCCAAACAACTTACCGGAATTAGCATGTTCTCAAATTTTTCATATGCTTGCTGTAGTATTATTTTCTGGAAAGAGATGAATGGCTTCCATCTCAGTCACATTGTGTTCAGCTATGTGGAGAAAAGAAATGTATGTTCTGAAAACTGTTAATTTTGCTATATTTGTGTAAATCCAAAGGAAAAACCTGAATACTGCAGTCTTTGGTCAGGAGAAAGTCAAAGATTTCTACACAGACTGCAAGGGCATTTCCATTACAAAAACTTGAAACAAATTCCATGTTCGTATATTCACTATGTTTCAATATATGGAAAGACTCCTACCACCACCTATACCAGCCCAATAACTGGCAAAACAGATACTATCAAAGGGGGAGATATCTGCGAAACGGCACGTCATATACCAGCCTTTAAATAAACGCTGTTCAGCGTTTTACATCAGCATGACTACTACCAAATTCTCAATTAGGATGAATGGGCATAAGCGGAGGGTGTATACTGACAACACACAGTATCCTGTTGCAGAGCATGCATTACTAAATGAAAATCGTGATCTCAGTGCCTGTTTCACCACACACGCCATCTGGATTCTTCCTCCAGACACGAGTTTCTCCGCCATCGACTGCTCGCCGACTATGCTGTCCACGTGCATTGCTCGCCAGGCCATCCCAATCGTCGCCTGCTTTTCCCTGCCATGGTCCTCCATCTGCCCGAACGGCGACCTAGGTCTGGGCTTTCCGTAGCTGTCCGCGTCCAGTCCCTGCTGTCGGAACTGGGGTCATTCCCTCTTCTGCCTCCCTTCCGGGTCCGTGCACCTACGCCTCCCTGGTGTTTGTCCCGGCCGTCCGTCCGTCTGGACTTGGCACAGGGACCCAAGGACTCGGTTCCGCCTGTGGCCCTCCGTCACCGTTTTCTTACGCTCCTCGCCTCATTTTCGGACTGTGAGACTGTCTACACTGATGGTTCCCTGGTTGATGGTCGCACTGCCTACGCTTTTGCTCATGCTGCCCATGTTGAGCAGCGCTCCTTGCCGGCTGGCTGCAGTATTTTTACTGCAGAGTTGGTGGCCATATTGCGCGCTCTTGAGCATATGCGTTTCTGCTCAGGTAGGTCCATCGTCATCTGCAGTGACTCCCTGAGCAGCCTTCAGGCCATCGACCGCTGCTATCCCTCTTCTCCTCTGGTGTCCTCTATTCAGGAGTCTGTTTCCGCCATTGCCCGTTCTGGTCGTTCGGTGGTCTTGGTTTGGACGCCAGGTCATGTTGGCATCCCGGGGAACGAACGTGTTGACAGGCTGGCCAAAGGGGCGATCGACGCCCCAGCTTTGGAGATTGGCCTCACGGCTCGCGATCAGCAGCTGGTGTTGCACCGTAAGGTGCTTGGGATGTGGTCTGCTGAGTGGCGAGGCATGACAGCGCCTAATAAACTGCGGGCTGTCAAGGAGACGACCGATGTGTGGCGCTCCTCCCTGCGGTCTTCTCACAGGGACTCTGTTATCCTGTGTCGGCTTCGCATCGGCCATACATACCTGACACACGGCCATCTTTTGCGTCAGGAGGATCCCCCCCCTGTGTCGGTGTGGGTCCCGGCTGACGGTCGCCCACATTTTATTGGAGTGTCCCCGACTGCGCACCCTCCGGCAGTCTTTTAATCTCCCGGGCACTTTGCCTTTGATTTTATGTGACGATGCCTCCATGGCTGACAATGTTTTACATTTTATCCGTGGTAGTCCTTTTTATGGTTCCATTTAGGGGGGTCCTGCACCTTTCCCTTTCTGTGTCTTTTGTCCTCGCGTCTCTCAATATTTGTTGCTGTTTTGGTGTGCCGTCGGCTGGTTGACTTTTTCCCTTTTTTTGTTCTTGTGGTCAGTCAATCAGTCTCCGGCCATCTTCTTTTCTTCTATTTCTTTCTGTCTGGTGTTCGTCTGTACTCTTATTTTCTGTAGTGTTCGTTGCCTAATTTGTGTTCATTAGCGCCTGGGGGGGGGGGGGGGGGAGTCTCCTTCCCCTTGGGGTTTTATCTGCTCTGCGACTTTGTCTCAACTGTTTTTGGAATGGGGGACTGATGACCTTAGCTGTTTAGTCCCCCTTAAACATCCCAACAACCACCACCACGAGTTTCTCAGGACTCCGCAGGTGGGGCACTACAACATGTCTTTGGTACTCACCTCCCACTTGGCCTTAATTTACGTTAATTCCTTCCATCTCAGCATTTAGTCATAGTAACTACTCCTTTCTTCACTCCATTTTAGTTTTCTACATCTTTCATTTTTTGACTTGTCTATTTTTCGCCTTCCCCCTCTCACCTCTGTTACATACAATGCATTTAGCTTTTCACTCTTATTAACTTATGCACAATGTTTTAATAGTAATCTCTGTCTTGCGTATTACTCTTGTCTTCCACCGGTAAGCTCTCAGGCTTTATATATGCTTGGATTGATTACAATACTAGTGTCATCCGCAAAAAGAACTAATCATGCCTGATGTATACTAGATGGGTTTGCCAATGCTTCTTCTTCCTTCTTGTTTGCCCTGGCTTACTGAGATCTTTCGGTGAAGAGACATGATAAATATAACAAGTTCCGTAATGGTAGAATGAAATTATGCAACAGTTAGTAATCTAATTGTATGTTTATTGATATTTATGGAAAAGATAAGAAACTCTCTCATACTATCATGCATCATCAAACTTCATGTAGCATTTATGTGTCGAATGGACTTTACTGTGTCGTGAACCATTTCAGTGAATTCCTGATGGCATTACCTAGCAACGCAATCAACAGCGTCGTATGTGTATCTATTTAAACTGATCCTCGATATTTTAAATAACCATTTGGTTAGTTTTTGTCCAAATCAGCACTTGTGTCAAAATGAACCTCAGCTTCATGGATTAAATCCTAGCATATTCATAACTATTGTCCGTGATTTACTGAAAGCCCAATCTCACACTGGCACATAACTTATTTGAAATCTAGTGTGCAGTTTTTAGTACTTTCCTGATCAGCTAAATAACTCTTTTGTAAGGACATGATCTCTCATAAAATTTAACTGGAACTAAATTTATCTCCATCCAAGTCAGAATCATGAAATAAAACTCACCGCTCCGGCAAGCGAACTGTACACGGGTACTTTTGCATTCTGAGTAAGTTGTTGTCTCGGAGTAATAGCTGCACATAAATTCACTCTCCTTTCCATGCATAGAAAAAACAAACACCTTTACATTAAATATTTCCCATTCTAAATAGACTTTGAGAGTTTATATTTCACAACCAATAAAATTTTATCACCTGAGAGAAACTATTAATTTGCCAAAACAGATATAGATCAGAATTAATTCATGTTTGGACGATAACGTCACAAATCGACACTTGCTTGAAATGAACACACTATGTGTACTAAAAGTACAATCCGTAAGCAAAGTACTGATTTTTAGTAATGAATTTGCTACCCCTTGTATCGCTACACTGCCCCCCAATCTGTAATGTCGCGATAAGATGGAAGATCTTACAGATTTACTGGAGCATGGCAGTGTTGTGTACTATGCTGTTGTACCTTAGTTCAGGCAGATAATTACTTAACAAGCAACATAAATCTTCTTGCTGACTTGCTGATAGGCATTCGGATTCAGAGATTTTCTCCTGAAGTGTAACTTGACTTATTTCTTCTCCAGTATATTCAATATAGAAGATATCATCAACTAAAATACAATCAATATCAATACCAATATAGCTAACCATTAACTTCATGCAATGTTGACCTCGGACTATTTTGCCCTTTATCATAGAAACTGTCAAAACATCCAAAGCACATGTTCCTCCTTTTAAATTGATGACTGCTCCAGCATCACACAAAAAAATCTAGACCCCAAATGCATGGGACAGTCATTCTTGAAACAATTAAGAAGGTACTTTCTATTCAAGCACCCTCACATTATGATGTTGACTCGTGCCTGCTTTGAGACCTTCTGTGCTTTCGCACTAAATGCTCCAGGTACAGTACATCCAGTAACAGGAAATGTAGATACTTTTGTTCCTTGATTAATTTGTTTAAAACAATCCTATGTCATTACACTAATGGTTGCTCCAATATCAATACAAATTTCACCATCAATACCATTTATTACTGCTTGAACTACTGCCTGCAAAATTCATCCACATTTGTTTGAAATGTAAGATGTTTCTTTAATCAGTTCCTCCCTTAGGTCCAAATCATCAATACATTCAATTTAAAATGATGCATGCACTCCTCATCCTCTCCAGTCATCCTAGGAGGGCTTTTGGTGACCGGTTCTGGTTTAATCTTTCTGTAGATGTCATGTTCGTTGTTTCATGTACTTCAACAACGCATACAGTATAGTTGTTCCCTTTGCGACTTTATTGCTCCATTACCCAGTGGTATCGGTCCTTGCAATTGATGTGCTTGTTGAGCTACATTTGCATTTACCCATCAAACTTAAGGTGTCAAGGGTCTTTCCAAGGATGTATATTATCAGATTGTCTTCTAGTATATATCACATCTGTGTGAATTACCATACTGATTATTTGAATGATTATATTTGCGTCTGTGATCTAGTTTTCCTGTGTTATTCTGATTCATCTGGATACTATTGTTTTCATAGGTTTCTTTAGTATAATAAGTGTTATGTTTATATTGATTATTATTATTAGGGGAAGTAAATGAGACTCATCAGTGGTTTTGTAGGATTTGTAGTAGAGATAGGAAGATACTGGAACAGGAGGGGAAAATTGCTGCCCTTCAGGCTGAGTTAGACAAGGCCAGGGGAGATCTTGACAGGTTAAGGAGGGAGAAGGGTAAAGAGAGGTGGGAAGTGGCAACAGGCAACAGGAGGAACAGGCCTAGAACTTTGTCTGACAGCTTTATGGTGAATGTGGAAAATAGATTTGACCTGTTGCTTCAGTTAGAAGCTGGTGAGCCTCAAGCAGTTACAGGTGTAGACAGGGCACAACAAACTTTCAGCAGCAAATTGAAAAGTAAGAATGTAGGGAAATCAGTAAAGAGAAAGAAAGTGTTGTTGTTAGGTAGTTCCCATGGAAGAGGTGTTGGCCAACTCTTGCAGGATGAACTAGGATCAGAATACCAGGTCACCAATTTTTTTAAACCTAGTGCTGGTCTGGAGCAGGTGACAGAGGATTTAGGATCACTTTGCAAAGATTTCACTAAGGAAGACACCGTGGTTATAGTGGGTGGGGCAGGTAACAGTATTGACAGAGATCCTGGGTACAGCATAGAGTGTGACCTGGCGAAGATTGCATCAGCATCGAGGCATACCAGTGTTGAGTTTGTATCTGTTCTTGGGCGCCATGACCGACCTCATTTGAACTCTTCTGTCAAGAGAGTTAATTTGGAGCTGGAACGGCTGCTCATGTCGGGTGCGGGGTCACACATTGGTGTGGTTCATGTTGATTCTATCAGTAGGTGGGATTATACTAGGCATGGCCTTCACCTCAACAGGAAGGGGAAGGGTAAATTGGCTGGGGAAATAGCAAGAAAGTTAAAGGGGGGAGGCACTGTCATGAGTGGTAAAATACCAGTGGTTATAGGATTCAGAAAAGACCCTTTTTTAGGGTAGGGAGGACAGAAAGAAAACAAATTTTAAGAGAGGTTAGAACTGAGACAAACCTTCAGTTTGAGAAAGAAATCAAAAAACATAATTCCAGCTTATTACATCAACATAAACAGCCATTGGTTAAGAATTTTCAACTGTCAGCAGATATTTTAACTCCACCCAATTTTAAGTCAGTCAATGTGAAATGTCAGCTATCTTTATTGCATCAAAATATTCGAGGACTGAGAAATAAAATTAATGAATTAACTATCTGCATAGATGAATTAGAGTCTTCAAACCCAGCTGACATAATCTGCCTCTCTGAACATCATGTGTCCACTGGTATAGAACTTTTAAGTGTTACAGGGTTTAGGTTAGCATCTCACTTTTGTAGATCAGAAATGGAGAAAGGAGGAGTTGCCACATTCATCAGGAACTGTCATAAATTTAAGAACATAGACATTCATAAATTTTGCCTAGAACAGCATATGGAAGCATGTGCAACAGAATTAGATTTTCACAAAAAATCTTTCATAATATTAAGTGTATATCGAGCACCTGCAGGTAACTTTAATCTGTTTGTAAACCACCTTGAAGCTGTACTAGCCCATTTAACAACCAAAAACAAAGAAATAGTGGTTGCTGGTGATTTCAATGTAGATTTCCTTAAAGACTCTCCCAATAAGAACCTATTTGAGTTAGTAACACTATCATTCAACTTAATTCCCACAGTAAAGTTCCCCACTAGGATAACCACTTGCTCACAAACAGCTATTGATAATATCTTTATAGAAAAGTCTAATGAACAAAATTACATTACAAAACCAATAGTCAATGGCCTCTCAGACCATGACATGCAGTTCCTTCTGTTAAATGTTAATACTGAACAGGATATAAAATCTGTTAAATCTGAGCTCAAGAGGGTAATCAGTAAGCCAAAAATTGATTATTTTAGGACACTCCTCAGAGACATTCACTGGACTGATGTTTACAGTGCTCATGGCATGAATGAAAAATATAACATTTTTGCTAATAAAGTGCTTACCTTATTTGAACACTGCTTTCCCCCAAAACTTACCAAGGTTAGAGCAAAGTCTACAAAGAAGCCATGGATTACTCGAGGAATAGGGGTATCTTGTAAAACAAAAAGAAAACTGTATCTGTCAATCCGAAACATTTCCAATGTTGATGCTATAGCACATTATAAGAAATACTGCAAAATATTAAAGACTGTAATACGGATGTCAAAGCAAATATATTACAAGGAAAAGATAGTCATATCAGATAACAAAATAAAGACAATATGGGATATAGTGAAGGAGGAGACCGGTAGAACCAGACATGAAGAGGAACAAATAGCATTAAGAGTAAATGATGCATTGGTGACAGATGTGTATAGTGTTGCAGAACTTTTTAACAAACATTTTATAACTGTTACTGAAAAGATGGGGTTGTCAGGTTCGGTAGATGCTGCTATGGATTACCTTAGACCAGACATTTCAAGTAACTTCCATAATATGAATTTGACCCTCACTACCCCAACAGAAATAACGTCCATCATAAAATCTTTAAAATCAAAAACATCTAGTGGGTATGATGAAATATCAACAAAGTTAATTAAAGAATGTGATTCTGAGCTAAGTAACATATTAAGCTATCTGTGTAACCAGTCGTTTATCAGTGGAATATTTCCCGAATGGCTGAAATATGCAGAAGTTAAGCCACTGTTTAAGAAGGGAGATAAAGAAATAGCATCAAATTTCCGTCCAATTTCACTGTTGCCAGCATTCTCAAAAATTTTCGAAAAAGTAATGTACAGTCGTCTTTATAACCATCTTATCTCAAATAACATACTGTCAAAGTCACAGTTTGGATTTCTAAAAGGTTCTGATATTGAGAAGGCTATCTACACTTACAGTGAAAATGTACTTAATTCATTAGACAAAAAATTGCAGGCAACTGGTATATTTTGTGATCTGTCAAAGGCATTTGACTGTGTAAATCACAATATCCTTTTAAGTAAACTAGAATATTATAGTGTAACAGGAAATGCTGCAAAATGGTTCAAATCTTATATCTCTGGCAGGAAACAAAGGGTGTTATTAGGAAAGAGACATGTATCAAGCTATCAGGCATCATCCAACTGGGAACTAATTACATGTGGGGTCCCACAAGGTTCCATTTTGGGGCCCTTACTTTTTCTTGTGTATATCAATGACCTTTCATCAGTAACATTACCAGATGCCAAGTTTGTTTTGTTTGCTGATGATACAAACATTGCAATAAATAGCAAATCAAGTGAAGTCTTAGAAAGATCAGCCAATAAAATATTTGTGGACATTAATCACTGGTTCCTAGCCAATTCTTTGTCACTAAACTTTGAAAAAACACACTACATGCAGTTCAGAACTTGTAAGGGGTGTCCCAAGAGTATATGTCTAACATATGATGACAAGAAGATAGAAGAAGTGGACGGTGTTAAATTCTTGGGATTACAGCTTGATAATAAATTCAACTGGGAGGAGCACACCACAGAACTGCTGAAGCGTCTTAACAAATCTCTGTTTGCAATGCGAATTTTGTCAGACATAGGGGATATAAAAATGAAAAAGCTGGCATACTATGCTTACTTTCATTCCATAATGTCATATGGGATTATTTTCTGGGGTAATTCATCAAGCCAAGCTAAAGTTTTCCGGGCACAAAAACGTGCAGTAAGAATTATATGTGGTGTGAACTCAAGAACATCCTGCAGAAGCCTGTTTAGGGAACTAGGGATACTAACTACAGCTTCCCAATATATTTATTCCTTAATGAAATTTGTCATTAAAAATATATCACTTTTTCAAACCAACAGCTCAATTCATGGAATCAATACTAGAAATAAGAATAATCTTCACAAGAATTTAAAGTCACTTAGTCTTGTACAAAAAGGTGTGCATTATTCAGGAACACACATTTTCAATAACTTGCCAGCAGCCATAAAAAGCTTAACAACCAATGAAATTCAGTTTAAGAGAAGCCTAAAGGATTTATTGGTGGCCAACTCCTTCTACTCCATTGATGAATTTCTTAGGAAAACCAACTGATTTGTATATAAGTACAACATAACTTCTGCACAATTTCAGTGCAGTAATGTGTTCACTGAAAATTTGTGTGTGTGTGTGTGTGTGTGTGTGTGTGTGTGTGTGTGTGTGTGTGTGTGTGTGTGTGCTTGTGTGTGTGTAAGTATAATCTAACTTCTGCACCATTTCAGTGCAGTAATGTGTTCATTGTAAATAAGTATTACAGTAGTTGTATTACATGTTTCTTACCTTATAAATAAATAAAAAACTTTTTTATTTTAAATTCAGTGCAATAGTATTTGTAAAATGACTCTTAGTGTTCATTAAAAAATGACGATCATTCCACTTGGGACCTGTGGAATGGTACATTAGCTTATTTGTTTTAGTTGTAAATATTTGTCATGTATTGTTGTTTTTCTGACATGTTCCACATCCTGGAGGACCTCCTCACTACGGATCAATTGGAATGAAAGTAAATCTAATCTAATCTATAGCCATAAGATGTCACTTGTCCTCTTTTGTGTAATATTGGTTTAGGATTTCTATCTCGGTTGTCATTATTATTATTATTATTATTATTATAATATTCCTTTCTCAGACATTATGTCTGGTTAAAAACGGAAAGTGACGCGGATCTTGATCAAGTGTGACTTCCTTTTAACTGTGTTATATATGTTACATTGCATTTAGGAACTTTCGGGTAGTTGAAGATGTATCAGTAATTACAGATTTCTGTAGTTGTATATATACGTTTGGATGTAGCTGTATTGCGTTGATGTACTGGTGGATATTGTGTGGTATGACTCCCGTTTGATAGTATAATTGGTGCAATGTCAACTTTATCCTGATGCCACATGTCCTTGACTTCCTCAGCCAGTTGGATGTATTTTTCAATTTTTTCTCCTGTTTTCTTCTGTATATTTGTTGTATTGGGTATGGATATTTCGATTAGTTGTGTTAATTTCTTCTTTTTATTGGTGAGTATGACGCCAGGTTTGTTATTTGGTGTTGTCTTATCTGTTATAATGGTTCTGTTCCAGTATAATTTGTATTCATCATTCTTCAGTACATTTTGTGGTGCATACTTGTATGTGGGAACGTGTTGTTTTATTAGTTTATGTTGTATGGCAAGCTGTTGATGTGTTATTTTTGCTTAATTGTCGTGTCTTCTGGGCTATTCTGTATTTGCTAGTATTGTACATCCGCTTGTGATGTGATCTACTGTTTCTATTTGTTGTTTGCAAAGTCTGCATTTATCTGTTGTGGTATTGCGATCTTTAATAATATGCTTGCTGTAATATCTGGTGTTTATTGTTTGATCCTGTATTGCAATCATGAATCCTTCCATCTCACTGTACATATTGCCTTTTCTTAACCATGTGTTGGATGCGTCTTGATCGATGTCTGGCTGTGTTAGATGATATGGGTGCTTGCCATGTAGTGTTTTTTTCCAATTTACTTTTTTGTATCTGTTGATGTTATGTGATCTAAAGGGTTGTAGAAGTGGTTATGTAATTGCAGTGGTGTAGCCAATGTATTTATATGAGTGATTGCTTTGTGTATTTTGCTAGTTTCTGCTCGTTCTATAAAGAATTTTCTTAAATAGTCTACCTGTCCATAATGTAGGTTTTTTATGTCGATAAATCCTCTTCCTCCTTCCTTTCTGCTTAATGTGAATCTTTCTGTTGCTGAATGTATGTGATGTATTCTATATTTGTGGCATTGTGATCGTGTAAGTGTATTGAGTGCTTCTAGGTCCGTGTTACTCCATTTCACTACTCCAAATGAGTAGGTCAATATTGGTATAGCATAAGTATTTATAGCTTTTGTCTTGTTTCCTACTGTCAATTCTGTTTTCAGTATTTTTGTTAGTCTTTGTCTATATTTTTCTTTTAGTTCTTCTTTAATATTTTTGTATAATCTATTCCTATTTTTTGTTTGTATCCTTGATATTTATAGGCATCTGTTTTTTCCATCGCTTCTATACAGTCGCTGTGGTTATCCATTATGTAATCTTCTTGTTTAGTGTGTTTTCCCTTGACTATGCTATTTTTCTTACGTTTGTCTGTTCCAAAAGCCATATTTATATCCTTGCTGAATACTTCTGTTATCTTTAGTAATTGGTTGAGTTGTTGATTTGTTGCTGCCAGTAGTTTTAGATCATCCATGTATAGCAAATGTGTGATTTTGTGTTGGTATGTTCCAGTAATATTGAATCCATAATTTGTATTATTTAGCATGTTGGATAGTGGGTTCAGAGCAAGGCAGAACCAGAAAGGACTTAATGAGTCTCCTTGGTATATTCCACGCTTAATCTGTATTGGCTGTGATGTGATATTATTTGAATTTGTTTGGATATTAAGTGTGGTTTTCCAATTTTTCATTACTATGTTTAGGAACTGTATCAATTTAGGATCTACTTTGTATATTTCCAATATTTGTAGTAACCACGAGTGGGATACACTATCAAAAGTTTTTTGGTAATCAATGTATACGTAGTGTAGCGACCTTTGTTTGGTTTTAGCTTGATATGTCACCTCTGCATCTATTTTCAGTTGCTCTTTACATCCTCGTGCTCCTTTGCAACAGCCTTTTTGTTCTTCATTTATAATTGTGTTCTGTGTTGTATGTGTCATTAATTTCTGTGTAATGACTGAAGTTAATATTTTGTATATTGTTGGTAGGCATGTTATGGGGTGATATTTAGCTGGGTTTGCTGTGTCTGCATGATCTTTAGGTTTCAGATAAGTTATTCCACGTGTAAGTGTATCAGGGAATGTGTATATGTCTGCAATGTAACTGTTAAATAATTTAGTTAGATGTGAATGTGTTGAGGTGAACATCTTTAGCCAGAAATTTGCTATTTTATCTTTTCCAGGGGCTTTCCAATTGTGAGTAGAATTAATTGCTCGGGTGACTTCATGTTGCAAAATTATCACTTCAGGCATTTGTGGTATCATCTTGTATGTGTCTGTTTCTGCTTGTATCCACTGTGCATGCCTGTTATGTTGTACCGGGTTTGACCATATGTTGCTCCAGAAGTTTTCCATGTCTGTTATGTTTGGTGGATTGTCTATTTTAATGTGTGTGTTATCTATTGTCTGGTAAAATTTCTTTTGGTTTGTGCTGAATGTTTGGTTTTGTTTCCTTCTATTTTCACTTTTTTTGTATCTTCTAAGTCATTTGGACATTGCTTGTAATATCTGCTTCTTTTCATCTAATTGCTCTATCGCTTCTTGTTGTGAGATTTTACCTAACCTTTTTCGTTTTTTGTCTGATATTTCATTTCTTATAAATTTTGTTAGCTGTCTGATGTCTTTTCTCAGTTTTTCTATTCTGATTTGTAGCCTGTGTTGCCATGCTGGTTTTGTGGGTTTCTTCTGTGTGTTGGTTGGTTCTGATCTCTGCCTAGTGTGTATATTTAGTGAAGTGAGTGTTCCTATAAAAACCAGCAGTTGTAACTCTTTCATAGTTGTATTTTCATTTATTTTGTTGCATATGATTGTGTTGATAGTTGTTATTGTTGTTTCGACTTGTGGGTTATTTGGTGGTCTATGCAAGAATGGTCTAATGTCTGTATTTGTGTCTTTGTATTCTATATATGTCAGCTGAAATTTTTCTTCTATATCTAACATGTGTGTCATTTCGTGTTCTATTTGTGTTTGTTCTGATGGCTGTCTTAAGATTTCGTTTTCCTCTGATTGTTTAATTGATGCATGTTATTCTTTGTTTGTTTGCTCTGAGATGTTTGAGTCCATTACTGTATTTTCTTCTTCTTCTTCTTCTGATTGCACATTATTTTGTTCCAGTATTTGTTGTACTTGTTGTTTGATGTTTTCTAATTCTGACTGGGGTATCCTGTTATTTTTTATTGTTACATGGATCTGATCAGCTAGTCGTCGTCCTGTTAAAAATTTTAATTCTGGGCATCTGGTAATAAATGTTGTGTATACTTGTGATCTGTATCCAGTTGTGTTGGTTCCTAAGTTTGTTGCTTGATAATAACTTCATCTGACCATCTCATCCTCTGTCTTTGTTTTCCTTCTAGAGTGGTTGCAGGAAGCATATCCTGCAAAACACCTCTATTTGGATTTAAATCATTTTCCGTGTGGCTAGCAGTGTCGTTACCATTGTGGATGGGCATAGGGTTCAAGCGTTGTCCCCGACCATGACAGCACTTGTCTGAGGCTTCATTAGTTCTGTCCTGAACCAACTAATCACACTAAAAGGGGGGTTAGCCCTATTAGTGGTTTGTTCTTTTCGTCGCCTTTTATGACTGGCAGAACCTACCGGAGGCCTATTCTTTTCCCAGGCCTCCACAGGGTTTATTATTATTATTATTATTATTTTATTGACATTTGATTATTGTTCCATACTCTGGCATCTTCTAGTAGCATATCGATCGAATTGACTGCCGATAAAAACTGTTCCGCATCATAGTCAGGTACATTTATAAGTTTCTCATGTATATGAATAGGTAATCTTTCTTTCAAAATACGTATCACTTCTCTATGTGAAATAGGATCACTCCATTACCTCGTTTCATTAATGTATTTCTCGAAATACTGTCTTAATAAACCTCATTTACTATTATAAAATTCCGGTTGATACACCTCCTTTCATAGTCTCTCTTGCTTGCTACTCGACCAGAATTTTGTCAAGAAAAGTTATTCGAATTCCGCGCATGTATTACAATTCTTGCTCATTTCTGCAGCCCACAGTGCTGCTTCACCTGTTATCTTGGACACAATAAATTGTAGTCTATCATGTTCAGACCAACTGTGAGGAAAAATATGCTTAAAATTGTTGATGAAAATTTTTGGATGGATGTTATTTTTTTTAGCTGAAAAGGTAGGAAACTGTCTGCTCTTGAATATACTTGTTTCAACCATAAAGACGACAAATAACCTCTTTGGACAAAAGTGTTATTTTCATTTCCATAACAGCCACAAAATTTGTTGGATATATTCCCACAACAGTTACATTTTACTTCACTGCGGGGTTTATCACTCCTAAGCCTATCTTCAGAATAATTTTCTTTAGTTAATACATTTCATTAAGATTTTTGTTATAATTCTGACAATTTCCAATTTGTTTCACTTTGCCACTTAGGTATTGTACTGTATGTTGACCGGGGGCCTAGAAAGAATGGAGAGGCTCCATCCCCACTGCAGCCATGGTGGTCCACAACCCCACAACAACTACCGCAGTCCACTTCACCTCTCTGCCACCCCACACCAAATCACTCTTTCAGGGTTATCAGGGTTATTGTGTGGTTCGGCCCCCAGTTGTACCTTAGTTCAGGCAGATAATTACTTAACAAGCAACATAAATCTTCTTGCTGACTTGCTGATAGGCATTCGGATTCAGAGATTTTCTCCTGAAGTGTAACTTGACTTATTTCTTCTCCAGTATATTCAATATAGAAGATATCATCAACTAAAATACAATCAATATCAATACCAATATAGCTAACCATTAACTTCATGCAATGTTGACCTCGGACTATTTTGCCCTTTATCATAGAAACTGTCAAAACATCCAAAGCACATGTTCCTCCTTTTAAATTGATGACTGCTCCAGCATCACACAAAAAAATCTAGACCCCAAATGCATGGGACAGTCATTCTTGAAACAATTAAGAAGGTACTTTCTATTCAAGCACCCTCACATTATGATGTTGACTCGTGCCTGCTTTGAGACCTTCTGTGCTTTCGCACTAAATGCTCCAGGTACAGTACATCCAGTAACAGGAAATGTAGATACTTTTGTTCCTTGATTAATTTGTTTAAAACAATCCTATGTCATTACACTAATGGTTGCTCCAATATCAATACAAATTTCACCATCAATACCATTTATTACTGCTTGAACTACTGCCTGCAAAATTCATCCACATTTGTTTGAAATGTAAGATGTTTCTTTAATCAGTTCCTCCCTTAGGTCCAAATCATCAATACATTCAATTTAAAATGATGCATGCACTCCTCATCCTCTCCAGTCATCCTAGGAGGGCTTTTGGTGACCGGTTCTGGTTTAATCTTTCTGTAGATGTCATGTTCGTTGTTTCATGTACTTCAACAACGCATACAGTATAGTTGTTCCCTTTGCGACTTTATTGCTCCATTACCCAGTGGTATCGGTCCTTGCAATTGATGTGCTTGTTGAGCTACATTTGCATTTACCCATCAAACTTAAGGTGTCAAGGGTCTTTCCAAGGATGTATATTATCAGATTGTCTTCTAGTATATATCACATCTGTGTGAATTACCATACTGATTATTTGAATGATTATATTTGCGTCTGTGATCTAGTTTTCCTGTGTTATTCTGATTCATCTGGATACTATTGTTTTCATAGGTTTCTTTAGTATAATAAGTGTTATGTTTATATTGATTATTATTATTAGCTTTACTATAGCCATAAGATGTCACTTGTCCTCTTTTGTGTAATATTGGTTTAGGATTTCTATCTCGGTTGTCATTATTATTATTATTATTATTATTATAATATTCCTTTCTCAGACATTATGTCTGGTTAAAAATGGAAAGTGACGCGGATCTTGATCAAGTGTGACTTCCTTTTAACTGTGTTATATATGTTACATTGCATTTAGGAACTTTCGGGTAGTTGAAGATGTATCAGTAATTACAGATTTCTGTAGTTGTATATATACGTTTGGATGTATCTGTATTGCGTTGATGTACTGGTGGATATTGTGTGGTATGACTCCCGTTTGATAGTATAATTGGTGCAATGTCAACTTTATCCTGATGCCACATGTCCTTGACTTCCTCAGCCAGTTGGATGTATTTTTCAATTTTTTCTCCTGTTTTCTTCTGTATATTTGTTGTATTGGGTATGGATATTTCGATTAGTTGTGTTAATTTCTTCTTTTTGTTGGTGAGTATGACGCCAGGTTTGTTATTTGGTGTTGTCTTATCTGTTATAATGGTTCTGTTCCAGTATAATTTGTATTCATCATTCTTCAGTACATTTTGTGGTGCATACTTGTATGTGGGAACGTGTTGTTTTATTAGTTTATGTTGTATGGCAAGCTGTTGATGTGTTATTTTTGCTTAATTGTCATGTCTTCTGGGCTATTCTGTATTTGCTAGTATTGTACATCCGCTTGTGATGTGATCTACTGTTTCTATTTGTTGTTTGCAAAGTCTGCATTTATCTGTTGTGGTATTGCGATCTTTAATAATATGCTTGCTGTAATATCTGGTGTTTATTGTTTGATCCTGTATTGCAATCATGAATCCTTCCATCTCACTGTACATATTGCCTTTTCTTAACCATGTGTTGGATGCGTCTTGATCGATGTCTGGCTGTGTTAGATGATATGGGTGCTTGCCATGTAGTGTTTTTTTCCAATTTACTTTTTTGTATCTGTTGATGTTATGTGATCTAAAGGGTTGTAGAAGTGGTTATGTAATTGCAGTGGTGTAGCCAATGTATTTATATGAGTGATTGCTTTGTGTATTTTGCTAGTTTCTGCTCGTTCTATAAAGAATTTTCTTAAATAGTCTACCTGTCCATAATGTAGGTTTTTTATGTCGATAAATCCTCTTCCTCCTTCCTTTCTGCTTAATGTGAATCTTTCTGTTGCTGAATGTATGTGATGTATTCTATATATGTGGCATTGTGATCGTGTAAGTGTATTGAGTGCTTCTAGGTCCGTGTTACTCCATTTCACTACTCCAAATGAGTAGGTCAATATTGGTATAGCATAAGTATTTATAGCTTTTGTCTTGTTTCCTACTGTCAATTCTGTTTTCAGTATTTTTGTTAGTCTTTGTCTATATTTTTCTTTTAGTTCTTCTTTAATATTTTTGTATAATCTATTCCTATTTTTTGTCTGTATCCTAGATATTTATAGGCATCTGTTTTTTCCATCGCTTCTATGCAGTCGCTGTGGTTATCCATTATGTAATCTTCTTGTTTAGTGTGTTTTCCCTTGACTATGCTATTTTTCTTACGTTTGTCTGTTCCAAAAGCCATATTTATATCCTTGCTGAATACTTCTGTTATCTTTAGTAATTGGTTGAGTTGTTGATTTGTTGCTGCCAGTAGTTTTAGATCATCCATGTATAGCAAATGTGTGATTTTGTGTTGGTATGTTCCAGTAATATTGAATCCATAATTTGTATTATTTAGCATGTTGGATAGTGGGTTCAGAGCAAGGCAGAACCAGAAAGGACTTATTCCAATACAATGGTTTGTGATAAAATGAAATGTATTTTCACTAACCGTAACACTGGTTTTATGCTGTCTCTATCCTACTTATACCTGTGATTATCTCACGTTAGCTGTGAGTACTTATCCTTTTCCCACAGGTCAATGTTCATGCCTTGGGCCTGAAGTTGTTCATAAATCCTTCTCAAGCCCCAAGTTGCGGCACCAAATATTTGCCAGTGCCTCTTCTTTCTTCTTGTTTGTTCTGGCTTCCTGCGATCTCTTGGAGAAGAGACATGGTACAATGAAATTATACAACAGTTAGTAATCTCATATCTCATTGTTTATTTGTTGGTATTTATGGAGAAGATGAGAAACACTCTCATACTCTTACACATTATCAAACTTCGTGTAGCCTGTTAGTGTTTGTCCAAATCAGCACTTGTGTCAAAATTAACTTCAGCTTCATTGGTTAAATCCAAGCATATTCATAGCTATTGTCCGTGATTTACTGAACAGCCCAATCTCACACTGGCACATAACTTGTTTCAAATCTAGCGTGCAGTTTTCAGTACTTCCCTGATCGGCTAAACAACTCTTTTACTTAAAATCTAACTGGAATTGAATTTATCTCCATGCCTCGGAGTAAAAGCTGCACATGGATTCACTCTCCCTTTCATGCATCGAAAAACCAAAACACCTTTCTGTTAAATATTTCCCATTCTAAATAGACTTCGAGAGTTTATATTTCACAATCAATAAAATTTTGTCGCCTGAGAGAAACTATTAATTTGCCAAAACACATTTAGATCACAATTAATTTGTGTTTGGATGATGACGTCACAAACTGACACTTGCTTGAAATGAACGCAATAAATGTACTCAAAGTACTGTCTGTAAAGTAATGTACTGATTTTTTATAACAAATTTGCTACACCTTGTATCCCTAAAACGGGATACGGTTTACGTATATGAGAAACAATAGTGGACCTAAAATTGAGACTTGGTGACCCCATGCATGATTTCTCCCCAGTCAGAATAATGTTCCTGCACTATATTGCTTGAATTACTAAGTACAGCGTTCTGCCTTCTTTTGATTAAATGTGACATTAGCCACTGGTTGGCTATACCATTACTCTCATAATACTTCAATTTGTCTAGGAGAATACTGTGATTCACACGGTCAAATGCTTTAGATAGCTAGCAAAAAATATCAAACAGCACTATTTTATTATTTAATTTTGTAAAATATTTTTGAGTGAGCATGTAAATGGTTATCTCAGTAGTGCAAGTCTTCTGAAATCCAAACTGTGATTTGCTGAGGATATTATTGTTGCTCAGGTGAAATACTATTCTAGAATACATAATCTTCTCAAACATTTTGAAAAAGTGTTGTCAGCACTGAAACTGGTTGGTAATTACTAACATCTCTCCAATCACCTTTCTTAAATGGGGTTTCGCAATGGCATATTTCAGTTTCCCTGGAAAAATATCTTGAGTTAGTGGCCCATTTCATATTTCTTATAAGACAGGGCTTATTATGTGGGAACAAATCTTTAATACTCTATTGGAAACGCCATCAAAACTAGATGAGCTTTTCTGTTTGAGAGAATGTATAATTTTCATAATTTCAGGAGAAGTTGGTGATACATTTATTGCGGGGCTAGTTGTATTTACTTAATTGCAACATACAAACACACCGCAACTCATACGACTCCTTTACTAGAAAATTAAACAACAGAATAGCTTAAAAACAAATGAGGAAACATAAGTCAGATATTGCACCAGAGATAATAATTACAAATAGCAATCACTTGCACACAGCATTATACTGCACTTCACCTCTCTCCCCTTAGTGTCAATGGTACTTTCTGGTGAAATGAACATGTCGTCCGTACCGGGTTACAACGTATCATGCACAGGCTGCTGATGATGCATTAAAAGTAGCCTCAGATGTCCATTGAGGCTGACCTGTGATGTGGAGTGGAGTGGCTGGAAATTCGGTCACGTCCTTGGTGTATGTAGATGCATCTGTACCAGTGTAGGGAGTGCGGAAAGCTGGTTTGAGCCTGTCAACGGAGACGGTGGTTGGTGTAACCATAACATCAACATTGACTGTCTTGTCCTCCCTACTAATGACACAATAAGGTCTGTTATAGAGTGGCTCCAGTGGCTTGTGTACTGTGTCATGCATTAATAAGACATATTAGCATTCCTGTAGCTCGTCATACACAAATGGGCAACAGGTCTGCTGATCCCTTGGAGCAACAGGGCGTAGTTGCCGAATTTGTATGCACAGCTTTTGTACAAAATCTGAAGTGTCAATGCCGTTGCCTGGCACATTAGCAAAGAACTCATTGGGAAGTCTTATCGGCTGCCCATAAACAAGTTCTGCAGTCGTGGTGTTCAGGTCTTCTTTCAGCGATGCACGGAGACCCAGAAGGGCAATGGGCAACATCTCTGTCCACCGCTGTGAGTCGTGACATCGAAGCAACACTTTCAGTTTGCGGTGCACGCGTTCAATTAAACCATTTGCTGACAGGTGGTAAGCTGTAGTTCTAATGCGCCTTGCACCTAGTAGCATAGAGAGTGCTTTGAACAAATATGACTCAAATTGTCTTCCGTGGTCTGTTGTGATTTGTAACGGCACTCCGAAATGGGTGATCCATCCCCTGAAGAATGCAATTGTGACAGTTTTGGTGGTGATGTCGGCGATCAGGAACACCTAGGACCAGCATGTAAAATAATCAATGGCTGTAAGGCAGTAGGTGTATGCTTCTGATGGTGGGAGAGGTCCTGCTAGGTCTAGGTGGACATGATCAAAT
Organism: Schistocerca americana; assembly: GCF_021461395.2. Taxonomy (NCBI): domain Eukaryota; kingdom Metazoa; phylum Arthropoda; class Insecta; order Orthoptera; family Acrididae; genus Schistocerca; species Schistocerca americana. Next base: position 119,672,170 of record NC_060119.1, read on the forward strand.
CTCTGATTTGGAGGAGAAAATTTGTCAAGAGGTGACCTAACGTGCTGGCTAACTTCATTCCATTGACAGGCCACACATTGTCGCACATATTGCTTGCAATCTTTGTCCATGTGTGGCCAGACAAAAACTCTCTTCACCATGTTGGTAGTGGCTTGTATTCCAGGGTGCGACAAGTTATGTAAAGAGGCGATTGCCTGTTGGCAAAAGTCAATAGCCACAAAAGGTCTCAGTTTGTTGGTGGAAACATCACTATACAGCAGCACAGTTGACAGTGGCTGTGTAATCCAGCAGAGTTGTAGGCCCGGTGGCTGCGCCAACAAATCTTGGAGCTCACTATCGGATTGTTGCGCTACAGCGAGAGCTTCAAAATCAACTGCTTCAGTGATTACTTCATTCCTGGAGAGTGCATCTGCTGCCATATTTCGTTCTCCTTCAGTGTGGACAATATTGGTCGTGAACTGTCTGATATAGTCAAGGTGTCGCAGCTGACGTGTCGATGCCTTCTCAGGATTCTGGCTGAAAGCATATGTTAATGGCTTATGGTCTGTGCTGAGAGTGAACTTCTGTGACAAAATTTCTTAATAGCAGCATATGCAGCATACAATTCATGATCATATGTGGACTAATTCTGTTGAGATGGCGATCGCTTTTTACTGAAAAAGGCTAAGGGCTGCCAGTGCCCATCTATTTGCTGTTGCAGTGCAGCACCAATTGCAGTTGCAGATGTGTTGACCAACAGGGTGAGAGGCATCTGCAGAAATGGCTGTACGAACAATGTAACTTCTGTGATGGCAGTCTTCAGCTTGTTAAATGCCAACTCATCCTCACTGTCCCACTGGAGTTTGTCTTTTGGCTTTGGTGAACCTTGCAAGAACTTATTCAGTGGTGTAGCTAGGAAGGCATGATTGCGAACGAATCAACGCTAAAATTTGGTTATGCCAAGGAATCTATGTAATCCTTTAACCATCGTAGACTGAGGAAAATTCAGTATACCGTCTACTTTCTCCTGTGGTGGCCATATGCCTTGAGCGCTGATAGTGTAGCCTAGGAATTGTACTTCAGTTGCTCCAAAAATGCACTTCAATGTGTTGATGAGCAGGCCATGTGCATGTAAACGAGTGAAGATCTGTCCTAAGTGTGATAGGTGTTCTGCCTCTGAATTTGACATGACCAAAACATCGTCAATATACACATAACAGAAGTCTGAGTCACGTGTCACTTCATCCATGAACCGTTGCAACATTTGGGCAGCATTACAAAGTCCAAAAGGCATTTGGGTAAATTCAAAGAGTCCGAATAGCATGCAGACGGCAGTCTCAGTAATGTCGTCAAGTGCCACAGGGGTCTGGTAAAATGCACAAACTAAATCCAATGTAGAAAAGATTCGCTTACCATGGACACTGAAAGTAAAATCTTTGATATGCAGGACTGGCTAATGATGTGGAATGGTTCTGGCATTGTGCTGTCTGTAGTCGCTGCATGGACCCCATCCATTATTCTTCTTTGGTACAACGTGTAGAGGAGATGACCAACTACTGCTCATTGGGTAATAGATTCCTTGTGCTAGCATGTACGAGAATTCCTGTTTAACTATCGTCAGTCTCTGGGGTGTCAAGCAAAGTGGTTGAGCATGTAGTGGTGCCCCAGGTGTAGTCAAAATATAGTACACTGTCAAGTGTGGCACAGGTGCTAGTGTGGGAGTCTGGCATGTGATCTCTGGGAACTGTCTGAGGAGCTCTATAAATGGAGAACTGCCAGTAACCACACATACTGCAGTGTCTTCCACACAACGCATTCGACCTTGGATTGCTGGGTTGGTAGTAGTGTCAAGAAGGTGTCGGTGATGGAGGTCAGGCAGGAATCAATAAAATGATAAAAAATCTGCTCCAAGTATGGGGTGCATCACGTCTGCTACAACAAATTGCCGTTCAAATTTGCACCACAGGCCCAAGTTCAAAACTAATGTGAGATGACCATATGTTGTTATTGTGGAACCATTGGCCACTAAAAGGTGGCAGTCATCACATTTGCAACGTGGCAGACAGGCAGATGGATAGACTGACACTTCAGCACCCGTGTCTACCAAATACTGTAACTTTGTGCTATGTTCTGTTACAAACAGTCAACGGCTGCCATCTGGAGAGCCAATGGCCATCATCACTCACTTCCTGCTGAGTTTCCCTGTTCATACGGCAGTTTACACTTGTGTGCCTACCGTCAGTGATACCAACAGATTCTTGTTGATGAAGGTGAGTGGCTGCACTTACCTGGTGAGCAGTGGCGACGAGATTGGCGGCTGGTAGCCTGGGTCCATAATGCTGTTACTTGCACGGTGAGCCTGGCAACCTGTGTTTGTAGCACAGCGAGAGTGTTATCTGCCCGAGATTGTGAGCAAACTTTTGTGATGCATGCGGATGGATACATTTCTGCTATGCAATCTGTGGTTTGCGCGATTGAATCCTGATCACTGGCACACACTATCAATATGTTCTGCGAGTCAGGTGGCAGACATGATAGCTAAATATTCCGCAAAATGTCGTCACTGACCGCGTTGCTCATGAATGTATGCAGTCAGCACAGTAGCTGCGATGGCATGCAATCACCTAGCTCCTCTGTGTGGAGTAGCTTTGCCAATCTCTTTGCCTCGGACTGTGAGAGCCAGGCAATCAGAGCATTCTTGATGGCTGTGTAATGATCAGTACTCGGTGGTGACACCAGAATATCTTGTACTTCTCTGGCCATATCTTCATTGAGTGCAGCAACTTCATAACTATACTTCGTTTTGCCTGCGGTTCTGTGCACTAGCACAAATTGACTTCCTACTTGAGCAAACCACAGCATGGGATTCTGTTGCCGAAATGATGGCAGTTTTCCTGTCACATGATTAATTACTGCGCCAGAGACACTTCTGCAGTTGGTGGTGGGTCTGCCATCATGAGTTACGGTGAAATGGAACACAGAAGATGTGGGATGCAGCTGATGCGGATGTTCATATTTAATGCGACACGGCACAATGCAGAGTGTTACTGATCATCAAATTACACGTTAGCGACCGTCGGACATCACTTGTGTGGAACTAGTTGTATTTACTTAATTGCAACATACAAACACACCGTAACTCATATGACTCCTTTACTAGAAAATTAAACAACAGAGCAGCATAAAAAAATGAGGAAACATAGGTCAGAGACTGCACCAGAGATAATAATTACAAATGGCAATCACTCGCTCACAGCATTACACTGCACGTAACACTACACTTCACATTCATATGACTGAATTTTATCAGAATTACTTTTTCAACACACTGCTGTGAATTTTCTCTTCAACTGTTTGTCCCCATAGTTTCTACTACATTTAAGAAATGATTATAAAATATATTTGATAGCTTTGGCTCATCATTTATGGATTTGTACTTGTTCTTGCCAACAGACACACTTCTCTTTCCCTTTCACAAGATACTTTTAAGCCCTCTAATGATCTATGGTTTTTACATGGCTGTTTTTTTCTGATTAGCTTTTGTGAGAAGCTACTTTCAAATAATTATCTGAATTTATCATGGAATAGATTAAATTTTAATGTTAGCATTTGGTTTGTTATAGATTTCATCCCAGATTCTCTCTTGTAAACTGTGCTTAAAAACATTTGCCTTGTAGTCATTAATTATTCAAACTGATTTCCATTGAGGAGTATCCATACTGTAAGACGTGTTATTTAATCTAATGAACTAAGCATCATGATCAAAGAGAGCACTTGTTACTGAGTAAACAGCCATTTTCTTCCTCTGAGCATCACCAAAGAAATTGTTATCAGTTATGGACTGTCTTTATCCACTGATCCATCACCAAAGAAATTGTTATCAATTATGGACTGTCTTTATCCACTGATATTGGGAAGTTAATTAGTGAGATCAGATTGAAGGATCCAAATAAGATTTCCATAGCAAGGAGTCCAAATTTGTCAAAAACATTTCAAAATTTCCCAGTGAGGATCTATAAACTGTTGCAATTAAAAGTGAACTGAAACTTCCTGGCAGATTAAAACTGCGTGCTGGACTGAGACTCAAACTCAGGACCTTTGCCTTTCAAGGGCAAGTGCTCTACCAACTGAGCTACCCAAGCACAACTCACGAACCATCCTCACAGATTCAATTCTGCCAGTACCTCATCCCGAGTTCGAGTCTCGGTCCGACAAACGGTTTTAATCTGCCAGGAAGTTTCATATCAGCACACACTGCGCTGCAGAGTGAAAATCTCATTCTGGAAACATTCCCCAGGCTGTGGCTAAGCCATGTCTCCACAGTATCCTTTCTTCCAGGAGTTCTAGTTCTGCAAGGTTTGCAGAAGAGCTTCTGTGAAGTTTGCAAGGTAGGAGACAAGGTACTGGCAGAACTGAAGCTGTGAGGATGGGTCATGAGACGTGCTTGGGTAGCTCAGTTGGTAGAGCACTTGCCCGCGAAAGGCAAAGGTCCCGAGTTCGAGTCTCGGTCCGGCACACAGTTCTAATCTGCCAGGAAGTTTCATATCAGCACAAACTCCTCTGCACAGTGAAAATCTCATTCTAAAAGAGAACTTTTTCAGTATTAATTCAGAAGTACAAACTTCTGTGTGCTGGTCACTAAAAAATATCTACTTGTCTCACTGATTCTGTACGTGTGTTCTGTCTAAATGTATGTAACAAGTCCTTTTCACATATTAGTTCTGCATGAGTAAACTCCTACAATGTAATTTTTTACATGTAACCTCCCTGACCCTGTGTTTATGTGGTGCTCAGATAGGCATAGAATGTTTATCTTTTCAGAGATCTCTAAATTTTCCAAACAGACAAGAAGTTGTTCTACCTTATTACTCAATCTTCTAATATTTTGATGAAATAAGTGTGGTACTGATAGCTACGATGCCACAATGTAGGTGTGCTCTGGTAGGTTGGCACTACGACACCCACACCGACAACAGCACCCTCTAGCCGGCGCTGTGCAGCTCTATGAGCACTGCTCCAGATTCTGCTCATTTGATTCCGAGCCGACGACCAAGCAACATTGTTTCTACTTCATAGGGGGCTAGCCATTACAGACTTTGTTACTTCAGTTACTTCAATGATAATTTGTCCTAGTGGTAAACTACCCAAGTGTTGATGCCTATCCAGCTTCGTACCTACGTGCTCTTCAGTGCAAAGTTACATATGTCATTGACTACTATTCTCTTAAATGTTCTGTAAAGTTAAACACAGTACTGAAGCATTTCATCTTTTCCTGCTCCCGCTCACTTCCTACATTCGGCCTACCCATCAGTTTACAGGAGCAGACCCATACGCCGCCCACCAGGCGGGATACAAAAAGTGGCGACGAGGATGGGATTAAAATTTTTTTTTTCCCTCTCCTATCATTTCTTTTTTTTGCTCGGTACTGCTTTCTTTTTGTGCTAGCCTCAGTGTAAGACTTTCATTTGTGTAAACCATGGCTACACCACAGGAACAGGCTTCGCTGTCCGATCTTGTACGTTTTCAGGCTCAGCAAATGATGCAGCTGCTTGGTGCTATAAATGGACTGGTCACACTACAAACTGCAGCTACATCAGTGCCTCCAACACCACTACCTATACCGACACCATCGCTGACAGCGCCGCCATTTTGTGCCTTCAATCCTGACGTTGAACGCTGGCCGGAATACATCGCCCAGCTTGAGGCACACTTCGCAGCTTACAACATACCAGGTACAGAGTGGCTTGCCTTTTTCATCGCCAACATGGGTTTTGTATTATACCGTGTGCTCATGAAATTGTTTTCACCATCCACCAAGAAACTAAAACTTAGGACAAAGTGATTGACACTTTGAATTCCCATTTCTGTGACAGTGTAAATGTGGTAGCTGCATGCTCAAATTATTTCATCTCTGGTGTGTCCCTACTCAGTCCAATAAATCTTGGTTAGCAGACCTTCAGGAACTAACATCTGATTGTGACTTTAATTGCTCATGTATACGCTCATATGCGGATATAATGATTAGAGACGCTATTGCAAAGAATGTGGCAGATCACCGTATCCATGAGCAAATCCTCAAATTTAAAAACCTGTCTTTGCAGGAAGTAGTGGACTTGCTGGACAGACAAGATACACTAGACATGGCTACTTCCATGTTCAACGTGACCCCAGGTGTGTGTACTGTTAGCGCGGCACAACATGTGACCTCCTGCCCGGCTCCAGCACAGCCAGCCATGCAGCGCCATTTGCGTGCACGTGTACAAGTTTCACGCCTGGCGCCCACTAAGAAACTGCAATCATGTCCAAACTGCTTTTGTGTCCACCCATGGGACAGCTGCCCATCTCATCAAGTACAGTGTTACTTTTGTAATAAGAAAGGACATGTGCAAGCTGTGTGCAATAAGAGAAACTCTAATTCACAACTTGTCTCCCATTCACATGACTCGTGTGGGTGTCACTGCAACGGAAACTGCCGTGACCATGATTCACATCAGCCTATGAACATTAATGCCATTTATTCAATGCCTTCTGTTTCACATGCTTCTACAGCTCGTTGTGTGAATCAAGTTTTACCAGACACTTCCTTTCGCATTCAGCACGATGCGAGGAAAGTTTTTGTGACTTTGCACATTTGTGAACATTCTGTTTGATTGCAGCTGGACACTGGTGTGTCAGTTTCTTTACTGAACAAATCAACATATGACTTGCTTGGTTCGTCCCCGCTTTGTTGTTCACATTCCACACTGACTGTTTTACTGGACAGGACATCTCAGTGCTTGGCGTGTGTAGTTTGCTAGTCACATATGGTGCAACGACCCGTACAGCGTCTTTCCATGTGCTCCGCTCTAGTGTTGCTACGAACATTTTTGGCATGGACGCATTTGAACTTTTTGGCCTCGCAATTCAGGACACTGTACTTTGCATTGACACCAGTGATTATGCAGACAGTGTTGCCGCACTGTGCGATGATTTTGCTGAACTCTTTTCTGATGGCCTTGGTTATGCCACAGACTTTGGAGCGCATGTTGTAGTTAAAGACAATGCCATGCCTATTTTCCGGCCCGCATGCCCAGTAGTGCATGCACTGCGCAACGCCATAGCTGCTGAACTTACACATTTGCAAGACAGTGGTGTCATTGAACCTGTTTCTGCTGCGCCATGGGCTTCACCTATAGTGTGTGTGAAGAAACCAAATGGTCATCTCTGTATTTGTGCTGACTTTAAGTCTACTGTAAATCCCCAGACAGTAGTCGCTACGTTTCCCTTACCACGTCCTGATGACATTTTTGATAAACTTGCTGTGGGAAAATTCTTTTCCATGATTGCATACTTTCAAATTCCACTCAACGAACAGTTGCAGCGCAATTTTGTGTGTTTTGCAACCTTCCCTTCAGTTGTGCTTCAGCTCCTGCTATTTTTCAGTCTTTTTCAGCCACTGTCCCTGTTTTTTTCAATTATCTGGACGATATTGTCATATCAGGTCGCACCCCTGACGAACATTTGCAGAATTTGCGTGCCTTATTTACTGTACTTTTGCAGGCAGGACTAAAGTTTAACAGAGACAAGTGCAAATTTTTTCAAACAGATTTAGTATTTAGGACATATGATTAATGGATAGGGTATTCACCCCTCACCGTCACATCTCAGTGTGATTAGAGATTTGCCAGCTCTCAGGAACTTGAAAGAACTTCAGTCTATGTTGGGAAAAATTACATATTATATTCGGTTTATACCAAATGCAGTGCAGATTACAGCACCTTTGCATCACCTTCAGCTTAAGAACATTCCTTTTGTTTGGTCTTCGGAATGTGAGGCTGCATTCCACAAGCTGAAATCTGCTTTGTTGAGTGATCGCTGTTTGATTCCTTTCGATACCTCCAAACCGGTAGTTTTAACTGTCGATGCATCTTCTCAAGGCATCGGAGCAGTTCTCTCGCACTGCATTAATTCTGTCAATCGCCCAATCACTTTTGCATCTAAGTTGCTCAATTCTACCCAGAAAAACTACTCTCAAATCGAGAAAGAAGCTTTAGCTATTGTATATGGAGTGACGAAGTTTCATGATTTTTTGTATGGTTACAAGTTCTATTTGGTCACCGACCATAAGCCTTTGACATTGTTGATTCACCTGTCAAAGCCAGTTCTGGCCCGTACTGCACAAAAGTTGCAGTGTTAGTCCTTGTCTTTGTATAACTCCAATTACAAAATTTTGTTTCAGCCTATGGCCCAGCAAGGCAATGCTGATGCTTTGTCTCATCTATCTATCGGTGTTTGGTTCTTCGGAATTGTCATGCATGTTTATTGATTCACAAGATAAGGAATTAGCTGATGGTTTTCTGGTGGATTTTTGTCGCTTTGCTTCCGCGACAGCTGCCGATGCTTCTTTGCAGATTTCTTTTGCAGTATCTTCGTACTCAATGGCCTCCATCTGCTATGCAGATTCGTGATCCACTTGATCGACGTTACTTTGCGCAATGTCACAACTTGTCTGTACACCATGGTGTTATCTTGTTACGAACTGACAATCAGTCTCATGTGGTTGTACCTCGCTCGCTGCAGTCGGAAATCCTCTGATTGCTGCTCGCTGGTCATTGGGGTATCATATGGACGAAGCAATTAGCACGTCGTCACTGCACTTGGGTTGGCATTGATAAACAAATTGAGAATTTGCTTGCTAACTGTCGCTCTTGTGCAGAGCATCACTCTGCTCCCCACCAGCATTTCTTTGCATGGCCAACTCCTACTGTGCCTTGGCAGCGCATTCCTATTGATTTTGTGTGTCCTTTCTGCAACACCCGCTGGTTGATAGTTATTGATGTGTACAGCAACTTTCCTTTTGTTGTACCTATGTCTTCAACTACCCTTCAGTTTACAGGAGCAGACCCATGCGCCGTCTACCAAGTGGGATACAAAAATAAGCTAACCTTACTTCTCTGTGTATTCTCAAGAATTATGCGGGGCCCATATATTATTTTAACTTCTTTCAAAACGGGGTGCCTGAATACTGAGTCTGGGCTAAACAAGGTACTTCCCTGGCACCAGTAACCACAGGGATCTTTCTTTGTGTGATGGTGGCCCCCCATATATTATCTGCAAGAAGCTTAGCCAACCTATTGTTCCACATCCTATTCACACATATGTCATGTCCTGTATAGCCTCATCTCCCAATTGTAACAACAGGCAGTGCACTCATGTGAGATTTCATTTCAGTCAGCAACAGCTTGCTCAGCACAGTGTTCACACAGCACATACCAGTTCAGACAACATTTCAAACACATTCTCTAAATCTACAAACATTATGAACATAGGTTTTCCTGTCCTTAATCCACCTTCTAAGAAAAGTGTAAGATCAGTAGTGCCTTGTGTGTTCTTACATATCTTCAGAACACAAACTGATCTTCCCGCAGGTCAGCTTCTATCAGTTTTTTCATTCTTCTACAAAATAATTTGTGTCAATATTTTGTAGGCATTACATGTTAAACTGATGGTTCAGTAGCAGCTTCATTTATCAGAACCTGCCTTCTTTAGAATGGGATTTATTATGTTCTTCTTAAAGTCTGAGGATATTTCCCACTTCTCACATATCTTGCATACAAGGTGGAAAAGTTTTTTGATGGCTGGCGCTCAGTAATTATGTGGGGGCCTTGTTTTGACTTACGTCTTTCATTGCTCCAACAAATTTGTATCACAGTATCATATCTTTAGTCTTATCTTTATTTATTTACTCTCCCTTTTTATAACATTATCTTCAAGTTGATTTCCCTTTTGAAGCCCTTCTATATAATCTTCTGCCTCTCAGATTTCCCTTCTTCGCTAGCTTGCCATCTGATCTCTTATATTCATACAGATACTTCTCTTTTCCTCAAAGGTCTCTTTAATTTTCATATAGGCAGCACCTATCTTTCTTGTAGTCAGGCATGCTCCTACAGCCTCACATTTATCATTTAGCCATTCCTACTTTGCTATTTTGCATTTTCTGTCAATCTCATTTTTTAGACATTTGTATCCCCTTTTACCTTCCTCATTTACTGCATTTTTTAAATTTATTTATTTGCCTCTCATCAAGTATATATTCCTGTGGTATCCAAGGATTTCTATAGGGACTTCAATCTACGTAGCCTTTACCAATCTGTTACTCTGCTTTCTTTACTACGTTATGTCTAAAAGCTACCCATTCATCTTCTATTGTATGTTTTCCCTCTGTTTTAGTCAATCTTTACCTAATGCTCCCTTTGAAATTGTCGACAACCTATAGTCCTTTCAATTTATCCAGATCTCATGTACCTAATTTATTATTTTCTGCAATTTTTTCAGTTTTAATCTTCAGTTTATAACCAATGAAGTATGATCATTGTCCACATTTGCCCCTATAAATGTCTAACAATTTAAAATCTGGTTAAAAAAATCTCTGTCTTACCATTATACAAACAAATTTTAAACCTTCCAGTGTTTCCAGGTCTCTTCCATGTATAGGCCTCCAACTTTTACACATAATTCCTAAGCTAAGGTTTAGCAACAATTGAATTAAGATCTGTGAAAAATTCTTCTGGGCAGCTTTCTCTTCCAGTTCTTTTCCCAGTGCATTTTCTCCTGCTATTTTTCTGTCTCTTCCTTTTCCTACTATTGAATTCTAGTACCCCATCACAATTAAATTTTCGTCTCTCTTAACTAACTGAATAATTTCTTTTATCCCACCACTTATTCTGTCAGTCTCTTCATCATCTGTGGAGCTAGTTGTTATGTAGACTTGTACTATTGTGGTGGGTGTTGACTTCCTGTCTATCTTGGCTGTGATAATGTGTTCATTAAACTGTTCACAATAGCTTGCCCACATCCCTGCTTACTTACTCATTATTAGACCTTCTCTTGTATTACCGCTATTTCATATTGTATTTACAACCCCGTACTCATCACAGCAGAAGTCCTGTTCTTCCATCCACGTCACTTCACTAATTCCCATTATATCTAACTTAAAACTGTCAATTTTGCTTTTTATATTCTCAAACCTACCTACATGATTAAGGGATCTAAGTCCACATCATCGTGAGTAGTCCCTTCTTGGAGATCTGAACTGAGGTCTTTTTTGCCTCTGGAGTATTTTACCAAGGAGGATCATTAAGCCATACAGGAGAGCTGCATGCCCTCGGGGAAAAAAAAAAAAAATGAAAATGGCTGTCATTTCCACTTCCTTTCAGCCATTGAAAGTACCAGCACAGCAAGACCTTAAACCTTACAGTATTTATATTTTGTGTCTGTCGCACTTTTTTCTTGGTCTTATCCATACTTGCATTTAAACTCACTCTTCCTCTTCTCTCACTTGTTAGCTACCATATCATAACTTCAGGTCACTGAAACTACTGATATCAAATGTCACTGTTTGACTTGTAATGTAATGATAATTGATGTGTGACATCACAAATCACAAAAAATAATAAGAGAACAGAACTCTGAAATATTTCTTTTGTGTCTGTATTAGTTTTTGGAATATAGACTGTGGCGACAGAATAATCTGTAGCATAGCCTGAGTTCTAGCTTAGGTCTGCAGGCTTGTAAAGCCAACAGATGTGAGCATGAAATCTTAGATGTAGTTAACATATTGATCTGCAGTATAACCCAGGATATAGCGTAGGTTGAGAGGTAACAGTTTGCTTGAGAGTTGATGAAGTACTACTGAACGCTTCAGTTAACCCATACCTTGCAGCATTCTCAGGTTATGAAATGTCATCTAAGGCTGGCATTTTGTGTTTAATGTCCATCTTGTCCTTTTCTTTTGTGGTTTCCTTGTGCTGAGATCCTAAGAAACTTTCTTGTCCAGTGGTGAAGACTGTTTATTTGTGCTACATTCATACCTTTGATCGCTCTGCAGTCATACATTTGTTGAGCTATGAACATCTGCTTCTTGATATACGATGGAATTATTTTGTGAAAAGTTAAACAGACTTTTATCTTTGTGTTTGTATACTGTACTTCTCCTCAACTGTGAATACTTACAGATAACTAACTCCTTAATTACTGCTGTAGCAAAGTGCCGTAACACATACTAATGTGTTACCCTAACTGCAGGTGGCTAATTCAAATCCTTGTGCTAAAGGAAACTGTCATGTACATTTTTGGATTGAAATGTATGTTTGCCGTTAGAGCCATAATGTTTGTTGCAGTATTGAGGTTTGGCATCTTGAGGCATAAAGAACTGAAAGAAAAGCTGTTGTGTGACATAAAGTAAGTGGACTTATCTTTGCATATGTACAGACTAGCTTAGTGCTCGCTGCTTTGCTCGCTTTGACTGTATGGCCGCACAAATTTTTTTTTTTTATTTAATTGAATCTTTGTGTTGATTACAAGCTTTTAACACTAATTAAGGCCATATAAACATGGTTTTTCTGAATGTACTTTTCTCCGAAAAGTGATTCTGGTAGCCGGAGTCCAAAGCTTTTGCTAATCATACCTTTTGCATTCTTGTAGAGATATCTCCATAGCAACTTTCATACCATAACAAAAATTTCTTTATATCTGACTCTGAAGTGAAATACCAATTTTCATAAATTTAGCTTTAAATATTTTCCTAAAAATTTTCGTCTCTTATTGCACTGTCTTAAGGATTGATACACTGAAACACGTATTTTTTTATTGCTAACTGAGAAGTCAATCAGCAGTTGTCATAGATGTAGCCTTAAAAATCATTTAGTAGTTCTTTAGTAATTATTTATTTTCAAAAACTTCCAACCTTTATTTTAGCCCCTTAGTGTCTGAATTTCCAAAGTGCTGAAACATGTATTTTTTATTTCTAACAGAGAAACCTAATACTAGTTTTCATAGTTCTAGCTCCAGAATATGCTTAATAGTGACATACTTTCAAGAAACCTTTCATCCCCTATTTCAACCCTGTAAGAATGGAATTTCGGACAATCCTGTCTTAAATTATGCCTAGATTATAAAATCATCAACCTCTCCAAGTTTGTATCCTTAGTGGTTTGGTCTGGATGATGATGAGTCAGTGAATCAGCCTGGCACTATGTCACCCACTTAGGGGTTGTATTTCCAAAAATAGTTGAACATATATGTTTTCACCTCTAATTGAAAAGCCAGGGGTTGAATTTCCAAAAAACAGTGAAACACATATTTTTTTTATTTCTAACTGAGAAGCCAGTTTTAAATATTCATAGATTCAGCATTAAAAATGCTTTCATAATGAAATATTTTCATAAACAATTCCATCCCCTTAGGGGTTCAATTTCCTAAAATACTGAAACAAGTATTTTTTTATTTGTAACCAAGAAGTCAGTTACCAATGTTCATAGATGAAGCTTTAAAAATACTTTAGTGGTGAATAGTGATGTGGAAAAAGGAATGGATTAATACTGGCTTGAATAATTGGAAAAATTGTTTGGAAAGAATAGTTGAAAAAAAATTTGAAGGTAAATTATGAATCTGTGCACGATTTTGATTGAACTTTAACTGATCCCAATATCAACAGACCATTAACGTCATTACATTCAAGGTCAATAAACATAATTTGCATTACGTACTGCTGCTTCCAGCAGTGTGCGGTACCAAATAATCACCGCAACCATTGAAATTGTCAATCTGTCACACAAAATACAATATTTGTAGTATAATGAAACCAATTTCAATAGGTGCCTATCACATGTGAGTCATTACCTTCACCGTAATTCCATTGTGTTTAGTCTTGATTGTGACAGTGCCAATGAAGGAATGCTCCTCCACATACCACGTAAATTATTCTTGTCTGCACTGAACCTCTTGTTGGAGGATCTCAACAGCGAGTGGAGTGATGAACAAATAGAAGTTGACCTTATAACCATGTGATAAATATTCTTTTTCTAGTAACTTTTTATAATTCTTTTAATGACTAGTTAAAATACACACTTTTAACAATGCTGGTATGATGGACCCAAGCATACGTCCATGCACTACCACTTCCTGAAACAAAAGGGTGAAGATACATGAATTAATAAATTGAAGAGTATATTTCTTACTTTGTTTCATACATATATTTAATGATGTATCAGTACATTGTCCTCACCACAAAACAACTCGTTAATTTACCATTGGTGGTGCCTGTAACTCATTATCAATTTATATGGGCATGTCAGCTTCTGTTAACACGTACATATATAAGTTTTCTCTCCTAACAAAGTGCATGCTGTAACTGTATAGTCCCATTTTTGTCAGTCAGCATGTGCACAGTGTTTAGCTTACAAAGTATATGTGCGCACCCCAACATCCGTTATCATCACAGTTCATGCTCACATGTTCAGTACGAGGCCAGAGTGTCCATGTCATGCATTTACAGTGGCTTTCACTACACACATTCGTGAAGCTTCTGTTCAGTGGCATGATCCTTTGTGAAATCTTTGATGTGGTGACAACTGGTTTCCATATCAGTGGCCCGAGAAATTTATTTCACCTCGTCGCCCTCACTTATTCAGTGGGGAGACAAGCCATACATCCAACATCCATTGACAAGGTAAGTTCGTTGCTGCTTTTACAATGTTGTCGAGCACAGAAAATTCATGTTACATAAAGTACTTCCATTTTTAGTTTACCACGCACACACCCATGTATTGTTTTAACACACATACGCTTATCACCTTGCAGCTAGGTTTCATAAGTTTTTGTGCTTTGTTTTTGAGCATCTTTCATACAGTTTCATTACATAAAATTTCTGTAGAGTCCTTTCCACAATCTGTATACATAACATAATAACATACAAACACAATAGCAAAATACACTTATCCTATTCATTTGCTGACATGCCATTATCCACACTCATATGCATTGTAGTCTAACATATTCCCTCTCTACTTTCTATATATAGTGCCATTACTTGTCATTTGGTTTTAGTACATTTTGTCAGATTTCATTTTTGTTACCTTATTTGATTCAAACTATATGAGTACACATTTTATTCTCGTTTTGTTATACATGCTTCATATAACATGCATACAATAATAGATACTGTTTTCATTTATAGCATACATTGACATACATTTCATCTCAATTTACAGTGACTTCTTGCTGGAGCATATTTATCTATTCAAAAAGAATCAAAGAAGTAAACAATACTCTCAACAATAGATACTACTCACCGCTCAGATAACTGCTTATGGGCTTGTCTCTCTAGCAGTCTCCAGGAAGGATCTACACACTACAGGGTTGTGGAAATTTGATGAAAACGCATTTATGTGCTCAGTTACATCTTGTTAATAGACTTAACTGTGATCCCAACAACAAAATAGTTTGTTGTTTCTAAGCACAACTCAAATCTGATGATGCCAATTGTATAAAATACTTATCCAGTGATTAAAAGTGCACCTCAGTAATTACTTGTTATATTCATTGTATAAAGGATAACCATTTTGTATGCTGAGGTTTATACAGTTGTGTCACCAATATGATATGTTACATATAATGAGCCTTAAAACAATGTTAACATAAGTAACAAATGGGCATAAAAATTTCAGTGTAATTCAGGTGATTGACACTTTCATGGGTAGTTGACACTCACAGCAGTTAGGTTTTGACCCCTTCATTATTTGGTAGTACTCAACCTTAGTTCAGCATTGTGATATATGATGTGCTGCAACTGTTTTCTTCTCATACTTTCACACTATTACATTCATACATATCATAAACTTACATTTATATTTACTTGCAGTGTGGTCCTTTCTTATGCTTATATAGTACCTAACACTCTACAAGCATTTATCTTTCTTCACTTTAGGACGTTTGATGCATCATTCCCTGAAAGAGAAAACTTAAAACTAAATCTTCATAGATAAGTGTATAGTGGTTCGATGGCTACTAATACTTTTTTCATGTATTCAGCCATGTAATCATTCACTTCAGTGTGCAGTCATGATATCACAAAACTTATTTCATATGATGAAAGAAATCTGAAAGATAAAGTGTATCAGAGGTGTGGTACAACCTATTATTCAGTTTGCCACTTTTGCTGTACTCACTTGTTTACCTTCACCAAGACTTTTCTCGTCCATCAAGTATGATTATTGCATGCACTTTCAATACTTAAATTTGTAAATATTGTACATATGTAGATATAATGCATATAGGAGCATAGCTTAAGAAAGTATCTTGTAGTTTAGTGTCCCTTTCCTGTGTATATAATCCCTTAGCTTATTTTTGTGTGTGCGTCTTGTGTAGATAGTCATAGTTGTAGTACAGACTATCTCTTAATTTTCTTTGTCTCTGTGTATTCAATAGGCTTTACAAATGCTGGTGCCGGCTGTAGCTCATCAGCTTTGTTTTGGGCACTCCAACACTTCCAGCTGTGTCTGTCTCATGTGCACGTGCTTGTGGTTTGTTGACTAGCTTGCTCCTGAACACAGATGTGCTGCATTGCTGTGATACCACTTGCATCATGGCGAATTGTGTATTGCACTGCATGCTACCTTGCATTTCACAAGTTCATTTATTTGTTCACACCTGGGCTATGCTCAAGGCGAAGTGTTGTATTTAGAGTCTCATTGTCTCCAGACACATAAAAGTAAAATTCTTCCTTGTTAAAACCACTCATCTTGTCATTTACACTTTTGACACATAAGAAAAAACACAAACACAAATTTTCCTTAACAACTAACAACATAAATTCTGGAATGTGACTTTACTGTAGCCTAAATCTAATATTGTTATAGATATATACAACTTAGAGGGTATACAGTCCTTCTTCAATATATAAACGTTCTCAAGTCTTTGTGTGAGTAAAGGCCCTTATCTTTACCAATCTGTATGCTCCCGGGTAGGGGAATTTAGTAATAATGTATGGTCCCGTGTATAGTAGTTGCCACTTACAATTCAGTTTTCCAATTTTTGTGGATTTTGGATGAGTTCTAAGTAACACCTTTTGTCCTATATAAAATTGTGTTGTACATTTCACCTTTCTGTCATAAATTCCTTTCCTGTATTTAGCCCAGGTTTCAAGGTTGATTACTGCTTGTCATATTTTATCGTCCAATGATAATTCCTAGATTGGTATCTCAGACAAAGGTTTCTCCCACTTGTCTACTTGTTTGCAATTGAACATCAGCTCATTTGGTGTAAATCCAGTTGATGTATGGGGAAGATTGTTAACAACTTGTAAGATGCAAGTGACATATTGAATCCACTTGGTGTGTTTACGAGGTATGTAGATCCTGAGACCTGAGTTTCTCCTGGCGTATACAACTTTCAAATAACTTCCGGGAATTCAGCCAGGTAACACTTTCAGCGACCGCCGATATTTCGGCGGGAGAACACCCCGCCATTTTCAAGGCAAACTGCAACGGACAGGCGACGTACATGCAAATTTAATACCTCGGTATTAAATTTGCATGTACGTCGCCTGTCCGTTGCAGTTTGCCTTGAAAATGGCGGGGTGTTCTCCCGCCGAAATATCGGCGGTCGCTGAAAGTGTTACCTGGCTGAATTCCCGGAAGTTATTTGAAAATATATAGATCCTCATAAACCTGTTGAATTCCTTAAACACCCTTTCTATGGGTGATGCTTTGGAATGAAATTTGGATACTAAATTGTGTTTGATTTGGTTGGAGTCTACAAACTCTTTCTATTTACATACAAAAAATATGAGACATTATCTGTTAATATGACTTCTGGTTTTCCTGCTCTTGTAATATAATCCTTTTTGACATGTCTAATAATTGAACTGACTTTAGTGTTCTGTACAGCATACAATTTTACGTATTTAGTGAAAATATCATGCACACCTACTATATACTTTACGCCACTCTTACCTCTGGGATAGGGTCCAGCCACATCCAAAGATACCTTTTCTAGAGGTTTTATAGCCACAATGGGATGTAGTTCACTCTGTTTGGAGATGTTAGAATGTTTTGTTTTCTGGCAGACAATACAATTTCTTACTGTCTGTAGTACTCTTCATCTAAAGTTGGGGAAATAACTGTGTTTACCTATCCTGTCACTGCACTTTGCAGTGCCATAATGGCCGCAAGTGTTGTGTATGTACAAGATAAAATCATCCACATATTCCTCTTGCAGACACATGCGCCATTGTTCTTGTTCACCTTTGTGAATAGTGAAAAACCTTTTTAACTTTTCATTACTATTCTGCATACGTTTCGTGCTTACCTTTCTCCATCATGTGTCTGCCTGCTGTAATTGCTACATGTGTTTACACATGTGGGCATAGTATGGCCGGAGCATTTTGTCTTGCATCAACATAGCTCTTGTTTCACCTTCCTGCTCTAAAAGATTGTTAAATTCCTCCAAGCCTTGTGACAATTGAGAAAGAGCATCAGCTATTATGTTCTGGTTTCCTTTTATGTACACTACATCAAAATCGAATTCTTGAAGAAACATACACCACATGGCTATCCGTTGGTGTAGCTTGCAATTTTGCACTGGCAGTGTAGGTATACAT
This sequence comes from Schistocerca americana, assembly GCF_021461395.2. NCBI lineage: Eukaryota > Metazoa > Arthropoda > Insecta > Orthoptera > Acrididae > Schistocerca > Schistocerca americana. Next base: position 119,690,567 of record NC_060119.1, read on the forward strand.
TCATGTTCCTTCAGTTCTTGAAAGAATCCCTGTGACTTCAAATTAGTCGTAGCACCCATGTGAAACACAACGGGTTCATCAAGGTCAAATATTTTGGATTTAATATTAGCTTGTACCTTGCCCTCTGTCAAGTTTTCCTGTATGTCTTCATTACTTTGATAATCCTCATTACTTTGATACAGATCATCTTTCACATCACTACCTCGATTGTATCTGATGAAGCAATTGTCAATCAAGCTTATGCCCCACTCTCTTCCAGGTAACAGAATGGGGGCCTACCATGACCGGTTCAGGCTTGCCGTCATCATGGTGGCATCAGTCTTTGGGTTGGGCATAACTTTTACTATATGGACTGTTGGTGTTTGATTACACCAGTTAATATCCTGTGAGGCTCTGGACTGAAATTCTCTTTGTCTTTGCGAGTTATTCAGCATACGTGCATTACTTTGCTGGCTGAATTCTGCTGTCTGTGGATTATTCAGCTGTCCGGTATTGTTTTGTGTTTGCCAAGTGATCGATTGATTATTCCTGGTACCTTGTGTCTGTACATATTGTGCAGGCTGGCCATGCGCTACTTGCCCATTGTAGTTGATTTTGTTAAATTTTTGCCCATTTCTTTTATATCCACCCTTGAATTTATGGCTTTTGCCATTGCTGTTGTGATTACGATTACCGTTCTCATAGGTCTGTGTGGGGTAGGGTTGCATCCTTGTTCTACTATGAATCCATTGTTCACTTGTTGGACTGTAAATCCCTGTGCCACTATCTGCTTATTAACAGGTTTGGGTTGTACTAGTCTCTCTTTGTATATAAAATCATATCCAGTACACATAGAAAGTATTCAGTGTCATGTTCCAGAATGGTAATGAGTTTTTTTCAGCTCTTTAAAATTTTCAGCAAGTGTACTTGAGATACTGGGTTTGTCCAGTATCTGGTTTTATTCAAATATTTTTCAACATAGCCCATTAAGCTTCCATGTTTGCTACTGAATGGAGCTGGGTTGAATACTCCATGTCTGAGCCTCTCTTGTACAGCTTCTGACTGATATTTATTCTGAAGGGCTCTCTCAAACTGTTCATAGTAGTGGCAATGTTCAGCCATGTCCATAGCCCATAGCAAAACGTCACTCTGTGTGTATCCAACAACAAATGTAATTTTCTGGGCTTTGGTCCAGGTACAAGGTAAAACATTTCAAAATGCTCTGATAAAGTCCAGGGGTTTGTTATTTTCGTTCAGAGGTAAATACAGGAAATTGTTGATGCCTAAGTAATACTTCATCTGCAAATAATGTTGACAAACATGCCGTGCTGTCAGTGTCAGGCCTGTTTATGTTCACTTGTGGTGTAGCACATGGCAACTGCGCTTGCTTGACAGGTACAGCTGCTGGCATGTGTTGTTGTCTGCAACCTTCACTATTTTCCTTCGACAGGATAGCCACATATTGTGGGTAACCAGAGAAAGTATCTAACTCTTCTAAAAGCATAGGTTTGCTTTCTGTCAGATGTTGTTTTGGAATGTCAGTAGTTTTAGCAATTGTGCCTCATCACCCTTCCTCTGCTTTCTTTAAACCTGAATCTATTTTAGCTATAAATTGACTTTCTTTTTCCTTTTAGAGCGTCTTCTGCTGTATCTAAATAAATACATCTAGTTTTTGAACAACATATTAAACACACTTCCTTATGCACAGCAAAACACTCCATTTAAGCACCAAGTGCGGCCATATGAGCAACTTCCTACCTTTACTGCTGAAATCAGCATTCCCAGCTCATCTCATTTGAAGGCATAATTTAATTTTGATATTCTCCTTCAAAGGTTTCATGATTCCCCAGCTTGTGGATAAGTAATGAATACAATGAAAGTTTCATTAGTTCCTTGTAACAATAAAATGAGTCATTTATCTCAAAAATTTATCTCAACAATTGTAAGGTCTGTTCATATTTCAGTTGGCACTATCCTTTAAATGGTCCTTTTGAATAGTGATGTGGAAATGGAAATGTATTAATAATGGCTTGACTAATTGGGAAAACTGATTGGAAAGAATAGTTGAAAAAATTTTGAAGGTAATATATGAATCTGTGCATAATCTTGGTTGAACTTTAACTGATACCAATATCAACAGACCCTTAATATCATTACATTCAAGGTCTATAAACATAATCTGCATAATGTACTGCTGCTTCCAGTAGTGTGCAGTACCAAATAATCACAGACATTGACATTGTCCATCTGTCACATGAAGCAGAATATTTTTAGTATAATTAAACCAAGTTTAATAGGTGCCTATCAAGTCTGAGACATTACCTTCACATTAATTCCATTGTGTTTAGTCTTGATTGTGACAGTGCCAATGCAGGAACACTCCTCCAGATACCGCGTAAATTATTCTTGTCTGCACTGAACCTCTTGTTGCAGGATCTCGCTGGTGAGTGAAGTGATGAACAGATAGAAGTTGACATTATAACCATGAGAATAAATATTCCTTTTCTTGTAACTTTTTATAATTCTTTTAATGACCAGTTAAAATACACATTTTTAACAATGCTGGTACAAAGAATCCAAGCATATGCCTGCATGCTACCACTACACGAAAGAAGAGGGTGAAGATACCTGAATGAATAAACTGAAGAGTGTATTTCTTACTTTTTTTGTTATAGGTATTTAACAATGTATCGAAATGTTATCCTTGCCACAAAACAATTTGTTAATTTACCTTTGGCTGTGTCTATAACTCATTTTTTTTTAAGAAAAGAAAGAGCAAAAAATATGTTTCAATACAGTGATTCTTTAATAATTACATGTTTTTTAAAAATGTTTTCACCCAGTATTTCACCCCCATAGGGTTAAACCTCCAAAAATGCTGAAACACATATTTCTTTAATTCTGACCAATGAATCAAATACGTATTTACATAGGTCTAGTTTCAAAATTGCCTTAATAGCAACTTTTTTCAAAAAAACCTTCATCCCCTATCTCACCCCATGAGGGTTGGAATTTCAAAACTTCTTGCTTAAATGATGCCTACAGTATAAGATCTACACTTGCTCCAAATTAAATTTTTGTCCTTGGCAGTTTGGGGTGGGTGATGATGAGCCAGTCAGTCAGTCAGTCCGGACATTGCCCTTTATGCACAGAAACTAGTGACTCTTCAAAAATCCACACGTTGGGAAATGACAAACTCTTGTGATCATAGTGTAATACAAATAAATAACAAAATAAAAATATCTTCTCATTGTTTGGCTATAATTTGGCGCAATTGACAGTCAAGGGAATGTCAGATTCTAGAAACTCCAACAAACATTAATTTCAAAAATATGACCCCTATGGAAATTGCAAATTCAGCATGTCACTAATTTACTGACTTTGATGTTGTTCCTAGCAGAATATTTAGCTCTTGGACTAATCTGACAAAATTACCTTGAAGCTCTCTTTATAATGAACCAAATGCTCATGACATGTTTCCTGAGAGATTTAACATTCTGTAGAAACACCCTTTCATGAAACTGCAGGTCAGCCAACCATCTTGAATTGCTGAACTTTTTGACTTTTTAAGGCTTTACAAAACTGTTTAGAAAGAGGTGATCCAAATGCAGGTTTGATTTCTACCAAGTATTAACTGAGTGAAAGCTGCTTATTCTAACAAGAAATGACAGTAAATATATATATTTTGATAGGCCAATGTCAAAATATCGAGACTAGTGAACAGGGGTCAAAAAGAGGTTTGTGAACTTACACCTCTTATTGCCTGAACTGCCTATTTCTGAGCCAAAAATATATTTTTAGAATGGGAAGAGTTATCCAAAAATATAATATCATATGAGATAAGTGAATCAAAATAACCACAGTGGACTAATTTTCATGTCAAGCGATCACTTACTTCAGATACTGTTCGAATAGTAAAAATGGCAGCATTAAGTCTTCGAACAAGTTCCTGAATGTAGGCTTTCCACAACAGTTTACTATCCATCTCAACACCTAGAAATTTGAACTGTTCAGTTTCACTAATCATATACCCATTCTGTGAAATTAAAATGTCAAGTTTTGTTGAATTATGTGTTACAAACTCTAAAAACTGAGTCTTATTGTGATTTAGAGTTAGTTTATTTTCTACAAGCCACAAACTTATGTCATGAACAGCATTGTTTGAAACTCAGCAAATGTCGTACACAACATCCTTTCCTACCAAGCTAGTGTCATCAGCAAACAGAAATATTTCAGAATTACCTGTAATAGTAGAGAGCATATCATTTGTATAAATAAGGAACACGAGTGGCCCCAAAACTGATCCCTGGGGCACCCTGATTTGTCTGTACCCCACTGAGGCCCCACATCACAGCCATTCTCAGCACTGTGAATAATGACCTTTTGCTGTCTGTTGTTGAAGTAAGAGGTGAACCAAATTTGAGCTACTCCCCATATTTCGTAATGGTCCAGCATCTGGAGCAATAGTTCGTGATCAACATAATGAAATGTACTCTTTGCAAGACTTCAGTGTTAATCTTTTTGCTGTCCATAATATTTTAAGCATTTTGCCATTAATCCACATTTTAGAAGCCTTGATTTTCATTGCTGTTGTTGTATTTAGTGTCCACCCTTCAGAAAACTCTACGGTTTAGGTCTATGTTTGTACCTGTAGGAATTTTCTTAAATTTTATGAAGGCATCATGGGCACTCTGCATGCAAAATTTTGACTCCATAGCTGATTTCCAACCTTTACAGAGCCAAATTCCAAGGCACTTAAACTTGTCTATTCTTTTTATTAAGGAGCTATTTGGATCATAAATTTGCATTTTTGAAGGAGTAGGGCTGTTATAGGACAATAATAAAATGTGTCTTTTTGGTGTTGATGTTCAGATTTAGATTACTGCTTTGAACTTCTACTATGGTGATGAGTTGTTGAAGATCATCTAAAGTATCAGCAATCAATATTCCTTCATCAGCATAGCAAATGTTGCTGTTAAATACTCCATTTACCTTAATGCCTTCTTGTGTATCGTTAAGTACGTCCTGAAAATTACTCTCATGGTATAAGTTTGAATAACTGGGGTACTTGTAATCCTCTAAAGATATTAACCAAGTCAGTGACCTCATTATCAAACTCAACCTGTGCTGTCTGCTTTTCAATATAAATTTTGTATACAGCAAATGTCTTTCTTATCTGTAAGAATTTCCATCAGTTTATGATTATGTACTCTATCAGAGGCTTTTTCATAACCAGTAAAACAAGGCCTATATTTTTATCCTGATAACAGCAGTTTTGCACTAGAACTAGTAGTACAACTACTACTTAAATCCTAACTGTGTTTTTCCAATGAATTTCTAACATTTTTCCTATATCCTTTGATGGGTGACTTAAAGAAATATTTTCAAGGAATAGCTCTAAGACTAATGAGTCTATGATCTTCCATTTTCCATTCATTCTTTTTCTTTTTGGTAAAGGAATGGATGTTGATAGTAGCTATTGGGCACTGTAATGACTAGTATTGTATATTTTGTTAGAAATGGTTGTGTAAGGGCTTAAAACCTTCACCATCAAGTAGTTTAATGAGTTCCTCCAGAATTTCATCAGGTCTTGTTATATATTTTTTGCCTTTTGTATGGCCTCCTTGATTTCTTCTTTCATAATTTGAGATTCTGTTTGTTTATCATACCTCTAAATCTCAACATTTGGTCAATAATCTTAAAACAGCTTCTTAACATAACCTCCCCATATCTCTTTCTTCTCCATGGCATCCAGAATTATTTCATTATCCTTGTTTACTATTGAAGAGACTTTTTTTCTTCTTTTTATCCTAGTGGTTTCTTTTAGCTTTTTATGGAAGTTGAAATCATCATGTAGTTTATCTTGAGCAATGGTTATCAAATGTTCCTCATATCTTATGATACTCTGGTACAGTTTTTTTGATGAATCAGACGTATCATTTAACTGTTGATATCTATGCCGACTTTGCTTCCTATTCAGGCTTTTTAAATTTTTCAGGAGCCATCTTGTTTTGCCAAGTTGTTTTTTGTGTTTTACAAGTTTTGTTTTTAGACAAGTTGCAAATAGTATGTGGTCAGATGATGCATCTTCTCCAGGATAAGTGGATGCTCTTATGACTGAATTTCTGAAATGATTATTGATTAAAATATAGTCTATCTGGTTATGAGCTTTGTTTTCTTGATGTCTGATGGAGATTTCCATTATAGTGTCATCAAGGAGGTAGTCTGAATCAAATATTAGCAACTTTCACGTTTTCTTCTTTGTAGAGATGTTGTAGGTGATCACCTATCTTGTGTCATGCTCCTAAACAAAAGGTTGTACCAAATCTTCCAATCTACCATTTACCACTTGACACTGAAGTCTCCAGTTATTATATTAATTTTGTGTTTTTTTTTTATATTGGTAACTACTTCCTTGATCTGGTCATAAAAGAGCCCACTTCTTGTTCATTTGTGTCAGAAGTTGGTGCATACATGTGAATGATGCTGAGGTTCATTGGCTAGCACTAAGCTTTAATGAGGCAGCTCTCTTGGAATATGGCATAAAATCTATAACACTGTTGGAAATGTGCTCTATGACAATAAAGTCCTCTCCTCTTGTGTGATTTGGGTCCTGAATTAAAAGAGTGTAAATCCAAGAGTGGAACACACTCCATTATCAGTCCATCAAGTTTCTGCTATACCTAGTGTACAAACATCACTTGAGTAATTTCTTGGATCACATCTGCTAGCTTCTGTGCTTAATATATACTTTAAACATTCCAAATGCCAACATTGCTTTCCTTCCTTGTGTTCATCTTTAACATGGATCCACGCAAGACTGCCCTCCTTGGAGACCTAAGTGGGCAATTATTTAAAACTCCAGAACATTTATAAGTGAATGTATCCAAGTGGTTCTCTTGAAATTCTGTTGGAGAGATATTTCGTTGCCTCTCCCTAAAATGTCGGCCACTGCTAACATGGAGACAGATGCTGGTAACAGCAACCCACTTGGGATCAGATGCTGGCTGTGTCTTTTGGTCTGTGGGAGGTATTTGATTTCCCTCCCACCACCCATATTTGGGAGACATTTCCCTATCTGCCACCTGGAGACATGTCTCTGAAGGTTACAGCCTCCCCTGGGCACAAGTGGTCTTGGAATTATTTTCTGGACAGTGCACCTGAAGTAAACAGTATTTATGGAACAGAAGTGAACAGTAAGATTATTGTGTAAAGTACATAACTGTACACATTGAAGAACCTTTTTTAATGATCTTGGAATTCTTGTAATCAATTCTCAATTCATTTACTCCTTAATGGTTTTTTGCTGATAATTTAAATTAGTTTGAGCTGAACTGTGATTTACAGTGTGATAATACAAGACAAAAATAAATTCCATATAGAGATTGTCTTCTTGTCTAGGATTCAGAAGGGAGTTATGTACTCTAGTGGGAATAATTTCACCAAACTCACTGGTAAAACAAAGCTAGAAATTGGGGATTCCTTCCAGTTCAAAAGAAAATTAAAAACGTACCACACTAGCCACTCTTTCTGCAAATTATCTAAATGTCTAAATTCAAGGATTGAAAAGTTTTGTTACTTACATGGCAATTAGACATGTTTGTATAAAGCTTCATGACAAGTATTAACGGACTATAAATGGGATTCAGTATTTAAGGATGTAGGTAGGTATCTATTTTCTTTTAAAAATACCAATCAAATAAATATTATGTTACCAATAGATAAACAGAAGCTTTCTAGTGTAACTGAGAAGGTAAAAGTTGTTTTTAGACTAGCAGCTTTCTTTTAAATTTACATGATTAAATTTAGCTGGCATAAGAATGATTAGCATTAAGGTGGAACATGTGCAAATGTCACAAAAAATTCATTTTTTGCTTTTGTTCCGTTCAGTAGTAAAGTTTATTATCAGCTGTTTCCCAAAGTTTCATTTTCAAAATCACATGGGAAATGATAAAAAAAAGTTCAATGTTGTTCATTGTATCCCATTTTGCAACTATCCATGGAATAATAATTCCAACAACAACAGGAAATGCATTCCTGAATGTGTAATGAATGCTATCAAACCCACATTTAGGTTCCTGGCAAATACTGACGTATTAAGGAAATGTGTTGATGATTAAACTCAAAATCCAAATGTCTCTGGAAGTGCTTGCCTGGCAACATTGGCCCAAGAAAACATTTCATCATTTACAGTTGTAAAACTTGCAACATATGACGCTCTAATTGGTTTTAATTTTGCAAACATAGAGAGAGTGAAAGTGTTACAGCATTTAAGCTTCAGTGTTGGTGCATTCACTCTGAGAGTTCTTGAGAAAACTGATCACTGTCATGTGTCTGCAGCTGAAACATCTGCTCAGGACCTAGCAAAGAAAACAAGACAAAAGAAAAGAAGTTAAGAGACAACCCTTGAGGGCAAAGATCATTGTGAGTGCAGTTCAGAAGCATTCTGAGAAGGTATAATTGAAGTAAATACAAGTTTAGTCTATGAATTCATTTTCCGAACTGGCTGCTGCAGAGTTTGTTGGGATCCTTCACTTAAGGTGGCCATTATACCTGACTGCCCCTCAGAATTCTAAGGCCTGCCATATCCACGATCTGGCAACATTGTAGGATGCACTTACTGGTGGTTTACTGGTAAATGTCGCACATCTTGGATATAAAGTTGTGTGTTCAAGACCCCTCAATGCCTTATTTTTTTAAGTTGTATTTGGGGTGTCTGCTAAAACTATATGTTTTTACTTATCTGTAATTCTAGCATTTGCCTTGGAGTTACATATAGGATTTTGCTTCCTTGAAACTAATGAATGTTGTTCAAGAGTTGTAAAATAGATCAGCAAGTGGGAAAAGGTCTAATAGTTGAGACATATGATTCACTATGGGTTTAGTAGAGTGTTGAAGGCAACACAGGCAGCTCATAATAATTTATTGTGTGTGGGGTGACTGCTTTTGGGGAAACACATCAGAAAAGGATTTTTTTGTTTAAAGAAAAAAAAGATTGTTCTGGCATGAATGAGTTTCAACATTCAGGAAATCTCGATAACAGAGACATGTGATGAACTGCAGCCATTTAAATGTTGTACGAGATTTGCATTCAATGGGAAAGGTTCAGAAGGCAAGAGTAGAAGTATTGTGTGCTGTCATTCAAAGCAAGAAAAGTCAAATGGATTGCTATTCTTGCATTTTTGCTTGAACAATATAATTTGCTCATTGAGAATTCCTGTGGAATATTGTTAGTGGTGATGAGTTATGATGTCTGTATGTTAACTTCTTAAGAGGAAATTAATGGCTGAGATCTAACAAAAGACATACACTAAAGCAATGGACAGTCTGAACATAATATTTTGCATCTGTTAACTCAAAAAGGGTGTTATTCACTACAAACTCCAACCCAGGGGTCTGCCTATCACAGCTGGTGCTTTTTGCCAATAACTAAGACGTCTTTTGGTCTCAGTGTATGAAAAACAACCAACAGAACTGCATCACATGTTGCTGCTACAAGATAATGCACACTGCTAATTTCACAAACAAAATTATCCATGAGTTTGTTTTAAAAGTCATCCCTCATGCACTTGCCAATGGCATTGTTGCAGTGGTAAGACCAGTTCTTGAAATTAAATGCTATTGATCTTAGCAAGCACTTGGATGGGTGACTGTTCAGGTCTGGCAAGCAATGTTGGCAAGCAGCATGCACCCACCCCTTGTGAGGCCAATTGAGGTGCTACTTGACTGAGAAGTAGTGGCTCTGGCCACCAAAACTACAATTGCTAGGAGAACAGTGTTTTGACCACGTGCTCTTCTCTATCCACTTCCAGTGACACCTTATTGGCTGAGGACGAAATGGTGGTCAGTTGGTACTGTTAGGCCTTCTGAGATTGTTTGGATGGAGAGAGAGAGTTTGTCATGCACTTATTCTTCTGCTCTTATACCTTCAAATGTTTGCCATTCTTGCTCCTTATTGAGAAACTGTCAAAAAAAAAAAAAAAAAAAAAAAAAAAAAATTCTTTGTGGACAAAAATGCACATCAAACGTGATTTGATGACATCTTTAACCCAGAGCCCCTAAAATTCTATGACGTAAAATAATAGAAAATGCTACTACATTATGCACTGTAATAATACAAATGAAATACTGCTTACCACAAAAATCATATGCAGATAGTATATCCTAATAAAACATAAGGTATCTGTTTAAATGAATGAGCCTATATCTGCACAAATTATCGAAATAGTGCTCACACTGGACTTTGAAACAGTCTGTGTTTACTTGCTGTCTCATGTCACTCTCAAGTACTATAGAAATGTATCAGTTCATAAATAAAATTTTACTTATTGATTTTTGATTGGCTATCTGCAGCCCTGTCACAAAACAGACAAAAATATGGCTTTCAATGAGATGGGAAATGTGAGTCAAAGCAGCCTTGTACTTCATAGCTAGCAAAGAGCTGTAATATTAATCTCTATTGTTGCCAAGTGACAGATGAATAACAACATTAAAGATAAGACTACTTGCAATTTCCATGTGGAAAAGCTTTCCAGACTCAAAACCATAAATTAGTAATCTTATTTCACACCTCACATGCTAATAACTCAGGTTATTCAATGAAAATGATATTAATAGATCAAGTGAATTTAGCAGGATAATTCTGTGCTATCCAGGAAGTAACTTATCTCTCTCAGAGTTGCCAAACAAATCTTGTATTATTGCCAACATTCAGACATACTGCTAGGAGTAAGAATACCAGCTGATACATTCCTTGAGTTGGGAGTGAAGTGGCTACAGATTCTGTCTCAAAGACACAGCTGCCAAGATGTTTACTTGCAATTCCCTCTTGATGAGCAATGGTAGCATGTTGTTGTTATCAATACCCACTGTGGATTATTCAGATTTTTGTGTTTGACATTCAGCAGTGCTTCTGCAGTGGCAATCTTTCAAACATACTTGTAATAGTTAAAACCTCAGATCCCAGCTTGTGCAAATTATTTAGATAATATTGTTGTTTCTGGACATACTCCTGAGGAACATTTAGCAAATTTATGCAAACTTTTTCAAGTGCTCTCAGACGTTCATTTATGTTGCAAGAAAGGAAAGTGTTCATTCTTTCAACCAGAAATCAAGTCTCTAGGATATGCCATTAAAAGTCAGCGTACTCAACTCTTGGAATCGCACTTGACTGCTGTACATGATCTGCCAGTTTCTCACAAGCTAACTGAATTGCAAGCTGTTCTGGGAAAAATTACATATTACATTCACTTCATCCCACAAGCTGTGCAGATTCACAGAAAGAATGTTCCATTTATGTTGTCTCTCAGGTGTGAAGCTGCATTTCAGAAACTCAAAACTGCCTTGCTTAGCGACTGTTGTTTAGTGCAATTTGATCCTGCAAAAACTGTCATGCTTGCTGTTGATGCTTTGTCATATGGAAGTGTCACTGTTCTTTCACACCAAATTGGATTTTTGGACAGACCAATTGCTTGTGTGTCCAAACTCTTGAACAAAGCACAGAGCAATTATTCACAAATCGAGAAAGAAGCTCTTCCTATTGTCTATTCACCAATACTTATACACCAGGAAGTTTTGTCTGGTGACAAATCACAAGCTGCTTGTTTCATTGTGTAGCCCGTTGAAGCTGGTTCCTCCCCATACAGCACAAAAGCTGCACTGTTGGTCACTCCTGCTGTCCAGTTATCAATATAAAGCTAGTTTCTCCTCGTACAGTGCATAATCTGCACCATTGGTCAATCTTACTGTCCAATTATCAATACAAAGCTGCACTATTGGTCACTCTTGCTGTGCAGTTATGACTGAGATTATGCATTGACCAATAACAAAATCTCAAATGCTGATATTCTTTCATGTCTCCTAGTTGGCACTAATTCAGCATTCAATGCTTCTGAAGAATCTTGCTACTATGTTGATGCTCAGGACAGTGAACCTCTGGATGGCTTTCTAATTAATTATCATTGGATCACAAAGTCATTGTCTGTAGATTTCACTCTCAGGACTCTGTTGTATTACATCTGCAGTGGTCAGCCATGCACAATTCAGCAGGTCAGTGATCCCATTTTTCATTATTACTTTGCACTCAAACATGATTTGTCTGTGCCATGGTGTGTCCTCATTAACTTCAGCTGGAAGTTCTTTGTCTCCTACATCAAGACCAATGAGGCATTGTTAGAACCAAGAAGCTTGCCCAATTCCGCTGCATGTAGGTTGGCATGGACAAACAAACTGAACAATTGACCTCACAATGTATGGTTGGCTTGGAGCACTAGGCTGTTTCCCCACAAAAATTCTTTGAGTAGCCCCAGCTTAGTGCCCCTTGGCAAAGAGTGCATGTTGATTATGCAGGTCCCTTCAGGAACACTTGCTGGCTTCTTGTCATTGACATTTATAGCAAGTTCCTGTTTGTGGTTTTACCACAGTTTATGTCAGCAGAGTTCCCGCAGTTTTGTGTTACCAATGCGGTTAAACACACCACTACTGCACCAATTCACTCCCAAGCCAACAATGAAGGTGAACAATTGGTTCAGACATTTAAGTAACAAATGTCCAAGCTTCATGCTTCTGAATCAAGAGAAGAAGCACTGTTGTTTTTCTTCGACTCATACCACTTTCAGCCATGAAATGGACCATCACCAGTGGAGCTGTTGCATGGTGCTTGACATTGGACCCTTCTCCAATTGCTGCTTCCTCCATCATGGTTGGCTATCACTCCACTGCTGTGTGCTACATTTAAGCCTAATGATCTTGTCCTTTTCAGATACTTTCACAGTGGCAAGTGCTTGGAGTGGAGAATTGTAATTAAAGTCATTGTGTGTTCCATATATTTAGTGCTGGAGCCCTCTGGAGTGTTACAGCACCATCAACATCAGTTATGTGTTTGAGGCTTTGGTGGTTCTACTGCTGCTTCTTAATTTGCAGACACAGTGCCCAGGAGGATCCGACAGCCTCTGTTGCCTTCACTTCTCTCTAGTCCTGGGCCACTGGCGCCAGGGAGGCATCTACAGATGTCGATACTACCATGTTCTCGTCACAGCAGTGTCAGTAACCTCTCCAGTGGAGGGTCAACCCCCTACCCTTGGCTGCATGCCAGTGGGCTGCCATGGCCCCTTCAGCATCATTGTCACCCACACCGACACCATCACACATGCCATCACTATAGCTGATGCAGGAAGACACCGATCTGTTGTTGGGAGTGGACACATATCCTTTGTCTGGTTTCTAAGGCGGTGTTCCTGAGCAAGCTGAGGGTATCTGTTGGCGCGTGGGTGGGAACCCAGTATTGCTCACAGTCGTCGCTCCCAATACTGTCACCCGTGCCATCACTATAGCTGATGCAGGAAGACACCGATCTGTTGCTGGGAGTGGTCACATATCCTTCACCTGGTTTCTAAGGCAGTGTTCCTGAGCAAGCTGAGGGTATATGCTGGCATGTGGCTGGGAACCCATTATTGCTCACAGTCTTCGCTCCCAACTCTTTAGTTGTCCCTGTATCCAGGCCTCCTCCTGCCGTTGTCTCTGTCAGCAGCAGTATATAATGACGGCAAGGAGTCTTGGGGAGGAGGAATGTGGGGTCCTCTCTATTGACTCCACCTCTGGCTAGGTCACTTGTACAGGTTGGCAGTGTAAGCCATGTGAGCTGCTGCCAATCCGTGTCCTCTAGTGGCGAGAGCCTCCACAGGTAGGGCCTCAGCATCCTGTTGGATGGGTTCAAAGGTGCAGACCAGCCAACTTGTAAGTAATTTTAGTTCATTCTTGGGATTGATCACTCATGGTTAATATGGCCTGCTAATCAGTCATCATTTACTGTACTTTTATGGTGTCTGTCTGAATGGGTTGGATTTGAGTTGCTTTGTTGAACACTTTGCTTGTAATGTGGCCTGTCGTACTTGTGGATGGCACATCTAATGAAGTTAAGTGGCATCAAACTGTTGCTTACTAAGTGTTCTACATCTCATCTCTCTTTTGTGTTTGAGTGTCCTTTCATCTATTGAATATAAGTGTTATTGAAGTTTGATTTCTTTAACATTCAATTACCTTAAGTGGTACTACATTTTGGGTTGAAAACAATTTTAAGCAATGTTAATTTCACTTTTACTCCATCGCCTGATGACTTATGGAATGATAACTGAACTCTTCTGTCAGTTGCACTGCCTGTTGCCTGAATTAGGAAAGAGGTGTGTATCTGGCATTCACTGCCAAATGCAGATATGTGCAAAGACCTTCACTGCTGCAAGGAGTGCTCTCCTTTATTGCATGTTCCTCATACCATAGTTAGTAAAAAGTCATCAGATGATTGACTGTATCGCTTTTGTAGAAGAGTATACTTTTAATAATCATCATATCCACCATAATTACATTGGATTTCTCAAAGGTGCTATGGCACTGAGTCTCCTAAGTGACATTTTGTCTCCCAGCATGCTTTTTCTATATTCTTTAGAATGTGACTTATGTTTGTAGGTCCACATGGCAGTGACATCAATATGTCTACTCACATGTTCTCTTTCGGTTGAGGTCTGGGGATTGTGGAATGATCAGCTTTGCTTTATCCTGTCTTGGCCCTGAAACCAATCCTGCACAGCTCTGCTTTGATGGATGGGGCTATGGTCGTGTAAATAAATTGTTATTTATATAATAGAGGGAAACATTCCACGTGGGAAAAATATATGTTCCATGTGGGAAAAGTATTTTTAGATATAAATTGTTATTTAGTTATTTCATCTATATGTATTTGAAAAAAAACATATTTGTAACTAGCACACTGTGTAAGTATTCTCTTTAGCATTTAAGAATGCTGGTCCTGTCATAGCTGAGAGTTGTAGCTTAAACAGTTCAGTTGCAAAACTTGTTTACTGACTCCATTATATGATGAGAGTCATAGCCTACTGAGAGCCAGTTAAGACCAATTTTCTGAATCTGACACAAGTGACATGATATTGAAATGAGATATATGAAATGTTAGACAATTTTAATTCCTGCATTGCAACAGCGCTGTGCGAAAAAATTCCTTTGATGGAGTGACAATCAGCAATTTTACAAGAAAAATTTAGGCATATCACATAGTAGAAATTCCAAATTCAGAAAAAAAAGAAAACATGACAATGCAGGTGCTATCCATACATTACAGAATGCGAAATTCAAAGTAACTTATAACAAACTTGAACATTAAATTAATTTCAATAAGAAAAAAATTAAAGAGACTGACATAGATTATGTAGGGTACTAAAGTTAATTAAGTCAAGTTATTCAGTTACCTCAGAAGTAGTTCTTTAGTTATAACAAGTGCTTAACACATGTGAATAGAAGAACAGTAATAAACAGAACAAGCACTTATGGTTAAGACATTCCAAGAAGCTGTTCAATTATCTTAGAAGTAGTCCTTCAGTTATAACAGATGCATAACAAATGTAAATAGAAGAACAGTAATAACAAAACAAACACTTACAGTTAATACATTCAAACAATTTAGCATATCAGAGAAAGTGCATACCTCCACTAGAAAATCAGCTGTATACAACTTGCATCACTGAACCCTGAGGAATCAAGCAGAGAACTGGCTGGAAGCAACCGTAATTTACATGCTGAGGACAAAGAACAGAAAATAATATACAGGAAAACAATAAAAAATCTAAAAGCAATAGAAGGAACAAAGAAGGCAAATGGACAAGAAAAAAAAGGAAGATGCAATTCATTTCGTACACCTTTAGACACATTACCCTCCTTGTTAATGTATTTGGAGACAACATAGGAGGCTGGAAGCTACGACGGTGACAGAGGAAACTACTCTCAGGGCATCATGACCAGAACAGAATGCAACAACAATACTGGGGACATCCGGAGATTACCAAACAACAGAGTAGGACGGTAGCTTTGAAAATTTGCAGCCTTTAGGAAATAAATGGGTGAATATTTGAGGACTACCAAAAAACTTTTATGCTATTTGCTATTCATATCAGGTAGGAATACACTCAAGTTCAGAAAAGACAGAACACCTTGAATGAGTAAGGATAGGATGTCATATTTACAGGACATGACTTTAGTATATTCTGCAGAAATGATTAGCATTTTAATCACCTCAGTTCAGTCTGTTTCCTGTTCCCTAATAGGCACAGGGTCCACGAAGGGCACTGATAACTTTTTTCCATGTGTGATGGCATTGACATGTATAAGGTGCAAATGGCATCCTGTGATATAGCCATCCATGCTGCATTCACCTCTTTCCAAAGTTCATTTGTGGTAGTTGGCACTGGATCGCAGCACTTCACCCATCATTTCACCATATGCCACACATTTTCGACTGGTAACAAGTCTGGTGATTTGGCAAGCCAGGGCAAAGGGCTGACAACCTGTGACACCAAGATGGCATGTGTTCATGCAGCAACATGTGGTCGTACGTTATCTTGCTGAAAAATGGTGTCTGGGGCATTCGGCAGGAAAGGGTATGGCTATGGGTCACAGGATGTCATTCACAATTTTTTTTTTTTTTTCATCAGTCTACTGACTGGTTTGATGCGGCCCGCCACGAATTCCTTTCCTGTGCTAACCTCTTCATCTCAGAGTAGCACTTGCAACCTACGTCCTCAATTATTTGCTTGACGTATTCCAATCTCTGTCTTCCTCTACAGTTTTTGCCCTCTACAGCTCTCTCTAGTACCATGGAAGTCATTCCCTCATGTCTTAGCAGATGTCCTATCATCCTGTCCGTTCTCCTTATCAGTGTTTTCCACATACTCCTTTCCTCTCCGATTCTGCGTAGAACCTCCTCATTCCTTACCTTATCAGTCCACCTAATTTTCAACATTTGTCTATAGCACCACATCTCAAATGCTTCGATTCTCTTCTGTTCCGGTTTTCCCACAGTCCATGTTTCACTACCATACAATGCTGTACTCCAGACGTACATCCTCAGAAATTTCTTCCTCAAATTAAGGCCGGTATTTAATATTAGTAGACTTCTTTTGGCCAGAAATGCCTTTTTTTGCCATAGTGAGTCTGCTTTTGATGTCCGTCATTGGTTATTTTACTGCCTAGGTAGCAGAATTCCTTAACTTCATTGACTTCGTGACCATCAATCCTGATGTTAAGTTTCTCGCTGTTCTCATTTCTACTACTTCTCATTACCTTCGTCTTTCTCCAATTTACTCTCAAACCATACTGTGTACTCATTAGACTGTTCATTCCGTTCAGCAGATCATTTAATTCTTCTTCACTTTCACTCAGGATAGCAATGTCATCAGCGAATCGTATCATTGATATCCTTTCACCTTGTATTTTAATTCCACTCCTGAACATTTCCTTTATTTCCATCATTGCTTCCTCGATGTACATATTGAAGAGTAGGGGCGAAAGGCTACAGCCTTGTCTTACACCCTTCTTAATACGAGCACTTCGTTCCTGATCGTCCACTCTTATTATTCCCTCTTGGTTGTTGTACATATTGTATATGACCCGTCTCTCCCTATAGCTTACCCCTACTTTTTTCAGAATCTCGAACAGCTTGCGCCATTTTATATTGTCGAACGCTTTTTCCAGGTCAACAAATCCTATGAAAGTGTCTTGATTTTTCTTTAGCCTTGCTTCCATTGTTAGCCGTAACGTCAGAATTGCCTCTCTCATCCCTTTACTTTTCCTAAAGCCAAACTGATTGTCACCTAGCGCATTCTCAATTTTCTTTTCCATTCTTCTTTATATTATTCTTGTAAGCAACTTCGATGCATGAGCTGTTAAGCTGATTGTGCGATAATTCTCGCACTTGTCAGCTCTTGCCGTCTTCGGAATTGTGTGGGTGATGCTTTTCCGAAAGTCAGATGGTATATTGCCAGACTCATATATTCTACACACCAACGTGAATAGTCGTTTTGTTGCCACTTCCCCAATGATTTTAGAAATTCTGATGGAATGTTATCTATCCCTTCTGCCTTATTTGACCGTAAGTCCTCCAAAGCTCTTTTAAATTCCGATTCTAATACTGGATCCCCTATCTCTTCTAAATCGACTCCTGTTTCTTCTTCTATCACATCAGACAAATCTTCACCCTCATAGAGGCTTTCAATGTATTCTTTCCACCTATCTGCTCTCTCCTCCACATTTAAGAGTGGAATTCCCGTTGCACTCTTAATGTTACCACCGTTGCTTTTAATGTCACCAAAGGTTGTTTTGACTTTCCTGTATGCTGAGTCTGTCCTTCCGACAATCATATCTTTTTCGATGTCTTCACATTTTTCCTGCAGCAATTTCGTCTTAGCTTCCCTGCACTTCCTATTTATTTCATTCCTCAGCGACTTGTATTTCTGTATTCCTGATTTTCCCGGAACATGTTTGTACTTCCTCCTTTCATCAATCAACTGAAGTATTTCTTTTGTTACCCATGGTTTCTTTGCAGCTACCTTCTTTGTACCTATGTTTTCCTTCCCAACTTCTGTGATGGCCCTTTTCAGAGATGTCCATTCCTCTTCAACTGTATTGCCTACTGCGCTATTCCTTATTGCTGTATCTATAGTGTTAGAGAACTTCAAACGTATCTCATCATTCCTTAGTACTTCCGTATCCCACTTCTTTGCGTATTGATTCTTCCTGAATAATGTCTTGAACTTCAGCCTACTCTTCATCCCTACTGTATTGTGATCTGAGTCTATATCTGCTCCTGGGTACGCCTTACAATCCAGTATCTGATTTCGGAATCTCTGTCTGACCATGATGTAATCTAATTGAAATCTTCCCGTATCTCCCGGCCTTTTCCAAGTATACCTCCTCCTCTTGTGATTCTTGAACAGGGTATTCGCTATTACTAGCTGAAACTTGTTACAGAACTCAATTAGTCTTTCTCCTCTTTCATTCCTTGTCCCAAGCCCATATTTCCCTGTAACCTTTTCTTCTACTCCTTCCCCTACAACTGCATTCCAGTCGCCCATGACTATTAGATTTTCGTCCCCCTTTACATACTGCATTACCCTTTCAATATCCTCATACACTTTCTCTACCTGTTCATCTTCAGCTTGCGACGTCGGCATGTATACCTGAACTATCGTTGTCGGTGTTGGTCTGCTGTCGATTCTGATTAGAACAACCCAGTCACTGAACTGTTCACAGTAACACACCCTCTGCCCTACCTTCCTATTCATAACGAATCCTACACCTGTTATACCATTTTCTGCTGCTGTTGATATTACCCGATACTCATCTGACCAGAAATCCTTGTCTTCCTTCCACTTCACTTCACTGACCCCTACTATATCTAGATTGTGCCTTTGCATTTCCCTTTTCAGATTTTCTAGTTTCCCTACCACGTTCAAGCTTCTGACATTCCCCGCCCCGACTCATCATTCACATAGGTGCCCTGAACATACACCAACTGTGATTTATGGTTGTACCCAACAGCACCCACATCATAAGGCCTTTAGCTAGTGCTGTATGTCTTGGGCGAATGCAGTCACTGTGATGCCGCTCTCCTTGTCAGCGGTGAACCAAGATGTGTTCATCATTTTCGAACAAATAGAACCTGGATTCATCCAAAAACACTATCTGATGGCATTCCTGTCCCCAATGACATTGTTCCATACACCATTTCCGTCTAGCATGTTTCCGCACATTTGTCAAAGGTAGGCAGAAAAATGGACGATGCGCACGTAACGCATGCTGTAATAAATGGTGATGGACTGTCACACCTGATAGTGTATGATGTGTTACATAGTTCCATTGTTGTGCCAGAGTGGAGGAGGGAGCAGGCCTGTCCTGGAGTGTCCTGAGGTGTCAATCTCTTCGGGGGGGGGGGGGGGGGGGGGGGGATGTCTGTGGGTGGTGCAACGTAACCCATCTCATTGTGTTCCATGGCCTTCTGTAAACCATTATACACACTTATGTACACAACCACTGCATTGCTGAAACACTTCATCCCATACGGGGAGCAATTTCCCAGATGAATGCATCACATTCTCTCATGCTAATAATGTGTCCTCTTCAAACCCACTGATTTAATGATACAGTTCACACATACATCTGCAAGGCATCCTGCACGTCTCCATAAGTCACACTGATGTATTACCTTTGGTATATAGCAACAATGAGAGCTGCAGACACATTTTACTGGCAGGTGGTGTGCTGCAGTATCAACCTGTGCAGGTTCAACCTGTGGACTGACATGGTTCAAATGATTTCTGCAGAACATACTAATGTACGTGTTCTGGGAATATGAATGTCCTATCTCTAGTCATTCAAGGTATTTTGATTTTTCTGAACATGAATGTAAATGTCTTCTTGAAGATACAGCAGCTCAGTACTTGGTTTCATGACATATTCTACAATATTAACATAGGAGTCCCCACAGAGGATCCTTTCAATTTTCTACAGGCTCACTGAACTGAGATGTAATGCCAAACACCAACAGGAAAGCATCCACTTCTCTCCCTTTCTACAAGATTCTTTGGATTGAATCTCTCTCCCCATTGCTGGCATGCCTAGTAATATCAAAACCATTTGTCTGTTAAGAAAACCACTCAAAAATTCATTTATTTGACAAATGCAAGATGATACAGGTGTAACTATAAAACAAGGCAAACAGTTTTTATAATGAGTGTTCTACACTATAATAATGTAAACCCAGTTTTACCTAAAACATTTGCATTTTTGATACTGTATGCAATCAATTTATTGATGTCTCACGTGAAATGGAGCATTTGTTAATGGCAGAAAATATTTTCTAGTCATAAAATATGATTCTGCTCCAGGAAAATTCAATATGCCCTTTTGCAAAAGCCATGAGGTCAATCTTCTGATAACAGTCTTATGTTGCTTTAGAGCAGCTCTTTGGGATAAAAGTCCATTATGATTCATCCTCCTTTTGCATTCTCATGTTTCCAGAAAAATGAGCACTCTATCTCATTTGACGGCAACTGAGAAATGGATTGGCACTTTGTTGTCAAACAGATGTTGGTCATCTCTCTCACTGGACACATGTGGTCCCCACACTGCCATTTTTCCACCCTATATCAACTGTTTCAGCTTAACCACTCCGCCAATGTTTAGCTGTCCTTTTTGGTATGCCACATCTTGCACCATGTCTGGATAGGCAGTAACAGCATGAGTGGGCACAGTGTTGTGACACTACCCTGCCACGTCTCAGGTTGTTTACTTTCATGTATTACCACCATTCACAAATTCTTAATTAAGGACATGTGGACATAAGGTCAATTGGCGGAATGAGCCTTTTGTTATTTTACTAATTATAATATGGGGAACATGGAGCAAAAGATATTAGGCCTGACAACAGTGAAGACCTTATGCGTATCTGCATTCAGCACCAACTACCAGATGCCACAACTCTTTCCAGTAGGGAACACAACTGTCAGAACAGTTCTGGAATCATTCCATAAGTCATCAGGAGATGGAATACGAGTGAAATTAACATTGTGTTCAAAGTTTTATGCAACCCAAAATGTAGTATCACTTAAGTTAAACGAGTGTTAAACTAATGAAATTTCAATAATACTTATATGAATATTCTGGTAGCTGATTGGACCCATTAGTGCACAAATATAAGGGATTGGTTAAGATCTCACTGCAAGAACATGAGAAAATAAATAGAGGCTCAGCCCTTCACTCCATTTTGTTGCCCTTATTGCTATTTTGGATCTCAGTCTTAGGCATAATGGAAATAGAAATTCTCATTCATAAGGCACTTTTCTTGACAAAACATCAGTTGCAGTTATATTGTAATCATTGTGAGTTGATGATTCTAGAAATTGTTGATCAGAATGGTATGGGTGCTCAGTGATGTGATGGTGTTGTGCTGTCCACCTATTTACTGTACTGCTGACTACTTAAGTTAAGATAGTGTGATGGTGTCAGCACTTCTTATGAGCAAGAACTCTGATTAAGCTCTACTTACTTGATTCTGCTCAGTGAGCAAGCATACACTACACACTGATGCGTGACTAGGACCACCAACCCCGCTACACTGCCTCACATTTGCCTCAAGAACAAGCAGAGAATGGAACCAAAAACTCCTATACTTGAAGGGAACCACCATCAATCTGCTCAATCAAACACATGTCTCATTAGCACCAAGTAGCACCAAACAGACACTAAGTTAATTCTTGTGGTTATTACATTAATTCTGCAGATAATTCCTTAAGAAATATTACCATCTGTTACGCAAGAGAAATGACAGACAAAACACATTTTATATGTTACAGTTAAGTAATAAGCTCACTGCAGTCTTGCTTCCACTGTTCTGAAACATACTGACCATCAGTTATTTGACTATATAGGCAATACACTCTGATTCAAAAGTATTTAATATGAATTAACGACATCACAAAGCAATGACTATGAAGAGGATATCATGAGAGTGGTATTACACAGACAGCAAGACAAGTGTTTGCAAATCATTAGTACTGTCTCAAGAAACAGTTACCGGTATCTGTAAAAAGGCACCCAGAAAATGTTTGGTGACTGAATGATAGTCAATGGACTACCAGGAATAGAACTGAATTTTCCTACTATATTTACTAGATATTTGCATATAACTTCAATGAAATATTGTAAATGATCTATGTGTAATAAGGGATAGTGAGTTAGAAATTTGTATTTTTACTGCAAGAAAGTTGTTTTACAAGTAAATTACAATGTCTGTTGTCATTTATGCTGTGGGAAACCTGCTTCTTCCTACATTTGTCTCTACTATTACAGTGATGGAATATGGAATGTTCACATTCTTGATGCCTCATGCTGTAGATGCCTCACTAGCAGTAACTAGTTTAATTTTCAACAGCATTTTTAGCCCATGTTTACTGTCATTGTGTGTGGTTCCTGCACAGTAGCCTTTCTTGATTGGAACTTTGTTGTTTGTAGTTTATGAAATTTCCCTATTGATGTTCCATTTTATAGTCAATTCTGTGCTGTTGCTTCTTCATTCCTCTCTCCTTGGGACAGTGCCAGTGATGGCGATATCTCTCTCTCTCTCTCTCTCTCTCTCTCTCTCTCTCTCTCTCTCTGTGTGTGTGTGTGTGTGTGTGTGTGTGTGTGTGTGTGTGTGTGTGTGTGTGTGTTGACTACTCACAACATTGACAGTATATACATGGGATTTGCTCCAAAAATGTGAAGCAGATGTGGGGATTAGCATTTTAGTTTCCAATACACTTATATAACTACAGTACGGAAATGTGAATAAGACTCAGTGACACATACTTTTGGTGTTATGACCCTCAGTAGCTATGTCTTTGAGACAGAATCTGTAGTCACTTCTCAGCCAACTCAAGGCATGCATCAGCTGGGATTCTTTCTCCCAGTAGTATAAATTAATCTTAGCAACAATGCAGGTTATATTTGGCAACCCTGTGAGTGATGATTTACTTCCCAGATAGCACAGAATTATCCTGTTAAATTAACTTGATCTATTCATATCATATTCATTGAATAACCTGAGTGATTTGCACATGAGGCGTGAAATAAGGTTCTCAATTTCTGGCTCTGAGTTCAGAAAGTTTATCCACGTGGAAACTGTAACAAATTTTTGTGGTGACGGTACTCATGACTCCAGAGAATATGGCGCCACAATCAGTAAGCCATGCTTAAAACACTCATAGTGCTGCAGCTGTGTGGTTGGCAGTCCAAACTATAGTGAGGTCTACCAGGGGCCACAGCTGCCAACCCACGGGCATCATGTGAGTGGATAGTGATTCATCAGTGCCTCATTAAATATCAGAACACTGATCTATGGGTGACAGTTCTGTTCAGTGCACTGAGTTGTGTACAGTTTTCAGGTACCACCAAGTCTACAAGCTGCAGTGTTTGTCCGTGTCTCCGAAACTTAGGTTCAGTAGCCATTGTAGGCCAGCTCTGAACTCCAAGTAGCCATCACCCAAAAGCACAGTGAGAAGACTTTAATATTTTAGAGAACTTGTAATAATTCCAAACCTCTAATTGTGCTGGACATTTCACAAGAAGAAGCATTGTTTATGTTGAGTATTTTTTTATATTTAATAAATATCATTTTATTACTAATTGTTGGGAATCTTTCTGATTGAAGATAACCTACAGCATCCCTCTGCATTCCCAGCAATTGTGTCTTTTATATATTTATTCAGTTGTCATAGCCATCACTTGGGCAATAAGGAAGAGATGAATATCATAGCTCTTCACTAGCTCTGAAGTAACAAGGTCGCCTGTGAAGCAAAGGCTAGATTTTTATCAGTTTTATGACAGGGCTACAGCCAGACAAGTTGAAAATCAGTAAGGAAATATTATTGATTTCATTTATGAAATGCATTTCTATAATATTTGAGAATGATATGGGACAGGAAGTAGACATAGACTGTTTTGAAGTCAAGTGTGAGAATATCTTGTTAACTTGTGCTCATTCATTTAACAGAGACTTTACAGTTTATTTCAATATACTTTCTGTGTATGATTTTTGTGGCAAGCAGTATTTCAGTTGTATTAGTACAGTGAATAATGTAATAGCATTTTCCATTATTTTACATCAGAGAGAAATTAGTTATCACAGACTATTCTCTCACATTACCTACAGCAGTCTGACACTGCTCAGGTTAATCATGCCTGTCAATTCTAGTGAATCTGAGTTAAAGTTGTTGTCAAACCAGGTGTGATGTGGATTTTTGTCAAGAAATATATTTTCTTGGAGGTTTCTCAGTAAGGTGGCAAAGTTTTTAGGGTATTTGATTAGAAGAATAAGCGCATGGCAAATGACTTTGAAAACAAACTCTTGAACATTTTTTTTGTGAAATTAGCAGAGTAGAAATGCATGATGCACTTTTGTAGGTTGTTTTCTGTGGACTGCTAATGAAACCTGTCTTAGTTGTTGATAACAAATGCCAGCTGGGGTAGACCTGCACTGGGGACAGGTCTATAGGGAACAACAGCCTTTTTGAGCCACTGGATGCAAAATATTATGTTCAGATTGCCCTTTGTTCAAGTATATATATCTTCTGTTAAGTTTCAGCCATTAATTTCTTCTTAAGAAGTTAACATAATGGCATCATAATTCAGCACCAGTAAAAATGTTGCACAGGAATTCTCAATGAGTGAACTGATGTCATCTGAGCAAAAATACAGCAATTATCATCTATTTGACTTTTGTTTCTTTGAATTAGAGCATGCAGTACTTATACTCCAGTTTCTGGACCTTGATTATTGAATGCAAATCTCTCATAATGTTTAAATTGTCACAGTTCCTTACAAATGTCTCCTATCAAGACTTCTTGAATGTTGAAACTCCTTCAAGCCAAAGTGATCTTTCTTGAAACAAGAAAATCCTTTTCTGATATGTTTTCCCAAAAAGCACTCACCCCACACATAATAAAAACATTCCAAGCTGCCTCTGTTGTCTTTGCCCCTCTTACAAACACATAGTGAGTGATATGTCTCAAATGTTAGACCTTTTCCCACCTGCAGCTCTATTTTATAACTCTTGAACAACATTCATAAGTTTTAAGCATGCAGAATCAAATATGGAACTGCAGCATAAATACTAGAACTGCAGATAAGAAATAAGAGTTGAAAATGCACTCACAGGGCCACACCGCATTCGCCTGATTGGGCGGTGCCTCGTGTTAGGTGGTGGGTGGCGTATGGCCAGTAGCTAATTGTCACTGTAGGGTGAGGAAACTCACGAGCATGAACTGTTCTGATATTCATGCAGTCATGAGCTCTTTGGTGGATTTGTTTCTGGAAGTTTTTGCTATGACTGATGGGCTCCACAGTGAAGCACATTATCTCTGTGGTTCCATCAGACGTAAGTTTAGCAGGCATTTGAAATCTGATTTTAAAAAAATAAGGCATTGAGGAGTCTCTTACCCGCAACTTTATATCTACATTACATGTTGTATACCACTAGACAATGAGAAGGTACAGCACTGTAGTGGCTTTCAAAGAATGACAGCACTTCCTCCATGCACTTGTGCATGCTATATTGTTGTTGGATTGTGCGTAGGCAGGACAAAGAATTCTGAGGGGCGGGCAGTGATATGAGCCACCTTAAGTGGATAACTCTGACTTACTGTCTGCTGTGGCTGTCTGGTGGTTGGGTCTTATGTCTATGACTGTAGTGTTTTTTCAGGACTTCTGTGATATAATGCCTTGATATTTGGTCCCTATGTTTCTCACTGTGCAACAAATACACAGAGCTAAAATTTCAAATGTTTTGTTGAAGATGAAATATGTGGACAAAGGTGATGAATTTCTATACTGGATTCCTATCAAACAGATGTTCAGTGTTGTAAGATCTTTTTTTATCAAAGATGTTCAAGATTGCTTTCATACAGTTGTTTATATGGATGTAGACATAACACAGTTCGACTTATGCTGTGATTGGTTCAATTAGTTATAAGGAAAAGGAACATTAATAGGAAGAGATGTATTAAAATTGATATTTTTAGTGTAATTTATAAATTTGAAGAAATATTTTGATAACTTATTTCAGTATTGCATTATGTTATTACACATAAAATTTAACTTTTTCATCTTTAACATTTTAGGCACACTGTATGATAACATGGGAGTATGCGTTCAAGCACATACCTCCTTAAGCAGTATAGTGACTGGTTGTTGTCAGTGCAGTATACAGATTAAGTTTCTACGATTTCCTTATCTATTGTCAACATCCTTGATGGTTTTCTTTCTTGGTGAGATCTATGGAAAAAATAATTGAATGAATGAACGACACTATATTCATATTCAAGGGGAATGGAGTTTAAATGCCTATTTTGGTTATGCACAAAGTGTGTCAGCCATCAGTTTTCACTGTGTAGGTAGTCAGCTCTCACAGTAACTGTGAGAGGAACTCTGTATTAATTGTAACTTCTTTTATAGATAACAGACACAAAGATGAACTATAGCCTTCTTGCAGTGTCAGCCTTTCTGGACTCCTTTCATTAAAATACATACCACTGTTATGCATTGGTAAAATATACTTCGTTAACTGTTGCATGTTTAGATGTAGCAGTGCGACACACAACCATTATAACAAAATTGGTTTGCATAAGTGGCATTAAGTAGCACACTGGTAGGCAATAGTTGTTTCCCTGTTGTTAATGTATCCCTTCACTTGTTCCTCATTCCTGAAGTTTCATGCTATGAATCAAGTCAAAGGTTTCCATTAACAATGCCACTGTTGTGTAGATAGTTCCACTGAAGGCATTTATGCCTGACGGTGAGTGTTACACTATCTTGTTTAATGTGTTCCAAATTCAATGAGTTGTAATTACTTCAAGCAAGTCTTTGGTTTTATTCCTGTGAGTGCAGCGACAAACACAAAAGTGTTGTCAGAAGTTGTACGCTGGATCCGCAGGCTTTTAACATTATGTGCAACAATACTAGTGCTTGCAGACGTTGCAAAGCTGCGATTATACCAGGAGATGCATGTACCACCCATACTCATTCAGATATTCACTAAAATGCTTACAGTTGTGCTGCAAACCACAGCGGTTAATGTGGCTGCAGTGTATGCAGAAAATCAGCTTTCATCCATATCCATACAACTGAGTCCTCATGCTTTCTCACTGGAAAAATACTGCTCATCAGCCCAGACATGTCAAGAATTTCTTCATGGGCCTTGACTGGGCATTGCAGCTAAGCAAAATTCCAGATGCATTGCATGCTACTTATACTCACAACATACTCAAATTTCTAAAAGTATATGTCATTAAGAACTGATTTACTGTGAGCTACTAATCATTTAAGCTCTGTACCATCAAAAATGAAATACAATAAGCAAACAACTAATTGTAGATCATTGTCGCACAATTGGAATTAGGGACACATGCAATGCATCTGGTGGTTGGGTCTTATGTCTAAAACTGTAGTGTTTTTTCAGGACTTCTGTGATATAATGCCTTGATATTTGGTCCCTATGTTTCTCACTGTGCAACAAATACACAGAGCTAAAATTTCAGGATGAGGACTCAGTTGTAAGGATATGGATGAAGGCTGTTTTTCTGCATACACTGCAGCCACATTAACCTCTGTGGTTTGCAGCACAGCTGTAAGCATTTTAGTGAATATCTGAATGAGTACGGATGGTACATGCGTCTCCTGGTGTAATTGCAACTTTGCATTCTGGAAACACAGCCCTGTCAGTGTGACTAAAACATAAGCAAGCAAAACTAACTGTAGTGCCCTCCATTCATCTTATAGTTGCGAAGAACAACAGTAACATGACAAATGCCTATTTTGTTTACGCACATGTCACAAATGAAGCAGAAAGGCACACATTGCTGAAGTATGCAAAGTTAAGAAAAACGGCTCCTCCAATTCATGGTATAGATAAAGTTATTATCCTAACATGACCAACAGAAAAATTCAGTACCTTACAACAATAGAACAAAATTGATTCAGTTAATCCACTGAATAAATAAATGCATTCGAGGTTTGCAAATAAAATTAGGTACAGATGCTCCACGTACATCTACATATAAACTGAAGTGCCAAAGAAACAGGTATAGGCATGCATATTCAAATATAGAGATATGAAACAGGCAGAATATTGCACTGTGGTCAGCAACACCTATATAAGACAACAAGTGTCTGGCGTAGTTGCTAGATCAGTTACTGCTGCTACAATGGTAGGTTATCAAGATTTAAGTGAGTTTGAACACGGTGTTATAGTTGGCACACAAGCTTCTCAGAGGTAGTGATGAAGTGGGGATTTTCCCATGTGACCATTTCATGAGTGTACTGTGAATATCAGGAATCCAGTAAAACATCAAATCTCCAACATTGCTGTGGCTGGAAAAAGATCCTGCAAGAATGGGATCAACAATGACTGAAGAGAATCATTCAGCTTGACAGAAGTGCAACCCTCCCTCAAATTGCTGCAGATTTCAATGTTGCACCAGCAACAAGTGTCATTCAATGAAACATCATCAATATGGACTTGCGGAGCCGAAGGCCCATTTGTGTACCCTTGATGACTGTGTGATGAAGCATCTTTTTATTTCTGCTCTTGTTTTGCCATCTGTCTCCATACATTCAGTTTTTCACTTTTAACTAATTACCATTAACATACGTGAGAATAATCTGCATTTTCATAAAAGAGAAAGGTAGGACCTCAGTTTTAAAGAATATAACACCAGCTCTAATGTTTTGCTTAGTTTTGTGTATATCACCAAACCCTAATTTATTTTGCCTGTTCCTATTTTGTTATAGGGTGAAATCAATAATTGTTTCGTAACTTAAATTCTATTGTTGACTTACAAACAAACATAAATTCTATACTAATGATAAACATTTGGAAGAAGAAACACTGACATTCTTTAAGTATTTATTTGACTTTATTCAAAAACATGTTAGCAAAGCCAGCTCTTAATTAATTCCAAAGTAATTAGCAGTTTTGTCAAAAGTATTGTTTGTGTAACTATACCTGTTAATTTCATCATTTAAACAAATAATTTGGGTTAACCCTAGTGGTAGAAGAGACTGTTGAAAAAAAAATAATTTTTCAATGAATTCAGTTAATTTATTGAGTTATGTTTTAATTGTAATTTCTGTAAATTAAAATCATACAATGTAATACTAGTGATTTCTTGAATTACGTTGATAAAGTGGAGTGGGTGAAGCCCTCAGTGGAAGACTGTAAGAGGAATTTTGATGACAATAATCAATCAGGGTGAGAATTTCAGGTAAATAGAATGAACAGGACTAATTATGGTAGAAGTTCAATGAATGGTTGGGTGGAGGATAGCCAGAATGAGCACGGAAATCGTAGGAGAAATTCAAGTAAAAGAAATGGAGGAGATGGTTTTAATTCTGGATCAAACCATTTAAACTAGATAATGCCCCAGTTTTGGCTCGTGCTAGAGCAGGTAGTGATGAAGAGCCACATGTATATAAATGTGCTGTAATCCCAGGCAAGTGTAATGTAAATAATAGTAGTAAGATGAGTGTAATTACTAATTCGAGTGATGCTGAATCATGGTGTGGGTTGTAATGTTTATCCCATAAAAGGAGAGGAGGAACTTATTATGATGTGCATTGAACCAGAAGTAAGAAGTACAAGCAAGTAGGGGGTTCAACATTCTGTGTTGGATTTATTATGTGGTGATAATGCTTATCCCAGCTGTCTGTCTCATTTTTCGTGTTTCCAGAGGCAGTCAAGCTCTTTTAATGACTCAACAATTAGAAATTTCAGAGAAAATCTTCAGCAGTTAGACTGGGATGAGATGTACAAGGAACCTGATGCTAATTTAAAATATATCTTATTTCATGATACACTTGTAAGAGAATTTGAAAACTGTTTTCCCAAGAAAGTATTTAAATCTAATTATAAGAAACCATGGAAAAAAACCTTGGCTTACTAAAGGAATAAAAGTATCTTGTAAGCACAAAAGGGAACTGTATCTAACAACAAGAAAGAGTAATGACCCAGAAACAGCCAAATATTATAAAAACTACTGTGCTACATCAAGAAAGGTTATTAAAAAGTCAAGAAGCATGTGCATCATGTGATTAATACCTCTGATAACAAAATCAAAACAATTTGGAATATTATTACAAGGGAGACAGGGCAACCAAGAGTACAGGATGACAGCATCCCATCAAAGTGAATGGAAATTTGATAAACAACAAGCTGGAAGTCGAAAACATTTTGAATAATCGTTTTTTAAATGTTGTAGAGAAAATAGGATCTAAATATTCATTAGAAGAAGCAAGGCAGTTAATGGAAGAGGCCTTACCTACACCATTTGATACAATTGAAATTCCACCCACCTCTCCTCCTGAAATTAGGAAGATAATAAACTCTCTCAAGAATAAAAGCTCACATGGAATTGATGGCATTTCCAGCAGGACAATAAAAGTTTGTTCCCAAGAAATAAGTGGGATTCTTAGCCACATATGTATTTGCTCTCTGAGGCAGGGTATTTTCCCAGATAGACTGAAGTATGCCATTGTTAAACCACTGCATAAAAAGGGGATACGTCTGATGTCAACAACTACCGCCCAATCTCTCTTCTGACTGCCTTATTCAAAATTCTTGAAAAAGTAATGTATTGTAGAGTAGCTTCACACCTTTTTAAAAATAAAGTTTTAACAAAATGTCAGTTTGGTTTCCAGAAGGGTTTTTCAATGGAAAATGCTATATATACTTTCACTAATGAAATATTAAATGCTCTGAGTAACCGAAGTCACCCGTTGGGATTTTTTGTGATGTATCAAAGCTTTTGATTGTGTAAATCATGGAATACTTCTGGATAAGCTCAAATACTGTGGTATGAATGGGACAGTGCTCAAATGGTTTAAATCATACTTAACTGGAAGAGTGCAGGAAGTTGAAGTAAGCAGTTCACATAATATGCAAAAAACTGGTGATTTCTCAAACTGGGGAACAATCAAGAATGGGGTGCCACAAGGTTTGGTCTTGGGTCCCATGCTGCTCTTAATATATATTAATGACTTGCCATTCTATATTCACGAAGATGCAAAGCTGGTACTTTTTGCCGATGATACAAGTATAGCTATCACACCCAACAGACAAGAATTTACTGGTGAAATTGTAAATGATGTTTTTCAGAAAATCATTAAGTGGTTCTCTGCAAATGGGCCCTCATTAAACTTTGACAAAACAGTACGTACAGTTCCACACAGTAAATGGAATGACACCATTAATAAATATAGACTTTGATCAGAAATCAGTAGCTAAGGTAGAATATTCAAAATTTCTAGGTGTATGCATTGATGAGGGTTGAACTGGAAAAAACACACTGAGGATCTGCTGAAACATTTGAGTTCAGCTACTCATGCTACTAGGGTCATTGCAAATTTTGGCGATATACATCTGAGTAAATTAGCTTACCATGCCTATTTTCATTCTCTGCTTTCGTATGGCATCATATTCTGGGGTAACTCATCATTGAGTAAAAGAGTGTTCATTGCACAAAAGCGTGTAATCAGAATAATTGCTGGAGCTCATCCAAGATCATCCTGCAGATACATATTTAAAGAGCTTGAGATCTTCACTGTAGCCTCACAATACATATATTCACTTATGAAATTTGTTATTAATGATCTGAATGAATTCAAAAGTAATAGCAGTGTACATGGCTACAACACTAGGAGAACGGATGATCTTCACTACTCAAGATTAAATCTAACTTTGGCTCAGAAGGGGGTAAATTATGCTGCCACAAAAGCCTTTGGCCACTTACCTAATAGCATCAAAATTAATTAATTAATTAATAATTTAAAATATTAAGTGTCATGTAATATTTTGTGTAATGTAATATCTTGTATAGACACCTTTTATTAACCTGACACGTTCCACATCATTACGAAGTGTTGTATTCATGATCTATGGAACGAGTACTAATCTAATCTAATTTTCTTCTCTCCTATCTGTAGTTTATAAGTGAATCAGAGACATATCTTTGACTTTCATGTGATTTTGTAAAGTAGGATAATTTAGTACAGGAACATTTTAGAAAAGGTTTCTCCAGTGTTATCTATAAATATTATGTTATGTTAGTGATAAGTAATCTACTCATAAGAGGATGGAAGAATGAAATGATGAAAGTAAACTGGTGTCATGGTTAAAGAATTTATGTCAAACAATGATGTAAAACGAACAGAAAATGAAAGGTGTCAGCATGTGTGGAGGAGAAGGTGCAGATTATCTGAAAACTATAATTAACATCTGAAGTAATCAGCTCATGGGTGTAGCAGCAGAGGTAATATGCAGTAAAAACCATCTTGAATACTAGGTCCTAATATTGATAGTGGTATAATAGAAGTGTTTGTGTTCAGTGCAGTCAATATATATAGGTAACTATCTACCTACAGAAGTGTGTCATGGTACAGCCTCTTCTAACATTAAGGAAATAGAAATTTAAACATAGTTGCCTGGAGTAATGTGTGGAAAGAATAAGCAAGAGTTGTATGTATATTGCCCTTCAGGCTAGAATATTAAGCAATTTGACAGAATAGAGTAAAATAATAGTTTTTCTAAGTGATAATTTTATCTGATCAGTGATGAGGGTTTTTACCTTAGCATGAGGATTTGTTACTGAGGAGTATTTTTCAGCAGAATCAATTTTGCATTGGATAAGCAGGCAGGTGTTTATTAATTAGATAATGAATTAATAATGAAATAATAAAATAATGAATAATGTTAGGGTCTTAATGGTTAGGGAGCTTGTATCTGCAGTAGGGATGTTGTTATTGTTGTTGTTGTTGTGGTCTTCAGTCCTGAGACTGGTTTGATGCAGCTCTCCAAGCTACTCTATCCTGAGCAAGCTTCTTCATCTCCCAGTACCTACTGCAACCTACATTCTCCTGAATCTGCTTGGTGTATTCATCTCTTTGTCTCCCTCTACGATTTTTATCCTCCATGCTGCCCTCCAATACTAAATTGGTGATTCCTTGATGCCTCAGAACTTGTCCTACGAACCGATCCCTTCTTCTAGTCAAGTTGTGCCACAAACTTCTCTTCTCCCTAATTCTATTCAATACCTCCTCATTCGTTACGTGATCTACCCATCTAATTTTCAGCATTCTTCTGTAGCACCACATTTTGAAAGCTTCTGTTCTCTTCTTGTCCAAACTATTTATCGTCCATGTTTCACTTCCATACATGGCTACACTCCATACAAATACTTTCAGAAACGACTTCCTGACACTTAAATCTATACTCGATGTTAACAAATTTCTCTTCTTCAGAAATGCTTTCCTTGACATTGCCAGTCTACAGTTTATATCCCCTCTACTTTGACCATCATCAGTTATTTTGCTCCCCAAATAGCAAAACTCCTTTACTACTTTAAGTGTCTGATTTCCTAATCTAATTCCCTCAGCATCAACCGACTTAATTCGACTATATTCCATTATCCTCATTTTGCTTTTGTTGATGTTCATCTTATATCCTACCTTCAAGACACTACCCATTCCATTCAACTGCTCTTCCAAGTCCTTTGCTGTCTCTGACAAAATTACAATGTCATCGGCAAACCTCAAAGTTTTTATTTCTTCTCCATGGATTTTAATTCCTACTCTGAACTTTTCTTTTGTTTCCTTCAATGCTTGATCAATATACAGATTGAATAAAATTGGGGAGAGGCTACAAGCCTGTCTCACTCCCTTCCTAACCATTGCTTCCCTTTCATATCCCTCGACTCTTATAACTGCCATCTGCTTTCTGTACAAATTGTAAATAGCCTTTTGCTCCCTGTATTTTACCCCTACCACCTTCAAAATTTGAAAGAGGGTATTCCAATCAACATTGTCAAAAGCTTTCTCTAAGTCTACAAATGCTAGAAATGTAGGTTTGCCTTTCCTTAATCTTTCTTCTAAGATGAGTCGTAGGGTCAGTATTGCCTCATGTGTTTCAATATTTTTACAGAATCCAAACTGATCTTCTCCGAGGTTGCCTTCTACTAGTTTTTCCATTCAGCTGTAAAGAAGTCACGTTAGTATTTTGCAGCAGTGACTTATTAAACTGATATTCGGTAATTTTCACATCTGTCAACACCTGCTTTCTTTGAGATTGGAATTATTACATTCTCCTTGAAGTCTTGAGGGTATTTCACCTGTCTCATACATCTTGCTCACCAGATGGTAGAGTTTTGTCAGGATTGGCTCTCCTAAGGCTGTCAGTAGTTCTAAGGGAATGTTGTCTACTCCCGGGGCCTTGTTTCGACCCAGGTCTTTCAGTGCTCTGTCAAACTCTTCACGCAGTATCGTATCTCCCATTTCATCTTCATCTACCTCCTCTTCCATTTCCATAATATTGTCCTCAAGTACGTCGCCCTTGTGTAGACCCTCTATATACTCCTTCCACCTTTCTGCTTTCCCTTCTTTGCTTAGAACTGGGTTTCCATCTGAGCTCTTGATATTCATATAAGTGGTTCTCTTTTCTCCAAAGGTCTCTTTAATTTTCTTGTAGGCAGTATCTATTTTACCCCCAGTGAGATCAGCCTCTACATTCTTACACTTGTCCTCTAGCCATGTCTGCTTAGCCATTTTCCACTTCCTGTCGATCTCATTTTTGAGATGTTTGTATTCCTTTTTGCCTGCTTCACTTACTGCATTTTTGTATTTTCTCCTTTCATCAATTAAATTTAATGTTTCTTCTGTTACCCAAGGATTTCTACTAGCCCTCGTCTTTTTACCTACTTGATCCTCTCCTGCCTTCACTACTTCATCCCTCAAAGCTACCCATTCTTCTTCTACTGTATTTCTTTCCCCCATTCCCATCAGTTGTTCCTTTATGCTCTCACTGAAACTCTGTACAACCTCTGGTTTAGTCAGTTTATCCAGGTCCCATCCCCTTAAATTCCCACCTTTTTGCAGTTTCTTCAGTTTTTATCTACAGTTCATAACCAATAGATTATGGGTCAGAGTCCACATTTTTAGTTTCAGGGCTTTGTACATCCAATTTTCAATTTTTTTGGTCTTGTTGGTACATTGATATATGTTTGCATTTTCAGCTGTTTTGAATATTTAGTTTATTGTTGACAGTTGAAAAGGTTATATGTGTGATTGAGTGCTTGGCGAATTTCTACTTTTGAAAGAAATTGAATTAAATTTTGTTTGAAAAATGGAATAAAGTACAGCACCTCTGAAAATGTTGACTGTGGCTGTTGATGAATCTGCTATGAGTAAGATAAGAGTTTACTAGTGGTATAAATATATCAAAGAGGGCCAAGAAGACGTTGGAGATGATGACTGTCCTGGTTGCTTTAGCACATCAGTTACTGATGACAGTGTGGAAGAAGTAAAGGAAATTGTTTTTTGGAAAATCACTGAATCAGCACATCCTTTGGCTCATTAAAAGCAATTTTTCAGATATTTTGGACATGAAACATGCAACAGCAATGTTTATTCCAAAATTGCTGAATTTCAACCAAAAACGACATCACATAGTCAAAGGTCAGGATTTGCTGAAAAAAGTCAACAACAATCCAAAATGATTCAATAAGGAATACCATGTGGAAGTTATGTGCCATTTGAATAAAGCAATCAAAAAACTACTCATTTAAATTTGCATCAGGATAATGCTCCCACTCAAATCTCAATGCTTCTTCATGTTTTTTAGCAGAAAAAAAACTATTATATTGTGTCAACCACCGTATTCACATGACATGGCATCTGCAACTTCTTCCTATTTCGGAGGCTGAAACAAAACATGACAGGACATAATTTTTCCACCTCTAATGAGACAAAAACAGAATCACTGAAGGAGCTGAACACGATAATGAAAAGTGAGTTCCAGAAGTGCTTCCAAGATTGCGAAAAGCACTAGCACAAGTGTGTTATACCTAAGGGGGATTACTTTGAAGAGGACAAAATTAATGTTGATATATAAATAAAGATTCTTTAAGAAAAACAAACATTCCTGTTACTTTTTCATCACACATTGTATAATGGTAAAACAGAGATTTTGGAACCAGGTTTTAAATTGTAAGACATTTCCAGCGGCAGATGTGGTCACTGACCACAATTTATTGGTTGAGAACTGTAGAGTAAGTCTCAAGAAATTGCAAAAAGTTAAGAACTTAAAGAGATGACACATGGATAGAATGAAGGAACCAGAGTTGTTGGGAGTTCCAGAGGAAGCACTAGAAAAGGGGAAAGGAATACAGTAGAACACAAACAGGTAGCTTTGAGTAATGAAATAGTGTAGGCAGCAGAGGATCAAAGGGTAAAAAGCCAATGCCTAGCAGAAATCTTTGAATAACACAGAAGATACTGAACTTGATTTATGAAAGGAGAAAATATAAAAATGCAGCAAGTCAAGAAGGTGAAAGGGAATACAAGCGTCTAAAAAATGAGATGACATGAAGTTTAAAATGGCAAAGCAGGACTGGCTAGAGGATTTAGAAGCATATTTGACTAGGGGCAAGCTAGATACCATCTACAGGAAAATTAAAGAGGCCTTTGGAGAAGAGAGAAGCAACTGTATGAATGTCAAGAACTCAGATGGAAAACCAATCCTCAGAAAAGAAGAATAAGCTAGTAAGTGGAAGCAGTATATAGAGGGTCTGTGCAAGGGAGATGTACTTGAAGCCAGAATTATAGAAATGGTAGAGGATGTAGGTGAAGATGAATTGGGAGATATTATACTGCAAGAAGAATTTGACAGAGCACTAAAAGACCAAACTTGAGGCAAGGTCCTGGGAGTAGACAACATTCCATCAGAACTACTGACAGTCTTGAGAGACCCAACCATGGCAAAACTCTTCCATCTGGTGTGCAAGATGTATGTGATGGGTAAAATACCCTCAGATGTCAAAGAGAATGTAATAGTTCCAGTTCCACAGAAAGAAGGTGCTGACAGGTGTAAACATTACTGAACTATCTAAATACTAACACAAATACTTTACAGCCCCCCCATGAACCATGGACCTTGCCATTGGTGGGGAGGCTTGCGTGCCTCAATGACACAGATAGCCGTACAATAGGTGTAACCACAACGGAAGGGTATCTGTTGAGAGGCCAGACAAATGTGTGGTTCCTGAAGAGGGGCAGCAGCCTTTTCAGTAGTTGCAGGGGCAACAGTCTGGATGATTGACTGATCTGGCCTTGTAAGGCTAACCAAAATGGCCTTGCTGTTCTGGTACTGCAAACGACTGAAAGCAAGGGGAATCTACAGCCATAATTTTTCCCAAGGGCATGCAGCTTTACTGTATGGTTAAATGATGATGGTGTCCTCTTGAGTAAAATATTCCGGAGGTAAAATAGTCCCCCATTCAGACCTCCGGGCAGGGACTACTCAGGAGGACGTCGTTATCAGGAGAAAGAAATCTGGCGTTCTATGGATCGGAGTGTGGAATGTCAGATCGCTTAATTGGGCAGGTAGGTTAGAAAATTTAAAAAGGGAAATGGATAGGTTAAAGTTAGATATAGTGGGAATTAGTGAAGTTCGATGGCAGGAGGAACAAGACTTTTGGTCAGGTGAATACAGGGTTATAAATACAAAATCAAATAGGGGTAATGCAGGAGTAGGTTTAATAATGAATAAAAAAATAGGAGTGCGGGTAAGCTACTACACACAGCATAGTGAATGCATTATTGTGGCCAAGATAGACACGAAGCCCACGCCTATTACAGTAGTACAAGTTTATATGCCAACTAGCTCTGCAGATGATGAAGAAATTGATGAAATGTATGATGAGATAAAATAAATTATTCAGGTAGTGAAGGGAGGTGAAATTTTAATAGTCATGGGTGACTGGAATTTGACAACAGGAAAAGGGAGAGAAGGAAATGTAGTAGGTGAATATGGATTGGGGCTAAGAAATGAAAGAGGAAGCTGCCTGGTAGAATTTTGCACAGAGCATAACTTAATCATAGCTAACACTTAGTTCAAGAATCTTGAAAGAAGGTTGTATACCTGGAAGAAGCCTGGAGATACTGACAGGTTTCAGATAGATTTTATAATGGTAAGACAGAGATTTAGGAACCAGATTTTAAATTGTAAGACATTTCCGGGGGCAGATGTGGGCTCTGACCGCAATCTATTGGTTATGAACTGTAGATTAAAATTGAAGAAACTGCAAAAAGGTGGGAATTTAAGAAGATGGGACCTGGATAAACTGAAAGAACCAGAGGTTGTACAGAGTTTCCGGGAGAGCATAAGGGAACAATTGACAGGAACGGGGGAAAGAAATACAGTAGAAGAAGAATGAGTAGCTTTGAGGGATGAAGTAGTGAAGGCAGCAGAGGATCAAGTAGTTAAAAAGAAGAGGGCTAGTAGAAATCCTTGGGCAACAGAAGAGATACTGAATTTAATCGACAAAAGGAGAAAATACAAAAATGCAGTAAGTGAAGCAGGCAAAAGGGAATACAAACGTCTCAAAAATGAGATCAACAGGAAGTGCAAAATGGCTATGCAGACATGGCTACAGGACAAATGTAAGGATGTAGAGGCCTATCTCACTAGGGGTAAGATAGATAACGCCTACAGGAAAATTAAAGAGGCCTTTGGAGAAAAGAGAACCACTTACATAAATATCAAGAGCTCAGATGGAAACCAAGTTCTAAGCAAAGAAGGGAAAGCAGAAAGGTGGAAGGAGTATGTAGAGGGTCTATACGGGGGTGATGTTCTTGAGGACAATATTATGGAAATGGAAGAAGATGTAGATGAAGATGAAGTGGGAGATATGATACTGTGTAAAGAGTTTGGCAGAGCACTGAAAGACCTAAGTCAAAACAAGGCCCCGAGAGTAGACAACATTTCCTTAGAACTACTGACAGCCTTAGGAGAGCCAGTCCTGACAAAACTCTACCATCTGGTGAGCAAGATGTATGAGACAGGCTAAATTCCTTCAGACTTCAAGAAGAATATAATAATTCCAGTCCCAAAGAAAGCAGGTGTTGACAGATGTGAAAATTACTGAACTATCAGTTTAATAAGTCACTGCTTCAAAATACTAACGCAAATTCTTTACAGACGAATGGAATAACTGGTAGAAGCCGACCTTGGGGAAGATCAATTTGGATTCCGTAGAAATGTTGGAACACGTGAGGCAATTCTGACCCTACAACTTATCTTAGAAGAAAGATTAAGGAAAGGCAAACCTATGTTTCTAGCATTTGTAGACTTGGAGAAAGCCTTTGACAATGTTGATTGGAATACTCTCTTTCAAATTCTGAAGGTGGCAGGGGCAAAATACAGGGTGGGAGAGGCTATTTACTAAGTTCAGATATAAATTAAGTCAGCATAGTTTTTTTCCAAGAGACTGTTCAGTACCTCTGTCACATTTTAAAGAGCTGCAGTCTTTCTTGAGCAAGAGAATTGCAATGGAAAATTTACGCTGAATGCTGTGCAGATATCATACTGTCTTAATCAACTTCAAAGAAAGGGAGTAAAATTTCAGAGTTCTCTGACGTGGCAGATGGCATTCATGAAGCTAAAGTAGTGTTTGAAGTCTGCTCCGCACCTAGCCACATCTATGCCAGAAAATGTTTAGTCCTGGCAACAGTTGCTTTCAAATGCAGGATTGGTTCTGCTCTGTCATGTAGGTCCCCTGTGGCATGGAATAATTAATTTATGCACATCTGAAATGATATTAATGGCACAGGTGAGTTATAGGTAAATAGAAAAGGAGGTACTGGCTTGTATTTATAACATTGAAAAATACCATAATAAGATCCATCAGTGGCTGCCTACTCAATATGCCAATGCCATTGCCCCATCACATCTATAGATCCATCCTGATCATGAGTTCAATAACCAAGAAGCACTTTGTTTCCAGCTTGATGAAAATATTAGGGACATACTGGACAAATTCAAGGTGATGACATGGGAGGTGGCTAGGGTCACTGAGCAAGACCTGAGACTCCACTCAGGCTTCCATCAATCAGGGATACTCCTGCTGGCCAGTGAAGAGGAGTGCCAGGTTGTGATCCCGGAAATGCTCTTACCTCACATCCTCAAGCTATTACATGAGGCACACAGATGAATATTGACAATGAAGGCAAGCCAATGTGTTTACTGACTACTAGTCATGCAGTTTGGTTGCTCCACATGCGTGGGTAAAATCAGTTGGATCCAGTGAGAGGTTTCTCTCCATGACCAACTTGGCTGTGGAACAAGATTTTATAGACCTGTGCAAGGAGGCTATGTAGCTAACAGTATGAATGCTCTGTGTCATCTCATATGTGGCTCAAATGTCATGAACAATACCAGCAGCTAAAATCCAAGCACTGGTAATAATTCTCACAATGAGGTACCCCCATGTAATTGCATAAGACAATGGTCCATATTTCACATCTGTTCTTGTTGACAAAGGAATGGCATAACACACTTTACTACATTTCCATTTGATCCTTCAACAAATTTGGAAACATAGAAGTCGTTCAGGCCCTAGTGGACAAGGTAAAGGTGGTGGTGGTGGTGGTGGTGGTGGTGATGTTCTCTGAGAAAATGTTTACACTCTTCTTCACTTTTTGTAAATCCACCTCCGTACACACACATAGTCCAGTCAAGATGTTGCATGTGCTAAGGTACTGTAACTGAACCATGTCATTGTAGCCACATCCATACTACTTTATGGACCCTTTATTCTGGGCTTGCACATATGTCCATACACTATGGTAGACTCAAGGAGTTGTCACTGATCATGATAACTAAATGATGTTATGTCCCTGTCATGACCTCATTGGTGTCAAAGGAGCCATATGAACCATCACAACCATGTCTCCAAGCCATTGCATGTCCATATGACCATCTCCCAAACATCCATACTTCTCCCCTCTGCCCCTTGTGAGATAAGCATACCACCTCTGCCCCCAACATAGTCTCACCATTCTGAGATCACCACAGGTGCTACTATGAGAAACCTATGGACATAAAACCACTACCCTCAGATATGGAAGTCCCATCCCTGCTTGAAGAGTAAGACCCTAAGGACTGCACCCACTACAAACTGTCACAGCCATTTGCATTGATGCCCACCTCTTTTTTCCCCCTCCTCCACTCTCCTCTTCTTTCCTGAACCCAGTTTCACCCCGTCACAAACATCCTGTGGGTCAGTTAAGGGGGGATGGGTATAATATCCTGCGACTCTCACTTTATAGACTGACTCACACAGTGACAAAAATATTATCTGTACAGCAGATAGTACAGTTTTTGTCAAACATGTCACTTACGAAATACATTATTTGCCTAACTGCTGGATGAGCAGTTTGTTTCTTGTTATTGAAGCACTAGTGCTCCAGTTCACAAGTAAACCTGCTATCATACTTCTAGAAATGGACTTTGATTTGGAACTGTGATTGTGTGTCACGTTGTTTAAGATGATTCTGGCTTCTTTCATTGGTGCTGATTTAAGCTCATGTTACTTGCAGTCATGACATTCACTCTCTTCTATATTTACTGTCAATATTGATTTCCTCAAGTTATGTGCTACTCAGCAGCATTTGGGATCCTTATGATCCCAGTGGTACTCAGTGAAACAAAAGATTGCTGGTAATAGGAAGTTAAAGATGCAAAGTGTTACAAATACAATGGAGACTCAAGGTAATGATACAGAAAGAGAGAGAAAGTGTAGGCTAAACAATATGAAACAGTTCAGAATAGTACATAGCGCTGTACTGTTTATTAGGGTTTTTCTAATTTATAATTTCTAATATCATAAATAGTGGACAGTTTGGGTTCCAGAAGGAAAAATCCACAGTGTCAGCTGCATTTGAACTTATTAATAGATCAAGGCCAAATCCCGGTGGGTGTTTTTTGTGACTTATCTAAAGCTTTTGATCTTGTCAATCACCACATATTAATAATGAAGCTACACCACTATAGAATTAGAGGAACTGCTCTTGATATCATAAAGTCATTTCTGCAGAACAGAAAACAAGTAGTGGAAGAGTCACACAATCAAGGGAAACAGCTATCAGAACAACAGGATATAAAACATGGGGTGCCACAGGGTAGTATTCTAGGACCCCTCCTTTTCCTTATATATGTAAATGATTTACCTTGTAACATAGACAGTGAATTGATACTCTTTGCAGATGACACAACAAGCATAACTGTGAGACCGAGCTTACAGGAGGCCATAAGTAAAAGTAATCAAACAGTTGAAATGATCACCTACTGGCTTGAAGTGAATAGGTTAATTTGCAATTATGAGAAAACTAATGCAATCCTTTTCAGGAACAACAAAATAAAAACAAATGAACTAACAAACTTACAAGAGTTAGATGTAAGAGTAGTTGAAAGTGCTAAATTTCTAGGGATCACTGTGGGCAGTTGTTTAGGATGGAAAGACCATATTTCCAATATAAGCAATAAACTTAGCTGTTTTTGCTCTGAGACAAATTAAGCCATTAATAACTGAAGATGATGTGCGCATGGTGTATTTTCATACTTCATTACTATAATGAGCTATGGTATAGAAATCTGGGGCCACTCATCTGAATTAA
Source organism: Schistocerca americana (assembly GCF_021461395.2). Lineage (NCBI taxonomy): Eukaryota > Metazoa > Arthropoda > Insecta > Orthoptera > Acrididae > Schistocerca > Schistocerca americana. Next base: position 119,733,416 of record NC_060119.1, read on the forward strand.
AATATTCAAGTTACAAAAGAGAGCAATTAGATTAATAGGAAACAAAAGATGAAGAGATAGTTGCAAGCTTCTTTTCAAAAAATATAAGATTCTAACCTTCTACAGCTTGTATATATATAAAATTCTGCTCCTTGCTTGGGATCATAAAGATAAATTCAACAAACATGAAGATGTACACCACGTACACCACCACCACACCAGAAACACAAAGAAATTACGAATTCTGCAGCATAACACAACTCAATATGAGAGAAGCAGTGGTTACATGGCAGTAAAGTTGTACAACTCTTTACCACCACACATCACTAATGCCAAGTCAAAGGATAAGTTTAAACAGTCAATCAAACAACTGCTATTAGAAACCCCTTTATATTCAGTCATAGAATTTCTTTCAAATGAAAATAACTGAAGCCAACAGACACAGTACACTAAAAGAAACATATACACAGGTATAGAGAAAAAGTAAAATGTGTTAACTTCCTATCAGCATTGTTTTATCTAAAGATTTTGTTTTATACAGTATTATTGATTTTAAATTTTTTTATGAATGTAAACAAAATGGGATCTAGAATATGTATGTGCTATTGACTGTCTTTAAATATGTCTGCTTGTGTCTGTATGTGTGGATGGATATGTGTGTGTGTGCGAGTGTATACCTGTCCTTTTTTCCCCCTAAGGTAAGTCTTTCCGCTCCCGGGATTGGAATGACTCCTTACCCTCTCCCTTAAAACCCACTTCCTTTCGTCTTCCCCTCTCCTTCCCTCTTTCCTGATGAGGCAACAGTTTGTTGCGAAAGCTTGAATTTTGTGTGTATGTTTGTGTTTGTTTGTGTGTCTATCGACCTGCCAGCGCTTTTGTTCGGTAAGTCACCTCATCTTTGTTTTTATATATAATTTTTCCCACGTGGAATGTTTCCTTCCATTATATTGACTGTATTATACCATATATATAAAATGATGGACCCATAGCATAGAATTATTGCAATTAAATGTTCTGTAATTTAGGTACATAGATTATGTATGCCTCATAAAAGCTGTTCAGTTTACAGTGTCTAAAATTTTTTAACTATGATTTTAATTTCCAGAAATGTTGTAGCTGAAATTTATTAGTTATCTTAGCAAAACTGTAGTTAGAATCAGTAAAAGTAATGTCTTTTATTGGAAAACTGACAAAGCAAATATGTACTTGGACTTACTTCATAGATGTACATCATAAGCTGCTAAATAAATAAATAAATTCATGTGTGGAGTTTCTAAAGAACAACTGTTTAAATGCCTCTGCACTTGTTGTAAGTTGTGTAATCTTGACCTTGTGGTCTATTCATCAGCAGTTTGTTGGAGGCTGAAGTATATGTACAAATTATTTACTTAATACTAAGTTCCTGAAACTATGTAAGTAGAATTTTGCAAGATAATTGGCACATGTCTGCCAGTGTGTGCTATTTCAAGTTTTTCATCATCCCTGTAATGTTCCCCAAAGAGTCAAAATAAACCTGTGATCATCTTTGCTGCCCTCCTTTGTATACATTCAGTATCCTCCATTAGTTGTATTTGGATCACGTACGACTGAGCAGTATTCTAAGATGGCACATGCAAGTGATTTTTAAGTATTTTCCCAGTATCCTCTCAATGAACTGAAGTTTGCCATCTGCTTTACTGTTGACTGCACTTATATGATCATTCCATTTCACATCTTCGCAAATAGTTCCACATAGCTGTTTGTATTAATTGGTTGAGTCCAATTGAGACTCATTGATATAAAAGCCATAGGTTAAAAATTTTCTGTATTTGTGAAGTGCACAATTTTATGTTTCTATGTATTTAAGTAATTTTCCAATATGTGCATTACTTTGAAATCTTACAAAGACCTGATTGAACATTTGTGCAGCTTTTTTCCAGATAAAATATTACAGATAACTGTATTGCTTACATGAAGTCTCATGTTGCTATTAATATTGTCTCCTAGGTCATTGAAATACAACACACACAGTAAGTGTGCTAAAGTTAATTCTACATCCGTCATTGACTCTCCATAGCAAAAACTCTTCGATACAGTGACAAATATTTGTTGGATACCCCACATGATCATAAATTTGATTTTGTGCTATGCCAAATGCTTTATGAAAGTCAAGAAATACAGAATCTATTTGATTGCCTGATCCATATCTTTCAGGACATCATCTGAGAAAAGCATAAGCTGAGTTTTGTATGATCAAAGTTTATAGAATCCATGATGGCTGGCATGGAGAAAGTCAACTTTTAGATACTTCATTACCTTTGTGTTAAAAAATGTTGCAGATTCCTGCAACATATGGATATCAATGAGATGGGATACCAGTCTTGGGTATCACTTCTGCTACCTTTCTTGTAGATGTGTGTGGTATATTATTTCTTCCAAGCACTGGGTGCAGGGGCACGGTGGCACATGGTTTGCATACTAGCCTCACATTTAGGAGGACGACAGTTCAAATACTCATCCAGTCATCCAAATTTAGGTTTAGGGGGATTTCCCTAAATCACTGTAGGAAAATGCTGGAATGGTTCCTTTGTAAGGAAATGGCCAATTTCCTTCCCCATCCTTGAAACATTCTGAGCTTGTGCTCCATTACTAATGATCTGGATGTCAAAAGGACATTAAACCCTAATCTTCCTTCCTTCTTGGGCACAGTTTTTGTTCGAGCGATCTACAGTATATTATAATCAAAATGGGAGCTAATGTGTTGACAAATTCTGTATATAATCTTACAGGTTCCATTGAGTACTGAAGCCTTGTTTAATTTTAGTGATTTTGGCTGTTTCTCAAAGCCACAGATGCTACTATCTGTATCTCTCATCTTAACAGTATGGTGTGAGGATTAAATTGGAGCAGTAGCCTACTTCCGCATCTTTCTTTGTAATTTTTATTTTTTTATTTTTTTTAAGAAATGAAATTTAAGATCTTTGCTTTTGCTTTTTTATCCTCAATTTCAGTTCTTCACTTTTCGTAACTTGCTGAGTCAGTCATGTGTATTGCATGTGTGTGGAGAGGGGGGTTTCAGGATGCTCATGACTTAAATAATTAATTAATACAAGTTATTTTATGGAAGAAGAGGTAAAATAACAATTTCACATACACATACTTACCTACCCACCATTGCATTACCTGTATGTTATTTGTTGTGTGAGTATTTTTTATACAATTATTTATTAAAACATTCACATCTTTTTAATTACAACGATAACTCTAATGACTGCAGCCGATAGCAAGAATAAAATATAGAAAGAAAAGAAGTGATGGTATTTATTAGGTCTCAACAGCAACAAGGCAGTGATATTTCTTTCACTACAATTTCAATTTTATGCAGTAATACATTTCACATATGAACAAATTTCAAAACATAAATTACAGTTAAAATCCTCAACAATAAATTGATAACAAAAGAGTGTTTTCAAAGTGGTTAGAACTGGTAGTGAAAGTAGCTGGTATTAAATGAAAAAATTCTGACCTTGCAAAATTTGCAGCTTTACAGTTCTTCTCCTTCTATCTTATATGGTTTCTGTAAATATGATAAAGAAGCAACTTCTTCAAGCTGATTCTTAAAAAGGAGTAATTCTACAAAATTGGTGCATGAGTCCTTAAATTTTTTCTGGCTCACAGTTTATGCAACTGTACAATTCTACAGTTGTAGAGTTCAGATTTCATTCTTGCTTATGGTTGTAATTGTGACTACTTAAATTTTATACCATTTTCTGTCACTTACTTTATTTACATTTCTACTATTACAAAAATAAACTTTAAGATCACAGTACTTGCTTTACAACATATGCAATCTCACAACAATATAATCATACAGTGCTTTTAGAATCTCTATAAATTGGAAAGATTATCTGAATCATACAGAGATTATTTTCAAGCAATCTATATACTGTCTTAAAAATATGGTTGGGAAAAATGTATAAATGGCAGGAGATGTTATTCACTTAAACTGCTGGAATCACTTGTGGTTCAGCAAACACAGTGATTAAAATCAACAATCTGCAATACTGATGGATCATAGATATATTTACCTCTGTTGTTATACTTCCAGTAGTTTAAATTAGTTTTAACAGATTAAGCTATTAAACATAGTGACTTAAAGTGTCAGCAATAAAGTGAATCTGTTAATCAGAAAGAGTCAAATTTTTTGAGTGCTGGATATTATCCATATATCCCGGTTTCTGTGTTACTGACAAATGTTTAGTGCAGTATAATTAGTAAATGTTTCTTTTTTATGATGTGATATTCTGAGAAGTGTTTTAATGAAATTCTTTAACTGAAACATCTAAAACTCATAGCCACAGTACCTAAGCAATGACACCTAAAATATCTATAATGATGAGAAGTTACTGGAAATAGTATTCCATTCATTCAAATTAGTTTACAAAACTTTTATTCACAGAAACAAAGAAAACCAATAATAGAAATAGAACAGTGGGAAAACTTTTATCTCTGAATTACTGGTATGTAACTGAAGAGACTTTATAGGACAATATAATACCTTCTGGGAGTCTTTCAGTTATTTCACACAGTTTTGGCAGAAGACAATTTTTAGTGAAGATTTCTTTTGCCTGTACTTCTTTTGTCAAGGCTTTGTGAAGGCAATATGCCAATTCCAGTCTGCCATTCAGTCAGTAAGACTGACAAGCTACTTTTCTTATGACATAATTTTTCTTAGCTTTCAATTGAACACTTGCTGAAATTTTACACAGCTGTTGTTCTTTCATAATCTTTTGATAAAATATTTATGCCTTTGTCATCAATTTGTAAGTTACTGTCAAAAAAAGACCTCTTCAGATACAAATAAGATAAGCTGAAGATTTTTCAAACTTATATTTTTGACTACACCAATCAAAATTTGACTATTTTCTTCCTTTTTCCATTATGTTTCTTTTTCTAGTTACTTATAATAGTAACATACTCACTATTTATTTTTGCACAAAGAGAGAAATGTATATGAAAAAATATTTTTTGCCTGTAGTAACTTAGGATATTTTGTTAAATAATAAATTAAGACTCATGGGCAATTTACAAGATTTCAGGCTTATAGTAAAGATTGTGGAAATGCATGCTTTTTTGAGGGAAAGCAGAGTCACTGTTGGCCACTGGCATGAGAATAACTTACAATCTCTTTGGAGAGCTATTTGTGTAATAAATTATGAAAATAGCGAAGAGTTCATATCTATAAGAGAAATAGCAGTGTGTTTACCAATGGATGTATAAAAGTGTGTGTTCACCAGCAAGTGAATTTTGGTATGTCACTTACAGAAGCTGTTTCTTGCATCTTGCTGCAAGTACTTGCTGAACTTTCCAGTTGCTGAAGTTTTTCTAAAACTTGCAGAAGTTTTAAGTGTTCAGTATTGGTACAGAAATGTCATTTTCTAAATGGACAATGACAGAGTGGCAAAAAAAAAAAAAAAAAGGTGGAACCCCTAATTGTAAACAATTAGCCACTCTCTCCCGAGGGGGTGTGAAATGTATTTGCTGATTACCTTGTCTCACCAGAATGGGAAGTAGAAAGTTAGTGAAGACATCATTGAATTTGAGCTGAAATTTTAATACTAGTGTAAACATAAATATGTTGCATTTCCAATAAAAGTAATAAATACTGTTTGCAAAAATCAAAGTATAATTAAAAGTGGATCTCTTGCTGATACAGCTTTGTATCACGTTTTCAAGCATTTGATTGTACAATAGGCAAGGGATATTCAATACTTGCAGATGACTGTCCCCAAAAATTTTGAATACATGTGAAGACCTTTGATTTTAGATCATTCAGTAGTGTTTAAATATGTATGCCTTTGTATCCATTTCTTCGCCCAAACATATCATTTTTATCAACTTTTTGTTTTATCATGATTTTTCTTCAATTACAATAATTTAACAATGGTGGAACCTGCTCTAGTTTTTAAGCATGACACTGTCACTTGCCTGTTTCATAACACAACTCTTATGGAAACAGTGCTGCAAGAACTTGTGGTAAGTTGTTGAAATTAATCTCTCAAAGTGACTTGCAGATGTAAACTCTCACTAGTTCTTGTTTTAATGTAAATATCTTAGCAAAAGTTATTTGTGGAAGTTATCTGCTAGTGGACAAACATATTAAGTATTCAGCTGGAAAAGAATATAATGGAACAGAAATTTTAGTGTATGTCTTTCCATTTCATTGAAAGATCTTAATGAAAAGCACATAATGTAGAGGCAGAACAGAAGGTTTGTTATTGCAACACTCTGAGGGAATTTTGGTTTTTATACAAGGCCAAATGCAAACACATGATGCTAATGTAACGACACTGACATGTAACATGGTATCAAAACAATGATGGTGCACAATAACAAAACAGAAATAAAGAAAATACACAGATATCACACTGTGTAATTACTTGTATAAACTAAATGAGCAGTTACTGTATGTGAATAAGTGTTGCTGAGTACAGAATAAGCTTCTGTACATTTATGTACTGTACATGTGCTGCTTTTCCAGAAGAAAATTTCTGTTGATAGAAAACAATGTATAATGTGTAAAACTCTCTCTAGGAAGCTATTAATACCTGTTTCACAAAACAAGTCCTCAATGGTTATCATGGAAGCTTAAAAGACAATTGTTTGGACTATCGTATCTTTTCATTGTAATAACCATAGTATTTTATTGATAACCTGATGTTAATATCTTTAAAATTTTATTTTTGTTTATTTTCTTACAGAACATCCATTGTCATTCTTTATGCAGATATCAAATAACATCTAACAAACAAAAAATATTAATAGTGTCCCTTCTTCTATCTCCTGCCAATTTCAGTCCTCTGTTGTTGTGTTAACTGCTTTTTGCTGAGAGTTTTTTCAACATAATTGCATTCTATTCTTTGGGTTTACTGTGATTATTATTAATTAAAGTGGTGAAGCTTGAAAACCCACATATTCCAAAAGAGGATAAGATACAAAAAATACCACATGTCAGCTGGTATAGCAGAAATGAATCTAACACCACGAAATAAAAGCTATTACATGTATAATATGTTCTATGGCTAGACTATGTTTTACAAGCCTCTTGTATATAAAAGTGACAGTGTCAGCCATTCTGTATGATAAATGTAAACATTCCGTCAGACCACTCTCTAATTTGTCCATAAGATGCTAGTTGTTAATTTTCTGGACAAATTCAGAAATAACAGTGACACTATCAAGTTGTTCTTAATGTTTCTGAACCCACAAGAGACAGAGGTTGCAAGGGCAATAGAAATGAAGTACTGCATTAACAAAATAAACCAATGAACTGATTAATGACTGCTGTTCAGCAAAAATTTGAAAACAATAGACATGAAAACTGTACAGCTACACCAGTTTAAGGTTTCAGTGTACTGCAGAGATTGAAACTGGCATTCTGTAAACACATAAATGTTAAATGAACTGTTTGTAATGATGGTACGAAATAGGTTGTATATTGTTTATTACAATATCAAGAATATTTATTTGTTAGCACAAATGTCAGTGCCATTCAGCATATGCTTTGGTGGGATTAGATCAGTTTATATTGTAAGTGGGAATAGCATACTGAAATGGGCAGATAGAGAAATCTTCACACTGTGGCAGGAGAGATGAAGAAAGTTCCAGAGTATCTTCACATTTAAAGATAAGGAAAGTGATTTTGCAGGGTTCTGCTTTTGTTAAAAGAGATGAAAGTTACAAGAAACTGTCATCAGCAGAATCTATGTAGAAAGCTCACACTAAGAATAACAAAATTGAAAGAATAATAAAAGAATCTGTAAAATTTTATTATGATTAGTATTCTCTATCCTAAGGAAACTTAAACAATAACTGAGTTAGAAAGCCAAAAGAAAAAGTGAGAGGGGGGATCAACACCCAGTCCGTAACTCCTTATTGAATATTGTACAATATGTGCAAATGGAGATAACCATACAGAAATAAAATCAATGAAGATACACACCAAAACAGGACCACTTGATTCTTCAAGAAGCAGTGGATGTCAGACCAAGAAGGAAGATTTAAAAACTAAAATATAGATAAAGAATATATGTTGATATTCCAACCTAGAATTTCCATTGTTAGATAAAGAATACATATTAACTATGGTACATGGAGGGGGAGAAAAAAGCTACTGCTCTTGCTGTCCAAGAACTTTCATAACAGATCCATACTTTTGATCTTTTCTCCAGGGAGACATCGTAGCCATACATTTAAAAGAGTTATAAAGCTGATTCATCAACAGAGAAAGAGATCATGAATTTAATATTAGCACAAGGTAATATGTGCTGCTAATTGGAATTATGCAGCATTGTTTGTGAGGAGTTGAGATGCTACATTGTTTTATATTATATTTGCATACTGATATTCATCTTACATGCTATCTGACATACATTAACACAAAAGTAAATTACTTTTATCCTGATCTGATTTCATTCTGGTGTAATCTGTGTAATGGCACTTATCAGTGACAAGTGAGAAGTTATGTAGGTGATATAAATGAATTTTGTAAGTGTGATATTCATACACTTAGCATTTGTATTAACATACAAAGAAAAATCAGGAACTGATGTGGTTTTTTTTTTAAAGTACTGCAAAGGGCAACACCAAAAGAAATAGACACTTAAAAATAGTTACCCAGCTACAATCACTTTCCTCTGAAAGAGCAGTAGTTTCTTTAAGTGTATTATAATCTAAATTGAGTAAGAAAATTTGACTGACTTTGGATAGAACAACTCTGCATTACTTTGAAGAAAATTAACTGTGCTTTCAGGTTCTCTTTCATACTGGTATTTCAAGAACACATTTTGTACAAAATTAATGTGAATGAAAGGCATAACATTGACTGATATGGAAATTGAAGAGATGAGATGACAGTCATTCTTAAGGATTATCAATTTTACTCGTTAATTGTAATTGGTGTAAACTGGTGTAACTTGCAAGAACAGTTTCTCCTATTGTTGTATGAATAGTTTTTTGTTGTATTGATATAGTGATACATAATATTGTCATCAAATTATTGTTGTTTGTTGGTGGTAAATGGCTATTTGGAATTGATGCAAAATATTCATAGTTAAATTGATAACATGCAAAGAAAACAGAATAAAAGGACCTTACAATTTGGAAAGTGGCCCATGGGCTCAGCCCAGAAGAAATACTTTGTTGAAAATACAAATTATACATAGACATATTGAAAAATGAGCTCCAAGGAAACTACTCAAAGCATAAGTAGAAGAGAACATTGAATACATTTTAAGTCGAACGCTTCACCACATCTCTAGAGTGATGTAAAAGACATATGACAACAATAGGTAAAACTTCTCATAAATCAGTGCACTGTGAGACCAAACTGACAGTTTATGACTGATTTGCTTGGCTTATGGTTATTTATTTGTGTTTCCCGTGTGTTACTATAAACGCATGACTAATGATGAATGTCACAAAATATACCTGATAAATCCTCAGTATAAGAGAATTATGACATCATGAAGGAAAATGAAAACTCCAGATCACCTTACATACCATCTTAGCATGTGATTAGAGTGCTAAAGGCTTTTGTTTTAGATTTTTTTTTTTTTTAATTTAAGTTGCTCGTAAGTAGAATTTCTTGCTACACATTGATATTCACTTTTGCATGAGAATACATTTGATAAGAAAAATTATGTGGAGTTTTCCTCAGATTAATCATGCATATGCAACAGAATCAGTTGCTTTTATAGTATCAGACAGATAGAAAACAAAAATAATAATAGTAGATTTCCTGGTTTGGAATTACTGATAATATTCATCATTTAGTTGTCCATAATCTTACACAGTAAAAATTATTGATAATATTTATTGTGTGATATGATGGAAAAGTAATTCTAAATAATTTAGGTCATTGTTAATATTTTTTCAAGTCAAGTTGTAAGTAAAGCTGTGTTCAACTGTCAAGAATATGACTGATGTCCAAGTTCTGTTAATATTAAAGTATAACAATGCCGGATGAAATTGTTGGGTGGATAGTTGGTAGTGTGATTTATTAACCACCAAGAAAGCACATTCATCAGTCCACATTACCAGAAGATTCATTACAGCAAACAGCAGTTTTCTTCTGTCCTAGTTCCAGACACAAAGTGATCTGTTCTTAACATGCTCCAAAGAGTGGTACCAGTTGTGAAGTCTGTTTTATGTCACATTTCATTATATTTGTAAATGCTTAGTCTGAAGATGAGATGATACAAGGACATCTTCAGTTTTATTTGTGTTCCAGCGTCCACTGCTGGGACATAAACTAAGAACTATATGTTACACTGTAACAAATAGTCACATGCTGTTTATTTTTCAATTTTGATGATGCATTTTGAACATTGTTTATCTTCTGGTTGAAACAACAACATACTCTAAACTGTTTATAAGAGTCATGTTAAAATTACAAGAATCAGGGACATTGACATGTGGCCCACCAGCAACTGTGGAAATCATTGTGCAGTTTTAAATAAATGAATCAGATGTACTTTTAACTGATTGTGATAATCCAGTAAGCAGCTTAGATACAGAGTATCACAGCTCATCACTGTCAAATAATAGTGGGACTTACCAATGCAGCAACACAGAATAGGGAGACGACGTTTCCAGTATTTTATTTGAATGGTGAAATTGAGGCTATCGAATATGAAAATTATCAGCAAATACTAATAGTGTCGCCAGAGCAAAAATGGCACAGAACACAGCTTTTATGTCAACTGTATGGCAGTCGGTGCAGAGAAATTTTTTAAATGTTCCTACTACTGGGAGATTTAAATGTTATACCAGCACAGAAGTACCACTCCTCCTACAGAACAAAACAGAGGACTGGTGCACTGTCATTTGCCAGTTGCTCAGCTGCTTCTCTCCAGTCAAAATGCAGGTTTGCTGCAGTATGTCTTGATGTAGCCAAACATCACAGAAGCAAAGTCAGGTACTACAGTGCAGCAAATGGCTCAGTGTTCTTTACAGGTAATATGCTAGGCGCTAAATCTGGCTGACTAGAGGTGTTGGGGCAGAAAGTCTTTATCTCTGGAAGTGCGAGGGCAGCTAAAGGCACGTCGGTGCTAGCCGTGCCCAGGGCATGGCAGGGCGAAGACGCAGGGTGAAGCAGGTGACGGAGAAGGGGGATGTGGCGTCGACGACTGCAGTGGCCTAGCTGTTGTCACGAGCCACTGCGTGCGGCCGGAAGATGACTCGCACTGTCGAGTAGCTCCTCCGGAAGCCCAGCTTGGCATACAATCCCAGCGAAGCATCATTCTCAGGTCGAATGACGACAAAGGGCTGGTAGCCACGATTGGCAACTGCTGCTGACAGCCGGCGAGCCAGTATCAGGCCGTAGCCTTTGCGTCGGAACTCTGGCCGTGTTTGCATGGAGAACATGGCACCATAGTAGGACTGCACCATCCAGGCAGCCAGCTCGCCCGTTGCCGAGAATACTCCATAGGCAGGTAGCGCAGACAGCAGCCGGCGGAACACCTCGATGCTCTCGAGGTCATTTGCGGGGTACAAGTCGTGGATGGCATCAGCATGTTCCGGGCTCAGCTGCCGCACCTCGGCCTCCTCTGCATTCAGCCTGTGGACAGATTACGAGTTCTAACACATCTTGCACTGCTTCTGTGCTCTCCCCCTGGCTATGCATTATTGGAAATTTGTTTAATATGCGCACCGATATGAACACATGACCACAGCCCAAGTGAGATTGAATGCCAGCTGATATCACTGTGGGCATGTGACCTGGTAAGAAAAGTATATAAGGAGAGCATAGAGGAATGAGGCACTATTCTAGTGGTGGCTGAAAAATGGTGAAATTATGAGTAGGCAACAAGGTTTTGGAAGTCCACGCCGCATCACAGAATGTGTAGGCCAGAGACTTGCCTGCTCTGCACGGTGATTTTATCCACTTTAGGGTTTGATTGAAGAGAGGGTACAGAACAAACAAGGTCTAATGAACTTATGCCCAAAAATGCACGGTTTCCAAGCTAGAGACAATTTATTCAATCATACTTTGTTACAGAGATGCAATCTAATACGCAATGCACCAAGCAGCCACAGTTAGAGCAAGCAAGGTTTCCTCCTAGAGGGTGGTACTGTTCCTGATACATCCCACACTAGCACCCTCTCCTGCCATAGTAATTCGTAATGTTGCATCTGATTCACTTCTCTTCAGACTCACCCTGTAGCATGTCTGATACAGTGCTGTACACAGTGGCTCTGTATTTGAACTGAGAGCTTGCCAACATGGTGTTCACTTACAGAAAGGCAAATGGCAATGGGCAGCAGGGAGCAAGGTTAAATCAGGAGACTTATCCCCACAGACAACAACCACAGCATTCAATGTTTGCAACAGTATTTCACAATTTGTCTGACGCAGGGTCATTTCAGGAAGCAGGAAATCACGAAGGACGTACCCAAAATATTCGGACACCAGACTTGGAGGAAAATGTGATTAACACTGTGGAAGGTCCTGACATGCCAGTATTAGGCAGTTGGCCCGCAAGTACAGTGTGGAACACACTCCATGACAACTGTTACTTTCCTTATCACTTACAGTGTGTGCAACAGACCTGCCATATTGGGAGCAGTTTTGTCACTGGTTTCTTCACCAGGCAACCATGAGTCTGGGATTCAAGTCATCCAGCCTACTCACAGATGAGGCCACATTTACACAGAGTGGTATCTCAAACTGTCATAATCATCTGTGGGATAGTGTGCAGAGCCCCCATGATATGGTGACTGCGAATCATCAGCATCGCTGCAGTGGGAATGTGTGGGCCAGGATAATTGTCGACTGTATTTTGGGACCAGTCTTCCTTCCACATCAAGTAACATGCTGGAACTATCAGTGTTTCTTACGAGTGACTTTGCTTCCCCTGCTGGAAGAAGTGCCTTTGATGATTCAAAGGGTTATGTGGCTCCTACATGATGGTGCTTCAGCCCACTTCTCCATTAATGTCCAGACACATCTCAATCATGTCTTCCCTGGTCGATGGATTGGTCAAGGGTGTCCAGTTGCATGGCCTGCTCACTAACTGGGCCTCAAAACGTATGATTTCTGGTTATGGGGCTATGCCAAAAGTATTGTGTATGCAGAGCCCACACTGGAGACACTAGAGCAGCATATTCATGCTATTTTTGACACTGTTCAGATGCAACATGGCCAATGTGAAGTGCGAGACAGAACATTCTGTGGCGCTTACACACATACATTAAGGCCCCTGGAAACCATTTTCAACACATACTGTAACTGTGGCGGCATGGTGCAGCATGTATTGGACCACAGTCTTTGTAACAATGTATGACTGAATAAATTGTCTCTAGCATGGAAACCGTGTACTTCTGGGAATAAGTTTATTAGACCTCTTTAGTCCTGTATCCTCTCTTTGATCAATCCCTAGAGTTTGTATACAAAGGAAAAAATCACCCTGTATGAGGCAAGATGAGAAGCAACCTCTGGCAGATATTATAACAGTACCATGCTGGTGCAGGCACCAAGGTTTTGGAGCACAGTGTTCATTGCACATTGTTGTACATGGGGATCTGCAGCAGGTGACCACTACATGTTCCAATGTTGACACAATGACACCATCGGTTATGTTTGCAATGAGCAGATGATCATAAAAATTGAACCATAGATCCATGAAAAAGTATCACGTGGACAGATAAATCATATTTCTTGTTACACCAGATTGACAGTCCTGTCCAGATCCAGGCAAATGGCTGCTTAAAACATGCAGCTTCCCAAGGATACAGACAGATGGGAGCAGTATTATGCTATGGGGGACAATCATCTGGGTTTCTATAGGACCTGTGGTAGTAATTGAAGGCACCATGACAGCTATGGATGACATGAACATTATTGCTGACTACACATATCGCCCCCCCCCCCCCCCCCCTTCCCTATTCTTCCATCCCCCCTTCCTCCAGTCCCATCATCTGAATGATGACGGCCCCTTCCAAGTGGACAACGCTGTCATAAGGCCATAATCATACTACAGTGGTTTAAGGACCATAATAGTGAACTCACTTGGTCTACGTCACAGAGGGAGACAACTTATGACAATTCCAGATGTCACTGATAACATCATAGAAGGAGGGGGAAGGAGAAGGAGAAGGGGAAGGGGGAGGGAACCAAATCCAGCAGCACTGCGGATTGTGCTTGAACACCCCTTCTTACGCTACTGGTAGTAGTTGTATCTTTATGAAATGACAGTGTAGAAATGGTGTGGTGACAACAGTGTGCATATACAGCCATGACAAGGAAAAATGAACTCTTTGCTGCCAACTTCACCAGTGTGAATCAGATGGAACACATCTGTGATGATATTGTGTACCAGCTCCACACCTGCAAACCAATGCCTTGTAATTTACAAGAAATGTGTGACTTGTGCATAGGCATCTGGTACCTAAGATCTCCAGAAACCTATCAAGGAGTTGTTGAACCCATTTCATGTATAGACACTGCTTAATTGCTTTCCAAAGGAGGACCAACACACTATTAAGCAAACTAAATGCTATTAAGCAAGCTAATATCTTGGCTCATCAGAGTACTTGTGTATATAGAGAAAGCTGCAGATGATACATACATAGTTCAGCAATGCTGGAAAAAAAGAAAAAAAGAAAGTGAAGCACTGAGTATTGCTGTTCAATTAGAATGAATGTTTTCATTTCAATTCCTGTTCTATCTCATCTGCACATGTTTTATTTCCAGAAATTATTCAGGCACCAGTCCCTTTGTCAGATATCCCTGAAATATTTTTCTGTTGTTTAGCTTTTCATCTTCACGAAATGTGTGATCTCAACCCTTGTAACATGCCTGCAGATAATTTTTTGTATGTGTTTGCACAGCACTTTGCCTAGGGACTATAGGTCAATGATTTCCAACATGTTGTTGTTAATGTAAATGTGGTAAATATCAGCTTCCCACAAAAAATGTGTATTTTGCATTATCAGTAACTTTCAGTTCTCTGTGAATCTGTGCAGTCTTGCATTTGCATTAATTCAGATAATGGAGAGCTTGCTGTTTAAAAATTCATAATAACCACCATGGTTAGTGTTGCCAAATATGAGCTGCTATTATCAGAGCAGTAAAGGTCACAAAACTGACATGAGAGCCAAACACTCTAGTAGCAAACTGTAGTGGAGCCATACTGAGGGCTTGATGAGACAGGGAGTCCCTATGGCAGCTGGAACAACACTGACTAGAAAAAAATTGCATAAAGAAAGACAGCATAATAATTAACTGGAAAATCTCTTTTTCCGATATATCTCTTTTCCCAATATATCTCTTTTCCCAATATATCTCTTTTTCCAACAAACAGCTCAGTTCATACATACAATACCAGGAACAAAAATGATCTGCACAAGGACTTAAAAGCACTTACTTTAGTTCAAAAAGGAGTCCACTACTCAGGAACACTCATCTTCAATAACTGGCTGCAAACACAAAAAATTTAGTTACAAATAAAGATCAGATTAAAAGGTGCCTGAAAGACTTACTAGTGGCCAACTCCTTCTACTCCATTGACAAATTTCTTAATAGAAACAAATGATGTATTGTATATACGCATACTATTGGTATTGTTATTTGTTATTTCAGCTTAAAAAAAATTATTGACATGGTCCACGTCCACGAGGATCTCCTCAGCACGGATCTATTGAACGAAAAACTAATCTAATCTAATCTAATCAAAGGTACATGAGTTCTCCTGCCCCTTTTGTTCTTATATTATGCCTATGTGAAGACTTCTTTGGGCTCTGACTGCGAACACGTGCTGTTGTCAAAATGTCATTATTATACCAACATTTAAAAAGAAATGAACATTACCTGAAAATTAGGAGGTGTTCAACCACAGTCTGCATTGTTGCCAAATTTGACCACTTCCTTCTTCCAGTCCTCTTAAGAAATCAGTGAGCATGTACCTCCCCCTTCCTTTGCACCTATGAAATCATCGAGGATGTCTTGAACTGTTACTGGATTTCTTCCCCTCTGACAAAGACTAATTGTGCAAATGTAAAATGGCAGAAAATTCAAAAAATGACGCTAAATTAAAAAACTGATGAGAAATTCAAAATAGCCCAGTTATGCTCCTGAGTATTCCGCCCACTCCTATGATGCCACTGTTGGAAGTAGATCTGTTGTTCTAGGTATAAAATGGCAGAACATTCAAAACAGCTAGATGCGGCACTGATCTGTTGATACGAAATTCAACAAATTCAAGTTTAGAAACATGAAAATATGAGCAGAAGCTCTATTATGTGACTATTCAAGATGGCAGAACTGAGAATGTGAGCACAGTGTCAATGATGTCATTATTCAAGATAGCTATGTGGGAATACAAGCACAGGCTCTATGGTGTCAGAATCCAAGATGGTGATCCAATATGACTGACCTGGAATATGAGCTCAACCTCTATGACATCACTATTCCCGATTGCTTACTCGGGAATATGAGCACAGGCTGTATGATGTCACAATCCAAGATAAATAATAAATAATAATAAATAAATCATTTATTTATCCATAATAACTTAACAGTCATGGGCACAGTCAGTTTACAAACACAAGAACATTAAAAAAAGTTTGGATGTAAACGTAAATTACACACAATAACATTAAAAATCCTTGGTGGAATACAACCATTTGTCAATTAACAGTTACTTTAATTTTGTCTTAAATATGTTTTCTTTTAACAATTTTATTTTATTTGGCAATCTGTTACTATAAAAATGTTTTCCAGCAGAAAATGAATTATGATCTGTTGTTCTTTTATTACTAAATTTTATGTGGCAATCCTCTCTTTTTCTTGTACTATAATTATGGATTTCACTATTGATTACACTATGCTCCATATTTTCCTTTAACAAATGGTATAGTTCTGAGAACATACAATGATGATACATAAACAAAGAGGGCTTCATCACAGATTCAAGAGAAGTCAAAACATAACTGATAAACCAAAGCTGAATGAACTGAAAATAAGCATTAAGAGAGCAATGAGAGAAGTGTTCAATGACTTTCAAGGTAAATTTTTCCAAAAAATCTGATTAAAAACCCTAAGAGGCTATGGCCTTATATAAAATCACAAAGTGGATCAAAATCAGAGAACTTACTGGCGATGAAAGGAAATTGACAGAGAGAAATGCCAAAATACTGAATTCAGTCTTCCAAAATTGTTTCACCATGGAGGAGCACAGTATAGTTCCTCCTTTCAGTCATTGTATGATTATCAACATATCAGATATTGAGGTAAGTCAAGAACAGAAAGGCAATTACGATCACTTAGTAGTGGAAAGGCATCAGGAACATATGAGATACTACAGAGAATATGCAAAAGAACTTGCTCCCCTACTAGCAACAGTTTGTCATAGATTGCTGTAAAAAGATGCACATAATTATAGGCCTCTATTGCTGATGTTAGTCTGCTGCAAATAATTACACATTTTATGTTCATGTACTATGACAATTTTGCAGAACATGAAACTCCTCCATAAAAATGAACATGAATTCTGCAGAGATCTCATGAAACTCAGCTTGCTGTGTTTTTCAAGAGATCCACAGCACTGTGGACATCTGCTATCACATTGAAGCCATGTTCCTAGACTTCAGGACGGCACCTGACAGCATCTCACACTGTCATATAATGAAAAAAAATTGAGCTTACCATGTATTGGACCAGATCTGACACTGGACTCAAGACTTCCTTGCAGAGAGAATTCAACATGCCACTCTTAATGGAACAAAATCTACAGATGTAAAGGTATTTTGAGGACCATTGGAAGATCCGCAAGACTGTTCACAGATGATGCAATTGTCTACAAGGAGGTAGCAATGCCTCAAGAGAGCAGCAATTTGCAGGACCAGCTGCAGAGGATTGTAAATGAGGGATGGATTGGCAGTTGACCCAGAATTTAAATAAATGTAACATACTGTGCACACATAGGAGATGAAATCCTCTATTGTACAACTACAAAATTGATAACAAGTTCCAGGAAACAGCATTTACTGTAAAATATCTAGGAGTAACCACCTGGTGTAACGTTAAGTGAAACGATCACAAAAAATGAATAGCAGAAAAAGTAGATGGTAAGCCGAGATTCATAGGAAGAATCTGAGGAAAATGTAATGCACCAATGAAAGAAGTGGGTTAGAAAACATGGAAAGTATAACTAGGTAGGGCTAATAGAAGAGATAGAGAAGGTCCAATCAAGAGCAGTGAGTTTCATTACAGGGTCATTAAGACAGTAGGAAAGCATTATAGAGATGCACGATAAACACCAGTGGAAGATACTACAAGAGAGGTGTTGCGCTTCATAGAGTGGATTGCTACTAAAATTCCTCCCACATATGGCTTGTTGAATGACCGCAATGAGAAATTAAAGCTAATACAGAGGTTTTCCTTGCACCATTCACAAATGGAACACGGAAGGGAAGATCACACAGTGGTACAACAAATACCCTCCACTACGCACCACCAGGTGGCTTGAGGAGTATTGGTGTAGATCTAGAAATGGCTCTCTCCTGTGTGGTATTTGTTTAAATAAACACAAATATCCCTACCCTATCCCAAAAGTGGTGACAGTTGCTTAAGAATAGCATAAGTGGATTTAAACTTAGGACAAGTCAGATCCAAATTTAGGGTGGCAATTGGTTAAACTGCAATGTCAGGGGGGTTGGGGGGGGGGGGGGGGCATTGTTTGAATTAAAGACAGCAGGACTATAACTTATGACAAGCAGTATGTGATGTTACGGGACAACACACTGGCTTTCTTTAATTTTATACACAGTACGAGTGAGCTGAAAACCAAGCAGGTTGTGCTGATGTCTCCAGGTCAGCCATCTTCGAGTGTGATTTCATAGGGCTGGGGAAAATACAGGAAATCTGACAACCATGCAGCCTATGCTCATATTCGCAGGTCTGTTGGACTGGGACATCATAGAGCCTGTGCTCATCTTCCTAGGTCAGCCGTCTTGAATAGTGATGCCACAGAGCCAGTGCTCACATTCCCAGGTCTGCCATCTGGAGTAGTCACATCATTGAGCCTGTGTCCATATTCCCAAGTTTGCCAGCTTGAATATCTTGAATTCGGCCAACAGATCAATGCCCCATCCAGCAATTTCTAATTTTCCCTCCATTTTTTTTACCTAGGACAATAGCTGTACTTTCAACAAAGACGTCACAGTAATGTAGCGTTATGCCTGTAGCATACGGGGTTATTTTATTGAATTTCCTGCCATTTTTTTGAATTTTGTGTCTTTTGTACATACTGCAATTGGCTTATGCCAGAGGGGGAGAACCTCGGCAACAACGCACGAGACCAGCAATGATGTCACAAGGGGAGGAAGAAGTGGCAAATCTAGCAACAATGCAGACTGTGCTTGAATGCCTCTTGCTATACTACTGCTAGTCTGCTACCAATCGGACATCTAATGCTACCATGGGTTATGTGACACTATATGCTTCATTTGCACAGCTCTCACCTACATTGTTTGTTCCGTTCAACAATGGCATTTTCCATTACTACACTGTGGTACTGTAGGATATGAAAGGTTGGTGAGTGGATGCTGAAGCAAATATTCTATTTGGTTGAAGGCTTCCAATTTTTGGCAATTTCTGCCAACTTAGAGCTTGAGTGAAATGTGTTGGTGGAGAAAGTGAGCAAGGAAGGTGGAAGGGTGTGTAATTTATTCGCCCCACCAGTCAGTACTTTTGCTGCTAATAAGTTTTGGTATATATAATCTGCTGCATAAATGAAAAGGTATTCATGAGTAAGCCCCTTATGGCTGAGTAATAATATTGCAGGAATTGCTGAATTCACACTGAACCATCATATAAACAGACATACACTCCGCCACTGGCCGTCAACTGCATTGTTCAAATATCTGGACGTTGGCCTTACATATTTACAAGATACTTTGTTGTTATTGTAGAGCAATTAAAGTTCTCACTCTTGCTCGAGTATCAAAGCTCTTAATGTTCTTTGCTAAATGTTTAATCCCTGTAATTATTGTATCAATCCTCACTGAACAATCTGTTTTGATTACTAACAAAATTGAAATTTGTTAAATACGCATTGAAAAAACTGCTGAAAGAAAGGTTTTTGGCGGGGAAGGGGGGGGGGGGGGGGGAGCGAGGATTTTAGCAGTTTTGCCAGGGGTGCAAGATCTTCTTGATATGGTTCCACATACTTACACATGCTAGTAGCAAAATTTTGTTACTTTGTGTTGCAGAATTTACGTAGATTGTCAGACTGAATACCTGATGAATGACGAATATTTTGACATCAAAAAATGTTACATCATTTCTGCATTTATACTGCACTTGGCAACAGTCATAAAATGCATATGTTTATTATGTGTAAAAACAGGATATGATGTATAAAAGCTTATGTCAGAAAGATAATTTCGGCACTTGTAAAAGGTATATATGGAAAGAGACAGAACAGAATGTTTCTAACTTTCTTTGTTACCCTTTAATCTGGCCAATTGTTAAAATGAATACCATCACTTTAATTTTGAGGAATTGGTGCAAACTGTGTACTATTTATTGACAAAATTGTGAACAAGGGCACAGAATTTAGTTTAGGATCAGCTGAATCTATAGTATCCAGTCAATTTCAGGGCACTAGAATTTGTGTCCACCTGCAGGCAACAATAGAGACCTAGCTATATAGTATATTTGTGTGCTGCAGCCATTATGAAGTGAATGTCATGCTGTGCCATGCCAAATACAGTAAGCACACATGTAAGACCACCACTGTCTGATGAGTGCATTGTTTG
Source organism: Schistocerca americana (assembly GCF_021461395.2). Lineage (NCBI taxonomy): Eukaryota > Metazoa > Arthropoda > Insecta > Orthoptera > Acrididae > Schistocerca > Schistocerca americana. The sequence goes on from NC_060119.1 coordinate 119,754,197, forward strand.
TACATTCCGCACTGCTTCCTCCCCCCCCCCCCCTCCCCCTCCCTACCCCCTCTCCAACACATATGTGCTGAGAGTCAGTGGGCAGTAATTGCTGCCTCTGCTCCCCACACCCATCTTAGAATTCATTCAATTTGTTAGGCACAAACTACAATTAGTGGTCAAGTACTATAGATAATGCTAACGTGGAAGGTTGCTGAGCTGTTAAAATTAGTGCTTGATTTCAGTAAAAAATGTGAAAACTGTGACTGGCAGTTCCACTTTGTGGAGAAAATTGTGACGGGGACTCACCTAATTCCATCCATCACATTACTTAACAAGGGCTGCACATACCCCACAGCTCATTAATTTTACTCAGCTTTTGTACAGTTGCAATGCACACTTAGACGTAAGAAATGCTGCCACAGCATGCTAGCAGTAGCGTTGCAGCGAAACAAAGACAGGTAACGATCTTGTCTCACCGTCACATCCACGTTTCTAGGAAAACCCCTCACCCCTCAATTTGCTCACTCCTGTCATGCAGTTGTGTGAGGTACCTTCAAGAACAGGATGTACCTGATACGTATCATGTGCCCTGTCCATACCTGTAGGGTGGTTGTGTGTGGTATATTCAAGGTCAGGATATAGCCTGATATCCCGCCCACATCTGTTGGACACTTGCTTGATATAAAAATGGCTGAGTTCTGGTGCAGATAATAGTCTAAGATGGGGTCACCCTGCTACCATTGATCTAGGCCAACAGGACGACTTAAGGAAGGCAGGAAATGCCTCCCCTCCCCTTTTTCCCTAGACTAATAGAAACACTTCAAAATGATGAGTACTATCCCACCTTCCCTTTTCTCACTAGAGAAACTGCATGAGCTTTATCTGTATGCTGCAGTGAAAGGATCATCAGCAGTGGAGTGATCCTATTTAAAAAAATCGTGGTAACTATTACCATAATTTATGAAGTAACACACTCTGATATTACAGTGTCCGGCTTGGGTGTGGATGAATTACTGTAACTGAATAACACCATGGTATATTCTGCAAAATGCGAGAAATATTAACCTAATTTAGAGCAGAAGACACTTTGACATTATAGAGTGCAGCTAAATCACTATAATTTAATGACGTTATAAAACTTCTGTAACCATTTCAAAATATAAGCATCTCCCACTATTTACAGTTTTTGAGCAATTTTATGCAAAGACACACATTCTAAAATAACATCTAAATACAAAATTAAGTTTAACAATTAGTGTAATGTGATATTTAAACAAATACACCAGTATCCTGTATTAGACAGCTAGCACAGAGTCATGTTTCAACAGATACTCCCATATCCCATGTTAAAACAAATGCCACACTCCAAAAAGTATATACCACCTCTAAATTATTCAACCATTATTAGTCTGTGAAGTTACTACAAGACTGCCCCTAGTATACTCATAAATAAAGAAAATGCATGTATGTGCACTCATTACACACACATATATAAATATACCCTGTAAGCAATTATCATACCAATATTAAAAAATGATGGTTTCTTGAGTGACCAGTCTTCTGACTGGTTTAATGTGGCTCGCCACAAACCCCTCTCCTGTGCCAACCTCTTCATCTCAGAGTAGCACTTGCAACCTACATTATTATTTGCTGGATGTATTCCAATCTCTGTCTTCTTATATGATCTTTACCCATTACAGCTCATTCTAGTGCCATGGAAGTTATTCCCTGATGTCTTAATAGATATACTATTATCCTATCCCTTCTTGTCAGTGTCTTCCATATATTCTTTTCCTCTCCAACCTCCTCATTTCTTACCTTATCAGTCTACCTAATTTTCAACAGTCGCCTGTGGCACCACATCTCAAATGCTCGACTACATTCACCATGGGGATGTGCATATGACCTTACAAAACATGTTGTATGACAATTTAGGGAAAAGCTGCCACATAACAATATCCTGTTGTCAGCAACAGAGGAGAATGCACGCAGTCTTAAAAACCAATCTAAAATATTTTTATTACATGAGAATATTTTGTTACATCACAAGTGGGTAATTGTCCATCAGTGTTCTGTTCCATCATTATTTCTCTACAACTCATTTAAAACTATGAAATTGGCAGGTTCTTATCATTCATATCTGAATAATCACTAACAACTCTGATGCCATCATTAAATATGCATTTGTTTATGTATACATTGGTAAACTATGATCAATGTATCTAATGAGCTTCCCACTGTCAGTGCCACTGATCATGTACCTCATGTTATTGTGCAAGGCAAGTTCACATTTTGGTTCCTGCAACGCATTCTCAAATCTTATTACTTACAATAGATCTCTAAGAAGAAAAACTAAAGTCAAAATAAATAAAAAGTTTTATTATCTTCATGAGCAAAATGACTTTAAAATGGAATTTTATGCAGTTAGTCAATACAGTAGCCCCAAATAAGTGTAGTTTGATATTTCACTTCATCAATATATATTAACAGGGAAACTAGGAAAACATTTTAACAACAGTCAGTACCTCTACATGACAAAATGCTAATCTATACATCTCCACTTAGCATTTCTTAGCATAGTACCTTACAACGCTCTCATCTTGGTATTGAGACACATACTAGTGGACATTAATATTGGATGTGTCTTCCAGCAGAAACACAGACCATATTTAAAAAACAGAGAAAATCACGACTGACAAGACTGGGCTGTGTGCAGGATTTGCAAGCATTTGTCTGTTTCACAGTTCAGTGTTGTAGTTGTTTGAACACATGCATAAACAATCCCTGACCAGTTTCTCATCTCTGAAGTAAACTAGGGTTCCATTCAAGAGCGACAATATAGCTCCTGTGAAACTCTACTGGACAATTTTAGGGGAAGTGCATTTGATGTAAGCTGCACGATAGTTCCAACCCAGCCATCATATATCTCTTACAGAAGCCATAGGAATAAGAGAGAGAGATGGAGAGAAAAGTAGATTTAATAATTTGAAGTCTGTATTGCTTAAAAAATTTCATGCAGAACAGCCAGAAGTAACTTCTTAATAGGATTCTGCCTAAGTCTATTCAATAAATCACCTCATTTTTTAAATACCTATGGAATAACAAGATCCACATTTCAATACTGTTTAACTATCCTCTTAAGTATATCCAGACAGATGTTTCTTCATATTATTGACAGAAAATATATGTAACGTGTAAATTATATATTGCAGTGATCAGTCATCCTTTTTAAATTTTATTGTGCAGATCTAGATTTCGGCTAGAAGCTAGCCATTCTCAATGCACTATTATTTCCACTCAATGCATGTAATTCCCTATTGGTTGGGCTTCATCCACAGTTCATTGAATACTATTATTCACTGAATGTCCGCCCCAGTAGCTGAGTGGTCAGCGTGACGGATTGCCGTCCTCTGGGCCCGGGTTCGATTCCCGGCTGGGTCGGAGATTTTCTCCGCTCAGGGACTGGGTGTCGTGTTGTGTTCATCATCATTTCATCCCCATCCGGCGTGCAGGTCGCCCAATGTGGCGCCGAATGTAATAAGACCTGCGATATGGCGGCCGGACCTGCCCCGCGAGGGGCCTCCCGGCCAATGACGCCAAACGCTCATTTCCATTTCCATTCACTGAATACTATTTTTCAATGACCTGTGTGTGCGTGTGGTATGGTGTGTGTGTGTGTGTGTGTGTGTGTGGTGTGGTGTGGTGTGGTGTGGTGTGGTGTGGTGTGTGTGTGTGTGTGTGGTGTGGTGTGTGTGTGTGTGTGTGTGGGGGGGTGTTTGTTTGTGTGTGGTGTGCGCGCGTGTGTGTGTGTGTGTGTGTGTGTGTGTGTGTGTTTGTGTTTGTGTGAGTGTGTGCGTATGTGTGGTGTGTTTGTGTGTGTGTGGGGGGGGGGCTGGTAGTGTGTGTGTGTGTGGGGGAGGGGAGGTGTTGCGGGTGGGGGAGGGGGGGAGGGAGGGTGTACATCCACCTAGTAAGCAGGAAACGTGGCTTCAATACTCAATCTGGCACAAATTTTCAATTTTCTCCTATGACTTAAACCAATGCCCATTCACAGCTAACGTCTGAAAATCTTTTGGGCCTAACTGTTAAACATTAAAGCCACAGACCACAAACAGGCACTTACTACCTGTTGGCCTACTTGGCAGATCTCACTGTGTCAGAGTGGCAACATTAACTGCTGTAGCTTGACCTACCACAAAGCAATGCAACATGGACGGTATTCTCCTGGATCACATCTTTGGCTGTTCCAACTGACAGCAAATGTGTATCTCTACACAGAATATCCAAAAAAACAACTCAGCTTTTACATCTCCCATTTATGAAGTATCATCCAAATTACTGTGCATACCATAAAATTGAGCAATAACTCTAAAATTATGACAAATTACTTAAAAATAGGCAAAAACTGAACAGTAGTATTAGTTGCTAATCTAAGCCAAGGAGACGATTGTAGACAAGATGTGTGCAGTCAAATAAACACAGCCGGTTAGGAGATAGTAACCTAAATGCAGTAACCTGAATGCATTACTGTCAATTTTGGTACTGTAATCGAGGTAACTTAAATTTTTGGTTTATAAACTAGCATCTTACCAGCAGAGTTATAACTTCTGCAAATTTTTATAGTTCTTATGGACATGTTTTATTCCTCAAGAGGTTGGTAGTAGCCTAACAAGAAACAACTACAATGTAAATCTTAGCATCAAGGTTTGTCACACTCAACGGACATGTCTTCCATATTTATTTTGTTTTCCATATCTTCATTATTTTTCATATTTTCCATATTTTTCAATGTTTTTCTTATTTTTACATATTTTTCTATATTTTTCAATGTGTTTTCACTATTCTATGTGCAAATGTACAGGAATATTTAGACTCTTACTGCTTGCCCTACTAGATTTCTTAAGCACATAACAGTGACTGGGACTGCCCTGTCATGCCGCTTAGAGTCCTCAAAGTGTCTGCAACATCACTTGTTCCTCTTCTTACAAAATGTTAACCCAGAAAAAGATCTTCCATCAACACACAATCTAATGCAAAAGCCAACCGCAATATACACTAAAACACATACAAGAACTGAGAATAATATTACCACTTCCCTGCCAGTCTTCCTCTTCCACAGATAAGCCACAGTTTGTTTTAGGTAGTCACACAGCTCCACTTTGTTAAAAATCCCAGCAAAGTCTTGCACCATATCCATGAAGCTGGAGTAATAGCCAGCCAGTTGATCCATTAGAACATGCATTTCAACATCGGCCAACTTCACTTTATCTGATGTAGGCGTAGGTTCTTTAGATTTGAATTTTTGGTTTCTAACAAATAAAAAATCTGAAAATACAATCGAGACTGTTATATTTTACTTTTTTCTTTATATTTCCTTGGAATGGCTGCCATTTATTTACTGCAAAATTTTTTCCCAATATGATTATTGATGACGCAGTATGACTACCGCATAGGGAAATGTGGCAGTTTCTCCTTGACACCATGTCTCTAGAATGCTCTATCATTCCAATATTAAAGCATATACATACCTTATCTAATGGTCTAGTCGTTTTATTAAAATCCTACAACCTCTCCGCAACATTTCTTATGTATATACATATGGCAGCATTGACTGCAACAGTTGATCCATCTGTTACATTCATTTTGTAACTTTAGAGTATAGACAAAGTTTTGACAGCTGTAGGTGGACTAAATTCTGTGTTATTAACATACGAGAAAGTAGGAATAGTTGTCTTCATTGTGAGATGTTTATGGAGTGATATTTTGTAAGAATCAGTACGCAGAAAGCTGCATTTAAGAGCTCTAAAGACACCACTCTACCTCCACAGAAAATCATAGGTGTTTTTGTGAATAAAAGGGTTGAGTTTGGCAGTTAGCATCGCAAGTTGACAGGAGGTTCTTTTCTGGGTTGAAATTTGGAAATAGAAGAGGAACAAGTGATCTTGCAGACACTTCTGTAAATTCCCTCTGGCTTGGTAGGGGTCATTGTTAGATGCTAAATAAACTTGGCAGGACAGGCAATAAGAGCACAAATAATCTTATGCATTTACAAAGAGAACATGGAAAAAACATAGGGAATGTGGAAAAAAGGGAAAAATATTGAAAAAAATGAAAAATCTGGATACAAAATTGTAATACAGGAGAGCCATATTTATATGAAGAATGTAATCAAAATTTGTTTCATAAATGTAAGCACTAGCTATATAGGAGAGGGATGGCAACATACACACACTTAGAAAAAAAGGAGCATTATACAAAGGGAGTAATCAGAATTTGTGGTACAGGCTGTAGGATTTTAATGTAACTGCTAGACTGCTAGATAAGGCAGATGTATGGCACCACACGTTTATGCTTTACTACTAGAATGATAGAGCATTCTAGAAACATGGTGCCAAAAATTTGCCATATACCCCTATATGGAAACTGCACTTCATCATCAATAATCATATTGGGAAAAATTTAACAGTGAAGCACTGGAAGCCATTTCAAGGAAATGCATGTTTAATGGATCAACTGGCTGGCTATTGCTCCAGCTTCATGAATATAATGTCAGACTTTGTGGGATTTTTAACAAAATGGAGCTATGTTACTACCTAAAACGAACCATGACTTAGCTGTGGAAGAGGAAGACTGCCAGGGAAGTTGTAACATTATTAACAATTCTTGAGTGTGTTTGAGTGTATATCATGGTTGGCTTTTGCATTTGTATTGTGTGTTGATGGAACATCTTTTCCTGGGTTGACATTTTGCAAGAAGAAGAAGAAGAAGAAGAAGAAGGAGAAGTGATATTATAGACACTTTGCAGACTCTCTCTGGCTTGACAGAGCAGTTCAAATCACTGTTGGGTGCTAAGGAAATCTGGTAGGCTAAGCAGTAAGAGCATAAATATTCTCATACATTTGTGCATTTGTTGTTGTTGTTGTGGTCTTCAGTCCTGAGACTGGTTTGATGCAGCTCTCCATGCTACTCTATCCTGTGCAACCTTTTTCATCTCCCAGTACCTACTGCAACCTACATCCTTCTGAATCTGCTTAGTGTATTCATCTCTTGGTCTCCCTCTACGATTTTTACCCTCCATGCTGCCCTCCAATACTAAATTGGTGATCCCTTGATGCCTCAGAACATGTCCTACCAACCGATCCCTTCTTCTGGTCAAGTTGTGCCACAAACTTCTCTTCGCCCCAATCCTATTCAATACTTCCGCATTAGTTATGTGATCTACCCATCTAATCTTCAGCATTCTTCTGTAGCACCACATTTCGAAAGCTTCTATTCTCTTCTTGTCCAAACTATTTATCGTCCATGTTTCACTTCCATACATGGCTACACTCCATACAAATACTTTCAGAAACGACTTCCTGACACTTAAATCTATACTCGATGTTAACAAATTTCTCTTCTTCAGAAACGCTTTCCTTGCCATTGCCAGTCTACAGTTTATATCCTCTCTACTTCGACCATCCCTTTCATGTCCCTTGACTCATAACTGCCATCTGGTTTCTGTACAAATTGTAAATAGCCTTTCGCTCCCTCTATTTTACCCCTGCCACCTTTAGAATTTGAAAGAGAGTATTCCAGTCAACATTGTCAAAAGCTTTCTCTAAGTCTACAAATGCTAGAAACGTAGGTTTGCCTTTCCTTAATCTTTCTTCTAAGATTAGTCGTAAGGTGAGTATTGCCTCACATGTTCCAGTGTTTCTACGGAATCCAAACTGATCTTCCCTGAGGTCAGCTTCTACTAGTTTTTCCATTTGTCTGTAAAGAATTCGTGTTAGTATTTTGCAGCTGTGACTTATTAAACTGATAGTTCGGTAATTTTCACATGTGTCAACACCTGCTTTCTTTGAGATTGGAATTATTATATTCTTGTTGAAGTCTGAGGGTATTTTGCCTGTTTCATACATCTTACTCACCAGATGGTAGAGTTTTGTCAGGACTGGCTCTCCCAAGACCGTCAGTAGTTCCAGTGGAATGTTGTCTACTCCGGTGGCCTTGTTTCGACTCAGGTCTTTCAGTGCTCTGTCAAACTCTTCACGCAGTATCATATCTCCCATTTCATCTTCATCTACATCCTCTTCCATTTCCACAATATTGTCCTCAAGTACATCGCCCTTGTATAGACCCTCTATATACTCCTTCCACCTTTCTGCTTTCCCTTCTTTGCTTAGAACTGGGTTTCCATCTGAGCTCTTGATATTCATACAAGTCGTTCTCTTATCTCCAAAGGTCTCTCTAATTTTCCTGTAGGCAGTATCTATCTTACCCCTAGTGAGATAGGCCTCTACATCCTTACATTTGTCCTCTAGCCATCCCTGCTTAGCCATTTTGCACTTCCTGTCGATCTCATTTTTAGACGTTTGTATTCCTTTTTGCCTGCTTCATTTACTGCATTTTTATATTTTCTCCTTTCATCAATTAAATTCAATATTTCTTCTGTTACCCAAGGATTTCTACTAGCCCTCGTCTTTTTACCTACTTGATCCTCTGCTGCCTTCACTACTTCATCCCTCAAAGCTACCCATTCTTCTTCTACTGTATTTCTTTCCCCCATTCCTGTCAGGTGTTCCCTTATGCTCTCCCTGAAACTCTGTACAACCTCTGGTTTAGTCAGTTTATCCAGGTCCCATCTCCTTAAATTCCCACCTTTTTGCAGTTTCTTCAGTTTTAATCTACAGGTCATAACCAATAGATTGTGGTCAGAGTCCACATCTGCCCCAGGAAATGTCTTACAATTTAAAACCTGGTTCCTAAATCTCTGTCTTACCATTATATAATCTATCTGATACCTTTTATTATCTCCAGGGTTCTTCCATGTATACAACCTTCTTTCATGATTCTTAAACCAAGTGTTAGCTATGATTATGTTGTGCTCTGTGCAAAATTCTACCAGGTGGCTTCCTCTTTCATTTCTTAGCCCCAATCCATATTCACCTACTATGTTTCCTTCTCTCCCTTTTCCTACACTCGAATTCCAGTCACCCATGACTATTAAATTTTCGTCTCCCTTCACAATCTGAATAATTTCTTTTATTTCATCATACATTTCTTCAATTTGTTGATCATCTGCAGAGCTAGTTGGCATATAAACTTGTACTACTGTAGTAGGTGTGGGCCTCGTATCTATCTTGGCCATAATAATGTGTTCACTATGTTGTTTGTAGTAGCTTACCCGCATTCCTATTTTCCTATTCATTATTAAACCTACTCCTGCATTACCCCTATTTGATTTTGCGTTTATAACCCTGTAGTCACCTGACCAGAAGTCTTGTTCCTCCTGCCACCGAACTTCACTAATTCCCACTATATCTAACTTCAACCTATCCATTTCCCTTTTTAAATTTTCTAACCTACCTGCCCGATTAAGGGATCTGACATTCCACGCTTCAATCCGTAGAACGCCAGTTTTCTTTCTCCTGCTAACAACATCCTCTTGAGTAGTCCCTGCCCGGAGATCCGAATGGGGGACTATTTTACCTCCGGAATATTTTACCCAAGAGGATGCCATCATCATTGAATCATACAGTAAAGCTGCATGCTCTCGGGAATATTGTGCATAGAATATTGAAATCATATTGAAAAATATAGAAAATACATAAAAATGTGGAAGGGATAAAAAAATAATGAAGATATGGAAAACATAAATCAGTGAACCTTGATGCTGGCATTCACATCATAGTCTCTTTCTTCTTAGGCTACTACCAACATGTGGAGGAATAAAACTCATCCACAAGAGCTATAAAGATTTTGCAGAAGTTACAATTCTGCTGGTAAGATGCTAGATTGTATAGCAAAAATATAGTTTATCTCCATTATAATACCACAGCTGACAGTTAAGCATTCAAATTAATTCACACAAGAAATAGATTATTATCCTCCTAATCATCTGTGTGGCAATGACTGCATACATTTTGTCTACAGATATCTCCATGGGTTAGGTTAGCAACTGATACTAATGTTGGCATTTGCATAATTTTAAGTCATTTATTATAATTTTAGACTTATTTATCAGTTTCACAGTATGCACATTAATTTGGATTATACGTCAGACATGCGGGATACAGAAGCTGAGTTTTTTTTTTTTTTTTTAAATATTCTGCCTACAGTTACAGATTTACAGTTAGTTGCACAGAGCATAATTTAATCATTGCTAACACTTGGTTCAAGAATCATGAAAGAAGGTTGTATACATGGAAGAAGCCTGGAGATATTGGAAGGTGTCAGATAGATTATATAATGGTAAGACAGAGATTTAGGAACCAGGTTTTAAATTGTAAGACATTTCCAGGGGCAGATGTGGACTCTGATCACAATCTATTGGTTATGAACTGTAGATTAAAACTGAAGAAACTGCAAAGAGGTGGGAATTTAAAGAGATGGGACCTGGATATATTGAAAGAACCAGTGGTTGTAGAGAGTTTCAGGGAGAGCATAAGGGAACGATTGACAAGAATGGGGGGAAGAAATACAGTAGAAGAAGAATGGGTAGCTTTGAGAGATGAAATAGTGAAAGCAGCAGAGGATCAAGTAGGTAAAAAGACGAGGGCTAATAGAAATCCTTGAGTAACAGAAGAGATATTTAATTGATGAAAGGAGAAAATACAAAAATGCAGTAAATGAAGCAGGCAAAAAGGAATACAAGCATCTCAAAAATGAGATCAACAGGAAGCACAAAATGGCTAAGCAGGGATGGCTAGTGGACAAATGTAAAGATGTAGAGGCTTATATCACTAGAGGTAAGATAGATACTGCCTACAGAAAATTAAAAACACCTACGGAGAAAAGAGAACCACTTGCATGAATATCAAGGGCTCAGATGGAAACCCAGTTCTTAGCAAAGAAGGGAAAGCAGAAAGGTGGCAGGAGTATATAGAGAGTCTATACAAGGGCGATGTTCTTGAGGACAATATTATGGAAATGGAAGAGGAGGTAGATGAAGATGAAATGGGAGATATGATACTGCGTGAAGAGTTTGACAGAGCAACTGAAAGACCTAAGTCGAAACAAGGCCCCGGGAGTAGACAACATTCCATTACAACTATTGACAGCCTTGGGAGAGCCAGTCCTGACAAAACTCTAGCATCTGGTGAGCAAGATGTATGAGACAGGCGAAATACACTAGACTTTAAGAAGAATATAATAATTCCAACCCAAAGAAAGCAGATGTTGACAGATGAGAACATTACCGAACTATTGGTTTAATAAGCAACGGCTGCAAAATACTAACACGAATTCTTTACAGATGAATGGAAAAACTGGTAGAAGCCGACCTTGGTGAAGATCAGTTTCGATTTCGTAAAAATGTTATAGAAAGCAACTGAAATAACTTCCTACTAGTCTCTGCCAGAGACTTCTCTGATATACCAAGCCTAATCCAGAGATCTGCGAGAAGATCCAAGCTAGGCTGCCGGGGCGGCAGCTATCCACGTCCGCTAGCGGTCGATGAACTGCCGAGCGCCGGCCTTTATAGCGCTTCAGCGGATGAGTACCTCGGAACTATTTTCCATCATGTGGTTTGACGTGTGAAAATAGTTCCGGGATTTGCAGCAACCTCTTCCTTACGTTTATGTGACCCGGTAGTGGCTCCTGGTGGCCGCTGGTGCCTTTGCTGTGTTGTTGTTGTTGTTGTTGTGGCCGTTGATCAATATTGCCTGTCTGTTGTGTAGTGCTTCGGTGTGCCTGCGAAGCAGGCAACCCGCGGCTGCAGGCTGTCAGTTTGGTTGCTGATACTCTAGGCGCCGTGATGTCTGGTGAAGAAGTCCACAGCACACAAAGCCCTGCATAAGCCTTTATATCTACACGATGCAGCTGCTTCAGCCACTAAAGCCGATGGATGAATCTCAGTGTGAACAGTTTGCAGTGGATCTATTTTCCAAAATTGAAGCAAAGAACGGCTTTTTGGAAAAGATTCGTTTCTCTGGTGGGTCAACTCTTCATGTATCACGTAAAGTGTTACAGTCCCCAAGGTCAGCGATTGAGGCAGAGGTACCTACAATTGCACGATTAACAACAAGCACCGTCAATCTGGCCAAAACCAGGCCAGTGGGGCCTGACTGACCACCCTGCCACCTATTAGCCAGTGGCGTCACGTGGGTGCGGTATGGTGGAGTGGGAGTTGACACACCACACTTCCAGCTGTTGATGGGTTAGCATATCCGTTGTTGTTCCTAGACTGTCAAGTAGCTCCTCCTCTGGTACCATGAGGCTGAGTGCACCCTTTTCCAGTCCTTCCACAAAGGAAAATTCACTGGCAGTATCAGGAATTGAGCTTGGACCCTATGTATGGCAGTCAGTGGCGAGGGAAGGGGGGGGGGGGGTTGAATTATGGTTGCATAAGATATTGATGCAAGTATAGCCTGAATTACTGAATTTACGAAACCGCCCACCCTAGCAAACAATTGCGCTCTAATTATGGCTGAAATATAAACTACTGGCCATTAAAATTGCTACACCAAGAAGAAATGCAGATGATAAATTGGTATTCATTGGACAAATGTATTATACTAGAACTGACATGTGATTACATTTTCACGCAATTTGTGTGCATAGATCCTGAGAAATCAGTACCCAGAACAACCACCTCTGGCCGCAATGATGGCCTTGATACGCCTGGGCAATGAGTCAAACAGAGCTTGGATGGCGTGTACAGGTGCAGCTACCCATGCAGCTTCAACACGATACCACAGTTCATCAAGAGTAGTGACTGGCGTATTGTGGCGAGCCAGTTGCTCGGCCACCATTGACCAGACGTTTTCAGTTGGTGAGAGATCTGGAGAATGTGTTGGCCAGGGCAGCAGTCGAACATTTTTTGTATCCAGAAAGGCCTGTACAGGACCTGCAACATGCGTTTAGTGCACGCCAGGTGATACGCCAGTGTGGCGATGCCGAATGCACGCTTCCAATGTGTGTTCACCGCGATGTCGCCAAACACGGATGCGACCATCATGATGCTGTAAACAGAACCTGGATTCATCCGAAAAAATGACGTTTCGACATTCATGCACCCAGGTTCGTCGTTGAGTACACCATCGCAGGCGCTCCTGTCTCTGATGCATCGTCAAGGGTACCCGCAGCCATGGTCTCCGAGCTGATAGTCTATGCTGCTGCAAACGTCGTCGAACTGTTCGTGCAGATGGTTGTTGTCTTGCAAACGTCCCCATCTGTTGACCCAGGGATCGAGACGTGGCTGCGCGATCCGTTACAGCTATGCGGATAAGATGCCTGTCATCTCGACTGCTAGTGATACGAGGCCGTTGGGATCCAGCACGGCGTTCCGTATTATCCTCCTGAACCCACCGATTCCATATTCTGCTAACAGTCATTAGATCTCGACCAACGCGAGCAGCTATGTCACGATACGATAAACCGCAATCGCGATAGGCTACAATCCGACCTTTATCAAAATCGGAAACGTGATGGTACGCATTTCTCCTCCTTACACGAGGCATCGCAACAACGTTTCAACAGGCAACGTCGCTCAACTGCTGTTTATGTATGAGGAATCGGTTGGAAACTTTCCTCATGTCACCACGTTGTAGGTGTAGCCACCGGTGCCAACCTTGTGTTAATGCTCTGAAAAGCTAATCATTTGTATATAAGAGCATCTTCTTCCTGTCGGTTAAATTTCGCGGCTGTAGCACGTCATCTTCGTGGTGTAGCAATTTTAATGGCCAATAGTGTTCGTATAGTCCACTTTGCTTTGCGATGTCCGTTACTCGTTTTCTTTTCTTGTATTGAAATGAGTGGAGAGACCAGCCTTGGCTCACAATGGGGTTTGAGTATGGCCCTCGACATCGGAATGGATCGGCCTTCTCTATGATTATGGCAGTTCTGCTTCCTCAGGAGCACAGAACATGGATGTAAGATGCCCGCTCTGCGAGAGGGGTGTGGGGCTTGTTCCCCCGCTCCCCTCCCCTGCACACAAAAAACATTTTTGGAACTGGGTGTCATATTTGTTGAATACATTAACCATTTTAAAAAAAGGAAAGAAAGATTGGAGTTTATCGACACACTGCTGATGAAATCATTAGAGATGCAGCGGAAGGTCAGGTTGAACAAAAGTGTGGGAGGTAACTGTTCACGTATTTTTAAAAGAAACCATCCAATCATTAGATTTTAGCGATTTTGGGGAAACTATGGAAAACCTTAATCTGAATGGCTGGATGGGATTTGAAGCACCCTTCTTCCAAAGCCCCACTGTCTCGTCCGGTATTAATATAGAACGTGGGATGGCTACAAAGGAGAGGAGCTTTACTATTCAGATGAGGCACAAGGTACGACGCCAGGTGGCATCCAGATGGGAGCCAGCACTCGAATGGAGTAAGGCTTGTTGACAAGACTGCTGCCGGGCTAGCAAGAGTAATACCTTTGGGCGCCAAGGTGAGTAGTGAATGTGGGCCTAAAGCCAGAATGTTCAAGAAATTTCTTGAAGGTTCTAAAAAGATTTTGGTCATTACGAAAACCTTTGGTAGCGTCAGGCAAAAGCAAAGCTGCTAGAGAAACTCATCCAAAAGTCCCTGAAAAATCACTATACAAGCGACTAGTGCACAGGACAACAGTAGTCATATGAGTTAGAAGCAGTCATTACTGGGAAGCACCTAGGAGCAGCACAACATCCAAGTCCCAAGTCGTCAGGAGCAGTCACCACAGTGGGACACTTTGATATCGATGCAGTAAAACTACGAGGAGTCTCTGCAAATTTGAGGGAGGACAACAAAATTTCTGATAAGTATCTAGAAGCAATTATTTTCTTTAGCTTTCTGTCTGTTAGGAAAGAACAAGTTGTGTAGAGTGTGTGTCTAGTGTAGTAGCAACGAGTTATAGTTGATATTTTTTGAGTGTCAGAATACAGGAAGGAACAAGTGCCGCCTCACACTTGTTTGTCACTGTAGTTAAAGTATTTAGTTATGTAATGTCGGAATGAGTCGCAAGCAGAGCATTTATCTCTGATATCGAAAATTAGAACTCAGGAAATGGGAATTGCTGTGAAGGGCTAAAATATAGAGTGGTAGGATGTACTCACTCATTTGCAGAGACCACTGTTCATTGAAGCGCCAAAGAAACTGGTATAGGCGTGCGTATGCAATCACAGAGATATGTAAACAGGCAGAATACGGCACTGCCGTCGACAACGCAGCGTCTGGCGCAGATGTTAAGTCAGTCACTGCTGCTACAATGGAAGGGTATCAAGATTTAAGTGAATTTGAACGTGGTGTTATAGTCGGCGCACGAGCGATGGGACACAGCAACTCCGAGGTAGCGATGAAGTGGGGATTTTCCAGTATGACCATTTCACGAGTGTTCCTTGAATATCTGGTAAAACATCAAATCCCAGACATTGGCGCAACCGAAGAAAGATCCTGCAAGAATGGGACGAACGACGACTGAAGAGAATCGTTCAATGTGACAGAAGTCCAACCCTTCCACAAATTGCTGCAAATTTTACTGCTGGGCCATCAACAAGTGTCAGCGTGTGAACCATTCAACGAAACACCATCAATATGGGCTTTCGGAGCTGGGGCCCACTCCTGTACCCATGATGACTGCACGACACAAAGCTTTACGTGTCGCCCAGGCCTGTCAACACCGACATTGGACTGTTGATAACTGGAAACATGTAACCTGGTCCGATGAGTCTCGTTTCAAGTTGTATCGAGCGGATGGACGTGTAGGGGTATGGAGACAACCTCATGAATCCATGGACCCTACATGTCAGGAGGGGGCTGTTCAAGCTGGTGGAGGCTCTGTAACGGTGTGGGGCGTGAACAGTTTGAGTGATATGGACCCCTGGTATGTCTAGATCAGACTTTGACAGCATCCTGCCTGATCACTTGTGTCTAGTCATGTCCTTCGTGCATTTCGACGGACTTGGGCAATTCCAGCGGGACAATGCAACACCCCACACGTCCAGAATTGCTACAGAGAGGCTCCAGGAACACTCTTCTGAGTTTAAACACTTTCGCTAGCCACCAAACCCCCCAGACATGAACATTATTGAGCGTATCTGGGATGCCTTGCAACATGCTGTTCAGAAGAGATTTCCAGCCCCTCGAACTGTTGCGGATTTATGGACAGCCCTGCAGGAGTCATGGTGTCAATTCCGTCCAGCACTGGTGCTGGCGACATTAGTCCAGTCCATGCTATATAGTGTTATGGCACTTCTGCGTGCTCGCGGGGGTCCTACACGATAGTAGGCAGGCGAACCAGTTTCTTTGGCTCTTCAGTGTAAGAAACATCTCTGAATAATGTTGACCTACTGGGAAATAAATTGTTCTTAAATATATTCTTAAGTGTTTGCATCCTTATTTACTTCCTATGGAGCCAACAACTTATCATCTCTGTTCCGGAATCACCTGTGCTAAGCATCTGAGAAGACATTCTCCCTCTCACTCCATTAAGGTATCTTTGCAGACCTCGTCCAACATTGTCGCCAACATCCTGATTGCGCCACAAAGGGCACACTTTCGCCCGAAACTGGTAACAGGACCAGTGTCGGGAGGCAACAGTCCTGTACACCACCTGTATTTTAAAAATATTCCCTCTTTCCTAGACTGTCGCCTATACACAAATGCACTTTCACAGTGGAAAAACTGAAACTCTATTCACTAGATTTAACAACAGTGCCCATTTCTGTAGACGTTTCTGTTTGGAAAACGCTTTCAGTCAAATGAAGTAGTTACTGCAAACACAGATGGATATCAGGGAGATATTCCATACTCTCTTTCTGGACAGAATCCATTCCTGGACACAATTTGCAGGAGCTGCGACTTAAAAAAGATTATGTCGAAAACCTTTTGCCTTAAAACACATTTTTCATTACCATGTTGTCAAAATTTACGGTGATATCCCATCTATGTTTTCAACTCTTTCAGTTGTTTCTCTACGACAGAGATGCCTATTAACTATGTCGTTCAGACGGTAGACTTTGCGATGGTCAAACGACGGTCTGTTTGTACGATTCTCCAGCGTGAACGATTTCTTAAAAGCGAAACTTAAAACTTCAGCTTTACTGGATTAGCTATTTTACGTAGGACAAGAATTTTCTCAGGTTTCCGGTCAGATCTTTTGCCAGATCAGTGGTTGAAGACTATTTTAGTAATAGAAACCAGTACGTTGTTCTCGACAGCGAATGTTCTTCACATATAAGGGTGTCGTCGGGAGTGCCCCAGGGAAATGGAATGGTCTGGCGGACAGAATGGGCAGCTATCAACCATGGTGTACGGGTAAGGGTCGTCATTGAGTGGCTTTAGAAGGATACAAGATGACGCAGACAAAATTTCTATTTGGCGTGATAAGTGGCAGCTAGCTCTATATGCAGAGTAATGTTAGTTGATGCAGATGAGTAGGAAAAAGAAATTCATAACGTTCGAATACGGCGTTAGTAGTTTGCTGCTTGTCCCAGTGAGGCTGATTAAATATTGAGGCGTAGCTTTGCAGAGCCATATGAAATGGAACGAACATGTGAGGACTGTGGTAGGGAAGGCGAATAGTCGTCTTCAGGTTACTGAGAGAATCTTGGGAGAAACTGGTTCATATGTAAAGGAACATAGGACATTGGGCGACCTGTTCTTGAGTACTGCTCGAGTGTTTGGGAACTGCATGAAGTCAGATTGAAGGAGGACATCAAAGGAATTCAGAGGCCAGCTACCATATTCGTTACCAGTAGGTTCAAACAACACACAAGTGTTACGGAGATGCTTTGGGAACTCAAATGAAAGTCCCTTTGACTTTCTTTTGGAGGATTGATATTGAGCAAATTTAGAGAACTGGCATCTGAAGCTGACTGCAGAACGATTTTCCCGCCACCAAAATACATTTCGCAAAAGGACCATGAAGATACGAGAAATAATCATTTCTCTCTCGTTCTGTTTCTGAATGGAACAGGAAGGGAAATGACTGGTGATGCTACAGGGTACCCTCCACCATGCATCGTTCAGTGGCTTGCAGAGTATGTATATAGATGTATCTATCTGGCACTCTTAAAATGTCCTGTGTACGTGTAAGGAGAATTTCAAAATCACATCAAGGCACAGGAGATGGGGAGGGAGTAGCCCAGGAAGGAGCGCAAGGACTGGGAAAGGAGAACTGAGAAGGACAAGGGGGTATGATGGAGAAAACAGTAGAGGGGGAGAGGAAGGAGAGGGAGCCACAGGGAGGTGGGGTGAGGAAGAGGAGGGTCAGAGTTAGAAGGAATGATAAATATCAGAGCAAAGCACATCATTTGGTATAGGGAGACGTTGGAAGTTTCTTTGGGAGAGGAGATTGAGTGTGTGGAGATTGAGAGAGGGTGGGACACATCGGTAGAGGTGCAGCAGCAGGTGGAGAGTAGAGAGGAAAGGAAACACCAGTGGGTGAGGGGGATCAAGGTGGCAGTTGCTGTAGAGGATACAGATGTGATGAAGAAAATGGAGGAATGTGGGAAAGGGATGAGATCATAGAGAATCCTAGTGGGGGACAGGAGACAGATATGGAAAGGGAGGCAAACTGCATGGCATTCAAGGATTTGGAGAGCTTTATAGAATTTAGAACGGGCAGAGATCCAGGTGACACTGGAATAACAGAGGATGGGACAGGTCATGAATTTGTAGGTATGAAGGATGGTGGAAGGATGCAATCCTCATGTCCAGCTGGACAGGAGTTTCAGGAGGCAGAGTCTATAGCGGGCTATGCATTGGATAGTAAGAGGATGGGGAGTCAGGGGAGGTGATGGTCAAGGGTGAGGCCAAGGTTCTTCAAGCTGGGAGTAAGTTGGATAGGACAGTAATAGATGGTGACATAAAAATCATGGAGCCAGAAGGAGGGGGTGGCACATCCTACAATTATTGCCTGGGTTTTGGAAGGATTGATCCAAAGAAGCCACTGGTTGCACGAATCAGTAAACTGGTTTTCTTAGGTTTGGAGGAAGCCTAAGCACTGTTGAAGGGCAGGGTAGGGGGAAAGGAAGGCAGTGTCATCAGCATACTGAAGGAGATGGATGGGTGGTGGTGGTTTGAGCGTATCAGCAGTGTACATGAGATATAGGAGAGGGGAAAGGGTGGAGCCTGGGGCACATGTGCAGTAGGGTAGAAGGTATGGGAATCGGTATTATGAATAGCGACATAGGAAGGATGGTGGGAGAGGATGGAGGCAATGAGATGGATGAAGCTGATAGGAAGGACATAGGTCTGGAGCTTGAGGAGAAGCCCAAAATCCATACAAAGGCAAAGGCGTTCAGGAGGTCAAGGGAAACAAAAATAGCACACCAACGAGATTTAAGATGGAGGGAGAGGGGATGGGTAAGGTTAAGGAGCAGGTTGTCAGTGGAGAAGGAGGGCTGCACCACACTGGGTAAGAGGGAGAAAGTAGTGTTGAGTTAGGTGGTGATAGCTTGAAGGAGACTTCCGTCCAAATAAATATTACGTGTTCCATGTGATGCCCAGTGCCAACCCAAAATGTCAGTTTGCTTCCCTTTACAAAGATATTTTTAAAACGAAGTTTTTTGTGTCTATTTGGTACTACGGTACGAAATTAGCCTAGAGCGATACTGGGCTTGATGATATGCAGTAACAATGACGGTGAGACTCGAGCAGTAACCATATCTGTGCTGCGGCGCCACATGAGTTGTTGGACGAGGCGCGGACGGAGGGCGTGCCCAGAGTGGTACCAGAGCTGGCAGCTTTAATCGGAACATATTATCGTATCCATGCTACTGTAGTTCTGTCCAAAGACTGGTTTGATGCATCTCTCCATGCTGTTCTACCCTTCGAAGTGCCTACATCTCAGCAAAACTACTGCAGCCTCCATCCACCTGCTTATTGCATTCAAGCCTTGCTCTCCCTTGACAGTAACCCCCTCCATACACACATACCCACAACCACCTCCTTTCAAATATCGACAAGTCCTTAACTGTTCTCTGTGCGTCCTATCAACCGATCCCTTCTTTTATTCAAGTTATGTCATGAATTTCTTTTGCCGCCAGTCATTTCAGTACCATCTCATTAATTATTCGATCTGCTCATCTAATCTGCAGTTTTATTCAACAGCGCTACATTTAAAAAGCTTCTATTCACTGTCTGAAATGTTTATCGTCCACATATTCGCTTTGAAAACAAAAACACGTCTTCTTATTTCTGCAATGCATTTCATTTATTCCAGACGACGTTCATCATTTACTTTAAGGCATCTTCAGTGGAACATAGAATGATATAGTTTCGTTTTGATATGCGAAATCTGTAGATCATAGAACAGTTCACGTCTAATTTTTTTACGTAAATAAGTGATAGATTACAGTTATTTGAGTCTTTGGTTGGCATCTGCGTTTCCTCTCATCTGGTCGCATGCAGGAGATCGCA
Source organism: Schistocerca americana (assembly GCF_021461395.2). Taxonomy (NCBI): domain Eukaryota; kingdom Metazoa; phylum Arthropoda; class Insecta; order Orthoptera; family Acrididae; genus Schistocerca; species Schistocerca americana. The sequence goes on from NC_060119.1 coordinate 119,774,506, forward strand.
CTACAACTTTACTTACCAAACACAAGCACATTTTCACGTCTCTGCTCTAATTGTTGTGGAGCACTATTATCCTTCTGTCAGGAACTGTTGATATTTTACCAGAAACTGTGGGTTAAAGTCATAAGTACTGTCTTCACTTTGTGTCTCTTCCTCTTTGGTTTGTTTACGAATATGTTGCCAACATAACGAAATATATGCGGGAAACTAACGTCTGCTCATTTCTATTCTCTTTAGATATTGTGTGTGTGTGTGGGAGGGGGGGGGGGAGGCGAATTGTAAGAAATTGTATGTGAATGTTACAGTTGTCAGAGAGTGGCGAAAAGTTGTGTTGCTCAGCTGTGTTGAGTTTTCGTTTAGTTTTGTGAAGAAGTCTATCAAAGAGTGAGGGGAAGTGCATTGCGTGGCACTATTACGATAATAATCAGTTGTTGAAATGTTACTCTACTATTTTATCTATTAATGGAAAGACTGAGTTGTTGATTATATACACTTGATCATTCAACAATGTTTTCTTTTGTGCTTTGGTATCTTTGTATGTGGTAATTTTCTTGCAGGGTTAGAGCATGTTTCTTGATTGTTTAGTGTAATTATTTGCATGTCTTTTTCTCTAAACGCTGGCTTGTGATAGTGTTCTTTTTGGTGTTCTGCAAATGTCCCGGCAGAGGTTCGAGTCCTCCCTCAGGCATGGGTGTGTGTGTTTGTTCTTAGGATAATTTAGGTTAAGTTGTGTGTAAGCTTAGGGACTGATGACCTTAGCAGTTAAGTCCCATAAGATTTCACACACATTGGAACATATTTTGCAAATGTCGAGTGCTTTGTGCCATACTTTCAGGCTCTTTAGTGTTATTTGTAACTCTTAAAAGTTTCTATCTGTTTGCTCTATGGAACTGCCATCACAAAGTGTTGTACTGCAATTGATGTACATCTGCTTTTTAGTATAAGTCTATGTCTTTTGCCAGTTTCAAGGTGTGTTTCCAGACAGAATTGTTTGTGGTGCATGCTAAGTTTATGCCCCATTGTATGTTACCGAGTGTTTATGGCTGTGTTTGCTTCTGTTGTGTTGTTGTCTATGTTTATGTTTTCTGTTTTATTTTTATTTTCTTGTTTAGCTTTGTAACTATTATGTTTTTGTAATTAAATTTAAATTTATCTTTGGTGTTAACAAATTCATCTGTTTTAGCAAGACTTTCATTACTTTGACAGTCTGCATTTTATATCCTCTGTACTTCAGCAATCCACTACTTTTATTAATGTCTTATTTCCTAATCTAATTCCCTCGGCACCATCTGATTTAGTTCGACTACATTTCATTGCCTTTGTTTTCATTTTTTTAATGTTCATCTTTAACGATTTTCAAGGTATTATCCAGTCCATTGAAATGGTCTTCCGTGCTCTTTGTCGTCACTAGAAAATTACTATGTCATCTGCAGACCGAACAGTTTTTGTGCCTTCTCCCCGAACCTTAGTTCCTTTACCAAATTTCTCCTCGGGTTCATTTACTGCTTGCTAAATGCGTACATTGAATAAAATTGGGGATAGGTTACAACCCCGTCTCACTCCCTCCTCATCTGCTGCTTCCGTTTTACGTTCTTTAACTCTTTATAACAGCAGTCTATTTTCTGTGCAATTTGTAAATAACAATTTGTAAATAACCCTTCGCTCCCCGCATCTTATTCCTACTGCTTTCAGAATTTCAAACAGCGTAGTCCAGTTGCAATTTTCAAAAGCTTTCTCTGAATCTAATAATATTATAAACATAGGTTTACCTTTCTTAACCTATGTTCTAAGTTATAGGGTTGACATTGCTTGCGTCTTCCTACATTTCTCTAGAACCCAAACCAATCTTCTCCGAAGTCGGACTCTACCATTTTCTTCCATTCTTCTGTAAATAATTCGTATCAATATTTTGCAACTGTGACTTACAAAGCTGACGGTCCCATAACGTTCATATCTATTAGCACCTCACCTCTTCGCTATTAGGATTATTACAGTCTTCTTTGAATCTGAGGGTATTTCTCATGCATCATTTATCTTGCACCAGGTGAAGCAGTTTTGTTATGGCTGGCACTCCCAAGGTTGACAAACTGCCTATTGGCTTCTGTATCGAGTTATTCGGTCGACGTTCATCTAATGATTTTACTGACGTTTCGCCAGTACGAGCGGCTGGCATTGTCAAAGCTTCACCCTCCACCGGCAATGGAGGGTGAAGCTTTGACAATGCCAGCCACTCGTGCTGGCGAAACGTCAGTAAAATCATTAGATGAACGTCGGCCGAAGAGCCCGATACATAAGCCAATAGGCAGTTTGTCAACAAGTGACCACGAAAGCCTTAACAATTTTGTACTCCCAAGGTTCTCACAAAGGAAACTCCCCATTGCACTCTCCTCAGGTTTAGTGATAAGAGGGGCCACTGGACAGCCCATCAGAAACCGAACACTGACCAACCATGGGAACAGGAAGAAGGTATAGTCGACTAAGGGGAAAAAAGCAAAATATAAACAGTGAACGGTCCAAGAAAAAGAAGTGCAATATAGAGCAGCTAGAAAGGAAAATGGCTTTGTGGTTAAGTGGTTACGGTGTTGGAGTGCCCAGCGACTGGGCTATGTTCAAACCTGCTTTATACCAATATTGCACACCCCCCCTCCCCCCGCCACGCTGTTCGCTTTATTCAAATTTGTGTCTGTGTCGTGGTGTAACGTCCGTCTGCAATAGCGAGGTGTAAGGTAGGAATCTATAATGACAGTTGATTCTGCACAACTGCTCTATTAGCAGCCGAAAGAAATTGGCTTTCAAATGGGAATGGCAAGCGTTTGATGACAAGGCGACAAGTCAACCGAATCCTCTACCGGAAAACACGTCTGGTGTGTCATTAATGATAGCATGTGTGTCACATGATAGGAATCTCTTATCGAAGCACTTAGTTTGTACGACTGGTAAATGGGTGAGATATGCCTCTTTGCCCGATATATGTGTTCGTATGGATGTGAATGTGCCGGCTTCTGTGACCGAGCGGTTCTAGGCGCTTCAGTCCGGAACCGCGCTGCTGCTACGGTCGCATGTTCGAATCCTGCCTGGGGCATCGATGTGTGTGATGTCCTTAGGTTAGTTAGGTTTAAGTAGTTCTAAGTCTAGGAGACTGATGACCTCAGATGTTAAGTCCCACAGAGCTCAGAGCCATTTGAACCATTTGAAACACAACTAGCTCTTTATTCACATGAAGTGTTGAGTGCTATTGACAAGGGATTTCAGATCGATTCTGTATTTATGGATTTCCGGAAGGCTTTTGACACTGTACAACACAAGCGGCTCGTAGTGAAATTGCGTGCTTATGGTATATCGTCTCAGTTATGTGACTGGATTTGTGATCTCCTGTCAGAGAGGTCACAGCCCATAGTAATTGACGGAAAGTCATCGAGTGAAACAGAAGTGATTTCTGGCGTTCCCCAAGGTAGTGTTATAGGCCCATTGTTGTTCCTTATCTATAAAAACGATTTTGGAGACAATCTGAGCAGCCGTCTTCGGTTGTTTGCAGATGACTCAGTCGTTTATCGACTAATAAAGTCATCAGAAGTTCAAAACAAACTTGAAAACGATTTGGCAGCTGACCAAAAATAACGAAAACTGTGAGATCATCCACATGAGTGCTAAAAGGAACTCGTTAAACTTCGGTTACACGATAGACCAGTCTAATCTAAAAGCCGTAAATTCAATTAAATACCTAGGAATTACAATTACGAACAATTTAAATTGGAAGGAACACAGAAAATGTTGTGGGGAAGGCTAAACAAAGACTGCGTTTTATTGGCAGGACACTTAGAAAATATAACAGATGTACTAAGGAGACTGCCTACACTACACTTGTCCGTCCTCTTTTAGAATACTGCTGCGCGGTGTGGGATCCTTACCAGATAGGACTGACGGAGTGCATTGAAAAAGTTCAAAGAAGGGCAGCACGTTTTGTATTATCGCGAAATATGGGTGAAGGTGTCACAGAAATGATACAGGATTTGGGCTGGACACCATTAAAAGAAAGGCGTTTTTCATTGCGACGAGATCTTCTCACGAAATTCCAATCACCAACTTTCTCCTCCGAATGCGAAAATATTTTGTTGACAGCGACTTACATAGGGAGGAAAGATCACTAAGATAAAATAAGGGAAATCAGAGCTCGTACGGAAAGATTTAGGTGTTCATTATTTCCGCGCGCTACACGAGATTGGAATAAGAGTGAGTTGTGAAGATGGTGCGATGAACCCTCTGCCAGGCACTTAAATGTGATTTGCAGGTATCCATGTAGATGTAGATGTCACATAAGCTGCAACAAATGAACGCAAAAATTTCACAATCATACAGTTTTTCTATGCTCTGTCAAAACATATGGTTTTGAAGTTGTGTTCCGTTTTGGCAGTCTTGACTCTTTAAGTCATTTGTAGTTGCATAGTTCACACCCGTTTATTTGTTTCATTTCTGCTTTATGGAATCTACCCTGCTCTCAGTATTCGTCACATTTGCTTGCGACGGTAACGTATTCTTACCACATGACTCACATTCTATAACCGCTATGTAGTATGACAACTGTTTCCTCGACTAGGCGGAAGAGAACAAACATTTCCACGACCTGACGGGCTGTTCATAATGTTGTGGAAAAAAAGTAAATGATACGAGAGAGTTTTGAACACGGCTCGCCCGCTAGGCCGTCTAGTACCATAACAACTTACCCACGACGACACTGATTTTTCAGTCTTCTCTTTATTGCACTATTTCTTCTTGAACCGTTCACTGTGTCTGTTTTGATTTTTTTCACAGTACAGTACAGCTTCTTCCTGTGCTCAGTTTTTGACTGGCTAGCCACAGGGCCATCTTACCACTAAATTTGAGAAGGAAGCGATGAAGAGTTTCCCTTCTCAATACCCTGACGGAATGTCGTCTACTCCAGGGGCCTTCTTTACATATAAGTCTCTCAGTGCTCTGGAAAATTCGTCTCACAGTGGGCATATCTCTCACCTGATATTCATCTATTTTTTTTCTTGTTCTATAATATTCTGTGGAAGTTCACTACCCTTGTACAGCTGTTCTACACATTCCTTGCGTCTTCCAGTTTTCCCTTCTCTGCTTAGTACTGGCTTGCCGGCTGAGCTCTTGATATGCATACCGAAGCTTCTCATTTCCCCAAAGGTCATTTTATTTTTAATAGAGGCAGCCTCTCTCCCCTAGTCAGGCATTCTTTTACAGTCGTAAATTTGTCCTCTAGCCATTCCCGCTTAGCCATTTTGCACTTTATCTCAGTTTCGTTCTTTAGAAGTCTGTATTCCCTTTTACTTGGTTCAATTGATTGGCTTTTTACCTGTTTCATCCTTGTTACCTTCACAATTTCATCTTTCAAAGCTACCCTTTCGTCTTCTATTACATTTCTTTTCAATGTTTCACTCAGTCGCTGCCTAATGCTCCAGGTCCCATCTCCTTAATTCCGTACTTTCTGCAGTTTCTTCTATTTTAATTTACAGTTAGTAACAAATAAACTATGGTCAGAGACAACATCTGCCCGCGGAAATGTTTTGCAGTTAAATTTTTGGTTTCGAAGCCTTTGTCTTTCCGTTACATACTCAGCCTGAAAACTATACTCAGCCTGAAAACTTACGGTGTTTTCAGGTCCCTTCCTCGTAAGCAACTTCATTTCACGATTCTTAAAATGTTTTCAGTAATTAAACTATGCTCTGTGGAAAGTTCTACCAAGTGAATTCTCCTTTCATTACTTTCATCCAGCCCACATTCTCCTGACTTTTCCTTCCTTCCTTTTCCTTCCATCGAGTTCCAGTCCGCCATCCCAATTAAATTTTCGTCTTCCTGAACTATCTGGATAATTTCTTTTATCTCATCATATATTGTTTAAATCTCTTCATCCGTGACGCTAGTTGGATGTACTTTATGTCTATCTTGTCTATGATTTTGCGTTCACTATGCTGTTCGTAGTAGCTTACCTCCACTTCTATTTTCTTATTTGTTATCAGGCCAATTCCTGCATTCTCTCTGCCGGCCGATGGATGTGTGTGATGTCTTTAGGTTAGTTAGGTTTAAGTAGTTCTAAGTTCTAGGGGACTTATGACCTAATATGTTGAGTCCCATAGTGCTCAGAGCCATTTGAACCTGCATTCTCTCTACGTGATGCGCTTATAGCCTTGTAGTCACCTGATCAAAAGTAAAGCTCTATTCTTCCTGCTACCGCATTTCACTACATCTCACTATAACTAACTTCTTCTTCTTCTTCTTCTTGAGTTTCACTCAACTCTAGAGTACATTAGATCAATCGCTTTTTAATCTTCTATGCCTTTCTATTAGCCCAGTACTGTTTCGTCCTTTCTGATATTGCTTTCCTTTTCTCTTCTCAGATCTGGTCCGTTCGTTTAGTTTTCATTTTGACTTGGAATCTCTCTTTCTTGTCTTTGACTGTTTCTTTCTGCTAGCATATTTTTTGTGATCCTCCATTTCTCTAAAACAATTTGTTCGTTATTTTCTGCGGAAGTAGCTAAAACATTTTTTGGTTAGTCTGTTTGAATTCATTCTCAGCATGTACCCATAAAAAACAGTTCTTTTCCTTGTTGCATCTGAGAGTTTTTCAGTTCAGGGAGGTGTGTTCTGTCTAAGTGACTTAAGTGTTTCTTACCATACGCGTTTCGTTCTTTTATTTATGAAGCATCTTCAGTGGCCTATAATACGTTTCTTTTTATACATACAAAGGGCTCTCAAAGAGTTTTGCACAGTCGTCTCTAGTTTTTCTTATTTTTTATTTTTTGCAGGAGGAGAATGAAATTTTTTGTGAACATGCTTTGAAGATTTAGCTATAAGTTGGTTTATAAAAGTATTTTCTGTTAATTACAGGTTAGCCATAATGGACCGTGAAGTAGAGGTCAGGTTGCGACAACGGTATGTGATGGAGTTCCTCTTCAAGACCGGCGATGACTCTGCCACATCGATTCACAGGAAGTTGCTGCCTGTTTATGGTGGCGACACAGTAGATCGCAGCAGCATCCAGCGGTGACTGCAGAGATTTAAAGAATGTGATTTCTCATACAATGTAGGCTTTCACGGCCGGTGTTGTCTTCAGGAAAAACTTCCGGGCTGAGAGGCCGTGGTCGATGTATAAACTTTCCACCTAACTTTTCATCTCCATCTGCGGGAGACGAAACGTTTGGTGGAAATTTTATACATCGACCACGGCCTCTCATCCCGGAAGTTTTAATTGAAGAGAAGGTGCTTTCTCTCTGCTGGACAATCTACGATGCGGTAGACCATCGACGGCAGTGAGTGATGTGAATAAGGAGACCATTAATCCACTCGTCCAAAATGACAGATGTGTGACGACACGACAGCTTGATGAAATGACTCGTTTGTCATTGGGTAGTGTAGTATCACTGGTACAGTCACTAGGGTACAGAAAAATCTGTGCACGTTGGGTGCCTAGATTATTGGCAAGAGGAATCAAAACGATGAGGAAGAATATGTGCGAGGGTCTCATGAAGACCTTTACTGAAGAGTGAAAATAGTGTTTTGACGGCGTCATTACCCAGGATGAAACATGGTTGTTTTTGTCCGAACCCAAGAGCAAAACCCAATCCATGGAGTGGCGTCATCCGGGTTCCACTCGGAACAAGAAACCAAGACTTTCACGAACAGCAGGCCGAAAGGTGATGGCCTCCTTCTTCTGGGGTCACTGTGGTGTCATTTTCATTGACTTTTTGGAACCTGGCTCCACAATGAACTGGGACCGTTACTGTTTGTCATTGTACAAGCTGCGACATCCCATCAAGACCCACAGACCACAGCTTCAGGGTCAGCACAACAGACTACACCATGACAATGCCAAACCCCATACAGCCCTTATGACGCAGGAGAATATCAGGAAAATGGGTTGGAAAACTGTTCCTCATCCTCTGTACAGTCCAAACTTTACCTCTTTGGTCGTCTGAAGGCCCACCTGCGCGGTTAAACATTTGATAGTGAGAAAGACCATATTTCCTGTGCCAAGCGATGGTGAAAAAGTCAATCCACAGAATTTTACCAAAGTGCATTTACATCATGGAAAGAATGTTGGGCCAGATGCGTCACAGCTGATGGAAGCTACATTGAGTAGGCTCAATCTATAACTAAATGTCCCAAGTACGTTCACAAAAAATTTCATTCTCCTCCTGCAAAAAAAAAAAAAAAAAAAAAAAAAAAAATTGGAGACGACTGTGCAAAACTTTTTGAACGCCCTTTGTATAATGAATGTATTATATATCAGTTACATTTTACTATGTTACATTTTGTCATGTTTTTCTCCCGTTTTTCAGATTAGAAGCAACTTATGTAGCACAAAGTTCGTGATGATAAATTTTCCTTTGGTGCCACTTACGATTTTCACTGTCCATATATGCTGATGTTTTCATTCGGTCACTGAGTTCCAGCTGGCCGATTTCTGACCTTTTTTCACCCTCATTTATTACAACACATCACTTGCACTTTAATTTTGTGATCAACATGCGTGGAATTAGAGAGTGTAGTGTTGCCAACTGTAGCATTGTGTTTACATTTTGTTTGTGTTGTGTGTGTGTGTGTGTGTGTGTGTGTGTATGAGAGAGAGAGAGAGAGAGAGAGAGAGAGAGAGAGAGAGAGAACGAGTTTTCAGTTGTTTGATGAAGGGTTGCGTTTATGAAATGGATTAGTTTGTTGTTATGGAATTTGGGGCAAACTAATCAGAGAAACCCTTACTAACACATACTCCAAGGTTTAATTCAGAGGTCTGCAGCTCGTGGTCTAGTGGCTAGGGTTGCTGCGTCTGGATCATGGCGTCCCGGGTTCGATTCCCGGCCTGGTTGAGGATTTTCTCTGCCGGATGTCCCATGGTGGAATCAGCCTATAGACAAAACCAAAGGCACCGAAGACAATTACGCAGCCTTTGCAGATGATATGGCTCTACTAATCGAGACCTGGGAAGAAGTCAAAGAACGGACCCCCTGAAATATAAAAACAAGCGGCAAAAATAGGTCTCAAAATTTCCTTTGAAAAGACCAACATAATGAGAAATACAAAAAATCTCAACGAAACATTTTAAAGTGGGAGGACAAAAAATAGAAATCATCAAAGAAATCAAATATCTGGGAGAATGGATAAACTGGAATGGCCTCGAGTAAAAGACAATGGGGTCTAGAAGAAATTAAGTTGAACTGGCCTTCCAGTTCCCCAGAAACACGTTTATATGACTTCAAGCTATGTGTTATTTTTTAATTTCTCTAGTTGACCCATTCAGGTATTCCATCCCACACCCCACCACATAGAATGCCACCTTGTGTATCTTGATGCCAACATTTAGGGATAAGGAAAATGAAACATCAGGCCGTTCTGCGAATATCTCTTGAAAGTGGTACTGTCTTGGGGTGTATTAGCACTGTGGCCACGTAGTTTTGCTCTGTCGATAGCAGAAGGAGACACCGAAATGTCGATAAGCAGTTGCTCGCCACGTCTTCCCTGTTCGACTTGACCATTCTGGTCTCGTGTGTCTGTCGGCGCCGCGGTGTAGGGAGACGGCCGGTATACGTCGGCAGCATTCGTCGGCTAACAGGGGCATTATCACAACGCGAACGGCAGAAATCGATTACAAAACTATACAAGTAATTTATCTGCAAAACTCTGATCTTGCGTATACTAGACGTTTGATGGTTAACGAATCTAACGATTTCAGAAGGTCAAGTCATAAAAAAGCATTAGCGTCTAACAGAGAATTATGGCTACCGGATCTACAAGAGTCACAAGACAAACGCTACTTATTCGTGTTTCTCAAAGTAAAAGTGCTGTGTTGCCACAGTTTCTTCCCTTATTCGTCATATAAGTGCAACACTGCGGAATAGAACCTTTTCCGTTGCAGTGATCGCTGTGGCATCTGATGAAGGACTACTGCTGCTGCTCAGATTTGCCGAATGTGATGCAGCACGTCCACATGAACCGCTTACTGCAGGAAGGCAACAAGTCCACATTTCCTACAGTACTGGACATTAAAATTGCTACACCACAAAGATGACGTGCTACAAACGCGAAATTTAACCGACAGGAAGAAGATGCTGTGATATGCAAATGATTAGCTTTTCAGAGCATTCACACAAGGTCGGCGGCGGTGGCGACACCTACAACGTGCTGACACGAGGAAAGTTTTCGATTTCGCATACGCAAACAGCAGTTGACCGGCGTTGTCTGGTGAAACGTTGTTGTGATGCCTCGTGTAAGGAGGAGAAATGCGTACCATCACGTTTCCGACTTTGATCAAGGCCGGATTGTAGCCTATCGCGATTGCGGTTTATCGTATCGCGACATAGCTGCTCGCGTTGGTCGAGATCTAATGACTGTTAGCAGAATATGGAATCGGTGGGTTCAGGAGGGTAATACGGAACGCCGTGCTGGATCCCAACGGCCTCGTATCACTAGCAGTCGAGATGACAGGCATCTTATCCGCATAGCTGTAACGGATCGCGCAGCCACGTCTCGATCCCTGGGTCAACAGATGGGGACGTTTGCAAGACAACAATCATCTGCACGAACATTTCGACGACATTTGCAGCAGCATGGACTACCAGCTCGGAGACCATGGCTGCGGGTACCCTTGACGATGCATCAGAGACAGGAGCGCCTGCGATGGTGTACTCAACGACGAACCTGGGTGCACGAATGTCGAAACGTCATTTTTTAGGATGAATCCAGGTTCTGTTTACAGCATCATGATGGTCGCATCCGTGTTTGGCGACATCGCGGTGAACGCTCATTGGAAGCGTGTATTCGGCATCGCCATACTGGCGTATCACCCGACGTGATGGTATGGGGTGCCACTGGTTACACGTCTCGGTCACCTCTTGTTCGCATTGACGGCACTTTGAACAGTGGACGTTACACTACAGATGTGTTACGACCCGTGGCTCTACTCTTCATTCGATCCCTGCGAAACCCTACATTTCAGCAGGATAATGCACTAAACGCATGTTGCAGGTCCTGTACAGGCCTTTCTGGATACAAAAAATGTTCGACTGCTGCCCTGGCCAGCACATTCTCCAGATCTCTCATCAACTGAAAACGTCTGGTCAATGGTGGCCGAGCATCTGGCTCGCCACAATACGCCAGTCACTACTCTTGATGAACTGTGGTATCGTGTTGAAGCTGCATGGGCAGCTGCACCTGTACACGCCATCCAAGCTCTGTTTGACTCAATGCCCAGGCGTATCAAGGCCGTTATTACGGCCAGAGGTGATTGTTCTGGGTACTGATTTCTCAGAATCTATGCACCCAAATTGCGTGAAAATGTAATCACATGTCAGTTCTAGTATAATACATTTGTCCAATGAATACCCATTTATCATCTGCATTTCTTCTTGGTGTAGCAATTTTAATGGCCAGTAGTGTACTTTTACGGTAGAGAGCAGGCGTGCATTTCTTTATGAGAAAAAGTACCACCACAACTGTGTCTTGAGAATATATTTATTGCCGCACACGACAAGTTTCGGCAGTACATTAGCGTCACCCTCAGGCTCCACCACTGCCAAAAGAGTATTAGAATTCTTTATGCACATTTACTGTGGAGTCCTCGACACCCTATCGAGTAGAGACTCCTGAGGAAAGCTAGCCCACGTGTACTAGTATCAAGGACTCCACACTAATATTCTTTTGTTAGTAGTGTGGTCTGAGAATGGCGGTCTAATGTACTGCCGAAACTAGTCATGTGTGATGATAAAGACATTCTCAGGACACAGCTGTGATGGTAACTCTTCTCATATATATCATCAGCTGAAGTCCTTCGTCCATGGAATTGGAATGACATGCATAAATTGAACATGTATTTCTGGTTTTTTAATGTAAGTATACTTGCTTATTAGATACAAGTAAAAGTCAAGTGTGACCTAAGGGGAAAGTGGGGGACGACTTTCCTGGTGTTGGACATGTTTAGGGTGACCAGATGCAATCGTTTAAAAAGGAGGACAAACAGATTCAAAAAGGAGGACAAAGGAAGAAGAAAGAGGACACATCAAACGGGTCAACTGCATATGAGGATACCACCCGACAGCTTTGGACAAGTCACGTGACTGCCGGGAATTACCGCTAAAACTAGTAGTTAATTGTTACTGACGGTCAGGTGGTGGTTAACTGAGCAATATAAAAAAAATTAAAAACATTGATTGTGGTGACAGTGTGGCGTCAATTGTTTTGTTATGCCACGAACACGGAATTGTTTACAAAGCGAAAAACGTAAGACCATTCACCTCCCTTCATTCGACGCTCCGCTACAAACATCTACAATTCAAGCAGCAGCTGACGACATGTAAACTGCACTTTAACCTTCCGAATACAAATAAATTGAATGACTATGAAACAGTGAAATAAAATCATGACAGTTAATCTGTCGAGTTATTTCTTACCTTTATTGGCCACTGAGACGTACGTTCAAGCTCCACATATCTTACATTCCGCTTCAAATTCATTTCTTCCTTTCTTGAAAGCCGGATATTTGCAGGAAAGGACATCAGAAAACGTACACTTTCGTCTAGGCATAGCCAAATATTTTACGTAACTGACTCGGTTAAAAATTACACTCACAACTCACACGTGCACTACATGAAGCCAAGCCAATACAAAGCGAAGATACGAAACGAAAATTTTAAATAATCGATATTTCCATTCGCTTATAGGTAAATCCACGATAACATCGATGATGCTAGTGCCACCTACTATCATCGCCTTCGTGCGTGTTTATCACGAAGGCTGTGCCAATAGTTAAAGTATTTAAGAAAAGAGCAATAGAACGGGACAAATTGTAAATTTAACTATATTACGCTCAAGTTTGCGGAAAAGCCGGACACTAAAAATCCGCGTGGTCTCCGGATAAAGAGCTAAAAAGGAGGACATGTCCGGATTAATCCGGACGTCTGGTCACCCTAGACATGTTCTCTTTCTGTGCTACACAATTTTCAAATTAAATTTAGTGTTAAGATACTCGTTTTAAATCAGAATCGTACATATAAAAGCATAGTTTGTTACAAATTACTGAATAATATTAAACGTTTCTCATGGTTGTATTACTCAGTTATCTTCATTTACATCAAGAGGTTCCGTTGTTGGGCATGTTGTCACTGGGTTCCAAAACTGCATCTTATCTTGAGCAATGTACGCCAAAGATTTCTTGTTGTCATCAATGTTGTTGTGATTTATAAGCAGTAAAATTATATACTTTCTTTGAAGGGAAAATGCAAAGATTGCACAACTTTCCTCAGCCTAAAAGTGTCCATCATCAAGCCAGCAATATTCATGTTGCACGTGACGCTATGCGGATTTTCAGCTGAGAAAGTCATCCCCTGGTATTTGAAATAGTGAAAATCCTTTTCAGGTTTCTAGAAGCAGCTTCAACACACGAATCATCGCTCAGGCAGGAACGTTTATAAAATGTAGGCCTTATCGTTTTTGAGGAATATTGTACGAGTTCAACAATGTCATCCACTGTATAGTATCTTTCCTCCTTCCACCACCTATGTGCATTATAAGGAAAACTGACGACTTTGCCAGACTCGTTTCATGGTGCAAACAGATTTCCTTTTTGCAGTAAACAATGCATTTATCCACTCAGAACGATAATCGTCAAAAAACCAAAATCTATAAATTTCCACTTCATCGAAACTCATCACTTGCGCTTCAGTGACGAGTAAGGGACGAATTTACTTTTCACAATAAGTCCTATTTTGGGAAACGTGAAGCTAATTACTACATGCGTGTACACATTTTCTTTCAAGTAGGTGTTCTGCTTTTTACCAAATAATACCTTATGAATTAATTTTGTAAATCATTGGGTCGTAATTGTCTGTTAGATGATACTGCTCCTCCAGCAACTAATACTTCTATAGTTATTACTTTAATTGACTTTCAAACATCGATTGTACGCAAATGAAAATTTTTACAGTTAAGTGTTCTTCCTCAGTGTTAGTGCACACACATCTCTACATTTTAAAATTATATTTATTCAGTTTTATATGTTCGTGCTGAGTTACTTCCCTTGTAAACTAAAAGGTAGAATATTACCCCAGTGCTGTGTGTTTTCATTCATAATGTATAAAATATTCTACCAAGAACGGATGGAATAGTCAACCAATGCAAATTTTGGAAAGCCTTCGCTTCTAGGAAGCGTAGGAAAGGTATTCAGGGAGTTGTTGGAGGGGCGTCTTAAGCCCCATAGTTTCTCTCCATCATTGTGCGGCTACACAACTGGCAATTAATAATGTAGCACTATGAAGACGGCATGCAACCACGTCTAGCGCGTAGTTTTTGCTTGGACGTGCAACTGATTAGCATTTCAGCGTAACCACTTAGAGTAGTTAGGAGAAACGTCGTCTACATATTATCTATACGAAAAGATTACGCAGTGGGTTTCTCATTCAGAAATCGCATCGGTTGTCCGTGAGAAGTCCGCGTTAACCCTCGTGTAAAAAGAGAAGTTTCTATCAGCGATTGTCGGACTTTGACAGCAGCAGAATTGTTGCCTACTGCGATTCCAGTTTATCTTTGCGAGATACTGCTGCTTACATTTCTCAAGATACCACGATTTTCATGTGAATATGGAACTGACATTTTGAGGAAGGCTACGCTTAACGTCATGAGGAACAGACCCACATGACTAACGCCCGAGAGGAGAGCACTACTGTTCACTCAGCTGTGCAGGATAGTACAATTACGTCACTTTCAGTCAGGTATTGGGCTCGTTTGCAGGAAGACAAATATCCACACGGAACTTGCGGCGATATCTGTAGTGTCATGTACTGTTGGCGCGGCAACCACTGCTGCGGACCGATGGTGGTGAACTCCACAACACTGGATACAGGAGTGGGACCATATTGTCTAATCAAGGTATTCTTGGTTGTGGATACAGTACAACAATGGACGTATCCATATGTGGAGGCCCTGAGGACGTCGAACGTGGCCAGACTACATTCGCCACTGTCATATGGTCCTAGCACCTGGCATGATGGCATGTCGTGCATAGCTGGTAACATGTCAGCAGCCATTCCATTTCTGATGTGTTAGTGCTGGTGGTGTACCTCATATCGCCCTAACATAAAAGCACACTTTGCTCTTGCCGTCCTGATGTAGTTCGCTACAGGGAGTGATCGACTATTTCTCTGTCCAACATGTTCTCCTGATCTCTGATCCACTGAAGGCATGACATAGGTTACTGACGGATGACTCGCCAGTCCCCATGACTAATCTGGCACAGAGTTCAAGCAACATAAAATATCTTATCCACATCTGCAATCCAAGCTCATCTGTACTCGATGCCCAGTCAGTTTAGAACTACGATTGCTGCCAGAATGGTCAGTGCTGTGTACTAAATTTTGAACGTACCCCAAGTAAGCAAGTACAAATGTTCAGTCACTTTAATGTGATCACCTTACAAATGGTGGAATAACAACCTTTTGCAGTGTGAGATGTGCAGGATGAAAGTCAATGAGGCTCTGGAAGGTAGAGACTTGGGTGTGGGGCTGTGCTTATTATTCCAGTGCGTAGCCAATCCCAGTTGAGGATTCATGTTGCGTTCAGCCTGATCGAAGTGGTCCTACAGATTTTCAATTGGTTTTAAATCGGTGGAGTCTGGTGAAAATCAAGCAAGGAAGAATCAGATGGGTCGGATATGTACAGAGAATGCAAGAAACTCAAAGTGTTAAGGAAGAGTTTATAGGAAAACCTGAAGGGAGAAGGAGAAGACGATCACCCAGGAAAATGTGGCCTGAAGATATGGAGGAGGATTTCAGAGCAGTGGGAGTCAGGAACTGGACAAGGATCGCGATGGACAGAGAAGAATGGAGGCAGGTGACAACTGGGGCCAAGGTTCTACATGGACTGTAGTGCTGAAAGCAAGTAGTCTAGTGGACAGCGGAGTACAGTAAACTCATCCTGATGGTCTTCAAACCACACATGTACACTGCGAGCTGCGTAACACATTACACTGTTCTGCTGGTAGGTGTCATCGTGTCGAGGAAAAATAAACTGCATATAGGCATGGACACGGTCGCCAAGAACAAATGAAAAATTGTATTAATCCACTGTGCCTTATAGAACAACGAAATCACCCACGGAATGCCACAAAAACATTTCCCCGACCGTAACGCTTCCTCCTCAAGCCTGGACCCTTCTGACGATTTTG
Source organism: Schistocerca americana (assembly GCF_021461395.2). Taxonomy (NCBI): domain Eukaryota; kingdom Metazoa; phylum Arthropoda; class Insecta; order Orthoptera; family Acrididae; genus Schistocerca; species Schistocerca americana. The sequence goes on from NC_060119.1 coordinate 119,790,701, forward strand.
GGGGGAATTTGGTTCCCCACAGATGAACATAAAACGTGATTCATCTGGAAGTACCACCTGTTTCCACTCAGTGGACCTCCAGTTAACGCAATGGCGCACAAATTCCAGCCTTCATTGCTGACGAACAGCAGTCAGCATGGGTGCATATACCATGTGCCTGCTGCAAAGACCCATACTCAGCAGTCGCTGAGGAAACACTGTTAGCTCGCTGATTCATCTGTGCTGTCAGCAGCTCAACACTTGCGCGTCTTCTCGCCCGTACATATCACTTCTGTCATCTATGGCCCATTGTGGAGCACGGTTGCCTCGATGGCGATTTTGGATGGCGCCATTTTGCCGTGCACAGTATACATCAACCACGGTGGCATGAGAACTGTTTACAAACTTAGACATGTCGGAAATGTTTTTATCTTTAGCGCGAATGCGAATGATCGTGCCCATTTGGACGTCGAGCTCCTTTTCCGCATTGGGATAACGACTGCACTGTTTTCCGCATCCCCCCAACTCGCTTAGCATACCCTTCACTGCCAGTAGTGCCGGCTGCCATCTGAGATTGGTTATTGCACGTTCATGTCGAACATAGGAAGTGGTCACATTATTAGGATTGGACCATGTATTATGATGAATTCTTTCTGCTATACGCAAAATAAGTTAAATTTTTACTGTGCTATCTTTCCTGGCGCTACAGTTTTAATGGCCAGCAGTGTGAAAAAGATTCTACAATAGTGCTGTACCACGTCATATGTACGAGGGTCACTCCAAAAGAAATGCACACTATTTTTTTTAATCCATCTTTTATTCTACAAGTTTGAAAGTTTTACAGTATGTAGATACATCCTTTAGGAACAATATTTTCATTTCTCCACATAATTTCCATCCCTCTCAACTGCCTTACGCCATCTTGGAACTGGCGCCTGCATATACCCGAACGGTAAAATTCTGGAACAACCTGTTGGAGCCTCTGTTTGGCAGCGTGCACAAGGGAGTCGCATCTTCAAACCTTGTTCCACGAAGACAGTCTTTCAGTTTTCCAAAGAGATGATAGTCACATGGAGCCAGGTCAAGACTGTAAGGCGGGTGTTTCAGTGTTGTCCATCCGAGTTTTGTGATCGCTTCCATGGTTTTTTGACTGACATGTGGCCGCGCATTGTCGTGCAACAGCAAAACACCCCACTTTTACCGATGTGGTCGAACACAACTCAGTCGAGCTTGAAGTTTTTTCAGTGTCGTCACATATGGATTATAATTTATGGTCGTTCCACTTGGCATGATGTCCACAAGCAAGAGTCCTTCGGAATCGAAATACACCGTAGCCATAACTTTTCCAGCAGAAGGTGTGGTTTTGAATTTTTTTCTTGGGTGAATTTGCATGATGCCACTCCACTGATTGCCTCTTCGTCTCTGGTGAAAAATGATGGAGCCATGTTTCATCACCTGTCACAATTCTTCCAAGAAAGTGATCTCCACCATTCTTGTACTATTCCAAAAGTTCGCTGCATACCGTTTTTATTGTTTCTTTGTGAGCCACTGTCAACATCCTGGGAACCCACCTGGCACAAACCTTTTTTGACGCCAACACTTTCGATATTCTGCAAACACTTCCTTCCCCTATCCCAACGTAGCGTGTCAATTCGTTCACTGTGATGCGTCTGTCAGCAGTCACCAATTCGTTAACTCTCTGCACATTGTCTGGAGTGTGTGCAGTACAAGGCCTGCCACTGCGAGGACAATCCTCAATATTGCCGTACCCGCTTTCATCACGTAACCTGCTTGCCCACCGACTAACTGTACTGCGAACGACAGCAGCATCTCCATACACCTTTTTCAACCTTTTGTGGATGTTTCCCAATGTCTCGGTTTCACAGTACACTAATTCTATGACAGCACGTTGCTTCTGACTAACGTCAAGTGTAGCAGCCATCTTGAAGACATGCTGTGACGGCGCCACTCACGGGCACAAGTTGAGCTAAGTTTGAAAACAAGCGGGAAGGATGTATCTACACGCTGTAAGACTTTCACACATGCAGGAAGAAAACTGTATTTTTACAAAAGTAGTGTGCATTTCTTTTGGAGTGACCCTCGTAGCGTGACAGAAATTGAGGAGGTTCGCAGAGAGCAGGGAACGGAGAGGAGGTGTAAACTCACTCTTCGATGGGTTCGTTGGGGGCGGCGTCTGCGGCGGCAGGCGGCTCGTACACGTAGAGGTCGCCGTGGACCTTCTCGACGGTGCCGATGTGGCTGTAGAAGGCCTCGAGACGGTCGACGATGTCGCTGTGCGTGAAGTTGAGATAGAGCGGCTGCGACCAGTCCAGCAGCGTGTCCTCCTCCTCCAGCAGCGACAGCTCCTCCAGGCGGTCCGCCGGGCAGAACACCGAGAAGCTCTCGTACAGTCGGCCGTTCGGCTGCAACAGCGCACCAGCCCCTAAGTACTGGTACAAAAGCTGGCTCTGACATCGATCTGTCGTAGAATTTTAGAACATGTTTTTTGCTCGCGTATCATGTCATCCCCCCATGAACCATGGACCTTGCCGTTGGTGGGGAGGCTTGCGTGCCTCAGCGATACAGATAGCCGTACCGTAGGTGCAACCACAACGGAGGGGTATCTGTTGAGAGGCCGGACAAACGTGTGGTTCCTGAAGAGGGGCAGCAGCCTTTTCAGTAGTTGCAAGGGCAACAGTCTGGATGATTGACTGATCTGGCCTTGTAACATTAACCAAAACGGCCTTGCTGTGCTGGTACTGCGAACGGCTGAAAGCAAGGGGAAACTACAGCCGTAATTTTTCCCGAGGGCATGCAGCTTTACTGTATGATTACATGATGATGGCGTCCTCTTGGGTAAAATATTCCGGAGGTAAAATAGTCCCCCATTCGGATCTCCGGGCGGGGACTACTCAAGAGGATGTCGTTATCAGGAGAAAGAAAACTGGCGTTCTACGGATCGGAGCGTGGAATGTCAGATCCCTTAATCGGGCAGGTAGGTTAGAAAATTTAAAAAGGGAAATGGATAGGTTGAAGTTAGATATAGTGGGAATTAGTGAAGTTCGGTGGCAGGAGAAACAAGACTTCTGGTCAGGTGACTACAGGGTTATAAACACAAAATCAAATAGGGGGAATGCAGGAGTAGGTTTAATAATGAATAGGAAAATAGGAATGCGGGTAAGCTACTACAAACAGCATAGTGAACGCATTATTGTGGCCAAGCCCACACCTACTACAGTAGTACAAGTTTATATGCCAACTAGCTCTGCAGATGACGAAGAAATTGAAGAAATGTATGATGAAATAAAAGAAATTATTCAGATTGTGAAGGGAGACGAAAATTTAATAGTCATGGGTGACTGGAATTCGAGTGTAGGAAAAGGGAGAGAAGGAAACATAGTAGGTGAATATGGATTGGGGGACAGAAATGAAAGAGGAAGCCGCCTGGTAGAATTTTGCACAGAGCACAACATAATCATAACTAACACTTGGTTTAAGAGTCATGAAAGAAGGTTGTATACATGGAAGAACCCTGGAGATACTAAAAGGTATCAGATAGATTATATAATGGTAAGACAGAGATTTAGGAACCAGGTTTTAAATTGTAAGACACTTCCAGGGGCAGATGTGGACTCTGACCACAATCTATTGGTTATGACCTGTAGATTAAAACTGAAGAAACTGCAAAAAGATGGGAATTTAAGGAGATGGGACCTGGATAAACTGAAAGAACCAGAGGTTGTACAGAGATTCAGGGAGAGCATAAGGGAGCAATTGACAGGAATGGGGGAAATAAATACAGTAGAAGAAGAATGGGTAGCTTTGAGGGACGAAGTAGTGAAGGCAGCAGAGGATCAAGTAGGTAAAAAGACGAGGGCTAGTAGAAATCCTTGGGTAACAGAAGAAATATTGAATTTAATTGATGAAAGGAGAAAATATAAAAATGCAGTAAGTGAAACAGGCAAAAAGGAATACAAACGTCTCAAAAATGAGATCGACAGGAAGTGCAAAATGGCTAAGCAGGGATGGCTAGAGGACAAATGTAAGGATGTAGAGGCCTATCTCACTAGGGGTAAGATAGATACCGCCTACAGGAAAATTAAAGAGACCTTTGGAGATAAGAGAACGACTGGTATGAATATCAAGAGCTCAGATGGAAACCCAGTTCTAAGCAAAGAAGGGAAAGCAGAAAGGTGGAAGGAGTATATAGAGGGTCTATACAAGGGCGATGTACTTGAGGACAATATTATGGAAATGGAAGAGGATGTAGATGAAGATGAAATGGGAGATACGATACTGCGTGAAGAGTTTGACAGAGCACTGAAAGACCTGAGTCGAAACAAGGCCCCCGGAGTACACAATATTCCATTGGAACTACTGACGACCGTGGGAGAGCCAGTCCTGACAAAACTCTACCATCTGGTGAGCAAGATGTATGAAACAGGCGAAATACCCTCAGACTTCAAGAAGAATATAATAATTCCAATCCCAAAGAAAGCAGGTGTTGACAGATGTGAAAATTACCGAACTATCAGCTTAATAAGTCACAGCTGCAAAATACTAACACGAATTCTTTACAAACGAATGGAAAAACTAGTAGAAGCCAACCTCGGGGAAGATCAGTTTGGATTCCGTAGAAACACTGGAACACGTGAGGCAATACTGACCTTACGACTTATCTTAGAAGAAAGATTAAGGAAAGGCAAACCTACGTTTCTAGCATTTGTAGACTTAGAGAAAGCTTTTGACAATGTTGACTGGAATACTCTCTTTCAAATTCTGAAGGTGGCAGGGGTAAAATACAGGGAGCGAAAGGCTATTTACAATTTGTACAGAAACCAGGTGGCAGTTATAAGAGTCGAGGGACATGAAAGGGAAGCAGTGGTTGGGAAGGGAGTAAGACAGGGTTGTAGCCTCTCCCCGATGTTGTTCAATCTGTATATTGAGCAAGCAGTAAAGGAAACAAAAGAAAAATTCGGAGTAGGTATTAAAATTCATGGAGAAGAAATAAAAACTTTGAGGTTCGCCGATGACATTGTAATTCTGTCAGAGACAGCAAAGGACTTGGAAGAGCAATTGAATGGAATGGACAGTGTCTTGAAAGGAGGATATAAGATGAACATCAACAAAAGCAAAACGAGGATAATGGAATGTAGTCTAATTAAGACGGGTGATGCTGAGGGAATTAGATTAGGAAATGAGGCACTTAAAGTAGTAAAGGAGTTTTGCTATTTGGGGAGCAAAATAACTGATGATGGTCGAAGTAGAGAGGATATAAAATGTAGGCTGGCAATGGCAAGGAAAGCGTTTCTGAAGAAGAGAAATTTGTTAACATCCAGTATTGATTTAAGTGTCAGGAAGTCATTTCTGAAAGTATTCGTATGGAGTGTAGCCATGTATGGAAGTGAAACATGGACGATAAATAGTTTGGACAAGAAGAGAATAGAAGCTTTCGAAATGTGGTGCTACAGAAGAATGCTGAAGATTAGATGGGTAGATCACATAACTAATGAGGAAGTATTGAATAGGATTGGGGAGAAGAGAAGTTTGTGGCACAACTTGACCAGAAGAAGGGATCGGTTGGTAGGACATGTTCTGAGGCATCAAGGGATCACCAATTTAGTATTGGAGGGCAGCGTGGAGGGTAAAAATCGTAGAGGGAGACCAAGAGATGAATACACTAAGCAGATTCAGAAGGATGTAGGTTGCAGTAGGTACTGGGAGATGAAAAAGCTTGCACAGGATAGAGTGGCATGGAGAGCTGCATCAAACCAGTCTCAGGACTGAAGACCACAACAACATCATGTCATTTCTGGAAACCCAGTATCTACTCTGTAGGAATCAACATGGATTCCGGAAACAGCGATCGTGTGAGACCCAACTCGCTTTATTTGTTCATGAGACCCAGAAAATATTAGATACAGGCTCCCAGGTAGATGCCATTTTCCTCGACTTCCGGAAGGCGTTCGATACAGTTCCGCACTGTCGCCTGATATACAAAGTAAGAGCCTACGGAATATCAGACCAGCTGTGTGGCTGGATTGAAGAATTTCTAGCAAACAGAACACAGATTGTTGTTCTCAATGGAGAGACGTCTACAGACGACCTCTGGCGTACCACAGAGGAGTGTTATGGGACCATTGCTTTTCACGATATATATAAATGACCTAGTAGATAGTGTCGGAAGTTCCTTGCGGCTTTTCGCGGATGATGCTGTAGTATACACAGAAGTTGCAACATTATAAAATTGCAGCGAAATGCAGGAAGATCTGCAGCGGATAGGCACTTGATGCGGGGAGTGGCAACTGACCCTTAACAAAGACAAATGTAATGTATTGCGAGTAGACAGAAAGAAGGATCCTTTATTGTATGATTGTATGATAGCGGAACAAATACTGGTAGCAGTTACTTCTGTAAAATATCTGGGAGTATGCGTCCAGAACGATTTGCAGTGGAATGATCATATAAAATTAATTGCTGGTAAGGTGGGTGCCAGGTTGAGATTCATTGGGAGAGTCCTTACAAAATGTAGTCAATCAGCAAAGGAGGTGGCTCACAAAACACTCGTTCGACCTATTCTTTAGTATTGCTCATCAGTGTGGGATCCGTACCAGGTCGGGTTGACAGAGGAGATAGAGAAGATCCAAAGAAAGGCGGCGCTTTTCGTCACAGGGTTATTTGGTAAGCGTGATGGCGTTACGGAGATGTTTAGCAAACTCAAGTGGCAGACTCTGCAAGAGAGGCGCTCTGCATCGCGGTGTAGCTTGCTGTCCAGGTTTCGAGAGGATGCGTTTCTGGATGAGGTATCGGATATATTGCTTCCCCCTACTTGTACCTCCCGAGGAGATCATGAATGTAAAATTAGGGAGATTCGAGCGCGCACGGAGGCTTTCCGGCAGTCGTTCTTCCCGCGAACCATTCGCGACCGGAACAGGAAAGTGCCCTCCGCCACACACCGTTGGGTGGCTTGTGGAGTATAAATGTAGATGTAGATATACAACGCACTCGTGCGTCCCACCCTAGAATAATGGCCAGTTGTGTGGGACGCAAACTAAGTAGCGCTGTACTGTGAGAAGACATGTTGACTCGCGTTTCTCCGTGACTGTGGCGAGAATGTAGCTGTACAATGAGGTGACAAAATCCGTGTGATAGCGATACATACACATGGTATACACATGGCGATAGTATTGCGTGCATTGGCGTAGTTGTCGTTTGTTCTGAGGTGATTCGTCTGGACAGGTTTCTGACGTGATTATGACCACACGACGGCAATTAATAGACTTTGAACGCGGAACGGCAGTCGGAGCTAGAAGCGTGGGACTTTCTACTTGGGAAAGCGTTAGAGAATTCAATATTCCGCGATCCACAGTGCCAAGAGTACGCCGAGAAGACCACATTTCAGGTATTATCTCTCACCATGGACATCGCAGTGGCCGACGGCCTTCATTTAACGACCGACAAGGGAGGTCACAACGTTTGTAACGCGGATTTACTGCAAACTTCGTACACTCGTAGTACTCCGTGAGGACAACAAAATGTGTAAGCAGTAGCGAGTACTTTTCAAGCGTTATTGAGAAAATAGCAAGATAATTTCGGTCATCAAATATATACCTGTGCGTGGCCGTTTTTACTACGAAGCGGCAGCAGCCGAGTATACCGGCACGGTAGCTCAGCGTGTTCGGTCAGAGAACTGGTTGGCCTCTGTAATATAAAAAAAACTGAATGGAAGGATCAACAAACGAACTTCAACGGAAGTCATGTGACGTCCACAACGACCAAACCGAACGATCAACAACGAGAGAGACAGAGAGAGAGAGAGAGAGAGAGAGAGAGAGAGAGAGAGTGGTTAGCGTTCAAGCCTCGTAATTGCTGGATCGCTGGATCGAGTCCCGTTCGTCAGTTTTTTTTATTTCTCACTGAGTCATTTTCTTCACTATTTATATTACAATCGATATAATGGGAAAAATACGTGTAATCGGATGAACTTTTATTAAATTTACGATTTTATTTGACAGTCTACAAATTTTTGTCATCACAAATAATATAATATTCATAACTATCTACTAGTAAACGACCAAAAGCATAAAGTGATACTGAAAATGTGTGCTTGTCCGTGTCTTCAATATTGTTTGTATTTAATCGAAAGAGAACGAGAAATTTCATCTCGAGAAGACGCTATTAAAATACACTCGATACTGCGTGACCAATTATCAGCGACGATATTTAAGGAAATACTGCGTTATGCAGGGTTTGCTTCCAAATTATCGGCTGAAAGAGCGGTTTTTGAAAATGTTAACGAGGTTTGTTTATCCACGGAAAAACTCAGAAGACCTTGCAGCTGGTGCCGTTTATGTTTCCCATGTTTTTACGAAAAATACCATCCTGTAACTTGTACTCGTATTGTCGAAAGCGACGATTAATTGTACATCTTTCGAAAGCCGTCTGTGTCGGTCGAAACTTGCAGGTAACTTGCAGGTAACAAGTAGTTCCAGTCTCCATCCAGGTACAAGGGATTTCTCAAATCACGGACAAGCATACGTTTTCAGTATCACTTTATGCATTCGGTCGTTTACTAGTCAATAATTTTGAAAATTATATTATTTGTGATGATAAAAATTTGTAGACTGCCAAATAACATTGTAAATTTAATAAAAGTTCATTCGATTACACGTATTTTTCCCATTATATCAATTGTAATATAAATAGTAAAGAAAATGACTGTGCTGAAAAAAAAACCTGACAAACGGGACTCGATCCGGCGATTACGGGGCTTGAACGCTAACCACTCGGCTGCCACCGCTTCGTGGTAAAAATGGCCACGCACAGGTATATATTTGACGACCGAAATTATCTTGCGATTTTCGCTTGAGAAGTATGCGCTAGTGCTTGCACATTTTGTTGTCCTCATGGAGTACTACGAGTGTACGAAGTTTGCAGTAAATCCGCGTTACAAACGTCGTGGCATTCCCTTGCGAGTGCAGCAGCGTCTGCGTAGAGTTGTCAGTGGTATTAGACAATCAACGCTGGGTGAAATGACAGCAGAAATCAATGTGTGACATACGATGGACATATCCGTTAGGACAGAGCGGCGATTGGCGTTAGTGGGCCAGGGCAGCAGATGACCGAAGCGAGTGCCTTTGCTAACACCACGACGCCACCATGCAGCGCCTCTCCTGGTTTCGTGATCATATTGGTTGATTCCTAGACGGCTGAAAAACCGTGGCATGGTCCGTTGAGCCTTAGTTTCAGTTGTTAAGAGCTTTAATGCACTGACCCTGCAAAGCCATGGACCGAGGTTACCAACAAGACTCCATAATGACGTGGACTGTGTTTACACGGAATACAGTGTCCTCTGACCCAAGTGAACCTATGGTTGACTGGAAATGGTTATAGGAGGCGTGTTTTTTAAGTCAGTACCCTTTTGAAATTAAAAAAAGACGTGCTAACATATCTCAATAATTTAATTTTTACATTGAAACCTGTACCTTAATCTACGCACTCACGCCATTACATTCTTCCTTGTTTACGTTGTCTACTGAGTATTTAAGATGCCTTCGATAATCGTGAGTCCCGCCGACGGTGAACTACGGGCTGTTATAAAGGTTTGTTAGTACTGAAGACCTAAAAGCGATCGATATTCATCGTGAGATCTGTGCAGTTTACGGAGAAAACATTATGAGTGATGGAATGGTAAGAAAGTGTGTGAGGGCATTTAAAGACGACCGCACAAATGTGCATGATGAACAACGGAGTGGGCGTCCTACGGTCGTTAATGAAAGTTTGGTGCAGGATGTGGACAATAAGGTGAGAGAAAACAGACGCTTAACGATTTCCTCCTTTCGGGATGACTTTCCTAATGTTTCTCGTAGTGTTTTCTGTGGCATTGTGACCGAGCACTTGAATTACCGAAAATTGTGCGCACGTTGGGTAGCGAAAATGTTGACGGATGTGCATAAAACCAAACGTTTAGACAGTGCACTGACTTTCCTTGGGCGGTACCACAACGTCGGTGATGATTTCTTAAGCCAAATTGTTACGGGCGATGAAACATGGGTGGCCTACGTCACACCAGAATCAAAGCAACAGTCCATGTTAGTTGAGCAAGGGCATAATTTTGCTGCAAGAAAATGCCGGTCCGCATGCGGCGATTCAGACCAAAGATCTCATCACATCTTTTCGATGGGAAACTCTAGATCATCCTCCGTGCAGCCCCGATCTTGCGCTCAGTGACTACCATCTGTTCCTGCACTTGAAGAAACACCTGGGCGGTCAGCGACGAAGTCAGAACAGTGGTGATGCAGTGGTTAACAAGTCAGGCGGCAGACGTCTACAAGGAGGGCATTCAAAAACTGGTGCAACGTTATGACAAGTGCCTCAATATTCACGGAAATTATGTAGAAGAGTAGATTATGGTATAGGCTTTCATGTAAAAATAAAATTATTGAGATATCTCAGTACGTGTTTTTTAATTTCAAAACGGTATTTACTTAAAAAAAAACGCCTCGTATTCCGCTACTTGGAGACTATTTGCAGCCATTCATAGACTTCATGTTCCTAAACAACCATGCAATTTTTGCGGATGACAATGTGCCGTATGACCGAGCCACAATTGTTCGCGATTGGCCTGAAGAACATTCTGGACAACTGGAGCGAATGATTTGGCCACCCAGATCGCCCGAGATTAATCCCGTCGAGTATTTTGTCGATAATCGAGAGGTCAGTTGGTGGACAAAAGTCTGCAGCGGCAACACTTTCTCAATTATGGACGCCTATAAAGACAGCATGGCTCCGTATTTCTGCAAGGATCTTCCAACTACTTGCGTCCATACCACGTCGAGCCGCTCCACAATGCCGGTTAAAAGGAGGTCCGACACAACATTTCGAGATATGCCAGAGATGTCGCCTCAGTGTATGTTTTATGGTCTTAACGAGTCACATAATATCATTAATATAAATGTTTTATTGCTAATATGGGCAGACCACTATCCATCATCTGATGTCTTACTTGCATTAATCTAATACAAAACACACCTAAGATTGGTATATCAGTTAAGTCCCACTTACATTTCGAAGCTTCTATATTTTTTATTTAGGCATTTGGACTTTCGGATACCTTATCTACAGTACTAGAAAGTAAGTCTACTGCTCTTTTAGGAGCAAAAGGGAAAATTAAGAATTACATAATGTTTAATGTTGTAAATAATTAAGACCCATCAAGAGAGCCCGACGAAGACCACAGATCCTAAGTAACGTCCAGTGGGTGTGCTTAATAAGGTCCACGCTGTAAAATTGTTATAGAAGTAGAAAATAAAACACATCATCATATTAAATGTTGTAATATCGTTGTAACGAAGTAATCTAATTGTAAAGATCCATTTTACCATGGAAATAGTAGTGGTCATGAATTTAAAAAATCATGATAGTATTTACAAGCGTAAAAATTTAAGGAAGGGGAAAAAAAAAACAAGTTCAAGCTCATACAATGAGAATATTACGAGTAGTGGACCTTACTTGAAAGTGGGTCTTGTTACACCTCCACCTTTGGATGAGCGTCTAAATTGGGCAAAATAAATTATTGCATCATATCAGAAATCTGTTCCTTTTCTACATGCAATACAAAAAGTTAGAAAAATATTTCCACCTAAACTGTACACGACTAGCTCTAGCTGTGGGAGTTTGCATAAGACGTGTGTGTAAAATTCGGTTGTTTGGCGACGTCAGTCTGTAAAATATCGTGATATATTTTGATTCGCGATGTTTGCGATTTTTTTCAGTGACCGTATAGTATTCCAGAACCCTACTGCGAGAGTGTTTCAAACATCTGGCATCTTGTAGTCCTACTTGCTGGTTAATTAAAAACATAAAAGAATTGGTCAGTCGTTCTGCGTCCTCAGTCTGTTCTTGTTCTTGACCCATAAGGTTCAGCTTGAAGGTATCTGTATTATGTTACGCTAATAACACCGATAATCATTAGAGACAATGCTTCGCGTGTTGCTTATGAAATCCTTCCGATTTTCAGATCTTTAAATGAATTTGACTCTGAAGCCCAAAAATAGTTGCGTTAGTATTTATTTATTTTTTATTTATTTATTTATTGTTCCGTGGGACCACATTGAGGAGAAGTCTCCATGGTCATGGAACGAGTCAATACATGAAATTATAACACGAATGTAGAAACAGATAAAATGAAATATAAGAAACATGTTCAGGTGACAAGTCGTTAGTTTAAATAAAGAAAATCAAGAATGTAACGCTGGAATTTGCTTAATTTTTTAGCTCTTCCAGGAGCTCCTCGACAGAATAGAAGGAGTGAGCCATGAGGAAACTCTTCAGTTTGGACTTAAAAGTGTTTGGGCTACTGCTAAGATTTTTGAGTTCTTGTGGTAGCTTATTGAAAATGGATGCAGCAGAATACTGCACTCCTTTCTGCACAAGAGTCAAGGAAGTGCATTCCACATGCAGATTTGATTTCTGCCTAGTATTAACTGAGTGAAAGCTGCTAACTCTTGGGAATAAGCTAATATTGCTAACAACAAATGACATTAAAGAAAATACATACTCTTAGGGCAATGTCAAAATTCCCAGACTATTGAATAGGGGTCGACAAGAGGTTTTCGAACTTACCCCATACATAGCTCGAACAGCCCGTTTTTGAGCCAAAAATACCCTTTTTGAATCAGAAGAATTACCCCAAAAAATAATACCATATGACATAAGCGTATGAAAATATGCGAAGTATACTACTTTTCGTGTTGAAATGTCACTTATTTCAGATACTGTTCTAATGGTAAATAAAGCGGCATTTAGTTTCTGAACAAGATCCTGAACATGGGCTTTCCACAACAGCTTACAATCTATCCGTACGCCTAGGAACTTGAACTGTTCCGTCTCGCTTATAACATGCGCATTCTGTCTGATTAAAATGTCAGTTCTTGTTGAATTGTGGGTTAGAAACTGTAAAAACTGTACTGTGATTTGGCATCAAATTATTTTCCACAAGCCACGAACTTATTTCATGAACTACATTATTTGATAATGTTTCAATATTACACACAAGATCCTTCACTACCAAGGTGGTGTCATCAGCAAACAGAAATATTTTTGAATCACCTGTAATACTAGAAGGCATATCATTTACATAAATAAGAAACAGCAGTGGCCCCAGGACCGACCCTTGGGGAATGCCCCATTTAACAGTGCCTCATTGGGACTGAACATCATTACCACTCTCAATATTGCGGAGGTATACCTTTTGATTTCTGTTCTTAAAGTAGGAGGCGAACCAATTGTAAGCTACTCCCCTTACTCCATAATGTTCCAACTTCTGCAGTAATATTTTGTGGTCAACACAGTCAAAAGCCTTCGTTAAATCAAAGAAAACACCTAACGTTCGCAACCTTTTATTTAATCCATCCAAAACCTCACAGAGAAAAGAGACTATAGCATTTTCAGTTGTTAAGCCATTTCTAAAACCAAACTGTACATTTGACAGCAAATTACGTGAATTTAAATGCTTCAGTAACCTTGTATACACAACCCTCTCGATAACTTTAGCAAACACCGATGGCATAGAAATAGGTCTATAATTGTCAACATTATCCCTGTCTCCCTTTTTATAAAGCGGCTTCACTACCGAGTACTTTAATCGGTCAGGAAACCGACTACTGCTAAAGGAAAAGTTACAGATATGGCTAAGTACTGAGCTAACACACGTGGAACAATACTTCAGTATTCTGCTAGATACCCCGTCATATCCATGAGAGTTCTTGGTCTTTAGTGATTTAATTATTAACTCAATCTCCCTCTTGTCAGTATCATGGAGGAGCATTTCAGGTAACAGTTTCGGAACACTTTTTTCTAAGAGCGCTATATGATTCCCTGTTGGGACTAGGTTTCTATTTAGTTCACCTGCTATATTCAGAAAGTGATTATTAAGTACTGTACATATTGCGACTTATCAGTAACACGGACATCCCCACTACGCACTGATTCTATATTCTCGACCTGTCTCTGCAGACCAGCCACTTCCTTTACGACTGACCATATGGTTTTAATTTTATCCTGAGACTTAACTATTCTATCTGCATACCACATACTTTTTGCCTTACTAATAACTTTTTTAAGCATCTTACAATACTGTTTGTAATGGGCTGCTGCATTTAGATTGTGACTGTTTCTAACGTTTTGATATAATTGCCACTTTGTTCTACAAGATATTCTTATCCCTTTAGTCAGCCACCCAGGCTGCCTGTTTGTGCTAGTACCCTGTTTTGAACGTTCTAACGGAAAACAACTTTCAAAGAGCACGAGAAAAGTCTTGAGGAAAGCATTATATTTATCGTCTACTGTATCAGCACTATAAACATCTTGCCACTCTTGTTCCTTGATAAGGTTTACAAAAGTCTGTACAGCAACTGGATCAGCTTTCCTAAAAGGTTGGTAACTATATTTAACATGTGTTGCAGCACAAAAATCTTTTAGACTTAAAATTTGTGCATCATGATCTGAAAGGCCATTCACCTTTTTGCTAACAGAATGCCCTTCTAATAATGACGAATGAACAAAAATACTGTCTATGGTTGTTCTACTGTTCCCTTGCACTCTCGTTGGAAAGAATACAGTTTGCATAAGATTATATGAATTAAGGAGGTCTACCAGCATCCTTTTCCTTGCACAATCACTTATACAATTAATATTGAAGTCACCACATATAACTAACTTTTTGTATTTCCTATAAAGTGAACCAAGAACCTCCTCTAGCTTTAGCAAAAATGTTGTGAAATCGGAGTCTGGGGATCTATAAATAACAACAGTAAGAAGTTTAGCTCCACTAAATTTAACCACACCTGCACAACATTCAAACACCTTTTCAGTGCAGTACTTTGAAACATCAATTGACTCAAATGGGATACCGTTTTTCACATACATTTATAATGTATAATGTATTTATGTTCCTATGTGGAAAGGCTATTGATTGAGATTGTTTGTTCCCACATTTAAAAACAAAAAATAGATTCCAAAAAGAATATTCTTCGTCACGCCAAGCCACCAGATGGGAGAAGCAGTCACAATATCCTTTACTTCCGCTTGCAAATACATGGCACATTTTAAGTCCTTCATACACACAGTTACGTTGGATACGCGCGGATGGGTGATGTGGCTTTCTCAGGTTCTTTTTCCTTCGTCGATTTCTTGGTCACTGGCGTCCTCAACACTTCTCATCACATATAAAATACCTACCACAGTTTCATCGCTGCAATTACCAAAATGGGATACCTCTAGTAACTTGGATGTACCGTCTCACGACTCAAAATATTTTCCCATTATCCTCCCAGTCCAGCTACACAGCTCTGTAGCCTTCATCTTACCCAAAACCAATTTGCATTGAAGAGGAGGTTTAAAGCTTTATCTGTTGTCACCAGCGTAGCTTCCCGCTCGACATATCCCAGCCGTTTTCATTGAGTCTAACGGGGAACTAGTATCTGAGTCACACTGTAAATTATTCACAGTTTTGTTATTTGTTTTCTTATTCCATTAATTCTGTTAATTTCACCCTTTATTTCTCGCGCTTCCTCTGACCAATCAACTTCTGAACGTTCATTGCTTTGTACTGGTGCCACACATTTCTGTTAAATGTCAACACTCACATGGAATTAGCAAATTTCGTAACACACCGTTAATGACAGACATTTCTTAAATTCCATATATTCATTACTATACATAATTATCACAATAAAATACTACTACTACTACTAATAATAATAATATTAATAATAATAATAGTTTTTCCAGGTGAAATAAATACCTAAATAAATCAATAAAATGAAACCTATCCTAACTTAAAGTAATGTAGTAATCTTTTTACTGTTTCTGATGTCTGTTGTGGTTTAGCACTAGCTGGGCAGATTCTACTGATGCTGCAAACTTAATATCCCGACACTGAAGTCATATTTTACAGCAATGTCTGCAAATGTCGTCAGGAAAAGTTAACTTAACACAGATCATGAGGAAGCAGCACCACGTCTTCATCAATATTCTGCGGAGCACTGTGAAGTTTGTGTAATATTATTTTGTATCATTGTAAACTCACAAGTGCAGATAACGCTGTACAGACACGCGGTCTGCCGACGCTGACTGATCGTATTTCGTGCTTTTATCTAACCCGCGCCTGAACAGCTGAATGCGAAACGTGTAACCGCAAGCGTCAGATACGACGTACTTACGCCGGCTCCTCTCGTAGCAATACTGTTATTGGCTTCGACATTATTCTTAGTTTTTACGTAATTGCTAAGTGCAATGAGACTTAGAAGGAGGGACTCTGGCTTTAATCGTACATGAAGGTTGACGTTTGCTAAATTGGAGTATTTATTGCTGATTGTTGTGCGCCAATTTAAGAGGAATTTCATGTTTAAAGTTAAATGGAAATGAAAGTATGATGATAAATGTATGGAGAGTGCTGTAAGAAGATTACTCAATACATGTATGAAATTAGGTTGCGTCTTCAAATTTAATTTTTGACCGTTATCATCGAGTAACTGCTACACTATAGACTGGCGTTGAATAAAATTCGGTTGCGAGGAAAAATTTGCAGTTTCTGTATGGTCGCAATACACCTCTTGTCATCACCGAACAATTTAACTTGCAAATAGCATTCACTCCGCTCTACGAACTCCGAATTTACATTTGACAGTTCACCATTGCACCCAGGTGAGCCCGTGATCAAGGAAGTGAAAACTGTCTACGTGGTGTGAGCAATGTAGAGTTAAAGCTATATCGACGGATCATGCAGCTGAACAATTCTTTCGTTCAGAATTAAAGATCGATAACTACATCTTTATGTCGGATCTTAAATTTTTGTACATTCAATGTAATTACTCGTGATTCATAACAATGACTGCTGTCACTTAAAAGTCTAGTTCATAATTAAAAGCTACATTAAAGGTCAAATCTGTTACCTGTCAATTATTGAACTATTGGTTCAAGAGCTGAAATATCCAACTACTTCGAAATTTGTAATTTTATCAGTTTTAAATGGTGTGGACTGCGTGAGTGTGTACTGTGTAGTCCGATCTCATTAGATTATATATACCACTTGCTATTAAAACCACCGGGCCTTATACATAACATGTACTTTGTTACAGCTACATACAGTTCAGTTGTCAAATAACAAATTAACAAATAAACAGACACACACATCCACATGTATTTCGGTAGAGAGAGAGAGATAAAGTAAGTGCAAGGAAGACGGTACTTGCTACTGCAGTAGCCATCGGGGCTTCTTCCCGTTCCATTCACGTGTGAAACGTGAGAATAAAGATCATTTAATCGCCACTGTGCACGTTGCAATTAACTTAGCCCTCGCGATCCCTAGGGGAGTGACACGCAGGGAGCAGGGGGCTTTGTAAGTAGGTTCCCCAGATTTGTCTTTTAAAACTGGTTCTTGAAACTTTATAGACAGACTATCACGGGGTGGTTTACGCCTATCTTCAAGGGTGTATCGGTTCCGTTTCTTCAGTGTCTCCTTTGACAGTCTCCCTTGGGACACACAGCCCTGAGATCATCCGTGCTGCCAGTTTCTGCGTATGTTCAGTATCCCATGTTAGTCCTATTTCGTACGGGCTCTAAACACTTCAGCAATGTTCTAGAATGAGTCGCGCCAGTGTTTTATAAGCAGTCTCTTCTGTAGACCGATTGTAGATCCTATGCGTTGGAATGCAAAATGGACATGAGTGAATGCAGGTGCTTACGTATGCTGGTTACGTATAAGTCACCTGTCAGAATCGTATCTAGACGTATCAGGGGTCCCATATCACTCCAACTACACACGCCCCACACCATTACAGAGCCTCCACCTGTTTGAACAGTCCCCTGCTGACATGTAGCGTCTAGATATTCATGACGTTGTCTCCATTACCGTACGCGTCCATCCGCTCGATGCAATTTGAAACGAGACTCGTCCGACCAGGTTACATCTTTCCAGTTATCAACAGTCCACTGTCGGTGTTGACAGGCCCAGGCGAGGCGTAAAGCTTTGTGTCGTGCAGTCATCAAGGATACATGAGTGGGCCTTAAGCTCCGAAAGCCCATATCGATCATGTTTCGTTGAATGGTTCGCACGCTGACACTTGTTGATGGTCCAGCACTGAAATCTGCAGTAATTTGCGGAAGGGTTGGACCTCTGTCACATTGAACGATTCCCTTCAGCCGTCGTTCATCCCGCTGTTGCAGGATCTTCTTCCGGCCGCAGCGATGTTGGTGATTTGATGTTTTATCGGATTCCTGATATTCACGGTACACTCGTTAAATGGTCATACGCGAAAATGTTCGCTTCATCGCTACCTCTGAGTTGCTGTGTCCCACCGCTCGTGCGTCGATTATAGCACCACGTTCAAACTCACTTAAATCTTCATAACCTACCATTGTAGCAGCAGTAACCGATCTAACTGCGCCAGGCGCTTGTTGTCTTATATAGGCGTTGCCGGCTGTAGCGTCGTATTTTGCTTGTTTACATATCTCTGTACTTGAATACGCATGCCTATACCAGTTTCTTTGGCGCTTCAGTGTATTTATTCTTTGTGGCAAGGAACGAGATGGCCAGTTTAAAATCTAAGATTGTTTCAGACAAAAATGGCTGTAGTCTACTCCACGGCTGGAGAAGATTCTTAACACCTGACTGCACTGTTGCCAAATTTCCACGGTGTGTAGGTAAATGGTTGTCATCAGCACTGACAAAATCGTTACTGCCTAGACCTGTGGAACACCGTGATGTTTCCGTCAGAACGCAAAGAGAATCGTGCTTCGTCACAGAGGTAGATGTGCAATGCAGCTGTGCAAAGCCCCGTTTTAATATCGCAGATCTTCTCTGTCTGACACTGGAGTCGCAGTCGGGAGGTCGACGGTACAAACCCGCGTCCGGCCATCCTGATTTAGGTTTTTTCGTGATTTCCCTAAATCGCTCCAGGTAAATGCCGGGATAGTTCCTTTGGGAGGGCACGGCCGACATTCTTCCCTAGTCGGATGGGACTGATGACCTCGCTGTTTGGTCCCCTCCCCCAGATCAACCAACCAACCTCTGTCTGAGGACTGTAGTGTAGGTGTCTGTTGAACTTGACGGAGTCGTCGATGAGTTACTCGAGATGTATAGCAGGGTATTTTCTTGGGCTACACTTTCTAGAAGGCTTTGTCCTAGATACAGGACCGTTCAGCAAAGCCGGTCGGGAGCGCGGAGCCATGAGAAGTGAATAGGGCGACAGGCGACAGCAACGGAAGAGCAGAGCGCCGTCAGTTCCAGCTGTCACCGCATTTAGACGTGGCGGAAGCAGCACGCAGCTCTAACGGCAGGCTCTCATCATCACCTTGTTTCAAGGCTGTGTGGGAGGATCTATACCTTTTTACTGAACATGATGGTCGTTTACAATGTTTAGAGCGTAACAGAGTACTAACCCATATAAAGAAATTTAATTTAAGACTTCATTACTCAGTAGATAATGCCGCAGAATACGATAAATATGTCGACGAGGAGCGAAAGGCAACAATCCTTGAACCGAAAGCCAGGTTTTCAGACGAAGTACGTTACCACTTTATATTAAGTCATGTTTGTAATATGGTGACAGTGGAAGTAATAACACAAAATTGCTTCATTTCAACAATTACTATCTCAGTTTTCAGAGCTCGTGCTACTGATATTACGTGATGAAAATATTTCATATATAACTGAAGAATTAGCAAAAATATTTCATATATAACTAAAGAACAAGCAACCAGTTGCATAAAAGAAATTTAATTTCAGTATTGTATTATTTATTGCTCCTGTGCTTTTTTCTAGCACCACGGCGTTATTGGCACTCGCAAATAATGCGACGGGTATAACTTTCTGAAGAAGGGAACTAAGTGCCCGAAATAGGTAACTAAATTAAATTTATTTTATGGAACTGGTTGCTTATTATGTCGTTATATACAATTACAGTTGCTGAGGATGGATACAGGCCTGCATTTGCCGGATGTTGATAATACTGGAAGAGCCTTTTCTGTGAGAATTAGCTACAGAATTTGTCACAGATAGCTGTGCAGTTGATAGTGAATTTATTGAGGAACGCCTTGTAGCGGTGGAAGAGCTGTGACCGCAACTGTTTGCGCAGCTACACAGTTCGTGTCACTTTTTCGAGGCACCATAATGCATCGAACTGAAGAATTAGCAAAAGATATGGAGGCTTCCTACCCCCATGAACCATGGACCTTGCCGCTGGTGGGGAGGCTTGCGTGCCTCAGCGATACAGATGGCCGTATCGTAGGTGCATCCACAACGGAGGGGTATCTGTTGAGAGGCCAGACAAACGTGTGGTTCCTGAAGAGGGGCAGCAGCCTTTTCAGTACTTGCAGGGGCAACAGTCTGGATGATTGACTGATCTGGCCTTGCAACACTAACCAAAACGGCCTTGCTGTGCTGGTACTGCGAACGGTTGAAAGCAAGGGGAAACTACAGCCGTAATTTTTCCCGAGGGCATGCAGCTTTACTGTATGGTTAAATGATGATGGCGTCCTCTTGGGTAAAATATTCCGGAGGTAAAATAGTCCCCCATTCGGATCTCCGGGCGGGGACTACTCAAGACGACGTCGTTATCAGGAGAAAGAAAACTGACGTTCTACGGATCGGAGCGTGGAATGTCAGATCCCTTAATCTGGAAGGTAGTTTAGAAAATTTAAAAAGGGAAATGGATAGGTTGAAGTTAGATATAGTGGGAATTAGTGAAGTTCGGTGGCAGGAGGAACAGGACTTCTGGTCAGGTGAATACAGGGTTATAAATACAAAATCAAATAGGGGTAATGCAGGAGTAGGTTTAATAATGAATAAAAAATAGGGGTGTGAGTAAGCTACTACCAGCAGCATAGTGAACGCATTATTGTGGCCAAGATAGACACGAAGCCCATGCCAACTACAATAGGACAAGTTTATATGCCAACTAGCTCTGTAGATGATGAAGAAATTGATGAAATGTATGATGAGATAAAAGAAATTATTCAGGTAGTGAAGGGAGACGAAAATTTAATAGTCAATTGTGACTGGAATTAGATAGTAGGAAAAGGAAGAGAAGGAAACGTAGTAGGTGAATATGGATTGGGGGAGAGAAATGAAAGAGGAAGGTCTGGTAGAATTTTGCACAGAGCATAACTCAATCATAGCTAACACTTGGTTCAAGAATCATGAAAGAAGGTTGTATACATAGAAGAATCCTGGAGATACTAGAAGATATCAGATAGATTATATAATGGTAAGACAGACATTTAGGAACCAGGTTTTAAATTGTAAGACATTTCCAGGGGCAGATGTGGACTCTGACCGCAATCTATTGGTTATGAACTGTAGATTAAAACTGAAAAAACTGCAAAAAGGTGGGAATTTAAGGAGATGGGATCTGGATAAACTGACTAAACCAGAGGTTGTACAGAGTTTCAGGGAGAGCATAAGGAAACAACTGACAGGAATGAGGGAAAGACAGTAGAAGAAGAATGGGTAGCTCTGAGGGATGAAGTAATGAAGGCAGCAGAGGATTAAGTAGGTAAAAAGACGAGGGCTATTAGAAATCCTTGGGTAACAGAAGAAATATTGCATTTAATTGATGAAACAAGAAAACATAAAAACACAGTAAACGAAGCAGGCAAGAAGGAATACAAACGTCTCAAAAATGAGATCGACAGGAAGTGCAAAATGGCTAAGCAGGGATGGCTAGAGGACAAATGTAAGGATGTAGAGGCTTATCTCACTAGGGGTAAGATAGATACTGCCTACAGGAAAATTAAAGAGACCTTTGGAGAAAAGATAACCACTTGTATGAATGTCAGGAGCTCAGATGGAAACCCAGTTCTAAGCATAGAAGGGAAAGCAGAAAGGTGTAAGGAGTATACAGAGGGTCTATACAAGGACGATGTACTTGAGGACAATATTCTGGAAATGGAAGAGGATGTAGATGAAGATGAAATGGGAGACACGCTACTGCGTGAAGAGTTTGACAGAGCACTGAAAGACCTGAGTCGAAACAAGGCCCCAGGGGGAAGACAACATTCCATTGGAACTATTGACGGCCTTGGGAGAGACAGTCCTGACAAAACTCTACCATCTGGTGAGAAAGATGTATGAGACAGGTGAAATACCCTCAGACTTCAAGAAGAATATAATAATTCCAATCCCATAGAAAGCAGGTGTTGACAGATGTGAAAATTACCGAACTATCGGTTTAATAAGTCACAGCTGCAAAATGCTAACTCGTATTCTTTACAGACGAATGGAAAAACTGGTAGAAGCCGACCTCGGCGAAGATCAGTTTCGATTACGCAGAAATATTGGAACACGTGAGGCAATACTGACCCTACGACTTATCTTAGAAAACAGATTAAGGAAAGGCAAAGCTACATTTCTAGCATTTGTAGACTTAGAGAAAGCTTTTGACAATGTTGACTGGAATACTCTCTTTCAAATTCTGAAGGTGGCAGGGGTAAAATACAGGGAGCGAAAGGCTATTTACAATTTTTACAGAAACCAGATGGCAGTTATATGAGTCGAGGGGCATGAAAGGGAAGCAGTGGTTGGGAAGGGAGTGAGACAGGGTTGTAGCCTCTCCCCGATGTTATTCAATCTGTATATTGAGCAAGCAGTAAAGGAAATAAAAGAAAAATTCGGAGTAGGTATTAAAGTCCATGGAGAAGAAATAAAAACTTTGAGGTTCGCCAATGACATTGTAATTCTGTCAGAGACAGCAAAGGACTTGGAAGAGCAGTTGAACGGAATGGACAGGGTCTTAAAAGGAGGATATAAGATGAACACCAACAAATGCAAAACGAGGATAATGGAATGTAGTCGAATTAAGTCAGGTGATGCTGAGGGAATTAGATTAGGAAATGAGACACTTAAAGTAGTAAAGGAGTTTTGCTATCTGGGGAGCAAAATAACTGACGATGGTCGAAGTAGAGAGGATATAAAATGTAGACTGGCAATGGCAAGGAAAGCGTTTCTCAAGAAGAGAAATTTGTTAACATCGAGTATAGATTTAAGTGTCAGAAAGTCGTCTCTGAAAGTATTTGTATGGAGTGTGGCCATGTATGGAAGTGAAACATGGACGATAAAAAGTTTGGACAAGAAGAGAATAGAAGCTTTCGAAATGTGGTGCTACAGAAGAATGCTGAAGATTAGATGGGTAGATCACATAACTAATGAGGAGGTATTGAATAGGGGAGAAGAGGAGTTTGTGGCACAACTTGACAAGAAGAAGGGACCTGTTGGTAGGACATGTTCTGAGGCATGAAGGGATCACAAATTTAGCATTGGAGGGCAGCGTGAAGAGTAAAAATCGTAGAGGGAGACCAAGAGATGAATACACTAAGCAGATTCAGAAGGATGTAGGTTGCAGTAAGTACTGGTAGATGAAGAAGCTTGCACAGGATAGAGGAGCATGGAGAGCTGCATCAAACCAATCTCAGGACTGAAGACAACTACAACAACAACATGGAGGCTCAGCTGACAATGAATATTAAAGACAGTGTTGCATTTTATTTGTCTTGAGATGATTCTCGTGACTTAGCACAGCTGGTAATTTTCAGTAGTACAATGCTAGAAGTTTGCGAGGAGACGTTAGATCATCCAATTGAAGCACACAACAGCAGATCAACAGATGTTCTATGGGCTTGAAGCGGTTATGAAGGAGTTTGGTCCGCCACGCTAATTACAACTAGCGTGGCATCAGACGATGCTCCAGTTATGGCTGGCGAAATTAGTGGATTAGTACGGCACGTGCAGAGAAAAATGAAGAGTCACGATCTCCTAGTTTCCCTATACATTGCCTGATTCATCAACAAAATTTTTGTTCGAGAAGCGTAAAACT
Organism: Schistocerca americana; assembly: GCF_021461395.2. NCBI lineage: Eukaryota > Metazoa > Arthropoda > Insecta > Orthoptera > Acrididae > Schistocerca > Schistocerca americana. The sequence continues at coordinate 119,814,553 of NC_060119.1, forward strand.
GAATAATGTAATGAGCTTGGTTCTAAAAATCACTAATTCTGTTCAAGCAAAAGGACTTATTCATCACTTGTTCAAAGCGTTTCTGGAAGATATCGGTTGTGAGTATGGAGATATACCTTATCACTGTGAGATTCGCTGTCTCAGTCGTGCTACAGTTCTGGAGCGCTTCGTGGAACTGCGCCAAGAGATTTCGTTATTCATGGATGTGAAGAGCCAAAGTGTTCCTGAACTGTTGGATGATAAATGGATTTGTGATTTAGGCTTTTTAACTGATGTGACAGGGCATCTTCGCGACTTCTATGTGTTACTTCAAGGGAAGAGTATTCTCATCATCCATTTCCGTGACAAAATAAGGGCATTCAAGATGAAACTATCGGTTTGAGAAAGGCAGCTGGAGGCTAGAAACGGCACTTTTCAAGACTATCAGCATTAACAAATGTTGTCACTGATGCATATTCTGGAGAGTATACAGATCTTTAAGGAAAATTGCGTACATAATTTAAAATAAGTTTCACAGATATTTCGCACTTGGAAACAGATTTAGGAAGTTTTGCTACTCGCTCTCAGTGCATCTCAGTTCTGTAAGTCACCTTCTCCAAGTGAAAATCAGTGCGATGCAGAATTTAAAGATATAAATCATAGCAGAAAGACTTTAAGTGACTTTTACAAACATTTGCCACAGAAGTGTTACCCGAAACTTCATAGACATGCAGCAGGGATGCTTAGTCTTTCTGATCAGTGTACAATTGTGAGCAGTTCTTTTCGCTAAAGGAGGAGGAGGAGATTAGTGTTTAACGTCCCGTCGACAACGAGGCCATTAGAGACGGAGCGCAAGCTCGGGTGAGGGAAGGACGGGGAAGGAAATCGGCCGTGCCCTTTCAAAGGAACCATCCCGGCATTTGCCTGAAACGATGTAGGGAAATCACGGAAAACCTAAACCAGGATGGCCGGAGACGGGATTGAACCGTCGTCCTCCCGAATGCGAGTCCAGTGTGCTAACCACTGCGCCACCTCGCTCGGTTTTCGCTAAAGAAACTGTGTAAAACACGACTGAGATGCTCCATATGAGATTATCATCTGAAATGTGTTTTGAGGCTGAGATGTGCTGAATCAATCATCCCCAACACAGAAGCTCTTACGCAAGGAAAAGTAAATAAATGTAGAAAGTAGCAACAGGAAAGTGAAGAGGATTAATTTCGTATGTTTTCTTTGTTATTCAGTTTCTTAGTTTTGCCTTGCCCTCATCCATTAACTTTCGTATTTAGTGCGTATTTAAATTCATTTTGTGCATGTCTATATACTGGCAAAGTTTTCTTGAATTCGAAAATGTGTCTGGCATTAAGACTATTGTAATAAGCGTTCAGCATGTTTAATTAGAATTGTGATTTCTTTTTACGGTTCCTTTAGCATGCACATCCCCAATTGCTCACAAGAATACTGATTTACAACGCCCCCTGTATCTAGACCAGCTGCTGCGCACATTCTTTGTAAACGCTGGGCTCCGTCCATTCCTGACATACTGCCATAGCCTCCGCAGCTTCAACCTCGACATCACTACTGAAATCCTTCGGTGCGAGTTATTGACTACGGTGGGGACATGCCACCGAGTAACATATTCAACTTCAATAGCAGATACCGAATTCCATAGAATATATTCAGGGTGACCGGGTCAAATATCTCACGAAATAAGCATCAAACGAAAAACCTACAAAAAACGAAACTCGTCTAGCTTGAAGGGGGAAACCAGACGGCGCTATGGTTGGCCCGCTAGATGGCGCTGCCATAGGTCAAACGGATATCAATTGCGTTTTTTAAAATAGGAACCTCCATTTTTTATTACATATTCGTGTAGTACGTGCTGCAGGAGCCAGTCATAGCGCTGGTCGTGCTGCAGTTCATTCCAGTCAGTTGTTGCAGTCCAGCCTGGAACTTCTTCTAGTTTCTATGCCATCAATGGCAACACGAGATGAAGACAGTTCAGTCGTCAAAATATTTTGTATGAAAGTGGAATTTGTGACACTATAGGAGTCCGCAAATACAGGGTGGGCCATTGATCGTGACCGGGCCAAATATCTCACGAAATAAGCGTCAAACGAAAAACCTACAAAGAACGAACTCGTGTAACTTGAAGGGGGAAACCAGATGGCGCTATGGTTGGCCCGCAAGATGGCGCTGCCATAGGTCAAACGGATATCAACTGCGGTTTTTTTTTAAATAGGAACCCCCATTTTTTATTACATATTCATGTAGTAAGTAAAGAAATTTGAATGTTTAAGTTGTACCACTTTTTTCGCTTTGTGATAGATGGCGCTGTAATAGTCACAAACGTGTAAGTACGTGGTATCACGTAACGTTCCGCTAGTGCGGACGGTATTTGCTTCGTGATACATTACCCATGTTAAAATGGACCGTTTACCAATTGCGGAAAAGGTCAGTATCGTTTTTATGTATCGCTATTGTTATCAAAATGCCCAACGGGCGTGTGCTATGTGTGCTGCTCGGTATCCTGGACGACATCATCCAAGAGAAATTACGGGACGATGACCGATTTTTTGCACGCGTTCTATCTAGCGACGAAGTGCCATTCACCAACAGCGGTAACGTAAACCGGCATAACATGCACTATCGGGCAACGCACAATCCACGATGGCTGCGACAAGTGGAACATCAGCGATCTTGGCGGGTTAATGTATGGTGCGGCGTTGTGGGAGGAAGGATAGTTGGCTCCCATTTTACAGATGGCAATCTAAATTGTGCAGTGTATGATGATTTCCTACGTAATGTTCTACCGATGTTACTACAAGATCTTTCACTGCATGACAGAATGGCGATGTACTTCCAACATGATGGATGTCCGGCGCATAGCTCGGGTGCGGTTGAAGCGGTATTGAATAGCATATTTCATGACAGGTGGATTGGTCGTCGATGCACCATACCATGGCCCGCACGTTCACCGGGTCTGACGACCCCGGATTTTTTTCTGTGGGGGAAGTTGAAGGATATTTGCTATCGTGATCCACCGACAACGACTGACAACATGCGTCAGCGCATTGTCAATGCATGTGCGGACATTACGGAAGGCGAACTACTCTCTGTTGAGAGGAATGTCGTTACACGTATTTCCAGATGCACTGAGGTTGACGGACATCATTTTGAGCATTTATTGCCTTAATGCGGTATTTACAGGTAATCACGCTGTAACAGCATGCGTTCTCAGAAGCGATAAGTTCACAAAGGTACATGTATCACATTGGAGCAACCGAAATAAAATGTTCAAACGTACATATGTTCTGTATTTTAATTTAAAAAACGTACCTGTTGCCAACTGTTCGTCTAAAATTGTGAATCATATGTTTGTGACTATTACAGTGCCATCTATCACAAAGCGAAAAAAGTGGTTCAACTAAAACATTCATATTTCTTTACTTACTACATGAATATGTAATAAAAAATGGGGGTTCCTATTAAAAAAAACGCAGTTAATATCCGTTTGACCTATGGTAGCGCCATCTTGCGGGCCAACCATAGCGCCATCTGGTTTCCCCCTTCAATATCTTCTGGTAAACCTTCCGGGATGTAAGGTCGTGGTCCATGAAACTCTTCAGCTCCTAACGTTTCGTCCAGAGCTGCGCTGGACATCTTCAGAGGGGTGTTTCTCCTCCGGTGAGTCTTGCCGACTGACGGGTCAGACGTCCGACCCGTCAGTCGGCAAGACTCACCGGAGGAGAAACACCCCTCTGAAGATGTCCAGCGCAGCTCTGGACGAAACGTTAGGAGCTGAAGAGTTTCATGGACCACGACCTTACATCCCGGAAGGTTTACCAGAAGATATGTCATCCGGTCGTGAAAGCCTTCATTCCCCCTTCAAGTTAGACGAGTTCGTTCTTTGTAGTTTTTTCGTTTGACGCTTATTTCGTGAGATATTTGGCCCGGTCACGATCAATGGCCCACCCTGTATTTGCGGACTCCTATAGTGTCACAAATTCCACTTTCATACAAAATATTCTGACGACTGAACTGTCTTCATCTCGTGTTGCCATTGATGGCATAGAAACTAGAAGAAGTTGCAGGCTGGACTGCAACAACTGACTGGAATGAACTGCAGCACGCCCAGCGCTATGACTGGATCCTGCAGCACCCGTGAAATACGACTAGTAACTGTGCTTACTGTAGAACAAAAGGAAACTAGCGCTTTTCATTTATAATAATGTTGTTCTACCAAGAACCGATGGAAGATTTAGTTAACCACTAGTTCAGTAGTCTAAGTACTGTCCAGACATATGTAATCGTCAGACAAAATAAATACTCCGACTTACGTCCTCTACCAGCTACGCCGGAAAAAAAAACTTAAAAAATCACCCGAATTCCTTAATTGGAAGTGTTTCACCAGCAACAACAACTCGAAATGAGAAAGAAAAAACTGTGATGGTGTAGTCTCACCTGCACAACAACTGTATTTTTCTGCTTTCTTAATTTATTTTTGTTGCTTTAGCAGTAAATTGCATAAATACTTTGTGAGATGTTGCGGTTATTTCTTAATGTACTCAGAAACTGATGTTAGTCTCTTATTAATGCACGTTGTACATTTGACAGATGCTATTTTGTACTATCTATCTTGAGCTGTATGTTAAATACACAGTCATTCAGTGTATTCCTATCTCTAGATATATTACATTTTGTACTTTATGACATACACCTGATGCTTACCTCTGCAAAACTGTGACATATCAAATATGCTTCCTCTCTTTCTGCATGTAACTTTGTAATTTTTTTTATCTTATGGCTGGAATACCACTTTACCGATTTTAATGTTTTTATATATTCATTAATGGATGCTAAATTCAGAATTTATTGTAAATTTTATTTTAGTGAACAGATATTTGTTCACTCATTGCAATTACATTTTTATACACTGACGCCATCCTGCGGTGATAAATTTCACCAATCTCCTTACACCAGATGCATATTTGTTAGATAACAGACTTGGTGGTGTAATAGACATAGCAGAATGTTATTTGTCACTTAAAACAACTTTGTCTCAATCAATTCTATCAGTACTTCTGTAAATCAAGACATAAAATTTTCATTACAACTGTATAATAGCGCAATTTGGCTGCTTCTTCACCTAATACTTCGATTTGTACAGTGAATCAGTTTGCACTCGAATGTTGTCAAATAACGTAGACCACTTACTTTGTATTCTGTGTGACTAATTCAGCATCGCTTTACGTAATAATGTGTAACAGATATTTTGGCGAGTTCTACCTCACTTTTTTTACGATGTGCATTTCATGTATTTTAACAATGTTTTTCACTGCTCGCTTCTTACGTTTGTAAAAAGTATGTTTCATGTAATTGTGTCAATGTATTTTTACTGACACATTTTCGTGTATTTCTCTTGTAGAGCCTTTGCGAATCGCATAAGGCCGAAATGCGTAAGGCAGAATAAAATTAATAAATGTAGCTGTCAAGACTAATATCAGTTTTTGAGTGCTTTACTGCTTTAGTCGTCTTTTTAAGAGAGATCTTAAGATTTCTCAATTTTTTTCTCTTCGATTAGTATTTTTTCATCTTTTGGATCAATATACGATTTTCTCCCATGTATGTCCGAAGTGTGGTGCGGTGGTTCAGAGCTTAAGAGCCAGACCAGGGATCCAAAGTTTGGGGTTTGATCCCCAGTCAGTCCTCGGATTTTATCTGCCACTTATCACTCGTTTCACCTCTGGCAACGTCTGTTGGTGTAAAAAATGCCGGGTTGCACCGTGTTTCACAGTCCACGTGAAATTGTAAGTCTCCCTATAACCGAAGGGGTAATTCAGTTCAAAGATCGGATGATGGCAACAGCATACCGCCTCTGACAGGACCGTGCATTGTAAAGCACTGTGGTGTTCAAAACAATCTTAACTTTGTATATGCCCTAGTTATTTTCCCTTTCAATCAGAGTGAAATTTCGCATTCTCTGCAAAGGTACCTTTGTCTGGTTTTGTTAAATAAGTTCGACATTTCGCAACTTACTATCAGTCATACAGTCACCTCCTTAATTTTTTAAAAAGTTTCGTTTCTTTCACACAATAGACTTGTTTTTCGCAGTAATTTTCTATCTGGTTTCGTGATGAATTTTTTGGTTTGAAGAGACTCAAGCGACGAAATGAATCATACTACGAAGTTAAAACACTGAACGATCGCGACACAGACAGAAGTGTTTGACTTTAATAGGAAAGGTTAAGTAGTACAATGTTACTCGGTTCGAGTCCCGACCTGTCGTAGGTCTTTAATTTTTAAGGAAAGTTTTAAAGATGTTCTTTCTTCTTTTCTATATCTGACGGTAATTTTATAACCAGTAACTTCAGCATAGGGGTAAAGCAGAACAACTTTGGCTCAGTAATCTAACTACTACCTCCTAGTTCCGCACTTTGTTTATGTACCACTTCCGTTTACTAGCAGCCTCTACTAAATCTGCAAGAAACCTTTCTTTACCTGAGCAGGAGAGAGACTTCCAGTTGTTGATGGTCTCGTTTGAATCAATGAAAATCACTATGTTAGTTCATTTCCATTCTTCACTTCCGGATTAAATTTTGCAGTTCCTAGTCGTACAGTTTCCGAAGAGCGCTTTCGTATTTCAGCTTTGGTTTCTTTCCAGAAGACTCCAGTAGCTGCAGAATTGCCAAAGTTCCTAAAGCTGTACTCTCAAGCATTAATCAACGATAAATAGCACAGTCCGGGGCAGTTCCAGGTCTTACAGGGAGGCGATGGAAAGTTTTCTTACAGCAGTAGAAGTTCCGGAACGCAGAAGTACTTCAGTGTTATAAGGAACTCTATAGCCAAGCAGAGCTGTATTTGCAGCGAAAAGAAGTTGGCTGTGCTGTATGGCAGTTTAGAAGCAACAGTTAGGAATGAGAAAAATGGGTATATAATTAAGAGAACACAAGGTAATAGTGCTTGCAGGAACGGGGCTTTCATCTTGTTACCAATTTTCAGCCAGAAGGTATTAGATCAACAACATCGGTGTATCAACTGTTATCCTGTGACTGTACGATCGAACGTTGAATGTGAGAGAGGTTTCTGAGAACGATGAACCGTTTGCAGCATCATCAGCAGAGAAGAAATCCTGCTCATGTTTTTATTTACTGTTTCAAGACGTTGTGCCGCTTCTATAGCACGGTTTTATACAAATTTTCGTTGCTAAAGAGATCACCTAATGATGGTTTGTCCACCACTTTGATATCTCCAATTACATTATCTGTCGCCGTTTTCCATAACACATCAAACCTGTTCACTGTGTATTATGAAATAAAAGTATGATACATAGTTAATGACAATTTCTCCACCAGATAAAGCATAAGAAACTGTACAATACTGTTACGAGTTATGAACAGGGTTACGCATATGATCCGCTATACGTTTTTACCTCGTCCTCTCCTTCTTTGGAATCACATTTGCGTAGACGAACCCAAGAAACTCAGCTTGCACTGGTGTAAGCTGCTTCGTCTGTGCAGTTATACGTCAGGAAAAACACGCGTGTGCCTGAAGACCGTCATGCACGGAAAATATTGGAGAAAGTGTTTATCCAGCCTGGTGATGGTGACACGGAGAAGTCGAATCAACGAAACCCCACCTCCAGTGTACACATACTTGACGAAAGAGAAATATCTGAATAAATGGACACGTCAGAATGTAGTTACTGACCTATGTAACTGAAGCTGCAATTAGATACGCTTTGCTCTTCTACAACGACAAAGAACTTTCAAATTAGATTATTGAGATAGTATACAGGGTGTCTGAGGAGGAATGGTTAATATTCAGGGATATGAAAGGAAGGCTCATTTGAAGCAGAAACGTCTTATGGGCATATGCCCTATTCCTAAGGTTTCCGACAATGGACACATTTAAAGTACATTAGTTTTTGGGCTAGACATGCGTGTTGTGACTTGGCAAGACAGCCAAGCCACTAGGAGGTGAAGCCGAAAGGCACGCGTTTAAGCTCACGCAGGCTGGCGTGAGGTCTGGAACAGGTCAGGGATATGAGACTAGCAAAAATAGTACGTATCTGTTGGAATACTTAACTTTAATCCATAATTGGTGAACATCGGTCTGACGGTACATGCATCGCAAGGTAAATAGCAAATGATAATGGCGCCTTGCTAGGTCGTAGCAAATGACGTAGCTGAAGGCTATGGTAGCTATCGTCTCGGCAAATGAGAGCGTTATTTGTCATTGAACCATCGCTAGCAAAGTCTGCTGTACAACTGGGGCGAGTGCTAGGAAGTCTCTCTAAACCTGCCGTGTGGCGGCGCTCGGTCTGCAATCACTGACAGTGGCGACACGCGGGTCCGACGTATACTAACGGACCGCGGCCGATTTAAAGGCTATCACCTAGCAAGTGTGGTGTCTGGCGGTGACACCACAATGCGTACGTATGTTTTTTACCCTGCCAAACGAATACTGTGTTGGTAAACATGCGGGATATACGAAGGTCACTCCAAAAGAAATGGACACTATTTTGTAAAAATATAGTTTTCATTCTGCATGTGTGAAAGATTTACAGTGTGTAGATACATCCTACCCACTTGTTTTCAAACTTAGTTCAACCTGTTCCCATGAGTGGCACCGTCATAGCATATCTTCAAGATGGCTTCTGCACTTGACGTTCGTCAGAAGCAATGTACTGTCATAGAATTCCTGTGCTGTGAAAACGAGACAGTGGGAAACATCCACAAGTGGTTGAAAAAGGTGTATGGAGATGCTGCTGTCGATCGGCAAACAGGTTACGTGATGAAAGCGGGCACGGCAATATTGAGGATTGTCCTCGCAGCGGCAGGCCTTGTACTGCACAAACTCCAGACAATGTGCAGAGAGTTAACGAATTAGTAACTGCTGACAGACGCATCACAGTGAACGAATCGACACGCTCCGTTGGGATAGGGGAAGGAAGTGTTTGCAGAATATTTAAAGTATGTTGACAGTGGCTCACAAAGAAACAAGAAAAACGGTATGCAGCTAACTTTTGGAACAGTACGAGAATGGTGGAGATGAATTTCTTGGAAGAATTGTGACAGGTGATGAAACATGGCTCCATCATTTTTCACCAGAGACGAAGAGGCAATCAATGGAGTGGCATCATGCAAATTCATACAAGAAAAAAAAAATAATTCAAAACCACACCTTCTGCTGGAGAAGTTATGTCTACGGTGTTTTTCGATTCCGAAGTACTCTTGCTTGTGGACATCATGCCAAGTGGAAACACCATAAATTCTGATGCATATGTGACGACACTGAAGAAACTTCAAGCTCGACTGAGTAGTGTTCGACCACATCGGCAAAAGCAGGATGTTTTGCTGTTGCACGACAATGCACGGCCACATGTCAGTCAAAAAACCATGGAAGCGATCACAAAACTCGGATGGACAACACTGAAACACCCGCCTTACAGTCCTGACCTGCCTCCATGTGACTATCATCTCTTTGGGAAATTGAAAGACTATTCGTGGAATAAGGTTTGAAGATGATGACTCCCTTGTGCACGCTGTCAAACAGTGGCTCCAACAGGTTGGTCCAGAATTTTACCGTGTGGGTATATATAGGCGCCGTTCCAACATGGCGTAAGGCAGTTGAGAGGTATGGAAATTATGTGGAGAAATGAAAATATTGTTCCTAAAGGATGTATCTACACACTGTAAAACTTTCAAACTTGTAGAATAAAAGATGGATTTAAAAAAAGTGTGCATTTCTTTTGGAGTGACCCTTGTACATATGACGTGAGATGTGGTGTATGTCACGGCTTCTGCGATGGTAGTGCTCTTGCTGCTGTCGAAGAAAACCGTCGGCGTTTTCCGTCACGTTCAATTCCCGATCGTAAGGTGTTTACTAGAACTTTCAGCACAATGAGAGCAACAGATACTGTTCCAAGTTTCCATTTTTGTTCTGAACGTGTAGTTCAACAACCTGTGGAGGAACAGCAACACGTTGTTGAAAGGACGCAGCATAATCCTACAACCAGCACATGACCACTTGAAAGGTGGCTACACTGAGTCACAGCACCAGAGATTGCGCCAAAGATTATTATTCCGCCGCCTCCACTGGCAGTAGTAGTTCAGAAGTTGCCGTTGGCAGTGCTTGTTGAGAGGATGTCGAGAGCAGTACTAGTGAGAGCATGTCGTGTGCAGTTGTTGTTCTGTTGGGCGAGACAGTAGATGCTGTTCGGTTGGTGTAATGTATATATGGAAGATGTTGCAATGATCACAGTGTATTTTTCGTCAATATATATATTGAGGTAAAACAAAAAATATTTCACATTTCCTTAATGACAATGCCTCTTGGTCGCAGGTTCAGTCAACAAAGCATCTGGCTCGTGTTAATGTATTAGACTTTTAATTCTGGTTTCTATGTGCAATTATAGTATTTCTGGTTTTTCAATTAGTTCATTGTAAATGGTGTTTAAAATATCTCGTCGTATTGAGGAAGAACCGTGCCAGATCACACTACGTTGAATCACACTACCACACACAGAACAGTTACACTTGTGCTTTGTTGTTTCGTAGCTTTTATAGTTGTAGGGGACTTAATTAATCAATTGTGTTAACGGAAATTTTCTTTCATTCTTTATTGTTATTTTATGCAGTCAGATTGCGTACTAATACTGGTCAGGGCCAACCGGTTACGAGACTTCGTAACCGGATACACAGCTACTAAAATTACTGCATTATAATTAAGCCCCCATGCACACTTCCTGCACGTATCAATGATCCACGAACACGTGTATGGCGAATGTTACTTGTGGAAAACTTACAGCGTGTCTACAATCTTCATATTAGAGACAATGCCACATGACATGAATAAACTACGTTTACACAGAATGGAATCAACAACGTACGTAATTATTATCGATCGTCGCAGAAAAATCCACACGCTACAGTGGAAACCAATTTCAAAATTCGTTTTTCGCTCAGTGTCTGGCGCGAAATGACCGGTAACGTTTTAGACAAGGGAATGACGGGACAGAATTACTTGCATTTTTTGGAGAATTCCTTTGTAGAGCACCTTGAGTAGATTTCTTTGGCCACTCAGACTACAATGTCCTTCCAGCAAGACGGAATGCCTCCACATTTTACCAGACATGTGAGGAGGAAACATCTCAACTCCACTTACCCTACTCGCTGGGTTTATCGTGGTAGTACAATTAACTGGCCACCAAGATCGCCAAGCCTTACGTCATCAGATTTTTGTTTATGGAGTATGATGAACTCTGAAGTGAACAAACTACAGGTGTATACGTGAGACGAAGTGCTTCAGCGCATCATGGACGCTGTTGCCCTTACTTGGGAACGGACAGAGGCCTTCAGACGAGCGACAAAACATGTTTTCCCAAGAGATGATTGAATCTGTTGGTGAGATATAGGAACATTTATTGTGAGCTGTAATGTAACGTGTTCGGTAATGCTTGGAGGTGAATGTACTAAAAACATATTTTTCAATTGACACTTTGTGAAGCATATGTTGTAACATTTACTAGCAGTTGCACATGTGTATATGTACAAACCTGACAGTATACTAAGTAATACAGAAACAATGTATACTAAATATGTTCTGTCTCGGAAACCATTCTGAACAGGGCATTTGTCCGTATGAAGTTTCTTGCTTCAAATGATGGTCCTTGTCATATCCTTGAATATTGACCATTCTTCCTGGGACATCCTATAAACACACAGCAAACCACTGTACTTGATTACGGTTTGATAATCTCTAATATACAACGGCTATCGAGGAAGTAATGATGTAAATTTATTAAAGTTAGATGTACTTGGTTATGGACACAGCCGAGTCACCAAAACCCCGATGAACTGTGGCCCTTGACGAGGTGGGACGGCTTGCGTGCCACAAACATAAATACAAAGGGGTATTTGTACAGATACTATACTGAAACAAAGTATCTGGAGAAGGTTAGCAGCCTTTCCAGTAGATGCGGGGCCAACAGTCTGATTGGTTGATTGGTCTGACCTTGTAACATTAGCCAACATGATCTTGCTGTGTTAATACTGTGAATGGCTGACACCAAGAGGAAACTGCAGCCGTTAGCTTTTTCCCAAAGCCATGCAGCTCCACTGTATTGGTTAGTGATGATGGCATTCTCTTGATTAAAATATTATAGAGTTAAGCAATCATCATTCCGATCTGCAGCTGGGAATTACGCAGGAGGATGTCGTCAGGACATATTGAATGTTAGATCCCTTTGGTGAGTAGGTTGGAGAATTTGAAAAGGAAAGGGGATAGGCTGAATTAGCGAAATACAATGGTAGGAAAAACAGGATTACTGGTTAGGTCAGTGTAGCATTATCAGAAGAAAATCAAACGGGTGTGACGCAGGTGTTCACCTAACAATGAACAAGAAAATAGGAATACGACTAAGCTACTGTAAATAGATAGTTACTTCACTGTAACAGACATAAAACGAAGTTCAACCATGCTAGTACAATGTTATATGCCAGTTAACACTGTAGATGAAAAGATTGAAAGAATGTATGATGAGGTGTAGCATATTATTCAAATAGTTACAGGAGACGAAAAATAATTGTGATGGTGAGTGGAATTTGGTAATAAGAAATGGAATAGAACTGAAAATATTTGGAGAACGTGGGCTGGGTGAAAGGAATGAAAAGGAAAGACAGTTGGTAGAATTTTGCTGCTAGCATTGCATGAAGCTACACACATATAGTGTCTGTTCTATCAGACATGTCCAACACAACAGACACCACACATGTATATTTGTATTTATCCTCATATTTATTAACATGATAACGCTTACAGTCATTACTTGTGGATGCACATTACGTCCGAACTCCTGTGGGAATCAAGGTGAGCTGCCAAGGATAGGGATGCTACTTATGTAGGACAGGATAGGAGTTTGAGTCAGATGGGAACGCGTCAGGATAGCCGAGGTGTTCAAGGTGACCACCTGCGAAGCAGGAGGTCTGAGTTAGAGTTCTGGTCCAGACCAGCACACCTTTTCACCTCTCGTCTTCAGAATTATTGCAAAGCCTGAATGTTGCTGACGTCGCTGGTTTCTCTTAATTCATTTAATGATTGCGGACACTTGGTTTAAGACTCACAAAAGAAGCCTACATACGTGGAAGATAAATGGAAACAGCGAATGGTTTCAGATAGATTTGTTGCAATGCAAATAATTTACTGGGCACAACTGAGTAAAACTGCCATCAGTATTGCAAGGAGAACCGCCTGCTGATACAGCACGAACTGTCACTACAACACCAGGCAGTTACCACATCACCAGGCCACTCGAGGGACCAGCAGAGTGCCAATGCTCTGGTTGCTTCACATACAAGACACAGTTTTCTTATGACCTATGTGATAGAACCTGATGCTGTAGCAAAACGAGGGCAGGTCAGGTGCATATTAATAGTGGTCTTTTTTCTTATTCAAAGATGTTGCTGTCTGCCAGACGCCAGCCCGAGGGAGGACCTACGACAGTTCACGAGTCTACGTGGACTGACCAGTCACCACCTCAGTACTCTGCTACTGCTAGCTATCTCCCTGCCGCTGGTGCCAAGTTCGACGCTGTAGATTTAGCTCCCTCCAACTGTCAGGCCATCTGGGGGCCTACTTAAGCTACTGCTGGGCTCATACTGTGGACGTTTACAGTTCGAGTTGTGGGCCGAGCAGGTGCCATCGCCCAGGCTGGCAAATGCCTTGCCGCTGCTGCTGGGAGCCATCTCATTCACACTGGGTTTGTGGTATGATTCTATGTATCACTGCATGCCCCATCCTGTGCAGCCGGGCTGCCTCTAGGCTTCATTATGAGCCCCTGCCAGCGGCTGCAATCTGCGTCCTTGCAGAACCACTGCTGTCTTCAGCCACTGCCCACCAAATGCTGCAAGCTATCAGGTTTTAATAATTTTCTTACGATACATTGGGTGCCTATCAATCATCCACTCACCACTCAACTGCTTCCCTGCCCAGGGTGGTGGGCTACTGACCTCATGTCCTCTGCTAACCCACTACCACCATTCACCATTTGGGCCTGTCACCCCAGCCTTCTATAGAGTAAGATACATGGTAAGATACATTTTGAAGCCAGGTATTAAACTACAGAATATTTTCACAGGCAGATCTTGACTCAAACCATAACATTGGGTTGGTGCACACGTTAGTAGCATTTTTTCCACAAGTTTAATAAACAAAACAGAAACATTCTTCAGTTTCTCCCGGCGTATTTGTTGCTCGAACAGTCCACGGGTATACTGCTGGTTCATAGTGTCCAACGGGCACTATGAACCGGCAGTATACCCGTGGACTGTTCGAGAAAAACAGAAACAAATTACATAGACTTTAGTCATCAGCAATATACTGTCCTTCACTATTTACAACAGTCTGACGACGCTGGGGTAGGTTTTCGCTTCAGCGACTACAGAAGGCACGTGGTTCTGAGGTGAAGAACTCGTAAAGGCATTCTCGGAGAGCAATTTCATTTGGAAAGGGATTTCCTTGAAGAGAGCGGAAGAGATGAAAATGTGAGGGCGCAAGATCAGGTGAATAAGGTGGGAGCAGAATGACTTCTCAACCCAACTCCTGTACAGAATTCTTTTGTCAGTCTAGCATAATCCGGGCGGACGTTATCCTGGAGTAACATCACTTCATGCAGTCTTCATGGTCGTTCTTGAATTGCATCTGCAAGACGTCTCAATTGTTGACAGTCAATGTCAGCAGTGATGTTTTCACGTCGGGGAAGCAATTCGTAGTACACCACACCATCACTGTTCCATCAAATGTGTAACGTTATGTTTTGTGGATTCACGCAGGCCTTGTACTAGGAGTTGCTGCTTTGTTTGAGTTCAACCATTCCTTTCTTTTCCGAATGGGAACATAAAGACACCATTTATAGTCACCAGCAACGATCAGGGCAGGAACGGTCGCTGTGTTCAGTAGCCAACTGATGACGAGCAAGCAGAGATGCACATATGGCCACCCACTGATTTCGTGACGTATATTGGCTTAGAACCTGCGGTACCCATACACACGATTTCCGAACCCTGCGAATTGCATGCAAATGTCGCACGATAGTGAAATGATAACAGTTCATCGCAATCGCCAGTTTTGAATACACTAAGGTGGACCATTGTGAACTAACACGTTTAATGGATCTTTTTCAATCCCTTAAGGTATTCCTGAACGTGGAGAGACGCTAATATCAAAACGATCCTCCTGAAAACGAGAAAATTATTTTGTTGCTTTGCTCTGTCGCCATGTCTCTGGCTAGTTCCGTTGCTGTTGCCCCTCTACAGAACGTAAGCAGAAGAATATGTCGGAAGGGTTCCAATTTGGCACTCCATTTTGCAGCGCCCACATCTCCACTGCCTATTTCAAAATGACAACATGTAAACTCAAACAGCAACAGTGAGCTACAAATAAAAAATGACAATCGCTAAATAAACCCATAGCAACCGGAATACCAACAGGCAAAACATAAACGCTACGAACTTATTCACCAACCTAATATATTGGTTGTGAATTTCAGATTAAGACGGAAGGAATTCTAAGAACGTACTAAATCAATGACAAGGGTACTGCATAAACTGAAGGAACCTGAGGTTGTCGAGCATTTCAAAGAGAGAATTATGGCCCGTTGGCTTCAAGTAGGGTAAAGTAATGCAGTAGAAGACGAATGGGTTTCTTTGAGAGATGAAATAGTGAAGGCAGCAGAGGATCCCATAAGTAAGTCCTAGTTGAAATCCTTGGATAACACGCGAGATACTGAATTTAACTGAAGAAAAGAGAAAACATAAAAACACCGTAAATGAAGCAGGCGAAGGGGAACACAGGCTCCTAAAACCTACAATGCAAAATGGCAAAGTAGGAATGGCAAGATGACATATGCAAGGCTGTAAAACATGCCTGACTAGGGAAAATACAGATGCTCCCTAAGCGACAATCAGAGAGACGTTTGGAACTAAGAGAAACAGCTGTAAATTCCGTACCTGATCCGATTCTTTAAGTGACCTTCGCTCTCTACAACGCAGATAAAGTAGTCCAGAACATCCAGGATGCCCCCCCTCCAACTACAAAGGATGGGGAAGGACCTATCTTTCTCCTGGGTACCAGGGCACGTGGGTACTGCAGGGGATGAAAGGGAGGATGTAGCAGCGAAGATACATGTCGAGGGGGTTAGTTCAGTGTGAAATCTGCCGGCGTGCTACGCTTCTTACTCTGGTGAGAGAACCCTCCGAAGTGTGGTGCTTCTGGTGTATAGATCACTGTGCGTCACGTTATATCAGACTGTGTTTTATTTCAGCGGCAGATCTACATCTACACCTACACAGATACTCAGCAAGCCACCGAGTGCGTGGCGGAGGGGACCATGTACCACTACTAATCATTCCTCCCCTGCTTCAAACGTAAATAGAGCGAGGGAAAAACGACTGTCGAGCCCTAATTTATCGTATCTTATCTTGGCGGTCCTTATCTCGACGCAGTGTATGTTGGCGGCAGTAGAATCGTTCGCCAGTCAGCTTCAAACGGCGGTTTTCCAAATTTTATCAACAGTGTTCCTTTGAGCTGCGGTAAAAATTGCTGTTTTGAAGAGTGCACCGCAGCGCGCAGTGTGAAGCAGTCGCCCTCCGTTTCTGGTGGTGGCGCCGCTGTGGCAGTCGCAGCTTTGGTGTCTCCCTCTGGTGGGAAAGGTTGCCTGTTGACGTGCATTTAAGGGGCACTATGAGCTCAGCAGTCGGTCAGTCGGAAGGCAGACACTCGCATGTTAGTGAGTCGGCTCTAAGACTCAGTCGCTGTTGGGTTGTGGACTGAGTCGGGTTCGTCGTTACTCCACTGTTGGACGGGTTGGCAGTCAGCAGCAGGCAGGTCCGCACGGTGCAAGTACGCGCCGGGACCGTGGTCGACGCAGACGGAAGGCCGTTGGTCGATCGGTCGGCTGGTCGTCGGATGGTGACATGTGGTCTGCCGATCACTGACACCGGTATCAGTCGAGAAGAGTTGGCAGCCAGCAACAGTCGGGTCCGTATGGTGTTAGTATTCGCCGGGACCGCTGTTGGCGAAAGCGGGCTGCCGTTGGTCGTTTGCTCGGCCGGTCGTCTTAGTCAACGACGTCTTGGATCCTCAGGATGAACACCATTTTCCGAGTCGGGATGTGGCTGGACCTTGTTGGTTCGTCGGAACTGAGCAGCGACTTAAGTTTCCACAGCGCGAAGCTAGGTCAGGGCTTTTGGCGGCGGGCACGCGCTGTGGCATTTGGAGGCGCTAGCTGCGAGAGCGACTTTTCGCTTTCCTCCGAAGCAGGATCCTCAAGTTGAGTAATTAGTGACTTCTTTTTAAATCTCGACTGTTACGATTTGTTCGATATTTGTGGTTTGTTGTTTCCTCAGCCGTTCACGCGTGTGATAACAAGTGGTGGCCGGCCGTTGTGGCCGAGCGGTTCTAGGCGCTCCAGTCCGGAGCCGCGCTGCTGCTACGGTCGCAGGTTCGAATCCTGCCTCGGGCATGGATGTGTATGATGTCCTTAGGTTAGTTAGGTTTAAGCAGTTCTACGTCTAGGGGACTGTTGACCTCAGATGTTAAGTCCCATAGTGCTTAGAGCCATTTGAACAATTTAGCAAGTGGTGTGTGTTGTTGTCTAGAACCCGCAGCCTCGTTCCGTAGTGATTTGACAGTTGTGACTTGTGTTTTCTGTATTCTTTTAAACTTGTCTTGAGTGGTGTTTGATACCTTGATCTTGGTGAGGCCGAGTTAGAAGGGACAGGTATCTCGGTTTACTCGACATCGGCCGATATTCGCTGTTGTTTGTGCAGTTGAATCCGACGGTTGGAAATCGGTCAGATTGTCGGTCGGAGTGCTAGTATGTCTGTCGTTCGGAGCTTCTTCTGTCATGTTTGTCGGATTCGGTATGTTAACGAATTTATTGCTCGGAGTGTAATGGCCTAATTCCTGCAATGTGTTTTAATCATGCCTATAATCTTGAGAGGCGGTATATGTGTACTGTAGAGCATGTTAACTCGTTTGGCCAACCTTGTGTAATTTTATATAAGATTCCATTTCATGGGCTCTTATATAAATGGTCATTTTAGTATATAAAGTTGCCACCCTACCACCGTCAGACTTTTCTTAGAAGTTAAAATCAAGTTGCACCTTCGGTGGCAAGTTAGTATTTTAATTTCAGTGTTTTGTACCATTTCCATCCCTCCTACGGGGTGCATAGTTTATGTCCTTGTGTGAATTGTTAAAACTTTTAGTTTAAAGTAATCTGGTGTGTTGCAGATTTGCACCCGTGTAGTCTTTCATAGGTTGTTGTAAGCGGTCGTGACTGTGGCCGTGTCAAAAAAGAGCGACAAGGTTCTCAGCCCAAAAGCTCATACAGTCAAAAATTTGTGTCTTTCTGCCTCTGAATAAATTGAAACTTGATATTTAGTGGGTCCTTTTTGATTATAATTTTAAATCAGTTTCTTAAAAAAAAGCGCTTTTAGGAATAAAATTCCCATTTGTTAAAAGCAATTTGATTATGATTTCATCAGTTACTCTCTGGCAACTACTTCCACGCTCACAAAGTGTTACTAAATGTATTAATGTTCTTGATGAATCGCTAGTAAATAAAATAAATTTTTAAGAGAATTCTTCGAAAATAAATTCACGGTTCAGCCGTGATTCCCGTTTGAGTTCCTGAAGCATCTCCGTAACACTGTTGTTCGAAGCTACCAGTAACAAATCTAGCAGCCTCTTAATTACTTCGATGTCCTCCCTCAACCTGACCTGGTACGGATCCCAAACACTCTACCAGTACTCAAGAATAGGTCGCACCAGCGTCCTATATGCGGTCTCCTTTACAGCTGAACTACACTTTCCTAAAATTCTTCCAATAAACCGAAGTCGACTACTCGCCTTCCCTGCCATCGTTCTCACATGTTCCTTCCATTTAATATCGCTCTGAAACGTTACGCCTAGATATTTAAACATCACTGTGTCAAGCAGGATTCTACTAATACTGTATCTAACATAACAGATTTGTTCTTCGTACCCATCCACCTTAACTTACATTTTTCCGCATTTAGAGCTAGCTGCCATTCATCACACCAACTACAAATTTTGTCTAAGTCATCTCGTATCCTCCTACCGTCACTCAACGCGCATCACAGCATCATCAGCAAACAACCGCAGATTGTTGCCCACCCTGTCCATCAAACCATTTATATGTATAGAGAAAAACAGCGGTCCTAACACTTCCCTGAGGCACATTTGGTGACAGATCTGCCCTCTATTCTGAGTGACATTTAAACGAATGTAGTGAAAGTTTTATGGTTGTGTGATACGTCCAACTTATTTCCTAAAATTTCAGAGAGATATTTTTCATGTCTGAAAAGGATGATTGGCTCACCCATGTTTTTATGTAAGTGATCAGTCAGTCACATTTTCCAGTGCTGTTGTCTTAGCTCCACTCTCATTTTAGTTGTTTTAAATCCAGATATAGCACCTTTCACCCATTTTCCGTTGTCTTAAGGCATGTGAGATAGAGTGATGTGTGGATCAACACGAGTGAGGAGGGAGTAGGTGAGTGACATTTTGTAGGTTTACTCCTCACTCTGTGATAAGATTTTCAGCCATTTTATCCACATTCAAAAATGGTTCAAATGGCTCTGTGCACTATGGTACTTAACATCTGAGGTCATCAGTCCCCTAGAACTTAGAACAACCTAACTAACCTAAGGACATTACATACATCCATGTCCGAGGCAGGATTCGAACCTGTGACCGTAGCAGTCGCGCGGTTCCGGACTGAAGCGCCTAGAACCACTTGGCTACCGCGGCCGGCTATCCACATTCATTTCTCTTAGTGTTTGTAAAGGGCGCTTATAGCTTCGTCGTTGAGCGCCGTAAATTCCAAATACACAGAAGCAGCTGTATGATGATCAGCACCTCATGTGACGCTAGTACTAAGAAAAGCAGGAAAGTTGAAAGTTGCACGGAATATACAGGGAGAGTATATAAGGGAAACAAACTTCAGGGTAATAGAAGGAGGAGATTAAGTAAAGATCAGATTGGAGATACAATACTGCGAGGAGAATGTCACAGAACACTGAAAGACCTAAGTCAAAAGCACACGCCTGGAGTACACGATATTGCAGTGCCTGTCTTGGTAACAAGAACGATGCAATATTCTTAAAACAGGGGCACTGCTATGTCGTATTTATACGCCCATACCAGGCAACGACTTTCTATTAAAAAAAGCATTCTCCCGTGCATGAGAATTATATATGTGTGTCCGAGAACACGTTAATACGTAGGAACGGGGATATATGGGAGTTTGGGTCTGGCCGTATGTCGTGCAAGGGAAGCCAAAGCTTAAGCCAATCGCTCGATTAAAGCGGGAAATCCGGGTTAGAGTATCGGTCTCGCACCAATTTTCATTGTCGTCATTTCCTTGTACAGCTGATGGTTGATCGTATTCGCAATCGCGAATGTGTTACATGTACTCTTGGAGTGGATGACATTTCCTCAGAATTATTGAATCCTTGAGAGAGCCATCCATGAAGAAACTATTCCACCTTGTGAGCAAGATATGTGACAGGCAAAATACCCTCATAATTCAAGAATAATGTAAGAATTCCCAATCGAAAGTAAGCAGGAATAGAGAGGTGTGAACACAACCGAACCATCGTTTACTAAGTCATGGTTACAAAGTATTGACACTAATTGCAATTGTATTTAAAAGTTAAGGAAGAAAGCAGTTTGTGCACGAGTGTTCCTGCCAAGTAACATAGGTTGATGAATCTTGCACATTTCATACGTGGAGTGATCAGATACTGAGGTTGCACGGTCGATATTCCTGGCGTTTCGTCTCTCATAGAAAAATTAGTAGCATCTGGCAATTCTGATACATGTGGTTGGCAGCTGTGCAGTTCCAGCCACCCGCCACCTACAGCGCTAGTTGTATGTAAACACAAATGGCGACTCGTTTGGAAAATTGGTCTTACGAAGGAATCCGCTTCGTTCTCTGATTTCCGTGCGCGAAACTTGAACCACGTAACGTGATCCTCCTGCTGTCCCGAATCATTTCCACCACGTGAGCTCTGTTCAGATCCGTTGATACCGAGCTGTGTCGACCCTCGTCGGCAACGTTTACTCCACCGGCCGTAAACTTTCGACACCATTGTGCGACATGCTGACGAGACACTGCTGTCTCTCCGTGAGTGTCTACCAGCTACGGAGGAATTTCTACTGCGGCTACATGTTTCGCCCATAGAAATCGAATAACTGAGCGGATTTCTTCGCGAGACCAGTTTTCCAAACGAGTCATCATTTGTGTTTATCTACAACTAGCGCTGTTGGTGGCGGGTGGCTGAAATTCTCTATAGTTCCGAATTGTATGCATCAGAATTTACCACACGCTACTAATTTCTCTATAAAAGTCGCATCTCCAGGGATTTTGGCCTTGTAGTCTTAGTTTTGTTCACTTCTCATAGGAAGGACTGCTACAGTATAGTGTAATACAGTATAGTATAGAAGAAATTTAGAAGTATAGAAGAATTATGTGGCAAATCAAGAGACAATCACAGAAAGATCTAATCGACTCAATAGAAGAAAATTACCATAAAACCAATTCCAGAGACTTTGTCTGGAAGGCAATAACAAAAAATTTGCCCATTCCACGTTAATGCAGGAAAGGTATGATGGAAAAATGGCACATAATGACAAGGAAAATGCCGAAATCATGGCAAAAGCATTTAGTAAGCTTTTGAATTGTGAAGAACCCAAGGAACTTTTAGTAATTAATACAGATACACGCATCAAGACTCCATCTGATCTCATAAATCCTCCAACAATCCAAGAGGTGGAAACAGCAATCAGAGAAATGAAAAATTATAAGGCATGCGGAGAAGACCAAGTTTTTGCAGAAATGTGGAAATGCAGTTCGAACATCATTACACGTAGCCCTAACAAAAATCTGGATAACAGAAGAGTTTCCCGAACATTGGACCACAGCCATAATCCACCCACTCCACAAAAAAGGAGACAAAAGCAACGCAGATAATTACAGAGTTATTTCTCTCTTCGACTGCACATACAAGATTCTCTGCAGAATTCGATACCAGAGGATCAAAGAGCGACTAGAGGAAGAATTAGGTGAATACCAAGGAGGCTTCAGACCTTGGAGAAGCTGAGCAGATCTTCACTTTAAAATTAGCCATAGCATATTACAAGAAACGAAATAAACCTCCTGTAATAACCTTCGTGGATTTTAAAAAAGCATATGACTGTATCCATAGACCTTGAATGTTAAAAATCTGAAGAAATTTTTGGCTCCATACAAAATTAACCAAATTGATAGAGCTCACCCTAACCAGCACTGTATCAAAAATCAAGTTCAGGAGAACTCTCTGAGCCATTTATCATAAAAACAGGTTTAAGACAAGGAGATTGCTTGGCACCCCTGCTGTTCAACTGTGCTTTAGAATACGTCATGAGGGAATGGTACAAGAATAACCCAAAGAACATTCAAATTGGAAGACCCAAAGACAAAATATGTTTAAATTGTCTAGGATTTGCTGATGACCTTGCTCTCTTGTCCAATAGTATTCAGGAAACCAAACAACAAGTTATCTCACAGCAGGAAATAGTACAGAAAATTGGTCTTGAAATATCCTTTGAAAAAACAGTCATCGTGTTAACTGACCCACTACTCATAAACACAATTGCCATAAGAAAGGAAGAAATCAAAATTGCAGATAAATTTAAATATCTGAGAGAAGTCATAACATAAAACCTCAATGAAAAGCCAACATGGCATAACAGAGGAAACAAATTGACTAGAGCATAATATATCACCAAGGACACCTACAACAAAAAGAGCCTGTCAATAGCAACAAAATTAACACTACAAAATAGTCACTCGACCAGAAATACGAGGGTGAGTCATATAAAAACCTTAAATTTGTGATAACAAATCGAAATTTCGCACAGTTATTCTGTAAGTTGGTAAGCGTGCTACAAACAGCGTGTAGAATGGCCTGGAGGTGGCAGCATAGTGCAGATGCACACATACCGTCGCAGTATCAGTATAAAGATGCCCCCCCCCCCCCCCCCACTATCAACTTGCACCAGGGAAGAACAGCGTTCTGTTATTCGGTTTTTGCATATTGAAGGTGTGAAACCTAGTGAAATTTATCGAGGAATGAAGGTCACAGCAGCAAGTCTACGAATGGAGTAGGAAGTTCGCAAATGGTGTGACTTCAGTGGAAGATGCTCCTCGTCCAGGTCACGCACAACGAGTTGTGACTCCACAGAGCATTGCAGCAGTTGAAGCCATAGAGAAGGAAAACCGCCGAGTGACACTGAATGACATCGCAGCATGTTTACAGAATATTCATGGGTCAGCGCATCACATTGTGCATGATGTGCTCCAGTTTCACAAAGTGTCTGCAAGATGGGTGTCATGGCAGCTGACTCCGGAAATGAGAGAACAAATGGCGCCATTCTTTATCACCAATACCAAAGAAGTTTCGAACAGAACCATCAACAGGAAAGGTTATGCTAACTCTCTTTTGGGACGAAAAAGGCGTCATTTTGGAGCGTTACATGCCTAGAGGGACCACTGTCATCAGAGCATCATGCACAGATCACCTAAAAAATCATCTGCGGCATGCAAACGAATCAAAGCGACGTGGACTGCTGTCAGCAGCTGGCCTTTTGCAAAATGACAATGTAAAGCTCCACACTGCCCGTAAAACAGTTGCAACGATCACAGACCCGCATTTTGAGTGTCTTCCTCATTAAATTAACCAAAGTAATACGAGTAACGAGTGAGCAAATGGAATACCACAGACTAACACAAGAATGCCTGAATGCATGTCATACCTTCCCACCGTGAGACAGACGCAGTTCCGAGGGGAGAAACGAGAACAGAAGCCGAGAGCAGACCCGTGATAAGCTGGAAGGCCCTGCGATAAGGGACAGACACCCACGTCGTCAGCTAACCGCTAGGACCACCGTCCAGCCCATGTTAAAAGCTAGAGCCCTCCAGAACAACAGTATAGATCTTACAATAACACAAAAAGGGCCACACCCCAGCCGCAAGTTTCTGCGTGAGACTTTTTCGCGTCTCTGTTACGTCAGGACCACCCCCCAGCCCATGTTAAAAGATAGAGCCCTCCAGAAGAACAGTATAGATCTTACGATAACACCAAAAGGACCACACCAGCTGCAAGTTTTAGCGTGAGACTTTTTCGCGTCTCTGTTACGTTGCAAACTTTAAAAACATTGCCCCACCACGAAAAGTATAACGTTTCTCACTGGATAGAGAAAATTTTTGTAGGCAGAGCTTAAGGTTAACATTGAGACACTCATTGGTCAGATGAAAACACAGCCAGATAGTTTTTTTTAAAGCAACTTCGGTAAATTGTAGTTAGGAGAAGTTAGGAGAGAGTTGCTTCCGAGACGGCGAGGTGAGCGGAGCTGTGCTGTCCGCCGCTGCCTGACGAACACCGACAAGGCAATGAACACACGCGATGCCGCATAACAGCGCATAAAGCTTCACTCAGAACTGCAGAAGTCTCATCTGTTACACCCCCTTTTTGAGTAATACTAGTGTCGATCGTCAATTAAACCTCGTTGTGTTTACATTTGCCACTTGAAGTAAAAATCTGAAACGCGATGATTTTTCTGTTATATAGTTATTGAGAAGCCACATCAGCCACTGTAATTTACGACAAGTTGGATAAGTAATTAAAGATAATTGAGGGTCACTGTAGACCATTTTGATAGTTTTCTCTTTTGTGAAACTTAATTTAAACCTAGATTATAGATGTGATATGGCATAGGTCATCCTTCGATCCATTGTAGAACTTGGAAACCCATTCAGGAAATATTCGTTCACATTTTTGTTGAATGCAGCTGGTTTTTACCATCCTGTATTAAAACATTTCCTTTTATCAATAGTGCAATTTATAAACAATGTTTTGTGAGTAGAATAAAATTTCCAATGGTAAACTTAACTGCTTTTTGGACGTTATTTTACCAGTTAACTAAAAATAGGAAAGCCTTAAACCCCTTCCACTAAATTTAGTTAGTATTAAGATTCTTTTACAGGGAGTGCAGTGGAGCTGACGCTGAAATCATTAAGTATTTGGTTATATCGTCGCTAGTCTCACTGAACTCTTCTGAACTCTACATGTCATGTGTGGTCTAGCGTCTCCTTACGAGCAACAGATCCCAGGTTCAAAGTAGTCAATTCCCTAAAAAACATGCTCAGAGCGTCGTTGTGCGAAAGTGGTAGGGAGACACGATATAGAACAAACAGACACACGCAGAATGTTAGAAAATGGCGACCCTGCCAGGATGGTCGTCCACATGCCTAAGTAGGTCAGAAAAATATCCTGTTAAAAAATTTTGGTAATAAAAAAAAATTTTTTTTTGAAAGTCATAAATAGTTGTAAACAGTAGCTGCAGCGATAGATAGTGAGACATTCTAGCAGAGACAATAGCTTAATTAAGTTATGAATTTTAAAAATTGGTAGAATTAAGTTTTCTCCTCAATGAAGGCGCACAGGTGGCGGATACATCGTTGACAAGTTGGTTCTGACCCAACAAGTAAGTGAATGGATTGTCAGTCTTGGGTATAATAAGTGTCAAGTCGTGTGAACAAAAAGTTTATGAAACGCTTGAGATCGTATGAGCGCATGTTCACTCGAAGTAGGGCGCGTGAATTGCTTTTAAAACAGAAAATAAGGGATTCGGAAAGATTAGCAATGGCAAATCGATATCTTGACCGAATTGAAGTAGAGACCCAGCATGAAAATGGACATAGAGGACAGTACAACAGACGATGCAGTATCGCGAGAAATAGGACATATAACGCACCATAACGAGGATAATGTACGTCAAGGCATAGAAAACATAAGTCAGCATACGACAGAGGAGCAGGAAAGTAGAGAGACAGTCGATGAGGATTCTAACTCGCGTCTTGAATACGTAGAACCCATAGTACAAGTAATCAGAGCTCCCTCACCACAGAGTACAAGGAATACGAGCAGAAACGTGTCACAGCACAGTTCAATGGAATCGGTTGCGATCCAACACTTGGGCGAAAACACAGAGCGTAGGACGTCGGAAGAAAACGCAATAGGACCCACCAATCTGTCAGAATTATTACAACAAATTACGGAAACCATGACAAGGCAAAATAAAGACATAGCGAACCAAATTCAAATTCAGAATGCAGAAACCACGAGACAAATGCGTGCCATTAAAGAACAAAACAAAAAAATTCAGTTACGCCTAAGTCATATGGAAGACGAGGCAAAAGAATCTCGAGAAGTGATAGGAAACTTAATAACAGGTCACAATCAATTGAGAACAGACATTGACAAGGTACAAGCGGACGTACAAACATTGCGTAATGACATTCAGGACGAGATCAAAACATTACGTAACAACACCCAGGGAGAAGTCAAGAAACTAGAGAAACAGATAAACGAAATTACTAGACAAGCAGCAGGTACAGTGCGTGAAGTTGTTGAAAACAGTGTGTTACACAAACGTATCACGAAAGCAGCGCATAAAAGATACGATAACTGTTACATTGCTAGAGAAGGCCGAAATGCACGCTATAAGCTCACGCAGGATGGCGTGAGGTCTGAAACAGGATACGTAATGAATGCTATAAAGAAAAGTACGTAGCTTCTGGAATACTTAACTTTAATCCATCATTTGTATACATCGTTCTTGATGAGACATGCTTCATACGATAACTATCAATTGCTATGGCGCCTTGCTAGGTCGTAGCCATTGACTTAGCTGAAGGCTATTCTAATTATCTTCTCTGCAAATAAACGCGGCTTCGTCAGTGTTGCATCGCTAGCTAAGTCGTCCGTACAACTGAGGCGAGTGCTAGTAAGTCTCTCGAGACCTGCCGTGTGGTGGCGCTCGGTCTGCGATCACTGACAGTGGCGACACGCGGATCCGACATATACCAACGGACCGCGGCCGATTTAAAGGCTACCACCTAGCAAGTGTGGTGTCTGGCGGTGACACCACAATAACCGCATAGTCAAAATAGAAGCGCAAACGAAGCGACAATTTCAGAAATTAGGAACAGAGCTGTTGCAAACCATTGAAGAGCGTAGTGAACAGGATCGAACAAGCACAGAGTCTGCAACCACATCCGTATCTGTAACAGCACCGGAAAAACAAGCAATTAACGAAGATATTACGCATTTGCGATTCCCATCACAGGTGGAAAGTAACATACGTGAAATCAGACAGCCTGCACAGCAACAAACACGTTTCGGAATTCTTGATGAACAAACGGCATCACAAACACATGCGGAACCACAAATGTATGTTTCAAGACAGTTTGGATCGTGCAATGAAGCAGCAAGGTTAGACAGACAAGATACCGAACCAATACCTGACAATGGAAAGCCAGGTCGCGAAGAGTACAGTGCAATGCATTCAGCTACACGTTCACAACCGATGGAAGAAAATTATTGCGTACCACTCCAACGATACTACGCAAGGGTAGGCGAAAATTACAGTGGACAATGTCCAATGGATCTACCACAACCGGAAAGAACGACTGGAGAAATGATCAGAAACAAAAGTGGCGAAGAATCGCGAATTTCATATGGAACTATGACGAAGTACGACAACGATCCTTTCCTCACAGTCAGAAAATTTCAACACTTTCGAGAAGGAAACTCATTACATCCACGAACTTTTATTGATCAATTCCGAGTAGGATTACCAGAACACTGGACGCTAGCACACAAATTAGACGTTATATGTGCACACATGTCAGGAACAGTCGCAGAAACCATGCAGAATGTTGCAGCGACATGCCGACCGTACGAAGATTTCAGAGAGAAGCTTCTCTCACGATATTGGTTCAGCGAAGCACAGAACAGAGTGAAGTACGAATTATTACAGAACCTATATTTTGAAAATTCAGGAGAGGAGAGTCCCGTGAAATTTTTCGAATTAATGGCAAAGAAAAATCAATGCTTAGATGTACCATACAGTGACGGAGAGTTAATTAAATTATGCGCGATGAAGCTACCATTGAAATACCAGCAATCATTAGTAGGTCGCGGAGGCAATGATGTCGAAGCATTTAAAGGTATTCTAAGGGAACTAGAGTTCATATTTTCGGAAGATGACGCAATAAATAGACGAAGTGCACGTGAAAACGAAAGCAAAAAGCAGTGGAATCCACAAGACACAGTACGAAGAAACAATAATTACGAACCATGTGATAACTTAGCACCAAGAAACGACAATAGATTTCAACAAAGAACCGGTTATGGATTTAGAAGAGAATATGGCAATAACTATAATTCACCCAGGAACGGCAACAACTATTACAGAGGGAATAACGACAACCGGAACGGTTACTGGAGAACCAATAGACCGACAAATTATCAACACAGAAACCACTATCAACAAGCTGAACAAGAAAAGAGAATACAGATAGAAGAGGTGGAGGTAAGACCACGAAACCCCGATAAACGTTCGAATTGACAGCTAAGCGCCCATGCCAAAGAGAATGACGCACCGTCCCAGGACAATTGCAGCACCTCGAACAGAGAAGTAAAAATCTTATCACGAGAAGAGAAGAAGGAAGAAACAAATCCGCATGGACCAGATGAAAACGAAGACAAGAAAATAACAATATCGTGTTGGGACGAAATTAATTGGGAGAATACTGACGAGGAAGATGAATTACCAGAGGCATGCACAACGAATGTAGGAGGAAAGGACGCAGTAATGAGTATTGCAGAACTATTTGAGATGGAAACCAGGGAAAGCTAATTCAATGAGGATAATGCGCAGTCGACAGAAGTTGAAAATAAGTTATGAGTGGGCACACAACCCCACGTATATAATGAAGGAATTTATGAAGCGATAATTAGAGCATTTAGATGCGATTATGTGGAAGTACCGACGAAGAAGGAGAAGATAGACGAAGATGAGGAAAAAGTAGAGGATGTTGAAGAAAGCGTAAATGAAGGAAGAAATAGAGAAGAGGAAATAAAAGAGGGAGAAGTAGCAGTCGAAGCTTATCCTACAGAAAGTTCGAATTCACAAGGGAAATTCCTAAAAAGACCCATGTGTGATTCAGTGGGGGATTCGTTGATGCAAGAAGAAGAAGAACACAACCAACCCTTTCAAATTCAACCAATTGTGAAGGCCATGGTAAAGCATATCCCAGTCAATACTGTAATTGGTAGCGGAAGTGAACTGACTGCGATCTCAGAAAATTTATTCATGCAGTGTAATGCCAATGAGGAATTGCCAGTTCTGAAAACACGTAAGATTAAAGTAAGAGGTCCTATTAGAAACAATGCTACGGAAGTTACGAGACGAACAAGGTTAACTCTTTCGTGTCAAGGTCAAAAGATCGAAGCCAACTTCGTGATTATACCTAAACTAACTGTAGATTTGATTATAGGTGCAGATTTTTTAAATGAGAGACGAGCGATAATACACTCCTGGAAATTGAAATAAGAACACCGTGAATTCATTGTCCCAGGAAGGGGAAACTTTATTGACACATTCCTGGGGTCAGATACATCACATGATCACACTGACAGAACCACAGGCACATAGACACAGGCAACAGAGCATGCACAATGTCGGCACTAGTACAGTGTATATCCACCTTTCGCACCAATGCAGGCTGCTATTCTCCCATGGAGACGATCGTAGAGGTGCTGGATGTAGTCCTGTGGAACGGCTTGCCATGCCATTTCCACCTGGCACCTCAGTTGGACCAGCGTTCGTGCTGGACGTGCAGACCGCGTGAGACGACGCTTCATCCAGTCCCAAACATGCTCAATGGGGGACAGATCCGGAGATATTGCTGGCCAGGGTAGTTGACTTACACCTTCTAGAGCACGTTGGGTGGCACGGGATACATGCGGACGTGCATTGTCCTGTTGGAACAGCAAGTTCCCTTGCCGGTCTAGGAATGGTAGAACGATGGGTTCGATGACGGTTTGGATGTACCGTGCACTATTCAGTGTCCCCTCGACGATCACCAGTGGTGTACGGCCAGTGTAGGAGATCGCTCCCCACACCATGATGCCGGGTGTTGGCCCTGTGTGCCTCGGTCGTATGCAGTCCTGATTGTGGCGCTCACCTGCACGGCGCCAAACACGCATACGACCATCATTGGCACCAAGGCAGAAGCGACTCTCATCGCTGAAGACGACACGTCTCCATTCGTCCCTCCATTCACACCTGTCGCGACACCACTGGAGGCGGGCTGCACGATGTTGGGGCGTGAGCGGAAGACGGCCTAACGCTGTGCGGGACCGTAGCCCAGCTTCATGGAGACGGTTGCGAATGGTCCTCGCCGATACCCCAGGAGCAACAGTGTCCCTAATTTGCTGGGAAGTGGCGGTGCGGTCCCCTACGGCACTGCGTAGGATCCTACGGTCTTGGCGTGCATCCGCGCGTCGCTGCGGTCCGGTCCCAGGTCGACGGGCACGTGCACCTTCCGCCGACCACTGGCGACAACATCGATGTACTGTGGAGACCTCATGCCCCACGTGTTGAGCAATTCGGCGGTACGTCCACCCGGCCTCCCGCATGCCCACTATACGCCCTCGCTCAAAGTCCGTCAACTGCACATACGGTTCACGTCCACGCTGTCGCGGCATGCTACCAGTGTTAAAGACTGCGATGGAGCTCCGTATGCCACGGCAAACTGGCTGACACTGACGGCGGCGGTGCACAAATGCTGCGCAGCTAGCGCCATTCGACGGCCAACACCGCGGTTCCTGGTGTGTCCGCTGTGCCGTGCGTGTGATCATTGCTTGTACAGCCCTCTCGCAGTGTCCGGAGTAAGTATGGTGGGTCTGACACACCGGTGTCAATGTGTTCTTTTTTCCATTTCCAGGAGTGTAGATATGAGGAAAGGTAGCGTAACATTCGGGAATGTCACACTTCTCTTTGAGCAAAAGCTAAAATTAGAAGAAATACCAGTTATAAACAAACAATTAAGAATGACGCGAGATAAAGAGGATGAAGAATTAGAATGGTATGCACAAAAGGGGGAATCGCCTCAACTCATGTTAGAAGTCCATAAAGAAATCGACGAAAAATTGCAAGAAGTTCAACGTATTTCGGAACACAGCAGGAACAAAGCAGAGGTATTTTTACCTAAGACTGGCAGTATTAAACACTTTTAGTACAAGTTTGAAGTAAAACAGCACAAACCATTTAGAGTGCCACCCCATACAATCCCATTAAGCTACAGGAATAAAGTATTCCAGGAGATATCTAAAATGTTAGATGACGATATTATTGAACCTGCTACCTCCACATATAACAGCCGGCTCCATATTGTACAAAAAAGAGATGGGAGCATCAGGTTAGTGTTTGACTCCAGACAGATCAACACAATCATAATCACTGAGACAGATCGCTCAGAAAAATTAGAGGAATTGATACAAAACTTTCACGGTGCTAAGATATTTTCATCAATTGATTTACGGAGTAGTTTCTGGCAAATAGACTTGGCCCCAGAATGTAGAAAATTTACAGCATTTATCGTATTCGGTAGATGTTACCAATTTAAACGAATGCCATTTGGGTTAAACATATCATCAGCAGCGTTTATTAGGGGATTTAATACTATACTCAGTCCTGAAATTTTACAAAAAATTACTTGTTATGTTGATGATGTGATTATAGCAGAACTCTCTTGGGAACATCACAACGACACATTAAATCAGTTTTTACAGATCATGAAAGAGCATGGGGTCACAGTAAATATAACAAAATCCAAATGTGGAAGGCGAGCGGTCAAATTTCTAGGACACACAATTTCCGAGAAAGGGGTAATGCCCGACCCAGAAAAACTAACGGCAATCAAAGAATTCTGTACTCCATATAATAAGAAAACTCTCAGAGGATTTCTAGGTCTCACTGGATTCTATAAAAGATTTATTTGGATCGACTCTCTCGCAACACCACGCCTATGTGCATCGACTGGAAAAAACACGCCAAGGGTATGGGATCAACAAGCCAATGAAGAATTTTTAAAAGTGAAAAACGCACTAACAACAGCACCGATTTTAGCACATCCTGATCTAACACAAAATTTTGGTATGGCCACTGATAGCGCGAAAACAGATTTAGGAGTTGTTTTATTCCAAAAATACGAACAGGCAGGGCTAAGATCATATAGAACAATTGCATTTGCCAGTCAGGTACTCACAAAAAGCGAGAAAAACTATTCAGTCACGGAGCTAGAAGCATTGGCCATTTTATGGGGCTTACAACGTTTTCGATAGTTCCTATTCGGAAGAAAAACAAAAGTATACACTGACCACAAAGCATTAGAATTTCTGTTATCCGCCAAACTAACTCATGGGAGGTTAGCCAGATGGATGTTAATACTACAAGAATTTGACTTCACTATTACACACATACCAGGACCAGCGAATGTATTAGCAGATGCTTTATCACGATGTCCACAGGGTGCATCCAATAACATAGGTTTGGAAGCAACAGAAGACCAGTTTACAATGTACTATATGAAACAAGTACCTTTCGAAAACAGCATTGAAAAACATAGGCAAAGAACAGGACAAAGATCCCGAAATACTAGGAATCAAACACAAGTGGAGAAGTAAGGATTTTCCAGACATTCGACAGCACTATCTCGTAAAAAACAATGTTTTATTTTTTAGACGAAATGTTGCAACGAATGAATGGTTAATTTATATCCCAGATGAACTAATTAATAAGTACATATGGTATACATTTTTAAGTAATGGCCACTTTGGACCAAAGAAATGCTTTTTAAAAATAAAACAAATAAGCCATTTTCCTAATATGGAAAGACGAATTAGATCAGTATTAGTCAAATGCAAAAAATGTATGAGGGCTAAACACGTCACATTCCAAACAAAACCACCTATGTTTCCAATAATCCCTAAAAGATTAAAACAAATAGCTGCAACAGATTTGATGGGGCCCCTCCCACGCACAAAAAATTGATATATTTTCATATTTGTCGTTTTGGAACTTACTTCTAAATATGTTACCTTGACACCATTAAAACAGGCGACAGGTCTTACTATAAGTAAAGCATTTAGACAAGATTTTCTCAGACAAGTAGGTCGAGTGGAACGAATAATTTCGGATAATGGCCCACAATACAAATCAGTGCAATGTCAGAACACGTTAAAACAACACAAAACAAAACCCATCTACATTTCTAAGTACAAACCTAGCGTACATCCAGCAGATCGATCTATGAAGGACATAGGCACTTTATGCCGATTATATGCAGGCAAAAGACACCACTTGGGATATATACCTTAAAGATTTTCAAGAAGTAATAAATGAAATGCCACATAGCACTACACTACTACCTCCAGTTACCGTACCTAAAAATATTTAACCCGCAAACATAACCAGAGAAAATGGTAGATTTCCTATTGTACCACGTAGACAGCACAAACAAGTCATAGCAACAGCACTCTCCAACATCAGAAAGGTGGCCATTAAAAGAAAAGAAATAGGAGATAGAACAGCAATTAAAAGAACATTCTTAGTAGGCCAGAAAGTATTTGTAAAAACACACCATCTCTTCAGCAAACAGAAAGATAAAATACATAACTTTTACGCTGCGTACAAAGGACCTGTCACAATTAGCCGAGTTGCTCATGATAATGCTATGGAACTAATGAACCCAAAAACAGGCAAAACCTTAGGACTTCACCATGTGAGCCATATCAAAAAGTTTGAAGATTAATTTTATTACTGGTAAATAATCAGCACAATATTTCAAGATTATTTTGCAGATAAGATCGTCAGGAGAAAGAAGAATGAAGAGAGAGGAAGGTGGGAAAAAGAAAGTAGTTTCAATAAAAACAAAAACAAAAATAACACTAATAGTACCATAGATTAAGGTGAAGGGATAAAGTGTAGATAGTCGAGCAGCATGAAATACTAAAATGCTATACACCACGACACTACACAAAAACAAAAAACGAATTTGAGGATTCTTGTAGACGTTAAGACTCAAAATATCTTAGAACTCTAACATGGAAAGTGCGCCGAAATTTGTAAAGCTTTTAAGAAGGCATAAAACAATGTAGGTACTAGACATATGTTAGATGATTATAAGTAAAACTTTTTGTAAGAACCATTGTAAAAACTCCAGCAAGCACGAGATGCAATGACCCACAAGTTGCAACGCGAGAAGTATCAAGAAAGGAAAGGACATAATTAGCAAGACACAATTCCTATCAGGCAGAACTGTCAAGAGAAGGGAAAGGACAGCGAGACCAACAGAAGGCCCTTGTAGCCGAAGTGGGCAGTAAATAAATCTGCTGCCAAGCTGAACCACAGGGTGGCGGAACCCTGATGGGACAGAACACCGAACCACACAGTGGTGGAACCCTGCAGAGACACGACAGGACACCGAACGCCAGAAGGGTCTCCAAACGCCCCAACTCAGCGGAGCGAGCAAAAAACGGCCCAACGAGAAGACCGTTTGGGCAAGCCACCACTGGCAAAAAAATATGTGTAAAAGTCACACTACTGCTATTAAACAGCATGCTGATGCACGAAACTGAAGAAAACTTCCACAAAGTAAAAATGACACGCCCAAACAATTTATCAAACTGTTACTAAGAGGAGAACTTCATAGCGACTAGTTATCAATAAATAGTTCCATATCCTGCCCAGAGAAGAACCAAGAAGCAAGTAAGAAGCAGAGAAAAAGCAGGAAGAACAGAAGTTGAAGATTCGCAAGATTGAGACCAAGAAAGAAGAATGGACGACATACCTTCCCAAATCCCTATCCTATTGTAAACTTGTCGTCTGCGAAGTATTACAACGAAAAACGACCGCTTTCAGCGGCACATAACGATGACTTTCACGCATACAAAGCCAGTAAACCACGGGATTCTGCATTCACAGCTCCATTCCATTATGGGACCTCCACAACAGCAACACACACTTGCAAAGCCAACAAGGAACGACGAACGAAGCTGTACATCAAATACTTGTCCACATCCATCTCGCTCAAGTCCATCACCTTCACGCAAAAACATTCACCAACCTCATGCTTAAACATTCATAGGATTGTGTGAATGTGTGAAATCAAATTACGTGATGTAGGAATTGTGCAAAAGAAACGTGTGAAAAACTAAATAAGTTAAGCACACCAGACAGCTAATAAACTACAAAATAACAGTCATTGACTATGGACTTAAGTAAAAAGTAGACTATCGATAAAAATAAGTCATTAGTTCTGAAATAGACTATATAGAGAACAAAAGTAAGGCACAATAAACACTAAAACTATATGCCACTTATTTTCTCCTCATAAAAAAAAGAGTAACTATATTTTACTTATTTTCTCCTTATAAAAACGAAGAATAAAAAATTATCTTGTTGGATGTTTCCCCTTTTTTTTTTAACATTTGTACCATTTGTTAGGATAATATCTCAACACATATGTATGTATATTTCTTTGTCAAAGCAATTCTTGAAATAATTCTTATTTGTTAGTGTAACAATGTCGAAATGAGTGTCTAGAAACAAAAACATTTTACTTGTTCATGATATTTAGAAAATATGTTAGGAATAGATTTTACTTAATTACTACATTTATAAAAACAATGTTTCTAAGAAAATCGATGTGAAAGACTCCTCACATTCGATAAAAAACTTCTTAAAAAACAAACTTCACAGTTAAATAAAGAAAGAAAATAATTAAAAAATAATAATTATAATAGAATAAAAACATTCTTCCCTTGTCAATATAAACATATTTTTGATAATAATGTGGAAGAATATAAAAATATAAATTAGTAATACAAACTAGCATAGAACAGAACAACGTGGCTGAACAGTAGGCAACAAAATTTAGATAACGGAATAATTTTTGACTGGCTTAGACAACGATTCAATCATTGCCTAACTTCAGTACAAAAATTATGTTCGAAGGGTGGTGATATGTAAGGTGTCAGGCAAATCCAATACCTTCCATGAAAACCCTGACATGATAAGCAAATCCAGTAGTACGTCACATAGCTTCGAATAAATCGTGACATTAAATTAACCAAAGTAATACGAGTAACGAGTGAGCAAATGGAACACCACAGACTAACACAAGAATGCCTGAATGCATGTCATATCTTCCCACCGTGAGACAGACGCAGTTACGAGGGGAGAAACGAGAACAGAAGCCGAGAGCAGAACCGTGTTAAGCTGGAAGGCCCTACGATAAGGGACGGACACAAACGTCGCCAGCTAACCGCTAGGACCACCGCCCAGCCCATGTTAAAAGCTAGAGCCCTCCAGAACAACAGTATAGATCTTACAATAACACAAAAAGGGCCACACCTCAGCCGCAAGTTTCTGCGTGAGACTTTTTCGCGTCTCTGTTACGTCAGGACCACCCCCCAGCCCATGTTAAAAGATAGAGCCCTCCGGAAGAACAGTATAGATCTTACGATAACACCAAAAGGACCACACCAGCTGCAAGTTTTAGCGTGAGACTTTTTCGCGTCTCTGTTACGTTGCGAACTTTAAAAACATTGTCCCACCACGAAAAGTATAACGTTTCTCATTGGATAGACAAAATTTTTGTAGGCAGAGCTTAAGGTTAACATTGAGACACTGATTGGTCAGATGAAAACACAGCCAGATAGTTTTTTTTTAAAGCAACTTCGGTAAATTGTAGTTAGGAGAAGTTAGGAGAGAGTTGCTTCTGAGACGGCGAGGTGAGCGGAGCTGTGCTCTCCGCCGCCGCCTGACAAGGCAATGAATACACGCAATGCCGCATAACAGCGCATAAAGCTTCACTCAGAACTGCAGAAGTCTCATCTGTTACACCCCATTTTTGCGAAATACTAGTGTCGATCGTCAATTAAAGCTCGTTGTGTTCACATTTGCCACTTGAAGTAAAAATCTGAAACGCGATGATTTCTCTGTTATATAGTTATTGAGAAGCCACATCAGCCACTGTAATTTACGACAATTTAGATAAGTAATTAAAGATAATTGAGGGTCACTGTAGACCATTTTGATAGTTTTCTCTTTTGTGAAACTTAATTTAAACCTAGATTATAGATGTGATATGGCATAGGTCATCCTTCGATCCATTGTAGAACTTGGAAACCCATTCAGGAAATATTCGTTCACATTTTTGTTGAACGCAGCTGGTTTTTACCATCCTGTATTAAAACATTTCCTTTTATCAATAGTGCAATTTATAAACAATGTTTTGTGAGTAGAATAAAATGTCCAATGGTAAACTTAACTGCTTTTTCGACGTTATTTTACCAGTTAACTAAAAATAGGAAAGCCTTAAACCCCTTCCACTAAATTTAGTTAGTATTAAGATTCTTTTACAGGGAGTGCAGTGGAGCTGACGCTGAAATCATTAAGTATTTGGTTATATCATCGCTAGTCTCACTGAACTCTTCTGAACTCTACATGTCATGTGTGGTCTAGCGTCTCCTTACGAGCAACAGATCCCAGGTTCAAAGTAGTCAATTCCCTGAAAAACATGCTCAGAGCGTCGTTGCGCGAAAGTGGTAGGGAGACACGATATAGAACAAACAGACACCACGCAGAATGTTAGGACCTCATCAGAACACCAGAGAACAGGATCATCAGGAGATTAATAGAAAAATTGTGGAATAGTAAGTACAACATTAAGTGGATTACAGAAATCAAGGAAGATATGGATGAGTTACAGATTAAATTGGAAGAACTAAGAAACAAAACTGACAAAACCAGGAGACTCACAGACATACAAACCAGACTGCAAACGAGAATCAACAGACAATAGGGAGGGTGATTTCCGATGAGAAAAACGGAACATAAGATCCGAGAGAATGAAGAAGTACTTTGTATAAAGTTGGCTACCATGGCCCAATGAAGTCCATAAAATATCAATAAATAAATAGTATAGAAGGTAACCGAAAGAAATGCGCAATGAGACGAACACAAATTACACTTTTATTCTACATCTACATGGATACTGTGCAAATCATCTTTAAGTGCCTGGCAGAGGGTTCATCCAACCACCTTCATAATTCTCTATTATTCCAATCTCGTATAGCGCATGGAAAGAATGAACACCTATATCTTTCCGTACGACCTCTGATTTCCCTTATTTTAAGGTGGTGATCGTTCCTTCCTATGTAGATCGGTGTGAAGAAAATATTTTCGCATTCGGAGGAGAAAGTTGGTGATTGGAATTTGCTGAGAAGTTTCCGTCGCAACGAAAAACGCCTTCCTTTTAATGATTTCCAGCCCAAATCCTGTATCATTTCTGTGACACTCTCTCCCATATTTCGCGATAATACAAAACGTGCTGCCTTTCTCTGAACTTTTTCGATGTACTCTGTCAGTCCTATCTGGTAAGGATCCCACACCGCGTAGTAGTATTCTAAAAGAGGACGGACAATCGTAGTGTAGGCAGTCTCCCTAGTAGGACTGTTCCATTTTCTAAGTGTCCTGCCAATAAGACGCAGTCTTTTGTTAGCCATCCCCACAACATTTTCTGTGTGTTCCTTCCAATTTAAGCTGTTCGTAATTGTAATACCTAAGTATTTAACTGAATTTACGGCTTTTAGATTTACTGATTTATCATGTAAGCGAAGTTTAACGAGTTCCTTTTAGCAATCATGTGGATGACCTCACACTTTTCGTTATTTAGGGTAAACTGCCACTTTTCGCACCATTCAGATATCTTTTCTAAATCGTTTTGCATTTTGTTTGGATCTCCTGATGACTTTATTAGTCGATAAACGACAGAGTCATCTGAAAACAACCTTAGGCGACTGCTCAGATTATCTCCAAAATCGTTTACATAGATAAGGAGCAGCAAAGGGCCTATAGCACTACCTTGGGGAACGCCAGAAATCACTTCTGTTGTACTCGATGACCTTCCGTCAGTTACTACGAACTGTGAGCTCTCTGACAGGAAATCACAAATCCAGTCACATAACTGAGACGATGTTGCATAAGGACACAATTTCCCTACGAGCCGCTTGTGTGGCACGGTGTCAAAAGCCTTTCGGAAATTCAAAAATGCGGAATCGATCTGAAATCCGTTGTCAATAGCACTTAGCACTTGATGTGAATTAAGAGCTAGTTGTGTTTCACAGGAACGATGTTTTCTAAACCCATGTTGACTGTCTGTCAAAAGACCGTTTTCTTCGAGGTAATTCATAATGTTCGAACACAATATATGTTCTAAAATCCTGCTGCATATCGACCTTAACGATACGGGCCTGTAATTTAGTGGATTACTCCTACTACCTTTCTTGAATCTTGGTGTGATCTGTGCAACTTTTCAGTCTTTGGGTACGGATCTTTCGTCGAGCGAACGGTTGTATATGATTGTTAAGTATGGAGCTAATGCGTCAGCATACTCCGAAAGGAACCTAATTGGTATACAGTCTGGACTTGCTTTTATTAAGTGATTTAAGTTGCTTCACTACTCCGAAGATATTTACTTCTACGTTACTCATGTTGGCAGCTGTTCTCGATTGGAATTTTGGAATATTTACTTCGTCTTCTTTTGTGAAGGCATTTCGGAAGGCTGTGTTTAGTAACTTTGCTTTGGCAGCACTGTGTTTGATAGTATCTCCATTGCTATCGCGCAGCGAAGGCATTGATTGTTTCTTGCCGCTAACATACTTCACATACGACCAAAATCTCTCTGGATTTTCTGCCAGGTTTAAAGTTTCGTTGTGGAAACTGTTATAGGCATCTCACACTGAAGTCCGCACTAAATTTCGAGCTTATGTAAAAGACCGCCATGTCAATGACAATGAAGTGACTGGAATTCGCGATGGTCCCTTGAACTTCACAAAAAGCTGCTCATGATTCTTAATAGGGTGTGCGATCGTCACGGACGATAGTGCATGGTCTGCAACATGCTCCCATGCTGTCCACAAGGTTGGTAAGGAGTCTTTGTGGTGGGGGCTTTCCATTCCTCCAACAACGCGGGTCACAAGTACTGGATTGTCGTTGGGGCATGTGGACATGCTGTAGTAAGTCTCCCCAACGCGTCCCACACGAGCACGATGGGAATTAGTCACTGGGAAGGGCAAACCAGTCCATTCGCCGAATATCCTCTTGTTACAAGAGCTGCTCTACCTGCGCTGTTCGATGCGATCTCTCATTGTCATCCATAAAAATGAAATCAGTGACGTATGCAGCCTTGAAAAGGCGCATGTGGGGAAGGAAACAGCATCAGAGTACAACTGGCTGGTGAGTCTACTGTGTTTCAGATATGGAGGTCAATACGCCCTTGCTACATCATGCTTCCCCACACAATAACACCTGGACAATCAAAACGATCATGTTCGACAATGTTGCTGGGGAATTGCGTGTTCCGCCTGTAGTCATATGGGCTACGTGTAGCATAAATGGTTCAAATGGCTCTGAGCACTATGGGACTTAACATCTGAGGTGATCAGTCCCCTACGACTTAGAACTACTTACACTTAACTAACCTAAGGACATCACACACATCCATGCCCGAGGCAGGGTTCGAACCTGTCACTGTAGCAGCAGTGTGGGGCCAGACTGAAGCGCCTAGAACTGCTCGGCCACAACGGCCAGCTGCAGCATACTCGAACGCGCTGTTGGAGGAATGGAACATTCTACCACGACAACTCCTTACCAATTTTGAGGCCATCATGTAAGCGCGTTACAGAGCATGCACTGCCGTCTGTGATGAGTACACACCCTTTTAAGAACCATGACCCACCTACTATACTGTCAAGGGGAGCATCATGAACCTCAGGGATTTCAGTTTAATTACTGACTGACTAAAAGTGCAATTTCTGTTCGTCTCATTGAATATTTCCTTCAGTTACC
Source organism: Schistocerca americana (assembly GCF_021461395.2). Taxonomy (NCBI): domain Eukaryota; kingdom Metazoa; phylum Arthropoda; class Insecta; order Orthoptera; family Acrididae; genus Schistocerca; species Schistocerca americana. The sequence goes on from NC_060119.1 coordinate 119,855,428, forward strand.
TTCTGTACTACACTGTGTCTGTGCTTTCTACATATCTTCCAAGTTTCGTCGGGTTACTAAACTTAGCAGAGACATATCATTACTTTTATACCGTTTGTAGATTTAAAGAAAGCTTCTGATGGTAGTAACTGGACTACATTCTTCGAAATGCTGGAGGTAGCAGGAATAATATACAGGCCGCGAAAAATTATTTACAAGTTGGTCAGGACCTAGACTACACGTATAAGACTCAAAGGGTATAGTAGGAAGGCAATAATTGAGAAGTGAGTGAGACAGATTTGTAGCTCATCCCTGGCGTTATTTGTTCTACACTGAAGCGCCAAAAAAGTGCTATAGGCGTGCATATTCAAATATAGAGATATGTAAACAGTCAGAATACGGCGCTATGTTCGGCAACGCCTATATAAGACAAGCGCCTGACGCAGTTGTTACTGCTACTAAAATGGCAGGTTTTCAAGATTTAAGTGAGTTTGAACGTGATGTTATAGTCGGAGCAAGAAAAATGGGACACAGCATCTCCCAGGTAGCGATGAAGTGGAGATTTTGTCGCACGACCATTTCACGAGTGTACCGTGAACATCAGGAATCCGGTAGACCATCAAATCTCCCACATCGGTGTAGCGGAAAAAGATCCTGCGACAACGGGGCCAACGACGACCGAAGATTGGCAGAGTTTTACAGAAGTTCGAAGTACGACGCATACTTCAATGCGAGATGCTTTTAATAATTTCCACAACAAATTCGGTCTCGAAATCTGGCAGAAAACCCAAAGAGATTCTGGTCATACATAAAGCACACCAGTGGCAAGACAGAATCAATAGCTTCACCGCGCGATAACAACGGTGAAGTCACTAATGACAGTGCCACTAAAGCAGAGTTATTAAACACGGTTTTCCGAAACTCCTTCACCAAAGAAGACGAAGTAAATATTCCTGCATTCCAATCAAGAGCAACTGCCAAGATGAGAAACATAGAAGTAGATATCCTCAGTGTAACAAAGCAGCTTAAATCACTTAATAAAGGCAAGGCATCCGGTCCAGATTGTATACCAGTCAGGTTCCTCTCAGAGTATGCTGATAAAATAGCTCCATATTTAGCAATTATATACAACCACTCGCTCACAGAAGGATACGTACCTAAAAACTGGAAGATTGCTCAAGTCACACCAATACCCAAAAAGGGAAGTAGGAGTAATCCGCTGAATTACAAGTCTATATCACTAACGTCGATTTGTAGTGGGGTTTTAGAACATATACTGTATTCGAACATTATGAAGTACCTGACACATAGTCACCATGGATTCAGAAAATATCATTCTTGTGAAACGCAACTAGCTCTTTATACTCAAGAAGTAATAAGTGCTATCGACAGGGGATGTCAAATTGATCCCATATTTTTAGATTTCCAGAAGGCTTTCGACACCGTTCCTCCCAAGCGTCTTCTAACCAAATTCCGTGCCTACGGAATATCGCCTCAGTTGTGTGACTGGATTCGTGATTTCCCGTCAGAAAGGTTACAGTTCGTAGTAATAGACGAAAGTCATCGAGTAAAACAGAAGTAATATCCGGCGTTCCGCAAGGAAGTGTTATAGGCCCTCTATTGTTCCTTATCTATATTAACGACTAGGATACAATCTGAGTAGCCGTCTTGGATTGTTTGCAGATGATGCTGTCATTTACCGTCTTGCAAAGTCATCAGATGATCAAAACGACTTGCAGAATGATTTAGATAAGATATCTGTATGGTGCGAAAAGTGGCAATTGACCCTGAATAAAGAAAAGTGCGAGGTTATTCACATCAGTACTAGAAGAAATCAGCTAAATTTCGATTACGCGATAAGTCACACAAATCTGAGGGCTGTAAATTCAACTAAATACTTAGGAATTACAATTACAAATAACCTAAATTGGAACGATCAAATAGATAATATTGTGGGTAGAGCAAACCAAAGACTGCGATTCATTGGCAGAGCACTTAGAAGGTGCAACAGGTCTACCAAAGAGACTGCTTACACTACCTACGCTTGTCCGCCATATTCTGGAGTACTGCTGTGCTGTGTGGGATCCGCATGAGGTGGGACTGACGGATGACATCGAAAAAGTACAAAGAAGAGCAGCTCGTTTTGTATTATCGCGAAATAGGGGAGATAGTGCCACAGACATTATACGTGAATTGGAGGGGCAATCATTACTCGTAAAACAAAGGCGTTTTTCGTTGCGACGGCATCTTCTCATGAAATTTCAATCACCAGTTTTCTCCTCCGATTGCGAAAACATTCTGTTGGCACCCACCTACATAGGGAGAAATGATCATCACGATAAAATAAGAGAAATCAGGGCTCGCACGGAAAAATTTAAGTGCTCGTTTTTCCCGCGTGCCGTTCGAGAGTGCAACGGTAGAGAGACAGCATGAAGGTGGTTCATTGAACTCTCTACCAGGCACTTTATTGTGAATAGCAGAGTAATCACGTAGATGTAGGTGTAGAAGAGAATCGCTCAACGTGAGAGAAGTGCACCCATTCCGCAAATTGCTGCAGATTTCCGTGCTGGACTATCAACAAGTGTTAGCATGCGAACCATTCAACGAAACATCATCGATATGGGCTTTCGGAGCCGAAGGTCCGCTCGTGTACCCTTGATGACTGCGCGACGCAAAGCTTTACGCCTCGCCTGGACCCGTCAACACCGACATTGGACTCTTGATGACTGGAAACATGTTGCCTTGTCGGACGAGTCTCGTTTCAAATTGTATCGAGCGGATGGACGTGTACGGGTATGGAGACAACCTTATGAATCCATAGATCTTGCATGTCAGTAGGGGACTGTTCAAGCTGGTGGAGACTCTGTAATGGTGAGGAGTGTGTGCAGTTGGAGTGATATGGTAATCCTGATACGTCTAGATACGGCTGACAGGTGACACTAACGTAAGCGTCCTGTGTGATCACCTGCATCCATTCATGTCCATTGTGCATTCCGACGGACTTAGGCAATTCCAGTAAGACATTGCGACACTCCACACTCTTATGAGTTTAAACACTTCCGCTGGCCACCAAACCCCCCAGGCATGAACATTATTGAGCATATCTGGGATGCCTTGCAACGTGCTATTCAGAAGAGATCTCCACCCACTCGTCCTCTTACGGATTTATGGGCAGCGCTGCAGGATTCATGGTGTCAGTTCACTCCAGCACCACTTCAGACATTAGTCGAGTGCATGCCACGTCGTGTTGCGACACTTCTGCGTGCTCGCGGCGGCCCTACACAATATTAGACCGTTGCACCAGTTTATTTGGCTCATCAGTGTACATACTAAGGAAGCGACGAACGAAGCCAGGGCGACGTTTGGAAAACATATTAAACCGTCAGTAAGAAGAAATAAAAGCTTAAGGTTTGCTGATGACGTTGTGTTAGAGACGGAAAAGGACTTGGAAGAGCAACTGAACGGAGATAGTGTCTTGAAAAGAAATAATAAGATGAAGAATGACAAGAGTGAAAGCAGTGTAGAGGCGACCCTGGGGGAATCAGCTTAGGTAATGAGACTAGTAGTCAGTTCTACTCTTTGGGCAGCAAAATATCGGATGATGGCAGAAGTAGAGAGAATATAAAATACTGACTGGCAATAGCAGGAATAGAATTTCTGAAAAAGAGGCGTTTTTTAACATAGAATATAAATTTTTGAGTTAGGAACTCTTCCGAAAGTTTTCTTTCGGGAGTGTAACCTTGACCGGAAGTGAAACGTGGATGATAAGTTTTTCAGAGGGGAACAAAATATGAACTTTTGATATGTGGTGGTATAGAAGAATACTGAAGACTAGATGAGTGGATCAAATAAAGAATGAGGAGGTATAGAATCGAAATGAGGAGAAACGAAACTTATGGCGCAACTTGACTAAAAGGTTACCCGAAAGTGGAACAGGTGCTAACATTCATGGAAAACTCGTCCCTGTTTACGGAGAAAATGATAAGAATTTACAAGACGTGAAAAAATGGCATCCTGGCGTTTCAGACGGGTATAAATGATAGTCACGATGAACAATGAAGATGAAGGTAATCCATAGTCAGTGTTGAAATTGTGGTGTCACCGCCAGACACCACACTTGCTACGTGGTAGCTTTAAATCGGCCGCGGTCCATTAGTACATGTCGGACCCGCGTGTCGCCACTGTCAGTGATCGCAGACCGAGCGCCACCACAAGGCAGGTCTCGAGATACGGACTAGCACTCGCCCCAGTTGTACGGACGACGTAGCTAGCGATGCACACTGACGAAGCCTCGCTCATTTGCAGAGCAGATAGTTAGAATAGCCTTCAGCTAAGTCAATGGCTACGACCTAGCAAGGCGCCATTAGTAGTTTATTGCCTGAATCTACAGAGTCTCACTTGTATCGTCAATAGCGATGTACAACAAGGATGGATTAAAGTGAAGTATTCCAGCAGCTACGTACTTTTCTTTATAGCATTCATTACGTATCCTGTTTCAGACCTATCTCTAGCCTGCGTGAGTTAACGCGTGCCTTTCGGCTACTTCCGAGTGGCGTGGCTGTTAACCTACGCCACAACAGAAATCGTCGAAAATATTGAATGGAAGAGCCGAGTCACGAACTGTGTTCATGTGAAACTTGAGTTTTCCCAGGGTATAAAATATTCAGACAACTAGCAGGAATGCAGCCGGGTGACGTCTTCGACAACTGCCGATATTTCGACTGGTGCACAACCCGTTATTTTCAAGGCACAAATCGAACAAGAGAGCGCTGTGCTAGGCTATTTGAAACCTCGGTACGCAGGGCATATGCAGAAAGACGACACACACACACACACACACACACACACACACACACACACACACACACCGTAAACAATAGCGCTACCACCAACTTCAAAAGTCATCAGCAGTGAATATTAATTACGAACTGGTGGGCATATAGCATTAACTCTGTCCACAACTCTATGTACTTAAAGAAAACTCGACCGCCGAGAAACTGCAATATGGCTTTCGCTTGCACTATCTTCTTCTGGTCGATGTAATCAAGTCTTGATTACATCGACCAGAAAACGATAGTGGAATCGAAACTACTAGTAGCATAAGTAAAACTGTACTGCCGCATCTCGCCGGACATGTTTTCCATTTTTTTTATATAGAGACCACAGAGCATAATGAAATATTCACTTAATTGGTTATGTACGGTTCTTAGATGCTAAGTCCATTGTGCAGGTCCTCTTTTGCAAAGGTTTACCGCAAGTACAGGATCTCAAGACTTGTCTTTGAAAATGGTGTTTGTGTTTGAAAAGTGTTTGGAGTACACATAGTGCGATTCTGTCTGTCTGTACTGCGGGCGGTAGCAAGATTTGGCCTATTTTAGAGGATTAAAGATCCCTATCCGGAACAAAGTTCCGGATTTCCTGTAGGCTCATAGCACCATCCAGAGAGAAGCATGGGCATCCAAGTATTTTACTCCATTGAACATAGCTTTAAAGCGTGCATTTAATATACTAAATTACATAAAACTCGGCAATGAATTATGTGAGGAATTAGGCGCCGAATATACGATGGCTCTCTTGCGCACTGTCCTGGCTTGTAAAATAAAATTACGTCAATGACTGTACAGCGAGCATACTGAACAGTTTGTAGAAACTGACTTTATGATTAAACTAGTATACTTATTTCATGTCTCTGAAAAGTTTGATGTGTTGAATCATTCTGTGCAAGGATGCAAAATGCAGATTTTGAAATTAACCAAAATTGCAACTGCTGGAAAAATATCAGAACTGTGGAAATGGAAACAAAAGATAATGAAGTTTGTGTCGATGTAACCAAATTGTTCTTGTTTAAAGCTCCTGTTGACATTTTTCCCGCGTCTGGGAATTACATATGGGTCTTTTTAAAATGAGTGAGGTGACAAGTTCTTTTTATTTATTTTTTATTAAATCTCGCTTCTATGAAAACGTGGTAATCGGGTGAGAATGAAGTGGAAAATGTGTGAAAAACAGTATACATAATAATGAACCACAAAGAAAGTTGCCATTAATATAAAATACGATGGGAAACATAACATGTGGTCTAGCCATACAACGCCATAGAAGCACATCAACATGTACAATTGTGTTTTTACAATTAAAGCAGTTTCAAAAATAAAACTAATCCACTTAAGATGACATATAGATGTCCGAAAATTTTCGAGTAAAGAACAGAAAAAAATAGATTGTTTTGGAGAAGGCGAGGTTCTTAAAAACGAACTGCATCGATGACTTTTGTCCTTTGCACCAGTTTGTAATTTCCACTGACGTTAGTTCGTGCTGCATTATAAAATCTGTTTTCGAGGATCATCCGTCACAGCTTATCAAATGGCTCGAAAAACGCTTTCCAGCACCCTTTTAAAGCCAAAAACCGCATTTATATTTACTTCATTAGAAGATGAAAATTATGTTGAGTTATTTTTCTGCATTAAATTGAAGGCACATTTTGACAGCACGGAACCTCGGAATTTTAGGATATCAGTGGTAAAGCTCAGCGAACTTTATTTCCAATTTGCAGCATCCTGTTTGTGCGAATCTGAATTCTCACTGATCGCTGTAATAAAGAGTAAATATCGTGCCCATATTTACTTACAACTTTATCCAGTTTTGACATGATAAAGTTTACGCATTCTATTATCGTATTAATGACAAAACTGTTACGGAAATTTTTTGTGTATTTAAAATACGTGTTTCACTTAGTATTTAATGTTTCAACTAGTCTAATCACGTCAGTTGCGCATATCATTAGCGTCTGATAAAAAATATTTTGACTCAGGCTACCGCAAAAATTTTTTTACATATTAGTAGTATTGGATACCAGAAGTGGCTGGAACCGCTTGGTTAACAGAAAACGTTTACACCCTGGGTTGTGAAAATACTGAATGTGTGTCGTAAACGATACCTACTGAAGACGGCACAAAGGGTTCTCGCGCGCTTTGATGAACAAATCGATTGCTTTCTGGATTGCACAATGGCGTGACATATTTGTGTAGCTCACGAAACACATGATAATAAGCAACAATCGATGTAACTGCATCTCACGCAAGTTGAATATTTCCAGTTCACGCCCAACAAATACGATAATTTTTTGGGACAGAAAAAGAAGACTCGTAGTTGAGTTTTTATTTCAAGGATTTATTAAAACCGGTAACTTTCGAAGGGATTTCCAAATACGTCTCCGGCCTATTCAAATCAAACGGCGGGAAATTCTTTTGTGGAGATTTTGTTTACCTGGCGACAGTGGTAGAATATGTGTGAAACTGACCAGAGTTGGCGCTCAGATGGAACTTTCGGCGCATCCATTACACAGTACACATTTCGTGCGACGATACTTAATTCCAAAAACTGAAAGATGAACATTAGAAAACTTTTACATAATCTAGAATACATTTCCCAATGTTCTGCACATTATCTAGTACAAACCGGGCGCTGATGACCCCGCAGTTGAGGGCCCTACGAACCAACCATCATCATCATCATCATCTAGTACAAACTGAGACTCTACAAAAAAATGCGATGAACACATAGAAGCTGTAGAGAGCATCAGATCAGCTATTTAAAACCGGCCACAAATCACAGACTAAAGGATAGGACTCTACAAACATGGAAAACTGCGTAAAATGAAATAAAATGAACTTTTATTAAGAATAGAAATTCAACTGTGTCCACAGAAATACCCATAAATTTCTAAACGTAAAAGTCAAAAGTAAAGCTTCAACTTTAAACGAGCATGAAAAAAGGAATGTAATATACTTCGTACGTCTTAACACCCTGGCAAATGCGAATGTCGTGTGACTAGGGCCTCCCGTCGGGTAGACTGTTCACCGGGTGCAAGTCTTTCGATTTGACGCCACTCGCCGACTTGTGCGTCGATAGGGATGAAGTGATGATGATTAGGACAATACAACACCCAGGCTCTGAGCGGAGAAAATCTCCGACTCAGCCGGGAATCGAACCCGGGCCCTTAGGATTGACATTCTTTTTTTTTTTTTTTTTCGTTTTCGTTCGTTGCATCTGCTCGGGGCGGATGTCGCAAGACATCCGTTTCAGTTCGTCGTTTAACCATTAACTCAGTTTTCTTATTACAGAGGGCAGCTACCCCTCTGACCGAACACGCTGAGCTACCGTGCCGGCTACCACTCAGCTACCGACAATGTGTTAACGGTATTTGTGGTTGTGAATTGCTATCTACAAAAGTAAGTGATTATGGAGAAAAAACAGAATACCTTGTGGACGCGATATGCTATACTATTTCGAGATTAGATTTCTGGTAAACGTTATGTGTGGTTCTCTCCCTTCCCTGGTGTTTTTTCACAATTTATGTAAGCTATATATACGAGGGCTGTCCAGAAAGTAAGTTACGATCGGTCGCGAAATGGAAACGACTATGAAAATCCGATAAAGCTTTGCAAAGACGTGTTGGGCAGTGTCTCTAGTATGATTCTAGGTAGAATTATGTCGCTCTTTTCATTCCTGAGCTCTTAGTGAGCGCGTAAAGATGTTATAGAAAATAGTGTCTCCCTCCAAGTACGAGGGCCTGGTGAGCATTTTCCCCTGAAGCTATGCAACCAACATTACATAACTGTCGTGCGGTTTCTTCTTCAAGACAATTCTCAGCCTCATTCTGCAGGGGCAATGAAGATGTTCCTGCATCGTTTCAATTGGAAATGTTTGGTTACCCACAATACAGCCCGTAATTGTCTCCCACTGAGTTTCATCTCTGCTCCAACGAACCGCTGGCTATGAAGACAACATTTTGGCACAGACAACGAGCTTTAGGCCAGCGTAGAGAATTGGCGGAAAGCGCTGGCAGCTGCCTTCTATGATGAGGATATTGGAAAGTTGGCAAAACGCTACGACGAATGTCTGAGTCAGAACGGCGACTAAGTAGAGAAGTAGCTGAAAGGTGTAGCAAACTGTTACAAATGAAACATTTCTGATTTTCACTGTGATTTTCATTTCTCGATCAATCGTAACTTACTTTCTGGACAGCCCTCGTATAACCCTGCACCAAAAGCTGTCTTTAGAAACTGCCTTAATAGTTAAGTATCGTTATGAATACACTACATACATAAATTGAGCCCAAATGCATGCATAACTTTGCACCCACTTTCCAGTACTATCGTACACTGTTCCTTTTTTTATGTTTCTGAAGCTGGTTCACGTTGAGACACTGGTAGAAAATATAGCTATCTCTAAATAAATCTGTTTATACGTTAATATTCTTTAAGTGTATTCAATAAGGCATTGGTTTAGTTTGCGCTGGATGCAAGTAACCAGCAAGAAAACACACTTAGCCGCTGTGAGATCCAAAGTACTTGAAGATAATTCGGCAGGGTCAGAAATGTCATAGCTCGTGATATTTCTGACCCTGTCGAATTATCTTCAGGTGCTTTTCAATGTAATTATTGTCTCTGATTAAAAGTGTGATTTTTGTGCGTCTCATTACGTACTTCTTAGAGTTAACTTCTGTACTATACTGTAGCATTTACTTCTATGTATGCTACAAGTTTCTTCGAGCAATATTACTTGGCAGTGACACGTCGTGAGAAAGTTACCTTCGCCCGTAAGTTTTGAACATCAGTGAGAAACTACACCACTTATTGTAAATGCTGCTCATTTCGCTTGCGGAAATTATTGCACAGCTGTTGCGACCTAGTTTTCAACTACAACCCCCGGACAAGATACGAATTCAAAATAGGTGCCCACAAAACAGATACCAGTAATTCAAGTTAAACTCTCCGATTCCGGTCAGAGCAGTTTAAGCTAAGCTATCATCTTCTAAACTAATATCGAGATATTTGTTGAGAGAAGACATTTGTCTCGCAAATACTGTTGCTGTTTGCGCAGCATGCGGTTCTTTAAGCTAAGGCAGTCCGCAAAAGAGCAGTAGTGATCTCAAGTACAGAAAATTGTACAATCGTTCTATCGGAGGACCTCTTACCGAAACACCGATAATTCGCAATGAAAGAGACAAACTACGGCTAACTTCGTAGATGGCTAGAGTAAAACGCTAATGGGAAACACAAATAATCCCTGTAATATCAACCAGACCTTGATATCAGGATCCCTTGTGTGCTCGGGAATTTGCAGTTACTATAAAATGATTGAATTTCAAACACAGGCCGCTTGTCAGCACCTGCACTAAGTAAGCTCGGCACCATCACCTCTTTGTGATTTCGTCAAAGTGGAAGACACATCACATGTGATAACCGATAGGACGTAACGTCGAATTTGCTAAGTAATGTTATGAGTAATGCCAATTACCTACACCTGTGCTGACACTGTTAAAGACGGAGTTTACTCCTCATGAAAGTGAAATGAAAGGGTCAAAACAATAAATCTAAGAATCCTTTGTAATCCCAGTACGTTATTTTGTTTCATTCTTTTTTATACATCCTCACCATGTGTGTCTGTCTTATGAAATGGATGGCAGTCATATGACACACAGGATTAATCAGATCGTTACATCAATTTGTTTTGTTCCTTTACATATGGTAATAGTACGAATTGCTTTCTAATTTGAGTCGCTGTTTGAGAACCTCTCAAAGGACAATATTTTATTTAAAAAAAGCTGCCACTTGCAGGACCTTCAATTTCCTGTACCACAAAGGAGTTTTTTTTTTATCGCAACCTAGTCATTCCTCTGCATTGTATTGCATTTTCAAGATAAATAACGAGAAGAAGTATTAGGAGCAACACCATAGAGAGCCCACGGAAACCTAAATCAGAATCCCCAAAATGATCTCTCGCAAAAAATGGTGAAAATGGCTCTGAGCACTATGCGACTTAACTTCTAAGGTCATCAGTCGCCTAGAACTTAGAACTAATTAAACCTAACTAACCTAAGGACATCACACACATCCATGCCCGAGGCAGGATTCGAACCTGCGACCGGAGCGGTCGCTCGGTTCCAGGCTGTAGCGCCTAGAACCGCACGGCCACTCCGGCCGGCTCTCTCGCAAAGTTCCGTGTCCTAATTACTGTATCATTTCGCTCGCTGGAGCTGCCACGAATGAACCATAAAGCTAGAATCACATCATAGCAAAGCTTGAGCTTCTTACACGATATCAAACTTTTAGACAGACACAAAATTGGAACTCCGTAATTTATCCGTGTCATAACAGCCCTCCGAACGTTTCACGTCAAGAGTTCCGTCAGCAGGCACCAGTTGAAAAGATCTGCAAGAATGGAGGTACAGAATAAGACTGTAAAAGAGTTATTACTCGAGCAGTATCACCACTACGCTCCACCAGGAAGATATTACAGCACAGTCTCAGATCCTGTGGTTTGTCTTAATCTGCTTTTCTTTGTTAAGTCAAAAAGGGAAAAGTCTTCTTACGTGCAACGTGTCGTGAAACAGAGCCAGAAATTGGAACGAGTCATAAAAGAACTCGGCACACTGTAACGCCGTATAAAAGAGCGCGAATGGTGAAACGTGTCGTAAAGTAACTACGTGGTTGAAATAAGTCGTAAAAGAACGTCCGTGTTACAACGTTCGACTGTCGTGGTACCTAACTCGCAGGAACTGACGTGTGCACTTGAGGTTGGGAGCATTAACAGTTCATCAAGTGGAGAACGAGTTGCACCAGGCGCTGGTAGCGAACCAATCACAGCGCAGTAATCGTGACTTGCCGTGAAGGGTACACATAAACAACGTACGTTGTGTAAGTATGTATTCCAACGTATGCTTACGTTGTACTGAGCTTTGTTTCTCTGTGATTTAGAAATTTCTGATACTTGGAAAATGTCACCAAAAAGACTTTGTTCGCCTAATGACAATCCTTCGCGAGGTTCAAAAATGTTCAAATGTGTGTGAATTCCTAAGGGACCATACTGCTGTCATCGGAACCTATACTTATACACTATTTAAATTAACTCAAACTAACTTATGCTAGGAACAACACACACACCGATGCCCAAGGGAGGACTCGAACCTCCGGCGGGAGGAGCCGCTCAATCCGTGACATGAGGCCTCAGAAAGCGCAACCACTCCGCACGGCCTTTGCGAGGTGTCCCGCGATCTACCAGGCACTGGATTTACTACGGAGAACATTTGAGTTTTACAAGCAGGAGAAGGAATGCCTAAGTATTCATGGACAGCCATTAATTCCTGATGATAAAGTTATGCAACGAATATCAAGAACTCTTGGAATTAGTGCAAGAACAGTAGTAAGGAAGTGTCATTGCAAAAGTTGAAAGAGGTAGACGTAAGCCGTGACGACTCCCAGTTGTGTAAACGAAATGTTATGTTTTTACCATGAAGTCGTGGACTATATACATATAGTTTTGTGATTGAGGAACCTTTTAAAACAGTTTCCTCTTCCTACAACATACATAATGGGCAACGCTATATCATTCAGTGATATGAACAAAGCCCCAACCACAAATGATCGCAAAAAATATGGTGTAGTGATTACAGGCGCGAAATATTACTGCAGATATGAGTATGACGAGGTTTCTTTTATGAAAAAACATTATGAAATGGATACTTGCTACTCGCCATACAGCGGAGATGCTGAGTCGCAGATAGGTACAACTAAAGGACTGACACAAAATAAGTTTTCGGCCATCAAGGCCTTTGTCAAAAATACAGGGTGGCGCACGAAATGTGTTATCATTTTGTTTTTGAATATAAACTTTATTGTCAATGCAATGTGAAAGGAACATATACTACAATGAAGAGCCGTCCATGGAGATTTGTTCTAACTCAGCACATGCTCAATATGTCCACCATTTCGTTTCCTAACTTCCTTCAAACGAAGTTAGTGATTACGCTACGGCACATGTCTTCCGTAATTTCACTGCAAGCTTGAAGAATAAGTCTTCTGAGGTCCATTAAATCACGTGAACGTTTCGGGAAAATTTTTTCCTTTAGGTACCCCCAAAGAAAAAAGTCACATGGATTGAGGTCTGGACTATTGGGGGGGGGGGGGGGGCAATTTTGTCTGTCATTGAAGTGACATGGAAACCTGAGTGAAATGATCCGCATGTCGAAATGCTCGTGTAAAAACTCCAACACAGTGTTTGCAGTTTGTGGCCTTGCTCCATCTTGCATGAACCACTACGTGTTGAAGGGCAAGGCAGTAGCAAGAAGCTGTAGAATGAAGCTATTGCGAAGCATGCTCAAATAACGCTCGCTGTTCACAGTTTCTTCAAAGAAAAAGTCTTTCTACAAAGAAAAAGTTCGTGACTGGAAACTGCTGCCCACATTGTAATCCTCGGAGCATAATGTTGTCGTTCATGAAGCACTTGTGGGTTTTCAGTGGCCCGCAAGCGTACATTTTGTTTGTTAACCACACCGTCTAAATGAAAATGCGCCTCGTCTGAAAACCAAACGTTGCTGAGAGTTTCTTCCCTATCCTCCGCCCACTGAGCAAACAGTAGTCGCTGCTGCTTGTGTTCTTCGGTGAGCTTCTGTGCACGGGTCATCTTGTATGGGTACATATGGAGTTCACTTTTAGGAATGCGTTGAACGGAGCGTCTGGATATTCCCAGTTGTACCGCTGCCTTTCTACACGATTTCCCGGGACTTCTCTGTACAGCAACTCGTGCCGCTTCAATATTCTCCGGCGAACAAACAGGCTTAGGCCGACGTCGCTTCGCTTCCGATACTGTTCCTTCCTGTAAAAATTTATCGTACAACCTGTGGATGGTCTTCTTGCAAGGGACCCATCGTGTGTTAAACTGTTGTCAAAAACGCCTCTGAGTCACAACAAGGCTTTTCGTTTCATGAAAAAGTAACACAATTGCCGATCTTTGCTGTGTCGTCAGTCTTCCATTGTCAGCCATTGCTGCTTACTAGTCTCCTAGCGGCAGTATCGTGAATTACACGTCATTTCGTAACTCATTTGTTTTTCCAAGCTTTGCTGGTACTGCTGTAGAGATCCCAGCGGGATATCTAATGTTCGTCGTAAATTGTGAAAGAAACAATTGGTAACACCCTGTAGATGACACCCCCCCCCCCCCCCACACACACACACAACAGCCTCCCGCCCCCACACCCTCACACACCCAACCAGACACCCTCCCGCCCCCTCCCCCCCCACACACACACCGACACACACACACACACACACACACACACACACCTTGTAAGAGGTCCATGACTAAGGAATTTTTTGCTAGCGCAATCGAGCAGATGTAATTTCGATGGATTGCTCACGTGCTGCTTGCAATATGTAAGGTATAAGAGAATCTCAGACCAGAGAGCAGTGTTGTCAGCAGTAGGAACTGTGTGGCAGCAGTAGTGGTAGTAGCGAGCAGTCTGGTGTATGGAGTTGGCTGGGCCAGTCGTGGGGGGCGATGGCGATGCCTAAGCGTTGTACTATAAGGTAAAAGCAGCCTCGTGCATATGTAGTATTGTTACATCAAGCCCCATGTAAATGTCAAAAAAAAATCTCTTAACAATAATCTTTCTTATAAAAAATTAACTTTTGGCAGTCATTCATCTCAATTTAAAGAATTTACTAATTTCTCCAATCCATGGTCATCCCGATTATTGTAAAGAAAAACCAGTTGTTTCTTTTTACACATGACAAATCTATCGGCCAGCATTGCATTGGGCTGTGTCAGAAAAATTTCTTATAGGAGCAGATATATATGAGCTATCTGGCGACCTTATTAAGGTAAGAATTTTCAATTTATTCAGTATGATCTTTCAGGGCCATGATGCAGCACTGCTGACGTCCCAACTTACAAGTTTAGATTCACAGTCAGTCAATTATTGAAAGGTTATAAGTGAACCACAATTTTATTGAGAGATTAGTCACATTTTATTATTGGTAGGTTACGGAATAATAAACTGTTGGGAGGTTACACAGAATGTGAATGCTATACATTATATTTTTTACTGTTGGGAGGTTACAACCTACACCTACACACACACCGACACACACACACACACACACACACACACACACACACACGACTACAGTCTCTGGCAGCTGAAGCCAGACTTCTTTTATAGTCACTTGTTGAAGCAAGTAAGCCTGTGACCTTTGCATGTATATATGTGTTAAGTATGCGATTCCTGTTTTTTCGGACATGTCCAAATGAACATAAACAACACATATGACTGATTTAGGCGACGACGGCCAATGATACGTTCAGTGCAGATGCACACCAAGCTCTAATTCTTATGGGAATCGGCGAGATGCCGCGAGGAATGGGGTTTACGAGCAGGAACACTACATCAGCAGTGTGTGGCATAAGCTGAGAATTTGGATGCGACGGAAGGCGTGCTAGCATAGCGACCTATGTGTCGCAAGGCGTAGTGGTCAGTGCATCTGCCAAGTAAGGATGACACCCGGGTTCGAATATGGTCTGGCACATATTTTCAGCACGCCCCATTCATATAAATCATTGTACATTAGTAGCTATTGTCTTTAATTTCTTTGTGGACCTACGTACTTAATAGACGAAATCGCCAATGAGCAGTGTGATACTTTTATAAAGTTGTCACCATATCACTGGCATTTCAATCCCATTGAGTTAGTATGGAGTAATGTGAAGACGTACATAAACAACACTAACAAGTGAAGCTCTTATTACTGTGGGCGGAGTGAAAAAGTCGAGCGTGTCGGAAAGCTTGTTCGAGCAGGACAGAGAATGGAATGTTTAATCAGTGACAATAATCAGCCAATGATTTTTCTTGGCGATGAAGACGGCTTCGGCACTGATTCTGACAACACTGAGCATGGGAAGCTAGGTGAACTGCGCCATTGCCGAGGTAAATTGGTGAGTGAAAACCTACGAATATCAATTATTTATTGCATCATTGTCATTATAAAAAGTAGACCGAGTAGTTGCAGTCTCGATTAATGCTTGTTTTGTAAACTACGTACTGATTTTTTCGAGATATCAATCATCACCAAACGCTTATTTTCTGAATTTCTTTGCTTCGTTATCGAAAGAGTGTACTTTGTTACGCTTTTATTTATATTGTTACACGTTTGTTTATTTGCTGTCAGCTGCGCGAGGTAGCTGTGCAGTCTAGGGCGCCCTGCCAAGATTCGCGCGGATCCCCCCGTTGGAGGTTCGAGTCCTAACTTGAGTATGGGTGAGTGTGTTGTTGTTAGCGTACGTTAGTTTCAGTTAGATTAAGTAGTGTGTAAGCCAAGGGACCGATGACCTTAGCAGCGTGGTCCCACAGAACTTGCCACAAATTTCCAAAATTATTTGCTGTGAGTGTGGCAGCAACTCAACAACGAAGTCTTGGATACGCTGTTATTGCTTAATACCTTGCATTTGTGACATTGAACGAAAAACCGGATCTGGCTATCGGCTGTTATGTGTATAGAAGCTGCTGTTGCAACATCAATTTTGCTGTTTAGCCAACCTAAGTTGGGTGATCTGTCAAGAGTAATGTGTCGCAGCCACAGGCATAAAGTGACTGCGGTAAGGACGAGTTATCCTCTTCGAGGATTTATCACAATTTTCGTACTCGTTTGGTTTTTAAGAGGGTTTTCAATAAAATATTGACAAGGGGTGATCTTGTATCAACACATTATCTAAACTACACTCCTGGAAATTGAAATAAGAACACCGTGAATTCATTGTCCCAGGAAGGGGACACTTTATTGACACATTCCTGGGGTCAGATACATCACATGATCACACTGACAGAACCACAGGCACATAGACACAGGCAACAGAGCATGCACAATGTCGGCACTAGTACAGTGTATATCCACCTTTCGCAGCAATGCAGGCTGCTATTCTCCCATGGAGACGATCGTAGAGATGCTGGATGTAGTCCTGTGGAACGGCTTGCCATGCCATTTCCACCTGGCGCCTCAGCTGGACCAGCGTTCGTGCTGGACGTGCAGACCGCGTGAGACGACGCTTCATCCAGTCCCAAACATGCTCAATGGGGGACAGATCCGGAGATCTTGCTGGCCAGGGTAGTTGACTTACACCTTCTAGAGCACGTTGGGTGGCACGGGATACATGCGGACGTGCATTGTCCTGTTGGAACAGCAAGTTCCCTTGCCGGTCTAGGAATGGTAGAACGATGGGTTCGATGACGGTTTGGATGTACCGTGCACTATTCAGTGTCCCCTCGACGATCACCAGTGGTGTACGGCCAGTGTAGGAGATCGCTCCCCACACCATGATGCCGGGTGTTGGACCTGTGTGCCTCGGTCGTATGCAGTCCTGATTGTGGCGCTCACCTGCACGGCGCCAAACACGCATACGACCATCATTGGCACCAAGGCAGAAGCGACTCTCATCGCTGAAGACGACACGTCTCCATTCGTCCCTCCATTCACGCCTGTTGCGACACCACTGGAGGCGGGCTGCACGATGTTGGGGTGTGAGCGGAAGACGGCCTAACGGTGTGCGGGACCGTAGCCCAGCTTCATGGAGACGGTTGCGAATGGTCCTCGCCGATACCCCAGGAGCAACAGTGTCCCTAATTTGCTGGGAAGTGGCGGTGCGGTCCCCTACGGCACTGCGTAGGATCCTACGGTCTTGGCGTGCATCCGTGCGTCGCTGCGGTCCGGTCCCAGGTCGACGGGCACGTGCACCTTCCGCCGACCACTGGCGACAACATCGATGTACTGTGGAGACCTGACGCCCCACGTGTTGAGCAATTCGGCGGTACGTCCACCCGGCCTCCCGCATGCCCACTATACGCCCTCGCTCAAAGTCCGTCAACTGCACATACGGTTCACGTCCACGCTGTCGCGGCATGCTACCAGTGTTAAAGACTGCGATGGAGCTCCGTATGCCACGGCAAACTGGCTGACGCTGACGGCGGCGGTGCACAAATGCTGCGCAGCTAGCGCCATTCGACGGCCAACACCGCGGTTCCTGGTGTGTCCGCTGTGCCGTGCGTGTGATCATTGCTTGTACAGCCCTCTCGCAGTGTCCGGAGCAAGTATGGTGGGTCTGACACACCCGTGTCAATGTGTTCTTTTTTCCATTTCCATTTCCAGGAGTGTATAACAGTGAGATCAAGCGTATTGTATTCTACGGTCGTGCGTTGTGTTAAAAAAATGGTTCAAATGGCTCTGAGCACCATTGGATTTAAAATCTAAGGTCTTCAGTCCCCTAGAACTTAGAACTACTTCAACCTAACTAACTTAAGGACATTACACACACCCATGCCCGAGGCAGGATTCGAACCTGCGGTCGCGCGGTTCCAGACTGAAGAACCGCTCGGGCACAACGGCCGGCGTTGTGTGTTATGTTGTAGAACCTACTGCTACTTTGTTTTGCTAGACACGGGTCGAATACCTCAGTTCTCTCCTGTCTTTCTCTGACGTAGATTCCCAGTTAATGTCACGGAGTTTAAGTCGTCGTATTTCTTCATAATGTTAGTCCACTACAGTTTATCACACTCAGGTATAATCACTTTTGCTTTAATATTCCAGCAATTTTTGGAGTGTTGTCAGTTAAGATTCCTAAAAATAATTCAATTTAAATATAAGCTAATCTTAACAGCAAGTGCATAAGTTATGATATCCTTCAGTTTCTATAAGCAGTGTCTGTTTTTAACTTCTTGTTTAAGTAATCGTGGTTAGTCTTGGGCATTTTACTGTCATAAATTAATTTCGTTGATTGGCAATGATTTGATAGCCTCTCACTGAACAGAATTTGTTTCACTCTTTTCTGGTTCCAATTTAGGTGGGGACACTGATTAAAATACCCTGACTTGGATGCAGGAGGATGCAATTCAGATCCCTGTGCAGTCATTCTGATTCGCATTTACCTAAAATACTTAAGGCAGATGTCTTAATGGTTTTTTAAACACGAACATGCTCGATTGCTGTACCAGTCTTAGTCCTCCACAGACTTGTGTTTCATCTGTGATTACCTTGATTTCGACAGGGTGTTAAATCTAGTCTTCAATACTTCTTTTAAACTTAGCGAACTTTTTTTTTTTAGAGGTTCTACGTTATTCTAGAAAGGAATCCGGAGCACCAGTATTTGTCGAACATTTCCTGATTGCCAACACATGAATGTGTGGGGATCGGAGGACGGATGCTCTCTGCCCAACACATGGGCTGCACCACGGACATGGCCTTTGCAAGAGAAAAATACGAGGGTATGCTGAAAAGTAATGCTTCCGAATTTTTTTGTGAAAACTCGTAAAGCTTTTTAAATAAAACAAACTTTATTAGCATTCTGATTCTTTATTCCTTATGTCTACTTATTTATTTCTGAACATAGACATAGAAAAATGGAAAAAGGTAGAAGCCGATCTCAGGGAAGATCCGTCTGGTTTCCTGAGGAGCACGTGAGGCAGTACTGACCATACGACTTATCATAGAAGACAGGTTAAGGAAAGGCAAACTTATCTTTATTGTAGACTTAGAAAAAGCTGTTGACAGTGCTGAGTGGAATACTCTCTTTGAAATTCTGAAGATAGCAGGGGCAACATACAGTGAGCCAAAGGCTATTTACGACTTGTACAGAAGCCAAATGGCAGTTTTAAAGAGTCGGGGGCCATATAAGGGAAGCAGTGGCTGAGAATGTAGTGAGGCAGGGTTTTAGCCTATCCCCGATGTTATTCTATCTGTGCACTGAACAAGTAGTAAAGGAAACCAAAGAAAAATTTGCAGTAGGAATTAAAGTCCAGAGAGGAGAAATAATAACTTTGAGTTTTGCCGACGACATTTTAATTCTGTCAGAGACACAAAAGAGCTTGGAAGAGCAGTTGAAAGGAATGGCTAGTGTCTCGAAAGGACGATATAAGATGAACATCAAATGGTTCAAATGGCTCTGAGCACTATGGGACTCAACTGCGGAGGTCATTAGTCCCCTAGAACTTAGAACTAGTTAAACCTAACTAACCTAAGGACATCACAAACATCCATGCCCGAGGCAGGATTCGAACCTGCGACCGTAGCGGTCTTGCGGTTCCAGACTGCAGCGCCTTTAACCGCACGGCCACTTCGGCCGGCGCTAAGATGAACAAAATCAAAACAAAGGTAATGGAATGTAGTCGAATTAAATTAGATAATGCTGAGGGAATTAGATTAGGGAACGAGACACTTAAAGTAGAAGAAGGGTTTTATGATTTTGGCAAAAAATCACTGATGGTCGCTGAAGTAGAGAGGATGTAAAATGGGATAAGAAATGCACTTCTGAAGAAGTTAGATTTGTTAACATCGAATATAGACTTAAGTGATAGGAATTCTTTACTGAAAGTATTTGTCTGAAGTACAGCCAAGTAAGGGAGTGGGATACGGATGATACGCAGTTTACACAAGAAGAGAATAGAAGCTTTTGAAATGTAGTGCTACATAAGAATGCTGAAGATTAGATGAGTAGATCACGTAACTGATGAGGAAAGATAGTAGAATGAGACGAAGAGATGAACACAGTAAGCAAATTCAGAGGCATGTAGGTTGCCTTAGTTATTCGTAGAGGAAGAGGCTTTCACAGGATAGAGTAGCATGGAGAGCTGCATCAAACTTATCTTCGGACTGGAGACCACAACAACAACAAATTCCGAAATATCAGGGAATTTTTGTGACTGATATGATTGTTGGTAAGTGTGAGTCCACTAATGGCTTTGTACAGTCTTTCAAGCAGATGCAGTGTGTGGTAGTTTGTTGGCAGCTACATTTAGTGCTAGATGCTGCAGAAAATGGACAAAGATTAACACCACGAAGTGATAAAACATTATTTCACTAAAGGGACTACAGCTCTTACATACAATACAGCTCATGGGGATTTTGTGTCAAGACTCAAAACAGTTAATTATTGAATAAATGTCGTCGTAAGAGCTCAGACGCTTCTTTTGAAGAAATCGTCTATAAAATTCATGGCATGATTACAGAAACCTATCACATTAAAATTTATGAGGTTTTCTAATATGGAAAGAATATTACATGAACTAGTCTACAAATCTTGAATGCAGTTCTGTACACGAAGAAAGTTGTATGCACGACGTGTGAAGTACATTTTGAAATAGGGAAAAGCCGACCCCTGTGGCTGAGCGGTTATAGGCGATTCAGTCCGAAACCGCGCGACTGCTACGGTCGCAGGTTCGAATCCTGCCTCGGGAATGGATGTGTGTGATGTCCTTATGTTAGTTAGGTTTAAGTAGTTCTAAGTTCTAGGGAACTGATGACCTCAAATGTTAAAGTCCCATAGTGCTCATAGCCATTTGAAATAGGAAAAAAAAAACTGTGAAGGACACATCAAGATCGTGGGTTGGAAAGTTGAAGAATAAATCGGTCGTTATATAATGTAATGTGGATTCACCGTTACACGCAGAGGCATAACAATAGGTAAGACGGTGGGCTTACGGGTACTGGCTTTTGCTTGTCACAGAGTATCATCGCGAATGGCTACACGGTTTTGCCACTCGTATTATGCAATAGTTGTGGATCGTCTACACAGTGAACTTAACAGCGCGTTACGTAGTGTCAACTAATAGTTGTCTCAGTTTTTTCTTATTTCTTGGAATCCAGCGAAGAACATTGCTCGTCCATCTAAACTACTGTCCATTAAAATTGCTACACCACGAAGATGACGTGCTACAGACGCGAAATTTAACCGACAGGAAGAAGATGCTGTGATATGCAAATGATTAGCTTTTCAGAGCATTCACACAAGGTTGGCGCCGGTGGCGACACCTACAACGTGCTGACACGAGGAAAGTTTCCAACCGATTTCTCATACACAAGCAGCAGTTGACCGGCGTTGCCTGGTGAAAAGTTGTTGTGATGCCTCGTGTAAGGAGGAGAAATGCGTACCATTACGTTTCCGACTTTGATAAAGGTCGGATTGTAGCCTATCGCGATTGCGGTTTATTGTATCGCGACATTGCTGTTTGCGTTGGTCGAGATCCGATGACTGTTAGCAGAATATGGAATCGGTGGGTTCATAATGGTAATACGGAACGCCGTGCTCGATCCCAAAGGCCTCGTATCACTAGCAGTCGAGATGACAGGCATCATATCCGCATGGCTGTAACGGATCGTGCAGCCACGTCTCGATCCCTGAGTCAACAGATGGGGACGTTTGCAAGACAACAACCATCTGCACGAAAAGTTCAACGACGTTTGCAGCAGCATGGACTATCAGATCGGAGACCACGGCTGCGGTTACCCTTGACACTGCATCCCAGACAGGAGCGCCTGCGATGCCGTACTCAACGACGAACCTGGGTGCACGAATGGCAAAACGTCATTTTTTCGGATGAATCCAGGTTCTGTTTACAGCATCATGATGGTCGCATCCGTGTTTGGCGACATCGTGGTGAACGCACATTGGAAGCGTGTATTCGTCATCGCCATGTTGGTGTATCACCCGGCGTGATGGTATGGGGTGCCATTGGTTACACGTCTCGGTCACAGTGGACGTTACATTTCGGATGTATTACGACCCCTGGCTCTACCCTTCATTCGGTCACTGTGAAACCCTACATTTCAGGAGGATAATGCACGACCGCATGTTGAAGGTCCTGTACGGGCCTTTCTGGATACAGAAAATGTTCGACTGTTGCCCTGGCCAGCACATTCTCCAGATCTCTCACCAATTGAAAACGTCTGGTCAATGGTGGCCGAGCAACTGGCTCGTCACAATACGCCAGTCACTACTCTTGATGAACTGCCAATTCAGTCACCGTCTACAACTGCCTGAAATCTAAAATCTCTTCACCTGGGCCTAGAACGTGTTTATTGATATGTGCTAGTTACTTTTTAATATGTTGCTTACATGTTATTTGTGTCTTATTGTGATTGATGTTGAAGCCACTTCCAATATCGTTCTATCAAATTCCTCCGTCCATTGCTGAAGTTGAACTCCACTCGAGGTTGGCTGGTTGGTTGATTGATTTGCGGGACGGGACCACATCTACGTGCATCTTTGTGATTACTCTGCTATTCACAATAAAGTGCCTGGCATAAGGTTCAATGAATCACCTTCAAGCTGTCTCTCTACTGTTCCAGTCTCGAACGGCACGCGGGAAAAACGAGCACTTAAACTTTTTTCTGCGAGCCGAGATTTCTCTTATTTTACCGTGGTGATCATTTCTCCCTAAATAGGTGGGTGCCAACAGAATGTTTTCGCAATCGGAGGAGAAAACTGGTGATTGAAATTTCATGAGAAGGTCCCGTCACAACGAAAGGCGCCTTTGTTTTAATGATTGCCACTCCAATTGACGTATCATGTCTGTGACACTATCTCCCCTATTTCGCGATAATGCAAAACGAGCTGCCCTTCTTTGTACTTTTTCGACGTCATCCGTCAGTCCCACCTGATGCGGATCCCACACCGCACAGCAATACTCCAGAATAGATCGTCGGTCCCACTGGATTAGTAAAGGATTGGGAAGGAAGTGGACCGTGCCCTTTCAAAGGAATCATTCGGGCATTTGCCTGAAGTGATTTAGGGAAATCACAGAAAATCTAAATCAGGATGTCCGGACGCGGGTTTCGAACCGTCGCCCTCCCGAATGTGAGCCCAGTGTGCTAACCACTGCGCCACTTCGCTCGGTTCCACTCGAGGCAAACAGTGCAATGTCATCAGTAAAACGAATGTGGTCCAGATGTGTTGAGTTAAACGCGTATCATGTCTGTATTTGGCCAGTTTAAAAATCTGAAGACTTGCTGTAGAACTTCTAAGAATTGTTTTTGCAATATGGGATCTCCTTGCTTGACCCATCTTGTACTCTTGACCTTCTTACCATCCTGACGAAGTGGTAGTGTTCTGTATATTTTGAAAATTGTTTGATTTTCATTGATTTATTTGAAATTATCTTTAAGGAAAGATTTTTCTTTTATATGCTAACGTTAAACAACTGTTTTTCTTGGAGTGTCACAATACATTTAATCGTAATTTTCACACTTTCTCAGATGCAATATTATGATCCATATTAGATTAATTTTATACTTTTTCAACTTTTGCAGCGCGGGATTAGCCGAGCGGTCATAGACTGGTGCGGCTGATCCCGGCGGAGGTTCTAGTCCTCCCTCGGACATGGGTGTGTGTGTTTGTCCTTAGGATAATTTAGGTTAAGTAGTGTGTAAGCTTAGGGTCTGATGACCGTAGCAGTTAAGTCCCATAAGATTTCACACACATTTGAACATTTTTTTCAGCTTTTAGTGCATTTTGAGTTTAGCTTCACAAAAAGACTGTGATTAATGGTGGTTCCCAAGTGATCTATAACGCCCATTTTTGTTTATATTCAGCCTAGCAATACCATTATCAGTTTGGCAATGACATGATTCCTTCCCTCTCTCCTTTCTGGTGGACTTTGTTCCGATACCGAAACTGACATCGTCTTATGATCATAATGACTGGCTAATAGTAACCTTAACGAGCGCATTTGTATTCCGAACTAGGAATAAACTTCCTTAGTTTTCATGAAAATACATGTCTTGTAATTCAAAGGTCGCTAAAGGGCAATGACTATCTTTACCAGGTACCTTCTGCACCTGTACAGACTGGTGTCAGAAGTGGGGTAGACCATGCTTCTCTTCATCCCAGTCTTTAAAAGAGGATAGGTCCCTTGCGCTGCTGAGAAAAGCTAATAGTTTTGTGTCATGTGCTTTACATGGGAATTATTTTCATTGTGTATTCACAACGGATATAAATTGTAAACATTGCGACCGCCCACGGCATATGGCCAATAGGTGTTATTCCTCTGCTGCTCTCACTGTAGAGAGATAGGTCTCTTAAGTACTGACAGTGGCCGTTAACAGAAAAGGCGAAAGAGAGGACGCGGAG
Organism: Schistocerca americana; assembly: GCF_021461395.2. Taxonomy (NCBI): domain Eukaryota; kingdom Metazoa; phylum Arthropoda; class Insecta; order Orthoptera; family Acrididae; genus Schistocerca; species Schistocerca americana. The sequence goes on from NC_060119.1 coordinate 119,880,133, forward strand.
ATTTTCGAGGGTATAGAAGTAGTGGAAGGTATGGACGGGGAAATGGAGCCGGTGTAGCTGCCGCTCCAAGCTCCCATTAAAATCGATTAATCCCATTAGTTTTCAGGGACCCACAGAGGTGGCAAACGCGACTGTAAAAGGCATTATAAAGGGACAACCAGTAAGAATTGTAGCAGACACGGGCGCTCAGGCGAGCCTATTAATTTTAGCCCCTGGCAATAAGCAGGTATTAATGCTACCACTCTGTAGAATCAGTGGACTGAGTAACGAAATTATTAGTCCGTTGGGGACGTATCATGTCCAGGTGGAGATCGGTAAATAAAAACAAAAATTTGATATGTAGGACATCCGTGGGAGTATCGCATGTAAAACATGCCATGTCGAGGTGGAGAATGGTAAAGAACAATATAAATATGAAAGGATTTCGCTGTTATTCCTGGTAATGATTTGCTGCACCAATTTCGGGGAGTTACGGACCTCCAGCCGCAATCTGTACAGACTGGTGACTTAGGGCACCGGGTTTGGCCGCGACAGCACTGCAAAGGCACGAGAAATCCAACAGTGACATACACGATAAACCCGAACCTCAGCAACGACATTATGAAGGTTGTTCAGAAATTTTTTCTGAGTGAATTTTATCCATAGTGGATGCTGCTGAACTCCGTGACTGTTCCTTTATAGGGTTATGAAATGACTTATCTTAATAATAATATGAATATTTATATATGTCTTTGGAGACAGATTTTTTTTTTTTTTTTTTTTTTTTTTTTTTTTTACTGAGATTTTACTTCAAATCTTAACTGATACCTGAATTTTGGTTGCCGCCTCCCTGAATGATCAGCCCATGCACCAGTTGGTGACGTATTACAATTTGGAGGAAGTTATTGTTCTTTAAGATTTAAAATACGACTCTGTTGGTTACTTGGCCGTATTGCGGATAGCTCTGAGCCCAAGTTCTCGTAGCTTTTCATACCTAAGGGACCACTGTTGTGAGTAAATATGATCAAACAGCAATCTGCTTTTCGTGAGAAAAGGAGACTGATTGGCACACCAACTTTCTTCAAACTATACGTCCTGTTGCATCAAAATTGGTCAGTGAAGTTCAGCACCATACTGTTACACAAGAACATAATTCTGTTACTGAAATTAAGAAATTATGAGAGGTTGTTACGTATTGAATGAAAACTATAGAGAACGCATTTCCTTTCATGTATTTTAGTGAACTTTGTAACTTAGAATTCTGTCGATTGATAGACAGCAGCTGGCCGGGCGGTTCTAGGCGCTACAGTCTGAAACCGCGCGATCGCTACGGTCGCAGGTTCGAAACCTGCCTCGCGCATGGATGGGTGTGATGTCCTTCGGTTAGTGAGGTTTAAGAAATTCTAAGTATAGCGGACTGATAATTTCAGAAGTTAAGTCTCATAGTGCTCAGAGCCATTTGAACCATTTTTGATAGCCGGCGACGACAATGAAGTTCATCTCCTTTTCCAAATACAAGATATTTCTATTCTTCAGTTCCAAAAAATTTGTATACATAAATGTTTGGCAACTCTTACATATTCTTTACTCAGTTTTATCACTACAATAGCAATTTTCATTAAATGTAACAATACTTTCTGAGCGACGGCCTAACAACACGTCCTCTTTCCACAAGATACAGATTAACCGTTCTCCTTTTTTTTAATAAATCAATTGTCTTTTTTTTAAATCCATACTCAAAGATTCATAACTTCTATCGTTGCGGGGATTGCGCGCTAAAGAGTTCCTTGCTGTCCAGCTGCGCTTCACTTCACTTCAAGTATTTTTTTAAATCAAATTTACATTTACGGTATTTAACTTACATACATTACTGAACTTCTCAGAATAAAATCAGGCACAAATTAGTTAAGAAAAGGGCAGTGAGGCTCACATAACATCACAAGGTGTAGAAAAATTTCCGCTAGGAGTCACAATAAAAGGTTATTTATTGGTCACACGACCGGTTTCGGGCTTGCGCCCATCCTCAGGAGTTTATACACTCATGTACGTATGTATATTGATGGAGATCACTGTATAAATACCAAAAAATTATTTGCTGGTGACTAAACAGGTACAAGAGGGACAATTGTAAGTGGCATTTCGACAAATGCTGCCTTGCCAGTTACAATACAATTTGGCGAGCAATTTCTTTATTAGATATCCACTGAAAAAGGACCAAATGTGAAATTCGCATGTTGTAGCAGAGTAATGACTGTGAATCGCGTGATAATTCGAGTTGGACTTAAGTACATTCCTGGCTGCCTCGTGTGAGTACTGGGTTGTGAGCTGAGAACAGTGATATTAATCGTTAATTAAATACAGGCTGATAACAAGTGTTTAATTTTGAACAGAAATAAAAGAACTCGTTGCAGAATTTTGCCATTTTTCTAAAGAGATGAAGAAATCGCCCTCCATCCGAAATTTGTTATAAGATATTACAGCACAGCTTGCTACCAGAGTTTATGCGGACTTTGCAAACGTAAGTATTGACGGTGTTTTTCTTCAACGCTGATTTTAACATCGTCTGAACAGTATCTACGTGTGGTGTCTCCGCCAGACACCACACTTGCTAGGTGGTAGCCTTTAAATCGGCCGCGGTCCGTTAGTATACGTCGGACCCGCGTGTCGCCACTGTCAGTGATTGCAGACCGAGCGCCGCCACACGGCGGGTCTAGAGAGACTTCCCAGCACTCGCCACAGTTGTACAGCCGACTTTGCTAGCGATGGTTCACTGACAAATTACGCTCTCATTTGCCGAGACGATAGTTAGCATTGCCTTCAGCTACGTCATTTGCTACGACCTAGCAAGGCGCCATTATCATTTGCTGTTTATCTTGTGATGCATGTACCGTCAGACAGATGTTCACCAATTATGGATTAAAGTTAAGTATTCCAGAAGCTACGTACTTTATTTGCTAGTCTCCATTACTTGTCCTGTTCCAGACCTCACGCCATCCTGCGTGAGCTTATACGCGTGCCAATCGGCTTCCTCATAGTGGCTTGGCTGTCTCGCCAAGTCACAACACTACGTATGCAGAGAAACGGGCTGGTCATCTGACGCCGTACTGAGGTAGGTGGAACTTTTGTCGGAACAGGATGCCGAAGATAAGTGATCAAACAATCATTTACGCCACAAGACAAACCCGCCTCGCCGCAAAGCCTCCATGGAAGGCAACGCAGGCGCTGATTCTGGTATCCAATCGATCGAATGCTTTCCAGGGATATGTAATGCCACACCTGCTCGACCTGTTCTTGTAATTCTGTAAGAGTTGTTGGTTAACAAGTCGCACGAATCACTCTCCTATCCCACACGTGCTCGATTGGAGACAAGTCTAGAGATCGAGCTGGCCATGGAAGTTGCTGCACGTCTGGCAGAGCACACTGAGTTCCACGGGCAGAGTGTGGACGAGCACTGGCCTCTTGGAACAACAGATCATCTTCCTATGGAAAGAACGGCAAAAGAACGGGTCTAACAACATTCTGCACGTACCGAGCGCTGGTTAGCTTCCCCTCTAGGAATACAAAGGTGAACGACAGTTGTAGCTTATTACACCCCAGATCATAACGCCTGGGACGTGGACAAATGCACTCTACGAGACAGCGCTCGCCAGGACTACGTCGTACGCGCAAACGACCATCACTTGCATGCTGGCAGAATCTGCTTTCATCGCTAAAGACCACGGCGCGCCATTCCATCTTCCAAGTGATCCTCTCACGGCACAAGTCGAGCCATCCACGTCGCTGTTGTGGTGTGAGTGGAAGACAGACTAGATGTGGGTGTGCCCATAGTCGCACTGCCAGTAACTGGTCAGCAAGAGTCTAGACATATAAGCCCTCTTATCTGTGCTGTGGTAGCTGTACGATCTGCTACTACTGCACTTACGATTCAAAGATCGTGGCAGGCGTCTATGTTGTGTGGATATACAGAACCTTGTCTACGGGTGTGAGACTGTTCACGTACCCAATGATACCAGCATCGTTGTGCAACTGACACAGGACGTCCAGCTGGTGTGGCAATCACCTGGAAGGACCATCCCGTCACTCGGAAGGCCACAATTGGACCCCTTTCAAACTCGCTCGGTTGGCTGTAGCACGCACTAGAGTGTCTCCACGGCGTGGTTGCCTGCTCGCTTCGAATGTTTGCACCACACTGAACCTTCTGGCTGTGAGCATTTCCTGTTAAACAGTAGACACTGATGGAGTTCTGGTAGCTATACCGCTACGCTATATGTTGTCTGACAACGTTTCCACCGTTATCAGTAGATCTACTAACCCCTAGGTGGCACATATCGTCGTCGGATCGAAAATCGACGTCGTCTTTCCATCTGAACTTCTTTTTTTTTTTACAGCTGTGTGTTTTTCTTCTTATTAACACAGGTTCACTCAACGCCTTCTCTATTGAGGGATGTTAGTATAGATTTTGTTAAAACTAAGCAGAAATGTTTTACAAAAATCTGTAAATTCCATACTAAATTGTAAATCATACTGTGGTGTCACCGCCAGACACCACACTTGGTAGGCGGTAGCATTTAAATCGGCCGCGGTCCGTTAGTATACGTCGGACCCGCGTGTCGCCACTATCAGTGATTGCAGACCGAGCGCCACCACACGGCGGGTCTAGAGAGACTTCCTAGCACTCGCCACAGTGGTACAACCGGCTTTGCTAGCGATGGTTCACTGACAAATTACGCTCTCATTTGCCGAGACGATAGTTAGCATAGCCTTCAGCTACGTCATTTGCTACGACCTAGCAAGGCGCCATTACCAGTTACTATTGATGCTGTAAAACATGTACCGTCAAGAGCGACGTTCACCATTTATGGATTAAAGTTAAGTATTCCACCAGCTACGTCAGTTTTTTCTACAGTCTAATTTCCTTGTCCTGTTCCAGACCTCACGCCAGCCTGCGTGAGCTAAAATGCGTGCCTTTCGGCTTCCTCTAATAACACGGTGTTGGCTCTCCTGCCAACCCACAACACATACATACTCACTGATACTTTCTAGAATTTCGTTGACGCTTTGCTAATGATCCATGGTGTCGCACACACACCTCAAACCACCATCGTCCTTAGCATGATTATGATCTATGGTTTCTCTGTGCGGCTGGTGGCTATTTTAGTGATTATGTAGTACATTTTTTAGATAAAAGGCCGATTTCAGAATTTCCCTTATCATCATTTTGTGTTGCTGCTTCATTTCTCAAATTACCCAAGCATTTATAGAAACCTGGCGCGTTTCATAGTTTTCTCTTTGTTGTTATTTACTGCGGCATTTACTAACTTAACTGATGAAATGTGGTATCTACCCAACACAAGCGTATGTTATGTTTTAAATATGGCCACTCGTGTTTTTATTAATTGATTGATTGAATTTAACCTCAACCATGGACTTTAGCAGTACTATAAAAGTGGGATAAACCTTTCACCCAATGAAGTGACCTGATGGAGCTGTTGAGCCTCTTATATAGAGCAGGCAATGCCTCTCTGTTCGTAAAATCCACCGTGAGTAGTTTCGGCGAGACAACATAATAATATCTGGTCCTACTGTTTGTCTGAAAATTTGCAAAGGAAGCTCACTAAATCACCCCAGGATGAATGATCAGGGAATGAATTTCATCGATAATTTAAAACAACATATGTCAAGCAAGAACATTATTCTCATTAATCAAAGGGGATTGAAAAGGGCGATGGGACGCTTGTAGGCGAAATGACTAGCGAATCATGCTCCATGAAAAGGATATTTATTAAAACGAGGAATTTGCTCCTCGACGTCTAGGATTTATATAACAAGCAGAATTCACTTTAACATTATAGTTCCTTATGAAATTTGAAGAATACGTTTGCTCTTGTGAACAAATTATAAACCTCAAGCACCCGCTACAGTAGCAGAGGGAAAATAGTAGAAGTAAATTCGCCTGTAATTTCTACAAATTGCTTGCAGTTACCGTCAATCCTGACTTGTGGCCATTCATTCTGGTCAAGATAATCTGTAGAGTACAACCACGAAATCCTAGCGGGGATGGCTAACGAAAAACACCAAGTCCGCTTGCAAAAACTACGCTGCAAGCGGACAAAAATTTACACATGCGATATTTGGCGACATAATTCCCCTTGAATAACTGAATTTAATTACTGCACTGATTACTTATTTCATGAAACGAAAATGTCTAACCGGATTCCCAACCAGAATGTTTTATCTTCAGCGCGCTCGAAAGCAGCACGTGTTACCACAGTGTCAGACCCTGATTTGCTGTTACCAACAACTTTCTCAAACATTCCAGACGCTGTTGCTGTTTGAACTTCCCAGAGTGCTAGTGGCCGCCAGCCGATCGTCACAAGGAATGGCCCCGCAGCACCAAATGCTTTGCCCAATCTGAGTGACCAATCACAAGACGTACTTTTAGAAAGAGCGGGACAAACTGTCTCCGTTCCGGTCACGCCACGAGTAGACTTTGAAAGCTAAAATTGAACGGACGTCCCTACGCTTCTAAACCAAGAACCAAGAGAGTTGTACTGATTCTGCGATACCACATGCAGTTCCAATTAACCACACACACATCACAGAGCTATCCGTGAACACGTTAAGGGTAAAGTGTAACATCTATTATTCAGGAGACAATTGCATTGTTAGTTGCAACAGGCAGAAGAATTGCTTTGTTGGTGATGCACATTTTAGCCATTTTGATCGAGATAAACACACGCTGCAGTGTTCTTCGTCACGCCAGTGTAGACGTTGGCACAGAAATATGTAAGTTATAAATCCGTGCAACTCGCACTTTTATTTACATTTAAAAGCCGACTTCGGATTTTCTTTCGTGTGAGAACGCGTGCGCAAGATTCGTGTGTCGATTTGAAATTCTAGATTCGCATATTTTGTGTTCGCGTCGCTTCTCCATAAGCTTTCATTGATTGTATCAATACCCGTTTGTATTGTGATGTATTGCGAAATTTCGAACATTCTAGAGTGCTGCGATAAACACGTACTGTTATCGTCAATTGTAGGCTTAAACTTATTTGTGCTCTTTTAAAATGTTTGAGAATAGTAGACCTGTCATTGTTCAAAACAGTTGTTCTCTAATTTCATTGTGTAATTGTGTCAGAAATAGGTTATTTTTGAGAATTTTCGGATGCTTACAAAACTATACTTTCGTAAGTTACTGGTACAAGGGTTTTGAATAACCTATTTCATAGGAAATCAGCGTTTGTAGGTCATAATTACAGCCCAATAAGAATTTCATTGTACACTCAAATAAACATGCATTTAAGAGGATTTCCGGAACTACCGTTGTTCTATGCATAACCTAATTCATAGTAAATCGGCGTCTGTGATTGAGTTACTGTAGCAGATACTGTAACGAACAATTTGTTTAACAGCTAGTTTTCCCTCAAAGAGAAGCATATATCATCTACATTTATCTTAACTGTATTTTAGAGTTCGCTAATAAGTACAACTAACCTCAAAAGCTTTCTGAAAACTAATAATTTTTAGCAAAGGTTTCGTGTTGCCTTGATAGAAAATTCGTTTTATCTATTTACTGCAATTCTTATGCGGAATTAGTAGCTTTTTAGCTCAATAGATTAAAAGATAATCAGCGGGCTTAACTCAGATGGTTCTGAGCACTATGGGCCTTAACTTCTGAGGTCATCAGTCCCCTACAACTTAGAACTACTTAAATTTAACTAACCTAAGGACAACACACACATTCATGCCTGAGGCAGGATTCGAACCTGCGACCGTAGCGGTCGCGCGGTTCCAGACTGTAGCGTAAAGTTATTTATTCACTGTACTGTAACACACTGCACCAGCCAAAGTACGCGGAAATCGCCCCGACTACTGTCAAATAACTTGCAGGTGGGGCGAATCGGCGTATTGGAAGAGCTCCCGAGAGTCATGTATGTTTGCTACGCACCAAAGGCACCTCACGTACTACCCGCTCCTATGGAATCTGTCCATTCTGCGGAAAGTACGGGACCTGTCATTACTCACGCACTTGACTGTGGGTGGCGTTTTAGTGGTAGATCTAGGCGCCCTGTACAGGGTAGGCGCGGATCAGCGAGGACTCAGGGTGTTATTCCGATACCCCTAACCAACAAGTTCGAGGTGCTAAATGCCTTCTCGGAAAACCTCATAGAACAAGTAGTTCAGAACCCTACTCATGATGGAAACACATTAGACAGGAGCATGTAGAGGAACTACGGCTCAAGTTTAAAGGAATAGTTAACCAAGCAGTGCATAGGTATGTACCCAGTAACACAGTTCATTATGGGAGGAATCCTCCATGGTCTGCAGTTACTGTAAAGAACTTCTGATGAAACAGACCACTGCGTAATAGGTGTAAATTAAAGCATTGGACTACAGATAGAAAAATGCTGAACGTGTTTACTGTCAAGAGAGCAATGCTTGAAGCCTTCAATGACTACCGTAGGAGAATATTGTCAGATGATCTTTCACAAAACCTAAAGAAATTCTGAACATATGTAAAGGCTGTTAGTGACACCAAGGTTAGTGTCCGATCCTTGGCGAATGAGACAGAATTGAAATTGAGGTAGCAAAGCAGAATCTCAGATGCTCAACGCTATTTTCAACTTTCCTTGATAAAGGAAAACCCAAAACCCTGGAGAATTGCCCCAATTTAATTCTCGTATCACTGAAAAGGTGAGTGAAGTCAGTATTAATGTCAGTGGTGTTGAGAAACAGCTGAGATCGTTAAAACTGAACAAAGATCCAGGGCCTGATGGTATCCCTGTCATATTCTATACGGAATTTGCGCCCGAGTTAACCTCTTTTCTAATTATTACGTATCGTACACCCCTCCTCGAACAGAAAACTGTGACCAGTAGCTGGAAGAAAGCACAGGTCAAACCCGTCTACAAGAAGGGTAGAACATCTGCATCTACATGGATACTCTACAAATCACATTCAAGTGCCTGGCGGAGGGTTCATCGAACCACCTTCACAATTCTCTTTTATTCCAATCTCGTATAGCGCACGGAAAATGGTTCAAATGGCTCTGAGCACTATGCGACTTAACTTCTGTGGTCATCAGTCGCCTAGAACTTAGAACTAATTAAACCTAACTAACCTAAGGACATCACACACATCCATGTCCGAGGCAGGATTCGAACCTGCGACCGTAGTGGTCACGCGGTTCCAGACTGAAGCGCCTAGAACCGCAAGGCCACACCGGACGGCTTTCTTTTAATGATTTCAAGCCCAAATCCTGTATCATTTCTGTGACACACACTCCCATATTTCGCGGTAATACAAAACGTGCTGCCTTTCTTTGAACTTTTTCGATGTACTCCGTCAGTCCTATATGGCAATGATTCCACACTGCGCAGCAGTATTCTAATAGAGGGCGGACAAGCGTAGTGCAGGCAGTCTCCTTAGTAAGTCTGTTACATTTTCTAAGTGTCCTGCCAATAAAACGCAGTCTTTGGTTAGCCTTCCCCACAGCATTTTCTATGTGTTCCTTCCAATTTAAGTTGTTCGTAATTGTAATACCTAGGTATTTAGTCGAATTTACGGCTTTTAGATTAGACTGATTTATCGTGTAACTGAAGTTTAACGAGTTCCTTGTAGCACTCATGTGGATGACCTCACACTTTTCGTTATTTAGGGTCAACTGCCAGTTTGTTTTGATCTTCTGATGACTTTATTAGACGATAAACTACAGCGTCATCTGTAAACAACCGAAGACGGCTGCTCAGATTGTCTCCCAAATCTTTTACACAGATAAAGAACAGCAAAGGGCCTATAGCACTACCTTGGGGAACGCCAGAAATCACTTCTGTTTTACTGGATGACCTTCCGTTAGTTACTATGAACTGTGACCTCTCTGACAGGAAATCACAAATCCAGTCACATAACTGAGACGATATTCCACAAGCACGCAATTTCCCTACGAGCTGCTTGTGTGGTACAGTGTCAAAAGCCTTCCGGAAATCCAGAAATACGGAATCGATCTGAAATCCCTTGTCAATAGCACTCAACACTTCATGTGAATAGAGAGCTAGTTGTGTTTCAGGGAATGTTGTTTTCTAAACCCATGTTGACTGTGTGTCAATAGACCGTTTTCTTTGAGGTAATTCATAACGTTCGAACACAATATATGTTCTAAAATCCTGCTGCATATCGACGTTAACGATATGGGCCTGTTATTTAGTGGATTACTCCTACTACCTTTCTTGAATATTGTTGTGTCCTGTGCAACTTTCCAGTCTTTGGGTACGGATCTTTTGTCGAGCGAACGGTTGTATATGATGGTTAAGTATGGAGCTAATGCATCAGCATACTCCGAAAAGAACCTAATTGGTATACAGTCTGGACCAGAAGACTTGCTTTTATTAAGTGATTTAAGTTGCTTCACTACTCCGAGGATATTTACTTCTACGTAACACATGTTGGCAGCTGTTCTCGATTCGAATTTTGGAATATTTACTTCGTCTTCTTTTGTGAAGGCATTTCGGAAGGCTGTGTGTAGTAACTCTGCTTTGGCAGCACTGTCTTCGATAGTACCTCCATTGACATCGCGTAGAGAAGGCATTGACTGTTTTTTTACCGCTAACATACTACACACACGACCAGAATCACTTTGGGTTTTCTGCCAGGTTTCGAGACAAAGTTTCGTTGTGGAAACAGTTATAAGCATCTCGCATTGAAGTCCGCGCTAATGTTCGAGCTTCTGTAAAAGATCGCCAATTTTGGGGATTTTGCGTACCAAGGAGGATCATCTCCGTCGTTTGTTAATTTATGTGGTATAAATCTCTCAATTGCTGACGACACTATTTCTTTGAAGTTAAGCCACTTATATTATTAATTAAGTAGAATTCATCTACAAAACTACCGTTCAATATCCTTGACATCCATTTGTTGTAGAATCTTAGAACCCATTCTGAACTCAAACATAATATCTCGAACAGAAAGACCTCTTTCATGCCAACCGGTTTGAATTCCGAGAACATCCATCCTGTGAAACACAACTGAGACTTTTCTCATATGCCATCCTGAAAGCCATGGATCAAGGCAATCCGGTTCATAAAATATTTGTCGATTCACGAAAAGCGTTTGAGTCGGTACCACATCTACACTTATTATTAAAAGCACGGTCATGTGTGGTATCAAGTGTGATCTGTGACTGGACTGAGGACTTTTTGGTAGGGAGGGCGCACCACCTTATCTTGGGTAAGAGTCAACGTGACACGTAGAAGTAACTCCGGGCGTGCCCGAAGGAAGTGTGTTGCGACCCTTGTTGTTCATGTTCTATGTTAATGACCTCTCTGACTTTTTGCAGTCATCTGCAATGAAGCTGCAAAAAATATTCATTCACGGGTTGGTAAGCCGGCCGGGGTGGCTGAGCGGTTCTAGGCGCTACAGTCTGGAATCGCGCGACCGCTACGGTCGCAGGTTCGAATCGACCCATCTGGAACGGGTCAACTCATACAAATACCTGGGTATAACACTTCGTAGGGATAAGAACTGGAAACACTTTGTGGGGATATGACCTGGAATGGACAAATAGGCTCAATCGTGGATAAAGCACGTAGTAGACTTTGGTTTATTGGTAGAATAATGGGGAAGTGCAGTAAGTCTACAAAGGAAATTCTTTACAAATCATTCGTGCGGCCCATTCTAGAATATTGCTCAAGTATGTGGGCCTGTACCAAACAGGACTAACAGGGAATATTGAACGTATGCAGAGAAGGGCAACACGAATGGTCACAGGTTTGCTTGATGCGTGGAAGAGTTCACAGGGATGCTGTAGAAACTGAACTGGCAGACTCTTGAAGATAGACGTAAACTATCTACTAACAAGGTTTCAAGAACCGGCTTTAAACGATGACTGTAGGAATATACTACAGTCCCCTACGTATCGCTCTCAAAGAGGTCGTGAGGACAAGATCAGACTAATTACACTACGCACAGAGGCGCTCAAGCAATCTTTCTTCCCACGCTCCATATTTGAATGGAACGGGAAGAAACCCTAATTAACTGCTACATGCACTTCGCAGTGGTTTGAGGAGTATAGATATAGATGTAAAGGACAAAAAAATCAGTGAACCAGTTCAGTGACACGGGTTTATTTGAATGCTTGCCCTAGGTTTCGATAATTATAAAATTATTTTCTTCAGGAGGAAATTTTAAGACCTAGAAATTACACATTGGTTACAAAGGATTCAAGCAAAAGAGAAATAGCAAATGCGGATAAAATACTGTAAGCGAAGAGTACACAATTCCTTGTTGCGTACTGTGGTGAAAAGATGTGTTAGATATACAGCCGTTTGGCTCTCATCGAGCAGAAAAATCACCGCAAATAAATAAAATAACAGCTCATGATAATAACATCAGCGTTAACTTCAAGAATAAAATTTGTCATCTGACTAACGTACTGTTAAGTAACGGTAACTTACATGTAGAGGACACTCTGTGTGTGCGCGTTAGACATATGCAAATTCGCATGCTGCGTGGCTTACATAAAATTAACTGACAAATAAAAATTGCCCATGTATAGGTGCGCGTCATCAAAACTCTAACAGTGTAACATAAAAACATAATATCTTAAAATATTTCTGAATATCAGATTTCTTTCTTCCTGCATGACAACTAGAGTATGATCTAAGCATCTATTTCTGGATAAGTGACGAAAAGATGTACTTGAGGGAAATGACATCCTCGACAAAGTACGTGCCGTTAAGTGGCCGCGAGTAAGGACTTAAAGCCGTCAAGGAAATCCTTATTTCTAGCCTGCCTCTTTTCACTCAAGATAAAACCACGTCTGTTAGCTAAATATTTAAGTCTCCATAAATTTTACAACCTCTTCCTTCTTTATGCAACAGTGCAATTTAGTCTAGCTTTCACGAAGACTGTTCAGAATTTAATTAATGTTCTGCACAGATGGAATTATTCGTTTAATCACCTCCTCCATCCAGCAAAAAATGTCCTTTAAGCCTAACTTTGAACATCCGTCCAGCTTGTTTTATGTAATATCTTGGACAATTATAACACGACATTTTGTAAACACCTGAGTCGATAAGTGTCTTCTTTTATCCAAAGCGTGCGCAATAAATTCACCCTTTTCTTTCGGTTTGGATATATATAGAATATTTTGTTTCCTAACCATCAAAACTGATTTAAACGGATGATAGTTTCATCTTTGAATACGTTTGCTCTCCAGTTTGTGACATCTATGCAGCGTTGGAAACAAATTCATTACCTGAGAGAATAAAAAAATCGGAAGGTCGGTGGACCAACTGCGTTGGAAGCAAAGAAAATTATGTTAAGAAATAAAATATTGTTCTTGTATACCGATCCATTCTCGAACGTTGAATGTTTGTACATTTTCCGTATCTCTGAAAATGAACATGGTGATTTTACGTTACACCAGACCTGGCAGCATGTACTCTTGCGTTCGACGGTGTAAAACTGGTAATTTATAGCTCACAGTTCTCATAATCAATTGAGATTGTGGCCGGTTTTTTCGTCTGAACGTTCGCTGGAGGAGTAGGGTGCGGGGGTGTTGGATGGAGGGGGGAGGGGGTGGCGGGGGCGGGCGATGTTTGCTAATTCACGTACCACCAAGCTAGAGCGGATTTCGCAGTGACAGTCATAAATTTCTTGGCTTCATTCTGCTCTGCATCGATTTTCATTGTATGGGCGTTGTTTTCCCGGAGGCGGAGAAGAATACGCAGCATTAGAGTATGCAAGCGCTAGCAATGCGGAATACAATGTACGACTATTCTCCTCTAAGCCCGAGTTATTCACGCTGGTTTCCGGCGAAGATTAATTTTACTACTACGTTCCGCAAACGTTTACTCACTTCTGGCGGTAGAATTTCATTTCTGGTTTTTATTAAGCTTACGTTGCGAACCGCCTGTTTCACAAAACATCATTTGCAGTTACATCAGTGTTGTATGAATGAAAGCTAGGAATTGAAGTTTGAGATTCATATGTTAAACTTTTAATTTTTATAATCAATCTTTGGACACAACAAGAGCGGAACAAAAACACGTTCGGGAAAGTGCATGAGTAGCTGGTTTATAAAACGAAAGCAGTGGCTTACTGAAACCTGCACTTATCGCACATTGGGACCTGCAGCTTTCGTGAGTATTCGTACTGAATAATATGGGACCTGAACCTTGAACTCAGATTTTGCCTAATTTCTGTGTTTAAAGGCTTACGAAATGACGAGTATAGTAAAGCTGTATTAGACTGCATACTAGTTTCAAAGACTTTTGAGCTCTGCTACGGAAAGGCTTCGATGAATGTCGACGAAACACTTCCTCTCAAAACAGAATTGTAGGCTGCTTTAAGGTCTATGAAAGTAGGTGACTCCAATCCTTCAAGTACAGTTATCAATGTGAATATGGTGACAACACCTGCAGTTGAATCTGAAGTCAGTCTGTCTTCCACTCCCACGAATTTGCCTTCGACATGCAGAGTAATAGAACCTTACGTTTAAAAAAATGTGTTATGTTTAGGTAATGACCGATTTTACTGCTGTAATGATGTTGACTAATTGGTAGTGGCTGAACAGGTTAGAAGAATTGCTGATAGTAGTTGCCCACTGGGGACTTGACAAGTCACTGATTTGCACAAGTGAGTTTGATCTTCAGAATATAATGAAATGATTCTAATGTTCTGTAAAAAATTATCGATTTGTGATTCCTGGGATACGACAAAAAAAATCGTTCCTATTTGCAGATATCTTACAATACGTCGGTACTGAGGCACAGACATTAGGCAAAGTATTGTACCACGTACCCATTTGTTGTGGAAACGGTTGATGTCTCGGTATTGCAGAGGATATCTGCAGTTCCTCCATGACACCTGTCATGGAGGAACACCTATTACAACGTGTGGACAATGGTGTACATGTTTGCAAATAGCTGGCAGTGAAATTCATCTAGGTCACTTGTCTGTGAAACGAATTTTACTTGACTGTAACTTGTGATCGTATCATCTGCAAAGTGAATAAGAACAGTACGAGGCTGATTTACAATTACGGGCAGAATTCTGCCGGTGATCGTTTACATAATCATTGCGATACTTATCTTTATGTAGACTAATTTGCCCATCAACGAGGTTCCGTTTGGCCTAAATGGGATCACAAAATTACGTAAGTCATAAGCAAGTACTACAGCTGTCACCAACCAACAGCGATTTGTGCTGTGTGGTAATGTCTATGGTCACATGGCCGGTCTTACCGAACGATTGAGTGGACTAGCATACTTGGTATTCTTAAAGTCTTCAAGTCGTGAGTCTCTGGTCGCCGATGGTAAATCTTTGACAAATTGTTTCAGAAAGACACTACGTTTAGCGGAACTCCGAAAGTAGTTTCCGATTGAGTGCACTGTCCATACGCCATTCCTGACAGCCTTCAGAGAATGGGAATCAGCTAAGGCTATGTTCAAAGAGTGTGCCGCGCAAGTGACCGCTCAGTGCCACTGCTCCGTCGTATCCCCACTAAGAATTCGCAGTTAAAACCGACTGGAAACATTAAGTTCGCTAACACAAGGCTATAGCAGATATAAACGATTCTCCAAGACTCGCATTTATTTGTAAATCTGCATACCGCACATACTTTGTGAACAGTTTGCTCTTTTATAACATCACGACATATTTGTGTTATCTGGTTTTGAACATCAGCACTGATGTACTGTGTGTTCTTCGGACCTTTTGCAGATGCCTTTGCATATCTAAATCACCAACTTCACTTACAACCTTAGGAGATATTGTCAATTTCCATTACTTATCACTCGTCGTCAGGTGACATTAAATTTTCAGAGTCGTGAAACTTCCTGGCAGATTAAAATTGTGTGCTCCGCGGGGTAGCCGCGCGGTCTCGGGTGTATTGTCACGGTCCGCGCGGCTCCCCCCATTGGAGGTTCGAGTCCTCCCTCGGGCATGGGTGTGTGTGTTGTCCATAGCGTAAATTAAAGCTAGATTAAGTAGTGTGTAAGCTTAGGGACCGATGATCTAAGCAGTTTGGTCCCATAAGATCTTACCACAAATTTACAACTTACAAAACTGTCTCCCGAACCGAGACTCGAACTCGTGAACTTTGCCTTTCTCACGCAAGTGCTCTACCGACTGAGTTACCGACGCACGACTCACGACCCGTCCCCACAGCTTTAATTCTGCCAGTATCTCGTCTCCTACCTTCCAGACTTCGCAGAAGCTCTTCTGCGAACCTTGCAGAAATAAGCACTCTTGGAAGCTCAGTCTGTAGAGCACTTGCCCGCGAAAGGAAAAGGTCCCGAATTCGATTCTCGGTCGGGTACAAAGTTCTGATCTGCCAGGAAGTTTGGGTAAACAGTTTTGATCTGCCATGAAGTTTCATATCAGCGAACACTCAGCTGCAGACTGAAAGTTTCATTCTTTCAGCGTATTGTTTGCCACAAAGAGCCAGTTCCTGTCATTTTCACAAATGACACATGCACTTTTCTATTGTTACCATCATGACGAGCCTTTTCGCTGTTCAGTTGATGCACAACAAATATTTCCTTTCCTTCTGCTATCTTAAAGTATCAGCATGATTCGACACATTTTAGATTATAAAATGGTTTCGCGTGACCCGAAAAATCTTTTAGAGCTTTCTTCCAATTAGTGTACGGCAGGGTTGCTAAGGGGAACAAGTTGTTTATGGCGAGTTTTCCCTTCTCATGACGAGGGAATGTTTTATTTAAAGGTAAAAAAATAAATGGAACAACTCAGCCGCAGCTGTTTGTCAGACAGCCACATATGTGCGCCGCTAGGCGGCACTAGGGCGAAGCAAAGCCGATTATTTATTAAACGATAACGCCTTCGAAAGCAGCCGACTCTCAGTTATCACTTGAGAGCCTGGCAAGTCTACAGCACGTCAGGTAAGTACACCTGTCCACCACCCAAGTAAGTCACGGGTCAAGGCCAAACTCGTGACTGGAAAAAGCCAGCTCTGAGTTTTGGCTACTGGATGGGAATTAAGATAATCACGTGTACACGGAATGTTCCAGAAAGACAATGAAGGAAGGTATGTAATATAGGAAACACATAAAAAGTCATCCATGGGCAGTAGTGAATACTCACAGAGTCAGTGAGTAATTAGTAGTATTAGAGTAAGTAATCAACGAAGTCAGCAGTAGCTTTGGCGACAACAGCTACTGATGGAGTAGTAGTACATCCACGAGATGAAAGCCCTATTCCAGCCGACGCAACAACAACTGACAGATGCGGAGGAATTTTGCAAGCGTCTTGCACGCTGCTCAGCCAGAGTGTTATGATCACCTACCTCAAAGCCGATATGTCCACCTTCGGCACAGATAACAGCGGCGGCGCGTCGTAGTGTGGAAGCAATGGGGCCTTAGAGGGCGCCGGGGAGGACTTCGCACCACATCTGCACTCACAAGTCGCCTAATTCCCGTAAATTTCCAGTAGGAAGGCGATGAGCTCTGACGCCACATTCAATCACATCCCAGGTATTTTCGATCGGGTTCAGATCTGGCGAGTTGTGGGGGCCAACACATCAACTGGAACTCGTCACTCTGTTCCCCGAACCGCTCCATCACACTCCAGTGCATTGTCTTGTTGAAAAACGGCACTGTCGTCGGGAAACAGGATCGTCATCAAGGGGTGTACGTGTACTGTAACCAGTGTCCGGTACACCTTGGCCGTCGTGATGTCCTGTACAAGCTCCACTGGACCCACGGATGACCACGTGAAGGTTTGCCCCAGAGCGTAAAGGAGCCGCCTCAAGGTTGTCTCCCTACAGCTGTGCAGGTGTCAAGGAGCTGTCTCCCCAGAAGACGACGGATTCTCGCCCTCCCATCGGCACGATGAAAAATGTATCGGAATTCATCAGATCACGCAACGCTCTGCCACTGCGTCAACGTCCAGGTCCAATGGTCACGTGCCCACTTCAGTCGCAGTTACCGATGTCGTGGTGTTAACATTGGCCCATGCTTGGTTCGTCGGTTGAGGAGGCCCATCGTTAGGAGCGTTCCGTGCATTGTGTGTTCAGACAAACTTGTACTCTGCCGAGCATTGAAGTCTGGCATCAGTTCCGCCACAGTTCGCCGCATGTCCTGCTTTACCAGTCTGCCCAGTCGACGACGTTCGACATCTGTAATGGTGGGTGGCCGCCTTTCACCTTGGTTTCGCTACGTGTTGAAGACACTCACCACCGCACTCCTCGAACACCCGACGATTCGCGCAGTTTCCGAAATGTTCGGGCCGAATCTCCACATCATCAAAATGTGCCCTCGGTCAAACTCAGATCGCGCGGCTTCCCCATTCTACACACGGGCAGCAGGATCACTGATACTACACACACCGTACGTGTGTCTGACTAGCAGTCACTTCTCGGCTGGTGAGGTTATTATCGCCTGAACGTTTTTATATCGATTCATAATGTTCTGGCTGGTCAGTGTATATGTTCGTTGAATAGTTTTGAAAAGAGACAGTCTGTCTGTCCCAATTAGCGGTTTAGCGAATTTCGTTTGCTACTACTTGAATAGTACTTGTCTCCTGTGAGTAAGGCCAATGGGCCAACGACATAATAATTAGATAAAGTGGAAACTGAGTTGCTAGCTAGGCCAAGTGGTCATTGATTGAATAGACGACAAAACAAGTGGAAACAGTTGCCCTCGTTTCTGAGCTAGGCATTCTAGGGAGTGCATTTTGCCTTGATCAGAGCAGAGAGCCACGTGTGTCTTGTCTCTTGATAGTAGGGAGCCCACGTGTAATAAGACGGACTCATAGTGAAAGGAAGACAGTAAAAAATTGGTACCATTTGTAACTCACGTATGTAAGTTAGTCGGTCAGACACATCGCGTATTAATATGTCTAATGACAAATAAACTTAGTTAACCGAGTTCATATCACCTTGCTACATTGGCAGATCACCGTACCGGACAAAGATTCTTCTCTGCACCCCAGTTACAACCTAATACAACCAAGGAGGTTCAATTCCCTCTCGACTCCGTTACAAAGATTAATTAGGCGGAAACATAAAGATCAATGTTGTCGTCAAATTCCTGATTGCTATGTTCGCTATAATTGGAGTCTGACTTAATTTGAAATGCAGTAGTATCAACAGAAGTTGAGTTCGCAGTTGGTTGAGAACGTTCTTTTTTTGCATACGAAATTCAGAAGAAACCAGATTCTCTCTTATTTGCTTCATTTTTATCCAGATTGCAACGCTGAACTCATTGTATTAAACAAGCTACACACATCCAAAAGTTGAAGTTAGAAAACTTGCAGAAACCAAAACACGTCGAGAAGAGGTCCACACTTCGTTCCGCGTCAGTCACTGAGAACACGATGAAATGGAGTATACGTCTGCCATAGACATTATACGTGTCATGGTAACTACATAGACTTAACTGTGTGGAGTACGACTAGCGATATGCATTAACGATTAGGAAGCTGTAAGGTTGGTCTTAGGTTAGTGGGACAGTGCCAAACAGAACGCGTTACCACGCTGGAAGTTGGCATCTGTCGTCCCTGTGACCGCACATAGCATACGTGCTTGTACGCTTTGCAGATCCTTTTACATCGCACAACAACCTGTGAATTAATGAAGTCAGTCATTTCCCGTGTACCAACTGCTATGAGATTTTAGGTAGCCACTCAGGATAGCAATAGTTAACTCCTATACGTTTCAGATCTATACCTGAAAAAAATTCGGAGATATTCAGAATTACCTAAAACCTAAATTCTATAACTTCCCATTAAAATCAATATCTTGACAAGTTAATATGTCTTTCTAAATGCATTAATGTTGAATTACACTAAACACTTTTTTGCTAAGTAGTAAATTAGTGTAAATCTCATAATGCTATCAAAAAGCAATTAGTTATATTTGTTTGACATTATTATTTTCATTAATTCTACTATCAGAGTGAGTGAAAATGTGAATGCAGCATGCATGTTATGTAAATTTTGGAATTAGTTAATTAGAATTAGAATTAGAATTAATGGCCAATGAGGATGTGGATCATATTGTGTAATCGTACTGTGAGCCACATACATCGCATGATGTAGTTATTCTAAACTAGCCAGTCTAAGGATTCTAGAACCAAAATCTTCTGTTCTTAGAGCAGGTAAAGGTGGGGCTGTTTTGAATTCAAATGCTTTTGGAAATATGCAAAATATCGGAAGTAATTAAATGAAATTCAGAGTTGGATTTTATTGAAGGAGGGAAATTACCACACTGTCCCTGAAAAGCTATAAATCTGACTGAATAAATTACATTCCATTCCCTCAGAGAGGAGAACGATCGTATGTTCTGGAAGCAGGAGAGGTTTGCGCTGGCTCCACTCCAGGAGTCATGATTGAGTCGTAGTAGCGTTAGGTCCTGTTGTGTTCGGTGTTCTACTATTTTTTGTTGTAGTTTGCTTTTACTCAGCCTATTAGTGAATCGGAAACTGACGATATTCGCTGTAAATGACGTTTCCGGAAGTTTTGGGTTTTTAGCTCATTTCCGATGGTCTATAGAATTCCGTGTGGTGTGCTGTGTTAACGTATTTCAGAAACTTCAGATAACTGAATACTGGTTACTTTGTATGGCACTGTGCGAGAGTACTACACTGGTAACCGTCGTGTGAACTTTCCAGTTGCTTACTGACTGGCAAAAGTTGTGATTGTTCGGACACCAGGACCCTAGTTCTATGTTAGAGACGGAACACGCTATATGATTGAACGGAATAGTGCAAACTATGTGTGGCTACATGCTTTTACGTCAGGCACTTTATGTTAGGGCAGAATTGTTAGCAGCATTTGTACTACTAAAATGACACTACAGAACAGAATTTTAGCCAGTAACTTGTTTTATTCAGAAGGCGTTAGCTTCAGTCAGATCTGATAGAATGAATCCCTTTTTAAGTCATGCCACAGAACAATTTATGCACCCTGCTGACACGTATAAGAGCTGCCAGTTTTTTAAAAAAAATTCCATTTGAACCACTCGGCCGCGCGGGATTAGCTGAGCGGTCTAAGGCGCTGCAGACATGGACTGTGCGGCTGATCCCGGCGGAGGTTCGAGTCCTCCATCGGGCATGGGTGTGTGTGTTTGTTCTTAGGATAATTTAGGTTAAGTAGTGAGTAAGCTTAGGGACTGATGACCTTAGCAGTTAAGTCCCTTAAGATTTCACACACATTTTTTGAACCACTCGCCTCAGGGCAGGTTACGGTTCTAAGGAGCTCTCTAAGGTAACTGCGTGAATCCCCTAAAAGGAACGACCCCGTTGCCGCCGCATGTCCATCAAGTCACATACATGTAGGTCATTAGGAGATTGCAGGTTATCATTTGTAAGCTACTTCTCGTCAAGTAGATAACACGACCGCCTCTTTATACTAAAAAACCGTTAGGCGCTGTTCCAAATGCCATAAGTGTAAGGGGATCCAGGGATTCTACGTGCCAATCCCGCGCAGGGCAGGTAACTGCGCTAACGGTGAGTCTAGCTCTTACATAGAATATTTCGCAATGGAATTTGAGTGTTCGATGTCTCTATACACGCCAAACGTTTTCATTACGGTCGGAATTATTACTTTTTACCTAAAACAGGAGAAATTTTCACGTGAACTACTTAGTTCTAATCACAGCGTCTTATGGGCAGCAGAAGTGGCAACACAGGAGGAGCCGACAATACAAGGCTCTCTTTGATGTGTTATTAGTGGCAGCAGTACATTCCGTTCGCTATTAAATACTAACTAAATGAAACAGGACTATAATCGGTTGTTTGTGTGTCACGCAAAACAAGTCTGAAACGTTGTTTGGCAAATGAGGGGGGGTTGGAATCGAGCCCAGAGTTGCCCTTGCAGATGCGGTCTTAGCCAGTGCCATTTATTCCCGAAATACTCGCTTCATGGCGATGCTGCGGGCCAGGGGTGAAGGTCGGCCGGCTACCGGTGCCGGCTGTCGCAGCGCTATCTGCACAGCGGCAGTCGCGTGTCGGCCTTGGCTCGGTGGCGCAGCGACGTTCCGCACGTGACGGCTGGCTGCGGCGGACTGCGGCTCTGACCGCCAGGCGGCGCGGCGCGATCGATGGGCCTGCCGCAGCGTGGTCACGTGGGCCGAACCACGACGGACGCGCCCGAGGCTGCCGAGAATGCAACGGACAGCGCATTCATTTAATAGTTTATTAGTGCTTGGCTGTTTACGTTATCCAACAGTAACAACCAAACGAGCTTTGTTGCCTAGTCTCCCATTAAACGGAATTCTTACATTAAGGCTCCAGAAATACGTTGCCGCTAGAGCGCAACGTGTTTCTTCAAATTATGCACTGCGCTCATAGATGGCAGCGAGCTACGAGAATGCAATCAGTAAGGTTGGCTGCTTTCTACTATCGATCCTCAGCTGTTATAATGGTGCTTTCTACAGAGCAAGAATCGCACAATTAGTGACGCCCCTGTCCTAACTTTGATACTCCACTATCTCAAGTACTGACGACTAGCAGTTTGCTGAATTACTTGACGACCAGCAGTTTGCTGAATTACTTCACCAACACACCTCTGTTTAGGGACGGTTGATCATACCGATACTGCACATGGCTTTGACCCTTGACGTAATAATATGGTACGTGGCGCCATACGCGCGCGAACAGAGATAGAGGAGATCGCCAACGATGTTAATTTTTTTCTTTTTAATTTATTGACTTTCGGTACTTGGCCTTATGGCCATCTCAAAGGAGGAAAAACGATACGACGGTTTTGTGAGTTGCGATTTCAAAAGATACACCCGTTTAGTGCATATCCTGCTATGAAGTTAATTTGCTTAAGTCATTTTATGCGACGCCATGTAAGCGAATTTCCGTGCAGTGACGACAGTATGAAAATCGGGACAACACAGCACCTAGTCCCCGAACGGAGAAGACCTCCGACCCGGACGGGAATCTAATTCAGACCCCTTCAGTTAGCAATTTGCCGCACTGACCCCGTAGCTACCGAGGCGGACAGACCGTACTAAGTTCCCACTACTATATTAATTTTTTTTAAATGTGTGTTGTAGCTCGAAGTGGACATCTACATACATCTCTGAAACAGGATGAGAATAGCATAGCAGAGTGTATGGTACTACATGTGAGGGTTTCTTCGCGTTTCAATCGCGTGCGGGGCACGGGAGAAGGTTACTTAAATGTTTCTGCACACACTGTAGTCCAATTTTGTCTTCATGGAGATATGTAAGTATATTTAGGCTATCTCTAGATCCTTCTCTTAATACTGGTTCTTAGAATTTTATAAAGAGGCTTTCGTGCGATAATTTGCATCTGAGGATTCAGCTTTTTTAACATCTGAAGCCTGTTGGGAGAGTACTTTGAAAATGCAGCTAGTCTACAGGGGCGACCATTTACTAATCACGCGTGGATTCCATTTTAGAATACTGCTCAAATGTGTGGGATCTACACCAAAAACGATTAATGGGACATATTGAACATATAAAAAGATCGGCGCCACAAATGGTGACCGATTTATTTGACTCACGAGAGATCTAGGTTAGGTTTGTGGTTCACTTGTTGACACGATCCCACAGGTCTTAAGTTGGCAACGGAACTGCAAGTTTCCCTCCAATGCCGATAGCAGTCGTGCAGGATCTGGTGCACGCAGTGGAGCATACTGACTGAGCCACACCTCCAAGTAGCTCTGTACCACGAACGCTCTCTGCCTCTGCCATACAAGACAGCCAGCGGCAGCTACTCAGCCCATTTGTGCTTGCACCCACATCGCTACACGATGCTATCCAGACACCGCCTAGGCGCTAATCATTTCTGATCCTGTCCAGCTTTCCTACGATGACAGTTGCTGCACCACTCTGTACCCCAGCTCTCCTTACTGTTGTGTGTGAAGTTGTAGACAACAACGTTGAAAAGTGACTGATTGTGGGTTGGCAAAGCCAGTGAATGTGATTTCATGATAATAGATACACAATGGGATCAAAAGTATCCGGACACCTCCAAAAACATATGTTTTTCATATCAAGTGCATTGTGCTGCCACCTACTGCCAGGTACTCCGTATCAGCGATATCAGTAGTCCTTAGACATCGTGAGAGAGCAGAATAGGGGGCTCCACGAAACTCACTGACTTCGAACGTGGTGTAGTTATTGGTTGTCACTTGTGTCCTAAACATCCCTAGGTCCACTGTTTCTGATGTGATAGTGAAGTGGAAACGTGAAGGGACATATACAGCACAAAAGCCTACGGGCCGACCTAGTCTGTTGACTGACAGAGACCGCCGGCAGGTGAAGAGGGTCGTAATGTGTAATAGGCAGACTTCTATCCAGACCATCACATAGTAATTCCAAACTGCATCAGGATCCATTGCAAGTACTATGACAGTTAGGCAGGAGATGAGGAAACTTGGATTTCATGGTCAAGAGGCTGCTTATAAGCCGCATATCACACCGGTAAATGCCAAACGACGGCTCGCTTGGTGTAAGGAGCATAAACATTGGACGATTGAACAGTGGAAAAACGTTGTGTGGAGGGACGAATCACGGTACACAATGTGGCGATCCGATGGCAGGGTGTGAGTATGGCGAATGCCTGGTGAACGTCATCTGCCAGCGTGTGTAGTGCCAACAGTAAAATGCGGAGGCGGTGGTGTTATGGTGTGGTCGTGTTTTTCATGGAGGGCACCCTATGTTGTTTTGTGCGGCACTATGACAGCACAGGCCTAAATCGATGTTTCAAGCACCTTCTTGCTTCCTGCTGCTGGAGAGCAATTCAGGGATGGCGATTGCATCTTTCAACACGATCGAGCACCATAATGCACGGCCTTGTAAAGAACTGGCCTGCACAGTCCTGACCTGAATCCTATAGAACCTTTGGGATGTTTTGGAACGCCAACTTCGTGCCAGGCCTCTCCCACCGATACCGATACCTCTCCTCAGTGCAGCACTCCGTGATGAATGGGCTGCCACTCCCCAAGAAACCTTCCAGCACCTGATTGAACGTATGCCTGCGAGAGTGGAAGCTGTCATCAAGGCTAAGGGTGGGCCAACACCATACTGAATTCCAGCATTACCGATGGAGGGCGGCATGAACTTTTAAATCATTTTCAGCCAGGTGTCCGGATACTTTTGATCACATAGTGTATAATCCTAGTTATGTTAAATATTTTACATGTATTGGATTTCCATGTTCGCCATTTTAACGATGCCATGGGTCAAAGCAGATTGGTGAATAGTTGGGTTTTCGCATGTTCCATGTCGGCCGATGTGGCCGAGCGGTTCTAGGCGCTTCAGTCCGGAACCACGCTGCTGCTACGATCGCAGGACCGAATCCTGCCTCGGACATGGTTGTGTGTGAAGTCCTTAGGTTAGTTAGGTTTAAGTAGTTCTAAGTCTAGGGGACTGATGACCTCATACGTTAAGTCCCATAGTGCTTAGAGCCATTTTTTTATTACCGAAGTGCTACTGGCCCTGCTAGAGGAAGAATCACTTGAAGTACGTAACCCGTATGCCGGTGTTTCTACCACGATGGGGCTTGGTTCACCACCACTTGTGGCTAGGAAAGCGCTCAACCAGCTCTTTCGTGGTCGCTGGATAATACACGAATGCGTTATCATTTGCCTTGCACTTTCACTTGATTTAATGTCACTGAACTTTTTTTTCTATGCAGTTAACCCAAAAATGAAGTCAATGGACAACATATGACGATCAAGAGGATTTACAACATCGTATTGTTGCAGCATGTGCAATGATATCGAAAGCCACTCTTCAGGCTGTCCAGAAGTCCTTGCTCCAACAACTGCAAACATATATAACAGTAGAGGGAAAGCATTTCGAAAGCTTGACGGCTGTAATTTTAAGGAAATGATTATTGACCACATTATTTTGTGATCTCCTTTTTGTTACTGTTGCTGATGTAATTTTGTAATTTGACATTAAACTCATGACGAGAAGTTATTATTTAACAGTCTTTATACCACGTCTGCATAACACAGCAGTCTGTTTCATGTTCAAAACAGATAAATCCGAAATTCTAAATATTGTAATTTCTGCAAAACTAGTACGCAGATTTTTAAGAGCGGTACGCAGTTGAATTCGTCTCTAGCAAACCTCCGATACTAGCAGCAGAAATTAGTATAATTCCATTTGAAAGCAGCGAAGTTGATCCCCGTATGGGTGTCATGAATATAGCTATGAAAAGAAACTATACTTAGTTTAGTGATGTCTTCTGACAACTCATCTGGCTGGAAACAGCATTACGATATCTCAAACGGTTCAGGAAATGTCTGGGGCGGACAGTTTAGCTGAATCCCAGATGGTCGAATATTCCCGTGTTATTGTCGTGAACGTATATGGGAGAGGTTGAATGATAGTGCAACCATGACTCGGACGTCCATGCCTCATCGTAAAGACTTAAGTGGCCAGCTCGCCAGCTCTGTAAAATATAGGCGGCGATATGTAGCAGATCTGACGGCAGGCTACAATGCTGAAGCAGACACAAGTGTTTCAGAGCACACCAATCAGCATATATTGCTGAATGTGCGGCTCTGCAGCAGCCAGCTTATACGTGTTCCCATGTTGACCCAACGACATCATAAATTACGAGTGCGATGGGCACGGGATCAATAGAAATGTCTCGTCATGTTGGATGAATCACGTTTCTTGTTACATCGGGTCAATGGTCGCGACCAGATGCACCATTATTCCGGCGAAAAACTGCTCCAAACTTGCAACGCCCTCACGAACGCACGCTGCTGGCGGCGCTATTATAGTATTGGGGATTCTCAACTGGGCTTCCATGGGACCATTGGTTGTAATCCAAGACACCATGAGAACTGTGGACTACGTGAACATTATTGCGGACCATCTGCATCCCTTACGCTTGATATCTTCCCCGACAGTGTAGGTATCTCCCAGCAGGACGAATATCCGTGTCACAAAGCCGGAATCATACTATAATGATATGAGGAGCATTACACGTTGATGTCTTTGCCGCCGACCTCATCTGAAGCCGATCGAACATACCAGGGCCGCTATCAGACCCAACTCCACGCCCACAAACTACAGACCCGTAATATACCTCCTGCGAGTACACATGTGATGCCACTTACCTCTTGTGACACACCTAAGACTTGTCAAATTCCTGCCACGCGGAATCGCTAGTGCATTGCGTTCCAAAGATGGACCAACACGCTATTAATCGGCCAGTCGTAATGTTTTGGATTGTCAGTGTATGGTCCTGTAGGAAAACATAGGTTGCATCAGGCCTGGGCTTAACTATCTGGTGTCCTGATATCTGCCCACTGTAAAAATTAAAAGGACGAGGAATGCAGCATATTCCTCTTGGCTCCAGAATGGCGTGTGGATGAGCAGGTGTCGAGAAAGAAAGATTGACGGGTGATGATTTTATGGCTGCCTTGTCAAAGCGAGGTGTCGTGTTCCCCGCTCACACTAAAAACAGTTGTAACAGGATTAGGAACGTAGCAAATGTAAACTCAACTCGTTCTGATCGCCAGTGTGCTCCAGAGCGCCGTAGACGAAGGCGCCCAGGTTGATACTGTGTTTCTTGATTTCAGAAATGGATTTGATGCAGTTCTGGATTGTCCTTTGGTGAAAAAACGGCTACCGTACCGAATACCGCACCTGATTTGTGACTGTATTCAGGCCTTCCTAGCAGACAGGACTCAACACGTCGCTCTTAACGGGTCGAAAACAACTGTGGTACAGGTACTTCGTAAAGTACCCACGGGGTTAGTACAGGGCCGTTACTACTCGTATGTGCATTGTACGTAAATGGTCAAGTCTGTAAAGACGGAAGATCCGTGAGGCTGTCCGGGTATGATGCAGTTGTCTGCAGGAATGTTGTAACTCGAACGTGAAATGCCAGAAGATTGCAGAAGAACGACGATTGGTGATGGAGCAAGCAGTTGAAAATGAAATTTATTTAAAAATGAAGTGTTGCGCAAAAACAGGCATAGTGATCCAATATCAACGATAAATCACTGGAAGCAGTAACAGCAGTAAAGTATTTAGGAGTAACGTTCCGGAGCGATCTAAAGTGGAATACCCGTATAAAACTAGTTTCCAGGAAAAGCAGATGCCAGGCTGATATTCATTGAAAGGATCCATAGTAAAAGTAATTCGTACTCGAAAGAAGCAGCTTTACAAAAAACTTGTTCGACCGTTTCTTTAGAATTGCTCATCGGCCTGGGAACCTTACCAGGCTTGGTTGATAGCGGAGATAGAACAAGTCCATTGAAGACCGTCGTGCTTCGTCACAAGTTCATTTAGTAAATGTGACAGAGTTACGGAGATGGTCAACAAACTACTGTGGCGGACGCTGCAAGAAAGCCGTTGTGCATCGTGGAGAGATTTAGTGCTGAACTTCCGAGAGTGTACGCTGTAAGAAGATCCCAGGAACTTTGTATTTCACCCCCTCATCCCCCCCCCCTCCCCCGCGGCCGCCTTCCCCCTCATTCCCACATGTGTCTCGCGAAACGGCTACGACGAGAAATCAGGGAATAACAAGGCATACGGAAGCTTATCGATAGGAACATTCCCAATGCATTATTCCCAAATGAAGAAGGGAAGGGTAGAAGATATAGTGGTACCTCCGCCGAGACACCGTAAGGTGGCTTGTAGACTAAAGATGTAAAAAATTTTGGTGAGTGTCCTTTTGTCAGGAAAGTCGTGCGGTTCAGCAGATACGATGATTTTATTGCCTGCTGTGGCCAGGGATTTGTGGTGGGGGATTTATAGTTGTCTTGCAAAAAGCAGGTCTCAAGCAACAAGGTAAACATTACACTTTGCTTGATTGTAAAACAGTGTTATAACGACAGAAAGTACTGAAATTACTGTGCAAGAGAGATACTACACTTGCTACACACAGGAATGTACACTCATGTTCAGAAAACTGAAAACACCTTGAGCGAATAGATAATGATGATGATGATATTTGGTTTGTGGGGCGCTCGCTTATCAGCGCCCGTACAAATTCTCAACCTCTGCTCATCTCATCATCATGAATGATGATGAAATGATGAGGACAACACAAACACCCAGTCATCTCCCTGACCCCGCCAGGACCCTGTGCTCGGGAAGCGAGAACGCGACCGCGAGACCACGAGCTGTGGACTTTAGAGACAGGACATTCATATTCATAGGACATATACATCAGTATTTTCTGTAGGACGTTCATATTCACAGGACATCAGTATTTTCTGCAGAAATGATTAGCATTTTAGTTATCTCTGTTCAGTATGCGTCCTGTTGCCAAGAAGTCACAGGGTCCACCACGGGCCCAGATAACTTGTTCCATCGATGCGTCTAAGAAGCAAAGGGTGTCCTGTGGATAGCCATCCACGCTGCATTCACCTGGTTCCAACGTCCATCTGGGGTGGTTGGCTTTGGGTCATAGTGCTGCACCCATCGTTTCACGATATAACCTACCCATTTTTGATTGGCGACAGGTCTGGTGATCTGGCCGGCCAGGTCAAAAGACTGACATCCCGTGACACCAGCAATGCACGTGTTCATGCAGCAACATGTGGTCGTGAATTGCCTTGCTGAAAAATGGCTTCTGGGGTGTTGTGCAGAAAAGATTTGGCTACGGGTCGCAGGATATCATTCACATAGGTCACGCTGGTTACAGTGCCCTGGACACGCACCACCTGTGATTTATGGATGTACCCAAAAGCATCCCACACCATAAGGCCTTGAGTTGGTGTTAATGTGTTGTGCGAATGCAATTACTGTGATGCACCTCCCCCTGTCTGCGGCGAACCAAAATGCGGCCATCATTTTCAAAAAAAACAGAACCTGAACTCGTCCGAAATACTATCTGATGCCCTTCCCGCCCCCAGTGACGTCGTTCCATACACCATTGCCGTCTAGCACGTTTCTGCACATTCGTCGAAGGTAGACAGAAAAGTGGACGACGCGTACGTAACCCATGCTGTAATAAACTGCGGCGGACTGATAACCCTGATGGTGTGTTATGTGTTCCTCTGTTCCACTGTTGCGCCAGAGCAGAGGAGGACGCAGATCTGACCTGCACTGCCATTCGGATGAGGTGTCGATCTTCTCTTGACCCATCTCGTCGTGTTCTACGGCCTTCCGTGAACCATTCTGCAAACAATCGTTGCACTGCCGACACACTTCGTTCCACACGAACAGCAGTATCCCGGGTGGACGCATCACATTCTCTCACGCCAATAAGGCGCTCTCTTTCCGACTCACTGATTAGACGGTACGGTTTGCGTATACATCTGCGAGGCATACTACACATCTGCTGAAGTGTCACTGATCCATAACCTTCAGCTTATAGCGACAACGAGAGCCACAGGTACATTTTACCGGTAGGAGGTGTTGCGACGCAATTTCGAGGTTGACCTCGAACCTGCGGGCCGAAATGGTTCAAATGCTAATAATTTCTGCAGAACATACTAATGTACAAGCCCTGTGAATATGAACGTCCTATCTCTAGTCGTTCAAGGTGTTCTGTTTTTTTCTGAACATTAGTGTATATCTTCCGAGTCAGAGCTTCGGTAATTACCTATTGTGAAGACTGTTAGCCAGGCGTTTCGTGTGACTTACCTTGTTCTTTAACCCTTCAGAAAATCTGCTCGGAAAATATGATCGCATATCTTGATTATAACTAACATTGGCACACTAGTGTAGATTCACACGCTAAAAGCATGCACTACATTACGTTACAATACGGATTAATGATTAATGTTCCATGTAATCGATATACACTCATGCTCATAAATTAAGGATAATGCTGATACATTGTGAAACAATGCTCTGGTGGTCGGTTTGCAGGTTTAAATCACCTCTGGGTATGACCATGCGGTGCATTTTACCTGCGGTCCTTGCACGGTGGCGCCGGCAGCAGTCCACATTCGCAAAGTTGTGTTGGTGCATGTCAGAGTACGGTGCAGCGAGTAAGTGTGCAGACGTTTTCAGACGTGCTAATGGTGACTGTGTGTTGAAAATGGCTCAGAGAACACATATTCATGACGTTATGAGGGGGGGGGGGGTAGAATACTAGGGCGACTGGAGGCTGGTCAAACACGGCAGGTCGTAGCACGGGCCCTCCGTATGCTACAAAGTGTGATCTCAAGATTATGGCAACCATTCCAGCAGACAGGAAACGTGTCCAGGCGCTACAGTACGGGACGTCAACAGTGTACAACACCACATGAAGACCGATATCTCACCATCAGTACACGCAGACGGCCACGGATTACTGCAGGTAGCCTTGCTCGGGACCTTACTGCAGCCACTGGAACAGTTGTCTCCAGACACACAGTCTACAGACGACTAAACAGACATGGTTTATTTGTTCGCCCGGAGCCCTGCAAGGTGCACTCCACTGACCCCACGTCACAGGACAGCCCTTAAAGCATGGTGTCAAGAACACAGTACGTGGTCATTGGAACAGTGGTCCCAGGTTATGTTCACGGACGAATCCAGGTATAGTCTGAACAGTGATTCTCACCGGGGTTTCATCTGGCGTGAACCAGGAGCCAGATACCAACCCCTTAATGTCCTTGAAAGGGACCTGTATGGAGGCCGTGGTTTGATGGTGTGGGGTGGGATTATGATTGGTGCACGTACACCCATGCGTGTCTTTGACAGAGGAACTGCAACAGGTCGGGTGTTTCGGGAGGTCATTTTGCACTGTCCGCCTTTTCACGAGTGAAGAGGATTCCATCTTTCTCCCGATGGATGATAACGCACGGCCTCAACGAGCTGCCATCGTGAAGGAGTACCTTGAAACAGAAGATATCAGGCGAATAGAGTGCCCTGCCTGTTCTCCAAACCTAAACCCCATCGAGCACGTCTGGGATGCCCCCGGTCGACGTAGCGCTGCACGTCTTCAAACCCCTACGACACTTCAGGAGCTCCGACAGGCACTGGTGCAAGAATGGAAGGCTATACCCCAACAGCTGCTCGACCACCTGATCCAGAGTATGCCAACCCGTTGTGCGGCCTGTGCACGCGTGCATGGTGATCATATCCCATATTGATGTTGGGATACATGCGCAGGAAACAGTGGCGTTTGGTAGCACGTGTGTTTCGGGACGGTTTTCTCAACTTATCACCAATACCGCGGACATACAGATCTGTGTCGTGTGTGTTCCCTATGTGCCTATGCTATTAGCGCCAGTTTTGTGTAGTGACACGATGTGTGGCACCAAATTATGCAATTATCCTTAATTTATGAGCATGAGTGTAGTCAACGGCGGGCAGTATCCCGAATTTGGAAATCATGGAGGAAGGAATCACTTGTGACCTTGTAAAAGGAAAGCTCACTATTCACCTGAAATAACTTAGGGAACCGCTGAATATCTAAATCAATATAAGGAGGTGAGGAATTAGACCTACTTTTCCTGAATAAATAAGTGCCTATGACGACGATATATTCATTATACGACCCCATGTTGTACGGCCGATAAGTGGTTTTCTTGTCGCCTCACTGCAAACCTCTCAGGGAGAAGGAAGGAAGACTACAGCTTAAGTCCTGAAGACGACGCCGTAATTAGAGACGGAGAACAAACCCCGGCAGCAGAAGGAAAATCGCCATGCAGTTTCAAAAGAACCATCCCGTCATTCACCGTAAGTAATTCATGGAAATCTCAGAAAACATAAATCTGGATGTCCGGACAGGGATTTGAACGACTATTCTCGCTAGCCTCTCAGCATCTAGTTTGTAATGGAGACAGGAAAAGATCCCCCGTTAATCTCCCTTGACGACTTAGAAGAAATGGTTACGCGTCAATGGCGACGTCCAGTCTCAGAAGAAAAATGTATAACGAGGGCTCTTGGAAGTGTGAATGTAGGCATGAACTGGCGTAGCGGAGATGTGACGTCTGAACTACATTCGCAGAGGTTCCATCTCCGGCGGAGATTGAAAGGCTCTCGAGCTAGAGCAGCGACGGATGAGAATCTGCTGGGCAGAGCTTTTCTGCTTTCCTTCCACGTATGCGCAAGGTAATGGAAAGAATCAATAGGAATTTATGGAAATTCGACACGAAAAAGCCTACATCCCCGTGAAGGAAGGCAATGAGTGTCTCAGATTGGTCAAGATGATTGTGATTACCGTCTGTGAGCGCGTTAGAAGGCTCTGCATCTCAAGTATCTGTACGAAATTGAAGGTGGATATGATCAGATGCTCTATATCACAATGTTCCTATAGCAAAAAACAGTCAGTAGTCACGGACAAAATCCGAACGTACAACGAACTGTGATCATAATGTAATCCATTTAAATAATGCAAACTTTGATTACCTGGGAAATCAGCACGATCCCTTGCAAAGAGAAGCTGCTGGAATCTTAAAAATACGGCCAGGAAATAATTCAAAAGCAAGTGGTAAAGAAAATGCCCTATTATCTGTGTTGTGTTAGGAGAGGTGGAGGAGGAAACTCCTCGCGTTGGATGTGCGTATAAGGACAAGAAGTCATTTTCTGTTACATAATCACCTTTCAGGGTAGCGTACTCTGTTCCGCGATTTTCAGAGAGTAAATTTCATTCCTGAGGTTCAGATGTGAAAGGCGTGCCGAATCACTGTCTACGATTTCACTGAGGTTCAAAACGTAATCCACCAACAAATTTCCTAAATATGAAAACAAAGAAAGAATGTGAATAGAATGGATGTTGTCCCAACAATTCTTACTCAGATCCCTCAGTTTTCTCACTGTCAAAACATCTTTGAGAGAGGACACAGCGTCGTGATGAAAGATCTTGGCCTGCAGTCATTTTTTTTAAATTTATTTATTGTTCCGTGGGACCAAATTAAGGAGAAGTCTCCATGGTCATGGAACGAGTCAATACATGAAATTATAACACGATAGTAGAAACAGATAAAATGAAATATAAGAAACATATTCAGGCGACAAGTCGTAAGTTTAAATAAAGTAAAGTAACAATGTAACACAGGAATTTGCTTAATTTTTCAGCCCCTCCAGGAGCTCCTCGACAGAATAGAAGGAGTGAGCCACGAGGAAACTCTTCAGTTTGGACTTAAAAGTGTTTGTGCTACTGCTAAGGTTTTTGAGTTCTTGTGGTAGCTTATTGGAAATGGATGCAGCAGAACAGTGCACTCCTTTCTGCACAAGAGTCAAGGAAGTGTATTCCACATGTAGATTTGATTTCTGCCTAGTATTAACTGAGTGAAAGCTGCTAACTCTTGGGAATAGGCTAATATTGCTAACAACAAACGACATTAAAGAAAATATATACTGTGAGGGCAATGTCAGAATTCCCAGACTATTGAATAGGGGTCGGCAAGAGGTTCTCGAACTTACACCACATATAGCTTGAACAGCCCGTTTTTGAGCCAAAAATACCCTTTTTGAAGCAGCAGAATTACCCCAAAAAATAATACCATGCGACATAAGCGTATGAAAACATGCGAAGTAGACTACTTTTCGTGTTGAACTGTCACTTATTTCAGATACTGTTCTAATGGTAAATAAAGCAGCATTTAATTTCTGAACAAGATCCTGAACGTGGGCTTTCCACAACAGCTTACTATCTATCCGAACGCCTAGGAACTTGAACTGTTCCGTCTCGCTTATAATATGCCTATTCTGTCTGATCAAAATATCGGTTCTTGTTGAATTGTGAGTTAGAAACTGTAAAAACTGAGTGTTACTGTTATTTAGCATCAAATTATTTTCCACAAGCCACGAACTTATTTCATGAACTACATTATTTGATACTGTTTCAATATTACACACAAGATTCTTCACTACCAAGCTGGTATCATCAGCAAACAGAAATATTTTTGAATCACCTGTAGTACTAGAAGGTTATCTAGTTGGTCAACAGCTGTTGGGCGTAGTACATGCCTTCCGTCTCATAAGACGATAACGCGGTGGAGTCCAACTGACTTAATTGTCTGTCACTCTGGTGGGACCTCGATATCCCGACTCCGTTGTATTCGGCTCAGAACATCACGGCGCGTGCTTGCCAACAGTGTTGTACAGGATAGTAGC
Organism: Schistocerca americana; assembly: GCF_021461395.2. Taxonomy (NCBI): domain Eukaryota; kingdom Metazoa; phylum Arthropoda; class Insecta; order Orthoptera; family Acrididae; genus Schistocerca; species Schistocerca americana. The sequence continues at coordinate 119,915,081 of NC_060119.1, forward strand.
TTGGCTGGCAGTGAATGGCGGGCGAGAGCACAGGGTGGCAGTACTCACCGAATTGGTCATCCCAGGGAAGTGCAGGCACACTGGCTGGTCGGGCCACGTCTTGCTGACGTAGAAGTGGAAGTCCCAGACGCGGTCGTTCATGTAGGTGCGCAGCGTCTGGTGGAACTGTGGACACACGGACAGCCGCTTCAGTCTGGGGCTGGCAGAGGCGGTCTACAGCTGCTACTGGCTACTGTGGTGGTTGTGGCGACGTGTAACGTGCAGGACATAAAGTTGCGCCACGATACCTTGTCTCAATACAAAATACTTACATAAAATATTCTTCCCTTTTACATTTCGTTTTTCTTTATTGAAGACTACGGTGCTTCAGCTTGCATAACTTTTTACAACTGTGTTAAAATTGCAAAAAAAACGTAACATATAGGAATATTGTCATCCGAATTTCATCAGCTCACGGTCCAGATGAACTTAACGTAGCGAAAACCTATGTGTCAGGTGTTTATTCCAAAAAGCACTGGGTGTTAAAAAAGTTATTCGAAGGAACGGGTGAAAACGGCAACGAAAAAAAAAATCCATTAACTGGAGGATGAAATCTTGTAATTAATTTTCGCTCGTAATATTCAATATTGTCACTTCATTAATTTCTTAAGCCGCGCAAGATGTAGCGCGGATATTAATTAACCTCGGTTAATTTTTGAAATATATGAGCGCAATAAGTGAATATCACAGTTGCGGACTACGAGGGTGGTTTGAAAAGTTCTCGGAACGGAATAGAAAATACAGGGTGTTTCAAAAATGACCGGTATATTTGAAACGGCAATAAAAACTAAACGAGCAGCGATAGAAATACATCGTTTGTTGCAATATGCTTGGGACAACAGTACATTTTCAGGCAGACAAACTTTCGAAATTACAGTAGTTACAATTTTCAACAACAGATGGCGCTGCGGTCTGGGAAACTCTATAGTACGATATTTTCCACATATCCACCACGCGTAGCAATAATATGGCGTAGTCTCTGAATGAAATTACCCGAAACCTTTGACAACGTGTCTGGCGGAATGGCTTCACATGCAGATGAGATGTACTGCTTCAGCTGTTCAATTGTTTCTGGATTCTGGCGGTACACCTGGTCTTTCAAGTGTCCCCACAGAAAGAAGTCACAGGGGTTCATGTCTGGCGAATCCACGCCGCCTCCTGTATGTTTTGGATAGCCCAAAGCAATCACACGATCATCGAAATATTCATTCAGGAAATTAAAGACGTCGGCCGTGCGATGTGGCGGGGCACCATCTTGCATAAACCACGACGTGTTCGCAGTGTCGTCTAAGGCAGTTTGTACCGCCACAAATTCACGAAGAATGTCCAGATAGCGTGATGCAGTAATCATTTCGGATCTGAAAAATGGGCCAATGATTCCTTTGGAAGAAATGGGGACCCAGACCAGTACTTTTTGAGGATGCAGGGACGATGGGACTGCAACATGGAGCTTTTCGGTTCCCCATATGCGCCAGTTCTGTTTATTGATGAAGCCGTCCAGGTAAAAATAAGCTTCGTCAGTAAACCAAATGCTGCCCACATGCATATCGCCGTCATCAATCCTGTGCACTATATCGTTAGCGAATGTCTCTCGTGCAGCAATGGTAGCGGCGCTGAGGGGTTGCCACGTTTGAATTTTGTATGGATAGAGGTGTAAACTCTGGCGCATGAGACGATACGTGGACGTTGGCGTCATTTGGACCGCAGCTGCAACACGGCGAACGGAAACCCGAGGCCGCTGTTGGATCACTTGCTGCACTAGCTGCGCGTTGCCCTCTGTGGTTGCCGTACGCGGTCGCCCCACCTTTCCAGCACGTTCATCCGTCACGTTCCCAGTCCGTTGAAATTTTTCAAACAGATCCTTTATTGTATCGCTTTTCGGTCCTTTGGTTACATTAAACCTCCGTTGAAAACGTCGTCTTATTGCAACAACACTGTGTTCTAGGCGGTGGAGTTCCAACACCAGAAAAATCCTCTGTTCTAAGGAATAAACCATGTTGTCTACAGCACACTTGCACGTTGTGAACAGCACACGCTTACAGCAGAAAGACGACGTACAGAATGGCGCACCCACAGACTGCGTTGTCTTCTATATCTTTCACATCACTTGCAGCGCCATCTGTTGTTGAAAATTGTAACTACTGTACTTTCGAAAGTTTGTCCGCCTGAAAATGTACTGTTGTCCCAAGCATATTGCAACAAACGGTGTATTTCTATCGCTGCTCATTTATTTTTTATTGCCATTTCAAATATACCGGTCATTTCTGAAACACCCTGTAAGTACTTACATCACTGAAACTTTTTTTATTTTTCAGTGTAGTTTCTTTGTAGATTAATGCACTTGGTCCAACGACGTTCCAGTACCTTGATCCTATCTCGAAAATGAGTTTCCTCCAGGCCTGCAAAACAGTTGTCAACTCCGGCTATCGATTCTTCCTTTGAAGTGAATCTTCGTCCACCAAGAAAAATTTTCAGTTTTGGGAAGAGATAGAAGTCTGATGGAGCGATATCAGGTTAATAAGGTGGGTGTGGCAACAATTCATATCTTAGTTCGTGTAATTTTGCCATGGCGACGGCATACGTGTGCGGGCGCAGATTGTCGCGATGGGAGATGACTTTCTTCCTTGCTAAACCTGGCCTTTTTTCGCGTATCTTTCGTTGCAATTTTTCCAGGAGGTTAGCATGGTATTCCGGTGGAGGGATAATCTACAAACAGAGTCTCCTTCGCATCCCAGAAAACTTTCCCGCCGATGAAATTGTCTCTGCTTTCTTTGGTGGCGGAGAATCAGCATGTTCCCACTGCTACGAGTGTTGCTTTGTCCCTGGGGTATAGTAGTGCACCCAAGTTTCATCTGTGGTCACAAACCGGCGCAAAAACTCTAGTTCGTTTCTCCTAAAACGGGCCAAACATTGTTCCGATATGTCCATTCTCAAGCGTTTTTGATCCAGCGTCTAGACTCGCGGCACCCACCTTGCAGATAATTTTTCTCATTTCTAATTCTTCAGTTAAAATTTGATATACCGTTTCAGATGACATCTGGCAAGCATGAGAAATTTCACGCACTTTCAATCGGCGATCCTCCATGACCATTTTGTGAACTTTTGCTATGATTTCTGGAGTAGTGACACATCCTGGCCGACCACTGCGCGGGTCATCATCATCTAAGCTCTCGCGACCAAATTTAAATTCATTTGTCCACTTCGCAACAATTGAATATGAAGGAGCAGAGTCCCCCAGTATATTCTGGAAATCGGCATGAATGTCCTTTGTTTTCATACCTTTCTTTACTCACTGCTCGCATTCGGGAGGACGACAGTTCAATCCCGTCTCCGGCCATCCTGATTTAGGTTTTCCGTGATTTCCCTAAATCGCTTCAGGCAAATGCCGGGATGGTTCCTTTGAAAGGGCACGGCCGATTTCCTTCCACATCCTTCCCTCACCCGAGCTTGCGCTCCGTCTCTAATGACCTCGTTGTCGACGGGACGTTAAACACTAATCTCCTCCTCCTCCTACTCACTGCTCGAATCTCGATATTTTCCATCTTCGCAAATCACTACGCGTGAACAACAGCAGAGCCGTAACACCGCCACAGCTCTCTTCCAAGAGCACTGACGTGGCACGCGTTTACAGGCAACAGTCCAATGAATATCACGTGAATAACTCGTTGCGCTAGCGCTGACCTCTCGTGGTGATTCCGAGAACTTTTCAAACCACCCTCGTACATTTAGAATGTAATGGCTGGCTGCCTCGGAATGAGAGCCATGTAATTCAGTCTTTTGTTGATAATTTGGATATACTAAATGGGAGGAATTAAATTTCAGAGGCTGGCCAAAATAGTATTAACAACAACCTGGTATGATGTACAGCCCTCGTTTACAATCAGAACAGTCAGGCTTCTCTCGAGGATCGATGAATATACATGTTGTCCGGCCTAGCGGTATAGAAAAACATTTTTTAAAAATTTTTTTATTTCAGTATCTACAGGGTGATTCAAAAAGAATACCACAACTTTAGGAATTTAAAACTCTGCAACGACAAAAGGCAGAGCTAAGCACTATCTGTCGGCGAATTAAGAGAGCTATAAAGTTTCATTTAGTTGTACATTTGTTCGCTTGAGGCGCTGTTGACTAGGCGTCAGCGTCAGTTGATACTAAGATGGCGACCGCTCAACAGAAAGCTTTTTGCGTTATTGAGTACGGCAGAAGTGAATCGACGACAGTTGTTCAGCGTGCATTTCGACCGAAGTATGGTGTTAATCCTCCTGATAGGCGGTGTATTAAACGTTGGTATAAACAGTTTACAGAGAATGGGTGTTTGTGCAAAGGGAAAAGTTCTGGATGGCCGAGAACTAGTGATGAAAATGTAGCACGCATCCAGCAAGCATTTGTTCGCAGCCCAGGAAAATCGACTCGCAGAGCTAGCAGAGAGCTGCAAATTCCACAATCAACTGTATGGAGAGTCCTACGAAAAAGTTTAGTTATGAAACCTGAACGTCAACTACCCGAGGCGATGGATCGGCCGCCTGGCAGCCCGTGACAGAGCACTTCATCACTGGCCTCCAAGAAGCCCTGATCTAACCCCCTGCGATTTTTTCTTATGGGGGTATGTTAAGGATATGGTGTTTCGGCCACCTCTCCCAGCCACCATTGATGATTTGAAACGAGAAATAACAGCAGCTACCCAAACTGTTACGCCTGATATGCTACAGAGAGTGTGGAACGAGTTGGAGTATCGGGTTGATATTGCTCGTGTGTCTGGAGGGGGCCATATTGAACATCTCTGAACTTGTTTTTGAGTGAAAAAAAAACCTTTTTAAATACTCTTTGTAATGATGTATAACAGAAGGTTATATTATGTTTCTTTCGTTAAATACACATTTTTAAAGTTGTGGTATTCTTTTTGAATCACCCTGTATTATGGTTCATAATTTTATTTTTCCAACATTTTGCACAGAAGCTGAAACATTTCTATGCATGTTGTCACAGTTAAATGTGGGCAACGTTCGTAGCTCGAGAGATTACTCCACTTCTCGCCACATGTTCTTAAGCACTACTTGTCTTATGGTCTCTACCATGGCCTACTCCGTTGCCTCAGATCTACCAGGTCTCAAACCCTTGTCGTTTACACAAAGTTCTTGATAAACCCCACGCACTGAAATCCAGCAGAGTCAGATCGGCAGACCGAAAGGACCAGGCAAAGGGACTCCCCCGTTCCGATCCAAGGCTCAGGAAACTTCTGATGGAGAAATGGGATAACATCCTCATGATAGTGGGGTAGGGCACCTTCCTGCTGGGAAATGACGTCGGGGGGCGTCTGTGGAATTATATAGTTGGTCAACATGTCGAGATAGGTGTGGCCTGTCACTGGCGCACTTGCGCTATGCGTCTCAGCAGCTGTTCATGAAATGATGCGGATCACATCTTGGACAGTGTCTCTATCGATTGTGTATTTGCGCAACAACGTAAGATGTCGAGTTCTTTTGTTGTAAAGATTTGTTTGTGTATGTGTCTAACCCAGACACCCTGTACATGCTGAGTGGTTGTCGATGGTATTTTGTATTATTTCTTGCAAGAAACGGCTTATAGACAGATACTAGACGTGGGTACAATAAGTGGTCCATTGCTGATGGTATCACAAAACAGATAACAACAGATTTAAAACGTTGTAAGTAGAAGGTGCGATAACTTGCAGGGAAGACTGCTTCACATTTTCAAAACTATGTACACTCCTGGAAATGGAAAAAAGAACACATTGACACCGGTGTGTCAGACCCACCATACTTGCTCCGGACACTGCGAGAGGGCTGTACAAGCAATGATCACACGCTCGGCACAGCGGACACACCAGGAACCGCGGTGTTGGCCGTCGAATGGCGCTAGCTGCGCAGCATTTGTGCACCGCCGCCGTCAGTGTCAGCCAGTTTGCCGTGGCATACGGAGCTCCATCGCAGTCTTTAACACTGGTAGCAATCCGCGACAGCGTGGACGTGAACCGTATGTGCAGTTGACGGACTTTGAGCGAGGGCGTATAGTGGGCATGCGGGAGGCCGGGTGGACGTACCGCCGAATTGCTCAACACGTGGGGCGTGAGGTCTCCACAGTACATCGATGTTGTCGCCAGTGGTCGGCGGAAGGTGCACGTGCCCGTCGACCTGGGACCGGACCGCAGCGACGCACGGATGCACGCCAAGACCGTAGGATCCTACGCAGTGCCGTAGGGGACCGCACCGCCACTTCCCAGCAAATTAGGGACACTGTTGCTCCTGGGGTATCGGCGAGGACCATTCGCAACCGTCTCCATGAAGCTGGGCTACGGTCCCGCACACCGTTAGGCCGTCTTCCGCTCACGCCCCAACATCGTGCAGCCCGCCTCCAGTGGTGTCGCGACAGGCGTGAATGGAGGGACGAATGGAGACGTGTCGTCTTCAGCGATGAGAGTCGCTTCTGCCTTGGTGCCAATGATGGTCGTATGCGTGTTTGGCGCCGTGCAGGTGAGCGCCACAATCAGGACTGCATACGACCGAGGCACACAGGGCCAACACCCGGCATCATGGTGTGGGGAGCGATCTCCTACACTGGCCGTACACCACTGGTGATCGTCGAGGGGACACTGAATAGTGCACGGTACATCCAAACCGTCATCGAACCCATCGTTCTACCATTCCTAGACCGGCAAGGGAACTTGCTGTTCCAACAGGACAATGCACGTCCGCATGTATCCCGTGCCACCCAACGTGCTCTAGAAGGTGTAAGTCAACTACCCTGGCCAGCAAGATCTCCGGATCTGTCCCCCATTGAGCATGTTTGGGACTGGATGAAGCGTCGTCTCACGCGGTCTGCACGTACAGCACGAACGCTGGTCCAACTGAGGCGCCAGGTGGAAATGGCATGGCAAGCCGTTCCACAGGACTACATCCAGCATCTCTACGATCGTCTCCATGGGAGAATAGCAGCCTGCATTGCTGCGAAAGGTGGATACACACTGTACTAGTGCCGACATTGTGCATGCTCTGTTGCCTGTGGTTCTCTCAGTGTGATCATGTGATGTATCTGACCCCAGGAATGTGTCAATAAAGTTTTCCCTTCCTGGGACAATGAATTCACGGTGTTCTTATTTCAATTTCCAGGAGTGTATGTGCACACCCTTCTTGTTGCAGGAAGTGTAGCCTAATAGTCGGACACCGCTGACATCTTTACATATTTCTTTTGTCTGTACTCCAGGTTTTATGCTCATCACATTTTTGAAACCTCTTCTTTCCGGATTTGCTTTTCTAGAAGTAATTCCATGAATCTCGAGTCTCTCTGAAACGGTTCATGTTGGCATAGACTTATCTTTAAACAACAAAGCCGTCCGAGGTTTATTAACGCAAATTGCAACAGATTCGCGTGACTTTCTCATTAAAATGCACTGCCTGAGAGAAAAAAGAGAAGCACCCAGAGGCGGAGGAGGGAACGACATGACACTTCACCGATCCAGGGAGTATGTGAAATTATTCCAGTGATTACAAAATCCAGTCAAATTTACAACCCGCTTGGCAGTGTGAGCCCACTTATGAGTACGACTTGGCACCCTCTGTGGCCTGAGCACACCAAATGATTCGATTGGAAAGTGTATCATTAAGCAGCTGTATTCTCCTCTGAGATGAGCAGGTTCCCAGCTATTATAATTGATAGCTTTTTGTTTTAATTTTAAAAATATTCTATTACAATCTTGTAAAAACTTTTGGTATCTGCATTAGCTATTAGTAGCTTCTTTACTATAGGAGCACACACAGTCGGTTTCATGATGATTTAATCGCGTCTTCAGAGGAATACATCTGTGAAAAAATATAATATGAATTAGAAGGTATAGTAATGGTAAAAATAAGACAATGAACCAGAAAGACAGGGGAACAAATATGCACATAGGTAATTTAACGTTGGTTCGTTAAAAATACACGGTCTCCCAACGTTCGGATGGCGTTCGAATTGCCAGAACCACATAAAAAGGATGATTACAAGATGAAACATCAAAAATACCAATCAATGGATAGCAGGAGCAGAAAGTGTACATGAACGACTGAGCATTGCGAGCCGCGTGTATGGACCAAAAAAAGAATTTGAAATAAGACGCCAGAGGCAAACTATACAGAATGAACATGCGTTTGGATACAAAAATAGAAAGACTCACGAGTGATGAAAGATTAACAGCTTCTCGTAAAAGCCATAGGGTGACTATCCTGAAGTAGGAAGGCCAGCCCACCTAGCAGCTCATTTGACATAAGTGTAATTGAAACTGCAGGCGCGCAGTGCGCCCGAGAGAAGCGGCCAGCAGGTATGGAAATGGAAACTGAGGCGGAAGAAACGCGAGGCTGGTAACCGTTACACAATAAAGGAGGAAAGAGACAGTGAGTAGTAATTGCCCTCCATGTATTTTTTATATTACTGTCCTTTTCCTCTGTTATATTGTAACGGTTCCCAGTCATCGTACGTAGTGGTGTTTCTCCTGTCGTCTGTGCACCCTCTAGCGGCACATTTCTATGCTTCTTGCTAGTCGCTTCTCTCGGGCACACTGCACGCTTGCAGTTTCCGTAACTCTGTATGTCAAAATGGTTCAAATGGCTCTAAGCACTATGGGACTTAGCATCTAAGGTCATAAGTCCCCTAGAACTTAGAACTACTTAAACCTAACTAAGGACACCACACACATCCCTGCCCGAGACAGGATTCGAACCTGCGACCGTAACAACCGCGTGGTTCCGGACTGAAGCGCCTAGAACCGCTCTCTTTATGTCAAATGGGCTGTTAGGTGACCTGGGCTTCCTACTTCAGGATAGTCACGTCTCCATTCTGTGGCTTTTGCGAGAAGCTGTTGATTTTTCATCACTCATGAGTCTTTATATTTGTATATATAAACGCTAGACCATTCTGTATAGTTTTCCTCGGGGGAGGGGGAGGGGGAGGGGGAGGAGGGAGGGTCTTATTTCAACCCATGTTCGAGGCTCGCAGTGCTCATGTACACTTTCTACTCCTGCTACGCATTGGAATTATTTTATATTTCATCTTATAACCATCCAGTTTATGTGGTTCTGGCAAGTCAACCGCCATCCGAACGTTTGGATGCAGTGTATTTTTAACGTTGTTGTTGTTGTGGTCTTCAGTCCTGAGACTGGTTTGATGCAGCTCTCCATGCTACTCTATCCTGTGCAAGCTTTCATCTTCCAGTACCTACTGCGGCCTACATCCTTCTGAATGTGCTTAGTGTATTCATCTCTTGGCCTCCCTCTACGATTTTTCCCCTCCACGCTGCCCTCCAATACTAAATTGGTGATCCCTCGATGTCTCAGAACATGTCCTACCAACCGATCCCTTCTTCTAGTCAAGTTGTGTCACAAGCTCCTCTTCTCCCCAATTCTATTCAATACCTCCTCATTAGTTACGTGATCTACCCATCTAATATTCAGCATTCTTCTGTAGCACCACATTTCGAAAGCTTCTATTCTCTTCTTGTCCAAACTATTTATCGTCCATGTTTCACTTCCATACATGGCTACACTCCATACAAATACTTTCAGAAACGACTTCCTGACATTTAAATCTATACTCGATGTTAACAAATTTCTCTTCTTCAGAAACGCTTTCCTTGACATTGCCATTTTTAACGAACCAATGTTAAATTAGTTACGTGAGTATTTCTTCCCGTCTTTCTGATCAATTACCTTATTTTTACCATTATTATACCTCCTAATTCATTCACATTTTTTCATAGATGCCACTGAATCATCGTGATGTCGGTTGTGAACGATCCTGTAATAAAGGAACTACGAACAGCTAATGTGGCTATCATAAGTTTTTTCGGAAGATTTTATAGGAATTTTTAAAATATTCCTAGCATGTATCCAAGGTGCGGATGCCAAAACCGTAAAATCATTTACTGTAATTGGTTCTTGATATTCTGGATAATGGCACTGAGATGGAGTAGACGTTCGAGTTGGTCCCACGCTTGTTCTATTGAGGACAGATTTGGATACCTCGGAGGCCACTGGAGTGTGTCAACATTTCGCGGTCAGTTCGTAGAGACGCGGACCATGTGTGCACGAGCACTGTCCTGATGATAAATGGCACAGCGATGCTGTCACATGATATCACAGGTAAACGTGAGAACGCTGAATGTCAGTGACGTACTGTTGTGCGGTCGAAGGTCCCTCAATCAGTACCATCCGTGAGCTGAAGTCATACCCGATGGACGTGCCTCTACAAAACTTTGGAAGAATGGGATGTTTCCGCAGGTCGCCGCCATGCTAGCTAACGATGGTCACCTGGTACGTACGGAACTACGATTCATCGCTGGACATAGTTCCACGCCATTAATCGGCGGTCCATGTTTCGTGGTCACACATCACTCCACACGAAGCAATCTCCGTTCTGGTGTTACTGGCAGCCTATGTGTGAGACAGTAATTCCCTAGGCCTGCGGCTAGTTGTTTCCGACCAATGGTGTAGGATGATACAGAACGTTACATGTAGTTCATTACTTGCTCTTGGTAAAATCGCTACGCGGTCTAAGGCTTTCGTTCAGTCACCCGTTGACCAGTCTGGTTTGGCAGTAGAAGATAACAAACGAAGGCCGAAGTTTTAAATTCCACGTTTAAAAAATTTTTCACGCAGGAGAATCGTACAAACGTACCGTCGTTTGACCATCGCACACTTACCTATGGATGACATAGTAACAAAGATCCCTGGCGAGGAGAAACAACTGAAAGTGTTGAAAACAAGTAAGTCGCCAGGTCAGAATGGAATCTTAATTCGGTTTTACAAAGAGTACTCTACGTCACTGGTCTCTTACTTAGTTTGCATTTATCGCGAATCTCTCGACCAGCGCAAAGTGCCAAGCGACTGGAAAAAAGCGCAGGTGACTGCTATGTAAGAAGAGTAAAGGAATGGACCCGCAAAACTGCAGACCAATATCCTTGACATTAGTTTACTGCAGAATTCTAAAGCTTATTCTGAGTTGCAATATAATAAAATAATACAATGCTTTACAAAGCATCGCTCGTGTGACACTCAGCTTGCTCTTTTCTCACATGATATACTGCAAATTACGGACAGAGAGCAACAGGCTGAGTCAATATTTCTAGGTTTCCCAAAGCATTCGACACGATACCCTATTCTAGACTGTTAAAGAAGGTACGAGCATGTGGAATAGTCTCACAGATATACTTCTTAAGTAAAAGAGCCCAGTATGTTGTCCCGGCGGCAAGTGTTCATCGGAGACAGGGGTAATGCTATTTTCTATATACATAAATGATCTAACAGACGGGGTGGGCAGCAATTTGCGGTTGTTCGCTGATGATGCTCTGCTGTACAGAAAGGTATCGATGATAAGTGACTGTAGGTTGCTACAAGATGACCTACGTTGTGATGAATGGAAGCTGGATGTTAACGAAGGAAAGTTTAAGTTAATACGGATGAGTAGGAAAAACAAATTTGTTATGTTCCGATACAGCATTAGTACTGTCCTGCTTGACACAGTCAAGTCGTTTATATATCCTGACGTAACATTGCGAAGCGATATGAAATAGAACGCGCATGTGAGCATTGTCGTGGCGAAGGCGAATGGTCGACTTCGGTATATTGGGAGAATTTTAGTAAAATGTGCTTCATCTGTAAAGGACACAGCATACTGAATGCTAGTGCGATCTATTCTTGAGTACTGGTCGACTGTGTGGGATGCGCACGAGATTAGGTTGAAAGAAGACATAGAAGCAGTTCAGTGGCGAGCTGTTAGATTTGTTACCGGTAGGTTCGATCAGCGTGCAAGTATTATAGATTTGTTTCGGGAACTCAAGTGGGAATCCCTGGAGGGAAGAACACATTCATTTCGAAGAACACTACTAGAGAGCCTGCATTTAAAGCTGACTGCAGAACGATCCTAGTACTGCCAACATACGTTTCGTGTAGAGACCACGAAGATAAGATACGAGAAATTATGGCTCATACGGGGGAATATAAACAGTCGTTTTTCCTTCGCTCCATCTGCGAGTGGAACAAAAAAGGAAACGATAAGTTGTGGTATTGGGTATGCTCCGCCACGCACCGTATGGTGGCTTGTGGAGTAGGTATGTAGATGGAGATAGGCCTAGATGTGAAGGGGTACAATAAAACAATGCACTTGGTGCACAATCCTACCGTGTAGTGGTCAGATATGGTCGATTGGAACCTTTCCAGCGCGTATGGCTGCCCTAGTGTTCCATTGCATTCAAACATCGGGCCACTGTCACAACTGAATGCCTTGCCCCCCTCCCCCCCCCCCCCCCCCCCCCAGTTCTAAATATTATACGAATCGACCATCCGGGCAAATACAGACTCACAACGGCACTCCTTTCCGTACTATGTCAGTTGCTGATATCGCTGTCCCCGACGAGTTCGTGGCGTCTTTCTGTCCTTCGCAATGATCACTCATCTGACGCTGTTCACGTTTATACAGTATGTTCCACTAGGCCTCGTATATGTCACATGGCGCACTTCGGCGACGACTTGAGTTTTCTTGAGTCAATGGCACCCAGTCTTCCCAAGTTGTCACCCATCCAATTACTAACATTGCCCTGGTAATAATACTAAAAAAAAAAAAAAAAACATTTACGCACTCGGGTGACCGTTCCACGTGTCACAGAGAATTGCGACTGTGATAATTTATATACCTGCTGATCATGAGAACATGTATGAAGTTACAGTGACATTCTACCATGTGTTCTGGGTACTTCTCTGTCAGGCAATTCAGGAGGGAAACTGCGTAATCAGCGATATAAATACTGAAGTAATCTGAAAAAATCCCTTTTTTTCTAAGCGAGAAGAGAGGGGGAACAGAGAAACCGACGAGGTAACGTAGGGAGGCTGCAGTTCGTGACGTTCCATATTTGGGTAACTTGTTGCTCGAATGTTGAATGGTGTGGCCTCTTTACCCTTGACCTAATACTATTCAGGTTTTCTTCATTTAATTGTCTGTTTGCTAATATTTCCTCCGATTACAAATTCACACTTTCTTCTGCATGTGTTGTGTTCGATACTACCTTTGTATACAGTTGGTGCCAAGAAGATAATGAACAATAATAGTTGACAACAAGAAAATGAGTAGGTGTGTGTTTCTCCTTTCATGCAATTATCTTCACACAAAAATTTTACAGTGAAGTCACCATGAAAGGTGTGACACAAGTAACCAGTATTCGTCACATGATGCAGGTAAACAGTGGACGCTATTGGCATGTTCTGGGAACACTCAAAGTTCAGAACACAAATCAAAACACATTGTGACAAAGATTACAGGATACATTGATCGAGAATAGATACTGCATTTCGCAGATTCTTTCCGTAACATTTGTTTCTGCAGTCAGATTAGAATATGTAAAACTAAAACCGTTGTACATATAAAAAGTAAAAATGACATTCGTAGACCCGTTAACATTAATAGATCGTTCTTATACAGAGTGGCGCATTTAAAAAATAGCCCGGCTCCCCTTTGAATGTGAATACAATATTTCGGTTTCTAAAATAAACAACTAAAGCAATGGACAGCTTTACGCTTAACCTTCTGTCGGCACTTCACTTTATCTCGTCAGTAAAGTTACACGTTTCTCTTTGCGGTCTGCAGAATGACTTTCTCGATAGAAGAAAGAATTGAAATTGTGGAAGTATATGTGAAAACAGGTTCGATTAATTAAACTCTCGAAATTTTCATGTCATGTATCCGGATAGAGGACTACCGACAAAGAGAGCAATACAGAATGTGTATAAAAATTGGTGCACCTATAGATCTGTGCAAAATGTAAAACGACATAGAATTCCCTCAGTTCGCACACCAGAAATTCTTGCAGACATTCGCCGAAGACTCACTCAGAGCGCAAAGAAGTCTACAGGTAAAGTGGCCCAACAGTCGCATGTAAGTAGAAGGAGTTGCCATCGGATATTGAATAGTCTTAATTTGAAGCCACACCTTGTGACGGTTGTGCGACAGTTACGGGAAGATGACAGAAACGTGTAGATTACTGCACGTGGCTTCTGAATAACATCAACGATGGTTTATTAGAACCTTTCCATTACATCATGAGTGATGATGCATGCTTTCATCTTTCCAGTCATGTGAATTCACAGAACGAGGGGTACTGGGCAACGGAGAACCCTAACATTGTGTGTCAGCAACCGCTCCGTAATGAAGGAATCGGTATTAGATGCGGTGCAACAGGAACGTGCATCTGATATGTTTTGACACTGCCCTCAACATGACTGCATATATGGAAATTTTTGATACATTTTGTGCTCGACTCACTGGATATGGAAGACAATACTGCTTCTTCCAGCAAGATAGGGCAACATTCCACACGTCTAAGGTATCCCTGTAAAGAGTCTGTGGTGTCACCGCCAGACACCACACTTGCTGGGTGGTAGCTTAAATCGGCCGCGGTCCATTTAGTACATGTCGGACCTGCGTGTCGCCACTGTGTGATCGCAGACCGAGCGCCACCACAAGGCAGGTCTCGAGATACGATAGAGCACTCGACCCCAGTTGTACGACGACTTTGCTAGCGACTACACTGACGAAGCCTTCCACTCATTTGCCGAGAGACAGTTAGAATAGCCTTCTGCTAAGTCCATGGCTACGACCTAGCAAGGCGCCATTAGCCTTACATAGTTTGATAGTTATCGTATGAAACGTCTCATCAAGTACGTTGTAAACCAACAAAGAATAAAAGTTAAGTATTCGAGGAGCTGCATACTTTTCTTATTAGCATTCAATACTTATCCTGTTCCAGACTTCACGCCAGTCGGCGTGTGTGTACGCGTGCCTTTCTTTCGGCTACCCGTCACTGTGGACTGGCTGCCTTGTCAGTCCACTACAGAGTGCATGATGTCTTCACTGAGGAACGAACTGTCAGCAAGCATTTATGGCCACCACGTTCGCCGGATCTAACATCATGTGATTTTTTTCCTGTGGGGACACTTGAGGAGGGGTATCTGAATATGATTAGACATGTAAAATTGTGTATCGATGTTGCAGGGGGCCATTTTCAGCATCTTCTATAAACTTATTTTTCATTGTAAATAAATGGTAAGTCCATTTCAGCTCTTCGTTTCTGTAATTTCATTGCATTTCCTTTATACTTACAAAGGCTACTTTTATCTGCGCCACACTGTACTGCAGATTAAACATTCAAAAGTGATAAAGTTAATTAACTACATATGAACTACAGTAGTAACTTCAGATTTCAGAACTGCAGTCGTATCAGAAAATAAATCAGTTATTCATTTTGAAGTGATAAGCGTGATGTGTGTGAAGGAGTATATGACTGTCTCTATATTATTCTCGTTTTCGAAACATGATGAACACTCACCAAATTACTATTTATTTGGAGAGATGCCATTCTGTCAGCCCATTTCAATTACATATCTCTGCGAATTGTGTAAATTTTGTAGTTTTCGTCAGATTTTCTCGGCGTAATTGATTTATAGTGTATTTTTTTATGTTCTTCTGAATTTGTGCGTAAAAGTGTAATTAACAACTCGGCTGCATGTTTTATAGCAACCCACAAATTTGTTTAATTTGTTTCCATGTTGTAATTGTAGTTTTGACAAAATGAATGAGTGAAGTGGAATATTGATGTTACTTTTTTAAAGTACTGTTCAGTATCCGTCCTGTTACTGTATTCATTGCCTGCCACAATTCTAGCACCCAGGCTATTGCCTGAATTGTCGTGATGTAGGCTCTTCACATGGCCCAATGAGAAACAGTTCGTCAGCGTTGTGTCTAGTGACATGGTGCGAGACTCTCACGACTAAGCCATCACTGTCGTAGCTACACGTCCAGCTGGCCCATAACATAAAATGTGAAGAGGAAGCAGCAGTCACTATCAGTGAATGGATACGCTTAGACTGAAAAAAAAAATCGTCTACAGAGAGAGTTGGAGGAGCAAACAGAGCCCAATGGAGTAATGCGGCGGAGAGTCATTGTAGAACTTGAATGGCTTGTACCAAACCACTTAGCAACATCCCTAACGGCTTCTGACAGTTCGTCAACAAAATTCATACTCGTCCACTTTAAATAAGAAAGTCCAAGTGTTATACTGTGAAAGGATCTTGTTTATTATTGGTGTTTAATCTGAGAATAACAAAAATTTGTTCGTTTGTATAAAACTTTTTTTGAAATCAGAAGAACAAATCTTGGTTTTAGGTTTAACGGATATGCGAGACGATATGGTGGAGGAAAGATTGCTGTGACATTGTTATGGAGGATGTACAAATTCCACATTTTATAGCGATACACCTTTACAGCGCATATGTAACACTAGAGCGTTCAAATGGAGGGATACGTATGATGAAAGTGAGCTCTGTTGACAAACTTCGAAAGTTGCTCAGAAATGTTGCTAAAATGTTATGAGACAAGGAACATATGACCCCTGACTCATTACTACGGCACTTATTCTGTGTTACAGCATTAAAAATGAAAAGTCAATGATGTTCTTCCTCCGTCGTTCGTTGCAGAACATAAGAATCACGCTTTCGTGGTATTCAGTATTAATTTTCATGTATTATATTCGTAATGTAAATAAAAATTGTTGGAATCCATCAAGAAGTGTTTATTTTTGTGACAAAACAAAAATCTAATTGTAATCATCGGCTTCTGAAATGTCTACTGCAATATAATAAATAACTGAACAATGATAGGGAACATGTAAACAAAAAGAATTACAAAATTTGCATGATAAATGTAATGACCCTAGGACAAGTCTGTACTGTTCAATACGTACTGTTTCTATGAATCGGCTGTTCGAAATGTCGAGCGCCACCGGCAGGACAAACCGTACCTCTGCACTTGAAGGGCTGCTCTCGCCCTTAACGCTTCATCAGCTGGGCCCTCGGCTTCGGCCTCTTCTACATCCTAGCGGCCAGCCCCGTGGTAGTGTCGACTACAGTCTCGCAAAACAACTTCTTCATACAACCCTAGAAGAAAAATCCATTGCCGTCACATATGGTGGCAATGTGACATGATCTCCACAAGTAGTCCACCTGAGGCCAATCAGGGCATCAAGTCTATTGGCCAACCGGCATTATTAAAGTACATGGCTCTGTTTTGCAGATAGTACAGTGCTAAAAACAAACACATTGTTTAAAATGTACAAAAAGCTAATGGAATTATGAAATAGGTACAAACGCTGTTCAGTAATAAGCTAATGGGAACCCGTAACGAATTTTGAAAATTTGTCATTAATGTTCATTTTGTCTTGTGTAATCGTCATTATTGCGTTGTTCCAGGTCATAAAAAAACTGTTGTGATGTCACAGTCTACCAAAATATTATGTCTCACTACGATAATCACACGATGTTTCCTTACGTTCCAAGAGCTGCATCGAACAAAATATACATACGAGTGACATCATCTCGCCCAAAAAAAGCAGTGTTTTTTATACGCTATCATATATATTGATGTGATAAAAGCCATAAGATACCTCTGACATCCTGTCGGACCTAATTTTGCCCAACATAGTGCAGCAACTGGACGTGCCATCGACTCAATAAGTCGTTCGAAGTCCTCAGCAAAAGTATTGAGCCCCGCTGCCTCCATAGCCATCCATAATTGCGAAAGTGTTCCTGGAGCAATATTTTGTGCACGAACTGACCTCTCGATTATATCCAGTTATTAATTTTTAAAATATATTTACGTGTCAAGTTCCGTAGGATCAAATTGAGGAGCAGCTCTCCAAGGTCATGGAAGTGTCAGTTCATGAAATTACAACATAAAAGTAATAACATAAAAATAAATGTTCATGAACCTGAAAAAAGTCAGTCCATAAGTTTAAGCAAACGCTATCAGCAATATGATAAGAATCAGCTTAATTTTTCTAGGAACTCTTCGACAGAATAGAAAGAGTGACCCATGAGGAAACTCTTCAGTTTGGATTTGAAAGCACGTGGATTACTGCTAAGATTTTTGAATTCGAGTGGCACATTATTGAAAATGGATGCAACAGTATACTGCACACCTTTCTGCACTAGAGTTAAGGAAGTCCGGTCCAAATGCAGGTTTGATTTCTGCCCAGTATTAACCGAGTGAAAGCTGCTTATTCTTGGGAATAAACTAATATTGGTAACAAGAAACGACAATAAGGAATATACATATTGAGAGGCCAATGTCAAAATGCCCGGACTCGTGAACAGAGGTCGACAATAGGTTCGTGAACTCACACCACTACGGTTCGATGGAATTCAAGTAGGGCGACCTGGGCGGCCAAACCATCCGCTCGAACTATCCAGAATGTTCCTCAAACCAATAGCGAACAATTGTGACCTGGTGGCATGGTGCATTGTCATCCGCGAAAATTCCATAGATGTTTTGGGAACATGAAGTCCACGAATTGCTGCAAATTGTCTCCAAGTAGCTGAACTAACCATTTCCAGTCAATGATCGGTTCACTCCGAACAGAGGACCCATTACATTACATGTAAATGTAGCCCACACCACTCTGAAGCCACCGGCAGCTTGCACAGTGCGTTGTTGAGAACTTGGGTCCATGGCTTCGTGGGATCTCCGCCACAATCAATCCCTACCATCAGCTCTTACCACTGACCAGACCACGGTTTTCCAGTCGTCTAGGGTCCAGCCGATATGGTCACGAGCCCACGTGAAGCGCTGGAGACGATGTCGTGCTGTCAGCAAAGGCGCTCGCCGTCGGCCGCCTGCTGCCATATCCCATTAACGCCAAATTTCGCCTAACGGATACGTTCGTCGTACGTCCAGCATTGATTTCTTTTCTGTTACCACTGACAACGCTATGCAAACGGCGCTGTTGACGGTCGTTAAAGTAGAGGCCGTTGGTCACGGTGCTCTGTGGTGAAAGGTAATGCCTGAAATTTGGTATTTTCGGCACACTCTTGACATCGTGTATCTCGGAATATTGAATTACCTAACGATTTCCGAAGTGGAATGTTCCATGCGTCTAGCTCCAACTACCATTTCGCGTTCGAAGTCTGTTAATACACGTCGCGCAGCCACAATCACGTCGGAATTATTTTCAGCTTCTGTACAAATGACAGATCCACCAATGAACTGCCCTTCTATAGGTTGAGTACGCGATATTGTCGACAACTGTATATGTGCGTATTGCTATCCCATAACTTTTGACATCTCAGTGGAGATTATGCTTGGCGATGAACACTTTTCGCGCCGAAGGTTAGTGGCTGATAGAGCTTATATGTAGAATGGGTACTTATAAAGGTTGTTCTTTCATCTACAAATACTGTGAATATTCTTCTAAATGTCTCGAAAACAAAACACATCCTGCGTTGTCATGTGCGTGCATGATTTTCTCTTTTCTTTGATGAAGGCAATATTGTAATGTAAAGGAAGAAGTTAGATACTTATTTGGCTAATGTAAATGTTCGTGAAGTGTGTTTATATTTCGATGATGCAAGGATGTTTGCGTATGGCAACATTTCGTGCCCGATGAAAAATCGAAAAAATTAATCTCGTTATTGGCGGAGTTTGGACAGCCCACTTTACCAATTCGCTCCCGATTGGGGGCCACGAACTTAGCTCCACGTGGGCGAAGAGCAATATTATATATGACAGCATGGAAGCTTAGATATAATGCAATAAGAATGGAAACATTAAAGCAAGAATGGGCTGTTGCAGCTTATGTTCCTGTGTAAAAATTATAAGCTATGTAGGCAGAAGAATTTCGATGTAAGTATAGCGTCCCCAGCGAAATAATAAGAAAATACTTAAAAAAACAGTATTTATAAAGAAGAGACATTTAAAAATTTAATAATATACATTTTTCTTATGTGTCCGTATTATAATGATTTCTCTGTGTAAGTTTCGAGGGCAAAGAAATATAACAAAATGATGTAAAGAGACGACAAGATACGATCTTTTGTTAATTTTTTAGTCGTCTTCTTCTCTTGTCTTGGTTGCATGTAGACGGACATCTTGCGAGTGCTGGCAAATGTAAGCATATTTGTACTAACTAAGCAGATAATATATTGATTTAATATCATTGTTCACTTTTAATTTGTAATAGGTGGTCCCGATTTCATGTGTGCCTTCCTTTGAATTAACCGCATTCGAGTAATTTACAGTTCAACAGTCGCAGCGGCCGATGCAGCCAATGACGCCATTACGTGGCGATATTAACTTATGAAAAATTAGCGGAGGCGAGAAACTATTAACATAATATTCATTTTTCTCCACAGCCGTCCGACGTTGCAGAAAATACGTAGCTGTAAGATTCTTATTTTCAGTACCACAGCCGAGATCCAGAGCCAGGACTCCGACTACAATGTAATGGTTAACGGAAGTAAGAAGAAATACTCTCGCGCGTCTGTGGGCCGCAGTTGTAATTAATAACTACAGATTTTTTGCTTTAAAGTGAACTGACTAGCCGAGGAAATTAATATAAAAAGTTTATTCCATTGTTCAACTTACATGTTCACGCTTTAAGATTCAGTGAGTCTAACGTTCATTAACGTAAAAAATAATTTCCACTCAAGTTTAATATTGTTAAAAAATGGGAGAACTTCACAAAAGCACTTAATAGTAAATCAAAATCAAATGAAATATCAGTTTCGTTAAGGCCCACCACGTAAGTCGGCAACAATCACCATCACCAATAAATTTTTGTGGTAATTAATATATTAAATTACGACGGCCGACGGACGCGAGATGTAAGGTATTACCCTCGATCTGTCAACAGCCATGGCAGCTCGATAAAGTTGATACAAGTTGGAAGTAGCATTTAACCTTGGAGTGACCATAAAAAGCGGAAAAACAAAAAAAAAACAAAAACAACATAGGTCAATAGCACGAAGATTTGGTGTGAACTGTGCAGTAATCAGTCCATAGGCGCCAAAAGTCGATAGGTTTAACGCTCTGTTAGTTGAGATGGGCGTAATTCCTTATCATCAGTTCTCTTCCAAGAACGAGGACGTAACTTGTGATTTTTTGAATCAGAAAAAAGGAAAATCTTTTGCAAAATAAGCGTTACCCTTTACTTTCACATATCTGAGCTGATCTAAATACCTATAAAACTGCCTTTATTTCCCCTCAATTACTTTATAATCTGCTATTATTATTAAATATTTCTCTCCCTTTACTGATTAGGATAAACTTAAATTTTTCTCTATAATGTTGGTACATCGTGTGCAATAAAATAAATAAAATGCCAATGTTGTCTGTGGCGTTAAATAGTTTATCAAGTAGTCTTATATATGTGTGCTTCGATCAGCGGTATGAACAGCAAAACCATGGCACCATAAAATTATTTCTTCTCGAATGTTATCGTCAACGGATATTAATCCTAATTTGGTTGAGGTTTGTCTTCTACTTCATTTTCAATAGTTTAGAAATTTGCAGCTTTATTCGAGCCTGGCGTACCTCAACTGCAGATAATTAATGTAAAATATGTTCAGAACTTCACCAGAGAGAAAAACATAGAGAAGATACACGTAACCAAAGAGCACAACATAAAGAAGCACCGTATAGTTCGATAGATAGGTTACTGAAAGTAATATCAAATAGTTGACAATACAGGCATGCCAGAAGAAAGAGAAAGTTCTTTACATGTAGAATCAGCTATGGGATGGGAATGGGCAAGAACGTTGCCACAATTTTGAATCTAGACCAAGAGCAAATGCGAAAACGAAGTAATCATTGGACTATTAGTTGTTGTGAATGAGATGTGTGTCCACCACTTCACTCCAGAATGGACCAACAATGAAAACTATAACAAAGGAGTCGAAAACGATATCACCCGTCAGAAAGGACGGCAAGTGTTTTCTGCTATCAAAATGGCCTTCCTTGAAAAGTTTAAAACAATAACTGGTCGTAAATATACTGAGCTAATCGGATGAAATACGCACAAAGAAAGAAAAGGCTACTATCAGAAAAATGCACCTGCCAACGAAAGTTCGTCGATTATGAGAAAGCTGAGACAACTGAAGTACGAACTGTTGAAATACCTACCATATTCACCAAATTGTGTAACCACAGAGTATATCCTTTCTCATATCTACAGAAATTTGTAAATTTGATTTTTTCGGAAAAGCTTCTCCTTGCTGATTAGTTAGTTACTGTTCTGTAGATTATTTGAACGATTTATCGGGATAATGTGGATCGAGTTACTTTATAGGTTATGTATAAATACATTTGTGAATATACATATTAGCTCTTAATGAGTTACTCTTCATTTAGTTTGTGATATACTTCAATTTTTTGTTATTTAGACGTAATTTTAGACTAAACAAAAAATTTGCTTTGCTATCTGTCAGATATATTTATGTTAATGGGAAAATTATCAAAGACTTCTGCTACTGCAGGGTTGAACTTCATTCTGCTCAAGTGGAGTCCTCGATTTGGCTTGATGATGTTAATGTTTTTTTATAATATTGTAGTTGTGGACATCAGTATTACTCTTCTCAAATTATGATCAATTATTTACGACAAATTTCATTAGTGAATTTACATATAATGACAAAAGGTTAAAATATTATTATCACTGCTCACGTTTGAAAACAGTCCTTGTATCCCAAGTGATGAGTTCCCAAGGAAATTATGGCGTAAGACGTAAATGAATACAAATATGTTTTTATTCAAAACAATCAATTATAAGATTAACGGAAGTAGCTGAACGCAGTTGTTTGTATAGTGTAACAATATGTTTTTTCCAATATAAGTTTTTATCAATATGTCCATACAACAATTTGAATATTTATTTTTGTTAACTCACTAGTGTTATTGGTATTATTCTATTTCTTGCCCTGAATCAAACACAATGTTTACAAAATCCGACATCTTCAGCAGAAAGAAACGCAGCGATTGTGGTTACAACTTCCATTAGTCTTAATAGAGTCGAATCCAGTACTAATGACAGAACCGAGTTAGACTGACCATTGACGAAGAACAACCTTCATATCTACGAAACGACCAAAAAAAAAAAAATTACCTTCGACTTTTGTAACAATTCATAAATATCTTCAAAAGGTTTCTAAAAGATATGACAATTTTGGGCAGTATTAAAAATAGAGTACAATAAAACAGCGTGTCATACTTTCACCATAATTAGTACCTGAGACTTTAGACAGTGCCAGTTATCACAAACCATTATTACAAATAATTTGATAGAATTATGAAATGTGACCAGAGAATGTCCGTCGGCATATGCTGCAGAACCAGAAGAAGACTGATCGCTGCATTTTCTTTGTCAGTTACAACCAATCTAACGTATAAGGTGCTGTCCATCATTACCCTGAGAAAATTGCAACCATTCATAGAAGACAACATACAGGAGTACCAAGCTGGCTTTCGACCAAACCGATCGACAATAGATCACATTTTCACACTAAGACAATTGTTTGAAAAATACTGGGAATTTGATAAAAATATCTAAAGCCTGTTCGTCCATTTTCAACGAGCATATGACAGCATCCACAGGAATAGCCTATACAATGCAATGCGTGACTTCAGAATTCCTGAGAAGCTAGTGAGAATGGTGCAAGCTTGTATGGAAGGGTCAAAGGCAGCAGTACGTTTCCGAGGAGCCACATCAGAAACATTCGAGATTGAGACAGGCGTCAGACAAGGGGATGCTCTCTCATGTATTCTGTTCAATGTCATCTTAGAGAAAGTAATAAAAGAGTGTACCTAACAGGAGTGAGCTGGAGTAGAGATGGACGGTAACTTCGGTTGTCTCGCATATACAGATGACATAGTACTACTAAGTGAATCAAAGGACGATCTGAAAGAAATGTACCAGAAAATGGACAATTATGCACAGAAGGTAGGGCTCAAAGTGAATCGAGACAACTACGAAGAAGACAAGAGCGGGAAGAATTTCTTGTGATAGCTGGCAAGAGGTTTAAGAGAGTGCACCAGTTCAGAGACTTGGGATCTTGATTTACCATGGACAACAACATAAAAATGGACATCAAGGAAAGAATAGCAGTGGGAATGAAATGCATGCGTTCCCTCAGAGAGACGCTTGGTTATAAATCAGTCTCAGTGAACACTGAAATGAAAATCTACAACTCGGTGATATGCCCAGCAGTAATGTACGGTTCAGAAACATGGAGCATGACTGGGCGAGAAAGGGAAAATCTATTAATATTTGAAAGAAGAGTAATGAGGAAGATACGGGGACCAGTTTTAGATAACGGAGAATGGAGGAAGAGGAAAAAGGAGGAAATCTACCTTCTCATGCGACAACCAACTATCCTATACAAGATAAAGTAAAAAGAATACAATGGGCGGGCCATGTAGCCCGTATGCCAGACGGAAGACAGGTGAAGATGTCGGCAACCATGTGTCTACAACCTGTACCCGTACATCCATTATGTATATTTCGGTACAGGTGAGACATTTTACTTGAAATTCGCTTGCCCGGTGTCGACATGCATGCATGTCCAAAGGAGCTTTGCATGGTAATTCTGAATAACACAAGCTCTGCGATATCGTATTTATCCATCGACTCCGGGCAAGCGAGTTGCAAGTAAAATGTTTCACCTGTGCGGGAATATACAAAGTGGCTGTACGAGTACAGGTTGTGGACACATGGTTGACAACATATAGAAGTTTTGGTAGGGCTGTAAGCCGTGCACGGATAGCCTGATGGTAAGGCGACCGCAATCAGTGGGAAATCCGGGTTCGAGACCCGGTCCGGCACAACTTTTCACTGTCGTCATTCCCTTCTATAGCTGATGGTCATCCATTTTCACAACTGCGAATACATTTAATGTATTTCATAACAGCTGTAGTCGCAGCATTGCCTGTTCCTTTGCTTATGCATCTCTTGAGGAACTTTGCATCGTAATTCGGAATAACACAAGTATTGCAGTATCGTTCTTGTCGGACAACCAATAGTGTTTTGATACATTTCGTTTGATAAAGCACCGTGTTTATTCAATGAGAACAGTGAGTCCAGTTTGAAGCAACACGCTAACTAGATGAGAAACAGAGTACAAGGACACAGCTTAGGTGTAACGTTGTATCCTATTGACCGGCTATCTAGGAGCAATGAGTTTGCTGAGAAGAAGACTGGAGGTGACGGATTAGTGCTCATTATTCATTATGGTACTTGAATGTTAAGATATAACGTGATATTTACGTGGGTCTTGGTACTTTGTTTCAAAGAAGCTCACTACGATTTTTCAGTTTTAGCATAATTTTATGCATTTTATTGCTGATAACTGGAGTGAGAAGACCACATTTTTGGAATTATTAGATGCAGAATTTAAAATTGAAGCACTTAAGGTTTCTACAACAAAATTACGTAAAATGTGTAAATGAAATTGTATGAAAATTGTAAAAATGAAATTTTTATAAACTGTTGACGTTGTACAGTATTACTGCAGATTATTCGCTGATTATATGAGAGAATGCTGAAAAGTAGTGTCTCCGAACTGTTTTTGTGAAATGTCTTAAAGCTTTTTAAATAAAATAAACGTTACTAACGTTCTCCATTTTTATTCTTCACGTCTACTTATTTATTTCTCAATCTAGTCAGCCTGGCGACGAACACCTTTGTCCCAACGTGAGACCAGTTTGTTGATACAGTCACTGTAGAATGTCTGACTTTGTTGAGAGAGACACAAGCTAACCTCTGCTTGCACTGCTTCATCACTATCAAAGTGAAGTCGTGGAAGGCATTCTTTTGAAAATCGAATTGGGCGAAGATCAGACTGAATGAAGGATGATCTATGGTAGTGAACCCAAGTCGTCGGATTGTTGCACATGTCGCAGCACCCGTGTGTGGTTTGACGTAGTCATGCTGTAGGAGAGCTTGCTCCATATGGGGAAGAACTCTTAGAATTAGACAATTGATTACAACCCCCTGTTTCTCACGCATCGACTTTTGTGCGTTACATACCGCCTTCTTAGCGCTACTATTCCGAGCCCCCTAACGGCAGAGGGTTCCAAACGTGTAGACATGAAAAATAAAAATATAGAATGTTAATAACGTTTCCTTTACAATGCTTTAAGTTCTTCTAGATAAAAAAATCAGAGATATTAATTTTTAGCACGCCCTTGTGTTTTCCATTTACAAATATGAAATTGTTGAACCAACCAGCGACAGATGAATCCATTAGCATGTCGAATAAATTTCTTGCGTAATACATCTTTTCAGAAAAGGTTTAACCGATAAGGCTCATGAAGTTATATGGTTGCAAATTTCTCGGTCCAACTTAGACCGGCTTTAATAATTGTTGGAATGTTGGATGATGGTGTCAAAGGACTTGCGCATAGGATATTGTCTGCAGATTATGGAGAGCTCAGTTGTAATCGAGACTCTGAAATATAATAGAGATCAAATGACTCAGATGTCCTTCTGGATGTTGGGTACGTATTGCTACAGGACACTAACGATGTTGATAATCTTTTATGACGAGAATAAAGTCGTCCAGGTTTACGTCGTGTAAGACCTGTGCCCAGCTCTCCCGTTCACGACGGATGTATCCCCCTGGCGAATAGGCTGAGCGGAGGGGAACCAGACCATACGGCTTCGTGCCGTCGGACAATAAAACTGCGCCCTACGAGATGGGAGCGATATTCTATTCTTGCCTGGTGCTGCGACGTATTGATATTCTTTTCAGTGTCCGCAGTTCTGCTATATAGCCCGTCGTGTGGAGAATGTATTCAGTGGTTAGTGGCAACTAACACCTCCTGCTTAATATGCTGCCATGGCGTCTCTTTGACTTTAGTTTAGTTGCTTACGCGTCAGTATTGGTGTTTAAGATGACAAGTCTAACAGCGGTATTTTAATGTACACTGGTAGAAATGTTGAACGATTCAACGCATAGATTTTTTACGACTAAATTGCAGAAGTTCATATTCACAAGAAAATTCGCTCAACTACACGTATAACTCGCTTCAGTTAGATCGGCTGGTTTAACAGTGTGACAGTGACCTTATTTAAAGCTTTATCTTAGTATGAATCGGGCGCACACTCTTCGAGTAGGTTAAGGAAGGCAGAAGTAAGAACTCACGATGACGATGATTCTGTGCTCAGTAGAAATTTATCTTTACCGCTCGGAATATATAGAACGCATTCACAACTTCTGCACGTATCAGACAGTTGTATGGTCCACATTACTTTCTGCCGTCAGCAAGTCTCATAATAAGAATGATTACAAAATACCGAGTCTTTTGGAAAAACCATCGGCAAAGACCATCATAAAGGCATCCCAGTTTGCACTATGACATACCACCGATTACATGCTGCAACGCATGGTTGTCACACATGATAATGGCCAGGGCCGAAATGTAGATTGTGGACTAAAACCTGTTGTACAGTCAAATGGCGGTTACATCTTTCAAAAATATACTTACAGGAAGTTTAGCAGTTATTGCATCTCTGTGGATAATGACATCAAATTTAAGTTACTGACATACTAAAAATAAAACTACGTTCTGTATGCACTGTAGAGGTATTATGCAAACGCAGCATCTTTGTTGAGAATGTACTTTCTGCGCATGACATCAATGTTAATACGTGAGATCCGAGTTGTTATTGTCGACTAGAGCAGCCGTTTCCGTGCTCTCCGTCGTGGTTCACATACAGCAGTGGTGTTGTTCGAACAGTTTACATGACATACCACACAAGGTGCAAACTGGGATGCCTTTACGATGGTCTTAGACTATGGTTTCACTTAAGTTTATGTCAGTCGCTGCTTGGAAAGTGTAGCGATGTTTAAAATCTATGATTAAGTCATCTATTTTATTCCACAACCATATCAAGTGAAGAAGTCACGTATTTACGTTTGACAAAATTGGTTTATACACCCGAAGATACATATTTTGACCATGATTTGTGTTCTATACAAGTTTGTTGATTTTTGATATGTAAGTAAGAGAACAATTCATGTAGCCTATACATTAATTTAACTATTTGCCCTGTTATTTTTTTGAAATTTGTAATTTTATTGTCTTTTAATTTGTTACATGTGGAACACATGCTAATGGTTTAAGGCCGAAATTTAGATTTTGGAACAAAATCTGTTGTACAGTCAAATGGCGGTTGTATCTTTCAAAAAATACTTACAGAAAGTTTAGGAGTTATTGCATGTCTGTAGATATTAATATCAAATTTACATTATTGGCATACTAGAAAATAAACGTACGTTCCGTAGATACTACAGTGTCAATTATGTTAGCATAGCATCTTTGTTAAGAAAGTACTTTCTGCGCTCGATATCTATGTTAATACATCAGATCTGAGTTGTGTTATCGACTAGAGCAGTCGTTTACGTGTTCTCAGTCGTGGTTCACATACATCAGAGGTGGTGTTCGAACAGTTTACAAGTCTCAAAAATTTCGATGCAAAGGATTGTTATGTTAATGATATACTAATTCGTCTGAATGATCTTTGAGATCTACTAGTATGTACTGAGTTCTGTTGCCCACTTCATGTTTTGGGTGTTGTGTGGACTGAAATGGAACGTTGTACACAGTCCAGTACCATTAATGTGGCCACTACCCATGTTCGACATCGACGTGCAATAACCACCCACAGAGGGCAGGTCGCAGCACTAGCAGTGGAGGGCGTTGCTGCCTCTGGATCACGGGGTGCCGGGTTCGATTCCCGGCCGGGTTGGGGATTTTCTCTGCCCGGGGACTGGGTGTTTGTGTTGTCCTCATCATTTCATCATCATCATGTCCGCCCCCGGTAGCTGAATGGTCAACGCGACCTAGTGTCAATCCTAAGGGCCCAGGTTCTATTCCCGGCTGGGTTGTAGATTTTCTCCACTCATGGACTGGATGTTGTGTTGTCGTAATCATCATCATTTCATCCCCATCGACGCGCAAGTAGGTGAAGTGGCGTCGAATCGAAAGACTTACACTGAACGGTCTACCCGACAGGAGACCCTAGTCACACGACATTTTTTTATCATCATCATCCGTGACAGTGGCTAGATTGGATTGCGTAAAAAATTGGACTGTGTAAGAATTGGGACTTTGTACGGGTGCTGATGACAGCGCAGTTGAGCGCCCCACAACCTAAACATCGTCTAGCAGTGGAGGGTATATAAAGCATGTCAGACGTATGCGGAAAACAGTGCAGTCGTTGTCGTAATACGAAAATGGAGCAATTGATCTGATGTCCAAAAGGGCATGATAGTAACTGTCTTTCAGCCCAAGGGTGCAAATATTACCGTAACGGCTAAGTTTTGAACTGGGCGCATGATGTCGCTGTTAAGTGTACCGTGCATGGGAAAACAGTACTATCTAAAACCAGCACCAAGGCAACTATAGCGCATCACGGGCCATAGCGGACAGGGGTGAACGACAGATGTGGAGATGTGTCCGGGCGAATAGAAGTTCAGGTGCTGACCAACTGGCTGGCCAGATGAACCAGGGGGCTACCAGCAGTGTCCACTCAACGAACGTTGTACGTGTGGGTCTCCACAACAGATGTGCGGTTCATGCATCCTTGTTGGCTGCTGTTCATCGCAGACTCAAATTTGCACGCCATTACCGCAACTAGGCATACACCGTGTGGCGACAGGTGGCCTTTTCAGATGAGTCACGTTTCATGCTCCATCGGACAAATGGTCGTTGGCGCGTACGGCGTGAAATCGTCAGAGGAATCCAGGCAGGAGGGCATTCCGTGGGTGATCTCGTCATTCTGGAAGGTACAATGAATCAACACAATTATGTACTACCCTTGGAAACCTTGTCCATTCACATTCATTTTGTTGTTTCTCGACACGATGTCTTCTATCGGCATAGCAAAGCAACTGTCTCACGCAGAGTGACTGTGTGGTTCCAAGAGCACCAAGATGAGTTTACCATAGTCCCCTGGCCTCCAGACTCACCGGATTTAAGCCAAATCGAGAATCTGTGGGACCACCCCGATTGGGCTGTTCGCGCTATGGATCCTAAACTGAGAAACCTAGCGCAGCTGGCATTGCTCCACCTCCCTGTCGATATGTTCCAGAATCCTACAGACTCTCTTCCTACACGTCTCGCAGCATTTCTCACTGCGCAAGTGGTTATTCAGGCTTTTGATAGGTGATCACATTAATGAGACTGGACAGTGTATCCAGCCACACAAATTCTGTAGTAGAAAAACTTCTTGTAAGCACTTTACTCGGTTTTGTAAAATTATACAACTCTCATTCTTCGTATTTTCAAAGAGGTCTTTACATGCTTGTAACGGAGTACCTGAAGACGATTGATAATCTAAACTGACAAAAAAAATGGTTCAGATGGCTCTGAGCACTATGGGACTTAAGTGCTGAGGTCATCAGTCCCCTAGAACTCAGAAGTACTTGAACCTAACTACCTTAAGGACATCACACACATCCATGCCCGAGGCAGGATTCGAACCTGCAACAGTAGCGGTCGCGCGGTTCCAGGCTGTAGCGCCTAGAACCGCTCGGCCATTCTGGCCGGCCGAAACTGACAGCAATAATAAAGACTGTCATAACAGTTGACGACTTTCAAAGAAAATTTTCGACAAACGTTTGCAAACTGTGGAACACCAACTACTGAATTTATTTCAAATTGCAAGAGCATTCATCACTAATTTTAGTAGACACAGGGTTTGATGTTCAATACCCTGTATAGGAATACTTACGTTATGATTATTTGGGCGACCGAAAATGTAATTGTGCTCTGCGGGAACTTGGGAGAGGGGTTCTTTAACTTACGTCAAAGCTATATCCTGAAATTAGGTCCGCATTTCGCTCTCCCATGAGATGAAGAGGGGCAGGAGATTTCCATAGCAGAGGCTCCAGCTCTACTCGGCAGCTTTACGGAATCAGTGTAACGAGTGTCTTCAGTGGAGAGTGGAGTCCTGTCATTAGCATGTGCTGCTAGTGTGGCCTCCGGTTCTGAGGAGCGGCCGCTGCCTTGCTGGGCCACCGCACCGTACAGATCACCGGTTAGTGAAGTGGGCTGGCAGCGTCTGGAGCTACCCACCGCCCCTGTAGCTCTCCCTACATTCATACTCGCGAAACTTGCAGCATTAGAAAAGGATCATGAGAAATGTCAAATGTCCCACATGTGAGTCGCAGCGTAAGAAACAGTTTACGATCTCCGACTGTTGCAGCCATGGTACTAATGAACCTGCAGGGGCGGACTCAGTTTCTTACTTCTAACGCAAAGACGTCGTTCGCTGTTTTCCGTTTGTTCTGCAACATTCGTGAACTATTACGACTTCCATACGTCTTTGATCATTTTGTTGTTGTGTGCCGGCCGCTGTGGTCGAGCGGTTCTAGGCGCTTCAGTCCGGAACCGCGCTGCTTCTACGGTCGCATGTTTGAATCATGCCCCGGACATGGATGTGTGTGGTGTCCTTAGGTTAGTTAGGTTAAAGTAGTTCTAATTGTAGGGGACTGATTACCTCAGATGTTAAGTCCCATAGTGCTCAGAGCCATTTTCTTTGTTGTTGTGATTCTGGGATTCCGTGCTCCAATCGGTAAAAACGGAACCAACATACGATCGCTTTGTTGCCTGTCCGTCTATCTGTCCGACTGTTCAGACTCCTTTGTCTCAGGAACTGGCAGAAATATCAAACTGAAATCTGTGTCACATACTAAGGTCTACGGTCCCTTGGAGGTATAAAGCATTTACCCTTCTAAGTCAATGCAGTCAAAAGATACGGCCACTTGTATCACATATTTTGATACTCGCAAACTCACTCATCAAAAGCTATAGGGTACTTCCTGCCGGCCTAGAATCATGAAATTTGACAAGAAGCGAAGTTTTACAGAAAAAGTAAAGGAAGAATTGTTAATTTGCAATTATGAGACGACAAAATCATTCTCGAAACTCCTGGAATTCCCAGGACCAGGATCTTGTACTTTCGATATCGATAGCAGATAAACATCTCGAAGATCCTCGATTCCCGGGATGCATGAACTATCTGTAAACAATCATGTTTGTACGGAACCCTCAGAGCTCGATTTCTACTCGCATTTGACCAATTTCTTTTCTTCCATCTTGTTGTGCCGTACAAACTACTCACTTACTTGCTTCAGTTGTGACAGCAGTCAATAATCTTCTACGAATGTCTAGAGCTGCTTATCTAGAGACAGAATACGGAGTTCATGCAAAAACTGTGTCGCTCAACCGCAATAGTGGACAATAAATTCAGTGGTAGAGAAAAGGGGCTAATAAAGAGGAGTGTTAGGCTCAGTAAGAAAATCACTGCACGAAATTGACTGTTGAGCTTAACATGCGACAGGTGTGACACAATAAAAGAATTCATCATTGAACTGTTGCTGCCAGTGCCCTTGTAAATCAAACGAATGTACAGAAGGGGATCACTGATGCAAAGAGCAAAAGCAAAATCTGTACTACCGATCAATGCAAACGGTAGCGTGCTCGAACGGGCCTCTTTCTACGACGTTCCCTACGACATGACGTGTTTTCCCATTAAGAACACAGAGGGAATAATAAGACTTTTCCAACAGTAAATCGTGTTGGAGGTTCCCTGAACGATTAGCCAATTATATGGTGGTTTTCCGTAGATTTGATGGTCATAATGAAAGGTAGCAATGATGGAAATAAAAGAAAAGTTCAGGAGTGGAATTAAAATACAAGGTGAAAGGATATAAATGATACGATTCGCTGATGACATTGCTATCCTGAGTGAAAGTGAAGAAGAATTAAACGATCTGCTGAACGGAATGAAAAGTCTAATGAGTACACAATATGGTTTGAGAGTAAATCGGAGAAAGACGAAGGTAATGAAAAGTAGTAGAAATGAGAACAGCGAGAAACTTGACATCAGGATTGATGGTCACGAAGTCAATGAAGTTAAGGAATTCTGCTACCTAGGCAGTAAAATAACCAATGACGGACGGAGCAAGGAGGATATCAAAAGCAGACTCGCTATGGCAAAAAAGGCATTTCTGGCCAAGAGAAGTCTACTAATATCAAATACCGGCCTTAATTTGAGGAAGAAATTTCTGAGGATGTACGTCTGGAGTACAGCATTGTATGGTAGTGAAACATGGACTGTGGGAAAACCGGAACAGAAGAGAATCGAAGCATTTGAGATGTGGTGCTATAGACGAATGTTGAAAATTAGGTGGACTGATAAGGTAAGGAATGAGGAGGTTCTACGCAGAATCGGAGAGGAAAGGAATATGTGGAAAACACTGATAAGGAGAAGGGACTGGATGATAGGACATCTGATAAGACATGAGGGAATGAATTCCATGGTACTAGAGGGAGCTGTAGAGGGCAAAAACTATAGAGGAAGACAGAGATTGGAGTACGTCAAGCAAATAATTGAGGACGTAGGTTGCAAGTGCTACTCTGAGATGAAGAGGTTAGCACAGGAAAGGAATTCGTGCCCGCATCAAACCAGTCAGTAGACTGATGACCAAAAAAAAAATGAAAGGTAAGTTAATGGTAAGACCTTTTGAACCACTTTTTGTGATGATGATAATCCTACAGCGGAGAATTTTTTACTGGTAAAGATGGCAGCTTCCAAGATACGGAGAGAAAATGAGCAGTGGTTAACACTGCTGATTCATACACAGAAGGATAAAGCTGCGCGGGATTAGCCGAGCGGTCTGCGGCGTTGCAGTCATGGACTGTGCGACTGGTCCCGGCGGAGGTTCGAGTCCTCCCTCGGGCATGGATGTGTGTGTTTGTCCTTAGGATAATTTAGGTTAAGTAGTGTGTAAGCTTAGGGACTGATGACCTTAGCAGTTAAGTCCCATAAGATTTCACACACATTTGAACATTTGATTTTTGAAGGATAAAAATTTGTCGAAATTTCCTTAGATCATTTTAAGCGTGTAAAACATTTTTTCCTGACCTCTTGAATGTTATCGAGTCATTGTGATCCACATATTGGAAAAAGTGTAAAGCTTCATTATAATGCTGCCAGCGCTTTCAAACAACTGGAACGATATCAGAGTAATAAGATGTCAAACTCATCACTACCCAGCATTTATATACACTATCTATTCGACTTTTCAGCAATGGGTAGTGGTATCGGGCTGAAATTTGTGTCACATACTAAGGGCTGCACATCTTACAGATCACATTGAGTTTTACGGACAGAATGTGCGCGAGCAGTATCCTGTTGGAACTACACATCAAAAAAATGGTTCAAATGGCTCTGAGCACTATAGGACTCAACATCTGTGGTCATAAGTCCCCTAGAACTTAGAACTACTTAAACCTAACGACATCACACACATCCATGCCCAAGGCAGGATTCGAACCTGCGACTGTAGCGGTCACGCGGTTCCAGACTGAAGCGCCTTTAACCGCACGGCCACACCGGCCGGCGAACTACACATCACCTTGGAACGAAACATGACCTTCCTGTTGCAAAGAACGGCAAAAGAAGAACTCTAACAGCATTCTACACGTACCGAGTGTTGGTTAGCGTCTCGCTCAGATACACCAAAGGTGAACGAGAGTTGTAGCCTATTGCACCTCAGACCATAAGGCTTGGGGTGGGGACAGTGTGTACTGGACGAATGCACGCTACAAAACAGCACTCGCCAGGCCAACGTCGTACGCGCGAACAACCATCACTTGCCTGCAGGCAGAATATGCTTTCGTGCTGAAGACCACAGCGCGTCATTCCAAGCGATCCTCTGACGACACCACTGGAGCCGTGCACGTCGATACTGTGGCGGAAGTGTAAGACGGGCTAGAGGTGTGCGTGCCCGTAGTCCCATTGCGTATAACCGGTTCGCAACAGTTCGTGTTGACAAGTCTGGACCCACAAGCCCTCATATCTGTGCTGCTGCCAATGCTGCACTTAAAATAAGCCGATCCTACCGGACGTCTTTGCTGCAGAGACGTCCAGAACTTTGTCTACGGGCGTAAAATATTCACATGACCACTCATACCAGCATCGTTGCGCAAGTGGCGCAACACGTTCAGCTTCTGAGGCAGTGTGTCTCCGCGGCATGGTTGCTTGCTTGCTCCACACGTTTGCACCACACAGCCTTGCGGCTGTGAGCATTTATTATTAAACGGTAGACACAGATGACATTCTGGTAGCTATGCCACTAGGCTATCTGTTCGCGGATGACGTTGAAATCATTATCAGTACATCCACTATCCCACAGGTAGCATCTGCCGTCATCGGATCAAAACCGACGTCGTCTTTCCAGGTGTACTATTTTTTCCGGCAGTGTGGAAGAATGGACAGACAACATATTTTTATGTAACAGCATATTCTTTTCCTTTGCTCCTACACAGCTGAAAAGTATAAAAGTTCACGAATTATGTGGCCAGTGTCGATATATTTCGTTTTGTCGTTACTGGTGTGCAGGATTTGGATGGAGTGGGGTTTGGGCTGGGGTTTATACAATTAAATGTGCTTAGTTGCACGTTGAGTTGGATTTGGTTGATGTGCTTGATTCTCTAAGATTGGGAATTTCTGTTCTCAAAAGCAAATAATGATGTGATATCTGGATTGTGGGGCGCTCAATTGCGTGGTATCAGCGTCAGTACGAAGTCACAATATTTACATTGTCCAGCGTCGCCACTTTCCTGAATGATGATGAAATGATGACAACACCCAATCCCAGGGCGGAGAAAATCCTCGCCCCGGTCGGGAAACGAACCCCGGACTCCCTGTTTAAAGCAAAGCAGATACAATAACAGTACTGTATGTAGCATTGTAATAACCATTATTGTGTGTAGCAAAGCGCTTCATGTGCTGTCGAGATTGGCAGTGGAGCCAACAAAAGACTATACAGTGGCCTGAAGGTTTCCAACTATTAGTCGCTTGTAAAAACTAGGGAGTGCATGCACGAAGGTAAGTTTGACAAATTAAGAGTTCACGACTGTTTCCCAAGATGCCTCCTGTTGCATCAAAATTAGTATCCAAATTAAGATCTTTGATTACAATGGACGACGCTTTCACAACTAATGGAGAAACTGTTGTATGTCCAGTGTCCAAGAAGCAGATTGAGTGCTCTAAGAAGTCCAAATATCAGGAACATACTGTGTCATTCCAATAAGTTTCGAGACCGGATTAATACGCAATAGAGACAGGGTAAAATGGTGATTTTAATGCTTCACGTGTTATTGAGCAGTGCTGCGGCTCGCGTTGGTGCTGTTTGTAGGTTTCCGCCCTCTGGTGGAAGCCAGACAGTATCGTTTAGGTGGCATGGTTGCGGTTATTTGTCTCCTTCTCGTGTTGACGGGCACCACTCTGTTTCGCAAGCTTTGCCTGTCCGCTAGTGGCAGCAGCGGCGGTTATCGATATGTAGTAACTGTTGCCCTATCTTTGGGGCGACGTCGTTGTTTTTCCGGGTCGTGTGAGTGGGCCAGTTCGGTTGGGGACTCAGTAGGGGCCAGGTCAGCACAGTGCGAGAACACACTGGGACAAATGGCAGCACGCATGGACTGCCAGATGAAAGGGCTGTGGTCACGAGGCTGTATGACCTCGTCGTTAACCCCATCCAGCATACTTTAAGATGAGTGCATTTCAATCGAAGTAGAAAAACCTCCACCACTGTGATATCTCGTGATTCTCCAGTGACTTGGGTTCGTGTTGCTGCTCGTTGTGTCGCTGAGGCGAAGAGCAGCTGAGTTCAACCAGCGGTAATTTTCCTTGCCTGGTGGCCGCTAACACCCCCAGTTGCCTGCCCTGGGAGTTAGTGTAATTAACGGCACTGCACGTTTCCTCGCCTTGCCGCTGCTGTCGTATAAGCAATGTAGTTTTCACAGCTTTCTTGCCTGTAGGCCGGTTGGTGATTCTTCTACTCTGGTGGTAGTGATTCCTTTCTCATTCCGGTCACTCTAAACACAGTACTCTGAGGACATAGTGTAGATCGCCAGTTCCGGCTTTGCCGTATTGTTCCATCGTTGCATTTGCTTTATCGGAAATTGGGTAGCTTCAGCAAGATTATCATTAGTCATTCGTTATACTGCCACTAGTTTGAGTTACCATCTTGTGAAGTGAATGCAACTCTTGGCTGCCTATCTCATCGCTCACGAAGGTGTTTGTTACAGGACCTTCTCAGAGGTCGATTCCTGAAGCACCGTCTGTGGCCCCTTGGTTCTTGTAAGACTTGTGTGTTCTAGAAGGAGGTCTGATGGCCAGTGCGGGTATAATCTGCCTCAGTACCCTTTAAGGAACTTATGTACTGGTCGTTGTGTTTCATTATTGTATTATTTATTACAATAACTTGTAATGCCTACATTAAAGGTTATATATGTCTAGTTAATAGTTCTGGTCGCCTTCTGGAATAAATGTGGCAGTGTAGTGTTCAGTGGATGTAAAGGGTTGTGTTACAAAGTTTACCATCATCTTACTTCACCCGTTTTGTGATCAGTTGCTTGTTTTTTTATTTAACCTTTGCTATTGTATTTGCTGTTTTACGGTAGGTTTCTAAATTTTTTATATTATTGCCGTTCCTGGCGTGTAAGCCCTTCAGCTGTGATTGTGGTCATTTGCCTTAAAATTCTAATTTAGTATTTGTATTTTAGTAGTAAGCCTTAAAACTAGTAAGCCTTAAAACCTTATTTACTGCCATATCTGGCGTCTGATGCCTTCTGCTGTGTTTGTGACGACTTGCCTTTAATATTTCAATACCTGTAATTTGTAAGTTGCAGCGAGTTTTAAACAATTCTTACTTTATTGCCATTCCTGGCGTGTAGGGCCTTCTGCCCAGATCACAGTGGCTTGCTTTTAAAACATTATCTGCTATATCTGTATTTAATCGTGATTTTCTAAATTGTAACTCACTGAAAACACTAGTATTTACACAGTTGTTCATTCCTTCATCAACAGCGTGTGGTATTTTTATTTATTATTGAGTCTGGAATTACTGGTTTAAAATAAATTGTGTGTAACTGCAAAAGGCAACCAATAGTAACTGATTACGGCCCATCTACAATCCTAACCGAATCCTGCCTTCCATTGACTACCAGATTTCAGTTTTATAAGGTCTTCTCCCATTTGAGTAAAATGCACAGAACGTTCATACCAGCCATGTGAAACTGCCAAAAAAGTCCTCCTTTGGTTTGTCGGCTTGAACGTCGGTCAAGTCATCAAAGCGTTGACCCTTTATGTAAATTTTTGCACTTTTTGTCATTTTTTGAGAGGTTCGTACTGATAACACCAAGTCTCGTCACCCATGTTGATTTTTTTTGCGGAAAAATGGTTCAATGGTTCTGAGCACTATGGGACTTAACATCTGATGTCGTCAGACCCCTAGAACTTAGAACTACTTAAACCTAACTAACATAAGGACATCACACACATCCATGCCCGAGGCAGGACTGGAACCTGCGACCGTAGCAGTCGCGCGGTTCCGGACTGAATTTCCGGAAAAGAACTGTTCGAGTTTCGCATCTCAGTCAAGTTGCGACAGACGTCCACGTGTTGTAGTTATTTTTCTCTTGCATTTTCTTCTTGAAAACATTCTGGGGAATGACTTGAAAATTTGATTTCGAGATGTTGCTCCACTGCAATCTGTGGCGCATCAACGTTAACACACTATGGCCGCACGTCCGTTCTTGACACACCTTGCTCAATACTGACAAGTCGAACGCACATTTGTTCTTTACAGTTCTTAGTTCAAGCTGCCACCACATTTATTGCGCTGACCACGGTTATAAGCCAGGAATCAAATCAGTTTCGGAACTTTTTTGCACGGGCGGTGTATGCCTAGTGATGCGCACACAACAACAAAGCACTGCAATAGGCAAATGCTGATGCAGTTGCAAGACTCCATACCTTACTAATAACTGTTTTCAAGGTATAAACTTCAAGTGCCTGAATGTGCTGCGTCTCGGCAGAAGTACTGCGGACATGTCATGGGATAGCGACATGCACTATTCAGATGGCAGTAGTACCGCGTACACAAGATATAAAACGGCAGTGCACTGGCGGAACTGATTCAAGTGAAATGGTTTCCGATGCGATTATGGACGCACGACGGGAATTAACACACACTGAACGCGGAATGGTAGTTGGAGCTACATGTATGGGACATTCCACTTCGGAAATCGTTAGGGAATTCAACATGCCGCGATGCATAGTGTCAAAAGTGTGCCGAGAATACCACATTTTAGGTTGTAACACCTCCGATTTATTATCCCGACCTGATCTGATCGAATAGCAGTCCAATATTTATTATTAACATGACCGTGAACCTAATGGGGCTGGTAATCGGAATTGACTGCTACGGAAGTTGTTACTTTCCAGTTCGTCCTGTTCAATACTATAATACTGAATTTCTGGTAATAAGGAACACCAACACAGTTTTACTAATTACGAACTTATATTCTTCTCAGAACACAAAAAAGGAGACAGCCACTGCCTTCGCCATACATATCTAATTACGGCTAATCTCAGCACAGGCTTTCTTCATCTCCCATTATCGTCACACGCTAATCCATCACTGCATCCAACACTGCAATCCAAGGTTAGGCCGGCGAGGTAGACGCGAAACCAAATATCGGCACTAGTAACGTCACTGATCACTTTCGTAATGATACTTCTTCACTTTCCCCGTCTTAATCTATCACACAGGGGTCTAACCACGGCGATGGCGACGCCCTTCTCCATTAAAGCCCTGTATTTCAACAACGGCCTTCACACACATATCCCCGCCAACCACACCGAAGCATCTCGACACTCGCTCTCCCAACACGTCACAATCGATTGTTCGTCCTATCGACCTGTGCCCAGTGCAAAGTTATAGTAAGGTCCTATGGACACCTTACAAGGTCTTACATCTCACTACGGATAAGGCAGTGGCCGATGGCCTTCACTTAACGACCGAGAGCACGGCGTTTGGATAGAGTTGTCAGTGCGAACAGACAAGCAACACTACGTGAACTAACCGCAGAAATCAATATGGCACGTACGAAGAACGTATCCGGTAGGACAGTGCGGCGAAATGTGGCGTTAATGAGCTATGGCAGCAGACAACCGACGCTTTGCCTTTGCCAACAGCACGACATCGCGACCATATCAACTGGACCCTAGACGGCTAGAAAATTGTGACCTGGTCAGATGAGTCGCGATTTCAGCTGATGGTAGGGTTCGCATGTGGCGCAGAACTGACGAAGCCAAGGACATGAGCTGTGCAAGCTAGATGTGCCTCCGTAATGCTGTGTTTACATGGCTAGGACTGTATCCTCTGTATGTTCGGCTATTTGGAGACCATTTGCAGCCATTCACGGACGTCATGTTCCCAAACGACGATGGAATTTTTGTGGACAATAATGCACCATGTCATAGGGGCACAATTATTCGCGATTAGTTTGAATATTCTGGACAATTTGAGCGAATGGTTTGGCCACCTAGATCGCCTGACATCCCACCAATAAGTCAGATGCTGATATGTGTGCATAATAACGAACCAAGTGTTTTAGTAAGACATGGCTTCACAATATTGACACGTATTATTTATAATAGCCAACGACTGTGCCGCAGTGGTAACGCCTGTTCGCGTAAGATCACCAAAGTTAAGCGCTGTCGGGCTGGGCTAGCACTTGGATGGGTGACCATCTGGTCTGCCCAGTGCTGTTGGCAAGCGGGATGCACTCAGCCCTTGTGAGGCAAACTGAGGAGCTACTTGATTGAGGAGTAGCGACTCCGGTCTCTTAAACTGACATACGGCCGGGAGAGCGGTGTGCTGACCACATGCCCCTCCATATCCGCATCTAGTGACGCCTATGGTTGAGGATGACACGGCGGCCGGTCGGTTCCGTTGGTCCTTCACGGCCTCTTCGGGCAGAATTCAGTTTATTATTTATAAAAGGATGCAAAAACTCGTAGAAGCCGTTTTTAAGGAAAATCAGTTTGGATTCCGGAGAAATGCAGCAACACGCGAGGCAATAGTGATCCTATAACCTCTCTTAGAAGATAGGTTTATAGCATTTGTAGACTTAGAGAAATTTTGATAATGTTGAATGGACTACACTTTGTAGTTCTGAAGGCAGCAGGGATGAAATAGAAGCAGCGAAAGGTTGTTTATCACTTGTATAGAAACTAGACTGCATTTATAAGTTGAAGGACCTGAGAGGGAAGCTATAGTTGTGAAGGGAGTGAGGTTTGTATGATAGCATATCCTCGATGCTATGCATTCTGTACATTGAGGAAGCTGTGGAGGAAACTGAGGAACAGCTTGGAAGCGGATTAGAAGTTCAGGGAGAAACAATAAAGACTGAGGTTATCCAGTGACATTGTACTTCTCTTAGAGACAGCAACAGACTTGGAAGAGCAGTCGAACGGAATGGACAATGCCTCGAAAACAGGCTATAAGATGAACAAAAAGAAGTGTAATGGGATGTAGCCGAACTAAATCAAGTTATTCTAAGTAAACTAGACTAGGAGATGACACATTAAAAGTAGTAGACAGATTCTGCTATTTGGTTAGCGAAGTGTACCAATACAGATTTCACAAAGAATCGTTAAATCGGGATCTGTAGTCAGGAAGCAAGGCACAGTGAACTAGGTATATTCAAAAATGCAAATACCATACACAGAGAGATAAAAAACAATCTACAACAGTGAACTGTAGACCGTTCAGATCGTATAACAGTTGAGCACAGACAAGTCAGTCGATGAACCAAAGAGAGAAGCAAATAACATTTGCAAATGTTCGTCTTAGAATGTGATAAAATGAAATGAATGTGTGGCATTGTTGGCGGGGAGGCCCCATCTGGGAATGTTCGGATGCTGAGTGCAAGTCTTATTTCAGTCGACGCCACATTGGGCGACCTGCGTGCCAGCGATGAGGATGAAATGATGATGAGGACAACACAAAAACCAGTCCAGGAGCGGAGCAAATCTCCGACTCGTCCGGGAATCTAACCAGGGCCGCTGCACGGGAGGCAAGCACGTTCTCACTCGGCTAAGCAGGCAGACTTAGAATGTGATAGTGCGTTGAGTTCCAGAAGTATTGACACTTGATTCTGACCGAGAGAAGTCGGAAAGTGTCATGAGCCGCCGATACAAACGTCGGTTAGCGCACGTGGTGGCGTGTGGTTGGTTGGAGCCCGGAGGTGTGGCTCGCTCGTGGCGCCCCTGGTGGCAGAATCTGGCGTGTGCTGTGGAGGAACGCTGGTCTGCATTCATGCCGTTGCCCATGCTGTACCCATGACAACGGCTGTAAGCGCTATGTGAGTGCGCGGACTGAACTGGGGGGGCAGGAACTAGGTGTCAGGAGCAGACACCACAGGCAGGAAAATAAATGATTACGGTCTAAGGAGAGAGGACATAAAATCCTACAGACTGGCAACTGCAAGGAAATCGTTCCTGAAAAAGGGGAATTTACACTCCAAGACAAAATTTAAAAAATAAAATAAAAACATCCCACGATTGATTTATTGGAAATGGCATGGAAATCAATAGATGCGACGTACATGACAGACAAACAGAAGACTGCAGTTTCAGCAAGTCAATAACGCGTTGGTCTATCTTTGGCTCTTATACAAGCAGTTATTCGGCTTGGCATTGATTGACAAGAGTTGTTGGACGTCTTCCTGAGGGATATTGTGCCAAATTTTGTCCAATTGGCGCATTAGATCGTCAAAATCCCGAGTTTATAGGAGGGCGCTGCCCTTAATGCGTCAAACGTTTTCAATTGGGGGAGACACCCAACGACCTTCGTGGCCAAGGTAGGGTTCGGCAAACATGGCGACAAGCTGTAGAAACTCTTGTTGAGATGTAAGCCCAGGATGGCTTGCCATGATGGGCAGCAAAATGGGGCGTAGAATATCGTCACTGTACCGATGTGCTGTATGGGTGCCGCAGATGGCAACCAAAGGGGTTCTACTATGAAACGAAATGGCACCCAAAGCCGTTCTACATCTACATCTACATACATACTCCGCAATCCACCACACGATGCGTGGCGGAGGGTACCTCGTACCACAACTAGCATCTTCTCACCCTGTTCCACTACCAAACAGAACACCGAGTGAGGTGGCGCAGTGGTTAGACACTGGACTCGCATTCGGGAGGACGACGGTTCAATCCCGCGTCCGGCCATCCTGATTTAGGTTTTCCGTGATTTCCCTAAATCACTCCAGGTAAATGCCGGGATGGTTCCTCTGAAAGGGCACGGCCGACTTCCTTCCCTAATCCGATGAGACCGATGACCACGCTGTCTGGTCTCCTTCCCCAAACCAACCAACCAACCAACCAACCAACCAAACAGAACGAGGGAAAAATGTTTGCCCATATGCCTCTGTACGAGCCCTAATCTCTCTTATATTATCTTTGTGGTCTTTCCGCGAAATATAAGTTGGCAGAAGTAAAATTTTACTGCAGTCAGCTTCAAGTGCTGGTTCTCTAAATTTCCTCAGGAGCGATTCACGAGAAGAACGCCTCCTTTCCTCTAGAGACTCCCACGAGTTCCTGAAGCATTTCCGTAACACTCGCGTGATGACCAAACGTACCAGTAACAAATCTAGCAGCCCGCCTCTGAATTGCTGCTATGTCCTCCATCAATCCGACCTGATAGGGATCCCAAACGCTCGAGCAGTACTCAAGAATAGGTCGTATTAGTATTTTATAAGCGGTCTCCTTTACAAATGAACCAGATGTTCTCAAAATTCTGCCAATGAACCGAAGACGACTATCCGCCTTCCCCACAACTGCCATTACATGCTTGTCCCACATCATATCCCTCTGCAATGTTACGTCCAAATATTTAATCGACGTGACTGTGTCAAACGCTACACTACTAATGGAGTATTCAAACATTACGGGGTTATTTTTCCTATTCATCTGCACTGATTTACATTTATCTATTTTTAGA
The DNA here is from genome assembly GCF_021461395.2 of Schistocerca americana. Classification (NCBI taxonomy): domain Eukaryota; kingdom Metazoa; phylum Arthropoda; class Insecta; order Orthoptera; family Acrididae; genus Schistocerca; species Schistocerca americana. The sequence continues at coordinate 119,958,853 of NC_060119.1, forward strand.
GTTAGCTGCCATTCTTTACACCAATCACAAATCCTGTCCAAGTCATCTTGTATCCTCCTACAGTCACTCAACGACGAGACCTTCCAGTACACCACAGCATCATCAGCAAACAGCCGCACATTGCTATCCACCTTATCCAAAAGATCACTTATGTAGATAGAAAACAACAGCGGACCTACCACACTACTGGTTGTCGCGCAGTATGACGGGCGACAGTCAGGCTGGTATCCCACCACTGTACAAGGCTTCTCCTGACACATCTTTGCTGGTCCTTGGGGCTCAGTTCGTAGCGGAACATTACTGAAGACAGTTCTACTCCAGTCAATGACATTCCAGACCAAAGACGTGGTCTCGAGACGCCCAGAACAGTGGAAGGATACCAAGCTCATTACCGCCCGCTATATTGCCGGACAACAAGGAGTGACTGCCTGGGTAACATTTCTTTTCATAGCAGGACCCCGTGGGTTGTCATCCGCGCCACACAGCACTGCAGTTCGTCGATATTCTACTCCCCGTTTTGTTGCCTTCGTTTCAGCAAAATAATGACTACCTGCGCATTTTATCTTCGTGCTTGCCAAATCCTGCCTTGGGCAGGAGGGCCGCCAGATCCATCCACAAGTGAGAATGTTTGGGTTGTTATGGGCAGGGCCGTTCAAGCATTTCAGGATTTTAACGATCTAACTCACCAATTGGGAAGAATGTTTGGCGCGATATCCCTCATGAGGATATCCACCAAATCTACCAATCGATGCCAAGTCGAGTAACTGCTTGCGTGTTAGAGAGAGAAAGATCAACGCGTCACTTACTTCCTCAATTTGTCAAGTTCTTTCTACTAAATATATCATCCATTTTTTTCCGGAACTGTAAGCATTTGTTGGTCTGTACCTGTACATCACAGCTACCGATTTCCGTCGCTTTCGCGTAATTCCTTCGTGATGCGTTGTTCTCTTTTTTCTCATAGAGTGTAAATTTAAATATTAGGACGTCTTTTCTGAAGAGATTTGTCTGGAATGTAGCCTCGTATGGAAGCTGTATGTGGACGATAAGAAATCAGACAACAAGAGAATAGAAGCTTTTGAAATGTGGCGTTGTACATAAATACGAAGATTAGATGGGTTGATAGAATAACAAATGAGGGGGTACTGAGTCGAATTGGTCAGAAAAGTATTTATGGCACAATTTGACTAAAAGACGCTATCGGTTGACAGGACACAACCTAAGGCATAAAGAACGTGTGAATCTGGTAATGCCGGCCGGAGTGGCCGAGCGGTTATGTACGCTACAGTCTGGAACCGCGCGACCGCTACGGTCGCAGGTTCCAATCCTGCCTCGGGCATGGATGTGTGTGATGTCCTTAGGTTAGTTAGGTTTAAGCAGTTCTAAGTTCTAGGGGACTCACGACCTCACAAGTTAAGTCCCATAGTGCTCAGAGCCATTTTTGAACCAATCTGGTAATGGAAAAAGTGTGGGGTAAAACTATAGAGAGAGACCAATGTTTGAATACCGGAAGCAAGTTCGAATGGATGTAGGTTGCGATAGTTACGCAGCTATGGAGAGGTTTGTGCAGGATACGTCAGCATGTGGAGTTCTATCAGATCAGTCTTCCTGTGAAGTGTTAAAACCCACAAACCATTGTACAACAGCTCTTTTTGTGAATGACACTTTTAAAGTGCTGTTGCATGAGGAAATTCAACAAGAAAAAGTGTTGGCTGCCTTCGTGCTGAAAGCGGCAACTGGCCTACACCTATGCTGCCTGCATTTAACCCACTGCATCTTTCTGGCCCATGCGCTGTTTGTACTGTCGAAGAAGTTAGCGGGAGCTACGCAGAAGTATGTAAAATACCGTAATTTAATATCTAGAAGCAGTGTTTCTCAAAGCTCCACGTCGTTTGTCGTCGCTATATAGAGAACTGCTGCCGAATATAGGGTTTCCACCTGAGCGTGAACTAATGAGTTGAGGTACATGGATTGAAGCAGTCCATTTTTTGAACGAACATTTTCAAGATTCAAATCTGTGACTGATTCATTTCCAGAGACTCTCCAGTTTCAGTACGAAAGACACAAGTTACTTTCACTGTCCCAAAATAGAAAATGCTCTTTCGTATATCCGTAGCAACTTTGGATTCGTTATCAGCAGCGTTAAAGAATTAGGATCTATCGAACTGCCTTTTCCTAAATCAATTGAAAAGTATTTAATATTAGAGGTGACATTGGGAAGAGTGTAGTGAATAATTGAATAAATAAATCAGTTTTTGACAATAAATACAGGCAACTCGACTTTTGTTACTACCTGCAATATCCTCACTGGGAGAGTAGCTCCAGCGCTCCAGCGCAAATCTCTTTCCAGCAATATTTCATCTAGTAAAATTTGCACCATCAACGTTCTATGATGTGGAGAGATCGTTTGCCTCCTCCAAAAGCGCTGTTCTGATCGGAGAGATTCTACGAGTATAACTGCAGAGAATTTGAAGTATTTGGTTGTTCATTGCTCTTGAAAGTGAAAGGTAAGGAATGGTACCTTTGTAATTTCATTGAAGATGGACATTGTTAGTAGATGTGATCGAAAATTATTTTCTTTTAATAGCTCAGTATACACCTTCAAAATAAAAATATAAGTAATTTAAATTGTACCTTCTTAATGTACTTTTCATGTCTTTGGTACGTTTAAGTGCTTATTAATACAATTTAAAAGGCCCGGTGAAATACAGACATTGATTGAATATTTAATAAAATATTTTTGTTATGAAATAATTTCTTTGCATTATACATTTTTTTAGATATTTTATCCAAATTCATTGCATAAATATCCACATATTTTGCGTGTTGATAGTACGCAAATATCCGGGCTCACTGATGACTAGGGGGATTCACTCTCCTTTGGCACTACACCATATTTGGAGTGTGTTCATATTTACTGTCCAAACTTTGTAGGTGTTGTGTCAAGAAACTATCGCTTACACTGTACCTCGTTTTTTAGGAACTAACAAAATAACACGGTAATGTTTCTCTATTATTTGTCATTTAGCACGATAAAAACTCAGGTGGCAACAAAAAGACTGTTGTGATTTTCTTCCCACGTTTTCCCTGAGATAGTGGTTATTCTGGTCGGACATGGTGACCAGCATCATCTCTAACATCTAACAGCAACTTCAGGTCTGTGTCTTGGACTATATGCCACTCCACAACGCTCGCAGGCGAATACAACTAGCGAATTATTGTTTGTTGCAGCTAAAGAATCTACTGCGATCCAGGTGAAATGTATAAGTTCGTGTGGAAAGATGAATTTTTGTCAGTGAGCATCATCTATAGTTTCAGCTGCATAGATCAAGTAATTAGGATCGACGGAATGCTTCATAAATGACGGTTAGTACATATTAGGTGCCATAAACTCGAGAAAAAAACAGTACCACAATTACACCAGCGAATACGTGTTGTGCTTAATTCTCGAAACAAGCTGCACGCGTAGGTACTGCTGTGGTTAGACAAGAGTCATGACCACGTCACGCCTCATGGGCCATTGTGTGATTTTGTGCTCATTCGGTTCTTCTAACCCAGTTGGTGACAGCTACATCCCACAATCGTCAAATCACGCACTACACGAACAACAGTACAGTGCAACAGAGATACTCATTCTTGGAAGTCGTTAATTTACTTTGAAGAATTTCTATGCCATCGAAAAGAATTAAGAATTGATTAGACAGTTTAGAGCTGCTCGTTTGTGCAACAGTCTTCTGCAATTACTGCGCCGGCCGGAGTGGCCGTGCGGTTAAAGGCGCTACAGTCTGGAACCGCACGACCGCTACGGTCGCAGGTTCGAATCCTGCCTCGGGCATGGATGTGTGTGATGTCCTTAGGTTAGTTAGGTTTAAGTAGTTCTAAGTTCTAGGGGACTTATGACCACAGCAGTTGAGTCTCATAGTGCTCAGAGCCATTTGAACCATTTTTGCAGTTACTACATACAACGATGGCTGGGGAAGAAAATAATCTACCAGTAAATGCAGCTTTTTTATGCGTTCCCCTAGTAGCACTATTAAGCACAAGTACACCACGAGTTACAACTATAAGCAACTGTCTTTTCTCACAGTTCACTCGATAGTCTGGAAGCCGTTGCCGATGGGTACACTACTTTCGTGGCTACTAACAGCCCTTTATTTATGTGCTTACCTAGCCGCCATCGGCATTTGCATTCCTTAGCATTTGCATGTCTTAATGAGCTGTGCAGTTCTGTAACGTAGGTTCTGTTATAACAAGTTCTTATTGAGGTAGTTCTCTCAAACAAGGCTACGTACTCTCCGAGTCATTTTACGTGCGACGTAAAATCGTTTATGATACGGACTATAAAGAAATTTTCAAAATTAAGTCTCCAGTGAAGATAGTATTCAGTACTAATAGAGAGAACATTAGAACCAATATCTCACTACATTCTGCGGAACACATTGAACTCGGTCGCGTTAAGCCGATTTTCTTCGTATACGTAAGGATGACGAGGAAGATAAAGCTTCCTTGTAACCACAATTAAGCATGTCGCAATAACTTTCATTATACGAGATTTGTCCGGCTTCTAAATTTAAGTTGTTCGTATCGACGCCCTGATTGTTACCACGAGAAAACCAAGCTCATGAATATTCATTATACTACAGCAGGGCATATTCAGTACCCCAATATATGAATTTATGCATGTGTGTCCTGTTTCATAAACGCTCTATTGTACTAATTACTGTGTCAACACGTCAGCAACTTATCTATCAGTAACCTCTGACTTTTCTAACGACACGATCTGTGCTATATGCTGCACCGCGCTTAACGTGCAAGCGCATAACATGAATGTGCATTATACTACAGCAGGGCATATTCAGCACCCCACTAATGAATTCATGCCTATAGTTAAGACTGTTTCATAAAAGTTGTATTGTAGCAATTAGTGCACCAATGTGTTCAGCAAGTTTGAGTAAGTAATCTCTGTGACTGTTGTAACGACATGGTATGTGCAATTTGCAGTGCGCTTGACTTCGAAATGGAGAACATGAACATGCATTATACTGCAGCAGTGACCCATTATACGAGTTCATGCATATGTTTCCTGTTTCATTAACTCTGTACTGTATTAATTACTGTGTCAATGCGTTCAATAATTTTTTTATGAGTAATCTCTGCGTCTTCAGTAACAATATGGTCAGAGCAGTATGTTGACTGAGTCACGCGTAGGTAGTGTCCCGCACGTCGGTGATGCTAAGTAAAAGTGTCCCAGTATAGTAAACTGTGCCGTAGCCATTGTGCAGTGGGCTATTGGGTATCCAGGTGGCGATGTGGTGGGCCTCATTCTTTATCTACCTGCTAGTACAGCGTAGTAGGATTGCGTCAATTAATCTGGATGTATGGAGACTGAAGGAAGCACTCGCCAGGGTAGCCGAGAGCGCTAATGCGCTGCTTCCTGGACTCTGGTAGGAACGCTGGCTCCGGATCGAATCGCCCGGTGGGTTACCAACGTCGACCAGTGTGCCAGCGGTGAAAATCTCGTTCTGGAAACGTCCCCCAGGCTGTGGCTAAGCCATGTCTCCACAATATGCTTTCTTTCAGGAGCGCTAGTTCTGCAAGTTTCGCAGGAGAGCTTCTGTAAAGTTTGGAAGGTAGGAGACGAGGTACTGGCAGAAGTAAAGCTGTGAGGACGGGGCGTGAGTCGTGCTTGGGTAGCTCAGGTGGTAGAGCGCTTGCCCGCGAAAGGCAAAGGTCCTGAGTTCGAGTCTCGATCCGGCACATAGTTTTAATCTGCCAGGAAGTTTCATGTGATTACATTTTTACGCAATTTGGGTGCATAGATCCTGAGAAATCAGTACCCAGACCAACCGCCTCTGGCTGTAACAACGGCCTTGATACGCCTGGGCATTGAGTCAGACAGAGCTTGGATGTGAATTTTAAAATTTTCCCGGCGAATTGACTGTTCAAACAAATTTCGGGCTTGCAGCCGGTCGTCGTTCAATACTTCGCACGATATTTCAACTGGGCACCTGCCAGTCATCTTCAGGTGAGCCGTCGCAGACTGGCGAAAACGTCCTCCGTTCTGCAATATATAGCGTACTGTAACTATTCTGAGCATGCATCGAAAACTTGATAGTTGAACCACACTGTCCACCGGCAGTGCCCTCGCTGGTGGAATATCGGAACTCAGTCGCCCTCTGCGTTGCTGTTTGCCACGGCCGTCGACGCACTCTGTCGTGTTCGATTTGAGCAAATCGTGGAGATGATGGGATTCCATGCACTATCCAGCTGGTAGCCGCTGTTACGGTTTAACAGATTTTCCGCCAGTCGTATTTCTACGGATTCTTTAATGATGGAGTCCCAGAAAGACGTTGCTGTGGACAAAATCATTGTTTTCTCATACTCCATTGAATTTCCAGTAGAAATACAATGTTCAGCAATAGCGGACTTGCTTGGTTGCAAAAGGCGGGTGTAACGTTGATGTTCAATGCAGCGTTTTTTCACGGTGCGTATGGTTTTACCCATGTAAGCCATACCACATTGGCACGGTGTCGTGTAAATTCCGGCCTTTCGTAGTAACAGATTGTCCTTAACTGATCCCACAAGGTCCCCAATCTTCGATGGTGGGCGGAAAACCACTTTTACCTGAAATTTTCGGAGGATTCTTGCTATTTTAAACGAAGTGTTGCCAACGAAAGGAAGAAAATCTAAAGATTGTTCCGGCATGTTCTCCTCTTTATTCACTTCCTGCTTCTTAGTTTTAACTGTTAGTGCCCTGTTAATTTGCCGGATGGAATATCCATTTTCGCTGAATACTGTCTTTAGATGGGCGAGTTCTTGAGGTAAGCTATCCAGATCTGAGACAGTATGAGCTCTATGAACAAGCGTTCTAAGCAAACTCATGGTTTGCGATGGGTGATGGAAACTCGATGCTTGCAGGTACAAATCAGTATGAGTGGGTTTCCGGTAAACTGAATGCCCTAGAGAACCATCATTCTTCCTTCGAACCAGGACATCCAAGAAAGGCAAACAACCATCTTTCTCTCTTTCCATGGTGAACCGGATGTTGCTATGAATGGAGTTGAGGTGATGGAGAAAATACATCAATTTATCTTCTCCATGAGGCCACACTATGAAAGTGTCATCCACATACCGCCAAACAACTGTTGGCTTCAGGGCAGCTCATTCAAGCGCTCTCTCTTCAAAATCCTCCATAAAAAGGTTGGCCACCAAAGGAGACAGGGGGCTACCCATGGCGACACCGTCAGTCTGTTCAAAATATTTCCTCAACTTATTTTATGTTTAATCAAGAATATTTGTCTTGCAAACGTCCCCGTCTGTTGACTCAGGGATCGAAACGCGGCTGCACGTTCCGTTACAGCCATGTGGATAAGATGCCTGTCATCTCGACTGCTAGTGATAAGAGGCCGTTGGGATCCAGCGCGGCGTTCCGTATTACCCTCCTGAACCCACCGATTCCATATTCTGCTAACAGTCATTGGATCTCGACCAACTCGAGCAGCTATGTCGCGATACGATAAACCGCAATCGCGATAGGCTACAACCCGACCTTTATGAAAGTCGGAAACATGATGGTACGCATTTATCTTCCTTACATGATGCATCACAACTACGTTTCACCAGGCAACGCCGGTCAACTGCTGTTTGTGTATGAGAAATCGATTGGAAGCTTTCCTCATGTCAGCACGTTGTAGGTGTCGCCACCGGCGCCAACCTTGTGTGAATGCTCTGAAAAGCTAATCATTTCCATATCATAGCATCTTCTTCCTGTCAGTTAATCTTCGTCGTGTGGAAATTTTAATGGCCAGTAGTGTACAATGAGTCTTCTCCTTTCCATACAAACAATAGGACTATTATTAATTTTGTTTTCTTGATGGGGAAGGGTTTTTCTGGGTTCTTCTGAAATAACGAGAGAGAGATTTATAAATTGATATATCAAATAAAATGAAATGTTAAACGGGAGACGGAATGCAAGAAAGATTTTTTTTGATTTTCTAAAGAGAAAAATATTTGTAAATGAATATTGCTTCATTCTTGATGTGAATACAATGTAAGTTATTTGAAGTACTTATATTCATTTTTATTCCAGACTTCAGCCTGCTATTTTTCTTTAAGCATTTCAGTTGTTTTTAGCGAGTAATATTTCTGGAGTATTGATATTGGTATAAGTTATTGCAAATTGGACCACATTGCATGTACGTGAGACTGGCGTCTACTTTGCAAGTAAGAAAGCAATAAAAAGAGAAAAATTCATTTCACGAGAGTTGGGTGCAGGCTTGATTTGAATTGTGACAGTGTCCTAGCATGTTATGTGACACATACATGAAACTTTATAAAAAAATTGAATATGCGTTTTTTACACTCTGAGTGCTGCAGCTTGTTACAATATAAAGCCCCCACTAAAATTTAAAAAGTACAAAGGAATTTATCATGAAATACAGCGCTTAACGTCATAGTTGATTACCTCTCCAACAGCGAACTAGCATTATTAACTTAGGTTACAGGTCTGGGTCCAGGATCCAGATGACTGGATTTCAAACTATTCACTACATAAAATAATTTAGTTGCTACATGGACCAAGTCCGATGTATGTGGTTTCTTTCAATGTACTTGCAACATACAGAAAGCAAAGGAAAGTTCGATCTTTTGGAAATATAATCTTTCATCAGCGTAGAATTATTTATCAAATTACATACACATTTCAAGTAAAAACACATGTACGTCATCTTTCGTAACACATAACTAATCATCTCTGATCACAAACGAAAATTCAGTGTTGGCACCAACATAAAATTGTATTATTTATCAAACTACTGAACCCGCCCACATAGCAGTTTGTATTGGCACACGATTTCCGGGGCTCGACAAGATGTGTCAGAAGGATCGAATCTGATCGGCGGATCATCGTTAGGGCTGGTGAGCCGACCAGCCTGGATGTTTTTTAGGCAGTTTTCCAAATTCGACTAGGTAAATACCACGCTGGTATTAACAACCTGCCACAGTTAGCACATTATTAAAATATTTCATTAGTACAGGCTAAGTATATACTGTATTAGTATTTTATCAATATGATTAAACGATATGAAATCATACTCTTCTTACGATTAGCTCCAGTGTATTCAAAGAGTTATTCAAAAGGAGTATTTTTATTCGTATACTAATAAAGTTAGATTGCCACTGAAAATTAAAAACATGAAAAAGAAAACTCAGAACGTTTGAGCAAATTCTGTTGAATAGGAAAAAGGAATAACGAGGCAAAAATGATAAATTAATACTTCTCACAGTGGAGAAGCAGAAATAAGCTTTTAAAAACTACAGTACTTCCCATTACGCCAGGCAATGCTACTATTTAGTGGGATCGCAAACAATCACTCCTAGACATGCCGCCACCCTCCTCCCTCTTGCCTTCCCTTGTGGTCCCCTGTGCTGGTAGGACAACTTAAGCGATTTGCTAGCAGTTGAATTGGATCTTCAGGGTCATTAATGTGTTGTGCACATTTGATACAGATAATCTAAATTTTGTTCCAGTGCTTTGTATTATTTGCATAAAATCATTTTAGTTTTTTGATAAAATAGGGCAAACTGTTTTTTCAGCGTATTGCGACTGTACTGACGGTGAACTTCCATTTTGTTTCACTCATAAAATGTTTCGCAAATATTGTATTACAAACTTCTCACTTTTAACGAAAAAACGCGTTGTCTTAACTACTGTTGTCTCTCGAAGAGCGAATATCTGGTTATGAAGTTGGTTTAAAAAGAAGTCCACTTTCGTAATGAATTGTGATTCGTTTTAACTTGCACCTAGGATCTCGGGCGACGTGCAGTGTTTACTAGGGAAGCTACCAGGTCTCCTTGAGTGCGGGACTGCAGGATAGCGTGCGGAACGCCACCAGACAGTGCAGTCTGGCCTTCGCTTTGTGTCTATATGTTTAATTGATCGGCCGAAGTGCCGCACGCAGAGTGGCGTTTGAACCACGTCTCGCTCCTAGGCCCCAAACACTCCCAGTTGCCTCACCTGTGCGGATCAATCCACATTATGCTACGGAGATTCGCGTTACACGCTGAAATTAACGTTGTTGTCCTGCAAGTAGCGTAACCAAAATTCTTAGCCGTGTTATTGGTACCTAGGAACAGATCTACTAAGGACGGGCTTGTAGACAAAAAACGTTTAGAGTAAGGAACTTCTGGAAACAATAGAAAAGGTAGTAAAGGTTATTGTGTGTGGAGACCTTTAGGAGCGCAAGAGTCAGTTGTATTTGGATATTGTGCAAGAAACATTTAATAGTGGACAACGTGATATTTGATTAGTAATTAGAAATAACCTTCGATGTGAAGAATAAAAATTGTTCCGGAAATTCATCAGTTCCATGGGACAGATTTGTCTTTATAAGATACAGGACGAAGAATGGATGGACCATGGTAGCTACACCACACTGAAGCAAGAAAGTGCATAAACGTAAAGAAGATCGTTATGGAAAAAAATATATACCCTCAGATCATTAAACATGTCACAAGCAGGGCACAGAACGTTCATCAACATTTCCTATTGATTAATCTTTTCTACTTTTTTAAACAGACAAAACTGTCTACCTAGGGCAGAGATATACACTTCATGGTGTTGCATTATGTTCCAAAAAACGAAAAAGAAGTGCTATGGACGCAAGCATCTTGCCTCTGAACCTGCATATGTAGGTAGACTTTCATCCTGAAGAAATTGTTGTTGTGGCTTCAGTCCGGAGACGGGTTTGAGAGAGCTCTCCAAGCTAGTCTATGCCGTGTAAGCCTCTTCATCTCCAGATAACTACCGCAGCCTACAGCTGTTTGATCCTGGTAACTGGAAACAAGCCTTTGGCTGCCTCTACAATTTTTACTGCTTACATTTCCTCTCGTTACCAATTTGACGATCCCTTTTCACCTGAGGAAGTGTCTTGTCAACCTATCCCTACTTTTACTCAAATGTGTCAATATTTTTCTCCCATTCGATTCAGTGCCTCGTCATTACTTCTTCAATCTACCCACCTAATTTTCAACGTTCTTCTGTAGCACCACATTTCAAAAGCTTTTATTCTCTTCTGCTCTACACTGTTTACCGTCCACGTTTCACTTCTGTACAACGATGTACTCTATACAAATTCCTCCAGAAAAGACCTCCTAACACGTAAATCTATATTCGATGTTAACAAATTTCTCGTTTTTGAAGTGTCGTCCTTGCTAGTGCCCATACGCATTTAAACCCTGTCTACTTCGTCTATCACTAATTATCAAAACAGCAAATATCATTTGCTTCTTTTTTATGTCTCATTTCTGTCACTACAACCTGATTTGATTCGACTATCACCCAGTACTACTGTTTTGCTTTTGTTGATGTTCATGTTATATCCTCTTTTCAAGACTATCTATTCCGTACAACTGCTCTTCAAAGTCATTTGCTGTCTCTGACGGAAACCTCAAAGTTTTTATTTATTCTCTCTGAACTTTAATTCTCGTTCAAAATTTCTCCTTGTTTACACTATATACACTGAATAAGATTGGGGATGGGCTACACCCCTTCCCAATCACTGCTTCCCTTTCATTTCTTTAGATTCTTGTAACTGTGGGGTGGTTTTGGAACCAGTTCTAAGACAACTTTTCGCTCCCTGTATTTTCTTCCTGCTACCATCGGATTTTAATAGAGTATTACAGTCAAAGCTGTCAAAAGCTTTCTCTAAGTCTGAAAAAGCTGTGAACGTAGGGTTTGTCTTTCTTCAGCCTCTCTCCATTTCTCCAGAACTCAAACTGATTACCATTTACCTTCTTTGGAAAAGGAATTACAACATTATTTTTGAAGCCGGCCCAAGGATCTCAGTAATTCGGAAACAATGTTTTTCTGCTTAGGTCTTTCACAATTCTATCAATTTTTCTCGCAGTAGCATAACTCCTATCTCATCTCCACTGACCTCCCTTTCTTTTCCTGTAATAGTCGATAACATTATCCCAGAAATACATTAAAACAGTCCCAACCTCCCCGATTTCGACCACGTTAATCAGGAGGCTACGTAGGTTACCAGGAGAAAGCCGAAACTGGAAGTGCCCTCCAAAATATTGCAAATTGGGATTCTGCATGAAAACATCCGCATTTGTCTTATGGGTCGGATCTTAAACAGCTCGCTCTGCCCCTCGCCATACAGGAGAAAAAAATACGCAAAAAATTCTATAATATAGCTCCAAGTTTGTTTCTTTTACGCAGAGCTTTTAGGCATCCCTTCACCTTTCAGGTTTTCCTGTTTTGCTTAGTAAGTGTTTCCCGTCTGAACTCTTTAATATTCGTACAAGTGCCTGTCGTTTCTCCATGGCCCCCTCTCATTTGGATTACTCTTCTGTCTTTTCCTACCTTGCCACTTTGCATTTCCTATCAATCTCGATTTCAAACGTATATATGCCTGTTTGAGCCTCTGCTGGCTCCCATGTTTCATAGGTCAAGGTTATCCATTCGTCTCCTATTGCGTTCCTTATCCCTGTTTCATTCAATCGTTGTCTACTGCTCCCTTTGAAACTCAAGACAGCCTCTGGTTCTTTCAACTTACTCATGTCTCACATTTCTTTCTGCAATTTTCTCCGTTTTAAACTGTAGTTTATAACCAACAAATTATAGTCAGTGGCCACTACTTGTGGGATTGTTTTGCAGTTTAAAATATTTTTTTGAAATATCTGTTTTCCATTGTCTAATCAATTTACCTTACGTGGTCTCCAGGTGTCTTTCACGTATACAACCTTATTTCGGGTGTTTTAAACCAAGTGTTAGCAATGATTAAATTGTGCTGAGAGCAAAATTTTAGTAGGCGCTCCCCTTTCACACGTCTCCGCCCCCTCCCCCCAACCCTATTCTGCTACTCTTTTCCTTTCTCATTTTTTTCTTGCCCACTACAATTAAATTTTGCCTGTCTTAACTATTTCAATAATTTCTTTTATCTCATGAACCATGGTCAGTGCCTTTGGTGGGGTGATTTGCGTGCCTCAGCGATACAGATAGCCAAACCGCAGGTGCAACAACAATAGAGGGGTATCTGTTGAAAGAGAGGCGGTAGCCTTTTTCGGTTGTTGCAGGGGTAACAGTCTGGATGATTCACTGATCTGGTCTTGTAACATCAGTATAACGGCCTTGTCCTGGTAAAGCGAACGGCTGACAACAAGGGGAAACAGCCGTAATTTTTCCGAGGGCATGCAGATCTACTGTGTGGTTAAATGGTAATGGTGTTCTCTAGAGTAAAATATTCCGGAGGTAAAATATTCTTCCTTTTCGATCTCTGGGCGGAGACTATTCAGGAGGATGTCGTCATCAGGAGAAACAAAACTGGCGCTCTACGGATCGGAGCGTGGAATGTCAGGTTCTTAATCGGGCAGGTAGGTTAGAAAATTTAGAAAGGGAAATGGATAGTTTGGTGTAGTGGTAATTACTGACGTTGGTGGCAGGAGGGAGAGGACGTCTTGCCAGGCGAATATAGCGTTATAAGTACAAAATCAAATAAGGGTAATGAAGAAGTAGGTTTAATAATGAATAAGAAAACAGGAGTGCGGGTTAGTAGGTTTAGCGAACGCATTATCGTAGCCAAGATAGACACAAAGCCAATACCCACCACAGTAGTACAAGTTTATATGTCAACTAGCTCCGCAGATAATGAGACTGAAGAAATATATGATGAGATAAAACAAATCGTTCACATAGTTCATGGAGACGAAAATTTAATTGTGATGGGGAACTCCAATTCGACAATAGGAAAAGGAAGAGAAGGAAAAATTATAGGTGAATATGGACTAGGGGAGAAAGAGTGAAAGAAGAAGTCACCATGTAGTATTTTGCACAGAGCGTAATTTAATCATCGCTAATACTCGGTTTAAGAATCATGAAAGAAGGTTGTATACGTAGTAGATATCTAGATACAGCGGAAGATTTCAGATTAATTATATAATGGTAAGACAGAGATCTCGGAACTAGACTTTAAATTGTAAGACATTGCCAATGGAAGACGCGGACTGACCTCAATTAATAGAAATACTTGGCTAAAACAGGGTACATTGAATTTAATTGATGGAAGGAAGAAATATAAACGAGCAACAAATGGCTAGAGGAAAAACGTAAGGATTTAAAAGCATATTTCACTAGGGGAATGATAGATACTACATGAAGGAAAATCAAAGAGGCCTTTGGAGAAAAGAGAAGCATATGTATGAATATCAAGAACTCGGATGGAAAACCAGTCATAAGCAAAGAAGGGGAAGCTGGAAGGTGGATAGAGTACATAGACGGTATGTACAAGGGAGATGAACTTGTAGGCAATGTTATAGAAGTGGAAGAGAACGTAGATGAGATGGGAGATATGATACTGCGAGAATAATTTGACAGGCCACTGAAAGACCTAAGTCGAAACAAGGACCGAGGAGTAGACAACAATCAGTGAGCGGTACTGATAGCCTTGGGTGAGCCAGCCATGACAAAACTCTTTCGTATGGTGTGCAACCCCCCATGAACCATGGACCTTGCCGTTGGTGGGGAGGCTTGCGTGCCTCAGCGATACAGATGCCCGTACCGTAGGTGCAACCACAACGGAGGGGTATCTGTTGAGAGGCCAGACAAACGTGTGGTTCCTGAAGAGGGGCAGCAGCCTTTTCAGTAGTTGCAGGGGCAACATTCTGGATGATTGACTGATCTGGCCTTGTAACATTAACCAAAACGGCCTTGCTGTGTTGGTACTGCGAACGACTGAAAGCAAGGGGAAACTACAGCCGTAATTTTTCCCGAGGACATGTAGCTTTACTGTATGATTAAATGATGATGGCGTCCTCTTGGGTAAAATATTCCGGAGGTAAAATAGTCCCCCATTTGGATCTCCGGGCGGGGACTACTCAAGAGGACGTCGTTATCAGGAGAAAGAAAACTGGCATTCTACGGATCGGAGCGTGGAAAGTCAGATCCATTAATCGGGCAGGTAGGTTAGAAAATTTAAAAAGGGAAATGGATAGGTTAAAGTTAGATATAGTGGGAATTAGTGAAGTTCGGTGGCAGGAGGAACAAGACTTTTGGTCAGGTGATTACAGGGTTATAAATACAAAATCAAATAGGGGTATGCAGGAGTAGGTTTAATAATGAATAAAAAATAGGAGTGCGGGTAAGCTACTACAAACAGCATAGTGAACGCATTATTGTGGCCAAGATAGACACAAAGCCCATGCCTACTACTGTAGTACAAGTTTATATGCCAACTAGCTCTGCAGATGAAGAAATTGATGAAATGTATGACGAGATAAAAGAAATTATTCAGGTAGTGAAGGGAGACGAAAATTTAATAGTCATGGGTGACTGGAATTCGTCAGTAGGAAAAGGGAGAGAAGGAAACATAGTAGGTGAATATGGATTGGGGGGAAGAAATGAAAGAGGAAGCCGCCTTGTAGAATTTTGCACAGAGCATAACTTAATCATAGATAACACTTGGTTCAAGAATCATGAAAGAAGGTTGTGTACCTGGAAGAATCCTGGAGATACTAAAAGGTATCAGATAGATTATATAATGGTAAGACAGAGATTTAGGAACCAGGTTTTAAATTGTAAGACATTTCCAGGGGCAGATGTGGATTCTGACCACAATCTATTGGTTATGAACTGCAGATTGAAACTGAAGAAACTGCAAAAAGGCGGGAATTTAAGGAGATGGGACCTGGATAAACTGAAAGAACCAGAGGTTGTAGAGAGTTTGAGTGAGAGCATAAGGGAACAATTGACAGGAATGGGCGAAAGAAATACAGAAGAAGAAGAATGGGTAGCTCTGAGGGATGAAGTAGTGAAGGAAGCAGACGATCAAGTAGGTAAAAAGACGAGGGCTAATAGAAATCCTTGGGTAACAGAAGAAATATTGAATTTAATTGATGAAAGGAGAAAACATAAAAATGCAGTAAATGAAGCAGGCAAAAAGGAATACAAACGTCTCAAAAATGAGATCGATAGGAAGTGCAAAATGGCTAAGCAGGGATTGCTAGAGGACAAATGTAAGGATGTAGAGGCTTATCTCACTAGGGGTAAGATAGATAATGCCTACAGGAAAATTAAAGAGACCTTTGGAGAGAAGAGAACCACTTGTATGAACATCAAGAGCTCAGATGGCAACCCAGTTCTAAGCAAAGAAGGGAAGGCAGAAATGTGGGAGGAGTATATAGAGGGTTTATACAAGGGCGATGTACTTGAGGACAATATTATGGAAATGGAAGAGGATGTAGACGAGGACGAAATGGGAGATAAGATACTGCGTGAAGAGTTTGACAGAGCACTGAAAGACCTGAGTCGAAACAAGGCCCCGGGAATAGACAACATTCCATTAGAACTACTGATGACCTTGGGAGAGCCAGTCATGACAAAAATCTACCATCTGGTGAGCAAGATGTATGAGACAGGCGAAATACCCTCAGACTTCAAGAAGAATATAATAATTCCAATCCTAAAGAAAGCAGGTATTGACAGATGTGAAAATTACCGAACTATCAGTTTAATAAGTCACAGCTGCAAAATACTAACGCGAATTCTTTACAGACGAATGGAAAAACTGGTAGAAGCGGACCTCGGGGAAGATCAGTTTGGATTCCGTATAAATGTTGGAACACGTGAGGCAATACTAACCTTACGACTTTTCTTAGAAGAAAGATTAAGAAAAGGCAAACCTACGTTTCTAGCATTTGTAGACTTAGAGAGAGCTTTTGACAATGTTAACTGGAATACTCTCTTTCAAATTCTGAAGGTGACAGGGGTAAAATACAGGGAGCGAAAGGCTATTTACAATTTGTACAGAAACCAGATGGCAGTTATAAGAGTCGAGGGGCATGAAAGGGAAGCAATGGTTGGGAAAGGAGTGAGACAGGGTTGTAGCCTCTCCCCGATGTTATTCAATCTGTATATTGAGCAAGCAGTAAAGGAAACCAAAGAAAAATTTGGAGAAGGAATGAAAGTTCTGGGACAAGGAAGAAAAACGAAACTTTGACCTTTGCCGATGATATTTAATTCTATCAGAGTTAGCAAAGAACTTTGAGTTTAAAGGAGGATGCAAGCTGAAAATCAACAAAAGCAAAATATGGATAACGGAATGTAGTCGAATCAATGTCAGGTGATGCAAAGGGAATTAGATTAGGAAACGAGACTCCTAGTGGTAGATGTGTTTAGTTGTTTGGGTAACAACAAAAACTGATGATAGACGAAGTGGAGAGCATATGAAATGTAGACTGGCTACGGAAAGAAAAGTGTTTTTAAAATTCCCAATAAAGGTGGGCTGGTGTCACCGAACTGGGTGGGAGGGGGGGGGGGTCCTAGAGGGATGCTTCCCATTTTACTCACGCAACCCCCTGTGATCATGCCACAACAGGACACAAAACAGGAGTGCTGAAAACTTAAGCACCACCTGCTGCTTTGATGACTAACGTGTAATGATTATATAAATAACGTTGAGTGTTATATACTCGTAAAATCTGACTTCGGCACAACTTCGACACAACTTCAGCACCGAAATGCGATCAATGTTATTAAGTAACCCGATTTTCTCTATGATGATGCGTAGTCTAAGAATTATCATACGCACCGTAGTGTATTATGCATTTACGTGTTTTATGACAAGTTTGCTATTACCTCTTAAGTAAGTATGTTTAGATTTTCTTACTTATTCCCCATCCTATAGCACCAGTTCACTTAGGTTCTAAGGAAGGTCATTAGCATGGCCCGTTTTTTTTAAATAGAAAAGTGTTATGTATTCTTGTTCTATGACATGTTCTGAATACTTGAGGGCCTTCTTGCAATAGATGTACGGAACAAAATGTGCATCTAATCTAATCCAATACAAGTCTGAAGCAGTTAAAAGATTAAGAGAACGGAACAATCGTGCTGGCTCTTGCTTTGTACGGTAGCGTTATTCACTGCACGACTAACGCTGAGTGCTTAAATCAGTAAGAAGTTCCATATCAGTGCCAGGCGTATTGTACGTTTAATTAATTATCATGTTGAGAATTATCTATTATAAGAGGAAGGATAGTGGTCGTATTTTCCACATGATGGTTTATTTTTCATGGCTAGCCAGGACACCGAAAACAACAGAGCTGACAATAGAGCCTTCGACAAGGTGATGGACTGTCTCCATTACTGTGTAACTGTGTGCTGGAGAAAATCGTGTGTTAATGGAACAAGTTAAGTCCACCGTCTGTTAAGAATGGAAGAAAGATTAGACTTAACTATCTGGCATTTGCAGACGATATGCCGTTGTTAGCCAACAGTATCGATGAAGCAAAATTTGGAATATAAGAACTAGAACGATTAGCGACAAAGGTTGGGTTGCAAATTTCTTTTAAGAAAACAGAAATGATACTCTTCTTCGTAGTTGACGCATTCGTATTGCTCAAAAAATTAACGAGGTAAAAAATTTAACTACCGCAGTGAGATTATTTCCTGGAATGCCAATGAAACATTATCAAGAGATAGTAAAACATTAAAATTACAATGAGCACATAGAATTAAGTGGTCAACTAAATAAAAAGGAAAAAATCTCTTTCCACAAACGGTAGCTTCGGCATTATTCCTCTTTCGTTAAATCGGAGGCAACATACGCAAGTAAAAGAACTACGCAAATTAACTCATAATTTTCAGAAAGTTGATAGACAAAGACACCGATAGATTATTAGTAAAACACAAGTTAATGGTCAATGGAAGCTCTTGCCAACTTTGGTGGTTTACCAAGAAAACGAATCCATTACTGAGACGATGCGAGAAACAAGGGTAGCATTTTTTGGCCACATTTCTCGCTTACCGAATAGTAGACTCCTGAAAGAACTTTTCGGCTACTTTTGGAACAGCAAGACAAAAATTACCTGGTTTAAAGAAGTACAAATGGATCTGAATGAATTGAACATCATCAATCATCAAATTGAACGTAAAGAAGAGAAGCTGCTTGTGAAGAACAACTGCATACAACTGACATTCAAAGCATCACAGCAGAAGTGGTAGCTACAGGAGAACGAGCTGCCAGATCACTCCGAATGAAGAAGTGTAGGGAAAGAATGATACTGTTGACTGCTAAGATCTAAAATTATTCGTTGTAGACTCTGTGATGTGTCGACAGAAGTGCCGAGGCAGTGTGGTTTGAGGGGACCGCAATGCACGCTATAAGCTCACGAAGGATGGCGTGAGGTCTGAAACAGGATACGTAATGAATGCTATAAAGAAAAGTACGTAGCTGCTGGAATACTTCACTTTAATCCATCCTTGTTGTACATCGCTATTGACGATACAATTGAGACTCTGTAGATTCAGGCAATAAACTACTAATGGCGCCTTGCTAGGTCGTAGCCATTGACTTAGCTGAAGGCTATTCTAACTATCTGCTCTGCAAATGAGCGAGGCTTCGTCAGTGTGCATCGCTAGCTACGTCGTCCGTACAACTGGGGCGAGTGCTAGTCCGTATCTCGAGACCTGCCTTGTGGTGGCGCTCGGTCTGCGATCACTGACAGGGGCGACACGCGGGTCCGACATGTACTAATGGACCGCGGCCGATTTAAAGCTACCACCTAGCAAGTGTGGTGTCTGGCGGTGACACCACATTCTGTTGTATAATGTTTGATTTTAGTGCTCCAATGTGGCCGTTAACTATGTAAGTAAGGAAATGAATAAATAATGCAACTGACACCGAGCGGTATAAGGAGTAATCACCTAAAAAGTTATGCGATATTTTTTTATTTGTTACATGTCTGCAGCCATGGTAACACACTGAAATCGCCACGACACAGTACCGTAGCACGCCTCTAGATAGCCAAAACAAAACGACGCAACATGTTGATAAATTGGAGATGGGCAGCGCCATATTGTTTTGGCACCATAATTAGTGTGCTGAAGAGACACCATTTGACCCAGTTTGGAACATTTACTGTTACGCCGTAATAATCTAATTCATTTAAAAGGAAATTACCATTTGACCCAGTTTGCAGCATTTCCTGTTACACCATAATAATCTAATTCATTTAGAAGGATATTATGACTTATACACTTATACAGTCAAATGCCTTTGATAGATCCAACAACACACTAGTAGCCTGTAATTTATTGTCTAATGAATTGTAACTATATGTGTAAATAACCTCAATGTTAGAATACTTAAGAAAGTGTAACCCTGACAACATATTACGTGCATATGCACGGTTATCAGAAACAGCCTGGAAGCCTATAAGGGTGTTGCAGGGTAGCTTGTGCTGAGAAATAGTTGTTAACAAAAAAATTCCATACGTCGAACCGTTTCCGAGTTAATTAGATTGATGTTACCCAATCAAGCCGTTGTGCGCGCAAATTCAAGTGGCCCGTCGGATACAATATTAGTGCCGGTTGTTCTCATAGCGTACGTGATAGAGCACGAGACTGCTCAGCTTTTAGCTCGGGTTCGACCCTTACTACCGTCCCATGTCCGACTTTTGTATAGCTTTCTTGTGCAGTTTTAGGAAACCAAATGAAGCACACGTTTAGTAACACCGTCTCTGGAAGGCCGCTTGAATTTGCGCGCGCAACGACCTGAAGAGCTATCATCAATACTAATTAACTCGGGAAAGGGGGAATGTATGGATTTCTTTTTCTTAACAATTACTTATCAGCGCAACCTACCCTGAAACCTCTTTACAAGCTTTCGAAACTGTCTCCGAACAACCTGTATATACTTAAATGAGTAAGATGTCGCTTCTATGTAACCTTTCATAAAATTTTCAATACTGCTGGAAACATAACATACAGACAGATAAAAAATTAAATATAAAACTTTTGTTTTCGGAGTGAAAATTAAAAGTTTATGACTATCTGTTGTAAGTAACAGGTAACCGACTGTGGTTGCCACCCACTGTGGAAGATCTAGACAGCACCTGCAGCTCACCACTAAGTCATCTGTTGGGAATCCAGTAAAAGCCCTTCTTATGGCTTCAAGATCAACTAGGAAGGATGCTGGAAGCTGATTCCTTTAACAAGGTCACAAGCAATCATGTCCCCAATGCTATCTCATCTAGATGTAGCTCAACCATGAGCTCGATACGGACGGTTTGTTCTTACAGAAGCCAAATTTCATACAACTAATTGGAACTTATCGCAAGATTTGTCAGATATTTTATTCTGTCATTTCTTTTCTCCTGCTCGTATTATCCTACACGTTTTTCGTCTTTTCCTATTCCTTTCTACTCCTGGTACACCAGTGGAGGTGGAAATGTTAAATTTTCAACTCTTTTATATTATCTGCTATTCTTTTAAGGTTCTCAAGTATTCTCTCTCTTTGTGACCTATCAGATTGTCTCGACACGATGGCACGGTTGGTTACTAGTCAGCTTTCGGGAGTTCAGCCGAGTTGTTGTTTCCACTTTACGCTCAATATTTTAACGATCGATGCAGAAGTCTTATTCAAGTACTACCGAAACAAAGATGCCAGAAAACATAATAGACAATGACGGAAGTTTCAAATTAAATTATAGTTAGGGTCCGGCACTCAGTTTATTAAAATCTCACCGGCCAACACATCCACCACAGTTGGAAGATGGTGAGAGAATTTGCGTTTCACGGAATATCAGTGTCGACTCTGAAAAACAAAAGAAAATCAAGGGACGTAGAGGGCGTCGGGAATCGAAATCGGCGTAAATAGCGGCATGAGACCAACAATAGTTGCAGTCCAAGCAGCGAGAACACACAACAGCAAAATTCTCAAGTACCTGAACAAGATGACTGTCGCTCATCGATATATTGTGCATGAAATGAAAAAGAAAAAAAAAAAAAAAGAAAAAAAAACTTGGCAGACGACCCGGAAGCACATTATTAACCTCTTCGTGTTTTCTTAGTGAAAATTGAAACCTATACCATATTAATTTGAAATAGGAAGACATGAATGACATGCTTGATCTTTTCTCGGAAAAATTCAAGAATTCCAAGTGTCTGAGGTTGCAGCTGAGTTAATAAGGTCATTTTTCTTTCCATAACATTTTCGTAGCTTTAGTTTGTAACTTCTCATTTTTTGCAGCAAATTTCTCAATAATCTAACCCAGCGCAATTTCCAAAATTGTAACGGATATGAGTCACATTATGTAAAGAAAATAAACTGATCAAAGAGGGAGCACAGCTAGTGACCGAATTATAGCGAAATTGCTTAGTTTTTGTAGTCATTTACAATATATTCAGGGCTAAAATTGCCTTATAAATGTATTTTTTGGTTCCATGTCACTCAACATTCCATATGATTCACTGCTCAGCGGTATTTCAAAAAATTATTTTATCTAAAAGCTTTTTTCACAATAAACACCTTTTTGTTTAACACAGTTACACATTACATGCGCGACACAGAGACCATTCTCCACATTACCATCTCTCTGTAAGAGATCTCACACACGGCTCCTTCTCCCCATGACCCTCTAACATGATCGACGACTCCTTTCGACGTATCTTTCACTCAAAACATTTTACAAAACGTTCGTCAGTGCAAGTCGGCACGAGAAACTAATTTATCTGTAAAATAAACTTACGTTTATTGTAATTCAGTTTTGTCAAATTAGTTTGCAATTGATCATTGTCTTTTCTTTTACAAAGGGCATTCTTGGTTTTTTTATTTATAAATTATAAGCTTCCCAATTAAATATGTTGTGTTGCAAGACAGACAGTTCATACAATTACCAAATTCTGAAATTAATTAATTAAGAAGAGCTGTTCTCCAAATTTTTACAAATTATCGCGCTCAAAGGTGAATATGTGTTACTGAAATCTGTATTACTGCAGAAGTGGCTAAAACTGATAGACTCACACTTACGTGTTACGTACGAGATTCCTCGCTTCTCGGAAACCATAAATGAACTGGCCGGTACCCATCGTTGTAAAAACATGACTCGGAATGAACTCTCCAATACCCTTGATAACGTTTTACGCTCGCTTGGAGTCGAAACAGCGAGCAACAAAATACCCTTAAAAATGAAATGAAAGACGACGTATCACAAAGGAACTATCCGAATTTGACTAAAACTGGTAGATGCGACGTACATATACAGACAAACGTACGATTACAATCTTAGAAGAACTGTATTGTTTATTCAAGAAAAAGAGTTTGACAAATTGAGCAACTCAATAACGCGGTGGTCACCTCTGGACTTTCTGCAAGCAGCTATTCGGCTTGGCATTCATTGACACAGCTGTTGGATGTCCTTCTGAGGGATACCATGCCACATTCCGCCCAACTAGCGTGTTAGATCGTAAAAATCCTGAGGTATTTGAAGGTCCTTCCAGTGATGCTCCAAACGTGCTCAATTGGGAAGAACTCCGGCGACCTTGCTGCCCAGGGAAGGGTTTAGCAAGCACTAAGAAAAGCAGTAGCAGTAGCAGTAGCACTTTCTTGCTGAAATGGAAGCCCAGGGCAGCTTGCCATGAAGGCCAACAAAACGAGCCATGAGTCTCATCGACGCACCACTGTGCCGCGCATGACAACCAAAGGGGTCCTGCTATGCCGAAGTGGTCCTGCTAGCAAACGAAGTGGCACCCCAGACCATCACACCTGATTGTGGGGCCGCATGGCGGGGGACAGTCTGGTTTGTATCCCACCACTGTCTGGCGCGTCTGCAGACACGTCTTCGGCCTGGAATCTCATGGACTGGAGTAGAATTGTCGTCAGTCATGAATCCCGCCCCGACGACCAGCGCAGACGTGTCTGGGGACGCCTCTGACAGCGATGGGATAGCAACCTGATTGTCGCCCGTCATAGGGCCAGATATCCAGGAGTCAGGTGCCACTTCTTTTCATGGCAGGACCCCTTTGGTTGGCCGCCGTGGCACCCTTACGGCACAGCGGTACGTCGACGATATTCTATGCCGTACTTTGTTGCCATTGGTGGCAATTCATACTGGGCTTGCATTTCAGCAAGATAATGCCCGCCCGCAACGGCGAGAGTTTCTACTCCTTGTCTTCGTGGTTGCCAAACCTTACCTTGACCAGTATGGTCGCCGGATCTCTCCCCAATGAGAAGGGCCAGTTGGACAGTGTGTGGCACAGTATCGCTCAGAACATCCAACAGCTCTGTCGATCAGTGTCAAGCCGAATAACTGCTTGCAGAAAGTCCAGAGGTGACCGCATGTTGCACGTCCTGTAAGTGCCTTTCTGGATACAGAAAATGTTCGACTGCTGCCCTGGCCAGCACATGCTCCAGATCTCGCACGAATGGAAACCGTCTGGTCAAGCAACTGGCTCGTCACAATACGCCAGTCACTACTCTTGATGAACTATGGTATCGTGTTGAAGCTGCATGGTTAGCTGTACCTGTACACACCATCCAAGCTTTGTTTGACTCAATGCCCAGGCGTATCAAGGCAATTATTACGGCCAGAGGTGGTTGTTCCGGATACTGATTTCTCAGGATCTATGCACCGTAATTGCGTGAAAATGTAATCACATGTCAGTTCTAGTATGTTTGTGCAATGAATACCCTTTTATCATCTACATTTCTTCTTGGTGTAGCAATTATAATGGCCAGTAGTGTATTATTAGAAAGTCTACTAATGTGGATGGCTTCTGTAAGTCCTAAACATTTGGTAGGAATCGCTTGCAAAATGCACTGAGAAGTGAAGTAGCGGTATTTGTATTGGATGCAAACACTGTCGGTGTTAAGAGTGCAGAGGGACGCAACAGCTGGCAGCGAGCAGGCGGATGGAGGGGCTGCGCGCCTACCTTGAGAGAGTGCGGCAGGTGCTTCTCGAGGAAGTCCAGCAGCGCGGGCAGCTCGTCGGCGGTGGCCAGCCGGAAGTTCTTGCCCTCCGGCAGCACCTCCTCCCCGATGTCTCCCATTGCTCCTGCAACAGGCGGGCGCCGACGTCACCTCACTCAGCTACACACTGCATCGCGAGTACGGCAACCGCTTTGCAGGGACAGTCTACAATTCTCAAGTATACTCCGTTTTTAGGGTTCTGTGCCTCAATCTGTAAAAACGGAACCCTTGCAGCGTCGCTTTGCTGACCGTTTGTCTGTGTGTCTGGCCGACTGTTAAGAACCTTTTCTCTAAAGAACGGATAGACGTATGAAGTTTAAATTTATCTCAGAAATTAAGGCCTGATGTCCCTTGGAGGTGAAAACATTTTAAGCGTCTATGTCATTTTAATCAAAAGATATGGCCATGCGTGTTATATTTTGATAATCAAACTCGGACAATAAAACATATACGGTGCTTCCCATTGCCCTAGAATCGTGAAGTTTGGCGAGAAGCAAAGTTTCATAGCACACGTCAAGGAAAAACAAGAAACGCAAGAATTGT
Source organism: Schistocerca americana (assembly GCF_021461395.2). Taxonomy (NCBI): domain Eukaryota; kingdom Metazoa; phylum Arthropoda; class Insecta; order Orthoptera; family Acrididae; genus Schistocerca; species Schistocerca americana. Next base: position 119,984,142 of record NC_060119.1, read on the forward strand.
TAATCTGTAATTATATTATGCGAAAAACTTTTTTGTCATTTTCTTATGTCTGTCCGTCTGTTAAGACCCCTTTTCTCCGAAAAAATGGCGCTCAGCATTATGGGACTTAGCATCTGGGACTTAACATCATTCCTTAGACTTAGAACTACTAAAACCGAAGTGAACCGTATCACCTTCATCTTTGCCTAGGTGTGGTCTGTCGTCTTCCAGAGCCTTGGCTTTGCTCTTCCGCGATTGGTCCGTTTGCTTTTAAATTTCGGAGGGCGCTGCGTTCTGTGGATAGATCTGCTGACGACAAGAGTATCGAGTGTTGCTGCCGCAGTGAGTAGTTTCCGGTTGTGTGGCAGCGCAATGTTGCGGGAAGGGTGGTATAACTTCCTGTGAACGCACGTGATTGCTACGAGCGTGTGTACTCGGGACGGTGGCAGTCGTTCTGGACGGGCTGTGTGATAAGGAAGCTCGGCGTGGCAACTGTTGACGCGGCGTGTCCGCGTTGCTATGGCGGAATTGGGGCGATTGACATAACTCGAGTTGGTGCTGGTTGCAACCTGTCGCCGAATGCTTGTCTGCCTTCTGGACTAACGCTGAGAATTTCTTGACTTGATGTGTCTCACTCAATTTCTGCCCGTGTCGTCGGGTGTGTTTTGCTCTAAGGTCGTGTACCATGAGGCTCAGGCGTGCCCGAAATCCCGATTCAATGATCTGCTGTTATATTGTCAAGTGTAACTATCACTAGGAAACAGTGTTAACTCTCTGTGCCTTAATAACTGAACCTAAAATATTATCTGTGGTTGAAATTTTATTCTGATCCAAGTGCAATAACGATCTTGTATTTTACAACTTGTTGAGTGGTATTATTATTTAGTACTGGCCGTCACATTTACTAAGTCGAAGATTTACGAAAGCCAGTGGGCGTCATTGACAGTTCCTGCCTAGATAGGCGTTATATTTTGAACCATGTGTTCCAATATTTAGTAATTTTTATTTTATGTGATAGAGAGTTGCTGTCATGCCCTATGTGGACGATTCGCCACGTTGGTGAAGTTTCTAGTTGTTCTGCTGGTCTGTGTCATATTGCTAAAGTAGGCAGTCCTAGCAGAGCTGACTGTAAATTTTTTCCTAGTGGTAAGGAGCACGGGCTGGTTTTAAGTGCTAACTCACTAACTTCAACCATTCTCAAATATTTATTACTACTGATATTCAGGCCGAGTGGCGGCGTCACTACCCCTTTTTGGTTATTAATTTTATCTTGTTAGCTTGTTTCATTAAAAAAAAAACTTTGGTATATGAATTTGTCTTTTGGTCTTTACTGCTTCTTTGGACGAAGTAAATTAACTGTTGGTTTTACGTTCTTGTAGCATTATCAAAACAGCATTTGTGGCTATATTTGTTTGGCCCTTCTGGTCGAATGATTAAAGTCATTCCTTTCAGTGACTTGTTGTGTTGGTCAATAATTAATCAAAAGTGTTGGGTCCTTCAGACCGTGATTATCTCCTTATGTTGAATCTTAAGGTTGTCATTCTGACATTACAGTTGTGAATGTTCAGCGGCCCTTCAGGCCTGGAGTTTAAAAACTTTTATTGTGTTTTGTGAGATTATATATATACACACCAGTGAACAAGTTTCTTAATGTTTAATAAAATTAAATTGTTTGAAACTGTTACCTCATCTGGGTCTACGCTTTCACTCCCTGCAGCCTTTGAGCTCTGCTTGCCTTAAGTTTTGGTTAAGTTTCCCGTATCATGACGTATCACTAAGGACATAACACACATCTATGCCCGAGGCAGGATTCGAACCTGCGAGCGTTGCAGCTGCGCGGTTCCGGACTGAAGCGCCTAGAACCGCTCGGTCGCAACGGCCGGCTATTTCTCCGAAACAGTTCCACATTTAAAGTTCAGATTAATATTAAATACTAAGATCAATGGCCCTTTGGAAGCGTAAAAATCGTAAGCTTCCAAGTCGATGCAGCCAAAAGATACGGCCATATAAGTCACGTATTTTGATACTCGAAAACTCGCTCATCAAAACCTGTAGCGTCGTTCCCGTTCGCTTAGAATCATTAAATTTGGCAGAAGGCAATGTTTTACAGCACACGTATAGGAAAAACACGAAAATTGTTAATCCTTAATTACATCACGTGGAAAAATGTTTTGTCATTTTTTATCGGTCTGTATGTGCCCTTCTTCTAAGACCCCTTTTTCTCTGAAACAGGTTCGCGTATGAAGTTCAAATTTATGTAGAATACTAACGTGTATGGCCCCTTGGCGATGCAAAAAATTTAAGCTTGTGTGTCATTGCAATCAAGATTCGGTCATTTGTGCAACATATTTTGACAGTCGCGAACTCATTCATCAAAACCTATATGGTGCTTCCCGTTGACTTAGAATCATAAAATTTGGCGAGAAGCAAGGTTTTAAATTAAAAGTAAAGGAAAAACTCTGAAACTTCTTAAATTGTAATTACATCACATAAAAATATCTTTTGCCATTTGAACACACATTGCATTCATCTGTCAAAAGCATAATGACAAACATTACTGCATACAAACATAAAATGTAAGTTGTAGTCACATTTTACAAAGTAAATAGTTTTATTAAATTTTCTCTCTCTACACACATAAACTAAAGTCCCCCTGTTCTTTTCTTTGTGTATGTTCGGGCTAGTCTGAGGAACTGCTCGAGAGATTTTGTTACATTCTTGGAATTCCTGTGACCAATATCTGGATGTCGATAATAACAGCATTCGTGAGTTATTGGACCACCTGGCATCTAATCTTCTTGGCTAGTAATTAATTTGTGATCGATGACGCAGTGGATGTAAACTGTAATGGTAGCTACCAGATTAAATCAGCCAATCCAGAGACTACTTGCTAGTCTGGTGGTAATACATTAATGTGAAAAATGCCACTTTACAGCGTGCTTAAATTGATAGAGTACACCAATTTAAAGGTAGGAGAAAGTAAAGTGCCTAACAAAGCACTCTGCTATCCAAACGAACCAACTTTTTGACCCGGGTGTTGTAGGGGAAGCAAGTGAGGCTTTCTGTCATCCGCCATCAGTTGGCAGACCGCTCTGACAGCTGTCCAAGCCGAGAGCGTAGCAGTGACGTCAGTGTGTTGTGTATTCGTTTTGGTACTACTAAAGAAAGCTTGTGCAGTAAATGTAGCGTGGTCAATGCGTAGAGTATACCAAGAAAGCGTGTTTTTCCGGAGATATTGGGGTTTCTTCGATGTGTTTAAGCCGCTGGAAAATGGCTTGCGAAAGGTGTAATTCCACAATATTGTGTTTTCATATACAGCAAGCATTCCCTGTGCCCATTTAAAAATATCTTTCAGTGTGATCAAAGTATTCTGACATTACCGATTGCAGTGAATTACAGGGTGTCAGAAACAGTCTGAAAGACTTGTAAGGGTGTTACAGAGTAGGTTGCCCTGAGAAATAGTTTGTAAGAAAAAATTTGGATACATTGCGACATTTCCGAGTTAATTAGCATTGAATTTGGCCAATCAGGCCGTTGCGCGCGAGTTCAAGCGAACCGACAGATAAAATTAGTGTCAGTCGTTCTCACAGCATAGGTGATAGCGCACGAGAGTGTTTGGCTCAGGTTCGATCCTTGCTACCGTCCCATGTCCAATTTTTGTATCGCTGCCTAGTTCGGTTTTAGGAAACCAAACGTACAATATGTTTGGCGACGCCGTCTCTGGCGGGCCGCTTGAATTTGGCAGGCAACGGCCTGATTAGCAAACTTCAATTCTGATGTAACTAATTATTTTTTCTTAAGTTATTTCTCAGCACAGCCTGCCCTGTAACACCATTACAAGCTTTTCAGACTGTTTCAAATCATCGTGTATAACGTGCTTAGATGAACTATACTTTTCAAACCGTAGCGTAGATATTTTGATACATTCGTAGGGATGTGTGGTTTTGAAGCAATGTAAAGTTGTTACCCCGGCCGCAATGAAGTATTTATGAGTTATTTCAGAGCCAACAGCAGACCATGCCGTGTTATTCCAAAGTTACTGTGCCTTTGGAGACTGGCTTAATACTTTTCGCTGCACTTTTCAGTCAGTGAAAGGCGTTTACAATTGTAAAGCCTTAGGCCGCGTCCTATGTACGCGACAGAAGCGACCGACGGCACGCGACAGATTCGGATGACGGAACACCGCCGCAGGTATGGTTACGGAAGTGTCCTACGTGGGCGACGTCCGTGGCGCGGCCTTTTCTCTGCTCCATCTCACGACGTTTGAATTCGAACGTGTTTGAATCTCGTCGCTGCAGCACGCGCGGTAGTGAAGAGCGACAGCCACGTGTCTTCTCGGCAAAGCAGTGGAGCGGACGCGACGGTATCTGTCAAATACTGATCATTCGGTTTTAAGAAAACTATTGGGTGAAGAAAACCGCTTCTTCCGCATCTGATAGCTTGATATCTTTCCTCGATAAAGGTCTGAATTTATTTTCGTTATTCGTCGTAGTTACTGTGCTGCACGAAACTGAGTACACGGCTGCACGAAATTTTTAAGAATTTGCAGAGGTAAAAATCACAATGTGTAGACTTTGCGTATAGTTCATTTAAGGCCATACAGTATTGCGTATGAAATGTAAGCAATATATCCAAATAGTATTTAAAGTCGAGAGCGGAATGATGTCTCTCCTCATTGTTGAGATATTGGTCGTTATATATATTTTGAAAAGGACAGGACGCAGGAAGGACTGTTTCCTCGTATGATTAACACTCGATAAGTCTCTGTAAACGCGTGAGCAGAGCGAAAGCAAGATTCCCTACAAATTACACCATAAGGCTTTATCCGAATGTTCATGGCCAAACAAAGAAAAACAGGGAAACGGGGTATCAGTGATCAGAGTGAGGTCTAGTTTTGCATGAAAATACTTAGCTGCTTGAAAGTAATCACGGTATTTGTTGTTGTTATGGTCTTCAGTCCTGAGACTGGTTTGATGCAGCTCTCCATGCTACTCTATCCTGTGCAAGCTTCATCTCCCAGTACCTACTGCAACCTACATCCTTCTGAATCTGCTTGGTGTTTTCATCTCTTGGTCTCCCTCTACGATTTTTACCCTCCACTCTGCCCTCCAATACTAAATTTGTGATCCCTTGATGCCTCAGAACATGTCCTACCAACCGATCCCTTCTTCTAGTCAAGTTGTGCCACAAGCTCCTCCTCTCTCCAATTCTATTCAATACCTCCTCGCTTGTTACGTGGTCTAGCTATCTAATCTTCAGCATTCTTCTGTAGCACCACACTTCGAAAGCTTCTATTCTCTTCTTGTCTAAATTATTTATCGTCCATGTTTCACTTCCATACATGGCTACACTCCATACAAATACTTTCAGAAACGACTTCCTCACACTTAAATCTCTACTCGATGTTAACAAATTTCTCTTCAGAAACGTTTTCCTTGCCATTGCCGGTCTACATTTTATATCCTCTCTACTTCGACCATCATCAGTTATTTTGCTCCCTAAATAGAAAAAGTCCTTTACCACTTTAAGTGACTCATTTCCTAATCTAATTCCCTCAGCATCACCCGACTTAATTAGACTACATTCCATTCCAGAATGAGATTTTCACTCTGCAGCGTTGTGTGTGCTGATATGAAACTTCCTGGCAGATTAAAACTGTGTGCCCGACCGAGACTCGAACTCGGGACCTTTGCCTTTCACGGGCAAGTTCTCTAACAACTGAGCTACCGAAGCACGACTCACGCCCGGTACTCACAGCTTTACTTCTGCCAGTACCTCGTCTCCTACCTTCCAAACTTTACAGAAGCTCTCCTGCGAACCTTGCAGAACTAGCACTCCTTTCTTTCAGGAGTGCTAGTTCTGCAAGGTTCGCAGGAGAGCTTCTGTAAAGTTTGGAAGGTAGGAGACGAGGTACTGGCAGAAGTAAAGCTGTGAGTACCGGGCGTGAGTCGTGCTTCGGTAGCTCAGTTGGTAGAGCACTTGCCCGCGAAAGGCAAAGGTCCCGAGTTCGAGTCTCGGTCGGGCACACAGTTTTAATCTGCTAGGAAGTTACATTCCATTATCCTCGTTTTGCTTTTGTTGATGTTCACCTTATACCCTCCTTTCAAGACACTGTCCATCCCGTTCAACTGCTCTTCCAAGTCCTTTGCTGTCTCTGACAGAATTACAATGTCATCGGTGAACCTCAAAGTTTTTATTTTTTCTCCATGGATTTTAATACCTACTCTGAATTTTTCTTTTGTTTCCTTCACTGCTTGCTCAATATAGATTGAATAACATCGGGGAGAGGCTACAATCCTGTCTCACTCCCTTCCCAACCACTGCCTCCCTTTCATGTCCCTCGATTGTTATAACTGCCATCTGGTTTCTGTACAAATTGTAAATAGCTTTACGCTTCCTGTATTTTACCCCTGCCACCTTCAGAACTTGAAAGAGTACTTAGAACATAGAACTGTTGCTGAGTCAGTTAAAATGCAGATAGTAGCTGGGATCGAACTCAGGACCGTTTCGTAACTTATCACGAATAGGGAACGGCACAGTTACATCACAGATAGCACTGGCTGGTTGCTGTAATTCTTTTTATTTAGGGGAGTCAGTCACTCTTCAGCATTTATCGGCTGCTAAAAGTTCTCGATTATGTAAAAAAATCTTTTTATTGGTGTGATAGCCGAATACTCCTCTGCTCATTCCCATGTATTCGCAGAATTTGTCTTGAGATCTGAACCGTAAAATTACTACTGGTTCACCAAAAGTTATTAATCACAATTAATACACAAAATGTAAAGTGGAAGTAGGTGCCAAGGAATAACTGGTGAAATTACACACAATTTCAGTAACACTCTTTATTCAAATTTGGTGTAAGAATTTGATACTTAAAAAAAAACAATCATTTAACGAATTAGTCACGATTTACGATAGGAAAGGAGCTTAAATTATTAAATTATTATAAATTTCACGCCAGTAAAAGGCATGGACAGGCAAGCAATTTAACGTATACATCGCGACGCTGTATAATATTTCAAGCTCAGCTAAATTACAGGTGAATTTCACTCCACTAATAAATCCTGTTTACGAAAGTTCTCAAAATAGAAAAACCAAAACACATGAGTCATGCACACGGGGGGACATTCACAGTTAATAACACTAACATTTCCAATATATATATATATATATATATATATATATATATATATATATATATATATATAAATAAAATATTTGTAAATTTTACAAATTTCTGGCAGTTAACTTACGGCAAACACACACGCTCGCAAGGTAGGACGTGCGAACTTTTACAACATTCTCCTTTCAAGGCAACAATTTCTACCCGTAATGAAATGGCAAACTTTTGCATGACAAGGAAACACACTAATGACTAACTACCTGTATAAAACACATAAGCACGTTGAGTAAAAGCCTTAAAAGGTATTGAATTGGCGCACACACACACACACACACACACACACACACACACACACACACACACACACACACACACACGTTTTTGCTGACTAGAAACAATATAAAAATCCACTATGGCGTAAATTAACAACCTTGCTTGATTATAGCTAAATATACATAAACACAAATTTACGTAAGCTCAGCTTCCAGATGAGCAGGAATTCGTTATGCAATTGACTAGTTCTTACCACGAGGCAAAAGGAAATTTTCTTCTTTCTTAGAGTACCTTTTACACGCGAGTCTAGTAATACTAGTTATCGGAGGCGAGAGAATGGATCAGGTGTTAATGCCTTTCATTTTAAACAGTACAGCCATTGGTGCCTTAGACTTCCCCAGACACGGCAGAGGCTAACAGTCGAATAACCCATAGGTAAGCTGGGAGGGGAAAGAAACAATCCGACCCAAAGATTTACTTTGACTCCCCCTCCCCCCTTTCGTCCGCAAAAGGGGACAAACTGACCACCCTTCCTAATACTACCACCATCCCGCGGGTGGGCAGACGAGAATGAATGGCGGGAAACCCCCAAAGCATATGGCTGGTATAATTAACAAGAATAAGTAAATTGAATTCAATTAAACTTCATTAAATCTGTTAACAATCAATACTAGACTTCTGGTGCGTTACGACTCCCAGGACTTGAACCAACGCAGCACCTCCAAATGCTCTGCCGAGCAGTCCGCTGCCAGCCGTTTCTACGGACGCAGGAAGGCGCGCCGATTTTCAGATCCTCCTCCCGGTCGACGGCATACGGCCGAACTGCAGATGAGGCCCCTTGTGGACCCACGCTCAGGAAGATTCCTTTCGCGAAGAAAAGTTAACGCCCCATACCACGGAGCCGCTGCTCGCGCCGCTTACGCTGATGCCGCGGTCTGCGTGCTGTCACTCTAGCACCGGCAGAGAATTCGTTTCTTGATGCCCCGACTGCCAACTCTGCACGAGAGCCCATACAGCGACTTCCTAAACCCACGCGAGCAGCCCACTTTTCCCCTTCAGCCTTCAGTTGCGACAACGGCGCCACCGTCAGAAAACGGAGGGCGACTGCGTCACGCTACGCGCTGCGGCGCGCTTTTCAAAACTAAGATCTTCGTAGTTAATGACATAAATTATGAAATTCTCCATGCAGACTCCTTCCTTGGTAAATTTCATGCGCAGCATTCCTTTTCGCTTTATTTTACTGAGTAAAGATAATTTTGTTACCTTAGTCTCCGGCTATTCTACAGTTAAAGGGCGCAGTCTTATAGAAACATCTCGGCTCTGAGCAGCTGTCTTGTAGCGCGAGACGGTCGCTTGCACGCAGGACGCCCGAGTTTTTCGCCAGAAGCTGCTGATTGTAGAGTGTCGCGCATCCAGACGTAGCTCGCTGTCGCTCGCTGTCGGTCGCTTCCGACGTAGAACACAGCCTCAGATACGAGTGATCTAACTTGGTCGGGTAAGCCACATTTTGCTCGGGGTAAGAGCCGCCACTAGCGAATCTGAAGGCTGATGTCACGGCGCGTCGTCCTCTCCGCAAGACGGGAAGCTGTGCGCCCTCGCCGTGCCGGCCACGAGCGAGTCGTGATGCTCCTATTGCTGCAGGGCGCCGTCAGCGAGCTAGGCTGCGCTCTGCTTCACAAACCGTGCGCAGTGTGATCTTACAAGATTCCCCATTATGATAGATGGCGGAGTTCGGATCTACTCATTCGATTTCCGACTCTCAATTCTGTCGACTAGATGAAGCCTCGTAAAAGTTACAAACTGTTTCTCGTGTGAAGTCAGCATACAGGGTGGTCCATTGATAGTGACTGGCCAAATATCTCACGTAATAAGCGTTAAACGAAAGAACTACAAAGAACGAAACTTGTCTAGCCTGAAGGGGGAAACCAGACAGCGCTATGGTTGGCCCGCTAGATGGCGCTGCCATAGGTCAAACGGGTATCAACTGCGTTTTTTAAAATAGAAACCCCCATTATTTATTACATATTCGTGTAGTACGTAAAGAAATGATTGTTTTAGTTGGACGACTTTTTTCGCTTTGTGGTAGATGGCACTTAGTCACAAGCATGTAAGTACGTGGTATCACGTAATGTTCCGCCAGTACGGACGGTATTTGCTTCCTGGTAAAATACCCGTGTTAAAATGGACCGTTTACCAATTGCGGAAAAGGTCGATATCGTTTTTATGTATGGCTGTTGTGATCAAAATGCCCAACGGGCGTGTGCTATGTATGCTGCTCGGAATCCTGGACATCATCCAAGCGTCCGGACCGTTCACCGGATAGTTAAGTTATTTAAGGAAACAAGAAGTGTTCAGACACGACCTGCAACAAATGATAATGCCCAAGTAGGTGTTTTAGTTGCTGTCGCGGCTAATCTGCACATCAGTAGCAGACAAATTGCGCGACAATCGGGAATCTCAAAAACGTTGGCGTTGAGAATGCTACATCAACATCGATTGCACCCGTACCGTATTTCTGTGCACCAGGAATTGCATGGCGACGACTTTGAAAGTCGTGTACAGTTCTGCCACTGGGCACAAGAGAAATTACGGGACGATGACAGATTTTTTTGCACGCGTTCTATTTAGCGACGAAGCGTCATTCGCCAACAGCGGTAACGTAAACCGCCATAATATGCACTATTGGGCAACGGAAAATCCACGATAGTTGGGACAAGTGGAACATCAGCGATCTTGGCGGGTTAATGTATGGTGCGGCATTATTGGAGGAAGAATAATTGCCCCCATTTTATCGATGGCAATCTGAATGGTGCAATGTATGCTGATTTCCTACGTAATGTTCTACCGATGTTACTACAAGATGTTTCACTGCATGACAGAATGGAGATGTACTTCCAACATGATGAATGTCCGGCACATAGCTCGCGTGCGGTTGAAGCGGTATTGAATAGCATATTTCATGACAGGTGGATTGGTCGTCGAAGCACCATACAAGGGCCCGTAGGTTCACCGGATCTGACGTCCCCGGATTTCTTTCTGTGGGTAAAATTGAAGGATATTTGCTATTGTGATCCACCGACGACGGCTGACAACATGCGTCAGCGCATTCTCAATGCATGTGCGAACTTTGCGGAAGGCGAACTATTCGCTGTTGAGAGGAATGTCGTTACACGTATTGCCAAATGCATTGAGGTTGACGGCCATCATTTTGAGCATTTATTGCATTAATGTGGTATTTATAGGTAATCACGCTGTAACAACATGCGTTCTCAGAAACGATAAGTTCACAAAGGTACATGTATCACATTGGAACAACCGAAATAAAATGTTCAAACGTACCTACGTTCTTTATTTTAATTTAAAAACCTACAACTGTTCGTCTAAAATTGTGAACCATATGTTTGTGACTATTACAGCGCCATCTACCACAAAGCGAAAAAAGTCGTCCAGCTAAAACACTCATATTTCTTTACGTACTACACGAATATGTAATAAAAATGGGGGTTCCTACTTTTAAAAAACGCAGTTGATATCCGTTTGACCTATGGTAGCGTCATCTAATGGGTCACCCAAAGCGCCATCTGGTTTCCCCCTTCAAGCTAGACAAGTTTCGTTCTTTGTAGTTTTTTCATTTGACGCTTATTTCGTGAGATATTTGGCCCGGTCACCGTCTATGGACCACTCTGTATAACGTACCTCACAAGACACTGCTAATCAAATTGCTTGCTTATGAAATACGGAATATTGTCTCAGTTGTGCCACTGGATTTCTGATTTGCTGTCAAAAAGGTCACAGTTCACAGTAACTGTCGGAAAGTCATTGAGTAAAACAGAAGTAAAATCTACCGTTCCCCACGAATGTCTTATTAGGGCCTCTGCTGCTCCTGATCTATATGAACAGTTTAGGAGACAATCACAGCATCCATGTTAGATTGTTTGCAGATAGTGCTGTCATTTACCGTTTTGTATAGCTACCAGATGATCAAAACCAAATGCGAAATGACTTAGACAAGAGATCTGTATCGTGCGAAAAGTGGAAATTGTCTAAATGATGAACTGTGTGTGGTCATCCACATTAGTACAAAAAGGAATTCGCTAAATTTAAGTTACATGATAAACCACTCAAATGTAATGCTGTAAATTCAAATAAATACTTAGCAACTATGATTACGAATAGCTTAGGTTGGAACGACCACATAATCTGGATGAAGCAAATCAGAGACTACGATTTACTGATAGAACACTGGCCGGCTGTTGTTGCCGAGTGGTTCTAGGCGCTTCAGTCCGGAACTGCGCTGCTGCTAGGGTCGCAGGTTCAAATCCTGCCTCGGGCATGGATGTGTGTGATGTCCTTAAGTTAGTTACGTTTAAGTAGTTTTAAGTCTAAGGTACTGATGACCTCAGATGTTAAGTCCCATAATGCATAGAGCCTTTATCTTTGATGGAACACTGAGAAAATGCAATAATTCTACTACAGAGACTGCCTACACTACGCTAGTATGTCTTCTGTAGTATCGCTGGCGTAGTGTGGGATCCGCATCAGATAGGATCAACGAAAGACTGCGAAAAAGTTCAAAGAAGGGCAGCTCGTTTTGTACTATCGCGAACAGGTGAGAGAGCGCTTCGGACATACGTCAATTGGGGTGGCAGTCATTAAAATAAAGGGGTTTTTGTTACGGCTAGATCTTCTCATGAAATTTCAATTTTCTCCTCAGATTGTGAAAACATTTTGTTGCCGCCCACCTACATAAGGATGATGATCATCATAATAAGATAAATCAGACCTCGCACAGAAAGATTAAGTGTTCGGTTTTCACCGCGCGCTATTCCAGTGCGGAACGGTAGAGAAGGAGCTTGAATGTTGTAAGATGAACCCTCTGCCAGGTCACTTATTGTGAATTGCAGAGTAATCATGTAGATGTAGCTACCACACGGCATGTCGATGTTTCTCATTATATCAAACTTTAAATGAACTTGTTTTCAAGAATCCGTTTTGGGGCTAGCTATTAAAAATAAATTTTTCCGATGTTACTTGCAACGTCATCAGATTATAAAGAAAATTATGGCGAGTGTGGACTCTGGATGCCAACAGTGAGGGGAGAACTTCGTTGTATTATTACATAAATAATTTCTGTAAAGGAGTTCATTACGATATGTTTTGCAGCTTTTTAAGAATGTATTTAATGTTCTGCCGACTGTATTTCTCTTTTACGTAGCCAGTAGCGAGCCCAGCAAATCTATTTCATAGCCACAACTGAGGAGTTGTTTTTCAAGAAACACACCTGAAGGAGCCTGCAGGTAGGTAGGCAGTCGCTGTCAATTCTTTTTCCAGTTATTTTCAGCCGACAATACCATCCGTCTCGGCTGCCCCTGTAGAATGGGATGTAGAGTTCACGAAGTCGTAAATAATCACGACGAAAGAACCACTGTGCATCCCCGCAGTGTGAAAAATCTCGTCTGATATGCCTTTTGGTAACTGACGTTCGGCGCGAATAACTAACATATAAACAAGTGTCAATGCACTTCGAAGTGATACAATGAATCAAATATTTTGAACTTATAAAATGATAGCAGTAATTTAAATCTTTCATATTTGGCGCCTTTGAAGGAAACTATATTTGTAGTACAATCAAGAAATGTAAAAACACCTCTTAGCTGTTTTAAAATAGTGTTGCATTTGTAGAAACATGAGTGAGTGAATCGATGGAATTACGTGCAAATCTGAGAAGAGATTCCCTTGGGATTATCACTATTTACCTGTTGTTAATACTAACGTTAATATCGAAGTGCAGGCAAACACTAAAACTTGCTGTTCAACTTCCATCATTGCTCAAAGCACTCATCGTCATCAACGCTTGTAGCTAAAATTGGTTGATGGCGTCCAACATTAACAGCTGTAATGCAGTGAAGAAACTTACTCATGATCTCATTCGATATTATTCAGTCCTGATGGCCGGTTTGAACATTTGAGACTTTCATCTTCTGATCTTCAACAAACTTGTTATACGTCCTATTTCATTAGGACTGTATCACACATTCCATGTTGGCGATGGAGTGTATAGTATATAGCACATTCCACACAGCACTGGTAACACTATGCCGTCCTGAGACACCACAGTAGTGTCGTCTGCATAGTATCGCTTAGTGGCCGGTGACACCACAGTGGTGTCGTGAGCATAGTAAAGCGCAGTAGCCGGCGACAGCACTTTAGTATGTTTTGCATTCTGTTGAGGTAACAATAAGTTACAGACGTAAACAAGTTTTTTGTTCTTGTAAGTACTCGTACCCTTTCCTCATGGCGGACGAAAGAGACAATAGGATTATTTACGATGAACGCGCGGGCGTCTTTTCTGACGTTCCGGACGACTTGGCCGATTGGGAAGAAGACATTGGATTTAAAAAAAAATGAAAGTGAAGCAGAAATGTAGGAAGATAATGAAATACATCCAAGAGGAATTAGGCTACGGTTGCCAACTGATTCGGCTACCCCCTGCGGGTCCGGGGTAAGAATAGGCCTGAGGTATTCCTGCCTGTCGTAAGAGGCAACTAAAAGGAGTTTCAACCATTTCGGCCTTCCATGTGATGGTCCCCCTTGGGGTTTGACCTCCATTTTTCAAAATTCTACAGAAGTACGAGCCTTTTGGGGAAGGACACCTTACGTGATGTACCACTGGTCCTAAGTGCACTAAGACCTTGGCACTCAGCATTGTAGCGGCGTTGTAACCATACCCACTATTCCTCAAATTGGGCCTAAACGCCTGATAGGTTGTCCTAGTTACGGCCATAGTGCGTCTCCATCTGCACCAGCGATCATGATGGACTTTCCATGGCACCAGAAATCCAGCACGGTAGCCCACCCGTTGTGGTGGGGTCGTCATGTACCCTCTAGGTTGTAGCCCCCTGACAACACAGGGATCATACTGCCGATACCTGAGCTGCACCCTCCCCACGTCGGCCAAGGAGTAGATGCCCGTCTCCTTGGGGCATCAGGACTCCCGGCAACGGTCATCCTGCCAGGTGGCCCTTGCTGAAGCTGGGTGGCGCCCGTGGGGAGAGCCTCTGGTCGGAGTGGGTGGTATCGGGGCGGACGTTTCGCAGCTGAAACGTCAACACACATCAGGTCGCTCTGTGGCCGAGTCTTTCAAAAGAAAAGATACCGTTTCTAGTTCTCTTGCCCTTTCCCCCTTGGCCACTCCCTGGGAGGAGGGACAGGCCCGCCGGCTTGGGGCGAAGTACTTCCCCCCCCTATTTGGTCTGTTCTCGAACCGATGGGGGGACGTTCGCCACCTCCAAGCCCATGTTCTTTGTTCAGCACATTGAGGACATCTTCGGGGAAATTGAGGCTCTCAGCAAGATGCGTTCAGGGTCCGTTCTAATCAAGACCACCTCCGCCACACAGTCGGCAGCGTTCCAGGCGTGCGACCGCCTAGGGGACATCCCAGTGTCCATTGTCCCGCATCTGGCACTAAATAGGACACAGGGGGTTATTGTTCATCGTGACCTCCTGCTACAATCTGATGAGGAGCTCAGGGCCAACCTGGAGCGCCGAGGTGTGCATTTCGTCCGGCGAGTCCAGTGCGGCCCCAAAGACCGTCGCATCAACACCGGGGCCTTTATCCTCGCCTTCAAGGGGGACGTTCTCCCGGAGAAGGTAAAGGTGATGTGCTACCGGTGCAATGTGCAACCTTACGTCCCGCCTCCTATGCGCTGTTTTCGGTGTTTGCGCTTTGGGCACACGTCGTCATGATGTGAGGCTGAGCCCCTTTGTGGTGATTGCGGACGTCCTCTTCGTGAGGAACATACATGCACCCCACCACCTCGGTGCATTAATTGCCCTGACCTCCACTCGCCTAGATCCTCATACTGCCCCACATATCAGAAGGAGAAGAAGATACAAGAACTCAAAACTTTGGATCGGCTCTCTTATTCTGAGGCCAGGAAGAAGTATGACCGCCTCCATCCTGTGCCGTTGACCACTTCGTTTGCCTCAGTTGTGTCCACTCCTTCCGCGGTATCCTCACCCCCTATCCTGTCCCCCCTCTGCCTCCTCCGCCCATCAGGGGGCTCTGCCTCCGCCTCCCAAATCCCTCCCTTCCAAATCCTCCTCCCCGTGGCCCCCACCCCCTCTGCCCCAGGGGCCACCCTTCCTCCTCCTCCTCTCCCCCCGCCACCTGAGAAACGATCCTCTTCTCAGGTGTCTATTAGGGAAACGTTCCGGACCCCAGCTTCTGAGGTCCGGCGTTCCAAAACGGACCCCGTGCGTGAGGACCTTCTTTGGGTCCAGCCCACCATCCCTGTGCCTCCTCGGCCTTCCAAGAAGGCCTCAAAGAAGAAGTCTCTATCCCCCTCTCCACCCCGGCACGTTTCGTCTGACGCTCCATCCGTGAGTCGCTGCTCCCGGCCGTCCTCAGTTTCGCCGGGACGCTCTGCTGACAGGCGCTCAGCTGGCCTCTCGTCGACAAATGATGCTGCCCCCCCTACACAACCAGGGACAGCGGCCGCAGCTGGCGACGAGTCGATGGAACCGTATCCGCCTCCCGTCGGTTGTAGCGTTGTTCCCTCGCAACCTGGCCCTCCGCGGCCGTCGAGGTGACCAGCTCTTCCCCCGTCTCGTTCCCCCAACTTCTTGACTAGCGATGGCGTTGTTTCATTGGAACATAAGAGGTATTCAATCTAATCGGGAGGAATTACAACTGCTCCTCCGCCTGCACTGTCCGCTCGTCCTTGGTCTACAGGAAACCAAGTTGCGCCCGACTGACCGTATTGCCTTTACCCACTATACGTCGGAGCGGTATGACCTCACTCCTGTGGACGGTACCCCAGCTCATGGTGGGGTCATGTTGCTCGTTCGGGACGATGTCTATTACCGTCCCATCCAATTGACCACCCCACTCCAAGCAATAGCTGTCCGCATTACTCTTTCTGCTTTTACTCTTTCAGTTTGTACCATCTACACTCCACCGTCATCTGCTGTTAGTCGGGCTGACATGATGCACCTGATCGTTCAGCTTCCCCCGCCGTTTTTATTGTTTGGCGACTTCAATGCCCATCATCCCCTTTGGGGCTCTCCTGCATCCTGTCAAAGAGGCTCACTCTTGGCGGATGTCTTCAACCATCTCAATCTTGTCTGCCTCAATACCGGCGCCCTGACTTTCCTCTCGGACTCTACTCATACCTACTCCCACTTGGACCTCTCGATCTGTTCTACCACTCTTGCCTGTCGGTTTGAGTGGTATGTCCTTTCCGACACCTATTTGAGCGACCACTTCCCCTGTGTCGTTCGTCTCCTGCACAACACCCCATCCCCACGTCCTTCGCGCTGGAACATACCGAAAGCTGACTGGGGACTTTACTCCTCCCTGGCGACTTTTTCGGACCACGATTTTTCAGTTGAGACAGTCAGGTCGAATACCTCACGGCTGTTATCATCAATGCTGCCGAACGTTTCATTCCTCGTACTACCTCTTCTTCACGTCGCGTTTCCGTCCCCTGGTGGAACGAGGCTTGTAGGGACGCTATCCGTGCTCGACGACGTGCTTTACGCACCTTTCGCCGCCATCCTACGTTGGCGAATTGTATTGAATACAAACAACTCCGAGCGCAATGCCGTAGAGTCATCAAAGACAGCAAAAAAGCTTGTTGGGCCTCTTTCACCAGCTCCTTTAACAGTTTTACTCCCTCTTCCGTCGTTTGGGGTGGCCTGCGCCGGCTGTCGGGCATTAAGGCCCACTCCTCGGTACCTGGCCTGACCTCAGGTAATGAGGTCCTTGTTGATCCTGTGGCTGTCTCCAACGCCTTTGGCCGCTTTTTCGCTGAGGTTTCAAGCTCTGCCCATTACCACCCTGCCTTCCTTTCCAGGAAAGAGGCTGAAGAGGCTCGGCGACCTTCCTTCCACTCGCTGAATCTGGAAACTTATAATGCCCCCTTTACTATGCGGGAACTCGAACGTGCGCTTGCACTGTCCTGGTCCTCTGCTCCGGGGCCAGATGCCATTCACGTTCAGATGCTGGCACACCTTTCTCCGGCGGGCAAAAGCTTCCTTCTTCGTACCTACAATCGCGTCTGGACCGAAGGTCAGGTCCCCATGCGTTGGCGTGACGCCGTCGTTGTTCCTATACCCAAACCCGGGAAGGATAGACACCTTCCTTCTAGTTACCGCCCCATTTCTCTTACAAGCTGTGTCTGTAAGGTGATGGAGCGCATGGTTAATGCTCGGTTAGTCTGGATTCTTGAATCTCGACGACTACTTGCTAATGTCCAATGCGGCTTTCGTCGCCGCCGCTCCGCTGTTGACCACCTTGTGACCTTGTCGACATTCATCATGAACAACTTTTTGCGAAGACGCCAAACGGTAGCCGTGTTCTTCGACTTGGAGAAGGTTTATGATTTCTGTTGGAGAGGAGGTATCCTCCGCACTATGCACAGGTGGGGCCTACGCGGTCGCCTGCCCCTTTTTATTGATTCCTTTTTAACAGATCGAAAGTTTAGGGTACGTGTGGGTTCCGTATTGTCAGACGTCTTCCCCCGGGAGAACGGAGTGCCTCAGGGCTCCGTCTTGAGCGTAGCCCTTTTTGCCATCGCGATCAATCCAGTTATGGATTGTATTCCACCTAACGTCGCAGGCTCTCTCTTTGTCGATGACTTCGCGATCTACTGCAGTGCGCAGAGAACATGCCTCCTGGAGCGCTGCCTTCAGCGTTGTCTAGACAGCCTCTACTCGTGGAGCGTGGCAAATGGCTTCCGATTCTCTGAAGAGAAGACGGTTTGTATCAACTTTTGGCGATATAAAGCGTTCCTTCCGCCATCCTTACATCTCGGTCCCGTTGTTCTTCCATTCGTGGAAACAACTAAGTTTCTAGGGCTCACGTTGGACAGGAAACTGTGTTGGTCTCCACATGTCTCTTATTTGGCGGCCCGTTGTACTCGTTCCCTTAATGTCCTCAGAATTCTTATCGGTTCGTCTTGGGGACCGGATCGCACTGTCCTGCTTCGCTTGTATCGGTCCATTGTCCGATCGAAGCTGGATTATGGGAGCTTAGTCTACTCGTCCGCTCGGCCATCCCTCTTATGCCGGCTCAACTCCATCCACCATCGGGGTATACGTCTTGCGACCGGAGCCTTCTACACTAGTCCTGTCGAGATTCTTTATGCTGAAGCTGCCGAATTACCATTGACCTACCGGCGCGACGTACTGCTGTGTCGGTATGCCTGCCGGCTGTTGTCTATGCCCGACCACCCCTCTTACCAGTCCTTCTTCGCCGATTCTCTCGACCGTCAGTACGGGTTGTATGTGTCTGCCCTGCTGCCCCCCGGAGTCCGCTTCCGTCGCCTGCTTCGACAATTGGATTTTGCCCTCCCTACCATCTTCAGAGAGGGTGAGAGCCTGACACTACCTTGGCTCCGGGCTCCGGTTCATATTTATCTCGACCTCAGCTCCCTCCCGAAGGAGGGTACTCCGGCTGCAGTGTATTGCTCATGGTTTGTCGAACTTCGTGCTCGACTTGCCGGTCACACCTTTATTTACACCGATGGCTCCAAAACTGACGATGGTGTCGGCTGTGCCTTTGTCGTCGGGGCCGCCACCTTTAAATACCGGCTCCTCGACCAATGTTCGAGCTTTACGGCCGAGCTTTTTGCTCTACATCAGGCCGTTCAATATGCCCGCCGCCACAGCCATTCATCGTATGTACTTTGCTCTGACTCACTCAGTGCTCTTCAGAGCCTTGGAGCTCCCCATCTGGTCCATCCCTTGATTCAACGGATACAGCAGTCCCTCCATTCTTTCGCTGATAATGGTGGTTCTGTCGGCTTTCTGTGGGTTCCCGGACATGTAGGAGTGCCTGGGAATGAGGCTGCAGATGCTGCAGCCAAGGCTGCAGTCCTCCTGCCTCGGCCAGCCTCCCATTGTGTCCCGTCATCTGACGTTCGTGGGGATGTATGTAAGAGGCTTGTGTCGTTGTGGTGGGATGCTTGGTCATCCCTCCAAGGAAACAAGCTCCGGGCAGTTAAACCGCTCCCAACTGCTTGGACAACCTCCTCCCGACCATCTAGGCGAGAGGAGGTCCTTCTGACCAGGTTGCGGATTGGGCATTGCCGGTTTAGCCACCGCTACCTGCTCTCCGGTGGCCCAGCCCCGCAGTGCCCTTGTGGTCAGGCATTAACAGTGCGCCATGTTTTATTGTCGTGTCCCCGTTTTAGTCAATTTCGTGTTGTCCTGTCCCTGCCATCTACTTTACCAGATGTTTTAGCTGATGACGCTCGAGCAGCTGCTCGTATTCTGCGTTTTATAACTTTAACTGGTTTGTCCAAAGACATCTAACCTTTTTACTTATTTTATCTGCATCTTTGTCAGGTCCTTCTGGTGTCCCCCCCACCCCCTTGAGTTCTACTAGATTCCATGTGCTCTAACAACAGTGACTGGGCGCTAATGACCTCAGCAGTTGAGCGCCCTTAAACCCTAACAAAAAAAAAAAAAAAAAAAAAAAAAAACTGATTCGGCTGAATCAGACGAAGAAAATAGTGTACAGTGGTCAGACTTTGATTTACCGAGGACCAATAATAAATTTGAAGGATCCCAGAGTCTAAATATATTTCCCAAAGATACACAGAGCGTAGAGGATATCATAGAATTATATATTGGGAACGATCTATTTGAATATATTAGCAACGAAACCAGCAAGTACTACACTCAAAATTGAAATAGAAGGAAACTGGATTTAAAAAAAGCCAAATTTGTCTACGTTACGGGACTCTAACTTAGAAAACGGTTTGGGCTCGCTATCCTTATGAGAATTGTAAAGAAAGCAAGGATAGATGATTATTGGTCAACGAATCCGTTGATACACATAGATATTTCGCAAAACGATGTCCCGCAACCGATTCAGACAAATCTTTTTTCTACATTTTTCCGACAGCGACAACAAACCGGCTAATGCCGAACGGCTTGTCAAAGTGCAATTCGTAATTGATTATTTTTCCAAAAAGTTTAAAGGAACGTTTAATCTAAGTCAAAACATCTCAACAGGCGAAGGAATGATACCATGGCGTGGACGGTTAAATTTTAAAGTTTACAATATGTTGGAGATTACGAAATACGGCATACTCATTCGGAAAATGTGTGATTAGAGTACGGGATACATTTCCTCATTCGACATATACTCCGGCGCTGGACAGCCTTTAGCAAAAACAGTGATGGAACTACTGACACTTTCTGATGGAAAGCATCACCTCTGCATGGATAATTATTATAAGTGTAGAACTTGCAGGGAAGTTACTTGAAAAGAAAATTAGAGTTTGTGGAACGATACGGCAAAATAGAGTATTTCCAGAAAATTAAAGTGCGCAAAAGTCAATGTGTTTGAAGCTTGTCATCAACGGAAAGGTGACAAGCGGCCGGCGACAAACCAAGTAATCCGAATAAGCGCTGCCGTCGCCAAGCGAATAAATTTGTAAGAGACGTGCGGACGGCAAAGGGTTAAAAATAAAAACAAAGTTAAAAATCACCTTGTGCAACTAGATGTCCTCACTCATAAATTCCACTGCTGCGTATTTGATGCTGTATTGAACAGTACACATTTGCGCACATTTTTACTTACATGAGTTAAATATATAATGGAGCCACTTTATTTGAAGTACACAGTTCAACAGAATGCAGAGTTGGTCTGTGTACCTCAAAGAATGTGGCTCCATGATGTATTTACCTCATCTTGTAAATGTAAACATGTGCGCAAATGTGTAGTGTTAGGCAATTCAACATCTAACAAGCATCAGCGGAATGTTGTGTGTCATCTTTAGCTACACAAGGTGCTTCTTAACTAAACTGTTCTTATTTGTGACAAAGCTGTTATTATTTTCAACAAACTTGTGTGGAATGTGCTACATGCTATCCAGAAAATGTCAACATGGCATGTGTCATCGAACAGGACGCATAACAACAAGTTTGTTGAAGATCAGATGTCAGTCTCAATTGTTGAAACCAGTCATCAGGAATATATAGTATTGAATGTGATATTGACTATAAAGTTTCTTCAATGCAGATACAGATCGCTCGTTCTACTTTTCAATTATGTGGAACTTCAGTGCCATGCAGGGCTCCTTATACTGATAGATTACACCACCGGCGATCAACCACTGGAATCAAGCAGCGTTGTCAGTTATCTAGCAACATTAATTCAGAGAATGTTAAAATGAATGACCTTATAAATCTAATGTGTGGAAAGTAAATATCACTGTGATTTCCATTGTAAAAATGTTGAGAAAATGTAATTTAAACAGAACTGAGATCGCTTACAGAACATTTGTGACCACTAGTTTAGTATCGTTCATCAATACGAAACTGTTCTCATAATGGACTACAAGAAGAGATAGGACAGAGGTGAGCTGCGGAATTCGTCAGGGCTCATTTAGTCCGTACCGGATCCCCCCGTAGTGTCGTAAAGCTTAACAAACTCCAATGGGACAAGTCACCTGTAACACGCTGGGCCTCCCTAAGGCAAAGCCTCTTGTAGAGGACAAGAAACAGGTTACTTCTTCACACATGCGTATAGCTTAATAATCAACACGGTAAAATTAGAGAATTATGGCTATTACGGAGGCGCACCGTCAATCATTCTTTCCACATACCATCCACTATTGGTAAAACAAGGTTGTACAATTATGCAGGTCCTCTGCATATCTGCAACACGACCTATAACGGCTTGTGAATGACTAATACAGGTAGATTTAGATTGCTTTTTGGTCGTTACGTATCGGTAAAACTTCGTATCACACTCCAACCCTCCATACCAATCCCATCTCATTCCCCTTCCAATTTTTCGTGGTTGTTGCATTTCGACGTTTGTTAGCAGCCTACTCAGCTGGTCTTTCCTCCTCTTGATACGCCTCCGTTTGTGCCGCTTTGAGCCGTGAGTGTCCAGGTATATACAGGGTGTTACAAAAAGGTACGGCCAAACTTTCAGGAAACATTCCTCACACACAAAGAAAGGAAATACGTTATGTGGACATGTGTCCGCAAACGCTTACTTTCCATGTTAGAGCTCATTTTATCACTTCTCTTCAAATCACATTAATCATGGAATGGAAACACACAGCAACAGAACGTACCAGCGTGACTTCAAACACTTTGTTACAGGAAATGTTCAAAATGTCCTCTGTTAGCGGGGATACATGCATCCACCCTCCGTCGCGTGGAATCCCTGATGCGCTGATGCAGCCCTGGAGAATGGCGTATTGTATCACAGCCGTCCACAATACGAGCACGGAGAGTCTCTACATTTGGTACCGGGGTTGCGTAGACAAGAGCTTTCAAATGCCCCCGTAAATGAAAGTCAAGAGGGTTGAGGTCAGGAGAGCGTGGAGGCCATGGAATTGGTCCGCCTCTACCAATCTATCGGTCACCGAATCTGTTGAGAAGCGTACGAACATTTCGACTGAAATGTGCAGGAGCTCCATCGTGCATGAACCACATGTTGTGTCATACTTGTAAAGACACATGTTCTAGCAGCACAGGTAGAGTATCCCGTATGAAATCATGATAACGTGCTCCATTGAGCGTAGGTGGAAGAAACTAAAATGAGCTCTAACATGGAAATTAAGCGTTTCCGGACACATGTCCACATAACATCTTTTCTTTGCGTGTGAGGAATGTTTCCTGAAAGTTTGGCCGTACCTTTTTGTAACACCCTGTATATCCTCCATAGCTACATTCCGGCTACTTGAACTAGTCTCAATTATTCAAATTTCACTTCGTTCAACAATACATTCAAAACAAACGACATAACGAAACTCTTCTCATCTCAGTCCTGAGTAGCTTATGTTTCATTTTTCCGTCGTCATGTATCTGTGGAACACACATAATCACAGAACCTTCAAATAAACCTGTTCCCTCAAAGCTCGACTATGTCACTGCTTTATGTGAGTGCGTATTTATTCTTATTTTGACTTTTTTTTTCCTTACTATCATTCCTAATCACTGTCGCGCAGGAAGATTTGGGAGTTCTTTTTGTCGCACGAGCTCTCTGAGGGTGGAACGGTAGAGAAACGAACTTGTTCGATGTACCTTCTGCCAAGGAGTTAACTATGAGTTGCAGACTAATAGTGTGGCTATAGAGGAACAAAACATTCCCATCTTAATGCACGAAAAATGATACTGAACCACGTAGTGACATGATAGGTATGGAGGAGGAAGTGTTGTATCCTGGAAAGCATTTCTCTAGTTCGGCATTACCAAACTTGTTTGGTTCCTTGCATATATTGAAATCAAGGGGATACAGTTCACCTCGTTTCGTGTTTCATGTTAATTTTCTTTGTTACAGCGACCATCAAAAATCCAACTTCTTACTAATACAGTGTTTGAAATGGAATTAATGTTCGTTTAGTTTTATCACTGATTGCGGATATCTATCTACTACTAACACCAAAACATATTAAGTTTAGTATTACTAAATTTGGTCTTCAGTGTATTGTCGCAAGACAACTAAATAAGATTTTGTTCTTCTAAAGACAAAACTTCTGTGGGAGTTTTGGCTCTGGCAATGGCAATTCCCCATTGACCCCCCCCCCCCCCCCCCCCCCCCGATTTAGTGGTAAAATGCTCAAAGGGATGATGATGATGAACTTCCTGGCAGATTAGAACTATGTGCCGGACCGAGACTCGAACTCGGGACCTCTGCATTTCGCGGTCAAGTGCTCTACCATCTGAACTATATAAGCCGCGTCTCCGCATAGCCTTTCTTTCAGGAGTGTTAGTTCTGCAAGGTTCGCAGGAGAGCTTCTGTAAAATTTGTAAAGTAGTAGACGACGTACTGGTAGAAGTAAAGCTGTGAGGACGGGGCGTGAGTCGTGCTTCGGTAGCTCAGATGGTAGAGCACTTGCCTGCGAAAGGCAAAGGTCCCGAGTTCGAGTCTCGGTCCGGCACAGTTTTAATCTGCCAGGAAGTTTCATCAGCGCACACTCCGCTACAGAGTGAAAATATCATTGCCGACTTGGCAAGGTCGTAGCGGAGGTGGTCTGCCATTGCCTTCCTCCGACCGTAACGGGGATGAATGATGATGTTAATGAAGACAACACAACACCCAGTCATCTCGAGGCAGGGAAAATCCATGATCCCGCCGGGAATCGAACCCGGGACACCGTGTGCAGCAATCGAGAACGCTACCGCAAGACCACGAGCTGCGGACCTCCGAGGGATAGCCCATCAAAAACTGAACACAGATCAAGCATGGAAACAGGAGGAAGGTGTACCGAATTGTGAAAAAAGAAGCAATACAGAAACAGTGATCGGTTCAAACTCAAAATGTTTATCTAGCAAATTGCAAGAATCATGGCGTCGTGGTTGAGTGGTCACGGTGATGGACTGTAACGTGGGAGATTCGTGTTCAAATCTCCCTCGTCTTTTTTTTTTTTTTTTTTTTTTTTTTTGTTTTTTTTTTTTTGTTTCACAAAATATGAAAGTTCCTTAGAGTCATTGACGTGCCTGTTCTCCTCCTGTAGTCTTGGCGGTTGTCATACTATACAATGGTTATAGAACATGAGTCATGTGGTAATGAGTCATCTGGTAAGAACATATCACCATCGCAGGTAAATGTGATGAATAGTGAGAGCAGGCGAGATGCAGCATAGACCTCTCACAGAAATGAAACCAACAAATAAACGGATGTGAACTATGTTAGAACAAAGAAATTCTAAAGTCAAAATTTCCAAACCGGAATGTAAGAGTCATAACATGTGGTACTTGTGTAGAACAGATAGGATGTACGTACGTCTGTAGGTCCGTTAGGTACGTCTCGCTTTTGCAAACGGACGTTACACCGCGACACAGACGCAAATTTGAATACAGCGAACAGACACATTGACTGGACGGACGGATTATAATTTAATGAAAAATAGTACAGGCCGGAAGTAAGATTTGAACATGGATGCCCGCTTTCCGTGGTCCAACACCCAGACCACATAACCACGACGCTCTGCTTATTTGTATTCGCTCGATGTTGCACGTCTTGAGCTAGGACCATTCACTGATCTGATTTTGGTCCTTTTTTTCACAGTTCAGTTCGCTTTCTTCATCTTTTCATGCTTGATCTGTGTTCAGTTTTTGACGGGCTATACACTGGGCCATCTTACTGATAAATCTGAGGGGGTGCGATGGAGAGTTGCCCTTATGCGTGTTGAATCCAAGGGGGATTTGTCATCTATTTGAAAGTATTTTTCTAACTATCTCATACGCTGTGATAGGTAATATTCAAAAACAGATTTTATTATCCAAGACAAATCAACTATATATTGCAAATTAAGCAGATCAACCAAGGAAAACCCTCATCACTTCCATCTTCATTAATTTTTCTTTACCAGAGTTTTAAATTTTTCCTGAAAAATATCACGTGAGTACACTACGTTAATTCAGAAATCCATTTCCACAAAATGTTTGGCATTATCTCGCTTTTCTTCTCCGGCAGGTATGTACATGTGTTGCCGTACGTACGAGACACATATTGGCACAAGAGAACCTTTCTTAACGGCAAATTTACAATAAAAACGTGAGTATTCCGTTTCATATTCATTATATTTTGGCCTTTGAGAAAGGTCAGATCGTTATGAGGGTGAAGGGAACACCATACTGAAAGACCGCACGGACACTCGACTTGAGTGATTTCAGAATGAGTGGCGACAAGATGGATTCAGCACAGCAGTGTGACAAGGAGAGTGGACAAGGATCCTTCCAGAAGGAATGCACCACGAGAAGACTAAGATTGTTGCCCTGGCTCTGGCAAATAGATGTATGACAACGGCTGAAATCTGCGCGGATACTTCAGGCCGAGTGTCAGCCCGAATCTTTGGCAATAGGCCATTAGTAGCTAGGTTGAACTGTAGAGCTGCCATACATAGATTGCCGCTGTCACAGTACCACAGACAACAGAGACTTGTACGTTGTGAAAGAACCCACTGGGATACAGAGTGGTGTTCTATGCCGTTCAGCAATGACACTCATGTCCGTAGAAGACCAAGTGAAATGTCAGAGGCAGAAACGGTTCTCATGGACCATACTTCTCCAACTATTAGAATGATGTGTGGGGAGCTTCGTATTTGACAATAGGACTGTTTTGGTAACTGCTGAACAGAGGCAGAACGCTCGCAGGTATGTGGCAAGGATGATCAGTCCTAGTGTCATAGCCTTCATGATACCTAGTGGCATATTCCAGCAAGACAGTGCAAGACCCACACTGCAGTTCATACCACAAACGTCGTGAGAAATGTTCGGATCCTGCTCCTCTGCTTTGTCACACATAGATCATGAATCGGATGCGATGTGAATACGTATGCTTTCGTACCAACCACCAGTCAGTGTTCCTCGTGAATTGACACGGCATGCCGGCGGGGGTGGCAGAGTGGTTCTAGGCGCTACAGTCTGGAACCGCGCGACCGCTACGGTCGTAGGTTCGAATCCTGCCTCGGGCATGGATGTGTGTGATGTCCTTAGGTTAGTTAGGTTTAAGTAATTGTAAGTTCTAGGGGACTGACGACCTCAGAAGTTAAGTCCCATAGTGCTCAGAGCCATTTGAACAGTTTGACGCGGGATGTTCAGACATCGCAAGAAATTCCTGAAGATGATATTTGAAGGCTGTGTCCTTATACTCCACAACGAATCTTCATCAATGCTGCGTCTTTCATATCCGAAACTTGATGACCCATCAGACAGTCCTCCGTCGCTGCCGGTCTTCTGCTTCTCGGAGTAGCTGGCCCAATGTTCGATTTATTCAGTCGTGCTTGTGGGTGTTAAATCTCATGCTGATATTGATGAAAGGCTTCAGTATCGAATGGAATGAAAGTCCAATCATTTAATGCCAATCATGGGATAAATATTTCCACGAAGCTTGATAAATACTTGTGTCGTGGTTCTTGGTGTGACAAATTCCATCAGTGTCTCTTACTACTTTCGCCACACGTTGTAAGACACAAATAATTCGATGTAATTGCTTCTCTGAATGATACAATGACTGTACTCTGTATCCACTCCCTCTTAAAAGCCTGATGATGTACCACCGATCACCACCAGTGAAGGCAACTACGCACTTTGCCCCTTGTTTTATTCAGTCTCTCAATTCGTTACTGTTCCACAAAGCGGGAGTATTCTCGCGGTGCCCCTGAAGTGGGCCGTAACTTAGTGGTTAGCCGCAGCACACAACGTACGCTGCTCTGTGTAATAACGTTTCGTGACTACAAACCTGTGCGGTTGCGTGTCATTCCGTACAGAGGTGACTATGATAAACCGCTTTCGCCAGGTACATTAGGTGAAAGTAGCACTATAATCTTACGGAAAGAGCTAGCCTTGGGCAAAATTTAGCAAAGACCAATACAACTCCTAAGGGTATTGTCGTTCTGTCGTTGCAACTACAACTTGTAGTACCAACGACAGAACGAAAATACCCTTAGGAATTGTAAAGCAACTACAGACAATATGGACGCACAAATGAAGAAAATAGTATAACTATATAACACTATGAATGTGAGGTAACGAAGCACGTGTTGCTTGCTTAAGAGAACTTTCTATTGGTTACTCACGATTTCTAATGGAGGTTTTCTGTTTCAAAACTGCTTGTACCATGGATATTAAATATTTTTTCCTCGTCAGTCGGGCTACAGAATCTTTATTGCGCTGTTACTGCTTTCGTGGCGAGCAGTCTCATTCTCAATTGCTCTTCATCATACGTTCCAAAGTGCAACAGATACAACATCCTGTCAGCATAATAAATGACTGAGGGAGACACTACAGATTTTCTCTATTTTAATAGTGGGTTCAGTTCTGCAGCTGTTTGTAGCTGAATATGACATAATTGTTCCTCAACTACTGGGCTAACGATTCTTTATCACGTCATAACTGAAGCGCGAAGTGACAGCGCGGTTAGAGCCGCCATGTCACGGATTGCGCGGCCTCTCCCGCCGGAGGTTAGTCCTCCGTCGGGCGGGGGCGTGTGTGTGTGTGTGTGTGTGTGTGTGTGTGTGTGTGTGTGTGTGTGTGTGTGTGTGTGTGTGTGTGTGTGTGTTACTGGCGTAAGTTAAAGTAGTGTGTAAGTCTAGCGACCCATGACCCCAGTAGTTTGGTCTCTTAAGAATTCGCACACATTTGAACAATTTTAACGTCATAACTAGTTTCGATACAGCCGATATAATATGCTATGGTGGGAAATGGAGAACGAGACATCTCGCCTCAACAAAGTTGTGAGATAATAAAGAATGAGGAAGAGTTATTACAATTTCACCGTTAGTTACTGTCAATTCTTGTATATTTTTGAATAAAAATAAACAATGCAGTACGCTTAATAAAAGCAAGATTTACATATATATTTTCAACAAACAATGAAAATTGGTAGTTACAACGTTCATAATGAGTACAGGATCTCATTTAAACCATTTTTCTGAAATACATCACGGTTAGATAATTATTACATAGTCATACAATGTCAGGTTGTTAAGAAGATAACATAATTACTGTATTCTAACCACAATACTGCAGTGCCTGTATTAAGAAAGATGCAATGTTGGTTTGGACAGGGATGCATGTCCGAAGGAAGGACATAAGTTTGGGTCTGGCCTTGAGTGGTACGCTTTAGCCAAAGCCATTAAGGCGACTGCTCGCGTAAAACAGGAAATAATGGTTAGTCCCAGTATGACACAAATTTTCACTGTCATCATTCCCTTGCATAGATGATGCTTGGTCATGTTCGCAACTGAACATTTCCTACATCATAACTGTTGATATTATTTGGTGAATATATTCCTAATGATGCTGCTTACAAACATGCACCTCATATACTGTACCAGAGTATCAGTTCTGTTGTCCTAGCCTTGTTGACACCTCTCATGCAATTATGGAAATTTTAGTGCCGCAGTTATTCATCCACTAAGCTAACGAACCACATAAAGAAATTTATTACGATTATTTGCCAACGGCCTTGCGCAGTGGTAACACCGGTTCCCGTGAGATCACCGAAGCTAAGCGCTGTCGGGCTGCGCTAGCACTTGGATGGGTGACCATCAAGTCTGCCCAGCGCTGTTGGCAAGCGGGTTGCACTCAGCCCTTGTGAAGCAAACTGAGGAGCTACACTTCTGGCCATTCAAAATTGTTGCACAAAGAAGAAATGCAGATAAGCGCGTATTCATTGGTTAAATATATTATACTAGAACTGAAGCAATGTGGGTGCATAGATCCTGAGAAATCAGTACCCAGAACAACCACCTCTAGGCGTAATAACGGCCTTGATACGCCTGGACATTGAGTCAAACAGAGCTTGGATGGCGTGTACAGGTACAGCTGCCCATGCAGCTTCAACACGATACCACAGTTCATCAAGAGTAGTGACTAGCGTATTGTGACGAGCCAGTTGCTCGGCCACCATTGACCAGACGTTTCCAATTGGTTAGAGATGTGGAGAATGTGATGGCCAGGGCAGGAGTCGAACATTTTCTGTATCCAGAAAGGCCCGTACAGGACCTGCAACATGCGGTCGTGCATTATCCGGCTGAAATGTAAGGTTTCGCAGGGATCGAATGAAGGGTAGAGCCACGGGTCGTAACACATCTGAAATGTAACGTCCACTGGTCGAAGTGCCGTCAGTGCGAACAAGAGGTGACAGAGACGTGTCACCAATGGCACCCCATACCATCACGCCAGGTGATGCGCCAGTATGGCGATGACGAATACACGCTTCCGATGTGTGTTCACCGCGAAGTCGCCAAACACGGATGCGATCATCATGATGCTGTAAACAGACCTTGGATTCATCCGAAAAAATGACGTTTTGCCATTCGTGCACCCAGGTTCGTCGTTGAGTACACCATCGCAGGCGCTCCTCTGTGATTCAGCGTCAAGGGTAATCGCAGCCATTGTTTCCGAGCTGATAGTCCATGCTGCTGCAAACGTCGTCGAACTGTTCGTGCAGATGGTTGTTGTCTTGCAAACGTCCCAACTTGTTGACTCAGAGATCGAGACGTGGCTGAACGATCCGTTATAGCCATGCTGATTAGATGCCTGTCATATCGACTATTAGTGATAAGAGACTGTTGGGATCCAGAACGGCGTTCCGTATTACCGTCCTGAACCCACCGATTCCATATTCTGCTAACAGTCATTGGATCTCAACCAACGAGAGCAGCAATGCTGCGATACGATAAACCGCAATCGCGATAGGCTACAATCCTACCTTTATCAAAGTCGGAAACGTAATGGTACGCATTTCTCCTCCTTACACGAGGCATCACAACAACGTTTCACCAGGCAACGTCGCTCAACTGCTGTTTGTGTATGAGAAATCGGTTGGAAACGTTCCTCATGTCAGCACGTTGTAGGTCTCTCTACCGGCGCCAACCTTGTATGAATGCTCTGAAAAACTAATCATTTGCATATCACAGCATCTTCTTCCTGTCGGTTAAACGTAACGCCTGTAGCAATTTTAATGTCTAGTAGTGTACATGGTAGAGGACACGTGGTCTAGGGGTAGCATCTTTGATTCGTAATCAAAACGTCTTCGGTCCCGGGTTCGATCCCCGCCACTGCCTTTACTTTGATAATCAGCATTGGCGGCCGAAGACTTCCGGCATAAGAAGTCAGCCTCATTCAGCCAACGGCCTTGCCAAAGAGGGCGGAGGAGCGGATAGAGGTTCAGGGCACTCTCTTGTCCTAGGGGTGGGAAATCGTCCCTAAAGGCGGAAGTATCAGCAATGATAAACGACATGAGGATGCAGAAGGCAATGGAAACCACTGCATTAAAGACACGTAACGTGTATCCACAGGACATGTGGTCTGTAATTGAAGAAGTGTCATGATATCTCCGTTGGCAAAAGATTCCGGAATAGGCCCCCATTCGGATCTCCGGGAGGAGACTGCCACGGGGGAGGTTACCATGAGAAAAAGATTGAATAATCTACGAAAGGATAACGTTCTACGAGTCGGGGCGTGGAATGTCAGAAGCTTGAACGTGGTAGGGAAACTAGAAAATCTGAAAGGGAAATACAAAGACTCACTCTAGATATAGTAGGGGTCAGTGGAGTGGAGTGAAGTGGAAGGAAGACAAGGATTTCTGGTCAGGTAAGCATCGGGTAATATCAACAGCAGCAGAAAATGGTATAACAGGTGTAGGATTCGTTATGAATAGGAAGGTAGGGCAGAGGGTGTGTTACTGTGAACAGTTCAGTGACCGGGTTGTTCTAATCAGAATCGACAGCAGACCAACACCGACATCGATAGTTCAGGTATACATGCCGATGTCGCAAGCTGAAGATGAACAGATAGAGAAAGTGTATGAGGATATTGAAAGGGTAATGCAGTATGTAAAGGGGGACGAAAATCTGATAGTCATGGGCGACTGGAATGCAGTTGTAGGGGAAGGACAGATATTCCGAAATCAGATACTGGCTTGTAAGGCATACCCAGGAGCAGATGTAGACTCAGATCACAATATAGTAGTGATGAAGAGTAGGCTGAAGTTCAAGACATTATTCAGGAAGAATCAATATGCAAAGAAGTGGGATACGGAAGTACTGAGGAATGACGAGATACGTTCGAAGTTCTCTAACGCTATAGATACAGCAATGAGTAGCGCAGTAGACAGTACAGTTGAAGAGGAATGGACATCGCTAAAAAGGGCCATCACAGAAGTTGGGAAGGAAAACATAACTACAAAGAAGGTAGCTGCGAAGAAACCATGGGTTATAGAAGAAATACTTCAGTTGATTGATGAAAGGAGGAAGTACAAACATGTTCCGGGAAATTCAGGAGTACAGAAATACAAGTCGCTGAGGAATGAAATAAATAGGATGTGCAGGGAAGCTAAGACGAAATGGCTGCAGGAAAAATGTGAAGACATCGAAAAAGATACGATTGTCGGAAGGACAGACTCAGCATACAGGAAAGTCAAAACAACCTTTTGTGACATTAAAAGCAACGGTGGTAACATTAAGAGTGCAACGAGAATTCCACTGTTAAATACAGAGGAGAGAGCAGATAGGTGGAAAGAATACATTTAAAGCCTCTATGAGGGTGAAGATTTGTCTGATGTGATAGAAGAAGAAACAGGAGTCGATTTAGAAGAGATAGGGGATCCAGTATTAGAATCGGAATTTAAAAGAGCTTTGGAGGACTTAGTCAAATAAGGCAGAAGGGATAGATAACATTCCATCAGAATTTCTAAAATCATTGGGGGAAGTGGCAACAAAACGACTATTCACGTTGGTGTGTAGAATATGAGTCTGGCGATATACCATCTGACTTTCGGAAAAGCATCATCCACGCAATTCCGAAGACGGCAAGAGCTGACAAGTGCGAGAATTATCGCACAATCAGCTTAACAGCTCATGCATCGAAGCTGCTCACGAGAATAATATAAAGAAGAATGGAAAAGAAAATTGAGAATGCGCTAGGTGACTATCACTTTGGCTTTAGGAAAAGTACAGGGACGAGAGAGGCAATTCTGACGTAACGGCTTATAATGGAAGCAAGGCTAAAGGAAAAATAAAGACACTTTCATAGGATTTGTCGACCTGGAAAAAGCGTTCGACAATATAAAATGGTGCAAGCTGTTAGAGATTCTGAGAAAAGTAGGGGTAAGCTATAGGGAGAGACGGGTCATATACGATATGTAAAACAACCAAGAGGGAATAATAAGAGTCGACGATAAAGAACGAAGTGCTCGTATTAAGAAGGGTGTAGCCTTTCGCCCCTACTCTTCAATCTGTACATCGAGGAAGCAATGATGGAAATAAAAGAAAGGTTCAGGAGTGGAATTAAAATACAAGGTGAAAGGATATCAATGATAAGATTCGCTGATGACATTGCTATCCTGAGTGAGTGAAAGTGAAGAAGAATTAAATGATCTGCTGAACGGAATGAACAGTCTAATGAGTACACAGTATGGTTTGAGAGTAAATCGGAGAAAGACGAAGGTAATGAGAAATAGTAGAAACGAGAACAGCGAGAAACTTAACATCAGGATTGATGGTCACGAAGTCAATGAAGTTAAGGAATTCTGCTACCTAGGCAGTAAAATAACCAATGACGGACGCAGCAAGGAGGACATCAAAAGCAGACTCGCTATGGCAAAAAAGGCATTTCTGGCCAAGAGAAGTCTACTAATATCAAATACCGTCCTTAATTTGAGGAAGAAATTTCTGAGGATGTATGGCTGGAGTACAGCATTGTATGGTAGTGAAACATGGACTGTGGGAAAACCGGAACAGAAGAGAACAGAATCGAAGCATTTGAGATGTGGTGCTATAGACGAATGTTGAAAATTAGGTGGACTGATAAGGTAAGGAATGAGGAGGTTCTACGCAGAATCGGAGAGGGAAGGAATATGTGGAACACCGATAAGGAGAAGGGACAGGATATCTACTAAGACATGAGGGAATGACTTCCATGGTACTAGAGGGAGCTGTAGAGGGCAAAAACTGTAGAGGAAGACAGAGATTGGAATACGTCAAGCAAATAATTGAGGACATAGGTTGCAAGTGCTGCTGAGATGAAGAGGTTAGCACAGGAAAGGAATTCGTGGCGGGCCGCATCAAACCAGTCAGTAGACTGATGACCAAAAAAAAAGTGTACGTGATGGAGAAGTAGCGGCTCCAGTCTCGTAAACTGACATACGGCCGGGAGTGCTGACCACATGCCCCTTATATCTGCATCCAGTGACGGGTGTGGGCTGAGGATGACACGGCGGCCGGTCGGTACCGTTAGGCCTTCCAAGGCCTGTTCGGATAGAGTTTATGAGTTTTTTATTATGATTATTCACGCGAGACCAGGTTGAAGATTTATACCTATATAAACATATAAGTAACATGAAGAACTCATTAGATTTATTTGTAAAAAAATGTATTGGTGCAATCAAATCACAGACTGGATGATGCAGCTACTATAATTAGAACTGATCGTCTTGGAATTACAATAAATAGATTGTATAAATTCAAAGTGTCGAATGCTGTGATGACAGTTTGTTGTAATGTATGTTTCGTCTACGACTCGTGCTATCACGGTGGTGTTCAAATTGAGCTGGAAAGTTTCCACCCTTAACATCGTTATCACTGAACAACAGCCACGGAAGACGTCTGTACATGAGTCATCCAGTGTCAGGCTGGATCATTGGCACCCATCCGCTTGCCCCTGACTAGGCTGCCTTACATAACAAAAAAGTCGGTGAGGTGTGGCTGACTAATGTCAAGTCTTCATTTGCGTCTCTTCTGAGATGCTGTATTTTGGAGCCTTATAGTTTTTTGTTTATTGTAGACTCAGGAAGTTATTTTATTACGTCTCATTTGATAATTAGAGGACATTCCTTAATAATAGTATGTGGTCGATGACTGCCTACAAAAGGACAGGGAGGCTGTGAGGGACAAAAAGCGTGACTGGTGATAAGTGTACAGAAATTATGCTGAGGAAATATACTGCCAAATCGCGCTGAACTGGATAGCAGCAGTGTGTTCTTTGACGAGGTTGCTTCGCGGAGGGAGGGAGGGAGGGAGGGAGGGAGGGAGGGAGGGAGGAAGGGAGGGAGGGACACAAAAGCCTAAAAATGAATAATAAAAATAATTGCTACACGGACATATGTTTACCTCTCGATTAATGGTTTTATGGAAAATCCATTCTTCTCTCATGAAGAGCAGAAACCGTCAAAGCATTCACTGAAGTCAATGATGAAGAGCGCAGCTACTGATATTAGCCGCTCTAGACTCTTTCCTAGTACTTCGCAGAAAAGTTGTTTGCTCGTCATGTTAAAGGCAGATGCTCCACCTCAGACGCTGTCATCGTTTGACAACAATAACTTTCAGGCATGTCATTGTTCAGTAAAAGGATTCGTCAAATTATCTTCGAAGAGAAATTGCAAAAGTGAAACATCACCTCTTAAGAATTCTAACGTCGGGTATAGTATCAGGAAGGATATGTTTTCCAAGACATCTGCAACATATTAAGCATTTGGAACATACGTTTCAGAATTGAATAAGTATCCTGTAGAGTGAAAGTTTTCCGCAAACAAACGATAATTCTACCTCACGCTTCTTTGGCAACAACAGCGTTTTGAATTTGCTTCCCTGCCTGTCTCTTCGCAACTCTCTGCACGCGAAAATCATGTCGACGATGCTGAAAGGTGGCTACACTGTGCCACTGCGCCAGAGAGTGCGCCAAAGAGTACTATTAAGCCGCCTCCACAGTGCGTGTTACGAGATCGTAGAAGTCAGTGCTTGTTAGGAGATCGGAGAGGACAGTGTGTGTTGGGAGTTCGTAGCAGGCACTGCTGGTCGTGAAATCGGAAGGATATGTTGTAGTAAAAAGTGTTGTTCCTTGTTTTATGCAGTTATTTGATGGGAGAGATAGCAGATGTTATTGTAATGAGTGCATTTCGTCAATATATATGAAGGTAAAATTTATAATGTTCCTTTATTAGTTGTGTATCTGAAATAATGTGTCACTACAGGTTCAGTCAACAAAGCATCTGGCTCGTGTTCTTGTATTAGAGTGAATTTTGGTTTTCTTGCGTAATTATAGTTTTTCTAAATTTCTTTTGTCACGTCGGTATAATTGGTATTTAAGAAGTCTTGTCTTGTTTGAGAAGAACCGTGCCAGATGTGGACGTTGAGTCACACTCCCACATACAGAACAGTTACTTTTGTGCTTATTGGTTTTGTTGGTTTTTTAGTTGCTGGGGACTTAATTAATTAACTGTGTTTACTGAAATTTTCTTACATTGTTCTCTGCAGTCAGATAGCGTAACAATTCTAGTCAGGGCCAACCGATTACGAGACGTACGTAATCGGACAGACAGCTACTAAAATCATTTTCAATTATATATATAAAATAAGCCCCCATGCACGTGGCGACCGCTGCTTCGGATCGTCCCTTGGATTCTTCTGATTGTGAAAATTGTAGACTGTAGTATTGTTGTAGCAATTTGTAGTTTAGTGATTGTAGTCTGTATTGAGTGTGTAGATTTGGTAATTAGCATTCTTCTAATGGTATTTTTCAAAATTTAATTTTTTTATTGCCTTGTATACGCGTTTGACAATTTTGTGCAATTATTTCAATTGTTCGATTGATCGTGTTTGAGGGAGTCATTGCATTTGAATGGTATTGTTGAGATAAAGAGTCACCGTGTGTAATTTTCGTACAGTGACGAATTTTTGGTATATTTTGTAAATGATTACGCGGTCAATGAAACAGGCAAAAATGATGAATAGTCAGAATAACGAAATTGTTAACATGGCGAACTCGCCAACAGAGGAAAACAGTGTCATGAGTAATGTAGTGGAAAACAATTTAATAAGCAAGGAAAATAGTCCGGTAACAGTTCAAAATGTTTCTCAATCAGAAAATTCACAGATTACGAGATTAACGACAGAAGAGATAAAGCAGTTGATGGGTGCTATACTAAATCTGGGATCACAAATGGAAACGCAGTTAGACTCATTACGATCTGAAATTAGAACTGAGATGCAAGCAATGACAACACGGTTATGCTCAAAAATAGGAACAATTGAAACAGAAATAGGAACAAATAAAGCCGAGATGAAAGCAGTGGGATCACAGTTACGATCTGAATTAGAAACTGATAGGGGAACAATGGAAACTCAGTTAGGCTCACGAACAGGGACATTTTTCAAATACACGAATGACGAATTAAAGAAAGAAATTAGAGAAGAAGTACAACCGATTTTGAATTCTCACAATAATAGTTTAATTTCATCAGAAATTAGACAAGAGGAACAGGACAGAGAACAGGAAGAAAGAGATCGCGTGATAGTACAGAAATTTTCAGAGTTAAATTTACAACGTGCACAAGACAAGGAAGAAATAATTGAAAGAATCGAGGAATCCGTTCCAAATGACAGAATAAATAACTTAACGCAACAGTGTGAACACTTAACTACTAAATGTGACAATACCGAAACCCGAGTCGCGACACTTACGGAAGACGTAAATAAACAGAAAGGACAATTAAGTGACTCATCGGAAAGAGTTGAGATGATCTCAGATAAATTGACAAGTGTTAGTTTAGCAGAAGGGTATGAAGAAAGTAATTTATTTCATTTACGAGAGGCAGTAAGAGAGCGCGAGGCGCGTGAATTTAACAATAATCGACATTGGGACTGGGACAGACGCGGTAGGTCTTTGTCGCCACGAGGTGCAAACATTGACTATAAACACTTCTTAACTGTTCGGAAAATTAAGATATTTCGCAATTCGAAGAACGACATACATCCATGTTCATGGCTAGATCAATTTACGTACGCACTTCCGCCAAAGTTGCCATTAAGTCACAAACTAGAAATTATGTGCAGTTATTAATGTCCTCAGGGGGTTCACTACTCTAAGTGAATATGTGCCGTAGCGAGCATAGGGCCCCGAGCTGTAGTGGTGCTATTTCTCTTTTAGTTTTCTGCACCGCTGCCTACTCTTTTACTATTCTTTGCATCTGTCAAACCAACTCTTCGACTATCAATCTATCTAGTGAGTAAGTAAATAATAACCGGATTTGACTAATTTACCTAAATGTGATTTCGAAAATTGTTGTTTGGACTTACTGTACCTTCTGCAGCATTCATTCGTAGTTTAAACGAAATGTTACCTGTTTTTCTTCGTGACAAAATTACTTCTTATGTTGATGACATTCTTATTGCTAAACGTTCTTGGAGTGAGCACAACAAAATTTTGGATTCATTATTACGTATTTTTGCACGAGTTGGCATGACAGTGAACTTAGAAAAATCTGAATTTGGTCGTTCTCAGGTGAAATTTCTCGGTCACATTATTTCTACAGAAGGTATTCTTCCTGATCCAGAAAAATTAGACGCTATTCGTAATTATGCTGTTCCTACCACAAAACGTGATGTTCGTAGTTTCCTTGGTGTCTGTAATTTTCTTAGACGCTTTGTTAGATTGGACAATTTGGCCACACCTTGTTTTTGCGATCTATCTGGAAAGTTCTTTTTAAACGGAAATCGGTCGACAGCTTTGTTTGGTTAGTTTGTATTCCTGATGAGTGGGTCAATAAATTGATTTGGTACACACATTTCAGTTATGCACACTTTGGTCCCAGAAAATGCTTTCATAAATTACGAGAAAATTGTTATTTCAGTAATATGGAAAAACGTATTCGATCTGTTCTGGCCAAATGCAAATTATGTCAAATGGCTAAGCCTCCAACGATTTCTCACAGAGCACCGTTGTTTCCCATCATTCCAGCGAGATTAAAGGAGATGGCTGCAGTCGATTTGTTCGGTCCAGTGGTTCGTTCTACTAATGGTTTTGCGTACATTTTCGTAGCAGTGGAGTTGACATCAAAATATGTGTGTTTTACACCTTTACGCAAAGCAACAGCTCGTTCAGTATCGAATGCTTTCATCAAACATTTTCTTAAAGAAGTTGGTCATGTTGATAAGGTTATATCAGATAATGGATCACAGTTTCGTTCTAAAATTTGGCTTCGTACTCTACAGCGTCGTAAAATTAAACCAATCTTCATTTCACTTTTTCACCCTCAATCGAACGCTTCAGAGAGATGGATGAAGGAAATCAATAAATTGTGTCGTCTTTATTGTCATCAGAATCACAGAACTTGGGATCAGTATCTTCATATTTTTCAAAACATTCTGAATGAACTTCCTAATGACTCAACTTCTTTACCGCCTATACTGACATTAAAAAATAAAGTACCAACAAATCGCATTTTTGAAATCGTTCCTTTTCCGCCTTCACGGAAACTGCGGCATTCTGAAGTTGTTAATCTGGCTCTACAAAATATTGCATCTGCGGCTGCTAGAAGAGAGAAATCAGCTAAACGTCCTGGTCGTTTAAAAACTTTTTCAGTTGGTCAAAAGGTATTAATTAAGTCTCATCGTTTATCTCACAAAGGAAAAGGCTTGTGTCGCAAATTTTTTCTGCTTTATAACGGTCCATATAGAATTCGCAAAATTATACATGATAACACTGTTGAAGTAGAAACTCTTAAATCACGACGCTCTAAGGGAATACATCACATATCAAACGTTAAAATTTTTGTGGAATGACATACTTGTGAGAAACTAACAGCTACATGTAAACACGCGGAGAGTACAAGGATACCGCGCTGTGTTTTGGCGGCGGCACATACTCAAAGCAACAGTGAAGTCTGCGCGCCGCACAAGGCAGTCGTTGACCGCGAACAATAGCTTCCGACGTCACGCGCCCACAGCTGATCGAGCGCTCAGTGCGAATGCACTGACAGACATAAACAAATACACAGTCTAATTTCTCCGACTAAATTCAGTATAAAGCTATAGTGACTTGATGAATTCTGTTATTAACATTCAGTATTTTTCAGGATACGGTTGTATAAAATATTTAAGAACTACAGGTAAATTCTGTGTGTCTCCGACGTTAAGACGACTTGCTATCGAGAAAATTTCAGAAAGAATGTAATTCCAAGAAGAAACTAATTAACTAAAAAAGGTAACTATTAATTGAGTTCATTTTTCAGGTAACAAATTTCCACTTAGGTACGTACTTTAGACGTAATTTGCTGCTCGCGATTACGTGATTCATACTTTGTGCTATGAATTTACTTGTGAAGCGACGTGCTTGTGTACGTTAACTGATTTTGACAATGATTATTAATGAACAGGATTGTTATTTGTATATATTATGCATCGCTTAGCTGCACTGTTTTTTCACTGATGTCACATTTTTTAATTATGTGCCTGCTGTGCTTATTTATTTAAATTGTAATGGTAACCTGATTTATTGTGCTGATGAGTTTAGTTATGTAAGTTATACTTTGTGATTTATCTGCTTGTGCCTTCATGTTTACTTATTAAGATGACATATGAATATTTATTTGCTTATGCTGATATGATGCTAATGACCTGTTTATTATGTAAGATATATGTTTGCTGCTTTTTGTATGGATTGCATATTTACATATTTCTGTTTTGTTGCCATAACTGCTCTTTAATTTGGTGTATAGAAATGCTGTTGTACAGTGTACAAACATAGAGTTTAGGTCACACTATTGGATTAATTATAGATTGTTCGCTTGGCAGAGCCTCGTTGTAGGAATTGTGCTGCATCCACTTGTTGACATTCTGTTCTTACTGGTATATTTACTCGCTATTGCAAGTTTTGCTTACGCTCAGTGTCTTACATTTTTAAGATAAAAAAAAATTAACTGCTATCATTCGACGAACGACATTAGTACAAGAAAGTCATAGAAGTCACATGAGCTGAGGTTTTATGGAAGCTGTATACATTTATGCTAATAGGAAGGAAGCTAACGACATGACATACCAATACTAGGTTTAGACCATTGACAGTTATTACACTGCATTTTTCGTGAGCAATTGAAATAGGAAGTGACACTTGACACAAGAAATACTCCACATGTTTGCTTCTGTCTGCCATAATTCTTGAAGTGGTGTACACACTGTGAAATATTATGATCATTCACACTCCGTAATCGTACTTAATTACTGAGAGTTATTCAAACTAAGTCTGTTAGAGGTCAGGTATGCATTTCTTTTATTTAATGATGGACAAGGAACCAAGATGTATCTTATAATTTATAATGAGTAGAAAATTTGGGTCAGATGGATTACACAGAGGTTGTGTGTTGGCAATGTGTCTTCGGATTGTATGGGATGCTGAATTGAAGTTGCATTAGGATTTTATCTGTACTTGTTCGAGGAGACTGACGAGAGGAAAGAGTTGTTATGGAAGTGAAATGATATTGGTGCTGAGGTTTATATTTATCGATGTATTATTATAGGTATTGAGAGTATATGAAGTTGTTTGTGGACAAGAGGTAAGGTGATATTGGTGCTGAGGTTTACATTTATCGACGTATTATTGAGGTATTATTGAGATTATGTGATGCTGATAATTATTGGAGTTTTGGTGGATAAGAGGTAAAGTAAGTGAGGAGCATATTTTTTTGTTGGTCTTATGGAACAAGGAGGATGAAGAGAGCAGACTAGAACACTAAAATAGAAGGAAGATAGTCTATACACACACTTTGTTAAATAACTAAGCAGTATATACTTTTTTTTGGAGAGAGGAAGTAATTGCATATCTTGGCTCACTGACAGTTGTTCAACAACAGTACATTTTGATCTGGCTTGGCAAACATTGGTCTTGACATGATGACTATGACGTTGACTAACTATTATTGACTATTATACATTGCTGCCAGTACTACTTGATACACATGATGAACATCAGATTTTGACAGAATTACATTTACACAGTTAACACTATTCAATTACACAGTAGTACTTAATGTGGATGAGAGATGAGTGAGTGTGTTTTGTGTGTTTTCCTTTCCTAATCCTACCCACCTATCTCCTAAATATTATTTTATTTGTTTGTAGTGGCTTGCACTGACACCCATGAATATTATAGGTTTACTGATATTTGTGTATTGTAATAGTTAATAGGACAATTATCTGATATCATTTATGTGTTTGTTATGATTTGTATGTTTAGTGTAAAAGCATTTGTATGTGCATTCCAACTATTGTTCATGCCTGAACTGTCTGATTAGTGAAGATAAATATTCTGAACTGTTACCTGCACTTTTCAACATGATGTGTGACATTAGGACATGTTTAATTTGTGCTCATAAACTCTGATGAACAGTGTGATCAGTGATAGTGAATATTATGGACTGCTCTCTGGACCTGCTCATCATTGCTAGGTGCAACTGATGGACTGCTTCTGCTGAAATGATGTCACTTGTTGGTGTCTGCACCTGCTCAACACTACTGGGTGCACAGATGGAGCTACTTTTATGGAAATGATATCACTTGTCGGTGTCTGCACCTACTCAACATTGCTGGGTGCCACTGTTAGAACTGTTTCTACTGAAATGTTACTTCTTGCTGTCTGCACCTACTCAACATTGCTGGGTGCCACTGATGGATTGCTTCTACTGAAATGATGTCACTTGTTGGTGTCTGCACCTACTCAACATTGCTGGGTGCAACTGATGAACTGTTTTTACTGAAATGAAGTCACCTGTTGCTGTCTACACCTGCTCAACATTGCTAGGTGCAACAGATGGAACTGTTTCTACTGAAAAGATGTTACTTGTTGGTGTCTGCACCTGCTCTCAACATTGCTGGGTGCAACTAATGGACTGCTTCTACTGAAATGATATCACTTGTCGGTGTCTGCACCTGCTCTCAACATTGCTGGGTGCAACTGATGGACTGCTTCTGCTGAAATGATGTCACTTGTTGGTGTCTGCACCTGCTCAACATTGCAGGGTGCAACTGATGGACTGCTTCTACTGAAATGGTGTCACTTGTTGGTGTCTGCACCTACTCAACATTGCTGGGTGCCTCTGATGGACTGCTTCTACTGAACTAATGTGACTTGTTGCTGTGTGTACCTCTTGAACTTTACTGGGTGCCACACATGGAACTGCTTCTACTGAAATAATGTCACTTGTTGCTGTCTGCACCCGCTCAACATTGCTGGGTGCAACTGATGGACTACTCCTACTGAAATGATGTCACTTGTTGGTGTCTGCACCTGCTCTCAACATTGCTGGGTGCAACTGATGAACTGTTTTTACTGAAATGAAGTCACTTGTTGCTGTCTGCACCTACTCAACATTGCTGGGTGCAACTGATGAACTGTTTTTACTGAAATGATGTCACTTGTTGGTGTCTGCACCTGCTCAACATTGCTGGGTGCAACTGATGAACTGTTTTTACTGAAATGAAGTCACTTGATGCTGTCTGCACCTGCTCTCAACATTGCTGGGTGCAACTGATGAACTGTTTCTACTGAACTAATGTCACTTGTTGCTGTCTGCACCTGCTTAACATTGCTGGGTGCATCTGATGGATTGCTTCTACTGAATTAATGTGACTTGTTGCTGGGTGTACCTGCTAAACTTTACTGGGTGCAACTGATGGACTGCTTCTACTGAAAAGATGTCACCTGTTAGTGTCTTTTTTTGTATAAACTAATCATTGAAGGCATTTTATGTGAACATTTGCATAAACTGATTTTTTTTATATTGTAAACTATTATGTAAAGTCACATGTATGAAAAGAAGTTGTATTGCTTACTGTATTTCATACATTAGGTTAGTGAAAGGTCAGTGCAAAGCCAAAATTTTTAACTAATTATGTGATATTTAGGTATTAATATTATCTTTTATTTTTGTCTGTATTTTTCTGGACGAATTTGGTGGTATTTTCACCACCAATGCTGGCAAAAATACCATCAAATTCTGGCCTGTGGAGGAGGGGCATATGAAAGGTGGCTACACTGTGCCACTGCGCCAGAGAGTGCGCCAAAGAGTACTATTAAGCCGCCTCCACAGTGCGTGTTACGAGATCGTAGAAGTCAGTGCTTGTTAGGAGATCGGAGAGGACAGTGTGTGTTGGGAGTTCGTAGCAGGCACTGCTGGTCGTGAAATCGGAAGGATATGTTGTAGTAAAAAGTGTTGTTCCTTGTTTTATGCAGTTATTTGATGGGAGAGATAGCAGATGTTATTGTAATGAGTGCATTTCGTCAATATATATGAAGGTAAAATTTATAATGTTCCTTTATTAGTTGTGTATCTGAAATAATGTGTCACTACAGGTTCAGTCAACAAAGCATCTGGCTCGTGTTCTTGTATTAGAGTGAATTTTGGTTTTCTTGCGTAATTATAGTTTTTCTAAATTTCTTTTGTCACGTCGGTATAATTGGTATTTAAGAAGTCTTGTCTTGTTTGAGAAGAACCGTGCCAGATGTGGACGTTGAGTCACACTCCCACATACAGAACAGTTACTTTTGTGCTTATTGGTTTTGTTGGTTTTTTAGTTGCTGGGGACTTAATTAATTAACTGTGTTTACTGAAATTTTCTTACATTGTTCTCTGCAGTCAGATAGCGTAACAATTCTAGTCAGGGCCAACCGATTACGAGACGTACGTAATCGGACAGACAGCTACTAAAATCATTTTCAATTATATATATAAAATAAGCCCCCATGCAATGCTATCTAGGATATCCTGTATATTTATGAATTGTTCCATTCCTTGTTGTATAGCAGTGGGTCAACTGCACATTTTTGTAATTAACTGTACTTTATATCAGCGTGTAGCATAATATGATTAAATACAGGCAACCAAAACTGAAATGCTGGGTATCGAAATTTCAGGCGGTCCTCTCTTCCTCGGATGTAGCGAGATGTTAGCTCAGTTTGCTCCAGCCATTCTACAAGTGACTATTTTCGAACACAACTTGCGCAGCTCTTGATTTAAAATTCCATCTTGAATTG
Source organism: Schistocerca americana (assembly GCF_021461395.2). Lineage (NCBI taxonomy): Eukaryota > Metazoa > Arthropoda > Insecta > Orthoptera > Acrididae > Schistocerca > Schistocerca americana. Next base: position 120,028,804 of record NC_060119.1, read on the forward strand.
GAAATAATAATTACGAAAAAACTAAGAATCTCACTATTAGCAAAAATAAATAAATTAAAAATAAAATTAAAAAACCTAACATCCGTATTCTGACTCGTTGTTTGGGCTAAAATCAGATTCAGCTTGCAACCATAACTATGAACAAAATAGGGATGTTTTAAAGAGAATAGTTTGTACATCAGAACGACGTCCACTCACACAGCTGCACCCTTTGAGAAACAGCTCTTATGACTTACTCATAAGATCCAATAAAGTTTTTTTTTAAACAATTCTGCTAAAAGTTTTCCATCACGTTCACGTGGAGCGAGAGAATCTAGAATTTCTCTACAAGTTTACAACCAAAAGAAAAACCATGATAATAACGACAAACAGTTAATTTTTTGAAATATCAGTTGTCCTATCTGCGATAACTGATACAAAATCACTGACAGCTATTTGCTATCTTACTGTTGTCTGGTATAGTTATGCATAGACGAAGAGATCTGCACCAAATAGCATAGAGCGGAGCATCAAACTAGACTTCAGACTTAAGAAAACAACACATGCAGAAGGGAAAAGAAAGTAATCTCCATTTGCAAAATAGTCACATCGTACAGGTATATCTCGCCATATTAAGGGTAAACATGGGGAGGATCATGTCAGGCATCCTGCGGCCACAGGGTCCAGCACAAGTGACTTGTTTCAGGCTGTATACACGTGCCATCTATGAACGAAGAATGCACAGTTGTTCTTGTGAATTGGCAATGCTTCTCTACTACGACATTCCTCATTCATTAACTTTTACGTTGTTATGAATTGTGATCCCCAAACCAGTAGGTGCTGTGACAATGCCTCCTCATATTGCGCAAAACCAGTCATTAGAGGTTTATTATTATTGCTATTTTTAATGTCAGCCACCTTGCCACGGCGAGAGATTCTGGTAGTATCAAAAATAGAAAGGGGTTTGTCAGATTTATTTTGAGCACAGTTTATATTTCGGACATGGAGGTCACAGCACAAACTGGCCCATTGAAGGGACGATATATTTTCGGGACGCATGTGTCATTTTGAAAGCCGCATGTGCTTTGGGCTACATGTCATAATTCGCTTAATATCAGTTACCATAATGATGAAACTTCCTGGCAGGTTAACTCGGGACCTTTGCCTTTCGCGGGCAAGTGCTCTACCATCTGAGCTACCCAAGCACGACTCACGCCCCGTCCTCACAGCTTTACTTCTGCCTGTATCTCGTCTCCTACGTTCCAAACTTTACAGAAGCTCTCCCGCGAACCTTGGAGAACTAGCAGCCCTGAAAGAAAGGATATTGCGGAGACATGGCTTAGCCACAGCTTCGGGGATGTTTCCTAAATGAGATTTTCACTCTGCAGCGGAATGTGCGCTGATATGAAACTTCCTGGCACATTAAAACTGTGTGCCGGACCGAGACTCGAACTCAGGACCTTTGCCTTTCGAGGGCAAGTACGGAAGGTAGGAGACGAGATACTGGCAGAAATGAAGCTGTGAGGACGGGGCGTGAGTCGTGCTTGGGTAGCTCAGATGGTAGAGCACTTGCCCACGAAAGGCAAAGGTCCCGAGTACGTGTCTCAGTCCAGCACACAGTTTTAATCTGCCAGGAAGTTTCATATCAGCGCACACTCCGCTGCAAAGTGAAATCTCATTCTGGTACCATAATGATGGTTTTGAATCACGCCCAGTGTCACTTTAGTTATAGCGTAGCCATTTTTAAAAGGAATTCTCGACTAATTTGCTGATTTCCACTGACTACCCACTTCTAGCTCGAATAAACACTAGAAGACGCACTACCAGAGAGAGAAAGGAAGGGAGATCAAAAGAGAGAGAGAGAGAGAGAGAGAGAGAGAGAGAGAGAGAGCGCCAGCCCACTGCAACTGCCGGCCGGAGTGGCCGTACGGTTCTAGGCGCTACAGTCTGGAGCCGAGCGACCGCTCCAGGCGCAGGTTCGAATCCTGCCTCGGGCATGGATGTGTGTGATGTCCTTAGGTTAGTTAGGTTTAATTAGTTCTAAGTTCTAGGCGACTGATGACCTCAGATGTTAAGTCGCATAGTGCTCAGAGCCATTTTTGAGCCACTGCAACATAGACGAGGTGCCGATGGTTTACTAATGTCGGCGAGTAACAGTTGATTGGCGTCACTCTGCTGTGAACAGTGTGTGGATTCACTGGACGCGTTAAGACACTGGACTCTCGGAGGTCGGCTGTTCAAACGCCCGTAGAGTCATCCAGATGTAAGTTTCCTGTGATTTCTCTACAACAATTTTTTATTTTTTAAATCTCTGCCGCGTTCCCTCTGTGCTTTGTAGCCAATGTTTAGAGTGTACTTCTTTGATGCGATTTTTGTAGTCAGAAATCGTCACATCGTAGAGACAAACAGCCGCTTGATAATTTTAACTTCTTAATTTGAGAACATTTTCAATAAAAAAACAAGGTATTTACAGTTGACAAAAGACTCAAATACAAGGCGGAAATTCTCGGAAACGGGAGACAGAATGGTACATTGTCTCAAGAAATTTCAACGCTGTCGAAATGTTGCGCAACATGTCCACAGCTGCATCTCGTCTCCTATTCCGAAAGCGTAACCATACGCTTGCACTTAATGATGTAACGGCAGACTATGATAATGTGATTCGCCTATAGAAAGATCGCTAGGCATACCTGCGTCGAGCACGCCTATGGGTGTGTACTATGCTTAAAACTCTAAATATGTCATCACCCTGGTGAGTCACAATGTTTTTCTAGAAATAGTCTTTCGTACCGTGGGATTTGTGACACGTCAGAGCGTTTGCTGAAGGTAGATGATATGTCACGATAGTACAATCCGTTAGCTCGTACTGACAAGAACCTACGTCTTTATCTGTATGTTTCGGCAGATGCCAACTGTTAACTTCGAAATCTTTATACTTCCATTCGCGCGCGAATAAGAGTGACTTTCATTATGTGTTGCTGATAGCGATATTTTGCCCACTGTCACCATACAAGTGAAACGCTACATTTACATTTTTATTCCCTTTTCTGTACATCGTATACAAAAATTTGCACCATCTGGTTATAGCTTCGTTTTTTCTTTAAGTAAATCTTGATGTTCTTTCTGAATAATGTGATATTGATTTTTACTATGACAGAACTAGAATAAAAGCTTTATAACGTCTTAATTTCACATTTAATTTTTACACAGAACTTCCTCTGTTGTAGCGTTGAGTTAACGAAAGAAAATGGGTTTAAATTAAAAGCTATTACATCCACGACATTTACTGACCGTATTCCATTTTTATAAACGAAGAATGTCTTCGTCTGGATTATTATCTACCTTTAAGCACGAGACTTGGTTTTTAAAGAAGTGTATTACAGCAACAATTTCGAAACTTCTTTTGTCGTTTCGCATATCTTTAAATACGAAAAAATTGTGGTTTTTCGAAGATCTCACATTAGATTATTTCAAAACGAACTGTGCAAATGAAGTGCGTCTGTTTTTATCTTTTTTCTTTTATCTTTTTTTCCAAAATCATTAATGTATCACACAGCTATCCTGTGCGTTATGAAACCTCAATGCTTCTTTAAAGGATTGAACTATGTTACAGATTATTTCATACTTCTGCGTGGAAACGATGTGCATTCTGACCAGAAAAAAATACCTAACCATCGCACCTCCCTTCCTCAACCAAGTAAACGAAATAAGCTAGAAAGGTTGATGCGATGTAACCACAAAATTGGAATATGTGGTTCTAGAGACAAATCTAAATGATTCTTTAAATTTTGGTCTTCGAAATGATTATGGAAACAACGAATTACCAGTGTATCTGCAAAGTCGTGAGCTGCAGCGACTGTTTGATGTGGTCGCTTTTTGTTTCATGTGGTTATGTTTCCGAGACTACTATGAAAATAAACTGTTGGCCGCTAGGAAAAAAGATTTCAAATCTATCGGTATAAAATAAATTATAACATATAGCGATGGACAAATTCTCACTTTAAGAAGACAGAAGCAGCTAAAATATTGTGAAGCCAAGACCGCATAAATATTTCTTAAATAAAAACAACCGGTTTCGACAGACTTTGCTGTAATCTTCTGGTCTTAAAAAAATCTTTGTTATGAAACGTGTTTCTTTTAAGTTAGACCTCACTCCAAGTTTTCCTGTGGATGAAAAGCAGCATACTATAAAAGGTTCAAAAGTCATTCCACTCGATTCTCAAACTTAGTGGCACTGATACAGTAACCGTGGTAATGTTTCAGAGAGAATTCAGTCGTGGTTGCAGTTAAGATACATTTATTAGACCTTTATTTGCGGCGCATTTCGCCTGTATTTAAAGGCATCTTCAGACATTCGAACTACGGGTAAATAATCATCTCAAGTTTTACGGTAATGTGGCAACACATCACAAGCCAATAATAGTAATAAAAGAGCGCTCTCGTATGGTAAGATCAAAAGCGACTTTTTTAAAAATACAGGTTCCGTCAACAATGTAGAAAATCATCATATGGCGACAACGTCCCTTAAACACAAAATAGGGCCTCTTTACATCTCTTATATGTGCACAACCTGTCTGGTCAGACCAGTGCTTGGCTGTGCATAATACACTCCTGGAAATGGAAAAAAGAACACATTGACACCGGTGTGTCAGACCCACCATACTTGCTCCGGACACTGCGAGAGGGCTGTACAAGCAATGATCACACGCACGGCACAGCGGACACACCAGGAACCGCGGTGTTGGCCGTCGAATGGCGCTAGCTGCGCAGCATTTGTGCACCGCCGCCGTCAGTGTCAGCCAGTTTGCCGTGGCATACGGAGCTCCATCGCAGTCTTTAACACTGGTAGCATGCCGCGACAGCGTGGACGTGAACCGTATATGCAGTTGACAGACTTCGAGCGAGGGCGTATAGTGGGCATGCGGGAGGCCGGGTGGACGTACCGCCGAATTGCTCAACACGTGGGGCGCGAGGTCTCCACAGTACATCGATGTTGTCGCCAGTGGTCGGCGGAAGGTGCACGTGCCCGTCGACCTGGGACCGGACCGCAGCGACGCACGGATGCACGCCAAGACCGTAGGATCCTACGCAGTGCCGTAGGGGACCGCACCGCCACTTCCCAGCAAATTAGGGACACTGTTGCTCCTGGGGTATCGGCGAGGACCATTCGCAACCGTCTCCATGAAGCTGGGCTACGGTCCGGCACACCGTTAGGCCGTCTTCCGCTCACGCCCCAACATCGTGCAGCCCGCCTCCAGTGGTGTCGCGACAGGAGTGAATGGAGGGACGAATGGAGACGTGTCGTCTTCAGCGATGAGAGTCGCTTCTGCCGTGGTGCCAATGATGGTCGTATGCGTGTTTGGCGCCGTGCAGGTGAGCGCCACAATCAGGACTGCATACGACCGAGGCACACAGGGCCAACACCCGGCATCATGGTGTGGGGAGCGATCTCCTACACTGGCCGTACACCACTGGTGATCGTCGAGGGGACACTGAATAGTGCACGGTACATCCAAACCGTCATCGAACCCATCGTTCTACCATTCCTAGACCGGCAAGGGAACTTGCTGTTCCAACAGGACAATGCACATCCGCATGTATCCCGTGCCACCCAGCGTGCTCTAGAAGGTGTAAGTCAACTACCCTGGCCAGCAAGATCTCCGGATCTGTCCCCCATTGAGCATGTTTGGGACTGGATGAAGCGTCGTCTCACGCGGTCTGCACGTCCAGCACGAACGCTGGTCCAACTGAGGCGCCAGGTGGAAATGGCATGGCAAGCCGTTCCACAGGACTACATCCAGCATCTCTACGGTCGTCTCCATGGGAGAATAGCAGCCTGCATTGCTGCGAAAGGTGGATATACACTGTACTAGTGCCGACATTGTGCATGCTCTGTTGCCTATGTGCCTGTGGTTCTGTCAGTGTGATCATGTGATGTATCTGACCCCAGGAATGTGTCAATAAAGTTTCCCCTTCCTGGGACAATGAATTCACGGTGTTCTTATTTCAATTTCCAGGAGTGTATATAATATAATGTTACATAAAGTAAAATATATTAACTATCCATACTTGTGTGGGCAGGAAAAAGACCAAAAAATGTGAAGAGAATTCGCACTAAAACGAAAAAATGGGGAATAATATTCAGGTGTAATGAGATGGCCCCAAGTAAAAATTAACATACCATACTACGCAACTGAGAACAGCAGGATAACAAAAATTGAAAATGCTACTCCTTTACATGTTCTAGTATGTTCGTTCCAGACAGAATTCACAAAAGGAAAAATTCAAACTACAATTTCAATAATACTCCAATTATTGTGTACAATCTTTCCACAGCTCATAGTTACGGTATTATTCAAATTCACGAATGTCGGTAAATTATAGATACATGTTCGTATTAAGCGTTCCTTGTCAACGAAAAGTTATTTGAAATGCGGTGGGGAGCTGGTGTTGAGTGGAAGGGTACTGAGCCATAATGAATTTATTAACGTTTTTAAAAACACTAATGAATTTATTTTTAAAGAGCAAAAATAAAAGAATAACATTAACAAATTGCCTCCAGAACTGAAAAGACTAAATTTTAATAACCCAACTGACAGCAATAACCTCAAAACAGCAACAGTATAAACTCATTTCCTTTTGGTGAAGAATATTAAATGAAGTAAAAAAAAAATAGATTTGCATTACAAACAGCAGAACGTATGATCAAATGATGTTACAAATATCAGCCAGCAATTATCAAAACTCCATTGCCTTAGAAGTACCAAAATGGATGACAAATGTGTTTCGCCTCATAAATAAGGTAGCTAGATTAAAAAATTTTCAGTTACTACAAAGTACAATTCGTAAATCAAGAATTACATCTGTATTCTATATGCTTGGATTCTAAAATCATTTTTGAATAGTGACAGCCACAAGCCCACACACATTAACAGAACTGAACTCGAGTAGTATGAGGCAAAACTTGACGTACGGGTGTTGTGCGTGACGGCGCGCCGTTTAGTTTGAGTGTGTTGTGTTTGCAGATGTCGTCTTGTTGTGGTTGGTGGTGTCCTCTGGTGGTGTATTGGGTTCGTTTGGGTGTCGGTTCTTGAAGTGTGCATTTATCGGTCGTGACCGTTATAGAAGAACGGAAATTAGTTTCAGTGAGTTAAGAATTAAGTTTCCGTTGTTTGTTATTGCGGTGTCGTTTGATGTTATTGTTTTGTTGTTTGTCGCGCGGTAAGTCGTTTAATTCAATTTGTGGCTTCATTTGTTAGGTATGGATATGACTTCTAAGTTTAATAGTGCGCGTCTGAGGGCAGAAATGGGGGACGACATTTTGTCCGTCATTATGTTTCTGCAACTTTTTGGGCTTGTGACGGAGATAGTGAAATGCGGTATATCCAAGCAAATATGCGAGTTGGGGGTTAGTGTGTAGCACTGGAACTTTTTATGGTAAGTAGTCGTTTTTTGGGTCCATTGTTCGCGTTAAATGATGTTCGGTGATGTTTTCATGTGTTGTTGGGTCAGTGTTATTTACTGCATGTGTTGGTGGTTGATGTTATGGTATCGGCACTTGTGGTTGATTTATGTATCTTACTCGATATCAATTTTCTCGGTATTTTCAGTTGTATTTGAGCTGCATACGTCATGGGAAGCGAACGACTGCAATTTGTCGTCGTAGCTATGTGTGTTTTGGTATCGTGAGCTGTTGTTGACCTATATAGGTCAAGCGAAGTGTCCGATTCCAAATTTTGTTGTCTTAGGTGTTGGTTTTGTGGTATAGATAGTTGCGGTGTGATTATAATTTTTGGAGTAGTTAGTTTTTATTATTTGGTATCGACAATTGCGGTTGAGCTATGTAGGTGAAGGGAAGTGACCCGTTCCTGTCGATATTGTAAGTGTAGCGGAACTTGGGAATTTTGTGGTGTTTTTATGTCTTCGTTTTGTGTGGTTTGGGACCTTGGTGTGTGTATGTGTTTATATTTAGTTTGTCCCATCCAAAAATACCCCAATTTCCCGCGCTGCTCCAGTCAGTTTGATTATATTTTTGGAGAGAGATGTGTGTTTGTTGTCGTTTATGTAATGACGTCATAGGCGCAATAGTGGAGACGTTGAGAATGGTCGTTTCCGCCATATTGGTGACGTCATCGGTCAAAGCAGACGGGTGGTATCGGACGCTTCTGTATTTCCCATATTTCGACACATAACAGGCAACCAGGATACGGAGTCAAAATAGCCACCACGTGACTTGCGCACTAATCGGATGCGCACTGTGATTTCGTAAAATCCAGCGCCCATTGACAAACGCCTGCTTAGAGAGCGCCGAGAGAAGGATGCAATGAAGATTACTCGTAGTCGGAAACCCACGGGCATCATCCAGCAGACGCCACCGCGTCCATTACTTACAAAGGTCAGAATGGACTCCAACCCGGCACCACAATGGACACAAACTGCTTGCAACTTCAATAGCAGAGGACACGCCGAGTACTGTGCGTCCTGGCGAAGTAGCTTTTAATGAGCAATGTTCGCGGCTGCGACTAACACTCGGCCCCGCCAAATTCGCACTGAGCAAAGGAGCAAAGGCACCACTGTTGCCAACGGGCCACGGCAGACGTTTGCGCTTGGCCACAACAACGCGACGCCTCACTTGCGCTTCTCGCCGTCCGTGTCACACTGGAGTCTTCTCCACGTCACCTCAGTCCTTAACTCCCTTCTCCTCCGACCTGCCGTCTACCGGCGACAGTAACGCTCCATGCGCTCTTGCGGACAGAGGGATTCCAAATCCGCAGGAATTACACGAAATTAAACGCGGGCGCACGGCACATTATTCTCCGTATTTAAATAGTCAACTCTGAAAATCTTCATGGGCCCACACACAGGCGACAGATCGCTCGCGATATCGTCAGTGATATTACCTGCAATCGGTCGTTCGATCGATCCTGCCAGTATATTCATATCATGGCGTTTCCAACGACTGGTAGGATGTCTCAGTTTGTCACACGAACAAACCAAAAAACAAAATTTCGGTTATTTTCTTATTCCCATCGACTGGTAAGATGTGTCAAAGGTTCTTGATCATATACTGTCATACGTACAAAGCGAAAAGAAACTTCAGGCACTTCCTAATTCCTGTTTTACATAAGTTCATTCTATTTTCCCTATATTATGTCATTTGTAATGTTTCATTAAATACATTAGTAAATTCTTCCCACTCACAATAAAATGTACTGGAAAATTAACATCACTTCTATTTTAAAAATCATGCGGGATGACGGGAAAAATTGTTCCCCGACATGTACTATATTACGGCCAACAGTTACACCTACTACTTTATTTCATATTTCCATTCGTTAGTTTGTAAGCTTTCTATTAAAAAAATTGTCTGTATATGAGAAAACTGGATATATTGATTTCAAAAACTCTCCTCATGTAACATGTACTTTAAGTATTGTTTACAATTGCTGACAAAAACTGACTGTTGGCTGGCCCTGTGTTGCGCATGTGAAGAGTGTCGTGAAACAAAAAAAAAACTGAAACAAAGAAAATGAATCTAATTAAATGCCAAAGGAAACAAATTCTGTGCTCAGTGAAAACTATATAACTCAAACTCAGTAACGATGTATATTATGACTGTTGCGTGATATGAAATGCGGTGTCTGACTTGGAATATCCACAAAAATAAATTACTATTACACTCGGAAGATTATAACTGTTTGAAATTACGGATACTGCTCACTGAGATCTGCTCTGAAATGAAAGTGACCCACCTCTTGCTCAGGATGCTGCTTTATGTCTGATGCGCCGACATTCTCGAAAGCAAACACAAATCAGCAGATGAAGCAGCTAAAGTAAAATAAACTACTCACTACTAATTGCTTTCTTTTTGGTTGTCAGAAACAATCTGTGACTTCGTGTGGCGTAAGATCCAATGCACACACAACAGAATTTAAAACTTTGCTATGAATTATGATGGTGGATTTTACATGACAGAAAATCGTTTTTTGAGAAACCAGACTATGGTTAACAAAAAGACGGCACAACATAAGAAGACTCTAACAATTACAAATTCCTCTTATTACAAAATAACTACAAAAATTTCAACCAATTATTTGTGATAAAATGAAAGAGAGAGAGAACAAATTAACACTAAGCATGAGAGTTATTAGTTACCTAAGGGACAAAGATTTGGTCAATCAACAATTCTGGCAAACATTTCATTATTGCGCATGTCTCCGTTACTTTTAAAATTCCTCCAACATCATTCTCGTCGATATAAAAACGAGAAAGTATTATAAATGTGTTTTCATTTTCACATAAAGTATTCCAGATAGCTTCTCCCAGATTCACAGAAAACAGATCTCATTCTCTGAAAAACTCAACGGCTCGTTACTACGCCTCAAATAAGAATGCCCCAGTGTCACACAGTTGATTAGCAAGTCAGTAGCAGATAACATTAAGCACAGAATCAAGGATCTTTCTCGCTGCTGATGCAGTGCGCTCGTTCATTTTTGTCCCAGTACACTAAAAGTGAATTATTTAGAATAGCAGAAAACATATGAGAATCTTACAAGTTATTCGACTAAACTTTCTTATTGAATTCATTGTCTCTTGCTTCTCTGTTAATCATTGACTTAGCTATCATTATTCGGTAATCAGTTTACTGCAAAATAATTTTAATGTCCTCAGTGTTATCTGCATCTCCGATTTGTTCATTTACCCCACTACATCCAGCAGCTTCAGACTTTTAAAATTCATCCTAACCGTTCTCAGAACATTTGCCTTTCACCGTTGCTTTCCAATTAATCCCTCTCATTAGGCGCCGCTCAGGAATTCCTGAAGAAAAAAGATTTAGTGTGGGAGAACGATTTATGCAAAACAAGCCGACCTTAATTAAGGAGAGAGATCATTTCCTCAGGGAGCCTTTTTTTTTCAGGTAGTTCTTCTTTTAGCCGTGGTTTGCGCACCATTAATTATGTCCGAGTCGTCCGTTATTACGTACAGTGCCCTACGTCAAGAGCGCGACCGTGGCGGAAACCTGCCTTTCCGCACCGCCTTCTTTCAGTACTGCGCGCTTTCCAAGAGCAGGAAGACAACTCTTTGTTTTACTGATTCAATGGTTGGTTTAGTTGCATTCGTCTAGACAGTGACGAAACAACCGCCGGATATGCTCACGATATTGTTAAAGTGGTTGGTGTGTCTCATCAGCTATACAGACATAAAAGCTATGGTAAATTCACGGAAGGTAATTAATTTTGAGAATGAATTCTTTTTATTGCACATAAGAATCTGCTCTGAAAAAACTGAAGAAAGACTGCACCGTTGCAAAAAAAAAGACAACTATACTACCAGTGACCTTTTGTAAACTCTTGTGAAACGCATTTGTCCTTTCATGTACAGGATCCTATGACATAATGAAAGCTATGGAATCGGAATAAACGTTTCCATACGTTCCCCCCAGTCTCGAGTTAAGATGCAAAAAATGGTTCAATTGGCTCTGAGCACTATGGGACTTAACGTCTGAGGTCATCAGTCCCCTAGAACTTAAAACTACTTAAACCCAACTAACCTAAGGACAACACACATCCATGCCCGAGGCAGGATTCGAACCTGCGACCGTAGCGGTTCAAGACTGTAGAGCCTAGAACCGCTCGGCCACCCCGGCCGGCAATTAAGATGCACAATTGGCTTATATTTTAACTCGAGTATAATTATTCGTCTTTACAGTTTCGCCAGACGACCTTCTTAAACTAGAAAGAAATCGTTGCTCGATTTAGAGTAACACATAAAAATTGAGATTTGTTTTTCTTTACTGTCGGCTGCCAGCCACAACACTAATTGCCGATCCTCTATAAGTCTTCTTACATTTTGCTGGTGCAGTGTTTCGGTGTTGCAACCTTCCTGTGGACAACAGCACGGCATTCGGTGCTCCAGTTACACAATATTCATTCTTTTGAAGTTACTCTGAACTTACACGTTTTATCTTGTTTGACCCACGCAGTATTCTTTCATCTTCATTTTCACCGTTGAGAGTCGAAAACTCTTTATTCGCACAGTAAAAGTAGATGCACCAAGTCAAATATGTCAGCTAAGAGATTCTGGAAAATTGGAAATGCTTTTATGTACCATTGCTTCTTAAAGGACGATTATGTGAACAAACGGGGGGATACTCTTTAAAGTTACCACCCCCTGCGGGTCGGGGGTAAGAATAGGCCCGAGGTATTCCTGCCTGTCGTAAGAGGCGACTAAAAGGAGTTTCAACCGTTTCGGCCTTCCATGTGATGGTCCCCCTTGGGGTTTGACCTCCATTTTTCAAAATTCTACAGAAGTACGAGCCTTTTGGGGAAGGACGCCTTACGTGGTGTACCACTGGTCCTCAGTGCACTAAGACCTTGGCACTCAGCATTGTAGCGGCGTTGTAACCATACCCACTATTCCTCAAATTGGGCCTAAACGCCTGATGGGTTGTAAAAGTTACGCCCATAGTGCGTCCCCATCTGCACCTACGATCATGATGGACTTTCCATGGCACCAGAAATCCAGCACGGTAGCCAGCCCGTTGTGGTGGGGTCGTCATGTACCCTCTAGGTTGTAGCCCCCTGACAACACAGGGATCGTACTGCCGATACCTGAGATGCACTCTCCCCACGTCGGCCAAGGAGTAGAAGCCCGTCTCCTTGGGGCATCAGGACTCCCGGCAACGGTCATCCTGCCAGGTGGCCCTTGCTGAGGCTGGGTGGCGCCCATGGGGAGAGCCGCTGGTCGGAGTGGGTGGTATCGGGGCGGACTTTTCGCAGATTAAACGTCAACACACATCAGGTCGCTCTGCGGCCGAGTCTTTCAAAAGAAAAGGTACTGTCTCTAGTTCTGGTTCTCCTGCCCTTTCCCCCTTGGCCACTCCCTGGGAGGAGGGACAGGCCCGCCGGCTTGGGGCGAAGTACTTCCCCCGCTATTTGGTCTGTTATCGAACTGATGGGGGGACGTTCGCCACCTTCAAGCCCATGTTCTTTGCTCAGCACATTGAGGACATCTTCGGGGAAATCAAGGCTCTCAGTAAGATGCGTTCGGGGTCCGTTCTTATAAAGACCACCTCCGCCACACAGTCGGCGGCGCTTCAGGCGTGGGACTGCCTAGGGGACATCCCAGTGTCCATTGTCCCGCATCTGGCACTAAATAGGACACAGGGGGTTATTTTTCATCGGGACCTCCTGCTGCAATCTGATGAGGAGCTCAGGGCCAACCTGGAGCGCCGAGGCGTGCATTTCGTCCGGCGAGTCCAGCGCGGCCCCAAAGACCGTCGCATCGACACCGGGGCCTTTATCCTCGCCTTCGAGGGGGACGTTCTCCCAGAGAAGTAAACGTGATGTGCTACCGATGCAACGTGCGGCCTTACGTCCCGCCTCCTATGCGCTGTTTTCAGTGTTTGCGCTTTGGGCACATGTCGTCACAGTGTGAGGCTGAGCCCCTTTGTGGCGATTGTGGACGTCCTCTTCGTGAGGAACATACATGCACCCCACCACCTCGGTGCGTTAATTGTCCTGGCATCACTCGTCTAGATCCTCACACTGCCCCGCATATCAGAAGGAGAAGAAGATACAAGAACTCAAAACTTTGGATCATCTCTCTTATTCTGAGGCCAGGAAGAAGTATGACCGCCTCCATCCCGTGCCGTTGACCACTTCGTTTGCCTCAGTTGTGTCCACTCCTTCCGTGGTATCCTCACCCCTATCCTGTCCCCCCTCTGCCTCCTCCCCCCATCCGGGGTCTCTGCCTCTGCCTCCGCCTCCCAAATCCCTCCCTTCCAAATCCTCCCCCGTGGCCCCCGCCCCCTCTGCCCCAGGGGCCACCCTTCCTCGTCCTCCTCCCCCGCCCCCGCCGCCTGAGAAGCGATCCTCTTCTCAGGCGTCCATCGGGGAAACGTTCCGGACCCCAGCTTCCGAGGTCCGGCGTTCCAAAACGGACCCTGCGCGTGAGGACCTTCTTTGGGTCCAGCCCACCATCCCTGTGCCTCCTCGGACTTCCAAGAAGGCCTCCAAGAAGAAGTCTCTATCCCCCCCTCCATTCCGGCGCGTTTCGTCTGACGCTCCATCCGTGAGTCACTGCTCCCGGCCGTCCTCAGTTTCGCCAGGACGCTCTGCTGCCAGGCGCTCAGCTGGCCTCTCGTCGGCAAATGATGCTGCCTCTCCTACACCACCAGGGACAGTGGCCGCAGCTGGTGACGACTCGATGGAACAGGATCCGCCTCCCGCCGGTTGTAGCGTTGTTCCCTTGAAACCTGGCCCTCGGCGGCCGTCGAGGTGACCAGCTCTTCCCCCGTCTCGTTCCCCCTCTTTTTTTGACTAGTGATGGCCTTGTTACATTGGAACATAAGAGGTATTCGATCTAATCGGGAGGAATTACAACTCCTCCTCCGCCTGCACTGTCCGCTCGTCCTTGGCCTCCAGGAAACCAAGTTGCGCCCGACTGACCGTATTGCCTATACCCACTATACCTCAGAGCGGTATGACCTCACCCCTGTGGACGGTATCCCAGCTCACGGTGGGGTCATGTTGCTCGTTCGGGACGATGTCTATTACCATCCCATCCCATTGACCACCCCACTCCAAGCAATAGCTGTCCGTATTACTCTTTCTGCTTTTACTTTTTCAGTTTGTACCATCTACACTCCATCGTCATCCGCTGTTAGTCGGGCTGACATGATGCACCTGATTGTTCAGCTTCCCCCGCCGTTTTTATTGTTTGGCGACTTCAATGCCCATCATCCTGTCAAAGAGGCTCACTCTTGGCGGATGTCTTCAACCATTTCAATCTTGTCTGCCTCAATACTGGCGCCCCGACTTTCCTCTCGGACTCTACTCATACCTACTCCCACTTGGACCTCTCGATCTGTTCTACCATTCTTGCCCTTTCTGACACCTATTAGAGTGACCACTTCCCCTGTGTCGTTCGTCTCCTGCACCACACCCCATCCCCACGTCCTTCGAGCTGGAACATACCGAAGGCTGACCGGGGACTTTACTCCTCCCTGGCGACCTTTCCGGACCACGATTTTCTCAGTTGCGACAGTCAGGTCGAATACCTCACGGCTGTTATCATCAATGCTGCCGAACGTTCCATTCCTCGTACTACCTCTTCGTCATGTCGCGTTACCCTCCCCTGATGGAACGAGGCTTGTAGAGACGCTATCCGTGCTCGACGACGTGCTTTACGAACCTTTCGTCGCCATCCTACGTTGGCGAATTGTATTGGATACAAACGACTCAGAGCGCAATGCCGTAGAGTCATCAAAGACAGCAAAAAAGCTTGTTGGGCCTCTTTCACCAGCTCCTTTAACACTTTTACTCCCTCTTCTGTCGTATGGGGTGGCCTGCACTGGCTGTCTGGCTGTCTGGCTGTCTGGCATTAAGGCCCACTCCTCGGTACCTGGCCTGACCTCCTTCCGCCATCCTTACATCTCAGTCCCGTTGTTCTCCCATTCGTGGAAACAACTAAGTTTCTAGGGCCAACGTTGGACAGGAAACTGTGTTGGTCTCCACATGTCTCTTATTTGGCGGCCCGTTGTACTCGTTCCCTTAATGTCCTCAGAGTTCTTAGTGGTTCATCTTGGGGAGCGGATCGCACTGTCCTGCTTCGCTTGTATCAGTCCATAGTTCGATCGAAGCTGGATTATGGGAGCTTCGTCTACTCGTCTGCTCGGCCATCCCTCTTACGCCGTCTCAACTCCATCCACCATCGGGGGTTACGTCTTGCGACCGGAGCCTTCTACACTAGTCCTGTCGAGAGTCTTTATGCTGAAGCTGCCGAATTACCATTGACCTACCGGCGCGACGTACTGCTGTGTTGGTATGCCTGCCGGCTGTTGTCTATGCCCGACCACCCCTCTTACCAGTCCTTCTTCGCCGATTCTCTCGACCGTCAGTACGGGTTGTATGTGTCTACCCTGCTGCCCCCGGAGTCCGCTCCCGTCGGCTGCTTCGACAATTGGATTTTGCCCTCCCTACCACCTTCAGAGAGGGCGAGAGCCCGACACCACCTTGGCTCCAGGCTCCGGTTCATATTTCTCTCGACCTCAGCTCACTCCCGAAGGAGGGTACTCCGGCTGCAGTGTATTGCTCACGGTTTGTCGAACTTCGTGCTCGACTTGCCGGTCACACCTTTATTTACACCGATGGCTCCAAAACTGACGATGGTGTCGGCTGTGCCTTTGTCGTCGGGGCCGCCACCTTTAAATACTGGCTCCTCGACCAATGTTCCAGCTCTACGGCCGAGCTTTTTGCTCTCCATCAGGCCGTTCAGTATGCCCGCCGCCACCGCCATTCATCGTATGTACTCTGCTCTGACTCACTCAGTGCTCTTCAGAGCCTTGGCGCTCCCTATCCGGTCCATCCCTTGGTTCAACGGATACAGCAATCCCTCCATTTTTTCGCTGATAATGGTTCTCCCGTCAGCTTTCTGTGGGTTCCCGGACATGTAGGAATGCCTAGGAATGAGGCTGCGGATGCTGCAGCCAAGGCTGCAGTCCTCCTGCCTCGGCCAGCCTCCAATTGTGTCCCGTCATCTGACGTTCGTGGGGATGTTTGTAGGAGGCTTGTGTCGTTGTGGTGGGATGCTTGGTCATCCCTCCAAGGAAACAAGCTCCGGGCAGTAAAATCGCTCCCAACTGCTTGGACAACCTCCTCCCGACCATCTCGGCGAGAGGAGGTCCTTCTGACCAGGTTGCGGATTGGGCATTGCCAGTTTAGCCACCGCTACCTGCTCTCCGGTGGCCCAGCCCCGCAGTGCCCTTGTGGTTGGGCATTAACAGTGCGCCATGTTTTATCGTCATGTCCCCGCTTTAGTCAATCTCGTGTTGTCCTGTCCCTGCCATCTACTTTACCGGATATTTTAGTTGATGATGCTCGAGCAGCTGCTCGTGTTCTGCGTTTTATAACTTTGACAGGCTTGTCCAAAGACATCTAACCTTTTTACTTATTTTATCTGCATCTTTGTCAGGTCTTTCTGGTGTCTCCCCCCCCCCCCCCCCCTTGAGTTTTACTAGATTCCATGTGCTCTAGCAACAGTGACTGGGCGCTAATGACCTCAGTAGTTGAGCGCCCTCAAACCCCACCGAAATAATATTAAAGATTCTATGAGCTAACAACGCTAATTTTGAATCTGAAGTAATAATTTTCTGTCTCGGGGAGCCTTTAATCGTGGTCTCTTTTTCGCTCTTGTCATTAAGAATAATACACTGGCCATATCTCACGAATTTTAATAAATATAGATTAACACAGTTGTGTTCGTTTTGCAACAAGACAACAATCATTCAGGTTTGTTATGCGAAAGAAATATATTTGGGGGGGGGGGGGGAGAAGAAGTGTTGATGTATTCTATAAAGCAATTAAAACTGATGTCTGATATCGGAAGGAAGTAAGCTGATTAAAGGAAACAAAGTATTCCAGGCTCCATTTTTGTAGCAGATCTCTTCCAAGTGCTATACTTTGGCTTGGTGGTAAGATAATTGTTTCCATCCCAATGCACATTCGTCCTCAGTCGTACGACAGTTATCAGGACACTCAAATTGACAGAATTTAGTTGCTACATTGCAGTTACTATCTTTTTATCAATAACTTTTCGATACTGAAGCTGTGTCGCTGATTTATCTGTAGTTACAATATTAAATAATATGAATTAGTGTGAATTAAATACCGTTGTGAATATCTAACAGCCACATTACAGAAGCATTATGTGCAGAGATTATTTCATCTCGAATACTAAGTTGACTTTCTCAAGTGCACCTGTAAATATACACTACGCACGCAGCTTTCAAGGAAGTGTTAGCTTGTTTTCTTTGCTTGGCGACGAGAGATAGCGGGTTTTGAATATCACGGCCGATGAATCGCCAAGATGAGTTTACGCTTTCTCCTTAAGCTCACTTGGGAACAGCAAGAAATGTTACATCTTTATCACGATAAAAATTACCTGATACATACAGCACTGTCGCTCTTAATCCTTTGAGCATGAGACCCGTCATATTTTTTTAATATTTCTTTATTTTGGCTTTAGGCAACAGTGACCATAAAGCCAGCAGTAGTTACAACATCAAATTTGAATTAAAGAAACCTAACAGAATTAGCGTAGCATAGCAGATAGTACAGTATACTAACTACATTACATTAATTAAGTCATTTCCTACAACGATTTCATATGAAGTATTTTATTCAAGGTAGTTTAAGTCTACATATACAGAGACAACTCCTTAACTTAAAATATACAAAAGTACAATAATTTGAGTCTTCATAAACAAGTCCTCAAATTGTTACTCCAACCAGCCTGTCTCCGTAAGAATGCTTGGGCTACGTGCACTTCCAGCACAAAGTTGAAATATGTAGTCAGATTCTCTTAAGTATTGCGTTATAAAATTATACTTGTTTACATCCAATCTGTAGAGCCACGTGGTAACTATTGTATGCCACATCTGTCTGATGCTGACAGAAAATTTCAGGAACTACAATTTATTCTATGTACGTATGCTGGGTCACATACGTGCCCCAGCTTCATATGAATGATGGACGTCATGTGAGGTTTACTTAGTTTCACACACAGTCGACAGCAGTTGAGGAGAGATGTCCGTTTGGATGGGCGCTCAGCGTCTGCCTTTAATGCTGTCGGGGCACGGTTCAAGCCATGGCAAGCAGATATCTTGAGCGTAGTCCTGACAAGAGATTGCTAGATGGTAGACTAATTAATTGTGTCAAATTCTATGACGTCCTCTTAGCCATAGCAAATGGACGTCTGTGTAATTTTTTTCTAGCTTCTGTGAAAGTCTGCAATATATCCGAAATGTATCTGCTAGTCTGCCTATCGAATACTGTTTTCTTTTCTTTTTTAATTCATCGAAACGCTTTGGGAGTCCGTATGTATCAATATAAGAATAATATCTGTATTCCATAATAAATGGCCTCCCTTATGGTCAACAGATCCGCTGTCCAAGTGGAGGTTCTAGGTGGAAGTGCAATCATTTGATAGACGTCAGTAGAAGAACTGAAGGACTATCCCATCCCCTCTTCTGTTTGGGGGTAATCTGTGCACATACAAGCGTACTGTGGCCAATATCGTTCTGCAAATTACTATAGTTCGTAATTGGCGTCCCTCCCGTTTCTTAAATCGAGCGGGAAGCATGACACTGCGGCTGTATTAAATGAAATGTAAAATAGATACCGAAAGCAAGGTATTTTGTGTCCCATAGGGTTATTGATAAGAGATTTCGCCATGTCTCATAGTTTCAGACTAGTAAAAGAGTTCGGTTTGTACATTTCCCGTGAGGTGAGGTGCTCGTGTTAGCCCCCATAATTTAGACACTACCTTTGTGAAATTATGATCAGATATCGATAAACAGCTGAAAAGAAATGTATCTGACATCTGTCTTTATATCTTTTGCGGCATTTCGGAAGCTGCCACTAACAGTTCGTTGGTTGGAGTTCTTTACACGGATCCAAGGAGTAAGCGGATCGCCCGATAATGATGAAAATTTAGTTTCTGCAGTGAATGTGTCGGTGCTTTGCCAAATACGATGGTTCTATAGTCGAACAGAGAGTGGATCAAGACCTTGTATAGATTCAAAAGTATCGACGGTTCCGCCCCAGCTGTATCAGAAAGTTTTCCATGGAGTTGTTGCTTCAATTTGAAAAATAAATACATGTGGACAGAGTCCGAATCATAATGCTACACCATCAGAAGTCACATAACAGAATCTACAACTACAAGTACTGCAACCGGACAACTGCAAACAGCTGTTATATCGTTGTCAAAGATATGCTTACAACCAACATCCAGAACTATCGATAGTGACATGGACGAGGTATCGGTACATCTACATTTATTGGTATTGCACCAGATTTAACTAATGTATTGCATACTTATTATCAGTGACAGGAGACTATGTAAGGCCATACAAACATACGCATTAAAAAGTTTTTATTGTACTTTAAAAGTGATTTAAAAAATAAAGGTACATTACATTAATTACTGGCATACCAGACTTAACTAATGTACTGTACAATAAGTAATCAGTGATTGAAGACTATGTACATATATTCAAACAAGCTTGCTAGAATTTTATATAGTACAGTAAAAGTAAATCATAAAATGGACACAAATTTCATAAAATACTTTCTCATGTCGAA
Organism: Schistocerca americana; assembly: GCF_021461395.2. Lineage (NCBI taxonomy): Eukaryota > Metazoa > Arthropoda > Insecta > Orthoptera > Acrididae > Schistocerca > Schistocerca americana. Next base: position 120,048,930 of record NC_060119.1, read on the forward strand.
ATTAAAATATCTTTTTTTTTTTTTTTTTTTTTTTTTTTTTTTTTTTTTTTCTTTCTTTCTTTCAAAGGTTTATTCCTTATTTCTGTTCTACACGTCCTTACAGATGTTTGCATAAAGTTTCATTACCCTACAAATACTCGTTTTTCATGGGTGCTGATCTTGATGTAATAAGAGCAGAATGTTTGTTCACTTCATTTTTAATTGAACGTAATATTCCGTTAGCAGCTGCTGATCTTGCTGGTGCCCTTCTTAAGAAAATGTTCTCTGGCTTGGAAATCACAAAAGATACAGTTGTAGTCGTGCAAAGACTCACATGTTTTGAAAGAAATTGCTAGAAACTCAAGAAATGAACTCATTAGTTGCATGCAATGTGAACCATTTACTTTGGCTACATATGGGAGCAATGACAGTGATGCTAAGCTTTATTCCTGGATCAAAAAAATGGCTCTGAGCACTATGGGACTTAACTTCTAAGGTCATCAGTCCCCTAGAACTTAGAATTACTTAAACCTAACTAACCTAAGGACATCACACACATCCATGCCCGAAGCAGGATTCGAACCTGCGACCGTAGCGGTCGCGCGGTTTCAGACTGAAGCGCCTAGAACCGCTCGGCCACTCCGGCCATCTACTCCTGAGTCATCACCTATTTTGAGGAAAAGCAGGAAAAGATAATTACTTCAGTGCCGTGTGTCTCAGCCTTGGTGGGTGATTCAGCGGGTCATAATATTGGGAATTTGTTAATTTCACAATTGGAGCATTACAAAATACCAATTGAAAATTGTGTAGTGTTCTGTTCATACAATGCTCCAATCATGATTCGGAAGAAAAATGGGGGTTGCTGCTGTTTCAAGGGAAGCACAGCCATACGTCATTGTGCTGGGTTGCTCATGCCATTTGCGTAACTAGGCTGCTGTGAAAGGTGCAAGCAGTTTACCTATTAAGATTGATGAACTTTTCGTCGCCGTTTTCTATTACTTAGAAAAGAGCTGCAAGAGGAAGGAATTCCTTAAGAACTTCAAAGAGCTTCACGATGAGGAAACTAAGAAGATATCAAAACACGGCTGCACAAGATGGCTATCTTGAGGAATGTGTCTGCAGGGACTGTTGGAGCAGTGGGATCCTTTATTTGGGTTCTTTAAAGATGAGGTGCGTGTTAATGCTCACTGTGCATCAAGTAGCTTAAGGTACGAAATGGTTAAGTTATAAGATCATAAGGTTACTAATCAGTAGCTTCAAAATAAAAGCATAGTTTGGTCTCTGCACGAAGAAGTCGAGATCCATTAAACAATGTGTCTTAGCCAAAAGTGAACTAAATATTACAATATGAGTCTCACTTGCGGTCTAATTTACGGGTTTACTCAAAACAACCTAAATAATTCGTAGTGGTAAACAAAAGCTCGAAAAATCTCAAAGTCAAGCAAGCATGTCTCTCAAAAATATTTGAAGCCTAAAAGATGTTTCAATATGAAGACAGCCTCAAGAGTGATGACTACGAAAATATTCTGAGCCATTGTCACGAATTTAACTGCACGCTGAGGGTGAAAACAAGCAGTGTCCAAATCTGCCATACGTTCAGCCGACACGAACACTGCCTCAGAACAAAGGGGACCTCTAAAACGCGTCGGGCGGCGCCTTTTAAAGGCGCCCATTGAGCTGCTGCGGCTTGTAAGGCTGCAATATATTTCGAGCGATCCTTTTGAATGCCGCGGCCCGTCAATGTGCGTCGGACTGACACGGAAAAGGCCGCCACAATGCCCTTTCTGAACACACTAAAATTAATACAGGGCTATTACAAATGATCGAAGCGATTTCATAAATTCACTGTAGCTCCATTCATTGACATATGGTCACGACACACTACAGATACGTAGAAAAACTCGTAAAGTTTTATTCGGCTGAAGCCGCACTTCAGGTTTCTGCCGCCAGAGCGCTCGAGAGCGCAGTGAGACAAAATGGCGACAGGAGCCGAGAAAGCGTATGTCGTGCTTGAAATGCACTCACATCACTCAGTCATAACAGTACAACGACACTTCAGGACGAAGTTCAACAAAGATCCACCAACTGCTAACTCCATTTGGCGATGGTATGCGCAGTTTAAAGCTTCTGGATGCCTCTGTAAGGGGAAATCAACGGGTCGGCCTGCAGTGAGCGAAGAAACGGTTGAACGCGTGCGGGCAAGTTTCACGCGTAGCCCGCGGAAGTCGACGAATAAAGCAAGCAGGGAGCTAAACGTACCACAGCCGACGGTTTGGAAAATCTTACGGAAAAGGCTAAAGCAGAAGTCTTACCGTTTACAATTGCTACAAGCCGTGACACCCGATGACAAAGCCAAACGCTTTGAATTTTCGGCGCGGTTGCAACAGCTCATGGAAGAGGAGGCGTTCAGTGCGAAACTTGTTTTCAGTGATGAAGCAACATTTTTTCTTAATGTTGAAGTGAACAGACACAATGTGCCAGAACTGCGAGCTCGCATCAACGATGATTTCGAACTCATTGATGGGGACATGCTGCGCCAAGTGTGGGAGGGACTTGATTATCAGCTTGATGTCTGCCGAATCACCAAAGGGGCACATATCGAATATTTGTGAATGCCTAAAAAAACTTTTTGAGTTTTTGTATGTGTGTGCAAAGCACTGTGAAAATATTTCAAACAATAAAGTTATTGTAGAGCTGTGAAATCGCTTCAATCATTTGTAATAACCCTGTATAGCAGTTTAAATTTTTATTTGGAGGCGATCGCAAAGTAGTGAAACAGAGGGAATTGCATCAACCTTTCTCTGATACTACGGCTGAATAATTTGGAAAACACAACATTACAGGCGACGAAGGGTTGCTTTTGAAAAAAAGTAAATGCATTAAAATTTTACGCCCACTGATTGGTTTACCTGTCTCAATTAGGGTAGTGTGGAATTATTGTAACTTCGCTCAAGTTTATATGACTTCATTCCAAGCGTCCCCCTCGAAAGAAGCCCCACAAACATTTGCTTAAATTGCACTTAAGTGCTTTGAATAAGAATCAGCAAATGGAATGAACATGTCATTCCTTATTCATGGGGAAAGAAAAGTGAATCACGAAAGATGCTGGAAGAGATCGCCCTCGACACAATTGAACCTGAAGCTGCAGATTCTCGAATGTTTCTGCCAGAATGTCTCGTGTCACTGTCTGATGTCCCCTCGTAAATCTTCGTGTGTGATTTGTTCCCGCAGACCTTGCCTTTCAGGCCACGCCGGAGGATAAAAGTCACGTGGCGTTAAACCAGGCTATGTTGGGGGCCACATTCTTCTCGAAATCATTGTGCCCCGGAAAAATTATTAGACTTCGGCCACAATCACTCGAGACTTGTGGCATGTCGAGCTGTACTGTTGGTACCAGCAGAGGTAAGTTCTCTATCGTACAACTCGTACACAAATTCCCGTAACATTTCGATGTAAACTGCACTTATCACAGTAGACTCGGAAAAAATTGGTTCGATGATGCGACGTGGTGATATTGCACAGAACACGCCAATCTCTTGTGAAAGCAGAGGTTGATCGACCAGTGTATGTGCATTTTCATTACACCACAAATGTATATTCTGAGAGTTTACATAGCCAGAGACGTGGAACCGCACCTCATAACTGAACCATGTGTACTGCAATATTCCTGGCCTCTGAACAATAAATCGCTGAAACCAATGGCAAACTGTAATGCGCTTGCCTTTTCCATTGACATTCAGTTTCTGAATAACTGCATACTTGTACAGATATACGCCGGCTTTCTTCTCAACTCGGTGACATGCGTTCTATGACATTCCACATTCCTGAGATAAACTTCGAACAGACTTTGCATGAGAGGCCAACACTCGTTTCAAGTCAGTCACTTTTTCTTCTGGTAATGGCTGCCCTCCCCCACCTATAAACTCTAACACCGTTCAACTGCTCTCCGTCTTGCTCATTAACTTTTGTATGCAGTGTTGGTCACCATACCGTTCAACAAACATTCGTTGACATGTCTTAATGGAACCAGTAACCCAACAGTGTTTCTTCCACGAATTGCGATACACTGTCACGAAACACTGAACACTGAGCTCCAGCCAAAGTGACGCGGAAACACACGTTGCGTCAAACGATGTTGCTGAGTGCACAGTTGCCACGTCGAACGTCACAAATTACACGCGCAATTTCAGCGAAATTACTACATATGTTTGTGGGGTCTCTTTCGAGTGGCACACCCTGTATTTCAATAGGACTAGGTTCTTCCTGTTTATACAGTCACAAATTTTCTTACTTTCCTAGCCGAACATTTTTTAATATCTCAGTGGTACCGACAGTGAGTCACTATTTTCTCACATATCTATAAATACAAGAATGATGGACGATAATAGTGACGGCTAAAAATTTACTGTACAATTTTTGTTGATGCTATAACGACCTTTTTCGTTTCTGCATTAATTTGGTTTTGTAGAACATCCATTAAGTTGTTCGTTGGGCAGTCATCTCCAAGGAAACGAAGTTTTTATTAGGGTTGTCAGATAATTAAAAAGACCCACTTCGAAAACTTTTGCATTTCATGAGTACTCACGAATTTTTCCGGCACTATCACGTTCTTGTACTTGCACGCACTCTGTAACATTACTGGCTTCGCAGCCATCGTATTCAGGTACTAGAAGGCCTTCTTAGAGCAGTTGAGAAGGCAACTGAGGCAAGATGACTTAATGTGGTGTGAAGTACCATTGGCAGATGGTTTGTTCGGTACGGGTATCGTGAGAAAGACCGCCTAAATTGTGGTCCTTCTCCGCGATTGGCTGCTGCGTTCGGAAGTTGAGCGCCAAATGGTAATTTCTATTATTAATATTTGAAAAATCAAACAGCGTATTTACTTGAAATGCAAATTAAAGCATCTCTCTATAGCGTGATATCATTCCATTATTTCACAAGTATTAATTACTAGCAGAATAATAAACCACTGCGAAACGAAAAAGTAGACGAAGCATTTCGGTGATCTTCGGATCGCGCATACCTTGGATGGCGGGCGAAGTGGTTTCGTTGTAAGATCAGAGCTAGTTTGGCAGTGTCGGAGGACGGACATGTTGTCCGCTTCGGTATCGGTTAACACTTAATTTGCAATGTCTAGTTTGTGAATAGCGGTGGTTCGGCAGTGTTGGAGGAGAGATGTTGTCTGGCGCGGTCGGTGTTGACTTTATTAGCAATGTATGATTATGCGGACATATAGATGGGAACAGTGTGGTACTAATTACGGAAATATGCAGTTCATTAATTTGTTGAAGAGTAGAAATCATTAGTGACTCTAAAAGGGAACGTAATTATGCAGTTTCTCGTGGTCTGCCAATAAAAAGCGAGTGGCATCCCGTATAAACAAACTCATTGGAAATGTAATCATTTCTAAAAATAACAGTTCCTCGCAAAGACTTTCCTACAGCCTCAAGATTCACGACCTACGTGCTGTTTTCTGCACAGGGGACAACGGTAGAAGACTGCAGGTTGGTGAACACTTAATAGAACTTATGTATTCCACTCAGGGGGGTGGAAACAGATAGGCACCTCGCGTGTATTGCAATTTTAGTACAAATGAGATCAGTGATATGCCATCTGTGGTAACACAGAGGAGGTATAGAGGAGGGAAGTATTTTTGAGGAAAAGGTATCATACACTCGTATATATCAATTCTCCCTCACTTTCTTTTTCAACTTGCCGTAACTCCATCGTACTTAAGAAAATGTAGCTCACATTTAGAACCGTCTGTATGCTAATACAGAATCCCGTATTTGATTGACGTACTTGCATTTGACATTTAGTTGCTTATTATACATTCACAATGATATATAATTTCTAAGTCGTGCAAACATACGTTGCAAAATATTATTGACCTATAAAATTACATTCTTGAGTGCTATATATAATAAAATACTGCATGTATTTGTTGTTTCTCCTACATTATTCTGTAGCACGAATACTGAGTTGCGATAATTAATTTTCAAACGGTGTGAATGCATTGGGTTGTTTCGAAAATCAGCCTCATGCAAACACAATTTGTTTATTTTTGTATTTACCCAGACATGTTTCGACACCTATGTGTCATATGCTGTGGGTAAAATTTTTGTTTCTTAAAATTACATCGCTAAATGAACTGCATTATTATACACCGGTTCTTTTGGTAGCATCTCATCCGCAAAATTTTTTTCGTCCTCTTGCGCGTGAGGTTGGTGTCTCGATCAATGGCTGTTCAGTGTACTGTTTCCACACAGTTTTCCGCACAATTTTTGCTCACTAGTTCACTTCACATGCACTTACACAAGACGTGCTCGGATCACGTTTCGCCAAATTTTGAGAAACAAAAATTTGACCCACAGCAGATGACACATAGGTGTCGAAACATGTCTGCGTAAATACAAAAATAAACAAATTGTTTGCATAAGGCTGATTTTCAAAAAAATCGCAAACACGGAAGAACATCAAGAGGAGCTTCAAACTTTAGTACAATGAGTGTGAGTTCATGATGCAGGTTTTTAACTATTAAAAGGTTATTGTATTCTCATTTAAAAAAGAATGAAAAAAGTTGATGTGAAACATATGACGTTTGAATTCATTTATCCAGTAATAAACGAACTTGAAGAAGAAGGGAGAAGGTAAGTGTTTAATGTCCCATTGGCGAAGCGATCTGTGGAAACGGAACACAAATTCGGACTGGATAATATTGAGGCAGGAACACGGCAGTGGCAGAACAGGGGTAAACCCACATCAAATTCCCTCAAATTACACGTAAAGGTCATGTCCAAGATTTTTCAATAATTTTTTTTATAGCTGCTCATTGTCCATTGTACGTAACAAGCTTAAACTAGCTGCCACATAACAAATTTATTCTGAATTTGTTTGAATCTTAGGCCAAAAAGAATTAAATTTACCTAAAATTATGCCGCTCGGCTTAATTTCCCTTTGATATTAAATTCTCTTACTTTTTATAATGTTGATTGTTGTGTGGCATGTTGAGACAAATAGTACATAGAGGATTGGGACTGTAGGTTCGACATCGTCCTTTTCAGGCAGTGCGATACCAGTTGTATCATCTGAGGAATTTTTCTGACTTGCCCTCAGCTTCAACCTGCCACGAGATTCTCCTTATTCCTTATGTAAATTGCAATGAATAGGCAAAAAGATCGTGACAAATCCTCTGTATCTCCACAAGGCACCCTCAGACACTACAATTTCTAGCTCTCTGCAGACAAATAACAGGATTACAGTTTCCAGTATGGGTCGTCGAACTCATGTTCGGAACTATTGGTGTATGTGACTGACGTCAATATGTTGCAGAATTTTGGAACACATTTTGTGCTCTCATGTTACTGTAGGAATCAACAAGGATTCCTCAAACAACGATCTTATTAATCCCAGTTTGTTGATCCACGGGACCCAGAATTCGGTAAATATCGTCGCCCAGGTTGATGCCTTGTCTTTTGACTTCTCGAAGGCGTACGACACAATTCCGCATTGCCGCCTAACAAACAAAATACGATCGTATGCAATATCAGATATGAGATGAGCTTCATTACTGGAATTCAATCAAACAGAACACTTGGAGGCCGGCCGAAGTGGCCGTGCGGTTCTAGGCGCTGCAGTCTGGAACCGCGAGATCGCTGCGGTCGCAGGTTCGAATCCTGCCTCGGACATGGATGTGTGTGATGTACTTCGTTAGGTTTAACTAGTACTAAGTTCTAGGGGACTAATGACCTCAGAAGTTGGGTCCCATAGTGCTCCGAGCCATTTGAACCATTTTTGAGAACACTTGGAAAAAACGATATTCTGCCTATAGATAAGAGTGATTGGCGTGTTACACAGTTCTCCTTGTTTTAGACTAACAGATTTTAATACGTTAGCAATCATTATCGGTTTCGGCCTTTCGTTATCTGTGGCGTATGGTGAACAAAGCGTTGTCACAATGACTCTAAAAACAATGCAAGGGAACCAATGAACAAACATTAAAAGTTACAATGAATTAAAGTAAAACGTTTAAAAAGTCCACTGTTTCCTTTAATATGTGTTTTGATGGTCATATGGTCATATTCCGCAGCAGCTCTAATATGTCAATGGGAAAAGCGAATAATATTGACGCTATGATTACACTAGTAAAAACACACACACACACACACACACACACACACACACACACACACACGGGGTGACTCTTACTGACATTGAAAAATCTCCGAAGCAACGTAGATAGCGCTGAGACAAGTAATTTAATGTAAGACGTATGGGGCCATAAAAGTCGGGAAATACGCCATAACTGGATGACAAACGTCGAACATGTGACGTCATGACATGGCGTACCTCACCGCACGTGAAGCGGAGGATCCTATCGGTCTGTCGCACCTGACCATTCCAACCCAAGTGAAGTGTTCACGTCGGTGTGGCTCCGGGCCTACATGCGCGACTTCAGCGCGTGAGGCTCAGGGTTCGATTCTTGTGTTTGGCAGACAGCGTGTTTTTGCACTGCTTTAGACAGTTATGTGTTTACATTGAGACAACATCAATTATTTTAATTACCGGTGTCGCGATCTCTGCTGGTTAATTGAAAAGTACAGTACAACAAAAACCTACCATACTGTGTCACTAGTAAATAAGTATAATGACCAAATTACCTTCCATTAGGAATGTGGAATGCACTCAACGACTGTGATATGACTTTCAAAACTATGGAACACAGCAATCATCGTCCTTTCCTTTCAGGCTTTATTAAAACAAATATAGATTTCGGCTAGTACCTAGCCATTATCAATGCAGTATTTCAGAGTTTTAATACATGTCCTAGTACATCAGTCCCCTGTTGTTCGGGCTTCTGTCGCAGTTCATTCAAGAATACCGAAATCTAGATTTGCTTTAATGAACCCTGAAAGGAATGGACGACTGATTGCTGTGCTCCATTATTTTGAAAGTTAAGTATAAGCTTCCCAACTGCATCGCTACCAGTCAATGACCTAGATGTTCTTTATTAAATGCAGCCTGTAAACAAAAAAGGGACAAAAGGAAAGAAAATACAAAGACAGCGTTTGCTTTGTTACAGCGAGGACATTAATTTTGTTAATTCTACGTTTACCACAGATCACATTTACAAAAGGTATTTGAAAGCAGAGTAGCCTATCGGAGCGATGCGCAGCACTGCCCCCTACTGGCGAGAAAACTATCGACAAGCCCATACACTTCACTTGCACGAGATAGTTATCTGGTGACGTCACATGTTCAACATTTGTCGTCCACTTTTTGGGTATTTCCCGACATTTGCGGCCCCATGTATTTTTTATTAAATTACTTGTCTGTGCGTCATCTAAGTTGCTTTGGGTGTTAGTTAAATGTTAATACACTGAAGCACCAAAGAAACAGGTATAGCTTGCGTATTCGAAACCAGAGATACGTAAACAGGCAGAATATGACGCTGCGGTCGGCAACGCCTATATAAGACAAGTGTCTGACGCAGTTGTCAGATCGGTTACTGCTGCTACAGTGGCAGGTTATCAAAATTTTCAACGTGGTGTTATACGAGGTGCATTCAAGTTCTAAGGCTTCCGATTTTTTTTCTAATTAACTACTCACCCGAAATCGATGAAACTGGCGTTACTTCTCGACGTAATCGCCCTGCAGACGTACACATTTTTCACAATGCTGACGCCATGATTGCATGGCAGCGGCGGAGGCTTCTTTAGGAGTCTGTTTTGACCACTGGAAAATCGCTGAGGCAATAGCAGCACGGCTGGTGAATGTGCGGCCACAGAGTGTGTCTTTCATTGTTGGAAAAAGCCAAAAGTCACTAGGAGCCAGGTCAGGTGAGTAGGGAGCATGAGGAATCACGTCAAAGTTATCACGAAGAAACTGTTGCGTAACGTTAGCTCGATATGCAGGTGCGTTGTCTTGGCGAAAGAGCACACGCGCAGCCATTCCCGGACGTTTTTGTTGCAGTGCAGGAAGGAATTTGTTCTTCAAAACATTTTCATAGGATGCACCTATTACCATAGTGCCCTTTGGAACGCAATGGGTAAGGATTACGCCCTCGCTGTCCCAGAACATGGACACCATCATTTTTTCAGCACTGCCGGTTACCTGAAATTTTTTTGGTGGCGGTGAATCTGTGTGCTTCCATTGAGCTGACTGGCGCTTTGTTTCTGGATTGAAAAATGGCATCCACGTCTCATCCATTGTCACAAAGTCGCATTCGTGCTGTCATTGCGCGTCAACATTGCTTGGCAACATGCCACACGGGCAGCCATGTGGTCGTCCGTCAGCATTCGTGGCACCCACCTGGATGACACTTTTCGCATTTTCAGGTCGTCATGCAGGATTGTGTGCACAGAACCCACAGAAATGCCAACTCTGGAGGCGATCTGTTCAACAGTCATTCGGCGATCCCCCAAAACAATTCTCTCCACTTTCTCTATCGTGTCGTCAGACCGGCTTGTGCGAGTCAGAGGTTGTTTCGGTTTGTTGTCACACGATGTTCTGCCATCATTAAACTGTCGCACCCGCCAACGTACTTTCGACACATCCATAACTCCATCACCACATGTCTCCTTCAACTGTCGATGAATTTCAATTGGTTTCACACCACGCAAATTCAGAAAACGAATGATTGCACGCTGTTCAAGTAAGGAAAACGTCGCCATTTTAAGTATTTAAAACAGTTCTCATTCTCGTCGCTGGCGGTAAAATTCCATCTGCTGTACGGTGCTGCCATCTCTGGGACGTATTGACAATGAACGCGGTCTCATTTTAAAACAATGCGCATGTTTCTATCTCTTTCCAGTCCGGAGAAAAAAAATCGGAGGCCTTAGAACTTGAATGCACCTCGTAGTTGGCGCACAAGCGATGGGACGCAGCATCTGAGGTAGCCATGAAGGGGGGATTTTTCCCTTACGACCATTTCACGAGTGTATCGTGAATATCAGGAATCCTGTGAAACTTCAAATCTCCGACATCGCTGCGGCCGGATAAAGATCCTGCAAGAACGGTATCAACTACGACTGAAGAGAATCGTTCAACGTGACGGAAGTGCAACCTTCCGCAAATTGCTGAAGATTGCACTGCTGGGCCATCAACAAATGTCAGCGTGCGAACTATCCAACGAAACATCATCGATATGGGCTTTCGAAGCCGAAGTCCCACTTGTGTCCCTTGATGACTGCACGACACAAAGCTTGATGCTTCGCCTGGGCGCGTCAACACCGACACTGGACAGTTGATCACCGTAAACATGTTGCCTGGTCGGACGACTCTCGCTTCAAATTGCATCGAGCAGATGGATGTGTACGGGTATGTAGACAACCTCATGAATCCATGGTCTCAGCATGTCAGCAGGGGACTGTTCAAGATGGTGGAGACTCTGTAGTGGTGTGGGGCGTGTGCAGTTGGAGTGATATGGGATACCAGATACGTCTAGATATGACACTGACAGGTGACACGTACGTAAGCATCCTGTCTGATCGCCTGCATCCATTCATGTCCATTGCACATTCCGACGGACTTGGGCAATACCAGAAGGATAATGCGACACCCCACACGTCCCGAGTTTAAACACTTCCGCTGGCCACCAGACTCCGCAGACGTGAACATTATTGAGCGTATCTGGGATGCCTTGTAACGTGCTGTTCAGAGGAGATCTTCACCCCCTCTTACTCTTACGGGTTTATGGACAGTCTTGCAGGATTCAAGTTGACAGTTTCCTCCAGCACTATTTCAGACATTAGTCGAGTCGTGCTGCAGCACTTCTGCGTATTCGCGGGGACCCTGCACGATATTAGGCAGGTGTACCAGTTCGTTTTGCTCTTCAGTATAAGTCATTGTTTTGCTCTTTAGTGTAAGTCTTAGAAGCAATTAAAGAGGAACACAGCGAGGGCTTTGTGTTAAAAAGAGACGCAGGGGCAATCTAGTCTGCTACATCATTTCTGGCTGCGAGGTATTTGCACCACTGACTATAAGCTCAAAATAAACCACGAGGCTCATATGGCACACAAAAGCAGTTTGCTGCAGGCAGGTGCCACTTCGCTTCCATCTATGAAGCGTAAATGTTTATTACGAACGCAGCTAGATGTTATTTTACAAATTTTCAGTTTGTAATGTAGATTTTTTTCCTATTGAACTACCTGAAAATGTCGAATTTTATACCCTGAAAAAGTAATCATTGTTATCAGACTATAAATGTTATTTTGCCTAAAGACAGAAAGACGTGTAGAACACAGCATGTCGTTCTTAGCGGAGACCAATCTTCAGACATAATAGGATCTTCAGGATTACATCGTAGGCGTGTTACTAGGACCACTATTGCTCACTATACACTGTATGTAAATGGTTTAGTAGATAACCTGGGAAGCTGTATCTGCTTGTTCGCGGATGACACTGTTGTGTACAGAGAAGTCACAACACTAGAAAACTATACCGAAATGCAGGAAGACATGAGAGGTTCGACGTTGGTGCTGGGATTGGCAGGTCACCCTCGGCATAAATAAATAGAACGTACTGAGTAAAGATACATGGAGAGACCGGTTATTGTATGAATATACGTTCGCCAAGCAGTCACTAGAAACATTCACACTAATTAAATACCTGAAATTATGTGTACAACCAGCTTAGAAGTGGAACCACATGAAACTTGTCACGGAAAAGTCGGAAGTGTATTCCATGCACGAAGAAGGTAAGTAAACTCTCGTTCGACCGATACTTACGTGCTGGTCCTGAGTCCGGGACTCCTACCAGGTTGCATTGCCAGATGAAATAAAAATGTCAGGAACTGTAGCACGTTTTGTCAGGAGCTTGTTCAGTATGCGCGAAAGCATCATTGAAATGCTCATTCAGTTCCAGTGGCAGATGGTACAAGAGTGGCACTATGCAGCATGGTATGGCTTACTGTTCCCAAAATTCCAAGAGCGTATGTTCCTAGAGCGGAGCAATATATTGCCTCCAGCTACATATAGCCTACGTGTATCTCGCGAAAAGTCCAGAAAGGTCAAATTAGAGCTCGTACAGCGGCTTAGCTGCAATCGCTTTCCTCATCCACTGTTTACGGATGGAAGAGGAAAAGGGTGTCGGATTTAGATTACTTAAAAGGGGAAATTGCAATTAAAGTTGAAAACCAAAGAAGGGAAAGCACTGCTAGATTTCATTTGTCACCGATGGAATTCGTCGTATAAACCAAATGGTGACAGCCCAGCTACGCTACTTCTCCTAAGTGTCACCGATATTAATGGTTAAAATGAACATGTCATCCAGAACATGTTACCGCTGGACTGTTTTTGTCTGCTGATGAAGGGGTGTGTTGTACTGGCATCTCCAAGGTGTTAGGAGCAGGTGGTGTGTTATGTTTGTCTTTAAAATGTAGACCCATCTATTCAGATCACAGCAGGCGAACAGCCCATGTCGATATTGATTTGTGTGTGTGTGTGTGGGGGGGGGGGGGGGGGGGGAGGAGAAGGAAACAAAACAGCGAGGTCATCGGTCACATCGGATTATGGAAGGATGGGGAAGGAAGTCGGCTGTGCCCTTTCAAAGGAACCATCCCAGCACTTGCCTGAAGTGGTTTAGGGAAATCACAGAAAACCTAAATCAGGATTGTCGGACGCGGGTTTGAACCGTCGTCCTTCCGGATGCGAGTGCAGTGCGCTAACCACTACGCCATCTCACTCGGTCATGACGATCTCAAACGTCTTCTCACAGCGTGGGAGGATTCAAAGAAGCTGTCATGTGGTGGCTGCAATGACTTCTTAATCGCACTATAACGCATCTAGATGCATTCAAGTGACCTCAAGTTTTGAATAACAATGAATCTGCGCCACGGATCAAGGAATTGACAAATATATTTTGCGGTGGTAGCAAGACACAGTTAACACATGTGAGGAACTATATTTCCATAGCCGGTATGTTTTTCTAAGCAGCCCCTAACCGTCTAATTCTTGAGGAGGATAACAGTTTGCGTCAGGCAGCGGCTAAGTTGACCGAGGGCCATAATACCAAAAGAATAGAACAAATCAGTTTTATGATGATTTCTACAACTTGAATTAAGGGTTAGAGCGTAGTTATGATCAACATGCAGTTGCATAGACTGTAACATGAACATCATAAAGTAAGAGCAAGGGGCATTATTTGGGCGGCCATCTTCTTCAGTAGATGTCGACATTATTTTCGTTTCTCTGTCGTAGGCATACTGAAAATCAGGTCATTTACCATCTACGACGTGCTTCGTACTGCAACATGAAAAAAGTGTCTGACTACGTAACACATAAAAGGAACACACAACTTCGACGGAAAAGTGTAGAATATTTCGATCTTAAGCACCAATTGTCGATCAGACTAAAATAACCAAAAGAACGAAAAGTATCACGCGCTCGTAACAATTCCAATACAAATGTCAAAACTGTCTGATGAATGAGCTTTTCAATATGCAGTATACAAGACAGAAAGAAACCAAAAGAACAATAAAAGTTTCATCATTTTCTGAGTGGGGCAGAATTTCTATGCAGCGTCTGGCGGTTTCCAAGTTCGCTCTTAATTTAGTTCCTTACCAGTGAATACCCCCCCCCCCCCCACCTCCCCCTCTAGATTTTTAAGAGGATACAACTTCTGTGTGTTAAAGAGTTTCAAACGTCTGATTACCTCAAGAATGAGTTATCCCTCGCTTTCCTGGCCTTCGTCCCTTATCTTCACGGGGTCGGCACGTTAATTATTGGACTTGGCAATGTCAGTGGTAGAGGTTGGCCATATTATCCCCCCCCCCCCCCCCCCCCCATTGTCTACGTCTAGTTTTATCTCAAATTACAGCATGAGAACTTTTCTTTTTCGAAATGTTTGGGAATCTTTTACCTAAGGCGGAACGTGGTTACCAGTTCGGTATTCACCTTGTCAGATGTGGGAAACCGCCTAAAAACCACATCTAGGCTGGCCGCCACACTGTCCTTTGCCATTAATCAATAAGCTACTTAATATGGAAGTCTGTTTTCCTACACCCCTTTAATTCTCATATGAATATTAAGACACCTAGAGTGTCATTAGTGCGAAACCAACTATTGTATATTACTAAACGGCAAGTTGCAGGCTATTTAACGGTTTCCAGAGAGAACAGATATGTTGAAACTAATTATGTACCGAATTTAAAAACAATTTTATAGGCTTAACGGAATAAGTCACGTATTAAAGTGAGAAACCGTGGATACGACTTGTGGCAGTGGAACTCACGGAGCGCAAATTATCCAGACTATATTCATCCAGTATTTGAGAATGAGAAAACTTAGCGACTGCCAAGAAACTTTACATTTAATTTGAAGCCTTTACAAAACTTTTTCTCGCTGACATCATAAAATGCTACCACAGCACAAAGTTCTATTGTGTTTGAACAAATTTTTAATACGAATACTCATACAGTAACGATATGTATGGATATATAAACATTTATGCCAATTTTTACGTAAAGATGACAGACAAAAACGAAAGTGTTGACCTCCAAAAAATATTGCTTAACTGAACGCAGTATAATACTTTATTTGTTTATGAGAGGCAAATGAGCAGTTCAGTCTTTGTTCACACACGAGACTTTGACAAATTTTAAAAAAATGGTTCAAATGGCTCTAAGCACTATGGGACTTAACATCTGAGGTCATCAGTCCCCTAAACTTAGAACTACTTAAACCTAACTAACCTAAAGACATCACACACATCCATGCCCGAGGCAGGATTCGAACCCGCGACCGTAGCAGCAGCGCGGTTCCGGACTGAAGTACCAAGAACCGCTCGGCCACCGCAGCCGGCTGACAAATTTTAATCAATTTAAAAATAAAACGACAACATTCAGATGAAACAATAAAGAAAATTAATCAAGAATTAAATGCCGAACAAAGGAAATGTATCGCACTGAAGTGACTAATTTTTATCCTGAGAATGAATTGCAGTGGCACGACCCGTCTTGGAGGTACTACCGTCAGACTTCACTTGATCGCGGGACGAGCGAAACCTTGAGAATTGTACAGAATCATGGTTGCCATCTTTCGTTTATTTATTAGTTGCATTTTCACAGTTATTTTTGTTATTAAAATCCATAGTGCATTTAAAAGGCTGAGACAGGTCGTTGTGATAGTACCAACAAAAGTCGTTAGATCGCAGCCCGATCAAAAGATCTAACAGAGCCCGAGATTTCCCGAACTGCGACGCAATCTATTTGAACAGTTCGAGTCCTGTTCAAACACAGCCATATACATTGGTTGCACTTTTCCTGCGCTACGTAACGACGTGTGGCCGCCCCATTTTACCGTGACCCCACGCTCCCCAGGCGACGAGCGAGCTTGAGCAAATAGGTGGAGGAGGAGGGATACTGTTATAAACTGAGAAGTGTCAGCCTACTCGCAGTAGGAAAGTGACGGTACCCTCCGTCGCACACAATATGGCGGCTTGTGGAGCAAATATGTAGATTGCTACCAATGCTGAAGGTACTTTCGAGTGAAGTGAAATGTAAGCGGTGGAGGCGCGGGAGATTCTGCTGGGCCATATGCTTGTGGTAAGATGAAGACGGGAGTGGGAATGGAGGGGGGAGGGGGGGATGTCTTGCATTGCAGCCCCGTGTCAGCCACACAGCCGATGCGGTCGATGAGGTCGCCTGCAGCGCTCGTGCTGTCTACTGCGGACTGACCTGTCTCAATAACCGCCGTCGCCTCCCGGTCTACTACCAAGAGACGGGCGTCCCTCATCCGCGTTTACGACCTCCTGCAACGGCAGCGGAAGTTCGTACTTCACCTCCTTTACGACACGTCAGATCTATTCGAGGAACGACGTTACGTGTGACTGAAAGAGTGCGTCATCCACCACCCCACTAGGAGGAGACTAGACACTCCTAACTTCTCAGGTGTGTGTCAACCACCAGGAAACGAAGAAGCATGGGCAACGTGGAAATACCTAAATACATTAAATCTACATGTAGGTGACTGAAATCAAACATAAAGATACGAGGCATTTCTTTGGATACCAACCTTGGTGCCTCCAGAAACGTTGAAACCATAAATCACGAGTAAAAGTGAAGCTCATGAGCATTACAGTGCATCATGGCCGTCCTAGTTACAATAATACGTTTGCTAAATACTAGTCCAATGTCTTCTAAGAGATTATATGAATGCGAGGTGTCTGTTCTTTTGTCCGAAAGAACAGACACCATGTGGAACCCACAGTTGTCTCCTATTCGCAGCCCCTGTCCATAACCTCCACGCTCGCTACTTTGAGATTACTGCAGGACGTCGGACGTAATTGTGCATCTGCACTTGACATGTCTGAAAGAATATACACCACACGTTCATATAATTGATTCGCCCACAATATTAAAAATAGTGCATGGTTAAAATACAGATCATTACAGTATTACAATTTGTACTGTTGAAGTCTGTGAGGGAGGCAAGGTAAGAAATAAAAAATTCTGTTGTGTTTTAATTTTGTGTATCAGTATGTGTCACTGTGGGTATGTGGCTGGTTGATTGCATCACGTGAAATTTAAAAGTGGGGGTGCACTCAGGTGTAATACATCATTAGTACCAGCGGGAGATTTTGAGCTGAATGTTTATTTACCTCAAGGTGTCTAACAGGCTTAGTTTGGCAGTATTTAGTACTTCCGTGTGGACTTGTCACCTGTGTCCTTCCTTCAACACATGCTGCATGACTTATGCAATCTCAAGCTGTGTTTGTGTTCAGTCAGCCTAGATGTTATGGCCCTGCCTGTCTGACCAATGTACAGTTTGTTGCAGTCATTGCAAGTGGTTTTATAAACACCGCAGTTACTTATTAAATCTGTTTTGTCCTCGCTGTTCAGTAGGATATAAGCTGTAATGTCTCTTACATAAAATGAAGTTTAAAATTGCAGGATTTGAGGGTTTTGGCTAATTTGTCGGATAGCTTTCCTAAATATGGGATAGTACACTAGTAGATTTTAGGTATGACTGTTGCTTCAAAGGGGCATAAATAGGGCAACATTTTCTTCTTTGTTTTTTTTGGTGTAGAATGCTGTCGATTAATTAAGGGGTATAGCCATTGTTTGATGCAATACATTTAATGGTGTCTAATTCTGTTTGAAAATTATTTTGACATTTGTATGGATGCAAGACGATGCATCAAGGAATGGAAGGCAGCATGTTTGTGTGCTATTGGGTGTAGTGAACGCAAGGGTCTTACCGTGTCTGCTGTGGTGGTTTCCTCTGTAAATTTTGGAACTATATGTATTTGTATTGATATCTATGCTGAGATCTAAGAAGTTAATTGATTTTCACCTATCGCCATGGTTAACTGTATGTTTTTGTGTTGTGAGTTTAGATGCTCTAGGAATGTGTTCAATTGTCTTTTGGTACCATTCCACAAACACCGTACATCATCAACCAATATCTGCTACAGCTTAACGGAATAAGTTACGTATTAAAGTGACAAACTGTGTATACGACTTGCCAAGCCATCTAGCTATCTGTACAGAGTACCTTCAAATTGACAATTTTATTGTAGACATGTGATGGTGACGAGTTTTATATCTTCTGCTTGTACAATGTTGACACCTAACCTATATAGCAGTTCTGTCAAGATTTCGAGGAATTCCTTGACTGGTATGTTTGTAAACAGGCTGCTAAACTCAAGACACCAGTTTTGCACTGTTTAGAATAATGGAGTCTTTAATTTTGTTAACTTGGTACACTGAATTTTTGGTTCCAAAATTTGATTTAAATTTTGCTTTGGTTTTGATACAGAAACGTAATTCTTTGATAATTTTGTAGTTTGGTGCAGTGTAGGGTGGTAGAAAACGTCGTAAAGGTTGGCCTTCCTTGCGTAGTTTAGGAAGTCCACACAATTTACGAGCTGTTGGGTTCATGTTGACCAAATATTTAGTTTCATATTGAGGTATTGCGCTTTTGCAAGTCTTGGTTAAGCTTTTAATTTTTTCCGTTAAAGGATTTGATGGGATCTTTGTTGACGATGTGGTAGGAACTGCGTGTGAGGAGCTGTTTCACTTTCTCAACATACTTTGGTCCTTAAGAACCAAAGTACTACTTTTATCTGTTTTTGTGAGAATGTTATTTTGAGTAATTTTCTTCTTCAGGTTCTTCAGTGTGTTCTGGTGCGTAGGTTATGATGTAGTTGTGTCCACCTCAAGCCATTTCGGTATATCGCGACTTAAAGCTTTTTCAGTAAAAACGTCTGTATTCTTCATGTCCATATTTTTGTAGCCCTCTGCCGCAAGAGGGCTCCGGTTTTTTGCGTGTAACATGGATGTGTGTAAAGTAATTACACAGATGCGTGAGAAACAGCGTGCTGTAAACGAGTTTAGAATTCGAATAGTTCGTCCACACATGGAGCATCCGCGCCTTCAGCATGAAAATGCCGGCACTGCACAAGAGCAGTAAGACATCTGCAACAATCCGACGCCTTGGGTTCACAGTTATCTATCATTCTCCTCCATACATTCCCGACATGGCAACATCCGATTTTTATGTTTCCAGAACTTAAAGAAGACCTCCGAAGACTTCAATTTGATAGTCATGAAGCGGTGTAAGCAGAGGTGAGTTTGTGGCCCCGTTACAATCTCAAACATTCTACGGTGACGGTGTCAATAAACTGGCCTCTCGTTGGGACAAACGTGTTCGTCGCCAGGGTGATTATATTGAGAAGTAAATATGAATTGTGAAGAATAATGATGAACAATCTTAATAACGTTCCTTTTAATTAAAAAGATCTGAGAGTTTTTCACATGACGAATTCCGAGGCATTATTTTCCAACACGCTCTCGCATAGCAGTTGTCTGCGTTGTGTGGACGGCTCATCCTCCATATTCTGCTTTTGACGCATTGACACGTACAGGGGTTTCTTTTACTGATAAATACTGTACTCTGTATCTACATCTATACACTGCAGCCGGTTGACGCTGTGTGGCGGAGGGTGCTTCTGTATCCGATCACCCCTTCCCTATTCCATTCAAGGAGGCGCTTGGGAAGAATGATTGTCGATAGACCTTTGTATTAGCTCTACTTTTTCTGTCTCGTTGTGGTCATTTCAAAAAATAAAAGTGGGAGGAAATATCATATTGTCCGACTCTCTTCGGTACGTACTCTCCAGGAATTGCAATGGTAATTCCCTCAGTGATCCACAAGGCCTGTCTTTTAGCGTCTGACACCAGAATTTGTTGAACATTCTCGTAAAGCTCTCGTGCTGAGTAAACGATCCCGCGACGAAACGCTCCGCTCTTCGTTGAATACTGTCTGTCTCTTCTCTTAATCCAACTAATGAGGAAAACTAAAAGAATCGGTCGAATAAATATTTTGTAACCCATTTATTTCGTGGATGAATTATATTTCCTTAATATTCTTCCTGTGAATCTCAGTCTAGCATTTGCTTTTCCTCTTATTTCTTTTTTTCTTTTTGTACGGTTATTATACTTGTTATTCCTAGACATTTTACGGTAGTTGCTGTTTCCAGGAGTTTCTCATTGATAGTGTAATACTTACGTCTATTTCGAATAGACGCCCATACTGCAACAATGTGTAAACAGTCGACTGTCTATTTATTGCTAGACTGTTATAAGTCACTTTATTTCTATCTGTGTAGAATTTTTTTCGTGAAATTTTTTTGACAACTAGATTCGCAATGTATTCTCGTTGATGTTTTATGTTTACAGTGTAATCTTAGCTAGTCAGTGATGTTAATTGTGTTTGATTGATATTATTTTGTCATCATTTGTCTATGGATATCTTTTGTTTTTGATTCTGCGTGTTTTTTTATTCGTTCTAGATTTCCAAAAGTCAATAAAATTTTCTAGATAAGTTTTTGTGTTTAAAGTCGAATTGATTGTAGAGAATATCGTTTGGATGATTTTTCGTGATACGTATAATTCCTCCAAAATGTTTATAACATGTTCTTTTGATATTTTGTGTAGGATTTGTAATGCATTTTCTATATGCTTTGTTTTGTGATTCTAATTTCTTAGCTGTAGGTAAAAGCTTACTTGCCTGCTGTCACAGTTTCTCTAATGCTGAAGTTACGTCCCATTTGAACGATTCGATGTGGAAGAATCAAAATTCCTGATCTTGCATATCCAGGCATATAAAATTTCTGTCTCGGTCAAACCGGACGAAACTTCAGCATTAGATTAGAAAAGAAGCTCACAAGAAATTGCTACAACAAACAATTAAGCTTTTACCTACACCTAAAAAACTCAAAATCACAAAGCATGGCATATCGAAAGTGCGTTACAAGTTCTACACAAAATACCAAGAGAACATGATATGAACATTCTGGAAGAATTAGAAATACATAAACACACGAAAACTCGTCCAAACATAATTTTTAATTAACAAATCGATTTTAAACATAAAAATTATCTAGGAAACTTCATTGCCGTTTTGGAAATCGAAAATGGTTAAAAAAGACACATTAAACGAAAACATAAGATAGCCATCGATACAAATCATGCCAAACACAATTAACATCACTGACTAACAAAGATTATACAGTAAGCACGAAGCACCAACGAAAAAACACTCTGTCTGGCTGTCAACATTATTTCATGAAAAACGTTCCGATAAATTACGTGACTAAACAGACAGCCGAAAGTTTACTTACTGATGAAATACGGGCGTCTATTCCAACTAGACGTAAGTATATAAGTAAACGTACCTATTTGTATAACTTTTAGAAACGTAAGTAGATTCACTTTTAATAACTTTACTTACGTCTTGATCACACTATTATTTTTGATCAACCTTATGCGTTTCGACTTTGTCTTTTCAAAGGTTACAAAATACAATCTTTTTATTAGCACCCTGATTGGCGCTGGGGCCAGCTGTCTGTTAACAAACAAATCTTTTGTTTTATTTACAAAATACAGCACATAAATTACTACCATCAGTAAAAGTTTATATATATTAAATAAAAGTTAAAATTATATAGATTACTAGAGGGTTGTAAGGTAACTGATTAAAGTTGGCACACTTGAGATACCGTACATAAGATCTGTAGTTGTTTGACGATAATGTTGTTTTCTGTAAGTAACATTGTAGATCGTCATGTCGCAATTAAGGGAAGGGGGAGGGGTCAAGGGGTAGACACTATTAATCTTAACATATTAAAAACTCCTGTAAGACGGTGTGAAACATTGTGACTACATATGTTTGTAAAATGACACCTTAAATAAAAATGTCCAGTAATCTATATAATTTTAAGTTTTATTAAATATTTATAGACTTTTACTGCGGGTAGTAATTTATGCGCTGTAAGTTGTAAATGAAACAAAAGATTTGTTTGTAAACTGCCAGTTGACCCTAGCGCCAATCAACGCGCTCTTTTAAAAAAAATCCTTAGAAAATGACGGAAAGGTTGATGAAAAATAAAAGTGTGGTCAAGACATAAGTAAAGTTGTTAAAGGTGCATCGAGATGCCCGTGTCGTCTCATAACATTTTCATGCAAATTACGGTAAGTAGATTCACTAACTGTAACATCTGCAGGGTCACTTGAATATGATGCTATAGCCCGAAACAAGGGAGAAGCACAATTAATTAAACTATTTGCTGCTTGCCTGGAGTAACTCTTTATTAAATGTCATATTTCGACGTATTCTATGCTGCGGGCGCGGCCGAAAAGAAAATGTTACATTTATTTACGTTCAGGATCCATTGTCAATCCCTGCACCATTCACCACTCTTCTGCAGGTTCTCCTGCAAATGGTTGCAGTCTTCTGGCGTTGCAACCTTCTTATACAGATTCGCATCATCCGCGAACAGCCTTATGGAGCTTCTGTATGTGGGACACTAACAGTCCCATCACTATTCTCTGGGATCTCCTGTGGATTTTGTTCCGTTACGAGCGACATTTTGAGTTCTGTCTGCATATCTGGTCCGATAGTAGCTAAGGTCGTACTTCTTTCACTAAACGATAGTGCTGGACGGTGTCAGACACCTTCCTGAAAGACGATATCAACCTTGGCGCCGATGTATACAGCGCTGTGGATCTCATGGAGGAACAGAACTAGCTTGAGTTTCGCAAAATCTCTGTTTGTGGAATACAGTTGATTTTTATAAAGGAGATTTTACTTCTCGAAAAACGTTAGAATACGTGAACATAAAACATTTCCCATAATTCTACAACAGGCTGATGTCAATGATATAGGTCAATAATTATGTGCATCTGCACTATGACCCTTCTTGAAAATTAGAATGGCCTGCGCTTTCTTCCAGTCACTTCGTTGCTCCAAGGACCTACGTTAAACTGCTGCTAGAAGGGGAGAAATTTCTTTCGCGTAACCTTTGTAGAAACACGAAGGTATCTCATCTGGTCCTGATACCATTCCACTACTAAGAGATTGTATTTTCTTTTCTATTCTGCGATCGGCTTATCTCAATATTTGCCATTTAGATGTTCGTTCGATAACTGAAAGGAGGGACCGCATTAAGATTTTCCGTGGTGAAACAGCTACAGTATTTCGGCCCTTTCGCTGTCATCTTCCGTTTCGATGTCGGTATGGTTGCTGAGAGACTAGGTACATGATTTTGATCTGCTTACTAATTTTACGTGAGACCAAAACTTTTTAGGGTAACTGGATAGATCATTTGTCGAAATACTTGCCGACTTGCTGTGCTTAAATGTTGTTAGTGATATTAGCTCAATGCCAGAATGTATGTAGGGCTGCTAGATTGATCTATAGCGTAGACTGAGGTCTAGGTTTGACTGGGAGGTGACAGTTTCGCTGTGAGATGTGGTGACTGACATATGTATTGCGCCTAAGTTCTGCGTTGCATTGAAGGAGAGCTACATGTTCGATAATTTTACTCGCATCCAGTCCTGCAATGTTTTAAAAATGACATATTACGCGCCGCGCGGAGTGGCCTCCTGGTTCAGGGTGCCATGTTACGGATTGCGCGGCCCTTCTCGCCAGAGGTTCGAGTCCTCCCCCGGACATGGGTGTGTTTATGTTGTTCTTAATATAAGTTAGTAAGTTAGTTTAAGTAGTGTGTGAGTTCAGGGACCGATGACCTCAGCCGTTTGACCTCTTAGGAATTCACACACATTTGAACGTTTTTGACATGTTCCACTTGAATTATTTCCTTATAATGGCGCCGTTCACACTATACGTGTAATTCGTATCATTCTATCACAACAATCAAGATTGCTATTTAAACATAAAATACGCGTAAGTGGTGTACAACTCAGTAACAGGAACGCCTGTTTGTGGCCGAAGCAGAGAAAGTGAAGTAAGAATCATCCCTACAACGCTAGTAATTCGTGTTAATCTGTCGCCTGTACGAAACCATATTTTACACGCGTTGATTCTTATTAGTCGTCACCAGAATCTAGATTCGGTGCTTTAGACTAATGCATAAACAACTATTTGAATGTAAGAAGTGCAATATACATCACTAACAGAAGCGCCAACATCCGAGAAAAAGAGAAAATTAAAACCTAGTGTTCAATCAGTCACCAATTGTTCATGCGTATGCGCTTTTTTCAAACGTTAAGTACTCTTCGCTGCTCCAGGTACCTACGTTAGACTGCTCCTTGGACGGGAGAAACTTCTTTCGCATTATCTTTGTAGAATCTTACAGGTATCTCATCTGGTCCTGATACCTTTCCACAACTTGTTTTCGCCAAAGTTCTGTTTCATCATATTCTAGCACTTAGTATGTTTCAGTTGCTGACATGTTAAAAACTAAAGTTTATTTCCCCCGCCGCGATATAAACGAAAACATGTGGTAAGAATTCTCTGTTCCGTCATCTTGTCTCACCACGATCGCTCGCCAACAGGCTTCACCAACATACACTTCAACATAAGAGCGTCCACCAGTCCCTCGTGAAGTGTTACCGGATGTCCCCCATTTTCAGCTGTAAAGTTCATTTTCGAAGTTTCTATGTAGAATAATTTCTGCATTGGTACATGTTAGTAGGTGTATGTTGACTCTGTTTTCGTATGTAAGCTTTGTTAATTTACAATTTTTGGATTAACTGTGGTACTGTGTGGTTAGTATAGTCAGTTCGGTCAAACGATTAGATTTGCTTGCTCGCAACAGAACAATGAGCTGCTTATAGCTTAACGCGGCGGCGGTAACTCAGCGTGTTCGGTCAGAGGGCCGGCCGGCTGCCCTTGTAATAATAATAAAAAAAAGAAAAAGAAAAACTGAATGAAGTATTCAACCATAAGTTTGAACAGATGTCATGTGACATCTGCTCAGACCAAATGCCGAGAACAATAACGTGTCGACCCCGGATCGAGTTCGCCCAGCACATCACCGACTGTTGATCCGAGAATGGTTTTTAGGCGAGCTTCTACGCTCGTGTAAGTAAATACTGAGATAGGCCCCATCTCCACGTCGAAAATACGTTACGCAAGCAATTAAAATACGATAACACGCAGACAGATGGTACACACAGCTCAATTGTGGCGTCAGGAAGCTCTTCAGACCACGAAGCTTTTTTTTTTGTCTTGTTTAAAGCCAATAATGAAAATAGCAAACCCGTTAGGACAGTAACTAAAGGAAATGGAACTCTCAACAGAATAGTGCACAAGGAACAAGAGTGAAGCAGTTTATTCTAATTTTGTAGTATACGTTTCTATTTGTGTTTTGTGTCAATAAGTTATTATCTTCAAGGCCGATCATTAAAAAATGTCTCCCATATCTTTACAAAAGTTATAAGTCGCTCAAGGTGCTAAGATGTTGTGTGTATAGGATTCATCTGTTAGGAATGACAGAGTCCTTTGCTGCACAACGCAGGCGTGTCTATACACCATACTTCGTACGCCATAGCTGCTTGACCAATCCCGTGCCATGGCAGTTGAGAGTTGAGCTAACGTTCTCATGAGGACTGACAAGGATATATCACTGTCTTGACAGCATATTTTAAGGAGAAAAGAGCGAACTTGCACAAGATGTCAGGCCGTGAAATCAATTTCACTCGAATATTTAAGCCGTAACTGTAATAGTACAGCTTTTAAACGTGCGTGCCCACCAGTTCTTTGTCACTCGCTCTGCCCCACTGCAGCCGCCTGGTAACCGAGCGCAAAGTACCGTACAGTGTAGTGACAACCCGAGCGCTGCTCCTCGCGGTATGTTGAAGACAAGCGGAGAGGAAATCTTGTTCTAGAACAAGTTATTCTAAACGAAAAATAGGAAGCAGTATGACTACAGTCTCAAATGCAAAACTCGGCCGCCGACCAGCCGCCGCCGAGACGAAGTCGGAGTCGTTTACTTCGGGCAGGCAACATAACCGCCCGCCCTCAGAATTCCGTCCGGCCAAATGAACGATCTGGCAACACTGCACGATGCGGAAGTGTGTGGAGGAAGTGCTGTTATTCTTCTCGAGCCGCTACAGAGCTTTACGTCCTCGTGGCCCAGTGATCGAAGGAAAAAAAGTGATAAGCGTCGTTCAGTGTAGATTTGAAATCACGACTTCGAGACCACTCGACACCTTATTTTTTAAAATCGAATTTCAGATATAAATGTATAGTTTCCTGGCGATATGAATTAATAAAATTTTTCTCAGGCTTCCAGCCGCGTTAGGTGGTTAAAATCCCACGACCTTTCGACCGAGCTCTCCTCAGTCATTGTCAAGTGGTAAGACTGACTGCTGTGTCACCGTGTCCGAGTCGTTATATAGTCGCACTGCTGGCTGTGACGTCACTAGTGCTCTCTTCCTCGCCATATATGGTAATGTTTTCATCCCGCGTCCGGCGCGCCCGTTTCAACCTCGCGATGGCCGGGTCCCAGGCTGTGCTGAGCTGCAAACCGCCGTCCCTGTTGATAGTGTTTTCAGAGGTTTTTATTTGAGTTGCTTCTTTTATGACGCTATCCCAAAATCCCTTCGTCCTCATAACGACAGATGTTTCGTCGAATAGAATTCGGTGTCCATTTTCTAAGGCGTGTCCTGCCACGGCTAATTTTTCTGGATAGTGTGGCAGAACACGCCTATAGAAAAGGGACACCGAGTTCTATTCGACGAAACATCTGTCGTTATGAGGACAAAGGGATTTTGGGATAGCGTCATAAAAGAAGCAACTCAAATAAAAACCTCTGAAAACACTATCAACAGGGACGGCGGTTTGCAGCTCAGCACAGCCTGGGACCCGGCCATCGAGAGGTTGAAACGGGCGCGCCGGACGCGGGATGAAAACATTACCATATATGGCGAGGAAGAGAGCACTAGTGACGTCACAGCCAGCAGTGCGACTATATAACGACTCGGACACGGTGACACAGCAGTCAGTCTTACCACTTGACAATGACTGAGGAGAGCTCGGTCGAAAGGTCGTGGGATTTTAACCCGTAACTGGTACACCTATAAATTGTAACACATAAGGTACATCTGGGTCCTCGGGACCCACCCAAGTTTTGAGTATATTTTGGTAAAAAAAACACATTTAAATGAAATTTAAATATGAAACTTTTATTAATGTTTTGTTACTAATGTTTTAAAACCACATTCCTCATTTATGGTCATACCTTAAAGATGTTACAAAAAAGGACAATAAACTGCATAAAATACGAAATGTGAAAAATATACTTTTGGAAAGTCCTGCACATCAGTTACAAATAGTAAGATAGACAACTGAAACTTCACGTTTAAACACAAAATGTACTATGCTTCACAACAGTAAGCCAGAAGAAAAGTTCAAAATCAATATAAAAATTTCTGCAGGCACAACTTTTGGATAAATTTTAGTACATTTCTCAGCTAAATGACTATGTGATCTTTGAAAATAGCAGAAATTATGACAAAATATTAGGTTTCAATTATACAGCATCTTCACCAGTCCATTTCAGTTATTTCATTCATCCAGACTACCGAAACAGTTTGGACATAAAGCAGTGGAACATTCCAAACATAATGGTGTTCGACATCTGGCACACGCCCGGGATGCTTTCCTGTCTTTTTTAGATGGGCACACTGAGCATCTTTTCCTCTTCGATTTAGTAGCACCAGCTTCACTGTGAACCTGGGATGTTCCTGATGCCTTGGAGGGGGTCATGCCTAGAATATCACAAATGGAATTTCGGATATCTTTTCTCAAAAATGGAGAATCCAATCTTCTTTTCATACAATCACTTATGAGTTGTGTACCTAGTTCAATGAGGAATTCTCTGCGTGTCACATCATCAGTATCTTCTTTCCCATGGTACAAAACAAAAGCATTTACACCTGCTATATCTAGCATAGTGTAGAAGACTGCCATAGGCCACCGCCTTGTTCTTCTAGAAGTCGTGTAATTATGCGTCTTTTCGTCAAGTGCGTCAACTCCACCTTTTGTTTTATTGTAGTCATGGATTATTTCAGGCTTATTTTCCACCATACATTCTCCATGGTGCATTGTCGATATCAGGTTGACAACCTTGTTCTTTTTGGGGACGTGTGAAAGTATTGTTACAGAACCAGAGTATCCGTAGATTGAAGAAGACACATTTCTGCCCTTTGCTGTTGAAAAGCTTGGTGGTAGCTCAGCCTTGTTCTTTCTCATGGTGCCAATATAAGTCAAATTACAGTTCGACAACTCATTGACCAACTCCACACTTGAGAACCAGTTGTCCCCTGTCACATTTCTGTTACTTCCCTTGATTGGTTCAACCAACCGCATGACAACAGCTGTTGGTAAGAGGACACGGCGCGGGATGGCTACAGCTGATTTTCCCGAATATATCTCTGCATTCAAACAGTAGTGCATTTTGGCATCAGCTAGAATAAATATTTTTATACCGTATTTCCGTGGCTTGGATGGAATGTACATCCTAAATGGACATCTACCACGGAATCCTACAAGCATTTCGTCAACAGTGACGTACTCTCCGACTGAATAGTTTTCTTGACAAGCTTCTATCAATGAATTGAAGAGCCAAGAGATGTGGTACAGTTTATCTGTGAGTTTCCTTGCGTCACGGGTTGCTGCATCATCAAAACGAAGGCAACGTAATAAAAACAGCAAACGTTTCAAGGGCATAGTTGCCCTAAAAATTGGTCTACCAGTGCCGTTTGTAGCATATAAACCATTCAGATCTTCGTTGTTTGACTTGAAGGCTCCCCACAAATAACAAAGACCTATGACAGCTTTTATTTCAGTACTGTCTGTTAGATTTGAAAAAGAATTCTTTTTTGACTCAGGTGGCAATGACATAATCTTTTCATTGGTTCTGAGTACTACCTCTGCAATCATTTCTTTGCTGAAAAGTAGTTCCCAAAATGCTAGAGGGGTCTTTTCTGTTACCTGTCTAGCTGCATTACGTATGCCAGGAAAGTGAATTGGAGCAATGATGTTGGTTTGAGAGGTTCTTCCACGTATGCTGGGTGTTGTTGACCACTTGAATCTGTTTCTTCCATAGATATAATTAGTTCCAGATTGTTCGTTGTTACTGTCTCCATCATCACTTTCATCACTTCCAGTTTCATGTTCACTAATTTCATAGTCACTGTCGCTTCCACTTATGTCTTCAATATCACTGTCCAATGGTTCGTTCAGATTATCTGTAGTATCTTCCTCGCTCATTTTTCTGAAGCACTACACCGTAAATCCAAGATACCGGAAATAATGCCACGAAAAGAAAACTTTCACTAACGGTACACCTGGGTCCACGGGACCCGATCACCTTTATAGAAACAAAACTAACAAAGAAACGCCTGCAACAATGTTGTGGGCTGGTAGCCAGTTGATTGTTAGGAGAGTACAGGGAGAGGGAAGTCAGTGCTACCACACACATCACGGAGCTGGAAAAAAGAAATTTCGCTCGGGTCCCTGGGACCCAGGTGTACCAGTTACGGGTTAACCACCTGACACGGCTGGAAGCCCGAGAAAATTTTACGAATTTCAGGTTCTGTCTAATGTAACGTCAAACATAATTCGATTCACTGTCTAACACGACAGTAGTAGAAAAACTTCCAGAAACAGTTGCGCCATGCAGCTCATAGCTGCATCAAGATGAGAACAGTTCACGCTCAAGAGTTTCCTCGCTCAACAGCGGTCACGGGCAACCAGCTTCCGGCCATACGCCACGCACCGCCTAAAGCCATGCGCGGTTCTACTAGCCGAACGCGGCGAGGCGGCTTGAGTGTACGATCAACCGTCGTTTTCTCATTTGCAGTTCTAGTATTTATCTTGCAGTTCATATGGGATTTTGCAAGCTTGAAACTTATGAACGTCGTTCAAGAATTGCAAAATAGTCACAACTGGAAAAAAAATCTGATATTTGAAACATACTATTCGTTGTGGGTTTGGCTGGTTCAAATGGCTCTGAGCACTATGAGACTTAACATCGGAGGTCATCAGTCCCCTAGAACTTAGAACTACTTAAACCTAACTAACCTAAGGACATCACACACATCCATGCCCGAGGCAGGATTCGAACCTGCGACCGTAGCGGTCGCGCGGTTCCAGACTGAAGCGCCTAGAACCGCTCGGCCACCAGATGCCGGCCGTTATGGGTTTATTAGAGGCTAAAGGCAACAGAGGCAACTCGGAGCCTTTGTACTGTGTGTGGGGTGAGTGCTTTTGGGAAAACACGTCGAAAAATAATTTTCTTCTTTCAAGAATGATCGTCAATGATTTGCCACATTTAGGAACTCTCGATAGCAGACATATGTGGTGAACGGCGATCACTTAAACGTCGTGCGACATTTGCATTCAGTAGATAAGGTTCACAATTATGGAGTAGGATGTACTGACTCAAAGCAATCAAAGCCAAAGGGATGACTGTTGCTGCATTTTTGCTCGGACGTCATCAATTAGCTCACTGAAAATTCCTACACAATATTGTTACCGGTGATGTACGATGATACCTTTATGTTAACTCCTTAAGAAGACATTGACTGAGCCCTAACACAAGACATGTACTCCGGCAACGGTCAGTCTGAATACAATATTTTGCATCCGGTGGCTAAAAAATGTTCCCCAGCGGCGTGACTATCGCCGCTGGTATTTGTTAACAGCTTACACACCTTTCGGTCGCAGTGTAATAAAAACAACCTACAAAACTGCTTCACCTGTTGCCACTACAAGATAATGCACCCTGCAGATTTCACAAACAAAACTATCCAGGAGTTTGTTTTAAAAGTCATCCCTCACGTGTTTATTCTTCTGATCTCATACCCTCAAAATATCTTTCTGGACGCAAATGCTATTCAAACTTCATCTGGCGACGTGAGTCTATAAATTATCTGAGCATTGAACATCTTGCTTAGGTGACGGTAAAAAAAATGCATTACACAGTGCTGTCCGTGATAATGTTATTTTATTTTGCTATCGGTTTTGGCTCTGAAACATCAATGGCAGCTGTACAACATACAAAAGTGGACAACGTGACAATGCCAAACGAAGTAAGAAATAAAGAAAGAAAACAACATTATATCTCTCAGAATATTCACGAAAATTATGATAGATGCATCACATGTCATACATGCTTTAACGTAAGTTACCACACGAAACCATAATTGCCAAGATAATATAAAATAAAAAATTATAACAAATAGTATGAAGGCACATTGACACGTTGACTCAAGGACAACAAGTGGTGTACAGCAATAGAAGTCTTGACCTAATCCAAAGATCGATGCAACATTTTTTTTCTGGTTTCTTTATTCGTTTTTTTTTTGTCACATTGTTCACTTTCGTATGCTGTACAGCTACCGTTGATGATGGTTCACAACCGAAACCGGTAGCAAAATAAAGTAACATTGTTACAGTCAGCACGATGTTGAGCATTGTTTTTAAATAATGGCTGAGCATTGTAAGACTGTTTTAGAATAGTCTGTTGATGATTAATTTCTGTCTAATGTAAAATAATGGAAAACGCTGTCAGTTTGTGCACTATACTAATACAAATGAAATGCACCTGGCCACAAAAACTATACACCAAAAGTCTATTGTAGTAAAAAGTAAGGTATCTGTAACATGAACGAGCCTATATCGGCACGATTTATCGAGATATTACACTACACGTCTAAGCAGCTACGTTTACTGGTCGTCCCGTGTCGCTCTGAAGTAGCATAGAAATGTGGCAGTTCATAAATATAATAAATAAGTGTTATGTAAATTGAAGGTCAACCGTGGAGAAGAAAAGGAAAGGAATGGGAAGGAAATCATGATATCGGCTGCATCGGATCTTTATGCGGAATCAGCGGCAACGAGTGAAAATTTGTGCCGGACCGAGAATCGAACCCGAGACCTCCTGCTTACTATGCATGTGCGTTGACCACTGCGCTACCCATGCACAGTCTGCACCTCTATTGTATGGATTACCTCGGTACAGCCGTCGGACAAGCCTGAAAAAACATACACCACACATACGTATAACTGAGTCACCTCGATGGACTCTCCACCTTCTGTGCGGATCCACAATCATGTTCGACCTCCTGCAGGAAGCTCAAAGTAGCGAGCATTGAGGACACGGGAGGGAGCTGCGGATAGGTGGTGCTAGGGGGGAGTGTGGGTCAGCCAGTAGACGTACCAAGACGGTCTGCTCAAGTACGATAAATACTATTAGTGTAACACCATGGTTAAGGCAATTACCTAATAAGAAGGAAATCCTGGGTTCGAATCCGTGTGTGAGACACATTTTGACTCGTCTCCTCTGACTTTGCATAAAATCCGAATGCAGCTGACATGAGTTCCTTCCCTTTCCTTTCTCTTCATCCACCTTCAATCTCTACAAAAAGGTCATGTCCTGGCTGACTGATTCACTCACTGACTCATCATCGCCCAGCGCAAATCGCTGACGACAGAAACTTGAAATTTGGAGAGGGTGTGGGTCTTATAGGCGTAGTTTAAGAAGGGATTTTTCGAAATTCCATCCCTAAGAGGGTTTCAGTATTTTTGGAAAGTTAATCTATATGCGTGTGATATAGTGGGTGAAAGGTTTTTTTGAAAATAACTAATTGTTAATGAGCTGTTAAAGTATATTTAAAGTTACATAAATGAAAATTGGTATTTTACTTCTTGGTTACGAATAAAATATATGTATTTCAGTGTTTTTGGAAATCTGACCCCAAGGGGGTGAAATAGGTGATGAAATGTTTTATGAAATATTTTACTATGAACGCATTTTCAAAGCTAAATATGTGAAAATTTGCATTTGGCTTCTCGGGCAGAAATAAAAAAAATACGTTTGTTACTGTTTTTGGAAATTCATCCCTTACGGGGTTGAAACAAGGGTGAAATTATTGTGGAAATATTTCATTATGCAAGCATTTTTGTAGCAGAATCTACGGAAATCTACCGAGCGAGGTGGCGTTGGTAGCACACTGGACTCGCATTCGGGAGGACGACGGTTCAATCCCGTCTCCAGCCACCCTGATTTAGGTTTTCCGTGATTTCCCTAAATCGTTTCAGGCAAATGCCGGGATGTTTCCTCTGCAAGGGCACGGCCGATTTCCTTCCCAATCCTTCCCTAACCCGAGCTTGCGCTCCGTCTCTAATGACCTCGTTGTCGACGGGACGTTAAACACTAACCACCACCAACCACCACCACGGAAATCTGAATTTGGGTTCCTGTTACAAATAAAAAAATACGCACGTCGCCGTTTTCGAAAATTCAACTCCTGATGGGGCAAAATAGGTCCAGATTGATTCACTGTCTCATCACCCAGCCGAAACTGCTATGGATAGAAACTGAAATCTGGAGAGGATGTTGACGTTATACTATGGGTACCGTTTAACAAATGCCTGCTGGAAATCCTGCTCTTAAAGGGGGTGGAAGAATGTTGCCATTAGAGCAATTTCGAAACTAGAATTACGAAAATTTTTATTTGGTTTCTGAGTCAGAAATAAAAAAAGAGTTGGTGAAAGTTTTTTGGAATTAATTGGTTATTAAAGAACTACTATAGCATTTTTAATGCTACATCTATGAAAATTGGTAATTAGACTTCTCACTTAGTAATAAAAAGCCACATGCTTCAGTGTTTTTGGAAATTCAGGCCCCTAAGGGAGTGACGTAACCAATGAAAAGTTTTATGAAATTATTTCATTATGAAAACGTTTAAAAAGCTAAATCTATAAAAATTTGCATTTCGCTTCTTGCTTATAAATAAAAAAAACACGCATTTCACCATTTTTAAGAAAATATTTCGACACAAATTTTTAAAAAACTGAATCCATGATAATTGGTATTTCACTTCTCGCTTAGATATAAAGAAATGCGTGTAAGGCGATGAACGTTCCTATGGAAATATCAACACAATAATGCAAAAGGCTTGATTAACAAAAGCCTTGGACTCCTGCTATGAGAATCGCTTTTGGTCAGACGTATATGCGGAAAAGACCGTGATTTTATGGCCTTAATTAGCGTGAAAAGCTTAGATAGTGTTGGGACTTGTGAACAACATAAAAATTTCACCGAAGAAAAAAAATCTGTGCAGACCATATCGAAACTCGAAGCCTGCCCATAATGACCCTCTCACCACCACGGAGCCAGTGTGTCATAGGAAAGTGGAAGACACGGGAATCAACTGAAATGTAAGGCTCTTTTATTTAATTTTTATCTTTTATTTATATTTATTTTAATTTTTTACAATTATTATGAAATTTTGGAGAGCATATGTCACTATGTAGAAGAAAAAAAAGAATCTTGGAAAAAATAAATAAAACGCGCATTTACGCCGTGCTGTCCCATCCACAGAGTTCGTGGGGTAGAATCCACCACAGGTGGCTGAAACTCTTACACCGCCGGAGGGGGGCAGGTGCCCTCAGCTCCCGGTACTCCCCAACTAAGTGGGGCTGTAACAAAGACCCCTGAAAGATAGTGGGCAAATAATAGTCGGTAACGTGGTGTGTGTCTGAGCGTTGCATGGGCTGTTTGTAAACAGTCTCAGGAATCAAAGGGGAGTTTGCTCTATTACAGAAAAGGTAACTGACCGCCCACCTGGCATTATATAAGGCGGCGGGAAAATAATTGCCCTGCGGGTATAGAAACATCCGCAAGGACAACGGTTCAAACCTGCGTCTGACAATCCCGATTTAGGTTTTCGTGATTTCCTTAAATCGTTTCAGGCAAATGCCGGGACTGTCCCTTTGAAAGGGTACGGCCGACTTCCTTCCATAATCCGACGGGACCGATGACTTTGCTATTTGCTCCCCTCCCCCAAATCAACCAACCAACCATTCGAGTTCTAAGGCCTCCGATTTTATTTCTAATTAACTACTCACCCGAAATCGATGAAACTGGCGTTACTTCTCGACGTAATCGCCCTGCAGACGTACACATTTTCACAACGCTGACGCCATGATTCCATGGCAGTGGCGAAGGGTTCTTTAGGAGTCTGTTTTGACCACTGGAAAATCGCTGAGGCAATAGCAGCACGGCTGGTGAATGTGCGGCCGCGGGGAGTGTCTTTCATTGTTGGAAAAAGCCAAAAGTCACTAGGAGCCAGGTCAGGTGAGTAGGGAGCATGAGGAATCACTTCAAAGTTGTTATCACGAAGAAACTGTTGCGTAACGTTAGCTCGATGTGCGGGTGCGTTGTCTTGGTGAAACAGCACACGCGCAGCCCTTCACGGACGTTTTTGTTGCAGTGCAGGAAGGAATTTGTTCTTCAAAACATTTTCGTAGGATGCACCTATTACCGTAGTGCCCTTTGGAACGCAATGGGTAAGGATTACGCCCTCGCTGTCCCAGAACATGGACACCATCATTTTTTCAGCACTGGCGCTTACCCGAAATTTTTTTGGTGGCGGTGAATCTGTGTGCTTCCATTGAGCTGACTGGCGCTTTGTTTCTGGATTGAAAAATGGCATCCACGTCTCATCCATTGTCACAAAGTCGCATTCGTGCTGTCATTGCGCGTCAACATTGCTTGGCAACATGCCACACGGGCAGCCATGTGGTCGTCCGTCAGCATTCGTGGCACCCACCTGGATGACACCTTTCGCATTTTCAGGTCGTCATGCAGGATTGTGTGCACAGAACCCACAGAAATGCCAACTCTGGAGGTGATCTGTTCAACAGTCATTCGGCGATCCCCCAAAACAATTCTCTCCACTTTCTCGATCGTGTCGTCAGACCAGCTTGTGCGAGTCCGAGGTTGTTTCGGTTTGTTGTCACACGATGTTCTGCCTTCATTAAACTGTCGCACCCACGAACGCACTTTCGACACATCCATAACTCCATCACCGCATGTCTCCTTCAGCTGTCGATGAATTTCAATTGCTTTCACACCACGCAAATTCAGAAAACGAATGATTGCACGCTGTTCAAGTAAGGAAAACGTCGCCATTTAAAGTATTTAAAACAGTTCTCATTCTCGCCGTTGGCGGTAAAATTCCATCTGCCGTACGGTGCTGCCATCTCTGGGACGTATTAACAAAGAACGCGGCCTCATTTTAAAACAATGCGCATGTTTCTATCTCTCTCCAGTCCGGAGAAAAAAATCGGAGGCCTTAGAACTTGAATGCACCTCGTACATCCGTGGTTCGATCGCATCATATGGCAGTCGAGTGTAGCAGGCAGTGATTTGCTGTACAAATCTCCAGACGTCGTGTGAAGGGGCACGGGTGAGACAGTGGTCATCAGGATCGAGTTGCTGGAAAAGGAGACAAAGAGGGGAATCTGACGAACCAATCTTCTACAGCCGCTGTTTTGTGGCAAATTTCCTGTTGGCTATATGATACCACATTGCCTGGAATTTCGTAGGGAGGAAGGGCTGGAGGATGGTACTTCGCACTATGGGCCACCAAACGGAGGGATGTTTGGCCTCCTATCCGTTACGGGGAATAGGGCGCAATAGTAGGTTGTAAAATTCCTCGATTCCGGACGGGCGATTGTCTTGGAGGCTGGTATGTGCGTAATTGTAGTCGATCAAAAAGCCCGAAATGTGAGACAGATGAGGTGCGATGTGGCCGACAGACACAGATGGTGAGATAGAAACACAAAGGAGGTCCTGCGCGTTACAAACATGCCCCATTCTGTCCATTGTTTTCTGATAGTACCCATACACAAGGCCGCAGCTCGCATACGTATGTTGACGAGTCTGAGTCCACCATCCCGTGGGGACAGAGTACGAGTCTCATAATGGACTATAATCATAGTGCCAGCTATAAGATCATAAAGGGTCGCTTGGAGGTTGCACCCTATCGCCCTCAGCAGAGGGAGCACTCACACGATGTGGACCAATTTTGATGCCACATAACGATTAAGAAACACAATGCAGTGAAGTGTGTCATGGCAGCGAAGAAAGTTCTGGCGGATGTCATTGCATACAACGTGTAACAGGCGGTGGAAATTCGTCGCATTTGTGGGTGAGACAGTAGGGGAAAAGGTAATGCCGAGATACCGGAAAGTCTGCGCTAGTGGCAAGGTTGCTACCTCACCTTCCTGAGACCTCGACCAGTGTGCATCACAGATTTGGTCACATTCAT
Source organism: Schistocerca americana (assembly GCF_021461395.2). Lineage (NCBI taxonomy): Eukaryota > Metazoa > Arthropoda > Insecta > Orthoptera > Acrididae > Schistocerca > Schistocerca americana. The sequence continues at coordinate 120,086,284 of NC_060119.1, forward strand.
TGCACTGTTTGCGGCAGCCCCATAACGCGTAATCAATTTCAGGAGGCACGGGCGAGGAGTGTGAAGTCGTCAGTGTATGCCCGGCAGCGAAGGGTGTGATGGCAAAGGGTGAGTCTGGAGAGCACGGTCGATAGGGCTACAATGAGAGTCTCCAGGCAATAGCATACAGGGGGGTAGAGAGAGACAAGATGGATGGGTAGAGAGGAGCCAGATGGGTACCAGCCCTGCCAAGCATCTGTTGACTTGGACTTTGGAACTGGCGCCACTGTAAAGGCGCTGGAGGACATCGATGAAGGGAGGTGGGTTGCCCATGCGGGCTGCTATCGAAAGCAGGAAGTGGTGGCACACTTTATCGAAGGTGTTATCGGAATCTACAGCGACGACCCTGGTGTGGAATCTGCAGGTCGCCGCCATCGAATTTAAGTCAAAAACGTGTTAACGATGTTGATCTGTCACCCGCAGGTCATATCGCACGGCCAGAGCGTCGATGATCTGTCGACGACACCGTCGTTCGTCGTACACTGTGTGAAGCATGGATGGAATTTCCAATCCCATTCGGTGGTGTCGTCGTGTCCTTATCATCACTCGCTGCAATTTGCGGCATGTCAGCGCTATTATCCTCGCCTTAGTTCTATGCCGTTCCATCTGGCCGTCAGGGGTTTGTGGCTGAGCATCCAGATCTTAGAGGAAGGCGTATTAGAAGTTGACGGTGTTGCAATGCGGTTTCGCCAAGTGCCTTCTGTACCTCATCAGAGCCCTCTGCATCGCTGTTTGGCACAGTTCATCCACCATGTGAAAGTCGAGAGGTAGCAGCGAAGGCGTCGCTGACAGGCTGCACATGTCGCGATGTTTTGTTTCTGGGTCGTGCAGATGAGAAGCATTCAGTTTCCAAGGCAAACGGCTGCGCCATAAAGATCGGGGAGGAAGGAGGACCGCGCAGATGTAAGCACAATGCCCAGAAAAAGCCCGCGGCCAGCATTCGGCGTCCCTTATCCCAGATATAAGATCCCGCAAGAGACATATCATGTCTGAGACGCCTTCCAGAATGGCTTGCAGCATATGTATGGTCAGAGCATTCGCCGTGTAGGACTTCCCAGGTATCGTGGAGCAGGAGGGCCTACACAACTAAACGTAGTGCCTGCCACGTAGTGTAGGGAGGAGCCTCACCTTTCGTATTCAGAATGCAGTTAAAAACACCACCTGATCGACAAGTGTATACCTATGATGTCAGTCGCCAGGATCTTGGCTACATCTCTCAAAAATAAAAAAAAGGCTCTACATCGAGCACCCTTGGTCGGATAAAAACGTTGCAGAAAGTGAATCGGAATATAGATTTACGGTAACGGTACGCCATAAATCGTAGACGCTAAGCCGGCACGATAGTAACGGCCGTCAGAATGTAAACAAGCCGAGCTCTCGCTCCGCACACAAAAACGCAACAGCGTGTCCGCACTGGTGCCCTGCCAAATGCAGACTCGGCTAGCGGACGGCCACAGTGTTATTGTCTCCCTTATTGCCCCAGTTGTGGCTAAGACAGCTAAATCGGAAAGTAAAAAACAGAATTAGTTGTAAGATCCACGTGAAACGACTTTCCTGGATTTGAAACCATAAACTCATAACCTTATTTCACATCTTATGTGCAAATCACACAGGTTATTCAATGAAAGTGATATGAATAGATCAAGCGAATTTAGCAGGATAATTCTGTGCCGTCCAGGAAGTAACTCGTCGTTCACAGAGTTGTCAGACATGTACAGCGTTGTTGCCAAGATCCAGTTACACTGTCAACAGGAATGATAGACAGGATACCAGCCGATATGTCTTCAGTCAGTTGCGAAGTGACTACGGATTCTGACTCAGACATGGCTACCGAGGGTCGGAATACCAAAAGTATATGTTACTGAGTCTCATTTCTGTTACTAGGTACTAGGTTTAGGGATTAGAGCGCAGTTATTAATAATACTCAGATGCACCGGCTGCAAAGTAAACATCATACATCAAGAACTGTCACAATTATTTGTATTTTTCTGTCTTGAGCGTACTGAACACTAAAGAGCTCATCACCAGACGTTCAAATGGTTCAAATGGCTCTGAGCACTATGGGACTTAACATCTGTGGTCATCAGTCCCCTAGAACTAACCTAAGGACATCACACACATCCATGCCCGAGGCAGGATTCGAACCTACGAGCGTAGCGGTCACGCGGTTCCAGACTGAAGCGCCTAGAACCGCTCGGCCACCACGGCCGGCCATCACCAGACGTGATTCACATTTTTGGAGCATCTCCAGTGTTTATACTCTCAGCGCTATGAGCAGGCAAAAACATCTTTTTTTTATAATTATAGAATCAGAAAATATTTTTCTTTTGATCGTTCTCATCGGCACTGTTCTAAAACTAGAATAACGAGGAGACAACAACACAGCATTGATTGTAAAACGTGAACATCCACAGTTCAACCAAGAACGGCTACTGTGCAGGAAATCATATGCAATGACAAATGTGAGCTCAAAAAGCAAATTAAACCAGTCACAGCTAACGAGGCATCAAGCATGTGAACAATGTCTCTTTGCTGTAATAGAGGCAAATATAGCAAGAACCAGGTTTCTTACAACGTAAAAGACAAGAGACTTTACGGATTACTAGTAAGATGATCTGCAGTCGGAAATGCAATTTTCCAACACGTTGCTTATCGCACGTGGATTGTTAGAATATTTCATCAAAGATACACGTAAATATCTAGCGAACGTAGTAGAGTAATCCAGCTCCAGTCCTGGAAGTCCGTCGACTGTTACTCAGTCTCAAACATTTTCTGGGTGGGTATTTTATATATAATTTTTTTTAGACAAATCTACTGATCTGCGAACATTTGTCTCTCTATCTGTCCAATAACACTTTGACGGCATCCTTTCCTTACTAACTGTTGTGTGATGCCCGTAATTCATGTCAAATACAGGTCAATCAGAGTGTAGAGCCTATATAGTCAAATAACTTATGTTCAGTATGCTTCAGACCAGTGGAAACAGGAACGCAGCGAGTTCATTATTTAACAAACTGTAGCATATAAAACTTATATAGTGATTGTCATTGCTGTTGCGTGACAGACGGTAATAATTAAGGAATTATCTACGGAACTGATGTAATTGCCACAAGAATGAACTCTGTGCTTGCTTGGTGCTAGTGAGAAAGTTGCATTGTATATTTCCCTTATTTTATCGTGGTGATCGTTCCTCCCTATGTAGGTCGGTGTCAACAAAATATTTTCGCATTCGGAGGAGAAATTTGGTGATTGGAATTTCGTTAGAAGATTCCGTCGCAACGAAAAACGCCTTTCTTTTAATGGTGTCCAGCCTATATCCTGTATCATTTCTGTGACACTTTCTCCCATATTCAGCGATAATACAAAACGTGCTGCTCTTCTTTGAACTTTTTCGGTGTACTCCGTCAGTCCTATCTCGTAAGGATCCCACACAGCGCAGCAGTATTCTAAAAGAGGACGGACAAGCGTAGTGTAGGCAGTCTCCTTAGTAGGTCTGTTAGTGCCCTGCCAATAAAACGGAGTCTTTGTTTAGCCTTCCCCACAACATTTTCTGTGTTCCTTCCAATTTAAGTTGTTCGTAATTGTAATACCTAGGTATTTAGTTGAATTTACGGCTTTTAGATTAGACTGATTTATCGTGTAACCGAAGTTTAACGAGCACTCATGTGGATGACCTCACACTTTTCGTTATTCACGGTCAACTGCCACTTTTCGCACCATTCAGATATTTTTTCTAACTCGTTTTGCAGTTTCTTTTGATCTTCTGATGACTTTATTAGTCGATAAACGACAGCGTCATCTGTAAACAACCGAAGACGGCTGCTCAGATTGTCTCCCAAATAGCTGGGGCACGCCAGAAATCCCTTCTGTTTTACTCTATTACTTTCCGTCAATTACTACTAACTGTGACCTCTATGACAGGAAATCACAAATCTAGTCACATAACTGAGACGATATTCCATGAGCACGCAATTCCACTACGAGCAGCTTCTGTCGTACAGTATCAAAAACCTTCCGGAATCCAGGAATACGGAATCGATCTGAAATCCCTTGTCAATAGCACTCAACACTTCATGTGAATAAAGAGCTAGTTGTGTTCCACAGGAATGATGTTTTCTAAACCCATGTTGACTGTGTGTCAATGGACCGCTTTCATTCGAGGTAGTTCATAATGTTCCAAAATCCTGCTGCATATCGACGTTTACGATATGGGCCCGTAATTAAGTGAATTATTCCTAATACCTTTCTTGAATATTGGTGTGACCTGTGCAACTTTCCAGTCTTTGGGTACGGATCTTTCGTCGAGCGAACTGTTGTATATGATTGTTAAGTATGGAGCTAATGGATCGGCATACTCCGAAAGGAACCTAATTGGTATACAGGCTGGACCAGAAGACTTGCTTTTATTAAGTGATTTAAGTTGCTTCACTACTCCGAGGATATTTACTTCTACGTTACTCATGTTGGCAGCTGTTCTCGTTCGAATTCTGGAATATTTACTTCGTCTTCTTTTGTGAAGGCATTTTGGAAGGCTGTGTTTAGTAACTCTGCTTTGGCAGCACTGTCTTCGAGAGTATCTCCATTGATATCGAGCAGAGAAGGCACTCATTGTTTCTTACCGCTAACATACTTCACATACGACCAGAATCTCTTTGGATTTTCTGCCAGGTTTCGAGACAAAGTTTCAGTGTGAAAACTGTTATAAGCATCTCGCATTGAAGTTCGCGCTAAATTTCGAGCTTCTGTAAAAGATCGCCAGTCTTGGGGATTTTGCGTCTGTTTAAATTTGGCATGTTTGATCTTAATTATTTCCTAGTAGTTGCGCACTAATGGGTCCTTTCGCCTATCAAAATATTCGTACGTCTACTGTCGAAGTTCAGTTGGTTTAACACTAGAGTAACCTAAGCAGTTCTCCATTTTGTGTTGAATGTGATTCTGAACGCGATGTTAATTTGACTTTCAGTCCATCGCCTGACGACTTGCGGAATGATGTCTGAACTGTTTCGATAGTTGTGTTGCCTGTCGCCTGAATTCTGGAAGAGTTGTAGCATCTGGTCGTCAGCTCTGAACGCAGATATGCGCAAAGATCTTCACTGCTGCATCTTCCCCACATCATGTCTAGTAAAATAGCAAAAGGTCTAATCTTCTGAAAGATCCGACCTTCACAAATCCTTAAGTATCTTCGAGCGGTAGTAATACATGAAAGGGGACAGCCTGTCAGTCTAAAGAATGGAGAACACTCTGGTTTCTACAACGTTTTTCATTGGGACAACAATAAGTATCTTTTCTGTCTTGCTTCAGGACCCTAAATTTAATGTTTTCTCACTGCATACAAGTGCTATGAGAAAAGAGGAGGAAATGAATTACATGCTCCTGAGATAAATTATTTACGTTTTTGTAACTGGAACAATGGTTAGTATTTTCTATAGCATTTAAGAATTTAGGTCCTATCAGAGCTGACAGATCTGGATGAAACAGCCCGATTATGAACGCGGCTTACGATGAGAATCGCAGTGTACTGAGACTGACATTAACACCGGTTGGCGGAATGAGATACAAATGATGTGGTATCGAACGAGGTATAGAAAAACAAGACAACAGTGCTGTGTAAAAAGATTCCCTCGTCTAAGTGAAAAGCAGCAACTGCAGAAGAAAAGTTGAGGATAATGACGTAGTAGTTGCTGCGAATTGACAAAAAAGACTAAAGAGAACAACATAGATGTGAAAACATTGGGTACTAAAGTTACGCATGCCAAGCTGTTCTACTACGTCGCAACTAGTCCTACAGTTATAACAGATACTTAAAACAGAGGAACAGAACAGTAATAACAAAACGAACATTTATGCTCAAGACATTCCAACAATTTAAAATATGAGAGAAAATACGTAGCTCCAATGCAAAATCTACTGTACGCTATTTACATCCCCATGAACCCTCAGGAATCAAGCAGAGAATTGGCTGTGAGCAACAGTATTTTACATGCGGAGCACAAAGAATAGAATAGTCTGCACGAAAACAACAAAAAATCTAAAAGTGCTAGAAGGAACAAAGAAAGCAAATGGACAAAATAGAAAAAAGGTAGATGCAATTCATGCGATACGCCTTTACGCATATCGCCCTCCTCATCAATGTATTTATGGACAATATATGAGGCTAGAAGCTATGACGGTGACAGAGGAAACCACCCTCAGGGCATCATGACCAGAACAGAATACAACAGCAATATGGGAACCATCAGGAGAATACCAAATGACAGAGAGGGATGTTGCTTCGACAAGTTGTAACCTTTAGGGAATGACTGGGTGAATATTTCATAACTACCAAAAAGCTTTTATGCTGTATGCAGATGATATCTGCAGGTAATAGATATCTCTCTAAAGATACAGCAGCTCAACACTTTACTCATTATGTATTCCAGAATATTAAACAGGCCTCTCCGTCACGATGCCTTCAACTTTCCACCGGCACCCTGGTTACTGTGCCGATATGTTACCCCAGAGGCCAAGAGCAAAGCGTCCACTTTCTACCAGATACTTCGGACTGAATCGCTCTCCCCATGATCGGCACGCCTAGTACTACTAAAACTGTTTGCCCGTTAAGAAAGTCGCTCATAAATTCGTTTATTTGACAAATGCAATATGAAACAGGTGCAACCATAAAACAAGAGGAACAGATTTTCAGAGCGCTCTGCTCTACAATAACGTAATGCTAGTTTTATCTGAAACATTTGGATTAACGATCTTATTCTTCTGCACTTCAAGACTTACGTACTTGTGCCTTTTCCGTTTCACTTTTCACTGCCACCTCATTCTGGGTTATCCTAGCGGGGGGGCGGGGGGGGGGGGGGGGGGGTGGACTGCGGTAGTCGTCGTGGGGTTGTGGACCACTGCGGCTGTGGCGGGGACACATTTTCTGTCACTGCATGTATGTGCATATTTTGCAATCAGTGCTGCGTTGGTGTCTCTTCGTCCCTCTCGTTTGGTCTTAGTGCCAATGAGAGCGATAGTTCTGTAACTACAGAAATGATGGTTTGCCTGCTCATAACGTTGACATTATAAACTTTGGAAATGCTCCAGAAATGCTAATCACGTCTAGTGTTGACGTTCTTACTTTTTAGTACGCTTCAGACAGTAAAAGCAAATACATACACCACTGGAAACTGTAAGGTATTTTTCGATTTGTATTAGTTTTGTGAACATACTGCCAATGTGCCCAGTTTGTAATATACAACCGTCATCTTACCAGGACCAGAACTAACCTAAATCTAGGAAAACAGTCGATGTAGACTATCAAAGCACCTGAAGATTAGTCCCCAGAGCTCGAAACGCATAGTGCATTGGAATAAAAACACTATTGTGACTGAAGGCGGCTGCTTTTTGTTTTACGAAAGTAATGCAGTCACGGAAGAAACGTTCAGGCAGTGGATAAAATTAACAAATAATTGTGACAGATGTTGATGTATGATCTTTAGTTTGCAGTCGGTGCATCAGAGTATTCATAACTACGCTCGTGTCCCTAAAGTCAGTTACAGAAATTCGCATAAGGCTCAGTGACGTACACTTTTGGTATTCCGACCCTCAGCAGCCGCGTATTTGAGACAGAATCAGCAATCACTTCGCAACCGACTGAAGGCATTTATCGGCTGGTAGGCTTCCTGCTAGTAGTATAACTGAATCTAGGCGACAACGCTGTGTATGTTTGGCAACTCTGTAAACGACGAGTTAATTCCTGGATGGTACAAAATTATTCTACTAAATTCATTTGATCTATTCGTGTCACTTTCACTGAATAACCTGATTTGCATATAAGATATGACATAAGGTTATCAATTTATGATTTCAGGTCCAAGAAAGTCGTTTCGCGTGGAAATTGCAATTAATTTCGTTTCTTACTTTGCGATTTAGCTGTTGTAGCCACAACTGGTGCAGTAAGGGAGACAAGACCAGTATCGCTCCTCTCGGGCCCAGAGGTAACATGAGCGCCTGTGAAGCGACGGCTGCTTTTGCTCGCGTTTCCAGTCTCGCTGAAGACCAGATTTTTATCATTTTTTTGACAGATCTACAGGCAGCCAGATCTAACATCAAACAGGAGATCTTATTCATTTTATTTATGAACTGCCACATTTCTGTGGTACTTGAGAGCGACGACTGGTAAACACAGACTGTTTATAAGTCCAGTGTGAGTAATATCTCGATAATTTATGCCGATATAGACGTCGTTCGTGTTACAGATACCTTATGTTTTATTAAATAGACTTTCGGTACCAGGTTTTCGTGGTAAGCAGCATTTCACTTGTATTAGTACAGTGCATAATCTAGTAGCGTTTCCCATTATTTAACATCAGACAGCAATTAATCATCAACAGACTGTTCTCATCAACATACTATTCCACGCCTGTAGAATTCTACAGAATATGGGTGAAAGATGTCGTCAAACCAGATTTGAATTGCATTATCGTTCAGAAAGGTATTATCTCGTAGTAGCAACAGGTGATGCAGTTTTGTAGGATGTTTCTATTACACTGCGACCGAAAGGCGCGTTAGTTGTTGACAACAAATACCAGCTGCGATAGTCACGCGCCTGTGGAAGGATTAGTGGTGCACAAAACCCTTTCGGGCCACCGGATGTAAAATATTGTGTTCAGACTGACATTTGCTGGAGTATATGTCTTTTGTTAGGGCTCAGACATCAATTTCTTCTTAAAAAGTTAACATAAAATTATCATCTCACATCACCGGTAACAACATTGCGTAGGAATTTTCAGTGAGCCAACTGATGACGTTGAAGCAAAAATGCAGCAATAGTCATCCCTTTGACTTTATTTGCTTTGGATCAGAGCATCCAGTGCTCCTACTCCAGACATCTGAACCGTGCCTATTGAATGCGAGTGTCGCACGACGTTTAAACGGTCGGAGTTCACCACATATGCCCGTTATCGAGGCTTTCTAAATGTGGAAAGTCATTCATGCCTTCCTGAAAGAAGAAAATCCGACGTGTTTTCCTAAGAGCACTCGCCCCACGCGCATTACAAAGGTTCCGAGCTCCCTGTGTTGCCTACACCCCTCTGTTCGACCCATAGCGAATAGTATGTCTCAAAAATTAGAGCTTCTACCACCTACGACTCTATTTTACAATTCTTGAACGACGTTAACAAGTTCCAAGCACGCAAAATCCCATATGAACTGCAAGGTAAATACTAGAACTGCAAATAAGTAAACGACAGCTGATAATGCATAATGCACTCACAGCTACGCACGCCGCCTGGCGTTAGGGGGTGGGTGGCATGTGACCTGTAGCCGTCGGCCCGTGATAGCTATGGGCGAGGAAACTCTCGAGCGTGAACTGTTCTCATCTCGACGCAGCCACGAGCTGTTTGGCGCAACTGTTTCTCAAAGTTTTTGCTATTACTGGCAAATGTTTCTGGAAGTTTTTGCTATTGCTGGTATGTTAGACAGCTAAGCGAGTTATCTTTTAGGTTTCATAAGACGGAACTCTAGCAGACATCCGAAAGTCGGTTTAAAAAAAAAAAGCGCTCCAGGGGCCTCGAACTCGCGACTTCATATCTACAATGCGCAATGCTTACCACTTTTTTTTTTCCTTTTCGCCTCCTTTCTCCCTTTTTGTCCCCCCTTTCGCTCTCCAAATTCGCTTTCTTCGGCGTCGGCTACAGCTGCATTTGAAATGAAAATAACTTCTTCGGCATTCCGCTGTCACATAATGTGTTCATCGCCTTGGATGAGATGGCGTATTTTCCGTTTCTCTTCTTGTAAACCTCACATTAGGAAGTTAAAAACGAGTGTAAGAGACACATACATTGGAACTGGAAACTCTTCACATAATAAAAATAAATGTCATTCTCTTGATTCAAAAATTTGTGAGAAAGAAGTACACATTCTAAAATGAATAGGAATGAATTTTTTTATGGTCTACTTTGTTTTTGCGTATGATGTCAAACTAAACTCAATCACTTTCATTCCGTTATTATTAACTAATCTATGTTCTTTCTGAACGTTATTACAGTCCAAATTAATGATGAAAAATAAATAATAAACGAAAGACACATTGTTCCATAATGCAGAAATTGTAATAGAACGTTGCAAAGTTGTGTCATTCAATAATCTGCATAAGCCTCCTTATATTTTTTTGTCTTGGTTAACGTGTGATGCTGCGTACTAATGTATAGACGAAAGTCTTCCTTACATTTGGTATCTGCTGTCAGGATGTAAAAGATCGAATGTCCCTTGAGCCAACTGACGGCATTTCTTTTAGTTTTCGGGTACCATCTAGGTAAGAAACGTCTTCTGGTGTGATACTGTTCAGTGTTGTCCTGGATATACTAACGTCTACCTAATCGTTTGCCAAGTGTCTTGTACTCTGGCGCACACCATTAAGCCACGGAGGCCCACTTCGGGAACTCTGTTAGGTGGATGGCGTAAATTTCGGAGTTGGCAGTTATTTTTTTGTTCAAGGCCTTGTACCACGTCGGTTTCACATTCGAAGGTAACTGACTTCCGATGGTTCATGTTTCTGCAGATTTCCTTCTAGTCGTAATACGGATATTTCTATCATATTAGTATTCTTTTCTTAATGTCTAATATATATTTTTCACTTTGCCATACTCTTAGCGGTGATTTTCGTTTGGATATAGCTGCATTCTGTTAAAAATTGCTTAAAATGATAAAAAAACCGTTAGGAATGTGCTGCACATATATAGCCGGGTTCAGAGTAACAGGTGTGTTCAGTAAATGGTCCGTTAAACTACTGGACGACTTTGTCCACAGCTGGATGATGTTTCACACGCATAAAGCTTGCGACTTAAAACGGATGTCAGTGAGATTTAGTCCTACGTTTTGTGCCGAAAGGGAGTGACTGTCATATGCCACTTTGGAAACATTTCCGCGGGTTATGTGGTGTCCTAATGCCGACATAATTTTTGTGGCTATATCCTTCGCTATTGGTAACAAGTGGCCTACGTAGTTCAGTTTGGATATTATGTGTGTATTTGCAGGTCCTACTCGCTGAATATCGTTCAGCTTCTGTTGTGGGCCTGGGCTGCAGCACGTACGCTCGCTAAGAGTTTCTTGTAGTTGGCAGCGCTGATCTGCCTTACTTTACGTTTATAGTCGATGCCTAACGTATGCACGTGGGAGACCACTTTTACTCCCATTCATTATACTTGATTTTGTCTTCTTCACTCCCGCTCCTGACGCCAGTTCGTAATTGCGTATAATTAGTAATGTGATTCGTATGCCGGTTTCGTTTGTTACCACACTACCTGCAGCGTCGGCGTACGCCTTGCAGACAGTGTTTTGGCCACGTATGTGTAATCCTCGAAGCTTTTGCTGCAGAATGACGACCGGTGGTTCAATAGCGATGGAAAACAAGGCCTTAGACACTGGGCAGCTCTGCCTCACTGAACTACTGAAATCAAAACCCCTCGATAACTAAACTCAGGTCATAATTCTTGAGGACCTGTTCTTTAGTATTCTATGTATTACGTTTAGAAGCCGTAGTGGAAGGCCCTCGGCGCTCATTGTCTGTAGAAGTTACTAACGTTTGACCATGTCAAAAACCTTTTGAAAATATACTGACATTATTGCACATCCAAGCTCACAAACGTCTGCTGTAGCTATAACGTCCCTATCATCACACATAGTGTAGAGGATTGATCTGTCTCATACTAGTTTGATAGGCCCCGGTGACCTAATGTACCGGATGATCAAAAAGTCAGTATAAATTTGAAAACTGAATAAATCACGGAATAATATAGATAGAGAGGTACAAATTGACACACATGTTTGGAATGACATTGGGTTTTATTAGAACCAAAAAAATACAAAAGTTCAAAAAAGTCCTACAGATGGCGCTTCATCTGATCAGAGTAGCAATAATTAGCATAACAAAGTAAGGCAAAGCAAAGATGATGTTCTTTACAGGAAATGCTCAATATGTCCACCATCATTCCTCAACAATAGCTGTAGTCGAGGAATAATGTTGTGAACAGCACTGTAAAGCGTGTTCGGAGTTATGGTGAGGCATTGGCGTCGGATATTGTCTTTCAGCATCCCTAGAGATGTCAGTCGATCACGATACACTTGCGACTTCAGGTAACCCCAAAGCCAATAATCGAACGGACCGAGGTCTGGGGACCTGGGAGGCCAAGCATGACGAAAGTGGCGGCTGAGCACACGATCATCACCAAAAGACGCGCGCAAGAGACCTTTCACGCGTCTAGCAATATGGGGTGGAGCGCCATCCTGCATAAAGACTGTACGTTCCAGCAGGTGTTTATCAGCCAGGCTGGGGATGATGCAATTCTGTCACATATCGGTATACCTCTCACCCGTCATGGTAGCAGTTACAAAACCAGAATCACGCATTTCCTCGAAGAAAAAAGGCCCGATAACGGTAGATGTGGTAAATCCAACCCATACCGTGACTTTCTCGTCGTGCAATGGAGTTTTCACGACAGTTCTAGGATTTTCGGTAGCCCAAATTCTGCAGTTGTGGGCGTTGACATACCCTCGGAGCGTGAAATGAGCTTCGTTGGTCCACAACACGTTACTCAACCAATCGTCATTTTCCGCCATCTTTTGAAACGCCCACGCCGCAAATGCCCTCCGCTTCACTAAATCGGCAGATAACAGTTCATGATGCCGATGGAGTGTGTACGGATAGCATCGGGGGGTACGCCTCAGTGCCAACCAAACAGTAGTGTATAGAATGCCGGTGCGACGTGCGACTGCACGAGCGCTGACTTCCCCGTGCATAGACGAACCCGCTACAGTCTCCATTTCTTCCTGAACTGTCTCAGCAGCATTACGCCTTGTGCTCGATCGGCCACTACGGGGTCTTTCGTCTAAACAACCCGAGGCTTCGAACTTCTAAATCATTCTCGCCACAACTGCATTTGTCAACGGACCTTTCCCCATTCAAATCCCCTTTCTATGGCGATAGGATCGTAACGCTGAACTAGCACATTCCCCATTCTGGTAATACAGCTTCACTAAAAGCGCCTTTTCAGATAACGTCAATATGCTGCGACTGCTGGCGCATCTGATTCTCTCTCTCATTACAGCTCCTTTTATACACGATTGTCATGCGGAGTCACTGACGTTTTGCTGTCCAGCGCCATCTGTCGGACATTTTGTGAACTTTGCTTTTTGTTCTAATAAAACCCCATGTCATTCCAAGCATGTGTGTCAATTTTTACCTCTCTATCTACATTATTCCGTGGTTTATTAAGTTTTCAAATTTATACTGACTTTTTGATCACCCGGTGTTATCCACTTCACTCTTTGCGCAAGGATGTAGGCCATTATTTTGCAATCACTGTTAAGCAGTGTGAGGAGCGTAGGCTTCCGGGACGCACACTGCCAGGGTTTTTATGGATGAGCACATTTCCTCCTAAGAAATTTTCCGGGAGTTCGAAGTCATGAGTCGTAAGTTCGTTATAAATTTGTAACAATTTAGGTGTTAGTTGCGCCTGGAAGCCATGATAAAACTCTGCAGGTACACCCTCTGGACCAGCCGATTTGTTTTTCTAACCAGGCGCTACTGCGGGATGTGCATCATCTTCATCGGTCTCCTCTGTCAGATTGTGAGATGCTGTAATACTAAGTTTCACTTGAAGATTCCTTAACAGTTCCGCCCGAGCGTAGTTATTAGCAGCACTGATGGACATAAGTTGTGCAAAATGTGTTTATATGCCTTCTTTAATTTCCTTTTGGGTGGTTAAAACAGTTCCAACATTCGTTTTGACTTCTGTAAAAATTTTCACTTGCCCCGTATTCTTTACTTGTGCAACATCGGAAACTGGTCTTTCTTAGCGGAAAACGGTGTTCTGCCTTCTCGACCGAACTTTGTAGCCTTATAATTGTTTGCCCTTCAGAGCCAATTTTTTATTTTATTTTCTTGATCTGGACACAGTTCCCAATTGCCGAAATGTCTGGTTTATGGAGATCGCTCAGACACTGGTAATAAAAATCAACCGTTTTCTTACACCAAAACAGTTTTCGCGCGAACAGTCTTCCCATGTCTTGCTAAAAAGCTTGCGACATGGTGCATCTTGCAGATGCGCGGCATTTAATACCCAGTATCCCCGTGCTCGATGGGTTTCTTCGGTTTCATATTTAACGTGGTTATATAATCAGCATTGTAGAAAAAGCTTGTAGGCCACATTTAGGTTTGCAGAACTCTGTTTTTCAAGCTTCTAGAGAAGCAGATCCTGTCTAAACGGCTCGCTGAAGCGTTCGTAATGAAAGTAAAGTCAGGTGTGTCAGATAGCATAAACTTTTTCATTATGTATGCCAACTCTATGCACGTGTTAAAATGATTGACTTGATCTTTGTGATTTAAAATACAGTTAACGTCACCCGCAATTATGATATTGTCTGGCGCACACTGAACAGGGGAGCAATTTCGTGTTTGAAAACTCTGCTCTATCGCATAGATTGCTGCTTGCTGACGGTGCGTAGATATAGATGTTCCTCTTGTTACAGAAAGTGGAAGCAATGTCTCTATAATTTGGGAGAGTTTCAACGTCGTTAACGACAATTCCCCCTTTCGTTAGTATCGTTGTCTCTAGTTCACTTTCATGTCCAGAGCTAAAAATAACATTATACCCATTTATGTAATTTAATTCAATGTCTTTTACCTCTGGAAGTAGTGGAAAGTTGATATCGGTGACACACAAAAAAACTTTCAGGCTATTCATCTCCAGTGAACTTCGAATACTGCTCATATTCAAGCCTGTAATTCGGTAGGCTTGAAGGGGGTTCATAAATTTTTAAAGCATTGTTGATTTAAGGACTCTCATCACTGCCACCATGCCTTGGCAGTTTTAATATGTATCCGACACATAACCACTTCCCATTGTCTGATACGTTATAGTCACGCTTTCACTGCCTATCAGATCCTTCGTAAAGTCAGTCTTTGACTGGTCGGTAGATGCCTGAATTTCATCCTCAACTGGTTAGTCTGCCCAGTTCACTTGAGTGATAGGACTGTTTGCGTTTTGTCCAGCGTCGCGAGGGATGTATCCTGTCTCTTCGTAACTGGTTGCACTTGCAATGTGGCTCAATTTATCAGGGGTGGAGGTACTTTAATGTACTAGTTGACTGTAGATAGATGTTCTCAAAGATCCTGCATTGATTTTATTAGCTACTTGTTTAGCCTTTTCAAGCATTAGCAAAACAATTTCCTCAGCCCCTTAAAGCGCAAGCCTTGGTTCTTGTGTTTTCTAGGGGAATGGCTTTTTGATGGAGGCCCTGATGAGACCGCTACAGTTTCCTGGTCCTGATCAGAAATGTTATCGTCAGCAGATGATCCTTCAGAGAACTTTCGCGTTATTTGGGATGTTGGTGGTTGGGGCTATCGTCACAGGATCTGAGAGTTGTGATTTGGTCAAGGACGCCCACGCACTGTCGGCGGTCTCCACAGAAATGTCGCTTGCACTAACGTTATCTTTCGTGACTTTAAATCGGGGTGAGTGACTACTGTCGATACACAGCCGCTACCGTAGAGTTTTCTAAGACATTAGCGACTACAGCATTCTTCCCAGGTTCTGTCGGTTGCAGTCCGGTCAGGGACAACCCCGCTGCATCCGTGGTCTCTTTCTGAATGACCATTTTACTGACACTGTCATTCTGGATCGTTGCCGTAATCGGGGTGGACGGTTTCTGTCCAGTAGTAGTCGCCGCGTATTTTAGCACTATAGTGATCGCAGCTGCGGGTCTTACGGCTTCGCCGGCCGGTAGCTTTGCCTCGTGCGTCTGTATACATTGGGCGCGCATGTGACTCGTACCACTGAATCCAGCTAGTGTTTTGGATAGCCCATCAAGGATGACTATGGCTTTATATCCGGACACATTAATGTAGGACTTTTAGCTGTGTCAAACCGTTCGATACAAGGGCCCTATAGGCACTGGACCATTTCTCGGAGATATTACTTACGGCTTTCCCAAGCACTTAAAACGGTAGTTCAAAAATTCTGGCAGTTCTAATACCGAATCCGGCATGTGAAACACTAACATCATCACCAATACTGCCATCACAATGTTTCAATTTTAAAGTACCTCCGCACGATTCTACTACCTCCTCACGAAGTTCTGCATTCCTCAGTTTGACAAAATAGACGCTGCTGACAATCGACATATGCATTCCAATAAGATCGCCAAAATTCAGTTTCACTTCTTCTTCTAGGAACTTTCAACCTCAGAGGAAGTGAGTCTAATATAATTTCCATCGAAAGTGGATTCCAAACTTTTTGGCTGAGACATCAAGGCATTTTCTACTATTCAAACGATTCCAAATACCGACAGCTGCAAGCTGCAAAGCACGCAACTCACCACGCCGTGAGCGAGGTCGGGTGCAGCACAACGTAGACAACCACATACCGCCGCCGCCACCCGTGGACTGCTACCACTCCACCACCGGCGGATGGATATAGCTCTGTAGCGGTTCGCGAAGAATGACAGCAGCACTTCCTCCATACACTTTGGCATCATGCAGTGTTGCCATATCGTGGATTTGGCAGGACTTAATTATTCTGATGGGCGGCCGGTTATATTGGCCTCCGTAAGTGAACGACTCCGATCTAACGCAGGTTCTCGCCAGAGAGCGGCAACCCGGCATGCGGCGACGCCAGCGCCAAGCGTTTGCCGCCGTGACGCGGTGGGGGGTCGCGGAACTTGCGTTCCCACCTACAAGCGGCAGCCAATGACAGACCGCCGCTGAAGTATGGGTGGGGACCCATTGAAATGCGTGTCGCTTTCCATTAGCTGTATCATGAATCTATACGAAAGGAACACGAAGTTGGGTGAAGACATACCATTTTCTAAGTTTCTCTACCGGTAAGAAATATTTTTGACCTATTTCACTATTCTACGTCTACATTTACACTCTGCAAGCCACCCGGTGAGTGGCGGAGGGCACTTTACGTGCCACTGTCATTACCTCCCTTTCTTGTTCCAGTCGCGTATGGTTCGCGGGAAGAACGACTGCCGGAAAGCCTCCGTGCGCGCTCGAATCTCTGTAATTTTACATTCGTGATCTCCTCGGGAGGTATAAGTAGGGGGAAGCAATATATTCGATACCTCATCCAAAAACGCACCCTCTCGAAACCCGGACAGCAAGCTACACCGCGATGCAGAGCGCCTCTCTTGCAGAGTCTGCCACTTGAGTTTGCTAAACATCTCCGTAACGTTATCACGCTTACCAAGTAACCCTGTGACGAAACGCGCCGCTCTTCTTTGGATCTCCTCTATCTCCTCCGTCACCCCGACCTGATACGGATCCCACACTGATGAACAATACTCAAGTATAGGTCGAACGAGTGTTTTGTAAGCCACCTACTTTGTTGATGGACTGTATTTTCTAAGGACTCTCCCAATGAATATCAATCTGGCACCCGCCTTACCAACAATTAATTTTGTATGATCATTCCATTTCAACTCGTTCCGTACCCATACTCCCAGTTATTTTACAGAAGTAACTGCTACCAATGTTTGTTTCGCTATCATATAATCACACAATAAAGGATCCTTCTTTCTATGTATTCGCAATACATTATTTTTTAATGCTGCAACTTCTCTGTATACTACAGCATCATCCGCGAAAAGCCGCATGGAACTTCCGACACTATCTACTAGGTCATTTATATATATTGTGAAAAGCAATGGTCCCATAACACTCCCCTGTGGCACGCCAGAGGTTACTTTAACGTCTGTAGACGTCTCTCCATTGACAACAACATGCTGTGTCCTGTTGGCTAAAAACTCTTCAATTCAGCCACACAGCCCATGTTTCCTTATTTCAGATTTGATGTATTACTATTCATAGTTGTTCCCTATCTCATTATATAGTCGACAACATTTAGAAAACCGATTCCTCCAGAACAAAACCTTGCTGTGACTCAGACAACACCATTTATTAGAGCAATTTGCAGTGCCTAAACGCAATTTACTATAATGATAGCACATTACTTTTTATGGACTAGGCATTTATTCACAACTGAAAATGTCTCACAGTTGATCCTCAGTAGTTCCCACATTATGATCACATACCTTAACCACAATGTGATTGCTAGTTATTGAAACAATCAGGGATATAGTATCACAGCATTCATTTCAACCCCTAAACTCCAATTAACACTATCACAGCCAAGATAGACACAAAGCCAACACCCACCCAACATAGTGGTACAAGTTAACAGCCTAACAACACCGCAGATAACGAATGGATGGAAAGAATGTACGATAAGATAAAGGAAATAATTCAGACGGTTAAAAGTGACACAAATTTAAAATGTGATGAGATACTGGAATTCGGTAGTAGGGACAGGAAGAGAAAATAGTAGGAGAACTTGGGCTACGGGGAAGGAATGACAGGGAAAGCCACCTGGCTCGATCGTAATTTAATGATCGCCAACCCTTTGCTTAAAAATCATGAAAGGAGGAGGCATTTTTTGGAACAGGGTTTTCGAAACTATATTTTAAACTGTAATACATTTCCAGGTGCAGACAGAGAATGGCGACAATTTATGGGTGGTAAACTGCAATTTACAGCTAAAGAGATAGAGAAAGGTAGTAAATTAAGGAGATGGAACCTGAATAAGTTTTTTGGTAATCTTAGAAGGGACCGTTAGGCCTCTCAGTTCCTCTGAAACAGAGGAAGAATCCAGTTCAGAATGAATGGGTACCTTTGAGAGACGAAGTAGTGAAAGCAACAGAGGATGTAAATGGGAAAAAGCTGCAGTAGAAATCCTTGGATAACAAATGAGATATTGAATTGTACTTCCCCCCATGAACCATGGACCTTGCCGTTGGTGGGGAGGCTTGCGTGCCTCAGCGATACAGATGGCCGTACCGTAGGTGCAACCACAACGGAGGGGTATCTATTGAGAGGCCAGACAAACGTGTGGTTCCTGAAGAGGGGCAGCAGCCTTTTCAATGGTTGCAGGGGCAACAGTCTGGATGATTGACTGATCTGGCCTTGTGACACTAACCAAAACGGCCTTGCTGTTGTGGTACTGCCAACGGCTGAAAGCAAGGGGAAACTACAATCGTAATTTTCCCCGAAGGCATGCAGCTTTACTGTATGATTAAATGATGGCATCCTCTTGGGAAAATTATTCCGGAGGTAAAATAGTCCCCCATTCGGATCTCCGGGCGGGGACTACTCAAGAGGACGTCCTTATCAGGAAAAAGAAAACTGGTGTTGTACGGATCGGAGCGTGGGATGTCAGACCCCTTAATCGGGCAGGTAGGTTAGAAAATTTTAAAAGGGAAATGGCTACGTCAAAGTAAGATATAGTGAGAATTAGTGAAGTTCG
Organism: Schistocerca americana; assembly: GCF_021461395.2. Lineage (NCBI taxonomy): Eukaryota > Metazoa > Arthropoda > Insecta > Orthoptera > Acrididae > Schistocerca > Schistocerca americana. The sequence continues at coordinate 120,105,657 of NC_060119.1, forward strand.
GTGGCAGGAGGAAAAAGACTTTTGGTCAGGTGAATACAGGGTTATAAATACAAAATCAAATAGGGGTAATGCAGGAGTAGGTTTAATAATGAACAAAAAAGTAGGAGTGCGGGCAAGCTACTACAAACAGCATAGTGAACGCATTATTGTGGCCAAGATAGACACGAAGACCACGCCTACTACAGTAGTACAAGTTTATATGCCAACTAGCTCTGCAGATGATGAAGAAATTGATGAAATGTATGATGAGATAAAAGAAATTATTCAGGTAGTGAAGGGGGACGAAAATTTGTCATGGGTGACTGGAATTCAACAGTAGGATAAGGAGGAGAAAGAAACGTAGTAGGTGAATATGGATTAGGGCTAAGAAATGAAAGAGGAAGCCGCCTGGTAGAATTTTGCACAGAGCATAACTTAATCATAGCTAACACTTGGTTCAAGAATCATGAAAGAAGATTGTAGACATGGAAGAAACCTGGAGATACTAGAACGTTTCAGATAGATTGTATAATGGTAAGACAGAGATTTAGGATCCAGGTTTTAAATTGTAAGACATTTCCAGGGGCAGATGTGGACTCTCACCACAATCTATTGGTTAGAACTGTAGATTAAAACTAAGGAAACTGCAAAAAGATCGGAATTTAAGGAGATGGGACCTGGATAAACTGAAAGAACCAGAGGTTGTACAGAGTTCCAGGGAGAGCATAAGGGAACAATTAACAGGAATGGGGGAAAGAAATACAGTAGAAGAAGAATGGGTAGCTCTGAGGGATGAGATAGTGAAGGCAGCAGAGGATCAAGTAGGTAAAAAGACAAGGGCTAGTATAAATCCTTGGGTAACAGAAGAGATACTGAATTTAATTGATGAAAGGAGAAAATACAAAAATGCAATAAATGAAGCAGGCAAAAAGGAATACAAACGTCTCAAAAATGAGATCGACAGGAAGTGCAAAATGGCTAAGCAGGGATGGCTAGAGGACAAATGTAAGAATGTAGAGGCTTATCTCACAAGGGGTAAGATAGATACTGCGTACAGGAAAATTAGAGAGACCTTTGGAGAAAAGAGAATCGCTTGTATGAATATCAAGAGCTCAGATGGAAACCCAGTTCTAAGCAAAGAAGGGAAAGCAGAAAGGTGGAAGGAGTATATAGCGGATCTATACAGGGGGATGTTCTTGAGGACAATATTATGGAAATGGAAGAGGATGTACATGAAGATGAAATGAGAGATATGATACTGCGTGGAGAGTTTGACAGAGCACTGAAAGACCTAAGTCGAAACAAGGCCCCGGGAGTAGACAACACTCCATTAGAACTACTGAGAGCCTTGGGAGAGCCAGGCCTAAGAAAACTTTACCATCTGGTGAGCAAGATGTATGAGACAGGCGAAATTCCCTCGGACTTCAAGAAGAATATAGTAATTCCAATTCCAAAGAAAGCAGGCGTTGACAGATGTGAAAATTACCGAACTATCAGTTTAATAAGTCACAGCTGCAATCTACTAACGCGAATTCTTTACAGATGAATGGAAAAACTGGTAGAAGCTGACCTCGGGGAAGATCAGTTTGGATTCCGTAGAAATGTTGGAACACGTGAGGCAATACTTACCCTAAGACTTATGTTAGAAGAAAGATTAAGGAAAGGCAAATCTACGTTTCTAGCATTTTTAGACTTAGGGAAAGCTTTTGAAAATGTTGACTGGAATACTCTCTTTCAAATTTTGAAGGTGGCAGGGGTAAAATACAGGGAGCGAAAGGCTATTTACAATTTATGCAGAAACCAGATGGCAGTTATGAGTCGAGGGACACGAAAGGGAAGCAGTGGTTGGGAAGGGAGTGAGACAGGGTTGTAGCCTCTCCCAGATGCTATTCAATCTGTATATTGAGCAAGCAGTAAAGGAAACAAAAGAAAAATTCGGAATAGGCATTAAAATCCATGGAGAAGAAATAAAAACTTTGAGGTTCGCCGATGACATTGTAATTCTGTCAGAGACAGCAAAGGACTTGCAAGAGCAGTTGAACGGAATGGACACCGTCTTGAAAGAAGGGTATAAGATGAACATCGATAAAAGCAAAATGAAGATAATGGAATGTAGTCGAATTAAGTCGGGTGATGCTGAGGGAATTGGTTTAGGAATTGAGACACTTAAAGTAGTAAAGGAGTTTTGCTATTTGGGGAGCAAAATAACTGATGATGGTCGAAGCAGAGAGGATATAAAATGTAGACTGGCAATGGCAAGGAAAGCGTGTCTGAAGAACAGAAATTTGTTACCATCGAGTATTGATTTGTCAGGATGTCGTTTCTGAAAGTATTTGTATGGAGTGTAGCCATGTATGGAAGTGAAACATGGACGATAAATAGTTTAGACAAGAAGAGAATAGAAGCTTTCGAAATGTGGTGCTACAGAAGAATGCTGAAGATTAGATGGGTAGATCACATAACTAATGAGGAGGTATTAAATAGAATTGGGGAGAAGAGGAGTTTGTGGCACAACTTGACTAGAAGAAGGGATCGGTTGGTAGGACATGTTCTGAGGCATCAAGAGATCACCAATTTAGTACTGGAGGGCAGCGTGGAGGGGAAAAAATCGTTGAGGGAGACCAAGAAATGAATACACTAAGCAGATTCAGAAGGATGTAGGCTGCAGTAGGTACTGGGATATGAAGATGCTTGCACAGGATAGAGTAGCATGGAGAGCTGCATCAATCCAGTCTCAGGACTGAAGACCACAACAACAACACTGACAACAGGGGAAAATATAGAAATACAGCAAATCAAGTAGCCCATAGGGAATACAGATGCCTAAAAATGACACTGACAGCGAGCTCAAATCACGGATGCAATTTTGAAGATGGAAAGACAAATGCCGATAAAAAGAAAGTTTGGAGGAAAGAGAAGCACCTGTACGAATATCAAGAGCTCAGACAGCATGCCAGGACTAAGCGAAAAAGCAGAATGGTAGGTTCCTGTGAAATGCAAGGCAATACTGATCCTTTCACATAATAGACACACTGAGGAAGAACAAACCTCTGTTTACATCATTTATAGATTTAGAGAAAGCTTTAGACAATCGTGTCTGAAATTCTGTCTTTGAAGTTTTTGAACTATCAGGGATAAAAGAGTTTTAAGACTTCAAGGACTTAAAAGGGGAGCAGTAGATGAGAACGCAGAAGTAGAGAAGATATAAAATCAGACTGGCAGTAGCAAGGAAGGAAAATTTATTGAGACCGTATGTAAATTTAAATGTTGGGATGCATTTTATAAAGGTATTTGAGTGGAGGATAGCCTTGTATGTAATTGAAACATGGCCGATAAACAGTTCTGTCAAGAAGACAATGGATTCTTTTGAAATATGGTGTCAAAGAATAATGATGATGATCAAATATGTAGATCGTATAACTAATGAAGAGGTAATGAATCAAACTGAGAAGAACAAGAAAATTATGGACAGTGTGTTTAAAAGGAGGGACTGGTTGACAGGAGGTATTCTAGTTATCGAGGAATCGTCAGTTTGATAGCGGAAGCAGAATTGTAGAGAGAGACCAAGGCTTAATAGGGGTAAGCAGATTAGAATGAATGTAGGATGCAGTAGATATGTAGCGATGAAGAGGATTGTACAGGATAGAATATTGGAGCGCTGTATAATCACCTGTCTTCAGGCTGAAGGACACTACAAACAAATAGTGAGACTAATTATATTCCTTGTTAATGCAACCCAGCAGCAACTAACAACACCTTTGTATAGCTAAGTCAGTTGCGTATTTTTTGTCAGACTATTTGTTTAAAATAGCCTCTAGTACACATCTCTTGAGGTGTATTTGTGTATGCATCTCTATTACTCACAGCAAACAGCATTATATTACGAAAAAGTTACAACCTAAATGCAGTTTTCATACGGTGACTGTCAGTAAATGACAAAGATGAATTACTGTTTTGGCTACTCTCCATTTGTGCCACTTGCCGTAGGGCAAGTACTCCTTCTTGAAGCAACAAGCGATGTCTGTTTACGTATTGTCCTTTACTTTCGAATGCACTGGCAATTCTCAGGCTGTGTAGAAGTCATCGACGGCATCTATATCGTAATGTAGTTCTGCATGTGCTGCCATACGTTCTTTGTGCAGGAGAGGCGTTTCCGCTAACTTCAAATGTTATGTTACCAATGTCAGGCCTATTAAAGGATGCACTAACGTCGTATGAAACTATTTTCAATTACTGTTTGTCTCGGGGAAGCAGGTTACTCAAAAAATAAGTACGGCATTTTGGCAAACTAATATCGAATCTACCATTTTATCATAACAGCTGAAGTAATAACTGTGAATCTAATTATTATGACGGTTCCTTCATAACTATTTGCAAGACTGGGCTCAGTGAGAAGGCTCGTCTAGAACGATATATTGTCCTCCAGAGCTTATGGATACTGAAGAAGATGCACAGAACATTAAATGTGGTACTTTATACCGATACGTTTATCTCTCTAATATGCGATCAGGGATGGACAATTCTTCTGTAAAAGAAATTGACTTATCAGAGACCAAATATCCTGCCTGGAAGGACTATTTTAGTAATGCTGGTGTTGTTAATGTAATTATAAAGTATTTTAAACGTTGGAAATAAACGAAATATCATAAGGCAAAGCGGAATAACTAATAATAAGTTTGTCTGCGTGGCCATCATCCGCAGCAAGCATTGAAATATTCGTTTTGTAGATAACAAACGCCTATTTTTTGCTGCAATGTATTTTATTTGTTATAGTCGCGTTTCGCCTTTTACTTTAAGGCACATTCAATGGAATCTACAATGATACAGGTTTGTTCTGATATGCGATATTTGTAGATTATAAAACAGTTCACGTCTTATTTTTTTACGTGAATAAATATTACTTACAGTTACTAGAGATTTCCTATCATCTGGTCATATCCTGGAGGTCGGATGCAGTTACGAACCGTAAGCACTTTTTCGCTTAAGAACTTTTTTTCTTCACAATTTTCATGTTCTTTGCGCTAATTGCTGTAGGGTACTATTTTTCTTCTGTCACTAGCAGTAGATATTTAACCAAGAACTCTGATTTAAAGTGGTAACTAACGTGTGTTCAGTTTATGTCCCTGCCTGTTAGATTTGTTTATGTACATGTTGCCAACCTAACGAAGTATATGCTCAATATTTAACTCTGCTCATTTCTGTTTTCTTTGTATCTGTGTATGTGCGTGTTTGTGTGGTTAGTGTGGGCGAGTAGTAGGAAGTTGAAGGTGACTTTAATAGCAATCAGATAGAGTTTGAAAGCTTTGATGGCCATCTGATTTGAGTTCTGGTTTAAATGTTTAGTGGATGGACTCATGTGAGGAGAAAGGCGTTGGGTGGTCTTCGTGCGATGATGGTCATCTGTTGAGAGTGTTATTCTATCCCTACACGAAACATTTAAACCAAAACTCAAATCAGCTGAACACCAAAACTTCCAGCCACTCTCTGCAGCTATTGCATTCACATTCGACTTTCTATAACTCGCCCTGAGTAACCACAAACACACACACACACACACAGAGAGAGAGAGAGAGAGAGAGAGAGAGAGAGAGAGAGAGAGAGAGATGTTGACAACACGTACATAAACAAACCACATAAAGTGGATACACACAATAGTTATGAATTTAAATCAAGTTTTCAAGAAAAAATCTGCAGCTATTGATAGAAGAATAATAGTGCTTGACATAAATTAGCCGAGCAAGGAACATGAAAATTGTGAAGAAAGAAAGTTCGAACGTGAAAATGTGCTTTAGTTTTGTTAGTTAAGTTTCAGCGCGACTTCCAGCATGGTTGCATGGTTGGCTGGCTCTGAGCACTATGGGACTCAACTGCTGAGGTCATTAGTCCCCTAGAACTTAGAACTAGTTAAACCTAACTAACCTAAGGACATCACAAACATCCATGCCCGAGGCAGGATTCGAACCTGCGACCGTAGCGGTCTTGCGGTTCCAGACTGCAGCGCCTTTAACCGCACGGCCACTTCGGCCGGCTACTTCCAGCATGTGACAAGGTGAAAGGAAATTCAGATGACAGCCAATAACTTTATTAACTGTAAGTAATCACTCACATGTAAAAATAAATTAGATGTGAACTGTTTTATAATCTATAAATATCGTATATCAAAACAAAACCGAATCATTCTAGATTCCACTGAAGATGCCATAAAGTTAAAGGTGAAACGTGTCTAGAACAAATAAATATATTGCAGCAAGAAAAAAAGCGTTTGTTATTTACAAAACGAAATAATCTATACGTGTACAGACTTAACAGTTGCATCTTATGGTATACTAGCAAATTAGTTTCGGTTTAAGCTCTGTACTCTATGTAGAATATTGTAAACATTGATGTATTCCATGACACTGTACCTCTCATTTCACATGTCATTAAAAGCCGTTTGAAAAATTACATCGATCCATTGTAAAAAACTGTAGTTACTTTCTCATCTCAATAGGTAAATGGGTTTAACACATTTATCATGTGACCAAATACGTGGTTGTTGACGAGCTATCATTTGCCAAACAAACCATGTTCGATATCTTGGACCTTTTACAAAATTTGGGGCTGTTACAACCACATGTTGTACGATGAGCAGGGAAGAGTATCAGTCGCATCGCGCGCGACCCTCTTGCGGTCCCTGTGTGGTCCGTTCGCCAACATGTCAGTCAATATCTCGAGAACGGTGATGGCTATCGTTTCGCTCTCAATTTTAAGAAACGTTTTTATATGTTGGCTAAATTTCGGACACAGTGATGTATTACCTAAAATGAACTATACGCAAAGGGTACGCAATGTTTGATTGGTGGCGAGGCACGTGGCAGCGGTCGCCGTTTGCCTGTGTCGAACGCAGAGCCGGCTATGCCGCGCCGCTGAGACACTTCCATGGAAACCACGGTGTGGCCGCGTGGCAGCCCTAATGGGAACCAGGCCTTTATGTCTCTTCAGTGGCAAGCCGGCGACCGGGTTTTAAGTCTAAAATTGTACATAATATGACAGCCTCACAATCATACAGTATGTGCTTCATATCATTTGAGCAAAATTCTTGTATTGATATTTGGGGCAATAGACACGCCTCAGAATGAAAATAAATAAAAACCTATGGAGCTGAAAAATTATCGTGAAATGCAGTTAACTATTTTAGATTTACAATTTAATCATACCAATCATGTTGAAGAATAGCGCGTTTCCTGCAAATGTAATTCACTTTAACAGTCACACACTAGTAAAAACTAAACTCCGCCAGAATAGGCCATGAAGGCCCAACGGTACCGACCGGCCGCCGTGTCATCCTCAGCCCACAGGCGTCAGTGGATTCGGATATGGAGTGGCATGTGCTCAGCACACCATTCTCCCGGGCGTTTGTCAGTTTACGAGACCGGAGTCACTACTTCCCAGTCAAGTAGCTCCTCAGTTTACCTCACAAGGGCTGAGAGCACCCCGCTTGCCAACAGCGCTGGACAAACCGGATGGTCCCCCATCCAAGCTCTAGCCCAGACCGACAGCGCTTAACTTCGGTGATCTGGCGGGAACCGGTGTTACCTCTGCGGCAAGGCCGTTGGCCCCACACTCAGCTGTTTCATTGATTTACACTCCATTTTTGAATCGGAACAGAAATGTTCAGATCAAAGTGACCTCTGGCACCAGCTATCGGTTAGAGTCCTTACACTTTGACTCATTGAACACGCATGTTAATAATGAGAACAGTAACTCACAAACTACTTATTAGCTCCACTGTATAGTACTTCACGCTTGGGCATTAGACAGCTGCAGTTGGGCAGAGCGAGTGGCAAACATCCACTGTGTGCTAAACTTGAAAAGCTATACTTTGAGAAGGTCATAAATCGATACTATCAGAATTATGGTCGGTTACTGGGGCCAGTATCTTGCAAGTGTGATTTTTTTCTCCTTAAAATATGAGGTCAAGTTGATAATGTTTTCTTGTGAGAGACAAACAAGTTTGTGTTTCCAGGATAGAGCAGAGCGATGGCACTGCCTGCACTTTCATGGTACTATTGTTTCAAATTAGACGACTTTGGCCATTTATACACTACAACATCCAGGACTTTGTTGTGAGAACGACGCCTACTCGAGCACTCTGGAATAATGTTCTACTTATTTCTTTGTGACCATGGTTAAATCCGTTGATCAAAGCACGAGACTGTCCCATGTTCAAGGTTCAATATCGCCCTTCCATTAACTCATCCATGAATAAAGGTCGTGGCTCACGTTATCGTCCTAATTATTTAGTATTACCATTCGGGTATTACATGGGGTTCCTTTTGTTCTGATTTCAACGGCTTGTATTCATTTTATTCCATGTGGTCCCATGGAGGATTGATGTATTTTCGTTAATGGGCTATCATGGAGAATTCCTATAATTTCGTTGCCGAGCTATCGTGCTGTTTTTCTTCAACAGCTACCAAACATAATTCCGATTTCTCGTTAATTATTTATCATCTCGAAACGATTCATTATTTATCATATGTTCTTGATCAGCTTCCATGTACTCATTTACTCGTTGTATAAATTCATAACCGTCACGAGCAAACTTAACTGAATACGTTCTGCCTTCAGTGGAATCGTTGTTTGTAAAAGCAGTCAACGGCAGATTATAGAGTTATTTTATTTGCAAGCAGAACAAAGCAGTAGTAAGTTAGGTCTGATCTTCAGAGAACTTCGAGACACGTGGTGATCCAGAATAAGTTGAGAACGGCTAATGTCGTTAACGCTCCTTGTAAACAGGTGTTAGCTTATACAACTTAGTCTGTATCTCCATTGTACGCATGCCCCCTATAAGGGACGATGGTATACACATTCGTAACGTGTTGTTTAGTTTTCTACACATTAGACGTAATTTTCAATGAAAGTCTCTCCTGTCTCCTAACATCTCATAAAAAGGAATCAGATCGTGTTAATATTATGGGTCAAAATCTCCTTAACGAAGGGAGTATTTTCAGGTCATTGATAGAGAAGTCACCCATTAATTATATTCTCGGATTAAATTCAAAAAGGAGTAGAACGCTTACAGTCTAGAATGTAGATGTAGTTATCATTGTAGATATAGATGCCTTCTCTCACAAAGGAAAAGGTAATTGTCATTTCACTGCGGATACACAAATATGGAGGTAGAGTGATTTTATCATATGTAGCAACATTAGAATTAGGATAAATGTATTAGTTGCAAGACGTAAGAGGAATACATTCACATCACAACGCTGTGAAAGATGTCTGTTTACTCAGCACCTTCATTTCTACCTATTGTAGTTTCTTTGCAATAAATCGCTGTTTTGCCTTTGCCATACTTCACGCGCCTCTACGAATCCATTAGTCGACACAAGCACAGTAACAACGTCTTTACTTGGTTACTTACGCAATTTTACGTCTTTGGCGAGTGAATTACTTAAGACAAGTGGGAATAGTTCTCGGTATGCTGTCCATATGGTCTTCCTTCTTCTGAGGATTGGGCATTATTGAGTTACTTTAACGTGTATGTGCTGGTCCAGATCCGTTGAATACTCGTGAAGTGGAGCTGTATTTGGAGAAAAGATTGCTTTTATTTGATGGAGGTCCATGCTGCCATGTAGATTATAGAATGAATCGGATGAGACCATTTTAATTTATTTTCTGTGGTGAAGTTGCTAATTGAGTATCGAGGTTAGATTGGTCGCGATCACTCTGTGCGTAGGAATCGAACTATGCGCCTACGCCTAGTAAAATGGAAGCTCATGGGTTGCTAATACGTAATTGAATGGAATTCGATTATAGCGTAGCAAATTACTTTTTCATTTAGTCGTATTGTAAGGATATTATCCTCTCCTCAAGTACAAAATAGTCTTCACTTGCTCAAGAACTCTGGAGATGTGGATACGACCTTTCTGTTGCTGGTTTTGAACCTGATTCTTGAATAAACTCTTCTCAGTTTACAAGCTCGCGTCGTTTTGAATAAAATCTCTACAGTGGCGTTTTACTTCCGACGATAGCGGAGATACCCGCCGAAGGCTCCAGTGTTTTATTGGAAATGACGTGGCTTGTAAACCGAATAAGCGAAAAATATACCTATTCAAAAAAGCAGATTAAAATTCACTTGACGTCTTCCTAAGAGACAATCTCCACTCATTCCAAATTAATAATACAATTGTAGACCAGATGTGGCTTAATTTCAAAGAAATAGTATCGGCAGCAATTGAGGGATTTGTACCAAATAAATTAACAAACGACGGAGCTGATCCTTCTTGGTACACAAAACGGGTTAGAACACTGTTGCAGAAACAACGAAACAAACATGCCAAATTTAAAAAGACGCAAAATCCCCAAAATTGGCGATCTTTTACAGAAGCTCGAAATTTAGCGCGAACTTCAATGTGAGATGCTTATAACAGTTTCCACACCGAAACTTTGTTTCGAAACCTGGCAGAAAATCCAAAGCGATTCTGGTCCTATGTGAAGTATGTTAGCGGCAAGAAACAATGAATGCCTTCTCTGCACGATAGCAATGGAGATACCATCGAAGACAGTGCTGCCAAAGCAGAGTTACTAAACACAGCCTTCCGAAATGCCTTCACAAAAGAAGACGAAGTAAATATTCCAGAATTCGAACGAGAACAGCTGCCAACATGAGTAACGTAGAAGTAAATATCCTCGCAGTAGTGAAGCAACTTAAATCACTTAATAAAAGCAAGTCTTCTGGTCCAGACTGTATACCAATTAAGTTCCTTTCGGAGTTCAAAAATGGTTCAAATGGCTCTGAGCACTATGGGACTTAACATCTACGGTCATCAGTCCCCTAGAACTTAGAACTACTTAGACCTAACTAACCTAAGGACATCACACAACACCCAGCCATCACGAGGCAGAGAAAATCCCTGACCCCGCTGGGAATCGAACCCGGGAACCCGGGCGTGGGAAGCGAGGACGCTACCGCACGACCAAGAGATGCGGGCTCCTTTCGGAGTATGATGATGCATTAGCTCCATAGTTAACAATCATATACAACCGTTCGCTCAACGAAAGATCTGTACCCAAAGACTGGGAAGTTGCAGAGGCAGACCAATATTCAAGAAAGGTAGTAGGAGTAATCCACTAAATTACAGGCCCATATCATCAACGCCGATATGCAGCAGGATTTTAGAAGATATATTGTGTTCGAACATTATGAATTACCTCGAAGAAAACGCTCTATTGACACACATTCAACATGGGTTTAGAAGACATCGTTCCTGTGAAACATAACTAGCTCTTTATTCACATGAAGTGCTGAGTGCTATTGACAAGGGATTTCAGATCGATTCCGTATCTGGATTTCCACACAAGCGGCTCGTAGTGAAATTGCGTGCTTATGGAATATCGTCTCAGTTATGTGACTGGATTTGTCATTTCCTGTTAGAGAGGTCACAGTTCGTTGTAATCGACGGAAAGTCATCGAGTTAAACAGAAGCGATTTCTGGCGTTACCCAAGGTAGTGTTATAGGCCCTTTGCTGTTCCTTATTTATATAAACGATTTGGGAGACAATCTGAGCAGCCGTCTTCTGTTGTTTGCAGATGACGCTGTCGTTTATCGACTAATAAAATCATCAGCAGATCAAAACAAACTGCAAAACTATTTAGAAGAAATATCGGAATGGTGCGAAAAGTGGCAGTTGACCTTAAATAACGAAAAGTGTGAGGTCATCCACATGTGTGCTAAAAGGAACTCGTTAAACTTCGGTTACACGATAAATCAGTCTAATCAAAAAGCTGTAAATCAACTAAATACCTAGGTATTACAATTACAAACATTTAAATTGGAAGGAACACACAGAAAATGTTGTGGGGAAGGCTAACCAAAGACTGCGTTTTATTGGCAGGACACTTAGAAAATGTAACAGACCTACTAAGGAGACTGCCTACACTACGCTTGTCCGTCCTCTTTTAGAATACTGTTGCGCGGTGTGGGATCCTTACCAGATAGGACTGACTGAGTACATCGAAAAGGTTCAAAGAAAGGCAGCACGTTTTGTATTATCGCGAAATATGGGAGAGAGTGTCACAGAACTGATACATGGTTTGGGCTGGACATCATTAATTGCTACAGAATCTTCTCACGAAATTCCAATCACCAACTTTCTCCTCCGAATACGAAAATATTTTGTTGACACCGACTTACATAGGGAGGAATGACCACCAAGATAAAATAAGGGAAATCAGAGCTCGTACGGAAAGATATAGGTGTTCATTCTTCCCGCGCGCTATACGAGATTGGAATAATAGAGGATTGCGAAGGTGGTTCGATGAACCCTCTGCCTGGCACTTAAATGTGATTTGCAGTGTATCCATATAGATGTAGATGTACGCATGATGCCGCGAAAGACTACGAATAAACCTAAATTGTGTAGTTACTGGTCTGAGGAACCCTGCGCGGTTGTAATTTTGTTTCCTTGTATTCAGTTAGAAAACACTTCTTATCAGACTATGTCTTTCTGAGTCATTACAGAACATCCTTCATCATCGTTTGTAACAATCCGCTTGAGTGCCATCTTGTTGAAATTGTTACGGTCTCTTCAGGATCCACAGTCAATAAGAGTTTGTCGGAAATCAATCGGTGAACTCCTAATAATAAGCCTTAGATAATGATCGCCGTTTCTTTGCATGCTATTAATTTTGAGATGCCGATAAAGACAGTAATCTGAACTGTAGTAATTTCACGGAATAAAGAGCGGTGGATGTGCAGAACAGCTCAGCCCTCCTCTCGGTGTGGTGTACACATTGCGAATGGCAGCGCAACATGACAAGTAACAGTGATTATTGTTCAGAGGTCCTAGGAGAAAGGGTATTGCGGTGACATGGCTTAGCGGCTGCCTGCCGGATTGTTTCCAGCATGAATTTTCACTCTGCAGCGGAGAGCGCGCTGATGCGAAACTTCATAGCAGATTAAAACTGTGTGCTAGACCGGAACTCGAACCTGCGAGCTTCGCCGTTGGCGGGCAAGTGCTCTGCCAGCTTAGCTACCCGAGCCTCACTGCTTTGCTTCCGCCGTTTCCACACCCCCTACAGGAGGCTTTCCTTGAAGTTTAGAACTGCGGTACTGGAAGAAGTTAAGCTGTGGGAACGGGTCGCTGAATCGTGGTAGGGTAACTCAGTTGGTAGATTTTAGTCGCGCTCTGGCACACAGTTTTAATTTGTTGAGACTTAGGTAACGATTCTAAACGCAGAGGCACTACTACTGAGCTATAAATTGAAGAAGGAAGTTGGGTCGTGCCGCACCATTTTATTTAATAACGTTGGGTGTTTTCACTGGTCAACCAAAACATAAGGGCATAGCGGAATTGTATGGGACGACTCCGTGTACGCATCGCAAAATTTTAAGTTGAAAATGTCTACCGAAACTAGAGAAAATGTAGCTGACGGAGAAAATACTTGTATAGGCAAACTAATGATTACGATTTCAGAAAAAATTTGATGCATAATTCAAGAGAAAGAACTTGACAAATTGAGCAAACCAATCAAGCTTTGGTCCGCCTATGGCCCTTATGCAAGCAGTTATTCGGCTGGCGTTGATCGACAGAATTAACGGATGACCTCCCGAGGGATATGGTGCCAAATTCTGTACAAATGGCGCTTTAGATCGTCAAGATCCCGAGCTTACTCAAGAACTCTTGAGATGTGGATACGATCTTTCTGTTGCTCCAAACGTTCTCAACTCGGGAAAGATCTGGCGACCTTGCTGGCAGGGTAGGCTTTGGCAAGCACGAAGACAAAGAACAACTCTATCAAAAATGCTAACGCGAATAACTGCCTCCATGAGGGCCAGAGTGCACCAACGCGTTACTGACTTGCTCAATTTGTGAAGCTCTTTCTGTTGAATAAATCATCCATTTTTTCTGAAATTGTAGTCTTAATTTCTCTTTGTTTGTACGTCTACATCACATCTGCCACTTTCCGTTCCAGTCGGATAATTCCTTTCTTTGTAAGTCTACAAGCGGCATTTTTTTTACAGTAAGCGTTGTAGTCTGCAAGTACGGTAGCGATCGTTTTTGAGTCCAACGCCGTCACATGGCACCGTAACAGCAGTGTCACACTGAGAAAATCTAAGAAAAAACGCTTTCTCATAAAACTGCAAAAAAATTTTAGACTCAATACGAAAATGACGAAAAACTAAAAAAAAGATATCGACTCGATCTTGCTCTGGTAGATGGGGAGTGTGCATGTTTGACTACCCCCTGTGGGTAGTTTCGGTGCGAATATGCTATTATAAATAGCGCCGTGTATTTGCATTGGTCACACTGTCTTGCGATTGAGCTGTCGTTCAGGTATTTGAAAGCCATAACTTGTGAAGAACATAAACAGAATACAGGAGATTTTGCGATTGACGACTGGAAAAATAAAGAGGGACTGTGGTTGTTAAATTATTCAAACACCTAAGCAGACAAAAGGCGGAACTTATTTGTAGTCAGAAAGCGAGTACTTAGAATGCGCAGCCGCGGAGCCGATCCGACGTGCCTGGAGCAGCAGCTTCCGTTTATCCACAAGATTTGGCTTAGTCTTTGTTCTCACGTGCCCCTACGAAGAAGGCGTGTGAATGGTGTCATTTAACTTATTCTGTTACCGCACTTTTCGACGATTAGTGTCCTGTGAGCTGACTTTGTAGTGTCGAAATAAACAGGACAATAGCAGTACTTAGACTGCGTTAGTGTTATCGTCCTTGTGGTAGAGACGAACATTGATTAAAGATGGATAAGGAAAGCGCTTGTGGAATACGGTTGCAGGGGAAGTGACCACCGTCCGGAAATAGCTGTAAATTACGGTGTCCACAGTCGAAGACTTAAGGCTGTTGCCGTGTGCTGTAGTGGCACTATGGCACTTACGACGAGAGCTTTGTTACCTCTGGTGCCCGTAATCGTCGCGTGGGGTCTCTCATTCGCAGCGCCGTTCGATTCGCTCGTCTTGCCCGGTCGACAACAAACTCACGGTGAGCCACGAACCAGAGGCGGGCTGGCGAATCTCTGGGTGGAAGGCGAAAGTCAGTTCTGCACGGCTGTCCCCATACGTCTTAAAAACAGGTGCCCGCTGCTGATAGCTCATGTGGACGCTTAAGCGGATGATGGAGCCCCTGAAGGGAATACCGAACGTGTCGGGAAGTAGGCTAGCGTCCACTCTGTTTGGAATTTAGACTGTGGTGGACCTGTTTAGGACTTACTCATTTACATTCGTCAGTATCAAAAAGGGAAGATTTTGATATCTACCACCCGCAAGAAGGAACGCTAATTTATTTTGGTCCTCGTATAAACACTAATGATGTGGTTAATTTGTCATAAATACATCTGCTAAAGAATTGTGACCGAGCGAGGTGGCGCAGTGGTTACACACTGGACTCGCATTCGGAAGGACGACGGTTCAATCCCGCGTCCGGCCATCCTGATTTAGGTTTTCCGTGATTTCCCTAAATCACTCCAGGCAAATGCCGGGATGGTTCCTCTGAAAGGGCACGGCCGACTTCCTTCCCCATCCTTCCCTAATCCGATGAGACCGATGACCACGCTGTCTGGTCTCCTTCCCCAAACCAACCAACCAACCAAAGAATTGTGTGATAAACCCTCCAAAATACGAGAGCTGGGAAAGTAGGTTAAGTTACGATCGCGAACGAAGAAGACAATGTGCTACGCTATAACAAATATATTTATTCGGTAAGGGTAGAATTAAAACTTGCATCTTGACACAAAATATTAGTGCCAGACTCTACAGAAGTCACGAACATGAGCAAGGATTCCTGCTGGTCTGCTAACAACACATACCCGTATGCCTAGTCTGACTACTGCAAACATGCTTATGACTCTACTGTGAGAGGAGGGCCGTTAATACTAACGTAGAATACAACTTGAAACGGTGGTTGACAACACACAGAAAAGATGTGGCTCTGCATGCCAAGACAGATGCGCTGACTGCGGCTACTGCAGGTGGAAACTGGGTAGCAAGTGGTGGTAAGAATTGGAAGGAAAATCAGCATTGGCCGTATTTTGTTGTTTTATTGTCAGCAATATCGATTTCCGGTCACTTAGTGACCATCCTCAGTGCTGTAATATACAATTAAAATTGGTAGGCACTGGCATGAAGATATAACAACCACCTTGGAGCGATCACATAATCAGTTTATGTGATCGCTCCAAGCTTGTGGCTATAGCTTGATACCAGTGCCTACCAATTTTTAATTGTATATTACAGCATTGAGGATGGTCACTAAGTGACCGAAAATCGATTTTGCCGACAATAAAACAACAAAATTCGGCCAATGCTGATTTTCCTTCCAATTCTATCCACTATTTGGTCGTGGTGCACACAACACGCCATGGAGTCGCCAATCAATAAAGTGGTGGTAATGTAGCTCAGAATTCCCTATCTGTGGTTTTGGTAAAGTGCTGTGGCGCTTCACCAAAACCACAGACGTGTGACGCGAAGCCGACGGGTACATGGAGACTGTGTCGAAAAAGGAAGGAAGATTGGATTTAACATCCGGTCGACATAGAGGTCATTAGAGACTTACGGACGGAGCAGAAGGAAGGGGAAGGAAACCAGCTATGCCCTTTCACTGCGCCACCTCGCTCGGCACGATACTGAAGCTGCGAGAGTAGTCAGCTGCCCGGCGTCCCGTCTGCCGTACTCCGGCGCGGAAAAAGATCACTTAGCGGCCGCGTGAAAACTTAATTTTCGACCGACCACAACTCTGCGCGAATCTGTCCGTGGATACGGAAGAGATAAACCGACTTCGTTCAACTACTCTAAAAAAGTGAGTCCCGATTTTCTATCCTTCGTACCGCACATGGGCACTCATCCCGTTACTCTCGAAAATTGTCAGTCCTATCATAGCAACAAAAGCGGCACCAATCACGACCCCGAAACAGACTCTCTCTGCTCGCACTACAGAAACAGAAAAAAGTTGTGCGCCAATCTGAAGGCGTCCCCCCGGCTTTGTACGTGGGCAGACGTCACAGTCCGCCCACCAATCAGAGGACCCGTCAAGGCCGCGCGCGGGACAACTCAAGCATTGACCAAACATGTAAATTTGCTAGTCTACGTATGTCTACTCCGGCGGGCGTCTCGCAGAGCCAGAGGGCAGTCTCTGCGAATTCTAACACATCGAGCAGTATGGCCACAGCAGCCCACTCTGCAGTGCGGAAACAAAACAAGGCTTCCAGCAACACAGACGGTGAGCTGTCAAACGATTTGGCCGGCGCCGTGCCGGGGAAACTCAGCGGCAACTTAAAAGGACGGACTGTGACTGTGAGGCCCTTTGCCGCTTCCTTCCTGGAAGGTACCCGACTCGCCACACCTAACCGGCGCCTGCCTACCCTGCCTCAGCCGAATGGAGCCACCGCTTACAGCGACTGTAAAGCCGTCGGCACTCGGACCCTGCATCCGAACGTTGAGCGTTGAGCGTGCCGAGTTTCTGACGTCATAGCGTGGAATAGCACGTTCGGGAGTCTTTTCGAACGTGCAGAGCAGTATCTGGCATGTCGGATATTCTGAGCGTGCGTCTGAGCATTGACCAATGAGATAGC
The DNA here is from genome assembly GCF_021461395.2 of Schistocerca americana. NCBI lineage: Eukaryota > Metazoa > Arthropoda > Insecta > Orthoptera > Acrididae > Schistocerca > Schistocerca americana. Next base: position 120,123,201 of record NC_060119.1, read on the forward strand.
ACAACGCCGTTTCTGAGCACCAGCAAATTGAGAATCACTGGAAAACCCGTTGTTAACTATGTGATTCGTTCCAATAAAATAATGATAAACGTCATATTCGTAGCAAAGAAATTATTGTAACTTGCATATTATGAGAGGCAGCGACACACTTAAGATCCATCCAAAACGCATTGTTGTTGGTACAATTTGTTATAATTAAATTTCAATTAGTAACATATCTACGATTAAGGTTTTCAGCAAAGGGTAAGATAATACGACTAGATGCCAGGGCTGTGTTGTTGGTTTAGCGTAATGAGTATCTCCACTGTCTTGTATTGACTTATTCGTTGGGCGATGGTACGCGTCTCGACGCTTCTGAAATTATTTCCTGACACTCCCGTTTTTATTAGGTTCTAATACTTTGTTTAATAAAAGTATATACTGTAATATTTGATGTTATGTAAATATAAGTTCACCTTTTTTTGAGGGGTGACTTTAGTCGATTGGCTTAATCTACAGGACAGCTTGTGCTACTTGTATAAATATATTTTGCTCCTTTTCCTTTTACACTCCGTAATTCACAACTTGCAAAGATTCTGCCGCTGGGTAGGAACAATGATCAAGTAAGACTGACCTCGGGGTTTTACTAAAATGTGGGAATGATGAAATAATGTTTATCTTATGTGGAGAAGGATTGCAAATTTGTATCGCACTGTTTGAAATGAAACTTTTATAAGCCTGTATCCTTATTGATTGGACATACTTTCCTTTTCGCGGGTGATGGAGGAAATGTGCATTTTAATAGAGCTAACGTATGAATTTTATGCGCCCGTTTAGTAAACAGTGTGATTTACTAACTAGAAACATACCCGCAACTGGCGCTGGAGTGCGTTGCGATCGCGTATACCACGTATCGCCCACGTACCGTATGCACAAGTCGCATCGTTCCTGAGCGTTCAGCAGCACGTTCAACTTGGCACGCTCACCGTTAACGTTCGACAGCACGGTCCGTGTGCCGACGGCTTTACGTAGTATTGAGAAAAGAAATCTATCCTTCACAAACGGAATTCCCCAGACATGCCAGTACTGTGAGCTCAATCACCGATTCGCCGGCCGGAGTGGCCGTGCGGTTCTAGGCGCTACAGTCTGGAGCCGAGCGACCGCTTCAGTCGAAGGTTCGAATCCCGCCTCCGGCATGGATGTGTGTGATGACCTTAGGTTAGTTAGGTTTAATTAGTTCTAAGTTCTACGCGACTGATGACCTCAGAAGTTAAGTCGCATACTGTTCAGAGCCATTTTTCAATCACCGATTCGTGCCTCGTATTCCATAATAGAAATAAAATGGCAACATGCAAAGTACGATCTATTTCCAACGAGAGTGGACAGGCACAAAGATCTTTCACCTTTCATGTTTGTTCAACGGGGATTCACGTCCGAGATATGGAGGAGGCTCTGATGGCGGCGATTAAGCAGGCTGGATACACCTGGCTGCAAATTGTACATGTCGAAGTGAATAACGTCTGCTGCCTGGCCCCGAGGCCAGCTTTAAACCGTCGGCACACGGACCGTGCATCCGAACGTTGAGCGTTGAGCGCGCCGAGTTTCTGACGTCATAGCGTGGAATAGCAAGTTCGGGAGTCTTTTCGAATGTGCAGAGCAGTATCTAACTTGTCAGATATTCTGAGCGTGGGTCTCAGCGTTGACCAATGAGATGGCACAACGCCACCTACGTCACATGCACGCCATCTCTCTGCGGCACAGAGTTGTGAGGCGCCATATTGGCATTCATTTCCAGCCTATACGTAAATATGCCGTTTCTGAGCACCAGCAAACTGAAAATCACTCAAAAACCCGTTGTTAACTGTGTGATTCGACACAATGAAATAATGAGAAGCAGCAGATTCGTGGCAAAAGAATTATTGTAACTTGCGAATTATGAGAGTATGCTATTTGAAGGCAACAACAGACACACTGAGGATGCATTAAAAACGCATTGTTCTTAGTACAATTTGTTATAATTAAATTTCAATTAGTAACATAGCTACGATTAAGGCTTTTAGCAAGTAGCAACATGCTAGGATTGAGGTCGGGGAATGTGTTGTTGATTTAGCGTAGTGAGTAGCGTCACTGATCTATGTCGAAACGAGTAATACGGCGATGGTTCCCGTTTTGCCACACCTAATTTTTTTTCCTTACATTTGCGTTGTTATTAGGTTCTGATACTTTATTACCAGTTTAATATAAGTATGTACTGTAATATTTTATGTTATGTAAAGATATGTGAGGAATGAGTTTGTTCGATTGACTTAATCTAGAGGACAGTTTGCGCTACTTGTGTAAAGATATTTTGCCCCTTTTTCTTTTACATTTCGTAATTCACAGTTTGCAAAGATTCTGCTACCGTGTAGGAACACTGATCAAGTAAGACTGACCTTGAGGTTTTACTAAAATGTGGGAATGATGAAATAATGTTTATCTTATGTGGCGAAGTATTGCAAATTTGAATCGCACTGTTTGTAATGAAACTTTTATAGGTATGTGTCCTTATTGCTTGGACATGGTACTTTCCTTTTCGCCTTAAAACATGTACATGGATATTGAAGTTTTTATTTGTGAATATCACATATAGAACAACGTGACTAGCATATGGGCAATGGAGGAAATGTGCGTTTTAATAGAGCTAATGTGGGAATTTTATGCGCGTCCGTTTAGTAAACAGTGTGATCTACGAACTAGAAACATCCCGCAACTGCCGCTGGAGTGCGTTGTGATCGCGTATACCACGATGGGGGCCCACGTACCGTATGCAAAAGTCGCATTATTTCTGAGCTTTCAGCAGCACGTTGAACTCAGCACGTTCAACGTTGACGTCCGACAGCACGGACCGTGTGCCGACGGCTTCACGGTCCGTGTGCCGACGGCTTTAGTTCCTGGGGACTCGCTGCTTTAGCGCGAAATGGAAGCAGAGCCAGCGTCCAACAGCGTCGTCCCCATAACCAGTCGCAGTCATCCGATTTGGAACCCAGTGGAAGGCTGCAGATTTATCAGCTTCCGCTATCCGATGGAGAATTGTGGGACCCTTTCAATAGGTCAGACGTGCAGTACGCGCAGGAAGCGGCTAGGGTAGCGGAGTATCTGAGGGGTCAAACGTGGGTTTTGTATTAGAGGGCCGGTAAGATACGTTCTGATTTCAGACACTGAAGAAATTCCAAGAGAGTCGCAGTCTTCACGGCAGATCGGAGGAGGGAAGTGGTAATACGAGTATAATTCTATTGAACAGCGGGAGCGTCAATGGAAACGTCCTAGAACGAACCTCGCTTATAAACCAGACGTTAGTAGCAATGAAATTAGAAATTTCTATTCGAATAAATCGCAAAGACAAATCGAACACGGTAGAGGAAGCGTGTTTATAGCCATAAGAAAAACGACACAGGGAGGAAAGTGCTGATTCCGATTACAAAATAACTTGGGTCAGGAAGGGTGTTAAAGGTGCATCAAACAAGGGCATCGCATGCCTTACAGACCCACCTGCCGGGGCAGTATAAATGGAACATCTGAAGGACAACTTGGGAATATTTCGCGTAAATTAACCCTCATTCTATACTATTATTTGCAGGTTTCAATTTAACAGGTATAGACAGGGATACTCAAGTGTTTGGGGCAGGTAGTAGCGGTAGGGAATGTTGTCAAATTTTTCTAAATGTCTTATCTGAAACCTGAATGATTAATAACATAACCGACTCGTGAAGGTAACAACTTAGATAATCCGGTCACCAACAAGCCCGAATTCATTGACTCATTTTACGACAGAACAGGGGAGCAAAGATTATGAGACGGTTACAGCTTCACTGAATACGGCTCTAAATAGGTATGGAAAGAAAGGTGGAAAGATATATATGCGTTGCAAGTGCGAAAAAGAAATAAAAAAACGATTTCATATTACTTGGGCGGTCATCAGGAAACTTAACTTCCATCTCCAGGGCTCAAATGTTGAGCATAAGTGGACAAAGATTAAGAGTATTTTGTAATGCGCCTCAGACAGGAATGTACAGAGCAAAGTTCTGAGAGAGGGGAACGACCCGCCGTGGCTCGACAGCAGACTCAGAAAACTTCTCCGAAATCAAAGACAGCTTGACTGTAAACTTAAACGTAGCCAGAGCCTTAAAAAAAATAAAAAATAAAAAAACTAAAAAAACCTGAAGAAGTCAAAATTAGTGTGTGAACAAAACGTGAAGCGACAACGAAACGCAAAATAAAATTCTGTCTACCTGTCTGACGGAAAACCCTGCCAATTTTCTGTTTCATGTTAAATCAGTGAACGGATAAGTGCCAGCAGTCCAGACACTTCGTGACCATAACGGCATGGAAACGACGAATGAAACAGAGAATGCCGAAATACTAAAGCCTTTTTCCAGAGCTGTTGCACTGTGAAAGAACACACTGCGGATTCACCTTCGAAGCGTCGCATGGAAGGCGAAAGACAGCTTTAGAAATAAATAGCCATGAGACAAAAATTCAACTGAAATCGCCCAACAGATAGAAATTCAACTGAAATCACTCGACAGAAGGAAGGCCACTGGATCTGAGTGGACGCTAGTCCGCACAGAGAATGCGAAAGAAGTTTCTCCACTTCTAACAGTAGTGTATCGTAGGTCGCCGCAGGAGCGAAACGTATGATTATTCGTTTGCAGAAGAATCAGCGGAAACAGATCCATTAAATATCTGGGACTATGCCTACGCAGCTATTTGAAGTGGAACTCGTTCGACCAATACTTGAATATTGCTCGTTGGTATGGGGTACACCCATATAAATAAAAATTAATTGCCCCAAGTATGAAAGATAATTACTTGAGAGTGGCTGTACTGATTTGGCTGATTTTTCTTTTGTTGTCCTCGGAATTCTCAGGACAAGGTGTGTAAGAAAATTTTTTTTTTGGAAAATCCACCGGAAAAATCAGAAATTTGGGTGGTATTTTTGTATGAAAATGTCAATGAAAGAATTACAGTCGGTTTGATTGTTTTTCTGTCTCATGTTTTCATAGCACAAAAAAACGTGACGTTCAGTTTGACAGTTTTGTTGTCTCATGTTTTCGTAACAACAACAAATTCCGCATTCCATATTGGTATTTCCCGAAAAGGTATACAATTTAAAGCGGTATTGCAGTGTGCTACTGGTGGTTTTCATATCTTTGGTGTATCGGTCGCCGCACGCCCAACGCCGGCCATCTGCATGATCGTGGAGTCAGTGAGACTGACGAAGAGCATGGACAGCGTTTGGAGGCAAATCAAACAAGAATTTCTCAAGCGCCGCCCATTATGACTCCGGAACAACGGATACACTCCAGTTCGACTCACTCAGTTGGAGCTTACGCACAAAATAATATGGAACGTCGGCAAAACATGCAGTTTTGTTTTCCCTTTCACCAGAAAACAGCAAAGTTGTGTTTGTGGCTAACTTTATAATACTACATGTTTGTAGATTAAAAACATGCGAAATACTGTCATTAAAGCTCCTATCCTCACAGATCCAACACCTGGAAAGGTCACTCTCATATCCTGTGTATTAACGATTCCAACCGATTTAGCTATTCATCTTGACCTATATTCTCAATCAAGATTCCATTTGCAATAACAATAAATAAGATCAGAGAGAGAAGGGGCAAGAAATGGTTACAAACAAGAGGAAGGAGGATATGGATAGACAGATAAGAGAAGAGGGGATTGGTAGAGAGAGATGTACAAGGAGCGTGGGGAAGGTGATGGCAGGGATAGGGGGGAAGAGGAGAAGTTGGACAGAGCGAGGAGGAAGAGGACAGGGATAGAGAGACGGGGTAGAAGAAGATTGGGAGGTATATCCGATTCCCATATAAATTTAACAATTGCGAAGCATTGACGGATTCGCTTGTACCAAATAAAATTGACATGAGAAACAGAGAATATGGAAAGAAGTGCGGTGCGTTTATTTACAGGTTCGTTTAGTAAGCACTAAAGTGTCACGCAGAAACTTAGCCAACTCGAGCGGCAGGCGCTACAAGAGAGGCGTTGTGAATCATGGTACGGTTTACTGTTGAAATTCCGAGAGCGTTTGGTTTTAATAGTGTCAACCAACACATCACTTCCTCCTACATATATCTCCCGGAAAGAAGATGAAGGTAAAATTAGAGATATTTGGGTTCACACGGAGGCTTACCAACGCTCTTCTTGCGGGCTATTCGCGACCGCAACAAGAAGTCGGAGAAGTGACGGTGTTACAAAAGGTACCCTGCAACATGCACCGTAAGGTGGCTTTCTGAGTACATATTTAGATGTACATACAGATATGTATTAGTTTCATCTGGAGTAATACCATGTACATCGAAACAATGCGAAGTATTTTCCGAATTTCGAAACAGCAGGATGGTTGAAACGCCTCATATCCTGGCGCTATGACAAAGCTGGACTCTGTATTCTCTCACCTTCCAGAATGAGATTCTCACTCTGCAGCGGAGTGTGCGCTGATATGAAACTTCCTGGCAGATTAAAACTGTGTGCCGGACCGAGACTCGAACCCGGGACCGTTGCCATATCAGCAGAGTGAAAAATCTCATTCTGGAAACATCCCACAGGCTGTGGCTAAGCCATGTCTCCGCAATATCCTTTCTTCCAGGAGTGCTAGTTCTGCAAGGTCCGCAGAAGAGCTTCTGTGCAGTGTGGAAGGTAGGAGACGAGGTACTGGCGGAATTATTGTGAGGACGGGTCGTGAGTCGTGCTTGGGTAGCTCAGTTGATAGAGCACTTGCCCGGGAAAGGCAAAGGTCCCGAGTTCGAGTCTCGGTCCGGCACACAGTTTTAATCTGCGAGGAAATTTCTCTCGTCTTATATAAACTAACAGAAAAAAAGTTCTCCATCATCTATGTAGATTGCTCATAGCGATTGCAGTGTACTAATAATAAATAGTATTTGTTGCCAGGAATATTGTGTGTAGACAGTCTATGTCATTCCAGCTTGCTTCTGCCTGCACTAATCCTCATAATAAGGTGACGGCCTCTCCTTGGCAAGAGAAGCAGCTGCAAGCGACGTTGATTGTCTTTGCCGCAGGGATTGTGTCACTCTTTGTCTATTCACAGGCCATGTAGTTTGATAGATTACGAGCAGTCGTTTGTCAACTCCCAGCTGACATTCAGAGAATGTAAAAACACATACCATACAGTGACAATTATGTTTTGATTCCTATGCACGGATCTAATGAAAGGTCAGACACGGCATTTCGGGCCGAGCAGTGAGTGCCTGAAACTGTTTCGTGTTGTGCAGACCGCCTAGCGTGTCGAGGGGTCATTCGTATAACTTACGCCAGCTGAAGGCTGCAATATAATTCCGTTGAACTCTCCACCCTCTTTTTTGTCAATCTAAGATCGATTGTAAGCTACTCGAACGCTTCGAGCAGAAGCCTCCTCGTTCAGTAGAACCTAAATTATCACGCAGTTAAAGTTGGTTCTGATGTAACGAAACACACATTTTCGGCCACAATAAAATTCCTTGAAATCGTCTCTGTTCGTGTAAGTATTAGCACTCATATCTACTTTACCAGCTCTCATCGCGCAATTAAAGTTTTCGCTTGTGGTCTCCTGTTTAGAAATTATCCCCAACATTACTATCATATCTTGACAGTCAGTCACCTGATATGGGAAGACACACAATAGTTTTCGTAGTTTCTAGCTTCGACAACCTAGTCACACCAAACCTGATAGGACAGAACAATGCTCAACTTACTTTTTAAAACTTTCTTCAAACAACATTCCGAAGCAACTGAACTGTCAAAATACCTCGATAGAGGTAATTTGTTTCACCTGGACGGGATGTTTTAATGAATAATAATTACTTATCACATCGGTAACTTGCGAAACACTTTCTCTCTTCAAAACACGTTTCCAGAATTGTAATCTGTTAATCAAATGCAATCTTATTATCTAGTAATCAAATACAATATTATCGTAGACATATTAATCATACAGAGTTCCAGTTTTATTTTGGTATTTTTATGGTGACCCGGTTTTGTACATTTTATCCCTTCAACTCAAAGTGTCAACGACAACGATAGTTCAGGTATACATGCCGACGTCGCTAGCTGAAGATGAAGAGATAGAGAAAGTATACGAGGATACTGAAAGAGTAATTCAGCAAGTAAAGGGAGGTGAAAAACTACTAGTCACATGGGAATTGAATGCAGCTGTAGGGGAAGAAATACAAGAAAAGATTACAGGATGATATGGGCTTGGGAGTAGGAACGAGGGAGGAGACAAACTAATTGAGTTTTGTAATAAATTTCGGCTAATAATAGCGAATACTCTGTTAAAAAATCACAAGAGGAGGAGTCATACTTGGAAAAGGTCGGGTGACACAGGAAGATTTCAGTCAGATTACAGCGTGATCAGACAAAGATTCCGAAATCAAGTAGTGCGTTGTAAGGCATACCCGGGAGCAGATATAGACTCAGATCACAAGGCTGAAGTTCACGAATCAATGCGCAAAGAAGTGGGACACGGAAGTACTAAGGAATGACGAGATACGCTTAAAGTTCTATAAGGATATAGATACAGCAATAAAGAATAGCTCAGTAAGTAGTACAGTTCCTCAGAGGAGTGGACATCTCTAAAAAGGGCAGTCACGGAAGTTGGAAAGAAAAACATAGGTACAAAGAAGTTTACTGCGAAGAAATCATGGGTAAAAGAAGAAATACTTTAGTTGATCGATGAAAGAAGGAAGTACAAAAACCTTCGGGGAAATTCAGGAATACAGAAATACAAGTCGCTGAGGAATGAAATAAATAGGAAGCGTAGGGAAGCTAAGAAAAATGTGAAGAAATCGACAAAGAAATGAGTGTCGGAAGAGTTGACTCAGCATATAGGAAAGTAGCAATAACCTTGGGTGAAATTAAAAGCAAGGTGGTAACATTAAGAGTGCAACGGTAAATCCACTGTTAAATGCAGAGGAGAGATCGGAAAGGTGGGAAGAGTATTGAAGTCCTCTATAAAGGAGAAGATTTGCCTGATGTGTTAGAAGAAGGAACAGGGGTTGATAGGGAACAGATTGGGGGATCCAGTGTTAGAAACAGCATTTAAGACAGCTTCGGAGGACCTAAGATCAAATAAGGGAGAAGGGATAGATAACATTCAATCAGAATTTCTAAAATCAATGGAGGAAGTGGCGACAAAACGACTATTCGCGTTGGTGTGTAGAATGTATGAGTCTGGCGATATACCATCTGACTTTCGGAAAAATATCATGCACGCAGTTCCGAAGACTGCAATAACTGACAAGTGCAAAAATTATTGCACAATCAGCTTAACAGCTCACGCATCCAAGTTGTGAAAAGGGTAATACACAGAAGAATGAAAAAGAAAACTGAAGATTTGTTGCATGACGACCAGTTTGGCTTTAGAAAAGGTAAAGGCACTAGAGAGGCAATTTCGACGTTACGGTTGATAATGGAAGCAAGACTGAAGAAAAATCAAGACACGTTCATAGGATATATCGACCTGGAAAAGGCGTTCGACAATGTCAAATGGTGCAAGATGTTCGAAATTCTGAGAAAAATGGGGGTAAGCATAGGAAGAGACGGGTAATATGCAATATGTACTGGAGCCAAGAGGGAATAATAAGAGCGGACGACCAAGAACGAAGTGGTCGTATTCAAAATGGTGTAAGATAGGGATGTAGTCTTTCCCACTGTTCAGTCTGTGCATCTAAGAAGCAATGATGGAAATAAAAGAGAGATTCAGCAGTGGAATTAAAATTCATGGTGGAATGATATCAATGATACAATTCGGAGACGATGCTGTTGTCCTGAGTGAAAGTGAAGAAGAATTACATGATCTGCTGAATGGAATGAACAATCTAATGAGTACAGAATATGGATTGAGAGTAAATCGAAGAAAGACGAAAGTAATGAGAAGCTATAGAAATTAGAACACCCGAGAAACTTAACGTTAGGATTTATGGTCACGAAGTAAACGAAGTTAAGGAATTCTGCTACCTAGGTAGCAAAATAACCAATGACCGACGGGGCAAGGAGGTCATCAAAAACAGAACAGAACAGCACTGGCAAAAATGGCATTCCTGCCCAGGAGAAGTCCACTTGTACCAAACATAGACATTAATTTGAGGAAGAGGTTTCTGAGATTGTACATTTGGAGCACAACGTTGTATGGTAGTGAAACATGGACTGTTGGAAAACCGGAACAGAACAGAATCGAAGCAACTGAGATGTGGTGCAACAGACGAATGATGAAAATTAGGTGGACTGATAAGATAAGGAATGAGGAGGTTCTGCGTAGAATCGAAGAGGAAAGGAATATGTGGAAAACACCGACAAGGAGAAGGGACAGGCTGACAGGACATCTGTTAAGATATCAGTGAGTGACTTCCATAGTACTAGAGAGAGCTGTAGAGAGCAAAAACTGTAGAGGAAGGTAGAGATTGGAATACATCCAGCAAATACTTGAGGATGTAGGTTGCAAGTGCTACTCTCAGATGAAGAGGATGGCACATGAGAAAAATTCGTGATAGGCGTCATCAGACCAGTCAGAAGACTGATGACGCAAAAAAAAGGCTTTTGTCTGACTTCGTTGGCGTTAGAAGCCCGGGTGAGGCAGTCAAACGGGAAGATTGTACGACTTCGCTCAAACGGCGCCCTCGGTTCCGCACTCATTGTCACAGCTTGAGGAAGAATATGCCCATAAAGCTGTGTAGCATCTCCGATGGAATATTGTTTATTTCTAGATAATTTAGCTAGTTTATATCGTCTCTGGTTCTAGGATGCTTTTTCTAGAAAACTTTGGGCTTGAGGTAAACCCAAAGAAAGAAGTCTGGAGCCGATAAACCTGGTGAACGGGGCTGCAACGGTATGTCGCTATTTCTTGTAATGGGGACAACCAGTCTAGTCTAAGCAAATCCATTGACGCTGCATCAGTATGGCTGGCTGCACCATGCTGATGGAAGGGACCAAGTTCGGCGCTGTGCTGTTTAGCTGATTTTGGCGGACTTCTTCATAAAGCTTCACGTCCACAGTCAACGTTCTCTTGGGCCCGGCATATTTTTCCTCTATCACCTGTTTTTTTTTTTCGTAGTGCTTCTACTGGCTTCCTGGCTTTAAAGATTCTGATTCAAAGTTTGATAGCTTTGGAAGATGGCACGGACACCCTTGGGCGTAAATTGAACTCTCCACGGAAAGCATCTTGAGATCCAAGAAAACTATCTCAGTTTTTTGTAATATGCCTTTACAGCAAACACCTGTTGCACATTTGACTAACGCTCCGTGGCTATTAAGACGTCCACCTGGCTAAACGCCCAAGGTCATGTCCCTCACACCCACAAGTCCCAACCACGACAACCAACAAGCCGTCAAACCTTCCCTTTCCTCTGCCTCACCCTGCAGTAGCTGCCTCAGCAGTCACAGGAAATGCTTCCAATTAGTTTCGGCAGAGAGACGGGAGCAATAGGTAGTTGTTTGGCTTGACAGCTTCAGATGAGACCGTTTATTCTCGTTTCTGCGTAATAGCGTGGCGGCAACATGTGACGGGGGTACTGATGTGCAGCAGACACACGTTTGTATTACATGTTGGAGGCTAATAATAATAACACATATAACGTAAGGTTTTTGTTTGTTTATTTAATTCTCAGTATCATCTTAAACATTAAATAAAATCGAGAGTCTGTAATTCTGGACGAAATGACATTTACGTAAGTATGAATATTCACGAGAGCTTTGATTGAGGGCTCAAATTCTATGCAACATAATTAAAAACAGGTGGATCTCAAGGCTATCCTAACGAACAGACACCACAAATTGGTCTAAATGTTCAGGGAAGTGGGAGATTAGTGGTAAACTTGTCAGGAACATAAAACTTCGCAGTTTAAGCTAGAGGAACTATTTCTGACGGAACCCACTGGACAGCGGAGGGGAAACTGACGAATGCGACTAGATTAATGAAGTTGACGTCATTGTATGAAAACACCAGGCATTATCAATGTTGCGTCTAAGGAGGGTATTTGCATGAAAGGATGTAAGCAGCAGGATATAATACTTACTTAGTGAACATCTCTCAAATAAGGTGCACATCTTTAACTTTTCTTCACATTCTAGGCGCTTAAGTGCAACAAACATGGAACCATATTCGTGTAGTCTAGCGCAATGTAAGGTGAACATCAGAAAACGTCCGCATACAGAATTTAGAATACGAGTCTTATCTTTTGCTGCTGTATACGACCTTGCTACTATTATTCACGTATCACCGAAGCTGTTAGGACTGTTTTATCTAGCTCACGACGACTTCGGCTTTTGTCACACTTCACTTCAGGTACGAGATTCGGACTATGCCGTTTCATCCAGTTTCTTCGAAAGAACAAGATTTGAACTTAGCAGCAGTTCCGTTGCACTTGATTGTGTCGTACACTACGAATAGTGTTTGTGTGTTTATAAAGATACAAAAGCAAAGAAGAGGTGTAAGAAGGATTTGTTACGTTAAAGTGTCTGCTACCGTGTCGACTAAGGACAGGCAGTGTTTGATAGAATAATACTGTTTCTGAGGCGTACCTATTAAGCAAATAACATAAACCATGCTGAACACTATTACATTTGTAATGGGTAGGATTTAACAACAGAAAAGCAACATTCATTCCGGTTTTGGATACTCACGTGAAAACTATCAAGTTTTTATTACAATGCTTTTCTTCTTGCCGTTAAAAGTAATTCTAAGAAATCAGCGTCACTGTAATAGGCTCCTCCAGATTTCAGTATCGCAACCTATAGAGCACATTTAGCTCAGTGCGAACAGCGTGTTACTCAGGGCTAGAACGTATTCATTTCTTCCGTGTTCCACTGCGCAATCGCTTGCAGTGCCATAGCGACACGCTCGCTGTTTCCCGTGTGATACTCTGTGCTCGCCCATTATGCAAAAGTTGTACACAACGTATTAAAAAAAAAAATCCCGACTATTTGAAAAGACTATATAAATGAGAGTAGGTACAGCTAGGGATGAGTTTTAACTTAGGCTTTGAAACTGAAATTCTACCTTAGCTACGTTGTAAGTAGCTCGTTCCTGTGGCGCCAGCAGTGGATTCCCTGGAGCAACTCTCTCGGTTACAGGAACCACTCCGTGTGCCTGTGTATGTTGGAGACCTGTCTCCTCTTTCCACAATCGCGAGAACGCGCCTAAAACATTTTTCAATATGTCAAGGCAACAAAGCTCTGGCACCTGCGGATAAGAGAATTTCTGAATACTAAGTTGTTGAGTCTCGCCTTGCACCTTTGTTATCCAAGGAACCTTGATCTCACGGCATGCTCTTTTTTCGTGGAATTTTGTGTAAGATTCCGTGTATGTGGTTCCCATTTCATGAGTTCAAAATGGCTCTGAGCACTATGGGACTCAACTGCTGAGGTCATTAGTCCCCTAGAACTTAGAACTAGTTAAACCTAACCAACCTAAGGACATCACAAACATCCATGCCCGAGGCAGGATTCGAACCTGCGACCGTAGCGGTCTTGCGGGTCCAGACTGCAGCGCCTTTAACCGCACGGCCACCCATTTCATGAGCTTCGGTTGGACTGTGATGCCGTGTACCAGCAGTAACTCCACACAAAAGTACTGGACGAGTTTAACCATCGTCTGGATGTTTATCGTGCGTCCTGTGGAGGGCACATTCAACATTTGTTGTTGTTGTGGTCTTCAGTCCTCAGACTGGTTTGATGCAGCTCTCCATGCTACTCTATCCTGTGCAAGCTTTTTCATCTCCCAGTACCTATTGCAACCTACATCCTTCTGAATCTGCTTAGTGTATTCATCTCTTGGTCTCCCTCTACGATTTTTACCCTCCACGCTGCCCTCCAATACTAAATTGGTGATCCCTTGATGCCTCAGAACATGTCCTACCAACCGATCCCTTCTTCTGGTCAAGTTGTGCCACAAACTTCTCTTCACCCCAATCCTATTCAATACTTCCTCATTAGTTATGTGATCTACCCATCTAATCTTCAGCATTCTTCTGTAGCACCACATTTCGAAAGCTTCTATTCTCTTCTTGTCCAAACTATTTATCGTCCATGTTTCACTTCCATACATGGCTACACTCCATACAAATACTTTCAGAAATGACTTCCTGACACTTAAATCAATACTGGATGTTAACAAATTTCTCTTCTTCAGAAACGCCTTCCTTGCCATTGCCAGCCTACATTTTATATCCTCTCTACTTCGACCATCATCAGTTATTTTGCTCCCCAAATAGCAAAACTCCTTTACTACTTTAAGTGCCTCATTTCCTAATCTAATTCCTTCAGCATCACCCGACTTAATTAGACTACATTCCATTATCCTTGTTTTGCTTTTGTTGATGTTCATCTTATATCCTCCTTTCAAGACACTGTCCATTCCATTCAACTGCTCTTCCAAGTCCTTTGCTGTCTCTGACAGAATTACAATGTCATCGGCGAACCTCAAAGTTTTTATTTCTTCTCCATGAATTTTAATACCTACCCCGAATTTTTCTTTTGTTTCCTTTACTGCTTGCTCAATATACAGATTGAACAACATCGGGGAGAGGCTACAACCCTGTCTTACTCCCTTCCCAACCACTGCTTCCCTTTCATGTCCCTCGACTCTTATAACTGCCATCTGGTTTCTGTACAAATTGTAAATAGCCTTTCGCTCCCTGTATTTTACCCCTGCCACCTTCAGAATTTGAAAGAGAGTATTCCAGTCAACATTGTCAAAAGCTTTCTCTAAGTCTACAAATGCTAGAAACGTAGGTTTGCCTTTCCTTAATCTTTCTTCTAAGATAAGTCGTAAGGTCAGTATTGCCTCACGTGTTCCAGTGTTTCTACGGAATCCAAACTGATCTTCCCCGAGGTTGGCTTCTACTAGTTTTTCCATTCGTCTGTAAAGAATTCGTGTTAGTATTTTGCAGCTGTGGCTTATTAAACTGATTGTTCGGTAATTTTCACATCTGTCAACACCTGCTTTCTTTGGGATTGGAATTATTATATTCTTCTTGAAGTCTGAGGGTATTTCGCCTGTTTCATACATCTTGCTCACCAGATGGTAGAGTTTTGTCAGGACTGGCTCTCCCACGGCCGTCAGTAGTTCCAATGGAATATTGTCTACTCCGGGGGCCTTGTTTCGACTCAGGTCTTTCAGTGCTCTGTCAAACTCTTCACGCAGTATCCTATCTCCCATTTCATCTTCATCTACATCCTCTTCCATTTCCATAATATTGTCCTCAAGTACATCGCCCTTGTATAGACCCTCTATATACTCCTTCCACCTTTCTGCTTTCCCTTCTTTGCTTAGAACTGGGTTTCCATCTGAGCTCTTGATATTCATACAAGTCGTTCTCTTATCTCCAAAGGTCTCTTTAATTTTCCTGTAGGCGGTATCTATCTTACCCCTAGTGAGATAGGCCTCTACATCCTTACATTTGTCCTCTAGCCATCCCTGTTTAGCCATTTTGCACTTCCTGTCGATCTCGTTTTTGAGACGTTTGTATTCCTTTTTGCCTGTTTCACTTACCGCATTTTTATATTTTCTCCTTTCATCAATTAAATTCAATATTTCTTCTGTTACCCAAGGATTTCTACTAGCCCTCGTCTTTTTATCTACTTGATCCTCTGCTGCCTTCACTACTTCATCCCTCAAAGCTACCCATTCTTCTTCTACTGTATTTATTTCCCCTATTCCTGTCAATTGCTCCCTTATGCTCTCCCTGAATCTCTGTACAACCTCTGGTTCTTTCAGTTTATCCAGGTCCCATTTCCTTAAATTCCCACCTTTTTGCAGTTTCTTCAGTTTTAATCTACAGGTCATAACCAATAGATTGTGGTCAGAGTCCACATCTGCCCCTGGAAATGTCTTACAATTTAAAACCTGGTTCCTAAATCTCTGTCTTACCATTATATAATCTATCTGATACCTTTTAGTATCTCCAGGGTTCTTCCATGTATACAACCTTCTTTCATGATTCTTAAACCAAGTGTTAGTTATGATTATGTTGTGCTCTGTGCAAAATTCTACCAGGCGGCTTCCTCTTTCATTTCTGTCCCCCAATCCATATTCACCTACTATGTTTCCTTCTCTCCCTTTTCCTACACTCGAATTCCAGTCACCCATGACTATTAAATTTTCGTCTCCCTTCACAATCTGAATAATTTCTTTTATTTCATCATACATTTCTTCAATTTCTTCGTCATCTGCAGAGCTAGTTGGCATATAAACTTGTACTACTGTAGTAGGTGTGGGCTTCGTATCTATCTTGGCCACAATAATGCGTTCACTATGCTGTTTGTAGTAGCTTACCCGCATTCCTATTTTCCTATTCATTATTAAACCTACTCCTGCATTACCCCTATTTGATTTTGTGTTTATAACCCTGTAGTCACCTGACCAGAAGTCTTGTTCCTCCTGCCACCGAACTTCACTAATTCCCACTATATCTAACTTCAACCTATCCATTTCCCTTTTTAAATTTTCTAACCTACCTGCCCGATTAAGGGATCTGACATTCCACGCTCCGATCCGTAGAACGCCAGTTTTCTTTCTCCTGATAACGACATCCTCTTGAGTAGTCCCCGCCCGGAGATCCGAATGGGGGACTATTTTACCTCCGGAATATTTTACCCAAGAGGACGCCATCATCATGTTATCATACAGTAAAGCTGCATGCCCTCGGGAAAAGTTACGGCTGTAGTTTCCCCTTGCTTTCAGCCGTTCGCAGTACCAGCACAGCAAGGCCGTTTTGGTTATTGTTACAAGGCCAGATCAGTCAATCATCCAGACTGTTGCCCTTGCAACTACTGAAAAGGCTGCTGCCCCTCTTCAGGAACCACACGTTTGTCTGGCCTCTCAACAGATACCCCTCCGTTGTGGTTGCACCTACGGTACGGCTATCTGTATCGCTGAGGCACGCAAGCCTCCCCACCATCGGCAAGGTCCATGGTTCATGGGGGGGGATTCAACATTTAGGAAAAGTATATGAAGACTTTGATGCCAAACGTAATTGCCGGCCTGTGTGGCCGAGCGGTTCTAGGCGCTTCAGTCTGGAACAGCACGACCGCTACGGTCGCAGGTTCGAATCCTGCCTCGGACATGGATGTGTGTGATGTCCGTAGATTAGTTAGGTTTAAGTAGTTCTAAGTTCTAGGGGACTGATGACCTCAGATGTTAAGTCCCATAGTGCTCAGAGCCATTTGAACCATTTTTGAGCCAAACGTAATTATAAAGTGTACTCCAAGGTTGTACGCACATACAAGTAAAAATATACCCTTGTATGGTACTTTTGAACGTAAAAAAGTGAAGTGTCCAATAAGTTAAAAATTTACGTCCAAGTTTCTACATTCATTCATGTAGAAGAAATAGTCTTGTGAAAACCTCTGAGTAGTTTTCAGACGACCTGCGCTATTGGGCAAAAATGATTCAAATGGCTCTGAGCACTATGGGACTTAACTTCTGAGGTCATCAGTCCCCTAGAACTTAGAACTACTTAAACCTAACTAACCTAAGGACATCACACACATCCATGCCCGAGGCAGGATTCGAACCTGCGACCGTAGCGGTCGCGCGGCTCCAGACTGTAGAGCCTAGAATCGCTCGGCCACTCCGGCCGGCCGCTACTGGAAAGTGAAGCATAATAATCATATATTCTATATTATGTGCATAGAAGGAGCCATTTTTAAATTTGAATTATTTGCTGAATGCGGCCCAAATACATTGTTAAACTATTAAAAAATTCAAAATTATTTCCTTAACCACACGAAATACATAGAAAAGCATATTTACAGTAAATATTTCGGTGCTTTCTGCTTAAATCACGGACTACGTGGAACGTTCTACGTAATTGCTATACTTCTAGAACCTATTTAATTACAACTTCGAAAAAATAAAGTAAATTCATTTTTTGTTTGTTTGCAGTTACATGCCTAGGCTCGGTACACACTGGGCGGCGCTAGACGAGCCAAAACAAAATGGCGCAGCCAGCTGATAATTGGTTTTCTGGCTTTGAAGGGGCTGTATGAAGCGGCCAGCTTTACAAAAACTCCATGTGGGACGTTTCGTGGGTATGTGTGGACTGAGGATAAGCGTCTCGGTTGCGCTGAAACGTAAGGTATTAATGTGTTCATTTATTTTTAAATTAATATTTCAGGCTTGAGTGACAGTTTTTGAATAATTCTGGGCTTTCATCTAGGATTTCATAAAAATTTTCACAAGTTCCCATATCAAAATTTACAATGAGCATTTCACGTACAATTTTAAGTAACGATTTTGCCAGTGTCCGCATACCATTCGCAACTAAAATACTCGTTCAATATGTGTGTTCGTCCCTGGTGAACAGACTAGGCACTGGACGATGGTCAGACAGTTTTTATGTCATATTTGCCGTTCATTAAATTTTTCGAACACCTCTATCCACCGTTGCTCCGTACTGCTCTTCAGCTCTTCCCATCTCTACAGAACTTCGTTGCCCACATACACTGAAGAGCCAGAGAAACTGGTACGCCTGCCTAATATCGTGTACGGCCCTCGCAAGCACGCAGAAGAGCCGCGACACGACGTGGCATGGACTCGACTAATGTCTGAAGTAGTGCTGGAGGGAACTGACACCGTGAATCCTGCAGTTCTGTCCATAAATCCGTAAGGGTACGCGGGGGTGGGGATCTCTTCTGAACAGCACGTTGCAAGGCATCCCAGAGATGCTCAACAATGTTCATGTCTGGGGAGCCTGGTGGCCAGCGGATGTGTTCCTGGAGCCACTCTTAGTAATTCTGGACGTGTGAGGTGTTGTTCTGCTGGAATTGCCCAAGTCCGTCGGAATGCACAATGGATATGAATGGATGCAGGTGATCAGACTGGATGCTTACGTACGTGTCAGCTGTCAGAGTCGTATGATGGGTCCCATATCACTCCAATTACAGACACGCAGAGTCCATGGGTTCATAAGGTTGTCTCCATGCCTGTACACGTCCATCCGCTCGATACAATTTGAAAAGAGACTCTTCCGACGGGACAACCTGTTTGCAGTCATCAACAGCCCAATGTCGGTGTCGACGGGCCCAGGTGAGGCGTAAAGCTTTTTGTCGTGCAGTCATCAAGGCTACACGAGTGGGCCTTCGGCTCCGAAAGCCCATATCGATGATGTTTCGTTGAATAGTTCGTACACTGACACTTGTTGCTGGCCCAGCATTGAATCTACAACAATTTACGGAAGGGTTGCACTTATGTCACGTTGGATGATTATCTTCAGTCATTGGTGGTCCCGCTATTAGGATCTCTTTCCGGCCACAGCGATGGCGGAGACTTGATGTTTTATCGGATTCCAGATATTCACGGTACACTCGTGAAATGGTCGTACGGGAAAATTCCAACTTCATCGCTACCTCGGAGATGCTGCGTGCCATCGCCCGTGCGCCGACTAAAACATCACGTTCAGACTCACTTAAATCTTGGTAACTTGCCATTGTAGCAGCAGTAACCGACCTGACAACAGCGCCACACACTTGTCTTACACGGGAATTGCCGACCGCAGCGCTATGTTCTACCTGTTTACATATCTCTGTTTTTGAATACGCATGCCTGTATCAGTTTCTTTGGCGCTTCAGAGTAATTTGAGACAGCTTACTTCATCGAATAAGTTACCTTCTGCTGTTGTCGTTGCCGTCGTAGGCATCTGCACCATTTCCTAATATTGGTAAGCCTGTTCTAAGTCAGCTATTTCAGGCATTGTTTTTGCTCAATCCAATTATATGTTTGGAATGCATTGATGAATATATTTCTCAAGGGAGTGCAGCAGATGTGACAGACGTTACGTATATGCGCCGTAAAATAATTTCTGTCGAGCTGCCTGCTATTCCAGAAGCTTTTTTGACTCATTTCGTATGCTCAGAGGACTGCAATCATTTTCTAAGCGGTTTGTTTACTTGTTTTTCAGATCCACAAACAAGTGAGAAACTTCCGTAAACATAATTTTATCTTCTTCCATCATTTACACGGAATCGTTTAATAATGCAGCTTGAATAGTGTACGAATTTTAGCCACAGCTCCGAGCATTCATTAAAGAAAAATGCATGTAGTAGAGCTGGACATTTTTCTTGCGATAAAAAGTAAGCTTTCAATGGCACACACATTTGCAAGATTCTCTAAACTGCAGGCAAAAGTGCAAGCCATTTTGTTTTACTATATGCCAAAATACTTTTGTACTGCACCTCTGATTCTTTGCAAAAATCTTTGAGAACTGTTACACACACTGTGAATACATATATAAATGCCAAAATATATCTTTGCAATAATATATACGACGCCCACTGGTAACAAATCTGCTGAAGTTTGTATAGCGTTGTGCGCAATGTGTGCTGCACATACGACACCAACTATTTTTCTTTATAAGCCCTCTAGAAATTTGAAGGAAACGTTGCATAGTCCTTCACGGTGAACTCCACGAAAATTTGTATTTGTGTTATCAGCAAGAATTCCAATAATTTGCTCTTTAAGGTCTTGCTTTTCAAGAATATCCATATAAAGAATCAAAAAAAATGGTTCAAATGGCTCTGAGCACTATGGGACTTAACTTCTGAGGTCATCAGTCCCCTAGAACTTAGAACAACTAAAACCTAACTAACCTAAGGACATCACACACATCCAAGCCCGAGGCAGAATTCGAACCTGCAACCGTAGCGGTCGCGTGCTTCCAGACTGTAGCGCCTAGAATTGCTCGGCCACCTCGGCCGGCCTATAAAGAATCTTATACTGTGAAATGACTGCAGTTTTGCCAAGTAGATTCAGGGTATCTAATGTTTTGACGTAAATTGCAATTGTTCGATGGAAGTACCGCACTAGCATTAGAAATATTTTGACGTCTTTATGGGTTGACGTCTTTGAGTTGAAACATATGTACATATACACATAAATGGGACATCATTAGTCTGTCTTCAGGCTGTCTAAAGAATACGGCGCAATCATAGGTTTTACTGTTGTCTTGCGCTTAGTTTTCCCACAGTGAAACGTCTTTTCAAACACTTTTTGAATTCATTTACAAGTGCGCTCCATCGATCTGAAACTCTTGTTGTGGTTTACCTTATGGAAGGCGCACAAATCTTCGACTCTTTCAAGTTCTTTATCGCCGTATTTTTCTTGACGGAAGTAATTTGACAGCGATGACGATGTACTTGCAACGGTCAGCGCTTTTTTATGCTTTTCAGATGTTAAATGCCGTTGTATATCGTGTTTACCGCCGTGAGCAACGGAAACCATTTCTTTGCATACATTGCTAAGCAAACCAAGCAGATCGCTTCACAAAACTGGGCACGACAGACACACAGGTCAACAATGGCGTGTCACAGCGCGGAGCGAGCCCCGCAGAAGAATAAGGCTGAGCGGAAAGTATTCTGTGCTGAATGGCAGACGCTGTGATGTCACTAAGCACCAGTATCTACCTCAGGAATAGCGCTATAACACATGGACCGCGCAATTATGCGATATATTTAGTTTCTAGTGAAATAACGAAATGTAAGTTGCTATTCTGCTATTGCTAGAATGTTACTGCTACATTCTGTAACTTGACCAGCTTTTAAACAAACACAGTTAAAAAAAATGGATTTATCGAATCGAAACACGAAAAACAGAGCTAAATATGGACTGCTTGTGCAGTATTCTCTCAAAGTAAATGATCGAAACAAGCATTCAATTTTCTAAGTTGGCACTGACAAAAATTTTAACGAGTAAACAATATCTATATAATGCTCATTTTCATTTTGTATTTGTCAAAATTTTAAAAGAACTTCATCTAATAGGCGGACAGTGTCGATTTCACTCAAAAAATTA
Source organism: Schistocerca americana (assembly GCF_021461395.2). Classification (NCBI taxonomy): domain Eukaryota; kingdom Metazoa; phylum Arthropoda; class Insecta; order Orthoptera; family Acrididae; genus Schistocerca; species Schistocerca americana. The sequence goes on from NC_060119.1 coordinate 120,145,018, forward strand.
TACAATTTCCGTATTTGTAGAAAATAATTCCTTCAAAATTATTTGGCCGGCCGAAGTGGCCGAGTGGTTCTAGGCGCTTCATTCTGGAACCGCGCGACCACTACGGTCGCAGGTTCGAATCCTGCCTCGGGTATGGATGTGTGTGACGTCCTTAGGTTAGTTAGGTTTAAGTAGTTCTAAGTTCTAGGGGACTGATGACCTCAGAATGTGCCATAGTGCTCAGAGCCATTTGAACCATTTTTTTTCAAAATTATTTGGGTGACAGATGAGACTGCGGTTTATCCAAGAATGCAAAAGGGTGTTGGCTAATTTTCTTAGCAACTGCGTTGTATTACAACACCCTTAATTCAATTTCATTTTCTTTTTTATCAGATAAGTACCGCATTTCAAGAGCATAATTTGCTTTCAGGACTGCATGTTACATCAGAGTGAAATTTATTCGATAGCAGCTGCTTGGTACGAGGAATGCGCAACTGTAAGATACTGGCGCCAGTAGCAACATTTTCCCTCTCGCATTCCCGCTTCAAGCAAAACCAGGTAGCTTCCCCTGCGCATCCCACGCGTAACAGACCAGTAGGCCAACTTTTAGCGGGAGCTGTACGGGCGCTTTCTCACAATGCCTAAAATATTCTTATGCTATATTTCTTTCCCTTTCATTTGCTATGCGCGCACACGCGGAAGTAACGCGCGCCGCAGTCGTCTCACGCACCAACTCGCGGCCCGCACACACGGAATGCGGGGCAAGCTGTAGGTGGGCCTGCCACGTGGCTAACACACGTGCTGCAACAACCGAGCGATGTGAAACATGGCGTTTCAGATACGTGGCACTGGCGTGTCACGAGTGTGACTCCACGCTAATAGAAATGACAACAATTAACGACATGGCACCACGTCTTCTTCGATCGATCAAGATTTCCTGGCTTTAGTAAACTTAGTTAACGTTAATCAATAGACGCGCAAAATACGTGTTGGCTATATTTTACTGACGATGCGATGTATGGCTGCAACAGTGATGATAGAGTATTAAAAGATACCTGTTGTGAAGCCAGAGTGAATCTATATTACGGTATCAGTCCGGAAGTCCCCCGGTAGCTGCGTGGTCAGCGCGATGGAATGTCAATCCTAATGGGCCCGGGGTCGATTCCCGGCTGGATCGGAGATTTTCTCCGCTCAGGGACTGGGTGCTGTGTTGTCCTAATCATCATCATTTCATCCCCATCGACGCGCAACTCGCCAAAGTGGCGTCGAATCGAAAGACTTGCACCCGGCGAACGGTCTACCCGACGGGAGGCCCTAGTCACACGACATTTACATTTTAGTTCGGACGTTATAACCCATCAATTGTCCAGGTGTATGCCTTATTTAATTTAAAAACACAATATGTTTTGGAAAGACGTGAGCCCATTATCAAGTTCTTAAAAATGTCGGTGCCAAGATGACATTGCAGATTACTGGCCTTTAACTGTGCCAGTATCACTTGACGAGAAATACTCACTGATTTGCTTTTTCTCTCTGCAAAACTGGATTTCTCGTCACACTATTTACGAAACAATGTGTTCTCTTCCTCACATTCACGCTTCTAACATTGTTATTGTTAAGGCATCGGAAAACAATTTTAGTGCAGCGAGAACGTGAGTCTCGTCGCTCGCTACAAGAATGAGTGCATAGGTTAGGGTTGCTACTCCGGTTTTCTCGGTCTTATTCCACCAAATGCGTGCAAGTTCTGTCCGTCCGGCTTTTGTTAGACTCTTTAGGGATAAAACAGAGAACGCACTCTAAGGCCCGTTCCAAGGTAACGAGATAAGCGCGTGGAATGAGGAGTAATGAGATATACGTTAAGGATATACAAGTATGCTATAGCAGAGTGGCGCACATAAAACCGGTCCACTATATCTAACTTTAACCTATCCATTTCCCTTTTTAAATTTTCTAACGTACCTGCCCGATTAAGGGAAACGGCTGAAAGCAAGGGGAAACTACAGCCGTAATTTTTCCCGAAGACATGCAGCTTTACTGTATGATTAAATGATGGTGGCGTCCTCTTGGGTAAAATATTCCGGAGGTAAAATAGTCCCCCATTCGGATCTCCGGGCGGGGACTACTCAGGAGGGCGTCGTTATCAGGAGAAAGAAAACTGGCGTTCTACGGATCGGAGCGTGGAATGTCAGATCCCTTAATCGGGCAGATAGGTTAGAAAATTTAAAAAGGGAAATGGATAGGTTAAAGTTAGATATAGTGGGAATTAGTGAAGTTCGGTGGCAGGAGGAACAAGACTTTTGGTCAGGTGATTACAGGGTTATAAATACAAAATCAAATAGGGGTAATGCAGGAGTAGGTTTAATAATGCATAAAAAAATAGGAGTGCGGTTTAGCTACTACAAACAGCATAGTGAACGCATTATTGTGGCCAAGATAGACACAAAGCCCATGCCTACTACAGTACTACAAGTTTATATGCCAACTAGCTCTGCAGATGATGAAGAAATAGATGAAATGTATGACGAGATAAAAGAAATTATTCAGGTAGTGAAGGGAGACGAAAATTTAATAGTCATGGGTGACTGGAATTCGTCAGTAGGAAAAGGGAGAGAAGGAAACATAGTAGGTGAATATGGATTGGGGGGAAGGAATGAAAGAGGAAGCCACCTTGTAGAATTTTGCACAGAGCATAACTTAATCATAGCTAACACTTGGTTCAAGAATCATAAAAGAAGGTTGTATACCTGGAAGAATCCTGTAGATACTAAAAGGTATCAGATAGATTGTATAATAGTAAGACAGAGATTTAGGAACCAGGTTCTAAATTGTAAGACATTTCCTGGGGCAGATATGGATTCTGACCACAATCTATTGGTTATGAACTGCAGATTGAAACTGAAGAAACTGTAAAAAGGTGGGAATTTAAGGAGATGGGACCTGGATAAACTGAAAGAACCAGAGGTTGTAGAGAGTTTCAGGGAGAGCATAAGGGAACAATTGGCAGGAATGGGGGAAAGAAATACAGTAGAAGAAGAATGGGTAGCTCTGAGGGATGAAGTAGTGAAGGCAGCAGACGATCAAGTAGGTAAAAAGACGAGGGCTAATAGAAATCCTTGGGTAACAGAAGAAATATTGAATTTAATTGATGAAAGGAGAAAATATAAAAATGCAGTAAATGAAGCGGGCAAAAAGGAATACAAACGTCTCAAAAATGTTATCGACGGGAAGTGCAAAATGGCTAAGCAGGGATGGCTAGAGGACAAATGTAAGGATGTAGAGGCTTGTCTCACTAGGGGTAAGATAGATACTGCCTACAGGAAAATTAAAGAGACCTTTGGAGAGAAGAGAACCACTTGTATGAATATCAAGAGCTCAGATGGCAACCCAGTTCTAAGCAATGAAGGGAAGGCAGAAAGGTGGAAGGAGTATATAGAGGGTCTATACAAGGACAATGTACTTGAGGACAATATTATGGAAATGGAAGAGGATGTAGATGAAGACGAAATGGGAGATAAGATACTGCGTGAAGAGTTTGACAGAGCACTGAAAGACCTGAGTCGAAACAAGGCCCCGGGAGTAGACAACATTCCATTAGGACTACTGATGGCCTCGGGAGAGCCAGTGATGACAAAACTCTACCATCTGGTGAGCACGATGTATGAGACAGGCGAAATACCCTCAGACTTCAAGAAGAATATAATAATTCCAATCCCAAAAAAAGCAGGTGTTGACAGATGTGAAAATTACCGAACTATCAGTTTAATAAGTCACAGCTGCAAAATACTAACGCGAATTCTTTACAGACGAATGGAAAAACTGGTAGAAGCCGACCTCGGGGAAGATCAGTGTGGATTCCGTAGAAATGTTGGAACACGTGAGGCAATACTGACCTTACGACTTATCTTAGAAGAAAGATTAAGAAAAGGCAAACCTACGTTTCTAGCATTTTTTTACTTAGAGAAAGCTTTTGACAATGTTAACTGGAATACTCTGTTTCAAATTCTGAAGGTGGCAGGGGTAAAATACAGGGAGCGAAAGGCTATTTACAATTTGTACAGAAACCAGATGGCAGTTATAAGAGTCGAGGGGCATGAAAGGGAAGCAGTGGTTGGGAAAGGAGTGAGACAGGGTTGTAGCCTCTCCCCGATGTTATTCAATCTGTATACTGAGCAAGCAGTAAAGGAAACAAAAGAAAAATTCGGAGCAGGTATTAAAATTCATGGAGAAGAAGTAAAAACTTTGAGGTTCGCCGATGACATTGTAATTCTGTCAGAGACAGCAAAGGACTTGGAAGAGCAGTTGAACGGAATGGACAGTCTTGAAAGGAGGATATAAGATGAACATCAACAAAAGCAAAACGAGGATAATGGAATGTAGTCAAATTATGTCGGGTGATGCTGAGGGAATTAGATTAGGAAATGACACTTAAAGTAGTAAAGGAGTTTTGCTATTTAGGGAGTAAAATAACTGATGATTATCGAAGTAGAGAGGATATAAATTGTAGACTGGCAATGGCAAGGAAAGCGTTTCTCAAGAAGAGAAATTTGTTAACATCGAGTATAGATTTAAGTGTCAGGAAGTCGTTTCTGAAAGTATTTGTATGGAGTGTAGCCATGTATGGAAGTGAAACATGGACGATAACTAGTTTGGACAAGAAGAGAATAGAAGCTTTCGAAATGTGGTGCTACAGAAGAATGCTGAAGATATGGTGGGTAGATCACGTAACTAATGATAAGGTATTGAATAGGATTGGGGAGAAGAGAAGTTTGTGGCACAACTTGACTAGGAGAAGGGATCGGTTGGTAGGACATGTTTTGAGGCATGAAGGGATCACAAATTTAGCATTGGAGGGCACCGTGGAGGGAAAAAATCGTTGAGGGAGACCAAGAAATGAATACACTAAGCAGATTCAGAAGGATGTAGGTTGCAGTAGGTACTGGGAGATGAAGAAGCTTGCACAGGATAGAGTAGCATGGAGAGCTGCATCAAAAGTCTCAGGACTGAAGACCACATCAACAAAAATGTTATACCATGCTATAATCATGATGGAATCATGTCTTTCCGAAAGATTATGTATTTCTAAGTTACATACGGCACACATTTGGACAACTGATGCGTCATATTCTCCATACTGACGAAGACCTTTCGGTAAAATGTTGTTTGGAGGGGAGTTCCCGCTGCCGCATCCTACATCTTTGCCGCAAGAAGACTGCAAATTTCCTTCTTATTTTGCTGCATCGAAAGTTTTCGCTTTCACAAAACAAATAATGAAAATTAACTAACTAAAGCTGCATTTTTAATTATAGACTGGCTAGGGGAAGGATGGATGTAGAATCTTCTTTCGGTACGTTAGTCCCTATTTCACGGCTGTTGGTTCATACGAAACCACATTACATATTTCTGTTTAGTTCTATATCCTCTTTCTTTTCCACATATCTCTTAAATTAATTTCGTTTGTGCACCTGTGTCTGACATATCACGTGCAGTCATTTCTCGCTCTTTATGTTCCGCCTTTCCGTTGCGCTGTTCAGCACTGCTGTCGTAAATACAAACTCAGTTTCAACAGAATGAGTATTGAACTGAGGATCATTTCTTACCCTCCTAGCTAGACACAATAGCAAAACAAAAGCACAAATTCTTTTAATTACCATAATACAGCGCAGACTGGTAGGCCGGTATTACACTATCAGATTTCTTTGTCAAATATCTTTGTCCAATATCGTTGTCAAAAATATTTGAAGGTGTAATAGGGAACTTTGTCAAATGTCGTCCAATATTAGATCAAATCTAGGGCCTCGCTGTAGATTTGATCAAAGAAGTCGCTTGTCTTCTGTTCACTGCAATGTGACATGTTACCACATGGAGCGCTGGCATCGCTGCAGCATTCTGTCGTCTGTAGTGTTTTTATAAACATTGCCGGTAAATACAATTGGTGTGTACCGACAACTACAAAATTAATAGAGATGTATGAAGCTGATGAGGCGCTTTACAACGTGAGGCACGCTGAATACAAAAACAGATTAAGAAGATTGGAGACCTGACCTGACCTGACCTAACCTAACCTAACCCTGTCTTGTAGCAAGGAATCGGAGTTTACAGTGAGCCTGTCTTCTGCAGATGTAGCAGTTCTTAAGTGAATATTGTGCTTTGTTATATGAGGATACACTTCATTGAGCACATACAGAAATGTATGCTCACCCATTCTTAAGTAATTGATGTACGACTTGATGTCCTCCACTATAAGCTCACGTAACAAGTTTTGTTGAATGCTTTTATCGTGTCGTCGTAAAACCCACAGCTTCATCCAGGTATGTTTCCTTTTTCCCCCCCGCTTCTCTTCCACATGTGCACACAGTGCAATTGTGGTACACGCAACTGCTGCAGTTAATAACAAGTTGTTGATGGCAGCCATCTTGAACTTTGACGAAAAATATGATGACAGTTAATACCCCTTCTAGCGCTACGTCAAAGATCTTTGTCAAATATATTTGACGGAATATTTGATCACATCTTTGATCAAATCTTTGACAAAGAAATTTGATAGTGTAATACCGGCCGTAGCGCGACAGATGCAAGCACTCGACATTCATCTGTCGCCGATGTTGAATGCCAGACGATGCGGTTACGTCACGTCAGTCAGGTTGACGTTGCTTCATTAGACCTGAAGTTTCTGACTGGATGGAAGCCGCGTGCCTCACTTGTTCGGCAGCTGTCTACAGGGAGTCGCTTTACACGGCATGCCGCAGCGGCGATTTCACATTCTTTGCGCGGCAACTGCTGTTGTGAGCGGCACGGTAGCTCCATTTCGTGCTTCCCCGTCTCAGGACACACTCCGTGAAATGAAACGCGTACAGATGCTTGCATGAATGAAAGAAGCAGAGTGCACTAGGTTCACCCATTTTCTGTAGACTGCATACAGGCCTGTGTTGTTTTGCGCAGCTTTGTGCTTGGCAGAGGTAGCTATGAAATTGAAGATACGTATCGGTTTGAGTAACTGGACCTATACACCGAGAAATTTCAATAAACAATGTGAAGAATACGATAATGGATTACTTTATTTCAGCTGGGTCCATAAATTGGCGGTTTTCTAAAATATAATTGCATGACGAATTATGTAGAACAGAAGATTTTTATAACCCAAGGTCAGAGACAAGCGTCAACTTCATTGTCTACTCTTTTTAATATTTATATACACGACGCCAATCCTAAAATAGAAACAAACACTGCCAGAAGGTACTCTTGCAAACAAGAACATAGTAATGTGCTATTATGTGCTGATGACATCGTGTTAACGGCAACTGCTGAAGAATAATGCAAAAATCAATCTATCTTTTTTGGAAAGGATTACAATTTTTAGATAGCACTACATAAAAATATACCTTGATGAGAATAACAAAGTGATTGTCAACGAAGCACAGTACAGGGTGGAAGAGGGCGATATTGTCGGTTTGTCGGTGCGTGAGCGCGCATTATGGTTGAAATGTCTCTAAGAACTATGGAACATAACATTTGAGGTCATCAGTCCCCTAGACTTAGAGCTACGTAAACCTATCATACCTAAGGACGACATAAGTTTTCTGGGTTTGGTACCGCGTCATAATGTAAAAACTACTGCTGCTATAGAAAAGACAAGACCCAGAAGAAGGCCACTGCAATCGTGGCCGAAACGTTGGCTTTTCTATAGCAGCAGCAGTTTTTACATTATGACGCGGTACCAAACCCAGTAAACTTTATGTCGACTGACTCTGGCCGCGTAAGCCTACGCAATTACACCTAAGGACATCACACACAGCCATGCCCGAGACAGGATTCGAACCTGCGACCGTAGCAGCAGTACGGTTCCGGACTGAAGCGCCTAGAACCGCTCGGCCACAGCGGCCGGCAGCGCGCATTATGGCTGTGCGGTTTAAACTTCCTTCTGACGCTGCCTTTTATTATGCGATATTGAGTTCGCTTTACAGGATAGTTACATCCTTGTGGTTTAACAAACGCACTCGCCTGTATAAAGTGATACTATGTCCTCACTATTTGTATATTTTAAAAAAAGCAACAAGAACAACACTGTTCTTATAATAATCAGAATGAATCACGTTCAGTTGTCGTATTGGATACGTAAGTGCTATTACAATGGATCGGAACCGCTCATGTAAATAACTAATACTATTAAAATAATGTAAACTGCTTGAGTACTTACCCCTCACTTAATTGTGTAACTGCAGTACACACCAGTCGATCAAAATCAAGAAATACAAACACAAAAATAAAGATGAATTAAGCCAGAGGGTAAATGCCAGTCAGTTTTCTCGACACTCACTTCACTTTTCCACTCTTCTTTAAGAACCGTATCTGTGTGGCGTAAAACATTGTGACACTGCTTCCTCTAACAGTTTGAATTTCTACCCAAATAATTCGATGGCGTTAAAGTGGCAGTGGTATGGTGGAATCCTAAGAACCCTGTGGCCATGTTCTTTAGCTGCCTCTTCCATAACGTGAACAGTGCATGGCTTACTTTTCTTTATTATTTCCATGAGTTGCACCTTACATAAATAGTCCTGAATTGTCACATTGTGGCGTTTCAACCATTCAACAATGTCGGCTTTCTCGTTTCCATCGTTGGAGCTTTATGTTTAATAACTGAATGGTATGGGGCATTGTCCATTACAGTGACTAACGGCCACTCTAAGTTTTCCGGTTGTTGCCCCTTGAACTACTTCAGAAAAGTGTCGTGGTTCATCTCCTCGTGGTAGTAGTTAGGTACGATACCACATGCGGCTCCTGCATGCGGGACAATAATTCTTGAGCCTTTCCCCACCGGATCAGCAGAACTTCAATATATGCTATCATCTGTCCAGTATTTTCTGACAGAATGACCGCCGTTTATCCAGGGTTCGTCGAGTCACACAGTGTCTTCAAAAGGCACTTTAGCGACAGTTCTTAAAACTCGACAAGGTCACGCTACTTTTGTCGTCTCTCTCCATCATAATTTTTCGTCCATTAATTTTTTTACTCCGAAAACCGAGTGCTCTGATAAACGTTAACAAATACATTTTGCTGCCACTGAATAACCCTGCCTCGCACGGAGTAACGCACATTTTTTTAAAAGTTATATGTTCTTTTCTCTCCTAGTATCCATATATGTGGCGACGAACACCATCTTGTTGAAAAGAGTCCAATTTTGTTACACGTGATTCTATTCTTCTCTTTTTTTACTGATGTCCAGGCTCTTCTCCTTCTGCACAGTATTTACCCTTACAAATTTTGACGTCAGTATTTTTGTGTATCTTCAAGGCGTCTGCAGTTCTTTCGACTACCTTCGTTTAGGAGCATCAGAGTTGTACAATTGTCTCTGTCTTTCTCGAAATATTGTCGCACCGAGCCCACAAACTCACGTGTCTGACCACGCGGCCACATTTTTTTTCACGCTGCCGTTACAATCTTGAGGCATTCTGTAGCGCAATATAAACTCGCCGCACAGAGAAACAAAGCACGCAACGTAATGGATCACAATTGTTTAAGTTACCGGTCGCGAGGGTCGGCTACTACTGGCTACAGTAGCCGCTTCTTGCAGTAGAAGAGAGATTTGACAACGGTGAACGAAACAGGAGGCGCGGCCAAGCGTGTTCTCTGATTGGCTGCTGCTGTGGTAGCAGCCCTATGAGAACAGCCTGTCGTCAATACTTTGTTATTCCGACCCGGGTATAAGGTAATGGTATTTCATACGAAATACCCAATATGAAACAGAACTGTCGTGTCACCGCCAGACACCACACTTGCTAGGTGGTAGCCTTTAAATCGGCCGCGGTCCGTTAGTATACGTCGGACCCGCGTGTCGCCACTATCAGCGATTGCAGACCGAGCGCCGCCACACGGCAGGTCTAGTCTAGAGAGAGACTCCCTAGCACTCGCCCCAGTTGTACAGCCAACTTTGTTAGCTATGGTTCACTGACTACATACGCTCTTATTTGCAGAGACGACAATTTAGCGTAGCATTCAGCTACGTCATGTGCTACGACCTAGCAAGGCGCCATATTGTTCAAGAATGTATTCTGAACTGATAATATTGTGAATCATGTACCGTCAAGAGCGACGTTCATCATTAATGGATTAAAGTTAAGTATCAAACGAATTCCGTCCGCTTTCTGAATTCTAATTCCTTTTCATGTTCCAGACCTCTCGTCAGTACAGTCCTTCCCTCCTCACGCCTGCCTGCGTGAGTTAAAACGCGTGCATTTCGGCCTCCATTCATCACACGGTGTTGGCTCTTCTGCCAACACAACAAGGACTGTAGCTAAAGATGATATTTTGGAACAAGTTCAACACTTCATTTACCAACGGAGCTCTTTAACGAAGATACGATGTTAAATTACAGAGAAATCAGAGTGGATGTCGCACTGAAAGCAGAAAAAAAATACACGAATAATCACAAAACTGAAATTCTGTAAGATCATGGGCATACCGGTCCAACTGTATGACAGTGAAACCTGGGATATGGAGAGAAAAGATTCCAGTCACATTCAGGCGGCTGAATTTTGACGAGAAGTCAAAAGCTTGTACTAAGTTGGACGGGATTCCTAATGCAGGCGTACGACAAGAACTGTATATTTTTGCAGTAAATGACCAAATAGAAATATATAAACGAAAGTGGAAGAAAAATCTGGAACGAATGAAAGAAACGAGTGTTCCAAATATTGCCTTGCAATACAAACCCAGGGGAAAGAGGAACATAGGATGGACACTCAAAAAATCGAACTCATTCTTCCATGGGATTCTTTTTGGATTGTCCTGCACAGACATTCTGCTGTTGTCCAGTCATTTCGTGGCTACATTCAGCAGATGAACCAATACGACTCGTTATGGTCGATTACGTTAATGGCGCTGCCGGAAAGATGCAGGAAGCGTAAAGTTGCAAGCGTGGCTCCGTCGCGCATGCGCACCCTTCAAATTGGAGGCATTATGCAAACGAGTGCAAACGCGTGACATCCGGTGTCGTTGCAGGTAAGCGTGGCTGACGAGAAGACGAGAAGTGCTCACTCGACTGTGTTATCAGGCAAGACAGCATCGGTCACCTTCGGCAACTCCCGCCAGCGTTCGCGGAGAATATTCGTCCTCTCTCCCGCACACCGCATCTGCGTAAGGGCACGAGACTCTAGCCAGCACCCTAAACTCAACTTCGCGCAAGCATGTCGGTTATCGCTGAAACAACCGGTTTTCGGTTATATCTGTTTCAACGCCCGTGTAACAGGACTATTAAAACCGCTCAAAATGAATGGTTTCTGAAATAAACAATTTTCCATTTTTTATTCTTGTTATTTTCCGTATTAAACGTAGATATCGAACAAAGATTGAAAAATTTTGACTCCCTGAGTTTTGAGATACATGATATCGAAATATCAATAGGCTAATAAAATAAAACTTAGTATGTCCACCGTTCGCTGCTTTTCTCGAAAAGTGATTAGTGGTTGATTACTACAGAAAAATCACCAGTATTCTCCTATAAATTCTAATTTTATGAAACTGTGCTCAAATATCGTGTTGTAGTCCGGGTTCACACCATTAGCTAGACATTACGAACAGTCAGTGCTACAGAGTGATAGCTGAGGGTGAAGAACTCCATTTTCGTGTTCATTTGTCCATTTTCAAGGGCTACAACCGGATAATCATGAAATTACAATGAAATCCAGACCTTCAGTAGCTTACAGGGGTTGATAAATATCAACGGGGACAATTGAAAATGTGTGCCCCGACCCGGGATCCTCCTGGTTACGTGGCAGTCACTCTATGCGTCTGAGCCACCGAGGACACAGGGGTTAGTGCGACTGCAGGGATTTATCTCGGGCACGCTCACCGTGAGACCCACATTCCCAACTTACTGTTCACACACTACATTTGTAGTGCCTCTGCCCACTACACTCAGCACTCGCTGCAGTCAATCTACCGATTCCCTTAAGAGTTCGGGCAATGTGAGTGCATCTGCACTGAAGAAGATCATTGGCCGGTAAGCCTTATCTATATGAAGATGGTATCTGTTCTTTCGGTCACCATCTTCATCCATATGAAGGCACGTTATGTAAACACATGTAGCACATAAGCAGCTTTCTATTTTGATTACGAACTATGTGCGGCTGGTCCCGGCGGAGGTTCGAGTCCTCCCTCGGGCATGGGTGTGTGTGTTTGTCCTTAGGATAATTTAGGTTAAGTAGTGTGTAAGCTTACGGACTGATGACCTTAGCAGTTAAGTCCCATACGATTTCACACACAGTTGAATCTTTTGAACGAACTATGAATGAACTGTTAAGTCTAAGTTTTCCCACTATGTTATGTCACAAGTTCGTTGTGCCTCTTCCCGTTTTTAATCTTTTGAAGCAAACGGGGCATTGTACATCACTGATACCGCACTTCGTAAAATTTTCCAAACTAGAGTTGGTGCCATTTTGTAATACACCTAATGTCCGATGACGGTGAGACAGTACAATACAGACCAGATGGAAAAAGTCTTGTACACCGCAAGTACACGGGTGCCGTCTGACAGGGCATACTACTTGGTAACAGGTACAGTACTGTCTCAGCAATGCAGTACCGATTCTTATGCCGCGTGTTTGTTGCTCGTTTCTGTTGACATTGTTATGCTTATCGCTTTTTCCTATTTTCTATAATAACGCGATGTTTAAAAGCTATACAAATTTTACAAACTAAATATTACTCGTTCCTTAAAAAAGGTTTACTTAAAAACGAAAACTTTTGCACTGCTGCTACAACTATTTGATATTTTGTTTACCTAGTTATTAGTAAAAAATAGAAACATCTGTTATAACTGAGAGAAGACAAATACCGAAAAATAGCGGTCATTCTGAATTAAAATACTGGTATCGGTTTTGGTTGGTCAGTTTTTTCATTTTCTTATTCTGTAGCCAGCATGTGCGCCTTGCAGTTATTTTTGGTGCATTGAAGATTTATCGTGAACGCGATACCCTTGCTAGGATTTCTTGTAATTAAATGTCAGTTATGTCGCATTCGCGGCAAAAAATTCAGATAAATAATAACAGAACAACAATAATGTACACAACTGCCATGTTCAGCGTGGTCGTGTAGTTAGAGATACCGAGTTACGGAGCTCAAGGAAGAGGACTAGCGTCCTGCTGTATGCTATCTTCGCTTTTGTTACAGATTCTGAAACCAGCGATGACTTTGTATTCATGCGTGTCAAAAATATTTGGCCGCTATTTCCGAAAATTTAACGATCTCCGAGAATGTGGTTAGGCAGGAACCTAAGAGTACAGCTTACATTACTGTGAATGAAACGAGCAGCAATGAGACTGCTTTTCACAAATATTTCATGTTTATTTTCGAATATGTCACTACATCCGAGGTTGTAGTTAGAAATGGACCTATGACGATAGCTTCGGCTACGCGCTGTAATTTGACATCTCAAATCGCACGACCACGCTGAATATCGGCGAGCAAAACCAGCGGTGAGGTTCGCGTGTAAGCCTTGTGCACACAAGTATACAAAATCGAGCGATTTTTGTATCTAGACAGTGTCTATAGACAATCGAGCGATTTTGTATATATACAATTTGAGAGACATTTTTCGTCTATAGACACGCTTTTGCAACAAAATCGCAGAACTTTTCACTTCAATTTGAAATGGGAGACATGTGACAATTCTTAGACAATGTTACTCAACACTAATGTGGACGATTTCATAGACATGGCCTCCTGCTATTCTCTTTGCGCAGTGACAAATGCTTCGTCGTTTTTTTTATTATTTTGGTTTTTATTAGGATATTTTTAGGATCTAGCGTACCATTAAATACTCTACTATATATTGATGACCAGATAATTACACAGGAAGCAGAAGGTAATTTACGAAGAGCAGTATGTAGAGGGAGACAAAATGCGATATGTTACAACTTAACTATATCTGCAAATAAGACAAAGAAAATGAATTTCAAAGGATACAATCCAGTCAGATCAAAAATAATAATAAATGAGAGAATTTTAGAACAAGTATTATACTACAATACTCTAGGACGTGATACTAGTTTTAACTATGGCAAGGACATTGAAAAGAAGCAAGTGAAAGAGCTTCGGGAAGCAAAACAAGAAAACAAACACAAACGAAATTCTACAAAGTTATTGCTGTACGTATTTTAGTATATGCTTCTGAATCATGGACAGTAAAAAGAAAAATAGAAAAAAGAAACGTGTACAGGCAGCAGAGATGAAGTACATGGGATTTTTAAGCGGCCGTAATTAATAACATGGATAAAATAAGGAATGTAACAATAAGATCACATCTTCAATTTTTTTCATTTAATGGCAGGATAGAAGAGAACAGAATGAAATGGAAGGATCATGTTGACAGAATGACAGAAAACTGACTGCCGGAAAAGATAATGAATTATCGCCCGACTGCAAAGAGAGAACTAGGTAGACCTCGTAAGAGGATGGGTGTGTGATGTAGACCGGAACATGTGACTACAACACCTAATCCTTCGAAGGATCCCATATTCCTGGACTTCCGGAAAGCGTTTGACTCAGTGCCCCACTGCAGACTCTTAACTAAGGTACGAGGATATGGGATTGGTTCCCAAGTATGTGAGTGGCTCGAAGACTTCTTAAGCAATAGAACCCAGTACGTTGTCCTCGATGGTGAGTGTTTATCGGAGGTGAGGGTATCATCTGGAGTGCCCCAGGGAAGTGTGGTTGGTCCGCTGTTATTTTCTATCTACATAAATGATCTTTTGGATAGGGTGGATAGCAATGTGCTGCTGTTTGCTGATGATGCTGTGGTGTACGGGAAGGTGTCGTCGTTGAGTGACTGTAGGAGGATACAAGATGACTTGGACAGGATTTGTGATTGGTGTAAAGAATGGCAGCTAACTCTAAATATAGATATATGTAAATTAATGCAGATGAATACGAAAAAGAACCCGTAATGTTTGAATGCTCCATTAGTAGTGTAGCGCTTGACACAGTCACGTCGATTAAATATTTGGGCGTAACATTTCAGAGCGATATGAAGTGGGACAAGCATGTAATGGCAGTTGTGGGGAAGGCGGATAGTCGTCTTCGGTTCATTGGTAGAATTTTGGGAAGATGTGGTTCATCTGTAAAGGAGACCAATTATAAAACACTAATACGACCTATTCTTGAGTACTGCTCGAGCGTTTGGGATGTAGGAGATAACGATGATGATTTTTATTACTCTTAAACATCACTTATCAATATGGGGCCAAGGGAGAAAATGCTGCAACTGAACGAAGTTTTTCATTTGGCATCGTGTTTGTGGGAAGTTAGTAATTCCGAATATAAAAATCGCAAGGAGAAAAAGTTGGCTCTCGAAGACCTGTGCAAAAAATATGAAATACCAATGACTGACTTCTACTTTCAAAGTCGAAAGTAAATTACAGCCGAAACGAGGCCCCTCCGCAAACAGTTCACGTTTCCACCAGCGTCTCCTCTTTCGATTTCTCTCACTATTAACGTCTTCGCCGTCCGCCTCCACAGCGTAGCGGTAGCGTTACCGCCTACCACGCAGTGGGCCCGGGTTCGATTCCCGGCAGGGGACTGGGTGTTGTGTGTCCTTAATCATCATTTTCATCATCATTGACCCGCAAGTCAACTAAAAAGAACTTGCAATACGGCCAACAATGCCATACGATCATTTACATCTCCATCGTCTTTGCCCAAGCCATATTTAGCAAATATCGAAGAATAAGGCATTCACGTGAATAACGAGACAAAGTATCTAGAGCCGGCAGCTGTGGCAGAGCGGTTCTAGGCGCTTCAGTCTGGAACCGCGCTGCTGCTACGGTCGCAGGTTCGAATCCTGCCTCGGGCATGGATTTGTGTGACGTCCTTAGGTTAGTTAGGTTTAAGTAGTTCTAGGGGACTGATGACCTCAGATGTTAAGTCCCATAATGCTCAGAGCCATCTGAACCATTTGATAACGACATGGTCATGTACGGTGCGAAACATTTCCTGAACAGTCAAATTCTAAACTTTTACAACCAAGGTCATTACCAACTGATCCACTGCCCGGAAAAATGTGCCGCGTTGAACAGTGAATATGGAGAGAGGGACTAACAACAAGACTCATAAGTTTGGTTTTTTGAGATGATCGTATGAACTTGCCGTTACCTCTCTCACCAGCGTTATGTTTACACAACACGTCTCATTGTTTAAATTTAAATGTGGTCGTAGCGTCGCTTGTTTTATTTCGAGGAAGAACGTCGAAATCAACAAGACAGAGTAATAACATTTTATTCGACCGAGAAAGCTTCTAGAGACAATTCGATTTCTTTATTATTATTTTATCTCGAATCAAGAGCGTTTATTGTTGTTTCGTTATTAGTAATACTGATCCATTTAGAAGCTCCACATCATCATCTTCACGCACATTGGCTTGGTAATCTATGGAATAAACATCTACAAGAATAGCTGATTATCGTAAGCCAGACAGATGCTGACGTACGATAAACCGATGTATATGCCGATGTTTACGACATGATTATCAAGCTAATGTGCCTGAAGATGGAGCCTTAGTCATTAGAAGTCTATCAGAAATAGGAAAAAAGAAGAATAAACACAGTTGTTTCGGGAGATAGTAATAAGAGAATAAATAGTTTTGGTGATCCGCAATGAGGTTCTCGCCTGCTTTCTATAGTCTGTCGGTAAACTCATGAGCGAGTGGGCATACGTCACAAGGCGCTTCCACATGCTGTTTCACAAAGTTGTGCACTTCCGCGACGCGCGGAATCTGTAGCGACGCAGTGTGCAGATACGCCGGGGCAGCGTTTATTTTTAGATAAATACGTTACGCAGTATAGAAGTCGATTGTCTTCTTCACATACACTGCGTTATAGAGTAAAATCAACGTAAGAACCGACGTTATAAATTAAGATTCATGTGTCTACTACAAATACAGAACCGAATTCCTGTCCATCTGAATGCATGCTCGTCTACTATCTCATTTTAAAACGACGGATATATTCTGATAGGAGTTTGAACACAACATCTTGCAATTATGCTCAATAATTTAAAGCTTATTGTTATGTTGTTGCCGGCCGCTGTGGCAGAGCGGTTCTAGGCGCTTCAGTCCGGAACCGCGCTGCTGCTACGGTCGAAGGTTCTAATCTTGCCTCGGGCATGGATGTCTGTGATGTCCTTAGGTTAGTTAGGTTTAAGTAGTTCTAAGTCTAGGGGACTGATGACCTCAGATGTTAGATCCCTTAGTGCTTAGAGCCATTTGAACCATTTTATTTGTTGTTTTTCCGCTAACTAAGAGTTAGAAATTTTCTTTGAATGGCTGCGTTGAAATGCAACAGTTGCTGCTACACGAGGGAAACGTCTCACAAAAGTATCTTTACAATGTTAGCCATGTCCGATATTTAGTCTGTTGCTATCAATCAGAAAAGTTATTGTTTATTTTGCTTGAAAATCAATCAGAATTTTATTAAATTTTGCAATAAGAACAGTGCATCAAAGTTTCATAATGTTAAATATTGCTTATGGCGCGTCACGTATGAGAAAACAGAGGTTCAAGAGTGGTGTAAATGAAGAAGACCGTGAAAATGTTGAGGATGACAAACGCCCTGTACGTCAAATCGCAAAGGAGAAGAAGTGAAAGAAATGACTATGAACAATCACCGAATCACAGGCAGAGAACTCGCTGACGATGCAGGCACAACCATGCCATGAAACTGTTTGGCTGTTGTGGGTAAATTTGTTCCAAAGGTTTTGAATTTTGAAGGAAAACAGCGGCAAATGTAAGTTGCTCAGCACTCGCATTCTTTTACAAGGGCAAATAAGATTAAAAACGCACCGCTGAGAGACGCAAAAACTAATGCAAAATGTCTCGGTAATTTGAAAAAGCGCTAGGGCAAATGTAAAATACGTGGTGGGGAATGTTTTGAAGGGGATAACATTCACAAAAAAATCCAGCATTAGACCCAGTGTTCACCGCAACATTCCTGTTGCTTCCGTTAAAATTGTACATGGTTCCTTCAATGCCAGTATACCGTCAACATGTTCTGAAAGTAGTTTGCTGTCCACACGAGTTTCGGCTATATAAAAAGTAAAAGAATTTTCTGCCTTGCTTTCTTAATTTCCTTACTTGGATCAAGTATCTGCATCGCCAGTTCTCTCTACCAGAACCTTTCTTTTACTTAGTGGATCTTTCAGGTAGGCCTAAATCTTGTTTCATTCAATATCTCGTGTAAATTGTCTTTCTCTCAAGGAAAGTTACTTTTAGTTTTACAGCAATAAAAAATTTGGATAATTTCGGCACTATTTTGTTATCTACTAGCTAACAAATTTTGACAATTTTCTATTAGAAATGAAAACAAAAACAATTAATTGGGTTTGTAGCGTAATATCATTTCGTAGCACTCGTGATAGTATGTTCGATATTGTGAAACAATCGTACGAAGACACACACACACACACACACACACACACACACACACACACACACACACACACACACACACACACACATTCTTCCGGGAAAGGCCACTTCCCCGACCAAGAGCGCTGCTCCCTAGTGAGTTTCAAAAATGGTTCAAATGGCTCTGAGCACTATCCGACTAGAACTTAGAACTACTTAAACCTAACTAACCTAAAGACATCACACACATCCATGCCCGGGGCAGGATTTGAACCTGCGACCGTAGTGGTCGCTCGGCTCCAGACTGTAGCGCCTAGAACCGCACGGCCACTCCGGCCGGCCCTCGTGAGTTTATCGACCGACTACATGACGTTATTATAAATGGTGTTCGGAAATTCCCTTTACAAACTTGTAGGACTTATAGAGAGGAATGAGTACATAATATTTTGAACAGAAACCTATGTCCGGAAACGTAACGTTTCCGTTCTACGACGGTTTCAATTCAAATGTGAATCTTATACAGTTCTACATGAGGAATAGAATTAGGCGTGACGCAGTACAATTATGTGATGGTTCGAGAGGAAACATATGGAAACATCTGTTTACCACTCAAACACATTTATTTGTATTTACACTTAAAAGTTACGCGTTTACATTATCAAAAAAAAAAAAATCCAGCACACTGTACGTACGAAATTGGACCCACAAGTCGGGAAATACCAGGGAAGTTTTAGAAAGGGTAGGTCATGTTCGGAACAAATACTAAACCTCAAAAACATCATGGTATACCAAAAATCAAGGGCAAAGACATACATAATCTCCTTCATTGATTTCAAAGAAGCATATGATTCGATTGATAGAGAATCTCTATTGTCAGTCCTCGAAGAAATGGGTTTGGATAAGAAAACAACTAATATTATAAAAGCGACCCTTACAAATACATTTTCGAAAGTTAAATTTATGGGCGAATTATCGGAACCCTTCGAAATAAAACCGGGAGTGCGACAGGGGGTTGGGCTCTCACCGTTGCTGTTCAACTGTGCGCTTGAGAAAGTAGTCAGAGAATGGAGCACAAATATTAAGAGTGGTATAAGACTGGGTTGCAAAAAGAAGAACCTTAAAGTAAATTGCATTGCTTTTGCAGATGATATGGCCCTGTCTGCTGAAACACTGGAAGAAGCACGGGAGCAAATCCTTGTACTAAAGAAACAAGCAGCTAAAGTAGGTCTTCACATCTCCTTTGAAAAAACTAAGATATTGACAAACATCAAGCATTCATGTAAATACCTCAATTTTCAAGAACAAAATATTGAAATAGTAAAAGAATTGAAATATCTCGCAGAATGGATTAGTTGGAATGCTGGGGAAAGCAAAGCAATGGAACCCAGAAAAAATAAACTTGAATTGGCCTTCCAACTAACAAAAAATACATACAACAAAAAATCCCTTTCATGGGGGTCCAAAATTACGCAATACAAGACAGTGGTTACGCCAGAAGCACTGTATGCAGCGGAAACACTAAACATGAATTTCAAAGGCCAAATGGAGAAACCTGAGCTGCAGGAGTGAAAAATTTTAAGAAAAATCATAGGACCAAAATTTCAAGACAATGAGATTATATACATCAAAAATAAAACTCTCTACAAGAAAACTGAAAAACTTTCAGACACTATGCTGAAAAGGAGGATAAATTTTTATGGCCGTCTTCTCAGAATGAATTCCAACAGATTAACTAAACGAATCTTTGACTTTTTCCGTAACCGCAAAACGAAACCCAACTGGTTTAAAGAAACTGAGAAAGACCTAGTAGAATTAAAGATTTCAGAAAATTGACTTATTGATCGAATAGCTGAATTAATTACGAAAGATGGAAACATAAGGTGCCAAGACTAATCTACACAAAAGTCCAAACCCTGCACACAAAAGTCGAAAGCTCGGAAGAAGAGAGGAAAAGAAGATCAAAAAGAATGAAGAAATACTGGGCCCTAAGAAAAGAACAACGCGCAAGGAAATGATTCATCCAGCGTACCCCAAAGAGGGTGAAACGAAAGAAGAAGAAGAAGTACGTACCGAACAGTACTGATGCAAGGCAGACGTTAAGTCTCAGATTTAGTTATGAGTTGGCACAGTGGATAGGCCTTGAGAATCTGAACACCGATCAATCGAGAAAATAGGAAGTAGTTGTGTGGAACTGTGAAAAAAATAAGCAAAATATACAAACTGAGTAGTCCATGCGCAAGATAGGTAACATCAAGGATAGGGTGAGCTCAGGATCGCGGTGGTCCCGTGGTTAGCGTGAGCGGCTGCAGAACGAGAGGTCATTGGTTCAAGTCTTCCCTCGAGTGAAAAATTTAATTTTTTATTTTCAGACAATTACTATCTATCTGTCCGTCCGTCCGTCCGTCCGATGCGATGTAACTGCGCCGTAGTATAGGGACACATAATCAAGTTCGCTCTCCAAAATTCGAGGACATGTTCAGATTTGCTTGGACATATGTAGGATTTGACGGTCTACACAGGGAAAAATTTGAAAACATTAAAAACATATCTTTTGACAGAGCACAGGGAAAACTGTGCGACTGGGAAACTGTTGCATTCATTTGTTGCAGGTTATGCGACAAACACTTATGTTTTCATCATATTTTTGGGAGTGATTATCACATCCACAAGAAAACCTAAATCGGGCAACGTAGAAGAATCTTTTGACCCATTCGCCAAGTGTACAAGTTAGGTGGGTCGACAGCATATTCCTGTCATGTGACGCACATGCAGTGTCGTATAGAATATATCAGACGTGTTTTCCTGTGGAGGAATCGGTTGACCTATGACCTTACGATCAAATGTTTTCGGTTCCCATTGGAGAGGCACGTCCTTTCGTCTACTAGTCGCACAGTTTTGCTGCGCGGTCGCAAAACACAGACACCAAACTTATTACAGAGACGTCAGTGAACAAACGGACAGATCATAACTTTGCGAAAATAGAGAGAGTAAACTTTTCACTCGAGGGAAGACTTGAACCAAGGACCACTCGGTCCGCAGCTGCTCACGCTAACCACGGGACCACGGCGCTCCTGAGCTCACACTCTCCTTGATGTTGCCCATTTTGTACATGGACTACTCAGTTTGTATATTTTGCTTATTTTTTTCATAGTTCCACACAACTTCTTCCTGTTTCCTCGATTGATCTGTGTTCAGTTTTTCAAGGCCTATCCACTGTGCCAACTTATAACTGAATCTGAGGGGGGTGCGATGGGGAGGTTCCCTTGTAAGCAGACGTAGACGCGTTACGCGTCTGAATTGAAAGCGTCGTAAACGGAAACGGTACATTTCCCGACATGAATTCCTGTTCAAAAATATTATGTACTCTCTCCGCTCTACAAGTGCTAGAAGTCTGTGCCGGAATTTCCGAGCACCCTGTAGAGGAGTGACGTAACAAAGTGGCACAGACAGTGTGCTGGCGGCAGCGCCCCCGCGTTGCTGCAGCGCGACACACAGGTGTGCGCTGCCGGTTGCAGTGCAGGCGGCGCATGGTGCGTAGCGCCGGCCGCGGCGGCGGCAGTCGATAGCGCTGCGCTAGACGGCGGCCGCCGCATCGATCAGTGGAGGGGCGGCCACCTCTCTAGCCGCCCCCTCCTCCCCCTCCTCCTCCCCGCCGCCCCCGACGACGCCAGTCGATAAGCGCGCCGCGCACGCCGAGCCCGCGCCAGCTGTGCGGCCGCCGGCTGGGAGCTGCGACATGCCCTGGATCGCTTCCAGCCGCAAAAAGCTGCTTCCCCACCTCTGCAGCCCCCTCGGTGCCACTTAGATCTAGTAGCTACTCCAGTGACGTCGCAGGTATCCGCGGGGCACAGACTCTTCCGCAGCCGTCGCGTTGCCGTCTAGAGCAGCAGTTCTCAAGTGTTTCCGCTCGTATAACGTTTCAAATACGAGAGCTGTCCAGAAAATAAGTTACGATTGATCGCGAAATGAAAATCACAGTGAAAATCAGAAATGTTTCATTTGTAACAGTTAGCTACACCTTTCAGCTACTTCTCTACGTAGTCGCCGTTCTGACTCAGACATTCGTCGTAGGGCTGTACCAACTTTCCAATACCCTCATCATAGAAGACAGCCGCCAGTACTTTCCGCCAATTCTCTACGCTGGCCTAAATCTCGTTGTCTGTACCAAAATGTTGTCTTCATAGCCAGCGGTTCGTTTGAGCAGAGATGAAACTTAGTGGGAGACAATTACGGGCTGTATTGTGGGTAACCAAGCATTTCCAGTTGAAGCGATGCAGGAACATCTTCATTGCCCTTGCAGAATGAGGCTGAGAATTGTCTTGAAGAAGAAACCGCACGACAGTTATGTAATGTTGGTTGCATAGCTTCAGGGAAAATTCTCACCAGGCCCTCGTACTTGGCGGGAGACACCATTTCCTATAACATCTTTACGCGCTCACTAAGAGCTCAGGAATGAAAAGAGCGACATAATTCTACCTAGAGTCATACTAGACACTACCCAACACATCTTTGCAAAGCTTTATCGGATTTTCATAGTCGTTTCCATTTCGCGACCGATCTTAACTTACTTTCTGGACAGCCCTCGTATAATGCGTATCGCCCTGACTGTACCTGACATTTCGCCGATGCCTAAACCACAGAAGGACTTGTTTAATAAAGGGGAAGGAAGGAAGAATCAGATGCCGTTCTTGGCTACGAGGATCAGAGAGGTTACTCTGGCACGTAGTTCTGAAACAGTTTTCTTCTTCCTCGCATCCATCGCGGTGTGTCTGAGGTGAACACTAATAAAACCGACAAACTGCAAGGATGGATTCCTGACTGGAAATTGAGGAAAAACTGGTCCTGTGAACATGTCTTCCCAAATGCATCGTTGCCACGCTAAATGGCGTTGACGTATGAACATTCCTCTGACCACGTGCAGAGCGTCCCTTACGTGCTGCAGGCTGTGCGATTGACGCAGAGTACTGTAAGCACCAGACTGGTCCGGTATTGCCGGCCGGGGTGGCCGAGCGGTTATAGGCGCTTAAGTCTGGAACCACGCGACCGCTACGGTCGCAGGTTCGAATCCTGCCTCGGGCATGGATGTGTGCGATGTCCTTAGGTTAGTTAGGTTTAAGTAGTTCTGAGTTCTAGGGGACTGATGACCTCAGATGTTAAGTCCCATAGTGCTCAGAGCCATTTGAACTATTTGAACTCCACTTCCAGTCAGCAATCCGTCCCCGCGCTTTGTTGGTATTATTAATGTTCATCTTCTATATACAGGGTCTCCAAAAATTTAGTGCCTAAACTAACAGAGTTGTTGGAGAAGACAAAAACAAATGTTTTTCGTAAAGTAACCATGTATAAAAAAAAACCACATGGCGTGAGCACTGGGCAAACGTAGGTAACAGAAGAGTCGAGCAGATTAAAGTCGTAGTGTCTGACGTTGTTACACCACATGTTAGTTTGAGATACGTAGTACGTTGTGATTTCATGCTCTTCGACAGTGAGTCAATAAACAACGGATAACGCTAGTGCCTGAATAACTGTTGCAGTTACAACATGGAGCGCCACACGTGGGGAGAACTGCGAGACATGCGTTGTGGTTACGGTCCGGTTGAAGGCAGAGTCCAGCGAATATAACACGAATGTTTACCTGCACGCAGACGTCCGCATCATGACACACTGCATTCCACGCTCTATTTACTCGAGAAGGTGTTTACAGTAGTAACAATTGGCATGTACAATCGGATGAAAACACATTTGTGCGAGGCCATGAAAGACGTAGGCCGGAGAGTGCTCGACTCAGCTGGCCAATGTACAGTGTTCTTTAAAGTTCACCTGCTGACGTTACTGTGAAAGCTCTCTTTAAGTTTCTGATTGTAAGATCTGAACTGTAATAATAAATGAACTGTCATAATTAAACTTGTACTGTCGTAATGTGAAGGCAAAGTTGCACTGTAATAATAATTAATTGTCGTAATGTAAAGGGAAGTGTTTCATACTGTAGAAGTTAACAATCTGACTGTAAGAATTTTGAACAGTGCAAACAGCCTGAATAATGAACTTTGACATTAAATCCACAATAATTAGTTTTACAAAACTGAACACGGATCCCAGAATTAAAAGACACATGCAACACAGAAAATCTGTCTCTGAATGACATAGTTGGACCTGACTGAATAAAAAAAAAAAAAACGTCAAAATATTTAGTCGTTACCTCTATTCTGCGCAAATCTGGATAATGTGTTGTAGTCTGCCTTGCGCGCCGCTATGCTAAAGTTTCAAATTACTATATCTACACAGAGACAATCGTGAGGTGCAGTTCTCTGTTAGTTGCAAATCGAATTATAAGAGAAATGCAAGCCAAATAAGGAAATGTGGTCGTAAATAGCAACACAGTCTTTTTTTTTTGCATACTGTGAAAAACTGCTCAAGGCTGATTTTAAATTTAATGAACGTCTTAACTTCCAAACAACACACTTTCATATCTAACAAACTCTCAGTATAATAACCAAGTTCGTCCAATGTCCCAGCAATAACAAAAAAGTAACATTAATATATAATATTTACCTCCGACATTCCACTTGTGGTATACACTTAATTCTATTTAACTTCCTCCTTCACAAATCAATTTTCGTTACAATATTAATATAATCATGTTCATTAAACACATTGATAAATTAAGACTTTACTTTTGAAACATAACATTACTATCACTTCCTCACTCTAACATACCAAAGATAATAAGCTAACTTCTGCGATACAGATTTACAACATCGCTGCTCTCACACAATCGATTCAGATACCAAAATTATACGTGACATCTATCAACTGGAGGAGGTATCCAAGTTATGAAAATAAGTGTGTGTTTTCAGCATAATGGGGCCCCAAAGCGCTTTGCACAACCAGTCTGAGCAGTAATAAGCAGTACTTTTGGCAGTCGGTGGACACGAAAGACGACGTATATTCTAACCATGTTTACTCGGAGACGTCTTTAGTTCCAAGAAGTCTTGTAGCAGCCCACAAGTACAGAACACACCACGCATTTTCCAGCGAACACGGGACTACCTGCTAAGTCGATAGCGGCTCTGTGCTGAGATTACTGGTACCTTTGACCATTTATTGTGATGTAATAGTGATCAGAGCAATGAAGCAGTGAAAACATTTAGCACTGTTTTATTCTCAATCACACAAAATAACCACCTGCATACTGAGTACAACAACATGTGCTTCTGACATATGGTTGCTTTTCGAAATACATTTGTTTTTGTCTCCTGAAACATCGCTGTTAGTTTGGGCACAGAATTTTTGAACAACCTGAATAACTGCGAATATATCTATTGACGATTGAGGACTGTGTGCTGAACAACATTACATCAGTAGTTACATCATTTGCAGACTAATAATTAGAACTATTAGGAGCAGTATGTTTTTGTGTTGATTAGTACCTCCATGTACATATGGCAAGAAGGAGCCACTAATTCTTATTTTCACCTGTGCAGCAGGCCAGATGTTGAATAGTGGGTGCATGGACGCAAAACAGTTAGTCTACACTGACAGGCGTAGTCCACTAAGTTATGCAGTTACGATCATTCGGAAAATATCAGGTAGTAAATTATGTGACATGTCTGTAGTAAGTCTGTTAGATGTAGAGAAAAACTACTAACACACTGAAGTGATTGCATATTAAAGGTATGAATGATGACAGTATCTACAGTTATACCCCTAACACTCTCTCAACCTTGGAAGAGAAGTGGGAAGTGGGTTGTTTTCCAAGAATAGATTACAAATTGTCCATGAAGATTTAAACAAGGACTGGACTGAGGGGGCAACCCATAGCTAGAACATCTAACTGTTTGTGCATCTTGCCATTTAAATGGAAATAATTTTATATTAGGCCATATATAGTTAACCTTATGTCTTCTGTGACAACTGGGTTAACTCTCGATATAAATAGTAAGTCTGTGAGAATGTTGAGGCACACTTGTGCGGATATGTTAGTAAACAAGTTGCTGACATGAAAAGAAACTAGCTTGGCAGTATGGGGGATTTGGACAGATTTTAACTTGTTCACTAAGTGAACTGAATTAAGAAAACAGTGACTAGGTTTAAACTTGGTTATTGATTTTGTCTCGCAGGGCAGCATGCAACCACTTGAAGGAACACCATAAAGCCCGAAAACTTAGAAAATAAGACTCTACTTCTGTAGACAGCCTGCTTAAAGAAGTCCACAACTACAAGATCCAATAAGAAGTTTCACATCACACTCATAAAGAGAGGAAGATGAACTGCTACCAGAAGGCTTTCGACACCGTTCCTCACAAGCGTCTTTTAACCAAACTGCGTGCCTACGGAGTATCGCCTCAGTTATGCGACTGGATTGGTGATTTCCTGTCAGGAAGGTCACAGTTCGTAGTAATAGACGAAAGTCATCGAGTAAAACAGAAAGTAATATCCGGCGTTTCCCAAGGAAGTGTTATAGGCCCTTTATTGTTCCTGATCTATATTAACGGCATAGGAGACAATCTGAGTTGCCGTCTTAGATTGTTTGCAGATGATGCTGTCATTTACCGTCTTGTAAAGTCATCAGATGATCAAAACGACTTGCAAAATGATTTAGCTAAGATATCTGTATGGTGCGAAAAGTGGCAATTGACCCTGAATAAAGAAAAGTGTGAAGTTATTCACATGAGAACTAATAGAAATCAGCTAAATTTCGATTACGCGATAAGTCACACAAATCTGAAGGCTGTAAATCCAGCTAAATACTTAGGGATTACAATTACAAATAACCTAAATTGAAACGAGCAGACAGATAATATTGTGGGTAGAGCAAAGCAAAGACTGCGATCCATTGGCAGAACATTTAGAAGGTGCAACAGGTCTACTAAAGAGACTTCTTACACCACGCTTGTCCGCCCTATTCTGGAGTATTGCTGTGCGGTGTGGGATCAGCATCAGGTGGGACTGACGGATGACATCGAAAAAGCACAATGAAGGGCAGCTCGTTTTGTGTTATCGCGAAATAGGGGAGATAGTGTCACAGACATGATACGTGAATTGGAGTGGCAATCATTAAAACAAAGGCGTTTTTCGTTGTGACGGGATCTTCTCATGAAATTTCAATCACCAGTTTTCTCCTCCGATTGCGAAAACATTCTGTTGGCATCCACCTACAGTGGGAGAAATGATCATCACGATAAAATAAGAGAAATCAGGGCACGCACAGAAAAATTTAAGTGCTCGATTTTCCCGCGTGCCGTTCGAGAGTGGAACGGTAGAGAGACAGCTTGAAGGTGGTTCATTGAACCCTCTGCCAGGCACTTTATTGTGAATAGCAGAGTAATCACGTAGATGTAGATGTTGAAATGATGGCAATTAATAAACATATGTCCATTTGCCCAGTACTGAATGATCACAGTTCCGTTATTTGCCACTTCCAAATGCAGACACCACTCATAACTACTACTCACAACCCCATAACGATTCTGTAAATTACCTCACTTACTCACATGCCCCCGTTTTCCTCTTTTTGAGTTACTACAGTTTCATTTTCCCCTTCAAAAAATTTTGTTTTGTATAATCACAGCTGATTCATTTACTTGCTTAATCCCACTTGTATGTCTTACCTTATCATAGTGTTAGACCCGTTAATGATAAGATTATTTTGTTCAGCCAATCCACTGGAACATGTCAGCAAAATTTATTGTTCAATTTGTTTTATTCTCAGAACAATTGGTGCAATTTGTTATGAAGCTGATTATTTAAAATGCGTTTCATTTTATCTAAGTTCAATAATTTTACATCGCATTTTCACTGAAATAATTCCTCACGTTTAAGTCCTAAATCAAACACTGACAATTGTCATCTCTGGAAACCATGCGAGATACTCTGTAGATGCACTAGCTTAAAATCTTTGATCCTATAAAAATTTCACAGCCACACACATTTATCTTTGTACCTGATGATGGCATAACAGCCCGAAACCGGTTCGTAAAATAAATAATAAATATTGTAGAATACTACACCAGTGCCACATGTGTTTTTATTCATAACGTACAGGATGGGGCGAACAAAAGTGGCTCGAGTGGATACTACAGGACGTGAATGTACGCATATGCAAGTGGTCAGAGGAACTTCATTCGTCATCGCATACTACCGCGGTAAAAATGCATGCCGGAGACACGCCATGACGTATGCAGCACATTTGCGCCTACCACGTGATCCACACCGGTTCAGAGTGTAGTGCGGGATATGTCAGTGTGCAAAGGGGACGACGATACTCGCAGTGGGGCAGCGGGTGTTCGCTGTCGAAAGTTGCGTGACAGCGAAGCTGTGAAAACGGTGTGG
This sequence comes from Schistocerca americana, assembly GCF_021461395.2. NCBI lineage: Eukaryota > Metazoa > Arthropoda > Insecta > Orthoptera > Acrididae > Schistocerca > Schistocerca americana. The sequence continues at coordinate 120,173,720 of NC_060119.1, forward strand.
TCAGTTGTTGAGAAGTTTAATGGTGACAAAGTGCCAGCAGAAAGTGCCATGCAACGCTTAGTTCGCAAATGGCGTCAGACAGGATCTGTTTTGAACAAGTCAGAAAACATTCCACAACCTGCCCGCAAAAAAAAATGTGGCTGCAGTTCACCAGAAAATGCTTTAGAGCCCTACTATATCAACGCGACGCCCGACGCAGTAAACCGACGTATGACGTCGATGATGCGAACGAATACTCGATCTGAACCTGCACAGGCATCCCTACGGTGTGTCTGCTGTCCATGCATTAAAACCAGCAGATGCTCCTAAGCGCCTCCAGTTTTGTGAGTGGCTGTTTACTGAGATAACAATGAATGGCTTGGACATGAAGTTCTTCATATCTGATTAAGCTCGGTTTCATCTGAGTGGTTAAGTCAGCTCACAGAACCACTGGTTATGGGCAGCGGAGAATCCGCATAACTTGCACGAAACACTCTTGCATGATCAGAAGTTTGGGTTTTGGTGTGCAGTGTCTGCGCGCCGCATTACTAGTCCCATCTTCTGTCCTCAGACGATGACTTCAGCGCTTTACATTGCCAACATTTTGAAATAATTTGTGGCAGCATTAACGGAGGAGGAAAAGACCTACAGTCACTTGCATCAGGATGGAGCAACTGCCCATGCACCCGACCGAACGTTGGAGCACATTAACACAATCTTGACGCCTGACATAGATTTTAGCAGAGGTCAATCTGGTCGCGGCCCTAGGTGGCCAGCCAAGTCACCTGATCTGTCAGTGTGCTGTTGCTTTGTGTGGGGAGCCTTTGTTTCGATGGTGTATCGCAACAATCATCGAAGTCTTCAAGAACCGCAGCACAGCATTTCGGATGAGACTGCGGCAACTCCAGCAGGCCAATTTGTATCCGCCTTCATCGACTTCCTAACCAGTGCCCAAAAGGACCAAGAGATGAATGGTGGTCACTTTCAAGATCTGATACAGTCGGGTTAGTACTGTATTTTCTTCCCTCTGTTGTATTTCTTTGTACCCTGGAGCTCTGTGTTCCGGGACATTTTTATTTGCCTCACCCTGTATAAAATGTTCTATCAAGAACAGACGAAACAGTCAGTAACTGGAATCAAATATTTGTTGAGAAGCCTATTTGGCAATCTACAAGGTGGTGTGAAGAACGAAAGAACAAACACGACGAACTGATGGAGAGGTATTGGAAGGAAAAGAAGAAAATACATGCTAAATTTGTTAAAATACCCTCCTCACCTAGGTGCGACAAATTAAAAAAAGTAATTAATTCGCTCTCCCAATGACACACTTTTACTGCTCTCTTAACGCGAGATTCAATTGCAATTCACGCCTGGGCTTCGAAACAATACATAGGTAAACTTTGTCATTAAAGTACGCTAATTGTCAGGAATGGGAATCCGCCGGACAGGAGAACAATTTTTATTGGTTTATTTGAACTGTAACTGGATGAATTTTACATTTTATAGTAGGTAACGAGTAAATTCATGTGAACAGTACATAACGTATAGATTGCACATATTGCTTGAACTTCTCAGGGTCACTATGTATGAGTGCTCGAATTAGATATGGCTTTTGTGGCATTGTTTCTGGATAAAGCAGAGGATGTTTGAAGAGTCTGAAGCCTGTAACAAAGCTCTTGAACACTCTCAATCAGATATGTTCAGAGTAGAATGCGTTTCCAATGTCTGTAACAGAAGTTTTTAAGGTTTAACGCAAGCGTCGCTCCTTCATTTGCTCCGCAATGTGGTGTTTAACCAGGTTGTGCATTTATTTCTGGTAATCGAAAAGCTTGTTTCAAAATTTTTGCCAGTGACTCCCACCACGAACTGCATAAATGTTTATTTATATTCTCCTAAATGTATAATTAAGTGTAGTTTAACCTGTTTTTGCTCGTTAGAGTGTGAATCAGTCCCTCTCTCTGCATGTCTGGGACACTGGCTCTCGACGTCGTAACTTTTTACGTAGTTCACTTTGCGAAAAAACCCGTCTTCTACTTTCATGAACGGTCTTCTCCCGAATCGCTACATACAGTTTGACAGTCGTCTCTACTCCTTAAAACAAGCACAGGAACTCTCCTCGGCCTTCTGTATCTAACAGGGTTCATTTACTGAAGTACACACAAAATTTCCAAAGCAGGATATCTGACTCGCGACGTCATTTAGTGCAAAGCCATTATAAGTGCTATAAGTTATTTTCAATCATTCTTAAATCTGAACCCTCTATTTTCTGTTTGGATTTTGATACCAATAGCTTCAGATTACTAGACGCCTCGTGAAGACGTTTTTCAGTGATAGTTGTTGTTCCTCAAAGTGCACTACTGAGTCACCACGTTTTGTCTTCGAAGATGGTTCTCACGTATAACGATCGAGGATCGAATGATATTAATGACACACAAAGCCATTGTTATTGCCACACTACTATGTGGAAGCTAGGAATAGATAAACAGAAGAAAACTGGTAGTCACTTAGGTAGAGTGGGTCACGCTCATATTTCCAGAAACATGTCTAACCAGTCGATGGTCGATGGTACGTACACCACTGAGACGACCAACGTGAAGATGAAAATACCTTTAGTTGGTTGTTTGGGGAAGGGAATCAAACAGCGAGGTCATCGGTCCCAACGGATTAGAGAAGGAAGGGAAAGGAATTCAGCTGTGCCCTTTCAAAGGAACCATCCAGGCGTTTGCCTGAAGCCTGATTTGAGGAAATCATGGAAAACCTAAATCAGGATGAACCGTCGTCCTCCAGAATGTGAGTCCAGTGTGCTAAACACTGCGCCACCTCACTCGTTGATACCTTTAGTAAGAAGTAGAAGTTACTGAAGTACTTACACTCAGCATTTTATGAAACAGTTTGGAAACTTCTTGACTAGCGCAGTAACTGCATATCACGTTTGAATTGTTTGTTTTAACTCCTTGTCTCCACAAGCGGTGAGTTTACGAACGTCTTATTGCATTTCAGTGGCACAACCCCAAGGTTTCCCTAGTCGGTACTAAGGATTCTCTTATGCCACTGAGTGATCGTCTCCAAACGTTTGACGAGATGCGTAAGTTGCCAACGAGTGCCTGCTCTTCCTTTCAGTAGGCAACCCCTCTTTTATTTATTGTAGAACACAGCGAACACAAAAAAATTTCCATAATCGAAAAAAGTATTTATTCAGTTGTTATTTCATTTTAAAATCTAATTTAGATTGCCTTGTAGACTGTAACAAGCATACATCCAAAAAAAGTTGTTATTTCAAGCTCTAAACATATTTGGTTCACGAAACGCTCTTATCTGCTTTTGTTATCGCCCTTACTTTTGCTATCGTTTCCGGCGTTTGAAAACCATTCAAATCAAAGGATTTAATCTGAAAAGAAATGTATTTTGAAATTTTAAATGAGTAGTGCGCAGAGGCCATGCTGTAGAACGCAGCTGATGGGCGGTTACATAATATTAAACATTTAACTCTGTAACCTGCAGATATGTGCCGCAAATACTATCCGGAGAAATTACGCGAATTGTTAGAAAACTGTGGAATATAGCAATTATTAATTGTGAATGACAGCTAAAGAACATTTGTAAATAACAACTGCAGAGCAGAACTTCTTATGAGAAGTAATGGTGCGTAAAATTTGTGATCAGTTGTAAAGGTACTGACACGCTGGAGAGCCCTCCTTATTGGACTCTGCTATCCATTATTTGTCAACTATTATACACTAAGTCACTAAATAATTAGAAAAATTATACATATATTTCCTGGTTTGATTTAAAGTTGTAAATTACTGAAAATTTTGGTAGTATTAAGTATATGCCAAATGCACAGATATTCCTAACGGAGCCAAAAAAACTGTTGTGTACAGGGGTTGGACAAAAATATGGAAAAACCGTGAGAAATGCATGCTTGAACATAAATGCAGATGCTGGCCAAAGCCGCCTGTTGCGCTGTTGTACACTGAAGTGCCAAAGACACTGCTTTAGGCATGAGTATTCAAATACAGACATACGTAAACAGACAGAATGCGGCGCTGCGGTCGGCAGTGCCTACACAAGTGAACAAGTGTCTGGCGCAGCTGTTAGATCGCTTACTGCTGCTACAATGGCAGGTTGTCAAGATTTAAGTTAGTTTGAACGTGGTGTTATTGTCGGCGCACGAGCGATGGGACACAGCATCTCCGTGGTAGCGGTGAAGTTGGGATTTTCGCGTACGACCATTTTACGAGTGTACCGTGAATGTTAGGAATCCGGTAAAGCATCAAATCTCCGACATCGCTGCGGCCGGGAAAAGATGCTCCAAGAACGGCACCAACAACGACTGAAGAGAATCGTTCAACGTGACAGAAGTGCAATCCTTCTGCAAATTGCTCCAGATTTCAATGCTGGGCCATCAACAAGTGTTAGCATGAGAACAGTTCGTTGAACGAAACGTCACCTATGTGGGCTTTCGGGGCCGAAGGCCCACTAGTGCACCCTTGATGACTGCACGAAACAAAGTTTTACGCCTCGCCTGGGTCCATCATTGGACTGTTGATGACTGGAATCGTGTTGCCTGGTCGGAAGAGTCTCGTTTCAAATTGTATCGAACGGATGAACCCGTACGGGTATGGAGACAACCTCATGACTCCATGGACCCTGCATGTCAGGAGGGGACTTTCAGACTGATGGAGGCTCTGCAATGGTATGGGGCGTGTACAGTTTGAGTGATATGGAATCCTTATACTTCTAGATACGACTGTAACAAGTGATTCGTACATAAGCGTTGTGTTGATCACCTGCATGCTTTCATTTCCATTGAGAATTCCGACGGACTTGGGTAATTCCAGCAGGACCATGGGACACCGCACACGTCCAGAGTTGCTACAGTGTGGCTCCAGGAACATTCTTCTGAGTATAAACACATCCGCTGACCACCAAACTCCGCAGACATGAACATTATTGAACGCATCTGTAATGCCTTGCAACGTGCTATTGAGAACAGATCTCTATCCCCTCGTACTCTGACGGATTTATGGACGGCTCTGTAGTATTCACTGTGTCAGTTCCTTCCAGCACTACTTCAGACATTAGTCAAGTCCATGCCACGTCCTGTTTCAGCACTTCTGCGTACTCGCCGGGGCCCTATACGATATTAGGCAGGTGTACCAGTCTCTTTGGCTCTTCAGTGTATTTCACCACAAACGGCACATGTGCAGTGTCCTCAACACCTTGCAAGTGCCAGTCGCGGTCAAGAGAGTCATCTGTGTAGTTTGTGAGTGCATTATGTCGAAGCTAAGTGAATTCGAACGTGGGTCGATCGTTGGTGCTCCTATGGTGGGTAATACCGCAAACAAGGTGGCCGAAGAATTCGGTGTTTCAAGAGACACCGTATCGAAGATAATATCACATACAGGGAAAACGGAAAAGCGTCATCTGCTAAGTTACACTACTGGCAATTAAACTTGCTACACCACGAAGATGATGTGCTACAGACGCGAAATTTAACCGACAGGAACAAGATGTTGTGATATGCAAATGATTAGCTATTCAGAGCATTCACACAAGGGTGGCGCCGGTGGCGACACCTACAACGTGCTGACATGAGCGAAGTTTCCAACCGATTTCTCATACACAAACAGCAGTTGACCGGCGTTGCCTGGTGAAATGTTGTTGTGATGCGTCGTGTAAGGAGGAGAAATGCGTACCATCACGTTTCGGACTTTGATAAAGGTCGGATTGTAGCCTATCGCGATTGCGGTTTTACGTATCGCGACATTGCTGCTCGCGTTGGTCGAGATCCAATGACTGTTAGCAGAATATGGAATCGGTGGGTTCAGGAGGGTAATACGGAACGCCACGCTGGATCCCAACGGCCTCTTATCACTAGCAGTCGAGATGACCGGGATCTTATTCGCATGGCTGTAACGGATCGTGTAGCCACGTCTCGATCCACGAGTCAACAGATGGGGACGTTTGCAAGACAACAACCATCTGCACGAACAATTCGACGACGTTTGCAGCAGCATGGACTATCAGCTCGGAGACCATATCTGCGGTTACCCTTGACACTGCATCACAGACAGGAGCGCCTGCGATGGTGTACTCAACGACGAACCTGGGTGCACGAATGGCAAAACATTTTTTCGGATGAATCCAGGTTCTGTTTACAGCAACATGATGGTCGCATCCGTGTTGTGCGACATCGCGTTGAACGCACATTGGGAGCGTGTATTCGTCATCGCCATACTGGCGTATCACCCGGCGTGATGGTATGGGGTTCCATTGGTTACACGTCTCTGTCACCTCTTGTTCGCATTGACGGCACTCTGATCAGTGGACGTTACATTTAAGATGTGTTACGATCCGTGGCTCTACCCTTCAATCGATTCCTGCGAAACCCTACGTTTCAGCAGGATAATGTACGACCGAATGTTGCAGGTCCTGTACGGACCTTTCTGGATACAGAAAATGTTCGACTACTGTCCTGGCCAGCTCATTCTCCAGATCTCGCACCAACTGAAAACGTCTGGTCAATGGTGGCCGAGCAACTGGCTCGTCACAATACGCCAGTCACTACTCTTGATGAACTGTGGTATCGTGTTGAAGCTGCATGGGCAACTGTACCTGTACACGCCATTCAAGCTCTGTTTGACTCAATGCCCAGGCGTATCAAGGCCGTTATTACGGCCAGAGGTGGTTGTTCTGGGTACTGATTTCTCAGGATCTATGTACCCAAACTGCGTGAAAATGTAATCACGTGTCAGTTCTAGTATAATATATTTGTCCAATGAATACCCGTTTATCATCTGCATTTCTTCTTGGTGTAGGAAATTTAATGGCCAGTAGTGTACTAAGCACACGAAAGTGTCCGTTCAGTGATCGTGATGGACGGTTATTGAAGAGGATTTTGATGAAGAATAAGAGAGAGTACGACAGCTTCAAAAGTCACTGCAGAACCGAATACCGCAGTCACGAACCGTATCAGCACCAAAACAAGGGTGCTCCATGAGCAGGGAACTGAAATGCGAGCTGGAATTCGAAAACGGCTATTCGTGATGCACATGCCCGTAACAAGAGAACGTGGCGCCGAAGCCATACAAGATGGTCGCTGCAGCAAAAGAAGAATCTAATTTGATCGTATTATTCATGTTTCACTCTTTCACCAGCTTCAGGCCGAGTTTGCGTCGGAAGAGTAAAACATGGTGAGGGTTCAGTGGCGATTTGACCAGTCAGAGTGTCGTATTCCATGGGCCTCTGAAAGGATTATGCGACCATTTTGGCTGATCAGGTCCATCCCACGGTAGAATGATTCTTTCCCAATAGTATTGCTGTTTTCCAAGATGACAGGGCCGCTGTTCACACAGCTCGCGTCGTCCATGTCGGGCTATTGGAGGACGAGGTCGAACTGTCACAGACCCCTGGCCACCATAGTCACCAGATCTCAATGTTATGGAGCCTTTGTGGTCTACTTTGGACAGAAGGGTGCATAATGGCTATCTACCTCCGTTTCTTGAATTTTCCACTATTTTGCTGGATGACTGATGTAAAATTCCACTGAAAACCGTGCAGCACCCGTAATTATCCATTGCGAATAGACTGGACGCTGTTACGAATGCCAGCTGGTTTCCTACACCTTATTAAGCGTGGTAATGTGTTTTTTGTGTTTCCATATTTTTGTCCACTCCTTGTAGTTATAAGAAACCGAAGATCAGTAGGTGAAATAACATGAGTTCCCCAAAATCGCGTGCTTTCGTTGGGATGTACAGCGTCTGTTTACAAACCGGAAATCTGCTGTATTCGTTGACCACAACGTTACGAATCTGGGGGAGAGGGCGCTTCGGTCGGCTTATCCAGAGTCAAGGAGTAGTTGGAGTTGATGGTATATGCCTAAGGCATACATCGATATTTTTCCAAAATGTGTCGATATACGCCGGCGATATTTTTCCTTCGAAATGGCAATAACGAGAGCCGGTACCTTTATTTTTTATTATATTTTTTCACAATTTTCGATAAATATTTGAAGTTGTTCTTTTGAAATTGTAGTAGCACATAATTTTGCTTCCGCTTACTGCTTACTGCTTTTTGAGCTTTATCACGTCAGCCTTTCTCTTTGACTGTGTGATGCAAGTCTAGATGGCACAAAGAAGAAGTCCGACTGCACTGGCGGGGGGGGGGGAGGGGTTACGGTGTCAATGGAATAACAAGATAACCGATGTGAAAACATAGTACACCAGTTGCGTGAAAAAACTGTTTTTAATGCAACTAGTGTGCTACTTCTTCAGGTTGGTATTCTTCAAAAATAGTTGCTGAAACTGATGAACAAAAATCTAAATGACAAGATTGATCTTTGCAGTGGTCCGAGACGTGTGAGTGGAAATGCTGACACAATTTGCGCTTGGCGCCACCAAAATTGATTCAAATGGCTCTAAGCACCATGGGACTTACCATCCGAGGTCATCAGTCCCCTAGAGCTTAGAACTACTTAAACCTAACTAACTTAAGGACATTACACACATCCACGCCTGAGGCGGGATTCGAACCTGCGACCGCAGCAGCAGCGCGGTTCCGGACTGAAGCGCTTTTTTCTTTTTTTTTTTTAATCTCATTTTGTTCGTTTCCGTTCGTTGTATCTGTTCTGGGCCGACGTCGAAAGACACCCGCTTCAGTTCGTTGTTGCTGCATTAACTCAGGTGTTTTTTTTTATTACAGAGGGCAGCTAGCCCTCTGACCGAACACGCTGAGCTACCGTGCCGGCAACTCAGCCACGAAGGCCGGCTAGGCGCTGCCAATAGAAACTGCAACGTTTAGCTTCACCACGCAGTTTTTGACACTACAGCTGCTAGATCGCTGGCGTTTCAGAAATGAAAACCAAGGAAATCGACATGAAGCGTTCCAAACAATTCCAATATGTGACAACCGAACAACAGATTCACCGGACACCTTTCATTGTGCCATTTACATGCTGTTACCATTGTCAGCAAAGTGGTTATCACCAAACGTGAATGTGCATCGTTTTGCTTTCAATTCTTGCTGTGATGTACAGAATATATAATAATAAACCAAAACTTAAATATACAGCTGTAAAACTGGCAGTATATTTAGACTGTGAAGCGGATTATTTTATTTTATTTTTTTTTTTTTTTGGTCGGTACATCGGCGTTCTTTCCGTCGACATACCGATACATCAATAACTGTTTCGATATATCGAGAGCATAAAATGGTATTTTTTAAATGTCTTTATATCGTACTCCCGATGTTTTTAACAATATCAGTAGTTCTAGTATATGCACAACTGACTTGACTGAATGGACGACGCGCTGCCTTTTCTTTAAACACCACTGTACTTGTTTACCGTATCGTCACCGCGTGTTTCCGATAACAGCCAACTGCAGTAATATCGTGGTTGAGTTTGCACCCTGCGTTTATTATGTGGATGTTAAGCGGACGCTGTGTTATGAGGACTCTTATCGAAGTAAAACTTCGCGAGTGGAGCGAGGGCGTTGTGAGGGTTTTCGTTATCTCTCAACAACTCGTGAGTGAGCTACGAGTAAACGCCCTGCGCTGCTGCAGTTGACCGGTGATTAGGGAGGCGGACACCACTTCTTTATACACAGTCTTCCTTACGGACTTTGTTGTCAAAGGCGAGGTAGCTAAGACTGGCCACCCTAAACATACTATGAGCAAATACATTTTGACCACCTACCTGACAGCCGGTATGTCCAACTTTGACACGGATAACAACGGCAGTGAGTCGTGTCATGGAAGCAATGAGGCTTTGTTAGCTCGCTAGAGGGAGCTGGCACCACATCTTCGCAAACATGTCACGTATTTGGTTGGTTGGTTGGTTGTTTTGGGGAAGGAGACCAGACAGCGTAGTCATCGGTCTCATCGGATTAGGGAAGGATGGGGAAGGAAGTCGGCCGTGCCCTTTCAGAGGAACCATCCCAGCATTTGCCTGGAGTGATTTAGGGAAATCACGGAAAACCTAAATCAGAATGGCCGGACGCGGGATTGAACCGTCGTCCTCCCGAATGCGAGTCCAGTGTCTAACCACTGCGCCACCTCGCTCGGTCACGTATTTTCCGTAACTTCCGTGGAGGGGGCTATTAGCCCTGACGCCACGTCCAATCATATCCAAAATGTGTTAGATCGAGTTCAGATCTGGTGAGTTGGGGGACCAGCACATCAGTTGGAACTCACCACTGTGTTCCTAGAACCGCTCTATCACACTCCTAACTTGTGACATGGCGCATTGTCTTGTTGAAAAAAGCCACTGCTGTGGGGAAACATGATCGTCATGAAGGGCTATACGTCGTCTGCAAGCAGTGTTCGATAATCCTTGGTCGTCATGGTGCCTTGCACGAGCTCCACTGGACCCGTGGATGTCCACTTGCCCACTAGCATAAGGGAGCCGCCGCCAACTTCTCTCCGTCCCGCTTTACAGGTGTCAAGGATATCTTCTCCTGGAAGACGACGGATTCGCTCCTCCCGTCGGCAATTCAAGGACGTAAGCAGGATTTTGTCAAAGGGGAAGTCCGATTTGTTAAAGAGGACCTTAAAAAATTCGTGTTTTTCTTCTGAAAACAAATTTACTTTTTATTTTAGATACACAATTTGCTATTAGGAGGCCTTCATACAAACAGTGATTGGTCTATATAATTACGCAAGAGAAACTTTCCTTTAATAAGTTCTACATATATTTTCAACAGTGTCCCCATTAGTACTTAAATTTTGAATAAAAATCATCAGCAATGGCGACCGAAGACTTCCGGCGGAAGAAGTCACCCTCATTCAGCCAACGTCCTTGCCAAAGAAGGCGCAGGAGTGGACAGAGGTTCATGACACTCTCTTGCCCTTGGGGTGGGCAACTGCCCCTGAAGGCGGTAGAATCAGCAATGATCAACGCCATGAGGAAGCAGAAGCAATAGAAACCACTACATTAAACACACGTAACGTTTATCCACAGGGCATGTGACCTGTAATTGAAAAAGTGTCATGATGATCTCTCCATTGGCAAAAATTCTGGATTAGTTACCATTCGGATTCGGATCTCCGGGGAGGGAGGGGGGGCACTGCCAAAGAGGAGGTGATACGAGAAAAAGATTGAACAACAAACGCTAGCATAACTTTCTAAGAGTCGGGGAGTGGAATGTCAGAAGTCTGAACGTGGCACGGAAGCTAGAAAATCTTAAAAAAGGAAATGATAAGGCTTAATCGAGATATAGTGGAAGTCAGTGAAGTGAAATGGAAAGAAGACAAGAATATTAGTATAGAGTGATATCAACAGCAGCGGAAAATGATATAACGAGAAAGTGAGTTATTTGGACAGTTTAGTGATTGGTTTATTCTCATCAGAAAAGACAGCAAAAGAACACCGACGAAGATGGTTCAGGTATACATGCCGACGTCGTAATACAAAGATGAAGGGGTAGAGAAAGTATTCGACGATACTGAATGGGTAGTTCAGTACGTAATGGGAGATGAAACTCTTGTAGTCATGAGGGGGAAAGTACCAAACAGCTAGGTCATCGGTCCCATCGAACTAGGGAAGGATGGGGAAGGAAGTCGGCTGCGCCCTTTTCAAAGGAACCATCCCGTCATTTACCTGAAGCGGTTTAGGGAAATCATGGAAAATTTAAATCAAGGTGGCCGAACGCGGGTTTGAACCGCCGTGGCCACAAAACGTCTATCACGAAAGTGTGTAGAATGATATAGCATCTGACCTTCAGAAAATCATCGTCCACACAATCCGACGAATACCAAGAGTTATCGCACAATTAGCTTAACAGCTCATGAATCCAAGTTGCTGATAAGAATAATATACAGAAGAATGGAAAAAATTGAGAACATGGTAGATAACGATCAGTATGGCTTTAAGAAAAGGAAAGGCACGAGAGGGAATTCCGACGTTGCGGTTGATAATGGAAGGAAGATCAAAGTAAAATCAAGACTTTCAGATGCTCCGTCGACCTGGAAAAAGCATTCGACAATGTAAAATGGTGCCAGATGTTTGAAATTCTATGAAAAACAGGGATAAGTTATAGAGAACGTCGGGTGATATACAATATGCACTAGAGACAAGAGGAAATAATAGAATGGAATAACAAGAAAGAAGTGCTCGGATTAAAATGGGAGTAAGACAAGGACGTTGTCTTTCGCCCCTACTGCTCAGCTTACATATCGAAGAAGCATGACGGAAATAAAAGAAAGGTTCAAGAGTGAATTAAAATTCAATGTGAAAGGATATCAATGATAAGATTCGCTGATAACATTACTATTCTCAGTGAAAGTGAAGAAGAATTACAGGATCTGCAAAATGAAATGAACGGTCTATTGAGTACAGAGTATGGACTGAAAGACGAAAGTAATAAGAAGTAGCAGAAATGAGAATAGCGAGAAACTTAACAAGAGTGATGATCACGAAGTAGATGAAGTTGAGGAATTCTTCTAGGCAGCAAAATAACCAATGACAGGCGGAACAAGGAGCACATAAAAAGCGGGCTAGCACTGGCGAGAAGGGCATGCGTGGAAGTCTGTTACTGTCAAAGATAGGTCTTAATTTGAGGAAGAAATTTCTGAGAATGTCCGTTCTCAACACAGCATTGTGTGGTGGTGAAACATGGACTGTGGAAAAACCAGAACAGAAGTGAATCGGAGCACTTGAGACGTGCTGCTACAGAACGATGTTAAAAATTATTTAGACTGATAATGTAAGGAATACAATGAAAACACCGACAAGAAGTAGTGACAGGATGACTGGACTTCTGTTAAGACATCACGAAATAACTTCCATGGCACAAGAGGGAGCTGTAGAGGATCATAACTGTTGAGAAAGACAGAAATTGGAATACATCCAGAAAATAATTGAGGACGCTGGTTGCGAGTGCTTCTCTGAGATGAAGAGGTCGGCACAGGTGAGGAATTTGTGGCTGACCGCGTCAGACAAGTCGGAAGACTGTTGATTCAAAAAAAAAAAAAAAAAAAAAAAAAAAAAAAAAAAAAAAAAAAAAAAAAAAAAAAAAAATAGTGCAAAATGACAATCGTTAGCTGACTTCCAGTGTAAATATCGCTGAAGTACGCATGTTGTCGAAATGTTACGCAAACCAGCATTAAAGGTAAATACAGTTTGCCCAAGAAACAACTACTCCCGAAATGTAACAACTACTGTCACAAATGTGACGAAAAAATTAATATTTCTCATTATTTCTATAACTTAATAACATGCATTGAAGATAATCATAGAACAACACTTCAGTTAATATAGTGTTATAAGAGGTAAATAGGTTATGGGCGAATGGACATGACTCTGGGCAGAGTCGGTACGGACGAATTCAAGCAATTCGCGGAAAAAAAATCTTTTAAAATATAGAATGTATTGTCATCACATACCTCTTCAACTCTCCACAAAACCTTCCCAATTGTTCCGCACCAGAACTACTTTTCATAATTGAGTACTGCCCCGGGTGACCAGATTCGGCAATATTTTGCCATTTGGGTGACTAGTGACAGAGTTTTGAACAATTTTTTTTTAAGGAGACGCAACCATCGCCTTTTAGGCGGCATTATTGTTTATCAACGCAAGTTTTGGGGGACACAGGCGAATCCAAGTGTATTTTTATGCACTGATTATAATTTCATGTTATTTAGTTATTGACCACTGCGCTACCTCGTGAAATACTGACATATTGCAACCATAAAGCTCTACCAGTCTCCAGATTAAAACTGCAGTTCTAACATTAAACTGTTATTTTTAGGTTATTGGGCTATTATAGTGGCACTTACATATGTTACCATGACGGTAGTGGCCGAATCAAAATTCGCTTGCCTGTTCTTCTTTGTTACAAACTTATCTGTAATTAGAAACGATCACAATAACACGCAGAATAAAAATAATAAACGGTAGCACATTAAATTCAACTGCAAGTACGAACTGAACTGACAAATAAAATAACAACTGGGCTCAAGTAAGACCAACAATGTGCAGTTGGTCTTCGCTGAAGTATGCGTGGATGATAGCTGATATATCGATAATTTAATTCTAGCAATGGCCTTGTTGACTATCAATAGAGTGTATCTCTCTTCCGTCGTATGTCTTTCAATTTCACTACAAGGCAACTAGGTCGCATATAATTTGTTTTATGTGGAGGGGGTGGTCCGGACCCCCTGGACACACACCCTTCTTTTGGCTACGTCCTTCTTGGCATGTTGAAAAAGGTATCGGGATTCATCAGATCATGCAACGTTCTTCCACTGCTGCCAACGTCCAGAGCTGATGGTCACGTGCCCATTTCAGTCGTAGTTGCCGATGTCGTGGTGTTAACATTGGCACATGCATGGGTTGTAGTTTGAGGAGGCCCATCGTTAGGAGTGTTCTGTGCACTATGTGTTCAGGCACACTTTGCCCAGCATTGAAGTCTGATATTAGTCCCGCTATAGTCCGCCGCCTGTCCTGTTTTACCAGTCTGCCCAGCTTACGACATTTAGACATCTGTGATGAGGGATGGCCGCCCAACCCCACGACGTCTGAACATGGCTTCGCCTCGGTTTCGCCACGTGTTGAAGACACTCACCACAGCTTTCTTCGAACACCCGGCAAATCGTACCGTTTCGGACGTGCTCGAGGCGGACCTCCGGGCCATTACAGTCTGCCCTCGGTGAAACTCAGATCGATCTCGCGCGTTCCCCACTGTATACATGGACAGCACGCTCAGTGATACTACATGCATCGTGCGTGCGTGTGACTAGTAGTCTTTCTTCTCCAGGTTACGACCTGGACTGGTCTATATCGATAGTAGGTCGATGGTCATAATGTTTTGGCTTATTGGTGTATATACAGAAACAGTAAACAAAAGGAAGCGCGGTTTTCACTTAGTTATAACGGAAAATTGACAAATTTTTTGGCCTATGCAAGTCATTTTTAACGCTTACAGCTGACTAATTGGCTACAGAGAGGATCTCAGCGATACAACATGTGTAAACTTGGTCAAGATAACTGCGCCGCAAGTCGCTATCCCGTCGTCAGTAGAAGATAAGAGGTTGTGCAGACGTCTGGCCTACCGTGCCAAAAGCAAGCAAATACTTAACTCAGGTAGCGTCCCTGTGTTTGCCTGTGCGCTTGAAGCCCGTCAGTATGTGCTCAGCTGTGGTAGCGGCCAGACAACTGGCTCGTGAAGCTATTTCAGACTTTCACGACACACATGGCAGTGAATATGATTTTCGTTAATGGCAAATATTGCCAAGTTGTTAAAACAGCTGCGCCTTTGTATGCTGAGAGCTGTCGTGACCGTGCCAAGCCCTCGCGTTCCTTATTTGCGAACATTATATAATCTTTCAAGAAACTGAAACTGTGAAAATAAAATAGACCAAAGAAAACGAACAACAAATGTTCAGAGAACTGCATCTAATATTTGCCAGCGGTAGTACACAATCCACATATCGCCATGAAGCAGATCGAATATACGAAAAGTATCAGCTAAAGGAATGTTCTGCGAATACTAAATTCCGAAGGTACTCCGCTTAAAAAAATGTCACTTGCGAATGGGGAACGTCCCTTTTCTAACAGCTTGCGTTACTACAACAGTGTATGCATTTCTACACGATATAAAAATCATAGCCCGTAAAGTGGTCAAAGTTCCACAATTTCACTTCCGTAGTTCCCTCCATCAACAGCTTTATGGCAGTGATTTCCCAAAGAGGTTATTGTTTGCCGAACGGTGTCTACAGAAACAGCAATGTGATACGGCCTTTCTATGCAAGATTTTGTTTGCATTTACAAACAAATGAATCTACGAAGTAAACACTATTGGTCAGCTGAAAATCTACACTGACAGAGGGATGAGGGTAAGCAACGACCTTGGTCAGTCAACATTTGGTGCAGACTCCTCTAGAGTAGAATAAATTGATCCCTGTTTTATTGAAAAATAAATAGCCACAAGTATCCGCACTCCCAAACAGACATGACACCGCAGTTATTCGAAGAAATGCAAAAGGACTTAAGGCAATCAGTGTGGTACCAAAGACACCCCCCCCTCCTCCCCCATTCCACAGGGACGAAAACGGGCCTTAACACAACATTTTGGAGACCGTAGGATCGGTCGTTTGAGAAACACAGATAAAATGACCCTCATGCTCACCACGCTTAACATCTCTGGACTTTTATCTGTAGGGAAAGTTAAAACAAGAGGTTGAAACACGTGTGTTGGGAGGTTGTTATCTGCATATCTGGAATTTGTACATACTTTGGAGGTCTCAAAAGCTAACGGCAATTCTGAATCGCTTATTATTCGCTCGCTGTCTTTGGTCAGAGTAGCTGTGTTTGTTGCTGGAAGATGTGCTTGTTTCGTCATCGTTGCTTGGCAGCGAGGAGCACGGAAGCTATGTCGTTAGAAGAGTAATGAGACAGACGCCGAGCAGAGGACTCGTGGCAATGTGGACGTAATGTTAAGAGCATCTGTGTTTAAGTAATATATGTGAAACAGAGGCGAAACATTCGATTAGTAATTTAGAATGAAATCAAATGTAATGAGATTAGAAAAGCATATGAAGAGGAATGAAGATAATATTTTTTGTTTAGTTGAACCGCAGTCGCGCGTAGTTTGGAACCGTTATTAAATGAGACATCCATACCATGGAATTTTAGATTTGTCATTAAAGACTAATTTTCACTGTAAGGTATTTTTTCATGTTCATTGATTACTTGTTTAACATTTGTAAGAGTAAGAATTTGATATCAATATTGCCCTTTGTCAGTGTTAATAGGTGTTGTAACATAACATAACATAACATAACATAACATAACATTTAATAATATATCAGACAATTTAGAAACATTTTGTTAAAGAAATATTATACCTAAGAACATTGTCCACAGCCTTGATTCAAGTAATTTTTATTTAAAGGGTGCCTCACTCAATAATGTGCATAAAATAGTTTACTTGTTGTCTCGAGCATTGCACTGAACTCTCAGCAACTTTAGGAGAATAAAATTTTTTAAGGAAACGTTCAAGGTCTACAGGTTCAAATGGCTCTAAGCACTATGGGACTTAACATCTGAGGTCATGAGTCCCCTAGATCTTAGAACTACCTAAACCCAAGGGCATCAAACACACCCATGCCCGAGGCAGCATTCGAACCTGCGACCGCAGCAGCAGCTCGGTTCCGGACTGAAGCGTCTAGAACTGTTTGGTCGAGGTCTACAGGGAAACACCGAGACTGTCGAAGATATGTCCAGATATGTGAAGTACTGTCTGCCTGGAATCGCTTTATAGCGTGTATCAGTGCATAAGGAGAATATTTGGAATATTTGATGGCAAAGTCATAATTATAGACACATGGACCACAGCTAAATAACGTGTTTGTTATACATTTGGTGCAGTGTTGCTGACATCTGTGGTTCCTCTTCCCTTGAAAGCGAGACTATAACGTGCAGCGCTTTTACCTCGTTAGTATTCGATCGATTTCCACACGTTTTACACATTTTAAGTGTTCTTCAAAGACTCTTTCCAATGCCACAGAAAAAAAGTTGCATTACAAAAACTAAGTTTGTGACATTTCGGCTGCTATAAAAGTTGATAATTACTTGCACACGGCAGAGGATTCTACGCGCTGTCCGCTGTAGCTCAGCGGAAACCGCACATCTGTGTATTTACTCGCTCTGAACATATTTAGGGGGCATCTAGCAGCTGCTTCATTCCGAGTACATTTTTCTGTTGTTCAGTGCCTCACACTAACATTACATCAAAGATATATTCTGAAGGTTCTTGAATATTTTATTTCACTCGGTGTCGTATCTTTTGAACAAGTACTCAACGAAGATAACGTTTTTTGTTTAGTTGCACTGCAGTCGCGCGTACTTTGGAACCGTATAAACGACCAGCATATTCAAAGCTGTCATTGACGGAGTTACTTTTCGGAGAAGGTTCACATTGCGATATACAAGTATTTTATGCGTCTAATTATTCCATGACGAAGAATGAAAGCAAGTCTAAGATTCCTAATTTTGTAAAACTCGAAATGTCATTTATAGAAGTCAGCACATGCTGTTTGGCTAAGGGTACGTAATGTTCCAGTATCATTTAACCCATTAGTATTCCTACTGTGATTGGTATACGTGAAGGAGGATGTCTGTAAGATTCCGTATAAGCTCATATTGCTCTGATTTCCGTTATGTTCATTATGCGATTTGTATTTTGGTGCAAGCAGTATGTTTCTTGACTTGTTTTAAACGCGACTTCTCAGAATTTTGCGATTAAGACTCTCCACGATGCGCAATGACATTCTAACACTGGTGATATCCAAATTAATAGCGTGATGGTCCACCTCTTGAACGCAATACAACAGTGATTCTCGTGCCAAGGACTCAAAAAGTACTTGGCAGGTTTCCGAACGTTTGTGGCACCAGATCTACGCTTGGGTCACGAAATTACCGTAAATTAGGGGACGGTCGTTTGAGGGCGCGAAACTGGCACCCTATATATAGCTTTCCAGGTGGGTTCCAGCGAGTTCAGATCAGGCAAATTTGGTGACGAAGACATTAAAGTGAGTTTACTGTCATGCTGCTCCTATTGCACGATTTTGCCTTGTGATATGGGTAGTTATCCTATTGGAAAGTCCCATCACCGTCGAGGAAGGTATTAAGCATAACGGGATGCTGGAGATTTCCAGCAGTGTTAAAGTAGTCCACACATGTGACGGTGGTTGAGATTACCACCACAGGTGTCATGAAGGCCTAAGTGAATGTCCTCCATCACATAATACTGCCTCCACAAGTTTGCGGCTGTGATGCGGTGCACGTTATGAGGAGCCATTCACCTGGATGGTAGCGCATCAAGACACTCTGCCTTGAGTAGTAGACGTCATTCGTCTGACCAGGAAACACATTTCCATTGATCCACTGTCCAATATCGCTGATCCCACGGCTGCTGAGATCGCAACTAACAACACACAGGGGTCGTCTGCTGTACAGTCCCATGTTTAACAATGTGTGCTATTAAGAATCCTAAGGAAATGCAATCCGAAAACAAAGGAAGTAAGTTACAGTACGCTTGTTCGCCCACTGCTTGATAGAAGAGATAGAGAAGATCCAACGGAGAGCAGCGCGCTTCGTTACAGGATCATTTAGTAATCGCGAAAGCGTTACGGAGATGATAGATAAACTCCAGTGGAAGACTCTGCAAGAGAGACAGTCAGTAGCTCGGTACGGGCTTTTGTTGAAGTTTCGTTCACCGAGGAGTCAAGCAATATATTGCTCCCTCCTACGTATATCTCGCGAAGAGACCATCAGGATAAAATCAGAGAGATTAGAGCCCACACAGAAGCATACCGACAATCCTTCTTTCCACGAACAATACGAGACTGGAATAGAAGGGAGAACTGATAGAGGTACTCAAGGTACCCTCCTCCACACACCGTCAGGTGGCTTGCGGAGTATGGATGTAGATGTAGATGTAGAACGCTTATACCTGCACCAACATTTTACTCTGCCAAAGTTTGGCGCCTACTCTGTTTTGCAGAGCAGATAAAGCTCTGACCTATACCCCCTTGTCGACTACTTGTGGTTTCACGCTTCTTAAACTGCTTCTCTCAAGTGAAGTGAAACTGAAATATTGCAGCACATTTCTCGTCCTGCCTGCCCAGTTGATCGCGGTCGTACAGCACTAGATGGTTCAAATGGCTCTGAGCACTATGGGACTTAACATCTGAGGTCATCAGTCCCCTAGAACTTAGAACTACTTAAACCTAACTAACCTAAGTACATCACACACATCCATGCCCGAGGCAAGATTCGAACCTGCGACCGTAGCGGTCGCGCGGTTCCAGCCTGTAGTGCCTAGAACCGCTCGGCCAACCCGGCCGGCAGTTGTGGAATCAGTGCAACACTGAACTGAGATGGGGCAGCGCGACAAAGAGGAAGGGAGTCTGCTGTACAGAAAGGAAGTGGCGACCTCCAGAGGCTGCTGGGGCCAGTGGCTGACAAGTTGTAGGGCCTTGTGTGATGCACTGGCCACACTGGTATGGCAGTGGTTAGACACTGGACTCGCATTCGGGAGGACGACAGTTCAATCCCGCGTCCGGCCATCCTGATTTAGGTTTTCCGTGATTTCCCTAAATCGCTCCAGGCAAATGCCGGGATGGTTCCTTTCAAAGGGCACGGCCGACTTCCTTCCCCGTCCTTCCCTAATCCGATGAGACCGATGACCTCGCTGTCTGGTCTCCTTCCCCAAAAACAACCAACCAACCAACACTGGTATGGCGTCAACATGGCTCCCCCAAAGGGTCGCCTCGAGAAACAGTTTGCCGTACTGTGAGGAAATGACGACATCGTCTTGAATCAGTGCTAGAGGTCGCAGTGGGCAGTGGCTGACAAGTTGTGGGGCAGTGCCAGGGTCTAGTATTTGGAGATGTTCATGCTTGTTTTGCGTCGGCCCTAGGGGTTGCCACGAAAAGCAGTCACCAGTAAAAGCATGAATCAGCAGTGCGGAGCGGGAGCAGCTACATGGCCTTATGACAGTGCCGAAGGCTGCTGTGGGCAGCGACAGACCTTCATGTGGTGAGGTCAGGGTGCTGTTGGTGCAATGTCTGGAGCTGTCTTTGCATCAGCGTGGCTGGCCAAGGGCTTCGCCGTAATAGTCCTTTGAAGCGTGGAGAGGGGCTGGAGTTTGTGGACCGCCACCAACCCTGGCGAGAGGAGTGCCTTGGAACCGCGAACATCGTGAAAACGGAAGCAGCGTAGTGCAACTGTCAGCATGGGGCACGGACAGCCGTAGCGTGGACATCGTAGAGTTGGGGCAGCAGAAGGTGTCGCCTTGTCAGTGTCTAGGAAAAGACGGGCAGCTCACATCAGTGAAAAGTGAAGTGGATTATATCAATACAGTGCAGAGCGCAAAGTGACATGCGCTCTTGCTGTTGAAATTAATTATTGTCAAGCAGTTGGGAATAGATTGAGTTTGTTGTCGTACGAAAGTACGATGAGGTAGTAAGGAACTGCGTTGAGAAAAACTATTGTCAAGTTTTATGCACTTGCATTTACTTGACTGTGTCTTTGATTGTCAGCATTTTCTTGTGGTCGACACAGTTGTTGTTCTGTGAGGTTGTGTTATCTGTAGGTGCCAGGTGTTGGAAGTAGTGGAGTGTACGTAATTATAACGAGTCAGTTGCTTGTTTGTGCCCTTGTAAAGTTATTAATGGTCAGAAGCTAGTTTGTTGTTTCGTTTGATGCCATCTTGTTCAGTTAATCACCGGCAGAAATTAGTAGTTATTTTATTTTGGTGCTCTCTCTCATTTGGTGCTCATTCTGGGTAAAAGTAAGATTATTTAAAAGCAAGATTATTTTAGGAGGAGGAGGAGTTGGAGGAGGACATTAATGTTTAACGTCCAGTGGGCAACGAGGTCATTAGAGACAGGGCACAAGCTCGAATTTGGGAAGGACGGAAAACAAGAGCGGCCGTTCCGTTCCGAAGAGACCATCTTGGCATTTGCCTTAAGCGATTTGGAGAAATCACGGAAAACCTAAATCAACATGGCCGGAAGGGGGTTTGAACCGCCATCCCGCGTCAGTCTGGAACCGCGCGACCGCTACGGTCGCAGGTTCCAATCCTGCCTCGGGCATGGATGTGTGTGCTGTCCTTAGGTTAGTTAGGTTTAAGTAGTTCCAAGTTCTAGGCTTTAGGAAAAGTAAAGGGACGAGAGAGGCAATTCTGACGTTACGGCTAATAATGGAAGCAGGGCTAAAGAAAAATCAAGACACTTTCATAGGATTTGTCGACCTGGAAAAAGTGTTCGACAATATAAAGCGGTGCAAGTTGTTCGAGATTCTGAAAAAAGTAGTGGTAAGCTATAGGGAGAGACGGGTCATATACAATATGTACAACAACCAAGAGGAAATAATAAGAGTGGACGATCAAGAACGAAGTGCTCGTATTAAGAAGGGTGTAAGACAAGGCTGTAGCCTTTCGCCCCTACTCTTCAATCTGTACATCGAGGAAGCAATGATGGAAATAAAAGAAAGGTTCAGGAGTGGAATTAAAATACAAGGTGAAAGGATATCAATGATACGATTCGCTGATGACATTGCTATCCTGAGTGAAAGTGAAGAAGAATTAAATGATCTGCTGAAGGGAATGAACAGTCTAATGAGCACACAGTATGGTTTGAGAGTAAATCGGAGAAAGACGAAGGTAATGAGAAGTAGTAGAAATGAGAACAGCGAGAAACTTAACATCAGGATTGATGGTCACGAAGTCAATGAAGTTAAGGAATTATGCTACCTAGGCAGTAAAATAACCAATGACGGACGGAGCAAGGAGGACATCAAAAGCAGACTCGCTATGGCAAAAAAGTCATTTCTGGCCAAGAGAAGTCTACTAATATCAAATACCGGCCTTAATTTGAGGAAGAAATTTCTGAGGATGTACGTCTGGAGTACAGCATTGTATGGTAGTGAAACATGGACTGTGGGAAAACCGGAACAGAAGAGAATCGAAGCATTTGAAATGTGGTGCTATAGACGAATGTTGAAAATTAGGTGGACTGATAAGGTAAGGAATGAGGAAGTTCTACGCAGAATCGGAGAGGAAAGGAATATGTAGAAAACACTGATAAGGAGAAGGGACAGGATGATAGGACATCTGCTAAGACACGAGGGAATGACTTCCATGGTACTAGAGGAAGCTGTAGAGGGCAAAAATTGTAGAGGAAGACAGAGATTGGAATACGTCAAGCAAATAATTGAGGACGTAGGTTGCAAGTGCTACTCTGAGATGAAGAAGTTAGCACAGGAAAGGAATTCGTGGCGGGCCGCATCAAACCAATCAGTAGACTGATGACAAAAAAAAAAGTTCTAGGAGACTGATGACCTCAGATGTTAAGTCCCATAGTGCTCAGAGCCATTTGAACCATTTTTTTTGAATCAGACACACAGCATTGGTTTAATGTTTTACAGTATTTGTTATTTGTTACACGGACCGGTTTTCGACTGTTACGCCATCATCAGGTACAAAGATTAGAAAATGGTGCAGTGAAATTTAGTTGGATCAAAAATTTTAAAATAGTGCATCTATGGAGTATCTCCATGGAGTATCTCCAGTTTCAGAGATGAAAATGTTGAAGTTTGAAATAGGGATAAAACAAGGGAAATTGTTTCAGTGTCAATGCCATGTAAGATTATTTAACCAAGATAAAATATGTGACACATTAACTGATGAACTCAAAATTACAACAGTTGTATATAGAATAAAATAACTGACCAATTAACTTTGGTGACATATTCCAAAGATGTGACTGAACAAAATAATCTTATCTTTTATATGTCCTCAATTACAGACAGATAAGATGTGATAGTGATACTAGGAAGGTGAGTGAAGCAGTTGTGGTTATATACCTCAGGAACTCAATAAATGGTGCACAATTCCATACTTAGGTAAAGTTTCACTGGATGTAGCCAGGAAGCTTTAATCAAGGAATGCAAAAAGATCATTTTATGTGCACAATACTGTTAGACACTTGTTGGCCAATGGTAAAGACAAAGCCACAGCTACGCCCGAAAAGAATGTATAAAATTACTTGTAATTGTGGCAATTTCTATTACATCAGTCAGGCGAGGAACTTTGCACCCACTTGGAGGAATACAGCAGAAGTTGAAAAAGGAGATTTTCCTTTTGCAGATCACCTGCTTAAGGAAGACTATAGTTACAATGTGAAACAGGAAGTATTACATCACATCCATAAAGGAAGGAAGATGAACTGTCTTGAAATAATGAAAATTAATAAACAAGTGTCCATCAACAGAAGCTAAGTACTGAATGACCATACACATTTCCCTTGCTCGCCACATCTAACTGCAGATACTGTTCATAATCCCATCCAGGATATGTTGTAAATTACTCCTCTTACTCACATGCCAAACTTTCCTTTATTTCAGCTACTATTATTTCTTTCTTTGTGTTAAAAAATTACTTTGTATAATCCCAGTTATTTCACTCACCTGCTTAATATCATTAATATATCTTTTCTGTTTGTAATTTAGGACTTACTAAAGACAAGATTCTTTTGTTCAGCCACATCTTTGGAAAATGTTACCACAATTTATTGTTCAGTATGTCTTCTTCTGTCCAGTATGTCTTTCTTCTATGTCTTCTTGTCTACAGTCCATTAGTTACTGTGCCACATATTTTATCTTAGGTACAGAGCCTTAAGCGGCATTTACACTGAAATAATCCTCCTTGTTTTATTCCTAATTCTAACATTAACTGTTTTATTTCTGGAAATGAAGATACTCTGTAGATGCACTAGTTTAAAATCTTTGATCCAACGAAATTTCACTCGACCATATACTTCTCTTTTTGTTCCTGATAGCGGCGTAACAGCCAAAAGCGGTTCGTGTAACAAATAATAAAAGTTGTAGAGCATTACACCACTATTGTGTTTGTTTCATTCATAATTACTGTATTTCGGTTGGTGCAGCATATTGTCTTGCATCGTCAGATTTCCGAAATTATTATTCTTGAAGCAGAAGCAGAGTTAGCCAGATAATTTCAAAGAACTCCTGGCTACAATGAATTTGTCACGTGACATGAATACATTCGGTTCTTGTCAGGACCCTCCAGCTATGAACTATGGACCTATTATCAAGATCTATCACATCAACATTGTATAACAAGGCGTAAGTATATCAGAATGCCAAGTCTAACAGAAGATTTTATCAAAATGTAACATCGATGTTGTTGCTGTTAAGGAAACATATTCTTGACTTTGACTTACTAGGGGCAACATACCACCACACCCCAATGGAGTGGCATTATACATACCATCGTGACTCAAGAATGCAAATCTATACTCCGTATCTGACCTCAATGACATCCACGAAGTTGCAGTAAAAATTGGAGAACTAACACTAATTAATATATACTAACCAACTATCTCTTGGCCTCCAAGGGTCATTCTGGTATCTCTTCACTCTACCATATTCCACGGAGAATTAACAGCCAAGTGATGAAAATGGGAAAACCGTTACAAATTTGGCAGAAGACAATAGCTTATATTTTGTGTTTGATGCAAAGGATAAAGGAACATTTGTATCAGCAGCTTAGAGACAGGAATGTAATCTCGATCTATGCTCTGTAACAACTAATGAAGATCAATTTGCTCTCCAAAACTCGGTGTTTGTATCACGAGACTTCCCACACAGCCAACACAGTCAAATATTTATTGACATAGAGACAAATATCCCACTCGTATTATCATTTCCATGACCTAGATGGAACTTTAAAACAGCAAAGTGGGATGTATTTCCTAAAAATCTGGGCAAATGCCTTGGTTGGATACCCGCAAAATAAAAAAAAAACTATGAGAGGCTTGTTAGAGCTATGATAAGTGCAGCAAAGAAGGCAATCGCTAGTGGCTTTCGGAAGCAATACATTCCAGGTTAGAATGAAACTAACGAGAACTTCTAACTATGATGAATTCCTAAAAAGCAGGGAACCGGAAATATCAGATAACCTACTTCATAATCTCAATACAGCCGGACGTACAAGGTGGATAGAGATTGATGAGTTACTCAGTTTTCAAACATCAAGTTGCGAAGCATGGTCGTTACTAAGGAAGTTGGACGGAAACAAAATTAAAGTAAGGGACAACAATCATACATCAGCTAATAGGACTTCATCACATATGCTGTTCACATCAATAGTACGAAGGGATAAAACTGATACAAGATAATATACATCAGGTGCAAATTTACATTGGTCGGAATGAACACTAATGAGCAATCTACTTCTCAAGAACTTTCTCTGCATCTGAAAATTCTGCTGCTCTTAAAACTCTAAAATCGGCAAAGGCACCAGGAAATGACAGAATCCACCTAGAATTTTTTATGAATAGTGGGAACTGCGCAAAAAGACAGCTGGCGAATTCTCTGACATTATGATATCTGGTTCAGTTCCACAAAAAATGAAGCAATCGAAAATCATAACAATATTACAGCCCAACAAGGCACCAGACCAGCCTAAGAATTATCGCCTAATCGCACTGTTGAGCACTATTTATAAGTTCCTTGAAAGAATTCTGTACAGTCGGAAGTGTCCAGTGATCTTTCAGAACCATCCTTTTGAGCAAGCTGGATTCCGACCAGGATGGAGCTGCATTAATTAAGTCTTATCATCAGCAACATTTATGGAAGCAGGATACCAAATGAAGCATAAAAAATCAGTTGCTTTCGTTGATCTAAGTTCAGTATATGACACGGCTTGGAGCCATGGACTGCTTTATAAATTGTTAAAACTTGTCCCATGTAAACGGACAACAAAACTAATTGACAAGATTTTAACTGGAAGGACATTTACAGTAACTACAGGAAAACACACTTGCTGCCAAAAAGTATTGAATAATGGCTTACCACACGGATCCATCCTTGCTTCTCTCGTGTTTTATATATATATATATATATATATATATATATATATATATATATATATATATATATATATATATATAATCTGATATTCCTTCAACATGCTAGTTCAGAAAGTTTGGCTACAGGGACAATTGAGCAACAGCTACCCAACACAAAACCTCTGAGACAACTGAAGAAATCCTAACTTCCGATCCAAACATCTTAAAACAATATTTTCGTAAATAGAGGTTACAACCAAACTCAAACAAAACTGAGGTTTCATGTTTTCATCTGTCCAATTGATTGCCGTACTGAGCTCTCGATGTCTACTTAGAGGGTGACAAACTCCATCATAACGTGAATCCGGAATACCTTGGGATTACGTTAGATAGAACACTTTCTTTTGAGGAGCACTTAGACGAACATGTGCTAGGCTCACAAGCAGAAAAAAAATTCTCTATAAACTCTGTGGCAGTCGATGGAGATCATCAGCAGGCAATGTTCGAACTGGTACACTCAGCAGCAGAGTGCAGTGCGCCTGTGTGACGTAATAGTCCACACGTAAAAAAGATAGATAGGTGTACAACTTAAAGAGGCCATGCGCCTTCTTAGTGGGTCAATACGATCTACTCCCACGCACTGGCTACCTATATTGAGCCACATTCCACATCCTACTATCAGACGGAAGAGTGCGCTACTGCGTGAATAGCAGGAGACAGATGATTACGCCGAGCTTCCAATATAGAACAATGTATTCCCTGTGGAGCGAAAAAGACTAAGATCAAGACATCCTACTCTCATCACAGCCAGGACCCTCACGGAAACTGAATTCAGTCACTCTCTACAAGTGGGGCAAATCTTCATCACTGTGGTGCAGAACGACAGACAGTTGTTCATGAAGCATCAACGTGTCTCGCAAGTACTTACAAGGGTCCTTCCGAAGATTTCCTTACAGCGACGAGTGATGTGATAAAATACATAACAGATCTTGATATCCATATATAGCTACCGTCATTTGTATTATTTTATGTTGGAGAGCTGTTCTTAAATGTTGACCTGTTGTAGTTTCGCAAATCTTTGTACATACATAAAAAAAGGGTTTCGTCACGTCGTTTCCAAGCTCCCCTGAACACTGACATTGAATGTGTATATTGCACCAGTAACACGGTCCCTTACATTGTTCATATATGTTAAACAACGACGTGTGCGTTGTGTCTATGCGGCAGAGTGGATAAGACAACCGATCAGTTCCAGTCATAACACATAACAGCAGGAATTAAGTGTACCATTTGTATTGTCTGTAGATCCGCCATGCCTAGAAGGTCAGTTCCGAAGTCTTATCGTATCAGCATTGTTTCGTTGTCAGGAAGGACTCTCATCAAGGGAAGTTTCCAGAGTGAACGAAAGCGATGTTGTTCGGAAATGGAGGGAGTATAGAGATAAAGAAGCTGTCGATGACTTGCCTCGCTCAGGAACCCCAATGACTGCTAATGCAGCTGATGACCGCTGCTTACGGATTTCAGCTCGGAGGAACACTGAGGAGAAGCGACCTTGCTGAATAATGATTTTCGTGCTGCCGCAGAACGTCGTGTGTTGACTCAAACTGTACGAAAGTAGGCTGCATGATGTGCAACTTCATTTCCGACGTTCATGGTGAGGTCCAGCTTTGACCCCTAGACACCATGCATCACGGTCCTCATAGGCCCAGCAGCATGCTGAATGGACTCGTCGTAACTAGCATTTACTTCTATTCGCAGATGAGGATCGCATGTGTTCAACCAATCGCTGGAGACGTTTTTCGAGGCAGTCTGGCAGCCTGAACATCCAAGAAACGCCGTGCAGAAAGTGCAGCAAGGTGGTGATTCCGTGACGTTTTGGGGTGGCATTATGTGGGTCTAACGTATGCCACTGGTGGTTGCTGAAGGCTTTCCAACGTCTATACGATTCACGAATGACATCCAGGTACAGTGCAACCATATTTGTACCATTTCGGAGTGGAATTCGTCTTAATGAACGACAATTGTCGTGCTCATCGTGCACATCTTGTAAATGTGTTCCTTCATGATAACGAATCGGTAGATTAGAATGGCCAGCATGTTGTCCAGACATGAATCCTATCGAATGTCTGGGATACAGTGAAAAGGGTTGTTTTTGGACGAGATGAACCACCAACCAGTCTTAGGGATCTGCGCTGAATCACCGTCGAGGAATGGAATGATCTGGACCAACAGTGCCTTGTTGATATAATTCACAGTATGCATCGACGAATACAGGCATTCACCAGTGCAAGAGTAAGTGTAACCGGGTATTAGAGGTACTGGTGTATGCCACAGTCTGTAACACAAATTCATATAGTCTAGATTATTGTTATACAACTTGCAATTCTTTTGTTTTCATGAGCAATAAAGACAGCTGAAATGTTGTTTTTATAAATCTCTATTCCATTTTTATATAAAGAATTACGAGCTGCTAGAACCGCGATGATAGAACACTTTTTTTATGTGTATTGCCATATGATAAATAAATAAATTAATAAATCTTGAAATTGAACTTGAGTGCAAACGCTTATAATTGTTTAATACAGGAAGTATTAGCCCACGATTGCACGACCCCGAGACAAACTCCACACCACCCAAAATTCATCGTCACATCTCTATACTCACGACAATAGCAAGCGAATAGCCGAACAGCTCCGCTGTTCCCAGGTGCCGGGCTGTGTGAGATTGGCCATTGTTAAAGTGACTTATGTCGGTGGATTTCCCGATTCGTCTCTGCTCTGCTGGTATTACTCGGTTCTTTCAATTTGACACCCGTTATTGATTTTCCTACTCGGATGGTAAAGGATAGCAGCTCACTGATAGATAACTTCTTGATAGACCAAGATAAGTTTAACCAGATAAATGCTCAGCCTGTTGAGAATTGTCTTTCTGATCATAGTGCACAGCTAGTTACAATATATGACATAGCTCCATTCAGCAATACTAAACAGTCCTCCAAAGTAGTACGTTCAGTCAACGATTTAACAATTGCAAATTTCAGGGAAAGCCTACAGCAGTTAGACTGAGATGAGGTGTACCGTGAACCTGATGCCAATTTAAAATATAATTTATTTCATGACATTTTTGTAAATGCATTTGAAAACTGCTTCCCCAAGAAAATAGTTAAATATACTCGTAAGAAACCTTGTAACAAACCATGGCTTACTAAGGGTATAAAAATATCTTGTAACCGGAAAAGGGAAATGTATCTGACAGCAAGAAAGAGTAGTGACCCAGAAACTATCAAAAATTATAAAAACTACTGTGTTATATTAAGAAAAGTTATCATGTCTGAAATCAGCAACTCTGATAATAAAATTAAAACAATTTGGAATATTATTAAAAGAGAAACAGGTCAACCAAGAGCAGAGGAAGACAGTATTACCATCAAATTGAATGAAAACTTTACGAACAAAAAGTCAGAAGTTGAAAATATTTTTAATAATCATTTTCTAAATGTTGTGGATATAGTAGGATCCAGGTGTTCATTAGAAGATGCTAGGCTGTTAATGGAAGAGGCCATACCTATGCAATTTGATACAATTGAAATCTCACCCACTTCTCCCTCTGAAATTAGGAAAATAATAAACTTGCTTAAAAGCAAAAACTCACATGGAATTTATGGCATTTCCAGCAAAATACTAAAAGCTTGTTCTCAACAGATAAGTAAGATTCTCAGCCACCTGTGTAATAGCTCTCTGGAACAGGGCATTTTCCCTGATAGACTGAAATATGCTATTGTTATACCTTTGCATAAAAAGGGGGATAGATCTGATGTCAACAATTACCGTCCAATCTCCCTTCTAACATCTTTATCCAAATTTTTTGAGAAAGTAATGTATTCAAGAGTAGCTTCACATATCTGTAAAAATGAAGTACTAACAAAATGTCAGTTTGGTTTCCAGAAAGGTTTTTCAACAGAAAATGCCATGTATGCTTTCACCAGTCAAATTTTGAATGATCTGAATAACCGAACACCACCCATTGGGATTTTTTGTGATCTCTCAAAGGCTTTTGATTGTGTAAATCATGAAATTCTGCTAGACAAGCTCAAGTATTGTGGCATGAGTGGGACAGTGCACAAATGGTTTAATTCGTACCTAACTGGAAGAGTGCAGAAGGTTGAAATAAGTAGTTCACATAACACGCAAAGATCAGCACATTCCTCAAACTGGGGAACTATCAAGAATGGGGTTCCACAAGGGTCAGTCTTGGGTCCTTTGTTGTTCTTATTATATATTAATGACTTGCCATTCTGTATTCATGAAGAGGCAAAGTTAGTTCTCTTTGCTGATGATACAAGTATAGTAATCACACCTGAGAAACAAGAATTAACTGATGAAATTGTCAATACTGTTTTTCAGAAAATTACTAAGTGGTTCCTTGTAAACGGACTCTCACTGAATTTTGATAAGACACAGTACATACAGTTCCGTACAGTGAATGGTATGACGCCATTAATAAATATAGACCTTAATCAGAAGCATATAGCTAAGGTAGAATATTCCAAATTTTTAGGTATGTCCGTTGATGAGAGATTAAATTGGAAGAAACACATTGATGATCTGCTGAAACGTTTGAGTTCAGCTACTTATGCAATAAGGGTCATTGCAAATTTTGGTGATAAACATCTTAGTAAATTAGCTTACTACGCCTATTTTCACTCATTGCTTTCATATGGCATCATATTTTGGGGTAATTCATCACTAAGGAATAAAGTATTTATTGCACAAAAGCGTGTAATCAGAATAATAGCTGGAGTCCACCCAAGATCATCCTGCAGACATTTATTTAAGGATCTAGGGATATTCACAGCAGCTTCTCAGTATATATACTCTCTTATGAAATTTGTTATTAACAACCAAACCCAATTCAAAAGTAATAGCAGTGTGCATAACGACAATACTAGGAGAAAGGACGATCTTCACTATTTAAGATTAAATCTAACTTTGGCACAGAAAGGGGTGAATTATACTGGCACTAAAGTCTTTGGTCACTTACCAAATAGTATCAAAAGTCTGACAGATAACCAACAAGTATTTAAGAAGAAATTAAAAGAATTTCTGAATGACAACTCCTTCTACTCCATAGAGGAATTTTTAGACATAAATTAAAAAAAAAAACACAAAAATAAAGTTGTTATATTAACTTAAGTATGTTGTTAAATTAACCTAATTATGTCATGTATTGGAAAATTCGACTCGTTCCACATCATTACGAAATATCGTATTCATGATCCATGGAACTAGTATCAATCTAATCTAATCTAATCTAATCTAAATCTAATCTACACACTTTCCTCCCCGCTCACGTGCCCGCCACGCGATCAGGCATTCAGCCCTGGTGTGGACAGCGGTCAGGATGTTTCGGCTCCCCATCATACGCCTCCCACTTGCAGTGTTTTGAGTGCCTCTGTGACGCCCTCACGGAGGTTAAACAAGCCAGTGGCGAGCCATTCAGTTTTTTTGAATGTTTTCTTTCTCTTTCTTTAATTTAACTTTGGAAGTACCCCAAATTGATGAACTATATCCAGTAACCTGTCGAAAGATTTCGTGCTTGATTTACACTTGCTCGCGATCCTTTTAATAAATCTGTCTGGCATCTGGCTATCCCATGGCTACGTTTATGTCTTGTCACCTTAAATCGTTCCGAACAAAAACTGTTCAATGCTTGATGACTTCGACTGTTTCCATTGACTGATCGTCGCTCGCAGAGTGGAACGATATTGGACCCTTCAGTCTGTATACGCGCGCAATGTTACATCTGCACTATCTGATCAAAAGTATCCAGACAGGTGGATGTAATGCGGATTCGACCACTAGAAGTCACGAGGAGCAGACCCGCCAGTATAAAAGAAGACGAGGAATTCTGTGTTGTTACACTACTGGCCACTAAAATTGCTACACCACGAAGATGACGTGCTACAGAAGCGAAATTTAGCCGACAGGAAGAAGATGCTGTGATATGCAAATGATTAGCTTTTCAGAGCATTCACACAAGGTTGGCGCCGGTGGCGACACCTAAAACGTGCTGACATGAGGAAAGTTTCCAACCGATTTCTCATACACAAACAGCAGTTGACCAGCGTTGCCTGGTGAAATGTTGTTGTGATGCCTCGTGTAAGGAGGAGAAATGCGTACCATCACGTTTCCGACTTTGATAAAGGTCGGATTGTAGCCCATCGCGATTGCGGTTTAACGTATCGCGACATAGCTGCTCGCGTTGGTCGAGATCTAATTACTGTTAGCAGAAAATGGAATCGGTGGGTTCAGGAGGGTAATACGGAACGCCGTGCTGGATGCCAACGGCCTCGTATCACTAGTAGTCGAGGTGACAGGCATCTTATACTCATGGCTGTAATGGATCGTGCAGCCACGTCTCGATCCCTGAGTAAACAGATGCGGACGTTTCCAAGACAACAACCATCTGCACGAACAGTTCGACGACGTTTATGAATCTACTTAACATGTTAGGGAACAGACATTCTCAGATCTGTTCTGACACTGAGAGAAGCAGAGAATTTAAACTAAACGATCGTTTACCTCAAGGACCCGTTCTGGCTCCCCTCCTTTTCAGACTGTACACAAACGACTTACCGGAAACGTCCTCAAGAAAATTCATTTATGCTGATGACATTTATTTGGTGGCCCAGAGCTTCAACTTTTCTGATGATGAGACCACTTTATTCAATGATTTAGAAATCTTGTATGTATACTTCAAGGAATGTGCCTCCATCTAAATCCATACAAAACAGTTGTATCTCCATTTCACACGCGCAACAGACAAGCAAATTATAAACCAGAAATCAAATTCAGAGGTTAGGTCTTGCCGTAGAACAGTACACAGTAGCTAGGAATGACACTAGACAGAATAACTCACAGGCAGCACCTTTCTAATGTGGCTGCTGAAGTCAAAACGAGAAACAGCACTCTTCATAAAATTACTGGTACCTTTGGGGGGGGGGGGCGGGGGGAGAGTGTGCCCCGATAGGTGAGTGGTCAGCGCAGCGGTCTGTCACGCCAAGGGGCCCGGGTTCGATTCCTGGCTGGGTAGGAGATTTTCTCCGCTCAGGGACTGGGTGGTGTGTTGTCCTCATTATCATTTCATCATCATCAGTGGAAGGCAACGGGAAACCACCACTGGGATCACTTCTTCCCTAGACGCTCATGCGGTGGACACCTCTGACGAGGCTTCCCCCATGACAAGACCTGCCATAAGGCAGAACACAATTTTTTTTGGGGGGGGGGGGGACTAATGCTGATGTTTTCAGAGGCACAGCCTTAGACCTATCATATGTTGGTGTTGACACTGCCGTTCGACCTGGACCCACAGTGCTCACTCTAAGAAGACAGAGGTCCAACTCGATCAGGCAGTGCGAATAATTGCGGGAAGGGAAGTATTCGAAGTAAAAAAATCCAGTGGATTTCTGTTCTCAGCGGCATCCCACCTCCAGCTCTAAGAAGTTGAGATGTACTCCTGAAGGTCCGAAACAACATTCAGAATGATCTAGAACTACCCATTTATCGAGATACGGCACAAGCCAAACACCAACGCTTGAAATCAAGGAAAATGTCATGGCGCACAGGAAACAGCCTTGTTGGACACTCTTTCAGTGTCAACCATTCATAGAAGATCCAGTACGACAATCAAAAAATATCTAGTCGAGAACCTTTCCAAGCGGATACAAAGATTTGATCTCCTCACACGTCAATGGAGGATCACGAACCTGATACGAAACGGACAAGGCAGACGTGGTTAACAGTGCACAAGTGTGGATGGGCCAGTTCTGCAAGTTGTGGCTGTTGTGCCTACTTACAGTCTGTCTGTCATACTGTAGCTGACTGATGTTTCGAGCGAACAAAGAAACGATAACGAAAAAGAAACGATAATGGACATTCAGTAGATCTGGAAATATAAGAGTGAACGAGCTTGTGATTGTGCACATTTGTCCAAAAATGTCGTACACGCGTATTGGTTTTCATCATACGATAAATAAATGAATAACATTTACCGTTGCGGAAGAATTCAGACAATACAATTATCTCTTACATCACAGGTCGTTTTCCAAAAGAAAGCCATCCACGCACACATTGGCAGCTATTAACTTGTGTAGGTAAATTTTGAGTTGGTAATTACAGAATTTTTTGAAAAGGTTTTGTGACACACTTCCGCCTTGCCTCTGGAGATCCGCGGTTTGATAATCTCAGAGCTAGAGCCTAAATGAAAGGCTCCCAGCTCTCTACCGTGAGAGGGTACGTATCTCTGCGTCGGAGGCCCACGGAAGGCGTGACGTGGCGCAATAGGCGTCCACCAACTGCCAGGGATTCCAACAAATTATGCAGTCACCTCTGT
The DNA here is from genome assembly GCF_021461395.2 of Schistocerca americana. Classification (NCBI taxonomy): domain Eukaryota; kingdom Metazoa; phylum Arthropoda; class Insecta; order Orthoptera; family Acrididae; genus Schistocerca; species Schistocerca americana. The sequence goes on from NC_060119.1 coordinate 120,208,469, forward strand.
GAAATGCTAATGCGGACAGCTGTTTAATTAAGCTTCTGTGAGGAAGCGCGGATTTATACGGGCTGGCAGCGGACAACGAGTGCGACAGAAAGGTCTAAAATCGCCGAGGGCTCTTATTGCCATCTTTGATATCTCTTAAGCGTAAGAATGAAGGTGAGACTGCTGGTGGACGTAGGGTTGCCGGTTGCAAAAACAGAAAAGCCAGGCTTGGATTTGCGTTTAGCTAGACGTTCTGCACTACTGGGCGGATTACCTAAATAAATCGAAATAGTCAGTTGAATGTTTATTAATGATCAATTACAGTAATTTTTTGCGAGATTACCCTTAAATGTGCTTATACGAGGGGTGTTTGAAAAGTCCGTGCAAAAATAAAAACTAATTAAGTGTTTGGGGTAAATCTTTTTTATTTTTCAACAGTCTCCTTTTAGACTTCGTCCAAAGCTGTTCTAATTTGTTGATCCCTTCCGAAAAAACGAATTGTCCAAGTCTGCAAAATAGCTATTAGTTGCTGCAAATCACCTCCTCGTTTGAATAAAATCTTTGTCCCGCCAGTAATTTCTTCAAATTGAGGAACAAATAGTAATCCGATGGAGCCAAGTCTGGAGAATAGGGGGTATGTGAAACGAGTTGCAACCCTATTTCGAATAATTTTGCGAGCGCAACTGCTGAGGTGTGTGCTGATGCACTGTCGTGCGGTCCAATCGCCGGCGTTTCTCTTGCATCTCGGTTTTCAAACGGTCCATTAACGATGAATAATATGCACCTGTAATAGTTTTACCCTTTTCCATATAGTCATGAGGATTACCCCTTGCAAATCCCAAAAGACATTCGCCATAACCTTTCTGGCCAAATGAATGATCTTCGCCATTTTTGGTGCACATTCTCGCTTGGTAACCCATTGTTTAGATTGGTTTTTAGTCTCAGGAGTAACGAAACGACGCTTAAAGTCTTGCGCATTCCTCCTGAACATCTGCAAACCCTCCTTGCAACACTTCACACGATTCCGTTTTTGGTCATGCGTGAGCAATCGCGGAACCCATTTTATGAATAGCTTTCTAGATTAGATTAGATTAATACTTGTTCCATAGATCATGAATACGACACTTCGTAATGATGTGGAACGTGTCAGGTTAATAAAAGATGTCTGTACAAGATATTACATTACACAAAATATTGCATGACAAATGTTTAAGTTGTTTTTTTTTTTTTTTTAAATTTATATCTAAAAATTCAGCCAATGAGTAGAAGGAGTTGTCATCTAGAAATTCTTTTAATTTATTTTTAAATGTTGATTGGCTATCTGTCAGGCTTGTGATGCTGTTTGGTAGGTGACCAAAGACTTTTGTGGCAGCATAATTTACCCCTTTCTGTGCCAAAGTCAGATTTAACCCTGCATAGTGAAGATCATTCTTTCTCCTGGTGTTATAGCTATGCACACTGCTATTACTTTTGATCTGGGTTGGATTATTAACAACAAATTTCATAAGTGAATATATATACTGTGAGGTTACTGTGAGGATCCCTAGATCCTTAAATAGATGTCTGCAGGATGACCATGGGTGGGCTCCAGCAATTATTCTGATTACACGTTTTTGAGCAATGAATACTTTTCTACTCAATGATGAATTACCCCAGAATATGATGCCATACGAAAGCAGTGAATGAAAGTAGGCATAGTAAGCTAATTTACTGAGATTCTTATCACCAAAATTTGCAATAACCCTAATAGCACACGTAGCTGAACTCAGACGTTTCAGCAGACCATCAATGTGTTGCTTCCAGTTTAACCTCTCATCAATGGACACACTTAAAAATTTTGAAAATTCTACCTTAGCTACAGACTTCTGTTCAAAGTCTATATTTATTACTGGAGTTGTGCCATTTACTGTATGGAACTGTATATACTGTGTTTTATCAAAATTTAAAGAGAGTCCGTTTGCTGAGAACCACTTAATAATTCTGTGAAAAACATCATTTACAATTGCATCACTTAGTTCTTGGTTTTTGGATGTTATTACTATATTTGTATCACCAGCAAAAAGAACTAACTTTGCATCTTCATCAATGTGGAATGGTAAGTCATTAATGTATATCAAGAACAGTAAAGGACCTAAGACCGAACCCTGTGGGACCCCATGCTTGATAGACCCCCAGTTTGAGGAATCAGCTGTTGCTTTAACATTACATGAACCACTTATTTCAACTTTCTGCATTCTTCCAGTTAAGTATGAATTAGACCATTTGTGCACTGCCCCCCTCAAACCATAATGATTTAGCTTATCTAAAAGAATTCCATGATTTACACAATCAAAGGCCTTTGAGAGATCACAAAAAATACCAATGGGTGAGGTCCGGTTATTCAGAGCATTTAATATTTGATCAGTGAAAGTATATATAGCATTTTCTGTTGAAAAGCCTTTCTGAAAACCAAACTGACATTTTGTTAGTACTTTATTTTTACAAATATGGGAGACTACTCTTGAATGCATTACTTTCTCATGTCCAAATGCTTATGCAAAATATGATGTACCCGTTCATTCGAGATCCCCGCAGCACTAACAATCTCATGCACCTTAACTCGTCTGTCATCCATCACCATATCATGTATTTTGTCGATGATTTCTGGAGTAGTAACCTCCACATGGCGTCCAGAATGTTCAGCATCACTTGTGTCCATATCACCACTACGAAAATTTTGAAACCGCTTATAAACTGTTCTAATCGAAGGTGCAGAGTTGTTTAATCACAACAAGAAATTCTTTTTCGTCCGTTTTTTGACAATCACTCGACTTCCTTGATTCACACAAAGAAATAGACCAATGTGGCTGAAACTTGGTGTGCAGTCTTTCCAAAGATGCTACTAACTAAATATGACATCGATTCGCACCGGTGGTGCCATCTCTCGGACTTTGCACGGACTTTTCAAACGCCCCTCGTACTAATAAAAACTACCAGTGAACAGAATTATAACTTGGCAATTCAATCAGACAAAGGTATAACAATAATCTGTAGTTAAGTATTAGTATTTCTCATCTGGATGTACTTCATTAAGAACGTTATTTTCCTCGGGAATCATTTCGTGGAACTCTTGACCGGATAATTTTAAATTACATATCATCATCATCTTGGTGACTGTGTCAGTTTGCAGATTACTGAGTTTCTTTGCCTATTAGGCGTTTATGAAAAAGAGCATCCTTTTGACGTTGGCATTATGGTCAGGAATTGCAGGCTGATATTCAGCTGGTTTCAGTACTTCCGAATTTCATTCTTCATTATGCTGTGATATGAAATAAAGTGTTCTCTTTTCGTGTGTCAAAAACTTCTTAATTGCTTTTATTACTGCGGGAATTTCGTGAAATTTTGCCCATAATCAAATAATTTACTGTCATCCAATTAAGTTTTTTGTTCACATAACATCGATAGTTCCTGCTGCTTGTTCCCAGGTTCATACATGAACTAATGTTATCCACGAATGTGCATTAATTCAGTGCTAAATCCACATTAAACAGTCTTTGGCAAATATGTACATATTTTTCATGTTTGCTCTGTATTTTTCCATATGATCTTGATGTCTTTCCGATGATCGGTTTAAAATTCTAAGAACTTTGATTGGTCAAAAGCTTTGCTCCTCTTTTTCAGTTTGTTATCCAAGATCTATGATTATTTCATTGGCAGAAATACCGGACGGTTGCAAGTAAAAGTGCGACTACTCGCAGATATCTAGTGTGGCCTGTAATTACCGTATGACAGTGAAACTTGGTAGATATTCGAAGTCGTTAACTCTGAACCGATTTACGATGGTAAAATATTAGTTAAAACTTTGACCATCAGGAGCAAGTTTCGCACTGCGAATGCAAAAAAGACGCACAGAAATGTTTCCATATGTCATGGATTAGAACTGGGAAGAGGACATCAAAGATCAGACAAGTGAGAATCTTAATATTAGTACATTTCAATTAGTATATCTGAATACTTGTTTTTTTTTTATTCGCCTTTAAACAGAGCTGCAGTACTTTTTGAGATAAAGTATGTGAAGATTTTGTGTCTTACTTTTATAATTTTCATAGATTTGAGATGAGAGACTTCCACTAAAATTGATTTTACTGTTAACACCTTTGTAGTAAGAAATTCGTTGTAGATTTGAGTAGAAGTGGAAACATGTATCAATGACATTGTGGTCTCGGATTCTGTACATTTAAGACCTACATCAAAGATGGATGCGCTCGGTTGAGAAAGAAATATTAGAGTAGAAGAGTTTCCAAATTACGTGCCAAGGGTTCAACCAGTGTGAAGTCAAGCAGATATTGGCTAGTTTACAAACTGAGCTGGGTCTGTCATCGTATGTTCTTGGCTCATTTCAGAAACGGTATTTGTTATTTATTTTATTTATTTCTCAAGTAAATACCTGCTGCTTTTTATATAGCAGATCGAACATATTATGATTTTACATATTATATCATACAAATACAGTTTTATTACTAGCACATTTTTTGAGAATTTTACAAAAGGATAGAATAAAAAAATAAATATAAAAAGTAGAAATGTATATATATAGTTTCGTTTAAATTTGTTGCTAACATAGATAATGATAATAAATAAGATACATAATAGGTTATGGACGTGCGTTAAGTTAAAATTAAAATTGTATTTGATGGAAGAAATAAGAGATGACAATAACGTTGACTTGAAAATGATGTGAGAATTCTTCCTTTTATATCTTCTATGTGTTTAGTATGCATCTGTTACACGTTTCTTGACTGTAGTGATAATAATATATTGATTAATTAGGCTACAACGTATCAGTGGAGGTTGGGAGCTGATTTAGTATGTCATACCTGGATCACATGCGAGGACCTGGTAAAACTTCGAGGCCATTATACCTGATGCAGCGAAAGAAGAAGAAATTTCTTATCTTCAGATGGTGTTACATGTTATAATGGTATGACAACCAATTACATGGACAGTTACACTTTCAGATTGATTCGATTTAGTGCTGGAAAATCTTAGCTTACTTTTATTACGTTTGTATGTGTGTCTCGCCTTCATTTCCTTTGTGTGACAGCAGCATCTGAGACAGTGTATGTGTTTGTGTTGTTTACTATGTACTGCTGATCTGTCAGATGTGGAGCCTGTCTTATCCTAGCGTAAGGTCTCTCCTATTTGTATGTTGCATGTATTGCTTGCAATACTTCATCTGTGCCGGCCGCGGTGGTCTAGCGGTTCAGGCGCTCAGTCCGGAACCGCACGACTGCTACGGTCGCAGGTTCGAATCCTGCCTCGGGCACGGATGTGTGTGATGTCCTTAGGTTGGTTAGGTTTAAGTAGTTCTAAGTTCTAGGGGACTGATGACAACAGATGTTAAGTCCCATAGTGCTCAGAGCCATTTGAACTTCATCTGTGATGTTGTTTATCGAGTTACACTCATGCTGTCTGCGTCCTAACTGTCCTGTGACTTCATTCCCTAACCTCGGTCTTCTCTCGATGTCCTAGGACATCGCAGGTGAGTACTATGTGTCCTGTTGAGCCATTCTCACCACAGGCAGAAGCGTGAGTTTTAGGCCAATCCTGTGAAGGTGCACAGGATACGGGCCGTGGCTCGTGAGAAAGTGCACCATGCCGCGTGTTCAATCTCATCCGCTCTTGGAGACTGGGGAAGAAAGAGTTGACTCGTCGTCCCTTGCCAGTTGTGTCCCATTCTGTCTGCCATGTGTCAGTTCTCTACTAGTTAACTTCCGTTTGTTGGTTATGTGTTGTCCAGCTACTTTTCTTATTTTGTTGCGTCCTTCCCACTTCAGCCAGTAGGCCGCTGCTGTGTGGCTAATTGTGATATCTGTAGGGAAAACTCCCAGTATCACGCACAGTGGCTCAGTCGAGGTCGTGCCGAAAGACCCCCGAGATTCTGAGTAGAACTCTCCTCTGGCTGCCCGTCACAACGGTTTTATGCCTACCTAAGCATAATCGATGTTCCCTAGCATTAGCCGCAAAACAGGTTATTGACTCAAAGAGTCATTGTCTGTAAGCTCAATCTGTATCGTATAGTGTTTAGTCTTGCAAGTTTCTGCAAAAGTTAGTTGCTCTGTTAATTTTTAGTCTAGCATATTAGTTGAAGTGTAAATTTTCGTCAATATAAATGTCGAAGTATCTTGTCAGATCCTTCCTTTTTATAGATACACTACTGGCCATTACAATTGCTACACCACGATGATGACGTGCTACAGACGTGAACTTTAACCGACAAGAAGAAAATGCTGTGATATGCAAATGATTAGCTATTCAGAGCATTCACACAAGGTTGGCGCCGGTGGCGACACCTACAACGTACTGACATGAGGAAAGTTTCCAAACGATTTCTCATACACAAACAACAATTGACTGGCGTTGATTGGTGAAACGTTGTTGTGATGCCTCGTATAAGGAGGAGAAATGCGCACCATCACGTTTCCGACTTCGATAAAGGTCGGATTGTAGCCTATCGCGATTGCGGTGTATCGTATCGCGACATTGCTGCTCGCAGTGGTCGAGATCCAATGACTGTTACCAGAATTTGGAATCGGTGGTTTCAGGAGGGTAATACGGAACGCCGTGCTGCATACCCGACGGCCTCGTATCACTAACAGTCGAGGTGACAGTCATCTTATACGCATGGTTGTAATGGATCGTGCAGCCACGTCTCGATCCCTGAGTCAACGGATGGGGACGTTTCCAAGACAACAACCATCTGCACGAACAGTTCGACGACGTTTGCAGCAGCATGGACTATCAGCTCGGAGACAGGAGCGCCTGCAATGGTGTACTCAACGACGAACCTGGGTACACGAATGGCAAAACATTTTTTCGGATGAATCCAGGTTCTGTTTACAGCAACATGATGGTCGCATCCGTGTTTCGCGACATCGCGTTGAACGCACATTGGAAGTTTGTATTCGTCATCACCATACTGGCGTATCACCCGGCGTGATGGTATGGGGTGCCATTGGTTACACATATTGGTCACCTCTTGTTCGCACTGACGGCACTTTGAACAGTTACATTTCAGATGTGTTACAACCCGTGGCTCTACCCTTCATTCGATCCCGGCGAAACCCTACATTTCAACAGGATAATGCACGACCACATGTTGCAGGTCCTGTACGGGCCTTTCTGGATACAGAAAATGTTCGACTGCTGCCCTGGCCAGCACATTCTCCAGATCTCTCACCAATTGAAAACGTCTAGTCAATGGTGGCCGAGCAACTGGCTCGTCACAATATGCCAGTCACTACTCTTGATGAACTGTGGTATCGTGTTGAAGCTGCATGGGCAGCTGTACCCGTACACGCCATCCAGGCTGTGTTTGACTCAATGCCCAGGCGTATCAAGGCTGTTATTACGGCCAGAGGGGGTTGTTCTGGGTACTGATTTCTCAGGATCTATGCACCCAAAAGGCGTGAAAATGTAATCATGTGTCAGTTCTAGTATAATATATTTGTCCAATGAATACCCGTTTATCATCTGCATTTCTTCTTGGTGTAGCAATTTTAATGGCCAGTAGTGTATGTTGTTTAACTTCATAATTGGATGTCTTTTTACTGTGGATGTTAGAAGTAGGTAAACAGTTTAGTTAGTAGCTACTGTGAGTTGTGCACCAGTCGCCGATGAACGCTGGGAGGCACGTGGCTTTACTCCCTAATTGGGACCTAGAGTCTGCAGAAACCGTGACCGTATGGTCATCAGCGTACGCAACCAGCCCATTTCCCCTGTCATTGTCTTCTAGAGCATTCAGTAGAGCTATGTCCCAGAAAACCGGTTCGCATATAGATCCTTTCGGACAGTCTTTTATAACCTTTTAGCGACCACTCTTCTATTTCATTCCCCAGTTTCTACAATAATCTCTAAGGTTATCATATAAGGTCAGCGGGATGCTAACAGCGCTGGCCACCAAAGGTTGCCGAAAAACCAGTTGCGTCAGTTAGGATTGCTACTACCTATTTGTCATGTATTGTATGTGTCATTTCCAAGGCCCTGTATACTGCATCGTCGATGGATTTATGCGCTCGAAAACCGAACTGATGTGGGCTAAGGCCGAAGAGCTGCCGGTGCGACTCAAGTCTGTCGCATAGCAACCACTCTTGTACCTTCGCCAGGCATATTGATATGTATGTCTTAGGATCTGTTAGGTCTTTGCCCTTTGCGTTCTTGATTATGACTATATTTGCCGTCTTCCATATATTCGGTATTCTCCCTTCACGTAGGCCATCATTCAGTAAGTCTGTCAAGGATGGTACGATAAGTGGACAGCCTGTTTGATGGTTTCGGGGTGGATGTCATCCCGGCTCAAGCATTTTTGGTCTTTATTTTGTGTACTGCCAATGCATCTTCCTTGCGAGCGAAGGTGATGGTGATTCAATCGGTTTCGTATTGTAATCAAGTAGTCCTTGAAGGTCGGTGTGAAGTTAGCTGTCCTGAATGGCCGGCCAGAGTGGCCGAGCGGTTCTAGGCGCTACAGTCTGGAACCGCGCGACTTCAACGGTCGCAGGTTCGAATCTTGCCTCGGGCATGGATGTGTGTGATGTCCTTAGGTTAGTTAGGTTTAAGTAGTTCTACGTTCTAGGGAACTTATGACCTCAGCAGTTAAGTCCCATAGTGTTCAGAGCCATTTGAACCATTTGTCCTGAATGTGGTCATCGTCAGGAAGTAGTCTTTTGAGAGTATACTGTGCTGTGCATCTCCAGCGTTTTGTGGCGGTATCGTCATGTTTCTTCAGTGTTGATAAAACTGTGAGGGTCTTGATATGTTCAGTCTGCACTTTAAATGGCTCCCTCCCACCACATGTTGTTCTGTGAGTCTGTCCTAAGATATGTGTCCCAGGGGTATTTCCTGGTCTTATGTAGTATGTGAGGCCGAAAGTGCAGAAGGTCAGGTCCATATGTAGGAGGATAAGAGTGGAGAAACTTCAGGATAAGGAAATCAGGCACAAGTACATAACAGCGATCTCAGAAAGGTACCAGTTAGTTGAATGTAGTCAATTACAGTCATTGGAAAAGGAATGGACAAGGTACAGGGACACAGTACTAGAAGTGGCTAAAGAATGTCTTGGAACAGTAGTGTGTAAAAGTAGGATGAAGCAAACAGCTTGGTGGAATGATACAGTCAAGGCAGCCTGTAAAAAGAAAAAGAAGGCGTATCAAAAATGGCTACATACCAGAACCCAGGTAGACAGAGAAAGTTATGTTGAAGAAAGAAACAAAGCCAAACAGATAATTGCAGCAACCAAAAAGAAATCGTGGGAAGACTTTGGAAACAGGTTGGAAACTATGGGTCAAGGTGCTGGAAAACCTTTCTGGAGTGTAATTAGCAGTCTTCGAAAGGGAGGTAAGAAGGAAATGACAAGTATTTTGGACAGGTCAGGAAAACTGCTGGTGAATCCTGTGGATGCCTTGGGCAGATGGAAGGAATATTTTGAAGAGTTGCTCAATGTAGGTGAAAATGCGATCAGTAATGTTTCAGATTTCGAGGTAGAATGGAATAGGAATGATGGAAAGAGGATCACATTTGAGGAAGTGGAAAAAATGGTCAATAGATTGCAGTGCAATAAAGTGGCTGGGGTGGATGAAATTAAGTCGGAACTCATCAAATACAGTGGAATGTCAGGTCTTAAATGGCTACACAGGATAATTGAAATGGCCTGGGAGTCGGGACAGGTTCCATCAGACTGGACAAAAGCAGTAATCACACCAATCTGTAAACAGGGAAACAGAAAAGATTGTAACAACTACAGAGGTATCTCTTTAATCAGTGTTGTGGGTAAAATCTTCTCAGGTATTGTTGAAAGGAAAGTGCGAGTATTAGTTGAGGACCAATTGGATGAAAATCAGTGTGGGTTTAGGCCTCTTAGAGGTTGTCAGGACCTTTAGCTTACGGCAAATAATGGAGAAGTGCTCTGAGTGGAACAGGGAATTGTATCTATGCTTTATAGATCTAGAAAAGGCATATGATCGGGTTACTAGGAGGAAGTTATTGTCTGTTCTACAAGATTATGGAATAGGAGGCAAACTTTTGCAAGCAATTAAAGGTCTTTACATGGATAGTCAGGCATCAGTTAGAGTTGACGGTAAATTGAGTTCATGGTTCAGAGTAGTTTCAGGGGTAAGACAAGGCTGCAACCTGTCTCCACTCTTGTTCATATTATTTATGGATCATATGTTGAAAACAATAGACTGGCTGGGTGAGATTAAGATATGTGAACACAAAACAAGCAGTCTTGCACATGCGGATGACTTAGTTGTGATGGCAGATTCGATTGAAAGTCTGCAAAGTAATATATCAGAGCTAGATCAGAAATGTAAGGACTATGGTATGAAGATTAGCATCTCCAAAACGAAAGTAATGTCAGTGGGAAAGAAATATAAACGAATTGAGTGCCAAATAGGAGGAACAAAGTTAGAACAGGTGGACGGTTTCAAGTACTTAGGATGCATATTCTCACAGGATAGCAACATAGTGAAAGAACTGGAAGCGAGGTGTAGCAAAGCTAATGCAGTGAGCGCTCAGCTACGATCTACTCTCTTCTGTAAGAAGGAAGTCAGTACCAAGACTAAGTTATCTGTGCACCGTTCAATCTTCCGACCAACTTTGTTGTATGGGAGCGAAAGCTGGGTGGATTCAGGTTACCTTATCAACAAGGTTGAGGTTACGGATATGAAAGTAGCTAGGATGATTGCAGGTACTAGTAGATGGGAACAATGGCAGGAGGGTGTCCACAATGAGGAAATCAAAGAAAAACTGGGAATGAACTCTATAGATGTAGCAGTCAGGGCGAACAGGCTTAGATGGTGGGGTCATGTTACAGGCATGGGAGAAGCAAGGTTACCCAAGAGACTCATGGATTCAGCAGTAGAGGGTAGGAGGAGTCGGGGCAGACTGAGGAGAAGGTACCTGGATTCGGTTAAGAATGATTTTGAAGTAATAGGTTTAACATCAGAAGAGGCACCAATGTTAGCACTGAATAGGGGATCATGGAGGAACTGTATAAGGGGGGCTATGCTCCAGACTGAACGCTGAAAGGCATAATCAGTCTTAAATGATGGTCACGGTAATGTTGAAGTCTAATTTCTCTTTTCTGTGCTTTCTTTGATTTTTCGTAACATCGTCGTTTATCACGAGTGTATTTCCTTAGTCTTGTTAATAGCACTGAGCATGGTGCCGTTTGTTTGGGTGCGTCGCGCACTGCATGCATTGCTGAAACTTGTGCTCTCTGTAAGACGTCTGTAAGAACGTGAGCCCTGTAATCTACGCTTCCTTGGGTGACACACAGACGGATCTCTTGAACTACTTGGCTTAGTTTTTACCAGTTTGCGCTGAACAACCTTCTGTGTTGTGATGTGTCTGTGTCTGTATTTGTTTCAGTATATATAACTATTGCGTTATCATCACTGACTATTCTCCTATTGAGAACTTGCCAGTTCGCTACCTGTACTAATGATGCACCATTTGCCAGATAAATGTCTGTGTTGCTGCCTATTCCACTAATTCCGCGCTAAGTTGGCAGTTGGCCTGGCCTGTTTAAAACGAAAAGATTACATTCATTTATAACGTCGACCATTATTTGTCATCTGGCGTCCGTTCTGTCGGATTGCCAGAGGGTTGACCTAGAATTTATGCCCGTTAAGATAAGTAGCCGTCTGCCATTGTCAAATCGCGTGGCTTCTTTCATTACTTCAGCAAAAGGCCCTCTATCAAATGAGTACACAGAAAAATGGTTCAAATGGCTCTGAGCACTATGGGACTTAACATCTGAGGTCATCAGTCCCCTAGAACTTAGAACTACTTAAACCTAACTAACCTAAGGACATCACACATATCCATGCCCGAGGCAGGATTCGAACCTGCGACCGTAGCAGTCGCGCGGTTCCGGACTGAAATGCCTAGAACCGCTCGGCCACCGTTGCCTCTGAGTACACAGCATAGATCGACGAGGTACTCGTGTTTCTTGCCTGAAGTTTTTCTGACTGTAGCCGTATGTTGTACGCATAATTATGTTACTGCAAGAACGGTCAGCTGAAATTGCCTAGTTTTAACAGTATATAATTTTTGTCCTAATGTATACACGAAGCCAAACCAAATATCATGAACTGACTGATTTGCGTAAGTGAAAAGTTACTTGAAATGAAAATACTTCTGCTGTTGACTTTAAAAAGTTTATTTAGTATCCAATGCATCGAGTACAAAATATTACGACAGTGTGAAATTGGTATATAGTATAATTGTCTTTATAAATAATTAAAAGTGATATGAACGAAAAGTAATCTTGGTGTTTGAGTAAACCCTTAAGTTTTGAAATAAATTTGCTACTACAAATACCTTGGCTTCAGCAGTGTTAGGCACAAATATACTACCTGTTAGTGACGCATGAAAATTTGTGCAGGACCGTGAATCGAACACAGATTACCTGCTTATCGGGAGAGGTCGCCATGAACACTTCGGCTGTCTGTGAGCGCCTCCCGGACAGAATCTAACTTTCATTTTTGTCGCGCGGGTTAGCCGCGCAGTCTTAGGCACCTTGTCACGGTCTGTGCGGCTCCACCCGTCGGAGCTTCGAGTCCTCCATCGGGCACTGGTGTGTGTGTTGTCCATAGAGTAAGTTACTTTAAGTTATATTAAGTACTGTGTGGGCTTAGGGACCGATGACCTGTTTGGTCCCATAAGACCTTACCACAAATTTCCAATTTCCAAACTTCCATTTCTCACGCTCTCTGCATCCGTGTACCATGTCTCCTATACTCATCGCTTAATGCTCGCAGCATTTCTGCGTATTCCTGCATCAGTGAGAACAAGACCGTGACGGAACGAGACCCATTATATTTTCTTGTGTCCACCTCGGCATGTAGTGTTATATGCTCTTCCGAAGGCCTTCCTAAGGACCGAGAGTGCTCCAGAACCTTCTAGTATGTTCTCGAACAATCTAGCAGTATGCAAGCGTCTGCTAGTCAACTTGGAACCCGAGAATGTTGTCCGCGCTAGCCATTACAGCACCGCTGCTCCCTCAGTAGACAGTAAGCAAGTTTTACTTCATACGAAGCGCTGGCACGATTCCGGATGTACTCCTGACACTACTTCTTGTTCGTTGCCTTAATATTTAATATTACTCTTAATAAAGTTTTTCTCCTTTCAGCACAGTCATGATACTTCTAACATTAATAAAGTAGCCATGGCAATATTACTTAGCCTGAATTCCAATAACAACGCGTCGGTGATTGTGTTAAGGTACACCATCATCTGACAGAATATCTGATCGATAATTAAATCACGAGAGAATATCACGAAACTGATGGGAGTACTGTGGATTCTGAGGAGATGAGCGACTTCTGTAGCGACAGAGAGTGTTTCAAAAGACTGCATAGAATTTCGGAGGAAATTTTAAAGTTCTTGCTGGCTATAAGCACCCTTTCTTGGCAGATGGCTCCTCTAGCAGAAATAACATTTTTCACCAGGACTGTTTCTGTGGTATCTATAACGATATGTTACGTAATGTGTGTATATAAACATACAGTTATAAATGTCCCCGTTCATAGTCGCTAATTATAGCAATATGTTTACTTTTGTGCTGTAACATATAGCTTTAATCAGCGGTGGAAATATATTTGCGAACACGACCGTGTGCGGCTGTTTCTTGTTGGATCGCCTGATCAGTCGGAAGTTGAATTGCAGAGGAGAATAAATGCCTATTCAAAATATAATTATTTTTGGATAGCTCAACATGAATTTCCTAAGGGACCGTAGTTTATCATGCATTTACCAATAGAATATGGCGCGGAAAAAATATTTCGCCGCATGCAACTTCCGTCCGATTTCGTCGAAAGAATTCGTGACTGTGAACTCTGTATTTGGTAGAAACATAAAGAAAATTAAATAACTTCATGAAGGTGTGAGACATAGATTCTATACAAAATAAATAGTCCATATACCAGTTCCATTTAACTCTGAATTTATGGCAATTAATAGATGAACGTACACTGCAATGAAGGATTTAACATGGATGCCGTTTTGACTGGCACTTCTCTTCTCGTAATGAAAATAATTCCTTTGACGTTTTCACATATACGTCGCACAATAAATCTACTGCTATGCAGTATTGCACTTTTAGGATTGCACTTTTACTTTACACTAAAATAATATTATTTTTAACAATAATAATACGGCGGCAAGACATGCGCGTCCGACTCAAGTTACAAGAGACAAGAGGAAATGAGTAACTGAGTAGTAACTGAGTAACTGTTGATCGAGACTATCTCGTACATCAAAAGAATGTGTAAAAGTGTTCTTCTTCTGTCCGTTTTTCGCGCCGCGGTTTTCAAAGTCAGTAACTCACTGCATCTCCGACGGCGCTTCGACAATAAACACGTTACGTCACAGGACGTTCACCTTTTACATTTTCGCAACATTACTTGCTAACTGGAGCTGTTGCCGAGCGACTGCTCGATTAGTGAATGATTTAAAATGATAAGGCAATCACACAATGTTACACAGAAAATCACGCGACTGATGGGAATACTGTGGATTCGGAGGACACGAGCGGCTTCTGTAGCGACAGAGAGTGTTTCAAAAGACTGCATAGAATTTCGAGCAAATTTTAAAGATCTTGCTGGCTATAAGCACCCTTTCTTGGCAGATGCCTCCTCTAGCAAAAATAACATTTTTCAGCAAGGCTGTTTCTGTGGTATCATGCTAGGAATCTTCAACATCGATGGAAGAAATGGAATTAATTTACAGCTGATGTCCTAACAATTAAATTCCGTCGGAAACATTAGTGAATATCTTTTAGACATCCAACGTTAATTTGATGCTATTCATTGTCGAACTCATAATATTAGGAAATATGCTTACTCTTAGTAGACGTACCTAGAGCTAGTGTTAAAGCACATGTACAGGTGTTTTGGATGACACTGAAGAAATCCTTGATTCCGTTCCTCTACATAAGTACATTTTCTAATTTGTGTAATGATATAATTTCAAAATCTTGCATCATCAGAAGTAAATTAAATTCATAAAGCAAAAGGTTCCACATAATACTAAAATATTGGACTTAAAACGATATCAGATGTGCGGCTAGCAAAGACTGGAGAACAGTGAAAAAAAAACGACTTTAATCATGATTTGGAAAAAATTCTCTCTTTTCTACGTGTGCATTAAAATTTGTAAAGAAAGTAGGGCCCGCATCTCGTGGTCGTGCGGTTGCGTTCTCGCTTCCCACGCCCGGGTTCCCGGGTTCGATTCCCGGCGGGGTCAGGGATTTTCTCTGCCTCGTGATGGCTGGGTGTTGTGATGTCCTTATGTTAATTAGGTTCAGGTATTTCTAAGTTCTAGGGGACTGATGACCATAGATGTTAAGTCCCATAGTGCTCAGAGCCATTTGAACCATTTGAAAGAAAGTAGGAAGATGGAAAATTCAGAGAAACTTACCGGAAGTATATATTCCAACCGAGGTATCTATTTCCAATACGCTACATATTAACCGCGCAATAATTACCTTGTTGTAGTTAATTAGGACATTGATAACTGTGCTGCATTGTGTAGTAATCAGAATGGAACATCAAAAGCAATCTGCTTTGCATCCAATGCTTTGAGTATTCATGAGGAGCTACACTATAAAAGAGACGCAGGAAAAGTGTGTGTGTGTGTGCGTGTGTGTGTGTGCGTGTGTGTGTGTGCGTGTGCGTGTGCGTGTGCGTGTGCGTGTGCGTGAGAGAGAGAGAGAGAGAGAGAGAGAGAGAGAGAGAGAGACAGACAAGTCAGTAGCGTATCAAATGGCTCCACTGCAGCTTTCCTGTCATCTGTTAATGAAAGGGATTCCTCACACGCAACCGAATCGCAATAGGGACAGTTTTCCAAGTACGAAGGACGATTCTAATCAGGAGCTAGGCGTTTCTCGTTACTACTAGTCTATCCTGCACATTTTTTCCCTAGAATTCAGTTGTTGATGTTGATTGCCTTTAAAGGAAGTAACTTATTAACATTATCTGAAAGATGAGGGGACGTACATAATGAGCTGAAACGAAACGATTTAATGCGTGATGTAGACACAGTAAGGTCAACACAGCCTGCCAAAACGTCTTGTAATCACGGTGTCAAATCCTCGTTTAAAAGCTGAATCACAAGAATAATACTTGCATTCGAGAGATACGACGTCCACCCATCTAGATCTACATTTTGTTCGTGTCCTTAATTCACTTCGAAAATTCCACTGCTGATATATCGTTTCACAGGCGTCAAATCAACACCGACTCAAAGGAAGGCCTCGGCGCTTGTTGGTGACGTCACGTCAGATAGGCACGGCGAACGCCAGGTGTGTTGCAGGCAGAAACGCCTGGGCGTGCTTATCACTATAAATCTCTTATTTTTGGACAAAATGTTTGGTATTGTTTTGGATTCTGCAGTTTTATTTAGATGAAAGATTTTCTTACTATCGTAAAGCTACAAATGAAGATCATAGTTCTGCATTACTGAATCCTGTCGAAACAAACGTACATCAATATGAGAAAATGCTTTGCCCCATTGCAAGCTTCGCAAATTTTACATTCAAGTAACTATATTTACTTGATCCATTTTGCTATCGAAACTTACCTCAACCCCCTTACAATGAACTCGTTTCTTTTATTTATTTTCGTTTGACATCGTCACTGGAAATGTGAACTAATTTACATGTGTAAATGTCCAACTGTTGCCAGTCATTAGATTACAGCCGTTTTCAACGAAAGGAATTCTAAACAGGAAACAAAATAGCTTCATACATAGAAAATACTGCTGAGCTTAAACGTTTTTAATCATGCACATTAGAAAAGATAACTAGTCCCCTCTTGCAACTGAAAGGAGAAACTTTATAAGATAAAAAAATTTTATTTGATAAAACAAGTATCTCTCTTTTGCCTCTTCTTCTGTCCCCCACTTCATTCCCAAACGTGTACAACCGCAAGATATTTCATTAACATTCAGTGCTCCTCACCCCATAGTCAACCAAGATACCTAAAGAAGAGCACCAATATGTTCAGTTTCTTGTAAAAGCAACCCAGAACAAACGTAACTTCCTCAGATTTACAAATAAGGTAAAGAAGCACGAATTCTGTTGCTGCTGGACCATGAAGTTGTTTTTGTATGTCAATCCTTAAAATAGGTGGAAATTTAGTTCAGGAGTACACTATTTGTTAAGAAGTGTAATGAATTGCACAATTAATTGATTGCAGAAATGTCTCAGAACAATGTGTGTTGGTCAACTACCGCCAATAGTTTCACATTTTCCTGTGTCAGAGAGGGACACACCACCATTATGAGAATGCCTGCAACAGACCTGGCGTTCGCCGTGCCTGCTGACGTGACGTCACGAACAAGCACCGAGGCCTTCCTTTGAGTCGGTGTTGGTCAAATCCGAGCTTCGTCTCCGCCCCTAACGGTTTCGCCGTCGGGTGGATATTGAACTCGAAACTGCCATTATTTCTCACACAACACGAATAATAAGCATTTTACTGCATCACTGAAGGGGTAATGCAGTAAGCACTGAAGGAAAAAAATCGCAGCGCCAAAAAATTATTTATGTAGAGTAATTTTTCTACGTAACATATTTAAGTGATGAACACTGCAAGATCACAGGCTAATGCTAGCACGAAATAAGTCACAGCAAAGTCAAATGCTGGTACATTAATAACCGGTGTAACCGCCAGACTATCGAATGCAAGTATGCAAATGTGCACCTATTGCGTTGTACAGGAGCTGGTTGTCACTTTGTAGGGCAACCTCCGTGCCTGTTGCACTTGTTCTTTCAATACAAGACTGGTAATGCCGTTTGTGGATGGCACTAGTTGTCGTCCGATGATTTCCCATACGTGCTCGACTAGCGACAGATCTGGAGATGGAGCAGACCAAGGCGACATGTCGACACCCTATAGAGCATGACCGCGCGGGATTAGCCGAGCGGTCTCAGGCGCTGCAGTCATGGACTCTGCGGCTGGTACCGGCGGAGGTTCGAATCATCCCTCGGGCATGGGTGCGTGTGTTTGACCTTAGGATAATTTAGGTTAAGTAGTGTGTAAGCTTAGGGACTGATGACCTTAGCAGTTAAGTCCCATAAGATTTCACACACATTTGAACATATAGAGCATGTTGGGTTACAACAGCGCTATTTGCGCGAGCGTTATCATGTTGGAAAACACCCCCTGGAATGCTGTTCATGAATTGCAGCACAGTAGGTCCAAACAAGAGGTTGACGTACAGATCTGCAGTCAGTGGGATAACCAAGAGACCGCTCCTGCTGTCATACGAAATCGCACCCCAGACCATAACTCCAGATGTAAGTCTAGTATGTCCAGCACGCGGACAGGTTGGTTGTAGGACCTCAAATGGCCTCCTCCTAACCTACACACTGTCATCACTGGCCCGAGACAGAACTAACTTTCAGCAGAAAACGCAACAGACCTTCACCCTGCTGTCCAATGAGCTCTTGCTGCACTGAAGTCGCAAATGGCGATGGTTCCCGGTCAGTCGAATGCGCGCTTACAGGCGTCTGACTCTGGCCTTGAGGTAACGGACTTGTAACAGTTCGTTGTGTCATTGTGTTGGCAACCGCTGTCCAGATTCCTGCTGCAGGTGCAGTACGATGTGCCAGAGCCATAGGCCGAACACGATGATCTTTCCTCTCGATAGTGCCACGTGTCTGTCCGAACGCACATTCTCGTGACCACCGCTGCCATCAATCATGTACAGTGGCTACATTCCTGCCAAGTATTTCCGCAGTATCGTATAAGGAACATGCAGCTTCTCGTAGCCGTATCACACGATCTCGTTCAAACTCAGAGAGGTGTTGATAATGGCGTCTTAGTCGCCTTAAGGTATTCTTGACTAACGTCAACCCACAACGTCCTCTCTCGAAGGTAACTATCGCTCACGACCGTTATAGCCTGCATTCAAAGCAAACTAAATACTAGCGCCACTCCTATGCCACTGTCCAGAAATTTGAATAAGCATCATCATTCAGGTGTGAAAACACGCCTACCAACTGTCTATTTTGCATGCGCACTCTCTTACTATATTCAGTGAAAGACTGAAGCACCACTTGATACCTTGTCATCTTGTTCTGTCATTTCTTAAAGCAGACCGCCTGCTTAGCTGGGTCGTACCGTGCTAGCCTCCCATGCAGCGGGTCCGGTTTCGATTCCCTGCCGGGTTGGAGATTTTCTCCGCTCGTGGCCTGAGTATTATGTTGTCCTCATCATCATAATATCCTCATCACCGGTACGCAAGTCGCCCAATGTGGCGTCGACTCGGCGGCCGACCTTCCCCGAATGGGGCCTCCCGGCCGACAATGCTACACGCTCATCTCAATTTTTTTTTAAAGAGAATGAACAGCCTGAGGAACAAGGGAGAGTTGGAAACACGGAGGTCAACTGGAGAAATGGTTGATTACCTGGATAGACGCTCAACTCCAAATGACTGTTGTGCCATCCTCCTCTTCTGCTAAATAATCGCCGGCCGCGGTGGTCTCGCGGTTCTAGGCGCGCAGTCCGGAACCGTGCGACTGCTACGGTCGCAGGTTCGAATCCTGCCTCGGGCATGGATGTGTGTGATGTCCTTAGGTTAGTTAGGTTTAAGTAGTTCTAAGTTCTAGTGGACTGATGACCACAGCAGTTTAGTCCCATAGTGCTCAGAGCCATTTGCTAAATAATCACCGTCTTATTAAAATCTATCATTTAAAACTGGTTATTTTGGTCATATGTAACACAGGTGGTGACGTTGGGTTTCGTCATATGGCAATTATCTTCAGATATCTATTGATTGTTTGCAGAAGTGTATCGATATTAATATCTCTGAAAGACTGTATATGTAGCCACCACCTGGGAATCAAGTGGGTGCACAGAAGCACAACAGTTTCTGTTTATACACAGGATTTGGTTTAGCTCTTTTATCACGTGTGTCTGCGAAGTGAATCGTATGTTTGCCTTTAATTGTGTGACTATTGTCGACTAAGTGTTTGTGTATTTTTTGAGAATTAGTGTCCGACTGCTTGGGGTAGTGTTATACTCTTTGTGGTACAGACTAACATTGATTGGTGATAGGTAGGCACTGCACCTGTCGTGTCAGATGCGGGGAAACTAGGCCACAGTCCATAAATAACTGTAAGCTGCGTTGGCCACGGTCGACACGCTTCAGGCTGCTGCCACGGGTGCGTTAAGGCAGCTGAGAGGATTGCTTTGGAACCTTTTGTGTCGCCTGAGATAGCTGATGTCACAATACCTTCCGAGTCGCCCGTTGCCCAGTCGACAATTACATGACGATGAGTGGGGAATAGCTGCACGGTCGCGAACCTCTGGACGGAAGGTGAAAGTGGGTACTGGTTGCAAGGCTGTCCCCTTAAGCCTGAAAAACAGGTCTGAGGTATTGTAAGTAGGTTTCTTAGGTATTTATGTTGGTAACGCCACATAGTGCTCTGTATGAAAATCGCTGACTGCGCTGTGTGGAGTCTGTGGCTGGTTGGACTCACTGTTGGAACATTCGCCATTGTAGTGTTGGGCAGTTGGATGTGAACAGCGCGTAGCGTTGGACAGTTGGAGGTGAGTCGCCTGCAGTGGCGGACTGGACAGAGAGAGATGCTAGAGTTTTGAGAGATTACTATAAGCAGACGATCTGGACGTGTCCCCCCCCCCCCCCCCCCCCAGAAAAAGGAAATTTGTAAAGATGGATGTCATGAATTGATATATATACATATATATGACAACTTTTGAACATTATTAAGGTACATACATTGTTCTCTAGCAAAATCTTTCATTTGCTAACTATGTCTATCAGTTGTTAGTGCCTTCAATAGTTAGAATCTTTTATTTAGCTGGGAGTATTGGGGCTCGCCGTATTGCAGTACTTCGAGTAACGAAGATTTTTGGGAGGTAAGTGATTCATGAAAGGTATAGGTTATTGTTAGTCAGGCCCATTCCTTTGTAGGGATTATTGAAAGTCTGATTCCGTTGCGCTAAAAAATATTGTATGTCAGATTAGTGATGATGATCAGAATAAGTAAACAGAGAACTGTCGGAGTACGTTCACTTTTACTCAGCTGTCTCTACACTCCTGGAAATGGAAAAAAGAACACATTGACACCGGTGTGTCAGACCCACCATACTTGCTCCGGACACTGCGAGAGGGCTGTACAAGCAATGATCACACGCACGGCACAGCGGACACATCAGGAACCGCGGTGTTGGCCGTCGAATGGCGCTAGCTGCGCAGCATTTGTGCACCGCCGCCGTCGGTGTCAGCCAGTTTGCCGTGGCATACGGAGCTCCATCGCAGTCTTTAACACTGGTAGCATGCCGCGACAGCGTGGACGTGAACCGTATGTGCAGTTGACGGACTTTGAGCGAGGGCGTATAGTGGGCATGCGGGAGGCCGGGTGGACGTACCGCCGAATTGCTCAACACGTGGGGCGTGAGGTCTCCACAGTACATCGATGTTGTCGCCAGTGGTCGGCGGAAGGTGCACGTGCCCGTCGACCTGGGACCGGACCGCAGCGACGCACGGATGCACGCCAAGACCGTAGGATCCTACGCAGTGCCGTAGGGGACCGCACCGCCACTTCCCAGCAAATTAGGGACACTGTTGCTCCTGGGGTATCGGCGAGGACCATTCGCAACCGTCTCCATGAAGCTGGGCTACGGTCCCGCACACCGTTAGGCCGTCTTCCGCTCACGCCCCAACATCGTGCAGCCCGCCTCCAGTGGTGTCGCGACAGGCGTGAATGGAGGGACGAATGGAGCCGTGTCGTCTTCAGCGATGAGAGTCGCTTCTGCCTTGGTGCCAATGATGGTCGTATGCGTGTTTGGCGCCGTGCAGGTGAGCGCCACAATCAGGACTGCATACGACCGAGGCACACAGGGCCAACACCCGGCATCATGGTGTGGGGAGCGATCTCCTACACTGGCCGTACACCACTGGTGATCGTCGAGGGGACACTGAATAGTGCACGGTACATCCAAACCGTCATCGAACCCATCGTTCTACCATTCCTAGACCGGCAAGGGAACTTGCTGTTCCAACAGGACAATGCACGTCCGCATGTATCCCGTGCCACCCAACGTGCTCTAGAAGGTGTAAGTCAACTACCCTGGCCAGCAAGATCTCCGGATCTGTCCCCCATTGAGCATGTTTGGGACTGGATGAAGCGTCGTCTCACGCGGTCTGCACGTCCAGCACGAACACTGGTCCAACTGAGGCGCCAGGTGGAAATGGCATGGCAAGCCGTTCCACAGGACTACATCCAGCATCTCTACGATCGTCTCCATGGGAGAATAGCAGCCTGCATTGCTGCGAAAGGTGGATATACACTGTACTAGTGCCGACATTGTGCATGCTCTGTTGCCTGTGTCTATGTGCCTGTGGTTCTGTCAGTGTGATCATGTGATGTATCTGACCCCAGGAATGTGTCAATAAAGTTTCCCCTTCCTGGGACAATGAATTCACGGTGTTCTTATTTCAATTTCCAGGAGTGTATATCAAATAACGTAAGAGTTTTTCCAGCACTGTCATTCTTAATTTTTCAAAGGGGACGTTTCAGTATTGCTTACTGCTGAATGCAGATCTGAGGCAGCACGGGATGCCTTGTCTGTCGGGATTTGGGCGGGTCTTCCTCGAAGGAAGCGCAGAGGATGGGATTGCTTGTGATTGGGAGCTCCAATGTTAAGGCGCATGGTAGAGCCCCCTTAGAGAAACAGTGGACAGATCGCGAAGGAGCTCCAGTGTCAACTCTGTTCGCTTGCTCACGGGCAAGATATGGAGGCGGCTCTACCGGCAACAGCTGAATGAACCGGCGGCACCTGGCTGTAAATCGTGTCTCATTTCAGCGTGAATAACTTCTGCCGCCTGAAGTCAGATGCCTTCCTCGTTCCTACAGACGGCTGGTTGTTTCGGTGAAGTTAACTGGTCTAGCGTAGGGTGGAAGCAAACCATTTTTCAGCATTGTTCCTGAAACTGGTTGCAGTCCTCTGGTTTGGAGCGAAGAGGAAAGCTTAAACCAGAGGCTGAGACGATTCTCTGATGATATTGGATTCAGGTTTCTCGAGCACCGCTGTCGGTTAGGGAATTGTAGTAATCCACTTAATAGGCCAGTTATCAAATTCAAAAATTTCAAGAAAAAATATATCAGTGATTTTGAGTGCAAATACAGAAACTATTTTCAGTTTTTATCTCTTCGTAACCGCGCTGCTGCTACGGTCGCAGGTTCGAATGCTGCCTCGGGCATGGATGTGTGTGATGTCCTTCGGTTAGTTAGGTTTAAGTAGTTCTAAGTCTAGCGGACTGATGACCTCAGATGTTAAGTCCCATAGTGCTCAGAGCCATCTCTTCGTAACTTGCGACCGATTTCTGTAGCTAACAGTTTTTTTTCCAGAAGAAAAGGCACAAGGATTGTTCTGATTTCCTAGTTGTGAATATTGTTACTGTTGTTTCGTGGATAATACAAAATTATTTTGAAAGATAACTCATATAAATTGTGAATTATTAGTGAAAAATGCTTTCTTAAGAACCTCAATTATATTCATTATATAACTAAACTAAACTCCGCCTGAACAGGTCATGAAGGCCCAACGATGCCGACCGGCCGCCGCGTCATCCTCAGGCCACTGGCGTCACTGGATGCGGATATGGAGGGGCGTGTGTCAGCACACCGCTCCCCCGACCGTATGTTAGTTTACGAGACCGGAATTATATGCATTATGCGATTCAGAAAACACAATAGCCTTTGCAATAGTTTGCAGAGATGTTAGAGCAAGGTTAACTATCATTCAGTCTTAGTATCATTAATGTAATTATTAAATCTGTTACTGTTTTATTAAAAATAGTCATAAATAGCATGGGCATACGTTACACGTCTGTAGCAGATGAAGGTTAACAGGTGTGACTTGACATTAGTGACGTACAGTTGAAGGCAGATACGGGAAGCATTAAGTAGAAGGAGGTTATACGTTACATTTGGTGACCGTGAGAGGACATACGGAAACCTAATAAAGGCTAAGAACTCGGATATGCAAACAGTGCAAAAGAAATTTCAGAATGTTGCGAAAACTTACATTAGACTGTATTTATGTACTGGGAAAATGGGAAAGAGAGCAGCATAGTCAAAATTTCAATAAACAGCAAAAATAAAATTCAAATACTAGTGGCTTTGATTGGTGAAATGTGAAATGCCGAATGTAGTAGTAGCGGTCAAGACTGACACAGTCTGCGAGCTGTTACAGACACACAGCAGCTGCGGACATTATCCAGTAGCTGGTCGATGCCGTCGTAACAATGGACTCAGGCACGTACATTATAGTTTTGGCTACGGATGAAAACAGTATGCGTCAGGCTGGTTACTAGGATGAAAACTTTGAAACAAGTCAGAGTTTAAATTCCGAAATGATTCAGATATTAATCATTGTGAATAAAAGTATCACTACAATGGATAGTAGTTTTGCCAGTAATGTGACTCTTCTGAAAAGTGACTTTAATGACAGAAGAAACCTGACCACTAGTAAAATGGAAGCAAGTATGACTGTATTGAATAATGAACTTACTGATTAGTTGGACAGTCCAAAAAGCAACTGAAGAGTGAAATAATTGATAGGCATGATGATCTGATTAATAACATAACACAACTTAGTATTACGTAGAGAGACAGAATGGATAAAGAGAACGGAAAGATTACAGAGGTTCATGTGTCTGTGATTTCTGTTAAGAAAGAATTAAATTAAATTCAGTCAGGTTGCGAGCATCTGCAGCAGCCTCTATTGAGAAGTGCGTAAAAAATGGAACTTATTTTGGGGACGAAAAACACCGTTTTCTCTGTACAAAGTAACGTTGGCAAACATGTAGATTTTTGTGAAAAGCAGGAAGAAAAGATGAAAGAAACATCTGAAAGTACAGCTTCAGAAATTCGTAGCAAAACTGAAAGCTTGCAACAGCAAATAGAGAAGAGTTAAAACAGTTTTACTTGTGAGGTGCACAAGGTAGAACTTTTAAATAACTTGAAAAAGGTCGATCCACAAAAAAAAAGGTAGGGTTGCTCCCAGTGGACTTTATTAAACATTTGGAAAGAATTTTACCTGCAGAAATGTGCCAACAAGTAAAAATCTACACAGTGGTTGATGCCCCGGCTGCTAACTCAAAAAGGTTGGGATTGAATTTAGATATAGCAATAACGATGTTTTCTGAATTTAGAGACAGGTTCTTAGAAGAAATGTGGTCGGAACAGGAACAAGATAGCTTGTGCGAAATTATTGTTAAGTGAATGCTAAAACTTCATTGGAAGCATTCCATGAAAGAAAACTGGTAAAACTGGCCTTCTAAATTAGTATACTTAAAAAAGAGAAGGTCTGAATCTGAAACTGTGTGGGAATTATGGGAGAACTGCCTGATGATTAAATATGTAATGTTAGCAGTAACAAAAAACATAGTTAGATTTCTTAGAAAAAGTTGAAGATGTGTATAACTACCATGCAACACACGACTGAGGCCAATTCTGAAAGGTCAGTGTACCCGAGAGAGATGAAGGAGACAGACACCAAATTAATATCAGGGAGCGATGCAGTAGAGGTAATTATTCTAACCGTGGCTACGGTAGATACAGCCATACACTCAGGGGATAACAGCTTGACTCTTCCAATCTTCCCATGGTCAGTAATCACTCATTTTGTTCAATTGCTGATGTCCACGAAGTATTTCACCTTTCTTATCCTGTTATCTCTGCTGTCTCTTTAAGATACTTCATCTTCGTGATTGCTGAACTGATATTGTTGGCAGAAATTGCTAAGTTGACAATGAAAGCTAGACAGTCAGTTCGAATTTTGGTCCAAACCTACACCTGTTTTCTTTTTTCTTGTTCAGAGAGTTTCTTGACTCTCAAATGATTTTTTCCAATATACAAAATACAATTCCAACATACAACCGAAGGAATCTGGCGAAATCCATCTCCTTTTCTGACACCAGTCACTATCTCAAAAAGCACCGAAGTCTCATTCTTCAATTAAAAATAGATATTGTGTTGGAGAGAGTCTGCTTAATCAAATTTCTGGATGTAACAACAAACCAAAACTCTTCCAGAACATTCAATCATGACTCTCGTCGTATTGAGTCGTACGCTTTTCTGAAGTCAACAAACACAACCATGTAGTTAAACCTCCCAGCCATCTTGTATCTGAAGTTCTTCAGACTGAAAATTTGTTATGAACATGAAAGGTTTTTCTGAAACCAGCCGGGTCTCGACAGTCTATTTATCAAGATGAACTTAGATTCTGTTTAGGAGTACTTTAAAAAAAAGTCTGTTAAGGAACATAAATGGTTAACATACTGCCCTAATTATCGACGGTCTTCTTGTCCCTTTTTTTATGGAGTGGGTGGAATAATGCTGACTGCCATTCAAATGGTATTGTGTGCAGTCTCCAAATTTACGGAAAGAGGCAGGTCAGTATGCCTATACTAACTCTCCAGTTTCAGTAGTCTCACCAAAACAAAATCTATTTTTTTTCTAATCGTAATCCATTTTGCCGACGTATGTTATATTTAGTCGCAGAGGTTAGGTGTCAGCGAATTTAAGATGGTGGAGGGCCACCATCTTAGAAACCGGAGGGTCTGGTGTTACGGTATCTCTACAGTGAAAAGACTCATTTTTGACGATGACGTATATACGTATCGGAGGGCTTTAAAGTCTGATATCTGCTGAAGCAAAATCTTATGCATTACTGCTTGAAAATGGCCCAAAGATTGAAACTTTAATTATGAAATGAATAATTTCTACAGTCAACGGCGAACATGAAGTCCTCTGAAAAATTCTGCATGACTGTGAACCCCGACTATGAGAAGTTAATCAGATCTTTGTCACTTCGCAGTAGAGTTTACAGAGTGACACAGCCAAATAGAAAAATTTGAAGTACTTATAAAAAGCATTGGACACTGCATTATACATCAATTATTTACATTGCATCAGTGAAATGCTGTCCGTGTTACCACACGCATTCAATAAGCTGTTTTACGTTTTGCTGCACGAAGTGTGGCGTGGCGTGTTAGTTATTTCTTCTTCAATCTGAGACTTAGGTTGAGCCATTATTCTTTTTCTAGTGTGATACACGACACTCTTAGATATCTCCATGAAGAGGAAGTCACAAACTGAAAGTTCTGGACCCCCGAACGGCCGAGGGATATTACCGTTCCTTGATATTATGTGATCCCTAAACAAGTGTTTTCTTGCTGCCATCGGGCAGTGTTCGATGTGACTATTCTGTTGATACCAGGTGTGTTGAATGTCATAATTTGGAAATGTGTGAAGAGTGTAAGCCAGGGACGAAGAGGAAATAAAATAAAGATTAAAGTGGATTAAAATTCAGGGTGAAGGAATATCAATTATAAGACTCGCTGATGACATTGTCGTCCATAGTGAAATTGAAGAAGAATTACAGGATCTGTTAATAGAATGAACCGTCTAATGGGTACAGAGTACGGATTGAGAATAAATCGAAGAAAGGCGAAAGTAATGAGAAGCAGCAGGAATAAGAACAGCAAGAAACTTAACATAAATCTTGAGGATCACGACGTATACGAATTCTAGGCGGAAAAATAGCCCATGATGGACGGAGCAAGAAGGACATATAATGAAGATTAGACCTGGAAATAAGGGCATTCCTAGCCAAGAGGATTCTGCTAGTATCAAACATAGACCTTAACTTGGGGGAGAAATTTCTGAGAATGTACGTTTGGGGCACAGCATTGTAGAATAATGAAACATGGGCTGTAGGAAAGCGGAAATGAAGAGACTCGAAGGATTTGGGATGTGGTGCTAAAGAAGAACGTTGAAAATTAGGTGGACTGGTAAGGTGAGGAATGAGTAAGCTCTCCGTAGATCAACGTGGAAAGGAATAATATATGGAAAACGGTGTCGAGAAGAACAGGATGAAAGGACTCACGTTAAGAGATCAGGGAGTAACTTTATGGTACTATAGCGAGCTGTAGAGAGTGAAAACATAGGAGAAGGCAGACATTGGAATACATCCAGAAAATAATTAATTACGTAGGTTATAAGTGCTATTCTGAGATGAAACGGTTGGCACAACAGAGGAATTCGGGGCGGGCCGTTTTAAACCAGCCAGAATACTGATAACTGGAAAAGAAAGAGATCCTAGAGTCATAAATATCTCTGACACGTTCGGGTGGCACAGACGGTAAATTTGTTTCTGTGAAATGGGCGAAGCTGAAGTCGAGCAAGATGAATTTTCCTAAATATGCTGCGACGTCTGAGCTGCAATGACGAGGTTATCGCACTGAATGACGTGGAGTGTTTACGATGACAAATCACACGGAAAATAACTGATATTTTTTAAGTTTTATAGGAAGTACTTTTCTGATTTAACGCTGGCTGTACTGATACCAGTATCAGTGTATTTAGATGTTTCTACAGTTCGTGAAACTCCATTTGACTTTTTCTACAAAACTGAAACAGTTTCTTCATAATTCTCATATGGCAATGCGAGTACATGTAATGACAGAACTTGGCCTTCGGACAGGATCAGATAGTGGCGCCGAAACGTCCGTCGTGTAGCTTTCACACTGTTAACAGAGGCGACAAAACGCACGTACAGCGACTGTACACTCTGGACTGCTCCACTGCTCCATGTTTACTAAACGCTCATTACTGCTACGCACTTTAATGCTCTTCCATACTTGTGCTACTGCCGCAGGGCTGCCAACATGAGTTCCAATTTTTCACGTTTCTCTGTGCCACAACGCATGTCTATGGAAACGGTCGCATTTTTGGTTTGCGGGAGAAGTATTTAGTCTGAGCGGTGTCGAGTGATACATTGTGTGATCAAAAGTATCCGGACACTCCAAAAAACATACGTTTTCCGTATTGGGTGCACTGTGCTGCCACCTACTTCCAGGTACTCCACATCAGCGACCTCAGTACTTGTGAGACATCGTGAGAGAGCAGAATGGGGTGCTCCGCGGAACTCACGGACTTCGAACGTGGTCAGGTGATTGGGTGTCACTTGTGTCATTCGTCTGTACGCGAGGTTTCGACTCTCCTAGATAACCCTAGGTCCACTGTTTCTGATGTGACAGTGAAGTGGATACGTGAAGGGACACGTACAGCACAAAAGCGTACACACCGACGTCGTCTGATCGCCTACAGTTGAAGAGGGTCGTAATGTGTAATAGGCTGACATCTAGCCAGACCATCACACAGGAATTCCAAACTGCGTCAGGATGCACTGCAAGTACTATGAAAGTTAGGCGGAAGGTGAGAAAACTCGGATTTCATGGTCAAGCGGCTGCTCACAAGCCACACATCACGCCGGTAAATGCCAAACGACGCCTCGCTTGGTGTTAAGGAGCGTAAACATTTGACGATTGAACAGTGGAAAGAAATTGTGTGGACTGACGAATCACAGTACACAATGTGGCGATCCAATGACAGGGTGTGGGTATGGCGAATGCCAGGGAACGTCATCTTCCAGCGTGTGTAGAGCCAAAAGTAAAATTCGGAGGCGGTGGTGTTATGGTATGGTCGTGTTTTTCATGGTGGGGGCTTGCACCCCTTGTTGTTTTGCGTGGCACTATCACAGCACAGGCCTACATTGATGTTTTAAACACCTTCTTGCTTCCCACCGTTGAAGAGCAACTAGGAGATGTCGATTGAATCTTTCAACACGATCGACCACCTGTTCGTAACGCAGGGCCTGTGACGGAGTGGTTACACGACAGTAACATTCCTGTGATGGGCCGGCCTGCACAGAGTTCTGACCTGAATCCTATAGAACACCTTTGTGTTGTTTTGGAACGCCGTGCCAGGCCTCGCCGACCGACATCGATACCTCTCCTCAGTGCAGCGCTCCGTGAAGAATGGGCTGCCATCCCCCAAGAAACCCTGCAGCACCTGACTGAAGGTATGCCTGCGAGAGTGGAAGCTGTCATCAAGGCTAACGGTGGGCAAACACCATATTGAATTCCAGCATTACCAATGGAGGGCGCCACGAACTTACAAGTCATTTTCAGCCAGGTGTCCGGATACTTTTGATCACATGGTGTATGTTTCGGGCTGTAGGTCTAGAAGCCTTGCGACTTTCTTAAAATAATAACTTAAACATGTAACAACTTTAAACATAGCTGTGTGCAGCAACCGTGAAAATATTTTTTGTAGTAAAGACAGCCCACAGGTTGCAATGGATTTTATAGTCGAATTGACCATGGTTTCGACTCCTAAACTAAGGGAGTCTTCATCAGAATTTGTATTACCTAAATAAGGAGGATACAAAGTTAGTCATTAATAAGAAAAATACAAGACAGTAATAATTAATATTCGTATATAAAGATGTACTTACATACGTAAAAAGTTGAGCATTACAGCTCTCGTCATACAATTTCAATACTAATAAGGCAGCGTCACATAATAAAACATCCTACGTAAAAGTTTTACTGTCATTTCTAGTTAAAAATTAAAGACTGCCGCTAAGGACTGCTTGTGTATACTGAAACAGGTGGCATCAGACTGGGTGGCGCGTGCGCCGGCTATGCAATGATGTGGACATGAGGTGTCACGCCATCTGGTGATGAAAATTGTTAACATCTGCTTTACGTGATAGAAAGGTTACAGCAGTTTGTATAGCAGATGTGTCTACAACTTTTAAACATTTTATAGTATGAAGATATATTATAATTTGAAAGCAGAAAAAAATTATGTAAAAAATTTTTTCAGTAATTTGGTACTGTAAAATACAGTAAGTGATTAAACTGCAATAAGAGTATGGGGAGGAAAACAACATTTCAGAAAATACACGAGGAAAAATTGACATAGATGAAAAATATCTTTTAAGGATGCTTCAGTAAACGTTTGAAGCCATTGAAAAAATGTTTGTTACATAACTGTAACTGTTCATTAAGAAGAAGTTTATCATTGAGAGAGAAGTGTTTGAATATTTCCATTTCCTCAAGAACATCAAGTCTACGACCTTTTTTCTCTGTGTGCAGAATATTAATTTGATTCATTTCCTTAGCTTTTTGGCCTGTGATCAGCAAATGATCAGCGAAAGAAGAATTATGAATGTTAGTGCCTTTTTTCCCCGAATATATGCTCTTTATATCTTTAAACGTGTAAATATATGAGAAGTCGCTGTAAAATAGGGCAAGACTCACACACTGATCAGTTCCGCCCATCGAAGTGCTTGCGATGTGTACAGCATGAGCAATGTCCTTATGCGTGCTGCCAACTAGAGGGCGCAAGCATCGAGTATTGCTGACAAGGGAACCTCCCCACCGCACCCCCCCCCCCCCCCCTAGATTTAGTTATAAAATGGCACAGGGGATAGGCCTTGAAAAACTGAACACAGATCAATCGAGAAAACAGGAAGAAGTTGTGTGGAACTATGAAAACATAAGCAAAATATACAAACTGAGTAGTTCATGTGGAAGATATGCAACATCAAGGGGCGCGTAAGCTCAGTAGTGCTGTGGTCTCGTGGTTAGCGTGAGCAGCTGCCGAGCGAGAGGTCCTTGGTACAAGTCTTCCCTCAAGTGAAAAGTTTTATTTTTTTATTTTCAGTTTATGTGACAAACTCTTATGTTTTGATCAGTTTTTTGGGAGTGATTATTACATCCACAAGAAAACCTAAATCGGGCAAGGTAGAAGAATCTTTTTACCCATTCGCCAAGTGTAAAAGTTATGTGGGTCGACAACATATTCCTGTCATGTGAAGCACATGCCGTCACCAGTGTCATATAGAATATATCAGACGTGATTTCCTGTGGAGGAATCGGTTGACCTATGACCTTGCGATCAAATGTTTTCGGTTCCCATTGGAGAGGCACGTCCTTTCGTCTACTAATCACACGGTTTTGCGGTGCGGTCGCAAAACACAGACACTAAACTTATTACAGTGATCAGAGACGTCAATGAACGAACGGACAGATCATAACTTTGCGAAAATAAAGAAAATAAACTTTTCACTCGAGGGAAGACTTGAACCAAGGACCTCTCGTTCGGCAGCTGCTCACGCTAACCACGGGACGACGGCACTACTGAGCTCAGCTTTTCCTTGATGTTGCCTATCTTGCGCATGGACTACTCAGTTTGCTTATTTTTTCATGCTTCCACACAACTTCTTCCTGTTTTCCCGATTGATCTGTGTTCAGTTCTTCAAGGCCTATCCACTGTGCCAACTCATAACTAAATCTGAGGGGGGTGCGATGGGGAGGTTCCCTTGTGAGTAGTTAGTGACTGAGCCCCGGATTGCGGGTCTCCCATCAATACTGGGAGCGGCAGAGAGACGCAGGACCCCAGCGGGCGCTTCCGAATTAACCCGCCGGATTAACTGCCGCCTGGCGCAGTTCCGGCAGCGGACAGCTGCCTAAATCACTGCCGGCGCCCTGTTCCGTACCGGAGTAACCGACGGGGTCGCCACGCTGACGGACACTCGGGTAGTCCGAGCTTTCTGTTGCCGCCTAATGTTAAGTAAATAGGAAATTTGATTTTAAATTGTCTTTCTTTTTCGTGAAACTATCCAAAATGGAGGACATTGTTGTAAAACCCGTAAAGCTGCAAGAAACGGTTTTTCTTCAGAAATAAAAACTATAGATCCGAACGAAAAATGTTAATGTAGAACTTTAGAGGGCTTAAAAGAATTTGTTGATTGCCTTTTTATAAGTATCGATTGCTTTCTTTCATTTATCGGAGAAAGTGTTAAAAAGCGGATTCACTGTTACTGGTTAACATTCATGTTCCCATACTTGCCGTTTACAGCAAGTATATAGTCCGCGTTATTTCGGAAAAGTACTTCCTAAACAGGTTAACAAATCTAGAATGAGATTTTCACTCTGCAGCGGAGTGTGTGCTGATATCAAACTTCCTGGCAGATTAAAACTGTGTGCCGGACCGAGACTCGATCTCGGGACCTTCGCCTTTCGCGGGCAAGTGCTCTGCCAACTGAGCTACCCAGGCACGACTCACGCCGAGTCCTCACAGCTTTACTTCCACCAGTACCTCGCCTCCTACCTTCCAAACTTTACAGAAGCTCTCCTGCGAACCCTGCCAGGAAGTTTCATATCAGCGCACACTCCGCTGCAGAGTGAAAATCTCATTCTGGAAACATCCCCCAGGCTGTGGTTAAGCCATGTCCCCGCAGTATCCTTTCTTTCAGGAGTGCTAGTTCTGCAAGGTTCGCAGGAGAGCTTCTGTTAAGTTTGGAAGGTAGGAGACGAGGTACTGGCAGAAGTGAAGCTGTGAGGACGGGGCGTGAGTCGTGCTTGGGTAGCTCAGTTGGTACAGCACTTGCCCGCAAAGGCAAAGCTCCTGAGTTCGAGTCTCGGTCCGGCACACAGTTTTAATCTGCCAGGAAGTTTCAAGTTAAAAAATACCAAAAATTTTCCGTGATATATCGATTTTCTGAAAAATAGGCTCTCTCGAAAACTGGCTAGATCTTCTCAGCGGATGGCCCTACGATAACGGTTTTAGGCTTTTTTTCTTCGCAAAGAGTTGTGTTACGATTCCAATGAATATTTTTTTCTGTTGTAACAATTGTTAGGATAAAAAAGACATCGAAAAACTTACACTTTCGTTTGGCACCTTTTTTAACTAAATATCCCAATTTTCATTTTATGGGAAAGCTTTTAAAGAAGGAAATTGCTGGAATTTTTCAGGAATTGAAAAAAGATTTCTTAGAGGTTTTGGATCCGAGGCGTGGGACGTAGCTAACATTGTACAGCCATGTGCTTGATGGAGGTTAATATTGAAAACTAATATTTCCAAGGAATTTTTTTTTTCGATCGGAGCCTTGTCTTTTCACTTATTTTAAAAAAATTTTTTGGCCATGTTCACCATCTTGGATCGAATTTAACGGAAAAGGAACATTTAAAATTCAATTTTCTGGACGCTCATTTTTTGTTTTTTTGTTTTCAGATAATAATTCTTGCAGTCACGTCTTCATAATGCTTACACTAGCACCCACAGCTAATTTACGCAGACCTTGTCATATAAATCCAGGAGCAATGTAAGTAGACTTATACTAACAACGGTGGACAAGAAGAAGGTAGACTACAGATTAATTTCTGATCGACGGTCAAGTTCTTAGGCACCGACCACTAGTTCAGTTGGACATGAGTGGCAGTTCAAATCGGCTGTGATTCCGTCTGAGGTAACCATCTCCGCATTCCCCTGCAGTGATACAGAAAAACGTAGATCATGATGGCCCCTTCCTCCTGAATAGGAGTCTATTGGATTTTGTCGTAGGTAGCTGGGAAGGATTCCAGGCAATGAAAAAAGTTGCCGATCATTAGTGTTTCAAACATCGTCGTCGGGAAGAATCACATATTAATAAGCCTGTGGTAGGTAGTTTTAATTATCACTTCGAAATAACAAAGTTCCCCATTCATTTGTTTGTTGGTTTCTAGTTACATGCCTTCAGTGCTCATTCGCGTTGAAATCCCCGCTGAAGGAGACAATTCACAATGGTGCAGCTCACTGATACGGCATGGACTGTCGTGCAGTGTTCTTTTTCTTCGTTTCAAGCGGAACAACACAGCTTTGCAGAGCTTCTGTAAAGTTTGGGAGGTAAGTGACGAGGTACTGGCGGAAGTAAAGCAATGAGTACGGGACGTGAGTAGAGCACTTGCCCGCGGAAGGCAAAGGTCCCGAGTTCTAGTCTCGGTCCGGCACACAGTTTTAATCTACCAGGGAGTTTCATATCAGCACACACTCCGCTGCAGAGTGAAAATCTCATTTTGGAAACACAGCAACAGTTCATATGGAGCTCGTGGCTACAACGCACCATCATAGGACACGATGGTTAGGTGAGGCTGACGCTTCCAGTGTCGTCAAACAAATCTGAACCGCAAAGAACGAAGTGGCATACTGATCTTCTGTGAATTACCAGGACTGGGAAGACAAACAGACGTTCTGGTAGTCGAAGAGCAGTGTATTAAATCGAGACGATAGTGGAAAAAATTGAAATAAGTCACGGATTACTTTCCAACATCTTGCGCCCCATTCTGAACATGACAGAGGTCGCCGCCCTTTTTGACTGATCACTCTGCGGAAATGTTGCAGCTGTGCCAGTTCCCAGATGATTTCACCAGGTGCCTCAACACCATGGACGAGTGCTGCGTGTATGAATATGGCCCTGGGACAAAGGTGTACAGCAAGCAGTGGAGGCACGTCGAGTCACCACCGTCGAGAAAGGCAGCCATCATCTGGCGAGGTAATGCTCATTGTTTTTTGGGATGCTATTGTGTGCCGAACAGATTATGCACGTAAGGCACAAAGCGTCGCAGGACCGTATTACCAGATCTCTTGATGAGGCTGGAGCAGCGGGAGGCTTTTAAAAAGTGGGGTTTTTGATGCACGACAATGACGAGCTCGCTCCACACAGGACACCGTCACACATGCTACTCCTTGTGGCTATCAAACTTTGCGTCACCCCCGTTTTCTCCTAACATTTCACCCACTGGCTTCTTCGTCTTTCCTCTGTTGAAGAAATCACTGCGAAGGACGCATTTGCAGAGTGATCACAAGGTGAATTCTTCACTGAGATTCATGGAGGCGGCTTGACTTCTTATGAGTACTTCTCGTATGGTCTACATCTACATACACACTCCTCAAGCGACCGTACGGTGCGTGATAGAGGGTACACTGCACCACTACTAGTAGTCGTTTCCCTTCCACTCGCAAATAAAGAGAGGGAAAAACAACTCTTTATAAGCTCCATACAACCCTACTTTCTCGTATCTTATCCTCGTGGTCCTTACGCCCACTGTATGTTGGCGACTGTATAATCGTTCTGCAGTCAGCTTCAAATGCCGGTTCTCAACATTTTTCTCAACAATGTTCCTCGAAAAGTACGTCACCTTACCTCCAGGGATTCCCATTTGACTTGCGTGTCGTTCGAACCTAATGGTAACGAATCTCGCAGCCTGCATCTGAACTGCTTTGATGTCTTTCTTTAACGTGACCTAGCACGGGTCCCAAACACTCGAGCAGAACTCAAGAATAGGTCTCTGCAGCGTCTCACAGGTGGTCTACTTTACAGATGAACCACACTTTCCTAAAATTCTCTGAATAAACCGAAGTCGACCATTCACCTTCGCCCACTACAATCCTGTCCGCCCCAGTAGCTGAGTGGTCAGCGTGACGGATTTCCGTCCTCTGGGCCCGGGTTCGATTCCCGGCTGGGTCGGAGATTTTCTCCGCTCAGGGACTGGGTGTTGTGCTGTGTTCATCATCATTTCATCCCCATCCGGCGTGCAGGTCGCCCAATGTGGCGCCGAATGTAATAAGACCTGCGATATGGCGGCCGGACCTGCCCCGCGAGGGGCCTCCCGGCCACTGACGCCAAACGCTCATTTCCACTACAATCCTTACAAGCTTGTTCCATTTCATGTCGCTTTGAAACATTACGCCTAGGTATTTAATCGACATGAGCAAGTAGCACGCTACTGATGCTGTATTCGAGCACTACGGGATTGTTTTTCCTACTCATCGGCATTAACTTAAATTTCTCTACATTTAGAGATAGCTGTCATTCATCAAACTAACTAGAAATTGCCTCTAAGTCGTCTTGTTTCCGCCTACGGGTATCCAACGACGACAGGTTCCCGCACGCCATAGTATCGTTAGGAAATAGCGGCAGATTGCTTCTAATCCTGTTCGTAAGATCATCTCTGTATATAGATGACAAGAGTGGTCCTATCACATTTCCCTGGGGAACTCCTGACGATGAGCCTGTCTCTGATGATGAAATCGAAGATAACGTACTAGATACCTGGTACATAAGGAGCCGTCGAGCCACTGACACATCTGGGAACTTATTCCGTATACTCGTACCATCGTTAACAATTTGCAATAGGACACTGCATCAAACGCTTTTCGAAAATCTGGAAATATAGAGTCTGCCTGTTGTCCGTCACCATTAGTTTGCAGGATATCATGTGAGAAAAGGGCAAGCTGAGTTTCGCACGGGTGGTGCTTTCTAAAACCATGCTGATTTGTGGACAGATGCTTCAAACTGAGAATATGTTCAATAATTCTACAGAAGACCGCTGTTAACGGTGTTGGTGAAATGAATATGTTGTAGAATTGTGAAATACGATTAATACCCATAAATCATGACAATTTTGAAGAAAGACTATCTCTTCATGTTAATATGGATTCCCGAAAGGCATATCTTGTGAAATTTATCTTTCAGTGCCCGCCCATTGGATCCAGAGGGTCTTAGCGGCTGCCAAACTGCTGTTGCGTTTGTTGATGGTGGAAATTCCATTAGACAAATACATTCCATGCTGTCACTTACGGAATGTAATATGAGCTTATGGTATATTGTACCAGATTTGTTACCGGTTTTGGGTCTTCCTGGCAGATGTAACTTCACACATCGTTATTCACGGAGCGAAAGCAGGAAATGTAAAAGTGATTTCGCAGGATCCCCAAGGGAGCGCTATAGCGCCGCGACTGGCAGTGCACAGACATGATCTTGCCCGACGGTCATCAGTTTCACACAGTCATTGTATAATAATCTTGCCCATCGATGGAGGCTTAATTTCTTACTACCTGCCGTCCTTGCGTCAACAGCACAAAGGGAAAGAAGAAATGGTTGTGCTTTCCTCCGCTCTCTGTCTCCAGTATGAACCTTTGATTTACAAGATAACATTCGTAAATTATCATAATGTATTTTTTGATGTTCTCTCCAAATTTTAACTACTGTTCTCAGTTCTATCGATATTGATATATACTAATATGCAAACGAATAGTATATATCGCTTCTGAAATGTTCTTACAAGGAAACGTCGTTTAAACTATGTAACACGAAGCCGTCTGCTTGAGACAACTTCGATATCGCCTTCTACACTGATCAGCTAGAACCTTATGACCACTTACCTAATAGCCGGTACGTCCACCTTTAGCACGGATAACAGCGGCAACGCGTAGTGGCATGGAAGCAATGAGGCCTGGGTAGACTGATGAAGGGAGTTTGTACCACAACTGCACACACAAGTCACTTGTTCCCGTAAATTCCAGGCAGTGGGACGATGAGCTCTGATGCCACGTTCAATCACATCCCAGATGTGTTCAGATCTGGAGAGTTGGGGGCCCAGCACATCAATTAGAACTCGTCACTGTGTTCTTCGAACCAATCCATCGCTGTGTTGCCCTTGTGACATGGCACATTATGTTGTTGAAAAATGCCACTGGCGTCGGGAACCATGATCGTCATAAAGGGATGTACATGGTCTGCAACCAGTGTGCGACATTCCTTGGCCATCGTGGTGCCTTATGCGTCCTCCACTGCACCCCTGGATGACCACATAAATGTTCCCCAGAGCATAAAGGAGCCGCCGCCAGCTTGTCTCCTTCCCACAGTACAGGTGTCGTGGAGCTGTTCTCCTGGAAGACGACGGGTTGCCCCCCCCCCCCCTTGCCCCCTCCCCATCGGCCTGATGAAGGTATCGAGACTTATCAGACCATGCAACAACCTGCCACTGTGCCAACGTCCATTGACGGTGGTCACGTACCCATTCCAGTCGTAGTTGGCGATGTCGTGGTGTTAACATTGGCACATGCACGTGTCGTCGGCTGCGGAGGTCCACCCGTCGTTAAGAGTGTTCGGTGCACTCTGTGTTCCGACATTCTTGTACTCTGCCGAGCATTAAAGTCTGATGTTAGTCCTGCAACAATTCGCCGACTGTCCTGTTTTACCAGTCTGACCAGCCTACGACGTCCGACGTCTGTAGTTGGAGGTGGTCGGCCAATCCCACGCCGTCTGAACATGGTTTCAACGTGGTTCGCCGCGTGTTAAGACACTCACCACAACATCTAACAAGTCATGCAGTTCCCAAAATACTCGTGCCGAGTCTCCGGACCATCACTATCTGTCCCTGTCAAACTCTTATAGATTGCGCACCTTCCCGATTCTGTATACGCTCACTGATACTATAAGCACTGTGCGTGTGTCTGACTAGCGGCCATTCCTCGCCAGCTATGCTCCTAT
Source organism: Schistocerca americana (assembly GCF_021461395.2). Classification (NCBI taxonomy): domain Eukaryota; kingdom Metazoa; phylum Arthropoda; class Insecta; order Orthoptera; family Acrididae; genus Schistocerca; species Schistocerca americana. The sequence continues at coordinate 120,247,474 of NC_060119.1, forward strand.
CGCCTGGACGGGTTTATACCGATAGTAAGTAGGTAATCATAATGTTCTGACTGACCAGTGTATACACTACGGTACAGCAACAAACGGGGCGTGCCCAGGGCGACAATATCACTTAAGTAAGGGAATTTTTGCCTTAAGTACTTAAACGGATCACCATCTTTGTTCATTCCCTTAACAAAGTTTACATGAGACCCAACGTGATGTGCAAGGGCGGCAGCAGAATCTTTTTAGGGTCTACTAGAGGTTCACTCTTAATTTTCTTTATACCTGGTTGAAGAGATTTTCTGGTGGGCCATTCATGTTTACTGTAATGAGATCCACGAGCTTGGTTATCCCATTCACAGAGAAAGCAACAATATTTAGTATACCGTAAATGCATACCCAATAGCAGTACAACCACTTTCAAGTCACCACAAATCTGCCATTGAGGGTCATTATACTTGATGGCTTCTAGTAAAATTTTCATGTTTTGGCCTATGACTCTTTCATATCCACACTATGCCCAACTGGAGTAGAAGGAAGCTCATTACCAATATGTAAAAGCACTGCTTTTAAGCTCAACTTGTTGTCAGGTATGAACGTTAAAAATTACTTCTATACCTCAGAAAATTCGCTACGTCGTTCGTCGTATCTTGGCCGAAACAACGCACCGATGTTCTTACCTGTTCTAGATGTATATTGGCTGAGCACATTGTTGCAATTTGTTAAGTAGGCATTAGCATCTCTCAATGCCCTACACACACACACACACACACACACACACACACACACACACACACACACACACAACACAGAAAGAGGAACACAAACACACATCCTGGCTACCTGCTTCCATTGCAGAGATCTCCTCTACCGTCTTATAAACGCATCATTTCTCTCATAGATCTCTCTTCGATCTTAACTCCCTTTCTGAACAACACACCAGAAACAGTCGTTGCCACTAGAGCAAAATCTTTTCTATCCCACATCATGACTCACTCTCCTTGTCCATCCTTTTCAATTACACGTACCCGACTGTAGAATGATCCCATTAACTATATCACAGAACGGAATAAGACTTTCAGTTTCAAAGAGCAACTAACGACATTTTTAAAAATAACAAAAATGCCAGCCTTTATTCAGTAAGCAATCCTTAACTCATTACTATTGAGTACCCTTGTTTTCCAGCATATCTTCATGATTCCCCAGAACTCGTAGCTAGAGCGCTACTGAGTAGTAGTGTTGACAGAGTTATTTCTGATAGTTCTCATTCAATACTATTATTCGAAATTCCATTAGATAATTCAAATCTTGTATCAAATGTTTTTTAATGATAATGCTATCATTCACAACAACGTGTCACATAAAGATTCTTATTATTCTATCCGCCTGCTTAACTGAGTGGTAACGTGTTTGCCTACCCTGCGGTAGGCCCGAGTTCGATTCCCGGCCGGGCTGGGGATTTTTCTCCGATTGTGGGCTGGGTATTGTGTTATCGTTATCATCTCATTATTAGCGACACGCAAGTCACCCGATATGGCGTCACCTGAAATGAGACTTACAACTTGGCGGCCGAACTTCCTCGGATGAAGCTTCCCGGCCATCAATGCCACACGATCATTTCATTTTTTTTTATGACTTCTTAAGCAGCTATGATGCAAAAAATATGGTAGGTATGCTTCAAAACAAATTACGTGCCCGTGGAGTATTGTCTCAATTGTGTGAGTAGTTTCGTGACTTTCTGAGAGAAAGGTCAAACTTCGGAATAAATGTCTGGAAGTAATATAGTGAAACTGAAGTGATACCTGGGATTCCAAAAGGAATTCTTATAGACCTCCGCTGTTCCTAGTTTGTATAAACGATTTAAGAATCTGAGCAGCCCTCTTGGATTATTTGCACATGATCCCGTCGTTTACTGTCTGGTGAAGTCATCAGAAGCACAAGATGAATTACAGAATGATTTTGATGAGATGTCTGAATGGCGTGAAAGCTGGTAAATGACCTCCACATGAGTATTAAAAATTCGTAACTTCGGTTACATGATACATCACATAAATTTAAAGGTTGCAATCTACGGATTGCAGTTAGAGGCAACTTAAACTGGAACCATCAAATAGAAAATGTTATCCCGGAGGGATCCACCGATTGTGCCTTACTGGGAGAGCACTTAGAAGATGCAACAAATCAACGAAAGACATTGCTTGCACTGCGCTTGCCCGTCCTCTTCTGGAGTTTCGCTGTGCGGTATAGTATCCCTACCAGACTGTATTGATAAAGGACGTGGAAAAGTCAAACAGGGGGCGCTCGTTTTGCGTTATTGTGAAGTAAGGGATATGATAAGTGAGCTGGGGTGGTATTCATTGAAACAAAGGTGTTTCTGCTAGGACGAAATCTTTTAACAAAATTTCAGTCACCAATATTTCCCTACGAATGCCAAAACATTTCGTTGTCTCCCATCTACACAGGGAGAAATGACTATTGTAATAAATCAGACCTCGCATGGAGAGCTTTAGACGTTTATTACTCCAACGTGGTATTAGAGACTGGAACTGTTGGGAAATAGTTTTAAAGTGGTTCTACAAACACTATGCCAAACATTTACACTACTCCCCATTAAAATTGCTACACCAAGAAGAAATGCAGATGATAAACGGATATTCATTGGACAAATATATTATACTAGAACTGACATGTGATTACATTTTCACGCAATTTGGGTGCATAGATCCTGAGAAATCAGTACCCAGAACAACCACCTCTGGCCATAATAACGGCCTTGATACGCCTGGGCATTGAGTCAAGCAGGGCTTGGATGACGTGTACAGGAACAGCTGCCCACGCAGCTTCAACACGATACCACAGTTCATCAAGAGTAGTGACTGGCCTATTGTGACGAGCCAGTTGCTCGGCCACCATTGACCAGACGTTTTCAATTGGTGAGAGATCTGGAGAATGTGCTGGCCAGGGCAGCAGTCGAACATTTTCTGTATCCAGAAAGCCCCGTGCAGGACCTGCAACATGCGGTCGTGCAGTGCATTATCCTGCTGAAATGTAGGGATTCGCTGGGATCGAATGAAGGGTAGAGCCACGGTTCGTAACACATCTGAAATGTAACGTCCACTGTTCAAAGTGCCGTCAATGCGAAGAAGAGGTGACCGAGACGTATAACCAATGGCACTCCATATCATCACGCCGGGTGATACGCCAGTATGGCGATGACGAATACACGCTTCCAATGTGCGTTCACCGTGATGTCACCAAACACGGATGCGACCATCATGATGCTGTAAACAGAACCTGGATTCATTCGAAAAAAATGACCTTTTGCCATCCGTGAACCCAGGTCCGTCGTTGAGTACACCATCGCAGGCGCTCCTGTCTGTGATGCAGCGTCCAGGGTAACCGCAGCCATAGTCTCCGAGCTGTTAGTCCCTGCTGCTGCAAACGTCGTCGAACTGTTGGTGCAGATGGTTATTGTCACGCAAACGTCTCCATCTGTTGACTCAGGGATCGAGACGTGGCTGCACGATCCGTTACAGCCAAGCGAATAAGATGCCTGTCATCTCGACTGCTAGTGATACGAGGCCGTTGGGATCCAGCACGGCGTTCCGTATTACCCTCCTGAACACACCGATTCCACATTCTGCTAACAGTCATTGGATCTCCACCAACGCGAGCAGCAGTGTCGCGATACGATAAACCACAATCGCGATAGGCTACAATCCGATCTTTATCAAAGTCGGAAACGTAATGGTACGCATTTCTCGTCCTTACACGAGGCATCACAAGAACGTTTCACCAGGCAACGCCGGTCAACTGCTGTTTGTGTATGAGAAATCGGTTGGAAACTTTCCTCATGTCAGCACGTTGTAGGTGTCGCCACTGGCGCCAACCTCGTGTGAATTCTCTGAAAAGCTACTTTTTTGCAAATCACAGCATCTTCTTCCTGTCGGTTAAATTTCGCGTCTGTAGCACGTCATCTTCGTGGTGTAGCAATTTTAATGGCAAGTAGTGTAAGTGTAAAATGCAGAGTAATCATGTTGATGCAGGTTTGAAATCCTGAAGCGATGTAAAACACGGCCTGATGGTCCTAATGTGATCAGGTTAAACATATGATGTGCGTTCAGTAAGTAACATAACGCTATTTTCTGAAAGCGGGTCCAGTTTTTCAGGATTTCAGTACACTATATTACCCCCACTCTTTTGTCTATGAAATCCTAATTTTTAACATAATCTCCGCTGAGTTCGACTGCTTTACACCATCCTGCTGGGCGAGACTGTATGCGCGCACGGTACCACTCTACTAGTGGACGTCGGAACCACCGCCTTGTTGCGTCAATAACCTCCCAATGATCCACGCACTGCTTCCCACGAAGTGCATACTTCATTGGGGTAGACAGATGGATGTTGAAAGGTGTGAAATCCAGGCTGTAGGGTTTATGAGGAAGAACGGTCCAGTGAAGTTTTGTGAGATCCTCTCGGGTGAACAGACTTGTGTGAGGCCTTACGTTGTCACAGAGAAGGAGAAGTTCGTTCGCGTTTTTGTGGTGACGTGTTCGCTGAAGTCGTTTCTTCAGTTTCCTGAGGGAAGCACAATACGCTTCAGAGTTGATCGTTACATCATGGGGGAGGGCATTAAACAGCAAAATGTCTTCAGAGCTCCAGAAGATTGTCACCATGACTTCACCGGCCGAGGGTGCGGGTTTGAACTTTTTCTTCGGTGGAGAGGTGTCATGGTGCCACCTGCATGGACTGTCGTTTTGTTTCCGCTTCGAAATGATTAACCCATGTTTCATCGCCTATGACAATGTTCGACAAAAAATTGTCACGGTGAGCCTCATAAAGCGAAAGCAATTCCTCAGAGATAGTCTCCTTCGTTGCTCTCGTGTTCTGTTAGGCGGTCTCCAACCCAGCGGGCAAAAATATTTGAGTGCCCCAAATGGTGGACTAGTGAGTCAGCACTGCCAGCAGAGACGTCCAGCTGAGCAGCGAGGTGTTTGACCTGCCGATCACCTCGAATGAGAGTGTCCGCACGTTTCAGCACTGCAGCAGGCACAGCTGTGCGCGGTCCGTCGGCACGCGGGAGATCGGATATATCTGCATGGCCTTGCAACGAGTCGCCGTGCTTTCGTTCACCGCCAGGTCTCTGTAGACATTCTGCAAGCGCCCTTGAATATCTTTGATGCTTTGGTTTTCCATCAAAAGCAACTCAATGACAGATCCGTGTTTGGAACGCACCTACGCCATAGACGCTACATATGGCACCGCCACTTACCTGAACTTCATGAAACAGTAGAGGCTGTGGCAGGAATATGCCACCATGTACCACATCAAATTCCGCATTTTTTAACCGAAATTGGCCAAGAAAAAAATGTGTTGCATTAGTTGTTGAACGCCCCTCGTATAAATATTGTTTTCTGGTTCCATCATTGAGTGGTACCAGTACGAACTGTGGTACCTGATGTAACAAAAAGTACCTCTTATACCCGCTTTAGAGGCCCTTGCAGAATATTAAGGTAGTTTCAGGTGTGCCTGTAATGAGAGAGGGCTCGGTGATGAGACTGTGTGCGCAGGTCCTCTCCTACAGTGGTTATGTTTGTATAGGTACTTTTCCTTCAACGCATGATGCCCATTCTGCACAGCGTTCAATCAAAATTTCGTCAGAGACTCTACTTCCGTTCCACTGTCACCATCGAATATTGATCTTTGCAATCTTCGCACAGTATTAATTGGTCAGCTCGGAGGCGACGATTCATTACTGGTGTTGCTGGAATCGGACGAACTGCAATGCTCCGAGAGAAAGCAAAATGCAAATAAGGTAACTTTACCTATGTTTTTTTAGAAGCCCATGTTAAAATTTTCACTGTTGAGGCTAATCACTGTATAGCATGTTCATTAGAGCACTGACTGGACTGACAGAGAACGGAGTCCTCTTATACAGAGGGTGGTCCAATGACAGTGATCGGGCCAAATATCTCACGAAATAAGCGTCAAACGATAAAACTACAAAGAACGAAACTCGTCTAGCTTGAAGGGGGAAACCAGATGGCGCTATGGCTGGCCCGCTAGATGGCGCTGCCATAGGCCAAACGGATATCAACTGCGTTTTTTTAAAATAGGAACCCCCATTTTTTATTATATATTTGTGTAAAATAAGTACGTGGTATCACGTAACATTCCGCCAGTGCGGACGGTATTTGCTTCGTGATACATTACCCGTGTTAGAATGGACCGTTTACCAATTGCGGAAAAGGTCGATATCGTGTTGATGTATGGCTGTTGTGATCAAAATGCCCAAAGGGCGTGTGCTATGTATGCTGCTCGGTATCCTGGACGACATCATCCAAGTGTCCGGACCGTTCGCCGGATAGTTACGTTATTTAAGGAAACAGGAAGTGTTCAGCCACATGTGAAACGTCAACCACGACCAGCAACAAATGATGATGCCCAGGTAGCTGTTTTAGCTGCTGTCGCGCCTAATTCGCAGATCAGTAGCAGAAAGAATTGCGCGAGAATTGGGAATCTCAAAAACGTCGGAGTTGAGAATGCTACATCAACATCGATTGCACCCGTACCATATTCCTATTCACCAGGAATTGCATGGCGACGACTTTGAACGTCGTGTACAGTTCTGCCACTGGGCACAAGAGAAATTACGGGACGCTGACAGATTTTTTGCACGCGTTCTATTTAGCGACGAAGCGTCATTCACCCAACAGCGGTAACGTAAACCGGCATAATATGCACTATTGGGCAACGGAAAATCCACGATGGCTGCGACAAGTGGAACATCAGCGACGTTGGGGGGGTTAATGTATGGTGCGGCATTGTGGGAGGCAGGATAATTTGATGTGTTGGTAAATGTGCCAACACCTTGTAGATAGAAGAGGCCTAAATGCACGCTATCTAACGCAGACGGGCGTGAATTCTGGAACAGGATAAGTAGTGAATGCTAATAAGAAAAGTATGCAGCTCCTCGAATACTTAACTTTTATTCTTTGATGTGAATTACAGCATTCTTGATGAGACATTTCATACGATAACTATCAAACTATGTAAGGCTAATGGCGCCTTGCTAGGTCGTAGCCATGGACTTAGCTGAAGGCTATTCTAACTGTCTCTCGGCAAATGAGAGAAAGGCTTCGTCCGTGTAGTCGCTAGCAAAGTCGTCGTACAACTGAGGCGAGTGCTATATCGTATCTCGAGACCTGCCTTGTGGTGGCGCTCGGTCTGCGATCACACAGTGGCGACACGCGGGTCCGACATGTACTAAATGGACCGCGGCCGATTTAAGCTACCACCTAGCAAGTGCGGTGTCTGGCGGTGACACCACGTAATTGGCCCCCATTTTATCGATGGCAATCTAAATCGTGCAATGTATGCTGATTTCGTACGTAATGTTCTACCGATGTTACTAGAACATGTTTCACTGCATGACAGAATGGCGATGTACTTCCAACATGATAGATGTTCGGCACATAGCTCACGTGCGGTTGAAGCGGTATTGAATAGCATATTTGATGACAGGTGGATTGGTCGTCGAAGCACCATACCATGGCCCGCACGTTCACCGGATCTGACGTCCCCGAATTTCTTTCTGTGGGGAAAGTTGAAGGATATTTGCTATCGTGATCCAGCGACAACGCCGGAGAACATGCGTCAGCGCATTGTCAATGCATGTGCGAACTTTGCGGAAGGCGAACTACTCGCTGTTGTGAGGAATGTCGTTACACGTATTGCCAAATGCATTGAGGTTGACGGCCTTCATTTTGAGCATTTATTGCATTAATGTGGTATTTACAGGTAATCAAGCTGTAACAGCATTCGTTCTCGGAAATGATAAGTTCACAAAGGTACATGTATCACATTGGAACAACCCAAATAAAATGTTCAAACGTACCTACGTTCTGTATTTTAATTTAAAAAAACTTACCTGTTACCAACTGTTCGTCTAAAATTGTGAGCCATATGTTTGTGACTATTACAGCGCCATCTATCACAAAGCGAAAAAAGTTGTCTAACTAAAACATTGTTTCTTTACGTACTACACGAATATGTAATAAAAATTGGGGTTCCTATTTTAAAAAACTCAGTTGATATCCGTTTGACGTATGGCAGCGCCATCTAGCGGGCCAACCATACCGACATCTGGTTTCCCCCATCAAGCTAGGCAAGTTTCCTTGTTTGTAGTTTTTTCTTTTGACGCCTATTTCGAGAGATATTTTGCCCGGTCAAGATCAATGGACCACCCTGTATACGCTTGACATCAAATGAGCATTGTAAAACAATTCAAGGTTAGAGCAAATTTGCCTGACTGATTACTTGCCGACGAGCCCTCAGCCGTGACATTACGGCTGCCACCCACGTGCTATACACACTCGTGCCTTCGGCAGCGGCAGCGGCCAGAGGGCAGCCGCCCTTTGTTCCCAGCGGCGCGACAACAGCACAGCACCCGGTGCAGTAGCCAAGTGGCTGTCGCTGCCGTTTCCGCCGCGCTCTGAGGGACCGGCGGCTGTTTGTGGAGCAGCGCCCGCCTTTGTTGCCTGCACTGCAGCGCTGCCGCCTGCGCTGCGTGCGAAACCGCCACCACGCCGCGGGGTGCGCATGCGCTGACGGCCAGCTGCAGTCCGCGGGTGCGTGCCGACACCCACACTTCCACTTTAAAGAGTCTGCTTGCTCACGTCTCACAGTTAGACGAGATTCGATATACGATACGTACCGATATAAACCAACAGCATCCGCTAGGTTGCGGAGCATGTCAGAAAAACAAACACACACTTAAAAAGAAGTGATATGTTGATTTCCTGCCACATACCTTACTGAGATAGTCATCAATCGTGTCGAATACGTCAAAAATTATGCACGTTTTTACTTACATTTTCCATAAAAGGCTTACTACAAACATGTAACTCTATACATGCTACCGCGCGTAGAATAACACCACGGCTATTGCACCCAAGTGTCGTTATAATAAAAAACAGTTTGCATGGCTTGCTTACACAAATCGTATTGGTATACTAAAACTGTGTCGAAGTCAGATATTACAGAGCATTCGTGTAGTGTGCTATAGCTAATAACAAGAGCATCAGTTTGTTCTACTAATACATTCATCAGTGAAATAGGAGGTGGCTACCAATAAATCATCTAGGGTATTCTTAAAATGTACTTTATTTCTGACTAAACTTTTTATCGTTTCTGGAAAGTCCCTGAAAATGTGTATTCCTGAGTAATGCACACCTTTCTCGACCAAAGTGGTTAACCAAGTTTTTATTAAATTACTTTTATTCTTGGTATTGAATACTTGAATTGAAATGTTGAATAAGAGCTGTAATACATACGATAGATTTCATTGCATGAAAATGTACTGAGGAACAGTATACACAAAAAAATGGTTCAAATGGTTCTGAGCACTATGGGACTTAACATCTGTGGTCATCAGTCCCCTAGAACTTAGAACTACTTAAACCTAACTAACCTAAGGACATCACCCACATCCACGCCAGAGGCGGGATTCGAACCTGCGACCGTAGCAGTCGCGCGGTTCCGGACTGCGCAACAGTATACACAGTTCCTTGAGAGTGCTTTTACAAAAATACTTACGGCAAACAATTTCTATTTCGCGCTTCGCTCCCTGAAAATTCTAGGTTCGCTTGATTCGTTGCCTTTCTATGTTAGTGTGAAAAAATATGTGAATTGGGAGAGATCACAATTATTATACAAAAATCTGAGACAACTCTGTCTGCTGTTTATTGAAAGAAGCACTCTTACAAAATGACCTAAAAACACAGGGTCTTTATAAATGAATATCGGGGTTTTAACGCTTTATAATATTTATTATATTAAACTTATAGTTATAAATGATATGTCAAATGAAAGAGCAACTCAAACAGTTTTACCTAGAACCTTATAAATGTTCAATGCGAGCACCATTCGTCACACGGCACACACCAAGTCTACAACCGAGTTCTTCCCAAACGTTGATAAGTGTGTCTTCAGTGATTGTAGCAACAGCTGCTTCAATCCGGTTTCTTAATTCAAGGAGGTCTGCTGGTAGCGGAGGCACGTACACACGATCTTTGATGAAGCCCCAAAGGAAAAAATCGCATGGCGTTAGGTCGGGTGAAGGTGGAGGCCGTGCAAAGCAAACTTTTGGGCCCCTTGTGGCCTATCCAGCGCTCGTGTACAGTGAAGTTCAACCAAACGCGGATTGCGGCGGAAACAAAGCGCGCTACACATGCGGACTGGTACCAAACACAACTGTTTGAGTTGCTCTTTCATTTGATACATCATTTATAACTGTAAGTTTAATGTAATAAATATTACAAAGCGTTAGATCCCCGACATTCATTTATAAAAACCCTGTATCTTCATTCTTTAATACCGATATCTCCGGAACAAAAAAAATAGAAGTTAACGACTTTTTAATTATACTTCAGTGCAGCCAATTGCTTTCTCAGCCGATAGCGAAGTTTACGATATAAGTGTGTGCTACGAATACAAGGTAGCATAGAAAGATTCGCTAAAAGGACGTTCTTTCTCTTTGGGGAAGGGGGGGGGGGGAGGGAGTGAAGAATAGGACATTGTTGTATCGTTCTGCGACTCAATACTTGAGAACCGTTGCCACGTGATCTGTATGCGAAATGGTCACCTTAATCTCAGGATTTTAATGTTACAATTAGTCGGAAAATAAGAGATCCTTTTGTCGGAAATTTTCGAGAATGATATAAAAATTACAGATCACTCGTTGGAAGATTTTGTTGGAAAGGAAAACATGTTTTTCTTCAGCACAGTTAATAGAACGAAGCGAATATAAAATTACTTGATAAGCACCAAGTAGAATTGGTCGCTGGTTATTTCGATACGTACAACTACATTAGCTGAAGATGGATAAAATAAAACTTTAAACGCTAACATTTTAGGTTAGGCTTTACCATGGCTGCTATTGATATCGAACAGTAATCTCGTTCCATTCGATGGATTAAATACTAAAATAAAAACTACATTTTGTCACCTATTACCGCTTCTCAGTTTCATCTGTAAGATGTACACTTAATGTGTATAAAAAGTTAGCCGTTAACTGATCAGAAAGAAAGAAAGAAATACTGACAATGAGAATTTATCTAAGAACAGGGAGACATAACAAATTTAGCAACAAATTCGACATCTACACAGATGGACGGTCCAATTATTTAACAAAGGTACTTATGCAAACAGCAAAAAATATGTCAGGTAAGACTAAAGAAAGGAAAAGGAAATCACTAACACTATGTGGAAGGTGTTAAGGAGAACACGAGAATTCGAAGCAGACGACAATACGAAGTTGACAGAAAGACACAGGGCTGCCGGCCGGGTTGGCCGAGCGGTTCTAGGCGCTTCAGTCTGTAATCGCGCGACCTCGATCTACCTCGATCGGTCGCAGGTTCGAATCCTGCCTCTGGCATGGATGTGTGTGGTGTCCTTAGGTTAGTTAGGTTTAAGTAGTTCTAAGTTCTAGGGGACTGATGACCTCAGAAGTTAAGTCCCATAGTGCTCAGAGCCATTTGAACCATTTTGAATTTGATACAGGGCTTGTTCCGTACCAATTCACTGTCGAAGTACATGTGCGCTTCGCAAAACCCTCGAGCATATTGTAAAGGAGCAGTCCCGCACTGTATGAGCAACTACAAAATGGTATCGACTGAAACGATATCACTTTCGATTAACATCTTTCATATTGCTCATCGCTTTCCTTATCTGTACTACACATTCATAGAAATAACTATTAAGTAAGTTCGTTTGTTAGTTTTGTACTAGTTTTTATCATTAACGGTATAGATTTTGTCATTATTCTACAAATGTTTGTAATCTGTATTCGATGCGGCTAAAAAAAGGAGGTGGACTATAGTGTTTAACGTTCCGCCAACAACGAGGTTGTTAGAGGCGGAGCACAATTTCGGATTAGGGAAAGATGGGGAAGGGAATCGGGAGTGACCTTTCAAAGGAACCATCCTGGAATTTACCTGAAGCAATGTAGGGAAATCACGGAAAACTTAAATCAGGATTGACGGACGCGAGTTTGAACCGTCGTCTTCCCGAATTCGTGTCCAGTGGGCTTAACCACTGCTTCACCTCGATCGGTACTAACCGAAAACACTGTAGCAATTGGAGTATTACGTTAATAAAGAAGGTGATAAGCAAGTTTGATTCCCCCACATACGGTTGTTGAGGACACTGGTGGGCAAAAGCTCACATCATATACGAAACTCGATCGATTTCATCAACAATCTGGGGGCTCTCCGTCTAAATATCTGGCACCGTTTAGTCAGTTTTGCTGTATATCTCCTTGTGAAAAGGTCCCTCCCGCAGATTCCTTGGCACTAATTGGTAATAAGTTTCAGACGGGTACCACTGCTTTGTTTCGGTTCTTTTTTTCTCAACCTATCTTACGTTCAACGAAGAATATTTTGAGCAGACCAACGGCGTCACCAAGGGGGCCCTTTGTCTATCCTGGCAGGCAATCTTTTTATGAAGGACTTAGAGGAGAGAGCGCTTGAATCAGCAGCGACCCATATGACAGCAGTATTTCGAAGTATGTGGACGATAGTTTCATAGTATGGAGAAGATAAATTAATCGAGTTTTTGCATCAACTGTATTCGTAAGAACATCCGGTTCAGTATGGAATTAAAGGGAGATGGTTGTGTGCCTCTGTTTGATGGTTTGGTTAGACGGAAGAATAATGGCTCTCTGGGGCATTCAGTTTATCGTGAGTCCACACATACCGACTTGCATTTATAATCATCGAGTTGTCATCAGTCATCGCAAAATATGAGTAACCACGTGGAGTGGTCGCACGATTTAGGGTGTCATGTGACGGACTGTGCGGTCCTTGCCGCCAGAGGTTCGAGTCCTACCTCGGGCATGGGTGTAAATATTGTTCTTAGCATAATTTAGTTTAAGTAGCGTGTAAGTCTAGGGAACGATGACCTAAGCAATTTGGTCCCTTAGGAATTCACACACACACACACACACACACACACACACACACACACACACACACAAAAATATGATTCAAATGACTCTGAGCACTATGGGGCTTAACATCTAGGGTCTTCAGTCCTCTAGAACTTAGAACTACTTAAACCTAACTAACCTGGGGACATCACACACATCCATGCCCGAGGCAGAATTCGAACCTGCGACCGTAGCGGTAGCGCGGTTCGAGACTGAAGTGCCTAGAACCGCTCGACCACTCCGGCCGGCGATAAAGAGGAGAGCACACCGACAAACTCAGTAGAAATATGGTGGAGTGTAGTTGATGATGATTGGCTGCAAGCCCGAAATTTCGTCGAACATATGACAGCAGCGTTTGACGGAGTTCAGTGCGAAAAATAACCTAAAGAAAAAATACTTTGGAACTATATTTCATGGTTTATCCTTTAGCTGTCTCCGCGTTGTGCGTGTCTATCTTCAAGGCAGCTGGTGGTATCCACTTGTCACAAAAGCAGTGAATCAGTCATTGAATGTTGCCTTAATGCTAGAACAGCTGAATCACGATACTGAAAAATCAGAAACTCATAAAAATCAGGATTTATGCAAAACTGTGTTCACTATTTGGATATTGCAATTTGTCTTTCGTCGTACAATATGGGTTATTTACACATGAAGGTGCGTTTATCATGCAGTGATTCGAAAGCAAATTATAGCCTGCTAAGTTGTCAAAAGGACCTAGAATGTTTTCGTCTTAGGTGAAACCTGTGGAAGGAACAAATTGGTCTACCCATATGCTCGTTGATCATGATCTCATGACGACCCCGAAAGGGAAGATTACAAAATGAGGGCTGAGATACTAAATTCAATTTTCCGAGATTTATCTCATTGATGATCATAGCACTATTCCAATTTTCGAGTGTCACTGTGTTACAAAAGTGACAGATGTAGAGAATTAAGAAACAACTGCATCAAGCTAGTGTTAAGGAAGGCAGATGCTAGATTTATTGTTAGGTTTAATAGAATAATCTGAAGAAAGAGAGATTTCGTGTCGGTTAGAGATCCGTTGTTCGTCCAATTATTGTGTTAAAACGCGAACCTTTTAGATTAGGCTTTACCGTGACTGCTGTTGACATTAAATGAAGCAACAGGTTACAGTTACCAGTCACTGTTTATTTATCTCCACGACACGTTTCAAAGCTTTAAACCTCCATCATCAGGTGGATTTATATTTGTTAGTATGACCTGTGTGTGAATTTGTTGTGTTACGATTTTGTGGAGTAACTTGTGACACAGTCTCCAGTGCTCACAGGTTCCTTTCACTGTCATAACACATCACATGTACACTATCATATTTTGTAAACAAATATACGTTGTCTACAAAATATGACAGTACACATATGATCTGTTACGACAGTGAAAGGAACCTGTGATCACTGGAGATAGTGCCACAAGTTCCTCCAAAAAATCATAACGCTCACACACACACACACACACACACACACACACACACACACACACACAGACATGTCATACTTATAAATGTAAATCCACCTGACTATGGAGGTTTAAACACACACACACACACACACACACACACACACACACACACACACACACAGACATGTCATACTTATAAATGTAAATCCACCTGACTATGGAGGTTTAAATCTTTGCAACGTGTCGTGGAGAAATATAAGCAGTGACTGGAAACAGTAAACCTGTTGTTTCATTTAATATCAATTATTGTGTGTTACTCGACCAAATGGCCCTCTTGACAAGTTGCGATGACAGAAGACATGGAGAAAGCTCGAAGAAGAACTGTGTGCATAGGCATGGATCAGTTTTGCCAGCTCGCGTGCGACAGAAATGCGCAACAAGCGGCAGTGGCGGGCGTTAGAAGAGAGGCGTTAAGCGTAAAGGAGATCCTCGCTCACGGTATCTAGAGAGGCCACGTCCGAAAACCAGCCGAGAAATGTATCTCCCCCGCCGATATGCGTCTTGCATATTCATGACAACGTAGAAATTAGACGATCTGGGGCTTAATCATAGTGGTACTGACAGATTATTATGCGGAGAATGAGGTAACTTAGAAAAATTTTGTTTGACAGAAACTTAAGCATTGCACCTCAATCGGGAACCCATATCAGGTATTATTAATGGCGAAGATACAGAAAATACAGGATGGCGCTGAGAAAAGTAGTCGATGTAAGTATAAAGAAAATGCAGTGAAACTAGAGAAACGAAGAGCTGAAGTGGACTATTGAAATTGACCCCCAGAAACATCAATACACAGCTTGCTCATTTAAGGATTTTCAGATACACCCGGCGTAAAGTTCCGATATCGATCGCTATAGCTTCACGGCTGATGTTGTCTTTCAGTTTCTGTATTGTGTGTGTATTTGTTTCATAGACCTTGCTCTTAAAGTGTCACACAGCAAAAAATTACATGTTGTTAGGTCCGGCGAACGTGGTGGCCATAAAATGTTTGCTACCAGTTCGTTCCTCAGTGAAGACATCCTGGACTCGTTCTAGAGATACCTTAGATGTGCGGCATGTTACCCCTCTTGCTGGAAGAAGTATTATTGTCTTTCATATTCAGTGAGTACATCAAAAATTTAAACCACCCGCTGATTCTTTCATCATGGAGTGGTTGCTGACACATAATGTTAGTATCCTCCATTGCTCAGTGCCTCGGTCAAATGGTTCAAACGGCTCTGAGCGCTGTGGGACTTAACATCTCAGGTCATCAGTCCCCTAAAACTTAGAACTACTTAAACCTAACTAACCTAAGGGCATCACACACATCCATGCCCGAGGCAGGATTTGAACCTGCGACCGTAGCGGTCGCGCTGTTCCGGACTGAAGCGCCTAGAACCGCTCGGTCACAAGGGCCGGCAGTGCCTCGTGTTCTGTAAATTCACAAGACAATAAAGATGAAACAATGATTCATCACTCACGATGTAATAGAAAGAATCTAACAAACCATCGTTGATGTTATTCAAAAAACACGTGCAGTGATTCACCACTTCAACCAACAATGTATAACAAAATTTCTTCGTCTTTGTAAACTTCTTTTATTCTCAGGATATGGTTTGCAATTAAGCATATCCTGGACTGCAGGTGGCAACTTCTTTCTTTATTTGTACTGTGATGTTCCGAAATGCTGCGATAACCTGTCACTAAGATTGCACCGCCTTTATGATTAGCAACACCTCGTCCTCAGTTCTCTCGAACTGCCGCACAATCATCAACGATGTGGATTCAGATTAAGGCTCTTCAATATCAGCTATCAACTCCTCCTATTTACATGCTCCTGTTGGGCCAATTTACGTGTACACTTCTTTGGGCTCTGAATAATTCTTCGGCGAAAGTCTGCAGTAACTTCTGGTGTGTGAATTGGAGGAATTGTTTGTCGTTTTACATTTTGCACAGATCCATGGGTGCACCACTCTTTATACAGACACTATGTTGCTCTCTTTGCTGGTAGTTGTCTATCCGGATACTTGACCCTGAAAATTTCGTGAATTTTCTTGATCGAACCTGTTTTCACATGTAGTTCACATAGCTGCTTACTAAAGATGGGCAAACTCGTTCATCCTTGGGAACTAGTTCACTGCTGATCGTTCTTTTTTGGGAACCGTTCATTTTTACTCGTTCACCGTTCATTTGTGCTTGGTATATGGTTCTTATGAAAAACTGAAAACTAGTAGTGTAGGCGACTGAAGGATGGAGGGTACCAAGAGGGGGCACTTGCCTCCCCTCTGGAGTAGAGAGTTTTTATTCATTACAGAATTCTTACAAACTTTTAAAAGTAATTTCTGTGATTCTGCAGATCCTCTCGTTTAGCCAACTGTTGCCTTGTGTGGCTGATCGCAGGGAAGTAATGTAGGGTGGCGCACAGAATAGGCAGTGAAGAAATAACAAGCTAATGCAAGCAACAATTGTGAAACAGTAGATGACAATGTGTAGAGAGCTGGAGAAGAGAACGTGAAAATCTCACGCGACGCGCATGGGCTATAGCTCATGTAGTCTTGTAAACCTGTTGGTGGTTGTTTCCCAACTTAATAGACCACAAGTGTCTTGTATAAAATTCTTCGTTTCGACTTCCACTAATAGCTATGCTACGTTGTAAACAATAATCGTTTACACCCTATATATACTTCACGTTGTCTCTGAGTTCGTAGGCGAAGTAGAGACTTTATGGAAGCATAAAATAAAATGTGGTTTTCTCATACTTGCGTCACACGCTTGGTAAAAATTAGGTTTTTATTTTGCATTATTAAAGTTAATGCAGCAATAATAATAATAATTTAGTTCGCAGTAATAAAGTTTTTGGCTTGAAAGCTCATTCTGAACAAATGTTTTTGAGATAATAAGTAAATACGATTTTATGGAAATCTATGTCTTTTCAAATGGAGAGGCACCGCTTTTCTTACTGAGCCAAAATGACCCACAACCCACTTTTTTTTTTTTTTTTTTTTTTACAAGGAAACCAAACTAGCACGTAATGCAAATTGGGAACAACCAAACTTAAAAATAATTAGAGCCTTCCTAAATGTAATGTTTTGTATACGAAATATACACGAAAATCGTTTTATATGTATTTTCTTACACTAAAAATTAAGCAAATTATTGAAAGTTAGCTGCTAAATCAAGTCGATGAAACCAAAACATATATGAATAACAAAAAACTTGCCTTGTTACAAATATGTCTTCTGCTGTTCATCGATATAATGAAGTGAGCTGATATGCCCTTTTGTTACCTGAAAAGACGTACCTATTACATATAACGTAATTTTTATGTAATTTACGTAACTATAAAATACTTTTTGATTACCGGTCGTGGACGCTGAATAACCAGAACCAAGTGCAAGAACAGTTTGGAACACATGCAAAATAGGCGAGCGCAGTGAACGAAACGAACAACTGGATACTGAACTAACTAGGAGCAGTCGGCAGTGGAACTGAGACAAGTGGACATGCGAAGAACGATGAGTGCGGCCGAGGCAGACCGAGACTGAGACGAGCACGCGACCGAGGCTGGAACGAGGACTGCCGAAGTGACCGCCGCGACCGAAGTGAACTATGAACCGATCGTTCCTCGTTCCCCGGAACTATAAGTAGACGGCCGCGACCGAATTGAAACTTATCGTTCCTTGGAATTCGTTCCTCGGTCCTTTCGGTCATCTTGGTGAACCGTTCCTTTGCACCCGTTCGTTCGCGAACTACCCATCTCTACTGCTTACGTTGCTAGAAGAGTTAACAGACGTATTACTTCCTGTTAGTCGGCCGCTGTGGCAGAGCGGTTCTAGGCGCTTAAATCCAGAACCGCGTTGCTGCTACGGTCGCAGGTTCGAATCCTGCCTCGGGCATGGATGTGTGTGATGTCCTTAGGTTAGTTAGGTGTAGGTAGTTCTAAGTCTAGGGGACTGATGACCTCAGATGTTAAGTCCCATAGTGCTTACATCCATTTGAACCAACTTCCTAACTCGCGAAAAGATCACGAGAGTAATTAGAGAGAGCTGTACTCATGCGGAGGCTTGCCAACAATCGTTTTCATCCTGCAGCATTTGTGAATGGAGAGGAGGAACTGAGACTGGTACACGAATTACCCCTGGCCACACGTCGCAGGGCGGCTCGCTGGATATCAAGAACGACGCGCAGCCCGCCTTCTGCAGGTGTTGGCCAACTGACGCCGTGTTGCGACAAGCGAGACGCTGTGGCTGTAGGCGAGCAAAGTAAATACGACAGCGCAGGAAGCCGGACAGCTGCGCCTCGCCGCCTAAGGCGCCACAGCAACCGGCGGCCTACGTTCCGCTGGCAAATACGTCGCCGTTCATAATATGAAAGCAATAAACTCCAAGTGAACTGACGTTTACAAAATGGTTCAAATGGCTCTGAGCACTATGGGACTTAACATCTATGGTCATCAGTCCCCTAGAACTTAGAACTACTTAAACCTAACCAACCTAAGGACATCACACAACACCCAGCCATCACGAGGGAGAGAAAATCCCAGACCCCGCCGGGAATCGAACCCGGGAACCCGGGCATGGGAAGCGAGAACGCTACCACACGACCACGAGATGCGGGCAACTGACGTTTACATCGCTTATGTATAAAAGTTACTGAAAAATGTACGTTCAATACTGCGCATACGTGTGTAATGAGGATTTGTAGAAAATAAATGCGTGGTGTAATGACTGGCTGTTATCTCTCAGTATTAGAAAGTGTAACCTAACAAAGCGAAAGTCCCCATTAATGTACGAATACAAAATAAATGGCCAGTCTTTGAAAGCGGTAACATCCGTCAAATATCTGGGTGTGACTATTCGAAATGATCTCAAATGGAACTATCAGATTACACAAGTAACGGGTAAGATGAACTATAGTTTGCGGTTTATTGGTAGAATCATGAAGCGATGCAGTCCTTAAACACAGGAAATTACTTATAATACTTTAGTTCGTTCAGTCTTAGAATACTGTTCGTCTGTATGGGACCCTTACCAGTTGCGTCTGATTCAAGAGATTCAGATGGTTCAAAGAAGAGCGGCAAGATTAGTGACTGGTACATTTACCCATCGCGAGAGCGCTACATATCTCATAGAAAGTTTGAAGTGGGACACACTTGCAGATAGACGACGCGCTAAAAGGAAGGGGCTGCTTACTAAATTCCGAAATCCGATCTCCACCGACGATGTAGAGCATATATTATTACCACCAACTTTCATATCGCGCAATGATCACCGTTCAAAGATAAGGGAAATTATAGAGCTCGTACTGAGGCGTTCAGGCAGTCGTTTTTCCCTCGCGCGATCCGCGAGTGGAGCAGAGAGGTGGGAATGTGGCTTTGGTGCGAATAGTGCCTTCCGCCACACACGGCTTGGACGCTAGTGGAGTATATATGTAGCTACAGATGTAGATCCTTTGACGTCTGCCACAGTTCCCTGATTACCATTTGAAATAACGACTCCATGTCTCGAAATCGCAACGGCAGAAGGGTACCCAGCGTTCGGTACTCTCGTAAGGTGCCCTTGATGAATTCGTACGTGT
Organism: Schistocerca americana; assembly: GCF_021461395.2. Taxonomy (NCBI): domain Eukaryota; kingdom Metazoa; phylum Arthropoda; class Insecta; order Orthoptera; family Acrididae; genus Schistocerca; species Schistocerca americana. The sequence continues at coordinate 120,267,476 of NC_060119.1, forward strand.
ATTGTTATGACAGAGAAAGAAGATTGGTAGTGATCAATTCCAGTAGCGATATCAGCAGAAGCAAAGACTCGATAGCAAAGGAACAAACGACGCGTGATGTGTTGCTGTTACTTACAGGCAACACTGACGGCAGGTATTTCAACAAAATTTATGGGGATGGTGCTCAAGAAATTTGTAAGACTGGTGTTATTTAAGGCTACTGCGTGTCTCACAAAATGCGGGCCGGCCGGTGTGGCCGAGCGGTTCTAGGCGCTTCAGTCCGGAACCCCGCTGCTGCTACAGTCGCAGGTTCGAATCTTGCCTCGGGTATGGATGTGTGTGATGTTTAGGGGACTGATGACCTGACCTCAGCTGTTAAGTGCCATAGTACTTAGAGCCATTTGAACCATTTGAACAAAATGCGGATTGCGAACCCTAGAAATAATCCACAATAATATAGCATCAGTGAAATATTACGTATCTTCTACGGACTGTCTCTATAAGCAACAGCAGTAATATAACAGTGCTTTAAAAATCGGGTTATGTATACACACATCCACAAGAGTTGTGATGGATCGACATAGTAGAGCCGCACGTTCACCAGACGAATACCACACTATTAAACGGTGCGTAGTGAAGTAATAATAGATGCAGGGAGTGTGAAAAATATGCATCCACATGGACATTGTCACAGTTGGCACAAATAAAACCTTAAGCTTAGCGATGTACCCACACACTCAAGAGTATCTATAGTAGTGTAAGTGCAGTGATCAGAAATGAAAAACAAAGTTTTCTAAAGACGCGATAGACAAATAATACGCTCGCATCATCATTATCATCATCAGTGTTCTGCCTAAAGGCAGGTTTTCACATGGTACTTCTCCAGGCTGTCCGGTCTTCTGCCATCCTCTTCAGGTCTGCATAATTTCCTCTTCCCTTTATGCCGTCTATCACCTTGTATCTCCTTCTTCCTCTCAGTCTTCTCCCACAAACCAATCCTTTCAAAACATCTGCTAGCAAGCACTCCCTTCTCAATGAATGTCCCAACCAGTTCTTTTTCCTTTCTCTTACAACCTTCTCTCACCAACCCTTTCCAATACTCTTTCATTACTCACTCTTTCCATCCATCTTATTCTCTCCTTTCTCCTCCACATCCACATCTCAAAAGCTTCTAACCTTTTCTCATCCTCTCGTCTCAGTGTCCATGTTTCTGCCCCATATAGCGCTACACTCCAGACAAAACATTTGCCAAGCCTTTTCCTTAGTCCTCTATCTAATTTGCCACATAAGAGTCTCCTCTATCTGTTGAATGCCTCCTTCGCTATGGCAATTCGAGTTTTCACCTCCTGGTGACATCTCAAGTCTTCAGTTATTGTGCTTCCGAGACATTTAAATTCACTTACTTGGCTAATGGTAGATTGTCCTATTTTAATATTGGACAGTCTGAGTCTTGTACTGATGACCATACTCTTTGTTTTTGCTGTGTTTATTTGCATCCCATATTCCACACAAGGTTCATTCAGATCTTTGAGCGTGTTATTCACTGTCCGCTCACTTTCTGCCACTAATACCATGTCATCAGCAAATCTTATACATTTTATTCTCTTTCCATCAATACATATTCCTCTTTTCCCATCTAAACTTTTCGCAATAATCTCTTCAAGGTATACGTTAAACAACAGTGGGGAAAGGCAACAACGTTGTCTAACACCTCGTCCAATGCTGCTTCCTTCTGACATTTCATTTCCAATCCTTATCCTTACTTTCTGGTGTAAATATAGATTCTCTATCAGTCGTATCTCTTTCCAATCTACTCCTTTCCTCTTAAAGACATCCATCAGCTTGTTCCACTGTCAAAAGCCTTTTCTAAATCTATAAAAACAGCAAAGATTTCTCTACCGTTTTCCATATACCTTTCCCCTATAGTTCTTAGCAGGCCAATAGCATCTCTTGTTCCTTTTCCTCTTCTAAATCCGAACTGCTCCTCTGCAATCCCTCTATCCAGCTTGCCATATAACCTTCTATTCAACAATCTCAGCAAGACTTTAGCTGCCTGAGAAATTAGACTGATGGTCCGGTGCTCTTCACATTTTTAAATATTTCTCTTTTTCTCTATTGGTATCGTAACTGTTGCAGCGAAGTCCTCAGGCCATTCCCCTTTGTCATATATCTCGTTACAGAGGTAGACTATTCCTTTCTTGCCTTGTTTCCCAGACTCTTCAGCAGTTCTGCTGGCAAATCATCTATTCCACATGCCTTCCTATTCATCATCTCCTTCAGCGCCTTTTCTACTTCTGCTTCCAAGATGGTAAATCCCTTTCCATCTTCCGGCACATATTGCTCCTCTTCAACCTTAATTTCGCTTCGCATTTCATCCCCCTTATACAGACATTCAATATATTCTTGCCATCTGTTCAAAACCTCCTGTGGTTCTTCTGCTAGAGTACCATCCGCTCTTTCTATTTCCATGTTATTCCTCTTTCATTTACGTTAAAAAACTATCTCATTAGCCAGTCTATACATCATTTCATACTTTCCCTCTCTCTCCATTTTCTCTATTTCGTCGCATTTCTGTTTCATCCATTTTTCTCTTGCTTCTTCAGTTTCTCTTCTTAATTCATTATTCAGTTTCCTATACCTGTTTTTGCCTTATTCAGTTTCTACCCTTTTCCACTTTCTGCGCTCTTCCATCGTTTTCAACGTGTTTTCTGTTATCCATTCTTTCCTGGTGCTTTGGGATACTCTAATTCCTAGTACTTCTTTGGCAGAGTCCATGAGTCCTTCCCTCATTTTTATCCACTTGTCGTTAACACTTTCATCAGCACTACCTCTTTGCCATTTTTCCATAAATCTGTTCTCCAAATCTGATGCCTTTCCTACCTCTTTGAGTCTTTCTATGTGTAGTCTTTCCTTTGCTTTACCTCTTCAGACTTTTTTCAACTTCACTTGTATTTCTCCCAACACTAGGTTGTGGTCTGAATTTATATCCGCTCCTGGATAAGCTTTAGCATTCTTCAAACAGTTCCTAAATCTTTTTTGTATCGGGATGTAGTCTAGCTGATATCTTTCCCTATTCAAATTTGATATCCATGTGTAACGTCTCCTTTTGTGGTGTTCAAATAATGTGTTACCCACTGCTAATGAATTTTCTTTACAGAAAATAATTAGTCGTTCACCGCTTTCATTTCTTATTCCTAATCCAAATTTTTCTACTGTATCTTCATCTCTTCCTTCATCCACCACTGCATTCCAGTCTCCCATGATGATAATGCAGGCATTTCTATTTTCTTTCTCGATGAGTTCTTGTATTTTCTAATAATATTCTTCCACTTCCTCATCTCTGGCCGGCCGAAGTGGCCGTGCGGTTCTAGACGCTGCAGTCTGGAACCGCGAGACCGCTACGGTCGCAGGTTCGAATCCTGCCTCGGACATGAATGTCTGTGATGTTATTAGGTTAGTTAGGTTTAAGTAGTTCTAAGTTCTAGGGGACTAATGACCTCAGAAGTTGAGTCCCATAGTGCTCAGAGCCATTTGAACCATTTATTTGAACCTCATCTCTGTGCTGGCTGGTCGGCATATATACCTGTATTAATACAAAATCTTTTGAACTGTCCTTCAGTCGTATCATCATCAGTCTTTCATCAATATATTGTACCTTCATTACCTTATTTTTCAACTTTTGCCCTATCAATATTCCTACTCCGTTTTCACCACTCTTGATTTCCCCTGAGTAAAAGAGTTTATAATCTCCACTTTCTATCTCCCCATTATCTCCCCATCTCATTTCACACAAACCGAGGGCATCTAGTCTGTTCCTTTTCATCTCCTGTTTTGCATTCTCTAGCTTTCCTGCTTGCAGAAGTGTCCTCACATTCCATGTTCCAATCCGTATCTTTCCTTCCTTCACTGTCCCTTTCTTCCTTTCAAATATGTCTACTCTCAATGTGTTCTCCTCCCGGAGATCTGAATGAGGGGAAGTTTTAACTCCGGAATCTTTCACATGGAGAGACATACCATGTACTGCTTGGGAATGTAATGTGGTAGTTTCCCGTTACTTTCCACATAGGCAGTAGGATGCCCAGCCTAAAGTCAGCCGCTCACCATGAGTCAGACGCTGTCTGTAGCCGCCCCGCTCGCATAGGGCACTGATAAGAGGCAGCAATCGTCCAACCGCCGTGCTATGGACATAACTGCAACTGTTTACTAAATTTCAAAACACTGAAATCTGACTTGCTGATTCGGATGCACGTCCGTGAGATGGAGTAGACTGGGATCGGTTGTTTTGAAGATCGTAGCCACGCCAGGACGCCGTCATTAAAGACAAACCATTTCACCGAAATTGTGTTGCGGGTAAGTGGTAGTTAGAACTGTCCAAAGCATTGGGCGCGAGGAGTGGGCTGTGTATATGTATAGGCGTCCTGATTTCGGCAAGCAGCGACTTACAGATCCACGTGCGGACCGCCTCATTAGGAACCGTTGTTGACCGCGTAACGAGTGCAGAACAAATTAGGATCAGCGTTACATAAACGGAAGAGATATTACGACGTTGCACATTTAGCAAGCGTTTCTGGGAGCTGGGCTACGGCTAGGCTGGATCTCGCCTAGCTTATTATAGGCGTAGATGTGTGATTTTTCTTCGTGCAGTTTGTTTAATTCAGCAGTAACGCCGATTTGAAAAAAGTCAATTTCTGCAGAATTGCTATAGTCGCAGGTGGTGAGTGGGTAACACACACTCGTATGGGTTAAGACGCATCTACGTCGCAGCTTTCCGTTTCGCTTCAGCACTGTGTTCCAGACAGACAGGTTCTATGAGGCAGTAGCACGTCTGACATGAGTTTTGACATTGAGACATCGTAATACATGACCTCAGTACAGCCATCTCCTATGATGTGGAGGAGTTGTACACGGGAGGCACCTCGATTACTTGCAGACGATGAGTACGTGGTGGAATTCTTACAGCCGAGTCCAAAAACAAACAAATATAATGCTCGTTAGTAGACGAAAATACTCGATCTTTTTTAACAATAGCCTGACCAGTCGTTGGCATTGGCAAAAACCGTCGAGCATCAAACGATTTAAGATGGGACAACCGCCGCGCGGGTTAGCCTCGCGGTTTGAGGTCCCTTGCCACGGTTCGCGCGGCTTCCCCCGTCGGATGTTCGAATTCTCCTTCGGGCGTGGGAATGTGTGTGTTGTCCTTACGGTAAGTTAGTTTAACTTAGATTAGGCAGTGTGTAAGCCTAGGGACCGATGACCTCAACAGTTTGGTCCAATTGGAACTTACCACAAATTTCCAAATGGGACCATCGAATAAATCTAGCCTTGGGGAAGCTACATGTTAGGGTGAGATTTAACAGAATCGTAAGGAAGCGCCGCTACGTCTTCTGATCTTCTGATGCGGTGATATCTTCACTTTGCTCACATGACTGAAAGCTGTATCTAACGTTCGTAAACAGGCTTTGTCTTTACTTAGCGATGTGGATTTATTTATTGGTTTGTGGCGTTTGGAGGTTTTATGGTTTTTTGACATTCATCCCTACCCACTTTTCAGCTGTACATAACTTGTTTATCTTATGTCAACAAACGGAACGATCTGATCGAAACTACGCGGACACCCCTTTGAAATGCGGAATTACCACTAGACGTCATGAAACGTAGAGCTGTTAATATAAAAGGAGACGGAGACTATTGTGTTCATGGTAGACAAGCAGTAAGAGGAGCACGGGTCGCTCAGAAGAGCTGAATGATTCCTGACGTGAACCAGTCATTGGAGGTCACCTGGCTATCGAATCCATCAGGGACATTAAAAGCCTTCCAACGTTGCACAAGTTGTCTGTCGGTGACTGTGAAGTGGAAACTCGAAGGAGCAACGACAGCTAAATTATAACTCGGCAGACATCATGCACTGACAGGCTCCATCGAGCACTGCGGAGTGTGGTTGTAAAAACCGCAAGAAATCAGGAGAATTAATGCCCCGTGTGTTTCAAATGCTACTAGCAATCCTGCTAGCACAGTGACTGTGCTTAGGGAATTAAAAAGAATGGGAGCGGTTTTCCTGGAAGATGACGGATTCGCCCCCCTCCGTCTACCTCATCGGCATGATGAAGAAGGTATCAGGATTCATTGACCATGCAACGATCTGCCACTGCGCCGACGTCCAGTGCCGATGGTCGCCTGCCCATTTCAGTCATAGTTACCGATGTCGTGGTGTTAATATTGGCACATGCATGATTTCGTCATCTGCGGAGGTGGAGGCCCGTCGTTAGGATTGTTCGGTACACTGTGTGCATTAAAGTCTGATGTTAGTTCTGCCACAGTTCGCTTCCTGTCCTGTTTTACCAGTATGTGGTATGTAATGAGGTATGGCCGCCCAACCCCACGACGTCTGGACGTGGTTTCACCTTGGTTTCGCCAGGTATTGAAGACACTCACCACACCACTCATCGAACACCCGACAAGTCGTGTACTTTCCGAAATATACGTATCGAGTCTCTGAGCCATAACAATCTGCCCTCGGTCAAAGTCAGAGCAATTTCTACATTATACACACGGAAAGCACGCTTTTTGATACTACATGCACTCTGTGTGTATCTGACTAGGAGTAATTCCTCGCCAGGTGACGTTGCTATCGCCTGGACGGATTTATATCCATAGTAGGTCGGTGGTCAAAGCGTTCTGACTGATCATTGTAATAAAACAGGCTATGAGGAGACTGTGTACAAATAATACATTGTAGCAGGATGCGTATAACACAAAATTTCAACCTAAGTCAAATATAGTAATATTTTATTAAATTTGTGAAACAAAATATTTCTTTTTTATTACAAGAGACGAAAAATTTGGAGTGAAAGCCCTTGCTGCTGCGAGATGCAGAACGCCCTTCAGTGTTGGGTCGTGGAGTTGCGACCTTTCTGCACTTTCCATTCTCTTCGTAATGAAAACAGCTGTCCACAACAATATATAGAGACAAACAGAAAAATAATGTTGGCTGCACTTGTGCGTACCTTTGGAAACTCTGCTGCATGAACATCACGATACCATATTAACAAAGTCGTCTAAATATCTGCCCTTGAACAGAGTGCTGTTTTGCAAATCAATGAGTTCTAACTGCATTTCCGAAGGCACTGTACCAATTGCAGCGGGAAATGTCGTGCTACATAATTTGAATTCATTTCGCAGGTTATGCAGGTCTTTAAACATGGTCTGCAAAGACTGACAGAGTTGTACAATATTTTGTAAATAAGTCGCGTAACACAGAACTAAAGGTAGCTGTACACATGGAAGGCAATCTAAAAAAAACGTTAGATTTCTTGCAGCAAGATGCCTTTCAATCAGCCGTAGTTTGTCCATGGATGCATTCATTTTTTTCATACATGATAGGTATAAGCAGATTCTTTCCTTGAAGTGATAAATTTAAGTGCTTTAAATGTCCCGTGGTGAGAAAGGCCGAGTCCGCAAGACATTTCTCGTCACTGACAAGGAACCCCTTCAGTGCGAGGTTGCTAGTTCGATCTTTAGTAAGGCAGATTTGAAGGTGTTGTGTTAACAGTTATGACAGGAAAAATATTAGCAGCTAATGACTCCTCATGTGCATCAGGAGGACTACAGAAATAAGTGTCCAGAAGGTGCAGAGAACAACCTCCTATTGGATGCATGTATTACACTTCAAAAAATGTTCGTCACCGACGTTCAAGAAATGTTCAAAACAACGGATTAACTTGCGTCATGAACAGCGAATGAAAAATGGCAAGCCACAGTGATCGTAAAGGTTCACACCATCAAGATTAAAGGCGATCTCCATGGGAGTTACAAACCGTGCAACACGTTCAGCTAGGTATCCAATCTTAAATAATACGTTCATACTCGTACTGGTGTAACGGGGTGATGAGAACTGATGGAATGTATCAGGATGCAACCTAATGCGAAAAAGTCTGTCGTGGAGTTTATCTTGAAGCTCGTTATCCCTTAAGGTGCAGCTGCAGATAGAGCGAGCGATAATATGTTTTCTATGCAAGGAAGAAACAAACATCCAGAGGCTGAATTTGTCCAGTGAACCAAGCTGGTATGAATTGCAACGTCACACACATTACAGAGGATATAGTTTGAAGGAGTACGATTTTTATACGCAGACCAGGAATGAAGGAAAAGCAAGTGCTCATTCTATAGTTGTAGTTCTCTTACGCCAATTTCCCCACTCTTATTTTCTGTGACGTAGATGTTCCCTACTGCCCTTTCAAGGTCACGCACACGTGAATGAATGGCAGAGGGCAGAACACCTCCAACTTCTCGCAGCACGACAAAAAACTTTCCAGACAACTTATCATCCAGATGAACAGTCAGCATAATTGTATTCGTATGCGTTAAGGCCTTGATGTTAGTTGATCTTGATGCAACTCTCTTGGTACCTATAGTTTCGTTGATGACTTCCATCTGCGAAACTCCATGGAATAGAGCCTGTCCCATGGCAAAAACAAGTTTTCAACGGATTCAGTTACCACCTCAAATATATCGCGACCTGTGGTTGTGTAAACCATAGCTTTACCATCGAATAGCTTCTGGAAAACCCGTAGTTAGGAATCAACACTCCGCATTACTTTTGCAAGCTGCGCATGGTTTGTTACAACGGTGGTTACATCAGGTTCTAGTGAATAAGCAACGAAAGTCTGGACTTTCTCCTTTCTAGATCGCACTCACGTCTCGGATCCGACAAGAAACTGTTTGCTTGGAGACGCAAACTCCTTCAAATTTCCTAACCTCTCCCGCCGTTAAGCAATCTATGACGCGCAGCAAACAGGATTTGAACAGGGCCCCCATTAAAAACGGCGCGTCAGATCTTACAATGATGTGTGAAACTTTGTACACTACTGGCCGTTAAAATTGCTACACCACGAAGATGGCGTGCCACAGACGCGAAATTTAACCGACGGGGAGAAGATGCTGTGTGCAAATGATTAGCTTTCAGAGTTTTCACACAAGGTTGGCGCCGGTGGCCACACCTACAACGTGCTGACATGAGGAAAGTTTCGAACCGATTTCTCATACAGAAACAGCAGTTGACCGGCGTTGCCTGGTGAAACGTTGTTGTGACGCCTCGTGTAAGGGGTAGAAATGCGTGCCATCACGTTTCCGACTTTGATAAAGGTCGGATTGTAGCCTATCGCGGTTGCGGTTTATCGTATCGCGACATTGCTGCTCGCGTTGGTCGAGATCCAATGACCGTTAGCAGAACATGGAATCGGTGGTTTCAGAGGGGTAATACGGAACGCCGTGCTGGATTCCAACGGCCTCGTATCACTAGCAGTCGAGATGACAGGCATCTTATCCGCATAGCTGTAACGGATCGTGCAGCCACGTCTTGATCCCCGGGTCAACAAATGGGGATGTTTGCAAGACAACAACCATCTGCACGAACAGTTCGACTTCGTTTGCAACAGCATGGACTATCAGCTTGAAGACCATGGCTGCGGTTACCCTTGACGCTGCGATGGTGTACTCAACGACGGACCTGGGTCGAATGGCAAAACATCATTTTTTTCGGATGAATCCAGGTTCTGTTTACAACATCATGATGGTCGTATCCGTGTTTGGCGACATCGCGGTGAACGCACATTGGATGCGTGTATTCGTCATCGCCATACTGGCATATCATCCGGCGTCATGGTATGGCGTGCCATTGGTTACTCGTCTCGGTCACCTCTTATTCTCGTTGACGGCACTTTGAACAGTGGACGTTACATTTCAGATGTGTTACGACCCGTGGCTATACCCTTCATTCGATCCCTGCGAAACCCTACATTTCAGCAAGATAATGCACGACCGCATGTTGCAGGTCCTGTACGGGCCTTTCTGGATACAGAAAATGTTCGACTGCTGCCCTGGCCAGCACATTCTCCAGATCTCTCACCAACTGAAAGCGTCTGGTCAATGGTGGCCGAGCAACTGGCTCGTCGCAATACGCCAGTCACTACCTTTGATGAACTGTTGTATCGTGTTGAAGCTGCATGGGCAGCTGTACCTGTACACGCCATCCAAGCTCTGTTTGACTCAATGCCCAGGCGTATCAAGGCCGTTATTATGGCCAGAGGTAGTTGTTCTGGGTACTGATTTCTAAGGATCTAAGCACCCAAATTGTGTGAAAATGTAATGACATGTCAGTTCTAGTATTATATATTTGTCCAAGGAATACCCGTTTATCATCTGCATTTCTTCTTGGTGTAGCAGTTTTAATGGCCAGTAGTGTAGCTTCCCCGTAATGCTGCGTCAGCTGAATACTCGTCATCGTCAGCTATCTAAAATTAATTATATAAAATATTCGTAAGAACTGAAACTGACGCGTATGAACACGAGAATGTGTATTTTGTAACTTTTTTTCTGCTGCAAAACTACCTGTTGCTGTACTTCGTCCTTCGCTGTGGCAACAAGTTGCTTTCTTACATCGACGTGAACGTCAAAATGCGCGGTGTGGAAGGACACGTACTGACGCTGGATATTGTATTTCTCAATTGTAATATCTTATGGTATAATAGAGATTGAGACAACCCTTCTTTTTCAATAAATAAGAGTTGTTCTGCCCAACAGAGGGAAACGGCCAACCGGCTAATTCGAGACGTTCACCACGAAATGTGAAGCGTTACTGAATCCTATGATGGCATTCATCAGGTGTGCTCCCAGTGGAGCACGCACAGTAGTCATGTAGCACAGTAAGACGGCCTGGCGGGTTGCCTACCAAACCTGCGCCTGCCCGTGGCTGAGCTACCGGGCGCACGCGGGCGCTCATGCTCCGTGAGCCAGCGTTGGCTCACTCTGCTCTGAGTGGTATTTACGAGCCACACTATTTGTAGGTGGTTGTCGTCGGCTGGTGTTGCTGACCGTGGCCGACCATTACAATGCAAAGCCTCAATGTTTTGTTCCCGAAGATAGCGACTGACTGTTCGAACGGCGCCGGCCGGGGTGGCCGAGCGGTTCTGGGCGCTACAGTCGGGAACCGCGCGACCGCTACGGTCGCAGGTTCGAATCCTGCCTCGGGCATGGATGTGTGTGATGTCCTTAGGTTAGTTAGGTTTACGTAGTTCTAAGTTCTAGGGGACTTATGACCACAGCAGTTGAATCCCATAGTGCTCAGAGCCATTTGAACCATTCGTTCGAACGGCATCCCTCTGGTATACATATTCGGCTTGGAACTTCCCTTAGTGACACCTTTCCTTACATCAAACTGACAGTGCCCTCACGCTCAAGCTTGAAATGTCCCTTTTCCATGTCGAAATATCCTATGAACATGTCTTGACTTTTCTTTAGTCTTGCTTCCATTATCAACCGTAACGTCTCTCGTGCCTTTACCTTTTCCAAATACAAACTGATCGTCAACTAACACATCATCAATTTTCTTTTCCATTCTTCTGTATATTTTTATCGTCAGCAACTTGGATGCATGAGCTGTTAAGCTGATTGTAAGGTAATTCTCGCACTTGTCAGCTCTTGCAGGCTTCGGAATTGTGCGGATGATATTTTTCCGAAAGTCAAATGGTTTGTCGCCAAATTCATGCATTCTGCACACCAACATGAACAGTCATTTTGTTGCAACACCCCCCCCCCCCCCAATGATTTTAGAAATTCTGAAGGAATGTTATCTATCCGTTCTGCCCTATTTGATCTTAAGTCCTCCAATACTGATTGTAATATTGGATCCCCTGTTTCTTCTAAATCGCCTCCTGTTTCTTCTTCTGCCACATCAGACAAATCTTCCTCCTCATAGGGGCCTTCAATGTACTCTTTCCATCTATTCGCTCTCTCCTCTGAAATTAACAGTGGAATTTTCGTTGCACTCTTGATGTTACCTCTCTTGCTTTTAATTTGACAGAAGGTTGTTTCGACCTTCCTATATGCTGAGTCAGTTCTTCCGACAATCACTTCTCTTTCGATTTCTTCACATTTTTCATGCAGCCATTTAGCCGTAGCTTCCCTGCACTTCTTTTTCATTTGCTTCCTCAGCGACATGTATTTCTGTACTCCTGAGTTTCCTGGAACATTTTTGTACTTTCTCCTTTCATCGATCAACTGAAGTAGGCCGGCCGGAGTGGCCGAGCGGTTAAAGGCGCTACAGTCTGGAACCGCACGACCACTACGGTCGCAGGTTCGAATCCTGCCTCGGGCATGGATGTGTGTGATGTCCTTAGGTTAGTTAGGTTTACGTAGTTCTAAGTTCTAGGGGACTTATGACCACAGCAGTTGAGTCCCATAGTGCTCAGAGCCATTTGAACCATTTTTGATCAACTGAAGTATTTCTTCTGTTATCCATGGTTTCTTCACGGTTACCTTCTTTGTACTCATGTTTTTCTTTCCAACATCTGTGATGGCCCTTTTCAGAGATGTCCGTTCCTCTTCAATTGTACTGCCTACTGAGCTATTCCTTATTGCTGTATCTATAGCCTTAGAGAACTTCAAGCGTATCTCGTCATTCCTTAGTACTTCCGTATACCACTTCCTTGCGTATTGATTCTTTCTGACTAATGTCTTAACTTCAGCCTACTCTTCATCACTACTATATTGTGATATGAGTCTATATTTGCTCCTGGGTACACCTTACATTACAGTATCTGATTTCGGAATGTCTGTCTGACCATGAAGTAATCTAACTGAAGTCTTTCCTTATTATCCGGCCTTTTCCAAGTAGACCACCTCCTCTTGTGATTCTTGAACAGAGTATTGGCTATGACTAAATGAAATTTATTACAGAAATCAGTTAGCTTTTCTCCTCTCTCATTCCTTGTCCCAAGCCCCTATTTTCCCGTAACCTTTTCTTCTACTCCTTCCCATACAACTGCATTCCAGTCCACCATGTATATTAGATTTTCATCTCCCTTTAAGTACTGTATTATCCATTCAATATCCTCATGTACTTTCTCTACCCCTTCATCTCCAGCTTTCGACGTGGGCATGTGTACCGGAACTGTCGTTGTCGGGGTTGGTTTGCTGTCGGGGTTGGTTTCTGATAAGAACAGCCCTATCACTGAACTGTTCACAGTAACACACTTTCTGCGCTACCTTCCTATACATAACTAATCCTATTGCCGCGTACCATTTTATGCTGTTGATATTACCTTATACTCGTCTGGGTAGAAGTCCTTGTTTTCTTCCCATTTCACTTCAGTGACCCGTACTATGTCTAGATTGAGTCTTTGCATTTCCCTTTTTCGATTTTTTAGTTTCCCTACCACTTTCAAGCTTCTGACAGTCCACGCCCCGACCAGTAGAACATTATCGTTTCTTTTTTTATTGAACCTTTTTCTCATGGTCGCCTCCCACTTGGCAGTCCTCTCTCGGAGATTCGAATGAGGGATTATTCCGAAATATTTTGCCAATGGAGAGATCATCATGACACTTTCTTCAATTACAGGCCACATATCGTATGGGTACACGTTACGTGTCTTTAATGCAGTGGTCTCCATTGCCTTCTGCATCCTAACGCCGTTGATCATTGCTGATTCTTCCGCCTTTAGGGGCAATTTCCCACCCCTAGGACAAGAGAGTGCCCTGAACCTCTGTTCACTCTTGCGCCCTCTTTGACAAGGTCGTTGGCAAAATGAGGGTGAGTTCTTATCCCGGAAGTCTCCGGCTGGCAATGCTGATTAGTAATTAAAATTTAAGCAATGGCGGGATTGGAGCCCGGGATCGTTAACGTTTTGATTACTAATCAAAGACGCTACCCCTTTTTTTCTTTAAATTTCATTTGGTTCGTTACATTTCTTCGTTGCGGACGTCCCAAGACACGCGGTGAAGTTCATCGTTAATCCAGTCGCTCAGTTCTTTTATTACAGAAGAAAGATAACCCTCTGACCGAACACGCCTAGCTACCATGCCGGCATCCCTAGACCACGGACGATCCCTTGCAGAGATATTCAAAACATCTCAATTATTGCTAGACAGTTTTGTTCTACGATGTGTATCTTGCGTTCGTGTCTGACACGCCAGGAATAGTCACTGACATTCTTTTAACATAGTTGATTGTCAACTGTAAAACGTAAATAGCTTAAACGGTGTAAATATGCTAAGTTAGTAAGTCTGTTAGTTTTCTTCTAAGTCATGGTTGACTAAATAACGTATATAAAATGCGGGTGCTTGATAGATTCGGATACTACATTGCGTCTAACGCTAACATCTGTGACGAATGTTTCTAGGAAACCTGTGGTTAGGAACACCAGAGAAGCACGTATTGTATGAAACGTCCCCTTTGAACAATTGTACAAGACTGTGCTTAAACTGACACACAATATTTTTAGCGCAACGCAATCTGACTTTCAAAAATCCCTACAAAAAAAATGGCCCTGACTAACATTAACCTTTGCGTTTCACAAATCGCTTACCTCACAAAAATCTTGGTTACTCGAACTACTGCAATACAGCGAGCGCCACTACTGCCAGCTAAATAAAAGATTCAAACTACGGAAGGCACTAACTACTGATAGGCATAGTTAGCAAATGAATGATTTTGATAGAGAACAAATGATGTATTTACCTTAATAGTCATAATATATATAGCAGTTCATGACATCCAGTCTTACAAATTTCAAAACTCCGCCATCTCTCTTCCCACATCCACCACCGCTGGCGGCTCACCTCCAACTGCGCAACGCTACGCGCTGTTCACATCCAGCTGCCCAACACTACAATGGCAGACAACAATGCAAACTAGCCACAGACTGCACACAGCACAGCCAGTGATTTTCATACAGAGCGCTACGTAACGTTGCCAATAAGAAAACATAAACAGCCTACTTACAATTGATGCTACTAATATGAAAGCGACGTTGGTTAGATAGATCAAAGCTAGACTCATGCAGTACTACTAATTTGTACGCACACTCGTGCAACTAACATGACTTGTGAAACTACACAATGGTTACAATTCAAGTAAACGTACAAATCATGTAAATATATTTTGAATCATTATTTACGTTAGCGTTGATTTAGTTTCATATAAGATGATCCTGAATGTCTACATATTTTAAATATCTGGATACGACTGTTACTGTTCCGCCGTCGTCGGTGTGTTCTGCCTCTCAGCATAATTTTAACTTTGCCTCCTTTCACGACCGTAATTTAATATTACAAGTAAGCGAGACTTTTTTTCTGTAGTGAGCGAACGGATTTTGTCAACAAGTCAATACTTTGACACAGCATTTCTCGTTGTTTACTTTTACTGTTGAGAAGTTTTGCAAATTCTCACAAAAATCATCAGCGCTGATAAAACGCCGATAGTGTAAAACAGACTGTGTATTGAGCTACATGCGATTCACCATCGGTAATTCACAAACTCTTCCTTTTTGTTCCGTTACGGTGTGAACTGGGCACTTGAAGGGATTGGACATCTACGTGTCCGTTTCGATGTCAGTCTCTAAGATCGACAGTGTGATATGTGATTTTAGTGCTTCTTGCAGACAGCAGAAGAAACGGCACTGATAGCAACTGTGAATAATATTTTTCTCCCATTTTATTTAGCTATCCGACTTTAATTACAGGATAACCATCGTAACGTGCAATGCAGTTCGATCGTGACATTCTAATTCTTGTAGTAAATAACGTATTTCGCGAATGAATTACTGTATCTGCAATTTACTGTTAGAAGCAACACAAAGCATCCTGGTCAGATTCTACATTCGGACAACTACTGATGCAGTGACTTCTTTGACTTATTATCACATTTTGAAACGTTTTTCGTTAGGATTTGTGCCCTTCAGCCAAGCATTCTCGGCCGTTCCTGCTGTCTCTTCTACTGCTATAGTATTTTGCCAGCCAGCGGCCAGTCACAGCGAGAACGGCCGGTGTTTGCAAATTACGTTGTTATGTAGTCATACCACAAGCATATCTCAATAAAACGGTTGTCAGTGAACGAGATATGCAGCGCAATGCCATATAAAACTCACTGGAAAGGTCACCAGAGTTGAGGGGAATGTGTTAGTTTCGTAGCATCTTGTCGGATGCCCTGTTACAAAGAGCCCGATTACTTGACATGACTGCGAATTCGCAGTTCATCTTCGGGAGAAAAGAGAGGAAATGATGAGCGTTCACCCGATTATCTCTTCTGGAAAAACTTGATTTGTAACTGTAAGTTGTACATAATTAAAACCAGGAATACGTTTAACTGTTTTTTAACTACAGTCCTGCAGTACCATTGTTGTTCAGAAGTGTGATGCAGTGTTGCTCGGACGTGCATAGGCACTTCAGCGACTACAGCCATTATGAAATTCATCAAATATATGCACAGTTGCGAATATGGACAACCATCAGCTGTGCAGTGGGATGACAAGGTATTTAGCGGCCGACACCGAGCAAGCAACTTTCAATTGAAATGTCTTCCCTGTGCGGGAATATACATAATGATGGTACGAGTACAGATTGCGGACACGTGGTTGACGACGTGAAGAAGTTTGTTTCTAACTGTGAGTCGTGCTCGGATAGCCTACTGGTGAGTCTGCCTAATGGACAGCCTGCCTCCAGGCAGAGTTGAGGCAGGGCGTCTTAATGCGTCCCGCCTATAGCGCGGCCCGCGCGAGTCTTTCCTGTTTACCTTCTCGCCGCAGCAAGTATACCGTGTCCGTCTTTTCGCGAGCGCCGTGGCACACTCGTACTGCCCGGCCACACAATTAAGATGTCTTCTCAAGCGGGCCTCTCAAGACATCGAGCACAAGAAATTGAAATTTTTACTAGGGCGATATTCATATTGCACCTGAAGGGATCATAGGGATCCACCTACCAATTACTAGCAGCGTCGTCTACATCAGACTGATAAATGAGGAGACATTCACAGAAGTCGTGCGCAGGAACGTTCGCCATTACAAATTTAGGCACTCTGACGTCCATATAAGTCATGTCACGATAGACCGCGTTGGATTTGGCTTCCGTACGCTGACGGTCTTCGAGATCCTTTTCGATGTCCCGCCAGATGTTGTGACGACAGCTCTCAAACTGTGCGGTAACGTGATAAGCCACATGGACTCTGAGACATATCACGTCTTAAACGGTGTGCGGCAAATCGAGCTTCAACTGACAAACACGTGCCGTGCCTAGTTAGTTACTGGGGGCTGCAGGCCCACCCTCATGTACAATGGACTGTTGTGTACGTATGCCGGTGGCGGCTAGGAATGCCAGGTCCGATTGGCATGTATCCACCGCAGACTGCTTCACACACCGGTCGGCGACGCTGCACCCCGTGCGACACCGATTGCACGCCCCCTCCTAAGCGGCAGCTACTAAAAGCGACAGACGTTGTTGCCCGAGACAGATACACCCTGCCGCCGTCGATGGTCGACGACAGCGAGGCGGATCCACGCTGTCTCCGGCCGAAGTACACGAGGAAAATAACCACTTGCACCCACAGGCTGACCTTCCCGAGAAGATGGATGTCGAATCAGGAGTTGTACCGACTGGGCCTTCCACCCGCCGGGGCCAACGTCGGATAACAGCCCCCCTCATTCCGATACGGAACAACACGTCCGCAGAAAATGGTCCTCGCGAGAACGAAAGAAGCGGCGTCGTAGGCCATCTGACGGTTGCCTTCATCGAATGCGCGAATAGGACGAGGACCTGCCATCGAATGATGCAACACTCTACCGCTCAGGCGTCGGGTAGAATTACCCTCCTGCCTAACGCCGCAGCTCGTCTGATCCCTCAGGATGTCTCGGCGACTACAGTACATGCGCCTGCCGCCGACGGTCCACCTTCTGCTGCTGAGCAACTGTTCGAGAGTTTGAGTGACACTACGCTTCAGCGGCTGCCAAGTGTCACATCTGACTCTTAGGCGGACGATATCGAGGAAGAATCAGAGTATCCTGTGGCCCCTCGGCTATATCCAGCACCGTCCCGTCACCTCCTAGCAGATGCGGTCGTGCCCCTCTTTATGGGATGGCAGGACGCCTTCTAACTGGGAACGGATTTCAACTGCACCCGAGCACAGCGCCCAAGGACGAGTTACCGTGTCACTCACTGTGTGCAGAATTTTCCACAATTTTCAGTAACCTCCAGCTTCCCGACTCATGGGAATCCGTTCGTGGCGATCGGTCTGACTTTAAGCACTATACTAGCCATTCATCTAGCCACATCAATCGGGTTTACATCTCGCGCTCCTTTGTCAGGGAAACGAGAGCTGCCCGTCGAGTTTTCTGAACACGCAGTTTATATCTGTGCTACCACGCTCGGCCGTCAGAGGGTATGTGCACACCTGTGGTCCATGAACGTTGAATGTGGCCCATCTCGTAGACTAGGTCTCCTGCACTCGCCGGCGCAGCGCCTGCGAGTCTGGCCTTTCGTGGTGGTTGCTCTGCAACAAGCCTGCCCTTCGGAATACCTTGACTGGCTATGATAGAGATGTGGCGCATAAAAACTACGTTCGACAGACTTCTATAGCAGCAGTCTATGGGAATGAATTGGGGGTGAATCGCGCTGAGTCCCAGGTCACCACCCTCACATTTCGCCATCTTGAGTGGGCGATCGTCAGGGCACACATTCAAGATAGAGTGGTTCAGGAGGGACAGTCCATGTAACAAATCACGGCAGAAAGACGACGCTGGCCACGAGCCTTGATCCACGTTGTCACGATGGACGATGGTCGACGTCTACACACTCAAAACGATAAATGGAATGCTCTTCACGCCCATTTCACAAGGCTACACACAGAGCATCGCCATCCCCCAGAGGTGATTGTGGATGTCTCTCAGCTCACTTTAGGCACGATCCCCCCGGGCGGTGTCAACTGATTTCTTTGAAGATGTAACAGAGGCAGAGATCCTTGGAGCGACACGTGGCCCTCCGGAACCCGGTCTTCCTGCGACCGTGCATTCTCATGACCACTGCTGCCCGAAATCACGTACAGTGGCTACATTCCTGCCGAGTCATTCTGCAATATCGCAGAAGGGACATCCAGACTCTGGTAACCCTGTTACATGACCTTGTTCAAACTCAGTGAGGTGTTAATAACGGCGTCTTTGTAGCATTAAAGGCATTCTTGACTATCATCAACTCGCCACGTCCAATATCAAAGGTAACTAACGTTCACGACCGTTACAGCGTGTCTTGAAAGGAAAGATTATCGGTATCCTCATTGTGGCGCTGCCAATTTACGGTTATGTCGCACAACTCCCTCCTCATGTTGCGATTTTTTTCCCGTCAGTGTAGATACTGTGGTTTCTACCTACTGGACTCTGTTGCCATTGTAATCAAGTGTTAAAGTGAAGGATTGTTTTTCAACTACCAGACCCCATAGATGTCTTATAGAACGAAATGTCTTGTAAAGTAGTTCCGTTATAATTAGCAGACATGGTTCATAAAGGCTGTATTGCACGAATCTGAAGAAGTTCATGGTGACTAACAAGTCAACATCGAATGAATAGTAGAGTTTAGTTAAAATTTAACACATGTTTGATGGACTGAAATCACAGTGCATGCTGAAAGGTGGCTATACTGAGGCACAGTGCCAGAGATTGCGCCAAATATTATTATTCCGCCGCCTCTACTGGGCGCAGTAGTAGTTCAGAGGGTGTCGAGAGCAGTCGTCGTTCTGTTGGGCGAGAGAGTAGACGATCTGAGTGTTGACTGAAATGTTGTACTGTTCGGTTGGTGTAATGTATATATAGATGGAAGAAGATGCAATTGTCAGAACATATTTGAGAAAGGAGGTAGGCTTTTGATTTATGATGCTGGTGTAACGGAATATTTTCGTCAATATATAATGAGGTAAAAAGGCATTACAGTTACCTTAAATAACAAAATCTCTTGCTCACAGGTACAGTCAACAAAGCATCTGGCTCATGTTTATTTATTAGACTTGTAATTCTGGTTTCTATGTGCAGTTATAGTACTTCTGGTTTTTCAATTAGTTCATTGTAAATGCTGTTTAAAATATTTTGTCGTATTGAGAAACAACCAAGCCAGATACATCTATGTTGAGTCACACTACCACACACAAAATAGTTACACTTGTCCTTTGTTGTTTCGTATTTTTGATAGTTGCAGGGGAATTAATTAATCAATTGTGTTAATGGAAATTCCTTGTCATTCTTTATTTTTATTTTATGCTGTCAGTTTGCGTGCTAACACAAATCAGGGCCAACCGGTAACGAGACTTCGTAACCGGTCACACAGCTGGTAAAATTATTTCATTTATTCATTAATATTAGTCTTTCCTTTTAATTAAGCCCCCATGCAATGCCCATTTACAGTGGCACCGATACTTTTTCGGCTAAATGAGTTCTAAGTTTTAAATAGGTGTATTACGCAACGGATGTCGTCATATTAGTCACCATGAATTTCCTGGCAGCTATTTGGTAAAAATGAAAAAAAAAATGAAATGAAGAGACAATTGTTTCGGTATCCTTTCTAATTCAAGTCGAAAGACTGATTTTTGTTGCAATGAAAGTTTTGATGATCTCGAAATCCTTCTTCTGCGTACTTTTTATTTGCCTCTCATGTTTCTAGCAACAGAAATCTGTAGACTGGCAACAAACAGTCCTCACTATCGTACAACACTTAAGCTCAGCAACAGCAGCAGGAACACTGCTGCGGTTTTTTGTGAATCTGAAAACGAGTAGTATTGAAAAACCGTCAACACAATGCCACTTGTATAAATCGCGCTTGTACAGTGGAAGAATGCTGAGCCATGCACGCCTCGTGTTCATGCCATTTATTGTTTGTCATCTTCTCTTACGGTACTGCAGCCTCGTTTTCTTATTCCATTTACCGGCGTCAGTAACTTCCTGCTTTACTTGCCCATGAGAGGCAGCAGCAGCGCTTGTCGATAAGTACACTGTCGTACCATATCTGGAGCAACTGATAGTACAGGGTTATTACAAATGATTGAAGCGATTTCACAGCTCTACAATAACTTTATTATTTGAGATATTTTCACAATGCTTTGCACACACATACAAAACTCAAAGTTTTTTTAGGCATTCACAAATGTTCGATATGTGCCCCTTTAGTGATTCGGCAGACATCAAGCCGATAATCAAGTTCCTCCCACACTCGGCGCAGCATGTCCCCATCAATGAGTTCGAAAGCATCGTTGATGCGAGCTCGCAGTTCTGGCACGTTTCTTGGTAGAGGAGGTTTAAACACTAAATCTTTCACATAACGCCACAGAAAGAAATCGCATGGGGTTAAGTCGGGAGAGCGTAGAGGCTATGACATGAATTGCTGATCATGATCTCCATCTCGACCGATCCATCGGTTTTCCAATCTCCTGTTTAAGAAATGCCAAACATCATGATGGAAGTGCGGTGGAGCACCATCCTGTTGAAAGTTGAAGTCGGCGCTGTCGGTCTCCAGTTGTGGCATGAGCCAATTTTCCAGCATGTCCAGATACACGTGTCCTGTAACGTTTTTTTTCGCAGAAGAAAAAGGGGCCGTAAACTTTAAACCGTGAGATTGCACAAAACACGTTAACTTTTGGTGAATTGCGAATTTCCTGCACGAATGCGTGAGGATTCTCTACCGCCGAGATTCGCACATTGTGTCTGTTCACTTCACCATTAAGAAAAAATGTTGCTTCATCACTGAAAACAAGTTTCGCACTGAACGCATCCTCTTCCATGAGCTGTTGCAACCGCGCCGAAAATTCAAAGCGTTTGACTTTGTCATCGGGTGTCAGGGCTTGTAGCAATTGTAAACGGTAAGGCTTCTGCTTTAGCCTTTTCCGTAAGATTTTCCAAACCGTCGGCTGTGGTACGTTTAGCTCCCTGCTTGCTTTATTCGTCGACTTCCGCGGGCCACGCGTGAAACTTGCCCGCACGCGTTCAACCGTTTCTTCGCTCACTGCAGGCCGACCCGTTGATTTCCCCTTACAGAGGCATCCAGAAGCTTTAAACTGCGCATACCATCGCCGAATGGAGTTAGCAGCTGGTGGATCTTTGTTGAACTTCGTCCTGAAGTGTCGTTGCACTGTTATGACTGACTGATGTGAGTGCATTTCAAGCACGACATACGCTTTCTCGACTCCTGTCGCCATTTTGTCTCACTGCGCTCTCGCGCGCTCTGGCGACAGAAACCTGAAGTGCGGCTTCAGCCGAACAAAACTTTATGAGTTTTTCTACGTATCTGTAGTGTGTCGTGACCATATGTCAATGAATGGAGCTACAGTGAATTTACGGAATCGCTTCAATCATTTGTAATAGCCCTTTACTTCTGGGTCGTCATGTGTCTGGAATTCAGTTCGGGACGGACCAGCAGTGGCGTCGGGGATGCAGCAACAGTGAAGTCGGGGACGGAGCGCTGGTGAGGCGCGGACAGCCAGTGCTCGCCTACTGCTGGCGACACACTGGAACTGTCCGACGGAAGGAGACTGGAGCGGGAACGACTGTTGGTTGGTCATACTCTCGGTCACCTCATCGGCCGACGTGTATTTGGTCCTTTGACCGTTTATGGGCCTAGGCAGTCGGTCGGTTGGCGCGGAGCAGTGATGAGGACCCCGTCGTGTGGAGTCGAGCCAGAGCCGCTGGCGGCGTGCACGCGCTGCTGCAATTGTGAGGCGCTTCTTGCGAGAATTACGAAGTTCGTCGCCCACCAGTCTTGGACTCGCAAGTTGAGTACTCACTTAACCTACTGTCAAGCCTCAATTGATATCACTTCTCTTCGTTTGATCTTTGTTATTGCCTTCTGAAAGCAACAATGTGTGTGCGTTGAAGTCGGCTAGAATTGCAGCCGTTTTCTTGGATGGGGTTTAACTCAGTTTAATTCACTCCTTCATTAATGAAGTGCACCATTGGTATCTTCTGCCTTTTGGCCGTTAACATTCCGGTTACCTGCCCTGGCCATTGACATACTTTTTGGCAGTGTATTTTCCTCGTCATGTTGTTGTTGTCCAGCACAGCGTGTAGCTCGACAGCTGAGGTGTGTTGGTAGTTTTGGGCGTTTATTCTGACTTGGCTAGATTGGGCACCAGTATCCAGAACGTTGTGCTATTAACATCTTGTTGTCGTTTTGCTGGTCGGGTGGAGCAGAACTGATCTTGTCGGTTGGTTTGTCGGCTGACCTTCGGTTGGTTTGCCTTCCGATTGAGAGGCTGTCGGTCTGGCTGCCTGTCCCACCTAAACGTGCCTTAGTGTTGCTTCCCAGGCCGACCCTTGGAACCTTCTGAGCGCCGCTCCTTGTGTCTTACATAGTGATTTCCTTTTTAGTCTTAAGTACTCTGTGTGGCCTTCAGCCGAGTGAACCGTGGTAAAAATTGCTGTTTTGAAGAGTGCGCTGCAGCGCGCAGTGTGAAGCAGTCGCCCTCCGTTTCTGGCGGTGACGCCGCTGTGGCAGTCACAGCTTTGGTGTCTCCCTCTGGTGGGAAAGGGAAAGGTTGCCCGTCCACGTGCATTTATGGGGGCGCTATGAGCTCGCCAGGGGGTCAGTCTGGGTCAGTCTCTCGTCCCCAGCTTGCTAGCCTGTCTCTCGTCCGCATTTGTTAGGCAGTTAGTGTCTGTCTGTCGTTCGGAGTGCTAGTATGTCTGTCGTTCGCATCAACCTTTAACGCCAGTAAGAGAACTCAGCGAGTGGTCGACCGGCCGGGGCTTAGTTCCTGCATCTGAGTCTGCGCGTTAGGCCGCAAATCTGCTCGACTTTGCTCAGGCAATGGGCATTGGCGGTTGGATCGATCGGTTGGTCGCTCGCGCACTGAGACACAAGATGACTTGTCCGTCTTGAGCGTCGGCGCATGTGAGGTCGCCATGTCAGTCCAGTGGGCCGCGGCATATAGCGTGGGGTAGTGACTTCGCGGTCGACACGAGAGCAACAGGAGTCAACCCATATCAGTCTGGCCGGTGCGAGCTGCGACGCCGTGAGACGGGAGATCGGCGCGCCTTCCTGCGTCCGTTGAAGCGGCTGGCAGCGGACGGTTCGGGAGAGCGATTTGGGGGCGCTGCGCCAGGCCTTCTCGAGAAATCGCAGTTTATTAGAAGTTAAGTGATATGTTGTTTGATCTACTCTTGTTAAATTCTACTGTTTTCTTGGTGAGGTCACCAGTCGTTTTTCTATGGGGTCGTCCCACCATTCTTCTCCGTTTGCCACCCACGGGAAGGTGGTTGTTTGTAAATTGGGTGGTCCGTTTTTCCCTTGTGGAGTAGAGGCGGGTTAGAGCAACCTGCGGTTCGGTTTGTTCGGTAATCTCCCTATCAATCTAACGTACGTTAGTAGCTGCCTCTGTCATGTTTGTCGGGTTTGGTGTGTTAACGAATTTATTGGATTGGATTGTTTTGGGGAAGGAGACCAGACAGCGAGGTCATCGGTCTCATCGGATTAGGGAAGGACGGGGAAGGAAGTCGGCCGTGCCCTTTGAAAGGAACCATCCCGGCATTTGCCTGGAGCGATTTAGGGAAATCACGGAAAACCTAAATCAGGATGGCCGGACGCGGGATTGAACCGTCGTCCTCCCGAATGCGAGTCCAGTGTTTAACCACTGCGCCACCTCGCCCGGTCAACGAATTTATTGCTTGGGGTGTAACGGCCTAATACCTGAAATATGTTTTGATCTTTGGAAACTTTGATATTATTGCCTATGATCTTGAGAGGCGGTATCTGTGTACTGTAGAGCATCTTAACTATGATTTGGCCAACCTTGTAGAATTTTATATAAGATTGCATTTCATGGGCTTTTGTTTAAATGATCATTTTAGTATATAAAGTTGCCGCCCTTTCACCATAAGACTTTTCTTAGAAGTTAAAATCAAATTGCACCTTCGGTGGCAAGGTTAATATTTTAATTGTTTGTGTTTTGTACTATTTCCATCCCTCCTGCGGGAGGTGCATAGTTTGTGAGCTTGTGCAAATTGTTAAAACTCTTAGTTTAAAGTTATCTGGTGTGTTACAGATTTGCACCAGTGTAGTATTTCAGAGGCTGTTGTGAGCAGTCGTAACTACGGCCATGTCAAAAGGGAGCGGCAAGATTCTCTGCCCGAAAGCTCGTACAGTCAAAACTTGTTTTTTCTGCCTCTGAATACATTGTAACTTTGATATTTAGAGGATGCTTTCTGATTATAATTTTAAATCTGTTGCTTTTAAAAAATGCTTTTAGGCACTATTAAAGTGAATAAAATTCCCATTTGTTAAAAGGAATTTGGTTATGATTTCATCAGTTACTCCCTGGCAACTACTTCCATGCTTACATAGTGATTAAATGTGTTAATGTTATTGATGAATCGCTAGTAAATAAAATAGATTCTTAAGAATATTCTTTGAAAATAAATCACGGTTCACCGAGTTTTAGCTTATTAAAATTGTAAGCTTTTTCTCTTTAGGCCTTAAGCCGTGAAATTGTTTTCTCCGTGGTGTGTGGCCTTCAGCCGAGTTTTAAACTCTCTTAAATTAAAATTTCAAAATTAAGTCTTGCCCTTAGGTCATAAGAATGGTATTCTTTAGTATGTGACCATCAGCCGAGTTCAATCTCTCTTAAATTAAAAATTAAAAATTTTGTCTTGCCCTTAAGTCACAACATTGTTATTCTTTAGTATGAGGCCCTCAGCCTGTTAAATTGAATGCCATTCTTCCTACGCTTTAAGCCGTTACATTGTTTGGTTGATACGCCGCCTTCAGCCGGTTTCAGCCTATTTAGTATTAACATTGAAAATCTTTGTTTTTGCTTTAAGCCGTAACACTGTTCTTGCTTAATGTGTGGCCTTTAGCCTATTTTTATTGAGGTAAAAATTTTTTTTTGGAAGAAGAGAAACTTCCACGAGAACTCCTGTACCATACCTCAATTCCTTTCTTAGGCCTTAGGCCCTGGATTTTCGTGTGTGGCTTTCATCCGATTTAAATCAAATCAAAGGAGCTCTTTGTTAAAACCTTGAGAGTTTTTAATTCTTGCTTATGTTTTTGTGTATTTTAACTAATAAACTTTATATGTTGAGTGTAACTGACAGCAACTTATTTTGGCCCCTTTCCACAAATATAACCTCACCCGCTCCATCCTGCTAGTCCAGGGATTTCAACTACAATCGTATGTTGTCATAACAGGCGGTAGTTACTCAACGTTTATACTTCAGTACACATTTGTGACAGAGGAACGCATTTACAACTCGCAATTAAATGTGGAGCCGCGGTGAGTGAAAAGATGAATTCGTGGAAGTAGACGACTTCGTGTTTAATATCGGCTAACGGAATTCCTGAAAATAGGTTGCGTTTCTCTGCACTTAAATAAAAGACGCGGAATAATAATTTGTCAAATAGAGTCAGACTTTGCACGTTAAAAAGCTGCCGCAGTGTCGGGGGTGTAATAATGTTGCCCTGAGCAGAGCGTCTTACTGAGACACGCGAACACATCGTTTGCTCTGCACATTTTTCTTTCTTTTTATTCTGACGATAAGCCACGGTAGTATGGCGTGCAAAGCGAGCACACTTTGCCTAGGCAGGGCCGTCAGCTATCCAGCGATCGCGTGACGTAGAGCGTGGCCATGCAATATTTAGGGTACGAAGCAGTGGCGTTATTTGCTGCCTCCGTATCTATGCTTTGTGAAGAACGGCAACAGGTTTCGCTCTATTGAGTGTTTAATTTCAGATTTCTCTGTGAGTGTCAGCGACCCGTTTACTTGTTACTGACTGAGACATAGGTTTTGTTTCTCAAAAGGCTCTGAACTGGATGTCTTCCCCGTTTGTTGTGAGGTCCTTCTTTCACGACTTGCATAATTTTCGTGAAACGTTCCCTGAGTGCCTACTTCAGAACAGACGCTTCACGTCCGCAGACGGAATTGCACGCAATGGATGTCAGCCGGAAAGCCCTTACTGACGATCTGCCAGGATTTTCGCGGCAGGTACATGGCTAACAACGCATAATAGTGATACAGACACTACGAGATTTGTTTCTTAAAATAAACTTTATCGCCATCTTACACATCATCAGTCAACTGACTCACGATTACGAATAAAGGCAAGGCATTACGGTCTTCCGGTTTCTGCGCCCATTCGCTCCATCACATTTTCTAATGACTTGAGCCGTATTTATCTGTTGCAGTCCACTAAAGAACTTGCTAGGTCTATCTACAGTGCGTTCGCTTGGCTGCATATCCCGTACACATCGGTTTAATTTTATTTACGTGTTATCCTCTAACCTGTTCCCGGTTCTAATCGTTTGTATCCTCGTCTCTTTAAGTAATAACTAACACGCATCTCTCTATTTCCTGCTGAACAACCGTCAGTCTTAGAATGGTTTTCGTTATAAAAGTCCGTGTTCGTCCGCAACAAATCAGTACAAATAATATATGATGGTTCTCTATTTGCCACTTACTCGCTATAAATTTATCGTTACAGATATAGAGAACCTAGTCTGAAAAAAATTTACCAAAAAACAAACTCCAGGCTGTTTTTATTATTGTGTTTATTTCTTTCCTTGCCTGCATAGGCGTTGACTTTAGCTGCCCTAAACACAGAAATTGTTTCATGACTTTATTGTTAATTTGCAGCTATTATTTCTCATGTGTTGATTAGATACTGTTTTACACCGATTGTATTTGATTTTAACACATAATTTCAAGCTTTCTCCATTACGTTTTTCCATTACCTGTTGGAATTAATCTGAACGAGAGTCAAGTTATACAGTCCTGCCAGAAAAACAAAAGTGGTTCACATACGCAAGTAAACACACATTGCTGGTCTTTTTTTTGGTATGTGAACACTTCCGCAAGGTCTACTGAGAACAGATTTGGTAATATAAAAAATCATAACGATTCTGTGAAATATAATGGAGGTTGAAACATTGATGTCCATAGTTTTCTGTGTGGATGAGAGAGCTCCAGTTATTAATAGTTAGTAATGTAGTTGTACCATAGACCAAGAGTCGAATACGGTAGTTTTTGCAGTTGCTTTCGTAGTTGCTTTCGTGAGTTAGATCGTAACAGTGTAACCTGTGCGTTTGGTGTGTTACATACGTATTGGGCGTTACGCCATTTTGTTTGCTCTGTTGGCGTATGCCGTCATTGTCTTGCTAGACAACCTAGGAACCGGAAGTGATGAACCATCTAGAAACTGTGTGTGGATATATTAAGAGCCACATAACCTGTGGAACATTTTTGTTCTACATAATTATCCTCATGTCAGTTATTTAAAAATAAACAGTAGTCTCTCAGGTGATCAGCCAAGTGGTGGCGCCCTCTTGTCACAACGTTTCGATGAGTTTCATATCCATCATCTTTAAGCGAATCACTTCGCTTGAAGATGATGGGTACGAAACTCATCGAAACGTTGCGACAAGACGACACCACCACTCGGCTGATAACCCGAGGAGATTTCATAACTGGAATACGCCGAAAAAGCCTGCGATCATATATACACAGTATTTATAGTAGAATTAAAACTGTCATTGTTTAATTGAGTTTCACTGGAAAACTGTTGATTTATAACTTGAAACAGAGGGAAGTTGTAGTAAAAATTAAAAAAAACAAAACAGATTTATCATATAGGCCAAGAAAACGCAGTTTCCTCAGAAAAGGTAAAATTTTAAAAATGCAAAAGAAAGACGTATCAAATATCGCTTCAATACTTCGTCGAGCTTACTGCTAAACAGGTTTCACAGTTATCAGTTATAGCAGGAAACTCTTGCCTTTGGCCGGCCGGGGTGGCTGAGCGGTTCTAGGCACTACAGTCTGGAACCGCGCGACCGCTACGGTCGCAGGTTCGAATCCTACCTCGGGCATGGATGTGTGTGCTGTCCTTAGGTTAGTTAGGTTTAGGTAGTTCTAAGTTCTAGGGAACTGATGACCTCAGATGTTCAGTCCCATACTGCTCAGAGCCATTCGTTCTTGCCTTTGATCATGGGGAACGTTCTACTGGATACAAAATAACAACAACAATTACATTTAATTTTTTATGTTTGTGCATGTAACTTGCCCAAAAGTAATTGTTCTGATTACATAAAAACGCAGAAGTTACTCGAGCAGCAAATTTTTTTTTTCATTGAGGTGACAAAAGTCATAGATGGGATAGCAATATGCAGGTATACAGATGGCGACAGTATCACGTACAGAAGGTATAAAAGGGCAATGCATTGGTGGAGCTGTCATTTGCACTCAGGTAACCCTTCTGATAAGGTTTCCGGCGTGATTATTGGGCAGAAAACAGGAATTAGCAGACCTTGAAAACGGAATGGTAGTTGGAGCTAAACGCATGGGACATTCCTTTTCGGAAATCGTTAGGGAATTTAATTTCAGAGATCCACAGCGTCAAGAGGGTGCCGAGAACACCCCATTTCAGGCATTACTTCTGACTAAGGACGACGCATTGGCCGACGGCCTTCACTTAACGAGCGAGAGCAGCGGCGTCTGCACAGAGTTGTCAGTGCTAATACGCAAGCAACAGTGCTTGAAATAACGTCAGAAATCGATGCGCAACGTGCAACGAATGTATCCGTTACGACAGTGCGGTGAAATTTGACGTTAGCGGGCTATGCTAGCATGCGAACGACGCGAGTATGTTTGCTAACAGCACGACATGTCTATAGCACCTCTCATGGGCTTGTGACCGTAACTGTTAGTTTCTAGTAGACGACTGGAAAACCTTGGTCTGGTCAGACGAGTCCCGATTTCAGTTGACAGGGGCTAATGGTTGGGTTCGAGTGTGGCGCAGACCCCACGAAGCCAAGAGCACAATTTGTAAACAAGGCACTGTGCTGCCTCCGTAAGGGCTTGGACTGTATTTACATGTAATGGACTGGGTCCTTTGGTCCACCTGAACTGGTTATTGACTGGAAATGGTTATGTTCGACTACATGGAGACCATCTGCAGCCATTCATGGACTTCATGTTCCTAGACAACGATGGAATTTTTATGGATGACAATGCGTCATGTCACCGGGTCACATTCTGCCGATATGAATACCATCGCCACATATGAATCCCATCGAAAAATTATGGCACATATTCGAGAGGTTAGTTCGTGTACAAAGTCTTGGATCCGCAACACTTTGGAAATTGTGGACGGCTATAGAGGCAGCATGGCTCAATATTTTTGAAGAGGGCCTTCAACGACTTGTGTGCATGCCAAAACGGAGATCCAAAACGGTGATAGGAGGTCTGACTTTTTCCACGTCAGTGTAAAACGGAATTTAGATTTTTTAAGGATATAAAATCCACACCAGTTCCTCTCTCACACATTTATTTATGTTCTCTCCCTAACAATGGTGCCAGTACTACCGGTAATTCTACTATTTACTGCTTTATTTATGTACTCTACCAGAACTTCAAAAAATGGCTCTGAGCACAATGGGACTTAACATCTGAGGTCATTAGTCGCCTAGACGTAGAACTACTTGAACCTAACTTACCTAAGGACAGCACACACATCCATGCCCGAGGCAGGATTCGAACCTGCGACCGTAGCAGCAGCGCGGTTGCGGACTGAAGCGCCTAGAACCTCTCGGCCACAGCGGCTGGCACTCTACCAGAACTAGCGAACCGTAGTTCCTAGGGCGCAACTTAGATAGTAATGGTTACACATTCTCCGTACATGGCAAGACTACACTGTCATAGGCGCGCGGGATTAGCCGAGCGGTCTAGGGCGCTGCAGTCATGGACTGTGTGGCTGGTCCCGGCGGAGGTTCGAGTCCTCCCTCGGGCATGGGTGTGTGTGTTTGTCCTTAGGATAATTTAGGTTAAGTAGTGTGTAAGCTTAAGGACTGATGACCTTAGCAGTTAAGTCCCATAAGATTTCACACACATTTGAACATTTTTTACACTGTCATAAACGCAACACACCGATCAACATTCTCACTGAAAAACCAAAGCTATGGGAACATTGTGGTACGAACACGAACTGTTGTAAAGATCGGGAGAAGTATTTCGCGAGCAGTTCTGGGATGCGAGTACACCTAGAGCCGGCAGGCCTTGTGTCGAGTGCGTGGGCGGTTTGTACGTGGAGTTCCCAGCCTACCCTACCCTACCCTGCCCTAGCTATGGCCGAGATGCTCCAGCTGGCCGCCAACAAAAGGACTCACCTGTTGCCAGCGAGAAACAGGAGCTCGCACCTCATTCTCCGGTGAGCACCAATCACCTCAAACAGTGCAAGAAGCCATAGACAGCAGCAGATCCCCACTCCCTGCACTGTAGCAACCTATTGTAATAAAGTTCCCGCTCCTTCCGCCTCTAGAGACCAATCATAAGAACTACTTTCTAAAACTATGACGGACCATCATGCTTAGTGAGCAGCAATGACAAAATATAAGAGACTCCACACAACCATAGCACTGGATTACTGTAACGCTGACAGCCCAAAAGTGTAAAGGACGACGAAATAACAATAAAGGAAACTCAGAAGAAGGCCACTGCAACCGTGGCCGAAACTTTTGTTTCTCCACTACACATTATGACTCAGCACGAGGCACGGAGAATTTTTACATCAACTCACTCTGGCCGCTGAAGCCTTCGCAATTATATTTGCATTCTTCTTTGTAATTGCACCTACATCTGAACTCCCTCGTTCTTATCCAGAAATGTACTCAGAAATCTATCTTTCCTACCATCAAAATCCCCCTTCTCCCATATTCCAAACCTTTCGAATACAAAGACAGTCATACCCACACCTCCACGAGTTCGAGGTACCCGCTACCATGCACCGTACGGTGGCTTGCGGTGTCGATGTATATGGAATATCGTTTCTGCGCATATTTTCTATTTTGCAGTATATGGTGAAATGGCCAACCAAATACCAGAAGAGGTACACATCCGGCATTGTACACTTTTTGAGTTTGACAAGAGTGGTAACGAAACAGTTGCTACCAAAAACATCTGCGATGGTTATCCAGTTGTATTAGACGTTCGTGTGTGGCAAAGGCAGTTTGCTAAGTTCAAATCAGGCAATACTGATCTTTCCTACACGCTTCAGTCAGGACCACCAATATCATTAGGCAATGACATGTTAAGGGTGGAAATGGAAGCAAATCCGAGTCAGACAATCTAACAATGTGAAACACCCTTAACCAACCTTCTTCGACCATCCCAGAACATTTGCAGCAGACTGCAAAGACAAACAAAGCTAACTGATTCACCACGTGCCACTTAATTGTTCAGGGATACAATACGGAAGTGTTTTTTTTATCATTGAAGATAAAAAATTATCATAGCAAACACAAAATGCAGTGGCTCTCTCTGAATGCACCCTAAAAAGACCGTGCTGTGTTTTGATGGAACATGCGCGAGGCCGTTCATTTTGAAATGTTGAAAACTAGACAAATTGTGAATGTGCACCTTTACTGTGAACAACTGGGTCGAATAAATCAATCTTTAATTGAAAAATGCCCAGCGACTGTCAAGAGAAAAGACTTTGTTCTGCAACACGCTATTGCAAGACGAATCCTGGAAAAATTAATGAGTTGTGGTGGAAGGCATTGCCTCACCCACGATGTTCACCCGATACTGCGTTATCGGATTTCCATTTATTTATTCGCTAAAATATTTTCAAGGTGTCAAAAAATGTGAAGCTTTGGGTGATGTCCAAAATGTCGTCTCCAGATAGTTTGCTCAAAAAACCAATTGCTTCTTTTCGATCTGGCACTGAAAATTCGCACACTAAATGGCAAACTATTGTTGATAACGAGGATATTTAGATCACTGATCAAAAATGGAAAATTGCTAACAATTTGTCTGTTTGAATTTGATGCTTAGCAACGACATTGCTTTCTAGTTCCTTTAATATCATTTCATAAAATTCAACACATCACAGCGTACACTTCCAGTAGTTATCCCACGACAGTATCCTGATAATCATTTTATCTCCCTCCCTTGCAACAATCCATCCACCCACCTACTCGTACCAGGAGTACAATGTACAGGCCCTTATCAGTGAGCCACAGCTTCAGTATCCGCGTCAACGCATGTTATATATTTCAATAATTTATGTTTATCTGTTATTACTGCAAACAGTTCTTTAGACTGAAAAACAATGATCTGTTAACTTCTCTGCCCACGTGTGTGAGTGTAGTGGGGAATGAAACGCCCAGTTAAAATATCATGGATTTACCACGGAAACGGTAGAAATACACAGGAGCGTAATGTTTCATTTATTTATTTCGTTGTATCAGCTCTTGTCGTTCGTTTCGAGTGAATAATTTTTACCGTATGCCAGAGCCACTTCTTGTAAATATGTTAGTCTCCGTAGACACAAACGCAATGTTTAGCGTGGCGCCGCTATCAGAAGAAGTAAATACCAGTATTGTGTCACATTTTTAAATACAATTCACGCTGTATAATTTTCAAGTGTCTGGTGGTCCTTATTTAATGTTTAGAAACAAATTCGAAAAAATAATACATTTTTGAGAAGACATTCCGAAATTTGCACTGGGTCAAAATTTAATTCCTCATGGCCAGTCGGAACTAGACCGCTCCGTTTGCGATTCTCGTGTCTTTTATCACTACCTGATCCTGAGCGAGACTGGTTCTTGAACACTCAGCAACGCCATCTGATATATAATGATGGAAGAGCCAGCGCAAAGTAATACACCATCTCTGACACGCCATCTATGAAGCCCAGGCAAAGCTTATGATTCTTTATGGCATTATCATTTCATTTCTGCACCCAAATCTCTGCTGTTCTTTTGTTAATTTGTCTTCTAAACAATCCTCAGTGACTGCAGAACCGTCGAAGGTATCCTTCATCATGCTGATTTCATGTTAGTTCTATAAACGAAATGATCAAGATCAAAATACGTCCAATAAATAAATTAATTGTTAGTAAGTTCCAAATATTATTTTATTTTCGTATTCTTTTGTTCACCTGAATTCAGAACATCGCTGTTTCATTACATATAGCTTGCTATGTAAGCTATTTATCTTTTACGTTATTTGAAGAGGGAACATCTAAAAAGGGCTACGTAGAGTTGCACGTAAGTGGTAAGCTAACACACAAGCTGTAGACACGGTTCGGTACTTCGTTTTTCAATATTTCAGAAACCACATTACGAATGGCAAACCGATTGTCGGAGTGAATAATCTGGCGGACCATGATACGAACAAATTAGAGAAAATCAGTATTTAAAATGTCGTTGCCTTTAGCGTATTTGTTTTTTTTTCCAATATCGGCAACTTTCTTCCACAGAAAGAAAAAAACCATATGCTTACATATAACGCTACAATTAAAAAGGGACGTCCGCCGACTGAAGTGGCCGAGCGGTTCTAGGAGCTTCAGTCTGGAACCGCGCGACCGCTACTGTCGCAGGTTCGAATCCTGCCTCGGTAATGGATGTGTGAGATTTCCGTAGGTTACTTAGGTTTAAGTAGTTCTAGGTTCTAGGTGACTGATGACGTCAGATGTTGAGTCCCATAGTGCTCAGAGCCATTTGAACCAAAAAGTGACGTCCAAAAGTAAAACCTAAACATAAGATATAGATTTAAAAGACAAACCGAAGATTAGATTTAAACCTTCCGCCGATGATATGATGAGGTCATTAGAGACGATTTGAAGTTAACTGGCCATGCCCTTTTTTGAGAAGACATTTCGAAGTTTGCACTGGGTGATTTAGGAAACGATGCAAAATTTAATTGCTCATTGCCAGTCGAAACTAGACCGCTCCTTTGGCGATTCTCGTGTCTTTTATCACTAGGCTACACCTTTCACTAATGAATCTCATTGATATTAAACTGTATTACTGTAGATTTCATATCACTACAGGTTAAAGTGAACGTATGAGGATACCATTTGTTAGAGCCGTCGCACACCTGTGGGATGTGAAAATTTTCGCGTTACATCCAATAACGTGTGTTTTAAAATGATACTTAGTGGAAACAGTTGAGTATTAGATTTAGATACGTTGCGTGTCTTGCTGCCGGGACGGCTACTATGCTGTATAAAAGACTTTGTGAGGTCGTTGATCTCAACTTCGTTTTCGCGTCTTACAAGTACTGATTTCATTGACCGCGCCACCGGGCGCAATATATTGTCAGCACCATAGTAGAATAATACTGGGATAATGGTGGTGTAGAGCACGACGGGCCGCTGCGCGCATCGCACACAACTCAACGCTTCACTGCAGTCTCTCTGAGTAACACGCGTGCCGCATTGAGGTACTGGGTAGCGCTACAGCTGTCGGCTCCAGTTTTGGCATCTCGCGGAATTTCAACTTAACAAAATACAGATAATAGCAACAAGTAGCAAGTGTGAAATCTGCACTGGGCTCTACAGGCCCAGTTACACACAAAAAAGGCACGCAGGTCTCTCTCCCGAGCTACATGCGTACCCCACCATAAAGAAGTTGCAGTCAAAGCGAAGTATGTGCAATTATTAATTAATATTGCTAGATTCCCCACATCTAATACGTTTGCACAAAAAAACGCACAATCTGACAGAACATACGTTTCCCAGTAACAGGAATTCAAAAGTAAGTCCTTTTCTGTTCAGGAAAAGGAGAAGTGCGACGCGTAAATGTTGGTTGCCGTTGTTGTGAAACAACTTATTATAAAGGCTGTGATTACATATTGGAGCGAAGTTATTTACCGGATTTGAGAATAGCGAGCACTGTACGCCATCTGGTTCATAAACCCTATCAGAATAGTCCCAAGTAGCACTGAAATATACTTTGAAAGATTTTGCACATCAGGATGTAGTAAATTTTATTTACGCTCCATCTGCAAAATTTATCATTGCATCTAGGGCGGAGAATATTAGACCCGAATTTTAACAAAGCCGTAGCTTACCTCGTTGTCTTCGTGGAGTTTGCAGCAGATCTACGCAGTCGATGTAATTTGTAGGAATTAAAGAAAAAAAAAACTCTTTACTAGGAACGTCGTCAAATAAGTCCCAGTTGATCTCTGCAATGGTCACAATTTATTTCATCCCACTCAGCTTCTGAGTTAATCGTCATAATAGTCTCTAAAAAAAGAAATTGCGTTTATCCGTTTTGTCAAATCCATCATTAGAAATTATTGTAACCGGTTGGGAGTATTCTTTACTAATCTCAAAATAGTTTCTGCTCTCAATGCGTCGAAAAATATGGAAATGAGCATATGGCATTGTTGGCCGGGAGGCCCCTATTCGGAGTTCGGCCGCCAAGTGCAGTCTTATTTCATTCGACGCCACATTGGGCGACTTGAGCTCCGGTGATGAGGATAACACAACAACCAGTCCCCGAGCGAAAAAAAAAATCGCTAACCCGTCCGGGAATTGAACCGGGACCACTTGCGTGGGAAGCGAGCACGTTACCAACCAGCTAAGCAGGCGGACAGTGTGTCGAAACTATTTCCTTTTACGTACGTAAATAGTTTTCTCTCTAAATGCCACAGAATAAATTATCCCAGTTCACGCTAAACGTTATGAAAACATACAAAAAAAAGATAAAAATATACCCTATTTCGACACCAACTTACGTCAATAAAGCTCTCAAAAAGACGATTAATTCCTTACAAAATGTCAGCTCTTTAACCTGCTTCCTACAGATATTTCTTAACAACTGCAAATCTCGATGTTAACTATCTTTGTTTTTAATGTCGCCTGTAAACTTAAACTCCCAGGCTGTTATCTGTCTCATTACACTGTCTAACGGAGCCCACGAGAAATACGGGCCCTGCAACGAACTTGTGACGTCACACTAGTCGGATTGCCCGCCGCACTTCGCAACCCACGGCAAATCAAAATGTAACTGAAAAGGAAGCCGCTGAAGGTCTTAATTTTTTCGTGTGGAATCGGGAGCTTGAATGAATTTAAACCCGCAGTCAAGAATTATTAAACTTGTCTGAAATAGCCACTTGCTCACAACCGGAGACAGTTGCTGACAGTCGTAAAACCTGCAATGTCACGTGACGTATGTATCACGGCCTCCTTTTTTTTCGCAGTTTCGACTGTCTAACATTTGGTGTCGTAAGTAGGAATGTTTCTTTCAGCTTTCACTATATTGTTATCTGTCCCTGCGCTATATTTAGGGTTATTATACCTAATGCCAAAAATAATTATTCTCTGTGATGTAGATGCTTTTGGCGATTACAGCTGCATTCAAACAAAATTCAGTTTGGAACTATAAACAACACCATCTCCAATGACGTCACTGTCGAGAGGATGCTAAATACTCATTTTCCTTCCTTGTTCATAAACAATAAAGACGCATGAAAGGTATATGACAGCTACTGAAATTTAACGTTTTAAGTACTTATATATCAAATTTCCCGCTGTTCTTCGCGAACAGAACGGTACCGGTACTTCAATTGTCTGCTGTCAGTTCTCCTCGTTAGTTCTCTGATTCTAATTCTGTGCGTAGTGAATGTATGAAACACCATGGTAATGAGAATCCCTCATTATCGTTGAACCCTGCCGTCTCAGTCAGTTTGAAAACTCTTGTTGGTAACAAGTAGTTGTGACTGCAGTCAACAAGCAGAAACTCAAAACTGTCGCATCGAAACGCACACCCACTGAACGGTACAGAAACAGTACCATATCGTTGTCTGCTGTGCTGTCAGTTAATCTTCCGGAGTGTTTCCGAGTACTTCAGCACAAAGCCTCGCGGCTGGCTGTACTTTTCAAACGAAGCCACCGCGGGACAACATTCCAGTTCTGTACAGGTCTCGGAGCGTTCTGCCCTCCCTCGGATGCAGCCTTCCACTAACTTTTGGCGATATCAATATCGACTGTTCTTTAGGGGTATAGTGTGACATCAGAGGTGGGTGGTCATATCGTACACAAACCGTAGACGTGTAGTTGTCTCTTCCCGTGTTTACAGCAAGAACATATCGTGCACCATGCCTGCAGTCACTTCGGGTGTAGCTACGAATATCGATCATAAACACATCATGTTAATGCACCTTAAAGTGAGGGCGCTTCGGTCGGCTTATCGTTCACTTTTTACCAGGATAGTTAGCGAGGAAACGCTGAAACACTTGACTATATATGCATAAATGTCTTGGAAACATTCACAGTGTAATGCGTTTCTCTTAGTCGTCACTGTATGTAACGTGCCCTTACAAGTGATGAATAATAAACAATAACGCAAACCTTTTTCTAACAAACATTCACAAATACGCTAAGAAACATTGTGTGTTTATCAAAAATTGGTTCTGGTAATTCATGTAATCATCGAGGAATAACCATATGTTAAAAAAGATGTATCTTAGAGTTACATTATAATAATATCTGAGGTCATGTTAACTTTTCGTGATTAAAAAACGGAGCGCCATTACAGATTTCGTTCTCTTTCTCTTTCTCTCTCTCTCTCTCTCTCTCTCTCTCTCTCTCTCTCTCTGTCGCTCTTCTGTTTGCTTTCCTTGTTAATGGCCGAACTGTAATTATTTTAGTAATCAGGCATGTAAATCTGTTAAATATTTCAATATATGATTGATAATAGATCTTTTGTTGGAATTATTTAAGTACTGTACATAGTCTTCCGTTTCAAATTCATTAAGACTTTTCAGCATTTAGCATTTTTAGTTGTGAGAGCATCATCGCTGACAAGGTGCAGCCGCCGCCATTACACGACAAATATGAATTTCAACTAACAGTGCAAAAGGTGCATGACCTGCAACGATTTAAATTGTTTCATTTTCAGAATGGAAGAGAAACAGAGCAATACAATTTCTAAGCATTTTCTTACCGAATTTTGACTTAACGCCCAACTTAAGACTTGGCTGGACTAACGTAGGTAGGTCTACTTATAATAATTTTGCGAACAGTAAAGAGCTTTGTTATGTAACGTCAATGAAAGCATTACCTAATATAACAGCAAAGTATTTCTTTCGCCGTAGTCTTACCAGATCAATAAGAAACTTTATGCTCTTCTCTACCTTACGTGAAGATTGTAATACGTAATGTTCTAAACGCAATATAAATTAACTTAGACGGTACATAATAATATTCATTACTAGCTGCATTATTGTGGGCAAACAAAACTAGGCAGAAGTTATTTCATTACAATTTTTAAAGACAATTTGCAACAACAATTAACCGTTTTCAAGTCTCATTTTACAGAAAATTTAATATTTCAGCAGAAAGAATGCATATGTACTTCTTTGTTGAAAAGTCAGGACGTGTTTCCGATAACGGTCACGGGAGCCCAAGTGCAATACTTTCGTGGCCATGAATTACAACTTTCTTATGCTCTGAAGATAGCAAATAGCGCAAATGATACTGTATTCCACAAAGCTTTTCAGAATTTCTTGTCTTCCTCAGGCGGAAATAAAAAGTGGGAGATAATGCATACTAAAGCTACTGTTAGGATAGACAGAAAGCAATAAAGATGATATCCACAATTGTACTTTCGGTAATTTTCTTTTTCTCTCGGAGGTCTGTGTGTGTGAATTCTTAAGGGACCAAACTGCTGAAGTCATCGGTTCCTAGCCTTACACCGAATTCAAACTAACTTATGCTAAGAACAAAACACACACACACACACACACACACACACACACACACACACACACACACACACACACACACACACACGTCCGAGGGAGGACTCGAACTTCCGGTGGGAGGGGGCGCGCAATCCGTGGCATGACGCCTCAAACCTCGCGGCCACTCCGCGAGGCTTGGAGGTCTGTCATGGCCGTAAGAAAATCACTCTGTGCAAACTGCCAATATCTGACTGGTAGACAGGCGGTAGTGAGAGACTGGATGCCAAATTCATATAGTATATAACAGCGAATAAAGAACTACGAGAGCGGGAAATTCGTATCTTCTTGGAATTCATGCAATGTAGCTGCATGATACCATCGTAGTTACCTATCTGAAAGTGGGCATCCAGGTCACTTAACAATTATTTCTCGATTACTTTGACTACCTTTGTCAGTGTTGCAGTTCTTTGTTTTGAGCTTTGTTTAAATCGAAGTAATCCCAAAAAGCACTGTGATGCCCCTATATGGTTAGTAGAAACGGCGAACAATTACAGCGAGCTATACCCAGGTGCGGCTCGTCCCTGACCCAGTTCCAGCACGGCTGTTTGCCTCAGAACACTTGTGCTGGTTGGTTTCCCGCGCACTGCGTGTCTGCGCGTCAGCTGAGGCCAAAACAGGCCCCGCAGCTCGTGTTGCGTCCATCGCTGTGGCCGCGCGACTGCCGGACGTCTCGCCTAATTGTAGCTGCGCCCTACCAAAACTACTGTTCGGTAGTTCTGGTATACTACATAAATGACGTCGAAAATTGTAGGATTACCGGTAATATTGTAGCATTGGCAGCGAAAGAAATACAGATAAATGTATAAGGGAGGAACTGGGAGCCGACGACTTACCTTTGTTTCTGTGTGTGTTTGTTTTGCATATAGAGCCGCACATCATTCAGTATTAGTCCATTGTGTATTTTATATGCTTGCAAAATATGTATTGTGTTTTGTAAGTAATAAAAATTAGTTAATCGCGTAACTTTTGCGTTTTTATGTAACTAAAGTAATTACTTTTAGTGCAGGCACTTTTAGTGCATGCACAAACACGGAAGATACATATATTTATTGTTTTTATTTTGCATTCAATAGAACGTTCATCATCAAGACAAAGGAAAGAATTTCCTGTCATTGCTGATAATGTGAATGTTGTTTATAAGTAAAAGAAACATATTTTATATAAGTTCGGCGAAGTACTGAAGCGATGTTTGATATAATCAGTTTTGTTTTGTGGGTCTTTTTTTTAGTACATTGCGCTTACTAGCGCTATATCATAAATATGTATTGTTTTCGTTATTTTTACTACAACATCCCTCTGCTTCCCTTTGCATATGAACAATTTCGGATAAATCATGAATTAAACACTGACAATTTCAGTTTCGCTGCAAATACTGTTTATTTGTAAGTGGCAAACAAGAGGATAACTATGTAGAAGAAAAGTTTTCTGTACCTTGCTTGGGCCTTTTGTATCTTTACTCAGTTTCTAGACACTTGAGCGCTTCCGGCTATTAGGGGAGTTTACTAACAAGGGGAATGCCAGTGTTAGGAAATGAAGTTCGGAGTGGGACGGCGCGTGTTTGCAGCAGTACCCCATAGTGTTACAATGCCCCAGCCATACGTCCAGATGGCCAGCCATTCACGAGATAAACGCTCCGAGACTTTCAGCCCTACAGTATATAATACCCATTTCAAACAACGAATATCCATTTGAATAATTCTCTTATGTAATTATGTAATTGTACAATCGGTTCGGTCATTAAGTACCGTGCTGTTTCATTTGCTTCCAGGATGTCAGTACCAGTCTACTTTCAACCGGACTCTCACCCACAAAGGAAGCAAGACCGTACTTGTGAAGAGAGTGGACATGAAGAAAGTTACGCATTCATATACAGCACAATATGCTATTACTTTTTCTGGATGTGTCCTTCCGAGTGTTTTCGTATGCCTGCAGGAGACAACAGGTGCATTTGTGGTCTGAGTCCAGAAGACGATCGATGAATACGCCAAAACATACAAGAACGGCATTATGACGTAGTCAAAATCTGGAAAGCTGACTACAAACACGTACAAAGAGTTTCTTAAAACATCTTTGAAGCCGTATGTTGGGAACAAAAGATTTCTCCTCATCGTCGACTCCTGGGGAGGGCAAACACAATCACAACTGTATGACGAGGTTTTCCAGGACGACGCACAACGCCAGACCTGTACACTCAAAGTTATTCCACCGAAGTGTACACCACTAGTGCAGCCTTGTGATGTTTATTTTTTCAGGCAGGTGAAAAATTTCATTAAATGCCTGTAAAATTGCGCCACGTTAATTGAACAGGAACGTGAGATTAATTCATGAGAAGATTGTATTAAAATTCACTCGATCGTTCACCATCAGCTATCATCTCCTGTTTTTCACAATATGATCCAATACGCATGGATCGCGTCGAAGCTAACCGCAGAAAGACACATCTTTAGAAATGTTAACGAGGTCTGCTTTTCGACAGATATCCTCAAAACTCGCTGCTCGTGTAAAAAAAATCTTCATTTATTCGATCCGCATATTGTCCAAGCATCTTTTGTTTCCAGTGTTTTTACGACAAATATCATTCTGGCTCTTGTGTAATTTCGGAATGCAGCGAATAAACATATCATTATTCATAGTCTTCACAATAAGAATATATTCTCCCATGCACACAGTTTTCAATATACAATAAGAAAGACTATTTGAAGGAAATAATTTGGTTGGAAAAGTTGAAAATGTTGAAAGAACAAAAGTTTTCAATTAGAATGTCATTGTATTTTTTTAAATAAGGAAAAGCAAATAGATACTTGAAAACACGAAGCACGAATTGTTACCACTATTGCATCGGCCACCGCGCCATTAGGTTCAGTGAGCGGACGCATGGGTATTATACTGTAGGACTGAAAGCTTCAGAGCGTTTTTCCCGTGAATGGCTGGCGATCTCGCCGTATGGCTGGGGCATTGTAGCTCTATGGGGTAGTGCTGCAAACACGCCGTCCCGCTCCGAACTTCATTTCCCAACACTGGCACTCCCCTTGTAAGACAATGATCAGAAACGTAAAGAAAGTGATCGTTATGTGGTTAACGCCCGATTCATAGGCTACGCACCTATCGCATAGGTAAAGCGGATACGACCTTAACTGACCAAAGCCACTAAGGAAATTGCCGTAGTCTATACTTATTGTAGTCTACGGTACATTTACAACTCTACGCATTACACCAGTCAACTACAGCCATTCAACCAAGGAACAAATGATGCTGCATTCTAACGGTAATATTTGGTATAATGGTCCAGCACGCTTACGTGGCAATGTGAGAATCATTTACCGCTGACGATCTTTATTGGTCCTACTTCAGATTTTTACGACTAATTAAAAAAAGAAAAGAGGGGAAACAAACGCTGCTGTTTACTTAGTAAACTTAATTTACAATGTAAGCGAAAGAAAATATCAGTAATAAAATAATCGTAGGCGAAATTCAGGCTAATATCCAGCATCCGAAATAGACGGAGGGGCGATAAAACATTTTTGTCTCACAGTTGCGTCTGGTTTCTATAAGGCACACATGGCTAGCTTTTCCGAAATAGCTCTTGGTAAATGTCAGACAATATCTATGTAGTGAAAGTTACCTTACGGTATGCGGTTGAGTGTACTCCGTCTGCCATTCTCACAGCTCACTATTGTTCCATTTACGGCTGGTACATGGGAAGAACGGCAGTTTATTTGCCTTTTAATTTCCCTGAGTTATCTCACCGTCATTTCGTGAGATTTTTGTAGGAACCGGGAACACGTTGCGTGAGTGTCGTCGAAACGTAAATTCTCTGAACTTTTACGGTAAACCTCTCCATGCGACTCAAAGCACTTTTGTGCATCTGCCCCTGGAACTGGATGAGCGTCTCTGTGACTCTGTTACATTACCCATCCCGTGACGAAACGTGCTGCTCTTCTTTGAGTCTTTTGCGTCCCCTCCATTAATGCTACGTGCTAAAAGACGCACGCTGATGACTCACGAATCGGTCCAGCGAGGGTTTCTTAAGCTGCCTCATTCGTGCGTATTAAATTTTATGAGGGTTAATCTTAATCCCAAGTCTAGGTTTATGAGTAACACAGTCGACAGCTTCCCTTGGCAAGGATAGAACTGAACTGATTTTACCGCTTTAATGTAATCAGTCGTTCTTGGACGTCCTTGCAAAAAACTCAACTAAGATGCACATACACTTAAAAATCAGTAAGCAACTATCTCTTGTAAAAGGTGTCACTACTTTTGTGCGAGTGTTTTTCAAGTAATTTCGTTACGTTCCAAGACATTCTCGGCCCCCTACTGCGATATAAATCTAAATGAAAAAATAGTCGTAATTCTCTTATTAGTTTATAAGTCAACTAGTTGCTGATAGCCTCATTTTATGAAAGGAAATACCATGGTGAAAAGATTGACACAATTCGGTTTTACTTGCTATTGCACACTGTGCTGTGAGATCACAGAAAATTCTAAATGAAATCACAATTATCCCAGGTACCCAGAATAACTGTCTAATATCGTTCTCGTCCCGTTCACATCAGCACTCGATCACTATGTGTCAGAGTGAGCTGAAATTGGTGCGGGCGTTGGAGAGTTACAAAGATGTGTCTACACGTCTCACTTTCCGACCCCACAAATAGACGGCCTTGGGCTATTATTGAGAAATTTCCGTTTAGTAAATCTTTCCCGATACTAAATCATTTGTATACAAAGTTGAAAGTGCTCCATACGTTTCAGACGTAAGACAGTATACATATTTTCAGAAAAATATAATTCAAACAATCCCGAAGATAGTAAGGGCAGGTAAGTGCGAGAACTCGCGCACATTTAACATCTCAAGCATCCAATTTGCTGACAAGCATAATAAACAGAAAAAGGAAAATATGGCTCTGAGCACTATGGGACTTAACATCTATGGTCATCAGACCCCTAGAACTTAGAACTACTTAAACCTAACTAACCTAAGGACAGCACACAACACCCAGTCATCACGAGGCAGAGAAAATCCCTGACCCGCCGGGAATCGAACCCGGGAACCCGGGCGTGGGAAGCGAGAACGCTACCGCACGACCACGAGCTGCGGACAAGGAAAATATAATTTA
This sequence comes from Schistocerca americana, assembly GCF_021461395.2. NCBI lineage: Eukaryota > Metazoa > Arthropoda > Insecta > Orthoptera > Acrididae > Schistocerca > Schistocerca americana. The sequence goes on from NC_060119.1 coordinate 120,311,880, forward strand.
GGATCTGTTAGAGGATCAGTTTGGCTTTCCGAAAATTAAAGGTACGAGACAAATAGTTCTGACGTTGCGCTTGATAATGAAACCAAGACTTGACGAAAAATTAAGACACATTCACAGAGTTTTTTGACGTAGAAAAACTGTTTTATAATTTGAATTGGTGGAAGGTATTCGTAATTCTGAGTGGAAATTGACGTAGCCTATAGGAAAAGACGGGTAATATACAATATGCACAAGACTCAGACTAAAAAGGGTCTAAGACACTGACATAATCTTTTGCCACTGCTGTTTAACGTATACATTGGGAAAGGGATGACATACATGGAATCAGGAGAAGGATTTAAAGTTCAGGATGAAAGGATATCAGTGATAAGATTCGCTCATCACATTGCCATCCTCAGTGAAAGTGAGGAAGAACTGCAAGACCTTTTGAATGGACTAAACAGTCCAATGAGCGCACATTATGGGCTGAGAGTCTGCCACAGAAAGACAGAACTTACGGGGAATAGCAGAGTTGAGACTAGCGATAAACTGGGGACCACAAAGCACACAAAGTGAACGAATTCTGCTACCTTGGAAACAAAGCAAAAACAAGGAAAACATAAAAAGCACACTATCACAGGCAAAGAAAGCATTTCTGGTCAAAATAAATTTACTACTATAAGACAATGGCCTTAATACGAGTAACAGATTTCAGAGAATGTACGTTTGGTTCAAATGGATCTGAGCACTATGGGACTTAACTACTGAGGTCATCAGTCCCCTAGAACTTAGAACTACTTAAACCTAACTAACCTAAGGACATCACACACATCCATGCCCGAGGCAGGATTCGAACCTGCGACCGTAGCGGTCACGCGGTTCCAGACTGTAGCGCCTTTAACCGCTTGGCCACCACGGCCGGCAGTGTACGGTTGGAGCACAGTACTGGAATTACATCACGAACTATGGGAAAATGGTAAAAGAAGAGAACTGAAGTGTTTGAGGGATGATGCTTTAGACAGATGTTGAAAATAAAGTAGACTGGTATGAGGTTCTCTGCAGAATGCATGAGTAGAGAGACATATGGCAAATATTGATAAGGGAAAGGGTCAGGGTGGTAGAGAATGTACTGTGGTCTGAAACTGAATTTTCATGGTATTTTCTCTTTCTACCCACCAAACACGTTGCGAAAGAGTTGTAGTCTCACCTGAGAGTACGTTTGGCAGTGCGAGGGCAGAGACAGCGCTACTCAGAGCCTTGCTGGGACGGCGGGACCCAGTGGTTACGAGTTGGAAGCACGGAGCTGAATCAGGCACATCCTCTGGATAACTGCACTGGTGGCATAGCGTAGGAGTTCTGGCACACACTGCACTGCGTCCCTGGGGGACGGGGGGGGGGGGGGGCAGGTATTGGCGTGACGGCTGAGTTCGTTTGATATCGATGGATCAGAGTGGGTCCGCAATACGGAGTGGATGTGTCAGTGTCGACTATAGCCAGCGCCGGCGACCACTGTTGACTGCTGCTGACATGTTGTGGCGAGGTGACAGGGCCTTACGTGGCGCACTGGCCGCACTTGATTTACTTCTGCGTAGCTAGCCCCAGCAGCTGCAAGGGGACGCCACTCAATATAGAGTAGTGAGAACTGATGGGTGGCCATTGAAGAAAACAGTCCCTGGGGAAACAAGAGTGCCATGGAGCCAAAATGACCATAGAAGCAGCATCAGTGGGCTGCAGCTGTTAGCATGGGGCTTGGCTGGCCGCAGTACGAACATCATCGAGCTGTGGTAGTGAATGGCATCTACCTTCCTGCATCCAGAGGAAGACAGCAGCTCATAGATGGGAAGGTCGGTGGAGAGTTTCGGTTGCAGCGATATAATGCAGAGCATAAAGAAATGTGTGCTTTTATGTTGCCGTAGTTGCAGCTGGCAGGCACTGTAGTTCTCACCATTTTTTACTGACCAAAATACAGTGTAGCAGTGTGTGCCAGGATTGTTAACGTCAGTTTGATACAGTTGTTCGGCCCTTCCCGCCTGAGGTTCGAGTCCTCCCTCGGGCATGGGTGTATGTGTTGTTCTTAGCATAAGTTAGTTTAAGTTTGTCTAAGTAGTGTGTAAGTCTGGCGACCGATGACCTTAGCAGTTTGGTCCCTTCGGAATTCACGCACATTTGAACATTTGATTCAGTTGTTGTTGTGAAGAAGCGTGGCGAGGTCATGAGGAATTATATTGTGCCATAACTGAAATTTTTTTGCTTGGCATGGCCGTTGTACTATCTCACTGATTGATATGCATAGGAAGACTAAACAACAGTGGTTTTAGCCCACTATTGCTTTCTTTTCCCTGTGATTCTAGTAAAGCCATGCGGTATCCTTAATGAGTATTAGGAGACCCTTTACTACATCTTTATTAGACACAATTTATCCAGTAATTAATGATCCAAACAGTTTACGTCTTTTGACCCCCAACGCTTCGCACCGGAAGATTAAATGTGGTGCGGTTTCGGCCCTGTCACGATATAGTCTATACTTAGGGGCTTCTTTCTCTACATCTATCGTGTGTAGGACGTTCTTGAAAGTTTCCATAGTCACTTGTTAGGCCTACCATGAGATTAACTCAACTCAGATTTGGATTACACAACGTCTCTTGAAACATCTCTTCAGTATCTTTTAGTTTTTGGATCTTCGTCCAGTACTCTGAACGCTGTATTTCTAATCCAGAAGTTTTTACCTTACCATCGCCACAGTGATGGTTAGGACAGATTTAGGTCCAACAAATGCAGTCGTTGCATCTGTCCTGGCCAGCCTATCATTGCCACAAATTCGCGAATAACCAAGAGCCCACAGAAGGTTTACCCTGTTGCTTTCCACAGCCTCACAAGAGCTTCATGGCATTCTGGAACGATCTTTGATCTCGTTGCAGCGGCTGATAGATATTTCAGAGCTGCTTGGCTGTCTGAATGAACGTAGACGCTACGATCTTTGTAACGTCTATGCAAATTATTCTCCGCTTCATGGCATTCTGGAACGATCTTTGATCTCGTTGCAGCGGCTGATAGATATTTCAGAGCTGCTTGGCTGTCTGAATGAACGTAGACGCTACGATCTTTGTAACGTCTATGCAAATTATTCTCCGCTCACAGATAGTAGGTATTTCCGTCTGTATTACCGTGGCCAGCTTCCCAAGAGAGACTGAACTCTCCAGTGTAGGCTGTACCACGTGTACCCCGGCTAGATCACTCTCGATATTTTCATCCCGTTGGTAAATCAGACTACGTCTTCCGAACGGTATCATGGTTCATTATTCCACTGCTCCCCACCTCTGATCCTTACTTTGAAAGGTTTACTGAAAAAACTGTACATTATTGTATAATTAGTCGGCACTTTTACAACCATTCGTGTATCTACCACGTTCACTATATTGGTGTGGAATACTGGATATCGTAAAGGTTTTCAGTTATTTCCAGTTTTTAACCTGTATGCTCCTGCAGCTGCGTCCATTGTAAGCAAGAGGTGTAATGTTGTTCCATCCCAGCGGTGGATGTGCCGCTAAGCGCCTTAGCAGCCACTTTCTGTTCTAAATTATACCATCGTTGTTTTGAATTTGAAAACACGGCGGGACCTCTAAGAGGTCATTGTGCATTAGTGATAAATCATTGTACTTTTTGCTTGTTTATGCATTATCCTTGTAGTTTCTATAGTAAGCCGTATATCTGTAATAAGCTGTGTATTTGTGTAGATTGTGTTCTCCTCCCTGTGCTCTGTCTACATTACGATGGAGATGCTGGTATTGGTGGGCGATCATTCTAGTGAGCCATTCCGCCTGTTAACTGTTTTATTTTGGTGCCGTCTTGTAAAATCATTTGTAGGCAGATGCAATATTGTTTTATCTGTATACGTGTGCCCTTGTTTTAGGATAAATTTTTATTGCATATTCTTGTTGCCCACTTTGGAGGTCAAATACTTTTATTACTGTGGGGCTAATAATTGTTTTGTTTCTTGTTGTGTTATTTCTTATACGAAGTTAACTGTTGCAAGAAGTGGAGCGCAAGGGCTTACTGTACCCGTATGCGCTCTGGTATTGTATATTGTTGTTTGATAAAACAAAGATTGATTAAAAGCGCACGCTTCCACAACCCCTAGCCAAACTCCGCCCCCCCCCCTTCTGCCCCTCCACCCTCCCCCCCCCCCAACTATCCACCCAAATCCCGCGCCACAATATTAAGACATCGAGGACTAATTTACAATAAAGAGTTTGACACAGCAGAGAAATTCTTGATGGGCTGCAACGAACTAGTCAGAAGACTGGCACGTAAACAATAAGGCGCGGTATTTGAAAGCTCTTAAAGAGACGAATACTTTGATGTAATGCTTGTTGATGATGGTATTGAATCTTATCTCAAAAGTATCCGAGACTTACGTTAAAACTTAAGGACGAGGCGAGCAGAACCAGCTATTGCAGTGTAAACTCACCTATGGCGAACTATCCAGCCAGAGTCGGTCGTCGTATGCGTCAAGAAGACAGTATTCCGCTGCTAAGGTAAAAAGAAATTTTCTCTTGGCACCCCTTATACGACGTAGATAGGAATGCTGTAAATTGAGCTACGTGGGATGTTCTATAAATAACGCACCACTTTTGTCTGATAGCAGGTTGGTTTTATTCAGGATTACAATACCCTATATTAATCCCCACTCTCTACAAAACCGTATTTTTCAACATAATCTCCATTCAGTGCCGCAGCCTTATGTCGCCTTACTGCGAGGACCTGTTTGCCCCCACGGCACCACTCTACTGGTAGACATCAGGACCAACATTATGTTGCATGAGTAACCTCCGCATCATCCATGTTCTGCTTCCCATGGAGTGCATCCTTCATGGGCCAAACATATGGAAGTCGAAAGCTGCGAGTTCCGTGCTGTAGGGTGGATGAGGAAGACACGCTTTTGAGTACCCCAACCACTGTGTCAACACTACCAACAGCAACGTCTAGTTGAGCAGCGAGGTGTTTGAGTGTGATCTATCGATCTCCTCGAATGACAGTGTGTCCTCACGTTTCAATATTTCAGGAGCCAGAACTGTGAGCGGCCGCCCGGCGCGCGGAAGTTCGGACAGGTCTGCGTGATCTTATTGCCGTGCTGACAGAAGCCTCTTCAAACGACTCATCGTGGTTTTGTTCATGTCCAGGTCTCTGTAGACATTCTGAAAACACCTACGAGTATCTACGATGCTCTGGTTTTCCACAAGAAAAAACTAAATGGCAGCTCTCTTCTTGAAACGCGCCTCCGTTCCAGACGCCATTTTGATGGTTATGTACAGAGCCACTGTCTATCGGAACGTCATGAAACTATACGGGCTTACGCGGGAATACTCCAAGATGTCCCACAACAAATTCCGCATTTTTCAACTGAAATTGTCGAAAGGCTTGGACACAACGGCAGAGACTGGTGTGAGAGCTACTTCGGGACAGCCGATTTCGGCGACTTACCTTTTAATTTTTGACATTTCTCGCATATTTTTGTGAAAGATTTATCGTCAACGTTTAAAGCGTTACATCATTATCTTAGTCATCCGACTTACCTCTCTTCGTCCTGTCATTTGCCGCGAACCTCTTTTCGATAGCTTGAATCATTCATGAGATAAAACGCGTGTCGCATCACATACAATTCACCTTGTACGTGACGCATGACAAGAGGCGTAGTATCTCCAGGTTCAAAGTGGTTTATCGGTGCGCCTGCGACAGCATGCGTACTTAATTTGTTCCAAAATGGCGCGCATAAAAACGTGATTTTCCGGTGTTGGTGTCTCGCGTTCCATAGATGATAAAAACGTGGGATCAAGTTTTTTGGGTGGCCCTTAGGCTAGGGACCATTTGTATACCCAACAGAAGGATCGTCTTAGTTCAAAATGGTTCAAATGGCTCTGAGCTCTATGGGACTCAACTGCTGCGGTCATTAGTCCCCTAGAACTTAGTACTAATTAAACCTAACTAACCTAAGGACATCACACACATCCATGCCCGAGGTAGGATTCAAACCTGCGACCGTAGCAGCAGCGCGGCTCCGGACTGATCGTCTTAGTGTCAGTATCCTACAGTGCAGGGTCAAAGTATGAATATTACACACTTTATCCTGCTCAGGCAAATGGAGTAAATCTGTTGGTTCTTTTTGCATTTGTTGTGGTCTACGGTGGGCTTCATGAGACTTTTGAAAGCCTCATTAGTTCATGGGCGGTTCCTCGGTAAACCCCACAAAAGTGGTTTTTACCGTCTTTTTCTGTAACCAGCGGACCAAAACCCTGCCTTGTATTCCAATATGGCTATGCGCAGCAAATGGGCGAAATCTTGAGGTATATTCCTAAGATCCTAGTCTCTAACAACTTTGAAATTTTTCCTCATATCTTTATCTGTTTCCGAAATACAAATGTTCAAAGTTAACCAACTTGTACACGTAAATTACACGCGTAAAATTTGGTGTTTATAAAACGACGTAGCACGGAGAAGTATGCTGCAAAGTGCCTTCCTATCATCTCGGAACCACATTTTGTAGTACTGAAACACGTGCATAATCTTCTTGCACGAAAAAATTAGGTCTCAAATGTAAAATTAGTTTTGCGTTATTTCAGTTTCACATACGTGAACGAGCTAAATTATACTTACCCTTACATATCTTTTCATATGAGTTACATGCCCTGCTGAAGCAGGGAAAAGAAGGGAATTAGTGGAAAAATGTTTCTGTCGGAGCCAAAAATGCGAATACGTCCCTATTTATTTAAAAATGTCTGACTGAAAAGTAGGGTACCAGCTGCTTCAGTCTACCTTCCTCAGCACCTTTAAAAAATTTCCCAAAACTTTTGGCGTGAATATATTCTCTTTTTATGCTGAGAGGGAAGGAGACAATGGCAGTGGCAAAAAGCGGAAAAGTGATGAATACTGGAAGATAGTAGAGAGTGGTTGTGCTATAGGAAGAACGAAGAACATAATGGCAGTTTGAGGGGAAGAGAGGGACATAGTAGCAGTGGAACATAGCTGACAGTAACAGAACAGTGCTAGGAAAAGAATGAAGGAGACATTGCCAACGGGAGGTGGGAGGATAAAGAGAAAGAGAGCAGTAGGAATTAAGGGATGAGGAATCAGCAGTCAGAGGTACACAATAACAGTGAGAGGTGAGGGTAACAGTAGGACAGAACGAAGGGGACTGTGGCTGTGACACAGGAGACAATGACAGAGAGACGCAAAGAGATAATCACCATGAGTTGGGCTTAATGAGTCAGGGAGAGAGGGCAATTGGGCGTGGTTGGCTACGAGCGCCTTGCAGCGATTGACTAGTGGGCGTTAGTGAGTTACAGTTAGCGGAGCTTGTGGCAGTTTGAGGTGAGCTGCATGTTGAAAAATATGCGAATATGTTCCCAAGCCGAAATTTTTGAGAAATTTTTTTAAAGGTGCTGACGAAGGTGGAATGAGGTAGCTGGTAGATCACTTTTACGTCGTAGTCTTTTAAATAAACAGGAATATACTCGCATTTTTTGTGCTCCGATAGGAGCATTTTTGCGCTTGTACAAGAAACACGTAAGTAAAGCCTGGCGTAGAGGTTGAAATTTCTTAAATGTGTACTTTGAGAGGCACGCTGCTAGAGCAGGCTGGAGCGCAGCAGCTGTTGATATGTTTCAAGTGCTGGGATGCGGGCGCCAGGCAACAGGTGACGAGCTACCCATCAGAAGGGCGCCAGCAGTGGCTGTCTGGAACAGCGAGACGCAAGTGACATCTTAAGACTGCCTTCCTGGCGCTCACGCCGTTGTCCTACCTCTCAGTTTGTAATACTGTGTGGGAAGCCTGCACATCATTTTCTTCACGCCTTTGCTCATATTGAGCACTATGGCAGCTGCACCATAGTCAAATTAGTCAATCTAAAAGGTAGAGACACCAACGACACTGCTACAAAACTCGTGGTTGAGACGGCACATCCCGAAATTGTCTACGAAAAACATTACAAAACGTGGTCGTACGCGCGAGTTGTCACAACACTGATAGCCGAGCCGGCAGCTGTTGTGATGTCTATGAGGGCGAGGTTTGACAGTTGTGTGCCGTTTTAGGCCGGACGAGGTCTGCGCGTTGTCAGTAGATGGCGGCAAAATGGTTCAAATGGTTCTAAGCACTATGGGACTTAACATCTGAGGTCATCAGTGCCCTAGAACTTAGAACTACTTAAACCTACTAACCTAAGGACATCACACACATCCACGCCCGAGGCAGGATTCGAACCTGCGACCATAGCAATCGCGCGGTTCAGGACTGAAGCGCCTAGAACCGCTCGGTCACTGCGGCCGGCAGGTGGTGGCACCTTTGACGCGCAATGACTGGTGGAGCTCAAAGTGTGAGAAATCCTGGCTGCATGTCAGCTAGCCCGGCGCTCTGAGCACGCGATGGGGAAATCCCGACCTTTTGAACGAACGGCAGAAGGTAGTCACCTTGGCCGAACTACCTGAATAACCAACGTATGAAATAAGGTAAACCCTTAAATAAAAACTGAACCAAAGTAGACAGAGAAACCAGTCACATGGTTTGAAAGACAAAAATTAGATGAATGCTTGAGTAATACGCACCGCCGCTTCGAGATGTACTTTAAAAGATATTAAATGTTTAGTATTTTGGATATAAAAAGTAATAAGTCACTGACGCTTTAAGCGATTCAGATTAGTATTTATGGATGGGGCTCAGTGAGCATTATCGAACTATTTTAATAAATTTTCTGTAAATATTTCGTATTTCAAACCACAAGCCAGAATGTATTTTCCGCGTGTGAAAAAGGGAACTTCGTGGCAAATAAAACATATAAAAGTAGCAGCAGCATTATTAAACAGAGGTAATTAAGTATGTATGACTGTAATTAGTTTAATCGTTTAATGTTTATTAATGATATAACGACGTAAAATAGCACCCGTATGAGTAAAACCACTATTTCTGAGATAAACCATTAAATATCCATAAGGACTAAGGGCAGCACTGAAAAGATGATGAAATTTACGTCTAAATTTACGTGTAATATGTCTATATAACTTTAAAATTGAAGCTTATATTTGTTTTAGAATGCTGGAAATTCTTGAGTGTGACTCATGTCACTGCGAGCATGTAAGTATTGGAGGCCATTTTCGAGCGACTCAGATTTTGACCCTCAGCTGAAGCGGAGCTCGCCCACAGACAGGTCTAGGTGCGATAGGAAGTAGCCTCGTGTGTAAAACCGGAACATTTTTAAGTATTCGTTCGGGACTTGTAAAAGTATCACCTGTGACGATCGCAAGGAACTCTGAAGTAACAGTAGCTTGTTCGTACTCGTTCTCTGAAATGTGCTGAAGCACTTCCAACAAGTTCCGTTGCTTTGCTGAAAGTTAGGCGAACACGTGATACTAGTCGACCTAGTTAGGTTCTCGCACTGGCAAATATTGTATTCATAATAAACTGTTGTGAAAGGATATTTTGTTTGTTTTTCGTGGAATAAATTTAGCCTCTGAAAACTGAGAAGTGAACACTATGTCAACGCAAATTTCTGCCTGTAATTTTAATAAACCTGTGACTGCTTTCATTTAGGTTTAAATGCGACGGACGTATTGGTTGGCCCCTGGTAAAGGACAATGCGTCTCGATAGACTTCAATTTTTCGTTCCAGTTTTCTGCATATTATTGTAGTTAACATTTTACTGGCGCAAATGTTGGAGAAATCGTCCGACAGACTTCTGGAATATTGCTGCGTTCTACGTGATTGATGTAGGACGTCGAAAAAGTTCAAATAAGGGCAGCTCATTTTATAGGATCACGCAATAGGGCAGAGAGTGTCATGGATATGATAAGGAAGGTGTGTTAGCAGTTATTAAAACACAGGCATTTTCGTTGCGTCGAAATCTTTTCCTGAAATTGCAATCACCACCTTTCTTCTAGGAACGCCAAATATCTCCCACATAGGGAGAAATGACAATAGTAATGAAAGAAGAGAAATCGGAGCTCACATGGAGTTTCTAAAATTTTTATGTTTACCACGCGTTATTCAAGAGCAGGATCGTGTAAAAACGGTATTAACGTGATTCTATAAATCACCTGCCAAACCCTTAAGTGTGAATTTCGGAGTTATCATGTAGAAGCAAATGTAGACTCACATTTATTCAGCCATGCTTCCCTGAAAACCTTTTACTTAACTCATTTATTTCATGAAATTTTGTCCCAGGAGCTTTCCAGCCGCTAATCTTCAAATCATGTGTCATCAAAAATTATAACGAAACATAAGAAACTTAATGTCTTTTGAGTGCACTACTGGGGAGAAGCAATTGGTGTCAGTGGTTTCGTAATCGTATGTATTGACTTGAAGGGAACGATGATATCCGCTCAGCGAATGACAGAATTCAGTTGACTGACATGGTATTGGAAAACCGCAAATTGTTGCAAAATGTTACTCTGCTTACAAAACACTTGTATTCTCTGCCAGAATTCTTTTGAAGTGTGTGGCATTTACATCAAGACGGAATAACATGGAAGAGCGAACGTTCACTGTCTGTCCAAAACTTTCCGAGATTCGTTTTATTCCTGGCATATAAAGGACGTCAGCGCAGTAACGACGGCGGCAGCTTGAAGTAATAACTGTGCGATGTGCATTCGTCCAGTCAGTTGTGAGCAGGCAGAGTTGACGTATAGCCGTATAGTGTAAACATTACTGCGGAGAAATCGCATTGGAGCAACGCAAAGAACATATCAAAATGAACTATTCAAGCTATGAGGCTATGAAGCTTGCAGAATGCTTCGAAGAAGAGGAAACTGTGTGCAAAGTTTGTTCCGCACATCGTGACTACCTAACAGAAAAGACGAGTAAACGCCTGCCGCGTTTGATCGAAATGTAAAACGCGAACAGTTCTTTTCCAATAAAAAAGTCATAGCAGATGACTTGGCGCTATCATTACAAGCGTACCACAAAACAACAATGTGCAGAATGGGTCTCAGATGACTCGCCAAGACCGACGAAGGTGTCAAAGTGACGTACGCATTGTACTGAGAGGAGGGGAGGCGATACGTGGTGTTTCCGTAAGAGCGTGCAAAAATTTAACAGGGCATAGAGGATGCTCCGCTCAACAATCTGAGGTAGGGAACCTGGGCTCGGAGAAGCTAACTTAAGGCGATAATAGGAATAAAATCACATTACTGTGCACTTTTTATTTACATTAGTTAACTGAAAATAGCATCATTGCCACAATGAACGTACCATTTATACTGTGTCTTTCAAAATGTGCTGGAAATGACAGCCATCAGCCTCAGATCAAACATGGCATCGGCGAACAAGTTTCTGACGCACCCTGACAAATATCCCTGGTGTGTTTCGAATCACGTCACAGCCAGCTACAATTCTGGCAACTAATTCCATCTTCGTATCCTCTGTCGTCTCATATACAAGTGTCTGTATATATCTTCATAGGAAACAGTCAAGGGGGTCCAGGTCAGGTGACCTCGCAGGCCATGGAACAGGACTTCCCCTTCCAATACAGCGACTAGGAACTACATTCAGATGTATCGACCATGCTATGGACAAAGACGTGTGAGTCATGGCGTACACTTAAGTTTTACAAATATTTTAACCTTTCACTCCTGTTATAATTTTAAGTTGACAAGTGCCTTTATCAATGGGCATTTAGCAGTGCGCGCTTATTCTGACGTACGCTGAATGTAATCTGGTTGCTGTTTTAAGCCATGGCATATGTTTTTGGTTTTTATGTGATTTTTATGTATAACAAAAGCCGCTCGGCTACAGCTAATGTAATTTACCGCTATGGGATGTAACAAGTCTCACTCCTTCTGAAGAAGATATTTTTAGATACATCGAAACCTAGGTCAGGGGCTAATAAACCTATCTTTGCAACTGGATGGCTGATTTTTTTCAACCTATTCATGTTTATACTGTTGCTGATTCGCAGCCATATTTAAGATTTTACACTAAATAAAGTCAGAGGGGGGAGGGGAAGAGGAAATGGACAGAGAAAATTAGAGGAAATGGATGTAAAGAAGGGGAAGAAGGATGTGGACTGAGAGATGAGGAGGGAGGTGCATGGGATAAGGGATCTGTACAGGGAGTGAGGGGAAGGTTATGGATAGAGATACGGGGGAGCAGAAGGAATAGATGGACAACGAGAGGGGGAGGAGCAGTGGGATAGACAGACGGGTAAATAGGAGATTATGACGTATATCCAATTCACATATACAGGATGGTCCATTGATCGTGACCGCGCCAAATATCTCACGAAATAAGCGTCAAACGAAAAAACTGCAAAGAATGAAACTCGTCTAGCTTCAAGGGGGAAACCAGATGGCGCTATGGTTGGCCCGCTAGATGGCGCTGCCGTAGGTCAAACGGATAATAACTGCGTTTTTGTTTCTTTTTAAAATAGAAACCCGCATTTTTATTACATATTCGTGTAGTACGTAAAGAAATATGAATATTTTAGTTGGACCACTGTTTTCGCTTTGTGATAGATTGCGCTGTCACAAACATATGGCTCTCAATTTTAGACGAACAGTTGGTAACAGGTAGGTTTTTTAAATTAAAATACAGAACATAGTTACGTTTGAACATTTTATTTCGGTTGTTCCAATGTGATACATGTACCTTTGTGAACTTATTATTTCTGAGAACTGTTGCTGTTCCGAAGTGTTTACCCGTAAATACCAAATTAATCCAATAAATGCTCAAAACGGTGTCAGTCAAGGTCAATGTATTTGGCAATACGTTTAACGACGTTCCTGTCAACAGCGAGTAGTTCGCCTTCCGTAATGTTCGCACATGCATTGACAATGGGCTGACGAATGTTCACAGGCGTTGTCGGCGGATCACGATGGCAAATATCCTTCAACTTTCCCCACAGAAAGAAATCCGGGGACGTCAGATCCGGTGAACGTGCGGGCCATGGTATGGTGCTTCGACGACCAATCCACCTGTCATCAAATATGCTATTCAATACCGCTTCAACCGCACGCGAGCTATGTGCCGGACATCCATCGTGTTGGAAGTACATCGCCATTCTGTCATGCAGTGAAACAACTTGTAGTAACATCGGTAGAACATTACGTAGGAAATCAGCATACATTGCACGATTTAGATTGCCATCGATAAAATGGGGGCCAATTATCCTTCCTCCAATAATGCCGCACCATACATTACCCCGCCAAGGTCGCTGATGATCCTCTTGTCGCAGCCATCGTGGATTTTTCGCTGCCCAATAGTGCATATTATGCCGGTTTACGTTACCGCTGTTGGTGAATGACCCTTCGTCGCTAAATAGAATGCGTGCAGAAAATTTGTCATCGTCCCGTAATTTCTCTCGTGCCCAGTGGCAGAACTGAACACGACGTTCAAAGTCGTCGCCATGCAATTCCTAGTGCATAGAAATATGGTACGGGTGCAATTGATGTTGATGTAACATTCTCGACACCGACGCTTTTGAGATTCCAGATTCTCGCGCAATTTGTCTGCTACTGATGTGCGGATTAGCCGCGACAGCAGCTAAATCACCTACTTGGGCATCATAATTTGTTGCAGGTCGTGGTTGACGTTTCACATGTGGCTGAACACTTCCTGTTTCCTTAAATAACGTAACTATCCGGCGACCTGTCCGGAGACTTGAATGATGTCCAGGATACCGAGCAGCATACATAGCACACGCCCGTTGGGCATTTTGATCACAATAGCCGACCTTTTCCGCAATTGGTAAACGGTCCATTGTAACACGGGTAATGTATCACGAAGCAAATACCGTCCGCACTGGCGGGATGTTACGTGATACCACGTACTTATACGTTTGTGACTATTACAGCGCCATCTATCACAAAGCGAAGAAAGTGGTCGAACTAAAACATATTTCTTTACGTACTACACGAATATGTAATAAAAACGGGGGTTCCTATTTTAGAAAAACGCAGTTGATATCCGTTTGACCTACGGCAGCGCCATCTAGCGGGCCAATCATAGCGCCATCTGGTTTCCTCCTTCAAGCTAGACGAGTTTCGTTCTTTGTACTTTTTGCGTTTGGCGCTTATTTCGTGAGATATTTCGCCCGGTCAGTATCAATGGACCACCCTGTGCGTAGCATTGCCGGATTCGCTATTCCATACATGTAGTTTTGACGCGTTATTTTGTTGAGCATCGGTGTGAGGAATATTGCGAAACGTGTTATTGCCTTTGGCACCTCTTCACGGTCGTGCCCGTGTGTGTTCCGGCAGAAGTCGAAAGTGTGCGCTGCGATCGATGTAGAGGCAACAGGGACACTGCGGTGAGCGTAGCGGCGCGTCGCTGCGGACTCGCCGGCACGGCGGATGGGACGGCGACAGCGGCAGAGAGCAGACAGAGAGGCGTGGCGAGGAGCACTGGCTGTGGTGTGCTGCGCCGCGCACTGCGCACTGGCGCACAGTGCAACCGCGGCCGGCGCGCGCAGGTCAGGGATGTCTGCAGGCCGGGCGCAGCGGCGCGCTGCAGCCGCCGGGTCACGCGGGCTAGGGTCCCAACTACAGCCGAGTCACGAGTCCGGGTTCGCGAAGGAAAGAATCGCCAGGGGAACAACCGGAGAACGCAGCAAAGGGAAGAAGCCGCCGGAAATGATTACATGTCTAACGGGACTAAAGAAATGACGATTAAATACCGACCACTATCAATATTTTGTATAAGTACTGTCAATCTGCCGTGCAGCATCGACAGACGAACTGGTGCACGTGAACTGTTGTGTCAAACAGCCGACGTCAGAAAATCTTGGCACGATTCCATAAATAGGGATTAATTTTTCGTAGCTGTGGTTCACAGTCACCTTATTTTTTTCTAAAAGACGTTATGTTTACCTTTTGACTGTAAAAACAAATAACTCATAAAATCCACTACTGAAATTTCCACCGTTTCAGCATTTTCAGGTGCAGTACTGCGACAGTTTTGTGTTATTCAGCACGTCAAAACTTTGATATTTATCCAAAAGTTTGAACAGTTCTCGGGCATCCGGCCGGGTAGCGGCCATCTTCAGGTGGTTTCTGACGAATGCAGCATGTACGTCTGCCGAACTATTGTGGAGAAATTACGACGCTACCCGGTCGGATACCCGAGAACTGTTGAAATTGGAAATACGCTGGGAAAACTTCAGATCGCATATCCAATACTTGCCAACATCATTAAATGTTTACCGTATAGACGCTTTGGTCACATGTACACGCACGAGACATTTTTAAAATTATGGCACGAGCTGAACTACAAAATTTTCGAAGTATCCAACTTGAAAATGGGCAAACGGCTGGAATTGCAATACTGAAATTTATGAACTAATTGTTGTTTCGGTAGAAGGTCGCTGTATCTCTAGGAAAAATACGTAAAAATGATGGTAATGTATGAAGTACAGTCAATATTATCGTTTAGTTACTGGAAAGTTGCAGTCCAACGAAAATATTGTGAACCAGCCAAAACAGATCCAGAAACATCCTATAGAAAAGTAAGATACGATGTGTAAAGAATAGTAGCTCAGCCAGACATTAGATCCTCAGTCCATAAATAGCACTCAAAGAAACAGGGAAAACGCATACTACCATTTCTGAGGTCGTTATGTAAGACGTAAAATGGGAAAGACATGTAGAAACTTTACCACGTAATGTGATTTTAAGAATTCGTACACTGTTCAGAATTTCGACACAAAGTTTTCCAAAACTTGGTTCACGTGCATGTTCCGAGTGGTCTGCCGCATTTTATACTTTTCTTGTAGCTCTACTGCGATTTTCAAACAGTTGTGTGTGTTTCCAGCAGTTGTGGACACCATAAGATCCTGAGAAAGGTCCCAGCATAGGGGTCGAAACGTCGAACGTTTTAGAGGAAACATGACGCGACCTAATAACCCAGAAGATTTTAGCTTTAATGATATACCGTATGCTACGCAATTAAACAGCTTTTCAAGAGAAAAATATACTAATACACCGATTGTTAACGTCTGCAATTGCACATTTTGAAAAATATTTCGAAATGTGCTAAATTTGACGCTAGTTTGCTAGTAAAGGTGTAATTTAAGGTCCATAAGTTTTTTTTGGAGAAGTTTGATACACTTTCAAGTGAGAAAAAACCGCACCAATTCAGTTGTTATAATGACTTTTTTTTCAATCTACTGCCGCGCAGTGATCATCAGATTTGTTCATCTACAGAATATCTTCGTATGTCGTACTTGTGTAGCTACCAGACGCTATTAAAACTGACTTGTGAATAATTTTGAACGTAAATGCGACAGTACAAGATGTTGTAAATATCTATAACGCTTTGTTTACTTGGCAGTTGAGGTTAAACTACGCTGCTGCACAAGGGTAGAATGGTTTTCTGTTTTATTTTTGCGGAATATTTAAGTGTAGTGGGAAGTTTATCACTTCAGTGGGCTATCTAATGGCTGTAAAAGGATGATCAGCATAGCCTTAAAAACGTGGTTCCTTCAATATATATCCGCAGTACGACTTGTCAGATACATTATTTTGATAATCTGAGCGCAGAGGTGTTTATTATACACGGAGAAAGTACTGCATTAAACCCACGGAGAGTGTACTGTCAAATATGTATATTTGTTTATTAAGATATAAGGCTTGACGCACTAAATAAATGAATTAATAAATACTCGGTTGCCAACACGTGCGTAAACTAGGATTGTCATCCACTTTGACGTTCCTGAAGTTCTCTGTAGTTGACAATGGAGGGAAAACGACTCCTACCCACTGTTTGCACGAAATAGTCGATCGCAATTACTTCGCCTTTTCAGTGGCTGTCCAACGGCAATCAGTACATTGATTAAAAGGAAAGGTTGGGGTCTACAAAAAAACTCGAATAAAGTGTGTGTGAGCACGCTATAACGGCGGAGTGGGGGTGTGGATATCGCGGCGCCGCAACGGCTCGGCTGGGCTTTCTGCCCGAGCGGCAGCAGTGGCGCATTGCGCGGTTGCCGCGTCAGCAGGGGCCGGCAGCCCGGGAAGCGGCGGCGCCGCCGCGAGGGCTTCCGGAGCAGGCTCAGCCGCAGTTTCAGGGAAACATACGTTCCTACCGCTTACTATATAGCCTTTTACATTCTCTCAGTATAAAGCTGCCGATCGATTTCTCCAGTCTTGCTTCTTCACTGGGATAAAGGCGGAAAATTTCAACCACTAGTTGTTACACACAATCTAAGCGCAACACGGCAGACACACAGCTGCAGTGCGAGGACACGTTGTATAGTAAAAGTAAAGCGGCGTGGGGCCGACATGGCGTCACAGCTGTTTTGCGGTGCCGGACTCACCGCGGGGCTGTCGGGCGCTAGCGGGGGCGGCGGCGTCGGCGGCGGCGGCGGCGGCGGCGGCGGTGTGGGCGCTGGCCGGGCTGGGCCCGCGTGGCCTGCCTCTGCCTGTGCCTGTGGCCGCTGCCTGACGCGCCACACTCCCGCGCGAGCTCCGCCGGTTGACTGGGTCGCCGCGACGCCGCCGCCCGCCCGCGACGCCGCCACCGGCGCCGCCTCCGCCTCCCGCCGCCTGCGTCGTGGCGCGCGCCGCGCTCGCCCCACCTGGCGGCGGCGGTCGCGCCCGACTAGAGCCGAAAGCTTCCGAACGGAAGCGCGCGCACCGTGGCTTCCTGGAATCGTACCGCGCCTCCAGTCGGGTCAATCGGCTTCCGCTCTGGCTGTCACTATCTCGCTTTCGATTTCTGTTCTCACGTAAAAAGACGAAATACTTCGCGGAAGAGTCTGCGAGACTACAGCGAGCGCAGCTAGAGATGTTTCGATACTTTGCAGAGTACACGTGCAGCATTTAGTGTTCGAACCCAAATGGAAGGAACCAGTTAACTGAAATTATAGTTCTTAATTTTTTGCATCGTTGTCAGTGGTATCGCCATGGCCGTATTACTTTTGTAAAAGGGAAAACACAACACTTTCAGTTACTTACCATGATTTTTTAGGTTTCCGTTCATCAGACGTTAAAAACTGAACCATTATGCGATCACTTTGTCGTCTGTCTGTCTGGCTGGCTCTTGTCCAACGTCTGTTAAAACCCCTTTTTCTTAGGAACGGGTAGAGGTATCAAAGTGAAATATGTCACATACTAAGGTCTACCCTCCCTTGACTGTGTAAGAAATTTAAGCTTCTAAGTTAATGCAGTCAAAAATACGGCCATTGGGGTCATATATTTTGAAACCCGCAAACTCAAAACGTTAGGGTACTTCTTGTCGAGCTAGAATCACAAAATTTGACAAGAAGTAAGGTTTCACAGTAAAAATAAAGGAAAAAATCCGAAAATTGTTTATTTGTAATTATATGACGTAAAAAACATTTTTTGCTGTTTGTTGTCCATCTGTCTGTCTAGCCGTCTAGTAAGAGCCGTTTTTCTCAGGAACAGATAGAGGTACCAAGCTGAAATTTACATTAGGTTTTAAATTCCACGGTCCTTTTACAATGTAGAAAATTTAAGCTTATAAGTCACTCAAAAGTTACGGCCATTTATGTCACGTATTTTGGTACTCGCAGACTCACTCAGGTACTCCATCAGTGTCTGCCCTAGTGATCTAGCTGCAGGGTCCGTCGCTGTATCACAGCATCGTTGAACGCCAGTGTTAGCGACGGGCGCTGATCCGTGCTGTAACTCCGGCCGACGGTCACTATGTCACTACGCAACGTGAGATCAGACATGCTCTGCACGCACACTGCAGTCAACCGTTCGCGGGCCACCGTCATTCCCCAGACGCGACTGAAGAGATCTCTCGCTTGACATTATCACGCTGCAGTCGGACGCGCAAATGGAATTATTGAGGACGTGACGGAGGAGGAGGTCGTTGGAGCTACACTGGCCGGCCCGACTGCCTCCTGTCATAGTTGCTGGCATAATTCTGGGCGGGCATATGCCGTGGCCTGATGTTCCATGGGCCTCAGATTCCTGGCGTCTTCCTCTTCCTATCCATAAACCAGATGGTGGAACCTGCCACAGGGGCTCTCGCCCCCTGTCGCTCTTTGACTTTACCCTGATTTTGGCAGCGCGCCTCTGAAGGGCGGCAGGCTTCGTGGTTCCCCCCCCCCCCCCCCCCCCCCCCCCGATGAAGCGTCTTTACGAGGCAATCACAACATCCAGACTGTCTTATGTCAACACCATGACATGACCGCACTTCCGTGCACACGGCAAATGACGGCAATCATGTCCTCCCTTCATTTGAGCCGGGCATTCGATGCGGTTAATCACTCCCGTCTTGCAGTGGTGATACGGAATTCCCAGACAGCTTCATGGACGTAATACTGCTTCTGCTCCTGCTCCGAAGCACGACATCTAGGATACTCTACACGATCGTCTTACGCCGCCCATCCTGGTACAGCTACCTGTGCGGCAAGGAAGCCCTCTTTCCGCGAGCCTATACGCTTTCTCCGTAGATCCCTTACGTTGCGGCCTCCGCAAACGTCTCACCGGGATGACTCTAGGCGGTCACACTTTTTGTTGCAAAGCCTACGCGGTCGACATGGTTCCCTCCTGCTCAATGGCAACGGTTTTCACGCAGCATGGAAGTGGGTGGAGTCCTACGGCGCTGCTTCAGGCAGTATCATTAACATCCGGAAATGTCGCACCCTGCCTATAGGACGTGGACTGCCCGATGAATCCGTTGTTCCCCTGCAGGTCTATGACGTGATAAGACGTCTGGGCGCTGATTTTACGGTCGACTTGCCGTGATTTGTGGCCCACCACCAACTAAGAACCCTAGACATGCTACAACAGACCCAGTATGCTAACGTTTATGTCGCGTCACGTATCTCGCACCTGGTCCTGACTATCCTCATTCCGCCATCAGCAGCCAGACGCATGTCGACCGCATTGGTTCGTTTGTGAGTAAAGGTATGTTATTTAAAGTCAGCTATGAATCCCTCACCCTCCCGCAGGGCAAAGGAGGCTTCATTCTTTGTCATGTGCAACATCGAGCAACAGTCCTCTTCGCAAGCAAGCATGTCAAGATGTGGCGATGTACTCCGACTTGCCTCGCCAGCCTATTGATGAGGGGCCTTACCCGAGCTCTTGTCCGCCCCCTGTAGTTGAATGGTCAGGTCGACCGAATGTCAATCCTAAGGAGATTTTCTCCGCTCAGGGATTGGGTGTAGTGTTATCCTAATCATCATCATTTCATCCCCATCGACGCGCAAGTCGCCGAAGTGGCGTCAAATCGAAAGACTTGCACCCGGCGAACGGTCTACCCGACGGGAGGCCCTAGTCACACGACACGACGACCCCAGCTCTTTCGTTGCCCCAGTACCGCTGACAGATGTCCCAGTGTTCTCTTTCTACATGAGCTAATCATTTCCTGAATACAGCTACATCCGAACCGCCTTATTCCTTACGTCCACCGACGGTGAAGATACTGTATGCCTCTCAACACATTTATTTAGCAACTAATGATAGTGTCTCTCTAGATGTCGATACAGTTATCAAAATTTTATATTGTACCTTTACGTAGCTGACCTTATAGGGATACACCTCAGTCTGACCGCAAGAATAAAATTTAAAAGAAAATACCATATTATTTTACTTCGTATGCGCGTTTTTTTCCTATCGTCTGCAAATGGCCTGCCGCCTAGTGATTACGACAGATCGTGGTTTCACAATATTCAATTTTTTTTGTCTTTATTGGATTTCAATTTCCCCCCCCCCCCTCCCTATAGGGGGGGGGCATACTGGCAGCAGCGTAATATGTTGCTCTACAGCCTACAGAAAAGTTAAAAAACATATGAGACTATAAACAAACAAGCAAAACAGGCAATAAAATGGTGAAATTGCAAAAAAACTGTAAAATGGCAGAAATTTGTTGAATTTAAAATGTAAAAACACTGCGGTGACGATGCGGATGAAGAAACACAAGAAGTAGATAGGCAAAATTAAAAAAAAAAAAAAAACATGGCGACAGTTCAAATGGTTCAAATGGCTCTGAGCACTATGCGACTTCACTTCTGAGGTCATCAGTCGCCTAGAACTTTGAACTAATTAAACCTAACTAAGGACATCACACACATCCATGCCCGAGGCAGGATTCGAACCTGCGACCGTAGCGGTCGCTCGGCACCAAACTGTAGCGCCTAGAACCGCACGGCCACTACGGGTGTCATGGCAACAGTCTGGTTTTTGTTTGCACGAAATAAAAAACACAACTAGCGACAGTATGGCGGCTATTAGCAACACTGAATATTCAACTGTACTTAGCTCTACTAATAATAAAACTGTAAAACTGGCCTGTCTGCCTATTGGAACAGGCTAATCGCCAAATCTACTAGATGAATTTTCATGGGGTTTTCACGGGTAACTTGAGTTTAGTTTGTGTGAGCCATACGCTATATTTCATCAAAATATAATCCAGAAAAAAAAGACATCGTAATTTAAAGTTTTATCCAAAATCTCTGCTCAGCTTAGTAGTTTGGACGTTTAATCATCAGGGTGTATTACACAAAAGACCACCTGATGGCGCTGTCAGTTTCGCAGTACTACACCAAAGAACCGAAAGAAGGCGCTGATAGCTTTTTGTTTTAATTTAGATGTATTTTCGGACATTTACGTCAGTGACACAATTGTGTCACTGACGTAAATGTCCGAAAATACGAATAAAAATTGACAGCAAATTGTCTTGGCTAGGGTAGAGGGATTTACTGATTTCGATTTTTGTATTAAAACTTAACGACACTGCATGGCTTCTTTCGATAGGTTTTGTTTATATTCCTTGCTAGGAAAAACGAATTTATTACGTTTGTTTTGTGATTTGGGTGCCTACGTATTACATGTTGAGCTCGTTTTGCTTATGAACAATAATGCCTAGAAATCAGTCGAGTATTTTTGAATACACCATAATGGCTACAAGACTGAGGGCTATAAGGTCTCAAAAATCTAATGGAGATAATGAATCGAGACTTGCTGCAGTTCGAGAGCATCAGGCTTTAAGTCACTCTTTGGGAAGTCATTCCGAAAGACGTAACTCTGGTCAAGAGCGCTACGCATTCTTCTGCTCGTCAGAATATTTCAGTAACAGAGGCTTTGTTACTTCTGTCCTAAGTAACATCGTAGAAGCGGAAATTTTGACAGGAAATGTCGCAGGTGATCGAGCTTTTATACCCAGAATCCCGTTTCTTCCTAACAATTTACCATTGCGCTTTAAACGTGTACACTTCACGCTGCCCTTACGTTGTGCCATTTTCATAAACAAAGCACAAGGTCAGACATTGCGTGTTACTGATTTGCAGCTTCAAATACTTGTGCATTTAAAACTAACTAGGAAATGGAAAATTCAAAATTAACAATTTATGTATTAAGAAGATAGGAAAATAGGAAGATAGGAAAGAGTTTAGGTTTATGGAATACCGCCAGTGATACTGCAGAGGAGGGAGTACCTCAGAAATACACTGAACCTTTCTCTCGTGGACGGCCACCGCCTGCTCTCCTACCACCACTACTACTACTACTACTACTACTACTACTACTACTACTTGCCATAAACGAGCAACGATCTCAGCAAAACTTTGGATCAGTCGCCATCAGACGGTGTGATCCTACATCTAGGTTAGGTTACTTTACACGCCATCGTTTGTTGTTCTTTATTTCTACTTTTGTATTACAATCTAATATTACTGTCTGATGAACGCTTGTCTTCGTAACACTTCAGTCACTATCGATTTAGTCCTTATAGTGTCGCCTATGCCATTGTCGTCTGATCTGCTAGCGCTACTACCGTCATCTGTCTCGTTATTGTTGCCCATGCCCTCGTCGCTGCAATTTCTCTTTATGCAGCGCTCTACATATAGCTTGCACAGTCACTGAGATAGATCCATATGGTCTGACTTGTATGTGGTTTTCCTATGGAGTCGTGTGGGTGTGCTAGTCGTCTTTCGTGCGACCAACGGCCACTGTGCACAAGTACGTGTTCTGGGATCCCTCTCTCTCTACATGCACAATCAGCCTCCTGAACAAGGTTTACACAACAAATGCGGGAAAAGGGCCTGGCCGATTAAGAAATAAACCGTGCCTCGGCTGGGACTGACATGTTTCACCCTTAACCTCAAGGTCTGTATTTCCTCCCCTAAGAAGCCTCTGCCTGTGTCAGGTTTTCCTGTTTTCAGTCAACATGCTGACGCGCGATATTTAATAGTTACGTCTATCGCGTATATGACGAGCACCACACACAGTGCTTCCACCGGCGTGGTGCCGTAAGCCCTGACAGCCGCCGCGCCGTGCAGCGGTGCAGAATCGAGCTGTCCAGACGCCATCAGCAGAACGTACTGACTCGAAGAGAGTGCAATATTATGTTACTATAGTCATGGGTAATCTCCAGTTCGCTGTGTTGATCCTGTCAAATTTATGCATTAACTTGCATGCTATTTCTGTAGCTGTTTTGAAAAGTTGATTAAACTTCAGTTACTGGTCCAAATTTATGTCCAAGTCTCTTGTAACCCCGTTTATTTTTATACTATTTCCATCTAATATAACTGTAAGATTTCTTTGTAAGTTCCATTTTAACATAATGTAAAGGTTTTTACTTGTCACAGTGATTTCTAACAGCTCCTCATGGTTTGCAGTACTGTTGATGTTCTTTCGAGTTGGGTACTGCCACAAGAAGGAGCTTACTAGCATGTGCAACAATTCCTTCTGGCAGTCGTCCCCTTCCATTAACATTAGCAGGGGCTCAATAGCACTGTTCCAGAAAACGGGCCCGCAAATCGATCTCTGCGGACATCCCTTAGTGATCTTTTTGATCATATTGCGGTCCCCCTCTCACCACCTGACAATTTTATTTATTCAGTAGTGTTCTCTTTACAAATCGAATAGGTGATTAACCGCCTCATCTATTGATTTTCCGAGTGTAAACCGTAACTGATATGGTCCTGAGCGCCCTCTGCGCCTGAAGGTGATCATGGAGTCACTCCTGGACTTTAGCTAGCGAATTTAGAAATCAAATCGATCGATGAGATTTGGGTTATGACGGAATTTTGTCCACAATTTTTTAATAACAACTTTATTCCAAACTGCCGGCACTTTTCCCACCTGTAGGGTGTCCTTATGTAGCTTCGTCCGCTGTTGGGCGATTTACGGTGCGACTTGCTGTAGCATTTCTGAATGAACTATGTCAGGGCCAGGAGTCTTCTCTCTTTTTAGCCTCTTAATGACTAAATCGACTTCCTCTTGTGCGAAGGGGCGGACAACGGGCTCCGTCTTTGTATGATGTTTTCAGATGTGCATATAATTCAGTGTTCAGGTTTCATCATTTTGTAATTCGTCGCCAAGGAGGTGCATATACACCAGACATTTCGCTATCCCCAACTGTGCCTCTGTGTTGACGACAGTAACGATATTTTTATTCTCTCTTTCAAACATCCGTGTGGCTTGTCCCAGTGATCGTCCTTCAGTTATCTACCATGTAACCCTACCCCAGCGTCTCTTTTTAAACTCGTAACAGCGCTTTTTGACATTGTGTTCGAGTCCAGCTTGTCTGTTTCTAAGTGTCACAGCACGTTGCTTTAGCTTACGTTTGCCTTTGGAGCTAGTTTCCCCGTTCAACGGTATTCTGTCTCTGGGTTTAATGGTGATGGTCAGTAAGGCTGTACTATGTGCACGTGTTATAAAGTCAGTCAGTGCACTTGTCCTGTATTCTACACTACATCCCACTTCGCGTAGTAGGTAGAAGGATACTTTGTCACGAAGCTTCTCCAAACTCGTCTTGCGCAGCTTAAAGCGCCGTTCAGACATTATGTGAATTTGCGTGTCATATCAAATATTTATCAGGATCAGCTTCTCCGTCGTCTCCTAGTGTAGCAAGCGATGCAGTACTCTTTTATTTGTTTGCTGTAACCCGCTCGATTTGGAAATGTGTTTGATTGTCCCTTCGCGTTTGTTATAAACAGGTTGTGCTAGTGAATTGTGTTTTCAACAATTCGTCCCCTTTTCCCCTTTCGTCTGTTACGTCTGCGTGCCATAACATCGAGAGGACGTTCATATCTTCTTATTCTTCTTCTTCTTCTTCTTCTTAGGTCTTCAGTCATCACGTTGGTTAGCGGAAGATCGCCTTGCTCTGGAGAACGGTTTAACTGATGCAGCTAGTATCCACTATGAACTGTCTGATGTATTCTAGTCTCGGTCTGCCCTTGTGTTTTCCCTTCAACTGCCCATTCAAAGATACGTTTAATGACACTATCAAGTCTCAGCTGATGGTCGACCCATGTGTGCCTTCTATGTTCGATAACCTTCAGGGGATGGTTAAAATGGCTCTGAGCACCATGCGACTTAACTTCTGAGGTCATCAGTCGCCTAGAACTTAGAACTAATTAAATCACACATATCCATGCCCGAGGCAGGATTCGAACCTGCGACCGTAGCGGTCGCTCGGCTCCAGACTGTAGCGCCTAGCCACTCCGGCCGGTCCTTCAGGAGACAATGCTTCTCTTCGTCCACTCTGTGGAACACCTCTTCGTTTGATATCTTGTCCACCCAGGAAACGTTGTGTTGAGCATTTCTGCGGTGGCACCACACATCGAAGGCTGTTATTTTATGTTTATCTGCTTCTCGGGATGTTCATGTTTCACTATCGCACAGCAGTACACTCCAAAGAAACGTCTTTATGAGGCTTCTCCAGAGTCTATGTTGCTGGATGTGAAAAGGTTTCTTCTCTTGTTAAAATCAGATTTGGCTGCTGGATTCGGCTTATCATTCCTTGGTCGTTTGTCTCATGTAATTTTACTCCCTAGACAGGCAAAGGATTAAACTGTCTCCAGCCGCTCATTGTTAATCGAGCATTGAGCAACGGTATTTTGTCTGCTCACCACTAAGAATTTCGTTTTATCTCTTAATTTTCGAACTACAGGAAGAGCTGTAGGTGGTTTCCGTTTGGGCCAGCATCGCTTCTAATTGTTCTGCATCTTCATATAACGCTGCGATATCATCAGCAAATCTCAGCATGTCTGTTTTCTTACCATGAATTTTAATTAGTCTTGTAGCTCCTAGTTTCCCCGTAGCTTCATCTATTACCCTCTGAATGTATCCAGTGAATAAGTGAGCAGCCCTACCGTACACCCAGTTTAACAGCAGCTTCTTCTTGGTGTTCTCCACTCCTTATCGCAGCCACATCTTCTCTATAAAGTCTCTGCACTACTGTCCTTATCCTTTATGCCAATCTCTCCCAACATCTTAAAAAGCTGTCGCCAGTCTACCCTGTCAAACCTCTTTTTAAGTCAGTGATGACTGTATATGTGTCTAGAGCCTTCTTTAGTGTTTTCTCCACAATTAATATTAAGGCAAGTACTATTTCTCGTGTGCTTACAAGCGTTTATGTATGATGTAAGAATCTTTCATTTGTAGCGTATCACGCAGTCTGCCGGATCGTATCTGTGCAGGGCTCTATGTCGTTTGGTTACTGGTCATAGATGGAGACTGTTACTCAGTACTCTGCTGTAATGCCATGTTGTTTGCACAACTGATGACTGCACAGGGTGATTCAGTCGCCCCTACTGCTGGGTTTTATGTAACCTGCAACGCTTTCGAAAATCACACGTGAGATTTTTGTACTCTCTCGCTCGCTGTGCACAAACTATTAGTCCTACAGGAAAAAAAAGAACAAGACCTTTTTGTACAAACTTTAATGTAGATAAATTTTGTACTGGGATATGTTTTCGCCGGATGCTACGGTTTTCGATTCATTCAAGAAAAACGTGTTTGAAGGTCACATGTGTAAGTTTTTCTTGAATAATACCAAAACTGCGGGCTATAGCGAAAAAGTATCCCAGTACAATTTTTAACTACATTAAATTTCCTACATAAAGGTCCTGTTCATTTTTTCTGTAGAACTAATAGTTCACTTGTAGTGAGCTACAAAATATGTAAACCTTGCCATTGGTATCTGAAGGTGTTGCAGGTTGCAAAAAACGCATAGATAGAGGCAGCTAACTCATCCTGTAAGCTTTCCATTGAACGTGGCGATGACTGCCTTGGGGCTGTTGCCTCAGGAAAGTCCATTGGCACAGTCCATTGACCCGGAACTAGTGGTGGCTCAAAACACATTATTAGTTCCCATCTGTAGGGCTCTTGAAGTCACACCCCATCTGCATGTACCTCATCCACAATCTTTGTGAACTACATATTCGCTGACATACTCCTCATAACCTTCAATTGCAGAATCCTAATTACAGATGCCTAATCTACATGTAGCTATGTACTATATATTTCAAGAGATCGAGGTACACTCATCCATGCACCTCATCAAGGTCCTTCCACCCCATTGTGCATTGTGCAGCCAGCCAGCAAGTGACAGAGCCTGCGAAGGAACCGTCGCACAATCCATCCTGCAGCGATTCTTACTCTTAGTCAGACGGGCTTATCGACAAACTGACAGCTTGTTCCAGATGCCTGTTACTCCTGGCCCTCCGTATATGATATTCATAATGGATGGAAAAACAAAGAGCCCATCTCAGTGCACACAGCTCAGGACTGCTCTCTGTGCCCAGCAGTCATGGCCACAGTCTCAATACACAAGCTGGTCGCTAGTCGTGGTACTGTAATGGACCATACGACCACTTCCTCTTTCGCAAAGAACAAAAAGTTCAAGAAAATGAGGAATAATTGATTAAACAGAAGTCACCAGCCGACTCTGCTCGACTTCTGCCATGGCTACAGATTACCGTTTGCCATAGACATGCTGGTATGGCTCAGTGTATTTATTCATCTCAGTTAATACATCATCTGAAACGTCTTCTTGCTGTGATGAGCGCATAGAAGCGCAGGGTGGGCCTGGACTGAGGTGTGTACTTAGCTCAGCATGCGTCCTCAGCAGCCAACTGGCTCATGGAGTCACCAAGGCGCGCAGACAGCAGCAGTAACAAGGCAGTGACAGCACCTCGGTAGCTGTACGGCCGTGTCAGACCTGGGCAGGGAGCAGGCACGTGGCGACAGCAAACTCTGTAGTAATTCAGTCACGCCAACTGGGAAGGGAACCAAGGACCCCAATGTAGGATACAGTGTCAATGGCATGCAGACGCAAGTCTGCTCTAGCAGAGAGTCTACATGCAAGGTGGGCGGCAGCTCGACAGCATTACGTGCGTGTGCAAACCTTGGAATCCCACGTAGGTGCCCTGAACTCGGTTGAAGTCAGTCAGCTGAGGGGCTATAGCTGAAAGGTGCCAGTTCAGCTCCCGGCAGCATCAGGACTAGGCATAGTCCATTGTCCCGAACCTAGTGGAGGCGGCAGCTATACGACTTTAGTCACTTACGTATAGAATATTATTCAAACGACTTAGACATGTGGTTAAGGCGCCACATTGTAGCAAAGTGCTTCAAGTCTCATTTAGTTATCGTTGTAGTACTGAACCGCTACTGGGAACCAGATAAAGTTGAAAATCAAAATGCAGACTTCACAAGACCTCAATGATTCAACGTAAATTACGTTACGAATACCATAGGGAACCTCCTAGTAGGCACAAAATTTATTCCTAGCATCAGAATTTGGTTCAAATGGCTTGTAGAATTCGTCGTAACGAATCTCCAGGTCGCCCCAGAGTTTCTGAGGCTGCGTTCCACCGAGTGAGACAGAGTTATGTTTGCAATCCCAGGAAATCAACGCATAATACATCAAGATAGTCTGGAGTTCCTCAATCAACTGTCTGGAGAGTATTACGAAAATGACTGCACCTGAAGTCATACACACTAACATTGTTATACGCTCTCAGAGATGCAGATAAGGAGGCACATATGCATTTTGTACAGAAGTGTTATCTCGGATCGAAGGAGATGAAACGTTGCTTACTCACATGGTCTTTAGTGACGAATCAACGTTTCGTATTAGTAACATTGTTCTAATGTACCTGCGATTCTTACATCTGCTCCCCACCACTCGGCACACAAGAATCGCTCTGAGTGTATGTAGAAGTGTTTATGTTCCGGGCCTGCCAGGTAGGGAGCATGAATTGCAGAACTGATTAGGCATCAGAATAATGGTTATCTGCACGACTGCAATGCATCATTTACCCTTGCTGCACAGTATCGTCGGACGTGTGGGACGCCAGACGAGTGCATCTGCTCTGCACTGCCTGTCAACCCATAAAATTTCTTATTCTTGATTTGTCAGTCTCGTGCTCTTACTGAGTTCTTCTGTGAAGCAGAAGACTGTTTGTCCCTAGTATGTTAATAATGGCTGTGTACACTCGCCTGGTCGGTGGAGTAATGTGCACAGAGGTTCCCTCGCAGTTCTCAAAAGAGTGTACTAAGTAACACTATTCTTCTCGGTCTCTCCACCTGAAGAATATACGGGACTCTCAGATTATTTAACGCTGATATATTTAGAGTCCATTGTGATCAAAGTATTCACAGAAGAAATCTCTCTCCACAACCCATGTATTGACACAATGTTTTGGAGAGAGAGAGAGCTCTTTCTTGTGTGCAAACTGCGTATATCCAGCTAACTGTCCCTTCTGTGTTCCCGATTTCTTGCAAAGTCGGTTCTGGCGCGGAATACAGCATACTTTAGACTATTTCGCTTTTGCAGTTTGTACTATTGTGACCCTCCTCCCCTCATCAATTGCACACAACATCAATTTCTGCGCGGTGTTTCACCATGTAGTTAAGATCACAACGCCAAATCAGTATGGGACTTCAGCACATAACTAGACTCTAAATGAATGGAAACTGATATGCACATGGTCTTTTTCCAATAACAGGGAATGCAGTCTTAAACAGACTTCAGTGACGTTCGTCCATTTTGGAACGAAATTTAACCTCGTATTGGATCTGCTCTTGTCATAGTCTATCTGAGAAGCAATGGCCAAAATTCATGGATATTACAGGAACGATCATTCGAAGCAAAAATGTCTAGTAAACATGAGCTCTAAATGCATATCTTAAGAGCTATGAGCACTTGTTCAGTAGAAAAGATGTGTTTCACACTACCGAAGATGAACATACGTATGTATTTTAGACCTCATGTTAACTGGATTTTTTTTTTTTTTGCTTCAAACGATCGTTCCTGTAATATCCTTGTATACTGACCATTTCTCGTGGCAAATCCTTTATATGTTCTCAAGAAAGTCCTAATCTGCAAGGGTCTTGCTGAACATCGGTCTACATTTCTACGGACTCTCGGATTTACTTCACGGTTTTGGGAGCCGTTTCGGTGAGCGAATCTCTCGCCCTGCGTAGAGTCCCAAGCAACTGGAAAAAAGGGCAGGTGACTCCTGTATATAAGAAGGATAAAACAAAGTATCCGCAGAATTACAGACAATATCCTTACATCGGTTTGCTGCAGATTTCTAGAACATATTCTGAGTTCGGATATAATTAATTTCCTAGAGACCGAAAAGCTTATTTCCACGAATCAGCACAGCTTTCTAAAGCATCGCTCGTGTAAAACTCAGCTTACCCTTTTCTCACACGATGTACAACGAACCCAAGATGAAGGGCAGCAGACAGTTTCCATATTTCCAGGTTTCCGAAAAGCATTTGACACGGTACCCCACCGCAGACTCTTGATGAAGGTACAAGCATACAGGATAGGTTCCCAGATATGTGAGTGCCTTAGTAGTAGTACCCAGTTTGTTGTACTGGGCATTGGGCGTTCATCAGAGACAAGAGTACCGTCAGGAATGCCCCAGGAAAGTGTAATAGGACCGCTTTATTTTCTGTATACATAAATGAACTGGCGGACAGGGTGGGCAGCAATCTGAGGTTGAAACTTCCTGGCAGATTAAAACTGTGTGCCGGACCGAGACTCGAACTCAGGAGCTTTGCCTTTCGCGGGCAAGTGCTGTACCAACTGAGCTACCCAAGCACGACTCACGCCCCGTCCTCACAGCTTCACTTCTGCCAGTACCTCGTCTCCTACCTTCCAAACTTTACAGAAGCTCTCCTGCGAACCTTGATGAAGGTACAAGCATACAGAATAGGTTCCTAGATATGTGAGTGCCATAGTAATAGTACCCAGTTTGTTGTTCGCAGGAGAGATCCTGTAAAGTTTGGAAGGTAGGAGGCGAGATACTGGCAGAAGTAAAGCTGTGAGTCGTGCTTCGGTAGCTCAGATGGTAGAGCAATGGTCCCGAGTTCGAGTCTCGGTCGGGCACACAGTTTTAATCTGCCAGGAAGTTTCATATCAGTGCACACTTCGCTGCAGAGTGAAAATCTCATTCAGCAATCTGAGGTTGGCGTACAAGAAGGTGTCGAAGTGAGTGACTTTAGGATGATGCAAGATGACATAGACAAAATTTATAGTTAGTGAGATGAATAGCAGCTGGCTCTAGATATAGAAAAATGTAAGTGAATGCGAATGAGTGGGAAAAACAAACGTGTAATGTTCGGATACAGCATTGGTAGTGTCCTGCATGACACAGTCACGTCGTTTAAATATTTGGGTGTGAAGCTGTAAATGGAACGAAAATGTGAGGACTGTGATAGGGAAGGTGAGTGATCGACTTCGGTTTATTGGGAGAATTTTAGCAAAGTGTGGTTCATCTGTACAGAAGACCGCGTATTGGACGCTAGTGCGACCTATTCTTGACTACTGCTCATGTGTTTCTGCTCCGTATCAGGTACGAGTAGCGGAAGACATCGAACGAATGCACAGGCGGGATACTACATATGTTATGGGTAAGTTAGTCGTCAGTCTTCTGGATAGTGTGATGCGGCCAACCACGAATTCCTTTCCTTTTCCAACCTCTTCATTTGAAAGTAGCACTTCCAACTTACGTCCTCAATTATGTATTCCAATTTCTTGTTTCCTCAACAGTTCTGACCTCTACAGCTTCCTCCGGCAACATGAAAGTTATTTCCGTGATGTCTTAACAGATGTGCTACCACCCTGTCCCTTCTTCTGTCAGTGTTTTCCATATATTCGTTTCCTCGCCGATTTTACGGGGTACCTCCATCTGCCTTACGTTATCCACATTCCTCTATAGCGCGACTTAGCAAACACTTCGATTCTCTTCTTTTCCCCGATTTCCCCACAGTATATGTTTCACTACCATGCAATAACTTGCTCCAAACGTACATTCTTAGAAAATTATTACTCAAATTAAGGCCTATGTTTCATAGTAGTAGATTCGTATTTGTCAGGAATGCGCTTTATGCCTTTGCTAGTCTGCTTTTATGTCCTCTTTGCTCCGACCATCATGGATTATTTTGCTGCCTAGGCAGCAGAATTTTTTTAACGTCATCTACTTCGTGACCCTCAATCCTGATGTTAAGTTTCTTGGGTGTTCTCATTTCTGCTGCTTCTCATTACTT
The DNA here is from genome assembly GCF_021461395.2 of Schistocerca americana. NCBI lineage: Eukaryota > Metazoa > Arthropoda > Insecta > Orthoptera > Acrididae > Schistocerca > Schistocerca americana. Next base: position 120,344,096 of record NC_060119.1, read on the forward strand.
CTGTCTTTCTTCGATTTACTCTCAGTCCATATTCTGTACTCATTAGGCTGTTCAATCCATTCAGCAGATCCTGTAATTCCTCTTCACTTTCACTCAGGATAGCAACGTCATCAGCGAATCTTATCATTGATATGCTTCAACCGTCAATGACAATTCGACCCTTGAGACTTACTTTTATTTCCATCATTGCTTCTTCGATGTACAGATTGAACAGAAGTGGCGAAAGACCACATCCCTGTTCTTGTTCTTTCATTCTCATTGTTCCCTCTTGCTTCTTGCACATATTGCCCGTCTTTGCCTGTAGCTTATCCCCATTTTTCTCATAATTTCGAACATCTTGCACCGTTTTACATTATCGAACGCTTTTTCCACGTCGACAAATCCTATTGATTTTTATTCAGTCTTGCTTCCATTATCAATCGCAATGTCAGAATTGCCTCTCTGGAGCCTTTACCTCTCCTAAATCCAACCTAACGGTCATATGACACATACTGAGTTTACTTTTCCAGTCTTCTGTATATTGTTTCTTCCAGCAACATGGATGTATGAGCTGTTAAGCTGATTGTGCGATGATTCGTTATTTGGTACATCACTATACTCATACGTTCTACACACCAAGGTGAATAGTCGTTATGTTTCCATTTCCCCCAATAACTTTAGAAATTGTGATGGAATGTTATCTATCCCTTCTGATCTTAAGTCCTCCAAATCTCTCTTAAATTCTAATACTGGATTCTGTTATATTCTCCAACAGTTTATTGAACGTAACTTCTTCTACAATACAATAACTGGCTGTACAATAGATGTAGACGTCCGTCGATCTCGCCGGAGATGTGGTTCCTCTCGGTCGGCTGGTACTTCGATCGGCGGTGCAGTACAGCGGCTTCGGTGATATCTTCTCGGAGACTCTGCTATAGCGGTTGCCATTAGCAGCGGACGAAGACTGGTCTGCCTTCGACCGGCCCAGCCTATATAGTGAGCTGGAGCCAATAGACACCCGGCGTAGGAATCCGTGGCCGGATATGTCGCGGCGACCTCTGCAAGGAAAGGTTCCTATTAATCGACTGGAATTTTCGGCGTGTTTACCTAATGTTTTCGCCTGTTTGGCTGTTGGATTGTTTCCCTCAGAGGTGGCTGTTATGCGGCGCTGCCTGCCATTTAGGGGCACCCGATGGCAGACCCACCTCCCTTCCCCGGGGGGGGGGGGGGGGGGGGGGGGACGACGTCGTCATGCTCGGCCTTGGCGGCCTCGTGGAGGGGGCGGTGAAAACTCGCCCCCGCAGAGTAGGGCGCGGCGTGGCGGGCCAGACGGGCGGAGCTGCGTCGCGGAAGAGGCGGGGAAGCCGACCGCGACGGCGCCACGGGCATAGGTTCATCGATGTCCGCGGGATGCTGCCCAGAAAGTGGACCGTGGGGGCGTCCCTAGCTAGGCTGCGACATCGGCGGAGGCGGTGCCAAGGGAATGGGGGCATCGTCAACGATGGCGGATGGCGCAACCGGTCTGGCCGGTGGAGCCTGCAGCCGCTGTGGAGACGACGGCTGTTGCTGCTGGATGGGGTCTGGCGCCCCTGCACGCCGACCGTGGGTGGAAGGGAGCACATCTGGGCGGCTGGAAGAAGGCGACGGAGCGGCTTGCCAGGAAGAAGAGGCGGTCGGAAAACCTTGATACCAGTGCCAGAGTTGGTTGCGGTGCTGGCGGACCACTGTGTCGGCTATGCGGACGTCAAAGAGCTGACAGCCTCGCGGCCGGACTATCACCCCCTGAATCCATCTGGCTCTAGGGGCCGAAACCTCGCGCCCAGATATGGGATCCCAGAACAAAGGGAGCCTGTCCAGTCGGAACCCGTTGTTTGGCTGCGGGGCAGAGGAAGTGCAAAAGAGTACGAGGTTGCCGGTCATACAAAAGTTTCGCCGGACAACGGGAGCCGATGGGCGTCGGCCGGTAGGAACTGAGAAACATCAGCGACTCATCCAAAGTGTGGGTGGAGGCATATTTTGTCATTTGGGCCTTAAATGTCCAGACGAGGCGTTCGGCCTCGTCGTTCGATTGCTGGTGAAAGGGTGGACGTGTTGGATGCCGTTGGCAGAACAAAACGCCGCGAATTCCTGGCTGCAGAATTGAGGGCCGTTATCGGTAACAATTCTTAGTGGCAACCCTTCCAAGAAAAAACTTTCTGGGGGAGAGCGAGAGTCGCTTCCGAAGTTGTGCTGGTATAACGGATAACGAACGAAAAATTTGGAAAGGCATCGGTGACGAGAAGCCATTGGTAGCCGAGGAAGGGGCCAGCGAAGTCCAAATGAATGTGATCCCAGGGACACGCCGGCTTAGGCCAAGAGAGGAAGGTTTGGGGGGCCGGGACAGCTGTTGGGCGCGTGTGGAGCATTTATGAACTATGTGAGTGACGTCCCTGGTAAGCCCAAACCAAAAGACGTGACCCCCGGGCCAATGCATTGGTGCGAGCGATTCCCCAATGTCCTTGATGTAAGAGACGCAAGACTTCAGTCCGTAGATGTTGGGGAACGACCACACGCAGAGTGGACGTAGTGTCTACCCACAATAGGACACCATCCACCGCCGACAGCTGATGGCGGATAGAAAAGAAGAACCGAAGGTGCTGCTGGTCGCTGGTGGGGGCACAGCTGGGCCACCCCCGCTGAACATAGGAGCGGACACGGCGCAACAATGGGTCACGCGTGGTCGCAATTGCCACCATGGAGGCTGTGATGGGAAACCCGCCAAGGGTGTTGTGGATTGCTTCATCAGCTTGGAACACGAGGACATCCAAAGAGTCAACCGCAGCGTCGAGACCAAGAGAAAGGCGGGAAAGAGCATCCACGTTGGCGTGCTGGGAGGTGGACTTAAAATGCAAGGTGTAACGGAATTGCGAGAGGAACAGGGCCCATCGTTGAAGCCTCCGAGACGTCTTCGTAGGGAGCCGGGCCTCCGGGAAAACAGGGAGGGGCTTGAGGTCAGTGACGATATGAAAGGCCCATCCATATAAAAAAGGCATGACCTTGGAACAGGCGAATACGATAGCCAATGCCTCCTTTTCGATCTGAATTTCAGCTGGGTGGCAGTTACGGCCTTGGACAGTAAAGCCACCGGACGTTCTGTCCCATCTGGAAACTTGTGGGGGAGGACAGCCCCGACCCCGTAATCAGAGGCATCCGTGGTCAGGAGCAACGGCAGAGACGGATCATACGGCATCAGGCAGGAGGCCGATTGCAACTGGCGTTTGAGGGTGGAAAAGGCCGTCTCACAGGCCGGGGACATTTTTGCGGTATAAGTGATATAAGGGGGCCACCACCTGAGCGACCGACGGAAGGAACTTCCTGTAATACGATATTTTTCCAAGGAAGTATTTCAGCTGATGGATGTGCCGTGGGGGAGGCAGGCGGCGTATGGCGTCCACATAGGAAAATGACGGAGAGATGCTTTACGTGAAATAACATGTCCTAAATAAGAAATAGAAGGTTGAAAGAAAGAACACTTCTCCTTATTGCATTTTAGCCCAACCTGGCGGAGGCGAAGAAACAGCTGACACATGTTGGTAAGATGTGCTGCAGCAGTGGGGCCCGTAATGACAATGTCGTCGAGGTAATTAATGCAACCGGGAATGTCCTGCAGAAGTTGTTCCAAGAAGTGTTGGAAAATGGCCAGGACGCCAGCCAGGCCAAACATGAGGCGTGTGACTTGGAACAGGCCGGCGGGCGAATTCAGAACGGTGAGGGCTTGAGAAGCTTCATCCAAAGGAACCTGGAGGTACACCTCAGCGAGATCAATTTTGGTAAACGACCACCAGCCAATTTACGGAAGAGATCATCAGGCCGAAGGAGAGCAAAATCGTCCACCTGGAGCTGGGGGTTGAGGGTCGCCGAAAAGTCCCCACAGAGACGGAGACGCCTGCCTGGCTTCTGGACTATGACGAGAGGCGTGGCCCAGGGGCTGAACTGAACAGGCCGTAGCACCCCTTCCTGTTGCAGACGGTCCAATTCGTCGCGCAGCGGCTGCTGGAGAGCGATGGGGACCTGCCCCGCCCGGAAGTATCGAAGGCAGGCTGACGGCCAAAGGTGGAGGGTCGCTGCAAAACCCCTTGGTGCACCCGATGCTGGGGGAGAAGAGATCCTGGAATTCGGTGCAGAGAGAGTCAACTTCGGGAAACGGCACCTGTGGAGAAACCAGATGTACATGATCGTCGATTGCGAACCCGAACATTTGGAAAGCATCCAACACAAACAGATCGGTAGCATCGGATCTGTTGACTACCAGAAAAGAAATCGTACAACTGACAGATTTGTAAGAAACCACTGTCGTGAACTGCCCCAACAAAGCGATTACCTGTCTGTTGTACGTAAGGAGGCGTCGAAGAGCCGGTTGAAGGCTTGGCACTCGTAAAACGGTGTAGGTAGTGTAATTGAGCAGGGATACCGCAGCCCCTGTATCGACCTGCATTCGATCTGGCTTACCCAATATCGTGACATCAATAGACAGTTTGGGGGACGCTGAAGACACAACTTGGTTGATGTCCATGGACGTCTCGGTGTCGGAGCGCCTGGAGATCGGCGCCGTGGCAGAGCGACAGACAGATGCAAGGTGCCCGTCCCGACCGCAACGGCGACACGTCGCCCAGTGGTCAGGACAATCCTCGCGTTCATGCTGGGAGTTGCATCCCGGACAAGACGGAAGGCGCATGGGTTTCCTGCGGCGGCGTTGCTGGCCCGGCGGCGGCTGTTCGTTGTCTTCCTGGAACGACCGTCTTTTTTTCTTTTCCGTACGCCGAGAAGATGCCGGTGTGTTGCGCTGGGGAATGCGGCGTGAAGGTGCGTATATGGCCGTGACGTCCTCCTGGACGTCGGAAGTCTCTTCTCGGATGGCTGCGACGAAATGTTGACGAATGCTCTTTTCGTATGTTTCCCAATCTTCAGCGTCTCCATCCAATGCCGGGAACGCTGGCGGTGTCGGTGGACGGTGAAGACTTTGAATTTCGGCAATCAGTTGCTGCTGCAGTATCGCGAACTGTTGAAAAAGTTGATTCAGTACTTTCTGCACTGATAGATTCTGCTGTTGCAGTTGTGGTTGTGCTTGTTGTTGTTGTGGTTCCATCTCCTTTGTCGGCTGGGGTGGCCAAGCGGTTAAAGGCGCTGAAGTCTGGAACCGCGCGACCGTTACGGTCGCAGGTTCGAATCCTGCCTGGGGCATGGATGTGTGTGATGTCCTTAGGTTAGTTAGGTTCAAGTAGTTCTAAGTTCTAGGGGACTGATGACCTTAGAAGTTAAGTCCCATAGTGCTCAGAGCCATTTGAACTATTTGAACCATCTTCTTTGGGCTGTGGAATCCCATCCTCGTCGCCACTGTTGTATTCTCCAACAGTTTATTGAACGTAACTTCTTCTACAATACAATATCTGGCTGTAAAATAGATGTAGGCATCCGTCGATCTAGCCGGAGATGTGGTTCCTCTCGGTCGGCTGGTACTTCGATCGGCGGTGCAGTACAGCGGCTTCGGTGATATCTTCTCGGAGACTCTGCTATAGCGGTTGCCATTAGCAGCGGACGAAGACTAGTGTGACTTCGACCGGCCGGGCCTGGAGCTAATAGAAACCCGGCGTAGGAATCCGTGGCCGGATACGTCGCGGCGACCTCTGCAAGGAAAGGTTTCTATTAATCGACTGGAATCTTCGGCGTGTTTACCTGATGTCTTCACCTGTTTGGCTGTTGGTTTGTTTCCCTCATAGCGTGGCTGTTATGCTGTGCTGCCTGCCATTTAGGGGAACCCGTGGCAGACAGTACAGATTCCATATCTCTTCTAAATCGATTCCTGTTTCTTCCTCTATCACATCAAATATATGTCCCACTCATAGAGGCCTTCAGTGTACTCTTTCCCCCTATGCGCTACCTCCTCTGCATTTGATAATGGAATTCCCATTGCACTCTTAAGGTTACCACCCTTACTTTTAATTTCACCGAAGGTTGTTTTCACTTTCCTATATGGTGAGTCAGTCCTCCCAACAATCATTTCCTTTCTGATTTCTTCACTTTTTCATGCAGCCATTTAATCTTGGCTTCCTGTTTACTTCATTCCCAAGTGACTTGTATTTCTGTATTCTTGAATTTTCATGAACATTTTTTAAATTCTTTCTTTTACCGATCAATTGAAGTATTTCCTCTGTTACTCTTGGTTTTTTCACAGATACCTCCTTGTACCTTTGATTTTTATTTCCAGTTTCTGTGATTGCTATTTGGAGATGTGAATTCCTCTTCAACTGAACAGCCTACTCAGCTATTCATTATTGCAGTATCTATAGCACCAGAGAACTTGAAGCGCATTTCTTCATTTCTTAGTACTTCCATATCCCACTTCTTTGTGTCTTGATTCTTCCTGACTAACCTCTTAAACTCAAGCCTACTCTTTATCACTACTACGCTGTGACCTGAGTCTGTATCTGCTGCTGGGCACGCGTTAAAATCCAGTATCTCATTTCGGAGTATCTGCCTGACCGGAATGTAATGCATCTAAAATATTCCTGTATCATCCGGCCTTTTTCCAAGTATACCTCCTCCTCTTGATATTCTTGAACAGAGTATTCTCTATTACTAGCTGAAATTTATTACAGAAATCAATTAGTCTTTCGCCAATCTCTTTCCTATTCCAAGTCATTATTCTCCGGTAACGCTTAGTTCTACAGTGGCATTCCTATCCGCCATGACTTTTAGATTTCGTCTCCCTTTACGTACTCACTCAATATCCTCGTATATTTTGTCTGTCTTTCCACCTTCATGTTGCGACGTCAGCATACAGATAGTCGTTTTTCCCTCGCCTTATCTGCGAGGAGGAATGCGAAGGTAAGGCCGGCCGAGGTGGCCGAGGTGGCCGAGCGGTTCTAGGCGCTACAGTCTGGAACCGCGCGACCGCTACGGTCACAGGTTCGAATCCTGCCTCGGGCATGGATGTGTGTGATGTCCTTAGCTTAGTTAGGTTTAAGTAGTTCTAAGTTCTTGGGGACTGATGACCTCAGATGTTAAGACCCATAGTGCTCAGAGCCATTTGAATCATTTTTTGAATACGAAGGTAAACGAATAGTAGTGGTACAGGGTTCTCCCGCCGCTCACGGTACGGTATGTATGACTTTGTAGATGTAGAGCCTCTGGATCTGGCATATATTCAGTTCCCACAGTCGGAACATTTAGTGTTGTGCAAAGCCTTTATATTTAGCTTCTCCTTCCGCGGGTCAAGTTGGCTGGTTAGAATTTCACTTATCGTCCTTGTGTCCACGTTGTTATGAGATTTTGTAAAGAGGGTAGTTGCCTTGCGGTGGTTTTTCTGTTCAACCTTAGCATCGTCTTTAGCCTGTATCTTTCTCCTTGCTTCCGTCACTACAGAAGCGAAGGAGGGAATCTGGTTGTTTAATGGCGTCTGCAGCTTTTCATTTTCATCCTTTAGTTTGGCGATTTCGTTTTTTAGACGTTGTATTCTTTCAGCGCATCATGAGAGTCTGCCTATGCATTCTCAGAACTATATTTCCTTCGACTTTGGCTCTCTCAACTGCGTAGAGAAGTACACTACTGGCCATTAAAATTGCTACACCAAGAAGAAATGTAGATGATAAACGGATATTCATTGGACAAGTATATTATACAAGAACTGACATGTTATTACATTTTTACGCAATTTGGTTGCATAGATCCTGAGAAATCAGTACCCAGAACAACCACCTCTGTCCGTAATAACAGTCTTGAGACGCCTGGGCATTGAGTTAAACAGAGCTTGGATGGCGTGTACAGGTATAGCTGCCCATGCAGCTTCAACACGATACCACAGTCCAACAAGAGTGGTGACTGGCGTATTGTGACGAGCCAGTTGCTCGGCTCCATTGACCAGACGTTTTCAGCTGGTGAGAGATCTAGAGAATGTGTTGGCCTGGGTAGCAGTCGAATACTTTCTGTATCCAGAAAGGCCCGTACAGGACTTGCAACATGTGGTCGTGCATTATCCTGCTGAAATGTAGGGTTTCGCTGGGATCGAATGAAGGGTAGAGCCACGGGTCGTAACACATCTTAAATGTAACGTCCACTGTTGAAAGTGCCGTCAATGCGAACAAGAGGTGACCGAGACGTGTAACCAATGGCACCCTATACCATCACGCCTGGTGATACGCCAGTATGGCGATGACGAATACACGCTTCCAATGTGCGTTCACGGCGATGTCGCCAGACACGGATGCGACCATCATGATGCTGTAAATAGAGCCTGGATTCATCCGAAAAAATGACGTTTTGCCATTCGTGCACCCAGGTTCGTCGTTGAGTACACCATCGTCAAGGGTAACCGCAGCCATGGTCTCCGAGCTGATAGTCCATGCTGCTGCAAAGGCCGTCGAACTGTTCGTGCAGATGGTTGTTGTCTTGCAAACGTCCCCATCTGTTGACTCAGGGAATGAGACGTGGCTGCACGATCCGTTACAGCCATGAGGATAAGATGCATGTCATCTCGACTGCTAGTGGGATCCAGCACGGCGTTCCGTATTACCCTCCTGAAGCCACCGGTTCCATATTCTGCTAACAGTCATTGGAACTCGACCAACCCGAGCACCAATGTCGCGATACGGTAAACCGCAATCGCGATAGGGTACAATCCGACCTTTATCAAAGTCGGAAACGTGATGGCACGCATTTCTCGCCCTCACACGAGGCATCACAACAACGTTTCACCAGGCAACGCCGATCAACTGCTCTTTCTGTATGAGAAATCGGTTGGAAACTTTCCTCGTGTCAGCACGTTGTAGGTGTCGCCACCAGCGCCAATCTTGTGTGAATGCTCTGACAAGCTAATCATTTGCATATCACAGCATCTTCCTCCTGTCGGTTAAATTTCGCGTTGTAGCACGTCATCTTCGTGGTGTAGCAATTTTAATGGCTAGTAGTGTAGCTGGTTGTCAACTTCTGTGGACGGTATTGCGCCAAATTTCCACTCTTTTCTTTCCGTAAATTGAGTCTGTCTAGGCTAGTATTTACTCAGATCCGTGGGGGAGAGCACTTTTCGCTGCGTCAGAGATCATATTTAATACTTTGCAGGCCTACTCTGCTGCTGTGAGCCAGTTCACTAGCAACAGCAGCAGCAGCAGCGGTATAAGGCTGCGCTGTTGGGAAGACTTTCGCTTGGCTTTGCCAACACGGGCGCGCCCAGCAGGGAGGAGGGAGGACAGCTGGTGGCTGACACTGCTGCTGAGGTCGAGGTGTGGTGCTTGCTGTGTGACGCATCGCGGTCTGTTGCTCCGACACGCGAGAACCGTCAAGGCCGATCCCGAGAGCGACAGACCTCTGCCAGCGGTCGGGCGACGCCCTCTCCACACACACGGCAGGCGAATGCACTACAAAACTTCACTCTCTCGTTTCAAATTAAGATACGTAATGAATACACGAGGAATGCTCGAGGTCACAAAACGCTACCGGTACCTGCGGAAGTGAGTGCCAACTGTACATAACTAGAATGAGATTTTTCACTCTGCAGCGGAGTGTGCGCTGATATGAAACTTCCTGGCAGATTAAAACTATGTGCCGGACCGAGACTCGAACTCGGGACCTTTGCCTTTCGCGGGCAAGTGCTCTACCAACTGAGCTACCCTAGCACGACTCACGCCCCGTCCTCACAGCTTTACTTCCGCCAGTACCTCGTCTCCTACCTTCCAAACTTTACAGAAGCTCTCCTGCTAACCACGCAGGACTAGCACTCCTGAATGAAAGGATATTGCGGAGACACACTTTTAATCGGCCAGGAAGTTTCATATTAGCGCACACTCCGCTCCAGAGTGAAAATCTCATTCTGGTAACATCCCCAAGGCTGTGGCTAAGCCATGTCTCCGCAATATCCTTTCTTTCAGGAGTGCTAGTCCTGCATGGTTCGCAGGAGAGCTTCTGTAAAGTTTGGAAGGTAGGAGACGAGGTACTGGCGGAAGTAAACCTGTGAGGACGGGGCGTGAGTCATGCTAGGGTAGCTCAGTTGGTAGAGCACTTGCCCGCGAAAGGCAAAGGTCCCGAGTTCGAGTCTCGGTCCGGCACACAGTTTTAATCTGTTCATAACTAACTTTAATACAGGAAAACTGCGTCCGAATGCAGAGCCACATTACACTGCAACCAATTCAGCAGCTGTCTTAGTGGACGGGCGTATTGCACCGATTTACGTGTCCAAATCAATCTTCCTTAAATTCCATTTATATGGTTGGTTTATTTGGTTAGATTCGTTGTTGACAAGAGCCACATTTATTTAGTGACTCCAAGACAAAAAATTCTGCCAGTATGTTGATGTAATATCCGTCCACTCCCGTCATTTTCTACCATGTTTTCTGCCATCGACTTAGCATCGATCTTCGTACGCAACCTGATTCACGCCAGTGATCTGCGTAGCTTATGAGAGGCTACGTCACATAAATTGACACAAATTTATTGTTCATCGTTAAGAAAAGGACGTTTTTACTGGCTTCTACAAGAACTGTTGGTAGCCATCGACAAATGTAAGTTGCAGTTGAATGCTTTCCTTTGGGAAACGTCTCTTCCATAAAGGAATACATAAGATTCTTCCAATTGTGATTGTTATTACATAAAAAAATAAATGGGTTTCTAGAAATACCCTTCTCACAGTCAGACCAGAGGGCAGTGTCTGTGTGTGTGTGTGTGTGTGTGTGTGTGTGTGTGTGTGTTTGTGGTTCAAAATGGTTCAAATGGCTCTGAGCGCTATGGGACTTAACATCTGTGGTCATCAGTCCCCTAGAACTTAGAACTACTTAAACCTACCTAACCTAAGGACATCACACACATCCATGCCCGAGGCAGGATTCGAACCTGCGGCCGTAGCCGTCACGTGGTTTCAGACTGAAGCGCCTAGAACTGCACGGCCACACCGGCCGGCTGTGTGTGTGTGTGTGTGTGTGTGTGTGTGTGTGTGTGTGTGTGTGTGTGTGTGGGTGGGTGGGTGGGTGGGTTGGTGGTGCGTGGGTATGTTTTGTGTCCGATTGCGCTCGCGAACGCGTCTGTGAAACACCATAAAACCTTGCGTTGTATCTAGGGTAGAGTATCACTTTTCCTGTGAACTGTTTTATCACTTGAGCTACTAAAGTACCTGCGACAGGCAGACTCATAGCTTCAGCATAGCACTGGCTTTTCTCCATTCCTTTCTATTCCTGTAAAACCTCTACCTCGATAGACTAGCACTTCCAGCTGAATTAATGGTGGAGAGTGTGATTTTTCAGGACCCTCACACGTGTTAATGAAGTGTAATTACTGAGACCAAGAACAAGGATTGGGATTAATTTAAGGAAAACAAGTGGAAAGGCGGCCCAACTTGAAGGGTCTTTTGTCATTCCCAAACAAATATCTTATTTAATAACAATTCCGCGGAATAGATACAAATAGTTAAGATTCTTTAAATTAAATTAACAAATGTATAAGGATATTTGCGTTAAATATAAAATTACAAATAGTACTCAGAAAAGTCAACTGTGCAACACAATGGTGGACCACCCAATTACAAACAGTTCATTAATTAAATAAACCGCCGCTGGCATCCGTCCCCCAGCTACGTCACAACTGTGAGTTAATTAGAAACACGATTCTTTTTTTTTTTTTTTTTTTTTTTTTTTTTGTCATCAGTCTGCTGACTGGTTTGATGCGGCCCGCCACGAATTCCTTTTTCCTTTCCTATGCCAACCACTTCATCTCAGCAGCCTGCATCCTCAATTATTTGCTGGATGTATTCCAATCTCTGTCTTCCTTTACAGCTTTTCCCGTCCAGGGCTCCCTCTAGTACCATACAGGTCATTCCCTGATCTCTTAACAGATGTCCTATCATCTTGTCTTTTCTCCTTATCAGTGTTTTTCACATGTTCCTCTCCTCTCCAGTTCTGCGCAAAACCTCCTCAGACGTTATCTTATCAGTCCACCTAATTTTTAACATTCGCCTGTAGCACCACATCTGAAGTGCTTCGATTCTCTTCTGTTCCGGTTTTCACGCAGTCCGTGTTTCACTACCATACAATGCTGTGCTGCAAACGTACGTTCTCAGAAATTTCTTTCTCAAATTAAGGACGGTGTTTTATACTAATGGACTTCTCTAGGTCAGGCATGCCTTTTTTGCCTGAGCTAGTCCGCTTTCGATGTCCTCCGTGCTCCGACCGTCATTGGGTATCTTGCTGTCTAGGAATCAGAATTAACTTCACCTACTTCGTGACCATCAGTCGTGATGTCAGACTTCTGCTGTTCTCATTCCTGCTACTTCTCATTACTTTCGTCTTTCTTCGATTTACTCTCAGTCCATATTCTGTACTCATTAAACTTCTCATTCCATTCAGGAGATCAAACAGTTCTTCTTTATCTTCACTCAGGACACCAGTGTCATCAGCGAATCGTGCCACTGACACCCTTTCACCTTGAGCTGCAGTTTAACTCCTGAACCTTTCTTTTAGTTAAATCATTGCTTCTTCGATGTATAGATTGAACAGAAGTGCCGAAAGATCACAACCCTGTCTTACACCCTTCTTAATCGCTCTTGATATTCCATTCTCATTGTTCACTCTTTGCTCTTGCAAATATTGTTTATTACACGTTTTTCCCTACAGCTTATTCCTGTTTTTCCACAGTTTCGAACATCTTGCACCATTTTACAGTGTCGAACGCTCTTTCCAAGTCAACAAATCCTATGAACGTGTTTGATTTTTCTTCAGTCTTGCTTTCATTGTCAATCGCAATGTTAGAATTGCCTCTCTGGAGCCTTTGCCTCACCTAAATTCAAACTAATAGTCAAGTAACAGATCCCCAATTTACTTTTCCACACTTCTGTGTCCTTGTCACTGAACTGTTCTCTGTAACACACTTTTTGCCCTTCCTTTCTATTCGTAACGAATCCTACTCCCATTATACCATATCATGCTGCTGTCTATATTACCCTACACTCATCTGACGAGAAATCTTTGTCTTCTTTGCATTTCGTTTCACTGATCCCTACTTTATTTAGTTTTAAGGCGTTGTACCCGTGGACTAGGGGTAGCTTCTTTGCTTGGTAATCAAAATGAACTATCATTGTCGGTGTTGGTTTGCTGGCGATTCTGACAAGAAGAATCTTGTCACGAAACTGTTCTCTGTAACACACTCTTTGCCCTTCCTTTCTATTCGTAACTCTTCCTACTCCAATTGTACCATATTTTGCCGCTGTTGATATTATCCTATACTCATCTGACCAGAAATCCTTTCCAATTCGCTTTATTGATACCTACCTTATTTTCTTAGAGGCCTAGCCCCTTGGTCTAGGGGTAGCTTCTTTGATTAGTAATCAAAATGTCCTTGGCCCCGGGTTGGAAACTCGCTACAGCTTAAATTTTGACTAATAATCAGCGTGGCGGACGAAGACTTTTGGTAAAAGAAGTCACCCTGATTCCGTCAACGGCCTTTTCAAAGAGGGTGGAGGAGCAGACAGTGGTTCAGGACAATCTCTAGTAAGTGGGGGTGGGAAACTGCCCCTAGAAGCGGAAGAATCAGCAATGATCAACGGCATGACCATTGGAAGCCACTGCATTAAAGGTACATAACGTGTATCCACAGGTCATATGGCCTGTTATTGAAGAAGTGTCATGAAGATCTCTCAATAGGCAAAAGATTACGTAATAGTCCCCACTTGGATCTCCAAGAGGGGACTGCCAAGGGGGAGGTGACCATGAGAAATAGATTGAGTAACCAACGAAAGGATAACGTTCTAAGATTCGGGCTTGAACGTGGTAAGGAAGCTAGAAAATCTGAAAAGGGATTTGAATATAAGTTCAATAAACATTAAATAAAAACACTAAAATGCATGAATCTCCACTGGTTATTGTGCTCTCATATGGACAAGATACAGTGAAGCAGAATAAAGGCTACCCATATGTAAAACCGAAGCAACAGTAGCATTTCATTGACTGGCCACCAGCGTGTTCCACATAAATCTCACTAAGTACTTAAATAAGCTAAGAGGTCCCTTAAAACACAATTCAAATGATAATGACAATTAAACCCCTAATTTTTTAGGGTAATCAAGAATTCAGGTTGCCCAGCGACTTTCATCACACGCCCACAAGGGCCTAACAATAGCAGAATACTGAGTCAAAAGATGTGTGTGAATGCCTAAGGGACCAAACTGCTGAGGTCATCGGTCCCTAGCCTGACACACTACTAGAACTAACTTATGCTAAGAACAACACACACACCCGTGCCCGAGGGAGCACTCGAACCTCCGGCGGTAGGGTCCTCGCAATCCTTGACAGGGCGCTTCAAACGGCGCGGCCACTCCGCGCGGCCATTAATGAGTCAATTATATACTAATCTGGGGATCCCCCCCCCCCCCATGCCACGATACCAAAGGAATAACAACAAACTACTCAACCTGAGGCTGGAATGGGATATCGGCAGAATCGCGTGTGACCACTTATAACGATAACGGGAAAGCTGCCAAAGCAGAAGGAAAACGCGCCCCTGCCCTGGACCAGCAGAACAGCTACACATCCACCGTTGCTGGCAAAAGGCTGTCAACATATACCAAAGAAGAAACAACAAAACAGGTTTAATAGAAATCAACATACGGGGTGATACTTAAATGGGGAACTGAAAATTCAACTATTAAATCTTCAGTATGGTAGCGGTCCTCTGCTAACATTCCAAGTTAACTTTCACAGCAGTAACAGGGCGCAACGTACAATGTCATTTAAAGGAATAATTACATAATAATTTAAACAAAATTTTTAAAAATAAAGGTATTCCTTTACTTAGGGACTAATAGACATGGAATGCCCGGCAAGTGGGAAATGGCGAGGTAACCAGTACACCTATAACCCGGAAGTCTCCTCAACGTGGAGTAAGAGAGTGTGGTTCAAATGGCTCTGAGCACTATGGGAATTAACAGCTGAGGTCATCAGTCCCCTAGAACTTAGAACTACTTAAACCTAACTAACCTAAGGACATCACACACATCCATGCCCGAGACAGGATTGGAACCTGCGACCGTAGCGGTCGCGCGGTTCCAGACTGCAGCACCTAGAACCGCTCGGCCACCACGGCCGGCTAAGAGAGTGTGCAAGCACAAGTGCGCACACGCACACGCACATGCACACGCACACATGGCCCACACGTGCATACCCTTAGGCTGAGCGCACACAACTTTAGTTAAAGGCCATATCCAATAATGAGCCCCAGGAAGGGCCATAAGGTTAAACAGTCTTCACAGTTAATTTCAAACAAATGCCCTCGGAGGCAAAAAGCTTCAGGACTCCAGGTAGGCACTGGATAATACTGCCCTGCTGCTCATGGCTGCTAATAAGTTGTATTTGGTACACAAAAATTGATTGATGCACATCGTAACCAGGTTGGATACGACGAGAGCCGCTCCTTGCCCTTTAAACTCGCCGATAGCAATGGTCAACGCTGTAGGATACCCGGGCCCCCATAGCTCAACAGCCAATGGCGTTATCTCGCTGCGATCGCTGGGACCCCGAGTACTCAGGCCCAGCTCCATGTCCGACACACTAATCGGCAGCACACAGCCCCAGAGGGCGCACTTGACCGACGAGGGCCGGAGGGCCACGAGCGCTACCTCACGGAAGCCGCCACGGCTCAGTTACTTTCCTATTTGTAGAAGACTATCCTCGAAACACAACTATCTGATTCGCGTCGCAGTCGCACACGTTTTATCTGGTACCAACAGATATCCTTATCCTTATATTACGTACAGAAAATGTAATTCTTATAAGTATGTTATTTTAAGTCCGAAGAGTAAACTTACGTAACTGTCGTTATTCGTGTGATCTCAATGAAAAGTCGTATTCGAACATAAATTGCTGTCTTTCATCAACCTGATAATAATGATTTGTTTTCACTTTTTAGAATACTCGAAGTTAGTGGGTCTTTGCGTACAGCTACGTAGATTTGGATAGAGGTGCAGACATACCTGCAAGTGGCTGCAAGCATTCAGTAGCTGATAAAAAAGAAAAAAACTTACGTAATATTATACAAAATTTAGTATTTAACTAACCGAGTCCGGCTATTAGGGCATCATAGCGTGAAAGACAAACATGTGTGGTTGTGAATTTTTTGATATCAAAGATTTTAAATTGGGTGCATCCAAAGAGACTCTCAATTGCTTCGCAAAGAAAAGAGTTACTTATGTTCGAGATAAGGCTAAGGTGAGAAGAATTATTTCGATAAATATGTGACTTAAGAATTACTTGGCTTAGAGAAAACGTGTGTCACACTACATTAATGGGTCCGTGTTCGATTCCCGGCCGGGTTGGGGATTACGTTGGTTGTAAGTCCCACGTGGATTTCTGCAGTTGCTTTACATAGTGTCGCTTGTCTGTTAGCACTGACAACTATACGCAAACGCCGCTGTTGTGGGTCGTTAAGTGAAGGCCGTCAGCCACTAGTTGTCCGTAGTGGGAGGTAAGACCTGAAGTGTGGTATTCTGGGCTCTCTTAACACCAGTGGACCACAGAATATTGAATTCCCCAACGATTTCTGAAATGAAATGTCCATGCGCCTAGCTCCAACTACCATTCTTGTTTCAAAGTCTGTTAATTCCTGTCGTGCGGATGACTTTGTGTTGTGTGATGTCCTTAGGTTAGTTAGGTTTAAGTAGTTCTAAGTTCTAGGGGACTGATGACCGTAGATGTTAAGTCCCATAGTGCTCAGAGCCATTTTTGAACCTGTCGTGCGGCGGTAATTCACATGAATGACGAGAGTACAAATGACAGCAGAGCCAAAGCACTACCGTTCATACACTGTGTACGCGCTGCTACCGCCATCTGTACATGTGCATATCTCTATCCCGTAATCTGGTCTTTTTATCCCCACGTCAGGGTACTCTCTGAAGTCGCTTCGCTGTTTTCATTTCCCTTGCGCTGGAATACTTTCATATTTCCACCCACTAGTCTTGCGAAGCCGAACTGGGACTGTTGCGAGTGGCTAGCGGGGTGTTTACTCAGGCGGCGGGCCGCAACCGGTGTCGGTCGTGTCGGCGCCCCCACACGCGTCGGGTTTTATTGTTACGCCGCCGCTCGCACCACGGCACGCGCCGCTGGGGTCCCGTGGCTCGTTATACTCAGCCCTCGTTATACTGTGGCGAGCCGTTCGGCAGCCCGCTCGTTACACTGCTCTCTCCGTGCAACGGGATAATGCACAGATTTTGCAGACGCAGCCACTGCTGATTTCCTACCCCTTTCGCATCGTTTATTTTTTGTTGCTGATCTATCTCTGTATGCGACGTCGGTAGTCTCCGAAAGTTTTATTGGAGTTCAAAATTTGACAGCACAACACTCGTCTGTAAAATCTATTTTGCAGTCAATGGGCTGAAAAATTCACATTTTATTGATCATGCATTACTACAGAATATAAACTTGTGTTGCGGTGATATGTCTGTACGAGCGACGAGGTAAATGAAACGAAATGTCTGCACATTGTACTTCAGCAAATCTTTAACTGAGAATACCATAAACAGCTGAGATTTTTACGCATCTCCTGTAGCCCAAAATTTCTCGCATATATCTGTATCTAGACGTATACTTCTTGCAACGGGATGTTAATAACGTCGCTGTTAGCCGCCCTCGATCCTCAAGTGCGTACGCACAACGCACTCTTGTGGGAACGTACGTTCCCAGAATTTTAACAAAAAGAAATCCATACGTGATGCACAGAACTTGTTTTGTAGCGTGCATGTCTACGTCTTCCACGGAATAGTTACGTAAACATTCAGCTGTCGCTGACGTCACCTCTTGCTTCTCTTCCATTAGCCTTTCTAAAGCGTATCTCTACCTTTCGAAATAGTCAAAATAATGTACTAGCAAAATAAAATGTATTCCAGATTGTGCGTGGAAGTTTCTACTGAAATTCTTATTAGCTTTCGGGCTTTTAGCAACTCTGTGACTATACACAAATAACAACAGGCGTGACAACAATGTTCCAAACAAATGGCTCTGAGCACTATGGGACTTAACTGCTGTGGTCATCAGTCCCCTAGAACTTAGAACTACTTAAACCTAACTAACCTAAGGACATGAGACACATCCATGCTCGAGGCACGATTAGAACCTATGACCGTAGCGGTCGCGCGATTCCAGACTGTAGCGCCTAGAACCGCTCGGCCACTCCGACCGGCCCAACAATGTTCCAGTTCTACGTATTTATACAATTATTATTTTCAGTCAGTACCTAGTGAGTCACTCGCATTCTGTAATCCTTTTCTTGGGTATCCGTGGGAAACAGTAAAAGTACCTCTATTTCCGTCAGCATATTCTGTCAAGCAACGGCCGGCCGTTGTGGCCGAGTGGTTGTGGGCGCTTCAGTCCGGATCCGCGCTGCTGCTACGGCCGCAGGTTCGAATCCTGCCTCGGGCATGGATGTGAGTGATGGCCTTAAGTTAGCTAGCTTTAAGTAGTTCTAAGTCTAGGGGACTGATGACCTCATATGTTAAGTCCCATAGTTCTCAGAGCCATTTGAACCATTTTTGTCAAGCAACTTTCCGTGACGAGTGCGTGTAATTTATGTTTTTTTTACGTGATAATGAGAAGAAAAGGAGAGTATAAAATCAAGAGCCTACATACGAACTTCCGCTACCGAATGATATCGTCGATGACTCCGACTTCAGCTTCCCATTCGATCGTCAGATGCCCATTAGCAGTGTAACTTGGTTTGATTTTGTAAATCATTTCGGAAGATTTGATGAGAAGTCACACTCCCCAACACTACTATTGGATTCAGGAGTCCTCACAATGACGCCTCGTTTCGGACCTGAGGACAAACGGGCCTGCCAGGAAAGTGTGTGTAATACAGGTTTTCTCCACCGTAAGACAAGGTGAACTCTGTCATGCGCTTCGCTGTATAATTGATTAATTTGATCAGTCGGTTACTTAGCCAGAAGGTTCCCCTGACTGTCTGATTAAGTGGTTACAGCTTCAAAAAAAAATGGTTCAAATGGCTGTGAGCACTATGGGACTTAACATCTATGGTCATCAGTCCCCTCGAACTTAGAACTACTTAAACCTAACTAACCTAAGGATATCACACAACACCCAGTCATCACAAGGCAGAGAAGTTACAGCCTCACCATCAATTTAACTTCGCTTCGAGTCCTAATACTGAGTATGACCTTCTTCCTTGTGAGTAATGATGAATATTTACACACATACTTTGGTTAAACGCCGGCGTTGCTAGAGATTCTAAAATACTTTTGTAATTTGAATGATATTGCAAAAAGCAACAACTGCAATAATCTGATATTATTCCATAGCAGTGTTATGTGATTATGGTTGTAGAAGCCGAAACAAGGTTGTAGTAAAGAAGAAACTTTACTAACAAAAATATTGCAGCTTACCTAGAATTATTCATTACAACAACGTTATGATTCGGGTACAGTGTGTATGCAGAGAGTTAGGCACCAAAAGGTAAAAAGTGGTCCCAATTGTATCATCCACGCGATGTAAGTGTGAAAACCGTTGCATGTATTAGTCTTATAACTGTACCCGTCAGCTAAGCACATGCTTATAAAAGTGTTGCGAGGCAACGGACCGCAGGTAGGCGCACACAAAGCGTTTCTCAAACCATCAACAAAGTAAAGCCGCACACTCTTGCCACAAGGAAATGTGATATCGACCTTCATGAAAAAATGGAAATGAGGGTTTGGCGTCATTGGCCGGGAGGCCCCTTACGGGGCAGGTCCGGCCGCCTTGGTGCAGGTCTTATTACATTCGACGCCACATTGGGCGACCTGCGTGCCGGATGGGAATGAAATGATGATGAAGACAACACAACACCCAGTCCCTGAGCGGAGAAAATCCCCGACCCAGCCGGGAATCGAACCCGGGCCCCTTAGGACGGCAGTCTGTCACGCTGACCATTCTTTTTTTAAACCTCATTTTGATCGTTTTCGTTTGTTGTATCAGCTCGTGGTGGACGTCGCAAGACACCCGTTTCAGTTCGTCGTTGATCCGTTAACTCAGTTTTTTTAATTTTTTTTTATTAAAGAGGGCAGCTAACCCTCTGATCGAAAACGCTGAGTTACCATGCCGGCTACCATTCAGCTATCGGGGCTGACATCGACATTGATAAGCAATATCCTATGAACATCAGCGGCATCTATTTATTTGCTATTCTACAGTAAAATTTGCAGGTGATCGTTGAAGATGTCATTAATGAATGATAGAACTGAGCTAACTGTAAGACTGCTTATTGGTCCGTACAACAGCAAGATGAATAAGAAAAATCACATAATATACTATTACCGTTCCGCTGGTTGTTTTCCGTAACACGCGTCCGACAACCGCACACACATCAGTTCTTGCGCTGCAGCAGGTAGCGATGTACTGTCTGATGAAGAGCGCAGGTTTCTGCGGCATTCGTCGTTCGCGACGTTGCCAACGGATAGGTGTTGAATTTGGAGTGACCTACGAGCCTAGGTCGCTGCCCCACAACCCCACAACGAAAAAGACAAAAACTTAACTTGAACTACGAAATTTGTGCCGGATCGAAACGGAAGCGCGCTTTTCGTCCGTAAGGAGTTCCCGCTGTCGTTAGGTGCAGGTGGGTCGGCTTATTACTGCTCCAGGCGGCCGGCACTGCGACGGCAGCTGCGACGTCGCGGATGTTCTGCGTCCAGAGCTGGCCTGCATTTGGGTGGCGTCTGCTGCACTTAGGTACTTTGGTTTGCACCAGTCGACGTACTCTATTGTATCTAACTCTTTAATGCGGAGAGTGAGTCCCCTATCGTTCCGTCCTGTAATTGTGTATGGGCCTTGATAGGGCGGCTCATGTTTCCTGTGCAGTGGGCCACGTCAGATGAAAACGTACTTCGTCATTACCAGATCTTTCAGATCAGAAGTAGCCCTTCTCGTGACGCGTAGTTCCACTCGGTCTCATGGCCTCCATTTACTTCCGGAGTTCCGCGAGGAAATCTTGAATGGAGGGTAGGGAGCCGGAATGTTTGAGAAACTCTTCTGGTTCATACAGAAGTTCGCCACACAACTTCGCTAGGGAGGTCTGCAGGTCTTCTTTTAATGCACTGTGCATTCTCAAGAGCGCTACTGGAAAGGCGTCAGCTACGATTCCGTCGTCCGACACATTACAGGTCCTTCAAGTGTAAGTAGCCTGTTTTTGTCTTTGTATGTTGGCAGCGCTATGCAGCGTTATATACTGCATTAATATCTCTGGCAGCGCTGTGCGCCCCCTGTAAGAGACTCTGTGGCTGGTCGGACTCGCAGTTAGAAGTTAATAGTCAGCAGTGGTGGAGGTTAGAAGCAGTGTTAGCGCGAGCGGACTGTTTAGACGTGGGTCCGTCATGGAGATTTAATATTGGTTGGACATGGATTGTAAAATGTGGATAATGGAATTACTGACAATTTTTGGACCTTGATGTCACGGACGATTATATAATTTTTAGAACTGGATGTCACATTATTGAGGTATAATCTGCTAAATACGTTGTTTGCTCTGCAACAAAATCTTTCCTTTGCTAACCACATGCCTATTAGTAGTTAGAGCCTACAGTAATTAGAATCTTTTTATTTAGCCGGCTGTATTGGCGCTTGTATCGCTGTAGTTCGTGTCATGAAGATTTTCTGTGAGGTAAGTGATTTATGAAATGTGGGTGATTGTTAGGATTTCTTCTAATTCAAGGCCTTTCTTCTGTGTTAATTGATAGATTGCGTTATCCTTTTGTATTGTGGGTCATAAATGACTAGAATAACTTTGCGCTCAGGGAAAGTTCTGTGGATCAGTGTTGAAATGATAAAGAAAAGCAAAGTGACAGTACGTTCAGTTTCACTCTGCTGTTTTAGAAGCTTAAGTTGCATTAAGCAATTTGAGTAAAATCGTAGAAGTTTCACCTGTCGACCCTTAGCCGAGGATACTTCACTGGAATCTCCTGATGTTCTTGTAGTTTGAATAATTAGTGCATGATTAGAAATTAGTTATTGTTTACTGCTAGCATGTAATTGCATATAGAGAATTTCCTTTGTAGTTGTAGTTCCTTATTGTTGTACTGCATTGTAATGAGCAAAGCAGTTGTGGTATGCATGTGGATTTGCACTAAGTATCTCGCAGTATCATTTGAAACTAATTAGGTATTGGTTATTTTCAGTGCTATTCTAGTACGTCTTCCTATTTTTGGTTTTCAAATTGTTTTTTGCGTATTATTATGTAAAATACAGTGATAATCATGGTGTGTGAAAAACGTAATACTAGGCTGAATGTAAACTGAGAAATGACAGTGACGACGAGCGTAACTTGTTAGTACCACCAAGTAACGAAGTGCTAAATATTCAAGACAATAATTTGGTAACTGTGGATAGGGTCATAGATGAGGCAGCAAATGACGGTGTAGAAATCGAAACAATCAGTGAACAGGGAACTATTGTCGATCTATCGGTCAGTAACTGTTCGCCTCTGGAATTCGAAATAACAGAACAAAATCATGGAAATACCGTAGATTTAGGTTTTGCGTCATTACCCTTTTCTTAATTTAGTCAAGACACACTTTCTGCTTTTCGAAATAGGAGTATTGCGGCGTCGAATGCACTGCCGAAAAGCACAGTGGAACATGTTTCAGTCACTCATGCATTGTTATTGTATTTAATTCGAAAAGTTGATAAAAATCAGAAACATATACAGCAACAAATTGAAGAAAATCTGAAACAAATACTGCAACAACTTCAAAAGTTAGACACAATTGAACAAACACGTGAAGGTTTAACCTCTGAGACACCCGAAATCGAATCTAAATATCAAAAAGTTTCTGAAGATATAGAAACACAAACTTGTGAACATTTTCCGCCTATCTTTTCGCGATATGAAGACACATTACACAATCATGACGCTGACATAAAAGAACTGGAGATTATTGCACATGAAAATCAGGACACTTTGCAGGCTAAAATTGACTCAGTTGCATCTACCGATACGGTCACGAAATATGCAAAAAAATCGGGTAAACCTTAAGGAAACAGTAGATACGATTGCGACACAGAAGTTACACGGCAATAATATATGGTATTTCGGAGATCTTGAAAGGAGTCGGCGAGGCGAGCCTTGAGAAGAAACCGCCGACACGACGTAAGAATGACAGATTTGCGACACGGCGACATGATGGCTTTGACCATAAGCTATTCATCACTACGCGTGAAATTAAAACATTCAAGAATTCTAGTAATAACATACATCCACAGGCTTGGCTTCATCAATT
This sequence comes from Schistocerca americana, assembly GCF_021461395.2. NCBI lineage: Eukaryota > Metazoa > Arthropoda > Insecta > Orthoptera > Acrididae > Schistocerca > Schistocerca americana. The sequence continues at coordinate 120,367,332 of NC_060119.1, forward strand.
TTCTTATTGCTTTCCTCCAAATTGGTCATTAGCGTAAAAAAAATTGACAAGAGATTACATCACATTTCTTGTGTAAAACCGGTCATTCAGAAATAGTTTGGTTTCTCACTTAGTCTTTGCCATTAAATTTTCCACTTAAAGTTACTATCCCGCTTTGTTACATTTAGCATGCAGCGATGTTTTGAAGTTAACTATCGAGTCACGAACCTATGAAATTTATTAAGACAGTAATTTTGCGAGTTCACTTTTGTAGGGAACAGACGACACAGTCTGATCGTGTGTACATTTTGCTTGTTAGTTGCACGATTACGTCACGACTAAACAATGCTCACACTCTTGGAACACGTACTGCAACATTTTGGTTTACCTGAAATGAGATTTTTTATTTAAAGTACTTTCTGAGAGGTCACTGGTGACACAGCATTTGGTTTGTTTGTCAGCTACACGATTATACTACGATGCTTCTTATGTGTGACATAGTCTTCATTATTGCTTTTATGTTGTATCTATTTTATGTCTGCACAGTTTTTCTACGTTCTTCTGAAAAGCAAAACATGTTTTGGTAGTGACTTTTGTGGCATAGCTACAACGAGACAGTTATTTTTGTAACACAACAATACATTACAGTATAGTACTTTCAAAGTCACGGCAATGGACGTAATAATTACATCTGTACGCACAGCACTTTACTTTTGTATATGACAAGGTAAGTACAATGATTTTTGGAGAAATTTGCTTATGGACGACGATAAGTACGACACTTGGCACATTCTTACCGTTAAGCGATGACAGAAATTTTCTTACAGCAAGAAGCATAGTTTAGCGCCACAGGACATGCATTTGAGTGATTAATTTTTGTACTTGGAACATTTTTAGAAATATTTTTCTATTACAGTGATACAGAGAAGGTTTTTGGGGATACATTTCATTCCGTAGTTTTAATCTGTAACGTCTGAGATAATTACGTTATCCCTCATAGGGGTACGCCTACTTTGCGTACTATGCGTGTGGTAAGCGCAAGGAGCCCTAGATAATATGGGATTTGCTTATACAATTTTATACATTGGTACCATATTTCTCTATCACAGAATTACACAGCTATCTGGTCATTCAATAGAGAGAAATATACTTTTTTTTTCAACGTCTTTGACATATATTTACATAATTACACAGTTCGATTACTTTGCACTTATGTAATTGTACTTTGTCTGCATTTTGTGAACTGTTCATATATTTTCGGAACCATTGTGATATTGTGAGTGATTTGAGTGATGTACATTGTGTGGGATCATGACTCTTGAAATACGTTTGAGGTAGATGACACTATTGAAACGAGCAGAGAGTCTTTATTAGAAGGTTAGATTATTGAAAGAAGCTACGACGATTTTGAGATTTCATTGATCTGTTATGTTGAAATTATGACGACGCTGTGTATTATGATGTTGAGTATGTTTATGATCAATAAGGTGATACTATATGAGGAATGTGATAATGCTACATGTTTATTATGATGAAGTATTGAAGCAGTATCGACATATACGTATATGAATAATGCGGAGTGGTTAGGGACTCTAGTTTGTGTAAAAGAATGTTGGAAACCAAGAATCGTACTTTAAGAGTTATGAAATGTGAAGTATATATGTGAATGTGAGTACCACAATGCCGACAGAAATTTTTGAACACTGTTATTGATGAGATATGGTTTCTACACACATCTCCTGTAAATTTTCAACCTGTGAAACTTTTTATTTATATGAAACTGTCATTGTAGCTGAAACTGTTGGCATGAATATTTTCGTAAAGAGTATAGGTTACCTTGACATAAGGATCTGCTGTACCTGATGGCGCTCTAGCCGCCTGGAAAAACCCCTTGTTGTGTTGCCTTTCAAATGCACAGTTGTAGAAAAGAGAGGCTATTCACCTCGCTATTGACATTTCTTTGCAGAACGCACCACAAACATGACACACTTTTGCTTGAAAACATGTAATTACACTTTGGAGTTTGTACTTTGTGCTATTTACAGATATCCTTATGAAGTGATGAGAAAAATTCTTACGTCTGCCCACCTGATTACGACAAGTGTCTTTCTACGAGAGTTGAGAGAATTTATGCTGTCTTATGAAATGCCATATGGCTTTGCTTTGTACATATTTGCTTATTTTATTTGATATCTAGTTTCTAGCTGCCTTGCAGCATCGGTTTTACAAAATTAAATTTAATGCATATGCTAATGTATACACTTTCTGTCAACAGATCTATTAAATAATAATTATGTCACCCACATTCTTAAACAAGAGCACTTGGAAAGGAAAGACCAATAAGAAGGAGAAGGGACTAGTAACAGGAATTGCATACATAATCTTCTTTTCAAGGACTAATTTTTTGGAAGAATAAGTTGTTCTGGTGCACCACTCTAGTGTTAAGCTGTGACATAGACATTAAGATGTGAATAGACATTTCCCTCATCGGCATTTCTGTCTTTACTGTAATATTTTTTCTGCTTGTGCTTTCTCATATTTAGGTATAAATTGTTGCATTTGCTGCTGCTATTTGTCAGGCATTGTCCTACTGAATTTTACTTTGTATTACTGGGATAAGCCAGTTTTACCACTGATTTATTTTTCTTGTTTGCTGCAAATGCCTGATATTAGCTGTAATGTTGCATTTTCTTTGCTAATTTAGACATGCTGCTGCTTGCTTTACCAATCTGCATTTTTTGTTGTTGTTGTTTGTGTCAATTGTTTTGTGCCACTGCATTGCCTCGTTCTCTTGTTTATGTGTCTGAGGTCAGTAGATTTAAGTTGGCTTAAGAGGGAGTATGCTATATAAGAAAATGAGTTATCATGAGTAGGGAAGAAATGCATTGAGAAGCTATAAGAAAAATATTTGGCCAAAGAGTATTGTACAATGAGGAATAATTTTTTGAAACAGGAAATGAACAGATGTAAGTAGGGAATAGTACAACAGATTTAGGTAGGATTTTCTTGGAAATTGGAAACAAATGATGAGGTAAGAAATATATGAAAGTATAAATACAGTTAGATAGGAACTATTTTTTGGGAACAAATTTTGAAATAAGAAGATAGATCTGTGGGAATTAAATGAAGTTTTGGTTGGTAATGAAGAACCATAAGTACTGCAGAACCATATGTTACACTGAAAACAGACCCTGTCCTTTCGTTTTGTGTTATTCCGTTATGTGTTTATGTGTACCCTTGTATGTCTGTGTTCTTCAGGTCTCTGTGTTTTTACCTGATAAGATAAATTTGGTAGATTTTTTTTTCCTTCTGATACTAAGCTGCATTCAGTATGATGAGGAATACTGTTATCCTCAAATCTAATCTGTTTTTGTAATGTACTCTTTATTTTGGAAAGATGTTCAGATATTATTTATTCTGTTCCGTTTTCCTTTAATGCTCATGTGTCAAGTTAATGTTTCTAAGCATATTCTCATTTTTCATTTATTTACTTATGTCATTATTCCTGTAATATATATATATATGCCTATTTCTATTCTTTTTGTAAAGCCTGTATTACTACAAATGTTATCTGTATCATCATGTTCATTACTGTAATGATGTTTTCTTTATCTTTTTAATTGTATTCTTATACTGTAAAATTGTAATTGTATAGACACCAGTTCTTCAAGTTAAGTAAATAGCAGGGATTCTTTTTACTGCACACATTTATATTTTGATCATACTATATGTATATGTCAGAGGTTATATGACTGTTAGTTCTTGCACATATGTTGAAAATTCAGCAAGGTACTGTCTAACAGCATTGCTGGTTCTAAGGATACTGAAAAATAATTAGTGAGTGCACAAGTGGAGGTTCATGAACTTGCTATATTATCCTCAAGACTCTTCAATTCTGACTGTGCACCTGCACTGTCTCAACGGTTGGCTGCTGGCCATCTCTACAAGGACTACAGTGGGTCTCCACCTTTGGTGGCCCACTGCTACCATAATTTCTATAAGGACTACAGTAGGTCTGAACCTTTGGTGACCCACTACTGCCATAATCTCTAGAAGGACTACTGTGGGTCTGCACCTTTGGTGGCCTATTACTACCATAATCTCTACAAGGACTACAGTGGGTCTGGTAGCCCAATAATATTATATTCTCTACAAGGAATCCTGTGGGTCTCCTCTGTGGTCACCTACCAATTCTACCAATATTATTCAAGACTTCGACTGACTCTGCTGTGGGTCTGCTCTGCTGTAGCCCATTACCAATCTTAATGTCTTCATGCCAAGAGTCAGCAGTGTGTTTCCGTTGGGAGGACAACATTACTTCTTTAAGACTGCATGGAGGTTCACTAATGACATTAGCATTTTCTTTTACAACTCAGACTTTGGGCATAAAACTGCCATATACTTTTCTTCCGATGAATGATTAGGACTGTCTTTAGGAACTGTGAGGACAATTTTTGCTTTAGTGACCAAGAGTATATTACTAATTGTGTGCATCTGATCTATTTGATATTGTTAATATAAAAAATTTGATAAACTAGTCTTCGCCACTGCCCAAAACACTTCGTAAATTTTTTTGAGAGGAAGCGGGGGGCTATATACAGGGTGTTTCAAAAATGACCGGTATATTTGAAACGGCAATAAAAACTAAACGAGCAGCGATAGAAATACACCGTTTGTTGCAATATGCTTGGGACAACAGTACATTTTCAGGCGGACAAACTTTCGAAATTACAGTAGTTACAATTTTCAACAACAGATGGCGCTGCAAGTGATGTGAAAGATATAGAAGACAACGCAGTCTGTGGGTGCGCCATTCTGTACGTCGTCTTTCTGCTGTAAGCGTGTGTTGTTCACAACGTGCAAGTGTGCTGTAGACAACATGGTTCATTCCTTAGAACAGAGGATTTTTCTGTTGTTGGAATTCCACCGCCTAGAACACAGTGTTGTTGCAACAAGACGAAGTTTTCAACGGAGGTTTAATGTAACCTAAGGATCGAAAAGCGATACAATAAAGGATCTGTTTGAAAAATTTCAACGGACTGGGAACGTGACGGATGAACGTGCTGGAAAGGTAGGGCGACCGCGTACGGCAACCACAGAGGGCAACGCGCAGCTAGTGCAGCAGGTGATCCAACAGCGGCCTCGGGTTTCCGTTCGCCGTGTTGCAGCTGCGGTCCAAATGACGCCAACGTCCACGTATCGTCTCATGCGCCAGAGTTTACACCTCTATCCATACAAAATTCAAATGCGGCAACCCCTCAGCGCCGCTACCATTGCTGCACGAGAGACATTCGCTAACGATATAGTGCACAGGATTGATGACGGCGATATGCGTGTGGGCAGCATTTGGTTTACTGACTAAGCTTATTTTTACCTGGACGGCTTCGTCAATAAACAGAACTGGTGCATATGGGGAACCAAAAATCCCCATGTTGCAGTCCCATCGTCCCTGCATCCTCAAAAAGTACTGGTCTGGGCCGCCATTTCTTCCAAAGGAATCATTGGCCCATTTTTCAGATCCGAAACGATTACTGCATCAAGCTATCTGGACATTCTTCGTGAATTTGTGGCGGTACAAACTGCCTTAGACGACACTGCGAACACCTTGTGGTTTATGCAAGATGGTGCCCGGCCACATCGCACGGCCGACGTCTTTAATTTCCTGAATGAATATTTCGATGATCGTGTGATTGCGTTGGGCTATCCGAAACATACAGGAGGCGGCGTGGATTGGCCTCCCTATTCGCCAGACATGAACCCCTGTGACTTCTTTGTGTGGGGACGCTTGAAAGACCAGGTATACCGCCAGAATCCAGAAACAATTGAACAGCTGAAGCAGTACATCTCATCTGCATGTGAAGCCATTCCGCCAGACACGTTGTCAAAGGTTTCGGGTAATTTCATTCAGAGACTACGCCATATTATTGCTACGCATGGTGGATATGTGGAAAATATCGTACTATAGAGTTTCCCAGACCGCAGCGCCATCTGTTGTTGAAAATTGTAACTACTGTAATTTCGAAAGTTTGTCTGCCTGAAAATGTACTGTTGTCCCAAGCATATTGCAACAAACGGTGTATTTCTATCGCTGCTCGTTTAGTTTTTATTGCCGTTTCAAATATACCGGTCAGTTTTGAAACACCCTGTAAGTAGCCTGTTTGTGTGTTTGTGTGTTGGCAGCGCTATACACTGCATTAATATCTCTGACAGCGCTGTGCGCCCTCTGTAAGAGACTCTGTGGCTGGTCGTAATCGCAGTTAAAAGTTAATAATTAGCAGTGATGGAGGTTAGAAGCACTGTTAGCGTGAGCGGACGGTCTGGACGCGTGTACCTCATGTCTGGACGCGTGTACCTCATGGAGATTTAATATTGGGTAATGGAATTATTGACGATTATATAATTTTTGGAACTGAATGTCACAGACGATTACATAATTTTTGGAACTGGATGTCACATGATTGAGGTAAAATCTGCTAAATACATTGTTGGCTCTGCTACAAAATCTTTTCTTTGCTAACCACATGCCTATTAGTATTTAGAGCCTTCAGTAGTTAGAACCTGTTTATTTAGCTGCCTGTATACTTGCTGTATCTACTGTAGTTCGTGTCATGAAGATTTTCTGTGAGGTAAGTGATTTATGGAATGTGGGTTATTGTTAGGATTTCTTCTAAATCAGGACCATTCTTTTGTGTTAATTAATAGTCAGACTGCGTTATCTTGTATATTTTGTGTCATAAATGAGTAGAATGACTTTGAGATGTACTTGCCAGGGAAAATTCTGCAAGTCAGTGTTGAAATGATAAAGACAGGCAAAGTGACAGTACGTTCAGTTTCACTCACCAGTTTTAGGAGGTTCAGTTGCATTAAGCAATTGAAGTAAAAACATAGAACTTTCACCTTCTTAGTTATTTCAATTTAAGTAAAAATTTGTATTTAGAAGTTTCACAAGCAACGTGTAGTCGCTCACATGCCATTTGCGGCTGCGTGGCATTACAAAGTCACTGTCATGTGTATCACGTATGACTATTAACAAATTGAATTAACTATTTCATTATATCAGTGAGTAGTTAAGTAACTTCCTGCTCCAGTCCAGCCTGATGCCACAGGTTTTAGACTGGTTACATTTTCAATTTTGAATTATTCTCTTAACAATTTCAGAACAACATTTACTTATTTACAGATTCGTTTCTCATTACTATAGCAAAGGGTAGAGACTGAGGGGTGTGGTTGCAGTAACTATGAGCAAACCATTTGTAAATTCTGAATCGTAATTTACGAAAGATCGTGGTTACCACACACACATCCGAGACAGAATCATCCAGAACCTACATGTGAGTGGTCCTATCAGTTATCACTAAACGTCGCAGTAGTTTCGCGGGCTGATGGCGCCGACAGATTTGCTGTCGTCCGCGTTTCCCGCCCAGGAACACAGCGATCTGCACGTACGTGCTCTGTCGCCAAAGCGACAGTGCTGGAAACACTCGTTCCAGTCTGCCGAGGGCGCTCCACCATCCATATAACGGTGTGTGGACTCGTTTGTATACGCCGATGGCTGCCACGTGCGGTATCAACTCGGCGAGACGAGGGGTGATGTCATCCAGCCTGCCTCTGGTGGGGGTTCTAGTGTGTCTGAACTTCACACTCATATCATTGTTGTATTTTGAAAATTGAACTAATGCTCACTTGGCACTCTTGTAACTACTTCTCGGTGGCTGGTGTTCGTCTTTAGCGTTTCTACTTTATATTCAGAACATATGTTTCTGCATCGAACTATTGATTGTTCTACTCGGGAAACTGCGATTATGTTGATACGGTACTTTTGTAAGAACTGTTAACTGTATGATCTTTGCTCCCAAAAATACACAGAGGTGACAAAAATCATTGGATAGCGATATGCACATCTACAGATGGAGGTAGTATCTCGTACACAATGTGTGAAAGGGCAACGTCATCTTTACTCAGCACATTCATATCAAAACGTTTCCGACGTGATTATGGCCGCTGGACGAGAATTAACAGGCTTTGAACGCAGAATGGTAGTTGGAGATGTGTTGGGAAGCAGTCGTGGAAATGAATGGTCAGGAAATTTCTGTCTGGAATTAAGACGCTATGTATTGAATAGATATTTGCTGAAAAAAGACTGAATTAGATGACGATGAAAGTATTTATGGATTAAAAAAAAATTCTGCAGCTTTGCTTACTTGCGCTTAGTTAGCACTCTAATAAAATTAGTTGTGCCGAAATTTGATTGAAGCATTTATCTGATGAATTACTCACAGCTAGAGAAGTTAGTGTCCCCCCCCCCCTCCGATGTATGCATTTTTGTAAAAGGAGGTCATTTTTGGTAGGTTAGTCTTTTGTGTAAAGTAAATTTTTGTTTTGTCAATCAGTCAGAAAATCGTTTAAAACCAATAAAGATATTAAAAATTACGTTAAAAACTAATTATTTTCAAAAAATTGTCTTAAAAAATCATTTGTAGAGCATTAGCACACAAATTATTCCGTTCCAAGAAATTCTATATTGCTTGTGGCTGCATTGCACGTGCCAGTACACACGCTTTTTTAAAATTTTTAGCCTATCACTTGTAATTTAGCTTTGCTGTGGCGCTGCTTGCCGTACTCCACTTTCGAGAGAAAATTGTTATTGTACAGAGTTAAGTGAAAGAATGGTTTAGAGTTACACTATAGATACAGAATAATGTCATTCCACAGTTAATCTGTAATTAGGTCAGATAGCTTACATTCAGTTTGGTAGTTACTCTCTTGTTATACAAAGTACGTTTCAGTAAACACTATGATATATCCGCGTGTGAAACGTTTTTCGTGTTCTGAGATCTGTTTCGCAAGTCAGCTGCGTAAATCAGCAGTGGACTGTTGTTAAAGTAATTTGGATAATTTATACAGACAAAAGTTTAGTAGTTCATTTTCACGTATTTTGCAGTCGTTGAAAACTGTGTTTGGTGACGTCAGGCAACACACCAATGATTAGTCGACTCCGAAATACGGGGCGTAAGTAAGTCACGCACTTACACTCTAGACAACACACACACACACACACACACACACACACACACACACACACACACAGATATATAATGAAAAGTTAGTGCGCAGAAGCAAACGCGTTTCTGTAATTGCACGACTGACGTCCTGAGGAATTCTTCGCGCGCATTCTTGGCTGTTGCATGCTATGTGAGTTCGTGAGTGTTATCGCTTCTGCTTCGTTGTTTTTGTTCAGTGACTGATTTTTAGCTAGAGGAGTTTTGAGTATATGTAAACAATGCCTGGTCGTGATATTGTCGGCTGTAATGCCGACGATCGTAACACGACGGAAGCACTCCTTCATGCTTTCCCTCATGTTGCAAGTTTGCAAAGGATTTAGCTGTCTAAACGCTGTAGAAGAAACGGTGTGAACATTCAAAATGCTGGAATATGTTATTTATTTATTTATTGTTCCGTGGGACCACATTAAGGAGAAGTCTCCATGGTCATGGAACGAGTCAATACATGAAATTATAACACGATTGTAGAAACAGATAAAATGAAATATAAGAAACATATTCAGTTGCAGATTGTAGAAACAGATAAAATGAAATATAAGAAACATATTCAGGCAACACATCGTTAGTTTAAATAAAGAAAATCAAGAATGTAACACTGGAATTTGCTTAATTTTTTAGCTCTGCCAGGAGCTCCTCGACAGAATAGAAGGAGTGAGCCATGAGGAAACTATTCAGTTTAGACTTAAAAGCGTTTGGGCTACTGCTAAGATTTTTGAGTTCTTGTGGTAGCTTATTGAAAATGGATGCAGCAGAATATTGCACTCCTTTCTGCACAAGAGTCAAGGAAGCGCATTCCACATGCAGATTTGATTTTTGCCTAGTATTAACTGAGTGAAAGCTGCTAACTCTTGGGAATAAGCTAATATTGCTAACAACAAACGACATTAAAGAAAATATATACTGTGAGGGCAATGTCAAAATTCCCAGACTATTGAATAGGGGTCGACAAGAGGTTTTCGAACTTACACCACACATAGCTCGAACAGCCCGTTTTTGAGCCAAAAATACCCTTTTTGAACCAGAAGAATTACCCCTAAAAATAATACCATATGACATAAGCGTATGAAAATATGCGAAGTAGACTTTCCGTGTTGAAATGTCACTTATTTCAGATACTGTTCTAATGGTAAATAAAGCGGCATTTAGCTTCTGAACAAGATCCTGAACATGGGCTTTCCACAACAGCTTACTATCTATCCATACGCCTAGGAACTTGAACTGTTCCGTCTCGCTTATAACATGCCCATTCTGTCTGATTAAAATATCAGTTCTTGTTGAATTGTGAGTTAGAAACTGTAAAAACTGAGTCTTACTGTGATTTAGCATCAAATTATTTTCCACAAGCCACGAACTTATTTCATGAACTACATTATTTGATAATGTTTCAATATTACACACAAGATCCTTCACTACCAAGCTGGTGTCATCAGCAAACAGAAATATTTTTGAATCACCTGTAGTACTAGAAGGCATATCATTTATATAAATAAGAAACAGCAGTGGCCCCAGCACCGATCCTTGGAGAACGCCCCATTTAACAGTGCCCCATTGGGACTGAACATCATTACCACTCTCAATATTGCGGAGCATTACCTTCTGCTTTCCGTTCTTAAAGTAAGAGGCGAACCAATTGTAAGCTACTCCCCTTACTCCATAATGTTCCAACTTCTGCAGTAATATTTTGTGGTCAACAGTCAAAAGCCTTCGTTAAATCAAAGAAAACACCTAACGTTCGCAACCTTTTATTTAATCCGTCCAAAACCTCACAGAGAAAAGACTACAGCATTTTCAGTTGTTAAGCCATTTCTAAAACCAAACTGTACATTTGACAGCAAACTATGCGAATTTAAATGCTGCAGTAACCTTGTATATACAACCCTCTCCATAACTTTAGCAAACACCGATGGCATAGAAATAGGTCTATAATTATCAACATTATCCCTGTTCTTATGTTCTTATCATTTCGAAGAAACTTACTGTGTTAGAGAACTGATAAATTTACTAAATTTACCACTGAAAGGAGTGTTTAAGCCTGATGGATTTCCATCATGCAAATCATATTCTAGTAGTCTGAGTGGTGACTCGTCACGTGCAAGAGACGAAAAGAGACAATGAGAGGCTGCCGTCACGAAAGAAAGGTGCTGATAAATGCACATTTGCTGATGAAGCTGATTGCTAGGTTTCGGAAAAAGTGAGTTAAGAGAATTCTTAGTGGCACTGTTCACCCAGCAATAATTCAAATTTTCGCAAGAATGCAAATATTCATCAGACTGCGCTGGCTGACATAAAAAGACCGCCTTCACGGGCTGTCATGAAAATACAAGGCAGAGGAAGCAATAAATTGGCATTTGTCATCGTTTTACAGCAGAACTGAACAATAATTATGTAAATTAAGTTGTATAACAGCTTAGATTTGTGACAGGGCTTTAAGTTCTAGAGGTAATTTCCTTTTATACGGGTGAATAAAAACGTCAGGTAAACATTCTCTACTTAGATTAGATTAATTATTCATTTCATAGACCCATAATAGAGGGAATCCTCCTGGGTGTGGAACATGTCAGATGAACACATTACAAAAATGAAATTAGAAAAACTTGAGTTTCATTAATTTTAATGATCCTCAGTCAATAAACAGTAAAATTATGTACATGAATTAAATTTAAAATTCTAATATTTGCAGGTTTAATACTTACACCTGCTTTCATTAAATCCATCAATCAGACATTTGCTAGCTTCTTGGCAATTACAACAAAGTATTGTCAAAAATTGAAGTAAATTATTCATTTCAGTGATCCTCAGTTAAGAACAGTCAGATTATGTACAAGATCTAAAATTAAACTTCCACTATTTACAGATTTAAGACTTACATCTGCTTTCCATACATCCATCATTCATACAGTAGATAGTTACTTGGCTGTTACAACCAAGTATTGTTAAAAATTAAAGTGTAAGAAATTTTCATTAAAATGGTCTACTGCACTCGTTGAGAAACTCATGGATGGAATAGAAGGAGTTGGCCACCAAAAATTCTTTTAAATTATGTTTAAATTGTGCCTTGTCTGAAACTCACTTTATAAAAGAACTGCAAAAGACTGTGGCGTGACTGAAAGTACAAAAGTGTGTGTGGCCATTAGGTTAGCTTATTCAAATGTTTTCAAGGATTAAGGCACTTGAAACGATAACTGAAATTTTTTAACTTTTTGAAATGACGACTGGGCTCTCGAGATCTTATTTTCTTATTAAAACTTTTCTAACATACAGCTTAACAAAAATGCGTGCTCATTTCTGACATTCACTTTAACACATACCTACAAAAACAATGTTGCTGTGTGACAGTTGCTTGCAATTTTTTATGTGACCTGTGTATGTTTAAAAGCTGAGCAAGTTAAAGAACGTAGCAGTAATGTGCTGCCAGCAGCGGAATAGCAATGTGCATTCCATTATTTCAAAATAAATTAAAGAATTTCATAAGTACATCACATACATGCACGCTCAACATGTGAATCCTTTTTCTGTTCAACTTTGCGCGTGCGCTTGCCTATCCAATAGCGCAACTACGCATGCGCATTTGTGCATGCGTAATGCCCTCGAAACGCACGCAGTGCGCGAAAGCTCATTGCATCCCAGTTTCGATGGGAATTTCTTGCTCTGTTTAGCACACGACAGGCAGTTGGCTCCCATGTACGTTTCGTAGTGTAGTGTGTTGAAAATGCTGTAAGGCGATGTACGCGCTGTGATGTCTGTTGACTCCAAAGAAAACACACTGAAATTTATAGACGATTACAGACAAATAGGAGTCATATGGAACGTCACTTCTAAACATTATTTGAATAAAAATTTGAGATGTGGTGCCCTGAGCATCAAATATTAAATAAAAAGTAGGGTAAATCAAGGTGATATGGTGAACAAAACATTTGGGCCTCGTGGAAGAAAGAAATTGTTTATTTAAACAAAATAAAAACACTGCTTTCACAAAATACATAAGTAACACATTAACAGTACCACATCCTCTTTAAGGCACCACACAAGTTTAAAAAAATACTTATTTTTATCAATTTCAGCATTTCACCCATGTATATGAATGAAATGGCGAATGCCCTTTAGTTGAAATGATGAACTTATTTCCCCTGCTTTTGCCACATACGTCACACATATATTCATATTTCGAACAGTCTTCATGCAGCCAAAGTTGGCAGCTAATGCATTTGATCCAATCCACATTCTTTTTAGTGCAACTGTGCAGTCCACCGCACCCTACACAACAACACTCTTCGTCATCCGCGTCGTCATCATCGTCTTGCAATTGAATATCCAGCGACGAGTCGTTTATTAGGCTCCTTCTTTTTGATAATTCCTTTGGTAGTCTCTTTGCTTACGGTTTTTCCTTTGGTTACGGTTTCTCCTTTGGTCCTCTTTTTAGCATTTGCTCTCCTCTTCACTGACTCTTTTTGTCGTTTTCTGTTTCGCAGGTTGTCGATGTTTTCTGGAGAAGTCAAAACCTCAGCTAAAGCTCTGGACTTCTTCCTTGCAGATACAACTTTATCTAGGATACGTATCGGCGAAATATGGTCCAAGAGTTTGCCATGGGTTATTTGAGACTCTTGTGTTGCCACTGTCGAGGTCATATCTGTTGCTTCTGATGAAGACTGCATGTTTTCCTGTGGATTTTCCACCCGTTGCGAACAGCCCAGTTGTGGTGAAGCTTGTATGTGTTCAAGTCCCTGATCGATATCTACGTCTGCAGTTGCTTCTTCCGAGGGATTAGGTATCTCCTGCCAGTGCGAACAACTTGGTCGAGGTGAAGTAGGTCTGTTTTCATGTCGTTCGTTGTATTCCTGATGTTGTTCTGAAGCTGATGTTAAAATTGCGTATTCTGGGATGACATCAGGATTAAACGGGATGATTTCTGTGCTTCTGAACCTCGATATTGCATTCTCTGTCGTAGCTGCTTGTACTCATGCCTTTGTAAGCAGTTCTACGAACACTAGTCTCTAAATTTTCTATTTGGATTCATTTTAATGTACGAATTGCAAGCATTGTTATAATAGGATTGCAAAGCTTTAAAAAAGGCTCTGTCTAGCGGCTGTAGATAGTGTGTGGTGTGGCTGGGTAGACACAGCAAAATTATGTTATTTTTCTTCTGCAAACTCTAATGTATCCACGCTGCTGCAATGAGAGCTATGTCTATCCAAAATAAGCACGACTGTTCCCTGAGGCTCCCTCGGTGCAAAATGGTTCCTTAGCCACAGAAGAAAAATATCAGTTGTTACGTACGCCGACTTTTGTGACATGAAAATCGTGAAACCCGGCTGCACACCGTCCTTGTACTAGGCCTTTTCATTTTTTCCCTTCGAAACACAAGCTGGGGGTAAAAACATGCCCTCTCCATTGCAGCAAGCGATTACATACATGGTTTCACCCTGTTCACCGGATGTTATCGCTGGCATGCTCTTAGACCCAATTGCCATCAACACGTAACCTGGTCATTATTCAGCTGAAGTCCGGACACATCTTCGTTGAATATATTTCCCGGCGTTTCAAGGAGGTTATGTTCTACCAAGATGTTCTGCAACAATGAAAAATAGTCTGAAACGTTTTTCGTACTTAAACCCCTTTACCGTGCTTGTAAAACTCCTCCCGATTTGCTGATTGAGAATTCCGGATTTCTTTTTAAGAATAAATGTAGCCGGTCCATTCCAGCAATTTCCTTTTCTCGGTTAAATTTGTGATGTTGGTTATATTTCTCAGCTAGTTTATATGCCATGGAACGTACTTCTGTCCTTGTGGGTGCAAATCCGAAGTTCTGTAATTTTATGATATGTTTTACCAACTTTTTCTCACATTCTTGTGTTAGTACAGACGGCCCACCCAAACGATTTTCATAAAACACCAGTTTGCTAATCGTCTCTTCAGCGTTGTCCATGGAACATGAAACTGCTTTGAGGCCTTATTCAGGCTCATTCTATTTTGCAACTCTTTTACGGCGTCGTTAAGTTGCTCCTCTGTCCAATCAACACGGCTGGATCCTTTTTGTCTTTTGTAAAATGTAGGCATCTTTGCCTGGAACAATGGCTGTAGTTAGAACATTTACTTTTTTAATCACTGACAAACGAAACTGTGCTTGCAAAAAAATATATAAAAACTATTTTTTAAATTAACAATTGTATTGAGACGTCAGATAAAACAGAATATAACTCTCGCATGGGATAGGAAACGCTAACATTTCATGACTTGTCAATAACCCTGGCTGGGATGTAGCTAAATAAAAGCTTTACACTTTACACATAAGAAAAAGTCGTTCACCGTATCACCCCTGCCCTAGTTCACCATTCCTCCCATTTGCTGTGCGTGAAACGGTGAATAGCACGGCAAGAAGTTCAGAACACTAGACGCAACGATTTCTAGGTTATGTAGTACATAATCAGTATAAGAAGGCAGAATATATCAAAAAATACCCCTCGCACTACGCTACCTGAAGTAACATCTACAAATAAATGCAGCATATAAAATTATTTAGCATCGAAAATAGTTTTGTACAAAATACTTACGGTTTTTAAAACGGAGCTGGTTTTCAACACGTGCACACTGCACAGATGATCAGAGACTGTTGGCATGCAGGAAAGATCTGTTTAACCAGTAAAGAATTAAAGCAATTCACCATTTCACCCGATTCACCATATCACCCTGACTTACCCTACGAAAAGTTCTGTAAAGATTAAGATACGTTCGGTAAGTCTCGAAGTAGGAAAACAAAGAAAGAGAAGCCTACAAATTTGTGAAAAGCGTATACGAAAACTGTGCACAAATATTCATGCTAAATCAACTTACTAGCACAACAGCTGAAGAGCTCGACATCTGAACAAAAGAAATGGCGGGGTATGTGTAGCATCTCAACAAACTACTAGAAACTGAAATGAAGGACGCTGATGATGCAAAAAATACAAAATTGAAAAACACAACCTCCGGTCTAGTGATTCTGGTGTCTATGACAGTCCCAAATTTGTCGAGTCCGGAGATGCTGATCTACATACTCTTTTTCATTATTAAAGTTGTTTAAATTACTTTTCTATAAAATAAAATGCAATTGATACATTGAAAGTTAATTAACCCTCACATAACTACTAAGAATCTCCCTTACAAAATTCTCAGTTTTAGAAATAATCAGTGAAATGCATTTGTCTGAAATGCGAAATAAATAGTTTAAAATGGTATACAAGTTGCCAGTTACGAACTAACGAAATATTTTTGCCAGCCTTATCGCTGCTGTTTCCCAAGAAGAAAATCTAAAATATCCGTGTGAACTCCTGAAAATTGCAGCCAAAATGTTGTCTTCACTTATAGTACTCGTACCCCTCTTATTTAGATACTTTTTTATCCACAGTAGCCTTTTCATCACAGTAAACTCAGCACAAACTCCCAAGCAAAAACGGGATCCGTAGCAGGTTGCCTGCGCTGTGAGGTAACGTGTGGACAAACTGTAGTGTACGCCCTGTCATTTCCGTGAGTCTGTGATTGCGCAAGAGAAAAGAGGCATCGTGTGGACATTTCTTTATAGCGCTGTTCCCGGGGCTGATGTTGTTCCTTAGGCACATCACAGCATCAACCTGCAGCGCTACAGGACCCAGACCTTATCGTAGTTCGGATCATACCGGTGCACAGTGAAGTTGTATACTGGCGGACTAGGCTGCTAGAATTCAAGTCTTCCCGACAACCAACAAAAATGTATTTCATGTGGCTAGTCTGCGAGCATTCCAGAATAATTACACATTAGATAAGTTTCAACTACTGTTCATTTGTGTATATAACTGATATCTATTTATTACTTTGTGAGTGGATTTGTAGATCGCCTATCGTTGAGCGCGCGACTTTGTGATTATTGTGGTTTTGTTATTTTAAGAAAACTAACGTCGTGAATAATATAACTGCAAAATACTGTTGTTGTTGTTGTGGTCTTCAGTCCTGAGACTGGTTTGATGCAGCTCTCCATGCTACTCTATCCTGTGCAAGCTTCTTCATCTCCCGCCGGCCGCGGTGGTCTAGCGGTTCAGGCGCTCAGTCCGGAACCGCGCGACTACTACGGTCGCAGGTTCGAATCCTGCGTCGGGCATGGATGTGTGTGATGTCCTTAGGTTAGTTAGGTTTAAGTAGTTCTAAGTTCTAGAGGACTGATGACCACAGATGTTAAGTCCCATAGTGCTCAGAGCCATTTGAACCATTTTTTTTCTTCATCTCCCAGTACCTACTGCAACCTACATCCTTCTGAATCTTCTTAGTATAAAATAATATAACTTGTAAAATATAACTTGTAAAATTTCGGCAACGTGATTCAATTGTGTGCCTAAGCCTGAATATCCGAGTTGCGAACTATATAGTCGCAATAAATTTCAGCCAACAGGATCAAGACACGGCGCCTCTTCTTTCACTGCGCCTGGAACAACTACCTGGAATGAAAACGCCAGGTCAGAGAAATTTACAGAATTTCACGATACTTTCCAATGGGTCAATAATGAATTGTGGCCCCTAATGGACTTCAGTTTCAGCTAGCAAATAAAAATTATAACCTTCATAAAACAGTTGTAATGAAACTGTTCCAGCACACTCACATAAGTTATCGGCCATGTTTACCAGCTACCCAATTCTGCTACAACGATTGCAGAGTAACCAAACGAAGATTTAAACTCCTTTGCCCAGAAGTATCTCGGTTATTTATTGTAGTACGAAAAGATTTTAACCTACCGAGTATAGGCGATGACGTCCAGGTATTTATCATCGGTCACGCGGCCAGCCAGTCTTGTGAAGTAGTTCGGATATTTTTTTTCTTTTTTAATTTGTGGTGAAGTCTTATGGGACCACACTGCTGAGGTCATCGGTCCCTACGCTTATGCATTACTTAATCTAACTTAAACTAAATTACGCTAAGGATAACACAGACATCCATGCCCCAGGGAGGACTCGAACCTCCGACGGCTGGAGCCAAGCGGACCGTAACAAGACTCCCAAGACTGCGCTGGCTACCCCGCGCGGCTCTGATTTCTTTCTGCGAAACCTTCTTGAGCAACGAATCCAACATTCCACACGTAACAGAAGTATTTTCAATCTCATGGCTGCAAACAGATCCGGTCTTGTCGACGGTTTCCGTAAAAATGCAGGGACTAGCGAACATGATATCAAAGCTACAGTGGTCTGTGGAGTCAATAAGTCCATCAAAATGGTTAGAGAATCATTACACTTCGCACATCACATAAGCAGTTGTTAACATCCTACTTACAAAATGAATAGATATCATTTAATTTGAAAGCGATGAACGCGGAGGAATAGTGAACAAACCAGAAAACTATCTTGAATCGCGTTCTGGATAAATGTGTACCAACTAACCCCCCCATGAACCATGGACCTTGCCATTGGTAGGGAGGCTTGCGTGTCTCAGCGATACAGATGGGCGTACCGTAGGTGCAACCACAACGGAGGGATATCTGTTGAGAGGCCAGACAAACGTGTGGTTCCTGAAGAGGGGCACCAGCCTTTTTACTAGTTGCAGGGGCAACAGTCTGGATGATTGACTGATCTGGCCTTGTAACACTAACCAAAACGGCCTTGCTGTGCTGGTACTGCGAACGTTTGAAAGCAAGGGGAAACTACAGCCGTAATTTTTCCCCAGGGCATGAAGCTTTACTGCATGGTTAAATAATGATGGCGTCCTCTTGGGTAAAATATTCCGGAAGTAAAATAGTCCCCCATTCGGATCTCCGGGCGGGGACTACTCAATAGGACGTCGTTATCAGGAGAAAGAAAACTGGCGTTCTGCGGATCGGAGCGTGGAATGTCAGATCCCTTAATCGGGCAGGTAGGTTAGAAAACTTAAAAAGAGAAATGGATAGGTTAAAGTTAGATATAGTGGGAATTAGTGAAGTTCGGTGGCAGGAGAAACAAGACTTTTGGTCAGGTGAATACAGGGTTATAAATACAAAATCAAATAGGGGTAATGCAGGAGTAGGTTTAATAATGAATAAAAAAAATAGGAGTGCGGGTAAGCTACTACAAACAGCATAGTGAACGCATTATTGTGGCCAAGATAGACACGAAGCCCACACCTACTACAATAGTACAAGTTTATATGCCAACTAACTCGGCAGATGATGAAGAAATTGATGAAATGTGTGATGAGATAAAAGAAATTATTCAGGTAGTGAAGGGAGACGAAAATTTAATAGTCATGGGTGACTGGAATTCGAGATAGGAAAAGGGAGAGAAGGAAACACAGTAGGTGAATATGGATTGGGGGGTAAGAAATGAAACAGGAAGCCGTCTGGTAGAATTTTGCACAAAGCATAACTCAATCATAGCTTGTAACGACAACTATACATATAATAATTTTTTTTTCTTTATGAATTTAGATAAATTAATGTAAGCAATGTGTTGAATTTCTTTTTCGATTCTTTTCGTGTCATGTTAAAGAAACTGTGAGCAACTTTTGAAACGAATATTATTATTTATGTTAGATTTCAAATAATGTGGTAATCTAAGGAAAGTGTATTTAATGTTAAATACTATTGTAAGATGTGAAAATTGTAATTTATACACTTGGTCCATACGTAGGTAATGCATTAGGATATGTGTAGTAGAAAACCTGTGGTAAATACCCTACCTGTAGGGGAGCGGGAAAAGGTGGAGGCAGGCGAGGCGGGAAAACGCACACTGGCGCGGTTCGGCACAACGGGCACAGTATCACAGTCGGAGGCGAGCAACAGTCGGAAGTACACGTACTGTACCGAGGAGGCTACCCAGGAAAAGTGGATTCCATTGAGCCTCGGATGAAACGATTCCGACGACTACTTGGCATGGCTATATTCTGAGGCACAAAGTTGGAAAGATTACGACGCTAAGAAGATGGAAAGTGCCGATGTTGTGTGAGCCTTAGCCGTGCTTGTATGTGTGCCGTGCTGCCCGCTATCTCGCTGCCCGCCAACCGCCGCACCGACTGCACAGGTCAAACATTTATTTCATCTTTAGAAGTGTATCTGTGTGGACCAGTGTCGAAACTGTTTCTAACTGTTCAATAATAACGTGACTTTTACCAGAATTGCTTTAACCATGACTTATCCTGATCACTGACCTAGACAGGATCCTTACCTCGTATTGTGCAACCCGAGTATCCTAAACTGAAAGTTTAATGTTTGTGTTAATGAAAATTATCAGCAGATTAATCTATGCCTTAAAGGAATCTAAAGTTATGAGTGTTATTGCAAATGTTGAGAAAGAACAAAAGTGTGACTAAATTGGAAGAGAGTTTTTGTTGGATTGAGTTAGCGATGTTATGTAATTAATCTGAGACAGAAATAATGACAGTTAAATAATTCAGAAGTGAGACAAAAGAGTAGTTATCCAGAGATTGATAATTTTGGGTGTTAATTTGCCTTCAGTACTTAATAGTTTCAGTATAACGACCATCAAAGTTTCAGGCCCCCCCCCCCCTTCTCTTGTCCATTCTTTCAAACCTTGAAATGTGTTGGTCAGATTTGACCAGTAAAGCTAAATTATATATTAATCCTAAGTGTATTAGTGTTTTTCCATCCTTAATAGTGACATAGTGTGTGTACTTTCGAGATTGCTAATGCTAGGGCAATCTATGCCCGATTTCAGTCTGATCAATATACAAAATGTAGTTCGTAGTAATCATTGCTGTGTGGTGTTGTGTAAATGTAGTTCATCCAAATTAGTACAAAGGGAGGAAAATTTAGTTCAGTGGATTTTTCCGGTTTCAAAATTTGCCATATAACGCTTCATTACTACGAGTTACTATGCTTGTACATGCACCTACTTGTACAAGGAAAAACTCACTCATTGCCTAAGTAGGCTGGCGACCGAATTGTTAATTATAGGTAGCATCTACTGTGTGTACTTCTTGCCCATGCGAAAGAGTAATTATACTTTACATTTGCTTGATGCATCACTGTAGTTATTGACTGAGTATAAGTCCGATCTTGCTTCTATTAGGTACACGCGGTCGACTTATGTACTAAAATCCTTGTTTATAAGGTGAAGCCCGTGAACTTATTACAGTACAGGCTTTATAGAGATAACGTACGTCCGAGTAGGGCGGAAGCGTTACAAGCTAACACTTGGTTCAAGAATCATAAAAGAAGGTTGTACACATGGAAGAATCGTGGAAATACGAGAAGGTATCAAATAGATTATATAATGATAAGACAGAGATTTAGGACAGAGACAGAGATTGTAAGACATTTCCAGGGGCAGATGTGGATTCTGACCACAATCTATTGGTTATGAGCTGTAGATTAAAACTGAAGAAACTGCATAAAGGTGAGAATTTAAGGAGATGGGACCTGGACAAAATGATTAAACCAGTGGTTGTACAGAGTTTCAGCGAGAGCATAAGTGAACTATTGTCACAAATGGGGGAAAGAAATACAGCAGAAGAAGAATGGGTAGCTGTGAGGGATGAAGTAGTGAAGGCAGCAGAGGATCAAGTAGGTAAAAAGACGAGGGCTAGTAGAAATCCTTGGGTAACAGAAGAAATATTGAATTTAATTGATGAAAGGAGAAAATATAAAAATGCAGTAAATGAAGCAGGCAAAAACGAATACAAACGTCTCAAAAATGATATCGACAGGAAATGCAAAATGGCTAAGCAGGGATGGCTAGAGGACAAATGTAAGGATGTAGAGGCTTATCTCAGTAGGGGTAAGATAGATACTGCCTACAGGAAAATTAAAGAGACCTTTTGGAAAAAGAGAACCACTTGTATGAATATCAAGAGCTCAGATGGAAACCCAGTTCTAAGCAAAGAAGGGAAGGCAGAAAGGTGGAAGGAGTATATAGAGGGTCTATACAAGGGCAATGTACTTAATACTATGGAAATGGAAGAGGATGTAGATGAGGACGAAATGGGAGATATGATACTGCGTGAAGAGTTTGACAGGGCACTGAAAGACCTAATTCGAAACAAGGCCCCGGGAGTAGACAACGTTCCATTAGAACTACTGACAGCCTTGGGAGAGCCAGTCCTGACAAAACTCTACCATCTGGTGAGCAAAATGTATGAGACAGGCGAAATACCCTCAGACTTGAAGAAGAATATAATTATTCCAATCCCAAAGAAAGCAGGTGTTGGCAGTTGTGAAAGTTACCGAACTATCAGTTTAATAAGTCACAGCTGCAGAATACTAACGCGAATTCTTTACAGGCGAATGGAAAACTAGTAGAAGCCAACCTTGGGGAAGATCAGTTTGGATTTCGTAGAGATATTGGAACATGTGAGGCAATACTGACCTTACGACTTATCTTAGAAGAAAGATTAAGGAAAGGCAAACCTACATTTCTAGCATTTTTAGACTTAGAGAAAGCTTTTGACAATGTTCACTGGAATACTCTCTTTCAAATTCTGAAGGTGGCAGGGGTAAAATACAGGGAACGAAAGGCTATTTACAATTTGTGCAGAAACCAGATGGCAGTTATAAGAGTCGAGGGACATGAAACGGAAGCAGCGGTTGGGAAGGGAGTGAGACAGGGTTGTAGCCTCTTCCCGATGTTATTCTATCTGTATATTGAGCAAGCAGTAACGGAAACAAAAGAAAATTTCGGAGTAGGTATTAAAATCCATGGAGAAGAAATAAAAACTTCGAGGTTCGCCGATGACATTGTAATTCTGTCAGAGACAGCAAAGGACTTGGAAGAGTAGTTGAATGGAATGGACAGTGTCTTGAAAGGAGGATATAAGATGAACATCAACAAAAGCGAAACGAGGATAATGGAATGTAGTCGAATAAAGTCGGGTGATGCTGAGGGAATTAGATTAGGAAATGAGACACTTAAAGTAGTAAATGAGTTTTGCTATTTGGGGAGCAAAATAACTGATGATGGCCGAAGTAGAGAGGATATAAAATGTAGACTGGCAATGGCAAGAAAAGCGTTTCTGAAGAAGAGAAATTTGTTAACATCGAGTATAGATTTAAGTGTCGGGAAGTCGTTTCTGAAAGTATTTGTATGGAGTGTAGCCATGTATGGAAGTGAAACATGGACGATGAATAGTTTGGACAAAAAGAGAATAGAAGCTTTCGAAATGTGGTGCTACAGAAGAATGCTGAAGATTAGATGGGTAGATCACATAACTAATGAGGAGGTATTGAATAGGATTGGGGAGAAGAGGAGTTTGTGGCACAACTTGACAAGAAGAAGGGACCGTTTGGTAGGACATGTTCTGAGGCATCAAGGGATCACAAATTTAGCAGTGTGGAGGATAAAAATCATAGAGGGAGACTAAGAGATGAATACACTAAGCAGATTCAGAAGGACGTAGGTTGCAAGAAGTACTGGGAGATGCTTGCACAGGATAGAGTAGCATGGAGAGCTGCATCAAACCAGTCTCAGGACTGAAGAACACAACAACAACAACAAGTCGATTGAGAATGGGAAAGACCCTTCTTGGTTTAACAAACAACTTTCGGAAAATGCTGAGGAGATAGATATAATTTAAACTCATATCAAATTCGTGTCTCTACAAGTACTCTTGTAACATCTTCCACCGTCATACGTTAGCCAAACATCTTCCCGAGAATCCTAGAAAATTAGACATAAGGAACCTGAGTTTACATATCGCACTAAAAAAAAGTCATTCGTGTAGGAAGATCGTTGAGACCGCTGTACAAAGTCTCAGGTTGACGACATCGAAATGAGCACTCCCGGTGTTGAAGAGCAAGT
Organism: Schistocerca americana; assembly: GCF_021461395.2. NCBI lineage: Eukaryota > Metazoa > Arthropoda > Insecta > Orthoptera > Acrididae > Schistocerca > Schistocerca americana. The sequence goes on from NC_060119.1 coordinate 120,391,091, forward strand.
GCAACAGTTGAAATTGAACAAGGCACCAGGCCTTCATGGAATTCCGGTTCAATTTTACGGAGAGCACTCTGCGCCATTGGCCCCTTCATCAGCTAGCTTTCGTCGTAAATCTCTCGCACTGCCAACAGTACAAAGCGGCTGGAAAAAAAGCGCAAGCTACTCCCGTCTACAAGAGAAGCAATAGAACGGATGCCCACATCTTGAGCGTTAGGTTTCGCTGTAGGATCCCTGAACATAATCTATTTTATTTATTTGGGTGTCAGTTTCCTTGAGACCATGAGAAGCAGATCTACTGTGGTCATGGACCGAGTCAGTACATGGTTTACAGAAAGCTGATTAGAAAATTTATAAACAGACTGAAAGGAACTGGAGAATTAGTAATACGCGAAAGAAATTATGACAAAGTATTTAAATTTACAACACATTAGGACAAAGGTGCCTGACTGATGAAAGGTGCTCCTGTACACAATAGAAGTGTGCGGCAAGGAAACCTATCAAATTTGCTTTGAAGACTTGGGGGTTATCATTTAGTTTTTTCACTTCTGCTACACGTATATTGAGAATGAAACCAACTGAACGGTGGACATCTTCATGTTCAGTTTTTGAGGATGTGTTATTCGAATGCAAATCTTTTTCCACCCGAGTGCAAATCTTTTTTCCCACCTAGTCTTCACTGAATGAATGTGGCAGTTTTTTCTCAACAAAGCAAATCAATATGGCCAACAATAAATTATACGATGGAGTACATGTACACCGATGATGCAATTAGAATTGCGACATACATGAACAACAGCCTACGTGGAGTTCACGAGCTGACACTGCAGATCTGCTTTAGCTCTCTTCGCTAAGACAAGAATGTTATCAGTGAGCGGACAGAGTGGCCCCAAAACACGATGTAACACAGTGAAAGTAAGCAATGCGATCGCTCCTTAGGGTTTCACTGTCGGAGCCAGTCAAAATTTTTGTTTTATTGAAGATGGCACCATTCAGTTTATGCACAATATCTTGAACATGATGTTTCCAAGGAAAGGTTCCATGGAAATATCACATTGAATACCTTGCCCTGAGGCTTTTCATCTACCCTCAGTCATAATCATTTAAAACAGTCGACTATCGGGCTGTAAAAGTTGCTTTTTGTTGCAGTCAAGAATTAATCTGTTGTTTGAAAGCCACTTACCGATGATATCTACTACTCTATTAACTAGACAGTGTACATTAAAATCCATGTCTTTGACAATAATACTAGTGTCTTCGGTAAAGAGAAAATTATTTGAATCATCTGACTGCCATTCAGCGGGCCCGCGTTCGATTGCCCGCCAGGTCGGAGATCTCCTCCTCTCGGGCACTGGGTGTTGTTTTGTCCTCCTCATCATTTCACTGTCATAGACACGCAAGGTGGGGACTCCCGGCCGTCAATGCCATATGATCATTTCCTTTCTTTTGTCCCTGTTCGTTCCCACTGGAGAACAACCTACTGCTTACTGTTTCACAGATATGAAGTGAAATTTTGCTTAGCTTTCCCCATATTTCCGGAATGTTCGAACTTAATTCAATATTATTCCATGACCCCACAATCAAATACTTTCGTTAAATGAAAGAAAATATACTCAACCTATCGTTTAGCCCTGCTAGTGTCCCACACACAAAAGAATAAATTACCTTTTGTGTAGATACCCTTTCTGGAAGCGACAACAGGTGATGTGTATTGAGATGTGCCACTATTCTCGTATACATTTCTTTATCAGAATCTTCCAAAAAAACCGGCATCGACGAAACTGACCGGTAATCGTCTACATTTATCTCTTCCCTCCTTTTCATGAACTCGTTTCATCAACAAGTACTTCAACCTCTCGTAAGCTGACCACGCCTAAGGGCATATTGCACGATTGGTTGATTACAAAATTTAATAAATGGTGCACCTATCTAAGCACTGACCTATGACGCTCTGATGTAATCTAGAATATAATCAGCTTTCTAGAGAGAAGAAAGCTTCTGCATGTAAATCATCATGAACATAGAAAGCTTGGTTCTTGCGAAACACAACTCGATCCTTTCACGCAAACAACTTGTGAATCATGAAAATAGTCGAAGATATAGATTGTGTACTTCTATATTTCTGGAAAGAGTTCGCCAGTGTAACACACTGTGAGGTATTAAAAGTGGCCCTGGCATGCCTGATAGGTTCTCAGGTATGTGATTGGAGTAAATCCGTTTTAAGTAATACACTCATGCTCATAAATTAAGAACAACTGCAGAATGTGGTGCCACACAACGTGGCACTACACAAAACTGACGCTAATAGCATAGGTGCATAGGGCACACCCACGACACAGATCTGTTAGTCCACGGTATTGGTGATAAGTTGAGAAAACCGTCCCGAAACACATGTGCTACAAAACGCCAGTGTTTCCTGCGCGTGTACCCCGACATCAATATGGTATATGAGCACCATGCACAGGTACACACGTTTCAGTCTGGAACCGCGCGACCGCTACGGTCGCAGGTCCGAATCCTGCCTCGGGCATGGATGTGTGTGATGTCCTTAGGTTAATTAGGTTTAAGTAGTTCTAAGATCTATGGGGCTGGTGACCTAAGACGTTAAGTCCCCAGTGTCATTTGAACCATTTTTAAGCAAATACACAGGCTGCACAACGGGTTTGCATACTATTAAGTGGTCGAGCAGCTGCTGGGGTATAGCCTCCCGTTCTTGCATCAATTCCTGTCGGAGCTACCAAGTGTCGTAGGGGTTTGAAGACGTGCAGGGATACGTCGACCAAGAGCATCCCAGACGTGCTCGATGGGGTTTAGGTCTGGAGAGCAGGCAGGCCACTCCATTCGCCTGATGTCTTCTGTTTAAAGATACTCCTCCACGATGGAAGATCGGTGGGGCCGTGCGTTGTCATCTATCAGGAGGAAGGTGGGACCCACTGCAGCGCTGAAAAGGCGGACATACTGGTGCAAAATGACGTTCCGATACACCTGACCTGTTACAGTTCCTCTGTCAGAGACATGCAGGGATGTACGTGCACCAATCATGATCCCACCCCACACCATCAAACCACGACCTCCATACAGATCCCTTTCAAGGACATTAAGGGGTTGGTATCTAGTTCCTGGTTCACGCCAGGTGAAAACCCGGCGAGAATCACTGTTCAGACTATACCTGGACTGGTCCGTGAACATAACCTGGGACCATTGTACCAATGACCATGTACTGTGTTCTTGACGCCAGGCTTTAGGGGCTCTCCTGTGACCAGGGATCAGTGAAATTCACCTAGCAGGTCTCCGGACGAATAAACCATGTCTGTTCAGTCGTCTGTAGACAGTGTCTGGAGACAACTGTTCCAGTGACTGCGGTAAGGTTCCGAGCAAGGCTACCTGCAGTACTCCGTGGCCGTCTGCTGGCACTGATGATGAGATATCGGTCTTCTTGTGGTATTGTACACTGTGGACGTCCCGTACTGTAGAGCGTGGACACGTTTCCTGTCTGCTGGAATCGTTACCATAGTCTTGAGATCACACTTTGTGGCAAACGGAGGACCCGTGCTACGACCAACTGTGTTTGACCAGCCTCCAGTCGCCCTAGTATTCTACTCATCATAACGTCATCAGTATGTGTCTTTTGAGCCATTTTCAACACACAGTCATCATTAGCACGTCTGAAAACGCCTGCGCACTTACTCGCTGCACCGTACTCTGACATGCACCAACACACATCTGCTTATGTGAACTGCTGACAGCGCCACCGTGCGACCGAAGGTGAAATGCACCGCATGGTCACACCCCGAGGTGATTTAAACCCGCTAACCGCCCACCAGAGCGTTGTTTCACCATGTATCAGCGTTATCCTTAATTTATGAGCATGAGTGTAGAACGCAGTACGTTGTACCGGAAGGTCGCATAATGCCAGGTTTGCTCTAGGATAGTGTGGTATCTGTCTCGTAGGATGGGCAGCAATATGAGACTGTATGCTGATGACTATGTTGTGTATAGGGAAGTTTCGTCATTAAATGTCTTGGGGGAGAAGGTGTAGAGTATTCAGGTTCACTTGCCCTTATTTTATACTTTGTACAATGAATGTAGCTTAATTTAAAATTAAATTCATGCAAATTGGTAGGAGAAAAATTCCTATAGCATTCGTATTCACTGTTAATGTTGGTAGGAGAAAAATTCCTATAGCATTCGTATTCACTGTTAATGGTAAGCTTCATGATTCAGTCATGTCCATCAAATATCTAGAAGAAACTTCGCGAAACGACATGAAGTGGAACTAACACGTCATGCCAGTTGGTGAATGTCCTACTACAAATTCTTACGGGAGTTCTGGTAAAGTGCAGCGCGCCTATTACAGAACGCTTGTGTATTCCATTGGCGATCAGTGCTCGAGCGTATGAGGTGCCCACAATGCAGACGCTGAGGCACTTCAGTGGTGTGGCGCCACTTTGTTACCGACCGAATCGATCAGAGCGAGAGTGTTACGGGAATGGTATGCGAGAGGAAGTCCTGGATGGAAGAAGACGATTATCTTGCGAAACGCTGCTCTGGGAGTTTAGAGAACCAAAACTAGCGACATGGTGTAACATTTCCTATCTTAAAAACGAGAAGAAGTTCTGCCGTCACGTATTACTACGTCTGACACACTAACTGCGCTAATTGCAGTTCGCAGAAGGTTGGGTGTGGAGAACGACGTTGAATGACCCGAAATAGTACATGATCGCAAACTGTTCTTGATTTTTCCTTAAATAAATAGGCGGAAGCTTGCTTACCACATCTCTACTAAGGCTGTCTCGATGTCCCTATTGAATTTCTTCTCCGCGACTCTAACATACGGTTTAAGGAAACTAATGTTGGAGTGGCTTTCGGAGATGCTACTACAACGTTACAGTATGGTCTCAGTGCATCGGATGCCATGTCACTTATCAATTCAAATTAAAACGAGGAAACTGCGTTTTCAAAACCAACCCTATATGACAGCAATCGGAAGTAAAACAATGTAAATGTCGTGTGACTAGGGCCTCCCATCGAGTAGACCGTTCGCCGGGTGCAAGTCTTTCGATTTGACGCCACTTCGGCGACTTGCGACTTGATGATTAGGACAACACAACACCCAGTCCCTGAGCGGAGAAAAATCTCCGACCCAGCCGAGAATCGAACCCGGTCCTTAGGATTGACATTCTGTCGGAGTGACCACTTTTTTTTTGTTGTTTTTACTTCTTTTTTTAAATCTCATTTTGTTCGCTTTCGTTCGTTGTATCTGCTCGGGGCGGACATCGTAAGACGTCCGTTTAAGTTCGTTGTTGATCGATTAACGCAGTTTTTTTTTTATTACAGAGGGCAGCTAACCCTCCGACCGAACACGCTGAGCTACCGTGCCGGCTAGCACTCAGCTACCAGGGACGGACAGTAGGAAGTCATTACTCTAGAAACACCAGCGAAATCTGATTATAACCTTTAGAACATCAGAACAGAACATGAAATGTATTCGCAGCCGCGAATACGAACAACCATCAGCTGTATAAGGGAATGAGGGCAGTAAAGATTTGTGCCGGACAGTGACCCGAATCCGGATTTCCCGCTTTACGCGAGCGGTCACCTTAGTCGCTTCGGCTATCCGTCGACTACTCACGGATGGACCCAAACTTTCATATGTCGTCGTTACTGTGTCACAGCGTGCATTCGTGTACAATATATAATTCTCGTACAGGGGGTAACTGAAAGCCGCTGCTTGCTATCGGCGGCAGTGCGAACATTGCATTGTTCTATGTAACAATACAGGCACTGCAGTATCGTATTTATCCGGCGATACTTGGTAGCAACTTTCCATTAAAATGTCCTCCTCTGTGCGGAAATTGCGTAATGTTTATACGAGTACAGGTTGTGATGCAGGATGATGATTAGGATGATGGTTGGGTTGTGGGGCGCTCAACTGCGTGGTCATCAGCGACCGTACAAAGTCCTAATCTTTACACAGCCCAATATAAGCCATTTTGACAAATGATGATGGTGACGATGATGAAATGATGAGAACAACACAAACAGCCAGTCCCCGGGCAGAGAAAATCTCCAACCCAGCCGGGAATCGAACCAGGCACCCCGTGATCCAGAGGCAGTGACGCTGGCCTCTAGACCACGAGCTGCCGACTGTGATGCAGGAACGACGACGTATGGAAGTCTGGATCTGTCCGTGAGTCGTGCACGGATAGCCGAAGTGGTTGAGGCGACCGCTCGCGTATAGCGGGAATCCGTGTTCGAGTCCCGGTCCAGAACAAATTTTCACATTCATCTTTCCCTTATAGAGGTGATGGGTGTTCGCATTCGCAACCGCGAATACATTTAATGTAACTGATAACGGCTGTAGTCGCCACTAGAGCTGTTGATATTTTTGAAAAGCCAGGAATCTGGTATATCGATATTTAAGACGATGTCATTATAGCGATCGATATTTCAAGCAGGCATCGATATATCGACAAGAATATCGACATACCGGAATATAAAAATATTGGCTGCCGGTTTTAGAGCTGCGTATTTAAATATTGATTTATTACTAGACATTCTGCACATCAACAAGCTAGCAGTCTGCTTATCCCCCTTAGAGTAAGATTTGAAAGGAAAACGATGCACGTTCACACTTGGCGATTTTATTTATTTATCGTATGATGATACAGAGCTTGGATCAAATACATAATTTTAAGAGTATACAGTGTAAGAAATGACAAGCAAAATACAGGTACAAAATCAAATGTCCAAAGTCTTATACTAAATTGTGTACACATTACACAAATTCTTTCATTTCTAAGTCCAATCTGTTGATCCAGTTGAACCATTCAGGTGATGCATGGTGGATGTCATTTATTCATCCCCCGAAGGCTCGTTTCGAGCATTCACCAACAGTGTGATTTATTGTTTGAAGGGCAGCTCCACAGTCACAATCTGGAGATGTTACCCAGCCCCATTTGTGCTTTAGATATCCGCAGTTCCCTTGTCCTGTTCGGATGCGGTTGATGGTTCTCCACTGGCGTCTGGGGAGTGCGAAACCTGGAACTCGCATGGGAGGCTTTTCAACCAGATGATCGTTGAACACTGACGATTCTTCCCATTAACTTCTCCATACTTCGTTGATGTTAAAGTCGGAGGCTTCAAGATGTCGTGCAGTTCGCCAAGGAGGTTTTCTTGACTTCAGACGCTGATGTTCTGCTATGAATATATCGCTGTGTACGGGTAGCTGGGGGTTCTTCTGAATGTTTCTCCAGATCTTCAGGAGAGCATCTGATCTTCGTAGAGCTAGACGTTGGATGTTACCTAAAACAGGTAGCCATGCAGTTAGAGTGTTACGTATGCAGCCTGTGACAAGTCGCATTGTCTGGTTGAGTTGCACATCTATCTTGCTACAGTGAGCATTGTTCATCCAAGTTGGGCAACAGTATTCAGCGACAGAGTATGATAGTGCCAAAGAAGTTGATCTTAGGGTTTGAGAGCTGCAACCCCAGGAGGTACCAGCAAGCTTCTGAATGGTATTATTACGGGTCTTCACTTCTGCGGCCACGTTGGAGAGATGTAGTCTTATTCCGTGGTACTTCGGTGTGCTGCAGTACTGCAAGGTTTGTCCTCGGAGTTTAACTTCTGGTTTACAGCCAGAGTGTCTGTTCCGTAGGTGGAATGCTGAAGTAACAGTTTTCTGAGGGTTTAGGCGGAGGCACCATTTTCTGAAGTATGTCTCCAGGATTTCCCTGTCGGCAGTTAATGTGCTTTCAGCAGTGGTGAAACTGGAGCTCTGGGTTACCAAACAGATGTCATCAGCATAATGGCGATAATCACTTTGCTAACAATGGTAACTGCACGTAGGAGACCCAATAAAAGGTGTCCGATGGGTCCATCGTTCGCTGTCGTCACATATCGGATTTGCCCGGAACACCTCATGTCGACTTCCCCGTTTTCTCATTTCTGCGAACACTAGGGACCTAGCAGCTGTATTGTCAAAACTGCGTGGCGAAGTTAAACGTCGCAATTTCTGTTGGTAGCGCTGAGCGCCGATTACGTCAGCATTCGCCATCACACGTCTCCGCCCACCGCAAACAGCAGCCTTGTCATTTAGAATTTTGTTCACCATTTTCAGCAACTGTTTTTGAAGGATGCAGATATGAAGATTGTCATTCAGAATTTTGCTAACCATTTTCAGCAACTGTTTTTGAAGGATGCAGATTTGAAGAAATAGCACACTAGTTGCTTTACAAATTATTTTTTAAAGCAACTGGATGCTGTTTTTTCACGCCGGAAATCTCTTTATTCAATAAAAATACTGGTACTCGATTCTGACGTCATGATATCGATATACTGGAGAGAATCATTTAGCCATTACGCATCGATACTCTTCGAAACAATGTTTCGATATATCGATATTTCAACGAACATAGTCGCAACAGTGGTGTGCCTTTGGAAATGCCTGCATGTCCGAACGGGCTTTGCATTGTTGTTCTTAACAACGCAGTCACTGCAGTATCGTACAATGCACTGTATCTTTTTTGGCTCTGAGCACTATGGGACTTAACATCTGAGGTCATCAGTCCCCTAGAACTTAGAACTACTGAAACCTAACTAACCTAAGGACATCACACACGTCCATGCCCCAGGAAGGATTCGAACCTGAGACCGTAGCGGTCACGCGCCTCCAGACTGAAGCGCCCAGAACCGCACGGCCACACCGGCCGGCACTGTATCTTTTTTCATGTTTCTTCAGTTCTAATTGTCGCCCTATGCAGAACAAAAGATAAGGTTCTTATGTATCTTAAGTGAACTGTAGCACTCGTGATTTATACGTGTTCACAGTCTGGGCAACAGTATTACGTGAGTAGTAAAGTTTCCTGAGCAGAAATTAAACTTTAATTCATTTTTAGTTAAATGAAATAATCACTTGTAATGCAGATATATTGCTGCGTAAACTGTGTCTTACTATTTCTCGCCTGTCCCCTCGAGGGCACATTTTCGTGAATGGTCGGCTATGTCCGCCTATGATTCATAACATTAAATTAATTCTTTTGTAAATCTTTTCAGTTCACTGTAATGATACACACAACAGTATGGGTAAAGTCTTCAGCAGTGCCAAATTGGATTATTAATTCATTTAAGCATTAAATGTTGATACCAGATTATACCCATCTTGGCGCCAAATCTGATACGGTAATAGCCGGCCTTTGTGACCGAGCGGTTCTAGGCGCTTCAGTCCGGAACCGCGCTGCTCCTGCGGTCGCAGATTCGAATCCTGCCTCGGGCATGACTGCGTGTGACGTCCTTAGGTTGGTTAAGTTTAAGTAGTTCTAAGTCTAGGGGACTGATGACCTCAGATGTTAAGTCCCGTAGTGCTTAGAGCCAGTTGAACCATTTTTGATACGGTAATATCTCCCGTCTTTCGTCGCTCAGAGACAACACAACCTGTTCTCCCACACTCCGGTCCACATGGTATGATCATCTACCACTTGTCGAGTTGGTAATCTGTCTGTCCCACCGGCTCGAGTAGCTACACCAGCGTATGCATTTCGATACGATATGTCAAGATCCTCAATTAGCCAAAAACGCGATAATTCTTTGAACAGTTCCACTGCCCCCAACGATCATTTCGCGTAACGCCTGTTAGAGTAAATAAGAGAGGTTAGGACTCGAACTGAGGCAGTCATACATCATTTTTCCTCTTTCTGCGTTGCCGATGGTATATAAGAGGGGATGATTAGAGGTGGCACAAGGTTCTCCATACCACTCTCTGTACAGTGCATTGAGGGGTAAGTATGTAGATTAAGTTAGTAATGGATCCCACAAATCCACGCCAACTTCATCCTAATTTTCGATGATACTGAATTATTTTTGAAAAAAAAATCCCAAAACTATGATTAAACAGTGTACAGTGAAACTGGTAAAGATGCTCGGCTCTTTACACTTACTTGAGTGGCGTCAGGATCATGAACTTTAAGAGCATCATAACGAGTAGTAATATGGAAGTTCCTTCATATTGTATGTAGCAGTTTAGCAAATGAAGAAAATTTGAAAAAGAAACTACAACATGCATGTTTTTCTGGAACTGACAGCTCAAACAGATCAATATGAAATATTGTCAAGAGGAAAAGAAATCACAGAAGATGACACTATTTCTATACAAATAAATGTTACGAAGCACCCAGGCAAGCCTTGTATTTAAATTTTTTTTCACGTTACCAGATATTTATACCAGCACAAAATTTGCAATTTTCTTTATAAAATCGTAAGTCTATCACTTATAAACTAGCAAGACATTTTTTTTCAAATATCGTCTGCACTTGTTTTAAATGTTGATAATTTTGCATATATTACTTCAAGATCAAATAAAGTTGGTAACTTTATGTACGGAAGGCAGTGAGTTGCAGTATTACGAAGGCAACGTGTGAAAATATTTTGTTGGCGCCCACCTACATGGGGTCGAATGATCAGCATAATAAAATAAGAGAAGTCTTAGCCCGCACGGGGAGATCTGAGACTTTGCTCTCCGTGCGCGCTGTTCAAGTGCAGAACGCTAGAGAAGCAGCTTGAAGGTGCTTCGATGAAGCCTCTGCCAGGTACTTTATTGCGAATTGCAGAGTAATCTTATAGATGTAGATGAATCGTGATGTAGATCGTGGGTTGTTGGAGTATACGTCTAGGAAACAAGAAATTCTCTGGTAGAAGGACCATAAGGGCAAGGCTGTCATACAAAATTATTGGTGAACTATAAAAATACTGTAGGTTGGGCATTAGAAATAACACTGATGAAGCAGGTAGTATGGAGTACATTCTTCCACTGACTTTCAACGTATGTCAAACCAGTACATCAACTTTGCTCTCCTGGATCATATTGATGAGCAAGTATTGCAATATCCAGACACTTCATACAATAATAGACATTCCATACCAGAAGCAAAGTCATAAAACACATTTACAGAGACCTGACACATCCTGGCTTGTTGAAGAAGTGTCTTTGTGGGCCGACTCAAAATCCAAATGTCTTTCAACAATCTCATATGGACTCAAATACCAAAAAAAGGTCAACGTGTAATGAAATTAGATTTTTCTCTCATTTTTCCTTCTCGAATAACAAAAATCAAAGTTGCAAGAACCCCCTAATTCTACTAAACCTCCAGAGATGTGACTGGATTTGTGATATCCTGTCAGAGAGCCCACAGTTCATAGCAATTGACGGAAAGTCATAGAGTAAAACAGAAGTGATTTCTGACGTTCCCCAAGGTAGTGTTATAGGCCCTTTGCTGTTCCTTAACTATATATAAACGATTTTGGAGTCAATCTGAGCAACCGTCTTCTGTTGTTTGCAGGTGACGCTGTCGTGTATCGACTAATAAAGTCATCAGAAGATCAAAACAAACTGCAAAACGATTTAAATGGCTCTGAGCACTATGGGACTCAACTGCTGAGGTCATTAGTCCCCTAGAACTTAGAACTAGTTAAACCTAACTAACCTAAGGACATCACAAACATCCATGCCCGAGGCAGGATTCGAACCTGCGACCGTAGCGGTCTTGCGGTTCCAGACTGCAGCGCCTTTAGCCGCACGGCCACTTCGGCCGGCGCAAAACGATTTAGTAAAGATATCTGAATGGTGCGAAAAGTGGCAGTTGACCCTAAATAACGAAAAGTGTGAAGTCATCCACATGAGTGCTAAAAGGAACTCGTTAAACTTTGGTTACACGATAAATCAGTCTAATCTAAAAGCCGTAAAGTCAACTAAATACCTAGGTATTACAATTACGAACAACTTAAATTGGAAGGAACACATAGAAAATGTTGTGCGGAAAGCTAACCAAAGACTGCATTATATTGGCAGGACACTTAGAAAATGTAACAGACCTACTAAGGAGACTGCCTACACTACGCTTCTCCGTCCTCTTTTAGAATACTGCTACGCGATGTGGGATCCTTACCAGATAGGATTGACGGAGTACGTTGAAAAAGTTCAAAGAAATGCAGCACGTTTTGTATTATCGCGAAATATGGGAGAGAGTGTCACAGAAATGATACAGTACTTGAGCTGGATATCATTAAAAGAAAGGCGTTTTTCGTTGCGACGGAATCTTCTCACGAAATTGCAATCACCAAGTTTCTCCTCCGAATACGAAAATATTTTGTTGACACCGACCTACATAGGGAGGAACGACCACCACGATAAAATAAGGTAAATCAGAGCTCGTACGGAAAGATATAGGTGTTCATTCTTTCCGCGCGCTATACGAGAGATTGGAATAATGAAGAACTGTGAAGGTGGTTCGATGAACCCTCTGCCAGGCACTTGAATGTTATTTGCAGAGTATCCATGTAGATGTAGATATAGATGTAGATGTAGATGTCTCAATTTAGTCCGTCAGTCCGTAGGGGATGGTATAAGAGGCGTGCAGTATGACTGGCCGTGCTTTTCCACGCGAGTTTTGCAGAGATTAAGACAATCTGTTCTTGGACTGTCTTACTGCACCGTCGTGTAGGATCCTTTCTATCTGTTTTGCAGAGAAGCTTTCGACACTTATGTCCCTCGCAGAAGCTGTATCAGCGCCGTCGGCTGTCTGTAAAGTGCAAGTCGGCTTGCTGCAAGTGATGAAGTAAGAAGCTATATGATTCGGAATAACGTTCAAAATGGATGCTGTAATTATTTACTAAACACGACAAACTGATAACACAGATGCAATTAATAATGATTAACTGATATATAACAATTTTCTGAGACAATGGTCCTACGACAGAACTAGTTCGGAAGGCGTCCTGTCGGTGACTGACTGTGGCGTGCAGTCTGTACCTCGCACTTACACTAGTACAGTTCGTACAGTTTCATTAGCTTAAACATTATTCATTTATTTATTAAGATGATAGATTTCTGGCATTGTAATATTTTTCTAAGAAAGTTCTTATGATCTGCTGGCTTCTCCTAATATCTGTATTGGAAAAAGCGACTTTTATTAGCAAATATTTAGTAAGCTTGCTCAGCGCCAGTATAACTGTGCTTTCCTACGTACCTCGCTGCTGACGTAACAGGCGTTCTCACGTCTCGCCACAGCGCCTCATACCACTGTCCACTGGCAACGCCAAATGGCCCATCGACTCCTTCAGCCAGTGTGATGATGATGATGATGATGATGATGATGATGTCTGGTTTTTGGGGCGCTCAGCTGCACGGTCATCAGCGACCGTAGAAAGTCCCAATTTTTACAAAGTCCAATCTAGCCACTGTCACGAATGATGATGACGATGATGACAGCCAGTGTGGAAACTGGAATCTCACTTCCAACTGTGTGCGCCCTCCAATACCGTTTTACCCTCAGAAAGCTATCTGATATTTGCAGGCGTGATACAAAATTGGAAAATTGGAAAATAAGGAAATAAAATGTGGCTTGAACAAAAGGGGTACCTTACGAGATCCTGAAAGGTGAGAATACGTATAGGGTTGACAATCATTTCAGTATGAAAATAAAATGTGTAGCCATTTAATACTAATGTTCATAGTGATACATGGTTCAGTACTTGTATAGTTTTTGTCAGAGAATGAATACAGAAATTGGTACTTTGTTTTTGAAGTAATTTACACCGGGCTGCCACAGCCGCTACATGTGAAGAAATTGTAAGGAGCATTCCATAGGATTCAACTCGAGGTCTTTTTTTCAGATGGTAGTAGCATCGTCGTCAAGCTGGGTAAAGAAACTTCAACAGAGAAAATGGCGAGATATGTTCTGTATATGTTATATGCTTTCCAGTAATGGACACACCGTTCATTTACTATTCACTTTTACGTTGTCAAAACTGATGACATCTTTAATGACTTAATGAACCAATAAGAAACTGTATAGTGTCGAAATATTACAGCGACCTTTTTTTTAAGTCATCAGTCCGGTTTGATTCTTCTCCCATGACAACCTCTTCATCTCGGAGTAGCAATTGCAACGTACGTCCTCAATTATTTGTTGCGTGTATTCCAATCACTGTCTTCCTCTGTAGTTTTTACGCTCTACCGCTTCCTCTAGTATCATGGAATTTATTCCTTGATGACTTAACAAATGTTGTATCATCCAGCCCCTTCTCCTTGTCAGTGTTTTTCCATAGATTCCTTTCCTCACAGATTCTGCGGAGACACTCCTCATTCCTTACCCTATCAGATCACCTAATTTTCAACATTCATCTTTAGCACATCATCTCAAATTCTTCAATTCTATTCTGCTACGGTTTCCCCAGAGTCTACGTTTCACTTCCATGCAATACTGTGCTCCAGAAGTACAGTCACAGAATGTTCTGCCTCAAGAGTCCCTAGCGACTCATATTGATGAAAATATAAATGCAAGGGGCTTTTACCACTCGAGCTACAACTTTATGGTTCAGATACTATTGTTATAAGATTAAAAGACAACTCTGGAGATGTAAAAGCCACTGTGTTAATATATGTGTAGTTTCACTCATTGACGTTCTGTGTAATAAGATAATGCCTTATGACACTTTCTTGCTGCTGAGTGAGTAGAATACATTTTTTATTGATGTATTCATCGACTGTCATAGGAAAGCTCATGAATGGCACAGAAAATGAAACTGATGGTAGCAAAGCAGAAACAGAAATGCTGAACTCAGCTATCGAATGTTCCTTTACGAAGGAAAATCTAGAACTGCACCAGATTAAGCTTTGCACCACTGCAAAATGTGAGTGACATAGATATTAGTTGTGTTGAGAAAAAACTGAAATCGGTGAAACGGAACAAAGCCACAGGGGCCCGATGAAATACTAATAAGATTCTATGCAGAATCAGCCCCTTCTTTAAACATAATATTCAGTCGATCACTCAAACAAAAAAGCTATGCGCATGAGTTGGCGGAAGCACAGATCATACATATGTAATAGTTGGGTAGAATAAGAGATTCACAAAATTACGTCCATTATCCTTGACGTCCCTCTGTTGCACAATCTGGATTCCTTAAACAAAGGTTATGGAAAACCTATGTCGCGCTTTTCTCACAGGGTATACTGAAAGCCGTGGATCAGTATTTGTTCCGAAAAGGATTTGACTCACTGCAAGACTAACGCTTACTAACGAAATTTGTGACTATATCGAGGATTTCTTGCTGGGAAGGACGCAGCGAGTTATCTTGGTTTAAGAATCATCGACAGTTGCAGAAGAATCTTCATACGTACCCCACTGAAGTGTGTTGGTACCCTTACAGTTCTTGTTACATCTTAATGACCTGGCAAAAAATATTGATAATAACCTCAAACTTTTTGCAATTGATGGCATTATCTGAAATGAAATACTTTGAGTAAAAATATACACAACTGTTCAGTTAGCTCTTGATAAGATTTCAAAGTGTTGCAGTGATAGGAAACTCACTTTTGAGGTTCAAATATGTACAACTGTACGGTTCAAAAAACGCTAATGACTTAGTATCCTCTACCGAGGTGTCATAATTGGAGTCAGTCAACTTATAGAAACAATTGGGTGAAACTATTTGTAGGGAATGATCACATACGCTCAGTCGTAGGTGAACACACACGCTCAGTCGTAGGTGAAGCAGATGGCAGAATTAGGTTAACTGGTAGGACACTGGGAAAACGATGTCAGTGCGCAAAGAATATTGCTTACAAAACACTCTTTGACACGTATCAGAATGTTGCTCAGGTGTGTCGGACCCGTAACAAATAGGCGTCATCGAACGTATAGAAAGAAGGAGAAACGAGTTGTTAGAAACTTGCTTGACCTACGTGGGAGAGCCAGGGAGACAGTGAAAGAAAATGAACTGGCAGACGTTTGATTTTCCCAACTAAACCGCGAAAGCCAAATACAAGGTTTCAAGAATCAGACATTGAGGAATCTGGAAACATTCTATAACCCTCTACCTATCGCTTTCATAGGGACTGCGTAGATGAGATTAAACTAACTACAGCGCACTCCGAGGCATTTAACCACTCATTCTCCCCCGCGCTCCAAATGCGGATGGAACAGCACAAAACCATAATAAGAGGTGCTATGCTATGCGTTTGACAGTGGTTTCCGAAGTAAAAATGTGGATGTATAAGTGTATATTCAAGGAAAAATGGAGTATTATATTCAATGTTAATTTTCACTCTCAGTAGCCTTGCAAACGGACTGCATGCTTTTTTATTGATTAAAGTGTTAGTATATTTTACACCAGTGCCACCCAAAGAACAGCATATCTGATTTTTTGGAATCTAGTATGGCGTGATTTATCCTTCTGCCCACGTCTGGTTTGTCTACAATGTGTGTGAGGTCGACGAGCGTGTGGTTTCGTAAAACTCATTACCGGTGCCGCATCGAGAGGTTTACTTGCCTCTAGCCCCATCTATAGTGATCTGTGATAAACACGAGATAAGGGTGATAGCTAATGCTTCGCAGTATTCGATGTATGGTGTAACTGCAACGACTTCATATCTTAAACACTTAATGACGACAGATATTTAAAACATTCTTGTTTTCGTGTTTGTAGAGGTCTACCGGCCGCAGTGGCCGAGCGGTTCTAGGCGCTTCAGGCCGGAACCGCGCTGCTGATACGGTCGCAGGTTCGAATCCTGCCTCGGCCATGGATGTCTGTGATGTCCTTACGTTAGTTAAGTTTAAGTAGTTCTAAGTCTAGGGGACTGATGACCTCAGATGTTAAGTCCCATAGTGCTTAGAGCCATATGAACCATTCGACTGTGTCTGTGATACAATATCCAAAGTCAATGTCTATCTTCAGGAGTTCTGGGAACCGGGGTGATGCAAAACTATTTTTTGTGTGTGTACATATGAATGACCTTTTTGCCAATGATAGTCTGCTTTTTATGTCCTCCTTGCTCCATCCGTAAGGGGTTAGCCGGCCGGTGTGGCCGTGCGGTTAAAGGCGCTTCAGTCTGGAACCGCGTGACCGCTACGGTCGCAGGTTCGAATCCTGCCTCGGGCATGGATGTGTGTGATGTCCTTATGTTAGTTAGGTTTAATTAGTTCTAAGTTCTAGGCGACTGATGACCTCAGAAGTTAAGTCGCATAGTGCTCAGAGCCATTTGAACCATTTTTTTAAGGGGTTATATTATTGCCTAGGTAGCAGAATTATTTACCTTACTCTACTTTGTGATCCCCTATTCTAATGTTAAATTTATCGCTGTTCTCGTTTCTCCTACTTCTCATAACTTCTTTCTTTTTTCTGTTTACTCCCAATCCATATTCTGTACTGATGAGAGTGTTCATTCAACAGACCAGCGACTCTTATCATCGATATCCTTTCATCTTGAATTTTAATCCCACTCTTGAAAGTGTCTCTTAATTTCGTAACTACTTCCTCGATGTACAGACTGAACAATAGGGGCGAAAGACTACATCCCTGTGTTACACCCTTTTTAATCCGAGCTCTTCGTTGTTACTCTTCCTTATCTGAACCATTTTGTAGAGGTGTAACCTAAAAAGTGAGACTCTAGTGAGTAGAAAATTAAACCTGTCTTAATAATTTGTAACGTAATGTCTATACGAGTTTACAAAGATTGTTCCTAATAAAATCTGTTACTGAAATCACTCCGAGTCGTAAGTACACTGATGTCCAAAATTAAAGCAACAAATCGAAATTTTGCAAGGTTGCACTTATTTCGCCACAAAACAGTAAAGTAGAAAAAATATAAGGAATACGGCACGATAACAATTACGACGTGCATAACGGCAGCCAAAAACATTCTTTGTTTTTTCCAACTTAACAGATTTACACACACATTCCGACAACTGGTTAATCCGCTCAGTATGGGGTGTGACCACCTGTGGCAGCAATACAGGCCTGATAAACGACGGGGCATGGTTTGAATGATGTCATGAATTTCATGTTGAGGCAATAACGTCTATTCTTCCTGCAGCGCTGCTCGAAAGTCTTGGAGTGAGTTGGTGGATGTTGACGTGCTGCAACCCATGTCCCTAGTGCATTCCAGACCTGCTGTATGGGATTCAAATCGAGAGGGCAAGCATGCCGCGCTATGCGTGCAATATCTTCCGTTTACAGGAAACCTTAAACCATCCTTGCCCTATGAGGTCGAGCATTGTCGTCCAGCAATACGAAATCTGGGCCCACAGCATCTCGCAACAACCGCACATGAAGTCCAAGATCTCGCCATGACACCTGACAGCAGTTATTTAACCGTACAGTTTCATGAAGAGGTGTCTGAATGGACAACGTAATCCCTGTCCACAGCATTAGGCATCATCCTCGATATCAGTCTCATTCCACAACGGTTGGGTCTCGAAATCGTGTTCCACGTTCCCTCCAGTTGCGAATCCGTCGAGTATCACTGTCCAGACCAAATCGGGACTCATCTGCGAAAAGAATATTGGTCTGCAGCTCGACCGTGCAGGTGGCATCTTGACGGCTCTAGACGCGACGGAAGTACACGTGCAGCAAGTCTCCGACAATAAAGCTACTCTGACCAAGCTCTCTGTACACCGTTTGCCTCGCGACAACACGTTCTGTGGATGTTGGGAAGTATCCGTGAAGTACTAAGGCGGTACCGTCGTGTCCTTACAGCCAAATGACGGTCCTCTCTTTATAATTTTTCAAGTGGTCTTCGGGATACAGTTTCGTCTCTATAAACTGTCGCCACATCCGAAAAGCAGGGCGACTCACATTAAGCCATCGGGCCAAATCAGTTTGCGACTGCCCTGATTCCATTCTTCCTACGGCCCACCACTGCAGAGAGCCTGGTAGGAGTCTTCTCTGTGCCATTCTGCTCATTCTCTGACTGTGTACACTACGATTGTGGATGTGTGACTACCTGCTATACACTATCTCTTTTAATAGGCCTCTGACATCATCGTTGGCGTAATTGTCTGTTGACCAGAATGCTTTCTTCCGTGCAGGACACGATCGTACGGACATCCTGTGCCAGTTTGTATGGTTATATCGTGAATTAGATACAGGACGGGGAAATAGTGGTTTGTTGCTTTAATTTTGGAACCAGTATATATGGAATTTGTTAACGATTTCGGTTTCATAAAGTTACACTACTGGCCATTAAAATTGCTACACCAAGAAGAAATGCAGATGATAAACGGGTATTCATTGTATATATACATTATACTAGAACTGACATGTGATTACATTTTCACGCAATATGGGCGCATACATCCTGAGAAATCAGTACCCAGAACAACCTCCTCTGGCCGCAATAACGGCCTTGATACGCCTGGGCATTGAGTCAAACAGAGCTTGTATGGCGTGTACAGGTACAGCTGCCCATGCAGCTTCAACACGATACCACAGTTCATCAAGAGTAGCGACTGGCGTATTGTGACGAGCCAGTTGCTCGGCCACCATTGACCAGACGTTTTCAATTGGGGAGAGATCTGGAGAATGTGCTGGCCAGGACAGCAGTCGAATATTTTCTGTATCCAGAAAGCCCGTACAGGACCTGCAACATGCGGTCGTGCACTATCCTGATGAAATGTAGGGTTTCGCGGGGATCGAATGAAGGTTAGAGCCACGGGTCGTAACACGTCTGAAATGTAACGTCCACTGTTCAAAGTGCCGTCAATGCGAACAAGAGGTGACCGACACGTGTAACCAATGGCACCCCATACCATCACGCAGAGTGATATGTCAGTATGGCGATGACGAATACACGCTTCCAATGTGCGTTCACCGCGATGTCGCCAAACACGGATGCGACCATTATAATGCTGTAAACAGAACCTGGATTCATCCAAAAAAATGACGTTTTGCCATTCGTGCACCCAGGTTCGTTGTTGAGTACACCATCGCAGGCGCTCCTGTCTGTGATGCAGCGTCAAGGGTAACCGCAGACATGGTCTCCGAGCTGATACTCCATGCTGCTGCAAACGTCGTCGAACTGTTCGTGCAGATGGTTGTCGTCTTGCAAACGTCCCCATCTGTTGACTCAGGAATCGAGACGTGGTTGCACGATCCGTTACAGCCATGCGGATAAGATGCCTGTCATCTCGACTGTTAGTGATACGAGGCCGTTGGGATCAAGAACGGCGTTCCGTATTGCCTCCTGAACCCACCGATTCCATATTCTGCTAACAGTCATTGGATCTCGACCAACGCGAGCAGCAATGTCGCGATACGATAAACCGCAATCGCGATAGGCTACAATCCGACCTTTATCAAAGTCGGAAACGTGATGGCACGCATTTCTCCTCCTTACATGAGGCATCACAATAACGTTTCACCAGGCAACGCCGGTCAACTGCTACATCTACATCTACATCACACTCCACAAGCCACCTAATGGTGTGTGGTGGAGGGTACTTTCGGCACCACTGTCTGATCCCTCCAACCCTGTTCCACTCGCGAATAGTTTTATTAATTTTTCTTCCGATTTCTGACCAAATTAAGTCTTTCTTTCATTTGATTTTTCCACTCGGCGTCGGCCATGTTCCACAAAATTTGCTTTTCGGAAAACAGTTCGATAAGCTCCTCATCCTAAGAGGCAGAGAAGCGGTTAGCCGACATTTCTGGTGATTGTTTCTATAGCAACTCTGTTAAAAATTGACTATTGTTGCCCGTGCGTGCGGAAAAAACAATGCAGCTGACGCCTGGCTGGTGCCCAGTTCGACTCCAAGTCTCCGGCCAAGTAAATCGCTGCGACGTGCGGGACACACGACGCATGCAAGCGTTTCTCACAGGCGGAGCCCGCGGCGGCACTGCGTTAGCCGCACCCTTGTAAAAGGGTCTCGTATGTTTGCATTGTGCGAGTGCGCAGCGGGGTTTAGCACGCGTTTTACGCAGCTCGCTGCGGGAAATTTCCGCAGTGAGGAAAATGCAGCTTTATGTTCGAGTCTAGGGCCGCAAAGATGTTGGGAGAATGGGAAGTTCTTTAGGTAAAGCATTGTTTGGAGATAAGGGGCTGCTTTAGAAACCTATACTTTTGCCTCAAGAAAACTGCAGTTTTCCTTTTTATTTTGCCGAGGATTAAGCTTTTTCTCTCGCAGAACACACAGTGAGACCATATCCCTGTACAAAATTAATTAATAGAAGGCGTATATTTAAATACAGATTATCCAGGTGAAGTGGGTTTATAAAATGCTCTTTTGCTGTGTAAGAGGCGAAGCTTCGCGTTTTGTACTTTAATAATTTGTGACATGAAAAAATCTGTTTGATACTCCATGCTACATGAGGATTACGTAACTTTATACTAATTTATGATTGTGTAAATTGTAAGGTATATGTGCAGGACAATGTAACCATGCTATTCGAAATTGATATACAAACCGATAAAAATAAAGGTCGTGTGACTAGGGCCTCCCGTCGGGTAGACAGTTCGCCGGGTGCAAGTCTTTCGATTCGACGTCACTTCGGAGACTTGCGTGTCGATGGGGATGAGATGATGATGATTAGGACAACACAACACCCTGTCACTGAGCGGAGACAATCTCCGACCCAGCCGGGAATCGAACCCGGGCCCTTAGGATTGACCTTCTGTCGCGCTGACCACTCAGCTACCGGGGGCGGACTACAGACCAATAGAGACCTGCTATGGAGTTGAGAAATTGGCTCTTTATTTTTGTTATTAGCCAAAGTAGAGCACTGTTTCGCAGAACAAAGTGTGTATGAAGATAAATACCGAAAGGACCTGATACTACATTACATCAAGAAGATCTGTCAAAAGCTTTGCATACACTTTTATGAAATAATACGTTACTCATTGCTGTTTAATCATATATCCTCTTCTTCTTCAATACGCGGCTAGCCCCGTTGGAGGTCCGAGTTCTCCCTCGGGCATGGGTGTGTGTGTGTCGTCCTTAGCGTAAGTTAGTTTGAGTAGTGTGTAAGCTTAGGGACCGATGACCTCTGCAGTTTGGTCCCGTAAGAAGTTACCACAAATTCCTATTTTTTCCTCTTCAACAAATAAATTAGATGAAATTCAGTTACTGCACCTGTCTTTGATATTTCTCTTGCAATTCTTTCCCACTCTTTATCTTCAGCGTTCTTGTTGCTGTGGTCGTAAATACGTGGACATTTCTTCAAAATATCAGCAGAACTCAAGATCGATTCTCAGTGTTATGGATACAGAGAAAATCGGACAACCAAACCAGAAACTTTCGTAAATTTTCATTACCACAGCTGCGACACGTGACGAAAGTGTAGCATACCGCTTTCACTTGGCAGTGCCGTTGCGTGACGAACGAATAAGTTTCGTCGCTCAGCTTCGTAAGCGACGCTCCACTTAGGGTGTGGTTGTTTCATGTGATGTTGCAAGCTGGATGCAAGCCTTTTGACACGTCATGCGCCGTGTCAATTGCCATTAGGGCTATGAAAGTTATGGCTTAATTTTGAACCTTAGGTATACAGTACCGTCGAGAAACACAAAGAAAGTCAGAAGTATTCGAAACTTGTTACTTGTTACTCAACTTCATTACTGATACAGCCTTGACACACAAATGCTTTTTTTGTTAACATATCAAGTCGTGAGTATAATTGTGCTCGTGAATGCGCCATTTGGGTACTATCGCTCCCAGAAGAGATTTTTCTCTTCTGCATACTCCAGTCACCATGTCTGTAATGGCATTAATGGTAAAAGCTGAATTTATAAGAGCTGAACTCATTCTCGAATAAAAATAATTCCAAACGGAACGGCCACGCCACCGCCTGACATAGGCCTACTACAGGCAGGAGCATCAGCTGTGCTGTACAGTGGCCGACGTCTGCTTAGAGAAGGCAGTTCAGTGCGTGTGTCCCGCCCACTTGCTATACGGTGTCAAAACTCCCATTTCACCATGTGGGCTTTCGAAAAACTGGCCGTTTGCAGTACACGGGAATCCGTATCGTACTAAAAGGAAATGGAGGATTGTAAATACGATCGACTCCGCCCGTCTTTGCTATGAACTGCATGAGTGGAAGAAAATATGGCGACCGAGCGAGGTGGCGCAGTGGTTAGACACTGGACTCGCATTCGGAATGACGACGGTTCAATCCCGCGTCCGGCCATCCTGATTTAGGTTTTCCGTGATTTCCCTAAATCACTCCAGGCAAATGCCGGGATGGTTCCTCTGAAAGGGCACGGCTGACTTCCTTCCCCATCCTTCCCTGTTCCGATGAGACCGATGACCACGCTGTCTGGTCTCCTTCCCCCAAAACCACCCACCCACCCAAAATATGGCGAGAGACAAATCGCATTCGGTGCTTCATGCCATGAACGACTTGCTATACTGACAATAAGAAATTGAAGAAGCACGAAAACTACTGTGTCTGCACGAGCGTGCTGGGAAAAAGACAGGCGAGTGACGAAACGGTATTTCGAATCTCGTGGAATACTCGTTATTCAGGAAACAGGTACATACGTTGAAACTTAATCTGCCAGGAAGTTTCATATCAGCGCACACTCCGCTGCAGAGTGAAAATCTCATTCTGGAAACATCCCCCAGGCTGTGGCTAAGACATGTCTCCGCAATATCCTTTCTTTCACGAGTGCTAGTTCTGCAGTTCGCAGGAGAGCTTTTGTGAAGTTTGCAAGATAGGAGAAGGGGTACTGGCAGAAGTAAAGCTGTGAGGACGGGGCGTGAGTCGTGCTTGGGTAGCTCAGTTGGTAGAGCACTTGCCCGCGAAAGGCAAAGGTCCCGAGTCTCGGCCTGGCACACAGTTTTAATCTGCCAGGAAGTTTCATATCAGCGCACACTCCGCTGCAGAGTGAAAATCTCATTCTGTAAACATCCCCAGGCTGTGGCTAAGCCATGTCCCCGCAGTATCCTTTCTTTCAGGAGTACTAGTTCTGCATGGTTCGCAGGAGAACTTCTGTAAAGTTTGGATGGTAGGAGACGAGATACTGGCAGAAGTAAAGCTGTGAGGACGGAGCGTGAGTCGTGCTTGGTTAGCTCAGTTGGTAGAGCACTTGTCCGCGAAAGGCAAAGGTCCCGAGTTCGAGTCTCGGTCCGGCACACAGTTTTAATCTGCCAGGAAGTTTCATATCAGTGCACACTCCGCTGCAGAGTGAAAATCTCATTCTGGAAATATCCCCCAGGCTGTGGCTAAGCCATGTCTCCGCAATATCCTTTCTTTCAGGAGTGCTAGTTCTGCATGGTTCGCAGAAGAACTTCTGTAAAGTTTGGAAGTTAGGAGACTAGATACTGGCAGAAGTAAAGCTGTCAGGACGGAGCGTGAGTCGTACTTGGGTAGCTCAGTTGGTAGAGCACTTGCCCGCGAAAGGCAAAGGTCCCAAGTTCGAGTCTCGGTCCGGCACACAGTTTTACTCTGCCAGAAAGTTTCATATCAGCGAACACTCCGCTGCAGAGTGAAAATCTCATTCAGGTACATACGTTATGCAGAAGCTCTACTTGCCATTTCACTACCTTAGAGAGCACTATAGCACAGAGATATAACAACGAACATGTATTTGGGAGAACAGTGGTTCCATCCAGCGGCTGTGAATTATGTTTCACGGAAAGTCCAAATCGGAATAGCTGGACGGCGATGTGAAGCCCACTCTTCTGAAATACATGTGTACATCCTGCATCTCCTTCTAAACTACTGGGTCGATTTCAACCAAATTTGGTACACACACTACTTGTTATCTGAGAATCAGCGCTGTGAGGATTAGAGCATCCTAGCTCCAATAGGAGCGAAAATACGGATGAAAAGGTTTACCAGTCCCTGGGATCTATGCTACCAAGCACAACAGATATAGAGTGGTGGTTGTATCAGCATGGACTGCAAGGCCTACCACATGCAGATGGGCCCAGGCGAATGGAAAGATGGGGGAAAAGGAGAGGAGTGAGAGTGAGATCGAAAGAGAAATGGGCAGGAGGAGATAGGCAGAGAGAGAGGTGGGAGTAAGATATGGATACAGAGATGGAGAGTGTGAGATGGAAAGAGAGAGTGGGAATTAGAGGATGTTCAGAGGGTGGGGGAGAAGAGGTCGACGGAGAGGGGAAGGAGGAGACAGAGTGAGAAGGGAAGGAGGATGTGGACTCAAAATGAGGAGATGGAGATCGAGATGAAGAGGGACAGAGGAAGGGATGGATGAGGGGATAAGCATATGAATAGAAGAAATGGTGGGGGTAAAGGGACAGCACTAGAGGGGATGAAGCGATCGACTGAGAGGGAGGAGAAGATGGATATAGAGAGGAGATGGATAGATAGCGAATAGGAAGGGGTAGGCTGAGAGGATAGGAGAAGACTGCCAGAGGGAGGGAGGAGGAGGAGATGGAGAAAGAGCATGTGGAGAAGGAAATGTGTGCAATATATGTGACATACACATACACATGGACAGCCTTTGGGAAAAGATCAGTCAGCAATAAAAAGAACATTAAAGTAAACAACTAAATAAGTAATAAAAGGAACAATAAATTGACATTATAAAAGTTAACTGAATTGAGGATGATGGACAGCAAGCATAATCGTTAAATATTAATGTTTAAGGCATCTAGCCAGGAAACTGCAGCGTCCTTCAAGTTGATAAAGATTTGTCTTTGGTCTGTGGTAGCTCTAATGTTGCAATCACTCACAATGTGGTCCACTGTTTGGCGCAGAGAACCATAATCACACTGAGGATTTGAGGATTTGCCTCATTTGCACAGAAACTACATATGATGTTCGAATGATGTTAACAGTGTTCCCCCATCGACGGAGAAGCGCACTCATGTTGAAGTCTGTGTCTAATAGCTGCTCCGCCAAGACTAGTGGAGGTTTCCTACATCTCAACCTTCTCACTGATATATGAGGAATGTCTTCATGCACTGGAAATTCTGGGTCAAGGTGAATTTTCTTCTACTGGCAGACCATGAAGCACTTTCTGCGAAGCGAGGGTGGGGTGATGTAGCTGAGCGTGGGTAAACACTGCACGGCTGTACTTTTTGACACGACCACTGTTGACAGAAGTACAGTTGTATACTTTGGCACCTGGTATTTAATAACAAAAAAGAGCAGTATTCTGAGACACAATATACTACTCCAATGGTCTATCTGTCCGTGTAGAAGCTTGTGCTCCCCACCTGGTACCACAAATTTATGCTGGATGTTGACGCGTGTGTTGGCCTTAGCTGCTGCTGCTTCTAGGTGTCCTGCTAAAGGCGAGAGTTCGATCTAGTGGGACGCCAAAGTACTTGGAAAAGTGGTCATGGGGACGTATTTTATTGTTGAAGTGTACTTTCGGAGATTTTGTGGCTTTCCTATTACTCAAGTGAAATCACGTTGCTTCCGTTTTTCATGTGCTGACAGTCTCCAGTCAGTATAGAGTTTTCCGAGAATTTTAAGATCTTGAGAAGAGAGACTGTCAGCATCTTCCAAACCCTTAGATTGGGCATGTGTGTCCAGATAGTTGGCATAAGAAAATTTACGTTCTTTTTTTTTTGGCATGTCTGATATGTACTGCTTGAAGTGCGCAGGCGCCAATACTGACTCTTGAGCCAGGCCGGTTTATTTTTGGGACGCTTCTTATATTTTCACCCATTATCCTCTGGATGGTTCTGCCTCGTAAAGTTGCTGGCACGGGATGGTACGATGCAGTTTATGTAGTAGACTGTCTTTCCTCACTGTGTCTTACCCAGCGGTGAGGTCCACGGCACAACCATCGTCTTGTGTCCTTGTTAGAACCCTGCATCGATGTCGCTAGTTACAGTGCCTGGTCTTCCCAGCATCCGTTGGGGCGAAATCCAGCTTGCGCCACTGATAGGTGCACCTTCATTATCGGTTCTATCCGACTTAAAATGAGCTTCTCCAACTGGTTATAGGTGGTGCTTAAAAGAGACATTCCTTAGTTTGCCTGGATTTTTCAAAGATATTATTTTAGATTCCTTGAACTCAGGTAGTACATGGCCAGACTGCATAAAATGGGAAAAGAAATGGCTCAGCTGGCCGAAATATATTAGGAATTCAGGGGGAACGCCATCCAATACTGGGGCCACGCTGTCTCCATTTTACTGATGGGAATACTGAAAGCAACTGTGAAGGAGGGGGAAATATAATTTGAAGCTGATTCCGACAGATCTTTCTTTGTAGAGGGGTGGGTTCTATCTCTACTGCCCCACTTGCATATAAAACCGCAGTACTTGATGTATGCCGTCTGCATACCCATGAAAATGGTGAGGACTTTTAAATCACCACAAATGCGCCATTTATACTCGTGATAGCCAGTTTTTTCAAGAAGTGGTAACATAGTTCCATATATCTCCTTCAGGTGGATAAAATATCCAACCGGCACTGACGCAAATTCGTTTCCATTGTATAATAATACTTTCAAACATATTTTAGTCGAGTCGATAAACGATAGCCATGCTTCAACTACAACATTTTGTCCCACCCCGAGGCCTGATGTGAAATCTAGAACGTCCGTGCAGTAGCACACAGTGTCACTCACTGCAAAGAATTTCATAAGTTCTTTGTGTCTGTGGCGAAAATGTGAAGTTTTTGTATCCGATACAAGCTAATTAAATCCTTTAAGGCGTGAACTGGGCAGTTCGGTTTGGCCTTTCCTTAGGCCAGGTCTCATACGAGGTCACAAAGATCACCATTTTTCATTAGATGAATACCTTTTCCAGACTGAAAGTGAGGGTCTGATACGCTGCTCTAAAATGAAAGAGAACTTCCACTTTCATCATCAACTGTGTATTTTCGAGGTGCTATCGCTATTGGAAAAGCGACGGGGTCATGTGCAGTTGGTTTATGGACTGAGGGAACATCTGAATCCTTTACAAATGCACGACTTTTGTAGGAAAATCTGGTGACGTTTAGGAAACAGATATAACAGCCTGTGGTGTGGTTGCTTGACTCATCCCATATCAAAGGAACATCGAATGCCAGATGGTTGCTGTTTCTCGCCCTTCTTATCCAACCACGTATGTTACATGCACACGTCAAACAGATGAACTGTGTCGCCCACGCTTTACCAGTATCCACCTTTGAATCGACATCTAGTCCATATTCTTTCTTCAGAAATGGTGTAAAAGTCTTCCTATGGGATTTGTCCATTACATAGCAGCACACATAGCTAAACAGAAGTGGTGAACTCATGCAACCTCTGGACACCATAATATCGCCTTAAACTGAAAATAAAAAGAAACAAATGAAATATTATTAACGCGATATCGAACTTGTTTTGATGTATTACCCTAAATATATCTATTTTTACAAAGAACAAAAATACTGTATGACGTTGCATAACAATTACTAAAAATTTTGGGGTAAAAAAATTGGTTAATAGTGTTCCATGAAAATTAATTTTTATCGATATCTTCAAAACCTGATGCGATACGGCAAAACGGTTTTCAAATTTGAAGTCAGCATAAAAAGCTACGTTAGGAAAGGGACCACCATGGAGTTATCTATAGCTTGTTTATTAGTATTTTAGGAAATCAAAAATATCGTCATATGTAGAAGAAGTGAATAAAATGCTTAAAGTGGAGTTTCAGCACACGTCGGGGATTCTGTTGCGATGCAGTTACTGAAAAACATTATAGACCTTCTAACAACTACCTCTAGAAAACGCAAGAACTAATGAGGATTAAAACACCAATAGCAATAAATGTATAATTCTTGGTGCAAGATAGGAAGATTCGAAATGAAAAGATCACCGTCGTTTCATCGCTGCTTTGTTTCTTCTTCAGTTCTCCTGCTACTGAAGTGAAAACACATTTCCATATTTCACGAAGTTTTACTACCTTCTGACAGATGGCTTTC
This sequence comes from Schistocerca americana, assembly GCF_021461395.2. Classification (NCBI taxonomy): domain Eukaryota; kingdom Metazoa; phylum Arthropoda; class Insecta; order Orthoptera; family Acrididae; genus Schistocerca; species Schistocerca americana. The sequence continues at coordinate 120,419,720 of NC_060119.1, forward strand.
GCTTCAAGGCAGGTTCGCACATAAATGAAACTGCCCTTTCGCACGCAACGTGCTGTTGTCTGAGCGTGCCATCAGCACTGCGCTACTACCTGACAAATACGTACAGGAAAAACAATTACATTCCTTTACCTAATTACTGTTAACTCCAGCACAGAAATCACTTCAAGAGAATTGCCGTACTACATCACCTCTTTTATTGGTTCAAAAGTCCTTTCGACAGGTAGAATAAATATTTCGGAGAAACCTGGTTACTTTATTTCTTTGATTAAAAACAGCTTGTGCACAGCTTTAAAGATGGTCATCATAGAAGTAAATGAATTTTTTGGTGTAAAATATTGTGGTCTATAAAGAAACAAAAATTAAAAAAAAAAAGAACACTTTCCGGATCGCAACGTATCGAACCTGATTGCAAATTCAGTCAAGTAAGTCTAATTTGAATATAATTACGTACGTAAATGTTAGCAGATGTGTTATTTGAGAGTTTGTCACAAAATATTGCCGATAAAGTCGAGGACCAGCTACAAAATTCATTTAATGCTAATTTAATTAGAAACCGCCTAGGTCGTCTGTTTCCATAGCCCATTGACGCCAAATTTCGCCGCACTGTCCTAATGGATACGTTCGTCGTACGTCCCACTTTGATTTCTGCGTTTATTTCAGGTAGTGCTCTTGTCTATTAGCTCTGACAACTCTATGCAAACACCACAGCTTTCGGTTGTTAAGTGAAGCCGTCGGACACTGCGTTGTCCGTGGTGAGAGGTAATGCCTGAAATTGTTATTCATGGCACACCATAATGACGTCGGACATCTTTTCACATGAATCATCTGAGTACAACTGACAGCTCCGCCAATGCAGTGCCCTATTCTACCTTGCGTAAGCGGTATTACCGCCACCTGCGTACCTATATATCACTATCCCATCACATTTGTCAACTCAGTGTGTTAGCTTTTGAGTCGACCGACGCTAGAATCAGTTTCTTGTCAGTAGCTGGATTGCTGTTTCATATAAATAGATGTGGAATTTCTTTACGGCAAAAACGACATCGAAAGCCTCCTTTCGAATTTGAGATTACTCTCTTTGAGTTGCCATTAATTTTTCAGAAGTTTATGAAATTGGTTGTTTTTATACGCTTACATTCCTATGTGACATCCCTCGCTGATACCACACTGCAAGGCAGCCACCAGCATTAATAGCGTATTTCCAGATGTGTAGCTGAAGAGGCATGGCATGATTTTACTTTTTTCTTTAATGTCTACAATGTCTTTATATGCCTCCAACCCTTGTGGCATAACAAGGCTCTGAGCACTACGGGACTTAACTGCTGAGGTCATAAGTCCCCTAGAACTCACAACTAACCTAAGGACATCACACACATCGATGCCAGAGGCAGGATTCGAACCTGCAACCGTAGCGGTCGCGTGGTTCCAGACTGTAGCGCCTAGAACCGCTCGGCCACACCGGCCGGCCTTAACAAGGTCAAAACATGTATTTTGTCAGCAGCTTTTGGCATCAGTTTGGTGTAACAATTTATTTTTTCCAAATCATCTGTAGCTCTTCCAGTTTCCGTGGTCGCGGAAATGTGTCAAACGCTGCTAGGTGCTTTTGGTGTGTTTCATTTCTGTTTGACTAAGAATATGACATTTCTTCAAATACTCGCGTATTCCCAAATCAAACATCAGCATGGTGCCCTACTGTTTTGGCGGAATATAGCCTGAAACTTTTTCATGTGCATTGGCTTGTATGCTCTCCTCACAATGATTCTATCTAAATATTGCACAGCAACTAATTTGCTTGACGCAGCGGAATAAAATAAAGATGCCATCACGGCTGATGCAAGAGCGTAATGAAAGCAAGTCGTATCGGCCATAGAGACACAGTTACATCTGGGATTAGCTGCTGATACAGCAGTTACTGTTCCCAAGGCGTCGATGCGATTACCACACGCCCCAGCCAAGCAGAGGGACCGGAGTTGTAATATCAAAAAAATGGTTCAAATGGCTCTGAGCACTATGGGACTCAACTGCTGAGGTCATTAGTCCCCTAGAACTTAGAACTAGTTAAACCTAACTAACCTAAGGACATCACAAACATCCATGCCCGAGGCAGGATTCGAACCTGCGACCGTAGCGGTCTTGCGGTTCCAGACTGCAGCGCCTTTAACCGCACGGCCACTTCGGCCGGCTTGTAATATCATCGACGCAGCAGAAAGGCAGAGCCGCTGTAGCGTTAGTGGCCTCACTGCTTCACATCCGAGCCATGGATCTGTATGGCATATGGTATGGGAGCTGATGCCTAGGCAAAACGGAGGCGAGCCAAGACTGTATAAAAACTGTTCATTTCTAGACAGAAGGATGCAGTCTGACAGCCACAAGCTCCAAGGAGGAAACTGGTTAGCTGCAGTCCTGCTGTTCATGCTGGAAGCCTGATGATGCTGACTTGACCACTGGTTTTACGGCACCAAGTCAGCACCAGTGGTCATCTGCGGACTGCTTCAGCTGCTACGCTGACGGTCTGCAGCCATGCAACCCCCAGCTATCATCGCCTGTTTGCCAAACTCCTTGCTGTGCGCCTCCGCTTGCATGGGCAGGCACTGCTGCTTTTGCGCCATGGAATCCACGCTGGGTCCGTGGCATGGTTCTGTGCGCTCCGATGACCCATGCTCTGAGTCTTGGGGCTACCTCTAGTCTATGTAAGCTGGTCTTGCCAAGTCGCTGCGATCATCATTTCACTGGTTGAGGGACGCCGCAAATTTGCCAGTGACAGCAGGTTCCATGCTGGGACCGATGGCCTTTGTAGGCCAACCAACCAACCAGATTCCATGCTGACCACAGCACCTTCTCATCGGGTGTGTACTGCTTATTCCTTGAATGGCAATTGAATTCTCTGAGAATGACCACGACTGCTGTAGTTTGCTGGCCAATAGATGAATGTTTTAACAATGCTGTTTTCATGACGAAACGTCAGACGACAACCAAGCATCTACTTGCCATCCACTGCTAGCCTGCCTGCGGTGGGCGACTACTGAGTCCTGACCTCTGACCACCTGGTTCCACCAACCATTCTAGGGGCCAACCACTCCCAGCCCCTACTTTCTGAGATGTGGCTACTGACGGCTGTATTTGCACCCAGGACCACTTCTTCAAACGAAACATGAAGTTTCAGTGATACAAGCATGATGAATGAGCTTCTTAATTTTGGGGAATTTTTGTTTTGATGTATACATGACCGTGGTGGATGGAACTGATGTGCGTAGGAACCTGAAGGTACAGTTTGTGAAACATGACGGACCTGCGCATTTGCTACAGTTTAACGGGAACTGTAGAGAGTACTGTATATGGCCAGTGGGATGCCAACATTGTAGTGTGGCGGAACATGAACTGTCATGAGCTTGGTGGCCTTGGGAAACATAGATAAGAATAGACTGATTTCTCCACAGTGTAGGTTACGTGGAGTAGGAGGAAATGATGTTGAATCATAGGGGTCAGCATTGCTCAATTTCTGTATTGGAGCTAGGAATTTTCGGAAATAAATAGAAGTACTGCCCTAAGTCAATGAGAGATACTGTGCATTATTAGCGCTGGATTTCCTGAATAAGTATCAAGCGCAAATAGAGCTTTCTCAGCTCGCTATTGAACTCAGTTGGACATTGTTCTGGCTAGAAACAACTGCTGCAAATTATACAGTGTCGTAAGCTTCACCGATGGTACAACTGGTGCTGAGTGAACTTCATACATGATTATTAAAGTTCAGTGTGTATGACAAAGTACTGTAGGGTACAGGAAAACTTCTCTGGATAAGTGTGGTTACTGATTCACTGAATGATATTTTGTGTATTATAGACCCGTTGGAACACAGTGCTGAATTGGGAACATCGCTTTGTTTTCTACCTAAGGGTGTAGTATGCATATAAGAAATAAGATGGAGATTACATTTTTCCATTTAGTGTCGATAATTTTGGCTATGTCCGGAAGATTATTGACTCTCAATTTGGACGTTCGAGACGAAGACGATTTAGATAGGTCGAATGGGACGTTTGCCACAAGCAAGCTGTCAATGCATCTGCGTTACACAAAAAATAACATTAAAAAAAGAAAGGACAGCTAAGAAAACTCTGATCATATGACTCGTGGATTTGTTCCGTCCTAGTGGGCCTTTACCAACAACATCCGTAATACAGTTTAAAATCCTGATGGGGGATAATTCTCTTATCTATAAGAAACCGTACACAATACCTCAACACTTGCAGACAATAATGGAAGAATACATCAATCAGCAACTGACTGACGACATTATTGAGGAGAATGGTAGTCCGTGGGGAGCACCTGTTGTCATCATATCCAAAGAAATCGTCGGACAGGACCTAGAAAAACAGCTTCTGTTGCAATTACCGCTTTCTGAACACAAGAATGGTGATGATTGTATATCCTATACTGAACATAACGGAAGCACTGAACAATATTAGTCAATGTAAAATATATCCACGTCACAGTGTGGCCTATTTAGACACTGGTTATTGTATTTTATGAAGATTTGGAGGAAGATGTGCAATGACTGGAGGAAGTGTTTAATAGGTTACATTTGGCTCACTTAATTTTAATTACTGAAATGTGGAAGTTTCAGGCAACAGAATTAATCAATCTACGCTATGTGATTAGCCAAGACAGCGTGAAAAGTTACCAAAGATTGATATGTGCTGTCCGTGATTTCTTACTGCAGCTAATCATTAACACCCAACCATTTTATGTTTATGGAATTATTATAATTTGTCATATGGTTTGCTGATATCACTAGACCCGTAACACATTTGCCAAAAAAGGATGTAAATTTCCAGTGGAAAAAAACTGCAAACCATGTTCAAGAAATTGAAATAGGCGCTAAGGAATAGCCCAGTATTTATGTTCCAAAATTATGAAAAAGAGTTTACCCTGTCCTGTGACACAAGCAACCTGGCATAGGACGCATTCTAAATGAATGAATAGCAAGGAAACCCAGTAGCATATGCCCTGAGGCAGTTAATCAAAGCTGAGCAAAATTAATCAGTCACGGAGAAGAAGATTTTGAGTGACATATATGGTATTACCTATTTTTCTGCTACCTGTGTGACAGAAAATTCAAAGTTATAAAAAACCATACAACATTAAAGTGGTTATTAGGGCTGAAAGATCCTTCGAGTAAATTAACTCGTTGGGAAATAAAATCAAGCGAATTTGATTATGAGGTAATACACAAATCTGCTGATTGGTTAAGCAGAAATTGTGCTACATGAGTGCATGCATAAACCACGCAGAGTGGCAAAATGCGCAGATCACTGACACAGATTGCCAGTCATTCAGAACATAGGCACAGTCCGCCATGCTTAATGAGTTATTGTGTAAGATTATGAAATTTGGGCCATGTGTCTCAACTCTGAGTGACCAAATGTTGAAGGACGTGCATAATGCTGTGTTAGTGGGGCACAGAAGGCGAAGAACAAGTGATTGCAGAATACCTGAATAATACTGGTGGAGAACAATGAGACAGGGCATTGACCAGTATGTAAGGAATTTCATACCACGCGCATAACATGCTATTCTCAGCCATCAATCAGTGCTGCACCAAAGGTTGCTGGTGGTATCCAAGCCATTTGAAATGGCTTGAATGGGCATTTTGGATCAATTTAAGCTAACACAGGTGATTAGCCACTGTGTATTATCCATCATAGGCCACTTTTCACGTTAAACTGCGATGGATGCAATACCTAATCAACAGGTGGGAGCATTAGCACAAACAGTGTAAACAACTGATTATTGAAGTTTGGTGTTCGTGAAAAAAATATGCAGATCAGAGTACCAACTTCATGTTTGAGCTGTTTAAGCAAATATGCCATCTATTACAAATCGAGAAGCTAAGAACTGGTCGCTTCCACCCTCACTCAAACAGTGGAATGGAACATATTCACCATACCATCAACGAAATGTTAACCTATTACATGAGCAGTCATCATGATTCCTGGGACATTTACCACCCCTATGTCATAGATGTTTACAATTCTGTGCATGACAACATGGACCCTCACTGTCTAAGGTGGTATATGGTAAAACTATGGTGTTACCTGAAGTGATTAGGCCTAATATTGGGAAAAACTGGGAATCAGTGAAGAATTTTGCAAAGACGTTGCAGGATGTATGGAAACGGGTGAAGAGGGTTAATGCAAAAGCACTCAAGCGACAAGAACAAATCGGATGATATGCTGTTAAGTTGTCTGATTAAAGAGTTGGTCAATGGTTCATGCTAGAGAGCCCCTGCACACCCAAAGACAAAACGAAAAAATTTCTTATGCGGAATCAAAGGCCGTATGAAGTCATAGAGACTAAATTACCCATGAATATGAAGTAACAATTTGCCAATACGAACTTGTATTGTTCACATAAGATGTGTTACAGTATTTTAGGTTATCTTAGACACTTAAGTGCAAGCACCAGTATTATTGCCTATGAAGAAAGCAAAAGTTGAGAAGGGAATAGAGCAGACAGAAGCTAATGAGCAGAATGTAGACAGAGCGCCTTACACACTCAGATCGCACCGGTAGATACCGATTTGTGCAGGAAATAAAACAGGTTTTTGGTAAATATGTGTTAGTTTTGTCACTCTTATTCTAATGGGATGGTTATAACATAATGAGTTTATTTTTGTATTGTTGTATTTTGGTATTAATGGGGTGGTGGATAGTTAGTTTATAAGTGAATGGGAACATGCTGCTGTAAGATAGCGCTAGGTAAAATAGTGAATCGTGTACATCTAGCCTTGCACGAGGGAGAAGAAGAACGACGTGATTTATTTTTCCCTATGTGGCATTAACACTGGAAGCGTCCTTGATAGGTATGAGAATTATACTGATACTGCATCTCTTAGGGGAAGAAACAGTGGATGTACTGTGAAACCAGTCAATCGAGGCAAGAATGCGTTATCGAAGTAGGAAGTCGTCATACCAGCCAGTGACCAGTGGATGCTAAAGCTAACCTACAACACAAGGGATGTAAGAAATAGATACATTTATTCTTGGGGGTGGAAGCAGTGTGATATCAAAAGGATGTTCTGTCGCCACCCCGTAGTTCCTAATGGTTAGTATGTAATATATTTATTATGTCCACTGTAGAAATAGTGATAATGAACTGTTACAAACAGGGTTGGCAGAAGGGAATGAAGGTGTTGGAATTGCAAAGTCGTGGGCTTCTAATTGATTGTTGAGCCTGTGATATCATAGGCACAATGTTCCATCTTCTAGCTATCATCACTGGATTAGCCATTACGAACCTGACACAAGACTCACCTACTGTCTGGAAAAACCATTATAGATGTTACCCAACCAGAACCTAACCTACTTAAACAACACTCTAAAACCAGGCATTCATTCACTGAATGAGTTGTAGCTTCGTAGCAGGGTTGTATTACCACTGGTGAAGTGTTACATCATGCACAGAAGTACCCTGGCAGGCAATGCAGTAATATTATGACCATGAATGTCTCACTTTCTGGTACAGTTGTGGTATTAGTTCTGCTTTCAGTAACCTGCATCTAAGTCTAGTGGAAAAACCACCAACCCCAATGGTCTCCCAGTAAATCAACAACACATGGATCAGGTTACTGTACTGTGCTATATAGTCTATTACTTTTGGTCAAATCCGACGCACTTGGTTGGTATATCCAAAGACATTCACTGTGGCGTTCAATATTTTATCGCTGTGTCAAACGTTGAATGGAGAAAGACGAGAGTCAGTATTGGTTGCAGAGTTGTCTCTGGTCAGTAGCAACAAGTACCACTCCACACCCAACGAGAGAAGAGGCATGTAGGGGACCTAGAAGTGATGCAGACAAGACAGCTTCTTAACTCTGAGTGGGTGTCGACAGTGGGTCCACGGTATGCCAAGGAAGGCACATGAATTGAGTGTTGCCATCATGGACGAAGAAGATGAGCAGAAGTTGACGACTACAGTGGATGTAAGTATGATATGTCGAACTTCAGAACTTTTGAGGCTTTGTAATCATTCAAACTGAGGGTCCAGGGTTTAAACACCATCAAAGGAAGTGGTCATGTTGAAGAGCATGGTAGAACAATGTTAAGAAAGTGTTTCTGTTATATGGGTGACAGGATATTGAGAATACTGTTGATTGAAAGACGTTTGGAAAATTGGAAATTTGTGGTAAATTCCTGTGGGACCAAACTGCTAAGGTAATTGGTCCCTAGGCTTACACACTACGTAATCTAACTAAAACTAACTTACGCTAAGGACAATACGCACACCCATGCCCGAGGGAGGACTCGAACCTGTGACGGGGGGGGGGGGGGGGGGGGGGGTCCGCAGCTCGTGGTCTTGCGGTAGCGTTCTCGCTTCCCGAGCCCGGGTTCCCGGGTTCGATTCCCGACGGGGTCAGGGATTTTCTCTGCCTCGTGATCTCGTGATGACTAAGTTCTAGGGGTCTGTGATGACCATAGCTGTTAAGTCCCATAGTGCTCAGAGCCATTTGAACCATGTTTTTTCCTACGGGGGGGGGGGGGGGGGAGGATATTTGGATAAAAGGGTTTCAACTATGGGTTCATTTACACAATCTTCAATCTAATGACAACTGAAATATGGTGTACCTCGTGATGTATTGCTAGCGATATCTTATCGATGTTGACGCCAGACAGTGGTTACATGATTATTTTGGGAAGCTGATCAGTCACAGGGTTGGGTAAATGTTAAGTAATTATTTGTTTGTGCTGAGGAGAATGTAATGAAAGTTGTGGAACATGCAAAAGGAGAATGTAAGGAGTTATGTATATAGCTGTAAATTTATTCATTGTGTATGTGTTTTACGAAACCGATATTTTCTTAAGTTAATTTACCGATCTTTCTTCCAAAAATTGTCAGTCACAGAAACAGCTGAGGCAAAAAGAGAAGTGTAACAACTTTCGAAGAGCATTTGACGTATGATTTCAAAGAAGGGTATCTTATATTTAACTTTCCTCAAATTATCTTGTGTAAGTTTAAAATTTTTATAATTTTACAAGATTGGAAATGTTGCACAACTAAGGTGTACCTGACATTATGAACACGGTACTTTATATTAATGCCTTCTAATTGATAATGGATGATTTCATATTTGATATATGTTGAAAATTTTGATGTTATTAAGCTTAAATTAATGTTTGATGGTATTTTGTCGAAAATTGACCTCCTGAGCCCGTGGCTGCGTAGAAAATATAGGTTGACTCTTACACAGATGATAACGGAAACCAGCCATTTTTTACAATGATATTTATTGATTTAAATAGCGCCGTTAGCGGTTTCGAACCGAGAGGTTCATCTTCAGACGGCTAGTTCACGTAATGTGATGCTTTAGATTATGTGCACACACATATATTAAAGAAGTTCATCATACAGTTTTAGATGCTGCAGGATCACAAGCAGTCTGCACTAGAACGTAATAGCGCGGATTTTTCGTCGACCCCCCCCCCCCCCCCACCCCCCCCACCCAAAGGAAATTTCATCAGTTGGGAAAACAAAAAGCAAAATCTGATGTAAAATTTATCTTAACGCGAACTTGCCGTCTGAAGATGAACCTGTCGGTTCGAAACTGGTAACAGCGCTATTTAAATAAATAAATAGCATCGTAAAAGGTGGCTGGTTGCTGTTATCTCCTACGTAAGAGTCAACCAATAAAACTTTTGATGGTCAAAGAAGCCAAATATTATATACATAATTCATTAATGACATTCTATTAACATTACTAATGAAACAAGATTTTGAGAAGTTTCCTGAAATTATGTCTATGAAACGTTTTCCTTAAAGTATTATCAGTTATCTTGGTACAACGTTGTGTGACTGTTCAGCCAATGTTTTTTGCATATGGCAACGATTTCAGCAGACAGGAAACGTGTCCAGGTGCTACAGCACGGGGCATCCACAGTGTACAACACCACAAGAAGACCTACACAGGGTGTTGCAAAAAGGTACGGCCAAACTTTCAGGAAACATTCCTCACACACAAAGAAAGAAAATATGTTATGTGGACATGTGTCCGGAAACGCTTACTTTCCATGTTAGAGCTCATTTTATTACTTCTCTTCAAATCACATTAATCATGGAATGCAAACACACATCAACAGAACGTACCAGCGTGAATTCAAACACTTTGTTACAGGAAATGTTCAAAATGTCCTCCGTTAGCGAGGATACATGCATCCACCCTCCGTCGCATGGAATCCCTGATGCTCTGATGCAGCCCTGGAGAATGGCGTATTGTATCACAGCCGTCCACAATACGAGCACGAAGAGTCTCTACATTTCGTACCGGGGTTGCGTAGACAAGAGCTTTCAAATGCCCCCATAATTGAAATGTCTGGGCTTTGTGTCTATCTTGGCCACAATAATGCGTTCACTATGCTGTTTGTAGTAGCTATCCCGCACTCCTATTTTTTTATTCATTATTAAACCTACTCCTGCATTACCCTTATTTGATTTTGTATTAATAACCCTGTAATCACCTGACCAAAAGTCTTGTTCCTCCTGCCACCGAACTTCACTAATTCCCACTGTATCTAACTTTAACCTATCCATTTCCCTTTTTAAATTTTCTACCCTACCTACCCGATTAAGGGATCTGACATTCCACGCTCCGATCCGTAGAACGCCAGTTTTCTTTCTCCTTATAACGACGTCCTCCTGAGTAGACATGGAAATTAAGCGTTTCCGGACACATGTCCACATTACATCTTCTCTTTATATGTGTGTGAGGAATGTTTCCTGAAAGTTTGGCCGCACCATTTTGTAACACCCTGTATATCACCGTCAGTACCCGCAGACAGCCACGGAGTACTGCAGGTAGCCTTGCTCGGGACATTGCCGCAGCCACTAGAACAGTTGTCTCCAGACAAACAGTCTACAGACGACTGAACAGACATCGTTTATTCGCCTGGAGACCTGCAAGGAGCATTCCACTGACCCCCGTACATGGTCATTGGAACAGTAGTCCCAGGTTGTGTTCACGGACGAGTCCAGATATAGTCTGAACAGTGACTCTCGCCGGGTTTTCATCTGGCGTGAACCAGGAACCAGATACCAACTTCTTAATGTCCTTGAAGGGGACCTGTATGGAGGTCGTGGTTTGATGGTGTGGGGTGGGATTATGATTGGTGCGCGTACACCCCCGCATGTCTTTGACAGAGGAACTGTAACGGGTCAGGTGTATCGGGACATCCTTTTGTATCAGTAAGTCCGCCTTTTCAGGGGTGCAGAGGGTCCCACCTTCCTCCTGATGGATGATAACGCATGACTCCGAGTTGCCATCGTGGAGGAGTACCTCGAAAGAGAAGATATCAGGCGAATGGAGTAGCCTGTCTGTTCTCCAGGCCTAAATCCCATCGAGCACGTCTGGTATGCTCTCGTTCGACGTATCGCTGCACGTTTTGAAACTCCTAGGACACTTCAGGAGCTCCGAGAGGCACTGGTGCAACAATGGGAGGCTATACCCCAGCAGCTGCTCGACCACCTGATCCAGAGTATGCCAACCGCTGTGCGGCCTGTGTACGTGTGCATGGTGATCATATCTCATACTGATGTCGGGGTACATGCGCAGGAAACAGTGGCGTTTTGTAGCACATGTGTTTCGGGACGCTTTTCTCAACTATCACCAATACCGTGGACTTGCAGATCTGTGTCGTGTGTGTTCCCTATGTGCCTATGCTATTAGCGCCAGTTTTGTGTAGTGCCACGTTGTGTGGCACCACATTCTGCAATTATCCTTAATTTATGAGCATGAGTGTAGAAACATCCTGCAACTGCCGCTGGAATGCGTTGTGATCACGTATACGACGTTGGGGCCCACGTACCGAATGCACAAGTCCCATCATTTCTGAGCGTTCAGCAGCTCGTAGAACTCAGCACGCTCAACGTTGACGTTCGACAGCGCGGTTCATGTGCCGACGGCTTAAGAGTCAACAATGGACACGCTAGCTCCAGCTCTGGGCTCTGCTAATACTAGCTGCGGCCCCGCTGCTCTCGCTGACGCTGCCGACGTAGCACCCTCCAACCAGTGAGCCGCCTGCGAGCCTACATCATCCGCTACCGGACTCATATCCTGGTGTGCTACAGCTCGAGCCCAGAGCCGTGCGGCCACCCTGCCGCCATCGCCCGTGCATGCAAACCTCTTGCTGTTCGCTTCTGTGTGGAGACAGTGCTTCTGTGAGCCTTATCGTCCACGCTGGGTGCACAGTGTGAGTCTGTGCTCTCTAACATGTTCTGCCCCGAGCCGCGAGGCTGTCTCTAGTCGGTGTGGGCTGCCATTTGCTGCCGGAATCAGCACGGTTACCAAGTTGCTGCCATCAGCCGGCCGAGCGAGACTGCAAAAAATGTAAATGTCGTGTGACTAGGGTCACCCGTCGGGGAGACCGTTCGCCGGGTGCAAGTCTTTCGATTTGACGCCACTTCGGCGACTTGTGCCTCAATGGGGATGAGATGATGATAATTAGGACAACACAACACAAATCTCCAACTCAGCCGGGAATCGAACCCGAGCCCTTAGGATTGACATTCTATAGTGCTGACCACTCAGCTAGCGGGTCTGGACAGCGAGACTGCAAGTTGCCAGTGACAACCAGCCAGCTGGTGATCGTAGCGGATTCTCGCCAGCCGTGTATAGCTTTACACCGTGAGGGTGTTGGCTCCTTCGAGAATTGTCACGACTGTTATAGTTGTCTGAGGAACTAATGAATATTTTAACAGTGCTGTTTTCATGAAGAAACGGTGGACAACAACCTGACATCCAGTCACTGTTCCATCCCACCGAGCGAGGTGGCGCAGTGGTTAGACACTGGACTCGCATTCGGGAGGACGACGGTTCAATCCCGCGTCCGGCCATCCTGATTTAGGTTTTCCGTGATTTCCCTAAATCGCTCCAGGCAAATGCCGGGATGGTTCCTTTGAAAGGGCACGGCCGACTTCCTTCCCCGTCCTTCCCTAATCCGATGAGACCGATGACCTAGCTGTCTGGTCTCCTTCCCCAAAAACAACAACTATTCCATCGCTACCTCATCCATGGTAGTGAATTACTGGATTCCTGATATCTGACAACCGGATTGCACCATCCGCTGTAGAGGCCAATCGTTCCTGGCCTCTGCATAAATACTACGGGGTGTTCAAAAAGTCTCTCCGCAGTGCCGTATGATTGTTAGCCGCGCGTGCCGTATCATTGTTCGCCTGCCCGGGTTACTTTCCTCCAAGTGGACTCTTCCTACATTCCACTGTTTCGTTTATCTCAGCCAGCGTCAGTAGTATCGTTGGTACTTGTCGTTACGTGTTGACGTGAACGTTTAAGTTTAGTTTCTTTGTACGTTTGTTTCGTTTTTGTCACTGTTAAAATGCTAACCATTGAAGAACGTGTGCTTTTAGTTGAGTAAGTGTTCAAAGTTGGCGGTAAATACACAGTTTCAGTTCGTCAAACATTTTAGTTTTCCCGGAGACAACAGTCCCACATCGCGATATTGTGCGAGATTTGATTAAAAAATCTCGAAGTACGGATTCAATGACAGATTCACCGAGAAGTGGTCGTCCTAGCGTTTTGTCTGAGGATACAGTACTCAATATTTTCGGCAAAATGTCCATGAGTCCGAACAAGTCAGTAAGAAAAGTCGCCCAGGAAATCGATGTTAGCGTCGGAACGGCCCACACAGCTGTAAGGTAAAAATTAGAACTTTTCCCATGCAAAGTGACAGTCGTGCAAGAACTGAAAAATACTGATCATGACAAGAGACTGCATTATTGTCAATGGTTCAAAAATTTCGTTCAACAAAATGGAAGGCATATTCTTAATGAAACATTTTTCACTGATGAGGCGTGGTTTCATTTATCCTGGTACATGAACTCGCAAAATTCTCGTATGTGGAGTACTGCAAAACCATTGTGTATTCATGAGGAACCACTCCATTCTGTGAAAATAGGAGTTTGGATTGCAATTTCTAAACGTCAGAGTCCCATATTTTTCAACGAAACAATAAAAGCACAACGATAGTGCAGTGGTACTCTGTAGCCATTCATAGTAGAACTAGTGTTAAATACTGAACGGCTATTTTCAAGAAGATGATGCAACCGCGCATACAGCTTGCGTTTCAGTGTCACTGCTTGCTGATGTTTTTTACCATGAGTAAATGTATCGTTAATGTCAATACTAAAATTAAGTCTACAACCACGAAAAACACATGGTCCATCGACAAGTGCAGTAGCAGCAATATTCTTTACTGTATTCTTCTTCTTGTCTGCAGCTGATGTAGAAAACTTGATGTTGCTTGCAAATAAAGATTTTGGTAAATCCGTGTATGTGTCTCCTTCTGATTGTCTTTGTATACTCGTAGTAAGAGAAAAATATCTCTAAATGAATCTGTGTTCATTTGGTGTAAAGGTAAAGGAGTATGTGAATATGTAAAGTTTATTGGGGATTGTACTTTGTATTTTCATAAATAAATTGATTTTCATGCAAACTGATCTGTAGCGTAGCTGAGAACCGGACAAGGGTACATCTAGAACCAGGGGCTCAAGGAGGCAAAAGCATGTTTCATGTTAATGTTCTTATCGCTTGACCTTTGACCCCGCCTTACGCAACGTGGCGGCGCGCCAGCAGCGGACGGGAGCACCTAGTACGGCTAGTGCTCCCGTCCGGGATAACGCGCTGCTGGCAGTGTGGAATATTCTAAGTCCAAGCAACCGCATGTATATAAGCGAGCGATCGTCGCGCAGCGGTCCATTCGCGCTGCTGCTGCTGCACATGCAACTGCATTGAACGCCGCCACGATGCCTTATAGGAGGATTCGTCGCCGTTCCAGACACACAATTTATAAAACCATCGAGAACATCGAGTTTTCTACATCAGCTGCAGACAAGAAGAAGAATACAGTAAAGAATATTGCTGCTACTGCACTTGTCGATGGACCATGTGTTTTTTGTGGTTGTAGACTTAATTTTAGTATTGACATTAACGATACATTTACTCATGATAATGGTTGGCTCACTGTAGCCATTGTACGAGGTGGTACCGGTGTTCCGTCAGTCGGCGGCCTTGAAAGTTTTGTTGATAGAGACATTTCACAGGGACTTTGGCTTCCATGATCGCCTGACCTAACACCACCTGGCTTTTTCTTCTGGGGTGCATCGAAAGCAACTGTCTATAAAAACTGTCCAAAATCCATCGATGAAATGAAAACTGCAATATCCTCTTTCACTGCTACTGTTACAGAAGAAATGTTACAGCTTGTGTTTGGAAACATGATTAGACGAATTGAATTGTGTATTCAACAACAGGGGCGACAATTTCAACACTTAATGTGAAAATTTGTAAGTAAAAATGAATATTCAGTAAATTAATAACTTGTATTTCACTGACTTTCATTTCGGTGTATTCACTGCGGCATACGGCACGCACGGCTAACAATCATACGGCACTGCGGAGAGACTTTTTGAACAGTCCGTGTATTGCAGTGCCTGTGTTATTCATAAATACGATACAAAGTTACTTCGGACATGCGTGTCAGAACGAGCATTACATCGTATTTTTGGATAAGAAAGGTACTGAAATATCGTATTTATCCGCCGACACTGGGCAAGCGTCTTTCAAGTAAAACGTCTCCCTTGTACGGAGATGTACGAAATGGATGTACGAGTACAGGATGAGGACACATGGTTGACACCTTATGGAAGTTTGGGTCTGAGCGTCTGTCGTGCTTGGATAGCTAAGTGGTAAGACGACCACTCGCGATAAGTGGGAAATCCGTGTTCGAGCTCTGGTCCGGCATAAATTGTCACTGCCGTCATTCCATTACACAGCTGATGGTTGTCCTTATTCGCAACTGCGAATACATTTAATGTTCTTACATAAATAATTCGCGCATCTTGGAATTTTTGCTACGATTTGCTGCAAATATTTTTGAAAGGTAGCTCTCACACTTCTCTAAAGGAAGACTACAGCTATCAATAAATCCAAAAGGCGTATTGATGTCTAGATATGTCCCAATATCTCATATTTCAGGTTAGGTAACATCAAAATTTGGAGTCACTGTGATTCCTCCCTCATTGCTGTTTTAAGTGAAAGTGGTGATGGCTGTGTTGTGCAAGATTTAAGCGCTATCGATGATTTCAAGGTATTGTGGGCAATGAAGTTGTTTACACATTCAATGCTGGACTCAAATAATCGTTTAAATCTTTGCAAAGTTGTCCTAAGTTGAGGAGGACCATATCTTATTCCACTAAATTAATTGCAAACTAGATCCGAAAGTAATTAATGTGTTAAACACAAAAAATTGATCAGTTCCGTTTTTTTCATATCCAGAACAGGAATATGGGGATATTCGTAAGTGGCTCCAGGTTTTTAGAAAAGACAGTGTGAAAATTGCGACACATACAGCAAAATAACACAAATAAGTAACTGCAGAGTGGAGTGTATCACTAGCGGTCAGTTATGTCAAAACATGTAGGTAAATCATCTGTTTCGTATCGTCGCATCGAGTTAGATCACTCCTACAGATAGGCAACCCAATGAACTAATTTCCAATGGGGGCTGTTGTAGCTGCGCCTTTCCAGGCAGCAGGAGCAGCGACTCCAATGAACTGCACGCAAATATTGACGTTTGACGCATCGCAAAGGGTCCACTTACAACGTGAGTTACAGACCTGGAAGATTGCTCTATCCACTGATCGAAAGTATCTGGACACCCCCAGGAACATGTTTTTTTAATATTAGGTGCATTGTGCTGCCACCTACTGTCAGGTACTCCATATTAGCGACCTCAGTGGTCATTAGACAACGTGAGAGAGCAGAATGGGGTGCTCCGCGGAACTCACGGACGTCCAACGTAGTCAGGTGATAGGGAGTCACTTGTGCCATAAGTCTGTACGCGAGATTTTCGCACTCCTAAACACCCCTAGTTCCACTGTTTCCGATGTAATAGTGAAGTGGAAGCGTGAAGGGACACGTACAGCACAAAAGCGTACAGTCCGACCTCTTCTTTTGACTGACAGAGACCGACGACAGTTGAAGAGGGTAGTAATGTGTAATAGGCTGACATCAATGCAGGCCATAACACAGGAATTCCAAACTGCATCAGGATCCACTGCTAGTACTATGACAGGCGGGAGGTGAGAAAACTTGGATTTCATGGTCGAGCGGCTGCTCATAATCCACATATCACGCCGGTAAATGCCAAACGACGCCTTGCTTGGTGTAAGGAGCGTAAACATTGGACGGTTGAACAGTGGAAAAACGTTGTGGAGTGTTGAATCACGGTACACAATGTGGCGATCCGATGGCAGCGTGTGGGCATGGCGAATGCCCGGCGAACGTCATCTGCCAGCGTGTGTAGTGCCAACAGTAAAATTCATAGGCAGTGGTGTTATGGTGTCGTCGTGTTTTTCATGGACGGGGCTTGCAGCCCATGTTTTGTTTTGCGTGACACTATAGTAGCACAGCCCTACATTGATGTTTTAAGCACCTTCTCGCTTCCCACTGTTGAAGATCAAATCGGGAATGGCGATTGCATCTTTCAACACTATTGAGCACCTGTTCATAATGCACGGCTTTTGGCGGAGTGGTTACACGACAATAACATTCCTGTAGTGGACTGGCCTGCACAGAGTCCTGACCTGAATGGTATAGAACACTTTTGGGATGTTTTGGAACGCCGACTTCGTGCCAGGCCTCACTGACCGACATCGATACCTCTCCTTAGTGCAGCACTCCGCGAAGAATGGGCTGCCATTCCCCAAGAAACCTTCCAGCACTTGATTGAACGCACGCCTGCGAGAGTGGAAGCTTTGATTAAGGATAAGGGTGGACCAACACGATATTGAATTCCAGCATTACCGATGGAGGGCGCCACGAACTTGTAAGTCATTTTCAGCCAGGTGTCCGGATACTCCTGATCACATAGTGTGTTTTTCTGTTTTCTGTACGTTCTGCAGGTTTTGTGTTTTCATCTTCTGAAACTCTGGAAGTATTTACGAAAAACCCTGGATTTCGTACTACATGCTTTTAGCCGGCTTCTATTCTGTACATAATCTTTGCTATATGTTGTTATTCAGTTGTCAACTTATGATAATGGTGGTGAAATTATGAGTACGTTTCCATGTTGTGTAGGATTACCATTGCACCGCTGTCTAGTTGAAATGCTACCGGGTGGTTATTGACATAAAATGTTACAGACTATTTATACGGCACATTGGATCCAGGATAACAAAGGTCTCTAACACGTTATTGCCATTGCAACAAGTCCCACATCTCTTTTTGTTACCGACTCTCGGAAAGTGGTCTGATATACTGCAACAGTGGCTGAGTGAGTTACGAAAACAGAAGTGTTTACGTTCGCGCCTAATAATACTTCGCGGACAGACAGGCAGCGGCTTTGCAGGGCGGTTTATTGACTGTTTATGGCGTTCGCCGCACGGACGTGAACTGCCCGCTGGGCTCTGTACTGTAGCGGCCGCGCCCCATACGCGCGCCGGCCGGGGTGGCCGAGCGGTTCTAGGCGCTACAGTCTGGAACCGCGCGCCCGCTACGGTCGCAGGTTCGAATCCTGCCTCAGACATGGATGTGTGTGATGTCCTTAGTTAGGTTTAAGTAGTTCTAAGTTCTAGGGGACTGATGAGCTCAGATGTTAAGTCTCATAGTGCTCAGAGCCATTTTTTGAACCCATACGCGTGGTGCTTCTCGTAGGAGTCTAGAGTTCCTGTCTGATGTGCCGCGCAACGGTGACGCACTGCGCTCTCTGCATCAGGGGTGTTTGGTTGGATGGTTAGACGTCTGTTTGAATGACATCTAGCTGGGTGAGCTCGTTTGCTTCGGTAATTTCTCATACCTGGTCTAGTCAAGGAATCTGTAACCTAAAAGCTTTTTGTCGTAACTTCTTACTAGCTGGTGCATGCCGCACAATCATGTCACGAATAAAGAGAGTCCGTGTATCGAGTCTGACATTGTTGACATGTAAAGGCGCATTTACGCGCTAACTTTCAAAAATATGTTCCCTACCTTTATAAGAGGATGTCATTATCAGGAGATAGAAAATTGGCGTTCTGCGGATCGGAGCGTGGAGTGTCAGATCCCTTAATCGGGCAGGTAGGTTAGAAAATTTAAAAAGGGAAATGCATAGGTTAAAGTTAGATATAGTGAGAATTAGTGAAGTTCGGTGACAGGAGGAACAAGACTTTTGGTCAGGTGACTACAGGGTTATAAACACAAAATTAAATAGGGGTAATGCAGGAGTAGGTTTAATAATGAATAGGAAAATACGAATGCGGGTAAGGTACTACAAACAGCATAGTGAAAGCATTATTGTGGCCAAGATAGATACGAAGCCCACTCCTACCACAGTAGTACAAGTTTATAAGCCGACTAGCTCTGCAGATGACGAAGAAATTGAAGAAATGTATGATGAAATAAAAGAAATTATTCATATAGTGAAGGGAGACGAAAATTTAATAGTCATGGGTGACTGGAATTCGTCAGTAGGAAAAGGGAGAGAAGGAAACGTAGTAGGTGAATATGGATTTGGGGTAAGAAATGAAAGAGGAAGCCGTCTGGTAGAATTTTGCACAGAGCACAACTTAATCATATTTAACACTTGGTTCAAGAATCATAAAAGAAGGTTGTACACATGGAAGAAGCCTGGAGATTCTGACATGTTTCAGATAGATTATGTAATGGCAAGACAGCAATTTAGGAACCAGGTTTTAAATTGTAAGACATTTCCAGGGGCAGGTCTGGACTCTGGCCATAATCTATTGGTTATGAACTGTAGATTAAAACAGAAGAAACTACAAAAAGGTGGTAATTTAAGGAGATGTGACCTGGATAAACTGACTGAAGCAGAGGTTGTACAGAGTTTCAGGGAGAGCATAAGGGAACAATTGACAAGGAGGGGGGAAAGGAATACAGTAGAAGAAGAATGGGTAGCTTTGAGGGACGAAGTAGTGAAGGCAGCAGAAGGTCAAGTAGGTAAAAAGACGAGGGCTAGTACAAATCCCTGGGTAACAGAAGAAATATTGAATTTAATTGATGAAAGGAGAAAATATAAAAATGCAGTAAATGAAGCAGGCAAAAACGAATACAAACGTCTCAAAAATGAGATCGACAGGAAGTGCAAAATGGCTGAGCAGGGATGGCTAGAGGACAAATGTAAGGATGTAGAGGCTTATCTCACTAGGGGTAAGATAGATACTGCCTACAGGAAAATTAAAGAGACCTTTGGAGAAAAGAGAACCACTTGTATGAACATCAAGAGCTCAGATGGAAACCCAGTTCTAAGCAAAGAAGGCAAAGCAGAAAGGTGGAAGGAGTATATAGAGGGTCTATACAAGGGCGATGTACTTGAGGACAATAATATGGAAATGGAAGCGGATGTAGATGAAGATGAATTGGGAGATATGATACTGCGTGAAGAGTTTGACAGAGCACTGAAAGACCTGAGT
Source organism: Schistocerca americana (assembly GCF_021461395.2). Taxonomy (NCBI): domain Eukaryota; kingdom Metazoa; phylum Arthropoda; class Insecta; order Orthoptera; family Acrididae; genus Schistocerca; species Schistocerca americana. The sequence continues at coordinate 120,440,185 of NC_060119.1, forward strand.
CGAAACAAGGCCCCGGGAGTAGACAACATTCCATTAGAACTACTGACAGCCTTGGGAGAGCCAGTCATGACAAAACTCTACAATCTGGTAAGCAAGATGTATGAGACAGGCGAAATACCCTCAGGCTTCAAGAAGAAAATAATAATACCAATCCCAAAGAAAGCAGGTGTTGACAGATGTCAAAATTACCGAACTACCAGTTTAATAAGTCACGGCTGCAAAATAACTAACGCGAATTCTTTACAGACAAATGGAAAAACTGATGGAAGCCGACCTCGAGAAAGATCAGTTTGGATTCCGTAGAAATGTTGGAACACGTGAGGCAATACTGACCCTACGACTTATCTTAGAAGCTAGATTAAGGAAAGGCAAACCTACATTTCTAGCATTTGTAGACTTAGAGAAAGCTTTTGACAATGTTGGCTGAAATACTCTCTTTCAAATTCTGAAGGTGGCAGGGGTAAAATACAGGGAGCGAAAAGCTATTTACAATTTGTACAGAAACCAGATGGCAGTTATAAGAGTCGAGGGCCATGAAAGGGAAACTGGCTGGGAAGGGAGTGAGACAGGGTTGTAGCCTCTCCCCGATGTTATTCAATCTCTATATTGAGCAAGCAGTGAAGGAAACAAAAGAAAAATTCGGAGTAGGTATTAAAATCCATGGATAGGAAATAAAAACTTTGAGGTTCGCCGATGACATTGTAATTCTGTCAGAGACAGCAAAGGACTTGGAAGAGCAGTTGAACGGAATGGACAGTGTCTTGAAAGGAGGGTATAAGATGAACATCAACAAAAGCAAAACAAGGACAATGGAATGTAGTCGAATTAAGTCGGGTGATGCTGAGGGTATTAGATTAGGAAATGAGACTCTTAAAGTAGTAAAGGAGTTTTGCTATTTGGGGAGCAAAATAACTGATGATGGTCGAAGTAGAGAGGATATAAAATGTAGACTGGCAATGGCAAGGAAAGCATTTCTGAAGAAGAGAAATTTGTTAACATCGAGTATAGATTTAAGTGTCAGGAAGTCGTTTCTGAAAGTATTTGTATGGAATGTAGCCATGTATGGAAGTGAAAGATGGTCGATAAATAGTTTGGACAAGAAGAGAATAGAAGCTTTCGAAATGTGGTGCTACAGAAAATGCTGAAGATTAGATGGGTAGATCACATAAACAATGAGGAAGTACTGAATAGGATCAGGGAGAAGAGAAGTTTGTGGCAACTTGACAAGAAGAAGGGATCGGTTGGTAGGACATGTTCTGAGGCATCAAGGGATCACCAATTTAGTATTGGAGGGCAGCGTGGAGTGTAAAAATCGTAGAGGGAGACCAAGAGATGAATACACTAAGCAGATTCAGAAGGATGTAGGTTGCAGTAGGTGCTGGGAGATGAAGAAGCTTGCACTGGATAGAGTAGCATGGAGAGCTGCATCAAACCAGTCTCAGGACTGAAGACCACAACAACAACCCTTATAAGTTCGGTACTGGCTTTGAGCGTTCCATCAAGTAGCAACCTTGCTGCAGCAGTGTGCAGCAGATGCTGGCGATAGTACGCTGCTGGTCAGTCTCACATTCCCAGAAAATGACAGGGGGCTTCTGGGACCAGCTTACGTAGCAAATGAAACACATCTGGACCAAAACATGACAAAAAAAGCCATTTTTCTTTGAGTGCGTTCTTTAGCTCAAAAGATGCAAAATGCTGCTGCCATTGCTTGGCATACAACTTCAGCTCCCCTTTACTGTGCTACGCAAAAGCAGACGGCGGCGCTAGGGGAGGTTTCTGCTGCAACTGTAAAATTGGGAGGGAAGGAGATTATGAGTTTAACGTCCCGTTGAGAGCGAGGTCTTTAGAGACGAAGCAGAAACTCGGCTTACGGAAGGATGAGGAAGGAAATCGTCCGTGCCCATCGCGGCATTGCTGGAGCGAATAACGTAAATCTGGATGGCCGGACGGGGATTTGAACCGTCATCCTCCTGAAGGCAAGCCTAGAAATATAGCGTTACACTTTCTAATGCTGCTCCAATTGTGTATTCTTGGCGTCTTTCCTATAGCGTTTTTCCTGTTCCTGCAACGGCACTTGCTTTTGCAATTCCTTTAAAATATTGGCATTAATTTCGTTACTCGTTAATCCTCAAAGCGATGCGCAGCCCTCTGGTGAGATACTCAACGCAGTTACTAGTCCATCACGCGTTAATGACATTACGTAGATCATAGACACTGTGCGCTGTTGAGGGTTGCGGCTTTCATCACGCTATGTAAGTAAGTGATAAAAGTGAGCAGGTAGATAAAACGAGTCATGGCTGTTGCATGACAGATGCGCTCTGATCCAGTAGCTGCCTGCAAGTAGTTATGACTGTGTCCGAAAGGTGTCAGCATGTTACCGACTGTGATTTTGTCAGGTAGTTAAAATTGCATATCTGGGAAACAAACCTATATTTAATGCGATTTTCGTTAGTTAGTGCTAATTTCTTTAGTTATCAATCTGAATGCAAAGTTTTGAATAAATGAATACTGTCGTCTCTACTAACTGAGTGTACGTTATCGTGAGAACTGGTTACCGAGAGAGTGAATGATGCTCCAGGAAAATTGCAAAGTGCAACTAGACAGTTAATGGGACTGAGAAAACAAGATAAATTTTACCATAACTTTGTTGTTTAAAGAAGGAGTTATTTTGGTATTTGTGGAGTTTATAAATTTGTTCTCTTGATATAGTGTTCATAAAAGCTATTAAGTTATGATTAGTCAAAAGCAAAATACGCGGATTACACGATTTACTACTATTATTGGATTGGTCACCATGTATATCAGCCAATCAGAAGATAGTAGGTTGACACGTATTGTATGGGCTAAGAGAATTGTTTTGTGAAGCCTAAGTTCAGTTTGGATCTCAGCCGTGATCATGTTCGGACGTGGATATAAGGAAGTCTGAATAGACGTGAAAAGTTTACGGAATAATGGTTACAACTTGGCCTTGAAGTGTCGCAAATGGGATGCGGCCGTGTCAAAAATACGAACACGTGGAATCACGATTTTAATATGTAAACTCTGACATCTGAATTTAAAAAATTCTCGTGACGTGTTTTACAAGGCGCGACCTCAAACTAAACATTCGTAGTGGTCAAATTGTGTAGTATTAGAGCGAGCTCTCTGTCACAGACAATCCGTTTGTTAATCCTTTTGATAATTGGTTTGGTTAACTACCACACGAGTGTGAAGGCGTGTGAATGATGAAATTGTATCTTAAAATTTGCACGGGCTATGCAGTATTTTTGTATCAAAGATGTGCCAATTTATCGGAGTTTTCGCCCACAAACTATCTTTCAGTCAGTCGCTCAGTTAACCTGGTACTGAAAATATTTGTTGTACCCCTGGATTCGTATAATACTACTTGTTCTGCTATAGCTTTTCCAGTAGAGGAGCATCATTCGTTTCTAACAGGGAAGTTGTGCGGACCGGACTACAGAAGAAGAAATCAGCGAAAGGTGAGTCCGAAGCTCGTGGTCTGATGGCTAGCTTTGCTGCCTCCGGACCACGGGATCCCGGGTTCGATTCCCGACCGGGTTCGGGATTTTCTCCGCCTGGGGACTGGATGTTTGTGTTGTCTTCATCATTTCATTATCATCATCATTCGTGACAGTGGCTAGACTGGACTGTGTAAAAACTGGGACTTTGTACGGGCGCTGATGACTTTGCAGTTGAGCGCTACACAAACCAAACATGATCAGCACCGAAAGGTGAGTGGAAAAAATGGTTGAAATGGCTCTGAGCACTATGGGACTCAACTTCTGAGGTCATTAGTCCCCTAGAACTTAGAACTAGTTAAACCTAACTAACCTAAGGACAACACACACATCCATGCCCGAGGCAGGATTCGAACCTGCGACCGTAGCGGTCTCGCGGTTCCAGACTGCAGCGCCTAGAACCGCACGGCCACTTCGGCCGGCGAAAGGTGAGTGGAACTGCTTTCTGTAGGACGAATGGCACTAACAGCGCTGTTGCACTGTCTTACGATTTTGAGCTGAGCAAATAAGAAAAATCTACTTGAACTACAAACAAAAATAAACTATTCAAATTTTCTCTAGAATTTTCCTTTCTGTCGAGATCACAATTTTAATTTCATTAATAAGTAGTTTCGGCTGTGGCCATCATCACATTTAACTTCGCGCGTCTTTCTTTGGACACGTTTTATCCCTTCAGACGTACGGGGCCTGGACAAAAATATGGGTACGCCGCGAGAAACGCATACTTGAACCTAAATGCTGATGCCAGCCACAACTGCAAACTGGGCTGTTGTATCAGACCACGAACGGCAACTGCAGTGTCCTCTGCACGTTGCAAGAGTCAGCCGTGGTCAGAACAGTGTTCTGTGTAGTTGTGAGTGCACCATTTCCGAGATAAGTGAGGTCTAACGTGGCCAAATTGTTGGTGCTCGTACTGTCGGTGCTTCCGTAGCCAACGGAACTGAAGACGCACCATATCGAAGATTTATACCGCATACAGGGAAAGCAGAAGAAAGATTGTCCGCCAAGTCAGAACGTGGATGGAAGTGCGTGTTGAGTGATCGTGACAGACGGTCATTAAAGAGGACTGTCTCAAAAAATAACAGGACGACAGTTCCAAAAGTCCCTGCAGAACTGAATATCTCACTGGCGAACCCAGTCAGCTCCAAAACAACACAAAGGGAGTTCCATAATCTGGGAACTGCCGGGCGAGCTGGTATCCCAAAACCACACATCAGTGTGTACCAGGAAAACGTGGTGCCGAAGCCATAAAACCTCGAGTATGGAGGAGTGTAAGAAAGTTATTTGGTCGGATGAGTCTTCTTTGACACAGTTTACAACTTCTGCTCAAGTTTACGTGCCAAGAATGAAACATAGTGGGGGTTAGCTGATGAGGCATGAGGCATGTCAAGGTATTCTGTGGGCCCCATGGTTACTCTGCAACGTCGCATTACTGACGAGAATTATGGGACCATTTTAACCGATCAGACACATCCCATGGTACAAAGTTACTTTCTCAGTTCACTGTTCATAGAGCTCGCATTCTGGGTGTGCACGGATGAACAGTCGAATCTCCCCTGACCACCACAGTCATCGGCTCTCACTGATATTGAGCCTTTGTGGTCTACTTTGGAGAGAAGTCTGAGTGGTTGTTATCCATTTCCATACGATTACCGGAATTTGCCACTATTTTGCAGGAAGAATCGTACAAGGTTCTCTTGAAAAAAAAAATGTAGGATCTGTATTTATTCCTTCCGAAAGACTGAAAGCTATTTTGAATACCAACGGCTTTCCTACACCGTGGGCGTTTGTTTAATCCTCGTCATTTCATCACCATTCATGAAAGTGGCGAGATTGGGCTGAGCAAAGTTTCGGAATTTGTATGGGCGCTGATAACCGCACAGTTGAGCGCCCCAGAAACCAAACATCATCATCATCATCATCATTATCCTACACCGTACGGACACCTGACTAGATAACAACGTATCCGCAGATCGGTCAGAGAATGATTCAGTGTCGTATTAAGGGGATACGCGAACTCTAAAAGCATATCTATGTAGTGAGTGTCTCGCAGAGTTTCAACCTGCCTGCTGAGTCACGAGAGTAACTCAAGAACGGCCAGGCATCTTACTAGACACGTTTTAAAATAAAAACGGCATTCCTACTCAGAAATGCAGTTGGCAGCTATAGAGAAACTTAATTCGATGCATGAATTAAAATTGTCTATGGGAAATAAATTTCAGAACGCAGCTTGAAAATATGTTAATTCGCAGATCGATTTCGAAGCAGTATAGCACCAACTTTGTTGTAAATAATTAATTTGTTGTTGCACAAATAGTGAACATGCACGGGTCAGTCTAATGTCCTATCGGCCGTCACCAAATTTCTTTAATTTTAGCGTCGTAGTCAATTCGCGTGATGTATATTGGAGGTAGTGTTGTGTTCCCTGACACGTTTCAGTACGTGGCCTCTCGGAACTTCGTATCTCTGCGATGCACAACGACGTTCTTGTAGATCTGACTGTAGTTTGTAGGGCGGCAGGTTTTACTACTCGTTTTCCTACAAAGGTGTTTGTCGGCACCACAGGGACCTGTAAATTACATAATGTGTGCACTATAGTTAGTATTAGTAAACCACTTGATTGGTGGACTCCTCACTTCTGAAAAGGCCGAAATTGGTAGACTTCAGTCTTCCAGTGATTTGTGTTTGACCATTTCTGCTGCTAATAATAATAAATTATTACCATTATTGTTAGTATTATTATCGTCATCATTGCATTGAGGTGACAAAAGTCATGAGATAGCGATGTGTTTATATACAGATGAGGACAGTATCGCATACACAATGTATAAAACGGCAGTGCATTGGCGGAGCTATCATTCGTACACAGGTGATTCATGTGAAACGGTTTCCGACATGATTACGGCCGCACAACAAGAATTAACAGACTTCGTACGCGGAATGATAGCTGGAGCTAGACGTAAGGGGCATTCCATTTCGGAAATCGTTAGTATTTCGAGACACACAGTGGAAAGAGAGTGCCGAGAATACCAAGTTTCAAACTACCTCTCACTACATACAATGCAGTGGCCGATGTCCTTCATTTACCGATCGAGAGCTGTGGCGTCAGTACTAACACGCAAGCAACACTGCGTGAAATAACCGCAGACATGAGTGTGTAACATACTACGAACTTATGCGTTAGGACAATGCTGCGAAATCTGGCGTTAATGGGCTATGGCAGCAGACGATCGACGCGAGTGCCATTGCTAACAGCGCGACAACACCTGCGGCGCCTCGCCTGGCTGCCAGCGTCCTGGCAGATGATGATCCGTGTGAATAGATGATAGATTTGTGTATATAAAAAACACTGATGTTTATTTAAATATTGTCAAGTATTAGATCCGTTACATGAATACATGTGAGTAAGACACATCAAGACACTGTAGACTGTCCGACAGGCGAGTGGACATGAATATACGAAATTTGCGAACATGTGCGTGAATTGTTGAAATTACTTTTTTAAACTGTTTTTCTTTTAAGCTAGAGGCAGATGGAGTTTTGTGCAGGGAGGCGACGCTTTTAGACATACGTTACAAAATTCTGATGGTCAATCACTGGACTCAGTCACTTAGGAGTTTCTGTACAAAGTGGTTTAAAGTTCCACGACCTTATAAATCTAACCGTGATGAATCCAGACACCAGACGGGTTTATTGCAAGAATGCTTTGAACGTACGATTTTTTACACGAAAGAGTTCGCCATTCAATCAGTATTTGAGCACTGTTAATCATTCTGGGATCTTGGCTCGATAAACAGAAAAAATACGCAAGATTCAAAGGAGAGCTGCACCATCTGTGACGAGGCGCAAACTTGTGGGAGAGAAAGCCCATAGTGACAGTGGCGAGTTAAACAGAGAGAGGTGGCCTCCCCATGCCTTGCTCTTCCGTCCAGCCCACTCTTGCTTTTTGGTGCTGCTGACGTAAGGTTATGTAACTGTATTACATGCAATTTTAATTATGTAATTATGTAATTTGTTGCTGGAATGGTGTAGAAGAATGTAAAAGTAAAGGACTTCGCATTTTGAACGTTATCAGATGAATACTTTCTACCAAAATCGCTGTTATGCGAAATTTTATCCACAGCAAGGTTTAAAGATACGAAGGTAAAATTTTGATGATTTCGGACTAGGAATCGGGAAAAAAACATAGTGGTGGCTCTTAGCCCCCACAAGGTAATTGTCCGCAGCTCGTGGTCGTGCGGTAGCGTTCTCGCTTCCCACGCCCGCGTTCCCAGGTTCGATTCCCGGCGGGGTCAGGGATTTTCTCTGCCTCGTGATGACTGGGTGTTGTGTGCTGTCCTTAGGTTAGTTAGGTTTAAGTAGTTCTAAGTTCTAGGGGACTGATGACCATACATGTTAAGTCCCATAGTGCTCAGAGCCATTTGAGTCATGGTAATTGCGTCCTGAGAAGTAAAATTAAATTTTCTGTCGGGTAAAAACAAGAGTAGTCTACTGCGTTTCGGAAACGGAGCTCATCTACTTTTAAAAGACCATTACTGTTATACTATTTCGTGAGCCTGTAATACTAATTGCACAAGTTACCAGTGGCTCTGAGCACTATGGGACTTAACAGCTTTGGTCATCAGTCCCCTAGAATTTAGAACTACTTAAACCTAACTAGCCTAAGGACATCACACAACACCCAGTCATCACGAGGCAGAGAAAATCCCTGACCCCGCCGGGAATCGAACCCGGGAACCCGGGCGTGGGAAGCGAGAACGCTACCGCACGACCACGTGCTGCGGATCAAGTTACCAGTAATTACTTTTTTCAAATACTAGCACCAAGGCTTGACACAATGTGGTGTCGTTACAGATTTTGAAATAAATATATGAGCATCATCTTCCTCACATATCCCGCCCAATACATACATATACTTCGTACTCAGTGCGATGCATCAACGACAGTAAAATTGAGACATATGCATCACATATGCTTAAATATCACATGCAAGTACCTTCTTCGTGTTGTAGGTAGTTCCCACAATGGAGCAGAAATTGGTTCGTTTCTCACATCGAAACAGATAAATGAGCTAACTGGCAGCGCAGCATTAATACACCACTGGCCACTAAAACTGCTACACCAAGAAGAAATGCAGATGATAACCGGGTATTCATTGGACAAACATATTATACTAGAACTGACATGTGATTACATTTTCACGCAATTTCGGTGCATAGATCCTGAGAAATCAGTACCCAGAACAACCAGCTCTAGCCGTAATAATGACCTTGATACGCCTGAGCATTGGGTCAAACAGAGCTTCGATGGCGTGTACAGGTACAGCTGCCCATGCAGCTTCAACACGATACCACAGTTCATCAAGAATAGTGGCTGGCGTATTGTGACGAGCCAGTTGCTCGGCCACCATTGACCAGACGTTTTCAATTGGTGAGAGATATGGAGAATGTGCTGACCAGGGCAGCAGTCGAACATTTTCTGTATGCAGAAAGGCCTGTACAGGACCTGCAACATGCGGTCGTGCATTATACTGCTGAAATGTAGAGTTTCGCAGGGATCGAATGAAGGGTAGAGCCACGGGTCGTAACACGTCTGAAATGTAACGTCCACTGTTCAAAGTACCGTCAATGCGAACAAGAGGTGACCGAGACGTGTAACCAATGGCACCCCATACTATCACGCCAGATGATACGCCAGTATGGCGATGACGAATACGCGCTTCAATGTGCGTTCACCGCGATGTCTCCAAACACGGATGCGACCATCACGATGGTATAAACAGAACCTGGATTCATCCGAAAAAATGACGTTTTGCCATTCGTGCACCCAGGTTCGTCGTTGAGTACACCATCGCAGGCGCTCCTGTATGTGATGCAGCGTCAAGGGCAACCGCAGCCATAGTCTCCGAGCTGATAGTCCATGCTGCTGCAAATGTCGTCGGTCTGTTCGTGCAGGTGGTTGTTGTCTTGCAAACGTCTCCATCTGTTGACTCAGGAATCGAAATGTGGCTGCACGATCCGTTACAGCCACGCGGATAAGATGCCTGTCATGTCGACTGCTAGTGATACGAGGCTGTTGGGATCCAGCACAGCGTTCCGTATTACCCTCCTGAATCCACAGATTCCATATTCTGCTAACAGTCATTGGAGCAGCAATGTCGCGATACGATAAACCGCAATCGCGATAGGCTGCAATCCGACCTTTATCAAAGTCGAAACGTGAAGTTACGCATTTCTCCTCCTTACACGAGGCATCACAACAACGTTTCACCAGGCAACGCCGGTCGACTGCTGTTTGTGTATGAGAAATCGGTTGGAAACTTTCCTCATCTCAGCACGTTGTAGGTGTCGCCACCGGCGCCAGCATTGTGTGAATCCTCTGAAAAGTTAATCATTTGCATATCACAGCATCTTCTTCCTGTCGGTTAAATTTCGCGTCTGTAGCACGCCATCGTCGTGGTGTAGCAATTTTAATGGCCAGTAATGTATACACTGGGGCGGCAAAAGTCATGGGATATCTGCTAATAGCGTGCCGCATCCCCTTTAGCCCGGCATAGTGCATCAAATCAGCTCGACGTGGCATGGACTCAACAAGTCGTTGAAAGTCCTATGTAGAAACATCCAGCCAGGCTGCCTCTATGGCCGTCCATAACTGCGAAAGTGTTGCCGGTGCAGGATGCTGTGCACGAACCGACTACTCGATTATGTCGTTATTTTTTGCTGGGATTCATGTCGGGCGATCTGGGTGACCGTATCATCCACTGGGATTGTCCAGAATGTTCTTCAAACCAATCGCGAACAATTATGGCGCAGTGACATGTCGCACTATCATCCATAAAAATTTTATTATTGTTAGGGAACATGACGTCAACGAATGTCTGCACATTGTCTCCATGTAGTCGAACATAACTATTTGCTGCCAATGGCCGGCTCACGTGGACCAGAGGTCCAAGCCCCTTCGATGTAAACACAGCTCACATAATTACGGAGACACCATCGGCAAGCACAGTGCTTTGTTGTGAACTTGGATCGATGGATTCAGGGATCTGTGTCACACTCGAACCCTACTATCAGCCCTTACCAAATGAAATCGGGACTCATCTGTTGAAGCCGCGGTTTTCCAGTAGTGGAGTGTCCAATCGATATGGTCACAGGCCCAGGATAGGCGCCGCAGGTGTTGTCGCGCTGTTAGCAATGGCACTCGCGTCGATCGTCTGCTGCCATAGCCCATTAATGCCAAATTTCGCCGCACTATCCTAACGGATAAGTTCGTAGTATGTTGCACTTGATGTCTGTGGTTATTTCACGTAATGTTGTTTGCATGTTAGCACTGACGCCACAGCTCTCGATCGTTAATTGAAGGACGTCGGCCATTGTGTAAGGGGGCAGCTTCTGTGTTTGCAGCGCTGTGTAGCGCTTTACATTGGATCTCTGACTGCGCTTTCTTTTTAAGAGACTCTGTGGCTGGTTGGACTCGCTGTTGGAAGTTAATCGCCAGTAGTGTTGGGCAGTTGGAAGTTAGTCAAATTGGTTCAAATGGCTCTGAGCACTATGGGACTTAACATCTGAGGCCATCAGTCCCCTAGAACTTAGAACTACTTAAACCTAACTAACCTAAGGACATCAGACACATCCACAGTCGCGCGGAAGTTAGTCGTCAGCGGTGATGGAAGTACTGTTGGGTAGTTGGAGGTAAACAGCCAGCAGTGATAGATGTTAAATGTGAGAAGTTAGCATTGATGGAGGGTAGAGGTCTGAAGTGTTACCTAGGCTAACGTCCTGCAAGTATCAGACTTGGAGATTGAAAATTATTTATGATTATGTATCTTTGTACTGGATGTCTATGACGATTTATATTCGTGTTTGAACTGGATGTCACATTATTAAGGTAAAAAATACATTATTTGCTTTGCAACAAAATCTTTCCTTTGCTAACCACATGCCTATTAGTAGTTAGTGGCTTTAGTAGTTAGAATCTTTTATTTAGCTGGCAGTATTGACGCTGGCTGTATTGCAGTAGTTCGCGTAATGAAGATTTCTGTGTGGTAAGTGCTTAATGAAATGGATAGCTTATTGTTAAGATTTCCTTTCCTTCAGGGCCATTATTTCAAATTAATTATTTGAAGTCAACTTGTAATTTTTTTCCAGCAGTCAGATTTTTCGTTTCGCTAGAATATTGTGGATCAATGTTGACATGACAAGAAAAAAATAAAGAGAAAGTAGGCTCAGTACGTTCACTTTTACTCAGCTGTTTCAGAATCAAATAACGTTGAAGTTTCATCTTCGGAGTCATTCAGCAATTTAAGTACAGATTTACACATTTAAATAAAGAAGTTTCAATTGCATTGTCCGTAGTGAGAGGTAGTTTGAAACTTGATATTCTCGGCACTCTCTTTCCACTGTGTGTCTCGAAATACTGAGTTCCCTAACGATTTCCGAAATGGAATGCCCCTTACGTCTAGCTCCAGCTATCATTCCGCGTACGAAGTCTGTTAATTCTTGTCGTGCGACCCTAATCATGTCGGAAACCGTTTCACATGAATCACCTGTGTACGAATGATAGCTCCGCCAATGCACTGCCGTTTTATACATTGTGTATACGATACTGTCGTCATCTGTATATAAACACATCGCCATCCCATGACTTTTGTCACCTCAATGCAATGATGATGATAATAATAGTAACAATAATGGTAATAATTTATTATTATTAGCAGCAGAAATGGTCAAACACAAAGCACTGGAAGACTGAAGTCTACCAATTTCGGCCTTTTCAGAAGTGAGGAGTCCACCAATCAAGTGGTTTACTAACACTAACTATAGTGCACACATTATGTAATTTACAGGTCCCTGTGGTGCCGACAAACACCTTTGTAGGAAAACGAGTAGTAAAACCTGCCGTCCTACAAACTACAGTCAGACCTACAAGAACGTCGTTGTGCATCGCAGAGATACGAAGTTCCGACCGGCCACGTACTGAAACGTGTCAGGTAACACAACACTACCTCCAATATACATCACGCGAATTGACTACGACGCTAAAATTAAAGAAATTCTGACTCATGCAGACAGTCTTTCTCCCCACGAATAGGAAGAAGGGAACATTATCGCGAGATGTGAAATGCCCGCAAAGCAGCGTACGTGTTTGTGGAGTTCAGAGGTACACTGCTGGCTATAAAATTTCAATACAATGAAGGCGGAATGCAACAAACGCGAAACTGGCATGACATGTGATGTACGTTTCGATGTGCGTGATCGGCTTCCCAGTGCAACCGCACAAAGCAGGTAGGTATAACGTCCTCTACATTATGTATACAAGAACAGAATGCGCAGCGAGTTTCTTATTCAGAACTCACAGTTGAATGTTGCTCATTTGTTAGAAGATCGGGTTAGTTTGATGCTGCCTGCCACGAATTCCTCTCATGTACCAACCTCTTCATACGAGAGTAGCAATTGCAACCTACGTCCTCAATTACACTACTGGCCATTACAATTGCTACATCACGAAGATGACGTGTTACAGACGCGAAATTTAACCGACAGGAGGAAAATGCTGTGATATGCAAATGATTAGCTTTTCAGAGCATTCACACAAGGCTGGCGCCGGTGGCGACATCTACAACGCGCTGACATGAGGAAAGTATCCAACCGATTTTTCATACACAAACAGCAGTTGACCGGCGTTGCCTGGTGAAACGTTGTGATACCACGTGCAAGGAGGAGAAATGCGTGCCATCACGTTTCCGACTTTGATAAAGGTCGGATTGTAGCCTATCGCGATTGCGGTTTATCGTATCGCGACAGTGCTGCTCGCGTTGGTCGAGATCCAATGACTGTTAGCAGAATATGGAATCGGTGGGTTCAGGAGGGTAATACGGAACGCCGTGCTGGATTCCAACGGCCTCGTATCACTAGCAGTCGAGATGACAGGTATCTTATCCGCGTGGCTGTAACGGATCGTGCAGCCACGTCTCGATCCCTGAGTCAACAGATGGGGACGTTTGCAAGACAGTAACCATCTGAACGAACAGTTCGACGACGTTTGCAGCAACATGGACTATCAGCTCGGAGACCATGGCTGCGGTTACCCTTGACGCTGCATCACATACAGGAACGCCTGCGATGGTGTACTCAACGACGAACCTGGGTACACGAGTGGCAAAACGTCATTTTTCGGATGAATCCAGGTTCTGTTTATACCATCATGATAGTCACATCCGTGTTTGGCGACATCGCGGTGAACGCACATTGGAAGTGTGCATTCGTCATCGTCATACTGGCGTATCACCCGGCTGATGGTATGGGGTGCCATTGGTTACACGTCTCTCGGTCACCTCTTGCTCGCATTGACGGCACTTTGAACAGTGGACGTTACATTTCAGATGTGTTACGACCCGTGGCTCTATCCTTCATTCAATCCCTGCGAAACCCTACATTTCAGCAGGATAATGCACGACCGCATGTTGCAGGTTCTGTATGGGCCTTTCTGGATACAGAAAATGTTCGACTGCTGCCCTGGCCAGCACATTCTCCATATCTCTCACCAATTGAAAACGTCTGGTCAATGGTGACCTAGCAACTGGCTTTTCACAATACGGCAGTCACTACTCTTGATGAACTGTGGTATCGTGTTGAAGCTACATGGGCAGCTGTACCTGTACACGCCATCCAAGCTCTGCTTGACTCACTGCCCAGGCGTATCAAGGCTGTTATTACGGCCAGAGGTGGTTGTTCTGGGTACTGGTCTCTCAGGATCTACGCACCCAAATTGCGTGAAAATGTAATCACATGTCAGTTCTAGTATAATATATTTGTCCAACGAATACCCGTTTATCATCTGCATTTCTTCTTGGTGTAGCAATTTTAATGGCCAGTAGTGTATTTGCTGCATGTATTGAAGCATATGTCTTCCTCTACAGTTTTTATCCTCTACAGCTCCGTCTGGTACCATGGAAGTTATTGTCTGATGTCTTAACAGAGGTCTTATCATCCTATTCCTTCTTCTTTTCAGTGATTTTTCGTATATTGCTTTCCTCACCGATTCGGCGCAGAACCACCTCATTTCTTACCTTATCAGTCCACCTAATTTTCAATACTCTTTTGTAGCACCACATCTCAAATGTTTCGATTCTCTCCTCTTCCGGTTTTCCCACAGTCGATGATTCACTACCGTACAATGTTGGGCTACAAAAGTGCATGCTCAGAAATTTCTTCTTTAAATTTTAAGACCTGTGTTTGATACTAGTAGACTTCTCTCGGCCAGGAATACCCTTTCTTCACGTGATAGTCTGCTGTTTCTTATGTCCTCCTTGGTCTGTCCGTCACGGGTTATTTTGCTGCCTGGGTTACAGAATTCCTTACCTTCGTCTGCTTCGTGATCGCCAGTTCTAATGCTAAGTTTCTCGCTGTTCCCATTTCTGCTACTTCTCATTTCTTCCGTCTTTCTTCGATTTACTCTCAGTCCATATTCTGTACTCATTAGAATGTTAATTCCATTCAGCAGATCCTATAATCCAAAATGAGATTTTCACTCTGCAGCGGAGTGTGCGCTGATACGAAACTTCCTTGCAGATTAAAACTGTGGGCCGGAACGAGACTCGAACTCGGGACCTTTGCCTTTCGCGGGCACGTGCTCTACCAACTTGGTAAACCGCGAAGGCAAAGGTCCCAAGTCCGAGTCTCGGTCCGGCCCACAGTTTTAATCTGCCAGGAAGTTTCATATCAGCGCACACTCCGCTCCAAAGTGAAAATCTCATTCTGGAAACATCCCCCAGGCTGTGGCTAAGCCATGTCTCCGCAATATCCTTTCTTCCAGGAGTGCTAGTTCTGCTAGCTTGTCAGAAGAGCTTCTATGAAGTTTGGAAGGTAGGAGACGAGGTACTGGCAGAATTGAGGCTGTGAGGACGGGTCGTGAGTCGTGCTTGGATAGCTGAATTGGTAGAGCACATGCCCGCGAAAGGCAAAGGCCCCGAGTTCGAGTCTCGGTCCGGCACACAGTTTTAATCTGCCAGGAAGTTTCAGATTCTGTAATACTACTTGACTTTCACTGAGGACAGCAATTTCATCTGCGAATCTTAACATTGATATCCTTTCACCGTGAATTTCATTCCAGTCTTGAACCTTTATTGTATTTTCATCATTGCTTCTTTGATGTTTGGATTGAACAGTCGCGCGAACGGCTGCACCCCAGTCGTACACCCTTTTTAATCCGAATACTTCATTCTTGGTGTTCCACACCTATCACTCCCTCTTGGCTCTTGTACATGTTGTATGCTACCCATCTCTCCCTACAGCTTACCCCAATTTTCCTCAGAATTTCGAATATCTTGCACCATTTGACATTGTCGAACGCTTTTTCCAGGTCCACACATCCTATGAACGTGTGTTGATTTTCTTTAGTCTTGCTTCAATTATCAACCACACTGTCAAAACTGCCTCTCTGGTGCATTTACCTTTCCCAAACCCAAACTAATCATTATCTCGTGTAAGAAGGAGAAATGTCTACGAGTATCTACGTCTACACAGACACTCCGCATGTCACCGTACCTTGTACCACAACTGATCATTTTCTTTCCTGTTCCATTCATAAATAGGGCGAGGGAGAAACGAATGTCTATATGCCTCCGTATGAACCCTAATTTCTCATATCTTATCTTCGTGCTCCATACGCGCTTTGTGTGCTGGTGCCAGTAGAATTGCGTGGCCGTCAGCTTCAGATGCCGCTTCTCTAAATTTTTTCAGTAATGTTTCTCGAAAGAGCGTCGCCTTCCCTCCAGGGATTCCCATTTGAGTTCCCAAAACATCTCCGTAACACATGTTGTTCGAACCTGTCGGTAGCAGTTCTAGCACCCTGCCTCTGAAATGCTTCGATGTCTTCCTTCAATCCGCCTTGGTACGGATCCCAAACACTCGAGCAGTACTCAACAACAGGTCGCATCAGCGTCCTATATGCGGCCTCCTTTCAGGTGAACCACTCTCTCCTAAAATTCTCCCATTCGCCTTTCCTACCACAATTCTCACATGCTCGTCCCATCTGATATCGCTTTGCATCGTTACGCCCAGATATTTATCCGAGTTTACTGTGCCAAGGAGGACACTAGTAATATTGTATCCGAACATTACAGGTCTTTTCTTCCTACTTCTTTATTTATTCGTACGGCTAGGGCCCCCCGTCGGGCAGACCGTTCGCTGGGTGCCGATCTTTCAATTTCACGCCATTTCGGCGACCTGCAGCCGATGAGGATCTCCCTGGGTGGAGAAAGTTCCTCGAACCACCCGGGAATCGAACCCGGGCTCAGAGGATTGACAATCCGTGACACTGACCATTCAGCTACCGGGGGCGGACTTCTTCCTACTCATCTGCATTAACTTACATTTTTTCATGCTTGTTGAGTGTGGTTTTTCTTCTGGAAACGTTTTCCATTCTGGTATCCTGGCATTAGAAACCTGTATATTGCGTATGATACGGAATTCTACAGCAGTAAGATGATGACCTATCGAAATTACCGTTTATTATCCCATGATGTTGCAGCTCGTAATGATCGGGATCCAACGACTGTTATGCGAATATGGAATCGATGGGTTCAGGAGGGTCAAGGTCAACGTCGCGTAGGATCTCACGCGACTAGCGCCTAGGAGAACAGAGACAATACTCACTCGATCGTGCAGCATCCTACAGCCACGTCAGAAAAATAGATTGCTTACGGGAAGACGAGTACCCAGGACAGATGCTGTGACGCCGTCTGGATGATGATGTTTGGTCTGAGGGATGCTCCACTGCGTGGTCATCAGCGTCCGTACAAATTCCCAATTTTTACACACTACAATTTTTTTTCGCTGTTCAGTCTAGCCACTGTCACGAATGATGATGATGATGAAATGATGGAGACAACACAAATACCTAGTCCCCAGGCAGAGAAAATCCCCAACCCGGCCGGCAATCGAGCCTGCGACCCCGTGATTTAGAGGCAGCAACGCTAGCCTATTTTTTTTTTTATTTTTATCGTTGTGTTTGGTCGTTGCGGGCGTCACATGACATCGTTCGTTTGCTGATCCTTACACTCAGTTTTTTACTACAGAGGCCAACCAGCTCTCTGACCGAACACGCTGACCTACCATGCCGGCAGCCACTGGACCACGAGCTGCAGACGACGCCGGCTGGACAACAGCACACTGCCAGCACTGCGACCTCTGTTGTGACGCTCCGTGGCGCGGCGGGAAATCAACACTGAGTGTCAGGCGTCATTACGGCAAATAACCCACCAAGAATGGAGGCTCACAACTGACTCACTACACGACATAAAATAAGAGCGATAGTAAAAACCCATGCAGTTAATAATTTAGCTATGACAGAAACAGCCAAGCTGTGCAACACACAAATACAAAAGCGTGGTACATTGCTCAGGCCCTCCCGATGTCCAAAGAAATAGGGAGAAGTATACAGCAAGCGATGTACGGTTTATATGGAGGGGTGAAATCTTTTAAGGTTTCCCTGCAGACCAGCACCCACAGCTTCAGTGAGGGTGCACTGGGACTAACGGAGTTGCACACAAAATGCACAGCGCTATTCGTCAACAGAGCTAAGTGTGTGATAGAAAAGGGCCCACACTCGCCAACTGCTATACTGCTTCACAAATATCGCCCGACATCAGAGTTAGGTCTCGGCGGAGGTTCGAGTCCTCCCTCGGGCATTGGTGTGTGTGTTTGTCCTTAGGATAATTTAGGTGAAGTAGTGTGTAAGCTTAGGGACTGATGACCTTAGCGGTTAAATCCCATAAGATTTCACACACAATTGAATTTAAATCAGAGTTAGCGCCAGTTATAATTTCCGATATCCTACACTCATTAAACTTTGTCTGAAATTATTATTTCAATAAAAGCTATTTATCAACAGACATCATAAAACAAGGAAAAGTTCATGACATGCCATAGCTCTCGAAGGGACATCAATTAGGGTAAATGTACCAAAGAGTGCGCAGTCCCAAAGAGAGTACAGCTTGTGTTCCTGACGGTTGACTAAACCGAACAGCTCCTTGTGTTCAGAGTGCTACCAGAAACACCTAGCAGAAACCGGTAAGAACCACTTTTCAGCTTTCTTGTTGTAATTTTGGTATTCTGTTGCATAAATTATACGCACTATACACAGAATACACGAGCAATAGCCATTAATTCCTGATTGCATTTTGAAACACTGGCTTGCAGTCTACCATACTTGAAAATGTGAGGTGTGCTGAAATTTCTTGACTTCGCTTGGAATCATTGTTTCTGTACGAAAGAGCGCCTTTATAACGCCCTCAAAGATTGCGAGCATTCTCTTTAGGGCAAAAATGCAAATTTTGTACCTATTGAGTGTGTTGTGAAGTGAGAAGGATAGCTTTTGTTTCTGAATGATTTCAAATTACGTTGCCACTGCTCTTGGTACGAAGGAGTCTGCTTTAAGGAAGGGATTTCCTTAAGTTGGTTCGACTGTGGGACTCTTAGTAGTAAAGAATAAATATATTAAAACAGCATGAATGATGACATTCTTCACGCATCTCAGCATTTGTGACGTCATATCTCCTGAATCTCTATGTGTGGTAAAACGATATAATTTTGTAGGTGCGTTTACCGGCATTTGTGGATACTGTGTGTGAAATTTATTGTGAATGGATATAGTAGTAAATTTAAAAGTTGTGCATGATGCAGCAGTTTTTCACGCATCCCATTATGACATCATACCTACTGAACCATAATAGGTAGATGGTTCTTAGCCACACAGCGATTGTTGCCTGGCAGTAAGGGATATGTGTACTAAGTGTGATTGAAATCGATCCAGTGACCTTGGAGGAAATGGGGAACGTACATACATACATAAATACATTTTTATAATATACGAGGGTTGACTGAAAAGTAATGCCTCCACCTTCGCAACTCTTCAACAGTTGGCAGCATTGGTATGTGGCAGGTACTGGCTTGTTCCGTAGCCTCTTCTCTACAGCTCCAGTTGGCGGGAAGCCTTAGCATTGAACGGTTGTGTTGTTACAGTGTAAAGTATGGAACCCTGCGCAGACGGATGGTCAATGCGATTTAAGCAACGTGCAGTCACTGAACTCTTGACAGCAGAAGGTGCCACTCCAAAGGAGATTCATCAGACAATGAAAGCAATTTATGGTGATTGTGTTGATGTTAGTACTGTGCGTCGTTGGGCGAGTAAGTTTAAAGATGTTGAGGCGGAACCATCTGACCTGCGTGACAAACACCGAGTTTCACAAGCAAGATGTTGACAAAAATGTTCAGATGTGTGTGAAATTTTATGGGACTTAACTGCTAAGGTCATCAGTCCGTAAGCTTACACACTACTTAACCTAAATTATCCTAAGAGCAAACACACACCCATGGCCGAGGGAGGACTCGAACCTCCGCCGGGACCAGCCGCACAGTCCAGGACTTCAGCGCCCAGACCGCTCGGCTAATCCCGCGCGGCCAAGATATTGGCAAATTGATTCAGGACGATCATCGTATCACTGAGAGAGAAACTGCAAGCACAATCGGCATTTCACAAAAACGCGTGGGTCACATTATTGCTTTGCTTGGCTATCGGAAGATCTGTGCACATTTCACGTGCCACCACAGCAGGACTTCAGAGACTGAATCTCACCACCATACGGCATCCTCCATACAGTCCAGATTTAGCACCGTCTGACTTCCATCTGTTCCCAATAATGAAAGACGATCTACTGGGACATCATTATGCTTCTGACGAAGACGATGAGAGAACTGTGAGACTGTGGTTGCGGAAACAGAGAGTCAACTTCTTCCGTGACAGCTTCAGAAAACTTGTTCAATGTTGGCAGAAATGTATCCAATTTACTGGTGATTATGTGGAACGGTGAATATTGGTAATTAAAAATCACATACTAAGGATTATTTCTGCGTTTGATTTATTAAAATATTCCCATCCAAACCCAATTAACGAAGGTGGGGGCATTAATTTTCATTCAACCCTCGTATATGGATTTCTACTTTACAACAGTTTCTCCATCTGTCCATCTGTACAGGGTTATACAAAAAAAAAAAAAAAAAAAAAAAATTTACAAACTGACGTGGCACATCAGTCATACAACAAGGATTACTAATCACATTGGAACTAGGGCTTGCAAAGACCATCTGCGGCTACTTAATGGCGTTGCTTTTATTTGGTCACGTCCTACAAATAGACGCCCACTACAGGAAATGCTCAAAGTTTTGTCCAGATGCATCGAGGCACGCCTGACATTGACGCTGCATGGACGGCGCACCCTCTCAAAAGTACCTGGTGTATCTCGAAGACATCCTGCTGTCTCAAAAATCTTGTGCACTAGATCCACCGGCGATGGAACAGGTGTTAGTTACACAGGGCTCTTCAGATACCTCCACAGGAAAAAATTGACAGAGGACAAAATGGCTCTGAGCACTATGGGACTTAACATCTGAGGTTATCAGTCGCCTAGAACTTAGAACAACTTAAACGTAACTAACCTAAGGACATCACACACACCCATGCCCAAGGCAGGATTCGAACCTGCGACTATAGCAGACGCGCGGTTCCGGACTGAATCACCTAGAACCTCTCGGCCACAGCGGCCGGTTGACAGACAGGGTGATCGTGGTAGCCACGCGACTGATCCACCGCGACCAATTCAGGGCCGGGAAAGGTTGCCTGCAGATGTGGCCTCACTTGTCTTCTGAAATGCGCGGGGGCCCTGTCTTGCTGATATCGAATAGGTCATCAGCATGTCTGACAGAATCTCTCGCAGGAATACAAGATACGTGCGACCATCAAGTCGGTCCGGGAGATTGTAAGGTCCAACTAAAGTGTCTCCGACGATGCCAGCCCACACACCGTCTCGTGACTGTAGCGTCCTCTCGCGGCATTTTCGCCCTCTCCCCCACGGTCCCTATGATGATGATGATGATGATGATGATGATGTTTGGTTTGTGGGGCGCTCAACTGTGCGATCATCAGTGCCTGTACAAAGTCCCAATTTTTTTACATTTTTTTCCAATCTAACCACTGTCACGAATGATGAGGTTTCAAATGGCTCTGAGCACTATGGGACTTAACTGCTGTGGTCATTAGCCACTTAGAACTACTTAAACCTAACTAACCTAAGGACATCACTCACATCCATGCCCGAGGCAGGATTCGAATGATGAGGAAGATGATGAAATTATGAGGACAACACAAACACCCAGTCACTGGGCAGAGAAAATCCCCAACCCGGCCGGGAATGGAACGTGGGACTCGGTGATCCAGAGGTAGCCCGGTTCCTATGTGATTACTAATCTTTGTTGTATTCCCGATGTGGCAAGTCAGTTTGTAAACGTTTTTTGAACCATCCTGTATACCTCGCTCACACTCTTGCTAAATCTCTCTACTGGAATACACCTAACACAATTATTTGTTGGTTTGTTTGCAGGTATATGTCTGTGATACTGGTATTAGTCGACCAGAATACCTAAGTGTGACGTCGCTTCAGTCGGCTTATAGTGAGTTTTTTATCTCTATAGCCGGCCGTGGTGGCCGAGCGGTTCTAGGCGCTACAGTCTGGAACCGCGCGACCGCTACGGTCGCAGGTTCGAATCCTGCCTCGGGCATGGATGTGTGTGTTGTCCTTAGGTTCGTTAGGTTTAAGTAGTTCTAAGTTCTAGGGAACTGATGACCTTCGAAATTAAGTCCCATAGTGCTCAGAGCCATTTGAACCATTTTTTTTTATCTCTACATTTCACGAGGACAGGCTAATTCACTTAGTAGAATAGTCAAAACTGTCTTCCCTGAAATCATTCACAGTGCGAAGCGCTTCACATGGTCACTTGTTTACTGTATCGTCATCACGTGTTTCCTATAACGGCCGCAACAGGCCAAGAGCTGTTTAGCGCCCGAAAACCTCAAACCACACACACACAACAGGCCAAGAGTTGTAACAATCCCTCCTGAGTTGATGTACGTGTACTGGAAGACTGAATAATCACTTGAAGGAGTGGTTAGGAGACGCAGGCGCTTCGACTGTGGTCAAACGACTATGAATGACGAAAGACAAAGTGAGAGACCAGCTCTATGCAAGAACGGGGGATTACAAGAAGTACAGAGGTCGTGGTGCACCAATATCGACGTGTCACAATCGAAGCTCTCAGACACTGGCTCACCACAAGTGGTCTCGGCCATGGCACCTTGCGACTTCTTTCTTTTTCCGTCTGAAGAAACCATTACGCTGGAGGCATTACCAGAACGCTGACGACATAATTTTCTAGGAGCAAAGTTTACTGAACAGTCAGCATCGAGATTTCCACAACCGAGATCTCCGCCAGATCACCCATTGTTAGGAAAATGTATCAAAGTGAAGGGAGAAAAACGTGAAAAAGAAGCATCATACGAGCCGTGCACGGCTCATGTTCATGCCGTTTATTGTTTGTTATCTTCTCTTACGGTACTGCCACCTCGTTTCCTTATTCCATTTACTGGCGTCACTAACTTCCTGCCTTACCTGCCCGTTAGTGGCAGCAGCAGGGCTTATGGATAAGTGCACTGTCGTACCATCCCTGGAGCGACCGATAGTATTTCCGGGTCGTCGTGTGACGGGAGCTGGGTCGGGAGCTCAGTCGCGACGCAGCAGCAGTGAAGTCGGGGACGGAGCGCCGGTGAGGGGTGGACAGCCAGTGCTCGCCGACCGCTGACGGCACACACGAATTGTCCGACAGAAGGAGATTGGAGCGGGACGACCGTTGGTTGGCCGTTCGGTTGGTCGTCTCATCGGTCGACGTGTATTTGGTCCTTTCACCGTATCCGGGCCTGGGAGGTCTGTCGGTTGGGGCAGAGGAGCGAGGAAGTCTGTGGCACGTAGTCAGGCTGGAGCCGCTTGCGGCGTGCATGTGCGGTTGGAGTTGTGAGGCACTTCTTGTGAGGGCTACGAGGTTCGTCGCCCACCGATCCTGGACACTAAAGTTGAGTGCTCAAGTAACCTACTATCAAGCTTCAACTGCTATCACATCTCTTCGTTTGATCTTGGATGTCGCTTTCTGGGAGATCCCTGCGAGCAACAACGTGTGTATATTGAAGTCGGCTAGAATTGCAGCCGTCTTCCTGTGGTGTTTAGCTTAGTTTAATTCATTCCTTCAGTAATGAAGTGTACCATCGGTATCTTCTGCCTTGTGGACGTTGGCATCCCCAGTGACCTGCCCTGGTCGTTGACGTATTTTTTGCCAATGTATTTTCCTCATCGTGTTGATAATGCCCAGCACGGCGTGTAGTTAGACCGCTGAGGTGTTGTTGGTACTTTTGGGCATTTATTCTGACTTGGCTGGATTGGGCACCAGTATCCAGACGTTGTGCTATTGGCAACTTGTTGTCGTTTTGCTGGTCGGATGGAGCAGAACTGATCTTGTTGGTTGTTTCGTCGGCTGGCTTTCGGTTCGGTTGCCTTCCGATTAAGAGGACGTCGGTCTGGCTGCCTGTCTCACCTAAACGTGCGTTAGTGTTACCTTCCTGGGCCGATCCTTGGAACCTTCTGAGCGACGCGCTTTGTGTTTTATATAGTGATTTCCTTTTTAGTCTTAAGTACTCTGTTTAGCCTTCAGCCGAGTTTTAGCTTATTAAAATCAAAAGTTGAAAAATTTTGTCTAGTCCTTAAGCGGTAAGAAATATTTTCTAGTTTTTATATGACCTTCAGCCGAGTTTTCCAGCTTAAATTTAAACTTGTAAATTTCTTTGTGTAGGGTTTAAGCCGTGAGATTTTTTAGGTTTCGTATGTAGCCTTCAGCCGAGAGTTATATGAAGCATTTCAGGATGAAGCCTTTAGCCTACTTTAGTTGAAATTTAGAAGCTCTTCCCTTAAGGCCTTAACTCGTAAAACTTTTATCTGCATGGTATGTGGCCTTCAGCCGAGTTTTAATCTCTCTTAAATTAAAAATTCTAAATCATTGTCTTGCCCTTAAGTAATAAGTTTGTTATTCTTCAGTATGACGCCTTCAGCCTAGTTTTACACGCAATACTTAAAGATAAGGCCTTCAGTCATTTCGAATTGAAAGCTCTTCTTCCTAGGTCTTAAGCCGTTAAATTGTTTTGTTGATATGCGGCCTTCAGCCGAGTTTTCAGCCTATTTAGGTTAAACATTGAAAATCTTTGTCTCGGCCTTAAGCTGTAGCACTGTTCTTGATTAATGTGTGACCTTCAGCTGAGTTATATGGGAAAGGTTTAAGCTAAGGCCTTCAGCATAATTATATTGAAGATAAAAAAAAAATTTCTAAAAAAGTGAAACCTCCAGAAGAACTCCTGTACTCCTTGCTTCGGCCTTGTGCCTTGGATTTTCGATGTGGCCTTCAGCCGATCTGAATTAAATCAAAGGAGGTCTTTCGTTAAAACCTTGAGAGTGTTTGATTCTTGCTTGTGTGATTGTGGTTTTAACAAATAAAGTTTATATGCTGAGTGCAACTGATAATAACTTATTTTGGCCCCTCTCCACAAATATAACCGCATCCGCTGTGTCCTGCTAGCCCAGAGATTTCAACATCATTACTACGTTTTCATGGCCACTGCTCGATTTTTTTTCGACGTGATAAAGAAAAAAGAACATTATGACTACACCTCGTTCTCTTACTGTTGACTTATTCACACAGAGAACACATATTATAACTGATGTTAGGTACCCTCCGTTTTACAATAGTTTGGAAGTTGAAACCTGCTGAGATACTGAAACCGTTGGCGATCAGGGGCACAACTTTGCACTATGTTCTTAATAGTTCACTTACCCATACCAACTTTACGATCTGTGTAAAAGCTTCATACTGCTGGTAATTCTCTCCTACTTCCGAAATCAATTTGTAAATTGCCTGAATGGCAGCCCTACCTGCAGGCGTATGGCGGTAAATGGCTAGGTTACGGTCTATGGTTTATTTGCAGAGTAAATCGTTAAGTTTGCAACGCACTGTCAGCTGGAATAAAATCTCCTGACGGAATAAAACTGAATACAGAGTCGTGAAGGAATACTTGCGACCGACAGGCAAGGTTCCAGGTCGCTGTCACCGTAGGGCAAGCCATTTTTATCCGTCAGGGAGGTTCACTATGACGTGCATTCCGCTACATACTATAATATTTGTTCCAGAGTTTATATCTTTCTAATTTACACTCTTAATAATTTAGGGCACTAATACCGAGTAGCTGTGTTTCGATAGTTTAAGTGCAAAAATAATGTTAAAATGTTTTTCTTTTCAATTTATTTCAACGGGTTTAGAGTATCATCAATTACAGTTGAGCAAGTTTTATACAGACTCTAAAATGCCTACAACGCTGCTCACTTTCTAGTAAGGAAAGCTTAATAAATTAAATTATTGCACTTCGTCTATATCAATTCTTATAACAGTTTCAAATGTAGTACCAGATTCTATAAACTTTGAACCGGCAAGACTTTCTTAAATCTGTAAGTTGGCCTTTCTAACATTAAGAAATCTCATTACGCAGAGTGGCCAGATTAAAACATGTCCCATATCGTATAAACAACATTCAGACGATTCACCGATTCCCTCGTTTATTGTAAACAAAGAATACAGAGTACTAAATTATTATCAAGAAATACAGTGCCTACGGGACATTCTATAGGTCAATAGTTCAGACGAGGTGCTGAAAATGTTCACTATGAACTTCGATACACAACTCAGCACGTCGCAACATGTCTCTGGAAACTTTTGCAAAGTCATTTCCTGTGATTTCCGCAGTCGCATGGCGAATGTTTGTTTTCAACTCTTCAATTGTAAGCCGTTACCCTTTAAATTCTCTCACAAATAAAAGTCACAGGTCGACAGATCGGTCGACCTGGGAAGCCATAAAACTGCGGAAACTGTACGCTCTTCTCCGAAAGTTTCATGGACGTATGACATTGAAAACCGTGACGTATGTGCCGTAGCGCTATCTTGCTGTAAAAAGGCATACTCTCATTCCTTTTCGTTATCATCGCTATGAATGGTTGCAACTAACATAAGGACATCACACACATCCATGCCAGAGGCAGGATTCGAACCTGCGACCGTAGCGGTCTCACGGTTCCAGACTGACGCGCCTAGAACCGCTCGGCCACACCGGCCGGCCATGTGTTTTATTTTACACGTTTAGTTGCGGGGGACCATACTGAGGAGCAAATTTTGATGATCATAGAATGTGTCAAGTACATAAAATTACGACAGAAAAGTAATAATAGATGAAATAAAATATTGATGAACCCTAAAAAGACGATTAGCTGTAAATTTATAAAAATGTAATCAACAAAATAACATAGCAATTAGCTCAATTTTTCAAGGAACTCCTCGACAGAGCAGAAGGACTGATCAATGTGAAAACTCTTCACCGTAAGTTTGAAAGCGCCTCGATTACTGCTAAGCGTTTTGAATTGTTATGGTAGCTTATTGAAAATTGATGCTGCAGAAACTACACGTCTTTCTGCACAAGAATCAAGGAGGTGCGATCCAAATGCGGGTCGGGTTTTTGCCTAGTATCAACTGAGTGAAAGCAGCTAATTCTTGGGAATAAACTGATACTGTTAACAAGAAACGGTATCAGAATACCCTGACTAAAGAACAGGTGGCGACAAGATGTTTGTGAATTTAAACACCATTTATTGCCCGAATCGCCCTTCTCTGAGGCTAAAATATTCTTCTATAATGGAGAGAGTTACCCCAAAATATAATACCATACGTGGTAAGCGAAAGGAAATAAGCACAGTAGACTACTTTCCCTTTCGAACTATCACTTACTTCAGATACTGTTCTAATAGTAAAAATGGCAGCAGTAAGTCTTTGAACAGGATCCTGGACATGGCAAAAATATTCTTCTATAATGGAGAGAGTTACCCCAAAATATAATACCATACGTGGTAAGCGAATGGAAATAAGCACAGTAGACTACTTTCCCTTTCGAACTATCACTTACTTCAGATACTGTTCTAATAGTAAAAATGGCAGCAGTAAGTCTTTGAACAGGATCCTGGACATGGGCTGTCCACGACGGTTTACTATCCATCTGAACACACAGAAATTTCAACTGTACAGTCTCATTAATCATATGGCCATTCTGTGTAATTAGAACGTTGGGTTTCATTGAATTGTATGTTGGAAAATTCATAGTGAATCAAAAGACTACTAGGAGGACTGTACACGCATATTGAGCAAAGTAATTATTTGAGGGCATTATCACATCAGATTTTTGATGAAAGTACTTCCTGAGAGATTTCGTTAGCTGGGTCCGAAATTTCCAGATGTTGAAACAACTTGGACGAGTAACTATACAATAGTGATACTGTTCTGTTTTGTTACATTTTCATACATGTGAGGGACGGCGCCTTTACTTCTGTTTTTCATCACTGTCGCCTTCCCTCTGCACAGTCCACTGCTCCGCGTCGCGTGTAGGGCGGGACGTAGCAGCTGCAGCTCCCCTTTATAGCCAGGCCAGACCATGAATCATGACGGCGCTATTCCCTTATGAATGCGGCGGCCGGCTGAATAGGTGCCATTGAAAACACTGATGCCCGAGGATAGTCCGCCATTGCGTCTACGCCGTACTGGCAACCGGGAGCATGGCACAACCCATTTACCGTTTTAATAACTGCAACGATTGTTCATATCGTCTCGCCCACGAATAGAAAGGTGCGAACAATGACTCCATATAGATATACATATACGCCATCATTAATCTGGCATCTATCGCTGGATCAGCATCGTGCGACGATTGCAGAATTGTTTTGAGTTTCGTCAATTTTTATAATATTCCACTACATAATCACCGTCTTTCTTCTTAACAAGTGCGAATACAGATTATTTAATATTCCTATAGAATCGTCGCAGGACGCAACGAAAGCAACTGTTATCCATCCGTTACCCAAACTGGAAGAAGAAGAAACTTTCATTAAAGAAAAATTTAACTTCGCACCACAAAATAAAGTAGGTCCATGAATAAGAACAAATTGAGCAGTTTTCGTCGTCGCCGGCGAATGCTGGTTTACAAATCACTTGTCAATGTGGACGGCACTCTTGGTGCTTCGACATCTTCTGCGAAGGGTAAAAAGAACGAAGTAAGAGGAGTTGGTAAAACTACTCAATTTGTTCTTATTCATGGACCTACTTTACTTTGTGGTGCGAAGTTAAATTTTTCTTTAATGAAAGTTTCTTCTTCTTCCAGTTTGGGTAACGGATGGATAACTGTTGCTTTCGTTGCTTGTAACAATCCAGGGAGAGCCGGTTTGGAATCCTTTGAAACTCGTGAAATCTTGGCTTACCGTACTATACTGTTTCTGAGATTATTATTGCTAGTGAGGGTTCCTACCTTTTACCGCACGGGAGTTTGTCTTTGTCTTGTCGTAGACGTTGTAAGATAAATTCCGATTCTAGTATTCACTTATGGGTGAAGGCTAGTGGTCCTTCTTCTTTGGAAGATTGTCGCATTGTGGGTGATTGTACTTTATATAATCATTGAAAGCAGTTCTCAAAAACGGCCCTTTTAAGGGCCACAAATACTACACATTGATCTTGCCAAAAGCCGAGAAGCGATTCTTCTTGGTGTTTTAGCTCTCTGGGCCACTCTGGGATGCTCTCTGGGGCACTCTGGGATGCTCTCTGGGCTGATCAATAGATGTCGAGCACAGTCTCTGATTGGTTGTCTTCTTTCTGGCGCGCAATTCAAACTACGTTGGAGCAACGGAGTAAGAAGGAGTAAGAATCAATTTCAGTTTTACTGTACACGTTAAGTATCGCCTGTGAAGGTGAGGAAGTCTCCTTTCTAATTGAGCTGGTGACGCAGAATCGATTCATAATTTTGGTGCTATACTTCCCTGCAGTTGGGATGATGAAACCAATTTGTTTCACGTCCAAACTTATTTTCCAACAGTACGGAAGGATGGCGTTTCACGAGACGGTGATGCACATCTACGTACACCACTGTCAGGAAGGGCGTTAGTTTGCATTTTCCGCATTGTCACGATATCGCCGATGTGGTGGTCCAAATGGCGGCCCTAGTTCCTTCTCCAAAAGCAAACGAATGATGCAGCTGAAGTAGGTTGTAGAAATGTCGATCAAGAATTACGTTGCGCATAGCCGCCTCTTAAAATGGATTCTACATGAAATTTTGACGAAGGACCTGTTGTTGTGGGAACTAAATTCCCGGAAAAAAATAGTACACTCTTCTGGAAGGTTCCAATTTACTCAAAATGTATTGTTGCAACGTTGTATATGGAATACATGAAATTATTGCACTCACAAATCACTAGCACATACGGTTCTGAGGTACCAGGTATCGACCCACGCTGAAACAGCCAACTAGTACGTGGTGTAGTCTTCACAGGCGGCAATACAGGTGCTGACTCTATAATCACCTCGATCGTACAGATGGCGAATACTGTCCTGGGATACTTTATAGCACGCCTGATCGACCTGTTCACGTAGTTCTGTTAAAGCTGTTTGAGACGCCCGCTAAACCCGCAGGGCAGAACAGGTGATTAGGATTGTGGAAAGGGCCAAATAAGGTGTCGGTCAAGTTCACTCAAAATTGTAATTTATTATAATTTAATAACACCTTTAAACCAAAACCGCACGTAGACGAACTTTTAGAACTATGAGTTTCAAAAGGCAACTATTTCACGGCTGAGGGCCTGCAAACAAGAAATATGAAAAGTCAACAAAATAAAAAAATGCCGTTAAAGTAGCAAATAAAATAATTAAAATATATATGGTATTACAGCTACGCTGGAAAGCCTCAGTGTAAAAGTAGATAGAACAAACATATGCAAGGTACAATACAAGCGGCTGAGGGCCACAATTAAATTAGAAAATTTTAAAACATATTACCATAATCTTTTAAGGCTGAAGGCCGCAATATTTTTGCTTAAAGGGTAATTTCAAGAATAAGGTTTTAAGCGGCTTAAGGCCCACAACTGATTTTTCAAAATTCAGAATACATTAAGTCCAGCAAAAACAAGAATTTTTAAATCATTGGTTATGATAGATTATTAACAGACAATTAAACACCAGTGAGAAGGACAATAAAGAAAACGACACTCAGAATCCTCTAGAGAGTTCGGTCTGTTCTCGTTCAGTTAGGTGAGACAGGTGGTGAGCCCAACTACGCTTGATCCGTCGGAACCCAACCAGGGGACAGCCACGGACCGACCGACACAACGACTTGCTTGCCACCAATCAGTACATGAGAACTCAGACACAAAAGGTTATGAACGTGTTTATCCTCAATGAAATATGCATTAGCTGTCAAAACTACACACCATGTTGGACAGCGACAACAGGTGAGGAAAGGCCGCTGCCTGAAATTAAGTTAGTGGTCAGGGCTGGTAACTGGAACACTAACGGCCACAGGGCAGAAAATTCCGCTGGTGCACTTGAATTTGAAATACGGTAATATAGTTGACTTCACCCAAAAGGAGCACTGCCTGAATTTACGTCAGTGGCCAGGGCAGGTAACCGGAACACTAATGAGCACAAGGCAGAAAATTCCGCTGGTGCAGTCGAACTGCAGTCAACCAATGGCGGCTAAATTTCACCAATAGATACACACGGTGTTTCTCACAGGAAAACCTCCCCAACAGCGAACCACCGAAACGAACCACACAACATGAATACACGTGGCTTGGGTAGTTGAAACCGCTACTCAACTTTGACGTCCTTGGTCAGTGAACCACGAAGCTCGTAGCGATCGGACAGCTCCACACATACTCGAACACTGTGCAGGGACCGCCAGCAGACCCAGCCGACTGCACCGTGCGGAGATATTCTCACTGGTCCAACTCTTAGAATACTGACAACATCTAAAATAGTCGCCAGTGGAAATGACGCGAACCAGACACACAACCTGACAAACACTTGCACGAAGACCTGAACGATACCCAACAGTAACTAAGCACGCACGAAGACAAATCGGGAGTCGATGCACACACACACAGTCGACTCATGAACGATCGGCGTCTCCAAACGCGTCGTCCCGTAGGACGACCGACCGACCGACGACCGACGACCGACCGCGGCCCGGCTCAAGTGATGCGTGACGGCAATGGTCGGGCGAGGCATGTGGACGCAGACCTCACTGCTGCTCCAACCCGACTGCACTAATGCCGCATTACAACTCCCCGACTGGCAGGTGCGGACGGCGCTCCAGACGCGTTCCAACTGTCTGGCAGCCCGAACTCGCGATCCGAACTCGCTTACAACTGACAATGACCGGGAAGTAATAGCAGTCGAGCAAAGATACTACGAGAGGGGATACATCGATACACGCTGCTAGCGCCGATCACGGTCAGGCAAAGCAGAACTCAGTGACAGTAGTAATTTAAATTAACGTAATGAGGTGGAAGTATGTTAAAAACAGGGTGTAAAATACATGATGGCGGGAACACGAGCCAGGCACAGCTCACTGTTGGTTGATGCGTCGCACGAATCACTTCTCGTCCAATTATATCCCACACGTGTTCGATTGGAGACCGGAGATTGTGCTGGCCAGGGAATAACAACATTCTGTACGTACCGAGTGCTGCGTAGCGTCACCTTCAGAAACACCAAAAGGTGAGTGACAGTTGTAGCTTATCGCACCCCGGACCGTAAGGCCTCAGTTGGGGCCAGTGTGTCTTTGATGAATGCACTCTACGAGACAACGCTCACCGGGTCTATGTTGTATGCTCAAACGACCGTCACTTGCGTGCAGCCAGAACCTGCTTTCATTGCTGAACACCACGGAGCGAGATTCCACCTTCGAAGTGATCCTCTGGTGGCACCAGTCAGGCCGTGCACCTCGATGCTGTGGCGTGAGTGGAAGACGGACTAGAGGTGTGCGTTCCCGTAGTCCCACTGCTAATAACTGGTTCGCAGCAGTTCGTATTGACACCCCTGGGCCCGCAAGCGCTCTTATGTGTGCTGTGGTAGCTGTTCGACCTACCACTGCTGCCCTTACAATACATCGACCCTGGTGGGCGCCTGTGCTGCGTCGACGACCAGAACCTGGTCTACAGATGTGAAAATATTCACGTGACCATTGATAC
The DNA here is from genome assembly GCF_021461395.2 of Schistocerca americana. Lineage (NCBI taxonomy): Eukaryota > Metazoa > Arthropoda > Insecta > Orthoptera > Acrididae > Schistocerca > Schistocerca americana. The sequence goes on from NC_060119.1 coordinate 120,472,735, forward strand.
CAGTTGCACAACTGACACAGTAGTCCAGCTTGTGTGGTAATTCTTCGTAAGAACCACCTCACCACTCGGAAGGCTACAGTTTGACCGTTTTCAAACTGTCTCATTTGTGTGTAGGAAGTACGAGTGCGTCTCTTTGGCATGGTTGCCTGCTTGCTTCACACGTCTGCGCCACACCGAGCCTTCTGGCTGTGAGAGTTCCCTACTAAACGGTAGACACAAATGACGCTCTGGTAGCTATGCCACTACGCTATCTGTTGGCGAACAACACTGGTACCGTTAACAGTATGTCTACACTCACGCTCATAAATTAAGGATAATGCTCATACATGGTGAAACAACGCTCTCGTGGGCGGTTTGCGGGTTTAAATCACCTCGGGGTATGACCATGCGGTGCATTTGTCCTGCGGTCGTTGCACGGTAGCACTGGCAGCAGTCCACATACGCAGAGGTGTGTTGGTGCATGTCAGAGTACGGTGCAGCGACTAACTGTGTAGACATGCCAATGGTGACTGTGTGTTGAAAATGGTTCAGAGAACACATATTGATGACGTTATGAGGGTTAGAATACTAGGGCGACTGGAGGCTAGTCAAACACAGCAGGTCGTAGCACGGGCGCTCCGTGTGCCACAAAGTGTGATCTCAACCTTATGGCAACCATTCCAGCAGACAGGAAACGTGTCCAGGCGCTACAGTACGGGACGTCCACAGTGTACAACACCACAAGAAAACCGATATCTCACCAGCAGTGCCTGCAGACATCCACGGAGTACTGCAGGTAGCCTTGCTTCGGACCTTACCGCAGCCACTGGAACAGTTGTCTCCAGACACACAGTCCACTGAAAAGACATGGTTTATTCGCCCAGAGACCTGCAAGGTGCATTCCACTGACCCCTGGTCACAGGAGAGCCCGTAAAGCCTGGTGTCAAGAACACACTACATGGTCATTGGAACAGTGGTCCCGGGTTATGTTCACGGACCAGTCCAGGTATAGTCTGAACAGTGATTCTCGCCCGGTTATCATCTGGCGTGAACCAGGAACCAGATACCAACCCCTTAATCTCCTTGAAAGGAACCTGTATGGAGGTCGTGGTTTGATGGTGTTGGGTGGGATTATGATTGGTGCACGTACACTCCTGCATGTCTTTGACAGAGGAACTGTAACAGGTCAGGTGTATCGGGACGTCATTTTGCACCAGTATGTCCGCCTTTCCAGGGGTGCAGTGGGTCACACCTTCTCCTGATGGATGATAACGCCAGGGGTGCAGTGGGTCACACCTTCTCCTGATGGATGATAACGCACGGCCCCACTTTGCCATCGTGGAGCGGTATCTTGAAACAGAAGATATCAGGCGAATGGAGTGGCCTGCCTGTTCTCCAAACCTAAACCCTATCGAGCACGTCTGGGATGCTCTCGGTCGACGTATTGCTGCACGTTTTCAAACCCCTAGGACACTTCAGGAGCTCCGATAGGCAATGGTGCAAGAATGGGAGGCTATACCCCAGCAGCTGCTCGACCAAGTGATACAGAGCCAACCCGTTGTGCGGCCTGTGTATGTATGCGTGGGGATCATATTCCATATTGATGTCGGGGTACATGCGCAGGGAACAGTGGCGTTTTGTAGCACATGTGTTTCGGGACGGTTTTCTCAACTTATCACCAGTACCGCGAACTTACAGATCTGTGCCGTGTGTGTTCCCTATGTGCCTATGCTATTAGCGCCAGTTTTGTGTAGTGCCACGTTGTGTGGCACCACATTCTGCAATTATCCTTAATTTATGAGCATGAATGTACGTACTATCCGGCAAGTGGCATATGCCCTCGTCGGGTCAAAATCGACGTCGTCTTTCCACGTGTACTAATTTTTTTTTTCCGGCAATGTATCTTCCGGGTTCTGCTGAAGAACGTCAATATAAAACAACCGTCATTGAGTTGAATACAGCGGAAGCACGACAAAAGCGCAGAGCTCACAAAAGGTAAGTAGAATGTGTATTGCCTACTGGTGTTTTAAGGTACAAAAGAGCATCCTGTGCAGAACTGAATTGAGTACGCCGCCTCTTACGGTGAAACACTGAGGAAATTGCAACGTGACATTCAGAACAAGAGACATGGATTGCTCATCGCAGTTTTTGACAAACCCACGGTGGAATCGGTTGAACAATGCCACAGAATATGGGGAAACTTCATTAAAGTTAAAGGTAGTGCTGGGTGATGCAAGTGTTAGCCTTAAAACGTGTTCAGCAGAGATGAATTAGGTCAGGTGCGTAATAGAACGCACCAGAAATGAAGACACTGCGTGCTCTTCAGAAACGAGATGACATGCAAGAATCTCCAACTTATCTCTTCTGGGGAACGCTAATTTCATGTGCAGATGGAAATTCTAGCGCACTCGATGGAGCTGTGTCTTTTTCCTCGCTCTGGTGGCGAGGGCAGTCAGGCTTTCCCCCCTAGGTGTTTAGTCATACGTTATGATACTGTTCCAGTGATTACCTGTTGCTTTCCATACCAGAAAAAAATTCTTTTCAGTCTGTGTTTATACGGTATCGATGAAGTGCACACGGCTGTCACAGTGTTCGAACTCAGTCACCTTATAGATTGAGATGACACAAGTCATGGGATCTCTACTAACATCGTGTCAGACCTCCTTTTGTCTGACGTACTGCAGCAATTCGACTGGCATGGACTCAACAAGTCACTGGAAGTCCTCTGCAGAATTACTGAGCCATGCTGCCTGTACAGCCGTCCATAATTGCGAAAGCGTTGCCGGTGCAGGAGTTTTTGCACGAATTCGGCCCTCGATTATGCCCCATAAATATTCGATAGTATTCATGTTGGGCGATCTGGGTTGCCAAATCATCCGCACGATTTGTCCAGAATGTTCTTCATACCAGTAGCGAACAATTGTGGCTCGGTGACGCAACATCATTGTTTGGCTTCAAATGGCTCTGAGCACTATGCGACTTAACTTCTGAGGTCATCAGTCGCCTATAACTTAGAACTAATTAAACCTAACTAACCTGAGGACAACACACACATCCATGCCCGAGGCAGGATTCGAACCTGCGACCGTAGCGGTCGCGCGGCTCCAGACTCTAGCTCCTAGAACCGCTCGGCCAATCCGGCCGGCCATTGTTTGGGAACATGAACTCCATGACTGGCTGAAAATTGTCTCCAAGTACCGAACAACTATTTGATGATCTGTTCAGATGGACCAGAGGACCCAGTCCATGTAAACACAGGTTACACGATTATGGAGCCACCACCAGCTTGCACATCGTTGTGTTGACAGTTTGGGTCCATGGCTTCGTGGTGTTGTCGCCACACTCTTCTACCATCAGCTCTTACCAACTGAAATCTGGACTTCTACTATCAGCTCTTACCAACTGAAATCTGGACTTGTCTGAGCTTCAGTCTGGAACAGCGAGACCGCTACGATCGCAGGTTCACATCCTGGCTCGGGCATGGATGTGTGTGCTGTCCTTAGGTTAGTTAGGTTTAAGTAGTTCTAAGTTCTAGGGGACTGATGACCTCAGATGTTAAGTCTCATAGTGCTCAGAGCCATTTGAACCATTTTTTGAACTTGTCTGAGCAGGCCACAGTTTTCGAATCGGCTAGGGTCCAACCGATATAGTCACGAGCCCAGTCGATCGTCTGCTTACATAGCCCCTTAACGCCAAATTCCGCCGTCCAGACGGATACGGTCATCGTACGTCCCGCATTGATTTCTGTGGTTACTTCACGCAGAGTTGCTTGTGTGTTATCAGTGACAACTCTACGCAAACGCCGCAGCTGTCGATTGTCCGTAGTGAAAGGTAATGCCTGAAATTTGGTATTCTCAGCACGTTCTTGCCACTGTGGATCTCGGAGTGTTTATAATTCCCTAACAATTTCCCAAGTGAAATGTCCCATGCGTCTTGCTCCTACTATGGCAGTCTAGATAAGTGTACATCGCTATCCGATGAATTTTGTCACCTCAGTGTATGTATCCTTTCAAACGTTGATCTTAGATATGACATGTTTCTCAGTTTCGCATGTGGTTGTGTTGAGAAGAGCTCGTAGCTTGTTGTATGTTTTCCAATACATGTTTCAACGTGAAACGTCCCCTTTGAAAAATTACGTATGACAGTGCTGGAAAAACTCTTACGTTATCTGATGCAGAAATAGCTGAGTAAAACTGAACGTACTCAGACAGTTTTCTCTTTACTTATTTTGATCATCACTAAACTGACACTCAATATTTTTAGCGAACGCAATCTGACTTTCAATAATTCCTACAAAAGAATGGCCCTGACTAACAATAACCTATACCTTTCATGAATCACTTACCTCACCAAGATGTTCGTTACTCGAACTACTGCAATACAGAGAGCGCCAATACTGCCAGCTAAATAAAAGATTCTAACTACTGAAAGCACTAGCTACTGACAGGCATAGTTAGAAAATGAAAGATTTTGATAGAGAACAAACAATGTATTTACCTTAATAGCGTTCAAAAGTCATTATATACATATATATAATTTTGTGACATCCTATTAAACAAATTTCTTTTTTCTGACGGTCAAACGTCCAGATCGTCCGCTCAAAACTCTGACATCTCTCCCCCCACGTCCATCACTGGTGGCGGCTCACCTCCAAATGCCCAACTCTACGCGCTGTTCACAGCCAACTGCCCAACACTATACAAGCGAATATTCCAACAATGAGTCCAACCAGTCACAGACTCCACACAGCACAGTCAGTGATTTTCATACAGAGCGCTACGTATCGTTACCAACATAAAAACCTAAACAGCCTACTTACAAAAGTAATTGCATTTTCCTTTTACTTACGATCCTACGGAAACTTACCTGTACAAGGGGCCTCTACATCTACATCTATAATCCGCAAACCACCGTGAAGTGCACGGCACAGGGTGCATCCCATTAAACCAGTTATTAGGGCTGTTTTCCGTTCTATTCAGGACTGGAGCATGGAAAGATGATCGTTTCAACACCTTTCTGCTCGCTGCAGTTAGTCCAATAGTGTCCTCACGATCTCTATGGGGCGATACGTAGAGGGCTGTAGTACACTGACGGAAAAAAAATTTTGCATTACCAAGAAAGAGTAACACAAATGAAAGTTGGTAGCTATGTTCCTACACCTGGAAGATGATGTCTGTTCAAATTTATAGGTAGTGGCATAAGAGTGGCAGTAGTAGCACCATTGTGAGGGTGAAAATCAGGTTTGCTTTAAGTACACGCTGTAACAGTCGTGAGCGTTGGTTACCAAAGAGACTAGACGTGGTGAGTTTATGTTACTCAAATGTTCAAATGTGTGTGAAATCTTATGAGACTTAACTGCTACGGTCATCAGTCCGTAAGCGTACACACTACATAACCTAAATTATCCTAAGGACAAACACACACACCCATGCCCGAGGGAGGACTCGAACCTCTGCCGGGACCAGCCGCACAGTCCATGACTGTAGCGCCCTAGACCGCTCGGCTAATCCCCGCGGCCTATGTTAGTCAAGAATGCCTTAAAGGCGTCAAAGACGGCATTATTAACACCTCACTGTGTAGAACGAGTTCGTATAATATGACTACAAGAAGCTGTATATTCCTTCTGAGATATTGCAGAAAGACTTCGCAGGAATGAAACCACTGTAAATGGTCGCTGCTAGCGGTGGTCACGAGAGCGGGCGGTCGCAAGAAGACCGGACTCTGAACGGCTACGTGGCTCTACCAAGAGGGAAGACCACCGAGTTCGGCCCATGACTCTGGCGCATCGTGAACTGTTACAAATCAGTTACCTGAAGGACATCTCCGAGCCAGACGCCCTGTAGCACGCATTCCACTGACCCTAAACCACCGCGTAAGTGGTGTCAAACGAGAGCTCACTGTAGGGCAGGGTGGAGGGCTGTTTTGTTTCCTGATGAAAGCTCGTTCTGCCTCGGTGCCAGTGATGGCTGCGTGTTGGTTGAGAGGAGGTGAGTTGAGGGCCTGCAACCAACCTGTCTGAGTAATAGACACACTGGACCCACACCGGGATGTGTGATCAGAGGTGGGATTTCGTATGACAGCAGAAATCTTCTCGTGTTTCTCCCACGCACCCTGACTGCAAATACGTACGCCTATCTGGCGATTCGACCTCTTGTGCTGTCATTAATGAACGGCATTCCAGGGGCTGTTTTCCAACAGGATATCGCTCGCCTACATACCGCTTTGTAATCCAACATGCTCTAAAGAGCGTCTACATGTAGACTGGGCCTACTCGATCACCACATCTGTCTCCTATCGAGCACATACGGGACATCATCGGACGGCAACTGCAGCGTCATCCACCATCAGCATTAACAATTCCTGTATTGACCGACAAACTCCTATAGACATTGAACTCCATCCCACAAACTGACATCCGGCACCTGCACGACACAATGCATGCGCGTTTTCACGCTTGCATTCAACATTCGGACGGTCGCACCTGTTATTGATGTACCTGCATTTCACATTTTCAATGGCTTACCTCGCGCTTACATTAACCTGTGATCCCGCAATGTTAATCACTTAAATATTTTACCTAGACAAATGTGTTTTCGAAATGTCATTACTCTACACTAACCATTTTTTGGTGTTGTGATTCTTTATTCCATTAGTATATATTCCTACACTGATCACTGAACTTGCTTCTAGAAACTTTTTAAGTACACTACTGGCCATTAAAATTGCTACACCAAGAAAAAATGCATATGATAACCGGATTTTCATTGGACAAACATATTATACTGGAACTGACATGCGCCGGCCGAAGTGGCCGTGCGGTTAAAGGCGCTGCAGTCTGGAACCGCAAGACCGCTACGGTCGCAGGTTCGAATCCTGCCTCGGGCATGAATGTTTGTGATGTCCTTAGGTTAGTTAGGTTTAACTAGTTCTAAGTTCTAGGGGACTAATGACCTCAGCAGCTGAGTCCCATCGTGCTCAGAGCCATTTGAACCATTTGAAGTGACATGTGATTACATTACCACACAATTTGGGTGCATAGATCCTGAGAAATCAATACCCAGAACAACCACCTCTGGCCGTAATAACGGCCTTGATACGCCTGGGCATTGAGTCAAACAGAGCTTGGATGGCGTGTACAGGTACAGCTGCCCATGCAGCTTCACCACGATACCACAGTTCATCAAGAGTAGTGACTGGCGTATTGTGACGAGCCAGTTGCTTGGCCACCATTGACCAGACGGTATCAATTCGTGCGAGATCTGGAGCATGTGCTGGCCAGGGCAGCAGTCGAACATTTTCTGTATCCAGAAAGGCACGTACAGGACCTGCAACATGCGTTCGTGCATTATCCTGCTGAAATGTAGAGTTTCGCAGGGATCGAATGAAGGGTAGAGCCACGGGTCGTAACACATCTGAAATGTAACGTCCACTGTTCAAAGTACCGTCAATGCGAACAAGAGGTAGCAGAGGCGTGTAAGCAATGGCACCCCATACTAACACGCAGGGTGATACGCCAGTATGGCGATGACGAATAGACGTTCCCAATGTGCGTTCACCGCGATGTCGCCAAACACGGATGCGACCATCATGATGCTGTAAGCAGAAACTGGACTCATCCGAAAAAATGACGTTTTGCCATTCGTGCACCCAGGTTCGTCGTTGAGTACACCATCGCAGGCGCTCCTGTCATCTCCACTGCTAATGATACGAGGCCGTTGGGATCCAGCACAGCGTTCCGTATTATCCTCCTGAACCCACCAATTCCATATTCTGCTAACAGTCACTGGATCTCGACCAGCGCGAGCAGCAATGTCGCGACAAGATAAACCGCAATCGCGATAGGCTACAATCCGACCTTTATCAAAGTGGGAAACGTGATGGTACGCATTTATCCTCCTTACACGAGGCATCACAACAACGTTTCACCAGGTAACGCCGTTCAACTGCTGTTTGTGTATGAGAAATTAGTTGGAAACTTTCCTCATGTCAGCACGTTGTAGGTGTCGCCACCGGCGCCAACCTTGTGTGAATGCTCTGAAAAGCTAATCATTTGCATATCACAGCATCTTCCTGTCGATTACATTTCGCGTCTGTAACATGTTATCTTCGTGGTGTAGCAATTTTAATGGCCAGTGGTGTAGGTTTTTACTCATAGTTCGCTTCTATCTTCAAGAGTCTGTCAGTTCCGTTTCCTCCGCATCTCTGGGACACTGCCACGTGTCGTACTAACCTGTGACCTTCCGTGCTGACCTTCCTTGTACCCGTCCGTTATCCCTCTTAATCTTACTTGATAAGTGTCCGGTACACATGAGCGATATTACTGAATGGGTCACAAGAAATTTTTGTATGTGATCTCCTTTGCAGACTGATTCCGTTTCCCGTATATTCTATCAGTGAACCGCAGTCTGCCTCCTGCTTCAGCTACAACTGGGACTATGTGACAGTTCCATTTAACATCCCTGCAAAGTGTTACATCCAGGTATTGGTATGAGTTGTCTGGTTGCAACGGAGTCTGATTAATATTATAGTCTAAAGATACTACATTTTTTTCGTTCTGTGAACTGCACAGTTTTACATTTCCGTGAGTTGCAAATCTTTGCATTACTTTGAAACCTGAAAAAGATCCCACTGAATGTATGTTTAGAGCTTTTTCACACGGTACTTCGTTACATGCAACTGTATCATCTGCGAAAAGTCGCAGGTTAGTGTTAATATTGTCTGCTCGGGTTGACCGGTGTGACCGAGCGGTTCTAGGCGTTTAAGTCTGGAACTGCACGAGCGCTACGGTCGCAGGTTCGAATCCTGCCTCGGGCATGGATGTGTGTGATGTCCTGAGGTTAGTTAGATTTAAGTAGTTCTAAGTTCTAGGGGACTGATGACCTCAGATGTTAAACCCCATAGTGCTCAGAGCCATTTGAACCATTTTTTTGTCTGCAAGGCCATTAATATATAAACAGCAAGCGCCTCAACACACTTCCAGAAATTACTTCTACGTTACACGATGACTTTCCATCCAACGTAAAAAGCTGTTGAAAGGTGGCTACACTGAGCCACTGCGCCGGAGATTGCGCCAAAGAGTATTATTCAGCCGCCTCCACAGTGCTTGGGGAGAGCTCGTAGTAGTGAGTGCCTGTCGAGGACTCGTAGTAGTCAGTGCTTGTTAAGAACTCGTAGCAGAGAGTGCTTGTTGAGATGTGCTAGTGAAAAGTGCTTGCTGAGATGTGATACTGAAAAGTTCTTGTTGAGATGTGGTAGTAGCGAGTCGGTATGGTGATATATTGTAATGATTAGAGTACTTTTCATCAATATAAATGAAGGTAAAAAAAAATTTTTTTCTTTTCTCTCTCATTATTTCAGTGTCCTGAATAATGCGTCATTACAGGTTCAGTCAACAAAGCATCTGGCTTGTGTTCTTGTATTAGAGTGTAATTCTGGTTTTCTTGCGTGATTATAGGATTTCTATTTTCTTTAATTACTTCAGTATAAATGATATTTAAAATTTCTTGTCTTATTGAAGGAGAACCCTGCCAGATGTGTACGTTGAGTCATACTTCCACACACAGAACAGTTACTCTTGTGCTTGTTGTTGCGTTGGTTTTATAGTTGCTGGGGACTTAATTAATTAATTGTGTTAACGAAAATTTTCTTTCATTCTTTGTTGTTATTCTATGCAGTCACATTGCGTAATAATACTACTCAGGGCCAACCGTTTACGAGACACAGCGTAATCGGACATACAGTCACGAAAAATAAAAATTATTTTCAAACTATTTAATTAAGCCCCCATGCACGTGGCGACCGCTGCTTCGGATCGTCCCTTGGAATTCTTCTGATTGCAAAAATAGTAGACAGTAGTATTGTTGTAGTAATTTGTAGTTTAGTAATAGTAGTCTATTTTGCATGTGTAGACTTGGTAATTGTCATTCTTCTAATGGTATTTTTTCTCAGAATTTGATTTGTTGTCTTGTATACGCGTTTGACAATTTAGTGCAATTATTTCAATTGTTCGTTAATCGTGTTTGAGGGAAACATTTCGTGTGAATGGTATTGTTGGAGATAAAGTGTCATTGTGTGCAATTTTCATATAGTGACGAGTTTTGTATATTTTGTAAATGATTACGCGATCAATGAAAAAGGCAAAAATGATGAATAGTGAGAATGACGAAATTGTTAACATGGCGAACTCGCCAACACAGGAGAACAGTGTGATGAATAATGAAGTGGAAAACAATTTAATAAGTCGGGAAAATAGTCCGGAACCATTTCAAAATTTTTCTCAATCAGAAAATTCACAGAATACGAGATTAACGATAGAAGATTCTGAAATAGTATCGAACACAGATAGCCTTACAGCTATGACGAAGGAAGCTGGTTTTGTGGGAAATGTTAGGGGTGAAAAGAATTTTGAAACAGTTACTGTGGAGCAGTTGATGAGTGCTATATTAAATGTGGGATCACAGTTACGATCTGAATTAAAAACTGATATGGGAACAATGGAAACACGGTTTAGATCTGAATTAAAAACACAGATGGGAACAATGGAAACACGGTTAGACTCACTGGGATCACAAATAGGAACAATTAAAACCGAGATGCGAACTTTGGGATCTGAATTAAAAACTGATATGGGAACACTGGAAACACGGTTAGACTCACGAATAGGGACATGTTTCAAAAATATGAAAGATGAATTAAAGAAAGAAATCAGAGAAGAAGTACAACCGATTTTGAATTCTCACAGTAATAGATTAATTGCAGTAGAGATTAGACAAAGGGAACAGGATAGAGAACAGGAAGAAAGAGATCGCGTGATAGTACATAAATTTTCAGAGTTAAATTTACAACGTGCAAAAGATAAGGAAGAAATATTTGAGAGAATCGAGGAATCCGTACCAAATGACAGATTAAATAACCTAACACAACAGTATGAACAGTTAACTACTAAATGTGTCAATACCGAAACCCGAGTCGCGACACTTACGGAAGACGTAAATAAACAGAAAGAACAAATAGGTGATTTATCGGAAAGAGTTGAGGAGATTTCAGACAAATTGACAAATCTTAGTTTAAATGGGGACAGAGATTCAGATGATACAGCACCATTGCCATTTGCAGAAACCGAAGAGTACCAGAACATAAATAAGCATGTTGAAAATCAGGGAAAATTTAATGAACGCGTCAAAAGGGAAGTTGAGGCATTACGAAAGCAAGTCAAACAAATTGAAGGCGAAATCGTAGGAAAAGACAGCAGAAGAAATTTAGAATCACGGATAGCAGAGGGCTTTGAAGAAAATAATTTATTTCATTTACGAGAAGCAACAAGAGAGCGCCAGGCGCGTGAACTTGACAATAATCGACATTCGGACTGGGACAGACGGGGTAGGTCTTTGTCGCCACGAGGCGAAAACTTTGACTATAAACACTTTTTGACTGTTCGGAAATTTAAGATCTTCCGCAATTCTAAGAATGACATACATCCATGTTCATGGTTAGATCAATTTATGTACGCACTCCCACCAAATTGGCCACTAAGTCACAAACTGGAATTTATGTGTGGATATTTAGAAAACGAACCGGCGACGCGGATGCGCGCACTCATTAGAGATTGTAATAATCTGAATGATTTTTATCATGGATTTCTATCGGCATATTGGTCCGAAAACACGCAAGACAGAGTCAAACACAGTCTTATTATGCAGCGTAATTTCAAACAGTCTGAGTTCCGCACGCCAGCGGAATATTTTGAAGACATGATTCGAAACAATCAGTTCCTTTCCAACCCTTATAGCCCGACTGAATTAATTTGCATTTGTTTAATTAAGCTGCCACAATCCATAAGACAAATTGCTTTAGCCGGAAGATGTAAAGACGACATTGAGACTTTTAAGACTTTGTTGCAAGAACTTGAGTATGACAACGATGACGGGACTTCTTGTAACTTTTTCAGTAACAGTATTTACAATAGATTTTCAGAGAAAAGAGATAGTGATCGGAACGGGCGTTATATGGGTAACTTTGAGAATGACAGACGTAACAGACAGGACAATAGATACCAGCCTTATGACAATAACAGACTTTCTAACAGAAATTACACAGACAATTATAATAACGGTAATTCGTACCGGAATGATCAATCATACGGAAACAGTAATCGGTATCATCAAGACAGAAATTATTCAAACAGTAATAGAAATTCTTACTACAGAAATAATCAGGGTAGTAGATACAACAATAATTTCAGAAGTGACAGTCGAAATTATACAAGGAGTAGTCATGCAGACAGACAGGAAAATAGAAATTTTAATAACAGACACAACCAAGAATTTGCATCTAACAGACAGGAGGGACCTAATTGGCATCCTCCACGTGACAGAATTTCAGAGAGACAAGTGCAAATAGTAGAAATTGATTCGCGAAATGACGGGAATAATCAAAGACGTGACGCAAACAATCGACAATGACTTGTAGCTTTGGCTTCTGGCAGCAATATACACGGTTCAGAAAGTAATGACACTACGACTTTACACTACGTACGCCTGGAAGACATGAGAGACATTTTGTTAGACGAAAAGGAAAATAATGTAGACGCATTTTTACATCCTGTTATTGAAGTATATGTGGGTAAGAATAAGTTCACTGCAGTTTTAGATTCTGGGAGCCCATTGAATGTCATTAGTGAATCAGGTTTTCGTATATGTGAAAGAACTATTGCCTGTCCTGTGTTACCTGTTTCTAAAACTACAATTCGAGGCGCTATTTCTGGAAAAAGTGTGTAAGTTAAACAACAGACCAACTTAAATTTCATTTGTCAAGGATACGAATTTTCTGCTAATTTTATTATTGTCCATTACTCAGCACCCAAATTATATTAGGTATGGAGTTTCTTAACGCACATAAGGCAATTTTGAACCTTAAAGAAGGAAGTGTAAATTTGACTGTTGCCGGAATGCCGAAATGTTTGAAATTTTTCGAGTGTTTAACAAGATCTGAGTCAGATACAAAATGTTTAAGGTTTCTTACTTCTGATGTTTTCGTTGAGCATTATGACGACAATGTGTTTATTCATGACAATGACAATAGATACAGAGACGCGATGGATGATATAATTAATAGCGAAGAATTAATTAATGAAAAGGTTAAGAAAGCTGAAGTGCCAGATGACGTTGCAAGAGAAGAGCTGCACCAAATTTTGACTTCACATGCTACAGTGTTTAGTCATCACACAGGAACTATACAAGGCTTACAATATTTATTTAAAGTAAAAGAACACACACCATTTCGCGGGAAAACGTACGCTATTCCTTTGGCTTACAGAGACAAGGTTAAGAATGAACTTCAGTACATGTTAGATCAGGGCATTATTGAGCCTGCAGTCAGTCCTTATACTAGCCCATTACACGTTGTTCTTAAAAAGGATGGGTCAATTCGTTTGGTTCTGGATTCCAGACAGATAAATAATATCATCATTCCTGAAACTGACCGCCCACAAAATTTAGATGAACTTCTTCAACATTTCCATGGAATTAAAGTTTTATCCACGATTGATATGCGCGCAAGTTTTTGGCAAATAGAACTCCACCCTGATTGTAGAAAATATACTGCCTTTTTAGCCTTTGGTAACTGTTACCAGTTTCGGAAATTACCGTTTGGACTTACTGTATCTTCAGCAGCATTCATTCGTAGCTTAAATGAAATTTTACCTGTTTATCTCCGTGACAATATTACTTCATATGTTGACGACATTCTTATTGCTAAACATTCTTGGAGTGAGCACAACAAAATTTTGGATTCATTATTACGTATTTTTGCAAGAGTTGGCATTACGGTGAACTTAGAAAAATCTGAATTTGGTCGTTCTCAGGTGAAATTTCTCGGTCACATTATTTCTACAGAAGGTATTCTTCCTGATCCAGAAAAATTAGACGCTGTTCGTAATTATGCTGTTCCTACTACAAAACGTGATGTTCGTAGTTTCCTTGGTGTCTGTAATTTTCTTAGACGCTTTGTTAGATTGGACGATTTGGCCACACCTCATTTATGTGAACTATCTGGAAAGAAATCTAATTGGTGTTGGGATGAGGAAGCTCAGTCAGAATTTGAACAGCTTCGTGATGCTTTAGTTGCTGCTCCACTTCTTTCACATCCGGATCTATCTAAGGATTTTTGTTTGGCGACGGACTCATCATACAAAGGCCTAGGTGCACATTTATTTCAAGAGATAGAAGAAAACGGCGTTGTAGTACAGAAAACTATTGCATTTGGAAGTCGTGTTCTCTCTAAATTAGAAAAGAATTATTCGATTACGGAACTTGAAGCTTTGGCTGTTGTTTGGGCTTTCACAAAATTTCGCACATTTTTGTTTGGCAGACATACTAAGGTTTACACCGATCATCGAGCTCTGGAATTTCTTATGTCGACAAAATTAACTCATGCCAGATTGTCACGATGGTCGTTGTACCTACAGGAATTTGATTTTAGTATTGTTTACATACAGGGTTCTTCAAATATTGTTGCTGATGCTTTATCACGTGCACCTATGGGTTTGAAACAAAGTGCTGAAGAGGACTGCATAGAAAACAATTATTGTTTGATGTATATTCAAGGTGTTGCGTTTGAGAACTTTATTTCGTCTTCGCTCCAGGACATCGCTAAGGAGCAAAATAAGGATCCAATCCGGAAGGACATTAAGGAGAAGTGGAGGAGAAAGGAAAGCGTAGCGATTAGACAGCATTATTTAGTTCGCAATGACATTCTTTTTAAACGAAAATCGGTCGACAACTCTGCTTGGTTAGTTTGTATTCCTGATGAGTGGGTTAATAAGCTGATTTGGTATACGCATTTCAGTTATGCACACTTTGGTCCCAGAAAATGCTTTCATAAATTACGGGAAAATTGCTACTTCAGTAATATGGAAAAACGTATTCGATCTGTTCTGGCCAAATGCAAATTATGTCAAAAGGCTAAGCCGCCAACAATTTCTCACAGAGCACCGTTGTTTCCTATCATTCCAGCGAAATTAAAGGACATGGCTGCAGTTGATTTGTTCGGTCCAGTGGTTCGTTCTACTAATGGTTTTGCGTACATTTTGGTAGCAGTGGAATTGATATCAAAATATGTGTGTTTTACACCTTTACGCAAAGCAACAGCTCGTTCAGTATCTAACGCTTTCATCAAATATTTTCTTAAAGAAGTTGGTCATTTTATATCAGATAATGGATCACAGTTTCGTTCTAAAATTTGGCTTCGTACTCTACGGCGTCGTAAAATTAAACCAATTTTCATTTCACTTTTTCACCCTCAATCTAACGCTTCAGAGAGATGGATGAAGGAAATCAATAAATTGTGTCGTCTTTATTGTGATCAGAATCACAGAACGTGGGATCAGTATCTTCATATTTTTCAAAACATTCTGAATGAACTCCCTAATAATTCAACTTCTTTACCGCCAATACTGATATTAAAAAACAAAGCACCGACAAATCGCATTTCTGAAATAGTTCCTTTTCCGCCTTCACGGAAACTGCGGCATTCTGAAGTTGTCAACCTGGCTCTGCAAAATATTGTGTCTGCGGCTGCTAGAAGAGAGAAATCAGCTAAGCGTCCTGGTCGTTTAAAAATTTTTGTCAGTTGCTCAAAAAGTGTTAATTAAGTCTCACCGTTTGTCTCACAAAGGAAAGGGCTTGTGTCGCAAATTTTTTCTGCTTTATAACGGTCCATATAGAATTCGCAAAATTATTCATGATAACACTGTCGAAGTAGAAACTCTTAAATATCGGCGCTCTAAGGGAATACATCACATATCAAACGTTAAAATTTTTGTGGAATGACATACTTTAGAGAAACTAACAGCTACATGTAAACATGCAGAGAATACAAGGATACCGCGCTGTGTTTTGGCGGCGGCACATACTCAAAGCAACAGTCAAGTCTGCGCGCCGCACAAGGCAGTCGTTGACAGCAAACAATTGCTTCCTACGTCACGCGCCTACAGCTGATCGAGCGCTCAGTGGGAATGCACTGACAGCCGTAAACAAATACACAGTCTAATTTCTCCGACTAAATTCAGTATAAAGCTATAGTGACTTGATGAATTATGTTATTAACGTTCAGTATTTTTCAGGATACGGTTGTATAAAATATTTAAGAACTTCAGGTAAATTCTGTGTGTCTCCGACGTTAAGAGGACTTGCTATCGAGAAAATTTCAGAAAGAATGTAATTTCCAAGAAGAAACTAATAAACTAAAAAGGTAACTATTAATTGAGTTTATTTTTCAGGCAACATATTTCCACTTAGGTACGTACTTTAGACGTAATTTGCTGCTCGCGATTACGTGATTTATACTTTGTGCTAAATTTTATGTTCTATGAAATTACTTGTGAAGCGACGTGCTTGCGTACGTTAACTGATTTTGACAATGATTATTAATGAACTGGGTTGTAACTTGTGTATATTATGCATCGCTTGGCTGCACTGCTTTTTCACTGATGTCATATTTTTTTATTATGTGTCTGCTGTGCTTATTTATTTAAATTATAATTGTCACCTGATTAATATGTAAGTTATACTTTGTGATTTATCTGCTCGCGCCTTCATGTTTACTTATTTAGATGACATATGAACATTTATTTGCTTATGCTGATATGATGCTAATGACCTGTTTATTACGTAAGATATATGTTTACTGCTATGCGTATGGATTGCATATTTATACATTTCTGTTTGTCGTCACAACTACTCTTTAATTTGGTATATAGAAATGCTGATATACTGTGAATGAACATAGAGTTTAGGTCACACTATTGTATTAATTATAGATTGTTCGCTTGGCAGAGCCTCGTTGTAAGAATTGTGCTGCATCCACTTGTTGACATTCTGTGCTCTACTGGTATATTTACTCGCTATTGCTTGTTTTGCTTACGCTCAGTGCCTTATATTTTTAAGATAAGAAAATGAACTGCTATAATTCGACGAATGACATTAGTACAAGAAACTTCATAGAAGTCACATGAGCTGAGGTTTTATGAAAGCTGTATAAATGTATGCTAATAGGAAGGAAGCTAACGACATGACATACCAAAACTAGGTTTAGACCATTGACAGTTATTACACTGCATTTTTCGTGAGCAATTGAAATAGGAAGTGACACTTGACACAAGAAATAGATAGCTTCCATAGAAGGCATTTAGTAACATTTTGCAAGATATCTTGTCACGTCTGACACTAACAAAACTACATGACAAAGTACAACAATTTTTCTAAGTGGAAACATAAGCTGAACACTATGTAGCAGAATTTGATGACATGTTCCAAGGAAGTGCCTCAATAAGGTAATCTTGTCCTCAAAAGGTCAAATATTACAAACAGGTACAATATAAGAAGTGAATCTAAACAAATGCATAAAAGAACTATAACTATGCAAAGTATATTTTAAAATGGCAAGTAAGACTACAATAACAGCAAGAAAACAAAACATCAGGTATGTGGGTAGGAGGGGGTAATTGCGTAAAAGTTTAATTTCCTACTCTGATACCTACTTTATCAGCAGAGCTACTAATTCTTGCTCAAGTAGCTCCTCAGTTACCAGCAATGCACTCTTACTTAAGACAAAAGCATTTCCAGTTCAATGGCAATATATAAAAGCAGTTACACAGTCTAGCTATGGGATCCTCCTTCAGTCCAGTCTTGGCATGAAACTTCATCGACAGTTCTGAAAAACGTTTCTTGGAAAAGAACCCACTCTCTTCCAAGGTTGGATACAGGTTCAGGTGTGTTGACGATATGTTGTGCTTACAGGCAGGAGCTACCATACAGCTTTAAACATCCCTCAAGCACTAAATTCTAATCACAGCAGTATCAAATTCACAATGGACTTTGGGGATAAATTATTTAGACCTGACCGTAATTACCAATGATCACACTGAAACTTTGAAGATTTACATGAAGCCTACCACCACTGACATTGTAATACCTGCCAGTTCTCAACATCCATTGACCCACAGACAAGCTTCCTTTTATTCAATTACACATCCCCTAAAATCCATCCCAGTGGATGATAGCTCCCCATCTGAATTGAATACAGTCAGACAAATAGCATAAAGCAATTGCTACACTTTTGGCTTGGTGGACTTCATGAAGCATTAAGAAAAGACAGGTCTCCTCTCTTCTTTACACTGTGCTGATCCCACCACCTCAAGATGTTAACAAATGGTGCATGCATCCATCTGAATTTGGCCAGAAATATTAAATTCAGGAATTTTAAAACATAATTTTATGTGCTTAGCACTACTAGGAAGTTTTAGCCCAGTAGTAATGACATCACTTCAGCTTTGGAAAATAGTGGAATACATGAAAGCACTTGTAATTGTAGCAACTTATGTCTAGGCTTGGTTGTCAGGGCAATATTCACCTACCTGAAAGAACACTGTAGAAGTTGGAGCCTTCGAAAAGGAGAATCTACTTTTGCATACCACTTGCTTAAAGAAAGCCACAGTTACAAGATTCAACATAAACTCTTACATTACGTTCTCTAATGAAGGAAGATGAAATGGAAATAAATAAATACATGTCCATTTTCCCAACCTTAGCACCGAATAATCAAACAAGTTCGCTTAAACGCCACTTCTAACTGCAAATATTGCTGATAATCCCATTCAGACCTCTTTTGTACATTACTCTTCCTATTTATCCGCCACATTTTTTTTCCCTTTTTTCGGTTACTGTACCTTCATTTGCTATTTTAAAAATTCTTTGGTTTCGTTTACCTGCTTAGTCTTGCCTGTTATATTGTACCTGCCACTAATATTGGACGTATAACGGACAATATTATCTTTTTCACTCGCCACCTCGAAACGTGTCACCAAAATTTACTGTTTTATTCAACTTATTTTTCCTCTTCTAACAATTGTTATAATTTGGCGTATAGTTCGTTATTTACTGTGTCAAATATTTTATCTGACCTAAATGTCTTTAAATCATACTTTTACTGAAACAGTTCCTTTCATTTTAGTCCTGAATCAAACAGTAACCATTTTCATCTTTGGAAATCAGCTGAGATACTCTATAGTTGCATTGTCGTAAAATATTTTAAAATCTATGTTCCACAAAAATTTCACAACTACTCATTTTTATCTGTACTTGAAAATGTTTTAATAGCCAAAAATGGGTTCGTAGGGTAATAAATACTATAGAGTTTTACACCAGTGTTGTACATTTTTTGTTCATAATATTTTATCAACTCTTTTGGTAATACAGTAGTCGTCTTATCATTGACTGCTAGCAGATGTGTCCGTAATTATTATATAGCAGGTTGAAACATATCAATATTGCTGATTCTGAAGTTCATAATTCCGAAGACGGCAAGAGCTTACAAGTGCGAGAATTATCGCACAATCAGCTTAACAGCTCATGCATCGAAGCTGCTTACAAGAATAATATACAGAAGAATGGAAAAGAAAATTGAGAATGCGCTAGGTGACGATCAGTTTGGCTTTAGGAAAAGAAAAGGGACGAGAGAGGCAATTCTGACGTTAAGGCTAATAATGGAAGCAAGGCTAAAGAAAAATCGAGACACTTTCATAGGATTTGTCGACCTGGAAAAAGCGTTCGACAATATAAAATGGTGCAAGCTGTTCGAGATTCTGAAAAGAGTAGGAGTAACCTATAGGGAGAGGCGGGTCATATACAATATGTACAACAACCAAGAGGGAATAATAAGAGTGGACGATCAAGAACGAAGTGCTCGTATTAAGAAGGATGTAAGACAAGGCTGTAGCATTTCGCCCCTACTCTTCAATATGTACATCGAGGAGGCAATGATGGAAATAAAAGAAAGGTTCAGGAGTGGAATTAAAATACAAGGTGAAAGGATATCAATGATACGATTCGCTGATGACATTGCTATCCTGAGTGAAAGTGAAGAAGAATTAAATGATCTGCTGAACGGAATGAACAGTCTAATGAGTACACAGTATGGTTTGAGAGTAAATCGGAGAAAGACGAAGGTAATGAGAAGTAGTAGAAATGAGAACAGCGAGAAACTTAACATCAGGATTGATGGTCACGAAGTCAATGAAGTTAAGGAATTATGCTACCTAGGCAGTAAAATAACCAATGACGGACGGAGCAAGGAGGACATCAAAAGCAGACTCGCTATGGCAAAAAAGGCATTTCTGGCCAAGAGAAGTCTACTAATATCAAATACCGGCCTTAATTTGAGGAAGAAATTTCTGAGGATGTACGTCTGGAGTACAGCAATGTATGGTAGTGAAACATGGACTGTGGGAAAACCGGAACAGAAGAGAATCGAAGCATTTGAGATGTGGTGCTATGGACGAATGTTGAAAATTGGGTGGACTGATAAGGTAAGGAATGAGGAGGTTCTACGCAGAATCGGAGAGGAAAGGAATATGTGGAAAACACTGATAAGGAGAAGGGACAGGATGTTAGGACATCTGCTAAGACATGAGGGAGTGACTTCCATGGTACTAGGGGGAGCTGTAGAGGGCAAAAACTGTAGAGGAAGACAGAGATTGGAATACGTCAAGCAAATAATTGAGGACGTAGGTTGCAAGTGCTACTCTCAGATGAAGAGGTTAGCACAGGAAAGGAATTCGTGGCGGGCCGCATCAAACCAGTCAGCAGACTGATGACCAAAAAAAAATTCTTCTTTTTCGAAGTTATAGTACAATGATAGAATTTCAAGCCTGTATATATAGTTTAAATTTTGCAACAGATGGCAAAAATTTTCTTTTTATATATTTCCAAATGGAATTAACGTACAACAACAGAACTATTTTGTGGTGACTGAACAAATTATTTGCATTGTGAAACTGAAAAACAAACAGATGAGGTCTATACTGCCAAGAATGCAACGTTTTTCTTCGCGTTTTACATGGAAAATTTTAATTGTTAGCTAAACCTGGCGTGTGTTGCGGGAAATCTTACGATTTACGAACCATGTACAGTATTGGACTCGGTATGAAGAATATCTGCACCAGTTTGATATTTATGCGCAGATATGTGTGTGTGTGTTTCTCAGTGCTGAGTGACTAGCTGAGATTTGCTTGCAGTCCACACTGTCCGAGTTGCGCTGTGTATTTCGCAATTTTTTTGTTAGGGTTCATTGAAATTTACCAACATAATAATTGTTCATCGAAAATAAAGACTGAATTATATGCGAGTATCGACAGCATCAAAAATGTCGTATATGGCTTATTAACGGAAAAAGTGAAAGGGATTTACCAGGAAGCAAATCGAAGCAAAGTTTTAAAATAAATTATTTCTCTCTAGATTTGTTTTTTAATTCATTATCTGTGATTAAAATAACTATACGAAATTTTATACTTGCAAAAAAGTGAAATTCAATAAATGCAACTTGTAATAACACGTTTGCAATTCTATGACATAGAAGTGAGTTTTCATGAGAAGAGCTATTTATTTTTAATAATCACTTTTGCATTTCGAAACACATCTGGTTTCACGTTCACTCATTCCATTGATAAGTTAACATAATGCTAACCTGTTTTATCTGAAAGGCATGTATGTTGACACATTGGTATTGATGGTGTATTCTTTGGCTCAGGCAGACGTGTGACATGTCTTGTCTAATGAGAAGCTCTTTGGTTTGCAGTGACCAATCGGACGACTTGCCACAAGAATGTAGTGCGTTTTGCCTAGGCATAGGCGCACTTAGCAGTTGGTCCTGTGACGTGATTTGATGTTTTCCAGGGGGAATTTCAACTTGCAGAATTGTTGGGTGTCCGGCCGTGTCACTATATTTAGACAAAGAGAGCCACTGCGATCTTAAAGTGGTGCCTGATGACAGCTGCTCCGCTCCTGTCGACGTCCAGTATAGACTCACGGAAAAAAATCACAATACCAAGAAAGAGTTGTGCAACATAAACGATTGCTGATAGGTGTGTTTCTAGCAGCACCACTATGAGGATGCAAATCAATTTTGCTTTAAATACACGCTGTAACGGTCATGAACGCAAAGTAGCTTCGAGATTGGGCATGGTGAGTTGATGTTAGTCAAAGATGCCTTTAAGGCGATAAAGACGCCATCATTGACACCTTACTGAGTTTGGACAAGGTCGTGCAGTTGGAATACGAAATGCTGGATGTTCCTTCTGCAGTACTGCAGAAAAACTTGTCAGTAATGTAGCAACTGTACATGATTGCTGGCAGCGGTGATCACGGGAATGTATGATTGCAGGAGGACGGGGCTCTGGATGGGTACGTGGCCCTACCGATAGGGAAGACCATTATTTACGGAGTATGGTTCTGACACATGGTGCTGTATCTGCAGCAGCAGTTTCAGAAGTAGTTGGCACCACAGTGATGCAACGAACTGTTAGAAGTCGGTTACTTCAAGGACAGCTCTGAGGCAGGTGCATTCCACCGGTACCAAACCACCGCCCTTTGCGACGCCAGAGGTGTTAAGCGAGAGCTCATTGGAGGGCAGAGTGGAAGTCTGTTGCGTTTTATGA
This sequence comes from Schistocerca americana, assembly GCF_021461395.2. Lineage (NCBI taxonomy): Eukaryota > Metazoa > Arthropoda > Insecta > Orthoptera > Acrididae > Schistocerca > Schistocerca americana. Next base: position 120,495,203 of record NC_060119.1, read on the forward strand.
TGAAAGCTGGCACTGCCTTGTATGACGGCAGGAGCACTCTCGTGGTTCTGCCACTCACCCTGACTGCAGATTTGTACATCAATCTGGTGATACGGCCTGCTGTTATGCCATTCGTGAACACCATTCCAGAGGGTGTTCCCATGAGGGTAACTCTCGCCAACATACTACTGTTGTAGCTCAACATGCTCTACAGAGCGTCGACATGTTGCCTTGGCCTGCTCGATCACCAGATCTATCTCTTGTCAAGCACATATGCGACATCATTAGACAGCTCCCGAGTCATCAGTATTAACAGCATTAACGGTCCCTGTACTCTCCAACTAAGGGCAATAAGTATGGAACTCCATCCCACAAAGTGACATCCGGCAACTGCACAACACAATTCACGCACATCTGCATGCTTGCATTCAACATTCTGGCGGTTACAGCACTTATTAATGTACCAGCATTTCACATTTGCGATAGCTTACCTTGTACTTAACTATGATCTTTCGACGTTAAGCACTTAAATACACTACTGGCCATTAAAATTGCTGCACCACAAAGATGACGTGCTACAGACGCGAAATTTAACCGACAGGAAGAAGATGCTGTGATATGCAAATCATTAGCTTTTCAGAGCATTCGCACAAGATCGGCGTCGGTGGCGACACCTACAACGTGCTGACATGAGGAAGGTTTCCAACCGAGTTCTCATACACAAACAGCAGCTGACCGGCGTTGCCTGGTGAAACGTTATTGTGATGCCTCATGTAAGGAGGAGAAATGCGTACCATCACGTCTCCGACTTTGATAAAGGTCGTATTGTAGCCTATCGCGATTGCGGTTTATCGTATCGCGACATTGCTGCTCGCGTTGGTCGAGATCCAATGATTGTTAGTAGAATATGGAATCGGTGGGTTCAGGAGGGTAATACGGTTTGCCGTGCTGGATCCCAACGGCCGCGTATCACTAGCAGTCGAGGTGACAGACATCTTATTCGCATGATTGTAACGGATCGTGCAGCCACGTCTCAGTCCCTGAGTCAGCAGATGGGGACGTTTGCAAGACAACGACCATCTGCACGAACAGTTCGACGACGTTTGCAACAGCATGGACATCAGCTCGGATACCGTGGCTGCGTTTACCCTTGACGCTGCATCACACACAGGAGCGCTTGCGATGGTGTACTCAACGACGAACCTGGGTGCACGAATGGCAAAACGTCATTTTTTCGGATGAATCCAGGTTCTTTTTACAGCATCATGATGGTCGTATCCGTGTTTGACGACATCGCGGTGAACGCACATTGGAAGCGTGTATTCGTCATCGCCATACTGGCGTATCACCCAGCGTGATGCTATGGGGTGCCATTGGTTATACGTCTCGGTCACCTCTGAAACACGTATGTTGTGTGGCGGCGATGGCGAGGCATTGCAGAGTCTCTGACCAGAAAGCTATTTGTCATTCCTAGTCTGCGCTTGACCGCGCGAGATTTGCGAGCAGTAGTCTGTCGGTAGCAATAGGCCAGTGTAGTCTGTGGGTAGTCTGTCGGCAGTGCAGTTGTACTCTGTCGGTAGCAGTCGTCGAGTTCAGTTGCGAATGGCAGTCTGTTAGCACTAGTAGTCGAGTACGGTCGCGAGCGGGACGCAGTCGCAGGCGTCGACATGGGTCTCTGGTCAAGATGCTGAATGAGGTATATTGTTAATTAAGGTAACCAAGCTGCATTGCGCACATCAGATAATGTAAAGTTTATTCATTGTAATTAATTTTTAACAACTGCCCCAATAATAATTTTGATTTCAAAGCAATTTTTTTAACAAAAGAACTATTTAATTGAACGAACGATTTCCTTCCATTTCCTTTAAAGAAATGTTTCAGTTAAACTTAAAAAAAAAAAAAAATATTACTTGCGATGCATTTCCTCCAAGCCGTGGCCAACAATAAGAGCAGAAATTTTACATGCAGTTTCAATGAGGTAAAAAATAATTCTGATTTTTTTTGCACAGGGCCAAAGACCGATATTTCGGTTTAATTGAGTTTACATTGTCACTGAAGTCTCATTAGCATTGAATTGTTTTTCATTATTTTCGTGAGAGCTTACACCTTGAGTCAGATTGCGATTCTCATTTTTATTGTCATTAAATTTAATTGCTAGGGAGGTTACGCTTGGCTACCATTCATTTATTATTTCTGTCATTTAAAATTTCTGTGGGGAGGTTACACTTGGCGACACCCAGTCCAGGATCGTATTTCGTTGAGAATCTTTTGATAAACAGTCAGATATCTGCTCTTATTTACTTAGATATAATTAGAATTTGGCGCAACGCTTTTACTAATCTTGTGACTTTCTTTCTACAGGTCAACGGCAATTCGTTGCTCTGTTGTATTTGTGTGTTGTTTTTGCGTTGTGCTTATTTGTTTTGTGAATAATTGTGACTATTGTAAAAATGCCGCGAAAGACTGTGAATAGTGTATCGCGATGTATTATGAATGAAATTGCCGACTCAAACAACTTCACCAATGGTACTAGTGACACGCAGTGCAATGATGACAATCCTGCGTTCACTAACAATCAGTGCATTCCAATTACTAATAATGACTTTTACCTTAATAATGAACAAACGAACTCAATTGTCTCTTCTGTTAATTTGACGACAATTGATGACGCGGAGCGGTCTATTGTAATGAGCGCTGCCGAGCCTAACACAACCGGTTTGGAAAATTCAAGTAACATACAGACAAATTTTTCGAATGAAAATGGTCAGTGTAGTGAAAGTACGATGGATTTATTTAATTCCGAAACAGTGACTGACAGTATATATTTGACTGGCGAACCTTTTTGTAAATCTCAGAATAACCAAATGGTTACAGAAAGCGAGAGAATTCCAGATTCACCACTAAACAGCACAGAGAGTATAAACGCTAACTTTGGCTTTGAACAAATTATGGCAAGATTGCTACAACAACAAAGTGAGAATCTCAAACAACAACTTAGTGAACAGAACAAACACTTTAGTGAAAAATTAGACGACAATTCCAGACAGCTTAGTGAACAAATTAGAGCCGTTGCCGCACAGTGTCATGACACTAAGGAACAGTTGCGCGTGGAAACTGAGGCTTGTTCAAAAAAAAGTAGCGAAGAAATTAGGTCTGTTGCGGAAGAATTAAGGGAAATGCAAACAGCCGCAACAGAAACACTTAGAGCGGAAATTAGTACAGTCGCTAAACAATGCTCTGAAAAAGCTACACAATTACGCGACGAGTTTAAAACAATGACAGCAGAACTTTCGCGCACAATGGATGAAAAGATAGACGCGAAATTCGAGCAACAGAACTCTCAAACTAACGAACGTCTTAGTGTTCACATACAAAACAGTGATACGCGTTTCCGTAAATTTATTCAGGATCAAAATAAAGTAAAACGTCAGGTAATGGAAACAATCACTGCACAGAGACAGGAAGACAAACGTAAAATGTTTGCGAAGGCAAAAACATATGTAGACAACAATATTGCTACAGTATCGGACAAAATTAATACCATCGAACAGTTGAACACTGAATTACGTGATGAGATTTCTGACCTTAAATCGAAAACAGACACATACACAACAGATTTTCAAACAGTGACTGACAGACTCGAACAATTAGAACTAACACAGGATTCCGATGTCGTCAAAGCTGACGTTAAAAAACTGAGCGAAACTACACGTAAGTTGCAAAAACAGATTAATGCGTCTGATTCTAAAACCGATGATCAGGTTAAAATACTGACTGAAAAATGTGATGAATTGGCCAGTCGTATTGATGTTATCGAAAATACTAATGACAATAAATCAGACGATACTGCACCGGTTTCATTTAACCAATACCTAAATTTCAAAATTTACAGCAGACAATTAATGAGATCGATTCATCTAATAACACTTTGCGTAGAAAATTGTCAAGTTTACAACAAGAAGTAACAGAGATGAAAAGTATTTCAGGGTTTAACACATCACAGCAGACGCCACTTAGTGAACATTTGCCAGACTCACGGAGCGCGTATAATTTGGGTAATCTTCAGAGAGTACGCGACTTAGATTGCGAGCAACCACAGTACAACAGATTCTCTTACAATCATGAACCTGTTCCGTCATACAGAGATGATAATTTCGATTACAAACATTTTCTGTCAGTGAGGAAATTTAAAGTGTTTAGGAATGACAGAACACAGATTCACCCACTGGATTGGATACAGCAATTTAGCTTTGCTTTTCCACCGACTTGGCCCGTTACACACAAACTAGAATTCATTTGCAGTTTTTTGGAAGGCGAACCGGCAACTCGTATGAGACCGATCGCGAGACAATGTTACTCGGTAGAAGAATTCCAGAATTCATTTCTGTCAGCGTATTGGTCGAAGACGACACAGCGCGGAATTAAAGACCAACTAATTAGTTTGCCAAATTATGAGAACTCAAATTTTCCCAGTCTAACGCAATTTTTTGAGCATATGGTCCAACAAAACCAGTACTTAAGTGAACCATATAGTGAATCCGCACTCATACAATTATGCATTTCCAAATTACCACGGTCATTACGAGTGTCACTTTTAACGGGTCAGCAAAAGGAAAACATTTCAGGATTCAGAGATCTTTTACAGCTTTTATAAGTACATCAATCTGATTATTCTTTCGTAAACAAAAACTTTTCGTATAATAACCAAGGTCAACAAACACACAGCAATTATGATCAGACACGTAATTTTAATAGAAAAGGTAACAGACGCTTTTGGAATGACAACCAACAAAACTTTAATAGCAGCCAAAATTCTAATTATCAATATCGTCAAAATTTTCAGCAACAGGAACCACACTTTAGTAACAATAGAGGTGTTTCACGACAACAACATCAAAACCAGCCGGTTAGCATACCTAACCAATAATGGAATGCACAAGGTCAACCAGGCTTTAATGTTCCGCCGCGTGCACGTACAGTCCCAGATTCAACAAATAGCAACGCACGGCAGCAAGGAAACAACTACGTACAGAGAAGACAGTATTTCAATTCCTATCGCAATACACCGTATAGGAATGACTATTACTACAGACGTAAAAATAATGAGAACAATTTTCAGCGTACATCTAACAACAGTCGGACATACCAACAGCAAAATTATACACAAGAACCTATTCTCATGAATGAACCCGACAGTAGGTATCATCCAGAGCGTAATACGTCTGGAAGAAGTAATAGAACTGTTCAAATAGTAGAAATGCCACAACATCCTCCTGATAATAATAACACGTCAGATAGAATCTGACTAGATACTGTACAGGTCGCATCTTCCAGTAACACAAGCACTACTTTTGACACGCGAAATGTTGTTCACGAAAATGTAATTACTTTTAACGATATAAGAGATACTCTTTTGCAGGAAAGACCATTTGTTCAGAAAACTGTTTCACATCCTGTTATCGAAATTAAAATTGGTTCATCGAAATTTTCAGCAGTAATTGATTCTGGATCACCTATGTCTGTTATAAATGAGGAGACTTTTAACGAGTGTAACAAAGAGAATACCTATCCGACATTACCACTAGGCAAAACAAAAGTGAAAGGAGCAGTATCGAGTAAAGGAGTAGACGTTAAATTACAGACGCATTTATCATTTTGTATTGCAGGTCATACTTTTCACTCTAATTTTTGGATTGTTCCTTTATTGACAACAGACGTAATTTTAGGTACTAATTTTCTGGTACAACACGATGCAGTGGTTGATTTTCAGAATTCTTATTTAATGTTAAAGGATGAAAATGTACAACTTGCTTTAGAATTTCAGCACTTTTTATCTGCGGAAGAACAAACAATTAACCGCACAGAGGTCATTTCCGCAACACGTAATATAGACTGTAATTCTGCATTGTTCACAGACACTACGTTCATACCTATAATACTCCAGACGAAGATGACTACGACTTAATACAGATGATTTCCGATAAAGTTAAACAAAGCAGTCCAACTACAGACGACGAACGAACGCAATTACACAAAATTCTTTTAGAACAAGCTCCAGTTTTTGACAATGTTCCTGGTACTATGTCCGGATTTATGTATGAATTTCAAGTCAAACAGCACGATACATTTAAAGCTAAACATTATCCCATTCCGTATATCCATAGAGAACAAGTTAAGAAAGAATTGCAGGATATGCTTGACCAAGGAATTATTGAACCAGCAGTTAGTCCGTACATAAACCCGCTACATATTGTTAAGAAAAAAGATGGCTCACTTCGCCTCGTACTTGATTCACGTCACATCAATGACATAATTATTAATGAAACAGATCGATCACAGACATTAGAGGAACTTCTACAGAAATTTCATGGTACTGCTATTTATTCTACATTAGATTTGAAATCGGGATTTTGGCAAATTCAACTACATCCGAATTGCAGAAAGTACACAGCTTTTCTCTGTTTTGGTGACTGTTATCAGTTTTGCAAATTACCATTCGGTTTAACTATTTCTTCTGCAGCTTTTATTCGCGGTTTGAGCACAATACTTCCGACAGAACTTAAAGACAGAATAACGACGTACGTAGACGACATTCTTATCGCAGAAGCTAACTGGTCTGAACACAATATGATTCTAGAACGACTGTTGCAAACTTTTCATGCACAAGGACTCACAGTTAACCTCAGTAAATCGCACTTTGGCAAAACTTCTATAAAATTTCTTGGTCACGTAATTTCAGCAGAAGGCATTGCGCCTGATCCGGAAAAACTTCAAGCTCTACGTGACATTACTATTCCTACGACGAAGAAGCAATTACGCAGTTTTTTGGGTCTAATTAACTTTTTTCGTAAATTTATTCATCACTCCGCTTTAGACACGCCTAGATTATGCCAATTAACAGGTAAAAACAGTATTTGGTCTTGGGATAAGCAAGCACATTTTGAATTCATGAACCTGAAACATGCTCTGTTGAATGCACCACTTTTATCGCACCCAGATCTTACCAGAAATTTTTCCATTGCCACCGACAGTTCTAACACCGCTTTAGGCGTACATATTTTCCAGGAAATTGAAGAAGATGGCTCAACAATAATTAAAAACATCGCATTTGCAAGCCGCATTCTGTCACCTGCTGAGCGAAATTATTCTGTTACAGAACTTGAAACATTATGTGTTGTTTGGGCTTTTACGAGATTTCGGCATTTTCTTTATGGAAGACATACCACTGTCTACACAGATCACAGAGCGATACAATTTTTACTTTCAGCTAAATTCACACACGATAGATTAAGTAGATGGAAGCTATATTTACAGGAATTTAATTTTACGATTGTTCACATTCCCGGCACACAAAATGTTATAGCAGACGCACTATCGCTTTCTCTCAGCAACAATCAGCAAGACGTAGCAATTAACTTTTGCAAAGCAAATTTCAGTGTCATGTACATTCAGCAAGTTGCATTTGAAAATTTTATTTCGTCGTCATTACAGGACATAGCAAAAGAGCAAAATAGAGACAACGTGTGGAAAGAAATTAAACACCTCTGGCAAGATAAGAATAATGTTACGATTAGAAACCATTACACTGTACGCAATGACATTCTGTTTCGCCGCTGTCATCCTGACAGCAACAATTGGTTATTATGCATTCCTGACGAACTGATTAACAAATTAATTTGGTATACTCATTTAAGTTACGCACATTACGGAACCAGAAAATGTTTTCTTATACTGAGACGGAACTGTTATTTTACCAACATGGAAAAACGTATACGACGAGTTTTAGCGTCATGTAAAATTTGCCAGAAAGCTAAGTCAGACACCACTTCACATATTCCTCCTTTATATCCCATTGTACCTGTTAAATTAAAACATATGGCCGCTGTAGACATTTTTGGTCCAATTCCGAGAACTAACAGAGGTTTTTGCTACATATTTGTCGCTGTAGAGCTCACTTCAAAATTTGTTACTTTCACTCCGTTACGCAAAGCTACTGCTAAAACTGTTTCGAAAGCATTTGTAAAACATTTTCTATTTCATGTAGGGCATGTGTTGAAAGTAATTTCTGACAATGGATCACAATTTCGTTCTGTTACATGGACACGTATGTTACGAGCTAGAAACATTTCTCCGATTTATATATCCAAGTACCATGCTTCTTCGAACCCTTGTGAAAGATTAATGAAAGAAATTGGCAAGCTGTGTAGAATATACTGCCACAAAAGACATATTGATTGGGACACACACATATTCTCATTCCAAGGTGTAATTAATTCGATTCCAAATGAGTCCACTATGCTATCTCCGTCTGTTATACTGAAAAATGTTGAACCACCTAACAAAATCACAGAATTAGTAAACTTCCCTACAAGTCGTCGCCTACGTCACCATGAAATAGTTAACATTGCGCTGAACAACATCAAACGTGCCGCAGAGCGCCGGAGAAGACAGCAAAAACAGGTTTGTACACGCCGTGACTTTCACGTTGGACAGAAGATATTAGTACGTACACACTATTTATCCAGCAGAATAAAAGGTAAGTGCAGTAAATTTGAACTTCTATACGCAGGTCCATATCGGATTCGCAGCATCCCTCACCCCAATGTTGTACACGTCGAAACTTTGAGAACCAGAAAATCGAAAGGCGATCACCATATCTCAAACATTAAACCGTTTATTGAATGAAACCACTTTATGATGTAACATGCTATGATGCCATTTACTAATCTTTATGACCACTTATGCAATTATATTCACATGACTAATTACTGATGATTATCGTATTTTTCTTGGCAAGTGCCCGGCAAGGTAAGGTTAGCTGGTCGCTTTTCTTGTCGTCATATATCAGACTGTGCACATTTTTTTCCAGAGACACTTACGTATTTTATGAATAATTATGCAATGCTATCTAATGACATGTTAATTTTGTTACATTTTTCTCCATTAAAGGCTTTAATTCTCGCCTCTATTAACTACACTACATACAAACTGAACACAACGAACGTCACATTTTTTTTTCTTTCTTATGAATATACGATTTTTTCATGTTTTGTTTCTATGCATTGTGAAATAGTTAAGATATAACACACACCAGTTGACTTTGACATTTTTGTTGCCCTATGACATCTCAAGATCGTGACTGTTTTACATTTTTTTGCCGCTTCATTGTGATATTCTGTGTACATTTTTGCATCTGAACACTGTCAATGTCTTTGACATATTACGTTTTCTGTCATGTTATGCTGTATACTTAATTATGTTACCATAAACCAGTCATTATTTAATGAGTATATGATTTAAATGTAAGACATTAATCTCTGTTCATCAATTTCAGAAAGAAATGATGCGTGTAAAGGAAATAAATTACACAGAAATGGGAATTTCACCTATGGAATAAACGAAAGAAGATGCAATAACTTTATGAGGAAGAGTAAATGGATCAGGATTAACAAGCATTAATAAGAATATACTATACTCATCGTAGAATAGCAGTCTTAACTAATTTTTCTTTCAGAATACAAGGTAATTGATGCAGGCGGTCAGACAAAACTACACATCTTAGTTTTAGTGATGAAATATGCTAGAGATAAGGAATAGTTGTCTAATGAGTAATGAAGTGATTTCTTTGCAGATGATAATGAATGCTGATGAATAATGATGAAGAGTATGATACTATGAATAATGAGGTTTTTCTTTACAGGTGCTGATGATAATGGAGTTATGATGATACGGGTAATGAAGTTTTCTTTGCAGATGAGGATAATGTTGAAGTTATATTTATGCTATATAGTTATTTAAGTATTTGTTGCAGTTCGTTTTGACAGCAGGTGTTATATTGCATAGTATAATGACTGAAGGTTTTGGAAAGGACAGCTATGGAACACATTTTTTATACACATTTCACTACCTGTTAATTCGAAGTTCACTACTTTTCAGCATAAAATGCATTTCTCTTTTCAGCTTAATAATCCATTTTAATATATTTTTTGCAGGAGAAATTATTTATGAGATTAATGTGCTATAAGCAGTTGTTCATTAAATCTATGAAGGTGATTACATATACTCTACTTGTTTCATAATCTTGCCACAGCTGACTTATGACGAATGACGTTACACATTTTCATTTATACGAACAAACCAGAAACAAATTTTTTTTCTTCTTACTTTCCCCTATAATTACCCCAAGCAATGCATTGGTAACAAAAAAAAATGTATTACCAGTCCCAAATAACGATACCAGTTTAAGAGAGTTCTGAGTAATGCTGATCAGCTCTGAATAGTATGTCACTTCAGTAATGACTTCTTAATGATACAAAAAAATATATATAAAATAATGCTTTGTAACTGGCTAATAACTGCCACTGTTTATTGTAATGAGACTACTTATAATGCCCATGATTATTAATGCTATGACTGTAATTAACTGATTTTTAATAATGACTTCTTAATGATCTGAATAATACTGAATGATGAACAATGTTTTATACTATTCAATACTTGCTGGCCACTGAGTGCCAATAATTAATGTCACTAAATGAATTATGTTATTAATTATGCCATTAATTAGCTCCTGTTTTCAATGATGATTTTTCATGTTCTATAACTGGCCACTGAGTGCCAATAATTAATGTCACTAAATGAATTATGTTATTAATTATGCCATTAATTAGCTCCTGTTTTCAATGATGATTTTTCATGTTCTATAGCTGGCCACTGAGTGCCAATAATTAATGTCACTAAATGAATTATGTTATTAATTATGCCATTAATTAGCTCCTGTTTTCAATGATGCCTTTTCATGTTTTGGTACCTGGCCAATGAGTGCCAATAATTTGTATAACTCAATGTATTATGTTAATGCTAGGCCAATAATTGACTCTTTTTTTTCAATGAAGACTTCTGATGAACATTATTCTGTCATACTAAATATGCTTTGTAACTGGCCAAAGACTGCCGCTGCTTATTGTAATACGATTACCCATGATGCCAATAATTTAATTTTATGAACATTATTCTGTAATACTAAATACATGGTACAGAAAGGTTCAATAACTAGGCTATGAATGCCGCAAACTACTAATGTAATTCCTAATCAAGACTAGTCTGTGACTTAATGTCCTTCACCTTCTGACCTAACTACCTGGAATTACTGCAATATCCATTTGTCCTGTACATCCTCCTGATCATGGAGCACTATATTTGGTTTTTGCACTAATTCTACGTTGGTGTGCCTTGTAAGAGCGTGGTGTTGACACGACATGCTGTCCACCACCGTGAGCGATGGAGACGTTATTATGGTCCCACTGTTTGGTGTACCTGATGTACTGCCAAATTAATAACATGGAAGATTACTACGACATTTCAGTGTCTTGGCTACGCTGATAAATACTAATGGAAAAAGAACTTCAAATTGTGTCACTTGGTGTTGTACTTCTGTGGAAAGATATGGACTTTCAGAGCAGCTATGTGCAATCTAAAGTGCTACAACCACGATGCAATCCTTCCCTTTCCTATCCTAATTCTTGTAACAGAGTAAAAAAACATTTTTTTGCTAACATGATTTGTATTCATGACCTATACATTTTTTTGATTTGATGATATGTTCTAAACTACAGTACATGTGCACTTATGTCATGTGTTAATATGCTTTCTACTGAACTTCAGTGCCTGTGCACTTTTCTCATTTTTCAATATGATTTGTATTCATTCTGTATACATTTTGTGATTTCCTGATATGTTCAATACTTCCGTGCGTATGCACTTATGTCATTTGTTACTTATTGTATATACATTTCCTCATTTGCTGATATGTTCTCAACTGCAGTGTATGTGCACTCATGTCACTTGTCAACATGATTTTTTGCCATTCTGTTTATTTGTTCTGAAAATGCTAAAGAACTTTTTCAGTGCGTGTGCACTTTGTTATCTGTCAAATAATTTGTATATACATTTTTCTGATTTGCTACTATGTTTTGTACTCACATTTTGTCTTTGTCTGAAATGTTTTGTACTCGGTGCATGTACTACATCTAAATATTCTGTAAATTGTAGAAGTTGATTAATTAAAGAAAAAATTTTGCCGCGCTTGGCAAGTCCAAATGACTCACCATCGCTGCCAAATTTTTGCCCCCCCAGTGGAGGGTTATGAAACACGTATGTTGTGTAGCGACGATGGCGAGGCATTGCAGAGTCTCTGACCAAAGAGCTATTTGTCATTCCTAGTCTGCGCTTGACCGCGCGAGATTTGCGAGCAGTAGTCTGTCGGTAGCAGTAGGCCAGTGTAGTCTGTGGGTAGTCTGTCGGCAGTGCAGTTGTACTCTGTCGGTAGCAGTCGTCGAGTTCAGATGCGAATGGCAGTCTGTTAGCACTAGTAGTCGAGTACGGTCGCGAGCGGGACGCAATCGCAGGCGTCGACATGGGTCTCTGGTCAAGATGCTGAATGAGGTATATTGTTAATTAAGGTAACCAAGCTGCATTGCACACATCAGATAATGTAAAGTTTATTCATTGTAATTAATTTTCAACAACTGCTCCAATAATAATTTTGATTTCAAAGCAATTTTTTTTAACAAAAGAACTATTTAATTGAACGAACGATTTCCTTCCATTTCCATTAAAGAAAAGTTTCAGTTAAATTAAAAAAAAAAAAAAAGTTACTTGCGATGCATTTCCTCCAAGCCATGGCCAACAATAAGAGCAGAAATTTGACATGCAGTTTCAATGAGGTAAAAAATTAATTCTGATTTTTTTTGCACAGGGCCAAAGACCGATATTTCGGTTTAATTGAGTTTACATTGTCACTGAAGTCTCATTAGCATTGAATTGTTTTTCATTATTTTCGTGAGAGCTTACACCTTGAGTCAGATTGCGAGTCTCATTTTTATTGTCATTAAATTTAATTGCTAGGGAGGTTACGCTTGGCTACTATTCATTTATTATTTCTGTCATTTAAAATTTCTGTGGGGAGGTTACACCTCTTGTTCACACTGACGGGGCCGGCCGTGGTGGCCAAGCGGTTAAAGGCGCTACAGTCTGGAATCGCGCGACCGCTACGGTCGCAGGTTCGAATCCTGCCTCGGGCATGGATGTGTGTGGCGTCCTTAGGTTAGTTAGGTTTAAGTAGTTCTAAGTTCTAGGGGACTGATGACCTCAGTTGTTAAGTCCCATAGTGCTCAGAGCCATTTGAACCATTTTTGAACACTGACGGGGCTTTGAACAGTGGACGTTACATTTCAGATATGTTACGACTCGTGGCTCTACCCTTCATTCTATCCCTCCCAAATCCTAAATTTCAGCAGGATAATGCACGACCGCATGTTGCAGGTCGTGTACGGGCCTTTCTGGATACAGAAAATGTTCGACTGCTGCCCTGGCCAGCACATTCTCCAGATCTCTCACCAACTGAAAACGTCTGGTCAATGGTGGCAGAGCAACTGGCTCGTCACAATACGCCAGTCTCTACTCTTGATGAACTGTGTTATTGTGTTGAAGCTGCATGGACAGCTGTACCTGTACACGCCATCCAAGCTCTGTTTGGTTAAATGCAAAGGCGTATCAAGGCCGTTATTACGGCCAGAGGTGGTTGTTCTGGGTACTGATTTCTCAGGATCTATGCACCCAAATTGCGTGAAAATTTAATCACATGTCAGTTCTATTATTATATATTTGCCCAATGAATCCCCTTGTATAATCTGCATTTCTTCTTGGTGTAACAATTTTAATGGCCAGTAGTGTACGTATCCTAGACAAGTGTATTCCCAAAATTTGATTGCTATACATTAATTATTTTTTGGTTGTGAGATTTTTTTCCGTCAGTGCATACTGGCCATTTCCTCCTCCATTACTCCGTTGCTATCGCTACAGCAGGGCTATAGCTGGTACAGTAGGGCTACTGCTGCTGCACTAACAGATCATAACGGCCAAACAAGAAAAGTCAGACTCCCTGCATGTGTGAGTAGAATAAATAATGAACAGGAGATAAATATAAGAACAAATTGCATTTAGTACCGGTATCAAAGAGAATGAAACAATATATGCTAAAATTAAGTAATATGGAGCATTACACAAGGGATCAAGTGGCAAGTTAGAGTTAAGAGAGAGAACCAGCAGCAGAAAATCCTGTCGCAACAGGTGATATTTGATCCGCAACAGGTCTATGTCTCTGAGTATTTTCGAGATGTCAAGTGTAGGCAATTTACCTATGTTCTGTTTTTCTTTCATTGCACCTAATACACCAGTAAATTTATATGTGATTTCTGAAGTCTGTTTTATCGACAGTGATGAACTTTTTATTCCAAAAACACCTCGAAGACATATTTCTCGCTGCTTTGTGAAGAATAATAGCCAATACAAGCAGGGCCTACTTCCCATGCCATCACAACATCTGTTCTAGGTGCACTGTGCCTGACAACCAATCAGTGAGTGTGCTGAGTCAGCATTTATTTACACTAGCTTAAACAAGGGCGGATGGGTGAAGAGATGTTGTGTGTTTGAACTACACTCCTGGAAATTGAAATAAGAACACCGTGAATTCATTGTCCCAGGAAGGGGAAACTTAATTGACACATTCCTGGGGTCAGATACATCACATGATCACACTGACAGAACCACAGGCACATAGACACATTACTACAGTCGCAGGTTCGAATCCTGCCTCGGGCATGGATGTGTGTGATGTCCGTAGGTTAGTTAGGTTTAAGTAGTTCTAAGTTCTAGGGGACTGATGACCACAGATGTTAAGTCCCATAGTGCTCAGAGCCATTTGAACATAGACACATTCAACAGAGCATGCACAATGTCGGCACTAGTACAGTGTATATCCACCTTTCGCAGCAATGCAGGCTGCTATTCTCCCATGGAGACGATCGTAGAGATGCTGGATGTAGTCCTGTGGAACGGCTTGCCACGCCATTTCCACCTGGCGCCTCAGCTGGACCAGCGTTCGTGCTGGACGTGCAGACCGCGTGAGACGACGCTTCATCCAGTCCCAAACATGCTCAATGGGGGACAGATCCGGAGATCTTGCTGGCCAGGGTAGTTGACTTACACCTTCTAGAGCACGTTGGGTGGCACGGGATACATGCGGACGTGCATTGTCCTGTTGGAACAGCAAGTTCCCTTGCCGGTCTAGGAATGGTAGAACGATGGGTTCGATGACGGTTTGGATGTACCGTGCACTATTCAGTGTCCCCTCGACGATCACCAGTGGTGTACGGCCAGTGTAGGAGATCGCTCCCCACACCACGATGCCGGGTGTTGGCCCTGTGTGCCTCGGTCGTATGTAGTCCTGATTGTGGCGCTCACCTGCACGGCGCCAAACACGCATACGACCATCATTGGCACCAAGGCAGAAGCGACTCTCATCGCTGAAGACGACACGTCTCCATTCGTCCCTCAATTCACGCCTGTCGCGACACCACTGGAGGCGGGCTGCACGATGTTGGGGCGTGAGCGGAAGACGGCCTAACGGTGTGCGGGACCGTAGCCCAGCTTCATGGAGACGGTTGCGAATGGTCCTCGCCGATACCCCAGGAGCAACAGTGTCCCTAATTTGCTGGGAAGTGGCGGTGCGGTCCCCTACGGCACTGCGTAGGATCCTACGGTCTTGGCGTGCATCCGTGTGTCGCTGCGGTCCGGTCCCAGGTCGACTGGCACGTGCACCTTCCGCCGACCACTGGCGACAACATCGATGTACTGTGGAGACCTCACGCCCCACGTGTTGAGCAATTCGGCGGTACGTCCACCCGGCCTCCCGCATGCCCACTATACGCCCTCGCTCAAAGTCCGTCAACTGCACATACGGTTCACGTCCACGCTGTCGCGGCATGCTACCAGTGTTAAAGACTGCGATGGAGCTCCGTATGCCACGGCAAACTGGCTGACACTGACGGCGGCGGTGCACAAATGCTGCGCAGCTAGCGCCATTCGACGGCCAACACCGCGGTTCCTGGTGTGTCCGCTGTGCCTTGCGTGTGATCATTGCTTGTACAGCCCTCTCGCAGTGTCCGGAGCAAGTATGGTGGGTCTGACACACCGGTGTCAATGTGTTCTTTTTTCCATTTCCAGGAGTGTAGATGTGCGTAGAGGTAGGCAGGTAGGGGGCACAAATCGAAGTTCAAGAGTCCGTGCAGGAAACGGTGGTCGATGTGCAGTGACCAGTTCTCGTCCGAAGCGCTGTGCGAGTTCATTTGTTTGTTTCAGAAGGGAGGAGGACAGTGACTACCACCTTTTGGCCAGTCGGCGATGGCAGAGTCGAGATGCACGACCTCTAATCTTTCTCTAACTATTTTACGAGACAATTATGTAAAAAAAAATTCATTTCTGCGGTACCTATAGCTTTATATGCCGGGTTGATGGTGATGTGACCATCATTTTGTTAATGGTCATAGTTACTGTGATATTTAGGTGTAAGTAAGACATTGTGAGAAATTCGAAAAAGTTTGCAAAGAAAATTGGGGGTCGCTATAATTTTGCTTTTGGTTTATATTACATAATATGTTGCTGCATATGAAATGTAGTTACCATATCGAATTTTTCTTTAGAGTTAGGTGGAGGTCTCAATCTGTCGCCAGTCTCGAGAAAATTGATCTGATGCAACAGACTCATTGGCGATCGCGCCACGTCAGCTAGAAATCCAGAGCGAAATATCAATAATAGTCCTGGTATTTCATGAACGTTTTGAGATATCTAAAAAAGATTTTGCACGTGATAACACGCAATTAGGAGGCTATTTTCCATATGTTTATTATGAAAAACTTATCTACCGTGTTATTCCACTAACTACAGATTTTTTAAATGAAACAATTTAATTTTTAAGGGTCGTCGATGGTTGGCGAAATGAGAAATCCTATGGTTTTGAGAATAACATAACTGAAGACATTACACGCTTATTTTGTACTGAGGATGTGCTTTTTCATGAGTTGCTAACCTTACTTTTTCTCAGACTCTCACTTACTAAAGCTAATAAATCACTCTCTCAGAATTGTCTCACAGTTGTGTCTGCATATTGTGGGTTGACATTTTGTAAACTCTGCTGTGTTTTGGCAAAAGAAACAAATTTTAACATGAGAACAAGATAAATACGTAGATTTTACTCAAAATTCGCCACTCATGACGCTTCTCTGAAAGTTACAAATGGTTAACAAGCCAAGCGAAAATAAATTGTTGCATTTTCAGAGGAATTATTTTAGTTACTGAGGCAGAGGAGACCGATTTTTTTTGTGTCAGTGGTGATTATGCAAGTGTGGATGTGGAGGGGCTCCAATTAATACTTACAAAAAATGTGAACTTCAGTTTAGAATGGCACTTCGCATCTTCTCTGCAACACTACAGCAGCTGCCCTTAAACACCCCCTCCCCCTCCCCCTCCTCCCCCCCTCCAGAACCACCACCACCACTCTCCCCATGCATGCCCTGATGACACTGCAACTATCGGCCATGGTATTTTGCGTGGACTCTCCCTTGGGCGCATTACAGAAATTATGCGGCTGTGTTCACTTCATGTTTTTTTTATTTATATTGTTACTCAGTGAATAAAGAAGAAAAAGTTATTTCTAAGACAGTGGGCGGTGTAAACAGTTGGTAATACTCAGTTCAAGTGACAAGTAGCAAGTACCTAGGCGTAGTTTGATTTGTTGTTTAGAAAAGATGGCCCCCCATAAATAAAGCAAAGCTGACTGGAGAACACACCACGACATGCGAACAATAAAAACATCTTTCTGGATCATCTCCATTTGTTTTCTTTAGGTTTTTAATCCATTGAATCCTAATATCTTGACACTCAACGTTTTCCATTTCAGACAAGAAAACAGTATCATAAACCGTAAGTGGTTGGATATTGACTCATTGTCTTCGTCTGATCCAGGCGATCCTCTTGACACTGCTACTATCTGTATAGATTGAGATGTTTCTTCA
Organism: Schistocerca americana; assembly: GCF_021461395.2. Classification (NCBI taxonomy): domain Eukaryota; kingdom Metazoa; phylum Arthropoda; class Insecta; order Orthoptera; family Acrididae; genus Schistocerca; species Schistocerca americana. The sequence goes on from NC_060119.1 coordinate 120,513,094, forward strand.
AGGCATAAAATCATGCAGCACAAAATCAAAACCCAAGCCTGATGAACTTCAGCAAATTGCGAAAGGAAGAAACGGACAAGACAGTCATAAGACCAACCACAAATTATCGTGGGATCAAGGAGGAAAAAATATAAAAAATAGTAAACTTTATCAGCGAAACGGAACTCGGCCGTCTAAACAGAAAACGAACGAACCACCTGTTGACTAACAGTCCTAAGAACATTAACACAACAGCAATGCAGCAAGGAAAAGACTCAGGAATCCACAGAAACCTACAATTGGTACTGCAGTCTTGCCAGGAGGAAGAAATGAAGGACATGCGACTGGTAATGTTCTTGTTTCCATAATCTGGAAATAATCGCGGATGCCATCGTACTGCGGAGAATAAAAATTACTTATACTTTTATTATTTTACCCCCAATCAGCATTTTCCATTTTTTTCTGTTCCCATTTAAAATCGATTTCGAAGTCATAAGGCCTCATTTACAGATTCACCTCTGTAGCAGCTGATGTCTTCAATTTTTCCAGCGCATTAGAAACAACTGAAGTATGATATCTTTTGAGTGATGGACTCGCCATTTTAGTTGAACTTGCCAGTCGCTGAGTAACCAGACCAGAGCCGGCCGCGGTGGCCGAGCGGTTCTAGGCGCTCAGTCCGGAACTGCGCGACTGCTACGGTCGCCGGTTCGAATCCTGCCTCGGGCATGGATGTGTGTGATGTCCTTGGGTTAGTTAGGTTTAAGTAGTTCTAAGTTCTAGGGGACTGATGACCTCTGACGTTAAGTCCCATAGTGCTCAGAGCCATTTTAACCACACCAGATGACGGTGGCTTGCGACAACATGATACACTTGCGGATATGCAAGGTGATTTTGCTACATGTGGATAAGCAGCAGGAAACGATTCCTGAAAGGGTAAAGGATAAAAAAGTTCAGATGACCTGAAATTTTGTTCTATGAGAGGTACGCCCACTTGAAAGTGGAGGTAAATTATGTACGAATGCGTGCTTTCACGACGATATCTGTTAATAAAACATTCTCGGGTTTCAAGCCGCGTGAAGTAGTTTACTGCCCAAGAGCTTTCGGCAGAGATCTCCTCTGCCATTGTCAAGTGAATGACTGTCGTGTGGTTGTCATTGCCGTGCTCATATAGCCGCGCCGTCGCTCGTGACATCTCTCGTGAAGTCACTGGTGCTCGGTCCTCGGTGCTTTGAGCCTCAAAGGAAGAAGAGCTCTAAAGAATATACCAAACAGGTTGCATTCTCACTGTTTTGTTGTTCGACAACAGAGAATATTAATCGGCTTCTAAAGAGATATAAAATAGACAATTTTCAGGTCTCCGGCAAAAATCCGGCAACTAATATAATCTGTGAAAGACGATGTAGGCGTCAGGACGCCAGGAATTTAAAAGATATCGTTTGGATGTGGGCAGTCCTATGTCGGCCAGAGTGGTCGCACTATTGAACAGCGCCGCATAGAACATGAAAGGTGTTACCGTCTGCACTATCCCGAAAAGTCAGCTGTAGCAGAACATGCTCTGGAAAACGGACACCGAATTGCATTGGATGAGACGTCTATTATTAAACGGAATAGTGGCTTCTGGGATAGCGTGATAAACGAGGCCATAGACATTAGACCTTCTGACAACATCTTCAATAGAGACGGTGGATTGCAGCTGAGTACAGCGTGGGGTCCGGTGTTGTGGGAGTTGAAGCGGCCCGGCGGTCGCGCGGCCAAAACATTTCCATATATGGTGCGGGACCGAGCACCAGTGACGTCACGAGCGACGGCGTGGCTAATAAGCACGGCAATGACAAAAACACGACAGTCATCCACTTGACAACGGCAGAGGTAATCTCCGTCGAAAGCTCGTGGGTAGTATACCACTTGACGCGGCTTGAAAACCGAAAATGTTTCATTAAGAGATAAATGATGTTTGATAGTTAGGTTTTAGTGATGAAGAGCACACTGAGAACACACCAGGCAAGTTGGAATTTTGCGGTCTATACTAGCGTTTTAGCTCCACACTGAAGAAAGCGTTGATATTGTCCATGATAGTGGTGCGGTCCCACATCGGTGCTAGGCCGCGTCCTCTTCACTGCTGTTTCCGCCTCACTCTAGTGTGGACGTGTGTCTTTTACTGCAGCGCTGAGAGGCGATGGCTCGGCATCGAACCTGGAACAGAATAACGTGGTGTTTACGTACGGACACTCGAATGGCAGTGAGCGGGCGGCAGCACAACTATACCTGAAAAGTTATCCCCTCCGATAGCAAGTGCAACATGAACTGTCTATAACAGCGTTTCGTTGTTTGCGTGAGACAGGCTCTTTTACGAGAGTGGATAACTGCGAAAGGCGGGTGCGGCTGGTAGGTACACGGAGGAACGTTAGAATGTGACCGGGTATCAGCATTGAGTAGGTGGCCCACCAGCGTGGGGTAAGCCAAATGACCGTGTGGAACCCTCTACATGACCATTGTCACTATCCCTATCACTTAAAAAGTGTGTAGGCCCTAGTACCTATTGAGTTGCTTCCACAGTGGCGGTTTTGTTCTTGGTTCATTGCACAGGCACCACAGTACTGTAATGTTGGCCATCCACCGTATTCACAAATGAGGGTACCTTTGTGACAGGAGGTATAGTTAACCTTCACAACACCCGCCCATGCACTACAGAAAATCCCCATGGTATGGTGGCAGTGATTCATCAGCTCTGGATCAGTCTCAGTGCGTGGGCAGAGATTATTGGCGATCGCCTAGGGATACCAGTCCTTTCACAACACCTCATAGGCCAGGCATATCTGGTCTTCCTGCGGGTGAGCCTCACTCCTTTAATGGGAGACGTGCCTTTGGTGGCACTAAGGGTGCTACATGACGGTGCCACAGATCACTCCCACACTTCCGTGCGGAGACATCTCAACAACATCTACCCTAGCCGACGGATCAGACTAGGTGTTCCAATCACATAACCGCCCGGTTGTAGGATGTCAACCCATTATATTTCCATCTGTAGGGGCTCACGTGGAAGAAGTGTGTGCGGAGACTATTCATGCTGCCTGTGATGCCACTTAGTTTCAGGATGGCACATGTCAATGTGTGAGTCACTGCACCACCGTGTTTGCATATGGCAATGGGCCTGTTTGAAACCTTCTTCAACGGTGGCCTCATCACAGAATGGCATGCGCTGTTTTGTACTGTGCAGGCACGATGAATTAATAAATAACCTGTAGCTCAGACACCATGGATTTCTGTCCCTACGTTATTTACGTTTTTTACTCCTCAATCTCTCAGTAATCGTTTTCTACTGTTCGTGACTGCTTGAAAAACTCACCTAATATTTAAGATCAATAACAACGCTAATGTGTCTTAAGATGGAACCTTTGAGCGTAGAAATCGAATGCAAAAGCTGAAAAGAATGCTGCTTGGATGCAAAATAATAATATAATAAATTATATTCTCCACAATAAGACATGCGACTGTACACAGTCTGAAGGAATTTCAACCACGATAAATGTGTTGCCCTCGCTTCTGGTGATAATGACATTTTTATTCGTCTCACCTGCAGCCAGCGATTAATTTGAAAAATATAATTTTTATCTTTTTCTCTTTCCTTCAGTGATTTTACATCACCGTCTTTTGAAATAATCTGTCAATTTCTTCAAGAACTTCATTGCTAATAGAAAAGTCTGTATTTTGTTTTTTTTCAATTTTCACAAAAATTATCTAATTTTAGCAGATTGTAGTACGAAACGGGAAAAATTGTTGAAAATAGAAAAAGTTGTAATATAATACGCGCATTAGCCAGAGAGCGATTAAAAAATAGATGGATTGTTTTCAATATGACGGCTGCAAAAATACTAAGATCTTCGCTTTGCCATATCAGAGACGCTTACTTCGCTTTTTCTCTGATTTTTTCGACTCCGATTAAAAAATAGATGGATTGTTTTCAATATGACGGCTGCAAAAATACTAAGATCTTCGCTTTGCCATATCAGAGACGCTTACTTCGCTTTTTCTCTGATTTTTTCGACTCTCTTGCTACCCTCGCTTCCCTGTTTCTTTTGTGTTCCTCATTGTCTCTACATTTCTCTGACATGTGTGCGAGTCTGCTTTTTACTCGGATACCCACTTTTACTCTCTCTCTCTCTCTCTCTCTCTCTCTCTCTCTCTATATATGTATATATATATATATATATATATATATATATATATATATATATATATATCCTCTATTTTGTTTATGAGATACTCTCTGTTGTTAATGTGGCCTTCTTTAGGCAGGAGCAGATTTTCTAAATAAAGATATTAAAAGAAAAGGCAAATATTTTTTGAAAGATTTGTACAAAAGTAAGAAATAAATTAGGTTAGAGAAACATTTGACACGTCTGTGAATGACGCTCGAGATCTCGTAGTACAAATGAAGTGCAACATGCATTCTCTTTCCTGATGTTTGATGGATCTCTAGTGAAAAATATTTGAAATTGAAACATTGTTCTAACTTTTTTACACCTTTGGGTATAGCTGATAGAAATATGTCCGGGTCACACAACAGGAGATTGCACGGTACGCATAATCCACCAGAAAACTATCCTCTGGTACTCTTTAAAATTCTGAAATTTTCAGTAACTGCCACGTCATTTGCTGTACACAGTCAGACAAATAATTTCAGAAAATGTTAGAGCGATTTTTTTAACTTTCTCTTATAATTTTCAAGTTTTGTTTAGAAAGAATGAAAGATCTTACACTTAAAATCGATCAGTATTCTATTATTACCAATTTCTGCTGTGATAAGAAGTGGAATTCTGGTAAGCTGTTCAGCTCTTGATATAGTCGATCATTATGTCATCATCGCCAACAAGCAGTTCGATGGCAGTTGTGGAAGACGCTTGAAGAGATGAAGTTATTTACACTCCATTTACACAGCTAGCAGCAGCTGTTCGTAAAGTATTTCAGTTTTCCTTCAAAACATAATTGAATTTATCTTATCTACCCTGATTACTTTCAAACAATTTCATACTTTTTGCAAACCTAAAATATACATCGATCGGTTTCATACCCCTTTTGTTCACTACTCTCTCTTCGCTTGGTTACGAAAATTCGAACAAAAATCCGTTCTGCAGTGTGTAAAGAGTTTTGTTTTCGCCCCACTCAAACATTTATGGCGGTTAATTTTCACACCAAAGTGGCGTTTTATAAGTCAAATAGCTAGGCCTTGAAAAGATGAACTTTTTGACAATTTATTTACGTAGCTTGCGGCATGGGTTCGCGGAATATTTCAATATTCCCGCAAATCCATCATTTTTTTCTCAATTTCCCTGATTACTTGCAGGCAATAAAACATTTTTGTAAAAATAGACCTATTGCTGGTCAGTTTGATATCTCATTTGACCATTTCCCATTCTTCTTTTGACTATCAAAATGCAAACAAAAATGCACCTCGTAATGTCCAATCAAATTACTAATAAAGTTTTTTTTAATTAACCGGATCACTTTTAAGCAATTAAATATTTCGTTGGCAAAACTAGACTTCACGTTGGTTAATTTGATACCCCTTTTGGCCGTGTCCCACTTCTCGTTTGGCTATGGAAATTTGGACGAAACCACTAATTAAGTTCTTCTTGATTGCCCTGATTGCTTTCAAGCAATTTAACTTAATTTTGTAAAACTGAATCTCGCGCTGGTCATTTTCAGAGCCCTTTTCTCCATTTTCTACTCTTCGGACCGAACACTATCGTACAATTTCTAGAGTATTTTGTTTTCTCTCCACACAAACAATGGGCCAAACAAAAAGTGTTGTAGGCGACTTGCCTACAACAAATCATTGCATAGCCGTCCGGTATAATGTGTTAACGAAAAAATATTTATTCGCAAAAACTCACAATGAAAAGAAACTAAAAAAACAACAGAGAAGCAACAAAAACTAGGAGACTCTATAGCCTTACGGCAAAGATAAAAAAACAACACACAACCAGAAAAAAACTCTCGCGCACTTTTAATATCACTTTGCACCAGACATGAAAAATATCATTGCCACACAGCCCCCCCCCCTTCCCCCTTAAAGTGCGGAGCCCCAGGGATATCTTGATACTTGAATTTTATTCGACGTCCAGCTCTGGTGTGCGTCGGGTGTCTCGGGGGCGGTGACGTTCTTGTTTGTGGTGGTGATTCACCTGTCTCGGACGATGTACTGAGCGGTGTTTGTGTATGCTCTGCGTCCATCATGTGTTGATGCACAGGCGTGGTGTCAGAGGTCGGAGAGGGTAAAACCCATACTGGCTTGACACGGTCAATCGATACCTTTGTCGGAACACCATTGTACGTTATGTCCACGGTATGCTTATTTCTACTCAGCACCTGAAATGGGCCAGTATATGGTGGTTGTAAAGGCGATTTGATTGAGTCTGTTCGCAACATTACGTGAGACCAATCGTATAAGTCTTTGTGTACAAACACCTTACGGTCGTCCTCTTGTAGACTTCGTGTTTCACGCCAAGCCCGGCCTCTCTTGCGCTTAAAGATAACTTGTGGTCGCTGTAGCGTGCGTAGCTGCGTTCGCAAATTCTCTATTGCAGTTTTTAAATCTCTAATTTCGTTTGAACTTTTTGTTGTTTGTCGCGTTGCGACCGCGGCACAATTTACTGTTATATCGTCAGTTTGGTCTTGCTGGTAAAGGTAGTTCTCGTACGTAGCATCTGTCGACGTCATTTAGTCTCGTGCGTCTCGTAGATTCTGTCTGCAGCGAGCAGCAGTTTGTCAACTGATCTTTCGCGTATATAGCTAGTGTAGTTTTTACTTGCGTTGGTAGCTGTTGTTGCCATACGTGGAGTAACAGTCTATCAGAGACTGCCGAACTATCTACCAGGCTGCGTAAATGACGCCAGTATTCTGACGGGGTACTATCTCCCCGTTTCTCTTGGTACAGTACTTGTTTGACTCTGATGTCGACTGACTTCACACACCGACAAATTAATTCTTCTTTCAGTCTACAGTATGCTCCTTCTGTAGGCGGGTTCACTATAATGTCAGATATCAAAGCCGAGGTCTGATGGTCCAAATTACTTATCACCAAGGTAAACTTCACGTGATCACTGACTGTTCTTTGTTGTAGAAATATATTTTCCATTGCCGCGAACCATGTGTGTGGCTGATAAGGCATGAATGGGGCGCTCGTAATTGGAATCGTTGAGTTGGTGAAGCGTTGAAACCAGCGGGTAGTTCCATTGCTGTTACTTGCTGTGGTTGTGCTGCAGTAGTCCCAGTTTCCGATGATGTTGCCTTTCTGGTGGGTGCCATGGTTGTTGAACCAACGTCATTCCTTTGGTCCGGTATATACCTGAAGTTCATATCTTTCGAAATATGCAACTGTAAAGTTTCTATCTCATTCTGAAGCGTATGAATTTCTTCCGTTATCGAACCGTATTGTTTGCCGTCGTCGTTCATTGCTTTTGCAGTTAATGTTCGACGTAGCTAAGGAATGGTATAAAGTTCCTTAGTCGGAGGTCACCAGTTATGTAGGCGACTTGCCTACAGCAAATAATTGCATAGCCGTCCGGTATAATGTGTTAACGAAAAAATATTTATTCGCAAAACCTCACAATGAGAAGAAACTAAAGAAAAACAACAGAGAAGTAACAAAAACTAGGAGACTCCATAGTCTTACGGCAAAGATAAAAAAACAACACATGACCAGAAAAAAACTCTCGCGCACTTTTGATATCACTTTGCACCAGACATGAAAAATATCACAGCCGCAGTGTACTGAAAACGAGCGTAATAGTGATGGGAATTATGGTACACTTGAAAAATGAGTAATGATACGAATCGGAGTATTAGATACTGAATAAAATAAAACCATGATACTATATTACTATCTCCGGTTCACAGTATGTGAAGAGCTAGAGAAAGAGTGGAAAACATTACAATCGTAACGACTCTCATAAACATCTTAACTACGTTAAACACAACGTTATTTTAAAATAAAGTGAATTAATTGAAAACTGGTATCTAAATTGTAGATTTACAAGTGCCCACAGGACAACACATAAAAAGATAAAGCATGCCCGAGGCAATAACGACAATGAAGAAATATTCGTGTACAGTATTCGGACGAAACTGCGAATTAAAAAATATCAAAGGATTCATATTTTGCCAGTACGTACATGATCTTTATTTTGAAACTGAAACTCGGTACTCTCTTGAACAGAAATCTGAGGCAAAGTTATATTCTGACGGAGAATGAACAACGCTTCTTTGTCTTAACATCGTTTTAATGTTGTTAATTTCGGTTTGCAGTTGTATTTGTGCTTCTAATGACTATCGGTTTCGTTCTATTTCCGTAGATCTTCAGGTCCATATCAATTTCCTTAAAGTCTTTTGTTTAACAGAGTTTGTTAATAATAACTAGCTGATACCACCTTCTTTCAGATCAGCTACGTGATGGAGCTATGTATTAATCGTTGTGCAAAACTGACGCGTATTAGAAGTGGACTACAGTTTCGAACTGCAGAACGTGATACGTAAGCAAAAGATTTTCAATCTCTGAAGTTGTTTAGCACAAAACTATTTCGAATAAAGCACAACAATACATGGTTTAGTACAAATGCTATGAGTTTTTGAATGTTGCGGCTAATACTGGGCAATAACTCTAAAAATTTATAAATGTAAAGAAATCGCAAAGAAATTATTATATTTCTTGAGATAAGCCGTTTTCCTGTAAGAGGTTGTTTTTTTATTTCTAACAAACGCTTTATTGTCTTGTCAGTTTGTTAATTTAGCTCCCACTGGCGTTGTCAAGCAACATCATCCTAGAAATACTTCACAAGCGTTCATTTGTCGACATGTCGTGATACGTATCAATATGTAACAGCGTCAGATATTTCCGTCGAATGGTACAATATCGTACTTTCCTATGCATCAAGTTCTACGCACAGAAAGAGAAAGTATGACCCATATGAATCTAGTTACAGGAGATTCTCCCGCAAGTAGAACCTAGTACGTGCAATTAGTTCTCTAAGATCTCAGGAAAAAATAGGTAGCCAAGAACTGTGTAAATTCTTTGCTGCTGACTTTTTACTGCTCCGCGAGTATTTTAAGTACTTGGTTGCCTTTCCCGGAAGGAATCTCTCTCTGGCGGGACCAACAGGATACGAGGTAACTATTATAAAACTTAGAAGTATTGTACGATTGCAAATTAGTACATCTAACGATAGAATCGAAAAGTGTTTTCTGGCCCATCGTTCTCATAAGATTTCGTACCGGGAAGTAGTCTAACAACGGATGCTAAAACATACGCATGACGACAGCTAAGTGTGGTTAATTGAAGTTAGTTTGGCGGAGAATTGTGAAACAGTTTTGACATTTCCCTACTCTGGATACACTTACTGCGAGTCGGAATCCATTTCATGTTCCTTTTCTGTAAACGGTTACATCTGTCTGTCTGATGTAACAAACATGCGAGTAGACGTCAGTGCATATTTTCTTTTTTTCTTTTTATTTTCTTTTATTTTATTTTTATTTTTTCGCTCGCTGTTGATACCTTTGAACGAAGACGTACTTCACTGAGAGATATCACTAACAGGTAATAAAGACAAAAAATCCATGATAAATAAGATCATCATGCAACTGGTATTTCTGTAGTTTAAAGTCTGTTATTATTTTTGCTCATTAATTACTGGTTCAAATATCCTGAACGTGCAGTGACAATGAGTTTGTGCCAAATCAAGTTCGATTCCAATTCTGGCAAAAAAATTCATTTGTTACTACATATTATTATTATTATTATTATTATCCAACTGTCAGGCGAAATAGACTGTTTCATGCTATGTGCTATGTCAACCGCAAACGTCTTTTTGTCTTTAATTATAAAGAATGAACGTCTTCTTGTCTTTAATTATAAAGAATATGTTGCTTAATTTGCAATACGATATCCAGTCGATGGAGACATCTCGCCAATATGCTGTTCAATGATTTTTATCAACAGAGACAGTAAACAAGAAGTATACAGTAATCAACAATAATAATGATCAGCATTGGAGAAAATGAACCCTTCTGATCTTAGAATGGGCACCGTATATGGCTTTTATACTGTTCTCTTGAAATTGTGCGGTATATTATCTCAGTACCAATCTCACGTGTGCTTCTAGTTTTTATTCGATGTGAACAGCCAACGAAGGAAAGGATATACATTCTATATTACAGTGTAGCGTATATTGCGTTGTTGCCACTTTTGTAGTGGTTACGATAATTTCTTCTTGGCACTTCCTTGATTATCCATAGCTTATGGATATGTGGGTATCCTAGAGTGTAAGAGTTTATCTGAATGATAACCTGTAGATTATTTGATATATTTCTACCGTCCCTCGTGTTTATAATCGACAGTGAATGTTCTTTATGTTGAGAGGAGACAGGAGCCAACACGAAAATAATAATTACAGAAATAATAAAAAGTAAATATGAACCTAACATTAGTGTGAACGGAAAGAAAGCTGACAAAGATCTCTAAGGGCTACGGTAACACCTCTGCGGCTAATGTAAAAACTTTCGAAGCATGGTAGACGAGACACCTCTTTCGGAAAATGAGTGAACTAAATGGGACTTGATGGAAATTATTTCTTATAGAAATACAACTTTGAATAGCAGAGAGACGTTATTAAATAATGCATGGCGTACGATTTTATTCATAATATGTTATAATTTTTTATAATGGTGGACAGGTTGAGACATACTACCACATCTAAAATTTAACTACATGTTCCGCTCTACGTGGTGTCTTGCACAATTTTACTTTATTGTGCTTGCGAATCTTGTCAGCTTTTCTGTTTTACGACTTAGCTATATTTCCGTGTAATTATATAGGTAACGTCATGATAACATTTCTCGAACGTAACGCTCTCATTGATTCTGGAATCTTATGAAATCAGTCAACATCACACGTTCTCTACTGATAGTCCGTATTTCAGATATATTTATTAAAAAAAATTTTATTTTTTTTATTTCTGGTAGTAGATATACTTCTTGTCTATAGTTCAGTATCATATATATGTACTGTATTTAATGGATGTCCATGCTTTATAAGTGCTTTCGGACTTCAGCTGCTTTGCTTCCACAGTTCTCGTAACTAGACTTTCATTGAGCCTGAGCATTAACATTATAGCTGCTATATTGCGTATACAAATAGGCTTGGACGACAGATTCTCATTTTTAGATCACAAACGTCTGAATGAGCTATGTGGGTACCGTTGTTGCTATAATGACGTTCTTTGAGTTACTATTAATATAATTTTATATTCAGGAATTCTAGCTGAAAATCTGTTCTTAAATTTTTCTAACCACATTTTTATACGTATTACGAGCTGTTCAGCGAATTACTGATAGCTGGTCGAAATAAATGAGTAACAGAACTTTTTACGCGTCGGTGGTCCAACATTGTACACGTTACTGGAATTGGTTGATCCTATGATTGCCCTTAAAGAATTATCTTTTTTTTAAAAAAAAAGTCTTCACATTTAACTTTAGGATACCACTCTTGGTATTTAGTGAGCAACAACTTCTGACAATCATGCTTAATTTTCCGGGTTTTATTTATTTGCCCTAACATTTCATAATCCCGACAATGATTTGCACATTTCGGTTCAGTTTAATATGAATGATCGTTCTTCTCGTTATGAAATTATTTTAGTACATAAACGCAACAATCAACACAAAGAGGCTTGCACTTCAACGAAGCACATGAGCGACTGTCGAGGACGTTGCCCACAGTCGGTGCAATATTTCTCAGGTAGCTCAATATAGTTCTAAAGTTTTTGTTTTATTCAGTATTATTACGGAACCTGTCAACGTAACTCACAGATCAATATTATTACACAACCGGAAGTACTAAATAATATTGATCGTCCAGGGACAGCTTTAGTGCAATACGCTCTAGATCACACTCACTTGAGTAGAACTTCATTATAGATCGCTCTTCTTTTGTAAGCATTCTTGTTGATAGGCAACTTGCAGTGTCCAGTCATCCTATTGGTTAATCATAGCGTGGAATCTAACAAGAAATTAATAAAATTTTTGTTGTCTAACTTCTCGTCGTAGATAACATTTGTGAAAAGTCTGAGATACAACGTTACCATCCTCCAAGTACCGATGTTTAAAATATAACACGAACTAAATGATTTTATCTCACTTCCTGGGCCACGCCCGAAATTAGTTTTATTTGTATGAGAGGATTGCCGTTCAGGAGAGTATATTGTATTCTGACTGTCAGGAATCTCTCAGCTCAGTCACATCCTTAATCAGACGCCCAGGATAAACGTAGTTAGTAATGCTATGTGCTGTGACTCGAAGCTCTTTCAAACACTAGAAATGCCGAAGTAAATTGATTACTTGGACTTTCTTAGGGTATCATATGTGAGGAACTCGAACTGGTTCTCGTGTAAATCCATGTATTGAAGGTTTGTTGCTGTTTCTTAATTCAGATTGTTCTAAAATCTTGCGAGAAAGAGAGGTTAGTGATGGAATACGGTTTTCATATGAATAATTTTTTTCTGCGGCTCCTTTTTATAATTGTATATAACCTCTGCTTTTCACCAGTTACTGCTAATCCTTTCAAACACCCCTACTTGAATTTTTTTCCCTTTCATTGTCAATTTTGTGCATTTACGAACTGTAACAACATATCGTTTAGGAATAGCGGAACGTCAAATAAAATATTTTTTCGTTTTATAACCATAAACAACTCTTTATGTTATTACAAACAAATTAAAAAAATTATGGTCAAACATTTTGTGAAATGATTTGCTGAGAAGTAGCGAATAAGACATATTAGAGAAACTTTAGACGTGTATTTGAATCATAGGTACTTGAAATCAAGTACACCTGCAGAAAATTAGGAGCCACATTCATTCTATTTCGTGATTTTGAGGGATTCTCTCTTGGAAAACTTGTGAGACTGAAAAATTTGTGAAACGTTTTTGTATCTTTTCGCACAGACGATGGATATATATCTAGGCCACACAACAGGAGATTACACGGTCTACACAATTTACCACACAAATATCCTCTGGTACAGGGTGGTTATAATTAAACTTCCACCACTTGAGCCAGAGTAGACGGAAAGCCATTTGCCGTATGGCTACCCAACTTCACAGGAAAGATGTTCAGCCTGCACTGCAGGATTTGGTTTGTTAGCAGTGTTGGTGTCATGACTTGCAGTTAGGCTACTGGTACGGTGACGTAGGGTTGAAACACAAACGTAAGTATGCATTACAGTAGCAGACAGTCAACATGGATCTATTCTTGCGTATCTATACGTATGGCTAAAATACACAAATCTGATTCTTATATACTGTCCTAATGTTCTGTCTAGAGTGGTGCTTATAGACTTGCATAAATATTCAACTTTCTATCCGGAGCTTTCGAAACTTGCAGGACATACAAAAGAACATTTTATTGGTAATTTAGATACATCGTCATTAATATGAGTTGAACTGGGAATATCCAAAATGTGTACCAACGGTGATCTATGGTTTCGTATTATGATAACGAGTAGGAGTTTCATAGCATAATACCTCTACGTATCCTAAGTTACGCTTACTTTCGTTTACATTTTCGTTTTCTTTTCTCATTTCAGTGTGCTGTGGATGTGAAAGTTATTTTATGTCGTAATCTGTCCTTTGTTAAGCCTATGTAACTTGCACCAGGATAAGACTTAACCTAATGTACACTCTGAATTGTCGGAACAAATTGTAAGATAACATTTCCAGTCTTGAGAAGGCTTTATGAGCACATTTCGAAAGCCAAGAAGAAAATAAGTCTGATCAAGGTAAACAGAACTTTACTCAGAGATCTGTTTTATCAAAACAACAGCAACACGGCTGCTGCTCTTCGCGAGTATCGATGCATTAATGGAATACGGAGAAGTCCTCATTCCGCACCGGGATTTCAGAATGTGATTCCGGAGTTGGAATTAATCGGCGATTTTGGAACTGCTCCTGAGAGAGGCCGACGGTCAATTGCGCCACAAATTGTTGAAGAAGTTACTGTTCCCATGGCTGAGACTGCTGGACGCATTGTGCGATCTTCACGCAGTGCACGAGCTGTGTCACAGCGGCTAAACATTCCAAGGTCCACCATTCTAAAAGCGTTGCGAACAATTGTGAAATGATCTCTAGTGTGGTTCCATGCTGTTTTGGAAGCGGACTGTCATCACATTGAGTTTGTAACCTGGAACATAAACGCGGTACGCGATTAAAAAAATGTTACCCTCTCATGTGAAAATTACAATGGTTTATTCGTTATTTCTCTTCTACTTGTCCTTACAAATGGTTCTACAAATGTACCTTGTCCTACTGCTGCGGGGCGGTATAGAAATTCGTCGTATAGTTTGTTTGTTCACTGTCTCTCGTCATACTGTGCACTACACAAGTTCCACCTACCTCAGTACGGCGTCTGATCACCAGCTCGTTCCTCTGCATACAAACATACTATTCAGACGGCGCTAAAAGCAGCGTTGAAGAAATACACCGTCAATACTTATGTTTGCAAAGTCTACGTAAAATCTGGTAGCAAGCTATCCTGTAATATAACAAATTTCGGGTGGAGGGCGATCGCTTCATCTCTTTAGAAAAATGACAAAATTCTGCAACGAGTTCTTTTATTTCTTTAGGTTCAAAATTAAACACTTGCTATCAGCCTGTATTTAATTAACGAATAATATCACTGTCCTCAGCTCACAGTTCATACAACCCAGTACACACACAAGGCAGACGGGAATGTACTTAAGTCAAACCCGAATTGTCACACGATTTTCAGTCAATACTCTGCTACAATATATGAGTTTCACATTCGGTCCTTTTTCAGTGGATTTCTAACAAAGAAATTGCTCACTAAACATTCAATAGACGAATATGAAACATGCCATGCGGAATTTTACAAAGACCGAAAGTTCACATGCGATTTATCTCTCTAACAAATCACTTCACCAATCACAAATTTTCGCAATCCGTCTGTAAACGCAACGGTTTTCATGGCAGTACAATCCGGACATGAGAAACCAAGAACTTCTTCAATTTACTCATAATGTAGACGGACACGTCCAACGTGACCCGCACGTCCGATAGCTAGCCAGCGACTCTCCCCTTGCCGTTCCTTCCAGGACCTATAACTACTTGCAGTTCGCAGGAACTGCTTAACTCTGATTGGTTGATTAGAATGACCAGCCAATCAAATCTCTCCTTCGAGTTCTTTCTCACGCTAAAACTGTCTTACGCCAATAAACATTCACAGTTGCATTGCCGTCACTTAATCATGCAAATATTAATAAAATGTTTAAAAAAAGCAAACGAAAAGAAAACTAATCTTGAAATAACATTAGAAAACTATTACTCTGAAAATGGCTATTATGGCTGCCTTCTTACAAAAGCAAGTACCCTTGGAGATACGTCATCAGCACGGTAGGGAAATTACGTTTTTCATTGCAACTTGCTTGCGTAACACTTCCCTATGACATAGTTACGTAATGTTTAACATGAGATAATATTGAATTTTTTGCCGTATGTCCCACAAACACACTCTCACTCATTCTCATTTACTCACACAACAACACATTAAATAAACACTGATCTTTTCTGAATTTTATATTACGAAAATTAAAAATAGTTAACGTTTTTATTATGAAAATTCAAACAAATTGACCGAACATTTTGTGACCTTTAGAAATGATTCCAAATGATACTAAAAGACAAACTGTTATGAATCCTAACTGACTTTAGTCTTACAAGTGTCGGTTTGGGGTGTTTTAGGTAATTTTCTCTAACTCTGAAAGTATGCCAGCTAGAAAGCTGAGATTTTTCACAATCTTCTTTTTTATAACAATGGGCAGCATATTGATTTTTGACTAAATTGAATACTATTTAATATAGTTTATTTAGAGTCTTAGAGGCTTGAATATTCTGTCGCTCGAATTGACACAGGTACTGCTTCCACAGCTAGGCTAGCGACAGGCACGAATGAGTCACGCTAAGATACAAGCGGCTGTTTCTGCCACAGCTAACGGCTCCAAAGCTACGAGCCGTACTGCAAAGTAGTGCAATAAATGCTATTGCGTACTGACTCGCGACGTTACACTACGATCATTCGATTTTCATGGGGGCCTGCTCAAGCAGAAAAAGTTTAATTATAATCACCGTGTAGTCTTTAAAATTCTAAGATCCTGAGTTACAACTAAAACTACATGACTCATCTGCAGTTCAAACGTAAGTGCTTGGCAGATCCCTCGTCGAACTGCCTTTAGATTATTTTTCTCCGAACGCTCTCGAATAGCACGAGGACGAAGACATAAAATTTTCTGTGCGAGCACTGATTTCTCTTTTCATACTACGATGATCATTCCTCATTTTGTAGATTGGCGTCAACAAAATATTTTGGCATTGGGAGGAGAAAGTTGGTGACTGAAATTTCGTGAAAAGATATCCTCGCACGACGGACTGCTGACCCAACTCTTGTATGATATCTCCGACACTCATTCCATTATTTCGCGGCAATACAAAACGAGCTGCCTTTTTTTTTAACTTTATCGACGTCCTCCATCAATCCTACCTGTCAAAGGTGCGATACAGCGCAGCAGTACGCCAGAAGATGACTGATTAGCATAGTTTAGACAGCCCCTTTAACAGATCCGTTGCATCTTCTAAGCGTTCTGTCAATAAAACGCGGTTTTTGGTTCGACGTCCGCACAATACTTTACACGTGATTGTCATTGTAATCTGTAGGTATTTAGAGGTATTGACAATCTTTAGATCTGTGTTTATTGTCGTGCATCTGAAATTTAATTGAATCCCATCGGTACTCATCTGGATGATCTCTCACTTTTTATTCTTTGGAGTCAATTGCGGACAGTACAGATACATTGTGTGAATCATTTTGTGATTGGTTTCGACCTTCTGATGATGACTTAACTAGACTGTAAACGACAGCATCCTCTGTGAACAATCTAAGAGTGATGCTCAGATCGTCTCTTACGTCGATTTCATAGATCAGGAACAGCAGAGGGCCTGTAACACTTCCTTGGTGAATGCTAGATATCACTTCTGTTTTACCTAAAGACTTTCGGTCTGTTACTACAAACCGTAACTTTTCTTAAAGGAAGTCACGAATCCAGACATGATGATACTTCATAGACATGCAATTCGATTAAAACCTGCTTGTGAGGAAAGGTGTCAGAAGCCTCCTGAAAGTTAAGAAATATAGAATTAATTTGAGATCCCCGGTGATGGTACTCGTTACTTCATGTGAATAAAGAGCCAGTTGTGTTTCACAAAAACACATTTTCTGAATCCGTACTGACTACGTGTAAATAGATATTTTTATTCAAGGTAATTCATAAAATTATAACACTGTATACATTGCAAAATCCTACTTCAAACCGACGTTAGTGATATTGGTCTGTAATTCAGAGAATTATTTGTGTATTTTTTTTCTTGCGTAATGATGTGAATTGCACTGCTTTTCAGTTCGTAGGTGTGACTATTTTGTCGAACAAGCGATTGTTCTTGATTGTTAAGGATAGTATCAGCATACTCTGAAAGGAACCTAAATAGTATACAGTCTTGACCAGAGGACTTGCCTTGCTTAATGATGAAAGTTGCTTAGCTGCACCGATGGTATCTGCTATTACTCATGTTGACAATTATGCTTGATTCGAAATCCACCGTCTTTGTTGATGGAATTTCGGAAAACCGTGTTTAGTAACACTGCTTTAGTGACACTGTCATGAATAACATCACCATTTCTATCGCACAGTGAAGGTATTGTGTCTTGCCGATGGTATACTTAACGTACGACGAATATCTCTTCGAATTTATACAAGGTTTCGAGACAGAGCTTCTTTCTCGGAACTATTAAAAGCGCCTCGCCCTGAAGTCTGCACTAAATTTCGAGCTTCTATAAAATATCTCCCGTCTTGAAAATTTGGTGTTCTTTTAAATCTGGCATGCTTTTTTTCTTTGCTTCTTGCTTGTGCACCATGGGGGATTTGTTCTGTCTGTTATTAATGTATTTGGTACAAATCTCTCAGCCACCGTCAATACTGTTATTTGAATTGAAGTTACACCTGGTCCACGCTTTCATAGCTAGTTTGGAAGGAATGGAGACTGCCTCTTAGGAATGCATCATGCGAATTTTTATCTGCTTTTTAAGTAGATATATTTTGCGTTTATTTTGGTAGATTTGTTTGTACAGTATTCGGTCAAATTACACCGACCTTGTGCTCACTAACCCTGTATTCGTCATGAAGCACCCTATTTGTCCAGAATTAGTCATTGCTAAGAGGTCAAATAAGTTATCCCAACGATTTACTCTTCACATGGGCACCTGAACTAATTTCTCGAAATGATTTTCGGAGAAAGCGTTTAGTGTAATTTATGATGACGTTTTATGCACACCACCGACTTTGAACATGTATTTTCACCAACATATCGACGGTAGGTTGAAGTCACCAGCAACTATAATTATTGTATGAGCAGAATACCTATTTGGAATGGGGCTCAATTTTTCTTAGAACTTTTCAGCAACTGTGTCATCCGAGTTGGCGGTTGGTGAAAGGAATCAATTATTATTTCATTCCAGTTGTCAGGTATAACCTGTACTCATACCAACTTACAGAAACTATATACTTCAGTTTCTCTACACGATAAAGTACTTCAAACAGCAACAAACACACATTCTCCAAATGTATTTAATTCATCCTTTCTTAGGTCCCCTGTAAAAATTTCGGCTGAACGTATCTCTGACTTTAGCCACCTTTCAGCACCTATAACTATTTGAACATCAGTACTTTGTATCTGTTATCGGAGCTCAGGTTCAATCTCAACACAGCTACGGCAGTTTGAAACTAGAATACCGATAGTTCTTAAGCCTATCCTCGTTCTGTGCTTGACCTGCTCCGTTTGAGAATGAAACCCCCTTTGTACTTTCCCAGGACCCTCTAATCTAAAACACCGCCCAGTCAATTTCACATGGCCCCTGTTACCCGAGGTAGACGCCACCCCCGTGTAATGATGGACCCCTGACACATTAAATTTATCCTGACACTTTCCACCCTACACAGGAAGTCAAGGAATCATCAGTCTACACGGCCGCAGAACTGTCTGAGCCTCTGATTCAGTCCCTCACTCAGCTCTGGGCCTAAGTTTAGTAATCGGTCCTGTCAACGATCAGCTACCATGTGCAGTTTGCTGCTTGCCCCCTATGCGTTTCATAGCATCTGGAAGGACCTGTTCCACATGTGGAAGGACTCCCCAAGAATACACACAGAATACATCCTGGAATTCTTCCTCTCCTTGGCAGCCATACGCCTAGGGGTCTCCACTACACATCTAACACTAAAGCTGCCAACTAGCAATAACCCCACCCTTTTCGTTTGCCTGGACCTTGCAGGCCAAGAGGTTTCGTCTGAAAAAAGTCGAACGACTGCATCTGCCTTAGGATCTTTATCAGCCACAGATATCGACTGAACCCTGTTTGTCAGACCAACTAATATGGCCTTATAATCAGTTCTCCAGAAAGTCTGTCGGTCCTGTCACACCTTGAAATAACCTCCCACTAGGGGTAAACAGTCATGCTCAATGCAGGCAGTAGCTGGATCATTCACAGTAGCACAATAGTGCTGCCATCGGGGAACATTTGTGATGTACTGGATGCCCCTCCACCCCCGTGTCCCACCCCTCACAGTGACGCTTAATACAACTGCCTCAAGCTGCTTGATTGAAGCCAGCACCACCTGGAGCTCTGAGAAAAGGGTCGCCAACGCAGCTTTCATCTGAGCACAATATTCACAGTTCCTAAACTCACTAAAGACGACAAATCCTTACACATTTTTCAAATGCCGAATTGTGCCTGTTTAATACACAAACACGCAAGAAATTTGACAATTAAACTACAGAAGCATACGTGTAAAACTAAATAAGCAGCTTGCTTCTAGACAGAAGCTCGTAAGGAATCCGCAAACGAATAATGTACTCTTCTGGTGCTGCTGTTGGAAAAAGGCTGGTGCCTAAACATTGGCCTTAAATTCTCATCTGGCACGTCATTAATTTTCCTCTACTATATTTTATTTCTTAATTTTAAATAAATCCTTTCACAGGACAGTTGACCTTTTTCTCATTTTTTCATTTTCAAGTATTGTTCAGAAAGTACTAAATATTATGTATTTAAATATCTGTCACCATCCAATTATTGTTAAGACTATATACATAAAGAGAAAGTAGAGAAGTTTCAATTCGTGCTGTGATTTGATATTTTTTTTTTTTTTTTTTTTTTCAACAAGCGAAGAAGAATTCCACAATTTCTGCTGTGATGAGAAGTGGAATAGGCTGTTTAACTCTTGAGATGGTCAACATTCATGCTCACTATTACCATCGTTAAAGAGCGGGTTATGTAATTCCAAAATTGAGTTTGTAGCGCTTGTTATGCTGCCAGTTCGCACTCTGGATCAGCAACACGGTTTCGTACGGAGCAAGCATATGTTTGTTTTTCTCGAGATTGAATTCAAAAGTTACATTTTAAAACCACACCAGACCAGAGCCCGCGGTCAGTGTGACTGAATGTGACTTTACTTGCTTTGCCCGTAGTGTGATGGAAATTCGCCTCCACTTTCTGTCACGATTCGAGTACAAGTGTCATCATCACACAAATTTACAAACACGACATTCCCTAAGCAAATATAGAACTGGAAACTTCCTTATCCTCCAGACCAGTGGACCCTTACGTTCAAACGTCTATTTCCGCTTCTTCCGGTCGCTCGTTAACGTAGATAAAACCAAAACGTAACGTTCATCGTCGAATATAATCTTCGATGCAGTTACGATAAGGTTTCCTCGGAGATGGAGGAGCCGTCTACAAAGGCGGAGCGTGGACTGCTGCGCATGACCGCTCTCTACAGAGCTGCCAGCATATCTGCACACACCACAACCGTGGCGGAACTAATGAAATCTGAGACCTTCGTGCCGGCCGCGGTGGTCTTGCGGTTCTAGGCGCTCAGTCCGGAACCGCGCGACTGCTACGGTCGCAGGTTCGAATCCTGCCTCTGGCATGGATGTCTGTGATGTCCTTAGATTAGTTAGGTTTAAGTAGTTCTAAGTTCTAGGGGACTGATGACCATAGATGTTAAGTCCCATAGTGCTCAGAGCCATTTGAACCTTTTTTTTTTTTTTTTTTTTTTTTGAGACCTTCGTATCCAGTGATCGTTCTCGCCGAACAATATGTCTATGATTTACTGGCTTCTAGAAATACACTATAGTAATAATTTCGTTGATAATCCATGTTTACGGATGCCAGAATTTAAAAGCTATGGCTTCACCTCTGCCTATGATTGATGTTAATGATGTCGGAGATGATGATGGTAGTAATAAGAAACGATGTTCATCATAGTAAAAAAAATACTGTAGGCGGTTATCAACACAGCATTAAGAAAGCTTCAAATGGTTATTCTAATTTTTTTTTTTTTATCGTTTGTCTGTAGAATGACGAGAACGAAGAGGGGATGAGAGAGGGAGGAAATAACACAGTTCATGATGGTTCTCCTACTAATAACTCCTTGAACTAACAGCTTGTTGTTGTTGTTGTTGTTGTCGTTATGGCTTTCAGTCTAAATATTGCTTGCTGCACCTCTCCATGCTACTCTATCCTGGCAAGCCTCTTCGTCTCCGAATAGCTGCTGAGCCTACATCCTTGTGAATCTGCTGTATTCATCTCTTGGTCTCGCTCTACAATCTGTACCCCCTCTCACTTCCCTCCAAACACTAAAGTGATATCTTAGAATGTGTCCTATCAAACTGCCCCATCTTCTAGTCAGATTGTGCCCTATATTTATTTTTCCCTCAATTATAATCATGCATGTTTCACTTATGGCTACACTCCATACAAATACTTTCAGAAAAGTCTTTGTAACACTGAAATCCATATTCGATGTTAACAGATTTCACTTCTTCAGAAAGCTTTTCTTGCCATTGCCAGTCTACATTTTTTTATCCTCTCTACTTCGGCAATCATCAGTTATTTTACTGCCCAAATAGCAAAACTCATTTAATACTGTAAGTGTCTCGTTTCCTAATCTAATTTCCTCTGCATCACCTAATTTAATTCAATTACATTCAATTTTTATGGTTTTGCTTTTGTTGATGTTCATCTTATATCCTCCTTTACATGCTCTTCCAAGCCGTTTGCTGGCTCTGACAGAATTAAATATCATACACATAGCTTAAAGTTTTTATTTCTTCTCCATGGATTTTACTTCCTAGTCCTAATTTTTCATTTATTTCTTTTACTTCTTGCTCAATATATAGGGATAGGCTACAATGCTGTCTCACTCCCTTCTCAACCACTGCACCCTGTCATGCGCCTCGACTCTTATTACTGCCGTCTGGTTTCTGTACAAGTTGTAAATAGCTTTTCGCTCCCTGTATGTTACCCCTCCTACCTTCAGAATTTCAGAGAGAGTACTCCAGTTAGCATTGTCAAAAGCTTTCTCTAAGTCTACAAATACTATAAATGTAGGTTTGCCTTTCCTTAACCTATCTTCTAAGATAAGTCATAGGGTCAGTATCGTATCGCGTGTTCCTACATTTCTCCGGAATCCAAACTGAACTTCCCCAAAGTCTGCTTCTACCAATTTTTCCAGTGGGTTGATATTCTTTCGTTTGCTCATCAGTGATGACGAACTAGCAGACCAACAAACAACAAGGAACTGTTTTGTCCAATGCAGCCTGACGCACGGTTAATGATTTAAGAAATCAGTAACTAAATGATTGTGTTATTTCTACTCGCAGTTAAATTTCACTGCATCTCTATGCATACTACCAATTGTCGATATGACCAGTTTGTGGTCTGCTCTGGCTGCCTATTCCAACAATTATACCTCGATAATTCTAGTACGAGCTAACGGTCTTGCCACAGTGGTAACACCGGTTCCCGTCGGATTACCGAAGTTAAGCGCTGTGGGGCTGGTCTAGCACTTGGATGGGTGACTATCCGGTCTGCTGAGTGCTGTTGGCAAGCGGGGTGCACTCAGCCCTTGTGAGGCAAACTGAGGAGCTACTTGATTGAGAAGTAGCGGCTCCGGTCTCGGAAACTGACATACGGCCGGGAGATCGGTGTGCTGGCCACATACCCCTCCGCATCCGCATCCAATGACGCCTATGGGATGAGGATGACACGGCGGCCGGTCGGTACCGTTGGGCCTTCATGGCCTGTTCGGGAGGAGTTTAGTTTTAATTTTAATTCTAGTACGAACGTTCTGACAGATCAAAGTGTGAAACTATCAGCAACTGCATTAAGAGCAAAGATCGTCAACTGCGATGCCCTGCATAGAAGCTCAGCGCTCTGAATTAATAGACGAGGACAGGAACGAAAAATGTGGTAATGTGGTTGGTTGATTTGGGGGAGGGGAACAAACAGCGAGGTCGTCGGTCCCATCGGATTAGGGAAGGATGGGGACGGAAGTCGGCCGTGCCCTTTGAAAGGAATCATCCCGGCATTTGCCTGGAGCGATTTTGGGCAATTACGGAAAAAAAATTTGGATGGCCAGACGCTTATCTGAACCGTCATCCTTCCGAATGCGACTCCCTTGTGCTAACCACTGCGCCACCTCACTCGGTCACGTCATATGCAAACAAAGAGTGAGGAAATACGAGAAACTGAACGCAAGCTATAGCGTAGCAGGAAACTCGTTAGGAAATAAAGCCGGACTCGAGGAAGGCGGCACATTGCTTAGCACTGTGAACTTGGCCGGGCGACGGTTCAGATACACGTCCGACCATCCAAATTTTGGTCTTCCGTGATTTCCCCATATCGTTCCAGACAAATGCCGGGACAGTTCCTTTGAAAGAACACGAGCGGTCACCTTTCCCATCATTCTTTAATCCGAGATTGTGCTCCGATCCTAATAACCTCGTAGTCGACGGAACGCAAAACTCTAATGTTCTTTCCTTCGATCAGGTGAGGCTGAAGGAGGGAAGACGATAAATCACACTAACCCCGAATAATTTGATGTCAGGAAAGCCGTACAGGTACGAGAACCCATGGGTCTGAGCGTTGTGAGAAAAAGTGCCACTTGGCTAGAGAAACTTAGTAAGAACTTCCACTCGTTGTACCTGTATGGAACTTAAATAGGATAGATTCGGACGTTACAACACATTGTTTGAGTTCTTGAACGTTGCTGATGTAGACTTGGCTGTGATTCAAGAGTTACTCATCACACGCGTAAGGCTTGTAACCGTTAAATTACGATTATTAACATTGGTAGTGATGTCGATACGTCGATATTATGTAGGGAAGGTATTCATTATCTGCTTTCAACCAAAACTAAAACGGGCAGAGGCACTGCCTCTCAGATACAAGATTTTAATAAACATACAGCGTGATTCCGCGATGATGCTACAGACTTTCAGGTATGATGGAGAAGGGTAAATGCATCAACTAGAGGTAATCCTGAAACGACCGACTCGAAGGTTATAAACAAAGATCGTTCCGATACCTTTGACAGTGGACTTCTTTTACTGCCATTTCATTGCTTTCCATATTTAGGGTCGAGGTAGTATGGACCAAAACTAGAAACAATTATCTAGTAAACATAGGGTCTAATATATATACGTTAAGAGCTATCAGCACTTGTTCAACAGAAGAGATGTGTTTCACAGTATCAAATATGAAGTAGTGCTTATATCTCTTACGGTGTGCCCTTTAGAGCCCAGGTTTACTGGAAATTTTTTTCTTGTTTTGATCCATACCACATCTGTGAACGTTACCTGCCCTATAATCTTAGCATCAAAAGTACCGATGCACTGTCGCGTAAACTTTCGCCTCCATCGTTTCTGGATTATGGTCCCTTACCTCAAACTGGTACATTTAGCATTCCCCGGTATCCCTAAAAGTTTGTAACATCATCATAGGATCACACTATTTTCCTGCAATGGCAACCACTGGAGAACATGATAGAAGTGATCTATTTTTTGCAAAGTTTTGTACAGCGGCTGTCGAAATCCCGTGAAAAGTTTATCTTGGGAGTTCAATACATTTAAGGAAAGAAGATTGTAACTATTGCGATGTGCTTTAGACCTTAATAAAAGGCTCAAATCTAATCGAATACAGTGAATTTTTGGCTTTACATGTGCTTTAAATAACTTTCTTGCCTACTAGATACGGCCTTTAAATTTCCTAACCATTGCACATACCAAGTAGGATTCGCGATATTAAACACTAAATCTATTTGGATTGAGCCATATGGCAAATGAATGTCTCTTTATTGGAAGACTGCACTAAAGCAAAGAGTTACTGAAATAAAGAGAAAATGCCTCCACAGACATGACTGATTTCTGGAGGGATTGATTTGGTACATGTGAAATTTTTAAAAAAAAAAGGTTTCCTTTGCATGCAGCAAAGCATATGGGAGAAATCACACGGAGAAATACTGTTTGCAGTGCCGTCGTCAACTATATGACAATTCATCAGAATTAAGACGGAATCTTCAGAATTAAAATGCCGAAATCGAAAATTACAGCCCTGATACAAGAAGCTATATCTTGGATGCTCACACCGATATGCCATATTTTACGGAGAAAGGGGCAAATAGAAAAACACTTTAGGCGCGAGCAGCAGTGAATATCCCTCCCAAGTCTCAATTAAAATCAGGCAGTTAGCCAGTTTACGAGCCTTGCGCAGATCCTGAAGAAATGTTAATACTGAACACCCTTTTTTATCGAACATAACTACTTCAGTAGAACAGAGCGACAATGAAACCTTGCTACAGAATATTACCCGTTTGGAAGTTAAACCTATTATTGCAGGTGCCCCGATAAATAAAGTGGCAGAACTGGACAGGCTAGAAGCAATGCTATACGCGCGCATATGGGATGTCGTTGGGAAGAAACGATAAAATTATATTATGAGCTGCTAGTTGATATGTCGGATCTTGTTTCAAGAAATGAATGAGTGTCCTGGTACTCCAGAAACAGCAGCAAATAATCATTCTGCAAGATTTCTGCCTAATAACGCTTCTTAATGCAGCCTTTGAATTGTTAACAAGAATGATAAACAATGGGATATCAGGAATCTTACCAAAAATTATCGACACGTATCATGCTGATGGGATCCTAGGGTTGATATTTGAAGCATGTTTTCTTCGAGCTTATAGACACGATTGATTTAAGGTTAACTTGGAAAACGAAGCATTAATTTCTTTTTTTAATTTTGACAAAATATTCGACGAGACAAAACAGGAGTCCATCGTCTACATCTACGTCCACGTGACTACCCTGCCATACACACTTAAGTGACTGGCAGAGGGTTCGTCGAATCACCTTCAGACTGTTCCTTTACCGATCCACTCGAACAGTGCGTGGGAAAAATGAGCAATTAAATCTTTCTGTACGATCCCTGATTTTCCTTACTTTATTACGATGATCCTGCCTTCCCTTATACAATATACTAGATACACAACACACACTAACCTTACGAATTCAGACTACAATGCACATATTACATAAAATTAAGTCGCTTCTAATTATAAGAAACTCACTATAAATCACAAACGAAACGCTTGTGCTCTGGCGTGCTGCTATTGAGATGGAGCTGCTGCCCAACTAAGGAAAATCCTGAAAATGGGATTTGACGATAGTATTAAAAACTGTATATGAATACGTTTGTAGAATATTATCTAAAATTTATATCAATGGGCAGTTACACACTTCACCCTCCCTCGATAAAGCTGTCTGACAAGGCTGCGGCACTCCATGACATTGTACGTCATATCTGTCGAGCCGCTACTTCTCCAACTCCATTCGATATTAAGACGGCTGATTCTTTTTAGCGCAGAAATTGTGTGTCATGCAAATGCGGACGACGGAAGTGTGTTTGTGAATGCAAATGACGAGCTGCAGATTGACAAAGGATAATGCAAGGTTCTACGACAGCCAGTGAAGCACAACATGACGTTTACAAGTTCAAAGCAGTTCTCCTTGTTGCTTATAACGAGTACATTAACACTTCGTGACTTGAGAAAACTATCGAAGGAAGTCAACTCGGAATCACTCAGATAGATAGTCCAAGCGTAATGATAAAAACGAACTGGGAGATAGAATTGAATACTACACATGGTACGATCAGGGAACACTGCATACGATTAAAGAGAGTTTTACTTGTAAACATCTACATGATCTACACTATTGTCGCAGTACTTCTCGTCCGTCTAAACCTGGAGAATGAAGCCACGTCCATGATATGTTGGTACTCTGTGAAGGGAACATATTCCAGGTCCCATTTAAAAGAGCAATACTTCATCGACTTAGTGGCACTTTTGGAATTGAAGTGGTGCAGGCGCAATATATCGCTGTGTTTCTAGCTCAAACCAGTCACGTCAGTCTGACAGAAAGATTATTTTCGCCCTTATACACGAACGGTAAACCCTTGCCAATTAACATGAACCACAATAGTGTTGAACTTTGTTACTTAGAAATTAATTATCCACAAGACGATCTGTGAAAGCTTAAGACCAGGATATTATACTCGGAAATCACAAAAAGGTCTACAGAACCCATCGAGTCTCGAAATATTGAACTAAGAACTGGGAATGGCATGTGACGACGTATTAACTGTACGCTAACTTCGAGTCCCCTCCATCTAGTTTTATGTGGTTAAGGAGACAGGACGGTGACCTTGAGGCCGAGCTCACACTGCAGAATTTATAAACTTGTGAGTTCCTTAAAGCATACCATGATTTGCAAAGATCAAAATGAAATATGGAAATGTGGGGGAAAAGTTAATGAGGAAACCGTCTGAGATAACGGTAAACATTAAATATCTGATAAAAATATTGAAAAGGAAACACTCTCCTGATGTTCTGCAAAATACTGTTTATTTGATCACAAATCAACTTTCGGCTTCTCATGCTTAAATGTCGTATGGCAGTGTTGGGTGAGATACCTCACGGGGTGGGTTAAGGGGAGGTTTTCTATTTTTTGGTTCAAAAAATCGATTTTTTAAAAATTGTATTTTTAGATCCATAAAAGTGTTTAGAATCCACCCCTGAAACGGTTTTTCCGAATATGGAAGGGAAATGTTTGTTATTCGCGGTTGAACAAAAGAATGCAAGTGCCTGAAATCCGCCTTCTTCATGCACCAGTTTTTTTTCTTTCGGAGGACGAGTTATTGTGCCGGTGCTTGGGAGAAAACACACAAAATTAAATGAAAGTTTGAACGCGTGTGTTTGGAAGTTAGCCCCCAAGCGTTTGCATTCTGGTGGGAAGACTGTGGAGATTGCGACTTGCCTGACAGTGAGCAGTTTCAACGAAGGGTACTCAGCAATTCTCAAGACCATGACAACGATAGACGTCACCCTGGGACTCTATTCGACGCAGTTCGCCAAGCATTCGGACGACCACCGGATTCAAGCGGCCGAAAGCCGCTTGTCACCGGCCGTACGAGCGGCTCTGGAGCAGCGCAGGATGGCCCAGAACGAGCAGAACGCCCTCTATGAGGTCTTGTTTATGGACCCGGAATAGCAGATTGAACGTACTTTGCATAATATATGACATTTATATGTAGTCAAAACTTCAAACGCGTTTTTCTCGAAATGACGTTTTTTTTTTATTGCGCGGTATGGTAACTTCAAATCTACTGAACCGATTGGCATGATTCTTTGTTTCCGACGAAGCTAACTAAATTGTCTAGGAGTTGTACCACTTTTATTCTGATCCATCAACTATAAATATCTTTACTTGGCCGACGAAAAATCGATGAAAAAACCCTATTTTTTGCAAATGGCCGCCATTTTGTTTCCTATAGTCCAAATAACTTAAGCGAGGTAGTACAACTCCTAAAGAATCTTATATACTTCGCTAACGTCAACTCAATTTTGATTTAAGACGAGCTGGCTGACCTGTAACATACCGCGCGTGGAGGTCTACATCGAAATTTTGTTTCGTTCCGACGGCACTTTCCGGTCAAAATAATTCTAGTTTGTGGAGGAAATATCAATAAACATTTTGACCAAATTTGACATTGAAATCTATAACACATCCCGAGAAAAAAATTCTCAAAGAGCATGCTTTTTTCGGGCCAAAGATAGAAAACCTCCTCTTAAGCCGCCTGCCTGAAATGACGTTCTTCTTCAACGCAAAGTGTCCCCCTATCTTGCGGATATGTGAGAAGTGTGTCGTATGTGTATCTGCACAGTGTAGGTGAGTGCGATGGATGCGTGTGTGGTGTAGTGTTATGTTTGTGTTGTACGATGATGTTGATGAGAGAAAAGACAGAGTCACACCCGGTGCTGGCACACAGCCCACACTACACTACGCGAATAGCACGAAGGTGGCCGCCGAACTTAACTCCCCAACTCAACGCACGGCTCACCATCAACAGTGCCGCATGCCCTCACTCCATGAGACACTCCAGGACATTTACGCAGTGACTTGTCATCTAGAATCTTACGCCACCACCTCTCCTTCCTTTGCCGGCCAAATACTGGTGCCTGCCGCAGTAGCCGAGCGGTTCTAGGCGCTACAGTCTGGAGCCGGGCGACCGCTACGGTCGCAGGTTCGAATCCAGCCTCGGGCATGGATGTTTGTGTTTCCTTAGGTTAGTTAGGTTTAAGTAGTTCTAAGTTCTCGGGGACTGATGACTTCAGACGTTAAGTACCATAGTGCTCAGAGCCATTTGAACCATTTGAACCAAATACTGGCAGTCAAAATTTCATCCACCGCCAGGATTCGAGCCGGTTTACCCCCAAGTCGAGCGCCACAGCACAGGCGTGCTTTTGCTACCTCGGTTAAGGAAGAGGGAATCCTGTCACCTGATGATGGCCTAAGAAGCAGAAAGTCGGTTCGTGATCAAACAAATAATATTTTGCTCAACATCAGAGAAGTATTGCAAGTTTTTTCTTTGGCTTGTTCTGTCGAGGACCGACGGAAAATGCACTTAATTTCCAGTTTAAGTTTTCTGATGATGTTAGTTCGTTGTGGACGTGCATCTCAAATCTGTGTTGTAGTCAGTGGGTACACTTCTTCCGTTCGACGAATTTTCCAACCCCAGAGACACAGCAGTTGAAACGAAATTGTGCTGAAAGGCGCCTTGTCTTTTCGAGAACAAGAATATTTCGCATTACCGTAAAACTTCACAAAAAATTCAGATTTGACTAGGTGTTCCCAACGAATTATGTGGTAGAGTTACCATTGGACCTATTAGCTATCCCAAATACTTCAGCAGATCCTAATCCCACTGCTAACATCTTCAAAATACAAATAACTATAAGAAATATGAATTGACAAGTGTTAAGGACTGGTTAATCTCAAGTAATGTGTCTCCTGATGTTTGAAATGTCTTGACATTAACTGACATTTGGCTCTGTTGCCGTGAGAATCAGTGTTCCGTGGTGTCTCTATCGTAACAAATTCGTATTGTCTCACAACTGCATCACAAAGTGATTAAAAAAAGTGGGAAGAAAACTACGTTCTCTGGAATGCATAAAAGTTAGGTAGACAGGAGCTTCGAGTCCTCCCTCGGGCATGGGTGTGTGTGTCGTCCTTAGCGTAAGTTAGTTTAAGTTAGATTAAGTAATGTGTAAGCTTAGGGATCGATGACTTCAGCAGTTTGGTCCCATAAGACATTTACGCAGTGACTTGTCATCTAGAATCTTACGCCACCATCTCTCCTTCCTTTGCCGGCCAAATTTCCATTAGGATACTTTTGCACATGGTCGCGCAATATCAAATCAAAAATAGCAGGACACGTATTAGTGGACGATAATATGGGTATTTCCACCCTTCACGTTTATGAGGACTTGAACTCTGCTGGGGACATTTTCAATGATACGTCAAATCTCTGTGGAGGAGTGGGAGCTCATTCTTCCTCAAGAGCCGAAACCAGAGAAGGCACTTAAGCTGGACGCTGGGATTAGAAGAGAGTCGAAGTTCTAACTCATATCGAAGCTTCCGATTGAGTTCAGTGTGGAACTGTGGGCAGGTCAGTTGATTTCTGGGATGTTGTCCTCATGCCATTGCCTCAAAGACGCTGCTTTATGACAAGGTTGAATGTCATGCTTATACAAGCAATCATTGTCTCCGAACCGTTCTTCTACTATAAGCAGTACACAATGCTTTAAAATGTGTTCATATCCTTACGCATTTAGCGTGTTTTTAAGCTCAATAAGGCGACCAAATACGGACCAAGGAAGACACCCCCATGCCGTAACACTTCCTGCTCCGTACTTCACCGATGGCATTGCACGTTATGGCAAGTAACGTTCTCCAGGCGTTCGCTATACCCACACAGTTCCCTTGGACTGCCGGAGAGTACAGCGTGATTCATCACTCCAAATCACTCGTTTCCAGACACCCACTGTCCAGCGGCGCCGTTGTTTACGCCACTTCAAGTTTCGCTTAGCAATGACTACACAACCCACAGAAATATGCGGAAGGACGACGGGCCGCCCGATGTGGCCGTGCGGTTCTAGGCGCTACAGTCCGGAGCCGCGCTGCTGCTACGGTCACAGGTTCGAATCCTGCCTCGGTCATTGGTGTGTGTGATGTCCTTAGGTTAGTTAGGTTTAAGTAGTTCTAAGTTCTAGGGGACTAATGACCACGGCAGTTGAGTCGCATAGTGCTCAGAGCCATTTGAACCATTTGAACCAGGACGACGGTTCAAATCCTCGTATGGCCAACCAACTTGAGGTTTTCCGTGATTTCCCTAAATTGCTTCAGGCAAATGTCGGAATAGTTCCTTTGAAAGGGCACGGCAGATTTCCTTCCCCATCCTTAACACAGTCAGAGCTTGTGCTCCGTCTCTAATGACCGCGATGTCGGTGGGATGTTAAACCCAATCTTTCTCCCTTCCTTTACAGAAGTGTGTGGTTTATGAGTAGCTACTTTATCACAGTACACGAATAGTTTGAATTACCTACAAACAGCCATAGCGCTAGCTGGACTACTGGTAGCACTTTGGAACTGTCATGCATCCGCCTATTTCACCCGATTTTTTTCAACAACACATCGCAAGGTTTGACGGTCTCTATAAGTCTGTACGTGGCGTCTGCTGGTCTTGGTTTATCTGTGGTTCTTCCCTCGCGTTTCTACTTCACAGTCACATCATGAACAGTCGGACTGGGTAGCTGTAGAAGGGTTGAAATATCCATGATGGATTTGTTACCCAGCTGACACTTAATGACTAGTCCACGTTCGAAGTCACTGAGCTCTCCTGACCGACCCAGTCTGCTGTTGTTGCTTCTCTACTGACAACAGGAGCCAGGCAAATTGTGTAAATGCCCTTTCTTTTCTCTTATCCTATCCTGTTTTTCCATCTCTTGTCTTCGGAAATACGGACTTCGTTAGCATTGGCATGCCTTCCGTATAGAAGAGGGACAACTCCAAAATTGAAACCCGGAATCTGCACTACTGTTAGGTGCAAGTACGGTCCAACCGGAAATGAGCGGCAGTTGCCTGCAGCCAACCTGACACCGCACGTCGCGTATTTTCGCTCCTGTGGAACCAGTTGTTATGTACGAGACGGAACTATGGGCCTCCTGGGACTCTTAGTCTGATCAAGAGGTGTGGCCATTAATTGCACGTATTGATCACGTAGGCTGACGTGAGGATCAATGAACTATACTTGACGGGATGTATCTGGAACATCTTAGGTGATTACAAAGTTAGTAGACAGGAATACCGTTAAATACTTAGCTTTAATTCAGCATCAGCGCTGAAGGTCGATCTTTACTTTGTACAATAATATTTACAAGTGCAGTTATAGACTGAACTGCGAATACTTCTTTACAATTCTGATTGCTTCTCACATATAGATCAATTGTCGATGCATAAACTGTATGTGGCGCCTGGCTAGGTCGTAGCTACTGACTTAGCTGAAGGCTATGCTAACTAGCGTCTCTGTAAATGAGATCTCTGAAGCTATAACAAGTGAACCATTCATATTAAAGTCGTCTGTAGAACTGACCAGTGCGCTAGCCGAGTGGCGGCGCTCGGTCTGCTAGTGTCGACAGTGGCGACTCGCGGATCCGATGTGTACTGACGGACCGCGACCGGTTTGAAGCCTACAACGTAGCCAGTGTGGTGCCTTGCGGTGACACCACACCAGTCATCTAGGCTGAGCCCTGGCACGAGTAGTGGGCAAGCTCGCCGCCACCTAGAATCTGCGTCCCAGGCGCAGTAGCATCCACGGAGAGGACACTCCATCCATGTGAAAACAATACGGTAGCGGCAGTTACCGGTCACAAGCTCGCTCCAATGGGCATAGGAGTGGGCGCCAGCGGTCGCTATAGACAGTGGGAGGGCCCATCGTAGGTCCACTGGCCAGTCACCGCGCTCTTCATGCTTGTCAGCCCCAGTCAGTTAGGTACTGGTCCGTCCTGGTGCCGATTGTTCCATTGGGTGTATAGAACACCCGCTGCTACAAAACTAAAAAAATAAAAATAAAATAAAAAGTATAGAATTCCATTATGCATCGATACATGGAACATCCGCACTATGCTGCAAGGCTTCCTGGACACCTGTGGGAGCTCACGAGAGATACGCAAAACGGCTGCTATCGACTTAGAGCTAGTCAGACTGAATATCGCTATAACAGCACTGCAGGAAACCGAGCTACCAGAAGAAGGCTCAATACGGGGAAAAAGAACTACACTTTTTTCTGGAAAGGCAAAGATGTTGCTAGCTCCAGACAGAACGGAAACGGTTTTGCTGTCTGCAATGACTTGCTGTGTAGTACCGAAAACCCTATTGGGATCTCATAACGCATTATGACTCTGCGTTTCACAAAAAATAGTGGACCACTGACGCTGATATATGTATATGCACCAACACTTACCTTAGCTGCAGATGCCATGGATCAGTTTTATGAACAACTCAGTGATGTTGTACAAGGCGTGCACTCCGGGGACCTTTGGTGATTTCAACGCTCGTATTGATACTGATTTTGCCACTTCGCCTAACTGTCTAGACAAACATGGAGTGGGCAAGATGAGTGAAAATGGTCTAAGCTGCTTGAATTCTGTGCAAAGTATCAGTTGTGTGTCACCAATACATACTTTAAAGGCAAACTGAACCACAAGGTTTCCTGAATCCACCCCCGCTCAAAACATTGGCACCAATTAGATCTTACTCTAACTAAAAGGAAAGATCTGCGTTACTTTCTACATACACGTTCTTTCCTTAGTATAGACTGTGACACGGATCATGCACTAGTACCTACAAAAGTGCGCTTCGTCACTAAAAAATTTCACTCTGCCAGAACACCTTGCAAAAAAAAAAAAAATCTTTGCCAAACAAGGAACACTGCTGCAGTAGAAGTATTTAGTGACGAGATACGAAAAGAGGTGGATCCCTGGAACCCAGGCGCTCCTATTTATGAAGACTGGCAGCAGATAAAATCGCTTCTTACCATTACGGCTGGAAATGTGTTCGGTGATCTGGAAGCAAAATCCCAGGATTGGTTCATAGAACATAGATGTCCTGCATTCTCTTCTTGAGGCTAAGCATCAGGCCACTGTCATCTGGCATAAAAACCCATGCAGTTCTACGCGCAGGAATCCAAGCAAAGCAAAGGCAGCTGTTCAACGCACTGTTGGCAACTGCATCAATTCGTATTGGGAGCAACTTTGCACTGGCATACAGGAATGTTTCCATGCTGGCGACATTGGTGGTCTGTACTCGGTCATCAAACGGGCCATTGGACCCATTCCAAAGATGAGCGTACCACTGAAGGTAATTGATGGAAAACGCATCACAGATCGAAATCGTCAACTCCACCGTTGGGTAGAACATTACTCCAGCCTCTACTCATATCCCATCAACATCAGTCCAAACGCAATGGGTGAAATTCCTCAGATGACTAGGATGTCACTCCTACTATGGAGGAGGTTCAAAGAGCAATTGGACAGCTCAATTGTGGGAAGTGCCCTGGCAAAGACAACATCTCCACAGAAACTGTAAAACTTAAGACAGTATTTCCGCTGCTCTTCAACCTCTTACTGAAATGTTGGGCTGAGGGTACTATGCCGCAACACATGCGCGATGTCAATATTATTACTTTATACAAAGGTAAAGGTGATAGCGGCGATTTCAACTGTCACCGTGGAATCTCAATTCTGAGTATATCTGGAGAAACATTTGCCCGCGTGGTGTTGGGCAGACTTCAGAAGCTGCCCGAGTGCATATATCGTGAGGAAAAATGTGGGTTTCGTCCACAACGATCTACAGTTGACATGATCTTCACACTCCGGCAAATTCAGGAAAAGTGACGCGAGCAGAAAACCCCTCTGTTCATTGCCTTTATCGACCTAATCAAGGTTTTCGACACAGTCAGCAAAGAAGGGCTGTATGAAGTACTATTGAATATAGGGTGTGATCCAAAGCTCTTAAAGATAATCAAGGCTTTTGACGAAGATATGGAAGGTGCTGTGGACTTCGACAGAATCACGTCTGACCGTTTGCTGTGAAAAGAGGGGTTCGTCAAGGCTGCGTATTGGCTCCCACTCCGTTCAATATTTTTTTCTCAGCACTCCTCAAAATTACTCTTCGTGAAACCAACCTGGGCATTCATCTGTATACCAGAGATGATGGGAAGCTCATCAACTTTTCTCTGTTCAGATCCAAGCGCTTCCGAGAAGACTTGCCTGTTAATAGGTTTTTATTTGCTGACGATGCTGCATTTGTAGCGCATACTCAAGACGATCTGCAAGAGCTTGTGGATAAATTCTCTCCTGCATGCAAGCTCTTCTTAATAAACGTAAAAAAGACGGTTGTCATGGCACAAGGATACATAGATCCACCTGTCATCAAACTGGACGGCTTCTTGTTGAAGGTAGCCGACCAATTCTGATATCTTTGTTCATTAATGACAGAAGATCTCTCCCTGGATGACGAGGTAAAGGCACGAATAGGAAAGGCTGCCAGCACTTTCGGAAAGTTCCGTACACGAGTATGGGACGACAAACGTCTTACATTGTCGACAAAAATAATTGTGTATCAATCGTGTGTGCTAAGAGCTCTCCTGTATGGAGCTGAGACTTGGACGTCGTATGCCAAACAGGAACGAAAGCTCAACACCTTTCACCTGTGGTCCTTACGGAGCATCTTGGGAATATCATGGAAGGATCATGTGCCTGACAAATGGCATGGTTCTGAAAACTGCAAAACAACAGAGTATCACTGCCACGCTCAAGCAACGTCGCATGCGATGGTTAGGACATCTGCACCGTATGGACCACTCCCGTCTGCCCCGGCGCACAATACTCAGTGAAATAGCAGAAGCAAAGAGACCTCGTGGAAGACCATCACTACTCTTTAGGGATTGCGCCAATATGTGCGCATTTAATATTGACAGTGACAAGTGGGAGCAATTCGCTGACGATCGCAGCAAATGGAGGAAACTGACTACAGATGGAACCAGATGCACCATCAAGTACGGCTTAACAACTTAACTGCAAAACAATCGCGCAGACATGAGCTTATGACTAACTCTCCTGCTAGAGCGACTCGTATTTGCATCGCTTGTGGGCGTCAAGTCGCCTCTCGCATCGGACTTCTGAGCCACCAGCGAAAATCTCATCAGGATGCCACTTCCCGACATTAAGCACCAGGCCATTATATATTGACAACAGAATACTCCACGCCTCCTTTTATACCGGCGGGCCCGCCTCTAGTGACAGCTAGTTGTCAATTCTTCGTTACGTAGGGGTGTCTAGATACTTCTCTTTAGATAATCTACATGAAAAAGAGCAGTAAACCTTAAATATGTTTTATTATTAATGTATGTATTGCTTTCAGTCTGAATCCACGATTTTGAGCGATTTTGATGCTGTTCACTAGAGCGACGCAGTTGTGTTACGTATTGTTACGATTTGTTCTGCACAGTCAGCCAATACCTAAAACCCATAATCAGCTAGTGTTATACCGGAAATCGTGAGCAATCTATTTTTATGAAAATGGATTTTTATTTTCTAGAGAAACAAGGTATATCATCTTAATTTACAGAATTTTCTGTCCTTTTTTTTTTTCAACAAAATTTTCGTTTCTTTACATATTTTTTCCCATTATCCTGCAAGTCCGGAAATTGCATTTCCGTTGTTTCATTCCACACAATTACACACTATTTTCTGGTTATCTCTTAACACCTCTTAACACCTAACGCCTGGCTTTTCACAGACTCGAATGTATAATAGTGGGAGGCGGACGATAGTGGGGAGGATGTGAAAGTCCTTTCCACTCAAATATCCTAATTTTTCTCCACATTGCCACGAGTAGTGGTAGGCTGTGTGTTATCGTTCTGCAGGATATCTCCTTCACAGCACGTTTTTCGTACAATATACGGCGGAGCTTCAAAAGTGTCTGAAAATAGCGGACAGTATTAACCTTCTATCCTGGTTCAATAAAATCAACCAATATGGAAGCCTCTGCATCCTAGACAACGGTGCTTTCCCAGCTCATCACACTGTCCATCCTTTCATTTAGATGATGAATCCGAATAGTGTCGTTCTATAATCCGGCGCTTTGCTTTAGTCTCAGAATGGTGAAACCAGATGTCGTCATTGACCGTAATACGAAAAATTCGTCTCCTGCATTCTGAAATCTCTGAAGCAGACTTTTGGTAATGGTTCTTCTCTGAAATTTGTGATCTACGGTCAGTAAACATGGCACCCAACAGAGACAAACTTGTCGGTAAACCAAGATCTGAATTATTTCTTGCCTCCACCACGTCCCATAGTTAGTTTACTTGAGATTTCTTACACAGTGGCACTCTTGTGTTACAATGAGCTCGCCATCTCTTTCCTTGTTGCGTATCGTGGAGATATCCCGAAGGAAACGAGCCTCAGCTTAGACACTCGTGTTCACGTCTTTGGAGTGTGCCACCAATCTTCCAACACAACCGTCACACATTCACCCATCTCCATATGCGCTCTGAAGCAGATTTGTCCTCTTTTACAGGAAGTTCACTTGAAAGTCTCTTCGGGTTTGCTGCCGGATTCTAAAATCAACTCGATTCACTATTTCGGCGATCCAACCGTTCGCCATCTTCAGAAGAACGCTGCTTCTGCTGATGAGTCTCGTTGAACGTGAAGCGTCAACGACGCTAGTAGGGAATTAGAGTTCAGTCATTTATCCTTCAAGTTGACAAGTTCTCAGCGGGACTCATCAGCAGAAGCAGCGTTCTTCTGAAGATGGCGAACTGTTGGATCGACGAAATAGTGAATGGAGTTGATTTTAGGATCTGGCAGCAAACCCGAACAGAGTTTTAAGACTTATTACGCCGGGAAACCCTACGAAGTCACAGCAAGCTTATTGTTTGTAAATAGTTGGATAATTTAAATGACCTGTCAAGAATCACTGAAGATCTCGTCACAAAATATGGGGAATTAAATAATTTCCTTTATTTTATAAACTAATGACGATGCCTTGCATGAATAGGAAAAGAATGTGTGGGTAGAAGTAAATAAATCATTCAGCTGAAACAGATGTAAATTTTCTTATCTGCCTGAAGGGCATAACTGAAGTAGCAACTAAGGGGCAATCTTTGCAAGTATTATCAGCAATAATACAGTCAGCTTCAGTGTGTTGCTGGAATTGTAGTTGTTTGTTCTTCCCTTTACGATCTTCATAGATTCTGAATATCAGGCATACACCCAGATCACAGTTAATCCTTCTTTCGACGTTTCAGCTCAAACCTTTACAGCTACTGTCAAGGCTGCAGATCCGAAAACTGATGGAGCATTCAGTTCGACGGGAAAATACTTT
Source organism: Schistocerca americana (assembly GCF_021461395.2). Lineage (NCBI taxonomy): Eukaryota > Metazoa > Arthropoda > Insecta > Orthoptera > Acrididae > Schistocerca > Schistocerca americana. The sequence goes on from NC_060119.1 coordinate 120,551,865, forward strand.
ACTGATGACAGCTGCATAATCTCAGACAGCACAGTAATTAGATTCTTCTCGGCGTGTTGCGTAACAGTCTACGTCAGTGCTGCTGCCGTAAAGATATGCCGCATAAATGGCGTTGCCCCCCCCCCCCCCCTTGCAGTCGCTGTAGCAGAGCATTGGCGCTGAAACCGAATTTGAAATGTCAGAGCAGAGTAGACATGAGTACATACATCACACTGCTCACAATAAATAACAATGTAAGATGGCCATTTTAAACACCACTGTTTCAAAACACTGTTTGGCTTTGTCTCATTAGGAAGTTCTCTATGTTTTAGTCTGCTGCGAACGACGAGGGATAGTCAGCAGGTTTCAGCTATCACCTCCAAAAATCAACCTCATGAATCTTGGTGTTTGTCCTTCTCTACATATTCACCCTTCAGTGCGATACATTTTTCCCAACGGTGGGTAACTGGACAGATAGCTGGGCTGTAAAAATCTTCATTTTGACTGTTCAGGAACATTCCACATCGAAAATTACCCCATCGTCATTCTGAAAGCACCTGCTATGCGATGATTTCTTCACCCGAGGAAAGAGAAAAAAGTCAGCATGTGCTATGTTAGGAGAATACAGGAGTTGAAACTAAAACTGGTATTCCAAAGAAGCAGAAAGTGTGACTGTGTCCAGAGCAACATGATGTAGGATAGCTCCTCGCGACGCTTTTTTGCCGCCAGACCCATCAGCACATCAGGAGTGTCCAGCGGTTACTCCTGCAATAGTTCACTTTATGAGCATAAATTGTTTGCACCACACCGTGGCAGCCCCAAATAACTTTCAATGTCACATCGCCCAATGATGGATGGGTCTTTGTCTTTATCGACACTGGTGAGTACATACGTTCCCACTGCTCGGTTTGCTGCTTTGTCTCAGGATCATAGTGATACAAACAGCGCTCGTCCATGGTGTTTAGGCGGCTCAGGAGGTCACCTGGAATGCTCTCACATTTCCACTGGTGCCGGAGTTCGAACAGCTGTTATAACGGGTGTAAGCGATCGCCGAACCCAGCCAACGGCGGCGTTTTTCACGTTTAGAATGCTGCTCAAGATGTTGGAAAGTGATCCGTGTCAGATTTTCTCTTTTCCCACTATCGCCTCGACAGAGATACGCAGATTTTCTAGCTCCAAGCCCTCCACTGCTCTTGCGATACCTTGTTCCTTATACTACTGACAGCAGAGCGTAGACGCCTCTGCGTGAAGTTAGGATAGCTGCTGGGAATCTGTGAAGCATCAACGACTCTAGTAAAACATTATTAGAGTTGAGTCATTTATTCTTCATATTCACAAGTCATTCTTCTTCTGAATCAACCTTGGCTATTGGTCACTCAGCTGAGTGCTGGATTCTAGCTGACGTCTGTCTAGACAGCTCCACAGTTGCAGACCCAGGCGACGTTTAACGACCCTCGTGCCGTGGCGAGTTGCTGGCAAGCAGGCGTCGCCACGGCCCAGCGCAAGGCGGTCTCTGCCGGGCTGCTGGAGTGTCCCACTCCGAATTCTACGATGACTTTCGATGACTCATCCGCCATGTACCTAGCATCGCTACACATGAGGTCTGTTGATCTCCTCCCTGCCGGCTATGGGTTTCGGGATCTGGAAGCGCCAGCGTGTTGAACAGGAATTTGGATCACAGGAGGCCCTGTTACTGGCTTCTGCATTTAAGTTGAATGCTGGCAGCACGCTGGAATGTGGTGTTGTTAGAAGGCAGTCAGTTCATCCATCAGTAAATAGCAGGTGGCGAGCAGCATGAAATTCGTCACGTGAAGGCCATCATCTTGAGTACCTTTGTCCGGTTCATAGACTCTGCCGGAGCACCTAGGGCATAGATTCACTACAGAGTCATAAACTTGGAACTGAGTGCTATTACTGTGAATCCCATTACTCCCAATGATCAACACATGATGAGAGCTGGAGAGCTGGCATATGATGCAAGACTCAGTTCATAATGACCGCATGTCCCCTCCTTATTCTACTATATTCACTTAACAGGCCGTTAACTGATGTGTCAGTTCCTTCTGTGTGCTCTTGTGAAAGAGATAGAGTTTCTTGTAACATGTCTTATGAGCTAAAGAATATGTTGGCTCACTACCTTTGTTTTTCTGTTGCTGTCCCCTTTCTGCTGAATGTGTATCGTCACTCGACAGATGGTGTCATAATGAGTCGATCACCTGACCTACTTCCGACATACTGGCTTGTTTCTCTCTCTGGCATGATTTGATTTTGTCTATGTCAAGGTGAATCGATTTTAATAATTTTTTGTAATTTCTTCCCCTTAATCCTGCGAGCAGTTACAATATACTCTAGTCATGGGACAGTGATACGCAGTAAAATTGTGTAGACAGGATTTTAAGAGGCAGTGCACTGCTAGAGCTGTCGTGTATAGTCAGGTGATTCACACGGAGAGGTACCCCATGTGATTGTGGCCACATGACAGGAATTAACAGACTTTGAACATGGAGCGATAGTTGGAGATTACCAAATTTCAGGCATTAGGTTTCAACACAGGCAGTGCAGTGTCCGACGGCGTTCACTTAACGGCTGATAGCAGGCGTAGTTTGTGCAGAGCCGTCAGTGCTAACAGACAAGCAACAAGGTGCGAAATAACCGCTGACATCAATGTGGGATGTACGACGAATGTACCCGTTAAGAGGCCGGCCGCTGTGGCCGAAGGGTTGTAGGCGCTTCAGTTCGGGACCGCGCTGCTGCTATGGTTGCAGGTTCGAATCCTGTCTCGGGCATGGATGTGTGTGAGGTCCTTAGGTTGGTTATGTTTAAGCAGTTCTAAGTCTAGGGGACTGATGACCTCAGATGTTAAGTTGCATAGTGCTTAGAGCCATTTGAACCACTTTTTTATCCGTTAGGATAGTGCAGTGAACAATGCAAGTGCCTTTGCTATTAGTATGACATCGCCTGCAGCGCCACTCGCGGGATTGTGACTGCACCAGTTGGACCCTAGACGACTGGAAAACCACGGCCTGGTCGGATGAGTCCCGATTCCAGTTGGTGAGAGCTGATGGTAGAGTTTAAGTATGGTGCTGACCACACGGTCATGGACGTAAGTTGTCAATAAGACACTACAAGTCGGTGGTGGCTCCATAATGCTGCAGGATGCGTTTACGAAGAATGGACTGGTTCCTCTGGTCCAACTGTACCGATCATTGTTTATTTTAGCCATTTATGGACTTAAGCTTCCCAAAAATTGGTTCAAATGGCTCTACGCACAGTGGGACGTAACATCTGAGGCCATGAGTCCCTAGACTTAGAACTACTTAAACTTAAGTAACCTAAGGGCATCACACACATCCATGCCAGAGGCAGGACTCGGACCTGCGACTGTAGCGGTCGCGCGGTTCCGGACTGAAGCGCCTATAACCGCTCGGTCACAGCGGCCGAATCTTCCCAAACAATAATCGAATTTTTATGGGTGACAATGCCCTATGTCGCCGGTCCACAGTTGTTCGTGACTGGTTAGAACATTCTGGACAAATCAAGAGAATAATTTGGTCTCGCATATTGGCCGACATGAGTTCCATCGAACATAATCGAGAGGTCAGTTCGTGCACCAAGTCCTTCGTGGCAACACTTTCGCAATTGTGGACAGCTATAGAGGCAACATGACTCAATATTTCTGCAGGAGACTTCCAACGAGTTTTTGAGTCCGTGCCATGTCGAACTGCTGTCCTACGCCGGACAAAAGGACGTCGGACACCATATTAGGAAGTTCGACACTTCGTCCTTCCTATTTGGACTTTTTGACCACTGCGGCACCTAACCGCTGTGTCGGATGATACTGCATAGTTGTCATCCACTTCCACTAACTCAGCGCGGATTGTTGCAGCTTTATTCCCTTCAAACGCAGCAGGCGTATTATGTCACGATACTCTATCAACGGGCCGCGGTATTTCGTATTGGCTCCTCTAGCGGCTTACTGCAACGCTGTGCCGCGGGGATTTCAAAGTTTTCCAGTACGGGAGACACGTACCCACAAACAAATCAAAAACCAATAACGTACCTTAATGTTTTTGAGGTAATAATTAAAACTTTACGACTAGTTCCCGGGTTGCGTGCGCTCTTGTGATATAGGCGTGAGCAGGTGCCGTGACCCGCCAAAAAAGAAAAGAAAACAAAGTAGGTTGTGGCGGCGCGTGCAGGTGGCGGCGCGGCGCTGGCCCGCACTGCGGCAGCTTGCAGCCCGCGGCGCGGCGTTACACGAGCCACACAGCGCAGGGCCATCGATTCCCACGCCGGCGCAACACTTATCTGCTAATCACGCCTCTGGCAGCGGCTGCGTCTACAAGTAACAAGCGGGCTGTCGCATAGGAAACTGTGTCGTCCACGTGCCTTCTTCCCCCGCCGCCGGGAGAGAGCGGAGAGAGCGGAGGGAGAAGACCTGCCTACAGCGCTTCACCTACATGTGTGCCCCGCTAACCCGTTACGGTGTGTGGCGAAGGGTGCCTCTGACATATCATTTCACCCCTTCTCTGCTCCATTCGCGAGTCGTGCGTGGGAGGAATAACTGTCGATAAATTTACTACAGTATAATCCTATTAATCCGAACTAATTGGGACCGGACCTTATTCGGATTACCGATTTGTTCGGATTAGCCGGAATTACGGTGACGAGTTTCTAGAATGAAGTATACCAAGCAGATAAGTAGGTACACCATGGCAACAAGTGGGAACAAGTGTGGGAGCAATGGCGCACTCTCGCTCCCTGCCCTTATTGTTGTGCATTGTTAGGGTGACCAGACGTCCGGATTAATCCGGACATGTGCTCCTCCTTTTTAGCTCCTTGCCCGAGGTCCGGGCGGATTTTTACAGTATCCGGCTCTTTCGCAAAGTTGAGAGTAAAACAGTTAAATTTACAATTCGTCCCGTTCTATTGCTCTTTTCTGAAATACTTTAACTATTGGCACAGCCTTCGTGATAAACACGCACGAAGGCGGTGTTAGTAGGTGGCACCAGGATCGTCGATGTTGTCGTTGATCTACCTATAAGCGAATGCAAATATGGATTATTTAAAATTTTCGTTTCATATCTTCGCTTTGTATTGGCTTGGCTTCCTGTAGTGCACGTGTGATTTGTGAGTGTAATTTTTAACCGAATGAGTTACGTAAAATATTTCGCTACGCCTAAACGAAAGAGAACATTTTTGATGTCCTTTCCTGCAAATATCCGGCTTTAAGAAAGAGAGAAATGAATTTGAAGCGGGATGTAAGAATGTGGAGCTGGAACGTACGTCTCAGTGGCCAATAAAGGTAACAAAAAACTCGACAGATTAACTGTCATGATTGTATTTTGTTTTTTCATAGTCATTCAATTTATTTGTATTCGGAAGGTTAAAGTGCAATTTACATGTCGTCAGCTGCTGCTTGAATTGTAGATGTTGGTAGAGGTGCGTCGAATGAAGAGAGGTGAATGGTCTTACGTTTTTCGCTTTGTAAACAATTCCGTGTTGTTGACATAACAAAACAATTGATGCCACACTGTCACCACAATCAATGTTTTTAATTTTTTTATATTGCTCAGTTAACCACCACCTGACCGTCAGTAACAATTAACTACTAGTTTTACCGGTAAGCCGGCCGGTGTGGCCGTGCGGTTAAAGGCACTTCAGTCTGGAACCGCGTGACCGCTACGGTCGCAGGTTCGAATCCTGCCTTAGGTTAGTTAGGTTTAATTAGTTCTAAGTTCTAGGCGACTGATGACCTCAGATGTTAAGTCGCATAGTGCTCAGAGCCATTTGAACCATTTTTTTTTTACCGGTAATTCCAGGCAGTCACGTGACTTGTCCAAAGCTGACGGATGGTATCCTTATCTGCAGTTGACCCGTTTGATGCGTCCTCTTTTCTCTTCCTTTGTCCACCTTTTTGAAGCTGTTTGTCCTCCTTTTTAAACAATTGCATCTGGTCACCCTATGCATTGTTGAGACCTTTGTCAGTGTACTACCAGTTGGCTCGCAAAGCGCTTGGTTATGTTAGTTATCGATAGCTGGCACGCATAACAGTTCTATTGTATTCGTTCTGGTATAGTGGTGTGCGTATTTTCGTCATGAGTAAACAGAAACATACAACGTTAACTCTCAAACGAAAACTGAATGCTCTGAAGCGGATAGAAAATGGTGAGCCTGTATCTAAACTGGCAACGGAACTGGGTGGCTGGAAAGCAACCATTAGTGATTGGAAGAAGAACCGAGTGAAGCTTGAACAGTCCTGTGCAACGTCTTCGGGAAAAACACTCGAAATTCGGTAGACTTTTAAACAGCCCCAGTACGATAAAGTGGATGAATCTCTTTTTCTTTGGTTTACACAGGAAAGAGAAAGGGGAACTTCTTTGAGTGGAGCACTGGTTCAGGAGAAGGCTGTTTACCTGAACAAGTTAATGAATGATGATGAGTCTTTTAGTGCGAGTTCGGGTTGGTTGGACAGATTCAAAAAACGTCATGGAGTCCGTCAGCTAACAATTACTGGAGAAAAGCCTTCTTCTGACAGTGATACAGTGAAGCAACACATGGGTAAGTTTGAAAAGAGAGTGGGAAAGTATTCTCCCCAAAAAATTTATAACACTGACGAGACTGGCCTTATTTTTAGGGCATTGCCACCAAAAAGCCTGGCATCAAAAGCAGAAGACCATGCTCCTGGTATTAAAATGTGCAAAGACCGTGTGACTTCACTAGCGTGCAGCAACGCTGCTGGTAATCACAAGCTGCCTTTAATGATGATCGGCAAATCTGGTAGGCCCAGAGCTTTTAAAAACTGCAATATCAAGTCCCTGTCCGTATATTATCGCAACCAGAAAAAACCCATGGAGAAATGGTAAGCTGTTCAAAGAATGGTTTCACGGCTAGTTTGTTACCTCTGTTCGACTGTTTTCTAAGGGAAATCATTTGTCTCCCCGTGCAATCCTTTTGACTGATAACGCGTCATATCACCCCAGCTTGACGAATTATGTGATGAAGAAATTGTGGCGAAGTTATTGCCGCCGAATGTTACTCCACTTCTACAGCCGATTGACCAGGGCATACTGCAAACATTAAAACTGATTTACAGAGAACAATTTTTAAGAATGCTGATCCAAGATGACAGCATTCCTTTAGTGGACAAAATAAAAAAGACAACTGTGAAGGATGTTGTTTGTCCGCAGATCGTGGTCGTGCGGTAGCGTTCTCGCTTCCCGCGCCCGGGTTCCCGGGTTCGATTCCCGGCGGAGCCAGGGATTTTCTCTGCCTCGTGATGACTGGGTGTTGTGTAATGTCCTTAGGTTAGTTAGGTTTAAGTAGTTCTAAGTTCTAGGGGACCGATGACCATAGATGTTAAGTCCCATAGTGCTCAGAGCCTATTGAACCATTTGAAAGTTGTTGTTTATTGGGCCGCTGAGGCATGGCAGAATATTTCAGAAAATACTCTGAGAAAATCGTGGAGAAAACTGTGCACATCTCTTGAATTTCAGGATAACCTAGTTGAAAATGAAGAGGAAAATCTACTACAAATGACACAGACAATCCCTGGATGTGAAGCAGCTAGTGAAGGAGACGTAGATGAGTGGATGGCAGCGGATGGGGCCTCTGTGGAGAGCCTTACTGACGCTGATTTAGTTGCTACTGTTGACTCTAGGCCAGGAAGAAGTGGACTGCTGTGACGGAAGTGACAACGAGCCTGAAAGCCACATAGGAGAGCTGGTGCCACACGGTGACGCAGCTGAAGCCCTCGACCTCGCGCTATGTTATTTGGAGCAACAGCCCACTGCTACGCCTGCTGATTTGATGTTTAAGAGATGATGGCGCAACTATGCTTCATATAACGGACTGTCTTCATTACGCCAAAAAACAATGACTGAGTTTTTGTCATCTAAAAAGTAGGGATAAAATATCTGCTGTCTTTTAGTAAGTTTAACAGCTTTTCTTTCATTGTTATGCATTGTTTAAATCTAATGTTTTCTTACGAATTTTTCTAATACATGAAACTTCCTGGCAGATTAAAACTGTGTGCCGGACCGAGACTCGAACTCGGGACCTTTACCTTTCGCGGGCAAGTGCTCTACAAACTGAGCTACCCAAGCACGACTCACGCCCCGTCCTCACAGCTTTACTTCTGCCAGTACCTCGTCTCCTACCTCCCAAACTTTACAGAAGCTCTCCTGCGAACATTGCAGAACTAGCACTCCTGAAAGAAAGGATATTGCGGAGACATGGCTTACCCACAGCCTTGGGGATGTTTCCAGAATGAGATTTTCACTCTGGAGCGGAGTGTGCGCTGATATGAAACTTCCTGGCAGATTAAAACTGTGTACCGGACCGAGACTCGAACTCGGGACCTTTGCCTTTCGCGAGCAAGTGCTCTACCAACTGAGCTACCCAAGCACGTCTCACGCCCCGTCCTCACAGCTTTCTAATTCATGTTTACTGTACTGTGTAAATTAAAACAGTGTGTATGTGCAGCAGTTTACCGCACAGTTTTCACTACTTGGACTAAGATTTTTCCTGTTCGGATTAACCGGACGTTCAGATTACCGGAGTTCAGATTAGCGGGACTCTGCTGTACTAATTTCTCAGATACTTTTCGTTGTGGTCACTACGCGACACATAAACAGTAGGAAAATAAATCGGAACACCAAGAAAGAGTTGTGCAATACAAACGAAGTTCGCAAACATGGCTGGCTCTGAGCACTATGGGACTTAACATCTTAGGTCATCAGTCCCCTAGAACTTAGAACTAATTAAACCTAACTAACCTAGGGACATCACACACATCCATGCCCGAGGTAGGATTCGAACCTGCGACCGTAGCAGTCCCGCGGTTCCAGACTGCAGCGCCCGAACCGCACGGCCACCGCGGCCGGCCTCATAAACATGTTTCTATGTTTCTACATGTACAGGGTTATTACAAATGATTGAAGCGATTTCACAGCTCTACAATAACTTTATTATTTGAGATATTTTCACAATGCTTTGCACACACATACAAAAACTCAAAAAGTTTTTTTAGGCATTCACAAATGTTCGATATGTGCCCCTTTAGTGATTCGGCAGACATCAAGCCGATAATCAAGTTCCTCCCACACTCGGCGCAGCATGTCCCCATCAATGAGTTCGAAAGCATTGTTGATGCGAGCTCGCAGTTCTGGCACGTTTCTTGGTAGAGGAGGTTTAAACACTGAATCTTTCACATCACTATGCGTGAAACTTGCCCGCACGCGTTCAACCGTTTCTTCGCTCACTGCAGGCCGACCCTTTGATTTCCCCTTACAGAGGCCTCCAGAAGCTTTAAACTGCGCATACGATCGCCGAATGGAGTCAGCAGTTGGTGGATCTTTGTTGAACTTCGTCTTGAAGTGTCGTTGCACTGTTATGACTAACTGATGTGAGTGCATTTCAAGCACGACATACGCTTTCTCGGCTCCTGTCGCCATTTTGTCTCACTGCGCTCTCGAGTCCTCTGGGGGCAGAAACCTGAAGTGCGGCTTCAGCCGAACAAAACTTTATGAGTTTTTCTACGTATCTGTAGTGTGTCGTGACCATATGTCAATGAATGGAGCTACAGTGAATTTATGAAATCGCTTCAATCATTTGTAATAGCCCTGTATATTCGAATTTCGCGACAGGCGCATGAGAATCACGTTTGCTCAAGTACGCACTGCAATGGCTGTGAGCGTTACTTATCTTCGAGATTGGACGTGATTTGTTGATGTCACTCAAGAATGACTTTAAGGCGACATAGACGCCATTACCAACATATTACTGAGTTTGAACGATGTCAAATAAGAAGGTTACGAGAGGCTGAATGTTCCTTCTGCGATACTGTAGAAAGACTTGGAAGGAATGCAGCCATTGTACATGATTGCTGGCAGTGGTAGTCGCAAGAGTATACGGTGACACGAAGACATGGCTCTGGACGGCCAAGTAGCACTACCGAGAGGAAGACAATCGTGTTCGGCGCATCGTACTGCATCTGCAGCAGCAAATTGAGCAGCAGTTGGCACCACAGTGACACAACGAACTGTTACAAATCGGTTACTTCAAGGACAGCTCCGAGCCAGGCGCAGTGTAGTGTGCATTCCGCTGATACTAAACCACCACCATTTACGACACCAGTGGTGGCAAGCGAGAGCTCACTGGAGGGGAGAGTGCAGGATAACGCCGAGTTACCTTGGCCTGTTTTATCACCAGATCTGTACCAAATCGAGCACAGAAAGGACACCATTGGACGGCAGCTCCAGCGTCATCCACCATCAGCATTAACCGTTCCTGCATTGATCGACGAAGTGCAACAGGCATAGAACTCCATCCCACAAACTGACATTCGGCACCTATACAATTCACTTCATTCACGTTTGCACGCTTGCATGCATCATTCTCGGAGTTACACCGGTTATTATGTACCAGCATTTCACGTTTGCAATGGCTTATCTCGCGCCTACATTAACCTGTGGTCTTGCCATGTTAATCACTTAAATGTGTTGCATAGACAAATGTATTCCCGAAATTTCATTACTCTACATTAATTATTTTTTAGTGTTCCGATTTTTTTCCGTCAGCGTGTGTAGGAGGAAGTAACACGTTGCTCGGGTCTTCTTCGAATGAACGCTTCCGATATTTCGATAGTAAACCTCTCTGTGATGTATACGCATCTCTTGTAACTTCTGCCACTGCAGTTTGTTGAGCATCTCTGTAACGGTTGAGTCGACTAAACGATGCCTTTGACAAAACGCACCACTCTTCACTGGATCTTCTCTAGCTCTTTTATCAGTCCTCGCTGGTAACGACCCCAGACTGGTTGACGATACTCAAGAACAGGTCTAAAAATTATTTGATAAGTCACGTTTTTCCTGGATGAATTACGTTTCCTTCAGATTCTTCAGAACAGCTTCAGCCTAACATCTGCTTTCCCATAATTTCTTTTATCTGGTCATTCCACGGACGGTTCTCCTGAGGTATTTTAAAGTCGTTAACGTTTCCGGTGCTCCTTCACCAACAACGTAACCGAGCAGTAACGTGTATCTTCTCCTATTTAAGTATAATACGTTTCGTTTATTTCCGCTCAAGGTGAACTGTCGATCCCGACATCAACCTTCGAACCTCTGCTTGTCACGTTGCATTTCGCTATAGCCCTTAGGACATTGCAACCTTCCTATAGACAACGACATCGTCTGCAAAAAGGCCCTTACACCTTCACTAGATCATTCGTATAGGGAAGAGTGCTGTACCTTGGTACACTTTTCAGACTTTCGCCTCTAACCAGCCCTGTTACAGAAGTTTAATACACCCCCTTTTTCCATTTTTAAATTGTGTCATTAATTTTTTACCTGCTGCAGTCTTTCTCTGAAATTAAAAGAATTATTCCGATATATTAATCCTCCTCCAGATGTGAATATATCTTCCAAGGAACGATATGTGCATGTACCTAGGAACAAACATTCTACTGAAATTTATAACCGTTGCAGTAGACAAGATCTTACAAAAACGGTATTTAATCGTCTGTCTGTTACATTATTACATTACTACACACTAACAATCAGTAAGTGCATTAAAATTAAGCAGAAAACTATTGTCAAAATCAGTTCAAGTAAAATAAATTTTGAAATATAAAGTACTGGAAACCAATATAAATTTCTATTTTCAAAATTGCTAATCAGGCATTAGACATTAAAAAAAACTCAGTTTATTTGCAAATATAACATGTCCCAAGGTAAAAGATCTTCTTCTGTTTCAAGATACAAGATGGAGCGCGACCGACGAAGTAAGGCTTAAATGTTCATATGTTATATAAACAGTTCTGAAAGCATATAACATTTTACTTACCCTAAAATACTACAGCTGAAGAATTAACAATATAATCCCAATATCTTTAATATATTATACAGCGCTTAAATGTATAGAGCGAGAAACATTTACAAATGGTGCACAAAACACAACCTCATGTCTAACAGTGAAAAACGTAGAAAATGGCTGAATCATTTTGTGACCGCCTCTAGTGCGAATTCCTTCATTTGGCTCTGAAATCAGCCACTAGACTGAAGCACCGATTTAAAAAAAAAAAAAAAACAAAAAAAAAACAAAAAAAACATGTGATCCTAGGTACACTATCCTCTAGGTGCAACAAACTCGCGTATGTGTTGTTGTTGTTGTGGTCGTCTTCAGTCCTGAGACTGGTTTGATGCAGCTCTCTATGCTACTCTATCCTGTGCAAGCTGCTTCATCTCCCAGTACGTACTGCAACCTACACCCTTCTGAATCTGCATATGATCTACCCATCTAATCTTCAGCATTCTTCTGTAGCACCACATTTCGAAAGCTTCTATTCTCTTCTTGTACAAACTATTTATCGTCCATGTTTCACATCCATACTCCATACAAATACTTTCAGAAACGACTTCCTGACACTTAAATCTATACTCGATGTTAACAGATTTCTCTTCTTCAGAAATGTTTTTCTTGCCATTGCCAGTCTACATTTTATATCCCCTCTACTTCGACCATCATCAGTTATTTTGCTCCCCAAATAGCAAAACTCCTTTACTACTTTAAGTGTCTCATTTCCTAATCTAATTCCCTCAGCATCACCCGACTTAATTCGACTACATTCCATTATCCTCGTTTTGCTTTTGTTGATGTTCATCTTATATCCTCCTTTCAAGACACTGTCCATTCCGTTCAACTGCTATTCCAAGTCCTTTATTATCCCTGACAGAATTACAGTGTCATCGGCGAACCTTAAAGTTTTTATTTCTTCTCCATGGATTTTAATACCTACTCCTAATTTTTATTTTGTTTCCTTTACTGCTTGCTCAATACACAGATTGAATAACATCGGGGAGAGGCTACATCCCTGTCTCGCTCCCTTCCAAACCACTGCTTCTCTTTCATGCCCCTCGACTCTTGTAACTACCATCTGGTTTCTATACAAATTGTAAATAGCCTTTCGCTCCCTGTATTTTACCCCTGCCACCTTCAGAATTTGAAAGAGAGTATTCCAGTCAACATTGTCGAAAGCCCTCTCTAAGTCTACAAATGCTAGAAACGTAGGTTTGCCTTTCCTTAATCTTTCTTCTAAGATACGTCGTAAGGTCAGTATTGCCTCACGTGTTCCAATATTTCTACGGAATCCAAACTGATCTTCTCCGAGATCGGCTTCTATCAGTTTTTCCATTCGTCTGTAAAGAATTCGCGTTAGTATTTTGCAGCTGTGACTTATTAAACTGATAGTTCGGTAATTTTGACATCTGTCAACACCTGCTTTCTTTGGGATTGGAGTTATTATATTCTTCTTCAAGTCTGAGGGTATTTCGCCTGTCTCATACATTTTGCTCACCAGATGGTAGAGTTTTGTCAGGACTGGCTCTCCCAAGACTGTCAGTAATTCTAATGGAATGTTGTCTACTCCCGGGGCCTTGTTTCAACTCAGGTCTTTCAGTGCTCTGTCAAACTCTTCACGCAGTATCATATCTCCCAATTCATCTTCATCTACATCCTCTTCCATTTCCATAATATTGTCCTCAAGTACATCGCCCTTGTATAGACCCTCTATATACTCCTTCCACCTTTCTGCTTTCCCTTCTTTGCTTAGAACTGGGTTTCCATCTGAGCTCTTGATATTCATGCAAGTGGTTCTCTTTTTTCAAAAGGTCTTTTTAATTTTCCTGTAGGCAGTATCTATCTTACCCCTAGTGAGATAAGCCTCTACATCCTTACATTTGTTCTCTAGCCATCCCAGCTTAGCCATTTTTTTGCACTTCCTGTCGATCTCATTTTCGAGACGTTTGTATTCCTTTTTGCCGCTTCATATATTGCATTTTTATATTTTCTCCTGTCATCAATTAAATTCAATATATCTTATCCAAGGATTTCTACTAGCGCTCGTCTTTTTACCTACTTGATCCTCTGCTGCCTTCACTACTTCATCCCTCAGAGCTACCCATTCTTCTTCTACTGTATTTCTTTTCCCCATTCCTGTCAATTATTCCCTTATGCTCTCCCTGAAACTCTGCACAACCTCTGCTTTAGTCAGTTTATCCAGGTCCCATCTCCTCAAATTCTCACCTTTTTGCAGTTTCTTCAGTCTTAATCTACAGTTCATAACCAATAGATTGTGGTCAGAGTCCACATTTGCCCCTGGAAATGTCTTACAATTTAAAACCTGGTTCCTAAATCTCTGTTTTACCATTATACAATTTATCTAATAGCTTCTAGCATCTCCAGGCTTCTTCCACGTATACAACCTTCTTTCATGATTCTTGAACCATGTGTTAGCTGTGATTAAATTATGCTCTGCGCAAAATTCTACCAGGCGGCTTTCTCTTTCATTCCTTACTCCCAATCCATATTCACCTACTACGTTTCCTTCTCTCCCTTTTCCTACTATCTAATTCCAGTCACCCATGCCTATTAAATTTTCGTCTCCCTTCACTATCTGAATAATTTCTTTTATTTCATCATACATTTCTTCAATTTCTTCGTCATCTGCAGAGCTAGTTGGCATATAAACTTGTAATACTGTAGTAGGTGTGGGCTTCGTGTCTATCTTGGCCACAATAAGGTGTTCACTATGTTGTTTGTTGTAGCTTACCCGCACTCCTATCTTTAATTCATTATTAAACCTACTCCTGCATTACCACTATTTGATTTTGTATTTATAACCCTGTATTCACCTGACCAGAAGTCTTGTTCCTCCTGCCACCGAACTTCACTAATTCCCACTACATCTAACTTTACCCTATCCATTTCCCTTTTTAAATTTTCTGACCTACCTGCCCCATTAAGGGATCTAACATTTCACGCTCCGATCCGTAGGACGCCAGTTTTCTTTCTCCTGATAACGACGTCCTCTTGAGTAGTCCCCGCCAGGAGATTTGAATGGGGAACTATTTTACCTCCGGAATATTTTAGCCAGGAGGACGCCATCATCATTTAACCATACAGTAAAGCTGCATGCCCTCGGGAAAAATTACGGCTGTTGTTTCCCCTTACTTTTATCCGTTCGCAGTACCAGCACAGCAAGGCCGTTTTGGTTAGTGTTACAAGGCCAGATCACTCAATCATTCAGACTGTTGCCCCAGCAACTATTGAAAAGGCTGCTGCCCCTCTTCAGGAACCACACGTTTGTCTGGCCTCTCAACAGATACCCCTCCGTTGTGGTTGCACCTACGGTACGGCTATCTGTATCGCTGAGGCACGCAAGCCTCCCCACCAACGGCAAGGTCCATGGGCTCGCGTATATTTTAAACAGTAATGGCCTTTTAAAGGTTCAAAAAATGGTTCAAATGGCTCTGAGCACTATGGGACTCAACTTCTGAGGTCATTAGTCCCCTAGAACTTAGAAGTAGTTAAACCTAACTAACCTAAGGACATCACAAACATCAATGCCCGAGGCAGGATTCGAACCTGCGACCGTAGCGGTCTTGCGGTTCCAGACTGCAGCGCCTTTAACCGCACGTTTAAAGGTTCCTTGGGGCAATTCACATCTGTCCATTTCATCACTTTAAGAAAAGTGTATTAAGATCTAACTCTCATAAAGACCTGAATCCAGCCAAATATCACGTCTGAAGGACGGTAGGTGCTACTTCGTTCACTAAACAGTGGTGCGGGTCTGTATGGAATACCTCCTAAAGTCGAGCCACATGATACGAATCGGGCCGCCTTTGCCTATGACGCTCTGCGTCATGTGGACGAACAGAGCGGGCTGTGTTTCGCAAGATCTCTCTTTATGGAATGCATGTTTGTTTCTTTTAGAAGAAATTTTCGTTGTCCAGAAACGTCATAATGCGTGAGCACAGAACGTGTTCCATGAATATAGAATAGATTGACGTCAGCGATATGTGCCTGTAACTATAGGCATCATTCCGACGAACTTCCTCGAAAACGGGGACGACTTATTTCTTTCCCCCCCCTCCACCCCCCCCCCCCCCCCCCCATCGTTTGCTATCCTTCGTTGTACCCGAGACCTATGAATACTACTACTAGAAGTCGAGTAAGTTCTTTTGCATAATCTCGGTAGAATCTATAGGTACCTCTTTTGGTCCGTACGCCTTTTCACTATTGAGAGATGTTAGTTCACTTTCTATTCCGCGATCAGTTATCTCATTTCGACGTTCGTACGATAACTTTTATCGCCATCACTCTTTCGTCTGGTTTGATGCTGTGTTCCGCCTTTTCCTGTTTTGTCCTACTCTTTTTATCTCACTTTACATGTTTCATATTCTGCTGCTCATATTCTAGTCTATGTCTGCCCTCACCGTTTTTCCTCTTTTACCATCTCTTCTAGCATCAAATATTTCTACCCAACAACATATGTCCCACTAACCTATCCCTTCTTGTGACTGGGTATTTCACAGAGTTCTTTCCTCATCTATTGTTTTACTATATCTTCATTTCGTACTTTATCGGCCCACTTAATTATTTACCATTCTTTGATAAACAATATTTCAAATGTTTCCACTTTCTTTTCCTCTGCATGGCCGATAGGTCTCGTTCCATACAGCCCTGTTCTCTAGACGTACACTTCCAGCAATATCTCATAAGAGTACAACTCTTTTGTAGATGAAAGCTTTCTTTCCCTGTGTCACTTCTCCCATCTTCGTCGCTTCGACTGTTCTGTGTAATCTTGTTTACCAGATGAGGTAATTCTTTCTCTTCCTCCACGACAACGTAATTAAGTAACTAGTTTTACTTATTTCTACAAGCCTTCATAACCTCCCTCTTCGCATTGTTTCTTCTTCAGCCGTGTTCCATGCTGAGTACGCTATCCATTTCATGCAACAGGTTTTTATAAATCTCTCTTTCCTCTGGCCGTAAGGGCCATGTCTTCTGTCAGCCACCTCTTTTCTTTTCTTTTCCCTTTTTTCTCTTTTGTTATTGAGTCCTCATTCTTCTTGCTCGTTCGATGCAGCCCGCCATAGATTCCTCTACTGTTCCAACATCTTCATCTCAGAGCTGCACTTGCATCGTGCGCCCTCAGTAATTTATTGGATTTATTCCAATCTCTGTGTTCCTTCTGCAGCTCCCCCTAAGGCTACGGAACTACGAACCTAAGCATTGATATCTATTCTCCTCGCAGTTTTATTCAATTTTACCTCCATTACGGTCATGCCTTCTTCTGTCTACCACTTGAACAGCTGTAATCCTGCATTATATCGCTCTTAATACGAAATTGTCTTTCTTGACCTTTCACTCTTACTACTCCGACTTAGACTATGTAGTTATCGTAAATTATTCGACTTTTCTGTATTTCAGCACTTCATCTCTGCCTAAATTTTATCACCTACACCTCTGCAGAATGCTGCTGAAAAGTGAATGCCTTCATAATGTTCGATTACAAGATTAGGACTAAACGCCTGGAGCCTCTCGCACTTTTAATTATTTCAGAATGATTCTAAGTTGTGGAATGAACTGAAGAAACATTTAAAATTAATAGTAGGAGAGCTCATGAAGAATCCAGTTCTGTTGGAAGAGTTCTCGGAAAGCACAGTCCATTTGCAAAGGAAGTCGCATGCAAGATGCTGCAGTGTAGAGTACTGTCCTAATCTAGTAGGGCAGGCGGCAGGCACGGAATTACAGACGCGCTGATGGGATGGTAATCTTTGTAATGAAGGCGACATAGTTCGCGCGGAGCGCATGTTTAGGGAATTAATATCGGAGAAAGACTGCGTGGCAGTTCTGCTGCCACCACGGCATATCTCCCGTAGGGATCAACGGTATAGAACAAGCGGGACTAGTAAGCTTATTTAACGAGACATCAATCATATTCCCCCCATTTGATACTGTATTTGAATTTGACAGAATATCTCTAATATCGGCATGGAGTACCCTCTGCCACTGACTATAGTGGCTCGCAACGTACATATAGGGTGACTCAGCTGCGCCTACATATGCGTTTTATGCAATCCGCAGTACTTTCAAAATCCACACGCGATATTTTCACATTGTCTCGCTCGCTGTGTACAAACTATTAGACGTACAGAAAAAAATTAACAGGACCTTTTTGTAGAAAATTTAATGCAGCTAAATTTTGTACTGGAATACATTTTCGCTCGAGGGCACAGTTTTCCATCTATTCAAGAAAAACGCATTTGGAGGTTACTCTTATAAGTTTTCCATCAATAATTTGAAAACTACGGCCTCTACATTGAATTTCCCACAATAAAGTCCTGATCATTTTTTTTCTGCAGAACTAACAGTTTGCACGTAGCGAGCGAGAGAATTTGAAAATACTCGTGTGGTTTTTGAAAGTACTGTGGTTGCATAAAAACGCATAGATAGTGCCAGCTGATCACTGTGTATGTACATATACATCTAAAATGGTCTCACAAGACTAAAGATTTTTCATGTGTTAAACAAGTTGTACATTGTAAGTGATGGTATCCACCTATACACCTATATACCTAAGGGTGTATTGGTTTCGATAAAAATTTCAAAGCTTTTTCTAACCCTGGTAGCTATTGTGCAGCTGTCCGGCCTCACATAGTCATCGTAGAGATACCCGATGTAATTTTGTAGCATGCTCCACGTTACTTTTTCTGTCCTCGCTGCTAGTATGTTTTTCGTCAAGGGTTCTCTGTCACTGGCAAGTTCGAGTCGTCTGTCTGAGCTGAGCTGTAGTTACATAAATGTGCCCATCTCCAACAGGGCGACAGCAGCTGAGAGGGGCACCCAAGTGCTAGATTTGCATACAGTGCTTATCACGGACACGGGTAAAAGTGCAAGAGGGTAAATGGATGCGAGTGGTGGGGAGTGGCGTTACGTTACTGGTTTGTGTTGAAAATTAATCTCGAACCGGCCCTGTATCTCAACTGTGCTGGTGTTGTGCGTGAATTCTGTCGAAAATTTAAAATGGCTGAACTGATGTGCGAGATGAAGTACATGGGGGACATTACAGATGACTTTGTTCAACGAGCTGTTACAGTGGCTAGAGAGAATCACAAGTTCACCGAGTGACTACAATTTTTTCTGGAACTAAAGAAGTGACTAGGTCGACAGAGCTCCCAAACCAACGAGGAGTTTCAACACAATGTCAAGTCCCATTTCTGTTCATTGTTGACAACAGTTTATGTAGAGCATATTGGAAAACTAGTACACAGTAAGAGAAATGCCGCAATCATTCAGTGATTATGTCGAAAAGTAACCATAATTTTTAAATAGGCCTAAAGATTCTTTTATTTGTGGTCCATCGGAAGTTGGAATGACCCATCTTCACACATCAGAAAAAGTTTTGCATCACCTCAATTCCTAGATTTCCGGAACCTGTACAGAAAATTAAAATAGAGATCAACATAAACATCGTTTCCGCCCTTTTTATTGCTCATGAAAACCACACATTGAATGTTGTACCACCATACAGCGACACCTTGGAGGTGGTGGCCCAGGTTGCTGTACACACCAGTACTTCTAATACCCAGTAGCACGTCCTCTTGCATTGATGCATGCTTGTATTCGTCCTGGCATACTATCCACAAGTTCATCAAGGCACTGTTCGTCCAGATTGTCCCACTCCTCAACGGCGATTCGGCGTAGATCCCTGAGAGTGATTGGTGGGTCACGTCGTCCGTAAACAGCCTGTTCAATCTATCCCAGACATATTCGATAGGGATCATGTCTGGAGAACATGCTGGCCACTCTAGTCGAGCTATATCACTATCCTGAAGGAAGTCATTCACAAGGTGTACAAGATGGGCGCGCAAATTGTCGTCCATGAAGACGAATGCCTGGTCAATGTGCTGCCAATACGCTTGCACTATCGGTCGGAGGATGGCATTCACGTATCGTGCAGCCGTTACGGCGCCTTCCATGAACATCAGTGGCGGATGTCGGCTCCACATAATGCCACCCCAAAACAGCAGGGAACCTCCACCTTGCTGCACTCGCTGGACATGTGTCTAAGGCGTTCAGCCTGACCGGGTTGCCTCCAAACACGTTTCCGACGATTGTCTGGTTGAAGAAACATGCGACACTCATCGGTGAAGAGAACGTCATGCCAATTCTGAGCGGTCCATTCGGCATGTTGTTGGGCCCATCTGTACCGCGGTGGATGGTGTCGTGGTTGCAAAGATGGTCCTCGTCATGTACGTCGGGGGTGAAGTTGCGCATCATGCAGCCTACTGTGCACAGTTTGTGTCGTAACAGGACGTCCTGTGCCTGCACGGAAAGCATTATTCAACACGATGGTGTTGCTGTCAGTGTTCCTCCGAGCCATAATGCGTAGGTAGAAGTCATCCACTGCAATAGTAGCCCTTGGGCGGCCTGAGCGAAGTATGTCAACGACAGTTCCAGTCTCTCTGTATCTCCTCCACGTCCAAACAACATCGTTTTGGTTCACTCCAAGACGCCTGGACGCTTCCGTTGTTGAGAGCCCTTCTTGGCGCAAAGTAACAATGCGGACGCGTTCGAACCGCGGTATTGACCGTCTAGGCATGGTTGAACTACAGACAACACAAGCTGTGTACCTCCTTCCTGGAGGAATGACTGGAAATGATCGGCTGTCGGACCCCCTCTGTCTAATAGGCGCTGCTCATGCTTGGTTGTTTACATCATTGGGTGGGTTTAGTGACATCTCTGAACAGTCAAAGGGACTCTGTCTGTGTAACAGTATCCACAGTCGACGTCTGTCTTCAGAAGTTCTGGGGACTGGGGTAATGTGTGTATATTGCCAAAAAGGCTGATCTGACCAGATGCCGTTTTATCACACGTGCCCACCACGAGAAACATTTGGTGGTGTACTTGCTGCAGCAGTTGGTGAATGTCGTTAAGACTGCGTATGGTAACGTAGGGGACCGCGCAAACGATGAAATAATTCTGCTACCTTAGAACTAAAATAAAGCGTGACAGAGGAATTTTAGAGAAGATACGAAGCAGGTTAGCAGAAGAAGAAAGAACACAGGCCATTACAGGAGAAAAAAACTTCTACGAATGGGCACCTCCAACACAGCGTGATATGGAAAGATTCATAGACTGTGGGAAACCTGAAAATGAAGATAATCAAAAGGTCTAATTTGTGCTTCCACGGAAGGACGCTGCAAATTCAGTGGACTATTACGACAAAAAATAATGATATTCTTTGCAGAACGGAAAAGAACAGTAATTTATGGAAAATACTAACTAGAAAACTGAGTGAGTAAGGAACATGCATTCAGGAGGACAGCGGTTCAAATTCCCAACTGGCCATCCACATTTAGACATTTTTTTTCATAAATCGATCAAGTTAAGTTCCTATGAAAGGGCACAGTCGATTTTTTCTCAATCCATGTTTGCATTCCGTCTCTATGGAGCTTGTCATCGATAGAACATTAAACCCAGATATTCCGACCATCCTTTTTTCCTTCCTTCTTTCCTTTCGAAGAACGCACAGAATGGTGAGACACGTGTTAAGACATCTTAAATGGTTCTAATGGGACCCACAGAGGTAAAAAATTGTGGAGGTTGTAAAGAGACTCGAATATACAGAGTTTAACAGCGTGATATCGACAAACTGCGAGGGCTGGCGTCGAAGTCGTAGGGGCCAAAACCTCCCATTAGGAGACCCGTACAATAGCAAACCCCGCTGTGTATGCTGACCAACCACACGGAGAATTTCTCGTAACAGGCAGCACTCAGAGCGACAGATGGGGTCCATCACGTCCACGCCTGTCACAACAACACTGTCAGCGTACGAAATGATGTTTGCCGCAGAAAATTTAGCCTAGTGGCATGTGTTAGCCGCCACAAAGACTCAATAAATGATGTAATTCCCCGGAAAGTAAAACGCTTTATTTCTATGTGGAACAACAAGGTAAATTACTACTATCACATATACTCTTGTTGTACCACTGTTTTTTTTTTTTTCATGGAGCAAGCTTTTGACAAATGCAAAAACTCTGACCCTCGCACCGTGGGAGGTAGCGATATATTCAGCTGCTAGAAAGTGCAGTCTCTTTGGCATTGATCGTTCACGACATTGGCAACGGATAGGTATGGAGTAATGTAGGAGCTGATGTGCCTATAAGTCAACGCTGTATAGCGTCATAGGATAATGTTTTTGGATACAGATTCCTGTCTACAGTTTGTTCCTCTACACACACTCTACAAACCCACACGGTCTGTAAGGATCTTTTTGTTACACTCTACATATAAGTGTAAGGGCACACTTCACCTACATTTGTAGGACGGGAAACGTAATGGGCTGTATGGTCCAGACATATCCTGCACTGTTCATTTTTCTGTCAAGAAACGCCAGAGGTGTTTCTATACCAAGACACCCGTAGAAGGGCGAGCACGTCGCTGCCTGACACATGTAGGCTTACTGCTGCTCCCCTCTTCAAAGCCGCAGTCGCAGTCACCGATCACCGCGGAGGCAAATTCTGCCCGTAACACTGCACACAATAATGCGCCATTCACCCTTTAGGTAAACCATCAGCGACGGGCTGCACGGTGATAATTTGGAAGAAGGTGACGGGGTAACATCATCTTTGCGGATACCACAGCTCGCAGTATACACGCTATGTGATCAAAAGTATCCGGACACCCCCAAAAACATACATTCTTTATATTATTTGCACTGCGCTGCCACCTACTTCCAGGTACTCCATATCAGCGGCCTCAGTAGTCATTAGACATCGTGAGAGAGCAGAATAGGGCGCTCCGCGGAACTCACAGACTTCGAACGTGGTCAGGTGATTGGGTGTCACTGTGTCATACGTCGGTAAGCGAGATTTCCACACTCCTAAACATCAATAAGTCCACTGCTTCCGATGTGACAGTGAAATGAAAATCTGAAGGGACACTACAGCACAAAAGCGTACAGGCCGACCTCTTCTGTTGACTGATAGATACCGCCCCTAGTTGAAGAGGGTAGTAATGTGTAATAGGCAGACATTTATCCAGACCGTCACACAGGAATTCCAAACTGCATCAGGATCCATTGCAAGTACTATAACAGGTAGGCGGGAGGTGAGAAAACTTGAATGTCATGGTCGAGCGGCTGCTCATGAGCCACACATCACGCCGGTAAATGCCAAACGACGCCTCGCTTGATGTAAGTAGCGTAAACATTGGACGATTGAACAGTGAAAAAACGTTGTGTGGAGTGACGAATCACGGTACACAATGTGGCGATCCGATGGTAGGGTGTGGGCATGGCGAATGCCCGGTAAACGTCATCTGCCAGCGTGTGTAGTGCCATCAATAAAATTCGGAGGCGGTGGTGTTATAGTGTGGTCGTGTTTTTGATGGAAGTGGCTTGCACCCCTTGTTGTTTTTGCGTGGCACTATCACAGCATAGGTCTACATTGATGTTTTAAGCACCTTCTTGCTTCCCACTGTTGAAGAACAATTCGGGGATGGCGATTGCATCTTTCAACACGATCGAGCATTTGTTCATACCGCACGGCCTGTGGCGGAGTGGTTACACGACAATAATATCCCTGTGTTGGACTGGCCTGCACAGAGTCCTGGCCTGAATCATATAGAACACCTTTGGGATGTTTTGGAACGCCGACTTCGTGCCAGGCCTCGCCGACCGACATCAGTGCAGCACTCCGTGAAGAATGGGCTGCCATTCCCCAAGAAACCTTCCAGCACCTGATTAAACCTATGCCTGCGAGAGTGGAAGCTGTGATCAAGGCTAAGGGTGGGCCAACGACATACTGAATTTCAGCATTACCGATGGAAGGTGCCACGAACTTGGAAGTCATTTTCAGCCAGGTGTCCGGATACTTTTGATCACATAGTGTATTTCCTGCTGGCTCTCTATTGGGTCTGTGCTTAAGTTCGTAGAATTTTTCTTTAAGTTTAATAAGCACAACAGATACACATAACAGAGACTTTAGTCATCAACAATATATTCTCCTTTACTGTTTATAATAGTCTCCCAACGCTGGGGTAGCTTTACGATTCCCCGACGGTAGAAATCACGTAGTTTTTAGGCGAAGGACTCGCCGAGCCATTTTCGGATCGCACTTTCATCCGGAAAGGAAGTTCCTTGAAGGCTGTTCGACTGAGGGCGGAAAAGTTGAAAATCTGAGGGCACAAGATCAGGTGAATGACTTCCCAACCCAGCTCCTGTGTAGCGTTTTTTGTCTATCAGAATGTAGGCGGGTGTTATCGCGGAATAGCGTCAATTCATGCTGCCTTCCTGGTCGCTGATTCTGAATTACGTCTGCAAGAGTCAGAGTTGTTGACAATATATGTGAGCAGTGATGGTTCCACTTCGTGGAAGCAATTCGTACTACACCACACTGTCGCTGTTCCACCAAATGCCTAATAATATCTTTTATGGATGGGCGCAGGTCTTGGTGCGGGTGGTTGCTCCTTTGACCGGGCTCAATCATTCCTTTATTTTCCTTATGTTAGCATAAAGAGACCATTTCTCGTCACCAGGGACGATACGGGATAGGAACGGTCGCTGTTGTTCACGAGACAGTTGATAGCGAACAAGCAGATATGCACAATTAGTTACCTGCTAATTTGTGAGATTCTGGCTTAGGGCGTACGACACCCATAATCCGATTTTCTAACTTTCGCAATTGCGTACAAATGTCTCACATCGGTGGAATGATCGCAGTTGATCACATTTTCCAGTTCTCGAGTACAGTGACGTGGATCATTGTGGAGTAATGCGTTTAAATGATCTTGAACAAATCCCGAAGGCCTTCCTAAATCTGGAGAGTCACTGATGTCAAACTGATCCTCCTTGAAACAAGAAAACCATTTCCTTGCCATGCCCTGTCCGATACCATTTTCCCCAATTACCCCATCTACAGAAGAAATGTTTCAGGCTGCCTCTGTTGCTATCACCCCTCTATTGAACTCAAATAGAAGAATATGTCGGAAGTTTCTCCACATGGTATTCCATTTTCTGGCGTCCACAGCTCAACTCATTATCTCCAGTTCACAAAATGACAACATGTAAAGTTTAATGGCAACACTGAACTACAAACAGAACATGGCAATTGATAAAAGAGCCCATAACAACTGGAATAGCACCATGCAAAACAAAAACGCAACTAACTTATGCACCAACCTAATAAGACTGCCTGGGATGCTATTCAAAATCTGTGCTGCGACTGCACTATGACCGAAAGCATCTCCTAATATGACTTAATGGTTCAAGTGTCAATCTCTGCCTCCGTATCATCTGGTAACCGGGATGAACACGGTGTACAACTTACTTGTAACAGTAGCACCAATGTGTTAACTTCTTTTTGAGGAGACTACTCTGCCTGTTGCAGGTAAATGACGAAACCTCATTGAAATTTCTTCTCTCCCAGTAATTGTGCTGGTCGACGCCGTCAGGAGTATCTACAATGTTTATTTCTAAGGTGTTTGGGAGACACGAGCTCAGTTCAGGGCCATAAGCTAATTACCATAACTTACTATCACCTTTCGACAGTTTTCTACACCCAAGTGTCGTAGGGCAGCCCAAGGGAGTCAGACCTTAATTATCCTAATCTACTTTCACTTTTTTCCAAGTGTCCTGGGTCATAAGCAGCCCTGATGCGAGAAACACAGATCGAGGCTACATGATGTCATAAGATCGCCACGTAGCTGTAAGCCCTCATCATAAGTACTTTCTCAACAATACGTAATTAGACTAAGCTTCAGAACTCTAAGGCCTTGGATTCGACCCCCGGCATATGTAATTTTTTTATATGTCAGCGAATTTCAAAACACACATTGTTTAAGCTATTACAACACCACTAGTCAATTACCAAACAGTCCCCAGGTTAATAGCCCACCACCGTGTGTGTGACAAAATTGCAACACAATCTTGTAGAAATAAGGCCCTGTCATGTGTAGCTTCTCAACACCACCTAGCGTTACAAAGGCTTAGTTTCGATGGCAATATTCAATGTGCGTGTTGTTGATAACGTAAAAAGATCACCTGCCAACTGTCCTAATATACCTGTAGGATAGATGGCATCAAAATCAATATTCTGAGCTTTGGAGTTTAAAGACCCAGGTTTCGATGTCTGGCATGTGTAATTTCATCAGATTTTAGTACAAGCAGTTGTCTTAAACTTTGTTCTAGGAAGGTTCTCAGTGTTCGACCCATCATGTGTAATATTTCGTAAATTTCACATCGCTTCAAGGCAGGTGTTATACGGTTCGTTTACTTCGCAGAAATTTTATTTTGACCGTGAAATTTTCTTGCAAATACGATGCCTAAGACACTCATGCAATGCAGGGGATAATATTTTCCCTATTTTTTGATACATCTATGAACCGTACTTCTATCATGAGACATCTACTCCCGCGGAGCAATAAGTTCAAAAATGGTTCAAATGGCTCTGAGCACTATGGGACTTAACATCTCAGGTCATCAGTCACCTAGAAATTAGAACTACTTAAACCTAACTAACCTAAGGACATCACACACATCCATGCCCGAGGTAGGATTCGAACCTGCGACCGCAGCGGTCGCGCGGTTCCAGACTGAAGCGCCTAGAACCGCTCGGCCACCGGCGGCCGGCGGAGGAGCAATAAGTGATAGGCAAAATCCCACACAACTATTTTATGAAATGTCGTACAGTTTTCAGCGAACTGCACTTTCATGTTTTATACGAATCAAAATACGTAGTTATAGTTTGGTACTGGACAGCACGGCCTCCATTTCAAATTGATGAATCTGTATAATTACGGAGACATTAAAGGTAATTGGGAAGCGAGCGTATACACAATTAGAGCGATATAAAATTCTAGGCCAAAAGTAAAATATTTCGTGGGCAAAAGTTCTACACTTTACAGCTTCTCGACATGCAACGAAACAAGACAAGACCAAGGGCAGGAAAACACAACAAACGTCATCTATTGACAGTGCAGTAGCAACGCAGGGAACAAGGAAAAACAATACCACTAAACTCGTAAACAACCTCAATAAAATAAAATTAGTACTAGACGACAGTGTGGTACTAAAGACTGGCTTGAAGAGGTATTACATGTGAAATTTGATACAGAATAGAGTAAAGAGAGAATTTCCAATCGTCAAAACAAAATATATGGAGTACATAGCCGTTCACAATAAAGTAAGTAAAGACATGAAATCGGAGGAATAGGAAGGAAGCAGCAATGTGGGAAAGAGTTGGAAAACTATGAGGACTAAGTGAAATTCAGAAGAAGGGCCATATTGAGCTGTGTCTGTTCATTTAATATTTAAGTAGGAGTCTGGGACAGATGTTTGTTGATTTGCAGAGATACCAGCAGGGTTTCGAGTTTTTGGTTCCTTGGTTGCTAAGAAGAGATCTTGGGACTGTTCCTGGTAGCTTTGGGTCTCAATCAACGCGTACTCAGCAAATGTGGAGTCATAATTCTGCAACATCCAGGAACATTCATGTTCAGCCAACGTAGCTGCTGTTTTTCTGCCTGATTGACCCATATAAAACTTATCACAATCACGACAAGTAAATTTGCATATCTCACCTTTGGTTAGTAATTGAGTCTTATCTTTGCTATTGAAAATACATTCTGTTGGTGTGCTCATCACACAGCAGGAAATGCTACAGTTGCAGGAATTCAGTGTTTTGTTACACCGTGTGGTACGTGTCCCAGGCATGAGATTGTACAACGCTTCCTACAGACATGGGAAAGAGCAGCAGAGGGAGCAGAGAGGAGGGGTATAGTTTTCTAGTTTTCGATTTTTGTTTCGTATGCAGGATGTCGTCAATCGGGACAGAACTGTAGCCATTGGTTGAGGGAATAAATTTTTTATTACGTTCAAATCCGCTTTGAAATATTCTTTACACATGGAAAACAAGTATCAGATGGTACACCACTCAGTGGAAAGCTGAACATTTGTACCTTATTGGGTGTTGTGAGCAGGGTTTTACTGTGTTTGTTTGAAACAACTTGTTGATATACTGATGATAATGGTTGTATCTACAATTATGAAATTGTTGCCATTTTCCATTGTGAACTGAATATTTTTATGTTGGCTGTTTAAGTTATGAAAACATGAATTGAGCTGTCTTGTAGTGCCTGTCCACATACGCAGTACATCGTCTACATGCGTAAACTAGTATTTAATATCCGCACTCAAAGGTTCTTTATTCAAAATAGGTTGTTCAAAACTGTCTATATTCAGCCAAAAGTGGACTAAGAGGGGACCCCATAGCTAAACCACCTAACTGTTTGTGTAGATTCTCTTCGAACTGGGAATAATTTTATGCTAAGCATATCTGAGTTGGCAGTCTTTCAATTCCACAGGGTTGACATTAGATAAGTTAGATCAGTAAAGCATCTCTTCCTCTACTGGTTCACTGGAAATCAAACTGCAAACATCAAAGCATCGTGTCGGATAGACTGATCTTTTACCTTATCTACAAGGTATACTGAATTTGCAATACCGTTATTTGATTTGAATTTTGTCTTACTTTTAATTAAAGTGCCCAAATTACTAGCCAGTTTGTAACATGAAGCAGAGAAAAATAATACAGCTGGACAGATGGATACAGCTTGCTTCTGTAGGTTTGGAAGCCCATTCAGCCTAGGAAGCGCTAGGCTGATGTTAGTTAATAGCTGTGCTTCAAAATCAGAAACTATGCTTTTTGCAAGAATTACACATTACATCTCATCTCTTTAGGAAGGATTTTAGCGTGTGGGACTTAGAAAATCACTGACTTTTTCAAATAATCAAGCTTGTTCAAAAGTACAATGCTGCTGTCTTTATCTGCTTTTGTGGTAATGATATATTGCTGATGTAGTTTCTTTTTGAAGAACTTGAGGTTGTGAAAGTCCTTAATGTGTGAGATGTTACACTCAAATGTTAATCCTTTCTTTAGTTCATGAATATCTAAATGTTTTGCAGTATTGTCTTTAGCTAAATTCAATATCTACCTTTATAACATATAGTTGCTTCTGTTATGGAGAATGGGAAGCAGCATATTTAAAACCTTTCTCAAGCACATTATGTTCATTTGTCGAAAGAACCAAGTACGACAGATAAATTATATGTTGTGAAAACTTCTGATGTAATTTGAGGTTAGAGGTGCAGTCACATTATTAATCATAGCAAATTTTATGTTAGTCGCAAAAATATATTGCGAATAAGAGGACTCGCGCATTCACAACTTCACAATCCCACAGTCCTGGTTTAATATTAGATGACCAAACAAAGCCCAATACTTCTCATTTTCTAAACTTCCCTTAATGGTCACAGTTTTTCAAATGCTTCCGACACAGCCTGTTCCTTTCTATTCCTCCGTTTTCTTGTATTTTTTTTATTTTATTGTGATTGCTTATATTCCCCATGTATTCAGTCGTTAAGATTGCACATTCCCTCTTTTACTCTCTTTATGCATCACGTTCCATATTTAATACCTCTTAAAACCATTCTTTAGTATTCTTCTCCAGTACTAATTTTATTTTATTAGGACTGTTAATTTAATTTAAATTGTTATATAAGCATTGTTTTCTTGTTTAGTGTTAACGTATTTCCTGGCTTCCTCGCTTTATATTTATTTACTGTTCAACTTTTTAATTGTATCATCACTATACTCGTATATTCAAACATCACATTTACTGTGTATTAGTAACTCAGACTAGATGAGTAGCATCTTTCCACGACGTTGTTTCAAATACCGTAACTTCTTTGACGACGATAGTCAGTGAAAATCTGAGGATAGTAATGTAAACGAAAAACCAGTTAATTTAATTGATCCACGAACATAGCCAATATTATATTTTTCATTTGTAATTTAAATGTAATTTTTCTCAACTTTGTAATTATCTGCATCAAGCTGGGGCGCATCAGGACTGGAATGTCGTTGAGGGTAGTAGAAGTATCTTCAGTGACGCGTTCCACTTCGAATTAAATCCCAATGACCAGCAAAGACTTGTCTGCAGACAACTCAGACATCAGCGGGTTACCAACCTGACTATTGCCCTCTATACGGCCCGACAGCCAGGAGTGATGGTCTGGGCTGCTATTCTGCTTCATAGCAGGCACCCTTACACCGCAACAGTATGTCGACGCTATTCTGCCCCCCGTTTTATTGCCCTTCGTGGCTAGCCTCCTGGGTTTACATTTCAGCAGGATAGTGCCCACCCGTACATTGCGGGAGTTTCTACTTCTTGTCTTCGTGCTTTTCAAGCCCACCCTTGACCAACAAGGTCACCAGATCCCTCCCTAGTTGAAAATGTCTGGAGTATTATGGGCAGGTCTCTCCAACCAGCACGCGATTTTGACCATCAAACACGCCAATTGGACAGAATGTGGTA
This sequence comes from Schistocerca americana, assembly GCF_021461395.2. Classification (NCBI taxonomy): domain Eukaryota; kingdom Metazoa; phylum Arthropoda; class Insecta; order Orthoptera; family Acrididae; genus Schistocerca; species Schistocerca americana. Next base: position 120,582,063 of record NC_060119.1, read on the forward strand.
CGACATCCCTCAGGAGGGCATCCAACGATTGTGTCAATGAATGCCAAGTCGAATAAATGATTGCATAAGGGCGTGAGGTGGCCCAACAAGTTATTTACTTGTTCATTTGCTGGTCCAGGCGGAGGTTCGAGTCCTCCCACGGGCATGGGTGTGTGTGTGTGTGTGTGTGTGTGTGTGTGTGTGTGTGTGTGTGTGTTTGTCCTTACGATAATTTAGGTTAAGTAGTGTGTAAGCTTAGGGACTGCTGAACTTAGCAGCTAAGTCCCATAAGATTTCACACACATTTGAACATTTTCAACTTGCTCACTTTGCGAAGGTCTTCCTCTTGAAAAAGTCATCCAGTTTTTATGAAATTTTAATCATTCGTTTGTCTGTACATGCACATCACATCTACCGATTTCCGTTCCATTCGTATAATCCTGTCGTGGGGCGTCGCTTTTCTCCTGTCGCAGAGCGTAGACACTACTACTACTACGACCAGTACTACTGCCTGCCACTTGTGTTGTAAATTTGTTGCCAGAAGAATGTCGCTGAAGAACCTGCCGATCCTGGAGCCGCGGTTCCTGCTGGGACTGCGGGTGGGGGTGCGCGGCAATGCGCTGTACACGTCTGAGAACGACCAGGTGCTGTATCCCGTGGGCAGCGTGTTGGCTCTGCACGACCACACGACCCGCAAGCAGTGCTTCCTGCGGCTGCCCGACCGCGCCGCGCGACCAGCTGTCATATGCCTCAGCCCCAGCAGGTAGGCATCGCACCATGTCTCGAAAATGGTCGCGATCCGTCGCAGAGGCTCATTTGGTATGCACTGCACACAGAATCCCACAAATCAATTTCACCCGATTACAGCACCAACTCTATCTTCTATGTGCGTTACTTCAAGCACAGACCAAAACTGCGTCTCAAAATGACAAGCCAGATCTTAATTCATCGATTTCTTGGATCGTCGGCACGCTAGTTGTGGACCGTTCGGACATAAGCTCACTGGGCAAAATGTACTATCGGATTTTTTTTATTATGCAGACTCGAGTTTAGGCTTTAATGACACATGAACCAATAGCCCTATCGCAAAATGAGTTATATCAATATTTTTCTTGTTTTGTTCTGCGTAAGGCCAAAGAAGCAATTTGGTTTTGAACTTCAGCATATAGTTTTTATTCCAGATTGTAGTAAGGATTGTCTGGTTTCCGGCGTCTTCACTACAAACTTCTCACTTCAAAACTATATAGAGTAAAATGCAATTGTCCACGGTTAATGAAATTCTAATAGATTATAGGCACATACATTGGGCAAAATATTACTGTCGAATTTTTTATTATGGAGACTCGAGTTTAAGCTTTAATGACAAGCGAACCAATTGCCCTATCATAAAATAGGTTATACCAATATTTTTCTTGTTTTATTTTGCTTTAGACTATACGGGGAAATCAGGTTTCAAAGTTCAACATATATTTTTTATTTCCATAGCAGTAATGATTGTCCGGTTACCGGCGTCTTCGCTACACACTGCTCACTTTGAAATTATGTAGCTTGAAATGCATTTGTCCACTGTTGATAAAATTTTAATAGGTTACAGGCACATATATTGGTGGTAAAAATTTCAAGTCTCAGTATTTCTCAGTCATCCACAAAAGTTTTCTTACGATGTTTCTAAAATGACTTTTTCTCAGCCCGGATAAACGTGTGACAGATAGGGTGGGTTTGTTTTGAACGTTACTTTCGTAGTTGTAAGAAGCTGCAACCACTGTGACCGTGCAGTGGGATATGGCTTTCATTAAGACCGATAAAGAATGCTGTGTAACACTGGTTCTGTGCGTGATGCGCAGTGGGAATAACAGTGGGCGCAGTGGTGGAATCAGGTGCTCCATTGCCACTCACAGGCAAACCATTTTCCAACAACCCGGCGGTTCGCGAGAATGATGTATTCGTTTTCACAGCCGTGCGCGCTGTTAATCGTAAGGTCCAGCACGCACAGAACCAGTCTTAAATATCACTCTTTATAAAATCCGTATCACACAGTATGGTCAATGTGGTTGTAGCTTATTAGAGCCACAAAAAAAACCTTCAAAAGAAACCCAAGTATTGAGGTATGTGCTTATCCTGTGCTGAGAAAAAGGTACTTTAGAAGAGTCATACGAACATTTTTGTGGATAATTGAAAAAATTTGTAACTTGAGATTTCCACTACCAATATAAATCTTCCAGTAATTTTAGTGTTTGCAGCCGGATCCCATCAACATTCTGTCACGATATTTCGACCCAGAGACGTCTGGACATCTTCACGTTCTTAGACGAAATACTGAAGACACCTGATGCCATGCGAATCGTACTGGCGGTTTACGGCGCATGCGTTAGGAGGTGACATGCGCAAGACAGACGTGAATTAGTGCTTCTAGAGAAGGTTTTTAAAGAGAATGGCTATACTTCGCGTCAAATAAGGAAGGCCATGCACAATTACAATAACAAGAAGCAACGACTGATGACAACTCTAAATCAACTGCGTTCCTTCCATATGCCGAGAACGTGTCTTCTAAAATAGGCAGATTGCTTAGGAAGAATAATATTAATGTCCTCTTCCATCCACCAGCAAAGATCAGGGCCTTAGTCGGATCCGTTAAAGACGATTTACAATTGAAGAAGGCGGGTGTTTATAAAATTCTCTGTGAGTGTGGCGTGTCCTATATAGGTCAGACGATACGAACGGTCCAGGAACGCTGTGTAGAACACGAAAGACACATCCATCTGTGGCAACCTTTAAAATCAGCAGTGGCAGAACATTGCGTTTCCATGGGACATTCAATGGAATACCATGATACCAAACTTTTAACACCGGTTTCCAGCTTCTGGGACTCTGTAATAAAAGAATCCGTGGAAATACGTATTGCTGATAACTTAATGAATCGTGATAACGGCTTTCAGCTGAATAAAAATTGGAATCCAATTATTAAAATTATGCGGCCACAACGGAATCGACGTGCTCAGTCGATACTCAGCGATTACATTGTTCTTACTTCACCACTGAGGGCAGCACGCACAACTTGGCTGCCTCGCACACGTGACCTCCTAACGCATGCGCCGTAAACCGCCAATACGATTCGCATGCGTGGAATTCGCTATAAATACCATGACTGCACCAGGTCTCTTCAGTATTTCGTCTATTCACCTGAGGATGGCCAAACGTGTCTGGGCCGAAATATCGTGGCAGAAAGTTGATGGGATCCGGCTGCAAACCCAATAATTACTGGAAGAAAAAATACGCCGGGAAAATTTCAGAAGTCACACCAATATGAGTGCCTACAAGCTAATAAGATTACTTTAATACAAATACATTTAAAGCTATATAGTTTTGAACTGAGTAGTTCTTAGCGAAGAGCTGAAAACTGGACAGTCTTTACTGCAACGTAAAATAAGAAATGTATGTTGAAATTTGAAACTATATTGCTCCATGTAGCCTAACGCACGTTGAGACAACAAAAATATTGGTTACTCGTTTTGCGATAGGCCTGTTGGTTTACTTGTAATTAAAGCTTAAACTCGAGTCTCCACAGTAAACAATCCGATAGTAGTCACCACCTTAAAAGAGTACACAGGGGTTACTGGACAACTGTAGACAGTGTAAAAATGATCACCCACGCCGGCCGCTGGTGGCCGAGCGGTTCTGGCGCTACAGTCTGGAACCGCGCGACCGCTACGGTCGCAGGTTCGAATCCTGCCTCGGGCATGGATGTGTGTGTTGTCCTTAGGTTAGTTAGGTTTAAGTAGTTCTAAGTTCTAGGGGACTTATGACTTCAGCAGTTTAGACCCATAGTGCTCAGAGCCATTTTTTTGATCACCCACATGCGACATGATAGTGATCCGTGAAATTTGAGTGACGCTCTGCAGGAATCAGTAAGACGGCCCTGAGAAGTGCAGTAGGGTACTGTGTGATTAGATGGCTCTGAGCAGTATGGGACTCAACATCTGAGGTCATCAGTTCCCTAGAACATAGAACAACTTAAACCTAACTAACCTAAGGACATCACACACATCCATGCCCGAGGTAGGATTCGAACCTGCGACCGTAGCGGTAGCGCGGTTCCAGACTGAAGCGCTTAGAATCGCTCGGCCACACCGGCCGGCTGTGTGATTAGACTTCTTATTGTTGGTAACTGAGACAGTTCACACCTATAAGGGATGTCCTGACTCACATTTGGCCCAAGAATAACTGATATCAGTTGCGTCCATCAATTGTATGCATAAGGTGCAGTTAGTTACATTGTTTTACTATTCGCGATGTATGTTCCGAGACTGTCACTACTGTAGTAGCCGTTAATGTACATAAATAAAACATCGTGGGACGTATCTACATATCTAGAGATAATTATTGTCATGACTAATTTATTGTTAACTCTTCATTTGTCGTCGCAGTCCAACTAAATAAATTTATTTTAGGATAAAAGACATGCTGTCTTGGATAGACTGACTATGTTCTTTTACCCATTCTACTATTATAAATGCGAAAGTAACTGTGTTACATATTCATGACTAAACCCGTTAACCGATTCTGATATACACTGCGGTTACAGAAGTCATGAGATAGCGAAATGCACATGTACAGATGACGGTAGCATCGCGTGTACAAAATATAAAAGACTAATACAATGACGGAGCTGTCATTTGTACTCAGGTGGTTCGAGAGAAAATTCTTCCCGCTTCATTATGGCTGCACGATGGGAATTCACAGACTCCGAGCGCGTAATGGTAGTTGGAGCTAAACTCATGGGGCATTCCATTTGGGAAATCGCTTAAGATTTCAATATTCCGCAATCCACAGTGTCAAGAGTGTGCTGAGAATACCAAATTTCAGGCATTGCCTCGCACCTTGGACAATGCAGTGGCCGATGACTGAGAGTAGCGGCATTTGGTTAGAATTGTCAGAGCTCTCAGATTAGCAACACTGCGTGAAATAAGCGCAGAAATCAATGTGGGATGTATGATGAAGGTATCCGTTAAAACAGTGCAGCTAAATTGGGCGTTAATGGACTGTGGCAGCAGATGACCAATGCGGGTGCCTTAGCCAACAGTATAACATCGCCTGCAGTACCTCTCCTGGTCGGCTGACCATGTCGGTTGGACCCTAGAAGGGTGGAAAACCATGGCCTGCTCACAAGAGTTCCGATTTCAGCTGTTAAGAGTTGATGGTATGGTTTGTGTGTGGTCCCCAGTTGTCAACAATGCACTGTGCAAGCTGGTAGTGGCTCCATCATGATGTGGGCTGTGTTTACATAGATTAGATAGAGTCCTTTGGTCCAACTGAAACGATCATTGATTCTAAAAGGTTATGTTCGGCTACTTGGAGTCCATTTGCACCTATCCATGGACTTCATGTGCGCAAACAACGATGGAATTTTTATGGATGACACTGTGCCATGTCATCAGACCACAATTGTTCATGACTGGTTTGAAGGGCATTCTGGACATTCTGAGAGAATGATTTTGCCACTCAGATCACCCGACAAGGAGCGTAATCGAGAAGTCGGTGACAGAAGGCGCGCCACTCACTTTAACAACATTGTCAGTCAGATTAACGTTTATACACTCCTGGAAATTGAAAAAAGAACACATTGACACCGGTGTGTCAGACCCACCATACTTGCTCCGGACACTGCGAGAGGGCTGTACAAGCAATGATCACACGCACGGCACAGCGGACACACCAGGAACCGCGGTGTTGGCCGTCGAATGGCGCTAGCTGCGCAGCATTTGTGCACCGCCGCCGTCAGTGTCAGCCAGTTTGCCGTGGCATACGGAGCTCCATCGCAGTCTTTAACACTGGTAGCATGCCGCGACAGCGTGGACGTGAACCGTATGTGCAGTTGACGGACTTTGAGCGAGGGCGTATAGTGGGCATGCGGGAGGCCGGATGGACGTACCGCCGAATTGCTCAACACGTGGGGCGTGAGGTCTCCACAGTACATGGATGTTGTCGCCAGTGGTCGGCGGAAGGTGCACGTGCCCGTCGACCTGGGACCGGACCGCAGCGACGCACGGATGCACGCCAAGACCGTAGGATCCTACGCAGTGCCGTAGGGGACCGCACCGCCACTTCCCAGCAAATTAGGGACACTGTTGCTCCTGGGGCATCGGCGAGGACCATTCGCAACCGTCTCCATGAAGCTGGGCTACGGTCCCGCACACCGTTAGGCCGTCTTCCGCTCACGCCCCTACATCGTGCAGCCCGCCTCCAGTGGTGTCGCGACAGGCGTGAATGGAGGGACGAATGGAGACGTGTCGTGTTCAGCGATGAGAGTCGCTTCTGCCTTGGTGCCAATGATGGTCGTATGCGTGTTTGGCGCCGTGCAGGTGAGCGCCACAATCAGGACTGCATACGACCGAGGCACACAGGGCCAACACCCGGCATCATGGTGTCGGGAGCGATCTCCTACACTGGCCGTACACCACTGGTGATCGTCGAGGGGACACTGAATAGTGCACGGTACATCCAAACCGTCATCGAACCCATCGTTCTACCATTCCTAGACCGGCAAGGGAACTTGCTGTTCCAACAGGACAATGCACGTCCGCATGTATCCCGTGCCACCCAACGTGCTCTAGAAGGTGTAAGTCAACTACCCTGGCCAGCAAGATCTCCGGATCTGTCCCCCATTGAGCATGTTTGGGACTGGATGAAGCGTCGTCTCACGCGGTCTGCACGTCCAGCATGAACGCTGGTCCAACTGAGGCGCCAGGTGGAAATGGCATGGCAAGCCGTTCCACAGGACTACATCCAGCATCTCTACGATCGTCTCCATGGGAGAATAGCAGCCGGCATTGCTGCGAAAGGTGGATATACACTGTACTAGTGCCGACATTGTGCATGCTCTGTTGCCTGTGTCTATGTGCCTGTGGGTCTGTCAGTGTGATCATGTGATGTATCTGACCCCAGGAATGTGTCAATAAAGTTTCCCCTTCCTGGGACAATGAATTCACGGTGTTCTTATTTTAATTTCCAGGAGTGTATTTTAGGTCATAGTCTCTGTGTTCTTCAGTACTACATTTGGTATGTGTAGTTTATGACTTTTTCACATAGCGACATTGTGGGCAGAATGTTCTTATAACTACATGTGTAACCTGTAGAGAACTTGTACCTGAGGGGCCATAGTGGAGGTGACGGTGAACAGGTAGAGAGATGAGGTGGGGGCCACAAATTCTGAGTGCAGCAACCTGGCTGTGTGAGTGGTTCTGGGAAGCAGCGGTCAGTGAACCACACCTGTAGAGGGACTTCTGCCTCAAACCCTCTCCTCCTTCCGCTTAGCGTCTGACAGAAGGGCGCCAGTTCACAAAACATTTTACCTGGGCCAAGCGGCAGTCCTTCGTGATGGTGGCCAGTTAGTGGAAAGTACGTGCAGGAAGCCATTTAAGAGAGACTGCTGTAAACTGAGCTTTTGTGAAAATGGTAGGAAGGTCGTTAAACTCCATGCCTAGTGGGTGGGACTTGTGGTCTGTAGCTTGTGTGGACTAAGACCCAGTGGCAGTTTCCAACTGTACCAATAGTGGAACTGCATATTGTCTCGAACATATCATATATCAAAAGGGTGCACTTAATCATCCTGAGTCATCCGTCTGATGCTTGACAGTTCCAGCATGTGCCATCTTGCCTGTGAGTCAAATTGGTGCGAAGAATTGGAGATGATGAATATCTGTAAAATCTGATTCTTGAAATTCTGTAAGCACGATGTCGCGGGATAATTTGTGGCTATCTACAGGAACCTACTACTTCAGGTTCTCAACATTTCTGCGACTCTGTCCCGTAAGTTAAATTAATTTGTGATCATTCATTATGGGTCTTACACAACAGAGCAATGTGCTGAGATCAGATCAGTGCGATTGCAAGCGATCTAGACTGGGCACATTTTCCCAGTATCCTACCATTGGACCTACTTCATCATTCTATATCATATCCCTAAAACTTCTTACTCTCAAATATTTGTATGAGTTTGTTGAATCACTAATATGGTTCAAATGGCTCTGAGCACTATGGGACTTAACACTGAGGCCATCAGTCCCCTAGAGTTAGAACTACTTAAACCTAACTAACCTAAGGTCAGCACACACATCCATGTCCGAGGCAGGATTCGAACCTGTGACCGTAACAGCGGCGCGGTTCCGGACTGGAGTGCCTATAACTGCTCGTTCACAACGGCCGGCACTAATATTGTAGTCATAGAAGGTGTACCAAAATGAAAAGGAAGCTACAGTTATACGTAAAGAAATTTTAGTAACAATATTATAATTACAGACCATGTGGAACAGTACAACTACGCATAATAGTCATTCACTTTCATATACGGATATCAGCACTTAAGAAGGAACTGGATGGCTTCAGTACAGAAATTCCTTGTTTGCTGACAGATCCAGTTTTCGACGGTGCGTTACACTTACTTGTCGCAGATGAATCTCTGACTTTTCAGAGATTCTTTTAAGGGGCCAGAGATATACGAGTAACATGGTAAAATATTGGGGTTGTAAAGAGGTTATTCCAGGACCTTCCATCGAAATTTTTGAAGGAGCTCGAGGGTCTTCTTGGCAAAAACACACCGCCGCATAACGATGACACCACCGAAATATTCTGGAACTTGTGAGACGCTACTTTCTGTGCACATCTTCCATCTTGCAATAAATTTGTCTAGCGTGCTCCCCTTCTGTGAGAAGAAACGGGATAACCACTCCTTGTGCTTAATAGGAGGAATCGAGCATGCAACGAGCTGTTGAAACAACTCACTAGAAATGGAGAAACTGCTACAGGACTGTTAACTGAGCTTGATCAATAGAGAATACCAACACCCTATCTCTCGGTAAAGACATTCACCCACTGGGATTACATACGAGGGGCATTCAGTAAGTAATGGTTGCAATACACCATATTATTCCCCACTCTTTTGGCTAAAAAATCCTAATTTTCAACGAAATATGCGTTCAGTGCGAGAGCCTTACTCCATCTTACTGGGAGGGCCAGCATGGTTGCGTGGTACCACTTGAAGCTTCTTTATTTAAATGTGTAAATCTGTATTTAAATTGCAGAATGACTGAGGATATCAAATTTCTACGTTATTTGATTTTGAAACAGCTGAGTAAACCTGAACATACTGAGCCTACTTTCTCTTTACTTTTCTTATCATGTCAACACTGAGCCACAACATTCTAGCGCAACGCAATCTGACTGCTCAAAAAAATTACAACCTGACTTCAAATAATTAATTCAAAAGAATGGCCCTGAATAAGAAGCAATCCTGACAATAACCTATACATTTCATTAAGCACTTACCTCACAAAAATCTTCATTACGCGTTTTTCTGCAATACAGCGAGCGTCAATAGATAAAAGATTCTAACTACTAAAGCCACTAACTCCTAATAGGCATGTGGTTAGCAAAGGAAAGATTTTGTTGCACACCGAATAATGTATTTTTTACCTTAATAATGTGACATCCAATTCAAACACGAATATAAATCGTCATTGACATCCAGTACAAAGATATATAATCATGAATAATTTTCAATCTCCAAGTCGGATACTTCCAGATCGTTAGCCTACGCTAACAGTTCTGACCTGTACCCTCCATCAATGCTAACTTCTCACATTTAGCATCCATCACTGCTGCCTGTTCACTTACAACTGCCCAACACTACTTCCATCACTGCTGGCGACTAACTTCCAACTGCCCAACAGTACTGGCGATTAACTTCCAATAACGAGTCCGACCAACCACAGGGTCTCTTACAAAGAAAGCGCAGTCAGAGGTACAATGAAAAGCGCTACACAACGCTGCCAACAGAGAAGCAGGCCACTCACACACTCTGCTGATTGACGTCGGAGCCAACGCCTTGCCGCATCAACAACCTCCCCATTGTCCATGTACTGCTTCCTACCGAGGGCATCCTTGGTTGGTCCGAACATACGGCAGTTGAAAGGTGCGAGATCTAGGCTCTAGGATGAATGAGAAAGAACAGTCCAATGAGATTTAAAGAGCCGCTCTCAGGTGCGCAAACTTGTATGAGGCCTTGCATTGTCATCAAGAAGTAGTTTGCTTAAATTTTTGTGGCCACAGACATGCTGAAGTCGTTTCTTCAATTTCTTGAATGTAGCACAATAAGCTTCAGAGTTGATCATTGCTCCATGCGGGAGGACATCAAATAGAATAACCCCTTCGTAGTCCGAGAAGACCGTCGCCATGACTTTACTGGCTGAGGTTGCGGCTGTAAACACTTTGTACGGAGGTGGAGTGACGCTGCTTCATATATTGCCCTTTAGTTTCCGGTTCGAAGTGATAAACCTATATTTAATCACCTGTGAAGATGCTCAACAAAAAGTTGTCATGACCAGCTCGTAATGTGTAACGAATTCTGCTCATATGGTCCTTTGTTGCTCGTTATGGCCTTCTTTTATGAACTGTGGAACCACATCTTTAAGTACCCCAACTGGTGGGCCAATGTGCCAGCTAAATAGCGGCTGGAACAGGAGAGCGGGCACAAAATATAAGATATGGTGGAAACTGATTAAGAATTGCAACTTCAATAATAAAAAAAATTGGAAAGAATGATTGAATGAAATTGGAAGGTACACATATCCTGAGTGAACTTTAGCTAGCATTAATATCGACAGACCTTTACGCTCAATACATTTTTGGATTATCATTCGTATATTTACGTACTTCTTTTTCCTGTTAGTGCTGTTGCGCATAGAGCTTGGTATGACAATGCTGGTTCCGGATCGCCCCTCCTCTGCTCCCGCAAGTTCTTGTGTGCTTCGATCCTCTTGATGCAGGATTCTCGGCGAGGCCGAAATGATGAACAGACAGGTACGGTCGTCGTGAATATACGAATAACATTTGCTTTCCTAATAACTTTTTACAGCACTTCTTTAATGTACGATTGAATTACACATTTTTTAACAGTAGTAACACGGCGGAACTTGCCATACGTCCGCCCGCTACCACTTATAGAAGCAAACACGTGAATATATAGAACTTAATCAACTGAAGAGCGTATCTCTACTTGTTTTGTTTGTGACCCAATAGTATCGCTGGTACAAAATATCTTATTATTTTAAATAAATCTTGTATGTATAAAAAGAAAATAACAAGAGGAAAAATAATAATAATATGATTCATTACACAGCCCTACCAGCAGAGATGTCCAGCTGAGCAGCGAGGTGTTTCATTGTGATGTGTCGGTCACCTCGAATGCGTGTGTCCACACATTTCAACGTTGCATGAGTCACAGGTGTGTCTGGTTGGCCAGCATATGCGAGGAGGAAATGATTAGTGTTTAACGTCCTGTTGACAATGGGGTCATTACAGACGGAGCAAAGCCCGTATTAGGGAAGGATGGGAAAGGAAATTGGCTGTGTCCTTTTGTCAAGGGAACCATCCAGGTTTTTACCTGAAGCAATTTAGGAAAATCACGAAAAACCTAAATCAGTACGGCCAGACCCAGGTTTGAACTATCATCCTCAAAAATGGCTCAAATGGCTCTGAGTTCTATGGGACTTAACATCTGAGGTCATCAGTCCCCTAGACGTAGAACTACTTAAACCTAACCTAAGGACAGCACACACATCCATGCCCGAGGCAGGGTTCGAACCTGCGACCGTAGCAGCAGCGCGGTTCCGGACTGAAGCGCCAAGAACCTCTCGCCACAACGGCCGGCTGAGCTATCATCCTCCCGAATGCCAGTCCGGTGGAAACCACTGAGCCACCTCGCTGGCACATGGCAAATAAGCCACGTCTGTACGACCTTTTTATGATGATGATAGGTACATCGCCCGATGACTCAGTGCGCTTTTGTTCACTGTTAGGTTTTTCAACAGACATTGGGCGAGCGCCTATGAATACCTGTGACCCTCTGGTTCTGTGCCAAAGGAAACTCGATGAGACCTTTCTGTTTGGAATGCATCTCCGTTACAGTGGCCATTTTGAAGGCCAGATATAGAGCCACCACCTATCGAAATTTCATGAAACTATAGGGGCTCAAGCGGAAGTATTCCACTATGTTCCACAAGAAATTCGTAATTTTTTAAACGGTAATTGGCCGAGAAAAAATGTGTTGCGTTAGTTACTGGACGCCTCTCGCACTACGTCCCTACAGCGAAGGTCTCCTTTCCAATTGGGCGCACCTTAAAAATTACGCCATCAGTTGATCATTTCAGGAAGCCCGTGGCAACTAGTGTCACCACAAGTGGCGCTGCTAGTTGAGATGTAAGCCGACGGCGCGGCACCTGCGCAGGAAGCTGGCTGCGGTGGCGGAGAGCGGCCGGCGCGCGGCCCTCTGGGTGATCGAGCTGGAGGCGAACGACCTGTGGCTGCGGCGGCAGCGGCCGCTGTGCGCCCCGGCGGGCGTCGAGGGCGCGCCCTTCACCACGATGGGCTTCACGTGCGGCGAGACGCGGCTGGTGGCCGTCGTGGGGCCGCCCCACTGGCTGCTCTGCTGCTTCAGCTGGCAGCGCGGCACGCTCCACAGCAGCGCCAAGCTGCCCGTGTACGGCACCTTCTCCTGCGTCGAGCAGGTACCGTCTGCTTGCGTCCGCCAATGCTTGACCGTCTCCCGCGTAGTTTTCCTCGACCGTACGGACTAATCAAACTGCTCGATCGATTTTCCGCCGTGAAAGCTCGTGCGAGAGTACACGGTTGAGTGCTGCTCATACAACGCAGTCGGCCGCTAACAGATCCACAACTGCGCAAAACTATAGGCCTATATCTCTGACATCGATCTGTGTAGAATTTTAGAACATGGTTTTTGCTCGCCTATCATGTCATTTCTGGAAACCCAGAATCTACTCTGTAGGAATCAACATGTATTCCGGAAACAGCTATCGTGTGAGACCCAACTCGCTTTATTTGTTCGTGAGACCCAGAAAATATTAGATACAGGCTCCCAGGTAAATGCTATTTTCCTTGACTTCCGGAAGGCGCTCGGTACAGTTCCGCACTGTCGCCTGATAAACAAAGTAAGAGCCTACGGAATATCAGACCAGCTGTTTGGCTGGATTGAAGAGTTTTTAGCAAACAGAACACAGCATGTTGTTATCAATGGAGAGACGTCTACAGACGTTAAAGTAACCTCTGGCGTGCCACAGGGGAGTGTTATGGGACCATTGCTTTTCACAATATATATAAATGACCTAGTAGATAGTGTCGGAAGTTCCATGCGGCTTTTCGCGGATGATGCTGTAGTATACAGAGAAGTTGCAGCAATTAGAAAATTGCAGCGAAATGCAGGAAGATCTGCAGCGGAGAGGCAATTGGTGCAGAGAGTGGCAACTGACCCTTAACATAGACAAATGTAATGTATTGCGAATACATAGAAAGAAGGATCCTTTATTGTATGATTATATGACAGCAGAACAAACACTGGTAGCAGTTACTTCGGTTAAATATCTGGGAGTATCCGTGCGGAACGATTTGAAGTGGAATGATCATATAAAATTAATTGTTGGTAAGGCGGGTACCAGGTTGAGATTCATTGGGAGAGTCCTTAGAAAATGTAGTCCATCAACAAATGAGGTGGCCTACAAAACACTCGTTCGATCTATACGTGAGTATTGCTCATCAGTGTGGGATCCGTACCAGGTAGGGTTGACGGAGGAGATAGAGAAGATCCAAAGAAGACCGGCGCGTTTCGTCACAGGGTTATTTGGTAACCGTGATAGCGTTACGGAGATGTTGAGCAAACTCAAGTGGCAGACTCTGCAAGAAAGGCGCTCTGCATCGCGGTGTAGCTTGCTGTCCAGGTTTCGAGAGTGCATTTCTGGATGAGGTATCGAATATATTGCTTCTCCCTACTTGTACCTCCCGAGGAGATCACGAATGTAAAATCAGAGAGATTCGAGCGCGCACGGAGGCTTTCCGGCAGTCGTTCTTCCGGCGAACCATAAGCGACTGGAACAGGAAAGGGAGGTAATGACAGTGGCACTTAAAGTGCCCTCCGCCACACACCGTTGGGTGGCTTGCGGAGTACAAATGTAGATGTAGATGTAAAACAGCACCCACTCTTGCACTTCCTCGTCCGGCTCAAATCAGAGCCCATGCATGTCTTTGTTCAGGTCATCAAAGACGTGAACATGACGAGGTGGAGGATTCGGGTTATAGAGAGGATACTGCAGTGTTTCCCAACCAATTCATTAAATATAGCCTTAGTCGAGTTGGCAGTGTGGGGGCAGGTGTTACCATGCAGCAGGATCATCCGACTGGTGCTCGAGGAACTCGACGAGCAGAGAGCCCCTGCAGTCAAAGGAGAAGCTTATCGCAAATTTACTGGAATTTGTTTGAACACCTAAGGCTTTCGTTGGCCACGGAGATGTATGCTTCCACTATTGGCTTTGCTGTTTGCCTTTGGGCTGTAGGAATGCTGTCTGACCGAATCCTCTTGTTCCACGATAACACCTGCCCCCACACTGCCAACTGGATGAAGGCTATACTTCAGCAGTTTGGTTGGGAAACACTGCAACAACCTCCGTACAGCCCAGATCTTTCACCGCGTCATTGTCAAATATTTGGTGACCTGAAAAAAGACGCCCTTGTAGATTAGTTTCAGTCGGACGAGGAAGTGAAGGAGTGGGTGGTGTTGTGAATCCATCTGCGGCCATCTGCATAATACCAAAGAATGGTCATCTCGTTTCCTAGTGGCATAAATGTCTTAATGCGAGCGGTGAGTGCTTTTGAGTGGAACCGTTACATCGTCCTGTAGTCACGAGTGTTGGTTTTCATTTGACTGGCCATTAAGTCTCCTTAGGGGCACTGACAAAACTCTACCATCTGGTGAGCAAGATGTATGAAACAGGCGAAATACCCTCAGACTTCAAGAAGAATATAATAATTCCAATCCCAAAGAAAGCAGGTGTTGACAGATGTGAAAATTACCGAACTATCAGCTTAATAAGTCACAGCTGCAAAATACTAACACGAATTCTTTACAGACGAATGGAAAAACTAGTAGAAGCCAACCTCGGGGAAGATCAGTTTGGATTCCGTAGAAACACTGGAACACGTGAGGCAATACTGACCTTACGACTTATCTTAGAAGAAAGATTAAGGAAAGGCAAACCTACGTTTCTAGCATTTGTAGACTTAGAGAAAGCTTTTGACAATGTTGACTGGAATACTCTCTTTCAAATTCTAAAGGTGGCAGGGGTAAAATACAGGGAGCGAAAGGCTATTTACAATTTGTACAGAAACCAGATGGCAGTTATAAGAGTCGAGGGACATGAAAGGGAAGCAGTGGTTGGGAAGGGAGTAAGACAGGGTTGTAGCCTCTCCCCGATGTTGTTCAATCTGTATATTGAGCAAGCAGTAAAGGAAACAAAAGAAAAATTCGGAGTAGGTATTAAAATTCATGGAGAAGAAATAAAAACTTTGAGGTTCGCCGATGACATTGTAATTCTGTCAGAGACAGCAAAGGACTTGGAAGAGCAGTTGAATGGAATGGACAGTGTCTTGAAAGGAGGATATAAGACGAACATCAACAAAAGCAAAACAAGGATAATGGAATGTGGTCTAATTAAGTCGGGTGATGCTGAGGGAATTAGGTTAGGAAATGAGGCACTTAAAGTAGTAAAGGAGTTTTGCTATTTGGGGAGCAAAATAACTGATGATGGTCGAAGTAGAGAGGATATAAAATGTAGGCTGGCAATGGCAAGGAAAGCGTTTCTGAAGAAGAGAAATTTGTTAACATCCAGTATTGATTTAAGTGTCAGGAAGTCATTTCTGAAAGTATTCGTATGGAGTGTAGCCATGTATGGAAGTGAAACATGGACGATAAATAGTTTGGACAAGAAGAGAATAGAAGCTTTCGAAATGTGGTGCTACAGAAGAATGCTGAAGATTAGATGGGTAGATCACATAACTAATGAGGAAGTATTGAATAGGATTGGGGAGAAGAGAAGTTTGTGGCACAACTTGACCAGAAGAAGGGATCAGTTGGTAGGACATGTTCTGAGACATCAAGGGATCACCAATTTAGTATTGAAGGGCAGCGTGGAGGGTAAAAATCGTAGAGGGAGACCAAGAGATGAATACACTAAGCAGATTCAGAAGGATGTAGGTTGCAGTAGGTACTGGGAGATGAAAAAGCTTGCACAGGATAGAGTAGCATGGAGAGCTGCATCAAACCAGTCTCAGGACTGAAGACCACAACAACAACAACAGGGGCACATAAATACAAAAGGAATATATCCAAAGTTTTAGCAACTGTTTCCATTGTTTTACTGAAAAGGCGTAATAATGTCCATTAATTAAAATCATTCGAATGTAGCTTGTAAGCCTCAAAAGTTGCCAGCCCTAGACATTTTTCACGTGTAACCAAAAATGCTGAAAAAATGTGAAATCACTCAAAACTGGAGACTGAATGAAAACATTCAAATAATTGGCATAAATATCAGAGGCTTGTCTACATTAACTGGAACCACTTAAACCCAGGGAGTGAGTGTAAAACAGTGATGTGGCTGATGTAGCTGTGGAGACTTGTCTCACTCAGTTGTTTCATTCAAATAAAAAACCGACTGAATCAGGAAACATTTGACTGGCCAAACGGTTTATCAAAGAAGTCAGTCGTCCCATCACTAGTCAGGAGGCGCTGTTGGAGGCGTTCTGTGCATGAGTGAGCCAAATGATCTACTCCGCTTTCGGTCACTTGGTCACGATAATACGATCGCACAGGCTATGATGGATCTGTCTGAATGCCGACACTTTAGCTGTTTGCCCTGCCATGCTACCCATTGCGAGTAGGCGACCAGCTGTGAATGTTATGGTGACCAGGGCACCAGCCATAACCCTCACAACACTTACGATGCATCGGTCGAAGTAGTCGACTCTCACGCGCTCTGTAGCAGCCATGCAGGAACCCTGACTGCCAGGAGGCGCAACGAGAGATCCAGATCACCGGGTACATAACCAGGCATCAGCAAGAGGATGCTGGCCGCACCACAAAACAGCGCCTCCACCAGGCCACCAGTGACCAAGGGTCGGCACGTCTCTTTCTGAAGAATGACTGTTTAAGTCAACCCAAAGATTATTGCAGACCTTATTGCATCCTTCATCTGTAATCGCCCTTTCTTTGTCGCTATTAACAATACCAATTTCCGTATCTTTCACCCTACCACTGGAGTTCCCCAAGACTCCATTATATCTCCTCTCCTTTATCTCCTCTACACTGCTGATGTGTCCAAACCACATCCACCAGTCCCCTTCTTTAGCATGCTGATGGTACCACTTCCCTCGCTCTCTACCCCAGACCCCAGAAATTCCAGTGGTCCCTTAAAATTCACCACAAATCAGTTTACCTCCTGGTCTAACCAATAGATCCTCGAGATCAACCTCTCCAAAATACAGGCAATATTTATAAGAGAAACTACCCACACCTTCTGTCACCATGACCATCTTATCCATTGAGCCAGTACACGAAAATATCTTGGACTAATCCTGGACTGGCAACTAACACGGAAACCTCACCTACTAATCATCCAACTGAATGTTTACAATAGACTAAAAATACCAAAACTACTAACAGGACTAAATTGAGGATTACATCCCTCCACCATTCTCCACGCATACAAATCACTTATCTGACCCATCCTCAGAATTGCAAATGTTGCATGGATATCCGTCCCACCAAAGTTCCATAAGTTTCTCGAAATGTTTGAACGCCATGCACCCTTCCCCCACATGGATCCTTTACCATCTCATCAAATTCTCACTCCTCGTCACACACATCGAACACCTCTGTGTCTCCTATACTATTTGCAAACTGGATTCGATTAACCCTATCGTCCCCCCTCTGATCACCATTCCTTGTATGCGCCATGCCATTACACGTGCATCCCACTGATCCTACACGTACACACAATTAATATCCTATTCCGACGCAGCTTCAATCAACTTCCTCTCCCAGCGATGAGATCGATTCAGATATTTATCCCTCCTGCCAACTTTTCCACACCTACCTCACACCACATCAGTGCTCCTCTTTCCTCTTCCCCCTCTATGCATCCCCATCCCTTTCTTCTTGTTATCACTACCCTACTCCCACACCAAACTTCTCCTTACCCTCTGTCCTTCTCGCTTTCTGTATTTCCACCTCAACATCCCCTCTTCATCTCCGCAGTTCTTCTACTTAACTGCTCTTATCTCTTCCATCCTGTCCCCTCAACTGCATGGAACAAATTCGCTCCTCCGAAAATACTTCTGATACAGTGCAGTCAGAGTTTTTTTTAGTGACAGTGCAATACTTCAGTGTTTCTTTTCAAAACAATTTTATCACTCAGCGAAGTGTTTTTGAAATGTATATCTTTTCGTTTTTTCTGCTGTCCTCCTTTGATTTTTAATTTAAAATAGAAAACTAGTATTGATGTTTTTTCTTAGTCTTGTAATATGTTTAAAATTTCCTTGGCTGACGAGTGGCGTACTGCACAGCTGTGAACCCACCGCTCGCCCATATGGGGCAAGAGGGATGAGATAACAATAAAGGCAGAAAAAAAAGAACCATTGCCTGTCGGCGAGAGTTGTCCGAATCACGCGCTGACTGCTTGCTGTCCATAACTTACGCTGTCATCAACGTGCCATCGGAGAAGACTGCATCACGCCGTGAAGTTAGGCTTCATATTAGAGAGCAGTTCTTCGAAGGCTAGTGTTTCCCGTTTTAGTTCCGGCTCCGGCCATTTGATTGGAACCTATACCTCAGAATTGTATTTAGTTGGAACCGCTGAAGAGCGGAGTTAATTTCTTGATATCACCATTGTACCAATCAGTGTTTTTGCAGGCTAAAAGATAATCAGTTTGCAACATCTACGGGAGCTCTCCTCAATTAGTAACAAAGAATCCGATTGGTCGGGCTATTAAGAGGAGAGAGGGGGGAGGGGGGGCACTCGCTGATTTAGGCGGATGTGGTTTGTCAGTAGCTCCAATCCGGTCGACACCCTGCCTCCTCCGTTTCCTCCAGGCCATCTGCGACCTGCTTATTGCCCTCTAGAATAATGCCAAATAGAACTGGGCAAAGCCCACTAGTGACAATCTCCGACTTAAGATCGATTCACACTGAACGTCAATACAGCACAACAGAATGCACTGTCAAACAGCAGCGTGATCACAACAGGTTGAGCGCGAACGGAACGTCACATCGCTTACATCAGTACTGAATGGTGAAACTGATATTTTGAGGTATCGTCCGTCTTACAAGAAATATACGTAACTACAAAGATGAGCATTTTTCAGCAAGACAATGCGCCATGTCACATGGCCGAGAATATGATGGAGTGATTGGAGGAACACAATGGCAACTTGCAATTGATGCGTTGGCCCCACAGCTCACCCTATCTGAACCCGATCGCACATCTGGGATATGATTGTACGTGGCGTCAGCGCTCATGCCCCCCCCCCCCTTCTCAGAATTTACGGCAATTACGTGACTTGTGTGCGCAGTTGTGGTGCTAAATTCCTCTACCGACCTGCCAAAGCCTCGTTGCTTCCATGCTACGACACGTCGCCGCTGTTATCGGCGTTAAAAATGGACATACCGGCTATTAAGTAGGCTCTCATAATGTTCTGGGAGATAAGTGCATATCTATGACGTTTTTATAGTTATGTGTTGCGAAGTCTAGAACTTTCGGCGTCTGATACCAGGAGACAATACATCTGATCCCCTACTAACATCAACCTCCGATCTTTGTTTCCGAGAATCCCTAACGTCTACGTTTGATTCCATCCTGGTCTGTTGGTGGTCAGTGTGAATACGGGCATTTGAAATGTGTGATGGAATGTTTTAAGATTGCGTTACATTGACAGGGAAAGAACCATAAATGAATGTGTGAGAGAGAAACTGGGAGCCAGCGACTTTTCTTTCTCTTTTTCTTTTTTTGGGCATAATGGAGCCGCTCTTCATTCATTGTTTTCCACTGAGTATTTCATGTCCTTACTGAATACAAATTGCATGTTATAAGTAATAAAAATTAGTTGACCGTGCAATGTCTGCACTTTTATGTAACCAAAATAGCCACTTTGGATGCAAGTATTGTTTTCATGAACAAACATAAAAATAGGTATAATTATTGCTATTATTTTGTACTGAATAAAATGTTCGTCATTATCAAAGGCAAGCGTTTCCTGTTGTTATTGATAAATGGATTCCGTAGCAATATTGGAACACGTGTGGCAGTACTGACCCTACGACTTATCTTAGAAGATAGATTAAGGAAAGGCAAACCTACGTTTCTAGCATTTGTAGACTTAGATAAAGCTTTTGACAGTGTTGACTGGAATACTCTCTTTCAAATTCTGAAGGTGGCAGGGAGCGAATGGCTACCTACAATTTGTACAGAGACCAGATGGCAGTTATAAGAGCCGAGGGGCATGAGAGGGAAGCGGTGGTTGGAAAGGGAGTGAGAGTGGATTGTAGCCATCCCCGATGTTATTCAATCTGTATATTGAGCAAGCAGTAAAGGAAACAAAAGAAAAATTCGGAGTAGGTATTAAAATCCATGGAGAAGAAATAAAAACTTTGAGGTTCGCCGATGACATTGTAATTCTGTCAGAGACAGCAAAGGACTTGGAAGAGCAGTTGAACGGAATGGACAGTGTCTTGAAAGGAGGATAAAAGGTGAACATCAACAAAAGCAAAACGAGGATAACGGAAGGTAGTTGAATTATTCGGGTGATGCTGAGGGAATTAGATTAGGAAATGAGACACTTAAAGTAGTAAAGGAGTTTTGCTATTTGGGGAGCAAAATAACTGATGATGGTCGAAGTAGAGAGGATATAAAATGTAGACTGGCAAAGGCAAGGAAAACGTTTCTGAAGAAGAGAAATTTGTTAACATCGAGTATAGATTTAAGTGTCAGGAAGTCGCTTCTGAAAGTATTTGTATGGAGTGTAGCCATGTTTGGAAGTGAAACGTGGACGATATATAGTTTGAACAAGAAGAGAATAGAAGGTTTCGAAATGTGGTGCTACAGAAGATGGGTAGATCACATAACTAATGAGGAGATATTGAATATAATTGGGGAGAAGAGGAGTTTGTGGCAGAACTTGACTAGAAGAAGGGATCGGTTGGTAGGACATGTTCTGAGGCATCAAGAGACCACCAATTTAGTATTGGAGGGCAGCGTGGAGGGTAAAAATCGTAGAGGGAGACCAAGAGATGAATACACTAAGCAGATTCAGAAGGATGTAGGTTGCAGTAGGTACTGGGAGATGATGAAGCTTGTACAGGATAGAGTAGCATGGAGAGCTGCCACAAACCAGTCTCAGGACTGAAGAGCACAACAACAACATTGATAAATGCGAAGGTTGTTTATGAGAAACAGTAAGATGTTTTACATAAGTTCCACGAAACATTGAAGGGATATCTGATGTATTGTTGTTTTGCGGTATTTTTATTTTGCCTTTTTTATTGAGGAAACTCCGTTTTCTAGCGTTACATGACAAATCTGTACGGTTTCCTTTATTTTTAGTACAACATGCCTCACTTTCACGTTACAAATCAACAATTGTCGAATAAAACCTGAATTAAACATTGAGAGTTTCAATTTTCCTATAAATACTGTTTATTCTTCTGCAACACGCACGAGAATAACAATGTAATACCGGCCCTTTAGTATATCCCCACTCTGTTTCTAGACGGTTCACCACTTTCGGTTTTTAGGGGAACCTTGTAAGATACCGACCGCGTACGTGAAGTAAGTGCTCGTTACGAGGTTTGTTTGGGGCTTCGGTGTACATGATGCATGTACGAGTACAGGTTGTAAACGCGTGATTGACTTTGTGTGGAAGTTTTGTCTGGCCGCGAGTGGTGCACAAAAAGCATAATGGTAATGTGGCAGCTCTCGAAGATCCGAGTTCCTGCACTAATTTTCACCGTCGTCATTCCATTCTACAGCTGATTTTGTCCATACTGGCAACGTCGAATACATTTATTGCATTAACCAATCAAAGCTACTAGGAATACTACCGCAGTGTACGCTTGAAATGTGTTTCCTTATAGGACAACTATCCAAAGAGTTCCACCCAGTAACATCCAAACAGCAGACTCTATACACAATTTATTAAATTGCCAACACTGAACTGTTTTAAATAACAACGAATTCATATAACTTACAAAACTTAAATGGTTAAAGAGCCAGCTTTAAAGACAATAACGGCGGCTTGCCACCATAAAACCCCGAACCTTTTACAACAGTGCTTTTAGAGTTTATCCAAAAGACAAAATTCAATAATAAGTTCACTTGGTATTACAATTTAAAATGATTTATATAAAAAAACTTTGAGAATGATAATGGCGCTTGGCACCATAAAATGAAAGAAACGCAACATACAACCAATAAATATAGTAACAAAATAATGATTTGATACAACCAAAGGGAGAGGGCAACTCCCAACGCAATGACAGACGAGCGAGCTCTCAACACTTCGGAGCCTTCCCACTAGCAACGGTCCCCGAAATAAACCGCTGAGAGCTCCCCGACGTGCCTCCCACAACTGCCCATCACTTACGCGCCTTGGTTATGTTCTGTAACACACGACAGATAATACCAACACAAGATAAAATTCAAAAATACAGTATAACATCCCGACAGCACATGATAACCACTGTGCCGTTAACTCGGGCGCTCTTAATAAGTGCCGGAAGCCAACATACACAAATCTCAAACAATTCTCGCTTCCTAAAACGAAACAATAAAAGCCAGCGCACATGAATAGTCAAACCACAGTCTTAGAAGTGCCTTAACGACACCAAACGCGACTATTCCACCAAGTAAATAATAACACAGTAAAAAAAAAAAATGCAGAACATACTATTAAACGCTGTTACTCAACCAAATTGACTACATCGTGTTGTTCAGATCCCAGAAGACCACGTATACCAAGCAGCAGTAATCCGCTATGTATATACTGTACAAAACCGCCCTTCTTAGGCAAATGTACCATACATGAACGCAACTCCGGGCAGGACTCCAGTTGAGCAAATAAATTAGTACCAACAAATATCGTAACGAGCCACACACACAGGAAAAAGTTCCAACAACACTGTCCCACATCAGAAAAGTTCAGAAACCGCTGCTGGAGCTTCCAGGGGAAAATCTGAAGAGCCAACCGAGCCCACACCCTAACCTGGAAGACGACTCAAAAATTCAGCAACTAATTGTCTCCGGGCCAGAGTATCACAGGACCCCGTCGGACCTCCACATCAGATAGGCAGGAAGAACAAGTACGCCGACTCCAATTAATCACCACCGCATGGCCAGCACAGCGGCCAGTCACCTCCGCCCCAGACAATTCTGCTCATATTGCGAGGCACAACAATCTTAGCCCTAGCCACTAGCCGGTCAGGCAGAGCGAACTTCACGTTCCAGCGAACTATAATCGATTACAGTGAGCACTCTGAACAAGGTCACAGATTAGCGGCGCGCGCCATATCAACGCTGTCTAACGGTAGTCTACAGTAGCCAACAGTTGTATTATAACTTTAACATTTACTAGCCTGTTGCCTAGATCCGATGGCCAGCTGTACTCTCGAGGATAGTGTCGGTTGGTGTTTGTTAAGGTGTTTTTGGATGGTGAGTGCAGGTGCTGTGCCACCCGACGGACGACTCGATGGTGTGCCTGGTGGGCCCCGGCGTGCTGCAGCTGCTGACGGTGTCCGGCGCGGCGTGGCACCAGCTGCCCGCGGCGCGCGTCGAGCTGCTGCCCATCAGCTGCGGCTGCTGGCTCACGGGCGAGCAGCTGCTGTGCGGCACGCGCGACGGCCGCCTCGTACTGCTGCACAACGGCCAGCTGCGCGCCACCTTCCGCGCCGCCGACCTGCTCTCCTTCGACGCCGACGCCTCGCCTCCGCCGCAGCCGACGGAGCAGTCAGTACCCCCTGCTCGTTGCATTCTCATTAGGCCGGTGTTACACTATCAAATTCCTTTGTCAAAGATTTGATCAAAGATGTGATCAAATATTCCGTCAAATATATTTGACAAAGATCTTTGACGTAGCGCTAGGAGGGGTATTACACTGTCATCATATGCAATTTTGTCATATGATGGAGACCGTGGCTGTTGTTTGAAGACAAATGTTGATGGTGTTAGGACAGCAACCAGCCACAAATTTACTTTCAGTTCCTTTATTCAAAGGGCACCGTTACCGGTTTCGACTTGTTGTGGTTCATCCTCAGACCGTTTACACGCTTTCTTTATGACATGTTGTGTGTTTTTTTACAGATTAATTTTCCTAAAATATAAATAATACATAATTATAAACACGCCACACACAGATGGTTGCGTTACCGATTTTCGTTGCATGTGACTTACGTGAAACGTCGGTTTGGAGTGTTTGTTTCTATAACATTCGTCCAACAGATGTAAATGCATTCCCACTACATTCTTATTGTTGCACACGTAAATTGTTCACACAAATCTAAAGTGTTTAGTGAGAACAATTTACGTGTGCAACAATAAGAATGCAGTGGGAATGCATTTACATCTGTTGGACGAATGTTATAGAAACAAACACTCCAAACCGACGTTTCACGTAAGTCACATGCAACGAAAATTGGTAACGCAACCATCTGTGTGTGGCGTGTTTATAATTATGTATTATTTATATTTTAGGAAAATTAATCTGTAAAAAAACACACAACATGTCATAAAGAAAGTGTGTAAACCGTCTGAGGATGAATCACAACGATTCGAAACCGGTAACGGTGCCCTTTGAATAAAGGAACTGAAAGTAAATTTGTGGCTGGTTGCTGTTCTAACACCATCAACAACTGTCATCATATTTTTCGTCAAAGTTCAAGATGGCTGACAACAACAGCTTGGTATTAACCGCAGCTGTTGCATGCACCACAATTGCACTGTGTGCACATGCGGAAGAGAAGCCGAGGAAAAAAAGGAAACATACCTGGGTGAAGCCGTGGGTTTTACGACGACACGATAAAAGCATTCAACAAAACTTGTTACGTGAGCTTATAGTGGAGGACGTCAAGTCGTATATCAATTACTAAAGAATGGATGAGCATACATTTCTGTATGTGCTCAGTAAAGTGTATCCTCATATCACAAAGCACAATATTCACTTAAGAACTGCTAAATCTGCAGAAGACAGGCTCACTGTAACGTTCCGATTCCTTGCTACAGGAGTTGGGTTAGGTAGGTTAGGTTACGTTAGCTTAGGTTAGGTTATGTCAGGTCAGGTCTTCAATCTTCTAAATCTATTTTTGTATTCAGCGCGCCTCACGTTGTAAAGCGCCTCATCAGCTTCATACACCTCTATTAATTTTGTAGTTGTCGGCACACACCAACTGTATTTATCGGCAATGTTTATAAAAACACTACAGACGACAGAATGCTGCAGCGATGCCAGCGCTCCACATGGTAACATGTCACATTGCAGTGAACAGAAGACAAGTGACTTCTTTGATCAAATCTACAGCGAGGCCCTACATTTGATCAAATATTGGACGACATTTGACGAAGTTCGGTATTACACCATCAAATATCTTTGACAAAGATACTGCACAAAGAAATTTGATAGTGTAATACTGGCCTAAAGCTAGGTACATGCGTGAGACTTTTTCACTCACAGAGAGCTTTTGTGAGTAATACGTGGAGTGCAAGTCGCGCGGTATTAGCCAAGCGGTTTGAGACGCTGCAGTCATAGTTCAAAAAATGGCTCTGAGCACTGTGGAACTTAACTTCCGAGGTCAGTCATCAGTCCCCTAGAACTTAGAACTACTTAAACCTAGCTAACCTAGCGGTCGCACGGTTCCAGACTGCAGCGCCTAGAACCGCTCGGCCACGCCGCCGGCTGCAGTCATGGACTGTGTGGCTGGTCCCGGCAGAGGTCCCTCCCTCGGGCATGGGTGTGTGTGTTTGTCCTTAGGATAATTTAGGTTAAATAGTGTGTAAGCTTAGGGACTGATGACCTTAGCAGTTAAGACCGATAAGTTTTCAGACATATTTGAACATTTTTTTTTCGTGCAGTGTAAACAATGCCGAGAGCCACCAAACCAGCAGTGTCCAGGAGTGAGAAAAGATCTCAGACAGTCGCGCTCTGCGATTTTAGACCTCTCGTGCAGATTGCAACCTGCCTCTTTTGAGAGCTGCTCGCCGTAGCTCTCAGACCAGAAAAATTATAGAGGCCCTATCTGGGGTGCTGGCAGTACTTGGAGAGGCTGCGTCCCAGATTTACGTCGTATTTCCCAGTTTGTACATTACCACATCCTGGCAACACATTTTGCCGTACCTATGCTCACATTAAATAAAAGTACTCACGCACTGCGTCTTTTGAACCATAAGTGGCCATCTCATGTATCTGAGTGAAGAAACCGTTCGTTTTACCTCCTGAGCGAACAACGAGAACATTTAGCCTGTTTCAAAAGTTCTGGACTTCGAAACAGATAACTATTGTGCAGCATGAGCTCGCTTAGGAGTGGAAGGCGGTGGGCGGGAATAAACCATTAGGACAGCTTTAGGTGAAAGGCCATTTATTGGCAGTAAATGCAGTCAGGTCACATAGTCAGGCCTATGGAGGGGAGGGTGAGCCAGAATGGCCAATCCCGAACTACCGAAAACAAAGTCCACGGCGTCTCCGCACTGGGAAGGGCAGGAGATGTTTTTTGCTACAGGGCGCGCCACTTAGAGAGGGCGGCCCGGTGGCGGACGGACAGGTACATCCAACACAGCCACACAGCTGCCTCCGCCCTGATTGTTCAGAAGCCGAGGAACCCGCAGGGGCGGCATGGAAATTTCCAGAGAGTGGCCTGGTCAGCGTCGTCGCCTGAGCGGCGGTACCTCGTCAGCACATGGGGGAAGTGCATGATCGAGACGCTTGCTGACTTGCTGTTTCCAGACTGTGGGACGAGAAAATTACAGGCAGTCGAAGCTGCCGGCTAAGGCTTGACCGTAACAAGCGAATAAACTAACTTTTAAAAGCAAATAAAAATAAAATCCCCTACTATCTGGCTCCTCCTTACACTATAAAAAACGTCATAGATGCACACTGATCTCCCAGAACATTATGACAACCTACCCACACTGGCCTCCGTAGCAGGCGCCTGGTTCACGCACCCATGCTGACTGCTGGTCATCGGTGACGAAGACTGGGATTTGCACGCCAGTACCATAACTGGACGTCCACTGAATGGCGACAGGAGGCCTTTTCAGATGAATCACCTTTTATGCTCCACTGGATACTTAACTTTTGGCGTATACTGAATGAAACGTAAGAAAGCAAAGGGTCCAGGTCGAAGGAAGGACCACTGTGGGGTGTGGAATATTTGCGTGGAATTTGCAACACTCCGTATTAAACCTACCGTTATTGACTAGTGGATTATATCCTAACAGTTCAAAATAGTTTGACCGTGTGTGTTCCGGCGTGTCGGCCTAGAATCTTAAAGCAAAGAGGACTGTGAGATGACGCCAGCTAATCGTACTCTGACTACGCCGACACCACGACAGGAGCGGCCTCTACACGAAGAGAATAGAAACGCCGCTCCAAAAAAATGTTCAAATGTGTGTGAAATCTTACGGGACTTAACTGCTAAGGTCATCAGTCGCTAAGCTTACACACTACTTAACCTAAATTATCCTGAGGACAAACACACACACCCATGCCCGAGGGAGGACTCGAACCACCGCCGGGATCAGCCGCACAGCCCATGACTGCAGCGCCTGAGACCGCTCGGCTAATCCCGCGCGGCTAACGCCGCTCCGCCTAGCCGCGGCAGGCACTAGAAGACGAGCCGTAATATAAACACTATAGCCGTGACTTGTGATCTGTATTATTTGTTTGCAAGGAAATTGTATATATCGAAGGACATTGCTTGCGACCCATCTTTGTAAATACGCAAAGTATTGTGAATTTAATTTACTGTAATAAGCCCCATTAATAAGATTTGCTTGAACTGTTGTCTAGCTATAAGAGAAAAAAGCTTTCTAGGCACCCTATATTAGACGATCTCGCAGGACATGGCAGTGTGCAACTTATAAAGACTGATCGGTTAATATTTGCACGGGATTTGTTTCGTATCAAATACAACAAAGCATGTTAGGATGTCAGGTAGCAATAATCGGTACATACTTAGTTGTTAACCTTCTATATCTTTTGTCTAAACAGCACGAATGACTCAGTTACTCCCTTCGTCTGACAAAGTAATAACGGTTAACTCATCACAGGTCGCCTATTAATGTCGTCGCACGCCAATATTCTTCACGTAGCACAGAATGCACAATCGTCACTGCAGTCCAAATAGTTGGTTCCCGGCGCGGTTGTAGCGTAATCACGGCGCACAAATGAACACTTAAACACATCAACAAATCACTCAATTAACGCTATTTACGTATTTTCTGGTGGCCAGGCCCACGGCTTTGGGTGACACACACAGCCGTTAAACAATTGTAAACGCGGTCGCCCATCTTGCCGAATCCACCCTGCTCGCTTAGTAGCCAACGACTTACTTGCCCGGATCCTCAACACTGACTAGTCTCTGGAGCACTGGGCGCTCGACTATCGATAGTACCTACTGCGACCTGCTTGACGAAAAGATATATTGTTCTCAATATATCTGACCTCTTACAAATTCCCTGGGTTATCTCGTCGTTCAGGGATGCACATTGTATCATTTGGACAACTCAACTTGTCAAAATGGTTCAAATGGCTCTAAGCAGTATGGGACTTAACATCTGAGGTTATCAGTCCCCTAGACTTCGAACTACTTAAACCTAACTAACCTAAGGACATCACACACATCCATGCCCGAGGCAGGATTCAAACCTGCAACCGTAGCGGCAGCGCTGCTCCAGACTGAAGCGCCTAGAATCGCTCGGCCACAGCGGCCGGCTCAACGTGTCACACAGCTCGCAGTGTACGTATGTGGTTCGAAGAGCACCAGGATGATCTACCCTGGGCACTAAACTCTCCGGATTTAAACGCAATCGTAAATATCTGGGACCACGTCGATCGTACTGTTCATGCCATGGATCCTCAACTAAGGAACCTAACGTAACTGATCACGGCACTCGAGTCGGCATGACTGCATATCCCTATCGGTACTTGTCAGAACCTCACTGAAACTTTTTCCTCCACACTCTACACTTGTCCGCTCTTCCAGAGGTGGCTATTCAGGCTTTTGACAGGTGGTGACGGTAAGGGGACATTGTGTGTCCTATGCCGCCAATGTTAAATTATCGAATTTTGTGACTCATTATCATGGAAACTTTTTAAGACACCAACTTGCTATTTTCCACAATTACTGAATGCACCTTTCTAGTTACACTGAACTAGAATTATTAATAAAATTCTATTGTGCGGCATGTTATCTTTTTCTTTCAAACATTCAATTTTTTGACAGAATTTTGTAAATAAATGAACATAAAAAATAAATAAATAAAAAAAATGAACATAAAAACAAAACAACTCAGGATATTTTAATTATTCTAGTTCCATATGTGTCGAATCTCACACTTGGCATGCTGTGAAAATTTCATGTCTCTACCACCAGTACTTTTTTAGAAAACGGTTCATTTATTACAAAAAATGTATTTCAGGGATATTGAGATTTAAAACTTTCTTTATTACAAATTCGTATACAAACTTACATTTCTGCGTCTTTTATGCACTAGAATTGCCCTGGCCCATAGTCTGTGTCTTCTTCAGTGCTTGCCTCCTCCTTTTCTTTCTTGCTTCTTTTGTCATTTGTTGAGCAGCTAAATCTGCTTCACGTACATCAAGTTCATCCAGTTCCCGCAGTCCTTTAGCTGTGTTCTATCCAAATCTTACCCCTAACTTCTCCAGAACCTTAAGTCTTTCATAGTTCCCACCACTAAAAATTATTACAGCATCAGACACTGCTGCTCGTAGTCTAGTGGTGCCGGTACGGTAGCTCAGCGTGTTCGGTCAGAGGGTTAGCTGCCCTCTGTAATAAAAAAAACTGAGTTAATGGATCAACGACGAACTGAAACGGGTGTCTTGCGAAGTCCGCCCCGAGCTGATACAACGAACAAAAACGAACAAAATGAGATTAATAAAAAGAAAGTGGATAGCGTTGCTGTATCTAGACCACGGGGCCCGGGTTCGATTCCCGGCCGGGTTGGGGATTTCTCTGCCTGGGGACTGCGTGTTGGTGTTGTCCTCCTCCTCCTCACATCATCATTCGTGACGGTCGCTGGATTGGATTCAGTTAAAAATTGGACTGTATGAAAACTGGGACTTTGTACGGTCGCTGATGACCGTGCAGTTGAGTGCCACACAAACCAAACATCATCATCATCATCAGACACTGCTAACTTTAGAGTCATAAGGCCAACAAATACATTTTTAGGCACGCAGAACCACACAACATTACTGAAGGATTCATCCACATTATGTGTAAATTCATACAGGGTACCAGAAAATTCAGCTTGCCTGTATTTACACCGTTTGGTGGAGGTGGACACAAAGCATGACATGGCTTTTCATCGGTTGATATTTGATGAAAGAAAGGGCTCCACATAGCTCCTTTCATCTTCTCTAAATTGTCACAGTTATCTCTAATGGCCTTTCCATAATATTCCTGTAATTCATCAATTACTCTGTCTGTTAGTCTTCCAGCATCTTTTACTCTCTAGCTATCAGACAGTTTTGTGTTATCCAGCTCGGTTTTTAGGTTACACAGACCTGTTCCCATCCTTTCCTTGACATGTCCTACACACACAAGTTTTTGTATAGGAACATCATTTGGCTTACTGTTTTGCAATGCAATGAAAGCCTTGCTGTCCCCATCATTTAAGTAATTCGCATATCTGACACCTCTTCCCTTCTGCAAACGTTGGAAAATGTTAATTGTTCCTTTGACCTTCATTCTTCCACTTGTGCCATCATAATTTTTATACACTGTCACTTATGAAGTAATCTGTTTTTTTGCTTCACTTTACAACCTTGGCAGTACTTACTGAGAACTTAAAAGCCAAAACTTTTCCAGTGTCAGTATTTATTGCAGATGCAAAACCATTTATAGAAATAAACCCAGGCTTCTTCCAGGATCCATCCACAGCAATGTTGATGTCTGTGTCACTCTCATTTTGTTCAACAGCTTCTGATGTAGCAGCAGCGATTGAATCTTCAGCCACAGCATTTACAGAGTCCCCAATTGCTGTTACATGTTTATTATACCTAGAAGGTGGTTTTGGCAAATTCAACACAGTGCAGAGAACATTGCCAGCCCTTGCACCTTTACCAATGCATCTAAGACCATAGAACAGTCTCACATTAGTTTCATACAATTCATTATGTGGACACTTTGATGAAGCACGAAATGATTTTTCGTTTTTGCCCTGCAGACATTTAATAATTTATTTAGACAAAACATCTATTCTAGCTCCAATATCCTCATAAAGTTTGAAACCTTCCCGTCTTCTCTATATCTCTTTTGTTACGCATCCTTCCCTTCTACAGTAACGTATGAAACCTTCCCTTTGGATTTCTATCTCTTGCTTAATACTAACAAATGAAATCTTCCCTTTGGAATTACTTCTCTTTCACAATCTTCGTATAAAAATTTAAATGCTGCTTATTAAAAGTGATTTTCTGATTATTTCGACGAAACATAGAATGAGTCGTCGTCGCGGCCCTCAATCGTTACCTGCAATAACCCAAAACTGTTCCTTACCTTTTTTACTGTTACTGGATCGCCATCTGACTGCTACATCGAACTGCGACATGTATATACTTACTCTGTTTTACTATACTCTATTAGCTGCTGGTGGGCTGTCATAATAAGTAGCTGTATTTATTACCAAATCTGACGATATTCTTTAATTAATTTGACTGAAGTTACGTAATTCATAGTTAAATTTTTTCTTGACAACAATAAAATTTTGCAAAGTTTTACGTTGATGGGTTTTGGGATGGATTGTAATCAGCAATGCAACATTGCTGGCAAAAATTAACTATATTCTGAAAACGATTCTTGAAATATTTACTGTTGGTAATGAAATGATTTTACAAACATTCAAATGGGACTTACTTTTTACAATAATCTTACAACTAGCATTGCGCAAACATACCTTCAGTAGTTTTGAGTTTCTCAAAACTAAATAAATAAATAAATTCAATAGTATTAGTTCCTCTTATGATAATAGCTAGCTGATGTCTCTGTACATCCGTTTATAATCTCTTGTAAATCATAGCTGGTGGCTGGCAGGCAAACCGCTCCTCTCAACCTCTCGCTTCAGACCTGCTACCGACTCGCTTCACATCTCGCTTACTACTGATTTTCTACGAACGCTAAAGTCCGGTCTCTCCCGCCAATAATGCTTTCTGGTGCAGACATTCCCTGCTACCATTACAAAATGGTTCAATGCGCTGTCTTTCCCACTCTTTTCTTAAAATGTATCCATACGCGGTCTCTCTCGCCCTTTTTAAAATTGTATCAATGTGCGGTCTCGCCCGCCAACAATACTTTAGTGCAGACATTACCTGCTACCACAATTATTTCCAAAATGACAAATATTAATTATTCCTACTTACTCTTATTAATAAAATATAAACATCTTTCATAAATTGTGGTTTGACAATAGACAGTAGAAATATGCACGTCTTACAAGTTTAACTTCACCACCACAAAGACAGCAAGAGACAGTTTCAGAAAGAACTTGTGCAAGGAATTTCACATCAATAATGACGTCCATAATATCATTACTTTTACCACTGTCACCCGTTTCTAAAGTTACTTTCCTCTTCGATGCACTACGGGGCGTGGTCACTTCAGAAACATTATCGTGGTTTCCTTCAATGCTAGCACACGTGTTTTCAAGTACTTCAGAAGAAAATTCAGGTCTCACATATCTGTTACCCGCAAATTTGCATTTCTTGGAGTTTCTTTTACGCTTAGTCATTTTATTTACTAATAAAAAGCAATAGAAGTTCGCTTACTACAAAAATAGCCGATAACCGCTCTACTTTCAACGAAAACTAGTATCCGAAACAAAGGACTGATTTGTTTATTCGTAATGCCAACTTCTGAGACGTAACAGTAGGCACAAAACAAAGCAATTGACATCCTTCTAGATTGTGTAGTTCCCAAGATATGACTGTTCATCTGTAGCAGTACATGCGTAGCTGTGAAATTTGACAGTCACACGCCAACAATTAAAATATTACTTGAAGGTCTCACAATTGTCTGATTTTAATGAGTTGTATACCAAAATGTTCAGGAAAGTCCAAAGTACTTTATGAAGTAGAAAACAGAAAATGTCAAATTTCAACGAATTTCACATACAATGTCCCCTTAATGTAACTGGACAGTCTACTTGACTTTTGTAATATAGATACTGCCGCTGGTTGACAACGCCCGAAGCCATTCTGGTAAAGTAAACTACTTCCAACCAGCAGCTTAGTCAAATAATTAATTATTAATACGATTTATTTACAGTTTCTACAAACTGGAAAACATCAAATGTAGAAGATGTTCGGAATATAATGTATTGTCACCAAAATTTTTGACGTAACGTTAGCGACAGCCCCGGATGGTGCACAAGTCCCGCCCAATCACCCCCCTCCACACCAATCCATATGCTAAGCTCCGCCCATGGTCAGCCGCAGGTTCCAACATCAAAGTTGTTCGTATCACAGTAACAAGGGAGAAAATCAGTAGTTAGTACGAAATACAGTTTTTCCGGCACCATTGTGAAAAGAATTAGAAATATGTTAATTGAATATGCGAGTTGAAAAATCATCAATAAGAAAGAAAAATAAAAATGCTATCCACACTGTCTTTTTTATTTCATGAGCTTTCATCTGCAGTATATAAAAAAATCCGATATTTGTTAACTGCAGTGAGCGCAAATTTCCGTCACCTCGCGTAGTGTAAGAAATTCTGTTGGGAAATATTAATTGGTAGTATCGCCAAAGATGCTGTCCATTATCTCGATTGTCTAAAGTCAATGTTGTGCATAAACAAGGCAAAGTCGATGTCTTGGTTTGTTTCTGATTACCTCATTAAGACTAAAGAATATAAGAGTGGGATAATGTAGAAATGCGTAATGCAAGCAGTCAGATATTTATACAGTGATATTCTTCATTAATATTTGCCTGTGTAATGGGTGAATTTTTACTTGTGAACTCGTATGACTGATTGCTTCAGCAGACACGAAATTACTTTGAGTTCTTCTTCAGTGTTTGAGAGCTTTAGAGCTGACTATTGTTAAACATATGTACATAATTTCGTCAGTGTCATTCCAACACATCTTATGGTACTTTAATGTCTGTTAGATATCAGTTTTGACAGCAGTTGGCCACAACAGTCAAGATTAGCTACCTTTGTACGATAACTTTATTGGGAGTGCATATCTATGTTTCATTTTGACAGTATTACACAAACTGCTAAGAAGTACTAACAGCACAACACTGCTAGTTTGAACAACCGTGGTAAAACAAAAAACGACGAACAAAAACACGACAACGACGAGGACTACCAAAGATCATATTGATGCGCTCTTGGTTGGTGTGGCGGGGGGTAGGTGTGGAGGGGGGTAAATGGGTGGGGCTTGTGGAAATGTCCAGGGCTGTCGCTAACGTTTCCTAGATTTTTGGTGTTTCATTGTCTTCACAGCCTAAGAGCTCAATAACCATGATTGATTGTCGCAACTTCGATGTGCAGCTCCATTTTCCCCTTCGTCGTGATTTTGAATCTTGTGAGAGTAAAAGAATAGCTTTACTAATCGTGTCCTCACGTGTGTGAATGTAAAAATATTTCGTACCTTCTGCAATGGATACATTTTTATTTGATCCACATTGCTACAGCTTGTGTTTTTTTCATTTACAAATACAGTTAATTAATCAAGCTACCTGTTTCCTCAGAAATATGCTTGCTTTTATTTGCAGGCTTTTATCGACTTCAACTTCCACACTCGAAATGAGGGATCCCAAAGGCTTCGACGACATGACCGTGCGGGAGATGCTATGCTTCCAGAAAGGTGTCGCATACTCGTGTGGTTTGGGAAAGGTGCACTTTTTTGAAAGAGAGGAAGGTAGCCTATACCAGAAGAGAAACGTCTTCACCGTACCAAAACCGGAATTTGCCAGCGATGTGTTCGACATGAATTGCATCCAGACTCTGAGTGTCAACGCTGCTGGCGACCACCTTATGGCTGTCACCAACTGCTGCCAGCTGTACCACGTACGATTGTGGGGCCCCCACATGAACGAGGTAACTAACCTGCTCGAGCGCCATTAGCTATTTGGGCTTCAGCTAATTATTTGTCGATATGTGGAACACGGTGTAAATATTCCTTCAGCCAAGGGTGTACACAGCAATGGGCAGAGGAGAGGAGCCTTGCCGCTCACCGTCCTTCCCCATCCAGAAAAAGGTCGCAAACTGAGCTCACGTTGCGTCCCACGACATTATGGTTGTAGCCCCAGTTCGCAGTGTTTTTTTCACGTGTCACCAGATTTTATCAAAAACTACAGGCATTACATTTGAAGGTAGAAAGTACACGTATGAAACTCAGTGTTGCCTGGCTGACAACAAAGTAATATACAGGGTGGTCAGAAACACCATGTAAAACTTGTAAGGGTGTTGCGTGGTGTGGTGTGCGTACTGTAAGACCTTTGGTACACACACCATCAGATTATTTGACTTGTCACTCTAACGAAGTAGGCGAGTGTCAGCAATATGTCTCGTGGCCTTATCGTGGCGTGTTTATCTTCTGCCGTTAGGCCAGACGATAGAAATGCCACTTGCACGCTTAGAGTAGCAGATTGACGGTGACTAACTTTAAACAGAACTTGATTAATTTTCACACACATTTATTAAAATAATAACAAGCATAAACCTTACATAACTTGATTCTGGATGCTATTTACAATTGACAATCTGAAGTTCCTTTGGTTTTGGTACGTTATTCTTATTCTCACATATCTCTGATACTTGACAAAGTGTCTATACATTTATCTTCATGGCTATGTACAGGAATATGATAATCTTATTAGGCACAGACTAATGCAGACTTTCTAATTGGAGGTCTGTACACTCGTTATAATACCTCGAGCGTTCAGGTGTGATCCGCGAGGAGAAAAGGTTCTACGTTAGCAGCAATCTCATTGGCTGTGTTACATATTAATACGCGGATCGGCGGAAGCGGAAATTGGTCCGTCTCTAGGACAGCGCCATCTCGTAGTGCGGAGATGGACGAGCGCTGCGCCTGCGCTGTTGTGCTTACCGGGGCGCACTCTATTGGGAAAGTTGTGTACGCGCTGACTACGCGGAACTATGTACACAACACTGGGTGGGTCGGGTTGAGAAATAATTGTTAAGAAAAAAAATTCGATATGTTGCGCTGGTTTCGAGTTAACTAGCACTGAAGTTATACAGCCAGGCCGTTGCGCACGCAAATTCAGGTGGCCGGCAGAGACGGTATCGCCCAACGTGCTCTTTGTTCGCTTTCCTAAAACTGAACAGGAGAGCGACACAAAAATAATGGACGGTAGTGAGGATCGAACCTGAGCCAGAGGCTCAACAGTCTCGTGCACTGTCATCTACGCTTTTATAACTGACATCAGCTGTATCTGGCAGGGTGCTGAAATTTGCACGAGCAACGTCCTGATTGGCTAACTTCAATGGTAATTTACTCAGAAACAGCGCAAAGTATCGAATTTTATCTTAACAGTTATTCATCATTACAGCCTATCCTGCAACAACCTTATCAGTAGTAGGAGCATATTTTAAAATCGTAGCACTAATATGTTTAGTTATTAGTACACTACTGGCCATTAAAATTGCTACACCACGAAGATGACGTGCTACAGACGCGAAATTTAACCGACAGAAAGAAGATGCTGTGATATGCAAATGATTAGCTTTTCAGAGCATTCACACAAGGTTGGCGCCGGTCGCGAAACCTAAAACGTGCTGACATGAGGAAAGTTTCCAACCGATTTCTGATACATAAACAGCAGTTGACCGGCGTTGCCTGGTGAAACGTTGTTGTGATGCCTCGTGTAAGGAGCAGAAATGCGTACCACCACGTTTACGACTTTGATAAAGGTTGGATTGGAGCCTAACGCGATTGCGGTTTATCGTATCGCGACATTGCTGCTCGCGTTGGTCGAGATCCAGTGACTGTTAGCAGAATATGGAATCTGTGGGTTCAGGAGGGTAATACGGAACGCCGTGCTGGATCCCAACGGCCTCGTATCACTAGCATTCGAGATGACAGGCATCTTATCCGCATGGCTGTAACGGATCGTGCAGCCACGTCTCGATCCCTGAGTCAACAGATGGGGACGTTTGCAAGACAACAACCATCTGCAAGAACACCTCGACGACGTTTGCAGCAGCATGGACTATCAACTCGGAGACCATGGCTGCGGTTACCCTTGACGCTGCATCACAGACAGGAGCGCCTGCGATCGTGTACTCAACGACTAACCTGGGTGCACGAATGGCAAAACGTCATTTTTTCGGATGAATCCAGGTTCTGTTTACAGCATTATCATGGTCGCATCCATGTTTGGCGACATCGCGGTGAACGCACATTGGAAGCGTGTATTCGTCATCGCCATACTGGCTTATCACCCGGCGTGATGGCATGGGGTGCCATCGGTTACTCGTCTCGGTCATCTCTTGTGCGCATTGACGGCACTTTGAACAGTGGACGTTACATTTCAGATATGTTACGACCCGTGGCTCTACCTTTCATTCGATCCCTGCGAAACCCTACATTTCAGCAGGATAATGCACGACCGCGTGTTGCAGCTCCTGTACGTACCTTTCTGGATACAGAAAATGTTCGACTGCTGCCCTGGCCAGCACATTCTCCACATCTCTCACTAATTGAAAACGTCTGGCCAATGGTGGCCGAGCAACTGGCTCGTCACAATACGCCAGTCACAACTCTTGATGAACTGTGGTATCGTGTTGAAGCTGGATGGTGAGCTGTACCTGTACACGCCATCCAAGCTCTGTTTGACTCAATGCCCAGGCGTATCAAGGCCGTTATTACGGCCAGAGGTGGTTTTTATGGGTACTGATTTCTCAGGATCTATTCACCCAAATTGCGTGAAAATGTAATCACATGTCAGTTCTAGTATAATATATTTGTCCAATGCATACCCGTTTATCATCTGCATTTCTTCTTGGTGTAGAAATTTTTAAGGGCTCGTAGTGGAATAACAGTTTTCCTATAGGTTTTATTTCGTAAGAAAGTGTGCTTAGTTTCTTTAAGACATGAAGTCGCACTGTCATTCGCACCATTCAACCTCATGATGCATTTGCCCACTGTAGTAGACAGCTCTTAATGTCGCTTCTTTGGCGTTTTCAATCAGTGCTGAGGCTACAGATTCACGCAGCCAACTCCAGTGGTCACCCACTGCTGGTGCTGTGCCCTGCTTGCATTGACAGCCTCACGATTGATTGAAATCGCCAAAAAAGCGATGATTAAGAGCTGTTCACTGCAGTGGACGTGTGCACCACAGGGTCAATCGCATTCTGGGGAAAGCCGTAAGACAGAGCAAAGTTGAAGAGCGTAATGGACTGCGAGTGGAAATTTCAGATATTTGGTTATGCAGGCGACGTAGAGGTAGTGAGCGAGATGTATGAGAGGACTGTCATAGCAGGGAATAAAGCAGGACTACTCATCAATAAACAAAATGACAAAAGAAATGGGACTAGGCAGAACTAAATATCCACGAGATCACTTCACAGTTAATGGAGACAAATTCCGATCTGTTGATCAGTTCAATCACCTGGAAAGTAGGTACTACTGTTGTAATCAAATACTCACAGATGTGAACGAATGAATTTCTGCTGGCTCCAGATGCCTATGTGCCCCAGAGATACTTTCGAGTCTAAAGCCGTATCACATGCTGCAGAAAGGAAGATCTACAGTGCCGTTATACGCCCCATTGTCCTCCATATTAAAGAAGCTGAACGCTAACTAACAGGGAGATGCAAAAGCTTTTAACATTTGACAGAAATACT
Source organism: Schistocerca americana (assembly GCF_021461395.2). NCBI lineage: Eukaryota > Metazoa > Arthropoda > Insecta > Orthoptera > Acrididae > Schistocerca > Schistocerca americana. The sequence goes on from NC_060119.1 coordinate 120,621,022, forward strand.
ATGAGAAGACTCTGGTGCCCGATAAGAGACGTAGGTACTTAACGAGCAAGAAAAAATAATAAAACTTATGAGATCATGAACCAGCCCACCCTTTTACAATACCAGAAGAGCAGACGACTGCACTGGGCAAGTCACGTAATCCGTATGCCAAGAGACATACTTCAGCAAGTTTTCATTGCTCACATTACCACAAAAAAAAGTCCTGGGTATACCAAGAAACAGATGGGAAGACGACGTAAGGAAAAATGCGGAATCTCTGAATGTAGTCAATCAGCAACAATCGGGATGCAATGGAGACTGATTGTTGATGCAGCGCATGCTCCTCAGGGCCGGCGATCGCTCGAAAAGTAAGTCATTATGTGATATAATTACAAATTAACGATTTACATATATTTTCCTTTACTTAACATGTGAAACCTTAATTACTGCCAAATTCCATGAGTCAAGGTCAAGAGGGGTACACCACCGGCTTTGATGAGTGAGTTTGCTTGAGCCAAAGTTTATGACATAAATATCCGTGCCTCTTGATTGCACTGATGTAGAAGCTTAAATGTTTTACACCACCAATGGACTTAGGTATTTGACGTTAATTTCAACTTGATACCTCGAAATATTCCTGAGAGAAAGGCGATTGAGTTATGGAACTCTAAAAATAAAACATGAAAATTTCAATGCACGTTTTGCATAGGCAAAAAAATTGAAGTAAAAAATCAGTTATTCCAAGCAGCAGTTGCGAAGTAACAATCTGAGGGCTGTATAGAGCTTGAAAACGAGAAATATTGCACTGCACATTTCTAAACATACCTGAAGGTCTTTTTAAGACTATTGCTTTTTGAGAAGGAAAATGTGTATTATACACAAAGTGCTACTACAGAAAGAAATGGCCGAATAAAGTTAAAAAAAGGAAATTAAACGTAGTTCTGAAATTACGACACCAAAATTACATAAACAATATACTTACTTGATCATAAAATCACTTCTGAAATTTGAAAAAGTTTCTGATTCTTTCATCATAGTGGTCTCAGTTCTACATTCGATAACTAAACATTTCAAGAGTCATAGCAGAAACTATATAAAAGTGTTGTTATACGTCCCTAGTAGGTAGTTAACTTGAGATTCACAAAAATAAGAAACACTGAAGCCATGCTCCTTGTGAATTCGGTGTTTAGCCAAATAAATCAATAGGACATCAGGGTATAACTGTAAACTACTTCCAGCGTCTTGCTGACAGATATACAATTAAAGGTTAGATACATTAATGGGTGTGTAAGTGCTCGGTTGGACAAAGTGAAACCGTGTGGGAAGTTCATATTTCTCCTTGCACAAGAGCTCCCATTTCTTAATGTTACATAACAGGAACGTTCGCATTTGGTCACTTAATTTTATACTTCATTATAACAATTATTTTTATTTAATTGCATCTAGTGCCAAAATTTTATAAAATTTGCCATGTGTAAAAAAGTGTTGTAGATTGATTAATTAATGTAAATGCCCCACCCTCTCTTTTTCTAGCTTAGTTCCTGGGTACGCTCTTGGCCCCAGTTAGACCTTCACATTTGTATCAGAGGCACTGCCTTCTCAGTTACTTTCCCTTTAATTAATGACCTCGTCAAATTGTTATAACTGTATATTATTTAATTTACTTACTGTTATGGATGGTGATTCGTGGAATACAAATTGCAAAACTGAAAAATTATTATACTGAAGTGAGGTGGCACTGTGATGAGACGCTAGATTCAAATTTTGGAGGACACCAGTTCAGATCCCCACCATCCCACAGGGATTCACATTTCCTGTAGTTTTCCTAAATCATCAACGGAAAATTCTGGAATTGTTCCTTTGAAACCGACATCGTCGACTTCCTTTCCCTTTCTCTCCCGGTTCTTGCTTGTACTCCATCCCTAATGACATTATTAACGATGGGGCCAAAACACTGACCTTTCTTCTTCTTTGTAAATGAATGAACGTTTATTCGCACTTTGTTCGAGATGCGCAGACAATATGATCATAATTACAGGATAGTACAGCAAGGACCAACTTCTACAGGAATTATAGTATCTTGTTTAGAGCATCGTCCAGCTGCAATGCGATCGTGCATGGAGGCTGTTATGCAAGAATCGGATGTTCTTTTGTATGACGTTACTCCACGCTACTGGCAACTGTCATCGCAACTGGTCAAGCGGTGATCCCACTAGAGGAGACATCGCCCATCATATTCCACTCACACCCAGTAGATGACTGTATGGTGACAGTGCTGACCAGGGGAAACAACAAATATCTTGGAGAGTGCATTGGACAATGTGGTAGGTGTACCTACGGGCCCTCTCCCGCTGGATGTGCACGCTTATCAAATGTTGTACGAACAACAACAGAGTAGACTGAATGATATTATACACATGTCATATAGTTTACAGTGTTCATTTAACAAACGACAGCGGTGTGCAATTATTGCAGCGTTTTTTTTAATCGTTTATCTTTCAGTAAAATGAAACTATGTGTTTGCAACGACCTTTTCAAGTATCAAACATCTGTGATGCACATACAGTGTGATTCTGAAGTAACTGTGCACACATCATGGGTGTAATGTATGCATCAAAATAATGTCTTGTCTGAAACTTCTTTATTTCAAAGTTGTGCAGTAGAGTAGGGCCCACAGGTGTAACACAAACAACATAAAATTAATTCTTCTCTGAAAGCAACAACATGAACAGATCCAAATTCAACACAGCTAAGTCCATATAAACGGAGACAGTGACGTGTTTGACATATTACCGCTCTCGGGGTGTTACAGGTTCTCTTCATCTCATTCTGCACTGTTATACATCCATTTTCATTTCGCTGCTAAAGTTGTGTTACATTCTCAGTTGCAACACCATACATGAGCTCCTTGAGACAGTCCCAAAAGGAGAACTCCAGTGGGTAAGACCGAGGGAGGTGGCGCAGTGGTTATCACGTTGGACTCATATTTCGGAGGACGACGGTTCAGACCCATATCTGGCCTTCCATGTTTAGGTTCTTTTGTGGTTTCCCTAAATTGCTCCAGTTATATGCCAGGATGATTCCGTTAGAAGGGCCTGGTCGATTTCCTCCTTCATCCTTGACACAACCCGAGCTTGTCGACGGGACATTAAACCCAGTCTTCCTTCCATTCTTCCAGGGGTTAAGATCCAGAGATCTGGCGTGCCAAGTAGCTGGTCACCCATCCACTTATCGGAATAAATACTCTGAGATACTCACTTGCCTCCCATCTGAAATGGCCAAGGGCATTGTCATGCATAAAACATAAGTTGGAACATGTCACGAGAGAGAGATCATGAAGCAGACCACCCAATTCGTGTTCCAAAAACTGTTGATACTCTCTGCCAGTCAGATGCTGTGGAATAATACTCAGTCCAAGTGAATAATTGTCCGTTAGACCACACGAAATGTTCACTGTCAACTGATGTTGATAACCTCGTACTATAGTTCTGCAAGGATTCTCATATGCCTACACCTGCATGTGATGAGTGTTCATGATACCAGAATGGTATTTCATATTAAACTTTAATTTTTTTCTCTTATTTTGATGCATTTATTACACGTTACTTTTGAATCACTCTGTATACAGATTGAAGTGCCAAACGAAAATTTGTACCAAGGCCTTGCACCTTATGCAAAACATCCATGCATGTGCGCTCTTAAATTATTTTTATCCATGTGTAATCTATGACCTTATAGTGATCGTATCTTCCACTCATACGATTTAAGTTTGCGCCTTGCCCTGCTGCTCCTTCTCCCCTCTTCTCTTGTTTAGATCAAACATGGCCATTGTATATTTACCTGGCCTTGATTTATGACCCTTTCAGGTAGCTACCTCCTCCCAGCCCATTCATCTCATCCTATTGGTTGGAAAAAAGTCTGAAAATTCAGATGGACGTTATCCTTCTATAATTACTGTAGTTTATCACCCAAAAATAATTTCAAATACTTTGACATTACAGTGGATATGTGAAAATTGGTGGGATATTATTCTTTTGGCTGAATTACTATTATTTAATGACATTATCATTGCCCAATGGCATTTTATGCAAGCAATATGTTACAATTGTAGGGCAAATTGTTTCATTTTTTGTCGAGACCTTGCCAATTTTCTCCTAGTATTTCATAAACCAACTTTCAACAATTTTTCAAGATTGTCGTATAACGACGCATGTAGGTTGTCGAAAATTTGAGACTTCTAGTGCTTAGAAATTATCGTAGTGCATTACTTAAACAAATTACACTGATATCCCAAGCTTTCATTTTTAGCAATTACCACACTGCATTAATTAAACCAGTACATTCTTGCTACATACAAATTACACTGATATCTTATGTTTAAACAATTTCCACACCTGTGCTGCTACGATCATCAACTTACTCTTTATTTAAAATGAGCAAAATGTGGGGAGACCTCTCCGGTTGTCTACATCATGTCATGTTGGGGTGCTGTACTCGGCTGCTTCTGTGCTGTGCCAATACCTGCTATATACCCACCACTTTTCACAGGGTCAGACTGCCACCACCACCACCACCACCACCACCACCACCACCATCACCACCACCGCTGCCTGTCTACCATCACATCGGAGACAGCCTCACAAGCGCACCCAGTCGTTACTACCGCTGGTTTGCGTGTGAGGGATGCAGCCAGCAGCCATTGCCTCAGTGACGAATTGTGGATTGTGGCAAGGGCTGGGGGAATGGCCAATGACACTACAGAACACGTGCTTAAACAAAACAAATGATCTCACCCAGAGGCAGTGAGAACAGATAGGCCATTGTTCTAGTCGTCCACACTATTAACTGCAGGGACCAGCCCAAGCCACCAGTCTTAAACAAAGGCTGATACTTCCATAATGACGAATAACAAAACCATTTCTAATTCCAAAAATAATTTTGTCTGTGTACATGCACGAAATTGTTTCCCAACCAGCAACTTTTAGTCTGATCTACGTTCTGTATACACTAGGCAATCAAAAGTGTGGAGGCTGTGCTCCCGCTACAGCTACTGTAAGGCAGTCCACACGCAGGATCTCTCTTTGATTAGTGCCTAAAAAAGAAGATCGCCAGAGAATCTATTATTCCTGTGCCTGTCTTTGCTGCAGCACTATAGACAGGCAGCAGCTGTCTGTCTTAAAGATGCTCTAATTTTATAACATCAGGAATGATACATTATTATTAACATTGAATCACCATGACATACCGTCCCTTGCAAGAGCACTTACTACATGCAACTTTAAACTGCAGAGCATCTCTATCACTCTAGTTTAGTGGAGTACACTCGATAGCAATTAGCTAAATCATATATGTTAATCCACAGATGCGAAATACGGGCTTCACCTTTTCAGCACTTTTATAGCGCGTTGGTATATCATTTAAAATGAATTCATCATAAATTCTACCACAAAGGCTTTATAGGTTCCACAAGTGCATGTTTTCAAATTTTACGAAATTCACATCCGGTTACGGGTGGAAATAGTGGTATCTTTCCCTCAGTTCAAGAGAATGATCGTCGATAAATCTATAAAACAGGAACTGGCATTGCAGTTATGGCAGTTCAGTTTCCCCTCATTTAAGTTCCACTGTTGTAGCAATCAGAGATGCAGTGTGTCCCTCCTACGAGTTGTTAGCGGCGTTTTCTCCCTTGTTTCGGTGTATATTCGCAGTTTGCACTTCGGATGAGTCCACTAATTTTTAGTGATCAAAAAATAAGAGCCTGGGAATTGAATATGTGTAAGAAAATCGTTACTAGTTTCACATCTCTGCAGTAAATGGGACTCCACGGAAGAAAGGGCAGAAATCCACTAAAATATGTACCAAGGACCCTCCTTAATATATAGGATACATACAGTGTTGGACAATTCCCAAAACTGTGGCGGAACAATTACAGGCGAATTTTGCCCAGGTTGTATATGTCGAAGGCTATAGTTTTAACGGCGAGAATATAGGGAAAGGCACACTAATAGTTCTTCAGAGCAATGATTAAAGAGCATGGTGCTACACCTTTAATTATATGTCGATTAGTATAACATCTACAGACCAGTATTATTTTATACAATACTAAAATAAAGCGAGATAGTAACACACAATACAGAGCTAGTTTACGAGTATGGGAAGATTATGCATTTGAAGTATTTTAGGTAACGTAAAATCCTTGGTGATTCTCTCAGAATCCGACCATGATGCAAGAATATCATTCCATTAGATACAAAGCTATATTGACCCCATGTGTGTGCATACCGACATCACAATGGGAGTAAAAATAAACAACCGCTCTTATTACGATTACTGTATGTCCAAGATTAGCCCAGAGGACAGTCCTGATTTTTTAATTCTGTCTGGGATAATATCTGGAGTTGCAAAAATGTTCAGGGTTTGAGAATTTTATGCCTGTCGAAGTTTTTTTTGTAATTTCGGACCTTTGTCTCAGACATCGCATTTCTAAAATTCTCTTACGACCGTGCTTCTCTTGGTCGACCTTGGAACAAGCGCTAACGATGATGCGATTGAGTGGCTAATGTTTCCATCATAAATTTTCACAACACAACAGAGGCAATATGTTTATGTTGTTTCCGAGTGTGAAAGAGCTCGTCTACATGTTTTTGATCATTTTATCTATATTCGTTTTCTGTCTTATCGTTAATAATCAGCAAAAGAAAAGGTTAATGTTATCCTGGTACAAGAATATAAATTTTTGAAATTGTGTGATGACAGCCAGAATGAACATGTTCATTTTACACTAAATCCTGGAGAATATTCTGTTGCAAGCAAAGGAAAGTGTGATATTAAAGTCCACGGGAAAACAGTGTTGTTGATGCCACAATTTCATCAAACATAAGAGACTTCTTTTAAAGCCAAAGGTGAGAATAACAGTGACATGGAGTACGCTACTCAAGAAAGTACTTTTTCATATCACACTAACAGATACAAATTCGAACATTAGACTGCACACCTAAACTGGCTAAGAAGTTACATGATCCAAAATTTTCATCTCTTAGAACCAACACCGAGGCAATTATTGCTAACGTTATTTCGCCACTTACCTTCGATAATGTGTTACTTTCTTTGGAAAACAATTATGTAACACTAACGATGGGTATCTCAAAAAGAAGTGGAATAAAACGTCTTCTAATTGTTGTAAGATATTTCAGTGTAGAGGCAGGAATTCAAGATTTTGACTCAGTATCTTTTGCTGTGTATGAAAACAAACAGACCTGCAGAAAAGCTGGCTGGTTATCCTGCTGATGACACTAACAGTGTTTGAAAACAAAGGGGAACCAAAATGTGTACGGAAATGTAATTAAAACAAACAAACAAACGAACAATTCTGAAAAAAGTCATGTATAGTTAGGAATACAACTGAAAGAATAAATAAAGTTTAATGTTTCAGTATACTCTTGAGACTTTTACTTAAAAAATGTCCTGGTAGGGCCCAAAAAATATGCTAACACGTCCTGGGTTGGTCCTAGACGGCAGCCACCGCACACACTCCAACACGCTGGACGCTTCGTAGCTTGTATTGTTAGCTGCTACGATCACTATTATGTTGGTGACCAACACACATAAACCCGTCGGGTTTCAGACCCAAAACTTTCCTGGAAAACACGTACGAGAGGTTTTGTCTGTTATGGACATAGGCCAACAGGAACATATTTTAATCTGTAAAGTGATGACTGTTCGTGATTTTAACACAGATTGGACATTCATCACTGATGATGGTGTTTATCAATTGAGGTCAGCCACAAACAAATCAATCACTTGACGTCATCAGATATCTACAATCACACTTGTGTATAACAGTGAAAAACCTACATATTAGTACATGTTGTCACTCTTCACCCAAAAACACCTATGGAGGAAATTTAGCGGTGAATATGTATCAAAGGTTACGCTCATATCATGGCTTGACTGATAGATTGCATACGTACACAGTAAAGTGATACGTACTGAAAAGCCACAGTCTATTTGCAGTGGTTTTGACGGTCGTAATCCCATACAGGACTCATTAACTGCCCCCAGTACAAAGTGCACGCTGTGTGGAGTTTCAAGACACAGATCCATGTTATGGACTACCCAACTCCCTTAAAACGTAGTCTCAGAAATAGAAGTAAAGCATTCCCTCTGTATTACTATTTACAGAGCATTGTCTTGATTCCTCTGTTAAGAAAGAGAGTGATGCTGACTTTTTTTAAAAAAATATTGCTGAGTAGTTCCCATACAGCATGCAGCAGTGAGACTGTAATTTCTAGCGGTAGAAGTATTCTACTGAATAGCCCCAGAACGCTCAAACCGAGATTCTACTGCTAGCAAAGTAGCTTGTTACATCTGTATTGCTGTACCATAGTGACGTATGGAGTTATAAATGACAGCTGAATACCACATACTTTAGTCAGGGCACTTTGTTATAGCAATAAGTCGGCTACTGCACTGTAATTAGTGTTGGAGTTTCTGCACAATATCTAGTCTTCTCCTTTTAGATACTATGTAACCATGCTCTTTGTGCAGACCCAAATGCGAGTGGAGGTTTATAAACAGATCTTTCTTTTATCTTGTAATACAATAATTATCTATAAATTCACTGATTTCTACAAGTACACCAACGTGTGGTAATTTTCAGTTGCTCTGTTTGTCAGTGTCACAACCACAGAAGCATATGGCAGGAGTGGGGCATATTGTAAATATTGCTTCGTGTATCAAAAGTACATAGCACCACCATGGAGATATAAACATCAGGCCAATACTATTTACTTTAGTTAAGGAATACACATATCAGAGCATGTTTATAAGTTGGGTACTCAGATGTAAATGTTTGTGTCACATCATTTTGTTTATACTGTTATGTTGCTATCATCACTGTGTCTAGTAGGATTAGGCGGTAGGTGAACATTTTATTATAGGACTGGGAAGTTGTTTTATTTATTTGGATGTTTTATTTCAGTTATGTGAACCTCCACAGACTGCTAAGATTTCCACAGTACCTCGTCCATTCACTGTACCTGGAGTTGATGACATACAATTATACAGTATTCTGCTGACTCTACTGTTAGATGAATCTCTAATTAAATGTAAACAATGCTGACTATCCAAAACATCAACTTATCTTCCTTGACTCCCATGTCTGTACTATAATGTAAACAAATGAGTATAGCTATATGTCACAGTATTACTATATCTTTGGTTTACACTAGAAATATTTAATAATGAATGTTTTAAGTCTGTTTAACACAATGGTTCATTTTCATAAGACACACAGACTAACATTGTTTGCACGAGCCAATCATAAGTTGATAATATCTACATTTGACAATATTGTGGCAAATATTATCCTGTATTGAGAAAAATATTCTTCCAGTTTTATTATAACAACACTGTATAATACTTATATTGTCTTTGTTGGAGTCTGCATTAAGAGTCTCCATACAATTTGTAATCCTCTGGGTCTGCTGCGTAATAAATGTCTTTCAAGGACACAATAACTTTGTGTAACCAGTTTTGCTGCTATGAGTATTATTTATATTGAACTGTAGGCCTGTTTCAGCAATACAGCCGTCATCAGTTTACCTGTAATATTATATCAAACAAAGTTAACGTCCTACTGAAAAACACTAATATATGTTTCGCTTACCATACATAACATCGTATAGCAACAAATATTCAGTCATGTCATTAGAAACCACCAATATACTCAAACCCATGTATGTATAAAATTCGTCGCAAAGACAGAAAAATTCTGCACGGGACAGACTTCATCACTAGATATTCAGAATTTACTGAACTAAGTGGCAACAACCCAGCCACCTTTTTTCAGCGCATTAAAAATGAGCAGTACACAAGGGAATGATTGGCATAACACCAAAAGAACCAATACTCAACGTTTTGGAGGAAATATATTCACACATAAGAAATTATCCATATTTTTTATCCATACCGAACACACTGACCTAAAAATAAAGACTTCATCGAAAACTTCATTGGCATTATCGACGAAGATCCTGCATAAATCCTAATACAACCAGAGAAAAATTTTAACACCACAGATACCCATTCAATATAACCCATTAACATTAGTGATACAATTTTCAACAAGCAAATGTTACACTATAGTATCGCTCATCACCTGACATAACTTATGTCACGAAAATTCCATTTGGAAATTAAATTTATTTCAGACCAATATTAATGAAATTTCAGAACATCACACACATCTGGTTACTACTAGAATAACAACAAAAGAATATAATAAGTATTCAAATAGACAGCAACAGAATACCAAAATTGCTGATCATCAGTCACATGTGCTGTCACTAAATATCATCTACAGACTAAGATTTATTTCTGGTCACTACTAAGAAAAGTCAGAACATACTATCAAACCGATTGTTATTGCTACATTAACATAAAATATAAACAGTAACAAATAGCAACAGAAGCAACGATACTACATAGAAGTCAGGACTTGTAAACGAATGGAAAATCGTGATATTCATAAGTAGCTTACATGCACCAGAATTTGTAAAATGTTGTATTGCAGGAAACCTGATAACGACTGTACAGCTGAAATATGCCTATAGGTCAAATAAAAACATTACTTATAGCAGTGTAACTGGTTATACAAATTTATTAACTCCATACAGTTTAGACAACAATGTTTGTAGGAACTGTTCCTAATTCAGTGGTGTCTACTCGTATATTTGTCAGTATTGTGGAGAACAAAGCCTTGAATTGAGGAAAATTTGTTTCCCTAGCTTTACGTGTAATACTTGTTGGAGCCTGTACTAACAGTCTAAACATAGTTTACAGGCAATTAATTAAAACTATAGGTAGTTGGAATAGAGTTTATAATCTTTTCTGAGTCTCGATTGTCTGGAAGGTTTACTATCACACCAGGCAACTTCCAGTCATTCTTAGTGCCCCGTCTCTCCCCCACTACAGTAACTGCATGACAACTGTAACTCTGCCACACAGCAGCTGTTCTGTAACTTGTTCATTAAACGGGCCCACACAGTGGCGATTGCTACAGAATACTGAGGAGCACATCACAGATACTCTCTACACCTGAACAGCCCTCCGCAAATCAGACACACCATCCACTCCTTAGTTATAGAACATAACTTCTAGCCTGGAAATACAATGGTGTTCAACCAAGGACATAAAAGTTTCTCGTGGTTGCATGTCTGGACACTTTCTAAATTTGCTGTATATCTTTACAATTAGAGCTCATCCACATTAAACAGGTTTATCGTTGTTTCCAGCAACATTACTTTTCCCCTGGTAGTCATTTTCTTTAACATACATGTCATGGTTCAATGGTGGATAGTCACACATGTACACGTTGTTAAAAATCGTAGCAATAAATTGCGTTATATCCTCATCTATATGCAAACAGTCGTCTTCACTGAGCTGCTGCAACGGTCTAAATAGCTGCTCCATTTCAGCCAATTATTCCACATTATATGCTATTTTTATACTTTCTAATAATGGTTTCCAGTGGTACCTCACCAAATTTTTCCAGTATGCCACTTGCTATCGTATTTTTGCCGCCAGGTAAAACAAATTGTACTTCTCACATGACATTAGGCCACTAGAATGCTTTGTCTCTCCTCTCTTCAAATACAGACATGTTATGTCATCACCCTTTCATACATTTAGCCATTAAACTGACCATAAAATCAGTGTAATATTACTTAATTTCGGTGGGGGGATTGCATAAGATTCTGACGTATGGGTGTGTATTATTTAATTATAACTGTATATTATGTAATTATAATTGTTATTTTATGGTGAATTTGTTTGGTAACGGAATTTGAAAAACGTGTAGTGGTTGGATAAGGTTGTTTGTGGGAATGAAGATTTGTTGGTTTATTCGGGGGTGGGGACCAAACAGCGAGGTCATCAGTCCCATCGGATTAGGGAAGGATGGGAAGGAAGTCGGCTATGCCTTTTCAAAGGAATCATCCTGGCATTTCCCTGAAGCGATTTAGTGAAATCACGGGGAACCTAAATCAGGCTGGCCGGATATGTATTTGAACCATTTTTAAAAATGAACCAAATGACGTGAAATAATAATCATGACTTTATGATACATCCTTGTATGTCATATATTTCCATGCACAAACAATAGACTAACACTGTGGTCACGGTTATTATCTATGACAACCATGTATACAAATAATCCAGTACTTTAAAACAAATAAAATGGCATTTGTTGTAGGATAATATGAAAACAGGCTCTCTTATTCGTGATTAATGAATTAGCTTCGTAAAATATAGGTATGAAGCTGGGCCTCCTTGATGCCCTTTCACCTAGGATAGTTAAAAGTCTCTTTTAAGTTAAAATTTTCCACAAATACTACGCTTTATCGCAAAATCAGCATGAAATATCAAAAGCCGGTTAAAAAACCTTTCTAACGATACCTAGTTTATCTCTGTACGATTAGTACGTGTTAAGAGAAAGGGATATTGACTTGAGAAAAAACCTTTATGACTGATTTTTCAAATTTACCCACACATCCCCCCTTTACAATGAGATGTGAAATCATTTACTGGAAATCTGGTTGCTATTTCTCCCAAAACCCATTCACCCAACAGCACAAGAAAAAGAAAAATCACGATCTCCAGTGATCATGTTACACTCCGGTGGTTTCCATTCTCTCACTCGTCACTACATTTGTAACCGGCCATCCCTAAAGTGCAGGCACAATTTGCCTCTCATCAGTAAAGATAACTTTGTAACATGCTTATACCCTTTGGCTGCACCATCCGAGGCGGGTAGCACAGTGGTACGTGTGCCAGGAAGCTTGTCACGCCGCCTGGTACGAAATTGCCGAACATGTGCTCTTTCCCAGACTCCAGCACAAACAGCTGATGCATTGCATCTGCCTTACTGAATAACGCATCCAGAAGATCGTTTCTCTGGTTCGCCATACTTCCAGTGACTCAAGAACAGTCATTATGGGCTCAGAAATTTCACATGCAGTACACAGTGCGCTCACAGCAGGGTGCTTTGGGTGATAAATACACAAATTTGTTTTCTACGTTGCATCCTTGAAAATATTAGAAGTGTTGTTATGTTTTGAAGATTTGATTCCAGCTAGCACCATTTTATATTTCGTCTGCTCACCCAATCATGTTTTGGCTGTGTTTTACGATCCTAAACAGAGTTACGATTTATTTGATTTCACAGCACGTTTTATTGTCCGTGACGCTGTCTGTCTTCCGCAGTAGAGCTGATATTTCAATACTGTTTGTCATCTGCAACTTTGATGTTGGAGCTACAGGTTTCCTCGTTCCACAACAAATTCATAAACAGTGAAATAATACGTGTTGCAAGTACAGTTCCTAGAGTACTGACAACGTGGAAATCGCAACCAGCAACAAAAAATTGCAGAGGACAAACAGTATTGAAATACCGGCTGTATTGCAGAAGACAAACAGCGGCTGAACAACATGTGCTATGGTACTTCGCTTTGATGATGTAACATCGCAGAAACATGTATAGGTGAAGCGAGAATACAGGCAACTGCGTTTTGTTCAATGCAGACTGCTCAAAACGTATTTATTATTCAAACGAACGTGGACACAAGTAGGAAGATTTCTCATTGTAAAATCACCTGAATATGAATTTAGAGAGAGGCCTATTCCATTACCTTTTTGTACTTGTGTGTATACGAGTCGTAAAAGTTCGTCATTATTATAGAAAGTAAGAACTCTTTCATTGACGACAATAAATCTGGAATGCAATAAGAGACTTGAAAATACAAGCCGTGTTGAGATGGAAATCACTTGAGTGTTCTGGTAATAGAAGGAGGATATTTATAAAGAACAAATTATCAAAAACACAGTATAACGTTTACCTGTATATGTTTCGACAATAAAAGGATAACAGGTTGATTTTGGAAAAGGATAAATTAGCAAATACAGAAAGTGGTATTTACTCCATTCACTTTCAAAGGAGTTTCTCGTAGTGTTTAGGCAGTCATCGCTTAGATAGATAGTGGACTGCGAATCGTGTACAGTTTCTAAGTCCTTGATTTTTCACCAACTGCATCTGTCCCATTGCCACTGGTGTGCAAATTTAAACGCCTGTGTGACAAACATCTTTCAAGGATATAATAAATCTTGTAGCATTGCTGGCACAATTAGCTATTGTTTTCTTAGACATATTAGAAGAAAAAGTCTTTACAACCACAAACACTTTCATTAATACAATAATATATTACTACATACATACCGACAACACAATTAAGCTTACAGACAGAAACATTGAGGACGTAGAATACATACATACAACAAGCACATTCTTCATCCCAAGATGAAATTTATGGTGGAAACAAAAACAAAAAAAATCAATAAACGTCCTCAAATTGACGATAAGTAATAGTAACAGAAATTATAAATATACCGAAAGCTTACAACAACTGACAACATTATTAATGCAAATTACTGCCACCCGAAATCACACCAATATGAATACTTTCACACCATAATCTGCAGAATGATTAACCTGTCTCTAGAATAGGACGCTATAAATAAGGAAATTAGAATCGTGCAATACATAGCACAATAGAATGAATACAATCCACAAGTATTCACCGAGTTATATAACAAATATACAAAACACTCATTATCTACTGTACATAAAGGAAAAACTCTCACAGGGAAACACTGATAAAACAGAAAATTGTATCTATATATCTGTCACATATCTGGGAAACATATCAAACAAAATTAACGCACTAGTGGAAAACACCAACATACGTTTCGCTTACGAAACAGGACATAAAATAAGAACAAAAGTAGAGCCATGAAATTGGAAACCACCAACGTACTCAAACATATAAAATTCGCTGCAAAGACCGTGAAAAGTTCCACATAGGACAGACAGAAGGAAACTTCGCCACTACACATCAAGAGCATGTTAGACGAAGTGACAACAACCCATCCACCTTCCACCACCACAATGGAAATGAACGACAGACAGGAGACAGATTGGGAGATGCTGTCTATATTTTACACATAACACTAAAAGCACCTATAGTAAATGTATTGGAGAAAATCGAGATAAGTTCAAATACAAGAAATTATCTACATTTAATTCTCAACGAACAAACTGACCTAAAACATAAACCCTTCATAGAAAACTTTATTGATATTGTTTACCAAGATCCTGGATAAGCCGTAATACAACCAAAGATAGAATTTAACTTAAGTATTTAACACTACAGGTATAACCCAATAACATCACTGGTAGAATTGTCAACAAGCAGAAGTAACAATACAACATCGCTGATTATCTGACGAATAGAAAATTAAGTTTGTTTCTGACCATTATTAACGAAATGTCAGAAAATACTGTAAGACACAACTGATTACTACTAGAATAACAATGAAGGAACATAACCAGTAAACAAATAGACAGCAACTAAAATAGCAAGACCGTTGATCATGTGTCACAACTACTGTCATTAAAACTAGGTTCACACACGCACCTAATGTGGCGCCACAGCTTGTGGCTTTCTGTAGTGGTGTCGTGAGCTACCTTCACACAGGACGCCACAAATTCTATGTAGCTGCACAGCTGTCAATATGGCGTCAACTGAAATCATATGAGCAGATATCAATGTTGTACTAGAGGTTGTGACCTTTTAGAAGTGTAACACGAGATAATACAACAGATATCGCACAGGGATAAATCAGTGACCACGAACATTTTTGTAATAATATTCGGAGACGAAAACACTGTCTTCAGTGGCAAGCTAATCAAGAGTTGGCATGTAAATATGATCTGCAGACACGCCACTCTTCCAAAATTTCAGAATCTTGTTGTATTCGTTGATATTACAATTTTGAATAACTAATTTTTACTTTAACAGTCTTGAGCTATTTCGTGTGTATAATCAAAATGTATGGGATGTTTGGTCTCACAAAACCACGAAGTTTATATAGCTCGATTTTCTGGTTACATATATTAAGTTTATTTGTTTACTTATCCAAAAATCTTTTAAGGCTGTGGGACACGTCATTGGTTTGAAAGTATTGCCCAACCACACACACGAAGTTTATACGGCTCGATTTTTTGGTTACATATATTGAGTTTATTTGTTTACTTATCCAATTGCCCAACCACATACACACATACACACACAAACACACACACACACACACACACACACACACACACACACACACACTGCTGCTGCAGAAAACATGGTTACTGCTCTTGCAGTTCCAGAAGCTGTGAAAGTGTACCTGCCGACCACTGTTTTCACTTTTTCCGAAATAAAATAAAAACACACAGAAATCAAATGCAGTAGAGCTGCAATTACTCCACGATAACAGTGACAGATTGCTCATGTTTCGAAATACTGCCACCAGGGAGCACTGGTGGTAGAAAAGTGGTGCAGGAAAGTACAACCAAGCTGAACTTTTTGTGGCATGACAAACGTTTTGTGTCTGAAGCTGCGCCACTAAAAATGGGGAGTTCACACATGCAACTGTAGCGTGACACTAGCTGCGGCGACACTTTTGTTGTGTGTGTGAACACAGCTTAAATATCAGCTACCGACTAAGATCTATTTTTGACCGCCACTAAAAGAAAATTAAGAAAACACTACAAAACTGATTATTGTTACTACATTAAAATATAAACAGTAACAAATAGACAGAAACATAAACAATGATACTGTGTGGAAGTCAGGACTTGGAAATGTAAGTAAAATCATGTTTTTCATAAGTAACTCATACATAAGACAACAAATGTACCAAAATTTATAAGATGTTCTATTACAATAATCTAACGATGGCTTTATAGCTGAAATTGGCCTAAAGCTCGAATTGGAAAAAAATACTCATAGTGGTGTAACTAGTTATACAGAGTTCAATATGGTCTCTCCAATTTTTTAATAAACAGAAAATTTGGAAGTCACACAGTGAAAAACCTGGGCTTCACATGTGATCTACATCCCCCACCCTCCCCCCAATTGCTTCGCAGATTGTGGTTCCACGAGACACTTACAGAGGCATAGTGTCGTGAATTATGTGTGATACAAAAAGCCAGATCTCTTCCTCTTTTACTGATAAAGGCAGATGGTGACGTAGAGACTCTTAAATGTAAGTTACTTAGATCCCTACATTTTAAAGACTGCAATCCGCATAACACGGCCAGCAGCCACGATGCTCCATGCATAGTTTTTGAGAAATCTCATTACGTACCAGGAGAAATTTCGAACGCATTGGCCAAATCACAGTAGATCTGTTGACAATTTGTCTTCATTGGATGTCCAATGTTCACAAGCAGAGTGCTAGTCACAAATTTGTCAGCTTGACCGGAAATAGCGAATTTGCTATTGATTCATGGCTATCAATGAAGTTCTCCATTCATTGACAGTCAGTGGTCTTCGATACACGTTGCTGTCTGTACGCGATGACCATTCTCTGGTTTGTGAAAACAGTTTCATCTCTCTCGGCAATTGAAAACTATATTATTGCTCTTTGATCACACTGTATTTACTTGTGTTATAGTATCTACATGCCAATAAGTTCTGGTACTGACAATAACATTTTATCCAAATTACAAAGATAAAAAAGAACTACAGTGTTGTCTAAAATTATAGATCGAAAGTGGACATCGAATGTTACTGAACAGAAGAGAAACAGTAGATAACACTAGCACTTCACTTGGATGAACAAGGTAATTCACACTACTAAGAAATTTCAGAGCAGTTAGTTGTAATAAACCGAGGAACTGCGAAGTAGCAGCAAGGCAGTAAGTTTACAATAAATGACAAGCCCCAACGTACATAGTATCATGAACAGCATATAAAAAATTTGTGACCGGTTGTGTGTGAGCTTGGAGGTGGGAGAGGGGGGGCTTAAAGATCACATTTTTAGGTTTTCCTTGATTGCCAAAATGTTTCCCAGTATAAAATTATTGTTTATTAAATTTCTTGTAAAAAAAGTCCTGTTCATTTTTCTCTAGGTCTAAGATTCCCCACATTACAGTGTACGGAAAAATCGCACCTATGAAAACTAGTGTCTCAATGATATAAAATTAATGTTTATTGTTAAATGGAGTGCGTTAAGAACGAATATTAAACGTGTCTGCCACATCTAAGTGCGACAGAAACTGTCAAAGGATAATATGTGTTCTGTGGGTGTCACAGGTTAGATGGGAAACGGGTGAGGGTTACTGGAGGCACGTCGAATTGTGGTCATGCCCTTTTCTCCTTTGTACGGCTGAGAACTGATGAGCTAGCAGGTGAATCCCCATTCTGTCAATCCCACTATATCACACAGAACCACTACACTCTACAGAGCATTTCACAAAGTTATACCAGGTCCTTCGCAGCTCCTCTTATGAATCATTGGCGACTAAGTGTGAAGGCGCTCCTAGGGGGAAGAGGTTTGTTTGCACCAAGTGTGTCAACACGACATTAAATATAGGCATGAGTTAATAATAATAGTAGTGAAAGAAAGGCATACTGGCAGTTTCTACGCAGATCTCCGCACACTGCTAGTGGGAAAATGGATTATTAGTCATCCTGTAGAAC
The DNA here is from genome assembly GCF_021461395.2 of Schistocerca americana. Classification (NCBI taxonomy): domain Eukaryota; kingdom Metazoa; phylum Arthropoda; class Insecta; order Orthoptera; family Acrididae; genus Schistocerca; species Schistocerca americana. The sequence continues at coordinate 120,639,591 of NC_060119.1, forward strand.
ATCTGCACCATTTTTCAAGGAAAGGTGACTTTATTCACCACCGACGCTACCCGTTTTTCAGTTTACAGATAGACTATAACTCCCTAGCGTTTCCTCTCCCGTTCTCTTATGTAATTAGATAAAGTAACTTCACTGAGACCGTGTTTGTATAGTGGAGTGATTTTCAGTTTATTGCGTCAGTACTTATTTACAGATATTTAGTGATATTTTATTTAAAATACGTTCATATAAACAATGATTGAGAAGTGCTTAATTTCTAAGTGTGGTGTTGTCAGTGACCTATGCAGTGCTGGTAGGAAAAGAATTAGAATGATAAATGTGGCATCTTGTTGCTATCTGTCGCTGACAGCATGTTGAAAATCCATGTAACCGTGTTGTAGTCACATGGTCGTGAATTAATGAATGACCAGGAAGTTACTGAAATTCTCTCACCTTTAATTTTGGTACACTGAATATATCTCTTCCGTTCAGGAGCTACTGGCACTTCTAGAGTAGGCCACACTGGATGGAGCAACTTATCTCACATCCACAATGTTCTTGCAGGGTGGGTGTCAACATAACTGGCAGAACAGGACTTCTCATGCGCAAATCTGTAACAGTAATCTTCTATAATGCATTCCTTGACTTATATTGAAATGTATGAAGTTCCATACCACCTAGATGATCTACTTGTGCTGCAGAGGGAGACAATTTAAGCCTCTAGTCCTCCTGAAATCTTGGAAGAGCTGAGGCTGGGGTAATGCGTTTGGTACCTACAATGATGCGAAAAGTATTCCAGCCATTGATAGTGGAGACAATGAAGTCAACTATGTCGAATACATATTGCTAGTCTGCTGCACTTCGGAGAGTGTCTTCAGTGTGGTGCACAACTAACAGCTCCAGCTGTCGAGCTTTTTTACATAAAAACTCACTCAACAACTGCAAATTAATGCTCAATAAAGTAAAAATAACTCCACTATATAAACATGAGCTCGATGAAGTTGTTTTGTCCACTCACTTGATAGAACTGGACAGGAAATACTGGGGAGATATAGTCTGAAAACCGATCATGACTTTTGGTGGGACAAGTGTCCCTTCCTGAGAGAAAGCTACAGCAGCCATACGGGATGACTAAGAATCAATTCCGCTTTAGCAATGTAGAACAGTGTGCACAGACTCATGTAGAATCTGTCTATATGCGTTTCTTACATTAGTATTGCGTTTACTAGTAATTCATATGTTTTCCATGTACTGTTAACGTAATTTGTCGACACTAAGCACCGCCAGGCATGTCTGCACACTGAGTCGCTGGTGATTCATATCGCTGAGTTCTCGTTGCCAAATGTAGGGTCTTGCCCACTCGTCTCGTATAGTGTGCCTACAGGATGCTGCGTTCCTGGAATGCTATACAACATTTCAAGCAAATAACATCAGTAGTTTTTATTACAAATAAGAAGAGTGACAATACTTAACTTGAAACTTCCTGGCAGATTAAAACTGTGCTTGGGTAGCTCAGTTGGTATCGCACTTGCCCGCGAAAGGCAAAGGTCCCGAGTTCGAGTCTCGGTCCGGCACGCAGTTTTAATCTGCCAGGAAGTTTCATATCAGCGCACATTCCGCTGCAGAGTGAAAATCTCATTCTGAATACTTAACTAGTATTTCCAAAGGTGTCGCAAGGGATGGGCGACATGCAACATAAATCCGAGTCCTTTGCTATTATACAATGTTTATGCAAGTTTGACGCACAGTGTGTTGATCACTAATAACTGTTCTCGTAGGCCTTGCTAATACTCTGCGAATACTGCCCACTAATGTCCCGCCGAGGCTGGCAGGACCGACGCTCGTATTCACTACAGCTAGATGCTGCTCCTATCGTGGAGGACTTCTCTTCTCTTGCATTTCTCATTTTCGTTCCGGTGCTAGTGGTTACGCCAGAACATTCATGCCCTCCCCCCCCCCTCCCTCCCCAAAGCGACGGACCGTCGTTGTGTAGGGAGTGCGACCACGGCAGGGGATACAGGAGTGTGGGAGCAACGTCGGGCCGGAAGCTGTGGCTTCAGGGGACGTCAAGCTTCCGGCTGTACCCAGTTATCTGGCCTGCGCTCTGGCGGAAACGTCCCCAGGAAAGCAACCAGAAGGGTACGCGTCCACCTCCTGTTGTCATGGACCAGATGAAGAAGGTGGCGACTGCTGCGGTGTGGGCGGGTCCTGCTCCGTCGGTAGGAAGAGAGAAGGCGGAGGAGGTGAAGGTTCCGTCTCCATGGGGTCGTCCTGCGGTGTCGTGGTGACACCCTCTGGTGACTGCTGTGGCTGCACTGTCCTCTGGATCCGCGAATCTGGGGGAAGAGAGACTGAAAGATCATCGTGCAAGACAGAGGCGAAGCTGATTTTGATGTCGGCGCTGCAATCTTTCTGGACCTGAAAGAAGATACATGCAAGCGCCAAGTCGACGGACGATCTCCCCTCGCGCCCACCCTCTGCTGCCGCTAAAAACCAGACATGATATCATGCGGCGCGAAGCGATACTTGCGGCATTCCTTCAGCGCCGGATGCTGAGAAGGGTGGAGCAGGTGGAGCAGTGTCCGATGGCGGCGGCCGTGAAGTAATTCCGCCGGCGATGGTCCGTCTCGTGGCTGCGAACGATAGGAGGCGAGAAACAGCTGCAAGGCTTGTTCCCGGGTGCTTGAAGGTTCTGGCAAAACGTTCCGCTTCGCCGTTTGACTGTGGATGGAACGGTGCACTATTCAGATGCTGTATGCCATTGCGTTCACAGCACGTTTCAAATTCATTTGGCGTGAACTGAGATGCGCTGTCTGCCATATTACTTCAGGTAAATCCTCGGGGCGAAAAATCGATGACAACACCCGAATTGTGCTACGTTACGTTGTCGAGTTCATTGGCACAGCTAAAAGATACTTAAAACTTTGAACATAGCTGCTAAGATTCAGTGACCGTGTCAGAATTGTATTAGAACAAATAAGCCCCCGGTCAGAAATATTAAGTCAAAATTGACCAGGTTTCGACACTACTATGAGCGTCGTCTTCAGAATTAGACTAACTGTTCTAAAACATATTAAGTATATAATACACTCCAGAATAAGATTTTCACTCTGGAGCGGAGTATGCGCTGATAAGAAACTTCCTGACAGATTAAAACTGTGTGCCAGGCCGAGACTCGAACTCGGGACCTTTGCCTTTCGCGGGCAAGTGCTCTACGATCTGAGCTACCGAAGCACAACTCACGCCCGGTACTCTCAGCTTTAGTTCTGCCAGTATATCGTCTCCTACCTTCCAAACTTTACAGAAGCTCTCCTGCGAACCTTGCAGAACTAGCACTCCTGAAAGAAAGGAAATATCGGAGACTTGGCTTAGCCACAGCCTGGGGGATGTTTCCAGAATGAGATTTTCACTCTGCAGCGGAGTGTGCGCTGATATGAAACTTCCTGGCAGATTAAAACTGTGTGCCCGACCGAGACTCGAACTCGGGACCTTTGCCTTTCGCGGGCAAGTGCTCTACCAACTGAGCTACCGAACCACGACTTACGCCCCGTCCTCACAGCTTTACTTCGAGCAGTACCTCGTCTCCTACCTTCCAAACTTTACAGAAGCTGGTACTGGCAGAAGTAAAGCTGTGAGGACGGGGGTTGAGTCGTGCTTGGGTAGCTCAGTTGTAGAGCACTTGCCCGCGAAAGGCAAAGGTCCCGAGTTCGAGTCTCGGCCTGGCACGTAGTTTTAATCTGTCAGGATGTTTCGTATAATACATTAATAAAATTAAAGTTTGTACTGACTGGAAAAAGATGCAGTACTTACAAGTCACATATTAAAAAAGATCTAAGCCGGAAAGGCGACGTCATGAATAGTTGTAAGTAAGATGGCGAGCCGCTAAGGGCTGGTCGTACTTTAGTGAACAAGGGTTGCAACAAGACATGCTGTACGCGTCAACCACAATCAACCAGTCAATGTTACAAAAAGGTCCCGCAAAGTCTATGTGCACACGTTGCCATGGCCATTGCGACTTAGGCCAAGCAAAGAATTTTTGTGGCGGGGCGGACCGATTTTGGGCACATGCGTGAAACTGTGAAGTCATCTGTTCTATTTGGGCGCCCTACCCTGCCACGTACAGTGCCAACGCGCTAACTGTTCCGTACGATCAATCCCCCCAGTGACCTTGGTGAAGTAACTGCAACACTTCTTTTTGCAAAGCTGTAGGAATCAACACACGTGACTGTCCACTGTCATTCTGAACGAGAATTACATCTTTTGATACGAAAGCGATAGGCCGGTGCCGGCCGAAGTGGCCGCGCGGTTCTGGCGCTGCAGTCTGGAACCGCGAGACCGCTACGGTCTCAGGTTCGAATCCTGCCTCGGGCATGGATGTGTGTGATGTCCTTAGGTTAGTTAGGTTTAAGTAGTTCTAAGTTCTAGGGGACTGATGACCACAGAAGTTAAGTCCCATAGTGCTCAGAGCCATTTGAACCATTTTGATAGGCCGGTCTTTATCACCAAATCTATGCGAAAGCACTACACCACTGAGCAATGCTTCTTGAAGTTTTTGAAAAGCTACTTGGCACTCATCTGTCCAAACAAAGGGGACGTTCTCAAGACGCAAGCGATGCAATGGAGCTGCGATTTGTACAACATTCGATATGAACCGAATATTCATTTTCCCTAAAACTGACTGCAATTCTATAATATTGCAAGGAACTGGCAAATCACGTATGGCTAACAATTGCAACTACAGAGAATGTATACCTTGACGGTTTATGACATGACCAAGATACTGCAAGTCAGGTTTGAAAAAAATAAAATAAAATAAAATAAAATAAAAAACACACAGTCTACACTTTAGTCCACCATCAGATAACACACGAAACAAAGCACGCAGATTTGCAATATGTTCTTCAGGTGTACGATCTGCTACGACAATTTCGTCCAAATAGTTTGAACAGTTTGGAACATGTGCAGTCAGCTGTTCCGAATACCAGTCGAAAATGGTGGGTGCAGAAGCACTACCAAAAGGCAAACGTAAATATTTAAACAAGCCCAAATGAGTATTTACTACACACACCTTTTGATATTCCTCATCGAGCGGTATTTGAAGATAAGCGTCGCGAAAATCAATTTTTGTAAAGTAGCGTCCAGCGCCTAATTTGCCCATGAGATTCTCTGGGCATGGCAATGGGTAAGTGTCAATGACAGTTTGTGGGTTGACTGTAGACTTAAAGTCAACACAGAGGAGAATGCGACCTGAATGTTTGGGGAGAAAAGCTAGTGGACTTAACAATTGACTAGTATAGGGTGCCTAAAGGATGCTGCGTTCTTGGAATGCTATACAACAATTCAAGCAAATAACATTAGTAGTTTTTATTACAAATAAGAAGAGTGACAATACTTCCTTGTATTTCCAAAGGTGTCGCAAGCGATGGGCGGCATGCAACATAAATCCGAGTCCTTTGCTATTATATAATGTTTACGCAAGTTTGACACACATTTTGTGGATCACTAATAACTGTTCTCGTAGCACGCTCTGCTAGGCCGTGCTGATATTCTGTGAATACTGTCCAATAATGTCCGGCTGGCGGGAGCGGCGCTTATATTCACTCCAGCTAGATGCCGCTCGTATCGTGGTGACATCCTGGTCAGCGCGCTATTGGCTGACGTCGTTTCACCCACTTCTCTTCTCTTGCGTTCCTCATCTTACTTCCGGCGCTAGTGGTTACGCCAGAACACGTACTGCGAGCTGCTGAAGTGTCTGTATATGTGAAACATGCTATAGTTGTCTTTTGGGACTAGTGCATAAGAGAGAATGAGGAATCACCTACTCGCTCTTCACTTTACAAACATGTGAAGGGTGAAAATGCATAACCACAATTTGGCGAACTACCTTCCCTCACGCTTCTAACATTCACCCCCCCCCCCCCTCACCATCGTTCCTATCCTGTTACATTGGCAGAACACTGTTCATCCCTTAATAATGTTCTAGCTTCTACTGCACTTAGACGTGATACACACATTTAATATTTGTTCTTAATCTATTAAATTTAACAGTCAACTTTAACTTTAAACCGCTAAAACAATATTTTTAATAATCTATGACTTTCCCATCCACCTGCAATGTGGAAACTATTAGTGACAGAGAAAAAATGAGTAGTATGTTTTTTGTAGGAAATATAATGCAGTTTAATTTTGTACTGGGAAGCATTTTTGTAGGAGCTGTGGCGTTAGAGTTATTCAAGAAAAACATAAAAAGGTAATCTTTGAACGCCACCTCACCTACACGGTCACTTGCCACCAACCTAGATTTTCCGTATGTTGTTCATGACACTTCCTCCTGCCACTACACAAAAATTTGCGGCTACATGAATTTTTCCCCGAATTTTCTTCGTTGACAGGACTATTTATACATTTAGTCGTCTATGACGAAACACTTCCGATTGTATGAGCAAGAAATGTGATCGACGTATATGGTAGTTGACGTTTCATGTTTCTTAGAGTTTCTAATAGTCATTGCGCCAATCCTTTAAACCATACAGCCATACAACAACAAGTGAATGTGATGGAAATGAAGGTGCACGTGCGCTAGCGCCTTTGCATTCCAAACCATAATACATCATATGTTAGGCTTCGAATGGGTTTTGTTGAAACACATCTCTTGTATAACAGTATGAAGGTTTGCTGAATCGTGTGTTTAAAGAGAGTTCTGTCCAAAAATTTGAATTCTATGATTTACTGAATACGTACTTCGAGGGATGCGCTACTAAACAAACAAGAAAGTACCAATACATATAAGCAGACTAAAGTGATGCATGAAAATTTGTACCAAAGCCAGGATTCGAAACAGACTGAAGCGACAAATTAAAATTCGTACCTAGGACGGGATCTGAAACTGGCTTTGCTACAAATTTTCATATATCGTTTCATTCTGCACATGTGTATCATAGGTGTTAGAGAGTTAAAAAGGTTTCTGGAAGCATATAGTTTCATTTGACTAAAGTGATAGTACATTCACAATTCGTGACTACCAACATTGCTACTGTGTCCTCAGGAACCAGAAATTCCGTTCTCAATCCTGGGGGAGCGGCTTCATCACGGGCCCATAAGCGGGCTGTCTACCTGTCTTTGGAAACCGATTTTTGTTACGTCTGGGAGGGAAGACCACACGTTACGCGTCTGGAATTACGAAACTGAGAGACAGATGTTCATCAGGCAATACAAACAACAACTGTACTGTGCCGCTGCGCATCCGACAGGTAAATATACAGTATTTTTTGGCTGTATTTTAGTCATAAAAAACATAAAATATACATTTTTGGTAAAAGGGAAAGAATAGGGTAAATGAATGGGCCGAGGGAAATTCATATTCTAAGCTATATTTTATTGACAAAAAAATTCAGACTCTAAGCTATATTTTACTGACAAACCGACTAACTGATTATGCCATTTTACAACTTGATTACACAGCCTCTGGTTACGTAAGTTATACAAATTATTCGACTGAATGACAGCAGTCCACTCTTTAGGCTTGGGACCACGCGTGTACTGCCACCTGTAGTCCCACACTGTAAATAAATTGTAGTCCATACAAATTTTCCTTTGGCTTGCCGCCCACAAGAAGCGCGCTATCTGAACTGCTCAATAGTTGATCCATACCAGCTTATAGAACCTTCTTGACACAGGTCGTTGCATTAGATCACATCTTTGGTGTACTATGTCCTACTATACAAGAGCGTCGAAAGGACGCCACATCTCTTTTTTATTGATTCACACAAATTGCGACACAGACGAGGTAATGACCTTCGACATGGGCTTGAGACCTATGGTCTTCTGTTGTACTGCCTTAAAGCCAACACGCTACAGTCTGGAACCGCGTGACCGCTACGGTCGCAGGTTCGAATCCTGCCTCGGGCATGGATGTGTGTGATGTCCTTAGGTTAGTTAGGTTTAAGCAGTTCTAAGTTCTAGGGGACTGATGACCTCAGAAGTTAAGTCCCATAGTGCTCAGAGTCATTTTTGAACCAGTCTGGTAATGGAAAAAGTGTGGGGTAAAACATGGAAGGAGGGTTGGCGTGGGGGGGGGGGGGGGGGGGGGGCTTCTGTTCGCCTTGTAACATTTAGAAATAGCACATGTCATCCTAAGCATCTGAGATCTGAGGTCTGGTCAACATCATCAATACTCTTGTTACTGCAAACCATGACCGTACTTCAGTAACCATCGTTGGTCTTTGTGACAGACCTGAATCGAAGGGGGAGGGGATGGGTCATACCTGTCATGAACCCCCTCTGCCCCGAAGCAGCTAAGTCTGTGAACAGCTCGCATGCCATCATAGTGAAAATGTACCGTGCATGGCAAAATGGTACTATCCAAAACCAGTGCCGAGGAAACTATGGTGTACCACAGGCCATAGAGGACAGGGTTGAACGATGGCTGCAGAGATGTGTGCAGGCACATAGACGTGCAAGTATTCAGTGACTGACCGCCAATATGAATCAAGGGGCTACCAACGGTGCCAGTAGTCACTATATGGGCCTTCGCAGCAGACACCTTCTTCTTCCACACGTGCTGACTACTGTTCATCAGCGACGAAGGCTGGAATTTGCACGTCAGTACAATGGGACGTCCACTGGGTGCTGACAGGTGATCTTTTCAGACGAATCATGTTTTATGAGCAATCGGTCAGATGGCTATCGGCGTATACGAACATACAACAATTGTGGGAAGGGTCCATATCAGAGAAGGAAGTATTATGGACTGGGGAATGTTTTTGCGGGATTTTCTATGCGAACTCATCATTCTGGAAGACACAATGCATCAACAAAAGTATGCATCTATCCGTGGGGACCATTTCCACCCATACCTGCACTTTGTTTTTCCTCAGAACTATGGCATCTATTAGCAGGACAATGCAATGTGGCACACAGTTCACAGTGTACGTGTGTGCTTCGAAGAGTAACAGGATGAGTTTATCGTACTCTCCTGGCTGCCAAACTTCCCGAATTTAAACTCATAGAGAATCTGTGGGGCCACCTCGATTGGGCTGTTCGCACCATGGTTGTTCAACCGAGAAACCTACCGCATCTGGCCACGGAACTGGACTCGGCATTCTCCACATCCCTGTTGGTATCTTCCAGAAAATCGATGATTCGAGACACATCGACTTTGTTCTCGTGTTACGCGATTTTTTGTGCCGAACTCCTGTGTGGAATTTATTAATATCGTTATCGGACAAAACATTTTGATGTTTTTTCTTGACTGATTTAGTGTTTCAAGATTGATCTAGTTGGTTGGACTTATGTTTCTACAGTTCACCTATTTTTCAATACCACTTCTGGGATGATTTCATATATATGTTGTCCACAGGGTAAATATAAATGGTATTCTTTGAAAAATTCTCGCCCAAAACACAGACACCAACTGATACTGTTTCGTCAAAAACTAGTGATTTAACATAAGACTGAAAACCCCATTGAACGAGAGCTTCGTATACAACTTTTTCCTGCTGTTTTCCATAGTACGTTAAACGACAAAAATATAAGCAAAATTTTCAGTATCGAATTATGGGATAATTTGGGTGAAAAAATTATATTAATAGTCTATAAATATATTGCTGTGGTAACTACTCTTCAGTTGGAAGACTGGTTTGATGCAGCTCTCCATGTTGTAGCAGAGTCAGGGAATGATCACTGGTATTTGTACTGGCTTTGGCGTGACCGATTGTTGCATTTAGCTCAACCAATCACGTAACTGCAACGTCTCAGTGTTGTGGCAGCACTACAGACGACTACTGTTGTCGCCTGCAGCCATTTTTGTTCTGTAGTTGAAAGTTGGCAACACTGCTGCCGGCTATAAGGAGTTCTCTTTTTCCGGCTCTCCCACATTCTATCCTGTGCAAGATTCTTCATCTCTACATAGATACCGCGTCATAAATCCATCTAACACTGCATTCTGTATTCTCCTCTACAATTTCCACCCTGACACTTCCATTCATTATCAGACTGACGATTCCTCGAGGCCTCAGGATGTGTCCTATCAACCGATCTCCCTTTTTTGTCAAGTTGTGTCGCAAATTTCTTTTTTCTCGACATTTGTCTGTAGCGCCACACTTCAAAAGCTTTAATTCTGTTCTTGTTTGAATTACTTATCGTTCACGTTTCACTTCTGTACAAAACTATACTCCATATTAGTACCTCCAGAAAATACTTCCTAACAATTAAATTTATACTCGATTTTAGTGATGATTCAGCACCTATGTTATTAAGAATAGGAACTATTCCACTCTTTTTGACATCTGAGAGGTATTTCACTTGTCTAGTACCCTGCATGCAAGATGGAAGAGCTTTGTCATGGATGTCTCTTTTCAAAAAAACAGGCAGTCTGCATTTTATATCCTCCCTGCTTCGGCCATCATAGCAAAACCCATTGACCCTTTTTGTGTCTCATTTCCTAGTTAATTCTGTCGGCATCAGCTGACTTAACTACACTGTATTACTTTATCATTGTTTTACTTTTGTTCATGTTCACCTTGTAACCTCTTTTTAAGGCGTTGTCCATTACGTTATACTACTCTTGTAAACTCTTTGCCGTCTCCGGAAAAATGACGTCATCGACAAGCCGCAATGCTTTTATTTCTTCTCCGTGAAAGTTAATTGGCTGGCTCTGAGCACTATGCGACTTAACTTCTGAGGTCATCAGTCGCCTAGAACTTAGAACTAATTAAACCTAACTAACCTAAGGGCATCACACACATCCATGCCGAGGCAGGATTCGAACCTGCGACCGTAGCGTGAAATTTAATTCTCTATCCAAATTTCTCCTTGGTTTCGTTTTGCTCAGTGTACAAACTGAGTAACATCGGGGAAAGGCTACAGTCCCGTCTCACTGTCTTATAATTACACTCTGGTTTTTGTACGAGTTTATAGGTAATTTCTCTATTTTACCTTCCTACCGTCAAGTGCATAGTACTTAAAACTATCAAAACCTTTTTTTAAATCTACAAATGCTATAAACATCAGTTTTCAGTCTATCTTGTAAGATAAATCGTAGGGTAAGTTGTAGTAATTCGAGAATTTCTGTGTAAATCCTAGAACCACTCAGCCATCTACCGTCTCACGCACACGATATTCTGGATATGAGTGTGGGATGGTAGAATCCTACCTACTGCGCGTCAAATGTTTCTGCGTGCAGGTTTAAAATCAGTCGCGGGAACCGTCCGGGATGGCAGAGCGGTTCTAGGCGCTACAGACTGGCTGGAACCGCGCGACCGCTACGCTCGCAGTTTCGAACCCTGCCTCGGGCATGGATGTGTGTGATGTCCTTAAGTTAGTTAGGTTTAAATAGTCTTAAGTTATAGGGGTCTGATGACCTCAGCAGTCAAGTCCCATAGTGCTCAGAGCCATTTGAACCATTTTTCAGTCGCGGGAAGAAAGTAGACGCGGCGGACGAATGGCACCGACAAGTACCTGTCGGGCAATCCATAGACGTTTTAGTAAGTGTATAAGGTGAACCATGAAGTTTATATGCAGCCCTGTGCTTATTGGGTCATTGACTATTGTTATCAAAACAAAGACAGTTGTAAAAGAACTCTTGGAAACTGTTGACGTAACCTTGCTGTAGGCAAGACTTATTTTCTGATTTATGTTAAGAAACCTTATGGTATCAAAGCCAACTTTCTTTTAACTGTGATTCAATATGTTTCTGACGTTCGACTGTACGAGAGATTTACCGGAAATTATATACACTCCTGGAAATGGAAAAAAGAACACATTGACACCGGTGTGTCAGACCCACCATACTTGCTCCGGACACTGCGAGAGGGCTGTACAAGCAATGATCACACGCACGGCACAGCGGACACACCAGGAACCGCGGTGTTGGCCGTCGAATGGCGCTCGCTGCGCAGCATTTGTCCACCGCCGCCGTCAGTGTCAGCCAGTTTGCCGTGGCATACGGAGCTCCATCGCAGTCTTTAACACTGGTAGCATGCCGCGACAGCGTGGACGTGAACCGTATGTGCAGTTGACGGACTTTGAGCGAGGGCGTATAGTGGGCATGCGGGAGGCCGGGTGGACGTACCGCCGAATTGCTCAACACGTGGGGCGTGAGGTCTCCACAGTACATCGATGTTGTCGCCAGTGGTCGGCGGAAGGTGCACGTGCCCGTCGACCTGGGACCGGACCGCAGCGACGCACGGATGCACGCCAAGACCGTAGGATCCTATGCAGTGCCGTAGGGGACCGCACCGCCACTTCCCAGCAAATTAGGGACACTGTTGCTCCTGGGGTATCGGCGAGGACCATTCGCAACCGTCTCCATGAAGCTGGGCTACGGTCCCGCACACCGTTAGGCCGTCTTCCGCTCACGCCCCAACATCGTGCAGCCCGCCTCCAGTGGTGTCGCGACAGGCGTGAATGGAGGGACAAATGGAGACGTGTCGTCTTCAGCGATGAGAGTCGCTTCTGCCTTGGTGCCAATGATGGTCGTATGCGTGTTTGGCGCCGTGCAGGTGAGCGCCACAATCAGGACTGCATACGACCGAGGCACACAGGGCCAACACCCGGCATCATGGTGTGGGGAGCGATCTCCTACACTGGCCGTACACCACTGGTGATCGTCGAGGGGACACTGAATAGTGCACGGTACATCCAAACCGTCATCGAACCCATCGTTCTACCATTCCTAGACCGGCAAGGGAACTTGCTGTTCCAACAGGACAATGCACGTCCGCATGTATCCCGTGCCACCCAACGTGCTCTAGAAGGTGTAAGTCAACTACCCTGGCCAGCAAGATCTCCGGATCTGTCCCCCATTGAGCATGTTTGGGACTGGATGAAGCGTCGTCTCACGCGGTCTGCACGTCCAGCACGAACGCTGGTCCAACTGCGGCGCCAGGTGGAAATGGCATGGCAAGCAGTTCCACAGGACTACATCCAGCATCTCTACGATCGTCTCCATGGGAGAATAGCAGCCTGCATTGCTGCGAAAGGTGGATATACACTGTACTAGTGCCGACATTGTGCATGCTCTGTTGCCTGTGTCTATGTGCCTGTGGTTCTGTCAGTGTGATCATGTGATGTATCTGACCCCAGAAATGTGTCAATAAAGTTTCCCCTTCCTGGGACAATGAATTCACGGTGTTCTTATTTCAATTTCCAGGAGTGTATTTATGATGAAAGTGAGAGTTTTATTGTGTATGAAAGTCAAGTACATCGTTAATTGACGAAAAGCAAAGTTTACATGTCTACTTATTTCATAAGTATAAAGAGTCTAAAAATTCAGTTACCTAGCGTTATTCGACGGAGAAGAAGTCATGAGGGGTTCCGGTATCCGGTAAAGAAGATTGGCTGCAAATTCCGAGTAAGAAGTGGAAGTTGATTTTGTGGAATAAACCGAAATAACCCAGATTTTCACTCACACTTTAAGTCGGAAACGTTAGAAAGTGCAGCCTAACATGTTCCTATATTTCCTCAGATCCTAAAAGGTGATCTCCGGGTTAGTCTTTTACCAGATTTTTCATCCGTTTGTAAATAATTCGTCCCAGTATTTTGCAACCATGGCTTATTAAACTGACGGTTCGGTAATATTCACATCCGTCAGCACTTGTGTTACTGAGAATAAGAATCATTACGTTCTTCTTTGTGTCTGAGTCATTTCGCCTGTCTAACACATCTTGCATAAGAGGTGGAAAAGGCTTGTCATGGATGGCCTTACCAAAGACCTTAGTAATTCTGAGGGAACGTCGCCTACTTCAGGAGATTTTTTCGACTGACGTCTCTCAGGGACCTGTTTGAGTTTTCTCACAGTGTAATGTCTATCATCTCATCTTCACATATTACCTATTCTCTTTATGTAATATTGTCTCCAGGTTCTTTCCCTTATATAGACCTCCTATGTATTTATTCCACCTCTCATCCATCATTGCTTAATATGGGCTTGCCATCTGAGCCCTAAATGTAAATACTGGTTCTTCTCTTTTCTGTAAAGGTCTCTTTAGTTTTCTGAATCCTGCCTCTATCTTTCTCATAGTCATGTATGCTTCTACATTCTTGCATTTCTCGTCCAGCCATTCCTGCTTTGTTTCTCTCGATATAGTTTCTTACAACTTATGTAGGTTAATACCGTCTTTTGCGACTGTAATAAACGTATATGTGAATGTAAACTTTCTGGTGTATACAGTTGATGAAAAGACCTTGCTTTTCCAGGTGGGTCGCAGTATTACAAAACAGCGACATCTCGACGAGTGACGTACTCCTCTTCTGGCGAAGTGTCGAGATTTTGCGGACGCCGTGCTACTTATATCTGCGGTGTGCCCCCCCCCCCCCCTGGCTCCGGAAGGCTGGATACAGAAGACAGGTTGGTGGGCAGGGTGGGGGTGAAGTCGCGGTGGTGGGGGTAGCGGATGCGCCGTACGCATCTCTGTCATAGCATTCTGTCAGTGTTTCGCAAGGAGGACGGTGGTGAGTGGCCTCTCGACGAATTGCCGCTATCGCTGGATTCCATGCCGCACTCTGTTGGTACCCTTTATCCCTGTTTACGAGATCCTCGTGAATCCGAATTTCAATGGACTCTTTTATGAAGTTGTTCCAATAGCCAGCAGCTCGGCAAAGCACAATGGTGTTCTCGAACTCAAATGTGTTGTCTTCCTTGATGCTATGTTCTGCTATCGTCGATTTCTCCGTCTGCCCAGCCATGCATGCCTGATATGTTCCTCGCAGCGTTTAGAAATACATCACTGGATTTTCAAGTGATGCTATAAATTCCTGATATGTTGAGTTTAATTGAGTCTTTCACAGAGCCAAGTCACTCTTTCGTCTTTGTCAGTGGTCGGAGTACTTGAACACATGCCATTACAAAGACACAACCTTTCGATAGCTTCGGCGTTACTTCTCATGAAAGTACCTCTGCAAGACAGTTTGGCTCTGCTGCATCATTTAGAATGTCAAATAGTGAAACTGTTCTGACACGTACTAACGACCACCGACTTCAAGTCCATTGGAGAGTTTTATGAACAGACAGATGGAGTGGCCAAGGGATCCCGTCTTACTCCAGGGATCGCTAATATATGCATAGAACACTTTGAGGAGGTGACCCTCCAAACTGCTCGCCAAAAACCCAAGCACGTCTACCGCTATGTTGACAATACTTTTGTGTTACCAGAGCGTGGCAGGCAGGCACTGACTGAGTTTTTCGACCACCTTAACAGCATCTGAAAACATCGCCTTAATCATGGAAATAGAGGAGAATGGCTGTCTCTCATTTCTGGATATACTAACAAGGAAGAAACCAGATGGCACACTAGGCTGTTCAGTATATAGCAAGGAGACCCACACAGACCTGTATCTGTGTGCAACAAGCTGCCGCAATCCAGAGGAGTGGCAAACAGTACTGTCCACCTTGTTATACAGGGCGCACGTCATCTGTGAAGAAGAAAGCGTCTCAGACGAACTGCAGCACCTGAAGGAGATATTTCACAAAAATGAGTGCAGCGAAGCGTAAGAGCGCAGCTCCTGTCTAGAGCCTGTATGTCGGGAGAACGAACAGTGACAGATGGTCTGAAGCGGGTTCAGTCGAGTACGTAATTCTAATTTTCATCTGCTAGAGGGCAGTAGCGCACAGAGACATTCAAGAAATAGGTCAAGAGAGCGTTTTTATGAATTTTTCTGTTTATTTCTCGAAGGCTTTTTTGTTTACTTATATTTGTACAGTTGTCAATATGCTTTTAGTTGTGTGAACGATGCGTGAATGTCGTCTAAAGTAAAAAATATGTAGATCATTGTTCTACTGATAAATGCTGTACGAAGTAGCGTGAGAAAATTTTAAGACAGTGTGAATGCAGACAACAGGGAATTTTGCATAATAATATGTTAAGTAAGTTTATGGTGAAAGGAAAGCTAATTCGAGTGCAAATGTAAATAGTTAATAATGTAAAGCATAAACAAAAAATAAGAATGTTAAATGTTCATTTCGGGAAAAAGTACAGTTCGAAAGTGTGTTATTTGTTGATTGGTTCGTCACGAAAAACGCCGACGAACGCGGGAGAATAATGTTTTTCTATTGGCTTTAAAGAAAACTGACCAAACAGAAAGGAGTATTCTTCGTCTGTCTTTTCGCTTGGAGATATAGGATGCTTACAGAAGTCTAAGGGAGTCGGAGCCCAGCCTTTCAGTGGTATGATTGTATTTAGTATGAGCTCGGAAGGAAGTTATAAGTTGTGATACATGCCTTAAAAGTGCTTTACAGTGAAGTCATATTTATCCGGTGTGTTTCTTAGAAAGGCCGGATTTTTTAAATAATTTTATGTATGAGAAAAGACAGTTATTCCGCTTGGCATATTGAGCAGTTTGGTGACAAAAAACTTGAGTGCATTAGACACCGATAAACTTAATAGTATGGAGAGCATTTTCATTTAAGAATAGTCTGTGCTTAGTAGCTGTTCAGGTTTCGGGTAATACGTTATCATAAACTTGCTAATGTGAAGGAATGGGTTTGTGCATGACTGTGTTAGGATTAGCACAGGCTTGGCTGTGAACGTGTATTTCTCAACTTCAGAAAATACCAATGTTTTGCCAGTATTTTCACCTATCATTCAAAATTAAGACCTTTCCCCGATAGTTAAAATACCGGGTGATCAAAAAGTCAGTATACATTTGAAAACTGAATAAATCACGGAATAATTGACACACATGCTTGGAATGACATGGGGTTTTGTTAGAAAAAGTTCAAAAAATGTCCGACAGATGGTGCTTCATCTGATCAGAATAGCAATAGTTAGCATAACAAAGTAAGACAAAGCAAAGATGATGTTCTTCACAGGAAATGCTCAATATGTCCATCATCATTCCTCAACAATAGCTGTAGCCGAGGAATTATGTTGTGAACACCACTGTAAAGCATGTCCGAAGTTATGGTGAAGCATTGGCGTCGGATGTTATCTTTCAGCATCCCTAGAGATGTCGGCCGATCACGATACACTTGCGACTTCAGGTAACCCCAAAGCCAATAGTCGCACGGACTGAGGTGTAGGGACCTGGGAAGCCAAGCATGACGAAAGTGGTGGCTGAGCACACGACGAGCGCAAGAGATCTAAATGGTTCAAATGGCTCTGAGCACTATGCGACTTAACTTCTGAGGTTATCAGTCGCCTAGAACGTAGAACTAATTAAACTTAACTAACCTAAAGACATCACACACATCCATGCCCGAGGCAGGATTCGAACCTGCGACCGTAGCGGTCGCTCGGCTCCAGACTGTAGCGCCTAGAACCGCACGGCCACTCCGGCCGGCTGCAAGAGATCTTTCACGCGTCTAGTAATATGGGGTGGAGCGCCATCCTGCATAAACATCGTACGTTCCAGCAGGTGTTTATCAGCCAGGCTGGGGATGATGCGATTCTGTGACATACAGGCGTACCTGTCACCCGTCACGGTAGCAGTTACAAAACCAGAATCACGCATTTTCTCAAAGAAAAAAAGGCCCGATAACGGTAGATGTGGTAAATCCAACCCATATCGTGACTTTCTCGTCGTGCAATGGAGTTTCCACGACAGTTCTAGGATTTTCGGTAGCCCAAATTCTGCAGTTGTGGGCGTTGGAGACCCACGGAGCGTGAAATGAGCTTCATCAGTCCACTACACGTTACTCAACCAGTCGTCATCTTCCGCCATCTTTTGAAACGCCCACACCGGAAATGCCTTCCGCTTCACTAAATAGCCAGGTAACAGTTCATGATGCTATTGTATTTTGTACGGATTGCATCGGAGGGTACGCCTAAGTGCCAACCAAACAGTAGTGTATGGAATGCCACTGCGACGTGTGACTGCACGAGCGCTGACCTCCCCGCTACAGTCTCCATTTCTTCCTGAACTGTCTCAGCAGCTTTACGCCTTGTGCTCGGTCAGCCACTACGGGGTCTATCGTCTAAACAACCCGTGGCTTCGAACTTCGAAATCATTCTCGTCACAGCTGCATTTGTCAACGGACCTTTACCCGTTCGAAACCCCTTTCTATAGCTATAGGATCGCAACGCTGAACTGGCACATTCCCCATTCTGATAATACAGCTTCACTAAAAGCACCTTTTCAGCTAACGTCAACATGCTGCGACTGCTGGCGTATCTGATTCTCTCTCTTTAATAACAGCTCCTTTTATACACGATTGTAATGCGCAGTCACTGACGTTTTGCTGTCCAGCGCCATCTGTCGGACATTTTGTGAACTTTGTTTTTTTTTTTTGTTCTAATAAAACCCCATGTCATTCCAAGCATGTGTGTCAATTTTTACCTCTCTATCTACATTATTTAGTGGTTTAATAAGTTTTCAAATTTATACTGACTTTTTGATCACCCAGTAGTTACGTTGTATGCAGCCCGGTGGGAGTTGCAGTATGGTAGGTTTCTGCTCGGCTTTCCTACCGGCAATCTGCTGCAACGAGTTCACAGATAGGTGCAGGCGATAGA
This sequence comes from Schistocerca americana, assembly GCF_021461395.2. NCBI lineage: Eukaryota > Metazoa > Arthropoda > Insecta > Orthoptera > Acrididae > Schistocerca > Schistocerca americana. The sequence continues at coordinate 120,658,019 of NC_060119.1, forward strand.
AGAACACAGCATCAAGGAAGACCACACCTTTGACTGAGAACACCAATGCTCTTTGCAGAGCCGCTGGCTATTCGGACAACTTCATAAAAGAGTCCATTGAAATTTGGATTCACGAGAATCTCGGAATCAGAGACGAAGGATACCAACTGAATGCTATATGGAATCCAGCGATAGCGGCAGTTCGTAGAGAGCACGCCCACCACCGTCCTCCTTGCGAAACAGGGCCAGAATGCTCTGGCAGAGATATGAACGGCGCGCCCGCTAACCCCACCATCGCGACTTCACCCCCACCCTGCCCACCCCCGTCTCTATGTACCCAGCCTGCCGAAGGCAGTTGATGGGGGCGCACACCGCAGACATACGTAGGACGGCGTCCGCAAAATCTCGACACTTCGCCAGAAGATGATGAGTATTTCACTCGTCAAAACGTCACGATTTTACACTGAAGTGCCAAAGAAACTGTTAATAGGCATGCTTATTCACATACAGAGATATGTAAACAGGCAGAATACGGCGCTGCGGTCGGCAACCTCTATATAGGACAACAAGTGTCTGGCGCAGCTGTTAAGATCGGTTGCTGCTGCTACAATGGCAGGTTATCAAGATTTAAGTGACTTTGAACGTAGTGTTACATTCGGTGCACGAGCGATGGAAGACAGCATCTTCGAGGTAGCGATGAAGTTGTAACCTCCCCCTCACTTATCGATCTTAATGACAGTGAAAAATTAAACCGCGTGTACCTAATGGAAATTTTGGAAAAGCAATCGTCACCGAAGTCAATTTGTCGGTAAAGAGGGAGGAAAGGGTTACATCTAAATAAAAGGAAAAATGCAAATGAAACTGGTGGAAATTAATTTTGAAAAGGGCTAAAGTTAACAAAGAAAGTAAATGTGCGGCCGTTACGTTAACAATTAACTAGCGGTAATTAGATATTTGAGATTTGGGGGAAATTACAGTCGCCAGTCCTAAGGACAATTACTATAGTAACTGAAAAAAAGAAAGGTTATTACACATATAATTAGCACTAGAAACGTGGCAACTGAAGGCTGACACGTGTAGTGTGAAAACTGAAAGTTTGTCAGAAGTAATAAATTTCGCCACACTCTGACTCAATTTAGCAAAAGAATTAATAAAACCGGAAAATCGAAAGGTAATTTAGTGACTGAAGTTAATAGTGAGCTTTCTTTCTGAAGCACATCGAAATTCAGTAAAATACGGTTAGTCTTGGACTACCTCAACAATCATTTCAAAAGCTACTTGAATCTACGCGATTTAGAAATAAGAGATTTAACTTTGAACTTGAATTAAATGATTCTGAACAATTAACAATAGTAAAATTTAGTACGTACCAAGCTGAGCTGCAGTCACAGGTAACTAAAATACGGTAACAAAACTCGCACTCTTAATTTGTGCTTGTGCAATCTAAATATTGTAGCCAGCTATGAATACCTTAACTGAACTTTGAAATTAAAGCAGTGAAATCGAATGATGCTGGCGTTTGAATTTCAACGACACTCGGGTTCATTCCGGAAAAGGAAGGGACCCTGCTTGGTAATGCATTTGGGACAATGAGCAACAAACGTTCATGCTAAGTTGCTGTAATTTTGTGATGCAACAATTTTAAAAGTTTGAAAAGCTAAGGTCTGCCATACAGTTCTAAAACTTTACGTGCTTCCAGTCTTCCTTGTTGGTTGATTGAAGGTTTGAAGCCGCCGATCGAGGAGGTGGCGACAGTCACTCATTGTCGGCCGTCGCTGTTGCAGAAGCTGGATGTTGGCGCGCCTTCTTCTCGACACGGTCACCAGACGAAACGGGCTCCCGTCCGCGACACCATGTTAGAAACTATCATCGCAAGTCGAGCGCAATTACATGCTGCCAAACCCCGAAAGCGCGGCAACTCGCGGGAGCTTTACACAACACACCTGCTCCACTGCACCACTCCAGCCAGACTCTCTCTGCTCTGCCCGCGCTCCCCGCGACAGAGTTAACACTACCAAAGATCCTAAACACTCTGGTTCTCCACACGACCTATCGATGTATTCGTTCGATAGCATAGTTTTCCCTAGGCAAGACCCAGCGTAAAAATACAAATGATATTTACAAAACAACCAATTATACATCGACATAAATGCATAAATATATACAAATAGTAAAACAATTACAATATACAAATACACAGAAACGTCATATATTCAGGTAACAAAATAAGGAAAAGAAAATTATAGTACAATAGATGGAAATACGAGGATATGCATTTCCGGCGTTACACGTGCCCCACATTGTCTGAGGATGTTCGTGTAACCTAAACAGACTCAGAAAATGTCCCCCCCCCCCCCCCAAAAAAAAAAGCGTAAATGCATATACTCAAAACATCAAGAAATTTTAGCATTAGGCTGATTAACCATAAACCAATTTTTAGACCATAATAATTGAGTGGAGACACTCCTAATCTTATTCCACTCTGTCATCTTACACAAAAGAAAACAGGTTGACAACATATTAAAATTCATAGAAAACATAGAAAATGGTTTAGCTATTCTAAAATAGTCAAAATTCCTAACAGTATCAATAAATGGAATACTATTTACAAAATTAATCAGAGTACATGGTCATAAAAAACGGGTATATCAAAATACGCAAATTAATAATTAATTACATAGAATACACATTTTATATAACCTTTTCATAATTAATATTCTCGTCATGAGAGTCCACTTAACGCTAAACAAGAAAATAATACAGCAGATCGAAAAAACATAAATATTGACAGCAGAATTCTTTCACATCAGCTGTCCGGGAAGAAAAACAACTCCGCCTTCCGTACCCGCTAGTACAAAGAATGCCAACAGCGGCACAAGAGCTGACAGCGGCACAAGAGCCGACAGCGGCTCCGCCTCGCCAGTATTGTTGCGCCCGCCTGTGCGGCACGCTTGATCTCACTCGCCCTGTGTAACGGCATCTCCAGAACGTACGTTTCACTTAATTCTTTCGGAAAAACTCCCTCCCGAGTAATCTCAAGGAGTCCATTCTCTATCACAGTGGATAACTCAACACTGTCCATCATCACACGCATGTACTAGCCTGAAACTTAAAACAGCGTCTAAGTACATCGGCAATGACTAGTAAAACACACAATTCATGAAATCTTACAGCTAGTTACAAAATCATATTTACATTCCTTAATCTACTGTGACTCAGCTGAAAACTCAAACTAGCAGCTTGGATTTTTCGATTGATTAATAATCACTCTCTCTTAAATCATTTAGTAAAATTTAATTACTTGTTAATTACAACTTCTTTAATGTCCTCTTGGTCAGGCAAAAGCATGGCAATCTAGCAAACCTTAAATCTTACACTCTACATTTACATACTGTACAAATTAGCCATTCCGTGTCCGCCCCAGTAACACTTCAGTGTTTACATCGCTGTACTTGTGCTTCGCCGAGTGCCGTCCGTCCGTCCGTTAATCTCCGTGTTCGTTCCTGTTCCTTGTGATCTGATCGCTCTTTCTGGTCTTGCTGCTGCTACTTGGAATTTCGGTTGTTTAACCGAAATTGCTTCGCTGAATTAACCATGGCTACAAACCTCAGGAAGAATACTCTGGTATTTGCTTTTGACAAAGAATCCCGTCCTGTTCAGCCGACATCCCTGGAAATTGATGACTGGATTACACAGGTAATTGGTCTAAATTATGAAACCGTTCATACCTGGCAACTGGATCAGGAAAAATACTGTGTTTTTGTCAAGTTATCAGTGCTTCGACTGTTGATAAAGTGTTACGAAAGTGGGGCTATGAAGTAGATTTTGTGCATAGAAATGGTTATAAAAGTAAGGTTTCCATCTATAGAGCGGACATTCATTACAAAACCGTTCGTGTCTTGAATCTCCCCATTGAAATTGAAAATGATAAGATTAAGGAAGCTCTTTTAAACTACGGAGACGTTAAATCAATTGCAAATGAAAGATGGTCGCCTCGCTTTAAACTGCAGTGTTTTAACGGGGTCCGCTGTGTAGAGATGGACGTTAAGACGAATATTCCGTCTCACATAACTGTTTGTGGGTATAAGGCACAAATTGTTTATACAGGTCAGGAAGCTACATGTCATATATGTAACGAAACCGGCCACTTCAGACAGGAATGTCCGCGGCGAACTGTTGTGCTTAAAAGTAATTTGATACAGCGTCAGAAGCTTACCTTAAATGATCTGTTACCAAAGAATAGCCCGGAACAACTGGTTGAGGATGTTTACGCAGCGGGACAAGCTGATGTCTCCCTTCACGATAACAGTCAATTTCCCCCGTTAACAACAAAAGGAAACCCCGTTGCCACTACTCGTGAAACTGAAATGCAACCGAAAAAACGACCTCTGGAGATAACTGATAGTTGCTCAGAGGACGAGCTGTCTTGTCCCACTCCCTCACTTCGCAAGCAAAAACAGTGCGATGAGAAGGCAGAGGAACCTGAAGGCAAAATGCGAATGGAAACTAATGAACAGAAAGATAATACACATACGGTACCAGAAAATGAAAGGGGTGTAAGTAGCATTAATTTGCAAGAAACAACAAGTGAAGTAGCCGATTGCAAAGATCGGAATCTATCTGTTAATAAACAAATTCAGGGAGAGGATGCAAAACTGCAGTCTCCATTTGTTTCCCTCGATCAGAAAGTGAGTGAAATTAATAAAGAACGAGGAAGTGGTGGCCAAACTGAAATCACGGTCAACACCTCAGGGCAGGCGCCGGCAACCGAAATTGCTAAAGCGTCTGCTGCTGCTCCAGATAAGCCGCGAAGTAAAATACCGACGCAACCAAATGAGAATGTAGCTCGTAATCAAGGGAAGGGAAAATCCAGTAGGGGCGACCCAAGCCCAAAGAATGTTCAGTCCGAAACGGTCGTACACGAATCACTGGAGGAAAAATCAGAAAGTTTACCAGGAAATCAGTCTGCTTGCGGCACAAGAGAAAACATCAGAAGTAGAAAAAAAACGGGACAGTAACTAATAAACTGATTGCAGTTTTATTCCATGTTCAGCCTTCCGAGAAAACTGTTACATCTTAACTGAACCCTGAACCACAGTAAACTAAATTAGTTCAACAAAACAACTACATAGTGACAACACAATGACGCAATCTTATTCTGTCACCACTATAAACATAAATAAAATCACGACCGGTTTGAAATTATCGGCCCTTAAGGAATTTTTGTACGAATCCGCGACTGATATTGCCCTGTTACAAGAAGTTCTAATTTCGGATTTGGTAATTCCCGGTTTTGTCAGTTACATAAATGTGTCTCCCGAAACAAGTGTTGGAACAGCTATTTTGGTGAGGGAAGGGATTACAGTAAGCGAGGTGGAGCGACTGGAATCCGGAAGGGGAATAGGACTAAATATCTATGATGTGACTATCATCAACTTGTACGCCCCTTCAGGAAGTTCTCATCGAGCTGACAGGGCACGTTTCTTCAAAGATGACCTGATATACTTGTTAAGGAAATCACCAAGACAGTTATTACTTGGAGGTGATTTTAGTTGTGTTTTAAATCGAAAAGATCAGTTACCTAATTTTAATTTCTCAAGTGAACTAAAACAATTAGTTACTGGTTTAGAATTAAAGGATATATGGGAAATCAAATACCCCTCCACTGTTGAGTTCACTTATGTCACGGCAACATCACGTAGCAGGATTGATAGACTATATATTTCTAAAAATCTTGTAACTTCCGTGACAAAAGTAGAAACCATTCCTACGTACTTTTCAGACCATTCAAGTGTCTTAGCTTGCATAAATCTAACAAGACAGCCGGTTCGCCGATTCAAGAATCAGTGGAATTTGAACACTTCCTTGTTAGTTAATCATGATTTAGAAGATCTGATTAAAGAAACATGGGCAATATGCCTGCGAACCCTTAGTAGATATGCCACTGCTATTGACTGGTGGGTTAAAATGGCAAAGCCAAAGTTGAGGAAAGTTCTTATTCAATACAGTGCCCAGAGCGCAAGGGAAATGAAATGCACTATAGAGTATTACTATTCCGTTTTGAGAGATCTATATGATCAAGTCTCAGCAGGTTCCTCACTTCGGATAGCAGACATAAAAAAAGTCAAAGCCAAGTTACTTAATATCAAGAGAAATCAAATGGAAGGGTTGAAAATAAAATCGAAGGCAAATTCGGTGTCAGCAGATGAAACTACTTCCCTATATCATTTAGTGAAGCATACGAAAAACGGGAGAAGGACTTTTATTGAAGAAATTCGAACAAAACACGGCACGATTCTCAGAACCCAGCAGGATATCATGGACGAGATTTATCGCTATTATTGCGAGCTATATTCTGTACATCAAAGTAGTGATGCTTCCTTGGAAGAATTCCTTGACATCCTAGCCCCACAGCTAACAGTAGATGACAACGAAAATTTTCTCGAGGTTGTCAGTGAAGAAGACGTGTATGAGACTCTGTGCGCCTCGCCACCAAAAAAATCCCCAGGACCGGATGGTCTGCCAGCAGAGTTTTACATCCGTTACCGGCCAATAGTAGGCGCGAAAATTACGGACATTGTAAATGAGGTTATGCAGGGTAAAATGATTCCGGCTGAGTTTAAGGAGAGTAAAATTGTTCTGGTGCCAAAAAATAATGGAAACAAAGATTTAAATAATTTTCGTCCAATTTCACTGCTGAATTCTGATCATAAATTAATAGCTAGAATAATAAACAAGAGAATTTCATGCCTTACAGATAAAATTATTAGTCAACATCAGAACTGTGCGCAAGGCAGAACCATTTTTCAAAATCTAGCGGAATTCAGGGATATCATTGCAATAACTTCTGTAACAAACATAAAGTGTGCTTTATTGTTTTTAGATTTTTATAAGGCGTTCGATGTAGTTAACCATGAATATCTTCTACAGACATTGAAGAAAATAGGTTTCAACGATAGGGTTATCCAGTTGATTAAGAACATAGCATCTGGAATAAATGCTAAAATAGCGGTGAATTGTCAACAATCCAGGCCGATGCAAATACAACGAGGTGTTCCTCAAGGAAGTCCTCTGTCCATGTCGCTCTTCGCAATTTCGCTGGAACCTTTCCTCCGACACGTCCATGCTACATTAAAAGGCTTAACATTATCAGGAAACAAAACAGCTATAAGAGCCTATGCTGACGATATAGGGGTCATTATAAGGAATAATGACGAGGTAACCACGCTAGCAACAGTGATTGATTCGTACTGTAGAGCATCTGGAGCCAATGCAAACGGAAAAAAAAGTAAGATGTTAAATCTCAGAGGTTTTGATAATATCAACGTCGAGTGGGCAAAATTAGTCGGACAACATAAAACACTTGGGATCACCCTGACAGCATGCCCTATGAAAATGACGGCTTTAAATTGGAAAGTTGCAGCAGATAAAGTGCAAGGAGCCATTGTAGAGAATTTAACTCGATATATGAACCAAGTTCAACGAACACAGTATATCAACTCATGCATCCTTGCTAAGGCTTATTATACTGCCCAGCTGTTTCCAATACCGAGAATGATAGCGAGAAGAATAATGTCCAAAATCACAAAATTTTTGTGGAGAGGTGAAGTGTTCAGAGGACCTGCTAAAGTAGTCACTTTAGATCCTAAAAATGGTGGACTAGGATTAACTGACATAACGGATAAAGCCTCTGCTCTTTTTATCAAAAGGCAAGTTAATTTAATAAGAGACTCGCGAGAAAGCATAACCAGCCAACTTTTCGAGATCATTAAACCTCCAAGCCTGCTTCCCCCGATTGACGTGCAGAATATCAACAGTCGCTTACAGCACGTGAGGATTTTCTATGTTGAGTTTAGTTATGTCAGTGTCGAACTCAGGCAGTCCCGACACTTAACATCGAGAGCCATAATGCGGGAACGAAAGAAAAGCGAAGGAAGAAACAAAGTAGAACGACAGTTTCCAAACATTGAGTGGACTGAGATTTGGAAGAACATTAGTTCTAATGTGCTCACGTCTAATATAAAAACGTCATGGTACAAGACAGTTAACAACATAGTTAGCACCAATGAAAGACTGCACGCAATCGGACTCTGTGAAACAAATTTATGTCAACAATGCCATCTAGTTGACACAGTAATTCATAGATATACTTGCAGTGGTCACATGAATAGTTGGAAGTGGATCCGGGAGCAAATAGCTCTGATTACAAGAACATCCCCTGAGTATATATCGCTGTCATTGATAAACAGGCCTGAAGCACGCTATTTCCCAGAAGCAAAAAATAACGCTGTGTACTGGTTGCTGGGAAATTTTGTTAACTACGTCCTTAACAAATTAGGATCCGATAGCATCATAGAGTTCAAGGTACACATGCTGTGTGAGTTCCACAAAATTAGAAGGTATTCGAATCACAAGAAAAAGTTCGGTAATATACTAAAAATTGTATTTGAAAAAATGGGCATTGGTTAATATAAAAAAGAAGACTGTGTTGACAGTGATGTATTATAGTTACCTTAAGGATACTATTTAAGATTTTACAGTATATTTATTATGTGTGCTTTCTCTACTTCAGAGAGTAGTTTTTTGAAATTTATAAGCTAATGTACAGAACTTATGTGACATTGAGATTGTGTGTCTAATAGTGCCAAACACAAAACATGAAAGGTGCATTATTGGCTTATACTAGAAATTTGGAAACAGACAGTTTTTTCTAGAAATTTCCTTATCGATTGGTTAAAACCATAAGATCCTATCCGATAAATGTAATATTCAATGGCTGGCACATTGCCCTGTTCATTTTTGCAGTGAAAGACTGATTATATAGATCTGATCACTTGAAATACTTAGATTCAATTAATGTCCAGAAAGTGTAGTTGGAAGGCTAGTCAACTTTATTATATATCTCCTTTCCGCCATTCTCAAGTATTTATGTTTAATTTAATTCTTTCTGGTGATTTAGTCAGTAACACAATCTTCTGTTGTCTTTCCTTAATGTCAGCGCAATTGAAATGATCAAACCGCTTTGTTTAAATAACTTCATGTATGTATAACTTAGTATGTATTTGCAATGTGTAACATTGTTTTTTTTTAATAAAGGTGTTATAAAAAAAAAAAAAGTAGCTGAGTGGTCAGCGTGACAGACTGTCGATCCTAAGGGCCCGGGTTCGATTCCCGGCGGGGTCGGAGATTTTCTCCGCTCAGGGATTGGTGTTGGTGTAGCGTAATGAGTAGCGTCGCTGTCTTCTATAGAGTTGTTACTTATATTTTACTTTTTAGTCGGCACAGTAGCTCAGCGTGTTCGGTCAGGGGGTTAGCTGCCCTCTGTAATAAAAAAACTGAGTCAATCGACCAACAACGAACATAAAAGGATGTCTTACGACGTCCGCCCCGAGCAGATGCAACGAACAAAAACGAACAAAATGAGATTAAAAAAAATAGTCATTTGAGTTTCTTTTTTTAAAAAAAAAAGAAAAAAAACGGGACTGGGTGTTGTGTTGTCCTAATCATCATCATTTCATCCCCATCGACGCGCAGGTCGCCGAAGTGGCGTCAAATCGAAAGACCTGCACCAGGCGAACGGTCTACCCGACGGGAGGCCCTAGCCACACGACATTTCCTTTTTTACCCATTCTGTGGTATTAATCAATCCTAGGTTGGTACAATTTCAAGTCTACAATGTTCCGTATACCTAATAGTTTTCCAGAGCTTGGATACTCTAAGCAACAAGCATTTGTGTGAGGTATACCAATGACTTTATATGGTCCATTATAAAAAAACTTAAATTTCGAGACTTCATTGTCTATCTCGCTCGATTTCTCATGAGCTTTTACAAGTACTAAGTCTCCGATTGCAAACTTAGCAAAACGCGCTTTAGCGTCATGACGACGTATGCGAGCATCGGCTTTTAGCTTCATTACTTCTCGCAAACGATCTCTTTTCACACCAATACTAATGTCAATCTGTGGAGGGAATTTGATTATTTCTTCCACTAAACTTTTACTTCTGTCATCCAACAGGATTTCCTCTGGAGAAAATCCCGTAGATTCATGTCTCAAGGTGTTCATAATTCTCTCAAATACTGCTAAATATTTGCCCCATGCCCTATGGTTGTGATGGCAATATGTACGGCAAAGTCGGCCTAGCTCGCGCATATACCTCTCAGCGGGATTCCCAGCCGGACAATAAGCTGAAATATGGATCACCTCGACCCCTTTATTTTCCATGCCTTCATTCCACAACTTAGAAGTAAATTGTGCCCCATTGTCTGATAGTATCGCCTTGGGCTTACCAATATGAACAAAATAATCGTTCACAAGCTTGCTATAGACCGCTTTGGCTGTAGCTTTCCTAATAGGGTATAGTTTGATGAACTTGGAAAAAGCTTCTAGCACTACTAAAATGTAGGCAAAGTTTCCTGATGACTTGGGCAAAGGTCCATACAAGTCCACGCACAGTAATTCAAAGGCGTCGTTAGGCCTTATGCTTTGCATAGGACCACGACTCGTACAGTTGGTAACCTTCACCTTCTGACATAAATCGCAAGTTTTCACTCTATCAGTAACGCTTTTTAACATGTTGTTGAAATGCACTACTTCACTCAGCTTTTCCGTACATTTCTTTGGTCCACAGTGACCATACGCCAAATGGTAGTAGTCTATTATTTCCGTGACGTATTTGGTGGGCCAGCATACCCGCCAAATATTACTATCTTCATCCTTATGCATGTACAAGATATGATCGTATATCTTGTAATACTTCCTTAATTTCTCTCCTTCTGGACTCCTTTCGTCATATCGGGTTTTCACCATATTTAAACAACCATCCTCATTCTGATGACGACGTAGATTCTTACAGATGTTCACTATTAATTTGCGTCCCTCAACTTCTTTAAAATGGTGTAATTTGACCACTCCATCTGACTCATCTTTCAATATATCTTGATTAGACTCGGGCAACCGCGACAGCGCATCCGCTACGCAGTTGTCGGTCTCTTTTACGTAACAGATGTCATAGTTAAATTGCTGTAAATACAGCGACCACCTAGTCAGTCTTTCGTGAAGTAGTTTACAATCCTTCAGATAAGTGAGCGCCTTATGGTCCGTATGAATAATCACCTTACGGTCCCATAGGTAACCCTTGAACTTTTTGAATCCCCACATGATAGTGAGACACTCTTTCTCAGAAATCGTGTAGTTTCGCTCACTTTTTGATAAAGTTCGACTCGCGAACGCTATCGTCCGGTGTTCCTTAGCCTCTCCTTTACCAACTTCTTGGAACAGTTCTACTCCCACCCCGTAATTCGACGAATCCGTTCCCAGATGGAAGGGTAGCGATAAATCAGGATGAAATAGTATGTTAGATCTTAACAACTCGTCTTTTAATCTCTCGAAAGCGGCCTGACACCCGTCAGTCCACACAAACGGAACATTTTTGCGTAAGAAGTTATTCAAATTTTCATCATTAAACACTTGTCCTTTTACAAATTTACGGTAAAATCCTGTGAGCCCTAGAAAACTTTTTAACTGTTTCCTAGACTTGGGTGGAGGACAATTCCTTATTGCCTCTAGTTTCTCTGGGTCTTTCGTAATACCAGCAGTGGTAATTACATGCTCTAAAAATTTCAGTTCCTGATTCACAAATTCGCATTTCTTTAGCTTTAGAGTCATTCCGCCATGGCGCAATGCTCTAAAAACTTCATGTAACAGATCACAATGGTAATGCCAAGTGGCATTGGCCAACAATAGGTCGTCAACATATACAGTTAATCTTGAACTCAAAGCCGGTCCTAGCACTTTATCTAGGGCCCTGATGAATACGGGCACAGATATATTAAGTCCAAACGGCAGTACTCTATACTGATAACACCTGCCCGCGAACAAGAAGGCGGTGTAGGGCCTAGATTCTTCTTCGAGTTCTCTTTGCCAGCAACTAGCCGTCAGATCGAGGCTAGTCATGAACTTAACGTCATGAAAACGTTGCAAAATCTCCTCCATACTCTCTGGTCTGTCTGTTTCGCGTTGAACGACCCTATTCAACGTGCGTGCGTCAATCACAATACGCACACTACCATCCCGTTTTGCTACAATGACCAAACCGTTATTGTATGGACTCGTACTTCTTTCAATCACTCCCCATTCGATCATCTTATCTATCTCCCGTTGCACTGCTTCCTTTTTGGACAGCGGTATAGCATACGGTCTCACGAAGAATGGTTCGTGCGGAATTACATGCAACTTGCATTTATATCCTTCCACAAGTCCCGGTTTGTCTGAAAACACACTCTCATTCCTCATTATCACTTCATACAGGCCTCGTCTTTGTTCGTGTGTTACGTTTGACACACCGTCTACAATACTTTCCAATTCACTTTCTACACTATTGTCAATGCCGAGATTCCTCACATTACAGTAGTTCAAATTCATACCTACATCAATACCATCCAGCCAGTTAACAATGTGTATAGGCTGGTATTGCCTATACACACCGTCTCCTGCCTCGTCAAAGCTAACTACTATTGTTTTATCTTGTGACGTACACGTCAAAGTTTTGCTTTCGCAACTAATCACTGCACGGTACTTTAATAGCCAATCTAACCCGATAATTACTTCCGTAGTTAAGTCTGGCACGACGACAAACTCTTGTTCAAATCGTGCCCCACATATCTCGAAGTTGACAAAAATCTGTTTTGTGACCGGTTTACTGGCCTTCCCAGTAGCACCGATAATTTTCACTCCTGTTACTGGCATAACTACGATGCCGGGTCTGTCTTTCAGTAACTCAAATATTTTCCCAGATACAGCACTCAATTCTGCACCGGTGTCAATCAACACGTTTAGTTGTAGGTCGTGCATATTAACAGACACTACTACCTGTCTACTTTATTTTCCCACAGTAAATCCTCGTCTATATCCAGGTCATTCCAGAAAAAACCATCCGGCTTTGATCCTAAATCCGGCTTATCTGGCGGCCTTTTCAGCTTCTGTTCACATACAGTTTTAATTTCAACACGTTTGTCCTGAGGCTTAGTCTGTAGCTTCGCCTCCAATACCGAAACCTTTTCCTGTAACTCGTCAACTAGTGAGTGTTGCTTTGCTATCAATTCACTAATTGTCACCTTCGTTGATTCCACTTTGGTCAGATTGATCTCATCTGCCAATCTACCGGGAGGAATGTGCCCAGTAGTATCTGCAATTGCTTCCTCTGGATCTGCGCAACCCACACTGCTACCGTCTGACCGTATAACGTCAGCTCTAACCTCATACACGCTGTAATCTACGTGCTTTTCTACCAATTGTGTCCGGCTATCACTAAAATTTTCGTAATCTTTCTCCTTAATACTCTCGCAATGTTTAAACTGGATGTTCGCGTCGGATGGGTCGGCTACTTCTACCACTACAACTTCCGGTAAGGTCTGCCGGTTAGGGCCAAAACTTTCCGTTACTACTTCAACATCTAACTCCTGCGGGACGAAACACGACGAATCTTGCTCGTGCTCCCCATTAACATCAACTGTTTCTGGTAAAGTCTGCCGGTTAGGGCCAGAACTTTCTATCATTTCACAAACACTATCTTCCTGCGGGACGAGACGCGGAAAATCCTGCACGCGCTCCCCATAAACACTTCTCCCATACAGGCCCCTATAATCTCTTAGTTCGTCGTATAAGCGACCGAACTGCCTTAACCAGACCTCATCCCTCTCTGCATCCCCTCGCTCGATGACGGACGTTTTATCCGACATCTGATCTTCTCTCAACACTTGCGAATCATTCTTAAACTCAATATCCAGTTCCGCTGTGGGTATTACAGCTGCCACTTTATAATCGATTTCCGGAACACTACTTAAATTGTTCTCACTGACAGTGAATGTACCTTCCACTGCCGTGTATACAGCTGATCTACTACTTGTGGGCGCACTCCTTTCTCTTAACACTGGCACACTCTCCCGCCGTTGATTATTCCATACGGAATTTTCATAACGACGACACCTGGGTTTTCTCTTGTTATTGGGCCTCCAAAATTTCTCCACGCCCGGTCGGCCCCTCACCAGCGCAGTTAATGGTTTCCCTGTCTCGTCCCAGCAGATACGCTCCCCGGATGCTGCTGAGGCGGCTGATCACACCCTTTGGCGTTATTACTATTCTGCGAAGCCCGTATCACACTAGTATGATACTGGTTTCCGTCATTCCTGTTATTATTTGCATTGTACCGATTGTCATTACGGCCCGAACCACTGTTGTTATTGCTGCCATGGTTGCGGTATGCATTATTCCCATGGTTATCGTTGTTGTGGTTCCCGTTGTTGTTACCACGGCCTCTACCACTGTCGCGATTATTGCGCCAATTGTCCTCGTCCTCAACTCTTTCCAGGAAATCATTGATTGTCTTGTAATTGCTTCCTACGTAGCGTTTTGTATCATCTGGAAGCTTCTTGTAGAGTTCCCAGACTATTTCGGATTCCGTGCAGCGATCACGCAAATATTCCAACTTGCGGATCCAAAAACAATGGTTCTGAGCACTATGGGACTTAACGTCTGTGGTCATCAGTCCCCTAGAACTTAGAACTACTTAAACCTAACTAACCTAAGGACATCACACACATCCATGCCCGAGGCAGGATTCGAACCTGCGACCGTAGCAGTCGCGCGGTTCCGGGCTAAAGTTAACAAAGAAAGTAAATGTGCGGCCGTTACGTTAACAATTAACTAGCGGTAATTAGATATTTGAGATTTGGGGGAAATTACAGTCGCCAGTCCTAAGGACAATTACTATAGTAACTGAAAAAAGAAAGGTTATTACACATATAATTAGCACTAGAAACGTGGCAACTGAAGGCTGACACGTGTAGTGTGAAAACTGAAAGTTTGTCAGAAGTAATAAATTTCGCCACACTCTGACTTAATTTAGCAAAAGAATTAATAAAACCGGAAAATCGAAAGGTAATTTAGTGACTGAAGTTAATAGTGAGCTTTCTTTCTGAAGCACATCGAAATTCAGTAAAATACGGTTAGTCTTGGACTACCTCAACAATCATTTCAAAAGCTACTTGAATCTACGCAATTTAGAAATAAGAGATTTAACTTTGAACTTGAATTAAATGATTCTGAACAATTAACAATAGTAAAATTTAGTACGTACCAAGCTGAGCTGCAGTCACAGGTAACTAAAATACGGTAACAAAACTCGCACTCTTAATTTGTGCTTGTGCAATCTAAATATTGTAGCCAGCTATGAATACCTTAACTGAACTTTGAAATTAAAGCAGTGAAATCGAATGATGCTGGCGTTTGAATTTCAACGACACTCGGGTTCATTCCGGAAAAGGAAGGGACCCTGCTTGGTAACGCATTTGGGACAATGAGCAACAAACGTTCATGCTAAGTTGCTGTAATTTTGTGATGCAACAATTTTAAAAGTTTGAAAAGCTAAGGTCTGCCATACAGTTCTAAAACTTTACGTGCTTCCAGTCTTCCTTGTTGGTTGATTGAAGGTTTGAAGCCGCCGATCGAGGAGGTGGCGACAGTCACTCATTGTCGGCCGTAGCTGTTGCAGAAGCTGGATGTTGGCGCGCTTTCTTCTCGACACGGTCACCAGACGAAACGGTCTCTTGATGTGCGCCCAGCTAATGCTTCCCGTCCGCGACACCATGTCAGAAACTATCATCGCAAGTCGAGCGCAATTACATGCTGCCAAACCACGAAAGCGCGGCAACTCGCGGGAGCTTCACACAACACACCTGCTCCACTGCACCACCCCAGCCAGACTCTCTCTGCTCTGCCCGTGTTCCACACGACAGAGTTAACACTACCAAAGATCCTAAACACTCTGGTTCTCCACACGACCTATCGATGTATTCGTTCGATAGCATAGTTTTCCCTAGGCAAGACCCAGCGTAAAAATACAAATGATATTTACAAAACAACCAATTATACATCGACATAAATGCATAAATATATACAAATAGTAAAACAATTACAATATACAAAGACACAGAAACGTCATATATTCAGGTAACAAAATAAGGAAAAAAAATTATAGTACAATAGGTGGAAATACGAGGATATGCATTTCTGGGGTTACAAAGTGGAGATTTTCCCGAAAGATTATTTCACGAGTGTACCGTGAATATCAGGAACCTGGTAAAACATAAAATCTCCAACATCCTTGCGGCCGGAAAAAGATCCTGAAAGAACGTAACCAACGACGACTGAACAGAATCATTCAATGCGACACAAGAGCAACCTTTTGCATATTGCTCCAGATTTCAATGCTGGGCCATCAACAAGTGTCAGCATGCGAACCATTGAACGAAAAAACATCGATATGGGCTTTTGGAGCCAAAAGCCCATTCGTGTTCCCTTGATGACTGCACGACCCAAAGCTTTACACCTCACCTGGGCCCGTTAACACCGACATTGGACTGTTGATGACAGGAAACATGTTGCCTGGTCAGACGAGTCTCATTTCATATTGCATTGAGCGGTTGGCCGTGTACGGGTGTGAAGACAACCTCATGAATCCATGGACCGTTCATGTCAGCAGAGGACTGTTCAAGCTGGTGGAGGCTCTGTAATGGTGTGGGGCGTGTGCAATTGGAGTGATATGGGACCTCTGATGCATCTAGATACAACTCTTGACAGGTGGCATGTACGTAAGCAACCTGTCTGATCACCTAATCCATTCATGTCCATTGTGCATTCCGACGGACTTGGACAATTACAGCAGTTAATTGCGGCATTGCATATCTGGGATGCTTTGCAATGTGCTGTTCAGAAGAGATCTTCACCACCTCGAGCTCCTACGGATTTATGGACAGTTCTGCAGGATTCATAGTGTCAATTTCTTCCAGCACTACTTCAGACATTGAAATGATAATTGACTCAAGACCCTACGCTGCCGAAAGGCGTTGATATACATCAATGGGGACAGCTGAAAATGTGTGCCATGATCTCCCGCTTACATGGCAGACGCTCTATCCATCTGAGCCACCGAGGGCACAGAGGATAGTGCGATTGCAGGGACTTATCCCTTCCACGTTCCCCGTGAGACTCACATTCCCAACTTAATGTCCACACACTACATTCATAGTGCCCCTGCCCATTAGACTCATTACTCGTGGCAGACAATCGAACTGAATCCCGTAAGAGTTCGGGCAATATGTGTGCATCCTCACAGAAGAAGAAGGTCAATGACCTATTAGCTGCCGGCCGGAGTGGCCGAGCGTTTCTTGGCGCTACAGTCTGGAACCGCGCGACCACTACGGTCGCAGGTTCGAATCCTGCTCGGGCATGAATGTGTGTGATGTCCTTAGGTTAGTTAGGTTTAAGTAGTTCTAAGTTCTAGGAGACTGATGACCTCAGAAGTTAAGTCTCATAGTGATCAGAGTCACTTTGAACCTATTAGCCTTAACTATATGAAGATGGTATCTGTTCTTTCGGACGTGGCACACATTTTCAACTGTTCCTATTGATATATATCATCGCCTGTCGGCAGCGTAGGGTCTTGATTTAATCATCATTTCATTCTAGAGCGCTGCATGGTCACCGATGATATCTGTTCTTTCAGACATGTCTGAAAGGACAGATACCATCTTCATATACTTCAGACATTAGTCGAGTCCATGCTACATCATGTTGTGGCACTTCTGTCTGCTCGCAGGGGCCCTACAGAATATTATGCAGGTGTACCAGTTTCTTTGGCTCTTCAGCGTACAATACTGCCTCACGACTGGAAACCTGAGAGCTTTTCGTCAACTGCAATAAAAGTCTTATTAAGACAAATACGTTTTGCTTTATTTTCAAGCATCTTCTTTGATCACTCTAGCAATCCAGCTTTTCTTATGGTTTTGCTAGTTAGGAGCATGAACATTTCTCATGCTTTCGTTTATACTATGAACAGTAGTCAATAATTATCTTTACTCACTGTTTACTTTCTTTCTTACGTTCTTCTACACACATTGTGAAGGTCTGCTGTCATCTGGCCTTTTTGTGTACCTTCTTTTGATATTGAGGTGTGTGTATTTTTAAGAGATGATATGTCGCCGTTTGATTTGTGTGTGCGTGTGTGTTTGTGTGTGTGTGTGCAAAAAGGAGCCAGTATGTCCAATCTTCTATGTATGTAAATTATTGCTTTACTTTTGTGCTTCTGTGTGTGTTAATTATTTCTTTACTGTGGCACAGTGGTGGGTAATGGTGGATGAGTTTCCTGTCTTGTTTATGTGATACTATTTTTGTGGTGTCTGGGGCGTTGCGCTTTATTTGCTATATGTTTTACAAACTTAACTAATGTTAGGTTGCTAATGTTTGTTTGCTCATTTATTATTAGTTTCTGTTCTATTATTCCCATTTGGATTTGGAAGTTCTCTTGTAGGGTCAGGAGATGTGTCTTGTTACTGAATTTCTTAGACGGCTCTATTACGTTTTGCCTGTTTCATTTCCTGCATTTTTATATTTTATACTTTAGTCAGTTCTTGATAAACACATTACTCACAAAATTACTGAATTTCATATTCACCTCTTCACGAATGCCTTGTTTACCTGAGAAGCAGACAAGAGCTTACTTCTTTGCTTCTCAGGTTACTAGTGATCAATTACGTGCATGTATTTTGAACCACAGAAAGATCATACTGTGGCGTGTATTTACGTCAATGGTGATTTTTGTTTTGTGAGCATTAGACCGTGGTCGAAGTCATATTTTGATAATGGTACCTAATATTTCGTCTCCTAATGCTGGAGACATCCTCAAGGGCTATAAAGACTTGGTTCCGACATATGTATAAACAAATCAGCATAGTGAGCTTATTTATGATTGAAAACTAACTACCTCTATGTAGCATTTAACGATATCTCTAGTTTTAAGAGATGAAAAATAGGATGCAGATCACGGCCTTCTGACAATAAAAAAGGTCACTGGCTGTCTTCTTCAATAGTAAGGACACTCCGAGGACTGTCTTGCATTATTGCATTATACTCACAAGGTTTTGAAGAAACTAAAGTTATATCACATAAATCTTCGACGATCCTCACTTTTCATTGTAATGCAAAAATATTATTTGTTAAGCTGGTAATTTTTTTTTTTTTATGTTTTCCACTTTCGAAAGCCCAGGCACACCTCTTCAACTTATGCTACTGAGCAGAAAATAAGATACTTCATGTTTCCAAAGATGAGAATATAAGGTTCCACAATGGGTGTCTGATTCAGAAAATGCTTTTGAATTTAGGTTGTCTGTGAGAAGATAATGTTATACCTCACGTAAGAAGGAGAAACATCTGCCAGCGAACACAGCATTGTCGTAACCCATCTTTTGCGAGCAGAGTGGCCGCGCGCTCTTAGGCACAATGTCACGGATTGCGCGGCACCTCTCGCCGGAGGTTCGAGTCCTCCCTCGGGCATGGGTGTGTGTATATGTGTTGTTCTTAGCATAAGTTAGTTTAAGTAGTGTGTAAGTCTAGGGACCAATGACCTCAGCAGTTTGGTCCCTTAGGAATTCACACACATTTGAACATTTGTTTATCGTTCTGCGATATTATTGTGCACGATGGTTGGCATCCCATGACTGTAGTGGAAATTTGCAATCGATCGGTTTGGTAGATTCATAGTCAATGCCATGCAGGATTCCAATGGCCCTATGAGACTAGCACCTGAAAGAACGGATTGTCTTGGTTCAAATGGCTCTGAGCACTATGGGACATCATCTCAGGTCATCAGTCCCCTAGAACTTAGAACTACTTAAACCTAACTAACCTAAGGACATCACACCCATCCATGCCCGAAGCAGGACTCGAACCTGCGACCGTAGCAGTCGCGCGGTTCCGGACTGAAGCGCCTAGAACCGCATGGCCGGATAGTCTTGTCTGTACAGTATAGTACAGCCGCATCATGCACGTTGATCAGGCATTGCGTTTGTTTGCAGTACGATAAATGTCCACAAGGAAAATGTAAAGATGTCTCGAGCACTATGGACTTTCGATACAGTGACCATTGTCATGGCTTTTCTTGATGCAGCAGGAGAGTGATGTGTGCCAATAGTGCTGCATGCAATGAGAATGCCGCCACAGGAGTGACAACAAGTCGTCTTTTCAGATGAGGCCCAGTTCTGCGTATAGTATCACAATGGAAGTACATGGATGGAGGCTCTGAGGATACTGAATATTACCAGATTTCGTCATTGTTGTGAGGGCTCAGCACCTGACGTGATGGCATAGGATCCCTTCAGTACACAAAATGATCACATCTGTTTCACAAACCTGATAATTTGGACAGCTAACATTATATTTCTGACCTGTTATGGCGGTGGTCATAGTCTTGTCTTCTACGTTCTTGTGACTTTTTCGTTCAAAAAGATAGCTCAAAACCTCAGGTTGCTTGTGTAATGTTCGGGCATACCTCAATGCAGAGAATGTTGTCCTAGCAAGCACATTTTCTAGATTTTTCACTCATCTGGTCATGGGTTGCCAAGAGACCGGAACGACACCACTCGCCAGCTGGTACAATTGATGATCTCTAGCATAGAGCACAAGCATTGTGGAATGACAGACAATTATCTGCCATCCAGGCACGGTTGTTGCTTCTGGAGATGGCAGCTCTGTGTACTAAGTATCGCGTGCTGTATACCCCAAAGTCACTTCCAAAATTAATCATATATTCTTCCTATTGTACTGTACATGCACAATATGTGACATTATTTTCTATTCGTCTCGGTGCCGCAATTTTAGTGGCTACCAGTGTAAAAAGTGTCATATAAGGATACCTGTAATAGTTATACTGGCTTACAAGCAGGGAATGGGTAATGCTGGACTTATCCTCAATTGGCGAGAGGTGGGCACATGTCATGTACCCAGGAACTTTACCAGACATGATCGTTTTTATGGTCCAGATGTTATAGTGTAGGATGGCATAATGTTGCATGGGGGTCAGACCTCTAAATCTTTGAACATAGCACAGTCATTGGTCAACATGATTGTCACGGTGAACTCTGCCCCATGTGCATCTTTTCTGGGCTCTGACATCGTTTTTATGCATGACAATGCGTGATCGCATCGAACAGCGCAGGTGGAGAAGTTCTGGACTGAGAGAATATTCCTCAAATGGATTGGCCTGCCCATTGCCCCATCTTAAATTCCATCAAGTGCGTGTGCGATGCGGGGTGGAGATGTACTGCTGCACATCCACATGCACCAACAGACATCTAGCAGTTACCAGCTGCACTATTGTAGGAATGGAATGCCCTACCACATGAACTCTTTACCAACTTCGTGGCCAGCATGCTAGCCGATTGAAAAGTATGCATTGCCATCCATGGTGATTGCACATTCCATTAAAGAACATGTCCCGCCTTTCGTAATGTCCAGAGGTCTATCATGAATTGCAGTGACTTCATTGTACTTATTGCCTTTGAATTAAAGTGTGATTTCTGTTCTTCTTATTGTGTATTTATTTTATGCCCCCTTAATGCGGGCGACTGTACGCCTTTTAAGTGGTCGATGTTGGAGCCAACGTGTTGCTGCATCAATAAACTCCTCGTCATATATATACTGCTTCTCGTAGAAACTGTGACACACAGATGGAAGTCGGAATGTGGGAAATACAGGCTGTAGGGTGATGAGGAAGAACAGTCCAATGAAGGTTTCTGGAGGTGTCTTGGGTGCACAGCCTTGTATGAGGCCTTACATTGTCATAGAGAAGTACGTTTGCATTTTTGTGGTTATGGACGTCCTGAAGTCGTTTCTTCCATTTGCTGAGGGTAGCACACTACACTTCAGAGTAGATCGTTGTAACATGAGAGAGGACATTGAACAGAATACCCCCTTCTGAATCCTAGAAGACCTTCGCTATGACTTTATGGGCTGAAGATGCAGTGTTGAATATTTTATTTGGAGAAGATGTGGTGTGATGCCACTGCATAGATTGCCATTGCTTTCAGATCCAAAGTGATGAATCCATGTTTCACGGCCTGGACGATGTTTGACCAAAATTGTCACGACCAGCCTCCTAACGCACAAGCAATTCCTCACAATTGTCCTTCACTGCCCTTTATGACCTTCTGTTAGGCAGCGAGGAACCCAACGGACACATACCTTTGAATACCCCAACTGGTGGACGAGTATGTCAAGAGACCCAACAAAGACAGCCAGTTGTGCAGTGAGGTGTTTGATTGTGATCCGTTGATCACCTCAAATCAGAGTGTCTGCACGTTCCAACATTGCAAGACTCACAACTGTGTGTTAGCAAATGGTGTGCAGAAGATGGGATAAGTTTGTGTGACCTTGTTGCGATGATGACAGATGCTTCACCTAACAAGTCTCCATACTTTTGTTCACTGTGAGGTCTTTGTATACATATCACGAGCGCCAATGAACATCTGTGATGCACTCATTTTCCGCCAAAGAAACGCAATGACAGCTCTCTGTTTCGAACGGACCTCGGCTGCAAACGCTGTTTTGAAGGCTACACATGGTGCCACTATCTATGGGAACTTCCTGAAACTATAGGGGCTGAACCAATAATATTGTACGATGTCTCGCAACAAATTCTGAAAAAAAAGTGTTTCTATACTTATTGAACGCCCATCATAATATGAACGACGTTCTCTGGTAGATAGCTTTCATTTCTCACCATTCATTTCAAATTGTGGAAGTTGGGTACAGTGTGGATACAACATAAATGAGGTATAACACAGCATGGTAGACTTACACTTTATTGGACGAATATATACACAGGTTAAAGACACACACCTGTTCACCATGGACACTAAGAATGAACTGAAGTCTGTGGTCAAGTCACAGGTATTGTATGCACAGCACAACAGCGATGTATATCACAGTGCAGGTCAGCAAAGTGTTAGTAACGTCCACCCCCTCCCCCCCCCCCCCCCCATAGTGTGGTAAAGATATATATGACCAGTCGTGCTGTGGCTGGTACTTTCATGAGACATGATCAGGCTGTTTCTCGGTATTGTGGTGATTGTGGTAGGAGCATTGAACTTGTTGTATCACTGTAGCTGATACAGAAAGCATACAGTGTATCCACACCTTCACCAGTGGTACAATTGATGAAATGGAGGTTGGATGTCAGTGGCAAGGATGTCAGTTGTGGTGGCCATTTGTGCCAGACAGATTTTGATCTGATCAAAGTGGTGTACGTTGAGAGGGCAGTGCAATTGACATGGGCTGGTAATTTGTTTGCCAGATTGAATCTTGATGGGCCCAGTCATGGTAGAGGCAATCTATGGGGGGGTGGGGGCCATGGGGAGGCAGGAATGCTAGGTATCATGTGTTTCGAATTGTGGTTGAAGACATTGTAGATGGAGCTTTGTCAGAGAGAGGTGCCAAAGTTGGCAGTTGAGGACAAGTTGTTCGATTGAAAGTGGTTGATAAAGCATCATGTTGCGTTCGATTCCTGTGATGTGTCCTGAATGTAGCTTTGTAGAACTCATCAACCTATGGTAAGTGCATTGTAGTCGAACATAGAATCAGTTGAACTTAACAATATGATCGGTGTTGTCATGTGCAGATTGGTGGCAAATGGCAGTCGAGCTGCATGACGTTGAGTCAAGGCATGGCAATAACATACTGTACTGCGGGTGAAATGTGCCCAATGATGCCAGTAGCTGGTTATTGAGGCAAAGCGTGCTGTACCAGTGAGTGTGTTTCATTGTGTGTCTGGAGTCGGTGACAGCAGGGATGCTGGGTGGAGCTGGGGTTCAGCATGGTCAGACTTTTGGTGGCCATGACTGGCTGGAGGGACCAGGGTCATCCACGCTTCTCACTCCTGTAATCATGGAGGTTGTGTGTCAAGGCCATCAGCTGCTTGTGCACCATGGTGTGGGCAGTGGATGTGTAATTATTACATTGTGGGAGCAACACATTCGCCATACTGTGTGAGCCCAATGTCTGATGGCAAACAGAGAAGTATTGGTGGACCAATAAGGCTTGTCAGCTGAGGAGGTAGACTCACTGAATGTGTTGATGAATGTAGAACTATGGTCCTGTTGTCTATCTTGATTGGAAGATGTATGGGATAAGAGCAGAGGCACCAAGGTGAAAGGTTTATGGATTCAGCAGCCAGTGTCAAAGTACAAGAGCATGGCATGTTGTGCTACCAGATAAGTGAAAATGACGTAAAAATTACATCCATAGGTCTGGTTGTATGATGTCCTTAACAGAGAATATCCGTGTGAGGTGGAAGGACAATGACAGTTGCAGGGTATGGGTCATGGATCCATGTGCTGAAATTGATGAGTTGCAAGCTTCCTGCAGTCGCAATGCCATAGGTTTGTCATTTGTCAATCAGCCATCAAGTGGTAGCGAGTTGATGTCACGGCTGAAGGCTACTAAACAGTGGGCCCCCATAAGTGATGAGTCAGACTGCATGGTTAAAAATGGAACACTGGCACTTGGAAGTTGAATAAGCACAGGTGGAAGCCCAGCAGAACACTCGTCAGAGCCGAAGATGATGAGAAGGTCATATTCATGTTCTCAACTGAAGATGTGACGTCTGGTAGCAGTCGATGTCTGTGGAATGACAGAAGATTGCTGCGTGGATGCCGAGGTGTGAGATTGGTCTTCCCGAATAGATGAACTTGTTGTGATCACTATTGTGTAGTTGTAAGATGGGAGACATTCATTCTTATCCGGTACTATAAAACTTTCATTGCGCTGAAGTGGCTGCGAATGGGAGATAGCTGCTTGGTGCATGGTCGTTTATTTTGACTGGATGTAGGTCAATGTGCCAGGTGATGGCAGTGCCATATGTTGCATGAGGCAGGCTGTAGAGGTCCGCCCAGGTTCCATGTAGTTCAGCATGTGTAGTGGCTGCATGGGGTCAATGTGGATAATGATGTTCCACCGAGGTGTAGACACAGCATGCTTGGTGGTGTCATGTGCAGACCTGGGTGCAGCACAGATGGCTAGGTTGAGTACAGGTGCAGGCAGTCAAAGGTGTCATGTCATAGGAATCAGAAGTGATCACGCAAAGTCAGTTGGGCTTCGCTGCTGTGTGGCATATCAGGGAATGTCGCTGTGGTGCATGATAGTCAGCATTTTTGTCGATAATATGAATGCATTTTTGGTGTTTGAAGGGATATTCTTGATGTAATTGTTCATTTGTGACATGAATCATTACAAATGAGTTTTCAACAATCAAAGGTCAGGCTTAAGGTTGGTTCAGGTGAAACTGTGTATGTTCTAGGTCTGTCCATAACGTGGTGTGAATGTTTGAAATAAGGGCGGCTGGTGGCAGCAAAGGCGGGTTGGACAAATTCATGCATGATGTGGAAAACGCAGTGCCGTGAATGACTTCAAATCTGAGCTGTTGGAATATTGCAGTTCATCAGTTGCGTAGTATTTCTGCAGATCTGAGATGGCAATGATGTTCCACAATAGACAGTTTGTTGCTTTCAATTGTTCAGCACTATTGTCAGAAGTTGAAGTACAGTACTATAGCACTTAATTTAAGCAATTGATGTCTGTATATGATTAAATAATTAGTTGATAAGCCTCCATGGTCATGTGTGAGTCACGTTGTCGTAATGTTATAACTGTATTGGTGTGAATTTTACCTCATACGCAGTCACTGTAAACTGCCAGCATAACCAATGTGAAAGTCAGGTACAGTGTGGGTATAATATAAATGAGTTAACACTTCATTGGGCGAATATATAGCCAGGTAAATGACACACGAATATTCACTGTAAATGCTAAGAACAAACTGAAGTCTCTGGTCAAGTCACAGATATTGCTCTCACAGTACGTCAGCAATGTATATCACAATGGATATTCCCAAAAAATCATTGCTTGGAGTGTGTTTTGCGAGATAACTATCAGGAGATTTTCCAAAAATTGTTTATTGAATCCCCAGACATCACGAGATACATACATATGTGCAGTGGTGGCTGGTTATCCGCATTCATGTGCTATGGTACACTGTAAAGATCGAATTAAAATTATGCCATTTCTGTTTGAATGCAAGCCAGAACTCACAGTAAAATTTAATTTGTCTTTGAATATATTCTAGTATGCAAATAAAATGAAAAAAAAAAAACTTATTTCATAGTGCTCTCTTAACGATTACTAGAAACCAGTGCCGAGTGCTGAAATTATGGTCAGGCACAGTTTGATCAACTCAGAAAAGGGATACAGTTGTCTGTTTTTGACTGCACATGCTCTGATAAATGTCATTCCTTCTGGCGCTATGACTGTTACATTGCCCACAGTACCACATCAGCATTTTTCTTCGAAATTGGGTGTAATGCATTGTACAAGCGTAGACTATGAGGGGTTTATAAGGATAAGTTGAACTAATGACCCTGAGAGTGTTACAATTAATTGTAACATTTAAATATATTTAAACAGTTCACTTTATTTACATAAAATTAATATATTCAGTTTACTTACAGTTACTACCCTTGCAATTCAAAAGGCTGTAGATGGTTTAAAACAAGCAAGTATGTAAACAAATTTAATATGACAGGTTTCTTTTTTCTTAGTGGTATCACAACAATAAATTTATTGAAAGAAGGTGACATTTTAATGTTATGCATTTCCTGACTTAATTTTATTTGTCCGAGACCAGCTTCAGCCTTTTAGGCCATTCTCAAGTAATTTTGTGGTTCTGCAATGGAAAGACTATGCCTTATGTAATGAAATGTCAGTGTCTTTAATGTTGCATTTTCTTTTCATTTTGGTTCACAAATGCTGTCTTATTGGTTTCACAGCTTGACATTTTACAGAGATATCATACCTAAATTTCTTTTTAGTTTCTTTATTAACCCACCCCAGAGTTCGGATGTTACTTCTGCACATCTGATTGTACAGTTCAGCAAAGATTAATTAACTTAAGCCTTTAATTGCAAAGGTTAGCATTTTTCATGGCCACCGGGTACCTATTGCTTAAGAACCTGGAGCCTGGAAGCCCATGCAACCATATCCTTACCTTAGTATTAAGGAGATATGTTGTGCATCGCCCCAGATCTATGTTGCACTGTTGAACTTTCAGGTCTTATTTCACAAATTATTTATGTTCTTGTTTCAATTGCATGGTTCATTTATGGTCATTAGGTTAGATTTCATAGTTTGTTCAGTATTGTGTACATGAAATGGAACAAATGTTGAAATTTTCACAATAATATTTCGAGCCCCATACCAAATTGCCTCAATGAACTAAATCCAGTCCTGTGTAAAAGGATATTGGGCGCATTGGGTGCCATCGTACTGGTGCCTAAACATACTGGTTTTTATGGCATCTATCCTAAGGGGGGCAAAATTATGCTAAAAAGTGTTGTGGTAAAATTTATACTACAGAAAGGATAGAATTCTAGTTACAAATGAGGAACAACATACTGATATCTGCTTTGATACTTTAATTAAAAGAACTTTTGTTTTAAATAACTGAGTACAGCCTAGCTATGGATGGGGGGCGTGAGGCGCGTTAAAATGCGTACGTAATGTATTGAAAACCTAAACATCTTAGGGTATCTTTGATAAACTTAAGCGTTAGAAAATAATGTTATTCATGTGTGTCATGTGTCGAAATATTGTTGTCTCTTCCTAAAGAAACATAAATTATTTATTATCTTTCACCTCAAAATTCTGTCTTTGAAATGGTAATCGATCGCCGTGAAGCAGCCTATTTGAATCACCGAACTGTTAACCCACAAACACGATAAATACTGGTACTGAAAAAGCCTTAAAGTTACCAATATAAGGCCTGTCAAAGAGAAATTATTTATACACTCTCATGCGTTTAAGCTTGAGAGATGCTGTGAAAATATTAAAAGAAATGTTGAAACTGATAATGGTGGCCAACAATGACTTTTATTGGCGTGATCTTTTCGTGCTGCTGCACTCTCTGAAAACTAGAAAAGTTACTACTTCCTGCATGGTATAGGACTGTCTACTTAAATGAAATAGTAATAACTCTGTCTATAATAATCATATATTTTAAAAATTTTTAAATCGTTACAGACTTAAAACAATGTCCAATGGCCGGCCGTTGCATGCATTCCAGAACAAGAGAAACCCAATAGTGAATTCTTTGATCTTGGGCAATGATAAACGAATAAAATCTTTTCGTGTTAATTACATGAAACAAATAGTTTTATCTATTATTATACAGTTTCAATGCTTATCTTATCAACATTATTCTTAAATTAATTTTAGTTCCGTTTTTCTTTATGCACACCTCTATCCCAGTCTTTGTGTAGGCTATATTGAAAAATATTTCAGCTAATAAAAATATTCATGTCACTGTAACCTTTTTTAAGACAGTAGCCTATACACCCAGGTACTGAGCCAACAACTTGTGGTGATAATACTACCATGATACCATATACCCTCAAATCTTTTCACGGGTTACAGCTACTTCTGGAACCACATAGAAACATTCGTTGCTGAGACCATCAACACCAATGGGCCTTTTTTAGTTTTATAGGCTGCTTCAACAATTAAATCACGAAGTGGAACCCCATGAAGACTAAATCAACAGATTATTTGTATTCCCAGATCCATGTAAGCACTGCCTGTTACAAGTTCTTTGGCTGTCACAAAAAGAATGGATAGCACTTTTACATTGTCTTTCTTGGCACTGTCAATTTCAGTGTGCCAATTTAAAGCGTAAACAATCGCACACAGTTTCTTTGATGTGTCCCATGATGCTTGTGCGTTTGGCAGATGACTTACTGAAACTGAATGATCCCCCGTTGTCAGATGTCTTCCCCTCAATTGGACACTTGGGCAAATGATTAGATCCTCAGTGTATCATGAGACACACCAAAGAAACTGTGTAAATCTAATAAAAACATTTGTATTTACACAATTTCTTTGGCGTGTCTCGTGATACTTGTGCGTTTGGCAGATGACTTACTGAAACTGAATGATCCCTCATTGTCAGATGTCTTCCACTCAATTGGGCACTTGGACAAATGATTAGATCGTCAGTGGCCCTGAATGACACATCTCAGGTGTTTTCCACCCATCCATCACACAGCAACCAGGCCTGCCCTCAATGGTTAGTCAACATATTATCTCAGGGTACAACCACCCACTCTTGTTTTGAAAGTTACAATCATGTATTAATTGTCCCATTACTCAAGTGACAATGCTCTTTTCAGAAGATGAGATGAACATACATGCCTTAGGAACAGCCTCTGATAGTGAGACCAACATTCTGGGGTCAGGTCCAGATGGGCACCAAGTTCAGGCTATGTTGCCCACTTTGACCTATATGTTGACTTTGGACATGTTGATCAGTACAACACCTGCTGTGTCCAAAATAGATACAGAATCCTCTGCAATGGTCATAAGCTTGTCTGCATATAGGCAGCTGGGGTCACTGGCACTTCTGCAGCTTGCCAAACAATTGAATTACAAACCATGACATTGCAGTAATGGGCCATTTTAGTCCTGCAACCTAATACAATGGTCATTCTTCACAGCCAATCCGTTCATACTTACAACAAAAGGAGCTGTTAACATCTTGGGGTTGGATCTTTTCAAAAAATTAGGTTTGAGGTGCTTGGTTCTACTGGTCAACTACAACATTCTTACCAGCATGCATATATAGGTCTCCTCACAAAATATGCCTCCATGTTTAATAGCAAGATGACTTATGTTTTAATTATGAGATACACATCATGTTGCAACCACCGATCATTCTCAAATTTCAGTGTTAACAATTATGAGATACATATCACGTTGCAGCCACTGATGGTTCCCAAATTTCACAAATCAAGGAATGTGTAATTTGCTTTAAGGGACAAGCTGCAGTTAGATCTCCCGTGACTACTGGACAAATTGGTCCCCGCATAACTCGCTAAAAGTTTTTGGACTATCCTCATTGGTTTGGTTGAAAACATGGAGGAACCCTTAAGGATTTGTTAAGATTTCAAGTTAACATTGAACACCCAGGCAATTGTCTACACATACCCTATTCCAAAGGTAGATAATATTAGATCTTAGCTTCAGGGTATAGTATTTTTGTCAACACACACTTCTGTCAGTTGTGCCTACAGCTGCTCTTGAATGCAGAGTCCACATGTATTCTGGTGATCAGTACACTGTTTGGCCTGTTTCAGTGCAATCATCTGCCATTTGAGATTTCCAATGCACCACCTATATTTCAATGATTACTGGAATATCTTATCCAGGAGATCCTGGAACCACTAACTAAGTGGATGACATTCTAGTCTTGGGTAAAAATTCCAGAAACCTCTCAACAACTTTGGAGGCACTCCTTCAAGTGTTGGGGAAACAAAAGCAAAAATGCAATAAGGAAAAGCGATTTTTTTCAACCAAGATGAATTCTTAGGCCATATACTTCCCACTTCAGGGATCTGCCCCACACCTTGACATGTGGAAGCTACCCAGTAGTTGTCAGCACCCAAGGATGCTCAACATTGATGTCAGTTCACAGGCAACTTAATTATTACTGCAAGTTTATCGCACATACCACAGCACTTTCCGTACAAGAATGAAAATTGGAATGGATCAAGCACTTGTTTAAAGGCTTTCCAAGAGCCTACATCTCTGGTAGCAAGTGCCCAAAATAAATGGTTATTTCTGCAACTGATCCATCAGCTTATGGAGTGAGAGTGGGGTTCTGTCCCATAAAGTAAAAGGGGGAAGAATTCTCTATGTCCTTTGCATCCAAAACCCTGACACCAACACGATGAAATTACAGGCACATTCCAAAACAGGCTCTGGCCATCATTTTTGCCTTAAAGAAATTCTGTGATTAAGTCTATGGGCAGTAGTTCATTATACTTACTTCCCTTTTCAACACAAATATGGGTATCCTTCAGAAAATAGCAAGATGCCATTCTTGTTGGCCCATGTTTAAATCTTCTCATACTTATGACATTCAAAATCTCCCCATGACACAGCATGCCAATGTTAATGCACATTCTTGCCTACTGGCTGGACAGGACAGTGCACGAGAAATATGTTTCAACATGGATATTGAGCCTGCTGTGACTGTCATGCAGATCCCAATTCGTATTAAATCGATAACCAAGCAGGTTCCAGAGGACACAGCCCTACGCAAGGTGATATGGTATGCATAACATGTGTGGCCTGCAAATAGGAAACTCCTTAGGAAACAAAATGTGTCTGTTTACTGGCAACACTACCATGAATGAACATTTTGTGTTTAAGGAGGTCCTCCTCCTACAAGATGATAATGCGAAGACAAAAGTGATAATTCCAGTGATAAAATTTATGGTTCACAAACACATTTATTGAAACAGAATATATAAAGATACCGAATGTATACTTGCACATTGCTGCCATTACCAGCAAAATCAGGCAATTCCTGCTTGGAAGTATTTTTCATGCCCTCAGGCAATGCAGCCCCTGTCCAGGCTTCATGTACATCTTGCAGCCTAGTGGGTGTTTGTAGTAAATTTCTTTATGTCCCAGCATGCAGTCTATGACAATAGCCAACACAATCCAAGCAGGGGCTAGAAATTTTTTTTCCATTGAAGGTCTTCAGGCAACAATCATCATAGACAGCAGACCATAGTTTACCTCTGCAGTCTTCCAACAGCTTTGTGAGTTCAGCAGTATTCAGAATGTGCAGATAGCTCCTTTTCACCTGGTTTTGGTTGGTTTGTTGGAACACTTCCAACAGACTTTTAAATCTCAAATGGTGGAGCTGTTACAGGATTACAACTATAGTGATGCAATCAGTTAATTTCTTACATTGTACCATTCCACTCTGAAAGTTAGGGCTAGCCTAACAAAAATGTTGCATGGCCACCCCCAGAGGACCAAGCTCCTCATAGTGAAACCAGTGGGCCACAGCACCCTCTGCCAGGGCTACACCCACATTGTTATTAGCTTCACACCAATTTGTGGGTGACAGTTTTTATGTGGGGTAAGTGTCAGTGGGTAATAGTGTGGGTCATTCATTTTGTGAGCAGTGCCATGGTAGATGGCCTGTTACAAGACTAGTCACAGATCCCCAAGCACATTAACCAGCTTCGCTCTCGCAGGGGCCTGGGTGGCCCCACAAGCAGTTCCACCAGACTTTCGGTTCCAAAGGTGCCACAGCCAAGCTCTAAGTTGAACCATCAACTGCCACAGCTGGAGCCCCCTGGTCAGCATGGTGCAGGCATCTCAGACAAGGAGACTGCTGCAACAGAAGCTCCCATCCTGACGGAGATTGTCACTAACGACCAAGGACATCCCCTGCAATGGATACCAATGTCTCTTGCAGAAAGTGAAGCATCAATATGGGTCAACCATCTTTTTCCGTAGGGCGGGGGAGGGGGGGGGGGCAGGAAGGAAACTGTATTGTGATACTTCAGGTGTGAAGTTGAAGCACCTGTCTTGCAGACAATGCGATGGGAAACACACTTAAAAATTCCCAGTTAACAAAGCTAACAATGACAACAGTGGTTTGTTTTTGTGTACAGCTCCAGTGGTCCACCATGGCAGTACTTAGGCAGCTGTCCAGTCAAGGAGCCAGCAGTTCTAGCGGCCCCACCAACCTGGAAATTTCACCTCTACAGCCATCATGAGTTGTTTCCAAGCCTCTACCTTTCCAACATTGGCCTCCTATAGACTCCACATTTCAACACTTGGTATCCTCCATTTACTATCGACTTTTGTGATTGTGTTGAAGGACTGCTGTCCAAGATGGATCTCTCTGGACTTAAGCCTACACTGATTGAGGTGTGGTCTGGACATATTTACTCAAATGTTGGTGTATTTGACATGAACGATAGGTAACAACATTTCACTCTCAGTTATCAATCAAGGATATCATTACACTGTGATCAGCCAATCTTGTTACTTTATTGTATCTGCGGACAATAATTGTGAATCACATATTATACTGATTATAATAAAGAGTTTATGGTGTTACTGCTAGTTTGGAAACCTTTTTGGTATTGTGAACCTGCATAAAATCACTACATTTGATATCCAGCTTTGGATATTTTCCACAGAAAATTTCCCTATGAGCACCGGAGGACATAGTGTAGTGCAAGAGATATTAACAATTTGTTTTCAGATCCAACAACTTACAATCCTTGAAGGTTATTTTCTCCTAAAATAAATGAGGATAAAATTGAACAGGACCAAGAATGAAGGGTGGGTAACTCCTGGGATTAAATTATGTTGTGCTAGGAAGAGAAAGATCTATATAATTCAGTGAACAAGCAGTAGTCAAGATTTGAAACCCCATTATCATCAATATTGTTGATCCTCCACTCTGACATTAAAAAAGCAAAACTCTTATGCTATGTGCCAAGAATAAGGAAACAAAGTAATTGAACTTCATTAATCAAGAAACAAAAAAAATTTAGTAATCCACATTAAATTGAGCTCCCATAAAATATATCTGACAGAAATGGGACATTTTGAATCATAAGTAACCAAATTCAATGATTACTTCCACACAGCACTCACAAACATTGCTCCCAGCACCACCAACAGACACCAGTTTCAGTAATACAACACATAAGAAGATTACAGAAGTAATCAGATCACTAAAAGTAGTAATTCTGCTGGCTCTGCTGGTGTCTCTAGCAAAATGTTAAAATCTTGTTGTGATCTGATAAGGTTACCAACAACCTGTCTTTGCAATGAATCGATGACACGGGGAATATTTTGTAAGAGACCTAAGCATGCTGTAGTAATACACATTTACAAAACTGGAGAGAAACAAACCATCTTTCATTATAGACAAACATCATTCCTTCCAAGCTTTTCAAAAGTGTTTGAGAAAGTTGTGTGTGATACATTGCTGACTCTTCAATGAAGCAGAGTTTGTTAATCACTTTTTATTATTCTTTTATAAAGGGTTCTCCACATGCAAAGCAATACAAGACCATACAAATGAAGTACTGACTGAACTCTGAGCTAATCAGGAGGAACTGTCCTATTGGTATATTCTGTGACTTTGCCTAAGCCTTTGATCACGTGGATCACAAAATTCTACTTATGATCTTAAAGTGTTATGGTATTTATAGCATCTGTCTTGCTTGGATGAAATCTTACCTCCATAGTAGAAGCCAATAATAAATCATATCAAATCACAGGGATCAGTATGGGCCCATCCTTGTTTGTAACCTTCATAAGTTATCTTCCAATGACTTAAAGGACAATACAAACACTAATGTTTTCTGATGAATTAAACTCAACTCTACCAGGCACAGTTCAGATGATAGCTGAATGGGTCTATAAGTGGTTCACATCTAACTGTTTAAGTTTTAATCTCACAAGGACACATGATTGATACATCATGCCAGGTGAGTTGTACACTGTCTTTGCTCATGACAAGATCTTCGGTTGATGGACCCTGGGCAGGAGAGAGAGGTTCTGGTAGGGAGCGAGAAGTAGAAGCTGAATGGTTGGTGTGAGCAGACATGCAAGAGCCAATGTATTTCCTGTGTAGGCATTTTTCTAATGGAGTGCTGAGAGCTGGCCTTATGGGACAGAGTGATGCGGCAGTTTTCGCGGTGTGCTTGCTGGTGCTAGTGCTGTCCCAGGCTGCATCAGTCCTGCATCTTCTTCCCCCTTGGGAACAGAGTCCTGAGATTGCTGCCAGTACTCCACATCACTTCACTACATTGCTTGTCTCACTGGGGCTATGGCTGGTGTCCGATGTCTACCTCTGAGTCTACTGTGCCACCTGCTGGCTTGTGCCACAGTTCATATAATCAGCCTGACCAATTGTAATTCATTCGTATTTGATACACTTCCTCCTTGCTACAGCAGAAACTTGAAACATGGTTAAAGATTAAAGTGAGGCTCAAATAATATTGTATTCGTGAAAGTAAAAAAATAGGAATTTCTGCTTAGTGTTTTTAAGGTTTATATTGTTCTAAAATTTTGTATTATTCTAAGGAGAATAGACATCTATGCTTTTGGTTCTTTAAAAGCTTGTATTGTTCTAAAAAAAAAAATAAAAAAAAAGAGAAGGATTGCTAAGTAACAAGCAATGTTCAATAAGTTTCCTAGTCCTTCCTTTAGGACCTAATTGTTGGTAGCATTTATCTTGATGTACGTTTTTGTTGACCATATCAAACATATTATTCAATTTCAAACAGCTAATAATGACTTTTCTGCACTAGAAGTAAACATTAATGGGCATACACTAAATGAAGCACAACACGTAAAACTCCTAGGAATTCAGTTGCGTAAAAAGCTAAAATGGAGTCAGCACATGGATAAACCAACCAGGAAACAGTTAAGCATATTGTGCCCTTAGAAGCATCTCCTATTGTGCTGACTTAAAGACAAGAATGTGTAGCTTATTTAGCTCCCTGTTGCTTTATGGAATCATCTTTTGGACAGTGTAAGCAAAGCAAATAAATTGTTCAGCAGAAGCAAGCAGAAAGAATATTGTGTAAAGTAGGTACCAGTAATCATCTATCTTGTAAAAGCCTTTTTAAAGTTCTTTGAATTCTTACATTCACTTTCCAATACATTTACTCCTTAATGGTTTTTGTAGCTGACAGTAAAAATCAGTTTCAGCTGAACTGTGAATTACACAGTCACAATCCATGGCTTTGTCTCCTTTTCTGTAGTTGAGGATGGAGTCGTACTGTGGAGGGAAGCTATTCAACACGATCCCATCTAACATAAAGCAATAAATTATGAATCTTTACTAACTCAGAAGAAACTTAAAAATATACCCCACTAGCCACTCTTTCTATAAATTATCTAAATATCTAGATTCATAGACTGAAAAATTGTATTAATTACATAGAAGGTAATTTTGTGTTGTGAAGCAGTATGACAAAAAGCGATGCACTATAAAAAAGAATGGGATTAACATATGTAAGAAAATATTTCCTTTGAAAAATGCCATTGCAATCAAGTAAATATTAGGTTAGTTATAGCAAGCTAACAGCAGCTGTATAACAAATCAGACAAGGCAACAGCTTTTTTTTATTTTTTATTTTTTTTATTTATTTTTTTGAGCTGCTTCCTTACCAGCATACTCAGTTTTAGACATGAGTGTGAATATCGATAAGCTATATAGCATAATTTATTATTAACACAGTTTAAATAACAATTTTTTGTGATTTCATTGTCTTTCCAAATATATTCTTTGATATGCTACACATCCTTGAAGGTTCTTCTACTTGATGGGATCCACAGAAGACAATGAAGAATGAGTTGTGTATACACAGCAGATACACTAGTCCAGAATGTCCAGGACATGCTTCTCTTCCCACAAAGATGGTGGATGGAGGTTTCATTGTGTGGTGTACCAAGCTCCATGTGAATTTAAGAAAATTATCACTATTATTATTTTAAAAAGATGCATCACAGATCTTTACTAATTCTCCAGCAGTACGAAACTTATATGTATACAATTTCAAAGGTTACTTTATCTTTTTATTTATTATTTTTATTCTGTTAGACCACTGCACCTTTTTAAGGAAAAAATAACACATAAAGGTTTTGAACTACAAAGTGCCAGTGTAAAACTATCAATACCATTATTAATAATTAATATAATAGAAATAATAACAAATATTCAGCACAATGATTTTCTTCATAGGTTTAAATACAATGAATATTGGATAAAAGTTATGCTATTTGAAATGTTAACATTTTCAAACTGTTTCAAAATCATAAATTGTTGTAAAGATTCCCATTGGCTGAGAGACAATGTTTTATTATTTAATACATGTGCAAGTCCAAGTATCAAAATTGTCTGATAAAAGTAGATGAAATATAAGTATATGCTAGCTTGAATGCTGAAAATAACACAGTTCTAAAAATAAACCATACATGGCTTTTAAGATTCAATTGTAAGTTTTATCATTGTTCTTAGTTTTAAAATTATGATTAAATATAAAATTTTGATGAACTGTTTGTTGTTTCAGGTCTCTTCATTGCTGTTGGTTTTGAAAACAGGCTTTGTTACATGACAGTTTTGCTTAGTGATGTTTTGCCTTTACAATATTTCCCCATCAAAGCATGCTCAGAATGTGTTTTCAGTGCTCATGGACAAGTTTTTGCAGCTGCTGATGACACCATTGTGAGGATATATTCATCCATCACATTTAAAAATGTGCTGAATCTGGAATACCACAAATCAAAAGTAATTGTTTTCTCTACTAATGTAACTGTTCCACTTTTTCAGCTCTGTAATAGTTTGCCTAACAGTCTTATACATACTGTTATTTTCAAATATCTGTTAAACGATGTCTTGTGTCAGAATTTACAATGGACAACGAAGTTTAAGGGTTTGGAAAAACATATTAAAAAACTAAAAACCCGCCTCAATTGTGAAAAAAGCACCTAGTGTTAACCTAGGTTTCGGCATAGATAACTACACCTTCTTCAGAACAACAATAAAACCCACAAGTGCCTAAGAAGACCTTTGTCAATGATTAAAAGAACACCATACTATACATTTATAAACGAAAAAGAAAAGGAAAACACAAACAGTATATGTACAAAGTCAAAACCACTACTTAACTTAATGGTGTACGCTCCACCTCACACCGGCCTATGTTCGATGGGCCATGACCCGCCATAAACTGCAGCTACAAATGGTCACTCACTTACAAGCCCGACCCGCTACCTATGCACATGCGCAAGACAAGGGAAGTTACTTGAATGCGCATGCACATACGAATACGAGAAAGTTTATACATGGGTCGAGGCTAAATAGCCCATATATTCCCAACCGTGTCTAACGGAGATTACGAAAGCCTTTGCCATGCCGAAGAAAAAATGATAAAGCATCGGCAATTCTAGATTTTTAACCCTGACAAAAGGGGGGTCCATCCAATTGTTTTTATTCGAAGTTTCAGAGGAGTGCTACCCAGAAATTGGTCGGAGTGGCAGAAGATCATTTTTGTTACAGGATATATACAAGGTTCGGGGGCGATCTGGGCCTCGGACATGATTTCTGTTTGCCCGACATATGACGATTTTGAGAAGGCGTTTT
The DNA here is from genome assembly GCF_021461395.2 of Schistocerca americana. NCBI lineage: Eukaryota > Metazoa > Arthropoda > Insecta > Orthoptera > Acrididae > Schistocerca > Schistocerca americana. The sequence continues at coordinate 120,695,909 of NC_060119.1, forward strand.
TAGCAAAGTTCTGGTCAGAAGGGGTACAGGAACACCTAAGGCAGGAGGTGCTCTACCCAGAGCCTTTTTCCTTTTCGAAAGGAAGCCTTAAAAGGTATTTCGAAAAACACATAAATAAAACGAGATACTGGGACAGACCTATGCCCTTGCCAGACATAATAAACATACTTAAGGCAAGACTACCAACTAGCATCCAGAATCAATTGATTTACGGCAACGACAAAGACTTGGAGTCGTGCCTCACGACGTTAGACCATATAGATATTATCGAAGAGAACAACCAGAAAGCCCGTGATAACAGATTCCAATATAGGGCGATAGAACTTCCGCCAAACGGTAGGCAACGTGGAAGTGTGGGTTATACCAATGATGATCAATCGACACTTAGAAGGAATGAACAGAGTTCGTTAAATAATGGAGGAACCCCTCAAAATCTCAATAGTAATCGTGGCAATGGTTTTGCGAGGGGCTATTCAAGGGACAACAGGAATGGGAAAAGATACAACCCCATGTGGGGGAATGAAAGAAATTTCAGACCCCAAGCCTGGAATAATAACAATAATAGAAAGTGGAATCAACCGGGATGAATGAATTCAAATAGGCAACATCAGTGGGGATGGACATCTACGAATCAACCGGTAATTACCGAAATGATGGATGATGTCAACCAGCAGACAAATCAAAATCCAACAAACTTGTAAGGACCGACTCATGCCCCGGAGGAGCGGTCAACAATTGGTTGAGGGGCAACAGGATATGTGTACCCATGCTAACGTATAGTGATGGATGATTACAGGCAGATGAACTGACCGAGGACTTCGAACCACAAGATGAGGATAAGGAACAGGTGGCAGTAGCCGAAGTGCAAGTCATTATGAAGACTGTACCTATAGTGGCGGTTTTAGACACAGCTGCAACCACAAATGTTATTTCGGAGGCACTATTCAACAGGATCAGAAATATAAGACGAGTACCAGTATTTCCAGTTCAAAATTGCAGAATAATAGGCGCCATTGGGGCTCGATCGGCTAATGTAAAGGTGCAGTCACTACTTGGTGTGGAATTCGGAAATGTAGCAATATTAAGCACATTCCTTGTTGTGAAAAATTTGGTGGTAGGTTGTATTATCGGAGTCGACAGCCTACGGCAATAGGATGCAGAATAGATTTTAAAACAGGAAAAATTTGGTTGAATGTTAATAAACAAGAAATTGAGTTGGAGTTGTTGCCAAAAAAAGCCTTACGAGAAAATATAATTGTGGGATCAGGGTGCAAGTAATCAGGACGGCCCAAAATTCTAAAGAGCACGTAATTAATGAGTTCCAAGTCAAAGAAGATTTCGGTCAATTAGTGTTTGAAAAGTTAAATGAATCCGACTGCATTATCGAAGATCAGAAGAAGCAGCTCAATGAATTATTATTAATGTATGAAAACGTTTTTGATGAAAGGCCAGAAGTTATTAAGGGATACATATGCCATCTCTATGTTAAGCTGCACGAAACGTATTGAAGAACTTTCTATCTTGTTCCCTGGAGGTTAAAGGCTCAAGTTCAAAAGGAAATAGATCGCATGTTGAAATGGGGTTTGATCGAACCCTCTACAAGCCCATACTGAACCCCATTGTTAGTCGTGCCAAAAGCAAATGGGACTGTTAGACTGGTACTCGACACCAGAGAAATAAATAAAATCATAATTCCAGTGAGAACACATCCGGAAACATAGACGAACTTATACAACGGTTCCAGGATGTCAAATATTTGACAAGCATTGATTTGCACAGCTCTTATTGGCAAGTCAAGCTGGATGAGTCATCTAGGAAGTATACAGCTTTCATTTATTCTGGAAGAAGTTACCAATTTACTGTAGTTCCTTTCGGACTCAACATTAGTGCTGGAATCTTTATAGCAGCTCTAGATTATGCACTAGGCCCAGAACTCAGAAGCAGGATAACAGTTTGTTGAATGATTTGCTTATTGCATTGAAAACTTGGGAGGAGCATATTACCTTACTGAATCGAGTGTTGGATGTGTTCAAAACCATGGGAATAACTGCTAAGCTACAGAAATCCGATTTTGCAGTAATTAGAATCAAGTTCCTGGGGCATATAATTGACGCAAAGGGAATTTTACCAACAAAGGAGAAGCTAATTGCGATTAGTAAGTTTCCAACACCCAGGAATAGGAGGCAATTAAAAGGGTTTATGGGCCTTGTCTCATTTTTTAGAAGATTCATAACAAATCAGGCGATGAACGCAGCAGCTCTAAATAATCTGTTGAAGAAGGATGTGCCCAGGCTCTGGACATTAGAGTGTCAAGAAGCATTCGAAGAGATAAAGAAGCAATTAGTAAATGCACCACTTTTGTACCATCTGTACATGCAAGAAGAATTTTACTTGTCAACAGATTCTTCGAATGTGGGTATTGGAGCGTGCCTTTTCCAAGTACGCAAGATAAATGGACAACTCACCTTCTGTCCTATTGCGTTTGCTAGTCGTGTTTTGTCCAACTGTGAACGAACTTACACAACGACAGAATTAGAGGCTCTTGCGGTTATCTGGGGATTTAAAAAATTTCATTATTATCTATATGGGATCAAAGACTATCGTATATTGCGATCATCAATCATTAACGTTTTTACAAACGTGTAAACTGTTACACCCCAGACTGGCCAGATGGACTCTCGCTCTGCAACAATACCAATTTAAGATCGTGCATGTCTCAGGACAGCAAAACATTATTGCTGCCGCTCTATCAAGGTCACCACAGGGTTTGGCCAAAGAGATGGAAATAAATAATAACTCAGAATTCCCTGTATTGCTGCTGCAGGAAAATCCATATAAGATGTACTACCTCAATTTGTGTGCGCATATGCCACAGTTACAGAAAAGAGATGCTCAATGGGGAAGTGTCATTCAAAGGTTACAACAGCAACCTTCGGATCAGATGGCAAATTATTACAAGCTGGTAAATGGCGTATTATTTTTCCACTGTGGAGGGCCAAACAAAGTACATTGGTGTGTTTGTATACCAAAGGCGCAAATAGAGAAACTCGTATGGTTCACCCATTTAACCTGGGGACATTTCGGTGCGACAAAATGTGCAGACAAGATAGGTGTGTACTGTTATTTTCCCAACATAAAGCGCAGAGTGCATGAGGTCTTGAAGAAATGCATAATATATCAAAAAGCAAAGCCAGATTCAAAAGGGAGTAAGCACCCATTATGCTCTATATTAGTCCGAGAACCAAAAGAATTAATTTCGTGCGATCTGTGTGGACCGTTACCTACTTCAAGAGGAGGTTTTAGGTATGTGTTGGCATTTCTCGATGTGTGTACGAAATACGCAAAGCTATACCCGATAAAGGCGGCTATAGCCAAAGTAATTGTATTAAGATTGACAAGGGATTATCTTCCACATGTTGGTATACCTAAGGCGATAATAACAGACAGTGCTAAGATATTCACGGGACTCCGATGGAAACAGGCTTTGTCTCAAGTCAGTGTGAAACACATACTAACATCATTTTACCACCCACAAGGCAATTTAGTTGAGAGAATTTTTAGAGAGTTCAATCGATTTATGAGGACCTATTGCCATAATAAGCAGACTGCGTGGGCAAATTATGTGGAAGAATTTGAGCAGATATACAACAACATGCCCCACTCCTCCACTGGATATACACCTCATGAATTGATGTTCGAGGCAAAAGAAGAAAACTTCTGGACTGAACATATGCCCAAAACTCAGGAAACTGAGATGCCTTGGGAAGAAAAAATAAGACAACCCACCATAAATATGATGCAAAAGGCTGATCAGAGAAAACAACAATATGACAAATTAATCAAGAGGGTACAGGCGTACCACGTCGGAGAGAAGTTACTAGTCAAAAGATATACCAAATCATCCTTAATAAAGAAGAGTATAAAGAAATGGGAGTTACTATATACTGGCCCATACATCATTCTACAAATTCCGAACCCTGGGGCTTATCTGTTAGCATACCCAGGATCTAACAAAATTAAAGGGTTATTTTCCCATAACGACTTGAAAAAATTTAATGAAGATTAGAAGTTAGGGAGCAATGGTGTTGCGAGTAACAGAGATGAACGCTCGTAAAAACATAACAATAAACTGTGTGTGTTTAGTCTTAGAAAACTTTAAACTGAAATAATTAATCAGTGACACAGATTGTAGAAATAGTGCCTAACTATTACTATCTAGTGCTGCAAAGAAGGTAGTGGAGATAGGCTTCACCTGTGTTTGGGTAAACATAGAACTTTAGCATTGCTAATGTCATCAAGAATTATAAAGGATCTGAATGACCTTCAAGAAGAAAGAAATATTTCCCGAAAATGACGCTGCATAATCAAAAGAGGTTCCCAGTGAATGTTCATATATAATTTCAAGTGCACGCTTAGATGTGTAAACGTGTGAAGTGAAGTTTTGCGGTTAAGTAGTGAATCATGAGTGACGGTTAACGCTGCAAAGATAATTTCCCGCACAAAACAATTGACGTCGGCATGAGAGTTAGAATCGATATAGACGACACAGATATGCTTTGTAAGAGACTTGCATCAAACGCGAGGGGAAACTGATTGATGTTGAACTTCAAAAAAGTGTCATAATTAGACGTTAAGAGTTCTTGATTTATTGTTTAATGTCAAAAGAAAGTAATATTCATAGAATTAGTAGTTATTTAATGGGTCTTGTTCACTTTGGAATTTTGTTTGAAAATCCATTTCCATATATGTGGATGTATGAATGCTGGATGAATCAGAGAATAAATGAAAGAAGTGAATCCACATTCCTCACTACTAATAACTTTTACATTACAGCAATCAAGTGGAGAAATGTATTATTTAGGATAAAATTTTTATGAGTATAGATAAATGATATGACTTTTCAAGGAAATGATGGATTATGTCCTTGTATAAAATGAACCACACTTTCCATTATTCGATGATTTGAATCCAAAATCTACTGCAAGTTGCATGAATCCTTTAACTTACGAAGAATAAATCATTGACAGAAAATGTGTCAGAATTTTTGGACTTATAAGCACAAGTAGTGATGCGAAGTCCAAAAGAAAATTCAAACTAGAGTAAATATTATGATGTTTTCGGCAACAGCATTAGTCAATGGATAAATGGAAACCTTAAGTCAATGGCTAAATTCCTTGCCGATGCCTTATCATTTTTTTCTTCGGCATGGCAAAGGCTTTCATAATCTCCGTTAGATAAGAATTCGTGTGAACAACCAGCTTGTGGCAATTTAATGTTTGAATTACTTGCACAGTTCGGTATTGTGTGTGAATGGGCAGTAACTGGCTCTATAGTTGCTGCCAACTTCTGCTGCTGCCCTGTATTCATTTGTTCTGAGTGTTGTTGTGAAGCGCGCATCGACTCTTCCATCATTTGTTTCCAATGCTCCAAATCAGCACCTAACTGCTGTCGCACCTCCTCAAGTCCTTTCGCAAACAAATTCTCTTCCTGTTTGCCAGATAAACTCTGGAATGCTGCCTTAACATTTTGCTCAACGTTTTCACACATTAGCCTTTTGTTTTCTAATGTGATTTTGGATAATTTACCCGTTAATACATTAATTTGGTGGTCTATAACGTCTTGACGCTCTGTCAGGTGTTCAACGCTTTTCTTTAGGTTAGCCTGTGTACGTGCCAATTCAGGAAGTTGCGCAATTGCACATGACATGGCGTCTTGCTTTTGTGCTAATTGCGGAACCATTTCCACTTGTTCCCGTACAGTATCTATCTTAATAGCGACATACTCCTTCATTTCGACACTTACATGGTGAGTAGATTCCTCACATTGTGCTTTCACCAATTCTATTTGTGCAGTTAATTTTCGTTCCGTCTCTTCGGCCTGATCTTTGAGTTCCTTGGTCTTCACCTCTATCCGCTGCTCTAATTCGGAAAAACTGTCTTGTAACTGCTGCTTAATCTCAGTCTGCACTAATTTCATCTCTTCTTGAGTTTGAGTGACTGTCACTAATTGTGCTTTAATATCGGTTTTCAGATTTTCCTGCCCTTCAGTAACTGAGGCTAATTTCGCGTTAATGTCGGTTTTCATATTTTCCTGCCCTTCAGTAACTGAGGCTAATTTCGTATTCAAATCATTTTGCCCTTCAGTAACTGAGGCAAATTTCGCATTAATGTCGGTTTTCAAAGTATTCATGCTCTCGGTTATCATTTGCATCTGTATCACGAAAATTACCAATGGATCTAATCCCTGCTGCGTACTTGCTGTTACACCTCCAGCCGTGTCTACAGGGCGTTCTGTTGCGCTATCTGTAGGCATCGGTCCTACAACACTTCTTACTGCTTCATTATTATCAGTGCTAACAGCTGAAGGCTGATGCGTGCTGCTTTGCTCTGCTTGACTCGTCCTAAACTTTGCCCTAGTTAAAACCATATAAATGTTCTACTGTCACTATATATAACTCCCTTCTACTGTCACTATATGTAACTCCCTTCACACAAGAGTACTTCTGTGTCTACTTCCTTAATGTACATATACAGATAAATGCAACTGGGACAGGTCAATCAAAACACTTCCTATATCTAACATGAACACAATTAATCAATGTTCAGATATCAAATAACACTAATCAGAAAAGCGTATACTTCAACTGTACTAGCAAGCTTTAATAATAAAAATATAGATCTGGCCTTTTCTCTGCTCCCAGCGTGCTGTCTTTCGGCTTTATTTGTAGATCCAATTATATCACCTGCAAGTCTTTCCTCTCTTTTTCAAGTGTCGGTTAGGTTAGCTTGTCGTAGTTGACATGAAACAGAGAACAAAATTGTTTTAGCAACGTCCAAAAACGTGTCCTGTCACGGATTGGCCATTTTAACATTTTAATGTTCGTATAATAAGTTGCCGTCTCTTTATCTAAGAATAGATGATGAATGCAGCTAGCCGCTATCTCTATGTAATGTCTTGTCTGTATAGACGTGTATCTGTTGCCTTTAAGATCCCTTCATCTTCACACATAAGTCTATCCAGTAAAGAAAGGCCCTTCCAGTTCTTGGCTGATCCGTGATAAGACAGGCGAAAAATTAGACTAGTGGAGGATTATTAGTATTATCTCTATCTTCACTCGCTCTCTCTCTTTCTCTCCTTTATCTATGTACAGTTTTTAATATAATATTTCATTACGGGAAATCAGCCAAATAGGTTCTTTGGTGGAGGCCTTCGTCTTGGTAATCAGCGGCTGACTTGCTGTAAGAGATCTTTACATTTATTATTACTGTTAAACACTGCAGTCAGTCGGGAGAATCAATCGTTTGGACAATTTGTTCCTTTTACGAAAGATTGCGAATTCCAGATGTGTACGAAGCCTTTTTGGACGATTTAACACAGACTCAGTGATTGCAGGCTCTCTTCGACACAGCTGAAACTTCCCCACTAATTACAGGGCCAACGTGATCATCAAATGATTCAGGAAAAAATCATTTGTTCATTCACTCCAGAACAAAAAAGTCACAAACCTTATTTATGGAGGAAATTGTGTATTAAATCCATCTCCATTACATGTCCAGATCTCCGGTGATTCCACGCCTTAATTATTTTCCTTTTACAGTTTCTTTCTCTTCAAACAAACCGCTAGCGGCACAAATGTTAATTGGCTCGCTTTAGCGAGAAGAAAAGCAGAATATATATCTCTCAGAAACACATCAATCCCTCAACAGATACTCCAGACGCTGTCCTAGTTACCACTCTAACAACCATGAAGAATGCATATATGCATCTCTGATATTTCAAAGAATAAACGCACTAGAAAATACTTTCGCGTCGTCGAGCTGTCGCCGCATATATTACGAGAAAATCATATCAGATAACTTTTCCAAAGTGAATGAATGTGGATGGTTTGATTGAAAATGATTAATTGGTGCGTGGTAGAGGGTATTTTCTGTGGGATATTACACGTGGATCAGCATATATCAAAAAATGGAATGGTTAGAATAAGTGACGAGCTAAATGGGAGATGAAACCTAAAAATAACTGCACACGGTTGCTTATGCTAGGAAAGAAACATATATGAAGCTACCTATGACAACAGGAGGAACTAAAGCCAGTAGTTAGCCTAGGGGGGGGGGGGGGGGCTGAGGGGACATAATCTAAAGACGTCGTGGTAATAAAGATATAGGGGTAAAATGTGAGGTGTTCAACAGGCTAAAATCAGCTTCATCATAAAAGGAAAACGAGGATAAAAAGAAAGAAGATGAACAGCTTGACCAACCACGCTCGCCAATCAGCGCACGCATGTGAAAATCCCCAGATCATCAGATTTACAAGCATTAAAAACAAATTAAAGGCGCGAAACCTTCAAAAAAATTTCTGTTTCTTAGTAGGAGTTAGTCGTTAAGGATACTGTCTTTAGCATGTTGCAGATGCTTAAAGATCAGCATTTCTTCCAAAACACCCAGTTTTAAGCCCTTAACCTCAGCATGAAGTAACTCGATATTAGCTGGAGGGCTCGGCGCATGAGCCATTTGCACAAGGTGTTCTGCATTAGTAGAGCCCTTAGTACCGTCACCACATCTAGTAGGAATGTGCTCTTTATACCTGAGACCCAGAGCTCGCCCCGTTTGCGCGATGTAAAATTTTGGACAATCCCCGCATGTAATTTTTTATACTCCTGATTGGGAAAGTTTATCGCTCTTATTGTGCAAGGAGTGGATTAAATTCCTATGTAAACTGTTGTTAGAATAGGCGACTCTGAAATTATGGGCTCTGAGTAAACGCCCCAATTTGTAACTTGTATTGCCTATGTAAGGGACAGATATCGTTGCCACTTGTTTGTCATCTAACGCATCCCCTAGGGTGGAAGACGTAATATTATTTTTATTTATTTTCTTGTTATACATCTGTCTTACCAACTGAGGCCTTTAGCCATTATTTATAGCAATATTCTCAAGTGTGACAAGTTCAGTTTCTACCGCATCTGGTGCAAGAGGGATGGCTGTAACTCAGTGAATATTAGAATGAAAAAAGGCCATCTTATGGGCATACGGATGGGCCGAGTCTGCAGGTATAATATTGTCAGAAAACGTATTTTTCCAAAAAATATTAAATTCAATGCGGTTGTCAACCACAGTTAGAGGTCCAAAAAATTTAATGACCTGGTATCGGATTCTCGCTCAATTGTAAAACTGATATTATGGTGAAGCTCATTAAAAATCGAATAATATATAACATTGATACTATGCATAGAACAAAACTGTTTCAACTTTCCATTATATAATACTGAATCAGTCTTTTTCTTTAACATAGCTCATTTTCAATAGTGTTGGAATGAGGCAGACAAATCTGACATATCTCCTAACTTTCATTTTGAGGCAGACAAAAAGAGCTCATATCTCAGTCTCTCACTTCAGACTTAACATGTAGTGATGGTACCGCAGATCTCCATAAACTAGTCTTCATAGTCAATTATCAGTATATCATTTTACCATTTATTCTAATCTCAGATGATCAGCTGCAAGTATCTTGCCATTTGCTAAAAGCACATACAATAAGCTATCAACATTTTCCCAATGTAGATCATTTAGTTCCAATTATATCTTTTCTTTCCATACAGAACATATCTGTATAAGTGTCTTCCTTCCTATGGCAGGGCATTTTAAGTAAAATATCACTTCTCTCTTTCCAATATATATTAGTACATATAATACATATATTACATATAGTAGTACATATTTCTCACAGGTCATACAGCATGTGTAAATAAACATGTATCAAGTAAAGGTTCCCTCAGTTTATACAATTACATAAGTCAAATATCAATTTATATTCAAAGTAAATGATCTAAATCAATAGTGTTCATATCAGTTGTGATTCGGCACATATTCAGTTATAAATGATAACTCTGAATTTAAAAAATCATATACCTACACATAAGTAAAACTTCTGTGTGACCGCACAATGACGTTGATGTATACTTCGTGTGTTTAGCAGTGAAAAATCATTTTATAAATCTAGAATTCGAGTGTGTGTCTTTATAATACCTCTCATGTCTAAATCTTCTGGTAATATTGTCTACCAATAAATGTGGTGGTGCTGACTACATTCAAATTTGTTGATGTTTTTGCAATAAATGCTGTGACTTCAAACTTAAAACCAACAGCAAACGTATCCGTCTCTTAGTTCCTCCAAACAAAATTTCAAATAACATTGGTGAAGAACAAACAGAACCTTCATTTCTTATTTCAGTGTTTCTGCATCAACAAAGTGCAGTATCGAGCACAGAGTAGTACAGTGACATGAGTGGTCAACTTTGTATCAATGAATGTATCAATACTACCAAGTTATACTACATAAATGAAATGTAAAACAGTACACTGTCAGGTACAGTTTAGACTAAGCCAAATGTTGACACAAGCAGTGCTGAATCATTATCCATTAAGAAGTCAGGTACAGTTTTGACTTGCTAAGTGATCCCATCAAATGTCAAATTCTATTTTTCTTCCACATAGCAGTACATATCTCAAAGTGCAGCTGAGTAATTCACAAATCCATTAACAATACCTCTCTTAATTCTTAGCTTCAAAAACAAAATGTAAACACTTTCAATACTCATCTCCATTCCTCATCTGTATATGAATCTATTCACAGAGCTTCTTGCATGACAATACAAAAACTGAATGCAACAGTGATGTGAATAAACAAACATAGCACCATGTCCTTCTTAACATGATCAAAGTACCATACTGCAATGTAATGAAAAATGTCCATAAACATCAGTGTATCACTGTGCTCAATGTAGTTAAATAAATCTTCCACTTGTGAGGTGTATATATGTTGAATCCAATCAACATTTATTGAACTTTTAAGTGGTCAGAATTGTAAATAACTAATTATTTGAGTATGTGGTGTGAAAGATTTGAAGCTTTTCAAGATATATGCAACAATACTCTGTTCATGATTGCTGACCCAATACTGTGTATTATTGAGGTAAGAAATCTTGAAGTATCAAACGTATAAACCAAGTGGTTTATCAGACACATGCAGAGTACAGTTAGTCCACAGATCATGAACTTTCAGTAGACAACAGTACATACGTATATAAGCATGCATGACACAGTGTTAGCAAAATCTTCTCATCATAACATGACAGCATCATTCCTTGTACAAATGTTATGAGAGCATTATATATGCATAAGGGAAACTAAGCACATCACCATAATCAAAGTTCCATCTTCTACCAAGTATATGCATATTCAAATATCAAACTGTACAGGTCAAATAGATAATTGTATATACATAGCTGTGCAAATTAAAGATAAAGGATAGCCTAAGAAAATGATGTGACAGTAGAAATATGTTACTGTGGAAGCAAATGTCCAATCGCAGGGTCCTTGCTTTTGCCACATTCATGGTGCACAAATAAATGTGCATCCCCCTGAAGGAATACAAAATGTAGTATATCATGAAATTTCAGGCAAACAAAGAGGTATATATCAGTCATCAGTTCAGTCTGTTTGTATAATTTCTGTTGTTTTACATTCCTATGCACATGAAGTTTCCTAGATTTTTGATGGATAAAACTGTATACATTTGGATGTGTTTTTTCTAAAAATTCAAATGGTCCAGTGTATATGTCAAGAAAATTCTTACTCTCACTGTTTATAAACTTTGACTTGTTATAGCTTTTAGTTAACACAACATCTCCAATCAAGAATTGTGTGGTTTTCACTCTGTTGTCATGTCTCTGTTTCATTTTACTGTAGTGTTGCTACATGGTCTTCCTAAATGTGTCTTCCCTCTGAGTTGCAGAAACACTCTTACATGATGGGGAAGTGGAACTAATTCATTGATAAGGTAGGCAAGTTTCTTATTGTATAAAATTTCAAATGAAGAGAAACCAGGTTTGGTGTGTTGTAAACTGGTTAGTAGACCTTAAAAGGAACCAATATAATCTATCCAGTTTCAGTGATATTTGCTACAGTAAGTAAGTGACTCCCATTGTCACAAAGAAAGATACTAGGATACCAACAGTAAAAATAATATTGTTTAATTTTCTTTATAATTTTTCTACTAGTAGCTTTCTTCAAGGGATAAAGGTCAAGAATTGAAGAAGTGAGTTTACCATGACAAATATGTTATAGTATCCACTTTAGGGAAGTGGCCAAATAGATTGTGGATACTTGATGTATACTATTCATACAAGATATGTGCACAACATTATACAGATACACTGATATAGAAAGCACCACACAAGAGACATTCATGTAACAGAACATCTGTATTCAAATATTCAATGAATACAAAATGGAAAAAGATAAAACACAATGGTTTCAGTGGCTGATTGCATTGAAATCGTTGCCACATCAGCTCCCCCCTGTTTTTGGATTGAAAAGGACAGAGCACTGCAATTGTCAAACAAATTGATGCACTGCATGTCATTTGATATGAGGAAAGTGGCACTTAATCTGCCTACTGTTTTTTGAAAATGTGGCTGGTGGCAGGGAGAAGGTACAGTAACAGGCTGGGTACCCATAACTGTTTAGGGCTCACATTGTTAATTGAGAAATCCTCTATGTATGCTGGTTTGAAGCAGTCAATGGAAACTGTATCCTTGTGTCTATTAATGTCAAGGACAAAGGTTTTTTCTGAGTGACTTGATACGTTGAATGGGCCCTTGTATGCATGGGAGAGTGGTGGCTTAACTGCCCCTTCACAAACCCAGACAAAGGAGCAGGGATACAAGTCTTTGTAACAAAAGAAGGGTTTTCAACCATGACACAGGATACAGAGGTGCAAGTGCATTCATACATGATTGCAGTTTGTGTAGAAAGAATTCAAAGTTGCTAAGTTGTACATCAGGCAAGCGGGAAGGAGAAAGGAAATCACCCGAAACTTTCAGAGGTTCTGCATAAACAAGTTGGGTGGGGGAACAGCTGATATCTTCCTTTATGTCTGCAAGCAGGTCAATAGAAACCATGGGGAGAGTGTCAAACCATGATTAAAAGTGACAGGACAGGGTGCAGTATAGGTGCTCTACCATTCTGTTACTTTTGGGATGCTAGTTGGTAGTGCAGACCTAGCCATGCCCACACAAACACAATATCTCTGCAAATTGTTTACCTCTGTTTATGAGGGGTTACAAAATGTGAAAAGCACTTAGTGATCAAAGCCTGAGCAATCAAAGAAGCCGAAATGTCCATGACCAGGATAGCTTCAGGCCAATGTGTGAAACTGTCGATAACCATTATCATGTAACAGAAGCATTGTGAAGCAGGAAGAGAACCTACAACATCCAAATGGGTATGGACAAAACTCCCTGTAGGGGCAGGGAAAGAGGAGACATTAACAGATACATCGTGAGATATTTTTGTAGTTTGACAGCTGCAACAACATCTCACCCACTGGCAACAATCATGCTGCAAACTAGGCTAGACTACTTTGTCAGCAAGCAGTTTTACAGTAGCTTTGATTCTCGAGTGAGCTAGGTTGTTTTAAGTGTTGAAAATTAGGTGGTGCCATTGCATAGGGATGAGGGAGTGTACCTTGTTGCAAGATGTATCACACCAAACTTTTCATTTAGAAACTTGCTGAGGGAGGAGCTCTGGATGCAGTGCTGTGGATGATGGATCCTGAAGACACTGCAGGACGTAAGGTCAGATTATTGATAAATGGCCAGGGGATCCCAGTTAATGGCGGTGAGCAATGCACAATCCCTTGACAGGCAGTCAACCACAACATTGGCATGGCTGGCAATGTGCTGATTATCTGTGGTGAACTGCCCCATGAAATCCATGTGGTGGCATTGACAAGGCAAGCTGGACTCCCTAATTTCATGAAATAGGGACCTGAGTGGTTTATGATTGGTAAATGATTTGAAACCATGCCCAAGGTCTGAAATGCTCCATGGCCAGACAAATTGCAACTAGTTCTCTATAAAAGGCACACCAACTATGTTGTTGCTGTGACAGATTTTTTGAAAAAAATCCAGATGCTGCCATGATATTGAAATGTGTTCTAAGAGTGCTCCCACAGCAGACTGTCTATCATCTAGCTTTAAAGCAAGAGGTACCTCCTGGATAGAGTGTACCAGTAAGGTGGCATTAGCAAGTGCAGATTCCATGGAGTTAAAGGCAGAAACTCTTTCAAGGAGTGTGTTTGCCAACAAACAAAAGGTTCACTGGCTCCTGAAGTGCTGTGGAATGTAGTATGTGGTGTCTTTAATAACTGAGCATTCGAAAGAAACAGTGAAGTCCTTTAGAGGGCAGATGAAGTTGTTGGGTGTCATTCACTTTTTCTGACAGAAGTGTGAGTCCAGTTTTTGAGCCCTTGTAACCTAGGAATTGTACCTTTTGCTTGGCAAAAATGCATTTATCCAGAGTTATCTTGATTCTAAAACTTTGCAATCTGTTTTGACAATGATGTTCAAGGCTTTGGGAAAAAATTAGAATATCATCCAATGTAACAAAATGTAAATGTCAAGTCTCGCAGAATTACATGCATAAAATGCTGCCATGTTTGTGCTTCATTGTAGAGGGTGAAAGGCATCACATTGTGTTTGAAGAGCCAAAATGGCATAGTTATGGCAGTTTTACACTTATCCCTTTTTGCCCTTGGTATCTGCAAGAAGGCTTTTGCACAGTCAATAATACTGAAGATACATGATCCCAACACATTTGAGTTAGAGTCCATTACATTTGAAACTGGGTACTGATTCATGGGAATTAAGGCCCCAAGAGTCACTGCACAAGCACCATGTTCCACTTTTCTTCTTGACCATGTGCAGAAGAGAAGCCCATGAGCTGTGAGATCTAGATACTGAATCATCTGATAGCATTTTACTGCACTTAGACTGAGTTGCTTGCTGTTTATCAGGAGGTAGGCATCACAGTTTAGAGGCCAGTGGATGCCTGCAAGTAGTAAGAATGAAAAGTCATATAGAATGACAGAGATTTTTACAGGCTACCGCTGGGTCAGTAAGCACAAAATACTCACTTAGCAGTTGTATGTCAATGTTGTCAGCCTCCAGCATGCCTGCAGATGATGGAGGGGAGGGATGGTAGGGGTAGTGGAGCAAGGGTCCCTCATAGCAGCCACAAACTGAAGATCATGAATTGTGCTGTGTGTGTTCACTAAGGCTTCATCCACAGTGGACACTTTTTGGTGTAATGCTACATTTCTCTCATACAAGCTAGCACTGGCACCCTGTAGAGCACTGTTGTGAACTTGTATTCTAGATATTTGTGCCACAAGCATGTGGCAGCTCTCCTGCAGTTTTTAATATCTCAGTGGAAGTATGAGTTGGCATCTTCAAGCATGCTGCATGTGTGTACGGTCCACATGTATACAGAAAAGGTCATGAATCCTGTTGATGTGGTATGGCTGGCACTGTTGTTGTGGATATCTTTGAGTATGGAGCCCAGTGACATCACTCATAATGCAATCTAACATGGCAGAGGAGAGCATGGCACACTGTGAAGACACTGATGCACTAGATCTAGAATGACAGAAAATTGAAGCAAAAAATCAGCAGATAAGATTGAACCTTTATTATCAGCAACCTTAAATGTCCAGGTGGATTGTAGCTCACCACCAAAATCCAAAGTCAACTGCACTGTTCCAAATGTAGCAATGTGAGAGGTATTAGCTGCTGTGAAGATACAAATTGTTCACTTGAATGGCACACAGTTTCTGACTTCCAGTATACATTAATTTCAGATCCTGAATCCACTAAGAAAGTGTCTTCAGTGCACCTATCCATAACAAAATGTCTGTGTGACCCTGTCACCAGGGATAAAGTTATGTTGCGTATGGCTTGCAGGTACTTTAACTGACCTTGACATGTATGCATGCTTACTGGCACTCAACCAGTAAGTTTGGGTAGACATTTGGTTTGGTACAATGTTGAGCTACTTTGCTGAAATGTTTATGAAACCAGTGCCATCTACATATCTGGCTGTCATTAGAATGTAGATGAGAGGCATCTTCATGTTGCTGCAACTTGGCACTCAGGTGAGCAAATTCAGTAATGAGATGGCTCATAGATGGCTCTGGGATCAGAGTGGGTGCAAGTGGAGGAACAGTGCCCATTGAAACCACTGAGCCCACAATGCTTGGTTTGTAGCTACCTGCCACAACGTCAGATTTCACCACACACAAACTTGGATCCTCATAAGCAATTTCCACAGAGTCTGTTTTTCATGCTAGTTCACCAATGGAAAGATCAAGGAAACTGGCAATATTATCTGCACGTGTGGAGGCAAATGTAGGAACCAAAAAACTCTTCAGTCATTGTTCAGATAGCAGGCCTTTTCTCACCAACAAGCACAGGGAGCAGAGCACTTGGGAGTGGGAAGTACCAGTCACTGTCTCACTGTCCTTGATTCTTTGTAAGTACAATTCCATTGGCAGCACAAAATGTTCCTGAATAACAGCAAAAGACTGTTTGTGAAGCATATCCACCAGCTGTTCACTAACTGTAGGGTTCAGCTGCAAAATCACAATAGTAAATTTATCCACATCAGAATCGACACTGTGGAAGTGAGAAAGGGCAGTGACTGGTGTTAACCACAATTGTGCATTGGTCAGACACAAAGATAAAATTTTTATATTTTCAATTCCCATGCAAATACTGTTGTCAATAGCTGGAGCTGGAACAGGGGTTATTTACTGTTGTGAGATCTGAGGCTCTTCTTTAACACAGATGGTGAACTCCATATTGGTGTGCATTATGTATGACTATGCACATAGAAAGTAAATTGCTCAGCTCCTTGTCACCACTTGTGAGTACTTGAAGTTCACTGTTCATACAAAGCATACACACAGCCTAGGTCTTCATGGCAAACGAATCTGCTCCAGTCCGGAATCCCTGAACCATTACACCAACAACCTGAAAACACCTTTCACATCCCGCAACTACCCTCCCGACCTGCTACAAAAGCAAATAACCAGAGCCACTTCCTCATCTCCTCAAACCCAGAACCTCCCACAGAAGAACCCCAAAAGTGCCCCACTTGTGACAGGATACTTTCCGGGACTGGATCAGACTCTGAATGTGGCTCTCCAGCAGGGATACGACTTCCTCAAATCCTGCCCTGAAATGAGATCCATCCTACATGAAATCCTCCCCACTCCACCTAGAGTGTCTTTCCGCCATCCACCTAACCTTCGTAACCTCTTAGTTCATCCCTATGAAATCCACAAACCACCTTCCCTACCCTCTGGCTCCTACCCTTGTAACCACCCCCGGTGTAAAACCTGTCCCATGCACCCTCCCACCACCACCTACTCCAGTCCTGTAACCCGGAAGGTGTACACAATGAAAGGCAGAGCCACGTGTGAAAGCACCCACGTGATTTACCAACTGACCTGCCTACACTGTGACGCATTCTATGTGGGAATGACCAGCAACAAACTGTCCATTAGCATGAATGGACACAGGCAGACAGTGTTTGTTGGTAATGAGGATCACCCTGTGGCTAAACATGCCTTGGTGCACAGCCAGCACATCTTGGCACAGTGTTACACTGTCCAGGTTATCTGGATACTTTCCACTAACACCAACCTATCTGAACTCCGGAGATGGGAACTTGCTCTTCAATATATCCTCTCTTGCCGTTATCCACCAGGCCACTCACACCTCACCTGTCATTCAACAACATCTTTGCCTCTGCACTTCCACCTCGACTGACATCTCTGCCCAAACTCTTTGCCTTTTAATATGTCTGCTTGTGTCTGTATATGTGTGGATGGATATGTGTGTGTGTGCGAGTGTATACCCGTCCTTTTTTCCCCCTAAGGTAAGTCTTTCCACTCCCGGGATTGGAATGACTCCTTACCCTCTCCTTTAAAACCCACATCCTTTCGTCTTTCCCTCTCCTTCCCTCTTTCCTGACGAAACAACCGTTGGCTGCAAAAGCTAGAATTTTGTGTGTATATTTGTGTTTGTTTGTGTGTCTATCGACATGCCAGCGATTTCGTTTGGTAAGTCACATCATAAAAATAGAGGGAAACATTCCACGTGGGAAAAATATATCTAAAAATAAAAGATGATGTGACTTACCAAACGAAAGTGCTGGCAGGTCGATAGACACACAAACAAACACAAACATACACACAAAATTCAAGCTTTTGCAACAAACGGTTGTTTCATCAGGAAAGAGGGAAGGAGACGGAAAGATGAAAGGATGTGGGTTCATGTCCCGTGTACTCATGTGTGGGTTCATGGCAACAGCAGCTAACACACCAACTGCACCTGCTTCTCCTGTGACGGGCCTGTTACGGACCTGTTTGCGTGCTACGACCATACCTGTTGCATACAGTTGGCGGTAGATGTTTTGCAATGTGCGGCACATTGGATGCTCTCTGTCCGGGTACCGTTCTGCATACACCCTGCAGGCTTCAGCTGCACTTCGTCGACACTCGCCATACATGAGTATCATCTCCGCCTTTTCAGATTTCGATTACACTATGGTCACAGTTCCTACAACACTACACTATCACAGACGTATGGTAACACGATGTACTACAGTTGGACTGCGTGCGGAGACGAATGCAGAATAACAATAGCAGCAAGCGCTACATGCGGTCACTGCGCCAGCTAGACCAATCCAAACAGTGCACTACAGCCACACTTGTAAACACGTTCGTCATCGTAAACATGTCCCTACAGATGCTGCTCGCCAACCGTGGCCCATGTTTGTTACAACACGCAACTGAACATTGGAGGTTTCAAGCATCAACTTTAGGTTACAATATCTCCAGATGTAATTAACATTTTACAATGCAACAAACGGCACTGATTATGTATTTGTTTATATGTTCAGATGTGCTAACAAAACTAACGTGGTTCCATTTAAAAAAACGTAGGTTTGTGTTAAAAAACATACTTCCGTGCATTTTTGTATGGTTTGTATTAAAAACAATTACACTAGCCCCTCTCCTCAAGTTCGGTTTGTGGAATCGGTTCGTCAGTATTTGATGTGGTTTACGAAATATATCCAGCGGTAACGTTAGGTGACTCACCCTGTATATATATATTTTTCCCCCTAAGGTGAGTCTTTCCGCTCCCGGGATTGGAATGACTCCTTACCCTCTCCCTTAAAACCCACATCCTTTCGTCTTTCCCTCACCTTCCCTCTTTCCTGATGAAGCAACCATTTGTTGCGAAAGCTTGAATTTTGTGTGTATGTTTGTGTTTGTTTGTGTGTCTATCGACCTGCCAGCGCTTTTGTTTGGTAAGTATATATAGACTGAAACACTTTTATTATTCACTAAATACACTGATATATGAAAGAGACATCTGTGTAACAGAGCAACCATACTCCAATACTCAAAGAATACAAAATGGAAAAGATAGTACATATTATTCAATAATCTTGCTTTTAGAGGTCATTAACATTGCTATCATTGCCACAAGATCGATACTCACTATGTCTGTTTGTCAGGAATTATGCTTTGTAAATAACGCCTACATGTTTTGTTGTTAATTTTATCTCTGTGACATCTGCTACAAATGGCAAGAGATTTCCTGACTCGCCAAGCAACGTTATAGAAATAAACACTTTCTTTAATTTTGAGTATGCATTTCAATGAGCCACAGTGACAGAAGCTTTCATGAGTGTACTTCTGAGTGTGTCAATGTACTGCTCAGGCCAAAAAACTTTTCATCTGTCACAGTCTGGACTGTGTCTATAGAATAATATACCTTTGTAAACTTGATAATACAGCTGTACTTTCTCATAATTTTTCTTTGCCAAATAACTTTTAACTAGTTTCAAATGATCATAATGATTTTGGTTTCTCCTGGTTTGGCTGCAAATTCTCCTGATATCTTTCTTATTTTTCACCCTTTTCATAGATATAATTTTGAAATTTATCTCTTGGTTTCCATTTCCATGTTCATCTTTAAGCCCCACTCACAATCTAGACAAAACTTCAGCAATATCATTCTCTTTTTCTTTCATATGTTTCATATGTTTATTTTTTATCCATTCAGTATGTTTCCCATGCAATTGGCTTTGTCAAAATACATTAACATATTCATAAAAGTACAGTTGTTACTAATTTTTACATTACACATTATGCATTATATATTATTCATACATATTAATACATCTTTTTGGTAGTTCTAATTTGTACATTGTACACACATCATTGTTTTACATATACATGAATACATAAACTTCTTACTAATCAGAAGATTTCAGTAATAATTATTATACAGTTTACATTCAAGAATTAACCATACAGTTTTGCACATTTAGTTAATGATAGTTTCATTATTTCATTGCTTATACATTCCTCCCAAATTACTTCCAAGATATTCTTCAATACATCCAAAAATGGATCATAAGGTTTCAGCTTTAGTTTACATTGATAATTCTTCACCTTATCTGGCCTCTCATCAAAAATATCATTAGATCCCTATAAAAAGTTTTCTATTTCCTGTTTATCCTCTGTACTCAAAGCTTCAGCTTCCCATCTCTATTTGCTACAAGATCACTGTAAGTTTCATTTATTATTGCCCCATCATATAATTCTTCATCTTTCTCATAACATCCTTTATCATCAAATTCCTCTACTCCCGGATATGATTGCTATTACTGTTACTTATCATTACAACTTCTCTCTCCCAAGAAATTCCCCTCTTAGGCTCACTAAATGACAATTTTATCTCATTCCAATTAAAACCAACTTTAGCCTTGACCATCCAATTCATTCCCAGTATTAAATTTGCATTTTAATCCTCAATCATTAAACATCCCTGCACAAAAGAAACCTCATTTCTCTTGAAAATCAATGGAACATACCTGATAATCACTTTACTACTTAATCCAGTAGCATATTTAAGCTTGGCACCAATTACAGGAAATGCACTAAAATTCTACCCATCTTTTATTCCATCCTTAAGTTTTTTCAGTATTTCACGGATCATGATGTACATCTCTATTCTTCATTAAGTAATTATTAAGACCTACAGTTGTACTCTCATCATCATCTTTCATCAGTCTTCCTTCTTTAATCTCAACGTAAGTCATCCCATCTAATTCCTTGCAAACCATAACATTACTTTCAACATCAGAAACATCAGCAGCAGCAGATTACCTAAATTATCATTAATAACGTTACTATTTGCAGCACAAGCATAATCAATATCATCATACTACCTATCCTATCTTCTCCCCCTCAAATGTATGATTCTCAGTCCCACAATATTCTCCCTCAGTGCAAATAGGTTCACTACACTCTGTATCTTTATCAATCATTAACCTCACAAGTCCCAATTCAGCACAATTATAATCACTGGTATCTTTAATGAAAGCTCTCTTACAGCTACAAGATTCATCAAATATCCTTAGCAAGACATCATCAAGATCAAATTCAGCCCTCTGCTTCCTATTTTATTTCTCTTTCATTTCCCTTCATATATCTTCCCAAAACTTCCTGCTAAATTTTATCATAGTTACCTGGTGTGAACTGCTGCAATCTCCACTACACAAACACTCTGAGAACAACCCCATTCTCTCCAAAAATCATTAGCCTGATTTTTGTATCTATTTTCTTTCGCCCCAAACTGGCAGGCTCCCCATGAGGTACGGTTTAGTTTTCCAATCCATTCCTCTTAGCAAACCTTCTATTATTACTTTCCAGCTGCCTTTTCTTTGCTCATGACCCCTTTCATCATCCCTTTGTCTCTCATTCCAGTTACTATTTCTCCTGTCAGCACCTCTGCATCTGTCGGCCAAATGGTTGCCCATCCTATTATGATAACTGTTCCTTTTATCTTCTCTTCTGCCTCTGTCTCCGTCCATTCTGAAAAAAATCCTTGTCCTCTTTGCCTACCCCTCTGCCTCTCATTTCTTTCCCATGTCATATCTAGTTTATCAACATATTTAAAAAAATTGTTCACTAAAATCATCAGGTCCATATGCTGACCCCCACTGTACCTTATGCAGCATATGCCTCCTAAACTCATCTATTTGTATTATTTCATCTAAAAGTTTATCTAAACATACAAGTGCTTCAAGTTGTTTTTCACAAAGTCTTTCATGTGAATGATAGCTATCTTTGAAAAATGGTCCATTCAAGAATTCTAATTTAACCATAGCTTGTTTGGTTTCAGACCAAAATGTGTTTGAAAAACATTTTTGGAATTCTGTAAAAAACATATCTGTATATTCATTCTGATTAGCCCAGGACAGTGCCTCCCTACCTAAAAATTTCTGCACGAATTTTTCAAGTTGTCTCACATACTGTTAGTAAAATTACCCCTACACTGCCAATAAAGTCAATGAGGTGGATTTTGTTTTCTCCAGAAAAGACATTTGTGTTTATACTATTCCAAGTACTACCATTGCTACTGCAAACATTTCTGGTTGCAATATATTCCTCAGTTTAATCTGATTTTGCCCTAATATTTGAAATATTATCAACACATACACCTATGTCAAATTTTACATCTGACAATTCCTTATTAAATATTCTGTTTGCGTCACTCAGTTCCTAATTAATACTGTTGCTTTCATTTTTAATCAATTTGTTTCCTACCTTCTCAGTTTTATTTTCTACAAAATTAATATGTTTCAAACTAACTATACTCTGTGTTTACAAGCATTTTAAAATCATTGTAATCCACTTCTAACCCCTCAATTAGCTCTTCAGTTTTCTCTACCCAAATTTTGACATCATCTAAACCTTTCATGATACATTCTAGTGTTTGACCTTGCCTATCTAAGTTTTTATCTAAGCGATATAGTTTTTTGTCTTATTTCCCCCTCTGTTTTTCATGTTTTTTTTCCCAATCCAGCTGTCTAGCTTCTGATTTTGTTTGTCTAATTTCTGTCCAGTAAGTTTTGAAAGCATATTAAAAAGGTTGCTACTGTCACCAACTATTTTCTCATGACAGAAACCTTTAATCAGTGAACAGATACTTTCTGAATCACCACCTACTGCTTCCCTTTCTGATTGTATATTATTAACATTATCTTGAACAGTCTCATCATTATCCTGTATCACATTTACCACCTTATCCTCCTCTTGATTATCAGCCCTACTATTACCACACATCATGAAAATATATACAAAAAAAAAGAGCCTACTCCCTAAACAAAAAGTTATCTTGGTCTGCTGAACTGATGATGTTGAAGAAAAGATGAAATAATGGTAGATGATGTACCTTGGCTGATATGATGTCCAAATTGATTGTAGAAAAGTCCAATTTCTTCTTCCTCATTAGTTTTTGGTTCCAGAATGTTTCAACATCCCGTCCAAAATTTTGCTTTCCAAACAGTATTTGTCTTCCTGTCTTGGTATTAAAATGGTACAAGTGAAACTCGCAAGTTGACTTTTTCACTTTGACTCAAATTAGACCGCTATCGTAGCTCATTATTTGATATTATGGTGTAATTGCCTTACAGGAGATAATAATTGGCAAACAAAAGTAAAAGTGTTTATGAATGTTAATCTTGTAGAATGTAGATGAACTATACTATAGAATGTAGATGAACTATGGATGAACTAAATCATTTGTGACTCAGATTGTTCAAAAAAAAATTTGGTAGGAATTTAATCCATTTTTCTTGCAATTGGTTCTTCCTGTAAATTTCTTAAGTGATGATGGGCAAAAGAATACCATGATTCTCTAACAATGTGAAAACTCAAAGAAAATTTCAGGTGTACACAAATTTATTTGATGTTCATCTCAAATTCTCACCTGTATTGCTTCTCCCACAATTTCTTATATGTCTTATATACTCTTGCAGACAAACTGATTATTGTTGCATTCATTAATTTCAGTAATTACAATAACATAAATTGTTCATAATTACAGAAAATGTTATCATTCAGAGATTACAGTTAAAATTCATGGAACAGGGTACAAAATCAAATACATATCAGCCATTTTCATGGAAGAATGAGTGAAATGCTTCAGATAAACAATGATGATTACATTTTTGTTAATTGCAGTGAGACTACATTATTCTAAGTATTCTTACTATGTTTTTTGCTTCAGATATTAGTGCATTACTTTTTAGTGTAGACAGAATTTCAATATATAATACAGTAGCCTAAATAAACACTTTCTTTGCATTGTCAGTTAGTTTTATGTTGTGAATTACAGTAATTGTGAACTAATTAGATGCCATTATGTTGAACAACAGTATATCGAGTTGACATTATGACAGAATTGTTATATGTTTCTAATATTATAAAATATTCTTTTGCTATCCAATTATTTGTAAATGAAAAGTCCTAATTGCAATTACATGGATCAACAATACATGTTTCTACCAATGTGTGGATGTAATATTAGCTAATACATTGCCCTCAAGTTGTTGAAAATCAGATTACAGAGCTAAAAAGCGCGAAATTACATGTATTAAGGAGCCTACTTAATGACTTAACAATTAATTGCAACATAAATTAGCTTTGAAATCTTATGAAAAATGAGCTGATACATTTCAATACCTTATGAAAAATGGGCTCTTACATTTCAGTCTTCCAGTTCAGTAATCAGATCTATTTATGGTGATATAAAAGTGACAATTTGAACTCTGTCTTGAAGGCCAGTGCGAGGCTGGTGATCCTCATACAGGGTGTTGGGAAATTCCCCTTACATTCTTCTAAGACTTGTAGAGGGGAGTGAGTAGGTAATATTTTCAACTGGAACCCATGTCCAAAAATGTACCGTTTCTGTGCTACAACCATTTGAAAACATGTTGCTAAAGTAACCACTTTTACAAGTAATTGATTAGGCTTGACCCAGTATACTACTCTTTTATAATTCCACTCATTAATAGCCAAAGTAATTGCTCATGTACTCATAGACTGGTTCTCTCCAACATGATGCAGTAGTGCCTCTTCTAATTCTGATGGCAAAGGTACTCTTTCTCAAAGCTGTTGTATAATTGTGACAAAAAGGGTCTGTGATGGATTTGGATGTTGTGAAGAATGATCTTGATAAAGGCAATGAGCAGCCCTTCCATTACCATGAGCTTCAGCATTCCAAAGGATCATGTTTATGTTATTCTACAAACGTGTACTTAAGCATGTTGCTCTAACACTCACAGACATATGAATGAGGCTCAGTCCATGTCAGAGAGGTAGGATGGATGGCAAATGATATCAGCCAATTTGATGTAACCACCCCCCACTATGACTATCATCTTGCATAACTATCTAGCAAACATGTTTTCAAACAGCTGCAGCATGGAAACAGAATGTTTCTGGGCATGGGTTGCTATTCAAAATATTATGTACTCACTCTCTACAAGTCCTAGAAGTTTGTAATGGGAATTTCCAAATACCCTGTGTAGATTAGTTTAAATAGTATGACAGTGCAGAGAATTAATCTGGGGCTTCCCATAAATGTTTCTGAAGTAATACGTGGAGGACTATATCACGCAATTTATCTCTAGTACCAGGTGTTGCTAAGAGCGTATGGATTCTGGCCGAAGCCATCAGTAGGACTTCTCATGATACCATGCAAGCTTTGAAAACAAGTCAAAAATAATATGTTAGTATAGGTAAGATTATTCCCACCCTCTCTGAATACTTCCTACAAATAAAGTCCAAAACCTAGAGAGACCAATGATTCCAAAATAAGTTTCGATAAAAGCGTAGAAGACCCTCTTTGACAAAATAATTTCAGCCACACCACATACCTTCACAAATTAAATACACTCCTGGAAATTGAAATAAGAACACCGTGAATTCATTGTCCCAGGAAGGGGAAACTTTATTGACACATTCCTGGGGTCAGATACATCACATGATCACACTGACAGAACCACAGGCACATAGACACAGGCAACAGAGCATGCACAATGTCGGCACTAGTACAGTGTATATCCACCTTTCGCAGCAATGCAGGCTGCTATTCTCCCGTGGAGACGATCGTAGAGATGCTGGATGTAGTCCTGTGGAACGGCTTGCCATGCCATTTCCACCTGGCGCCTCAGTTGGACCAGCGTTCGTGCTGGACGTGCAGACCGCGTGAGATGACGCTTCATCCAGTCCCAAACATGCTCAATGGGGGACAGATCCGGAGATCTTGCTGGCAAGGGTAGTTGACTTACACCTTCTAGAGCACGTTGGGTGGCACGGGATACATGCGGACGTGCATTGTCCTGTTGAAACAGCAAGTTCCCTTGCCGGTCTAGGAATGGTAGAACGATGGGTTCGATGACGGTTTGGATGTACCGTGCACTATTCAGTGTCCCCTCGACGATCACCAGCGGTGTACGGCCAGTGTAGGAGATCGCTCCCCACATCATGATGCCGGGTGTTGGCCCTGTGTGCCTCGGTCGTATGCAGTCCTGATTGTGGCGCTCACCTGCACGGCGCCAAACACACATACGACCATCATTGGCACCAAGGCAGAAGCGACTCTCATCGCTGAAGACGACACGTCTCCATTCGTCCCTCCATTCACGCCTGTCGCTACACCACTGGAGGCGGGCTGCACGATGTTGGGGTGTGAGCGGAAGATGGCCTAACGGTGTGCGGGACCGTAGCCCAGCTTCATGGAGACGGTTGCAAATGGTCCTCGCCGATATCCCAGGAGCAACAGTGTCCCTAATTTGCTGGGAAGTGGCGGTGCGGTCCCCTACGGCACTGCGTAGGATCCTACGGTCTTGGCGTGCATCCGTGCGTCGCTGCGGTCCGGCCCCAGGTCGACGGGCACGTGCACCTTTCGCCGACCACTGGCGACAACATCGATGTACTGTGGAGACCTCACGCCCCACGTGTTGAGCAATTCGGTGGTACATCCACCCGGCCGCCCGCATGCCCACTATACGCCCTCGCTCAAAGTCCATCAACTGCACATACGGTTCACGTCCACGCTGTCGCGGCATGCGACCAGTGTTAAAGACTGCGATGGAGCTCCGTATGCCACGGCAAACTGGCTGACACTGACGGTGGCGGTGCACAAATGCTGCGCAGCTAGCGCCATTCGACGGCCAACACCGCGGTTCCTGGTGTGTCCGTTGTGCCGTGCGTGTGATCATTGCTTGTACAGCCCTCTCGCAGTGTCCGGAGCAAGTATGGTGGGTCTGACACACCGGTGTCAATGTGTTCTTTTTTCCATTTCCAGGAGTGTATTTTCTATAAAGACAATGTTTGTCTTCTGTGTTGTGGAGTCATGACAGAGTACTGGTACTGTAAATGGGGAAAAAAAGAACTTTGTAAATCTTAATTTTGTGAAAGTAGTACTTTAGGTGGAATATGTCGCAATTCTGTCTAGTTAATCCAGTGAGCATCATTTGTAATCATTGTTTCCAATGCACATGGAAACTAAGGGATTTTGGGCTTATGGTCCTCATTTCTGTGTGTGCTCTTTCTGATGGCTGTGTTGTTCATACCAAAACATCTCAGTGTAAATATGTATGTGTAAATTGTATGTGTGTGTTTATCTGGAATATATTTCTTAACAGTGATGATCTGTGTGTTGTTATTCGATGACCTATCCTCAACTACATCTCAATATGTATTACACACTTTAAAATTGCAACAGGTTATGGGCCCAGCGTATGAGTGTGGTGTGCATGTGAGTTCAATGAGAGAAGGAATGCTAAGTGCAAGAACTGATATAGACAATGTATCTGATATTGGCTCAGAAATAGGCAGTTTGGGCAATAAGTGGGGTAAGTTCACAAACCTCTTGTTGACCCCTGTTCCTTAATGTCATTTCTAGTTAACAATGTTGGCTTATTCTCAAGAATAAGAAGCTTCCACTCGGTTAATACTTGGCAGAAATCAAACCTGCATTTTGATTGGACTTCCTTAACTCTTGTACGGAAAGGTGTGCAGTATACTGCTGCAGCCATTTTCAATAAGCTACCACTAGAATTCAAAAATCTTAGCAGTAATCCATGCACTTTCAAATGAAAATGGAAGAGTTTTCTAATGGGTCACTCCTTCTATTCTGTCAAGGAGTTCCTTGAAAAATTAAGCTGATACTTGTTGTATTGTTGATTGTGTTTACTTAAACTTATGGCTTGACTTTTTTCAGGTTCATAAACATTTTATTTTAACTGTTATTACTTTTATGCTGTAATTTCATGTACTGACATGTTCCATGACCTTGGAGACTTGCTCCTCAATTTGGTCCTACAGAACTTGACATGTAAATAAATAAGTAAATACAGTATCAGACAATGAGGAAAACAATTCAGAAAGACAGAACCATCTCCAAAGATGAAAGGCCGACACAGAAATAAGTATTTTGCTTGGTTGATCAATGTTCATTCAGTGATACAGCACTGTGAGGCATTGGATGCCCTAGAACCCAGCTCTGGAACACATTATGACCAATTGGATGGAGGGACAAAGAAGAAAAGAGAGATGGCCTTGTGTATCTTTCTAACGCTTGTCAAAACTACTAACTAGAAATGACTGGTGCTCTTAAACTGGCAAAGGAGGCATGGTGGAAGCTTGATTAAATATACTCCAAGTTACCTATTTAATACTATATCCAAGATGAAAAACTTTGTAAATATGAAGAAAGAAGATGGTATGACTATGGAGACTATGGCTGCCAATAGATTAGTGAAACAAGGGGGATTCACCTTTGATGACAAAACAATTGCACATTTCATGCTTCTTGGGCAGCCTATGGAAAAATATGAAAGTCTTATTAAAAATTTAGAAGGAGATGATGACAGATTGACCACAGACATTGTCAGCAACAAATAAGAATCAAGAGGGTAGTGGCTGGAACCAGATTCCAAACCCACCAAGAGCCAAAAGAAGCCAAAGCATATGCAGCACAAGGTGGAGATCAGAAACAAAACAGGTTTGTCTGAAACCACCACAGATGTCACAAATGACACCCAGAAAGTGGAAAGAACACATACAGCAGAAACAGGCTCTGTTTCTTCTGCAGTGAATCAGACCACATCACCAGGGAGTGCCCACATTTCCATGAAAAAGAAGCAGGAGCTCTACTGAGAAGGCAGAATATTCCCAAGAAATCAGCATACTGGGAAAGAAGGTATAAGCTCAACACTGTTACAAGTGATGCAAACAGCAAAGACTCATCAAGTGCAAGTGCAAAGTAAGATGATGAAATAGTGGTTATGACAGTTACCAAAGGTGAAAAGATGCTGATGGAGAGATGTGGGTTCTTGATCCAGGAGCATCACATCATGTAGCAAATTGGCATTTGTGATTTAGTAACAGTAGCAGATTTCCTAACTAACGTATTGAGCTACATTTAGTTTTCCTTTAAAGAGGAGTATCCCTATATATTATCTACATTTTCATAAATTAACTCTGTTTATGAGTTTGCTAACAACTACAATTAACCCTAAAACATTTTAGGAAACTAGTAATTTTTACCATAGGTTTTTGTGTTGTGTTAATAGAAATCTTATTTTGTGTATTTGCTTCAATAATTGTAGGCAACTAGTAACTTTTTAGCTCAACAGATTAAAAGATACTCAGCTTTCTTAATTTAAAGTTATTTGTTAACTACCTTATAATACATTGCACCAGCCAAAATGTAGCCCCACTGTGAATGCTGTTCTCAAACACAGGATGAGTTGGTTGATGTTCATAAGTAGCTGGAAATGACTGGCAGCTGCTGCAAGTTGGTGTGCTGGAAGAGCTCCCGAGAGTCATGTACATGTGATGCTTGTACCAGAGGTACCTCAAGTATTATCTTCTCTCATGAATCCTGGCTCCTCTGTAGAGCAAACAAAATCTGTCATTACTCATCCACTGGATTATGAGGGGTGTGTCAATGATAGATATAGGCATTCTGCACAGGGTGGATGAGGAGCAGGGAGGACTCAGGGTGTTGTACCAGTCCCCATAATCAATAAGTTTGAGGTGCTGCCTTTCACTGAAACTGAAACTGAACCAGTAGGACTCACTTCACCTGTTTGGGGGGAGACCTATTTTGTCTGGTGTCAGGAGGAGGCAAACACAAATGTGTAGGGGTCTATTAATTGTTGGCAGTTCAAACATATGGCAAATGATGGTAGTCCTTGGCAATGGCAGCAAGGAACAGAAAAGGACCAGGTGCACTCAGCGTGTAGGCCTTTGGGTCTCATTCAACATGTTGAAGAGGGTATTCCAGCAGCCACTGATTGGACAGGGTGCAATCAACTGCAGACACTGAAGCACGTTGGAACGTTTGAGGCCTGATGCTTCCTGGCAGAATAAAACTGTGTGCCGGACTGAGACTCAAACTCGGGACCTTTGTCTTTGGCAGGCAAGTGCTCTAGAGTGGTAGAGCACTTGCCTGCAAAAGGCAAAGGTCCCGAGTTCAAGTCTCGGTCTGGCACACAGTTTTAATCTGCCAGGAAGTTTCATATCAGCGCACATTCCACTGCAAAGTGAAAATGTCATTCTGGCATATGATGCCTGTCATCTGGGCTGTGAGGTCACTCTTTGGTCATTCCTGGGACTGCAGAGAAGGTTGAGAAAACCAGCCTTGTGCACGAAGTTTCAGTGGAGCTCACAATCTGCAGCATTGTCCCCATAACTGATTGTGGCACTTTGGTTGTGAGTCGAGTGGAAGGTCTGAACCAGAGAAAAAAAAATCAAATGTGTGTGAAATCTTATGGGACTTGACTGCTAAGGTCATCAGTCCCTAAGCTTAAACACTACTTAAGCTAAATTATCCTAAGGGCAAACACACACACACCCATTCCCGAAGGAGGACTCGAACCTCCACTGGGACCAGCCGCACAGTCCATGACTGCAGCGCCTTAGACCGCTCGGCTAATCCTGCGCAGCCACTGAAACAGAGAATTATGTTTTGTGACAAGCTAGGTTGCTAGGACTGAACCAGAGAGAAAAGAAAATCAAATGTGTGTGAAATATGATGAGACTTGACTGCTAAGGCCATCAGTCCCTAAGCTTACACAGTACTTAAGCTAAATTATCCTAAGAACAAACACACACACACACACACACACACACACACACACACACACACACACACACACACATTCCTGAAGGAGGACTCGAACCTCCGCCGGGACCAGCCGCACAGTCCATGACTGCAGCACCTTAGACCGCTCGTCTAATCCCGCGTGGCCACTGAACCAGAGAATTAGACGGTTTTGTGACAAGCTAGGCTGGAACTTCCTGGACTTACTACACATTGGTAGCTGTTACTTAGGTGGCACAAACAAGGTTTTTTTTAGATTAGGCAACCCTATATCCAATCCAGATAACGATAGCTGTAGGTGAGAGAATTAAAATACTAATAGTAAACTGCAGAAGCATTTGCAACAAAGTACCAGAATTTGAAGCACTCATGGAAAGCAGCAAATCTCATATAATATTAAATACTAAAAGCTGGTTGAAACCTGAAATTGATAGCAATGAGAATTTTGAGGAAAATTTAAGTGTATATTGAAAGGATAGGCAAATGGAAATTGGAGGTGTGTATTTGTTGGAGTACACAAGAAACTCAAATCCACCAAGGTGCAGCATTTGAGAATGTTTGGACAAGACTCAGTATCAGAGATGGCCATAAAATAATAATTGGATCCTTACATCACCCACCAGACTCATCTCCTGATGTGAAAAAAACTTTAGAGAAAACGACAGTTCAGTTGCACATAAGCTCCCCAATCAAACTGTAATCTTCAGTGCAGACTTTAACCATGCAACAATTAATTGGAAAATTACAATTTTGTTAGTCATGTGTGTGACAAGATATCCTGTGGAACTTTACTAAATGTCTTGTCTGAAAACTACCTAGAACAGACAGTTAGGACCCTATTCATGATGAAAAGAATTGGATGTAATGGTGACAAAAAGACCTAACCTCTTTGAGGCTGTCAACATTGAAACTGGTATCAGTGACCATGATGCAGTTGTGGCAACAAGGATTGCCAGAGTACAAAGGACAACTAAAACAAGCAGAAAGATATATAGGTTCAGTAAACTAGGTAAAAATATCAGTGGAGTCATATCTCAGTGACTTGAAACTTTCAGCACAGGGTAGGAGCATGTAGAGGAACTCTGGCTCAATTTTAAAAGAGTAGTCAACAATACAATGGATAGATATGTACCCAGCAGAAGAGTTCATATAATGTGAGGAAACATCCATGGTGTACTGTTGCTGTAAAGAAACCTCTAAAGAAACAGAGATTACTGCAGAATAGGTGTAAAACAAAGCAAAGGGCTATACATAGAGAGATGCTGAATCAAACATGTTTGGCTGTCAAGAGAACAATGCATGATGCCTTCAATGACTCCCATAGCAGAATATTGTCAAGTGATCATTCGCAGAACCTAAAGAAATTCTGTTAATATGTAAAGCCTGTTAGTTGCACCTAAGTTAGTGTCCAGTCCCTAGAAAATGAGACAGGAACTGAAATTTAGTGTAACAAAGCAAAAGTTGAACTGCTTAACTCCATTTTCAAATGTTCCTTTACAAAGGAAAACCCAGGAGAATTGCCCCAGTTTAATCCTTGTACAATTGAAAAGCTGAATGAAATAAGTCTTAGCGTTAGTGGTCTTGAGAAACAGTTGAAATGTCTAAAATTGTAAAAGCTCCAGGTCCCAATGGAATCCCTGTGAGATTCTATTCTCAATATGCAGCTGTGTTAGCCCCTCTTCTAACTATAATCTATTGTATATCCTTTGAACAAAAAGTGATCCATAAAACTATTGTCCATTCTCTTTAACACTGAGTTGATGTAAAATCTTAGAACATGTTCTGAGCTCATATATAATGAAGTATCTTGAACAGAATGAACTCCTCAGTGCCAACCTGCACGTATTTTGAAAACATCGATCATGTGAAATCCAACTTGCACTTTCCTCACATGACTTACTGAAAGCTTTGGATCAAGGCAGTCAGGTAGATGCTGTATTTCTTGATTTCCAAAAGCATTTGACTCAGTACCACACCTACCCTTATGATCGAAAGCATGATCATATGGGATACCAAGTGAAATTTGTGACTGGATTGATGACTTTTTGATAGGGAGGACACAACATGTTATCTTGGATGGAGAGTAATTGTCAGATATAGAAGTAACTTTGAGTGTGCACCCGGAAAAAGTGTTGGGACCCTTGCTGTTCATGTTGCATATTAATGACCTTGCAGACAATATTAATAGTAACACTTTCTGCAGATGATGCTGTTATCTATAATGTAGTACTATCTGAAAGAAGCTGCATAAATATTCAATCACATCTTGATAAGATTTGAAAGTGGTGCAGGGATTGAAAACTTGCTTCAAATGTTCATAAATGTAAAATTTTGCACTTCAGAAAACAAAACAAAAATACTATCCTGTGACTATAATATCAATGAGTCACTGCTGGAATTGGCCAACTCATACAAATACCTGGGTGTAACAGTTTGTAGGGATATGAAATTGAATGATCACATAGTTTCAGTCATAGGTAAACCAGGAGTAGACTTCAATTTATTGGTAGAATACTGGAGAAATGCAATCATTCTACAAAGGAGATTGCTTACAAATCACTCATGTGACCAGTTCTACAATATTGCTCAAGTGTGTGGGACCCATACTAGATAGGACTAACAGAGGATATTGAACATATACAGAAAAGGGCAGCATGAATGGACACAGATTTGTTGAATCTGTGGGAGAGTGTTACAGAGATACTGAAGGAACTGAACTGGAAGTCTCTTGAAGATAGACATGAACTATTCTGAGGAAGTCTATTAACAAAATTTCAAGAACTGACTTTAAATGATTACTCTAGGAATATACTACAACACCCTATGTATCACTCACATAGGGATCGTGAAGATAAGATTAGAACAATTACTGCATCCACAGAGGCATTCAAACAATCATTCTCAGCATGCTCAATACATGAATAGAACAGGAAGAACCCAAATAACTGGTACAATGGTAATACCCTCTGCCATGCACCTTATGGTTGTTTACTGAGTATCGATGTAGATGTGGATATAGATCATATTCACTAACAGATACTACAAGATTTAGAGATAGGTAACTCTGGAGAAGTAAAGTTGGATGATGGGAATGTTACTAAAGTGACTGGTAAGTGTTCTCAAGAAAGCAGTATAATCGTGTGGTGGTAAGTCATTCCAACTAACAGAAGTGCTTCTCAAACAAATGGACAAGAAAAGAAAGTGCATTAGATTAAAAAATAGTGATGTTAGCGTGTGTGTTGGTGCAAATGAAATGTTGAGAGGAAGATAATTAAGGAGTGATGTCTGTTTAGCACGCTATGAATATTACAAAGTGAATAACAGTACAGTGAAGCCCCAAGTGACAAAACACATCAACAAGTAGAGAATAAAGCAACATCTGTGCAAATAGAAGTTTTTCTTGCATTGAAGCCTGGGACACACAGGAATTTTACCCAAATTATGTGCAGCTACTAAGTACGATGAAAAATGTGAATTATGTGTGAAGGAAAAATGAAAGACAGCCTTTCAAACTAAGCCAAACTATGACTGGAAACGTCCTAGAACTGGTACATAGTGATGTAGTGTACGTTAGACAGACCTCCTTGTGTGTAGTGCATTACTATGCTACTTACCTGGATGATCACTCAAGGTATTCAGTAAAGAAAGTGCTAAAGGGAGAAAGTGATGTGTTCGAGTCTTTTGAGGAGTTTAAGCAATATGCAGAGTGTGAGATATGGAGGAAACTGCAAAGTTTTGAATTAGACAATGGGGCCACATATTATCAAAGGCAAATTTGAAGAGTTGTTCAAGGGAGAGGGCATATCACATCAGAAAAGTACAGTTTACTCTCCTCCATCCAACAGAAAAGCTGAATGCCTGAATCAAACAATTATATTCGTCATGAGGTGTCTGCTATTCCAAAGTGGTTTGCCCATTTGCATTTGGGTGAATCTTTGATTAGCCTGCTACATCTGAAATAGATACCCAACAAGATTCCTTGGTGGAAAAATCCCATATGAAGTCTGGAAGCAGAAAGAACTTGTTACAGGAGATTTGAAAGTGCTCAAAGTGTTTGGCTGCAGAACCTGGCAAGCACATTGATGTCTGACAAACTTGGGGAATGGGCAGGAGAATGTATTTATCTTGGAGTGGAAGCAGTATCAAAAGGATGTTGTCTATGGATCTGTGGACAATGAAATATCCTTTCAAGAGGAGATGTCATCTTTGATGAGAGAATATTTCGTCTGAAGGCAACAGTTAACAAAGAACTGTGCCTTCCAGGGAAGTAAACATGAAGCAGACAACAACAGCTAATCCACACAGCAATGAGGTTACAGCAGATGATGCCAATACAGTGCATTTGAGCTTCCCAGATCTATCAACAGATTGTGACAACACACCATCTAGGTATGTCAAACCAGTAACAGACAATGCAGTGGAGTCAACAGCTGTTCAAGGAGATTGGGGCCAATATGGGATCAGAGAAGAAATAGCTAAGATACAGAAGACAGTGCAGTTACTGCCAGTTAAGATAGTAGCGTGTGTGAGGAGTGTGATACAGTGCTGGAAAGTGGAATTCCTGGAGCAAATAGTGAAGTGGGGTTACAGTGGTCTTCACATCTGGCAAAACTGAAAAAGTGTGGTTCATGTCCCTTTGTATGGTTTTTAGTTACCATGTGTCAAGTGAATCTATTCCATTCCAGCATCAGTAGAAGCGGCTTCAGCATCAGTTCATGTGGACAAGTGGCATATAGCCATGGAGTCAGAGGCGAGTAGTCTAAAATGCTATAACATATGGCAACTTGTCAATAGATCAAAAACTGATCATGTTATAGGAAGTAAGTGCATATTTACAAGAAAGCAAAACAGGGAAGGTGATACCATTAAATTTAAAGCAAGGTTAGTAGCTCTGGAGTATAGCTAAATATTTGCAGTGGATTATCGAGAAAGGTAAAACCCAGTGATAAGATGAGGTTGCTTGAGGATTCTGTTAGGAGTTACAGTACTATGGGAATGAAAACTCAAACAAATTGATATAGAAACTGCTAATCTAAAACTGAAAGAACATATCTAGCAGAAACAGATTCTGTTTCTCTTGCAGTGGATAGGACTGCATTGGCAGGAAGTGACCACATTTCCATGAAAGACAAGCAGAGGCAGTACCAAGCACACAGAGTATTCCCAATAAATCTGTGTGTAGGGCTTCATGGAGCAACCAAAATTATTTATTGTGGAGAACAAAGTGTTTATTGAATCAGAGCTTGTATGGGCTTCACCAGGCACATACAGATTGAAATACTTTTAACTGCTCTGCGATGATAAAGTTAGGTTTGGCATAATGTGAAAAGGATCTTTTTGCATTCTTTTCTACTGATCTCTGGGATTCGTGTTGATCATGCTGTTGCAATGGGAGATGGAGAAAGGATTGTAACATTCAAGAATGTGTGCAAGGGCATAGATACACTAGGTAATGACAACTGTTCTGATGAAGATAAGAAAGACAAGCCATTTGACCAAAAATAGCACCAAAAGGTGGTGGTTGTTTGGCATGTATTTCCATTTGTACTCAGCCTGATATTGTCTTTATTGCGGGAAGGTTGGGTCAGTTCATTTCAAAACCATGTGTTCATCACTGTGCCAAAAATGGGGTGTTCCACTACCTGCGGCACACTAAAGATTTGGATTTATGTTTCAGAGCCAATTGTTCTTATACTAGGGCATTCAGTGATGCAGACTGGGCATATGACCCAGCTGATAGTAAGTCTGTAATATGGTACACGATTTTGTTAGCTGGTGTAGCAATCAGCTGGAAAAGTAAAAAGGAATGGATTGTAGTGACTTCCACAGTAGAAGCTAAACACATTGCCATATTTGATACATGTAAGGAGGTGGAATTGTTTGTAGATTTTTATAAACAAGATGAAGTTCCTCAGTTTGTTAGACTGCCACTGCAGGTCAATACTGACACCAGGAGACCATTTAGATTACCAACAAAAAGAGTATATTGGAAAGGACTGAACAGGCAAACTATCTTGATTGGTTTTCTTAAGTATAAGTAGAGCTGAGAGAGTCATATACACATTAGGATTAGAGCAAGTATTATTTCCTGCTGGACTACCTGCCAGTCAAGCTTTGTCTCATTTGAGTTCTTATGTTTAAGACTGGAAGACTAGTTAATGCAGTGACTATCATTTGAATTCAGCACTTTTTCTAGTGCACTTAGAAACCAAGGGATTTCTAGCTTATATTTCTCTTGCCTGTGAGTGCTCTTTGGGGCAAATGTGTAGTCTGCACCAAAACATCTCAGTGTAAATGTGGTAATGTGACGTTAATGCCATTCTATACATTGTATGTGCATTTTTATCTGGAATATATTTATTAACAGTAATGATGGGTGTGTTATAATTTTATGATCTGTCCTCATGCACATCTCAGTGTGCATCATGCACTTTGAAATTACAACAGAAGACCTCATACATTCAGCACAAGATGTTCCTCTAGCCAAAGGGGAATGTTGTTATACTATTCTGTAGTCATACTCCACCTTTGGTACAAACTCATCCTACTCCTTTCATGAGAGCATAATAATGTCACTGATCAATAGAAGTAAGGTTATATCACTGATACTAGGGAGATGGAGCTTTAAAAATAAAGCATATAGTACTAATGGTTAATAATTTACCAGAGACGACTTTTTTAAGTTACCAATTATATTCTTATTTTCCTTTTGTGAATGTTTATCTGTTGTTACTGCTTGCCAAATATTTTTCATGATTAGAAAACGCATCTACTTCATAAAACAACATATAAAATAGAGTCACATTCATATTTTAATTATTTTTTCAACCAGATGAAGATACTGGCAACAAATTCTCTGGATAAAAATTACACAGATGACTCAGTAAATGAACCTATATCTCAACATTAAATAAGTAAATTCTACTGAAGTGAAAATAATAATAACAAAATAATAACCTCATGATTCCTTCTGCTGATGGTGGAAGTGTGTGATATATCACAGAGCCCCTGACAGTGGTAGCAATATGTCAGTATGATATCATTGCTGGTGCTGTCTTATGTTTTACTTCTCTATTCCACCACTTTATCTCTGACTTCACTATGATGATTAAGCCAGTTCTTTTTTGCACAACTTAAAAAAAAGGAGATTATATCAGATATTTCCATTATTGTTTCTCATTCTAGTGTCTTGTTTTTCTGTCTGCTTTATAAATAGGTCTTAACATAGTTATATTCATATCTTGTAAGCAATGTCTTTTTGTCACACTTTACCACCTTGTGCTCTGACACTGCACATTCATGCTACCATATAATGATAAACATAGATTATACAGAAATCAGTTTTTCTGAAGAAAATTGAGAAAACATTGACAATTTTATAATGGGTGTGTTAGGATTTGGGCCTGCTGGCCATGGAGGCATGACATGGATCCCTGTCTACCTGCTTGCTACTGTTCGTTAAACAGCTCCCAGAAAGGCCACACATAGTATTGTCATACAGTATACACCTGGAAGAAATACGCCACTAGTGTCATCACAAATACACTTAACAAAAGCAATAAAATTGCAGATAGCTCTCCGAAGGAAACTGGTATACAAAAACGAAGATTAAAAGTGTGCCTGAATGGTCCTATGCTCACTAAAAAGTGTAATGCATTGTATAGAATGTCTGGAAGTACACTTTTCATACCCTACACCAGAATAAACATGGTTTTTCATATTGTGGATCACTTCTCTTAGTGTATTGCTTCCCGAGCACAGGGTCCTGGGTTCAATTCCCAGCAGGGTCAGGGATTTTTCACCTGCCTCTAGATGACTGGGTGTTTGTGTTGTCCTCATCATTTCATCATCACTCATAAAAGTGCCGAGATTGGACTGAACTAAGGTTGGGAATTTGTACGGGTGCTGATAACCGAGCAGTTGAGCGCCCCACAAACCAAACATCATCATCATCATCTTAGTGTATGACCAAGTTCAGTGATGGTCCATTGTTTTTAATAAATGTCAAATATTTTATTCATTCATGTCATAGATAGTTTGACATCCCAGTTCCACAAACTGTAACAGTGGCACTGTCAACATTGTTGATGAAGCATGCCACTATTACATCACATCTCATGTGCCATGCTTTCTGCTGTGCTTTGTTATGCCTTTAATATTTGATTTCATTATCACAGGCCAGTATTTACAGTCCTTGTGAGTACACAGTATAAAGATTCATGTTTTATATCTAAAGTATTCCATGCTTCATTACTGTATTGTATCCACAGGACATGCACTGTTCATCTCACTTTCATGTGTTTCCATGAGGAATAATTACATTTTACTTCATCCAACACTATAGCATTTTATGTTTGATCAGTTGATTATATCTGCAGCAAATGCTCTGTTCATCTCATGTTCACACATCCTCACAGCTTGCTGATACTGCGATCATCTGTGTTTTGGTAAGTACAGTTTCACTTACTATACACTACTGTTCTAGTCACTTTGCTCTGCACTACTCCATGTTGTAGACATTATGGAAGACTGACACTCACAGGCTAATGATGAGCCTGTGACGTTCACATAATGTCTTGCCTACTCTGACTGGTGAATTACACCTTGAAGATATCTCTAGCAGAAATTTGATTTACTCTTGTCTAAGAGCTCAAGAGTTGTACTCAAATTTGACTTGAACATACATAATTTTTAATACTTTGATACCATATTTTTTTAAATTCTGAATCACACTTTTTGTTTATCGATACCTTTCGTGTATAATGTGTATGATGTACATTTTTTCAGTTTTTATCAATTACAGCTATTTATGAGACTAATTTAGAATTCATCAAAATCATGTCAGTACACTTATACAAATAATGCACAAAGTGAAACTCTTTAGTTACTTATTATTTTTGTTTTTGAGTTTCCAAGATAATGTTATAAAAAACATACTTCTCACTAATAAATATTCATGCTGTTTCATCTTTATGCAGGTATGCAGCATAAGGTGGGCCTGTATGGATAACATGCTGGTCTCCTGCAGTCCAGATGGCACAATTGTTATTTGGGACATTCCTCGTGGGGAAATGACTGGCCAAATGGCATTGGGGCCTGGCCTCTCTCAGATTGCAGTAACATCAGATGGAAAAACAATAATTACTGTCAGCAAAGATGGCTTACTGAGGGAAATAACCAGCAATTCAGTAAGTCAATAAAATATAAATTTTCATGAATTGATTCAACTACAGTATTTATTTCATTCATTCACAAAAAATAAATATAATTATATACAAAAAGTGCCAGTTTATTACAATTTTCACATGTTATATGTCTATGGCTCCCTATGTTATACCTCTTATAAATCTTAGACTATAAATATGTTGCCCAAATCAGTACATTACTAGTTCAGTTTGATGAATTAAGTAAGATACTAAGACCAAACAATATAATTCTCCTATTACTTAAATTTTCTTACTGGTTGTTTGTATTCAGCCACCTGTTGCATGTTTGGAAGTCATTTAGACAGTTCGCATTCTAAAACTACAGACTTCTCAGTCAACATTTCAATGCTGAGTTAACTAAAGTGGAATTTTTTACTATGATTATCCTACCACATGAAGAAATGTAAACATTAGTTAAAAAACATTCAAAATACAAACTGAAAAACATTGGAACTGTTTTACAATGGCATTGCATTGTGCTGACTGCTTTTAATATATCTAAATAAGCTGTGCAAAATCAAGCAATTGAAAATCCAGTGTGGAATAATGGCCATATTATGAAAAGGGTAGATTACTACTCACCATATAGATGAGATGTTGAGCAACAGACAGGCACACCAAAAAGACTACTAAACATATGAGCTTTCAGCCAAAAGGCTTTCTTGTAAAGTAGACAACACACACAAATTCACACAAGCACAACTCACATTCATATGACTACTGTCTCTGGCAACTGAGACCTTTTGGCAAAAAGCTCATATGTTTATAAGTCTTTTTGGTGTGCCTGTCTACTACTCAATATCCCCTCTACATAAGCTGTGAATGAGACTCAACCATTATATCAGACATTCAACAAGTATTGAATAAAATTATTAAAATAACAGCAGTTTTTTTTTTCTAAACAAAGGTATCATGAACTTCAATAAACCAGAAATTCATACCATAATTGAAAATTTAACCACTTAAAATATTTCTCATAGTGGTTGTAGTGGGAAAAAATGTAACACAATATACATTTATTGACAGGAACACAATTATTTTCATCTGTTGAGCCCAACTGATGAGTGATATGGACTACAAACAAAAATCATAATGATGCTCATCTTATCAATAAAATTGTATTGACCGCATCTACACTAAAACTTAAAAACAAGGAAATATTTGCATTCAGAGGGTCTAGAACTACATTTACACATATACTACATCAATTTTATAAATTATATGAAAGGGTTTTGTGCCATTTCATTCATAGATGGAATGTAGGAGGGACAAGCCAGTGTGTGAACTTTTATTATTAATCTGATTCTGAGGTCATCATCTCTATGGTAACAATACATAAATAGATAAGAATATTATTAAAAGTCAAAAGTGTATTTGGACTTTTTTGAAATACATTTTCAAGTGATATTAGGAGTGTTCTCTGGTTGGTAACTAACAGCGTGGAGAGAGGCAACAAGTGCATGGGATGGGATTGCAGTAGGGAGTGGCAGAGAAGGGGGGGAGGGGGGGAGGGGGGGAGGGGGGTGAATGATAACAATGATGTGAACACATGGCATAGGAGGGAGTGAGAGGACAGAGGAAGGGGTGGCTGTAGTGGGCTAGCAAAGGTTGAGGCCAGAAAGAATTACTCCCATCAGAATAGTTTAGAAAAGTACATGCAGGGGGAAGGATCCAGTTGGCAAAGGTTGTGAAGCAGCAAGCGAAATGGAGTATGTTGTTTTCAGCTACATGTTGTTGCCACCAGGTGGTCAACTTTGTTCCTGGCCACAGTTTGGCAGTGGCCATCAGGAGCGACTTCTGGGGTAGTGTCGCTGTGACACAGCACCACTTGTATAAAAAATAAAGAGAAATCTATGCAAACTGTGCCTAAAACACTGTTTCAGAGTATGTATTTTCTGATTTGAAGAGGCACGTTTCACTGTGCATGCTCTCCCGGTAGTTTTCTGAAGCTTGGAGTCAACTGCATATTAGTACTGCCTGCCCTCAAAAGGGCTGTGTGAAAGGCTCAGCCTTTG
The DNA here is from genome assembly GCF_021461395.2 of Schistocerca americana. Classification (NCBI taxonomy): domain Eukaryota; kingdom Metazoa; phylum Arthropoda; class Insecta; order Orthoptera; family Acrididae; genus Schistocerca; species Schistocerca americana. The sequence goes on from NC_060119.1 coordinate 120,738,016, forward strand.
GTTTCTACATGCTTCTTATGGTGTAGGTGGAGCCACAGCTAGTCTGACTCAAAACTTCATGTTCTTTCCGCCAGAGAGCAGTAAAGTGCAGGACCTATAAAAGCACAATCTGCCATCTAGCGATCATGTTAGAATACATCGGCATGCAGATTTCTTGTAACCCAGTTTTGCAGTCTTTCTGCAAGTTATGCTAATGCATACCTAAGTGCTACTTAATGCTTATTTAAATCAAATACAGAAATAACACACTTAAATATTGTTATAAATAGCTATGTGTAATCTGAATATAATTATGCCCTTAGATCTTGAAACTAAGAGGCATTATTTCAGTATTGGTATATTTCACAACAGTAGTGCTATTGCTACAGAACAAAAAAACTAACGTATTCACCACCTGTTGAGGATCTGTTTTCCAGACAAAGGTGTAGCATTTCTGTTTGTACTCATTACATTCATGTAATACAGTTCTGTACAAACATATTGTAGTTATTGTGAGGTCAGGTAATTGACTGTAAATAGCTATCTGCACAGTCTTATCTGTAAGGAAAAATTCAATTTACTGTGAAAATAGCAAACATGAACAAAGTAAATGAGTTTGTAAAAACACCATTTAACAACAGGACTCTCAGATAAAAAACAGTGGGTAGGCCACTCCCGAATCTGAAGCTGTAGCAGCAAACAAAAACTCGATGCCGTAAGTTCAATCCAGAAATGTACCAAGAGAAGAAATGGAGCTGTGGTTGTGAAGAAAGCAATGCCGTTTTTTCTTTTCCTTGTATGTTATTTATGGGAGATCTTCACTGGTGTAAGACCAGAATAACAGATATTGGGTATATATGGTCTAAAATGAAAGTACATAAAATGTCAAAATAACACATGAATAATGTGTTTAGTCTTTCATTTCTAGGCAAAACCAATATTCAGCAGAAATTAGAGTTGCAATATAGACAGACAATTGACAGCCACAGCAAATGTGCAGAAAAGAATAGATATATATTGAATTTAATTATAAACTGCTTTCAGTTTTGTGGCGCTTTGGAACTGGCTCTCAGGGACCATGATGATTCTGATGCCTCTCAAAATAAGGTTTTTTTTGCATAAGCTAATTCAGTTCAGTGTGGAACTGGATAAAGATCTTCAAGTTCATCTCATTCAAGGATCAGTGTTCAAAGGCATTTCTAAGACCGTTCAGAATGAACTACTGCAATGGGCATTGGAAGTGTACCATGATGAAGTTTGTAATGAAATAAAATGTGCTGATTATGTTGCAATAGGCATGGTTGAAAGCACAGATGGGTCTTGTGAATATCAATTGGTTATTGTTTTGCGTTATTTTGTTCAGGGAAAACCTGTTGAAAGATTTTGGAACTTTGTTAATCCAGAAAGTCAGCATGCTCATACTGTAACTCAGAGTATTCTGAAACAAATTGAACCATTAATTAGTGATGATTGAGGATAACTAATAGCTCAGAGTTATGGTGGTTCAAACAATATGAGTGGCAAGTCGAATGGGGCTCAGAAATTACACACAAATATCCAAATGCAAACTACATCCATTGTTGTATGCATCAGTTCAATCTTATGTCTATGGCAGCCTCTGTTAATCGCAAAGCACAAATTTAAAAAAAAAAAAAAAAAAAAAACTGTAAGATAAAGAATTCATTTTCTGGCTATCATCTTTCTATGAGATAATGCCTCATGGAGACATACTTTTTTATCAGCTTAAGAAGATGATATCTGAACTGACCACAGCAATGCAAGACAACAAGAACATTGAAGCCATAATGCAAAACACCAGAGCTGACACTGACTCCATCCTTAATGAGATTAGTTTCGAAAATGATGAAACGATGCCTGCCAAGAAGCTACGGATTCTTGATGGGCATAAAAAAAAGAGATGCTTTGTAAGTGCGTGATGCCATTCTTTCTGAAATAAAATTATGTTTTCAGTTCACTGGACACATCATTGCAGCCAACTTATTTGATGAAAATCAGTTTGACGAATACATCACAGATTTTCCTCACAAATGCTTGAAATTAAAGAGACATATACATTTCTGGTAAAAAGAAAGTTGAAGGGTGAGCTTCAAGTCTCCTATGCTAGGCTTGAGTTGAGTGCAGTTACATTTCTTTCATTGATTCTTGTGGGTGAGCGTCATGACACATTCGATGAGACTGTTAAAGTTTTGAAATTGCTAATCATGATTCCTATGTTGACATCAGAAGGTAAGTGGTGCTTTTCAGTTCTTAAGAGAATTAAAACATCCCTACAAAAAACCAGGAAAGAAGAATTATTGAGTGCCTTGGGGATGCTATCCTGTGAAAAGTCAATTGTGTGTAAAATTGGACATTTGAATCTGAGATGACAGATTTATTTGCCAACAAGAAGGAGTGAAGAATCAATTTACAATAGTGTTCCTACTAATTATTTTGAAGCTGTGCTCCCAACGTCCTTTTAGTTTCAAATGTTGGTAATTTGATTCGCAGAATCCAGATTACGAGTTCGAATAATTTATACATGCTCTATTATTTCTTGTACTGGCACTCATGTTGTAGTGGGTGCTTTTCTGGCAGTTGACTGTGAATTTAAAACAAACAAGGAGTTCTGCCTGTCGAAGAGCAGAGTGAGGGAACAAGCCAAGCCTCCCTCTCACAGGGTTGGCAGCCTATGTCCCTGTTCTGTGCTCCTGGGAAGGCACCAATGTAATAATGGACATATGGATTGCTGATTCCATCTCGTGTTGTGAGAGTAATATTTGAACCCTGTGACATAGCAAGATTGCTCTCTGCACTCCTTTCAAAATAAGAAAAAGAAACAACCATCAAGCACAACTCAAAGCAAAGCGGAGCACATAAATCATTTAGTAACGGCTAGAGCACAATTATTAGCTAAGGTTGGTGCTGTCATTACATGGTAGTTCAGGCCCTATCTCCATCGGTATGATAAGCAACCATACGTAAAAAAAAAAAAAACCTTTCTTACGACTGCCATGTAAAAGAGACCAAACATACCCGGTGAGACGTGAAGAATTGTACTGTTTGATTTATGTGCACTTGTGTGCCTTTGTGTGTGCAAGAGAGTTTTGGAGCTGGTCTTATGTTTTATATCTCATGCAGACATGTGAAAAAGATAGCTAAAGCAACTTCTCTCTCTCTTATACAAACACTTGCTATCATGTTCTACAGGATTATTTCAATCTCGTTCTGTGCATAAGAAGGGCACTGTTATAATATGTGTTTATTTCTGACTCTCTACACTTATTAATATAATAGAGGGAAACATTCCACGTGGGAAAAATATATCTAAAAACAAAGGTGATGTGACTTACCAAACAAAAGCACTGGCAGGCCGATAGACACACAAACAAACACAAACACACACACAAAATTCTAGCTTTCGCAACCAATGGTTGCTTCGTCAGGAAAGAGGGAAGGAGAGGGAAAAACGAAAGGATGTGGGTTTTAAGGGAGAGGGTAAGGAGTCATCCCAATCCCGGGAGCGGAAAGACTAACCTTAGGGGGAAAAAAGGGCGGGTATACACTCGCACACACACACACACACACACACACACACACACACACACACATATCCATCCTCACATACACAGACACAAGCAGACATTTGTAAAGGCAAAAATCTTAGCCTTTACAAATGTCTGCTTGTGTCTGTGTATGTGCAGATGGATATGTGTGTGTGTGTGTGTGTGTGTGTGTGTGTGTGTGTGTGTGTGTGTGTGTGTGTGAGTGTATACCCGTCCTTTTTTCCCCCTAAGGTAAGTCTTTCCACTCCCGGGATTGGGATGACTTCTTACCCTCTCCCTTAAAACCCACATCCTTTCGTCTTTCCCTCTCCTTCCCTCTTTCCTGACGAAGCAACCGTTGGTTGCGAAAGCTAGAATTTTGTGTGTATGTTTGTGTTTGTTTGTGTGTCTATCGGCCTGCCAGCGCTTTTGTTTGGTAAGTCTCATCATCTTTGTTTTTAGATATATCTCTACACTTATTGTTTGATATAATATCTTATGGAATATATGAATTATCAACAAAAATCCATAATACTTCAATGCTACCAAACTAAGTCATTTTTGGCACCACCAATGGAATGCCTCGTCAGCCGCCATTGGTCTCCATTCATACTTTCGTACTGGTAGACAGCTAGTTGGTGGTCTGGTCCACATAAAATGCTGTGCAGAAGTTGCAGAAGAGCTGGTATATGACATAGTTGCTTTCACAGGTGGATCTGCCTTTGATGGCGTAGGATAAGCCTGTAACAAGAATGCCCTGTATGACTCCCAGGCTGGTATCCCACCTGGGTCTTTCACAGGGATAAGAGCCATGTGACAAAGGATTGACAGTAGAACTGAAATAGGAATGGACCCGAATCATGTGTATATTGGATGGATAGTGGAATATAACATTAGGAAGTGTGGGAAGGATTGAGGGTGGGATGTCCCACATTTCTGGGCTTGACAATACATGGTTGAAGCCCTGGTGAAGGACATGATTCAGTTGCTCCAATCTGGGATGACATGGGCTGGTGAGGGGAATGCCCCTATGCAGCTGTTTCTTGGTGGTAGTGGGAGGATAGGAGGTGTGTGAGGGTATGGTGTAGGAGATTTGTTTGCGGACTGGACGTGGGACCTGTCTGTGAAGGCCTTTGGGACACCTTCTGCATACTGGGCAGAGGAGTTATCATTACTGCTGATATGCTGACTATTGATAGCAAGGCTGAATAGGAGCTATTTTTTTGATCTGGAAGGAGTGATATCTTTCAAAAGTCAGGTACTATTGCTGGTTAGCCTACTTGTCATGTATAGCCATTCAGCAGTTATTTTGGTTCATGTTTTATATTTCATACTTAATCAACAGTTGCTAGATGTTCTTTGGGTGGTGGGAGGTTCATAGAATTATCAACTACTGCTATAAAATTTTTATGTCCCTGTAAAATTCATGTTCTGGTCATGAGTTCCACCCAAAATTACCCTCATTAAAGATTCCCTCCTTACTTAGTGAATAAGGGTGCAAAAGATTATATTACTACATGATCTGACTGTTCTTCAGGTATGATTTGATGTGGACACTCATACTTAATGTTTTGGGTATTCTTTTGCATCTGGAATGATTTATTAACATTAACAGAACAAATTTATCATCACTAAATTTAACTTTGATCTTATAAGTATAATGTAGATTACATCTGATGGGCAAGACTTGCACCGTATTGTAGGTTGAATTATATTCTATAAGACTTGATAAGTGACTAATGATATGTTTTTTGCAAAAAATATTTCATCTGTGTAGTGACCAACTGCTGCTTTGGAATTCTCAAGGCAAACTTACCTTCTGTTATCTGATAAAAGTTACTAAAGTAACTAAAAGCCTTGCTGGAAAGTACAATTTGTATGACATGAAAAATAGTCATCATTGAACTAATGAGTAAGCTGAATGCATATAATCATATCTCTTAATATACTTATACAAGACATAACCATGAAGCCTCATGGTCACTCTTTATGACCATTGTGAAAAATTATACATCATTAAAATGATTAAAAGTATGAAACAGCAATGACAATATAAGATTTTTTGTCAATTGGTTATTATTAGCTCCTAATAAATACAAGCATTTTTACATGGCACAATAATCTTAAAATTACATTAAGCATGTGGCACGTACACCACTATCATACAAAAATGTATTCTTTTGAATAGTCATCTATTAAACAAGTAAAAACCTTATTTTTGAATTAAATACCAGCTTGCTATACTCAGTTATGATTCAATATAGCATGTAAACAGAACAGAACTTCCTGCTTTTGCAAATGTGGGATATTACTTTTTCAGTATGGCTTGCCAAGTTGTTAAATAAAGAAATACATTACCTTGTATTTTCGATTTAACATATAGAAAGATATTAGGCAATATTTTCTGTACCACTTTATGAATTCAAAACATTAGCTGCATTTAGATGCCACTCTTCATCTTCCTTGGTATAATAAAATGCAGCCTTGCTCAGAAGCACATCATATCACATGCAAGCAAAACCACACCATTACTCCTGAAAAAGCAACCCTCCTCCGTATTGTCACACAAAACAATTGAAAAATAAAAGTTCAGAGCATGTGCACTTTTCTAGCTTTTACCATTAGGTATGTGCAGCTAATAAATATGTGAGCAGGAAAGTCACTCAGTATGTACGTGCTTCTTGTTGCTCCTCTTTGAATATCTGGCTCATTGCAAATTATGGTCACTGAAACATTGTAACATGTAGGAATGTGACCAGATCTGTTGAAATTTGAACACTAGTTGTATCTGTTTCTTCATCTTTCCTTCTTGTTTCCTTCATTTCATGTACATTTCCGAAAGATTGCACAAATCAAACTACCCTGTAACACAAAAATCAACCAGATGGCTTCCAGCCAAAGCAAAATGAATTCAGAAATTACTCATATCATATCTCCTTAACTTCTTCTTCTAACTATTTGTTAAACAAGTCAACAAGTGCAAAAATTTGCAGTCCAAGGAATTCTACACACAAATGCTTACAAATGTTTTCAGAATACATTATACAAATAGGAATAAAGACAATAATTTTAAAACTTGATTACAATGACACATTAAATTGGAAATAAAACATCTCTCAGTTTTATATATTATTTCTGCTTATGAAAAGAAATAATGAATTATGTTACTAGTTGTCATTTTGATTACAACATTCAACATACAACTTACGGAAGTTGACACATCATAACACACAACTTTTAAACTAATCTCAGAAGAATTAAATGTTGTATATGAATTGCTAAAGGAATTAATATTTACATTCCAGGTTGTACGTGTACTGACTCTTGCAGAACAGCCTTTAAACTGTGTGGTTTTTTCACATAGTAATTTGATGTTGTTTGCATCACTGTCCTCTGGGTCTGTGTTGTCTGTGCTGTACCCTCTGAGTGAGGCTGCAGAATATATAGAATATTCTATGCAAAGTTATCCGTTCACACAGGTAAAACTGCAGTTTAATATTGCTTTCTCTAGTAGCATACATGAGTAAGGTTAAGTGGTTGATAATATAAGCCATTTCTCCTTTTAGTACTTAGTCTTATGAAACTAGTTTTGCTTTCTAACTGGAATTAATAATGGAGTAAACCTACTGAGAGGCTCATGTCAGTGTGCCATAATGTTTAAAGAGCTTTCTAGAAGAGGCTCTAGAGATGACACCACTTATTGCATTACAAATTTCTGTGCAACAAACACTTTTTTCCCAATAGTGAGCTACTCCAGAATATGTTGCCATACAATATTAGTGAATGAAAATAGGAAAAGTAAGTCAATATTTCAACTTTTCATCTACAAAATCCAATCATAACTCAAAAGTTACAAAGTTCAGCCATTCAAAAATATCTGTAACATGTAACTATAATTTACTTCCTTGTTGATGCAAATATCTAAGAATTTAGAATACTCATATGAATATAATAGAGGGAAACATTCCACATGCGAAAAATATCTAAAAACATAGATGATGTGACTTACCAAACAAAAGTGCTGGCAGGTCGATAGACACACAAACAAACACAAACATACACACAAAATTCAACTTCCCTCTTTCCTGATGAAGCAACCGTTGGTTGCGAAAGCTTGAATTTTGTGTGTATGTTTATGTTTGTTTGTGTGTCTATCGACCTGCCAGCGCTTTTGTTTGGTAAGTCACATCATCTTTGTTTTTAGGTATAATTTAGAGTACTCAGTTTCATTTGTTGAATTTCCCTTACACATTATTTTTAAAAGTATGGTTGGGTCCTGTGATTACAGAATTGTGTATATTTTTTTCATCTAAGTTCAATGACGAGCATTTTCAGAGACCCAGCTACTCGTTTTCAAGAAAATATTTACATGTTCATCTGGTGAAGTTTCTCTATTAGGCCTGATTAAATTCTTGCATCATCAGAAATGAGAACTATTTGTGCATTTGGATCCATGATGGCAGCTCATTTATGTATAAAAATAACAAAAACAGACCAAACATTGATCCCTATGATACACCTGTAGTGATTATTCCCATTTGGAAGATGCTGCTTTATTGTGTACATATCCTGAGTTTCTTAATGTGTAAACTGCACCCTTATAGTTAGACAGGACAAAAATCAGTTACCAGGAAGATCTATGACACATGAGTACTGGAGTTTTCCTAGGAGTATACTGTGAACTGCATAATCAGATGCTTTTGAAATATCTCAGAAAATACCATTTGGCAATATTTTGTCTATAAAAATTGTCTAATCTTATTTGTGAGTTGAAAAGTAAAATTTCTGTAGAGGAATATTTTTGAAATCCAGAGTGAGATGGGCTAAGAAGCTATTTTGATAAAGATTGGTTTGATTTCTTCCAGACATAATCTGCTCCAGCAGATTTCAAAAGAAGATAAGTTGCAATACTGAGCAATAAACATTAATATCTGTCTTACATCTTTGCTCATAGAGGGGTCTGGCAATAGGATATTTCAGTCTGTGTGAAAATATCCCCAGTGATGTGATTGAATATTTTCATGCAAAGAACAGGATTTCAGTAATTTCTTCTGTCAGAGTTCATTACATGATCACACCAGTTAAGGGAGTGGAATATCTCTCATAATTTCAACTGATTTTATTCAGAGAATAGTCTATAAGTCCTATGAAAGCAAACTTACAATTATTGTTATTTAACTCTGTCAGACGATTCACATTTACCCTTTCATATAAAAATATGCAATTCCAAAATTTATCTCTGCTCCCTTTTTTTATGAAAGCAGAGCATGGAAGATGTTCCAAGTGCAAGAATTGTAAAGTAAGTGCAAAACTTGGTAGATGTAACCAAAATGGGATACACTCAGGACAGAAAAAATTAGGGCAAGGTGAGTCAGAATCCAAAGTAAGAAAGAGGTAGATATGAGTATACCAGGAAGGAAAATTGGAAACACTCAATTAGAATAAGCACCATTTTCCACATCGGGTGTTCCCCAAAGATCAGTGCATCCTAACTAATTATTTATTTATTTATTGTTGGCGAATTTTCCCTAAAAGGAAATCGTTAAGCTTATGACTTTGAAGGCTTGTTCTTCTTGTCCTTCCAGTACTCCTTCATTCTCTTGGAGAGGGCCTCTTTTCTCTCCTCAGACCATTCTTGTTTGGTCCGCTGTTTTAGCGCTTCTGACTTGACTTCCCAATTGTCTATGTGTTTTCGGAAGGTGCTTCTGTCTGTGGTGTTTGTGGTGCCAATTGCTTGTAGGTCTTTTCAGACTCCTTCCATCCAGGGTGTCGAGACTTTAAGTGTCTTGATGTGTTCTAGAATTTTCTTGGTGAGTCTTGTTTCAGGGAGTCTATCTAAATGTCCGTAGAATTTAAGGCGCCTTTTTCTCATATCATTCTCGATGTTCGAATATGCTTCTACTGTTGAGTTCTTCTGTAGTCTGTAGCCATCTGGTGTGGGTCTTCCTCCTAAAATTTTCCTCATGATTTTGCGTTCTTCTTTTTTGATTTCTTCAATTTTGATTTTCCTGTTGAGTGCTAGTGTTTCGCTGGCATACAGTACGGCGGGTTTGATCACTGTGTTATAGTGTCTGATCTTGGTGTTTCTGGAAATACATTGTTTGTTGTAGACGTTTCGTACCATGCCTAGTGATTTCCGTGTCTTCTGTTGTCTGTCTTCGTAAGCCAGTTTCTCTGTTCCGGTCGGTTCAATGATTTCGCCTAGGTATCTGAAGTGTGTGACCCCTTTAATTTTGCCGTACTTGGTTGTGATGTCGTCGCCTTCTCTTGTTAGGACTTGCGTTTTTTCAAAAGAGATTTGTAGGCCGACTTTCTCGGCGCATTCTTTCAGGATTTCGATCTGTGTTTTTGCTGATGTTGGGTCATAGGTCAGTATCGCTAGGTCGTCTGCGAATGCTAGGTAAGGGATTTCCAGTCTTTTCCTTCCTAATGTGACTGGTCTCCAGGTGTTTTGTCTCCTGACTTCAGCTTCCCATTCCCTCATTACTTTGTCTTAGGCCAGTGTGGATTTCAAAGGGGTCCGAGATTTCGCCCATGAATTTGACTTTGTATTTTCTATTGGTTAGTGTCTGTTCGATTAGTCTTCGGGTCTTTTGGTCTAGGCCTTTTTCTCTGAGGATTTGGATGAGGGACTTTCTGTCGATCGAGTCGTAAGCCTTTTTGAAGTCGACGAAAGTGCAGATGATTTTTTTGGGGCTTGTCATGTGGGATTTTATGATTGATTTCAGGTTGAAGATTTGTTCGGGGCAGGCTCTGTTGGGTCTGAAACCCGCTTGGTATTCCGAGATGGCGGGTTCCAGTTGTCCTTGCATTCTGGTGAGAAGGCAGGTTGATATAATTTTGTAGATGACCAGTAGCAGGGAAATTCCTCTATAATTGTTTGTGTCTGTCCTGTCACCTTTCTTGTGTAGCGGGTGAATGAGTGCGGTCTTCCAGTCGTCAGGTATGATTTCGGTTGTCCAGGTGTTCTGTATGATTTGTGTGATTTCGTTTAGCGAGTTTGGTCCTAGGTTCTTCAGCAGTTCTGCCGTTATTCCGTCTTCACCGGCTGCCTTGTTGTTTTTCAGTTTCTTTATGCAGTGGAGGATTTCTTCTTTTGTTGGTGATGGTGAGTCTTCCGGTGCGTTGGCCGGTTCTCGGGGTTCGAAGGTTGAGTTAGGTTCCGGGCAATTTAGTAATTTTGAAAAGTACTTCGCGAGCTCTTCACAGTATTCTTTGTTGGTAAGTGCCAGTTTTCCGTCTTCTTTTCTGAAGCAGAGGTTCTGTGGGGAGTATCCTTTGACTTGGTTGGCGAACGTCCTGTAGAAATCCCGTGTGTTGAAATTTCTGAAGTCTTCTTCGATGGAGTTTAGCTGATCGTTTATGTATTTGCATTTCTCTTGTCTTATTGTTTTTGATGTTTGTCTTCGAATTTCATAGAAGTTGTCCTGTGTTTCTTGTGTTTTGTTGCTGTTGTAGTTTGTGAAAGCTGTTCTTCGATTTTGTAGGGCGATTTCACAGATAGTGTTCCACCAAGGGTGCCTGGGTTTTCTAGTCAGCGGGATCAGTTCTTTGGCTGTGTTCACAATTTTTTGTTTAAAGCTGGTCCAATCTTTCGCCTCTTGTTTTTCCCAGTGTTCTGTGATGTTTGATTCTCTGATCTTTCTTGTATAAAATTTCGGTGAGGTCAATTTCTTTTTGTGTTGTCTTCTTGGTGGTTTGATTCTTGTTAGGTATTGGTCCGAATCTATGTTGGCGCCTTTTCTCACTTGGACGTCGTGGATTTCCTTCTGGTATTCATAGGAGATTGCCACGTGATCTATCTCGAATTCTCCTAGTGAGTGGACTGGTGATCACCACGTCTTTTGTTTCTTGGGCTTTTTCATCAGGGAGATTGACATGATTTTGAGGTTGTTTTGCTGGCAGAGTTCGATCAGTCTGGTGCCGTTTTTGTTGGTGAATTTGTGTGCAGGGAAATTTCCTACTGTTTTTCTGTAGCGTTTTTCTCTGCCGATTTGTGCGTTGAAATCGCCTAGTAGAATTTTCGCGTTGTCTTGGGGTATTTTTGCCAGGGTGGTTTCGAGTTTGTCCCAGAATTTGTCTGTTTCTTCTGGTTTGTCCTTGTTGTCTGCGTTCGTGGGGGCATGTACGTTGATGAGGGTGTAGTTCTTGTTGGCGTGTTTGATTCGCATGGTCATGAGCCTGTTGTTGATCGCGTTGACTTCTTTTACTGAGTCTAGGATGTTTTTGTTTACTGCGAAGGCCATGCCGAGGAGTGCTCCTCCTTTGCCGATTTTCCTGTTGGTTCCACTCTTGAAGAATCTGTAGTTTCCATAGTCTATTGTGTCTGAATCCGTGTATCTTGTTTCTTGTAGCGCTAGGATCGAGATCTTTTGACTGGTTAGTTCCGTTGTTAGATTGTGTAATTTTCCCGTTTGTATTAGTGTCTGCAACTGCTGTGTTCGGATGCAGGCTGAGTTGGCATCCCTTCGCTCCCAGCTTCAGGCAGTGTTGACTTCGGTCACACAGCTTGAGGCTGTTGCCAATGGGCATCACTGTGGGGGTCCGGATGGGGGTTTGTCGGGGACGGCCAGCTCGTCCCACGCATCCCCTGATCGGACTACGACTGTGGTTGCCCGGGATACTGCCCGCATTGAGGCTGATCCCTCACCTGTGGTAGAGTGGGAGGTTGTTTCAAGGTGTGGCAGGGGGCGAAAGACATTCCGGAGGGCTGAACGGAAAGCCTCTCCAGTTTGTCTGACAAACCGGTTTCAGGCTCTGTCTCAGGCTGATACTGATCTTCGGCCTGACATGGCTGCTTGTACTGTTCCAGAGGTTGCCCCTCAGTCTGCAAGATCCGGGCAGTTGCAGAGGGTGGGCTTACTGGTAGTTGGGAGCTCCAACGTCAGGCGCGTAATGGGGCCCCTTAGGGAAATGGCAGCAAGAGAGGGGAAGAAAACCAATGTGCACTCCGTGTGCATACCGGGGGGAGTCATTCCAGATGTGGAAAGGGTCCTTCCGGATGCCATGAAGGGTACAGGGTGCACCCATCTGCAGGTGGTCGCTCATGTCGGCACCAATGATGTGTGTCGCTATGGATCGGAGGAAATCCTCTCTGGCTTCCGGCGGCTATCTGATTTGGTGAAGACTGCCAGTCTCGCTAGCGGGATGAAAGCAGAGCTCACCATCTGCAGCATCGTCGACAGGACTGACTGCGGACCTTTGGTACAGAGCCGAGTGGAGGGTCTGAATCAGAGGCTGAGACGGTTCTGCGACCGTGTGGGCTGCAGATTCCTCGACTTGCGCCATAGGGTGGTGGGGTTTCGGGTTCCGCTGGATAGGTCAGGAGTCCACTACACACAACATGCGGCTACACGGGTAGCAGGGGTTGTGTGGCGTGGGCTGGGCGGTTTTTTAGGTTAGATGGCCTTGGGCAAGTACAGAAAGGGCAACAGCCTCAACGGGTGCGGGGCAAAGTCAGGACATGCGGGGACCAAGCAGCAATCGGTATTGTAATTGTCAACTGTCGAAGCTGCGTTGGTAAAGTACCGGAACTTCAAGCGCTGATAGAAAGCACCGAAGCTGAAATTGTTATAGGTACAGAAAGCTGGCTTAAGCCAGAGATAAATTCTGCCGAAATTTTTACAAAGGTACAGACGGTGTTTAGAAAGGATAGATTGCATGCAACCGGTGGTGGACTGTTCGTCGCTGTTAGTAGTAGTTTATCCTGTAGTGAAGTAGAAGTGGATAGTTCCTGTGAATTATTATGGGTGGAGGTTACACTAAACAACCGAACTAGGTTAATAATTGGCTCCTTTTACCGACCTCCCGACTCAGCAGCATTAGTGGCAGAACAACTGAGAGAAAATTTGGAATACATTTCACATAAATTTTCTCAGCATGTTATAGTCTTAGGTGGAGATTTCAATTTACCAGATATAGACTGGGACACTCAGATGTTTAGGACGGGTGGTAGGGACAGAGCATCGAGTGACATTATACTGAGTGCACTATCCGAAAATTACCTCAAGCAATTAAACAGAGAACCGACTCATGGAGATAACATCTTGGACCTACTGATAACAAACAGACCCGAACTTTTCGACTCTGTATGTACAGAACAGGGAATCAGTGATCATAAGGCCGTTGCAGCATCCCTGAATATGGAAGTTAATAGGAATATAAAAAAAGGGAGGAAGGTTTATCTGTTTAGCAAGAGTAATAGAAGGCAGATTTCAGACTGCCTAACAGATCAAAACGAAAATTTCTGTTCCGACACTGACAATGTTGAGTGTTTATGGAAAAAGTTCAAGGCAATCGTAAAATGCGTTTTAGACAGGTACGTGCCGAGTAAAACTGTGAGGGACGGGAAAAACTCACCGTGGTACAACAACAAAGTTAGGAAACTACTGCGAAAGCAAAGAGAGCTCCACTCCAAGTTTAAACGCAGCCCAAACCTCTCAGACAAACAGAAGCTAAACGATGTCAAAGTTAGCGTAAGGAGGGCTATGCGTGAAGCGTTCATTGAATTCGAAAGTGAAATTCTATGTACCGACTTGACAGAAAATCCTAGGAAGTTCTGGTCTTATGTTAAATCAGTAAGTGGCTCGAAACAGCATATCCAGACACTACGGGATGATGATGGCATTGAAACAGAGGATGACACGCGTAAATCTGAAATACTAAACACCTTTTTCCAAAGCTGTTTCACAGAGGAAGACCGCACTGCAGTTCCTTCTCTAAATCCTCGCACAAACGAAAAAATGGCTGACATTGAAATAAGTGTCCAAGGAATAGAAAAGCAACTGGAAACTCTAAACAGAGGAAAGTCCGCTGGACCTGACGGGATACCAATTCGATTCTACACAGAGTACGCGAAAGAACTTGCCCCCCTTCTAACAGCCGTGTACCGCAAGTCTCTAGAGGAACTGAGGGTTCCAAATGATTGGAAAAGAGCACAGATAGTCCCAGTCTTCAAGAAGGGTCGTCGAGCAGATGCACAAAACTATAGACCTATATCTCTTACATCGATCTCTTGTAGAATTTTAGAACATGTTTTTTGCTCACGTATCATGTCATTTCTGGAAACCCAGAATCTACTATGTAGGAATCAACACGGATTCCGGAAACAGCGATCGTGTGAGACCCAACTCGCCTTATTTGTTCATGAGACCCAGAAAATATTAGATACAGGCTCCCAGGTAGATGCTATTTTTCTTGACTTCCGGAAGGCGTTCGATACAGTTCCACACTGTCGGCTGATAAACAAAGTAAGAGCCTATGGAATATCAGACCAGCTGTGTGGCTGGATTGAAGAGTTTTTAGCAAACAGAACACAGCATGTTGTTATCAAGGGAGAGACGTCTACAGACGTTAAAGTAACCTCTGGCGTGTCACAGGGGAGTGTTATGGGACCATTGTTTTTCCCAATATATATAAATGACTTAGTAGATAGTGTCGGAAGTTCCATGCGGCTTTTCGCGGATGATGCTGTAGTATACAGAGAAGTTGCAGCATTAGAAAATTGTAGCGAAATGCAGGAAGATCTGCAGGGGATAGGCACTTGGTGCAGGGAGTGGCAACTGACCCTTAACATAGACAAATGTAATGTATTGCGAATACATAGAAAGAAGGATCCTTTATTGTATGATTATATGATAGCGGAACAAACACTGGTAGCAGTTACTTCTGTAAAATATCTGGGAGTATGCGTGCAGAATGATTTGAAGTGGAATGATCATATAAAATTAATTGTTGGTAAGGCGGGTACCAGGTTGAGATTCATTGGGAGAGTGCTTAGAAAATGTAGTCCATCAACAAAGGAGGTGGCTTACAAAACACTCGTTCGACCTATACTTGAGTATTGCTCATCAGTGTCGGATCCGTACCAGATCGGGTTGACAGAGGAGATAGAGAAGATCCAAAAAAGAGCGGCGCGTTTCGTCACAGGGTTATTTGGTAACCATGATAGCATTACGGAGATGTTTAGCAAACTCAAGTGGCAGACTCTGCAAGAGAGGCGCTCTGCATCGCGGTGTAGCTTGCTGTCCAGGTTTCGAGAGGGTGCGTTTCTGGATGAGGTATCGAATATATTGCTTCCCCCTACTTATACCTCCCGAGGAGATCAGGAATGTAAAATTAGAGAGATTAGAGCGCACACGGAGGCTTTCAGACAGTCGTTCTTCCCGCGAACCATACGCGACTGGAACAGGAAAGGGAGGTAATGACAGTGGCACGTAAAGTGCCCTCCGCCACACACCGTTGGGTGGCTTGCGGAGTATCAATGTAGATGTAGATGTAGATGTATGTTGAAGGTGCCAAAGTATGTGTGTGTTTTCTTGGGTAGTTTGCCAGAGCGCTCCGACTCGCCCTTTAGTACATCTCCAGGTCCCCCAGAATCCGAGTGCCTGGTTGCCGTCTTGCGACGGGTGGATCGTCCACCTGGGGTAATGTTGTTTTTAGGTGTACTTGCCATTATGCTTGTAATTCGTCTGGCTTGCGCCAGTTTGGTAGAACCAGGGATTTTCAGTTCCTGGAGCTCATATCAGCCGCACCATTGGTGACAGACGCTCGCCAGAGTACCGGTGGTTACCACACAGACGTGTCTGGGCTTTTGTGTTAATTTTCTTCGTTTCGCCGGTTTTTACTCCGGGTACTTATCCTCGAGGATGTGATAGTTTTGGTGCACCCTGAGTATTTGATTTCCTCGGTGCCACCCATATCTGGGAGGCTTTCCCCTATCCGCCACCTGGGGAGGCGCCCGATGAAGGATCTATCAACCTCACACGGGCCTAACTAATTATGTTTCTTATTATTAAAAATTTTTTCAGTTCTCATTCAAAAATAAATATTCCTCTCAAACAGAAAATTTTCAAAGTTGTATGAATGAAATTTTCCTAAGTCTTCACCAATACTATTTTCCCTAACTTGAAGCTGGTAGGTTTAAAATTGTCATCAGCTCCCCTCTTCCTTTCCTTGACCTCTTTATTCATCATTTTCCAAGCTACCTTAATATTTTCATTTTGAGTAACTTCTCTCAATGTAGAAAACACAATCTGTTCCTCATAATGTTAGTAGGTTTCAGCCTGAACAAAGGTTTACGAGGAGAAAATCCAGTAGATTAATTCCACTACTGGTTTATGATGTATATCTGGCTGGCCCAAGCAGAGTGTTTTTTTTTTTTATTTTTTTATTGCAATATCTCCTGCATAATCAATTGATTTAGTTCATGAGCCTTTCACTTATATTCCCTTTCGGAAAATAGTAGAAATTTTAATACAAATAATTTTGTGTAGCTCCATACTTTGCATAAACCTTTCAGAAGAAAACTGAGGTCTACTGTTTGCCAAAAGAAATTTTAGTACCCCATGCTGAAAAAAATAATCTGTTTCTAATTTCTGAACTGTTGTTTTAGTGTTGCCTCTTTTTATGGAACAAAAGTCTGGTAAATGTGTCTAAAGCTACAAAAATATGCCTGTAACTCCCTGTATTGTTTCTGGAAGAGAACAAACTAAATCCACAGCAATTAAGTCTCTTCTTTCATTAGGAAGAACTGAATGCGTTAGGCCTTTAGATTGTACATAAGTGGTTTTCACTCTTCAACATTTATCATGTGCTTCCAATCTCTTTTTCACTCTTTGCCACTTGTTTTCATTGTTACTGTTTTCTAAACTTTGGCTGCAGTTTTTCTAGAGCCATAGTGTCCACAACTTTCATGAAAGTAATCAGTTAACTTGTCAACATATTGTTCTGGAAGACACAACTTTCACTCCTATTTGACTGCAGTTTCTCTAGTGCCATAGTGTCCATAACTTTCATGAAAGTAATCAATTAACTTCTCAACATATTGTTCTGGAAGACACAACTTTCACTCCTATTTATCTATGGTTTCTCTCCTCAATGCTAATTCCTGATGTATGGTATAATACTGTTTTACTTTTAGGTTTACACCTGAGATGTAATATTCTTAAAGCAATCTCTTTAACATGTTTCTAGAAATATGCCCAATCAGTTTCTCATACCTGAGTTCCTGTAAATAACACAATCTTATTTGACCCTCATTTATCTCATGGTCATAATTATTGCTATTCTGTACTGGCATTCTGGATAAAACAATACCGTTGTCTTTACCTTTGATGTACTCCTAATTTATAAGTCAAACTGCTGTAAATAACAGGAGCGCAATGACGTGGAGTTTTGAAGCCTCCACCAGTAATACAATTTTTTCACAGTGATTTAAAAGAAATATAACATAAATTTACAGTGCTTGCAATTTAAAATGACCATCACTTGAAAATGACATTATGGAATTTGATTAACTTCTTTCTGCATTTGACCCTTCAGTTCCTGTATGGTGTATGATGGCTCACACTAGAAGATTTGAGATTTAAAATGACCCCAAAGGGGAAAAAAATCACATGCTGAAGAGTCAATTATTTTGGTTGTCAAGAAATGCTACCATTCTCAGATAAGAGATGACCAGGAAATACATTGTGTCTTGTGTTAATGGAATGCTGTGCAATATGTCATGTGGACCTGTCTTGCTGGAACATTGTGTAAGCAGTGACACTAAGAAATGGTCCAACATGTGAACATAACATTCTGTGCTCATAGCAACAGTATTGCTGTGACCATCTTCAAAAAATAAGTCCCTGCAATTACTTATGATGATACATCTCACAGCGCTAGCAGTTTCTGACTGTGAAGTGGTGTTTTATGAAGCATTTTAGGATTTTTGTGTAACTAGTATCTAATGCTTTGCTTGTTAGCAAAGCCTCATGCATAAAATGGTCCACATCTCTCAGGACCAGATTGTAGCACAGGGCTGGGTTGTGTCGTTAATGACTACCAACAATTCCTGGGGAAAATGTAGGCTGTTTGGGAGGTTCTGTGCATTCTATTTCTGCATGATGTAAATTTTTTTGTGGGAGATATTGTGGTTTCTAGTGCAATATTTGCCATACACTGTGATAAAATGTGTCAAGTTGCAGTGCAAGCTTGCGTACAGAACACCTGGGACTTTAGTTTGTAATCTTAGCCTCCCACACATCACCATTGATTTTCTCTTAGTTTCTTCATTATTTTCAAAAGCTTCAAGAGGTGTAAGATATACAGATACGGCTGTATTCCTTTTTGCCTGCTTTGTTTACTCCTTTTTTTTTATATTTTCTCCTTTCATCAATTAAATTCAATATCTCTTCTGTTACCCAAGGATTTCTACTAGCCCTTGTCTTCTTACCTACTTGATCCTCTGCTGCCTTTACTACTTCATCCCTCAGAGCTACCCATTCTTCTTCTACTGTACTTCTTTCCCCCATTCCTGTCAGTTGTTCCCTTATGCTCTGCCTGAAACTGTGTACAACCTCTCGTTCTTTCCATTTATCCAGGTCCCATCTCCTTAAACTCCCACCTTTTTGCAGTTTCTTAAGTTTTAATCTATAATTCATAACCAACAGATTGTGGTCAGAGTCCACATCTGCCCCTGGAAATGTCTTACAATTTAAAACCTGGTTCCTAAATCTCTGTCTTACCATTATATAATCTATCT
Organism: Schistocerca americana; assembly: GCF_021461395.2. Classification (NCBI taxonomy): domain Eukaryota; kingdom Metazoa; phylum Arthropoda; class Insecta; order Orthoptera; family Acrididae; genus Schistocerca; species Schistocerca americana. Next base: position 120,757,063 of record NC_060119.1, read on the forward strand.
GATACCTTCTGGTATCTGCAGGATTCTTCCATGTATACAACCGTCTTTTATGATTCTTGAGCCAAGTGTTAGCTATGACTAAGTTATGCTCTGTGCAAAACTCTACCAGGCAGCTTCCTCTTTCATTTCTTAGCCCCAATCCATATTCACCTATTAAGTTTCCTTCTCTCCCTTTTCCTACTCTCAAATTCCAGTAACCCATGACTATTAAATTTTCGTCTCCCTTCACTACCTGAATAATTTCTTTTATCTCATCATACATTTCATCAATTTCTTCATCATCTGCAGAGCTAGTTAGCATATAAACTTGTACTACTTTAGTAGCGTGGGCTTTGTGTCTATCTTGGCCACAATAATGCGTTCACTATGCTGTTTGTAGTAGCTTACCTGCACTCCTATTTTTTTATTCATTATTAAATCTACTCCTGCATTAACCCTATTTGATTTTGTATTTATAACCCTGTATTCACCTGACCAAAAGTCTTGTTCCTCCTGCCACCGAACTTCACTAATTCCCACTATATCTAACTTTAATCTATCCATTTCCCTTTTTAAGTTTTCTAACCTACCTGCCCGATTCAGGGATCTGGCATTTCATGCTCCAATCCGTAGAATTACAGTTTTCTTTCTCCTGGTAACAATGTCCTCCTGTGTAGTCCCCACCCGGAGATCCAAATGGGTGGCTATTTTACCTCTGGAATATTTTATCCAAGAGGATGCCATCATCATTTAACCATACAGTAAAGCTGCATGCCTTCAGGAAACATTATGGCTGTAGTTTCCCCTTGCTTTCAGCCGTTCGCAGTACCAGCACAGCAAGGCCGTTTTGGTTAGTGTTACATGCCCAGATCAGTCAATCATCCAGACTGTTGTCCCTGCAACTACTGAAAAGGCTGCTGCCCCTCTTCAGGAACCACACGTTTGTCTGGCCTTTCAACAGATACGCCTCCATTGTGGTTGCACCTATGGTGCGGCCATCTGTATCGCTGAGGCACGCAAGCCTCCCCTCCAACGGCAAGGTTCATAGTTCATGGGGGGGGGGGGGGGGGGGGGCTAGCAGTAGACCAACCATAAAAACAGGATTCTACTAATTTTATCCCACTATTATATTCAAATTTACTTTTAGCAACTGCATTACGTTCACAAAACATATTCACAGTATGGACTTCCATCAGCTATATAATGGAATGACGACAACGAACATTTGTGGTGGACCAGGACTTGAACACAGATTTCCCACTTATTGTGAGCAATCATACTACCATTAGGCTATCAGAACATGACTCATGGCCAGACCCAAAGTTTCATATGTCATCAATGATGTATCTACAAGTGGCATTTGTACATCCATCACATATGTTATAGAATTAGGAAAATGAGATCATGCAGACCTATGGATTCATATTGAAAATTCAGCTCTCAATACTGGAAGAAGAGAAGTGACCATATAGACTACTAGGAGAAATGAATGTAAACAGTATGACAGATTAGTTAAAGAAAATTGATTGGTCTCATATAATGGACAATTACAAAAGCACTTACAAATTCTTTTCCAATTTCCTGACAGAGATTAAGTGCACAGTATAAAATACTTGCCCCACTGTAATCAGCAGATATTGTATTGACATCATGCATAAGCGGTATCATGCCAACATTTGGTAGCCTCCACTGCTTAAAAATCTCAGGATAATACTATTAATTCTAAAATAAAATTCTCATAAAAGTGATCGGAAGAAGGAAAGTTAGATAAATATGAGAAAACTCTACAGATCCAAAATAAAAAATGCTAAGTGAATTGCTAATGATGAGTACATTTAAAATTTCAAAAATAAATGTAAAGCAGCCTGGAATGTCATCAAAATGGAAATCAATAATATAAATAAAGAAAATGGTATCTCCTTTGACTGTGATCCACTCAATGAATATTTTGTGAACACTGCAAGCACTACCGTTCCACTTCATGATTCTACACGAGGTGCAGAAGTCCTGCAAAACAAACAAATGATAAATTTATGTGAGACCTAATTACTTTAAATGATATTCATAAACTGATAGACAAACTAAGCAATTCGAAAACATAAGACTATTTTGGACTTGGTAATTTCATCATAATGTGTGTAGCAAGGAAAATCAAAATGCCACTTCTTTCACTGTCTACCACAGTACTAGATGAAGGAATTTTCACAGTTTGTCTTAAGCTCAGAGTTACATTAATTATGCACAAAAAGACTGATAAAAACCTAACAAATAACTACAGACATCTTTCAGCAGTACCAATCATCTCCAAGATTAATAGAAATTTGTATGTATAAACAGATATACAGCTGTTCTGAAAGAAACAAAATTTAAAGTGAGTAACAGTTCAGATTCAGGTCTCATCTATCAACTGTAAAAGCAGTCAAAGCTTTGATGAATAATGAAAAAAGGCTTTCTATGTCTGGAATACTTATTGATTTAAGCAACTCAGTGTCACATGACATAATCCTCAAAAAGTTAGAATATTATGACATAGAAGGTAAATCACTCAGTTTATTCAAATCTTACTGAAGTGACAGATTACAGTTTTCATATACAAATAAGCTGAGATCAGCAATGCTTCCAATAAAAAGATGAACACCCCAAGGCTGTGTTCTTGGCCTTTCATGTTTATTGCCTACAATAAAGACTTTCCAAATTACATGCCATGTAAGAATATACTACATGCTGATGACATGACATTAATAACCACAGCCAAGAATTTATGAAGTGTACTAGCTAGCAACAGAGAAATGATGTAAATGACTAATCAATGGTGTCATGCCAGTCAGCTGTGTGTAAACCAAACAAAAAGAGAAGAAATAATTTTTAATAAAAAGGTAACCAAAAATGAAAATAAAACAGTAAAACCACTTGAACTGTTCATAGACCAAAAACTCTCTTGGGAAGAACACACTAATTATCTATCAGCGCACTAGCTCATGTAATTTTTTAATAGTGTAAATGGTGGAACAGGGTGAGCAGACAGTTGTTTCTCCAATCATGTTTTGCTTTCTTCCATTTTCATCTGCAGCATGGAATAATGCTCTGCTAAATGTATTTTCAGGTGGCAAAAGAAGACAATCAGATGCTCAGTAGGATTACCACCCACACAGTCCTGCAGGAACCACATTAAATGTCTCAGCACAACACATTACCTATCCAATACAGGGTTTTTCTATAAGAACATGCAAAAATGTAATAGGACATAGAAAATATTTCACTGAACAATTTGATGTGGGGAAGCTAGGGCCAGAGAGGCCAGCTTATTTATTTATTTATTTATTTATTCCATGTGATCTTATGGTACACAGTGTGTTGCAGATGTCGGAAAATATCATTTAACATTGTTAACATGTATTAATGTAAGCCTACAGTATCCTAATGTATTATATTGCTCAATGCTTTCAATTTAACACAAACAGCAAGATTATTGTTCTAAGTATTCATTTACAGAGTAAAAACAGTGACACAACAAATATGACTTCACGGCTTTGCTAAATTTTATGTTGTCTTCAATGGACTTAATACTAGTGGGAAGATTGTTGAACAGTTGGAGGCCCATGTGGAAAACTCCCTTTTTACACAGTTGAGTGTTTGTATGCATAACATGCAGGTTTGCATTTTTCCTGGTGTTGTGTTCATGTATTTCACTATTTTTTACGACTCTGGGGTCAGTTGGCACTATGTGTTTTCTGAAGAATTTTAGAGTTTCAAGAATGTAGAGGCAAGGTAGTGTAATGATTTCCAAGTTTCTGAAAATGGGTTTGCAGGAGTCTCTGGGTTTGCTCCCAGTAATAATCCTCATTGCTCTCTTCTGGATTCTGAATGTGCTCAGAGCATTGGAGCATTTCCCCAGAATATTACACCATATTTTAGGTGGGCTTGTATATAAGCATAGTATGCACTGGTTAATGTTTTCAGGCAAGCACATGTTTTCAGTACACTCAATGCATAACAGCCAGTACAAATCCTGGCATTTACCTTTCCTGTATGTGTATTCCATTTCAGGTTATCTTGAACCCACAGACCTAGGAATTTGAAAACAGTGTCGGTATCTATTGAATGGTTATTTATAGTGCCAGATGGCTGAGAGGAATTTGCATTTTGTGTTGTGTGGAAGTTCATGGGAGCTGTCTTTTTGGTGTTGATAGTTAATCTGTTGATTTTTGCCCAGTTGCTGAGTTGATCAGTAGCCAAGTTCACAGCTTTTTGCACAGCCTCTGTATTCTCCCCTTTGAGGAGTACAGTTGTGTCATCAGCAAATATAATTGTTTTGTGTGCATCAACATTCAGGCTCAAGTCATTAATATACAGGAGGGAAAGTAGGGGTCCCAATACTGAGCCCTGTGGAACAGCTTGCTTTACAGTTTTATTACTTGATAGTATTTCGGTTATTGAGTTGCTTTGTCTGTTAGTATATTTCATTCTGACTCTCTGCCTCCGATTGGTTAGGAATGTAGCAATCCAGTTGTTTGCAATTCCTCTGATACCGTAGTGTTCTAATTTTTCCAGTAATATTTTGTGGTCAACAGTGTCAAAAGCCTTTAACAGATCCAGAAATATGCCTGTTATGGGTTGTTTTCTATCTAACAGTTCTAAAAGCGTATTTATGCAATCATATACTGCAGTTTCAGTAGATTTGTTGCTTCTGAACCCTTGTTGAGCTAAACTTAGTAAATCTTTTTTTTCAATGACATTATTTTTTCAAAAACTTTAGAAAAGCAGGATGAGATTGAGATAGGCCTGTAGTTATTCATATCTTTATTATCACCTGTTTTGAAGACAGGAATTACTTTAGAAAGTTTCAGAGCTTCAGGGAAGATACCTGCCTGGAGAGAACAGTCACAGAGGTGAGTTAATGGTTCAGCAATTGTGTGTTCACAATTTTTTATTACAGCTGCTGGGATACCATCAATTCCAGCTGAATATGAATTTTTTAACTCTCTGAGGGCTTTTGCAACATCATTTTCAATGACTTTGGTAATGAAAATTGACTCTGCACATGTGTGATTTTTTTGGTTTGCTGGTTGGTAATTTGTGTTAGGATTATTTTGGACCAGTTTTTCAGCTATGCATGTAAAGAAATTGTTGAATGAGTTCAGCACAACTTCGGGATTGAATATAGATTGATTGTGGAGTTTGATTTCTATGTTCGTATGTGAAGCTTTCAGTTCCCCTCTTTCCCTTTTTATGATATTCCACATTGCTTTTACTTTATTGCTGGATTTGTCAATGTACTCATCATTCTGCATCCTTTTTGCTTGTCTTATCACTCTTCTTAGGATACATGTGTAGTTTTTATAGTATTCTGTTAGTTGGGGGGAGTCACTACTTTGTTTACATAACATGTGGAGTATTCTTTTATGTTTGCAAGAGATTTTTATAGCTGGTGTAATCCAACTCTTGTTTCTATTATTATTTACTCTTACTGGTTTTTGCAGAAAGGCCTCTTCAAAGTGGTGGATCATTTTGTCAAGAAATATGTTGAATTTCATGTTGACATCATTGGCTGTGTACATCTCTGTCCACTTTTCTTTAATAAGGAGGGCATTTAGCTTGTTCAAGTTCTCTTGGGTGAAAAACCTTCGTAAAGTTTTAGGTGGGACTGGGTTTGAGGTATCTTTGCTAACATCGACCTTTAGAATGACAGCTTGGTGGTCACTGAATCCTGCATTGTATACTTCTGGAGTTGGGTTAAGTTTATTTCTATTTGCAAAAATTTGATCTAGAGCTGTCTTTGGTGTGGGTATTATTCTAGTGGGCTCGTTTACAAGGCCATGCAGATTATAAGTTTTTGCAATGTTAATCAATGTTTCCCTGTTTCTGTTGTGGGTGAGAAAGTCTATATTAAAGTCACCACATATAATCACCTCCTGTTTCCACTGACTTATTTTGGATAGAAACAAGTCCATTTGTAACAGAAAATCATTAATACTACTGGAGGGGGGACAGTAGATTGTAGCTACAATTAGATTTAGATCTGTAAGCTTTATGCCTGCACATTCAAAGATCTTTCTGTTCCTATTTCCTTTAGGGTAGGGAGTGGGCTATATTCAATGTGTTGTTTAATGAAGATGGCAACCCCACCATGTCCATCATTTGATCTGGAGTAGTGTTCACACAATTTGAAGTTGGGTAGTGAGATTAGCTTAACCACATCAGTGCAGAGCCAGTGCTCTGCTAGGCATACTACTGAGATATCACTGAGTTCACTGGTCAGCAAAATGCTTAAGTCATCAGTTTTGTTGCTCAACGATTGGACATTGTGATAATAGATTTTCAGGTATGAGTGGGGTTTACTCAGTGGGCTCAAAGTCATATTTACTGTGTCACTGACCTTTAGTTTAAATTGTGCTGTATTCCAGGTATGTTGACTTCTGACCAGTTGTGCTGGTTCTGTTGGTCGTCCTTGGCAGCCATCTCATCTTCCAGGTGGGCCTGAAAAGTATCCACATGCACTTCACACTGTTGAGGCATCACATTGATGTTTTGGAGGGATGTCTCGATAATGTTCACCATCACATTATTGATCATTTCAGGTTCCTGGCCTTTTTGAGGGGTCAGGGGGTTTGTGTTTCATCTCTGTGACTTCGTGACCCATTTGTCTAGTGTAGTTTGCACAGTATAGCCACTATTACTCTTTTTATTTCCCATCTTGTTTGTCCTTATCCAATTGCTTATTAGCGTATGTTTATGGTTTCTGACTTTTGGTTTCTTATTGTCACCCATAGTTGTCAGGACGGCCAGTCTATTGCAGATAATCTCCTTGCCACATTTGTTTAGGTGTAAGCCATGTGTTGTGAAGTGGTTTCTGGCTAGTCTCTCTATTTAAAAGTTCACAGCAATTCTTTTTTTGTACGCGTGTTTAGCTAAATTCAGAGCCTGTATCAGGTGGAGGTTTGCAGTATTAATTTTACTATTTACATTTTGAACATCATATCTCCTGGGTATAGGATGGATAATGATATTCATTTTGTGACTTAGAGTGAGTATTGGTTCCAATGGTTCTACCACATGCTTCAACATTAGATCGAGAGGTTTGTCTATGTCGTTAGAACCGCCTATTACAATCAAAGTATCACGTGTACTGAAGCTTCTTGTCAAATATTCTGCGTTTTTTATCACTTCTTTTAGCTTAAGGAGCTATGGAAGTAAAGTTGTCTAAAGTTTGGCATAGCATTGCTGTTTTCTTTCTTTTGTATAACTAACATGTGTATAAGTGACTTACCAAAAGAAAGCACTGGCAGGTCGATAGACACACAAACAAACACAAACATACACACAAAATTCGAGCTTTTGCAACCAACGGTTGCTTCATCAGGAAAGAGGCAAGGAGATTTCCATAAGGAGGCTCTGTTGTATCATTTTTACATTGACCCATGCAGAACACGCTATGAATCAACAACAGACCCATTAATTACTCAGTGTTATTGAGAAACTACAGTACAATACAATGGAGCTCACTGATGTGCACCTTGTGTACACTGCAATGTTCTTACTGCTGAAAGGCTGTATAGGGAATGATTTCTTAACATGTATCATCTGTCATGAAGAGTGTTTATTTTTCTCAATCAGTGACTGTGGGAGACTGGTTGAATGGAATGAAGAAACGAGGCACCTGGCAACATGAGGATCACTCGCACACCTAATTCTGAAAAAGAGGTGTTGGAACATGTTGCAGTGGACCCCACTACAAGTACTCATCCCGTTGCAAATGAAATGGGTGCTGCAGATAGCAGCATGCACTCCATGAACAACAATTACACACATATCACCTATGAGTCCATGCAATGCTTGTGACTGACTTTGTACCTAGGGTCGCATTGTGTCAGTGATTTATCCAACAATGGATTGATTGATCAGATTTCCTCCAAATCATGCTGTTCACTGATGAGGCCTCATTTGATCATTATGGTATTTTGAACAGCAGAAATAACCATGTGTGGGATGAGAAAAACTCTCATTCTGTAGTAGAGTCACACCATCAAATATGTTTTGCTGTGAATATCTGGGCCAGCATTGTGGGCGACAATCTCATTGGGCCATATCTTCTACCTGGTCATCTGAACAGCCACCTGTACTTGAGGTTCATGCAAAGAGTTCTACTACAGTTGTTGGAGCACATATCCTTGGCTGTTTTTGAGAGGATGTCGATACAACATGATGTTGCACCACCTCCCTTCAATGTGGATGTCCACAACTGTCTCAATGCTGTATTTCCTGGTCACTGGATTGGGAGGGGAGGTCCTACTCAATGGCCTGTGAGGTCACCTGACCTGAATACCCTTGTTTATTTCATATGGGAACATCTAAAGCCACTTTTGTATGAGACTCCACTGGATGCGGAGATGGACTTAGTTGCCAGAATTGTAGCTGCCTGTGATGTGATTTGAAACACACCAGGGGTATTTGTCAGTGTGCATCAGAATCTTGTTCACTGATGTCATGCTTGCATTGAAGCTGAGGGGCATCAGTTTCAGAACATTTTGTAAGATATGGTATAAATGGTACATTCATTGTGTCAATGGTGGTATTTGTTGTTAACTGTAACTGATGTAAATAAAAATGTTCACAGTAATGTAATTTTATTCCTATTATCTCCTTCAGCTGGCTTCTCTAACCCCAGGTTCCCTATCTCAAATTGCTCAATGGAGCATCCTCTATATCCTTTAAAATTTTTGCACACTCTTTCAGCAACAACCTGTATACTTGTTTCATATATGCCAGAGAAAATTTGGGAATATTCAACATGAGATGTGATGTGCATGTACACATCTCCAGAACTAGTCACTTCTTGCATTTGCCTTCCTCAAGACTTGCTATAATCAAGAATAACTATAAATACTCATGTATAAAATTTTTCATCAAGTTTTCATACTCAGCTCATACAGTACCACTAAATAAATATAGGAGTGTATATCAAACTTGGCTAAAATGCTGTGAATTCAATTCAGCTACAGAATTCCTAGAAAATAGTAACTGTAATATATGTTTTTCCTGGGTGATAAAGGAAACCTTTTAGTTCTTAAATAACCTAGTCATTTCCTGTGTTTTTTCTGTATATGTAATTGATTATTGTATAAAATTTGACATCACTGTAAACTTTGACAAAGCCCATTGTATGAAAAATATTCAAAGGCTAATAAAAATATCCTATCTTATTTTACTCTATCCTATTCTATATTCCCATACAGGGGAGACATTTTAATTGAAAGTCACCAACCCCCTGTCAGCAGATAAGTACAATATTGCAGTGCCTGTGTTGTTCTGGAATAGGATGCAATGTTCCTTCAGATACGTGTGCATGTCCAAAGGAACAGGCACTGTAGCAACTACAGTCCTAATGAAATAGATGAAATGTAATCACACTTGCGAAAATGAACAACCATCAGCTATATAATGGAATGATGACAATGAAAATTTGTGGCAGACCATGACTCAAACCTTGTTTTCCCACTTATCATAAGTAGTAATGTTGGCAATAGGCTATCTGAACATGAATCATGGCTAGACCCAAACTTATGCCAACACTGGACAAACAGCTTTCAATTAAAATGTCTCTCTTGTGTGGGAATATGCATAATGGTTGCATGAGAACAAGTTGTCGACACACAGTTGACAACATATGGAAGTTTGGGTCTGGCCTTGAGTTGCGCTCAGATAACCTAATAATATTGTGACCACTAGCAATAAGCAGGAAATCCAGATTTGAGTCCTAGTTCAGCACAAATTATCATTTTTGTCATTCCATTATATAGCTGATGGTTGTCTAATCACAGCTGTGAATATGTTTCATGTATTTTGTAATGGTCATGGTCACCACAATGCCTGTTACGTTTGAAATGCATGTATGTCAGAAGAAACATTGCATCCTATTCCAGAATAACTTTCAATTAAAATGTCTCCCCTGTATGGGAATGGATATACATAATGGATGTACAATACAGGTGGTACACACATGGTTGATGACATATGGAAGTTTGGGTCTGGCTGTGAGCCACAGTTGAGTAGCCTAATGTCTATGACTTTGTACAAAACGGTAAGGAGATAGGGGCTACAGAGTAATGTGGTAAGTGCAACATTGGAAAACTGGTCACGAGCAGAAATGATTAATGCACAAGTTAGCACTGCAAATAGAAGATTTACTTGTATTTCTCCAAGCATACAAAGACTCATTATCAATAATGCAAGAAGCAATAGAGTCCACACACAGTCGACACACAGAGTCAACAAGGAAGAGGCTTTCTGAACTGAAGCACGAATTATGGTGCCAGAGCCATGACTAGCCAGTGTCTACATAGCGTCTCATAATGAAGAGGCTCCAAGCCTACGTGGGGTGTGCATAGTAGTGGCATTAGTCAACAGTGTGAGTGCATAGGTCTTACTTGTGAGCTTTCGAACAGTGAGCTACCAAACTTGGATGATGTCCAACTACTTAAAGATGGGCATAATAATATGCTGTTGTTTCATAAAGTATAAGCAGCAATCAAAAATTTCCATCTGAGGGCTTTGCTACAGCGTATATGCAATGTAGCATGACTCCAATGCATATATACAAGCACTGACATACAGGCAAGGAATTAGGGTGGCATTTGTTTCTTTCTGATGCTTGTGCAGTAAATGTGGAAAGTGAACTGCGGAGACATTATTACCAAATACATAAAAACAGGACCAGCATGCTGTTATTCTTTACTCAGCTGGAAAAGAACAAACACTGGTAGATTTCCATCAAAGAATGAAGAATATGTATGGAAGTGCATGTCTGCTGGAAATCACCCTTGTGAAATGGTACACCACGAGGTGTGCTGCTTTATGATAATGCACATTCCAATATCACAAATTTTGAAATGCAGAAGTTAAGCCAAACCAACTGGGACACATGTTAGGACCTGCCCTATAGTTCTGATCCTCTTGGTGTGATTATTGTGCCTTCAGTCTCTCAAATAAGGCCTCAAAGGGTCATTAATTCCTGTCAGATGAGGATGTGCAGCAGACTGTTACAGACTTCTTCATGCAGCAGGACATATTGTTTTATTCAATTTTTGTGATCAATCTGGTAAATTAGTGAGAAGATTTCCTCAATAATCACAGTGATTTTGCCTGATTGCCATGCTGATCTGGCTTGTATGGCCAGCAGAAAAAAGTTTTTTAATTGTTCTTTATACATAATGCTTTGAAAATTGGCTAGTCCAGATTTTACTGGTTTGGGCAAACTACCGGAAGTAATGTGATCTTGTCTTATGGAAAATATTCTTGGTAAGAAGTTTAGAAAAATACATGGACACTGTTATCCTTCTGTGATGTGGATCCTCTTGTTGTTTACACATATGAGCACCATATTGCAGGTTGGAACAAATTAAATTAAATTATTAATTCGTTAGTTAACTAATCAGTGCTGTATGTCATTTGCACAGAGAAATCAAAGTAACAAAAGTATGTAGTTAAAGTTTGGATTCTAAAAAAAGTTATGACAAAATCTACAAGGAAAAATGTAATAAACTGCATGTTAATTATTGTGTATGTTAATTAATTTCATATTACTGACAGTACTTTACAGAAAAATGGGACTACAAGACTTTTTGCTGGAGTGATCCTCCTTTCTCAAATTACTGATTAGCTCTTAGGGTTTTACATATTGTAGGGCTGCCACATGGAGACACCAATGTTCTCATGATGATGTGAAAACTGTGAGGGCTTTTCGGTGCTAATAAAACATGATTAGCATATTAAAATTTTTTTCTTTCAGATTTACAGTTCAGAATCTTATTTTCAGCCTCAGCTGCTGCCTTGTGCAAATGGCATGGTGAAATTTGATTGCTACCTGTCATCAGCTAGACTGGCCTATCACCTAGGCCACTACACCATAAATTCAGCTGAAGTCTTCCAGGCTGCTGTTTGGCATTCTTCTGGCAAAGACATAGCATGCAATTATACCTGCACACTTTGTTAAAGTATCCTCAATCCTGTTCTGGAAAATAACGATGACCTGCAATGAACCATCATGATGGACAGCACTGTCAGAAGTCATATAGTTGGCTCATCCTGGCCCCAGCAGGTACAGTGTGTTAACAGTAAGATGGCAGAGTTGTGAGGGGAGTGTGGGGGAGAGGAGGAAGCAAGCATTGGCTGGCGAAGGGAGAGGAGCTGTTGGGGGGTGGGGGGGGGGGGGGGGGGCAAGGCCCGCCTACCAGTTGCAGTGCTGGCACTACAAATTGCGCGTCCTGCTTACACGAAAGCAGACGAAAGGCTTGGAAGGCTTGGAAGTAAAACACGCTTTAAATGTTGTTCGTAAACGAAACTGAAATCGTCATGTACATTAAAATCTATATATATATATAAATGAATGTATGTATGTTTGTCTACTATGCGCTCACAAACCATTCATCCGATTGCAAAGAAACTTTGGTGAGTTGTTCTCCGTAGGCCTACCGGTAGGGGTTGTTGGCGACTCCCGAGATGGGCCAGCAACTGCCTCTTCACTCATTTTGATAGTGTTTAGCACAACTGCACAATAAAAACATGCAGAACAGTACAGTGCAAAACGATAATGAAGCAGACGACAATGGCTACCTTGTACAACACAGTCAGCTACGTAATGTTGGCAGCAGTCAAAACTGCGTGCCTACCAAAGCCTCCCGACGTTTACTGATTTCTATCAATTCAGGACTAGGGAGAGGTGTGCTATCTAAAAGTTTACACACTGTAAGTAGGTCCTTGGCACCTGGGAGTGCTTGTAACAATGATCGGAAACAGTCACCAGATGGCCCTCTCAACCAGCAGTGGTGCTGATGTTGTACAACAAGCACTGTGAGATGTACTGCTGTTGGAAGACCCTGAGTCTCCCCATCAGTGATGTGGCCAGTGTCCAATGTGAAATCCAATGAGTGGCAGTTTGTGGTTACTTGGAAGCTATCATCTTGGAAATGGCAAGCAATGTTTTTGGTAGAATTGGCAGAACATTTAAAACATGAATGTCACCACATCATTATAATTATTTAGTCAAGTACTTTGTTACAAACATCATAGAGTACCTGCAGGAAATTATAATCTATTCATAAATCATCTATAAGCTCTTTTGCGTTAATTAACAGGAAGAAACAAAGAAATTTTGATTGCCGGTGACTTTAATACAGATTCTCTAATGCAATCTTCCAGTAAACATTTACTGCAGTTAGTAATGTTGTCTTTCAATCTAACTCACACTGTAAACTTTCCAACTAGGATCACTAAATCCTCAAGGACAGCCATTGATAACATTTTTATAGACAAATCAAAGGAACAAAATCATATCATAAAACCTGTAATAAATGGACTGTCAGATCATCACATGCAGCTCCTTGTTTTAGATGTAAATTCTAAGCAGATTATCAAGACCGCTAAATCTGAGTACAGGAGAGTAGTCAATCAACCAAAAATTGAGTGTTTTAGAAAACTGCTCAAAGATATTAACTGGAAAGATGTTCATAGTGCTCATGACATGAATGAAAAATATAACACATTCATGGACAATGTCAGTACCATGTTTGAAAACTGTTTTCCTCTAAAAGTTACTCAAATTAAACAGAAATCTATAATAAAACCATGGATCACACAAGGAATAAAGATTTCCTGTAAGACAAAAAGGAAAATGTATCTGTCAACCAAGAATAGCTCCAATTCTGATGATTTAGCTAAATACAAGTAATACTGTAAAATATTAAAAAAAGTAATTCAGACATCTAAACAAATGCACTATGAGAAGAAGATAGCTATGTCAGGGAACAAAATAGAAACAATATGCGATATAGTGAAAGAGAAGACTGGTAGAACCAGAAAGGAACAGGAGCAAATAGCACTAAGGTAGTAACCGATGGGCAGTGTGTGGCAAATCTATTTAACAAGTACTTTATATCCATTACTGATAGAACGGGATTGTCGGGATCAGTAAATAATGCCCTTGAATATCTGACACTAGCCTTTACAAATAGCTTCAGGTACATGAACATGTCACTCACTTCACCAAAAGAAATAACTTCTATAATAAAATCTTTAAAAACAAAGCATTCTAGTGGTTACAATGAAATATCAACAAAGTTAATTAAGGCATGTTCTTGTGAGTTTAGTACAATTCTAAGTTACTTGTGTAACCAGTCAATTATAACTGGGACATTTCCTGACTGGCTAAAATATGCAGATGTTAAGCCTCTATTCAAGAAAGGGGATAAAGAGATACCATCAAACTACAGACCAATTTCACTTTTGCCAGCATTTTAAAAAATTTTAGAAAAAGTAATGTACAGGCAGCTTCTCAACCATCTGACCACAAATAACATATTATCAAGAACATAGTTTGGATTTCTGAAGGGTTCTGATATTGAAAAGGCTATTTACACCTACAGTGAAAATGTACTTAATTCATTAAATAACAAATTACAAGCAGCAGGTACTTTCTGTGATTTGTCAACGGCATTTGATTGTGTGAACCACAACATCCTTTTAAATAAATTAGAATTCTACGGTATCACGGGCAGTGCTGCAAAATGGTTCAAGTCATACTTTGCTAACAGGAAACAAAGGGTGTCGGTGCAAGGGACTAGTGAATTAAGTCATCAGTCATCATCAGAATGGGAAGAAATTACATGCGGTGTCCCACAAGGATCCATCTTAGGGCCATTGCTTTTTTGTGTGTACATTAATGATCTCTCATCAGTTACATGCCAGAAGCAGAGTTCGTTTTGTTTGCAGATGACACAAATATTGCAATAAATTGTATGTCAAGTGCAGTTCTAGAAAGATCTGCTAATGATATTTTCATGCATATTAATAAATGCTTTAAAGCCAACTCACTGACATTAAACTTCGAAAAGACTCACTATATGCAATTCAGAACCTGTAAGTGGTTTCCACCCAGCATATGCATAAAGTATGAAGAAGAGCAGACAGAAGAGGTTGACAGACTTAAATTCCTGGGATTACAACTTGATAATAAAATCAGTTGGGAGGGGCACACCACAGAACTGCAGAAACGCCTTAACAAATCTGTATTTGCAATTCGAGTGTTAGCAGACATAGGCGACATAAAAATGAAGGAGCTTGCATACTTTGCCTACTTTCATTCCATAATGTCATATGGTATAATATTTTGGGGTAACTCTTCAAGTCAAACAAAAGTTTTCAGAGTCCAAAAGCATGTGATACGTATTATTTGTGGAGTAAATTCACGGATGTCCTGTAGAAACCTCTTCAAAGAACTGGGTATACTAACTACTGCCTCTCAGTATATTTACTCCTTAATGAAATTTGTCCTAAAGAATATATCTCTTTTTCCAACAAACAGCTCAGTTCATACATACAACACCAGGAACAAAAATGATCTGCACAAGGACTTAAAAGCACTTACTTTGGTTCAAAAAGGGGTCCACTACTCAGGAACACTCATCTTCAATAATTTGCAAGCAAACATAAAAAATTTAGTTACAAATAAAGATCAGTTTCAAAGGAGCCTGAAAGACTTACTAGTGGCCAAATCCTTCTACTCCATTGATGAATTTTTTAATAGAAGCAAATGATGTACTGTGTATATTCATACTATTAGTATTGTTATTTCAGCTTAAAAAAATTGACATGTTCCACATCCATGAGGATCTCCTTAACACGGAACTATGGAATGACAAACATATCTAATCTAATCTAATCTGTTCCTAATGACCAACTGACTTCAGGCCCAGAGAACTGGGTTATTTACAGGGACTCACAAAAGGCTATGATGTGGGGCTCTATCTGTTATGTCTGAATGTCAACAAATTCTTTACTAGTGATCAGAGGTCCTTGTTCCACTGTGTTTGATCATCAATTTGTTATAGGCTCTTAATTGCACTGTCAAGTTTCTAAAAGGTGCTATTGCTTCTGAGATAATACTTGTTCCTTCACATAATAAGAGCTGATGAATATATCTCTGTCCTCTCTTCATGACTGACATCTTGTTGAATGTGTAGCCTGTGCCTGGCAATTGGTGATATAGTAATGTGTGCTCATGTATGCAGCCAACTTACAGTGTTGATTGTTTCTGTCTGCTGTATAGCTATGTCACCAACTCTACCTGTTGACATCAGCGGCAGAGTTAGTGCAAAAATAAGGAAAATTTTAATTTCTTTTCTTTTTCTACATTGTGGTATGACATAGCCCTCTTCTTTAAGAAATTTGTCCCAAATTTACTTTCTGTATCCATTACTAAACTAGTCTGTGTATGATTTTAATTTAAAATTTATTATTACTCTGAGTTCAATCTCTTGGTTGCTTTTTGAGCTGAACCATAAGGCTTTACATTATTAGAATCCTTTATAATTTGTATTCTTAATTTTTAGCGATAATATGTATCCATTCTGTGGGTACTTGATGGACTGGTAATTTATTTGAATGGAATATTTTGTGTTTTAATCAGAACTAAATTGAACAAATGAATAACAGAATCAGGATAACACTTGTTATGGAGACACTAACAGTTATTATTAACCCAACAGCAATTTTTGAAAGGGTTACAACAAGCAGAAGAACTTTCCTGCAGGGTTATAGCATGTTGTACCTATAACAGAAAAATCTATAGTCTAATTTTACCATGTACCAACTGTTAAAGGTTGAAATGACAGAGCTAATTTACACATCACCATACCATTTCTGGTAAAGGCATAAATGACTGATATGAATATTTTCTGATCCACCCACATGCAGTTAGATGGTACACTGTCAATAAATGGGTACAAGTACTGACTCACAAAAGATATCGCCTCAGACAGAAAAAATGCTCAAATACTTGTGTCATGGCAGATATAACAAATTTATCAGAGAGAGTGTTACCATTTGTCCAGCCAGGGTAGTTCAGACTAATGAACAGGCGTTTGAAATGCAACTATTTATTGGAAAAATGGAAGCAGTACAGTGTAAAAGGCAAGAACTAGCACTGCAGCCATACTCCCAAAAAATTGGAGACCACTGATTTACTCCATATTTTCACCAGAAAAAGTAATTGTCAGTTGCTGTAGAAACAGAAAATCAACTGACGTAGTGAAATTAAAGCTGCAAAATAGTGCATACCAATCAACAGAACCAAGTGTGACATAGGTGGAACATGCTCCCATTTTCCAGCTACTATTGCAGGCACAATCTTTTCTCAACAATGCTGCATTGGCTGAAACAACTGTTAAGCATGTTTCTTGTACATAGCTTTAACAAAACCTTGGATTCCTGTTTATTACACTCTCCAGATGAACTGATAATCTCTCGAAAGAGCAAAACTTCAGCTGGTCATATGCTAAAACGTGTAAATCAATATGAAGAGACTCCTATACAAGCTCAACAACTTCTCTCACATTAACTTCACCTTGTCCTCCTCAACCCAACATGCCACCTTCCTAGACATTGATATCCTCCTCTCTGATAGCTCCATCTCCACCTCTGTCCACATTAATTGCACCAACCACTGACAGTACTTGCATTTCAACAGCTGTCATACTTTTTGCACCAAAAAATCCCTCTCATACAGCCAGGGGATGACATATCTGCAGTGACAAGAGCTCCCTTGCTTGCTATGCTGAGGATATCATCAAGGCCTTCAAAGACTGGCACAATCCCCCAGACCCAGATCTCCCATGTCTTTTCCTCTCACACCCCTAATCCTCCCACCACCCCCAAGAACCAACCACAAATGAGGGCCCCCTCCATCACCCAGTACCATCCCACACTGGAACAACTGATCACATCTTTGACAGGGTTTCGATTATCTATCATCATGCTCTGAAATGAGCAACATCCTACCTGAGATCTTACTCATCCCTCCTAAAGTGGTGTTCTGTCACAAACCCAATGTCAACAACATCCTAGTCCATCCCTATGCCACTCCCAATCCCAACCCCTTGCCAGAAGGATCATATCCCTGTGAAAGACCAAGGTGCAAGACTTGCCCAATCCATCCACCCAGCACTTCCTATTACAGTCTTGTCACGGGTTTATCCTGTGCCATTAGAGGCTGAGCCACATGTGAAAGCAGCCATGTTGTTTACCAGCTCTGCTGTAATCATTGCACAGCTTTTTGTATTGATGTGAGTACCAACGAGCTGTCCACCAGGATGAACGGCCAGTGTCAAACTGTGGCCAGGAGCAAAATAGACCACCCTGTGGCACAACATGCAGCTGAACATAACACGCTTGATTTCAGTAGCTAATTCACTACCTGGGCCATCTCGATCCTCCCCTCCACCATCAGCTTTTCTTAACTGCACTGATGGGAATCATCCTTACAACACATTCTTCTTTCCTGTAAATATCCCACCCTCAACATATAGTACCATAATTCCCCACACCCTCCACCCAACAGTTTCCACCCCCTGTATCCTATCATCTCCTCCCTATTCTCATCTCCCACCCTCTTTGTTTGCGACTCTCTGGCAATGTAACTGCCAATCTTTCCCTGCTTCTCTCCTCCCTCACTCCTTTTTTCTCCACCTCCCTGTCCCAAAACCTCCTGATGCTGCACCTGTTGGCATTGTACTCTCTGCACACTCTACTAGACAGTGTTCCTCTCCCCCCCCACCTGTACACTACTATCCCTTCCCCTTCCTTGCCATCTCGAGATCGCTGCTTCTGACCCTCACAATAGCTGCAGTCTGGACTGAGCTGCTGAAGTTGGCAGTCATGTATGCAAGAGGTGTGCTTGCTTTTGTGTATGAGTAGTGTGTGCTTCTCTTTTGTTGATTAAGGCTATGGCTGAAAGCTTTGTGTAAATGTCTGACTTCATAGAACTGAAAGGTTTATTGCCTCTAGTATAAGGGATGGTACAAATTCCTAACTTTTTTTACACATGTACTGATATTCACTCTTATTTTGGCTTGTTATTACTTTTCTGAGGTAACCATTGCTTCTTGTAATTTTTGCTAACAAATTACTCCTAATATCAATAAGTTGTCAAGCCTATCTATGAACACTGCACACATTTAATGGATTTATTGAACTTGCCATGGCATACTGTCATGTATCATCCAACCACCTCTGACATCTAGCCATGACTCCCCACTGATCATTACCTTCTCCACCATCTGTAACAGTTGGTGGCAAACCAAACTTCTCAATCACTGGGGGTTCCCTTGGAGGCAGTACTCCTGCACTTGGCCACTACATATGAAGTATAGATATCAACACTCAAAAAGAAGTTATATCTGTAACCTCACATCCCCAGCTTAAATGTTTTCAAAATTTATTTTCAAAAAAGAAAGATATCTGCCCTGAGGGAAGGAATGGATGAAAACTCCTCCTCCCCAAATATTGAAGAGTTTACTGCAATGGTATTCTCAGGATGAATAGCCTGGAGTACATGAAAATGAAAACACCATTCATACCATTACTCATATGTCCTAACTTCCAAAGAACATTTTACAATTGTACATGAAATGTATCTGAAAAAAACCTAAAAATTTTCATTTGTCAATTTCAAAAAATTTGAAATATAGTTCATTTCTCATAAATCAAAACATGAAAAAAGACACCACACTGTAATCCAAAAAACACAGGGTAAAATACACTCACAAATATAACAATAATGTGCAATATACATGGTAATTCAAATAGTGAATGAGGTAAAATAGTTCACACATCAGAATATTATTTACACATAAGAGTGAAAGAAATTATATGCATGTTGGAATTGTATACATTAAAAATATTTTTTTCCAGAATTTTAAAGTAATTGCCTTGCTTTATAGTCATTGCCACTTATTATTCAAAAGTTAACGAAACTATAGAATTGTACATCACTGAAAATCAGGAGCAGATTATTCATAGAAACTAGAAACACTTTATGTATCAAAAATTTAAATTTGCCAAAAATTTGAGTCATATGGCAGTTATTCGTTATTTATTTTCAGTAAAATGAATATTATTACTTTTTATTATAGACAATTACATTAAAGAACTAAGCTAATAAATGTGTTTGTATAGTTGTATTCCACAGCACCATATTTTTTCCCCACCATGCACCAGTGTTTCATTGACTCATGGGGGTCCCACACATGTTTCACAACATGGAGTCCCCTGTGCAGATGTCAAGCTCATGTGTGTGCCTAGCAATAGTGGCTAGGGAGCTACCAGCTGCATTCCACTCTGCAGTCCAGGGCATTGGCTGCAGTCTCCCTTCCAGTCTCCTCTGAATGCCAACCCTTATCTTCACTGAAGTTCAGTGTACAATGGCTGCTGGGATGTCAGATCTGGTGAACGTGCCAGCCATGGTATAGTGCTTCAACGATCAATCCACCTGTCATGAAATATGATATTCAATACCGCTTCAACTGCACATGAGCTATGTGCTGGACATCCATCATGTTGGAAGTACATTGTCATTCTGTCATGCAGTGAAACATCTTGTAGTTACATCAGTAGAACATTACGTAGGAAATCGGCATACATTGCACCATTTAGATTGCCATCGATAAAATGGGGGCCAGTTATCCTTCCTCCCATAATTCTGCACCATACATTAACCCACCAAGGTCGCTGATGTTCCACTTGTCGCAGCCGTCGTGGATTTTCCATTTCCCAATAGTGCGTATTATGCTGGTTTACGTTGGTGAATGATGGTTCGGCACTAAATAGAACGCATGCAAAAAATCTGTGATCATCCCATAATTTCTCTTGTGCCCAGTGGCAGAACTGCACACAACATTCAAAGTCGTTGCCATGCAATTCCTGGTGCATAGAAATATGGTATGGATGCAATCGATGTTGATGTAGCATTCTCAACACCGACGTTTTTGAGATTCCTGATTCTCGTGCAATTTGTCTGTTGCTGATGTGCAGATTAGCCACGACAGCTGCTAAAACACCTACTCGGGCATCATCATTTGTTGCAGGTCATGGTTGATGTTTCACATGTGGCTGAACACTTCCTGTTTCCTTAAATATCGTAACTATCCGATGAACGGTCCGGACACTTGGATGATGTCATCCAGGATACCGAGCAGCAAACATAGCACACGCCCATTGGGCATTTTGATCACAATAGCCATACATCAACATGATATTGACCTTTTCTGCAATTGGCAAACAGTCCATTTTAACACGGGTAATGTATCATGGGGCAAATACTGTCTGCACTGCTGGAATGTTACGTGATACCATGTACTTATACATTTCTGACTATTACAGCACCATCTATCACAAAGCAAAAAAAGTGATCCAACTAAAATATTCATATTTCTTTATGTACTACATAAATATGCAATAAAAATTGGGGTTCCTATTTTAAAAAATGCAGTTGATATCCGTTTGACCTATGGTAGCACCATCTAACCGGCCAACAATAGCGGTTTCCCCCTTCAAGCTAGACGAGTTTTGTTCTTTGTAGTTTTTTTGTTTGATGCTTATTTTGTGAGATATTTGGCCTGGTCACTATCAATGGACCACCCTGTATATCAAGAAGAATTTCTTCATATGGTCTTCAACAGGACTACTGCACTTTCTTTTAATTAACTTCAATTTCAAGTCTCCATTTTGCCCTCTTCTATATTCTGTAGCCATAATTTTATACTTTTATCATGGGGAACCCCCTTTATTTAGCACACAGTCATATCTCCTGTGTTCACCTCTACCACTTCATCCAATCCTATTGGCAATGTTGAAAGTGCATCTGGAACTACTTGTTCACTTCCTGTGACACACTGCGCCACAAAATCCAATTCTTGTAACACTAATGTCCATCTGGTTCACCTTCCATGTCTCAATTTACTTGTCAATAGAAATGATAGAGCTGTGTGGTCAGTCACTATGGCTGATTTTTGCCAGCTAAATAGTATCTAATTTTTTCAAATCTGAATACTATGGCTAATGCCTCTTTTGCCATAGCCAAGTACTTCTTTCCATGGATGTTTGACATCCTACTACTGAAATGAATGCTCTTTATTGCCTCCTCCCCATGTTATTCTTCCTTCTGAAATAACTTCCTCCATTTGAGTCATATGCAAACAATATTGTTTGTCCATGCTTGATGCTCTGTGGGAAGTCGTTTATGTAAATGAGGAATAGTACTGGGCCAAGGACACTACCCTGTGGGACACCTATATTTACATAATTTGGGTCTGAAGTATACTTTACAATATAGTTTGAGCAACTTGAAATATGTGAGATTTCAGTTATCTGTCTTCTATTTTTTAGACATGACTGGAACCACTTTTTCACAAGTCCCCTAATTCCAAGTTCATCTAACTTATTTAACAATATGTTGTGGTCTACTGTATCAAACGCTTTAGTTAGATCAAGAAATATACCTGTTGTGTAGTTCCCTTTATCTAATGCTTCTAGAATGTGTTTTGTGAGGTGTGCTGTTGCTGATTCTGTGCTTTTCCCTGATCGAAATCCAAACTGGTCAACAGACAGTAAGTTGTATTTATTTAAATAATTGATTAGCGTATCTTTCATAACAGTTTCTAATATTTTTGCAAAGCATGATAGTAGAGAAATTGGCCTATAATTTTCAATTATTCCTGTATCACCTTTTTTGAAGAGAGGTAGTAATTTTGTATATTTTAAATAGTCTGGAAAGTAGCCCTGCTTGAAAGATTGATTTATAATATCAACTAAAAGTGGAAGTAGGCTCTTGATACAGTCCTTAATTATAAAAATGGGGACTTCATCCAGACCAGCTGAGTTTTTGTTTTTCAGTTTGCTGACTGCTTTATAGACTTCTTCCCGTGTTGTGGGGAATAACACTATTGAGTGTGATACACCATTATTTGGCTTTTTGACCTGAGGGGCTGTTAGAAAATTTTCCTGTAATTTTATTCCTATGCTACTAAAATAATCATTTATATAGTTTGCCAAATATATTGGGTCTTTTATTAAAGTCCCTTCCTCTTTGATTTTCAAGTTTGACAGATTCATTTTCCTGGTACCAGTTTCCTGCTTCACAATCTTCCATACTGCCTTATTTTTGTTTTCAGCAGAGTGCACTATTTTGGAGTTATGAGCTCTTTGTGCTGCAAACAATATTTTCCTGTATGTTTTCCTATATCTTTTATAAAAGAGTGAGAAAGCAGGATTAGTTTGGCTGTGTTTAATGGAGCTCAGGTACTTTAGTGTTTCAGATGATTTTTTGATTCCTTTTGTGACCCACTTGCTTTTTCCTGCTGTTGGTAATGGACATAATACTTTAGGAAATGTTTCTTCAAAATTTAATTTAAACAATGTCATGAAATTTTTGAATTTTTCATTTGCATCTACCTCTGAGTATACTGAGTCCCATGTTTGTCCTGCTATCTGTTTGGCAAACTCATGTCTATTTTTTTTAGAAAAAATTCGTCTGTAAATATGCATTTTCTTTGTTTCTTCTGGAGCCACTTTTATATTAATTATTTGAGCTGAGTGATCAGATAATCCTAGCTCTGCTACCACCACCTCACAGTTTTCTTTGCCCAAATCTGTTAATACCTGATCAACAGCTGTCTTTGAGTATTTTGTTATTCTGGTTGCACTGTTAACCATTGGAACTAAATTGAAACTTTGAGCAAGACTTTGTAATGAGTCCCATGTAGAACCAGGATTCAGTTTATCCACATTTAGGTCTCCACATATGAGAATGTGGTTCTTTGGACTGGATATCTTGTCAAGAACATGATTAAGTTTGGAGAAAAAGATATTGAAGTCTCCACTAGGAGATCTGTATATACATAAGATAATCAAATTCCTACACCTGTATTGGTCCCTGATTTCAACTGCTGCCAGTTCAAAATGTTGCTCTTCACTGATTACACATAAATCGCTTCTGGTCTTATACTGATAATTTTGTTTTACATAAATACAACACCCTCCACACTTCATAGAAGTCCTACAGTATGCACACGCTAAATTATAAGACTGCAAGACTAACTGATTAATTTCAGCCTCATTGCACCAATGCTCAGTGAGACAAACAACTGAGCACTCTGTAGACTCCAGCTCCACTTCTAGCTGTTGGGTCTTATTTGCTAGGGAACATATATTTTGGTGAACAACTGTTAAGTAATTTTTTCCACCGCTATTTGCATTCCCACTTTTTTTCGTTTTAATGTCGTTCTGTTTTGGTTCAACTGCTTCCTTATTACGATTACACTCACGTTTTTTGTTTGTATATGTTATTCTTGGATAGTCACCCCCTGCAGACCGTATTAGTTTCCCTTATTTTTTATAATTTTACATAAATCCAGGAGCATTTTACTGAAAGTCATTGCACCTAGTCTGTTTAGGTGCAGGCCATCCCTACCCAGACATTTGTCGTCCAGAAATTTATTTGGGTCAACAAACACAACACCAAGTTCGTCGCACTGTTCCCTAATGCCGGTGTTTATTTTGTTTGTATACGCGTTACTCACCGATCTTCTTTGTAGAATTCCGTTGATAACAATTCTGGAGCTTGTAAACAAACCTTTGGCTGATCGAATTACATTACGAATATCATTTATGATTTCTTCTTGTCTGCTGCTTCTAATAGAGTTTGTCCCTACGTGAATTATCACGCCTTTAAAATTTGTGTTGGAATCATTGTTGTTTTGGTTGGATTTTTCCGTGTTCCTCATGTTGTTGAAATGTTTTACAATCTGCTGTGGTTGGATTCCAGGGCGAACATCGACTTTACAGTTCGGAACCACTACATTTTTTAACATGGAATCGCCGATAACAAAGAAATCACTTTTGTCGATCTGTTTTGCTGGAATTCTTTCACATTTATCTTTTTTCTTATACGTCACAGTTTTCCACTTATATTTGCTTACAGATTTACCGCACGAATCGTTTTCCGCCACTGTTTTCACTGGGATTTGCATATGCGAGTTTACACAGGTTTGTTTACTTCCCAATAACGGAGTTTGCACGCGCGAGTTTATTGAATTTCCACATGTTTCGCTTTCTGCCATTGTTTTTGCGGGAATATGCACATGTAAGTTTTCAAGGTTTTGTTTTTTGCTCGCGCACGCAGTTTGCACAAAAGAGTCCTCACATTTGTTTGTTTTGTTCTGTAATGGGTTTCCACATACGCAGCTTGCCGATTCACTTTTTAGTTTTGCGTTTTCTTCTTTCAGAGACTGAATCTCTTTTTTGAGAGTTCCGATATCACTTTGTAACACTTTAATTATTTCTTCTTTTGACTTTATGGTACTTACAAGTTCTGATGTTTCCCACTGCAAACAGTCGGTGCATGTCCACGGAACTTCGTCACTAATGAATTTCAGGTTCACTTTTGCGCACTTCTCATGAAGCCAAAAATTGCACTTTACGCATAAGATTCCTTTTATCACACGTTTTCTGCATTGCTTACATGTAGAACCGCTGATTTTTTCCTTTTTTGTAGAGACAGACGTGTCGTTACACTTTTCATTCGGCGCCATCTTGCTCACTGCCAGTGTTACATAAACGACTTCCCACAGAGCATCAAGCATGGACAAACAATATTGTTTGCAGATGACTCAAATGTTCTAATCAGTGACAAATCACCAGATGCACTAAAAGAAAAAGCCGAACAAACACTAAACAGTGTACGTGAGTGGGCATCCAATAATAAACTAACACTAAATCTTAAAAAAAACAAATGCTGTTAACTTCTATGTCTGCAAAAAACCACACTTTAACAACTTTAAGTTAAACAATGAAACTATACAATGTGTAGACTACACAAAATTTCTTGGTATGCATATTGACAGTCAGTTAAAGTGGGAAGAACATATTAAAATACTTAGTAACAGAATCGCTACAGCATGCTATGCTCTGAGAATTCTGAGTGCAGTTTGTGATACTACATGTGTCGGATCTGTATATTTTTCTTATATCCACTCTGTTATTACCTATGGAATAATATTTTGGGGAGTCAACAGTAAAAATATTCAAATAGTTTTCAAATTACAAAAAAGAGCAATTCGTATAATAACCAAGAGTGGCAGTAGGGCTCACTGCCTTGAACATTTCCAAAAGCTGGAAATCCTAACTGTCCCCTGTGAATACATTTTTCAAAGTGTTATGTATGTAAAAAAAAATATTGACTGCTATATGAAAAATTCATTAGTACACAGCTATGAAACTAGAAACCAATTCAATCTGCATCTAGAGAGGAAAAATAAAGTTAAAACTCAGCAGAGCTTGTTGTACAATGCTGTTAAATTATATAATAAATTACCCCAAAAAATAAGAGATATTGACACAAGCAGACAGTTCAAAACAAAACTAAAATTTTTTTTATTAAATAAAAGTTATTACGCAGTAACGGACTATCTGAATTAAAACATGTAGTGTAATTAAAGTAGCCTGCATTGTAATACATGAGGAAATAATTATGATATGTAATCAAAAATTGTACAGTACTATAAGAAAATTACAAATTACACAAGGATATAAAACTAATTTAAGATACCTCAAAAATGTGTGTAAATACTAATTTTATGTGTATAATTGTAGGTATATTGTATTGTATATGATTTTGCTGACGAAATCCACACAATGTAAATTGTTACATGGATTAATAAAGAAATCAATCAATCAATCAATTTCATAGAAGAATTTCTATTACTGTAATGGGTGAAACGTAGCAGGTGGATATTAATAATTCACATCTGTATATCTCTTTTCTGTCACACAGAAATGTTCAAATTACAACCACATGTACAAATTACTTTGCCATGTGAATGAAAAATGAGTTGTTCCATTTTGTTATGACCTATTGTGCAAAATGATCCAGGGAACATGTTAACTAACTAACTGTAAGATAATTCACATATGAAGCAGATATAGTGTGCCTTACTAGTAGGTTTAACATACCATATTTAATAATATTGTACAATACAGGATATTTGAAAAACATTCTTACATTTTTACAAGACTTCATCTGTATGGAAGAAGACAGAGACTTGGGGAATTTTAACTTATGTCTGGTCAAGATGTGTGTGTGTGTCTGTGTATTTGCGGATGGATATGTGTGGGTGCGTGAGTGTATACCTGTCCTCTTTTCTCCTTAAGGTAAGTCTTTCCACTCCCAGGATTGGAATGACTCCTTACTCTCTCCCTTAAAAGCCACATCCTTTCGTCTTTCCCTCTCCTTCCCTCTTTCCTGATGAAGCAACCGTTGGTTGTGAAAGCTAGAATTTTGTGTGTGTGTTTGTGTTTGTTTGTGTGTCTATTGACCTGCCAGCACTTTCGTTTGATAAGTCACATCATCTTTGTTTTTAGATATATTTTTCCCACGTGGTATGTTTCCCTTTATTTTTTTTATACACACACACACACACACACACACACACACACACACACACGCACACACAAATCAGTTGGTTTTACTGAGAAATTCATCAATGGAGTAGAAGGAGTTGTCCACCAATAAATCCTTTAGGCTTCTCTTAAAATGAATTTCATTGGTTGTTAAGCTTTTTGTGGCTGCTGGCAAGTTACTGAAAATGTGTGTTCCTGAATAATGCACACCTTTTTGTACAAGACTAAGTGACTTTAAATCCTTGTGAAGATTATTCTTATTTCTAGTATTGATTCCATGAATTGAGCTGTTAGTTTGAAAAAGTGATATACTTTTAATGACAAATTTCATTAAGGAATAAATATATTGAGAAGCAGTAGTTAGTATCCCTAGTTCCCTAAACAGGCATCTGCAGGATGTTCTTGAGTTTACACCACATATAACTCTTACTGCATGTTTTTGTGCCCAGAAAACTTTAGCTTGGCTTGATGAATTACCCCAAAAAATAATCCCATATGACATTATTTAATGAAAGTAAGCATAGTATGCCAGCTTTTTCATTTTTATATCCCCTGTGTCTGACAAAATTCGCATTGCAAACAGAGATTTGTTAAGACACTTCAGCAGTTCTGTGGTGTGCTCCTCCCAGTTGAATTTATTATCAAGCTGTAATCCCAAGAATTTAACACTGTCCACTTCTTCTATCTTCTTGTCATCGTATGTTAGACACATACTCGTGGGACACCCCTTACAAGTTCTGAACTGCATGTAGTGTGTTTTTTCAAAGTTTTGTGACAAAGAATTGGCTAGGAACCAGTGATTAATGCCCACAAATATTTTATTAGCTGATCTTTCTAAGACTACGCTTGATTTGCTATTTATTGCAATGTTTGTATCATCGGCAAACAAAACGAACTTGGCATCTGGTAATGTTACTGATGAAAGGTCATTGATATATAATAGGAGGTCTAAACAATGTTTACAGAAATGAAGCCATGCCTTTGTTAAGAAGCTGGTCACAGTGCTGTGATTCCTGCATTTCACAAATGTAATTGTAACAACACTCCCACAAAGGTATGATCTTCCGGAGTGGTCGTGTGTTAACAAAGAAATTCGACGAACGAATTATAAGTTAAAAAATTTTTGTGCCAAATTTGTAAATGCAATGTTAGACACATTGGTTTCTAGTTTCATAGCTGTGTACTGTTTTACATGCCATGGAATTCATCACAACAAACATGGTAAGAAAAGATTAGCTGTGAGCATTAACGATGTGCTTGAACAGATATCTCATGATAACGAAAACAGACTTATTATTGCAGTGGAAGCTCCTTCACAGGGAAACTAATACAGTGGACCAATTCCTATGGAATTAGGTCCAAAAGAACTAACAAAGCAAGGGACCTTAAATTAGCTGTAAAGACTCACATAGGTGTAAACTTTGCTGACAGTTTAATAGATACTGTAAGTTCTTTAGTCAGTAAAAATAGCTTCATAATGCAGTTGTTTGAATGGACGTTGGCTTAAATGGGACATTGTCAAGCTGCTAAATTCACTCTCAGGATACAAGTTAGCGTCGAGTTTTTGCAGGAAAAAGGTGTATGGGGAATCCTGTATATTAGTTGAACAGACACAAAATTTCAAAGCCAAAACAACTTTCAATTGCTTAAATGAGGAACAGGTACTTGAAAGCTATTGTATTGAGCTGTCTGAATATGGTTTACTAATCATAAGCATATATCATGTCCCGGAATATTGGGCTACTAGGGCATTTCTAGAGAAATTTGAAACTCTGCTAAGTAGGTTGCAGGTAGGGAAACCAGATAAAAAGATTGTAATTTGTTTTGATTTTAGTATAGATATAAGAGATGAAAACAGATTTGTTACCACCCTGAAGGATTTGTTGACTACAAATAGCTTAACGCTAAATTTTACTGAGTACACCAGAGTAACAGCCACTTCTGCCACAAGCATTGATAATATAGTGAGCAGCAAAAACTATGGGAATACAGAAAAACGTGTATTAGAATTGGGAATATCTGATCACTCAGCACTTTTTATGTCATTGCGATACATAGACAAAACACATAGGCCCACAGTAAAATTGGTCAGAAATTTCAGCCAGCCAAATATAAACACATTTATCTTGAAATTAACGGAAAGCCACTGGATCATCAGCAACCAGTGTTCAGTAAACAATAATTACAACACTTTCATATCTGAATTCAAGAACATTTTCAATGAATGCTTTCCCCTCGTATCAACACGTGATAAATACAATAAAAGTAAGACATGGATTACGGAAGGTATCAGGATCTCTAGTATTAGAAAGAGGGAAATGCATAAGGAATCAAAAATCAACCATGATGCTGAATTTATTACGTACAAAATCAAATACTAAACAATATTTGATCAGGTAGTTAAACAAGCAAAACAAATGGCAAACAGTAAATATATAGCTAATGCCTCAAATAAATCAAAAGCAGTATGGCAGGTTGTCAAGAAAGAAACAGGTACTGAAGAAACAAAACATTTTAATTAAACTAGAAATTGGTGGGAATATTGTTACTAATACTCAGCACATCTGTGAAGAATTTAATAAGTACTTCATAACCACAAACAAAATTCATAATTTCTTGCTTCCACAAATAAGACCTGATGCAGTACTGCAGGAATCAAGAGAGTTTAAATTTGCTGCAGTATCATGTCAGGAAGTAGCTAACATCATAAAATCCCTTAAACATCTTAAATCTATGGGCTGGGATGAAATTCCAACAAATATCATAAAGGTAGGAAGTGACAGCATTGCACCTCAACTCTGTAAAATAATAAACCAATCATTTGATGAGGGCTGCTTTCCAGACAGATTGAAATATGCTGAAGTCTGTCCAATCTACAAAGAGGGAAAACAAGATGATTTAGTAAATTTCTGCCCAGTGTCTATACTCCAAGTTTCCTCTAAAATAGTTGAACGAATAGTATGTAACTTCCTGGCAGATTAAAACTGTGTGCCCGACTGAGACTCGAACTCAGGACCTTTGCCTTTCATGGGCAAGTGCTCTACCATCTGAGCTACCGAAGCACGACTCACGCCCAGTACTCACAGCTTTACTTCTGCCAGTACCTCGTCTCCTACCTTCCAAACTTTACAGAAGCTCTCCTGCGAAACTTGCAGAACTAGCACTCCTGAAAGAAAGGATACTGCAGAGACATGGCTTAGCCACAGCCTGGGGGATGTTTCCAGAATGAGATTTTCACTCTGCAGCAGAGTGTGTGCTGATATGAAACTTCCTGGCAGATTAAAACTGTGTGCCCGACCAAGACTCGAACTCGGGACCTTTGCCTTTCGTGGGCAAGTGCTCTACCATCTGAGCTACCGAAGCACGACTCACGCCCAGTACTCACAGCTTTACTTCTGCCAGTACCTCGTCTCCTACCTTCCAAACTTTACAGAAGCTCTCCTGCGAACCTTGCAGAACTAGCACTCCTGAAAGAACGGAAACATCCCCCAGGCTGTGGCTAAGCCATGTCTCCGCAGAGTTCAAGTCTCGGTCGGGCACACAGTTTTAATCTGCCAGGAAGTTTCATATCAGTGCACACTCCACTGCAGAGTGAAAATCTCATTCTGGAATAGTATGTAATCAATTAGAAAAGTACAATAAAGAAGGTAATATTATTCTCAATAACCAGTATGGGTTTAGGAAGGGACGGAACACTTTAAAAGCTGTAAATGAACTTATCTCCAAAGTAAGTAAATGCCTCGACAACAAACAACGTGTATCTGGTATTTTTTGTGACCACTCAAAGGCATTTGACACAGTAAACCATAAGCTACTGCTCCAAAAATTGGGTACCTAAGGCTTCCATGGAAAATCTATAAGATGGTTTTCATCTTATCTCAAAAACAGACTCCAAAGGGTGGTGATACATCAAAAAGGAGAGAAAACTTGCTCTAGCTGGAAAGAAATTCAAGCAGGTGTGCCCCAGGGCTCTATATTAGGACCACTTCTGTTCTTATATTACATAAATGACATGCCCAGCAAAGTAAATACAGATACAATGCTTTACACAGATGACTCAACTGCTGTAGTGTGCTGCAAAAACACTGGTGAATTTGTATGGACCACGGAACAAACTCTACAAGAACTTGAACAATGGATAAAAAATAATGCTATGAAATTAAATTTTGAAAAAACCCAAATCATATGCTTCAGGACCAAACAAGCTACTGAATTTATATCGCAAATAGAATATTCAGGTAAAGAACTGACCACATTTGATTCTGTAAAATTTCTTGGGATAACTTTAAATAAAAACTTGCAATGGACTGTCCATGTGGACAGATTACTGAAGAGATTAAATAGTTTAGTTTATGCAGTGAGGGTACTACACAAAGTAACCATTCAGTACATCCATACTTCATATAGGCATGTCAAGTCTATGGTAATGATTCAATGAGTTACGAAAAGACTTAAAATGTAATGTTGTATTTTCATTATAATAAGCAATGTATGTATTACATATTTCCTGTAGTATATAATATACTGTAAAAACTTAGGTTAAAGACTGACGAGTCACCAATGTTCTCAATCAAATGATTGTATAAAAACATGTTATGTGACACTAAAAAGTATCTTATCTTATTTTGTATTCTCAGAACATAATCTGATGCATCACATGATAAACAGAACATTCTGCCCACTCTGGATGAGCCCCTCTTTGAATTTCTGAAATTCTTCAATACATGTGTTAGACCATGGCCAGGCATTATTCTTCCTCAGCAGCTCATGCAATTCTGCACTGTTCAGTATTTGTTTCCTAGAAACTGCCTGTAAAATCCACACAATCTGAGGAAACTCTCAGATTGTTTTCTATTCCTTGGTAATGGAAATTCCATAATTGCTTTCAGTTTGCCTGGATTACACTTTATCCCATTAGCCCCGATCACATGACATAAGAATTGTATTTTTTGTCTTCCAAATTCTGATTTCTGAAAACCTAATGAAGCTCCTGCTGCTGCACAGCTCTCAAATAATTTCCTTGACATTTCTAAATGTTTCTTCCAGCCTTTGCTGGCTATTAGTAAATTGTCAACATAGATAGTTACTTTCTTCTATAGTTCCTCACCCAATAACCTGCTCAATGTCCATATAAATGCCAAAACAAATATTTTCAACCTGGAAGGTGACACTCATTTATTTATTTATTTATTTATTTATTTCTTGTTCCATAGTTCCAGTTAGTGAGTCAATCACAAGGATATGGAACATGTCAAATTATACAGGTTTCAATTTAAACTTACAATAAATACAAGGGCATTTCAATGGCAAATTGTACATAGTTTAAGTAACACATACTATAAATACAGTAACAGATACAATGTCAGCTAGATAACATAACTACCATTTGACAGAAAAAGGAGTTTCAAATAAAGGTTAAAGATAAGAGCACAAAGTTAAATCAGATACTAGGCCTACAAGAGTAAATACATGTACAGCCAATCTGTTGTTACAAAAAGTGTGCTAATGCCCAAATGCACAATAAAATCAATTGAACTACTTCTAGACATAATACGTTTAGTGATGGTATACATTTTCTTTCAGGTATTCATCAACAGTATAATAAGATTTCTCTGTCAGGTAATCTTTGAGAACTTGTTTAAATTTTGGCAGTTCTGTATGAACACATTTGATATGTAGTGGTAGAGCATTGAACAGCTTAATGCTGGAGTAGTAAACTCCTTTTTGTACCAGAGTGAGACGTTTCATTTCTAAATGTAGATTGTTTTTGTTTCTGGTGTTATAACCATGGAATTTACTGTTGTCTTGGTAGATGGAATAATTTTTGCACACAAAGGTGAGCAAAGAAAAAATATACTGTGAGGCAGTTGTTAGGATACCTCTCTTCCGAAACAAGTGCTTGCAAGAGTGTCTTTGATGGACCCCACACATTATTCTGATTGCTTTTTTTTTGGATGGTGAAAACTTTTTTTGCAAGTGGTTGGTTCCCCCAGAATATGATAGCATATGACATCAATGAGTGGAAGTAGCCAAAGTAGGCAACCTTAATAGTGTCAACTTCAGCCACTGAAGAAATTACCCGTAATGCAAATGTTGCCGAGCTAAGTTTTTTACATAGATGAAGAATATGAACTGACCAATTACGTTTACTGTCTATGTAAGCACCCAGGAATTTTGTGTCTTCAACTTTCTGTATTGGTTGATCTCTACATTTTATGTTAATTTCATCGGGATTACTTTGTGATGTATGGAACCTCATATAATGAGTTTTATCTGCATTGAGCGAGAGACCATTTGAGGAGAACCAATTTAAGATGTCATTAAAAACAGTATTTGTAGTTTTTTCAAGATCATGATCAATCAAATCGTCAATTAGAATTGTGGTATCATTGGCAAACAGGGTAAATTTGCTGTTTGTCTCAGAACAAAGAGGAAGATCATTAATAAAGATGAGGAAAAGCAGTGGGCCCAAAACGGAGCCTTGAGGAACACCACACGTTATCGTGCCCCATTCAGACGAGGCAGGTTCTCCAGAAGAGCCATTTAGCATTACAGTCTGCTTCCGATCCTGTAGATATGATTGCAGCCACAAGCCAACAGTACCACCTAAACCATAGTATTCTGCCTTTTTCCAAAGAATTTGGTGGTTTACACAGTCGAAGGCTTTTGTAAGATCACAAAAAATACCCACTGGAGACATTTTTTTGTTAATGGCTTCCAAAACTTGGTTGCTGAAAGAGAATATTGCCTGTTCAGTACAAAGACCGGCACGAAAACCAAACTGATTTTTGCTTAAGATACTGTGGAAGTTGAGATGGTCTACAATCCTCCTGTGCATAAGTTTTTCTAGAATTTTCGAGAAGGTAGTTAATAGGGATATTGGGCGATAGTTTGTAACAATGCTTTTATCCCCTTTTTTAAAGAGAGGAATCGCTACAGCCAACTTAAGTCTGTCAGGGACAATCCCATCTTGTAGGGATGCATTGTATATGTTGCATAAGACGGGACTAACAAATTTATAACAGTGTTTCAGTATTTTACTAGAAATATTGTCCACTCCAGCAGAATTTTTATTTTTTAAGGATCTAATTACTCTTATGACTTCGCTTACAGTAACTGGAGGTAAGGATATCTGTGGGATTCTGTTACTAATAGCTTTCTGTAGGAGGGACAATGATTCTTCCATAGAACCATTACAGCCTGTCTTCTCTGCTGCTCTCAAAAAGTGGTTATTAAATATTTCTGCAACCAACTCAGGTATCTTTATGATACTGTCCCCTGTATTAATCTCTACCTGAGACATGTTCCCTGTTGTCCTGCCAGTTTCCCTCTTTATTACATTCCATATAGTTTTAATTTTATTTTCTGAGCTTTCAATTTCTGATTTTATGCACATACTTTTAGATTTATTTGTAACCTTCTTGAGAATGCTACAGTAAAATTTGTAGTGTTGTCGTTTTTTTGGATCATTACAAGTCCTGAGAGAACTGTATAACATCCTCTTTGTTCTACAAGATGTTATTATCCCTGTAGTGATCCAAGACATCTTGGCATTGCCTATATGACTATTTCTAACTACTTTTTTGGGAAAGATGGACTCAAATACAGACATGAATTCATTTAAAAATGAATTGTACTTTTTGTTTACATCTGTTTCCCTATAAACTCGGCTCCAGTCTATCTCTTTTAGGCTATCATTGAATTTTTTAAGGCCCTGTTCATTTATTATCCTAAAAGATTTCCAAGAATGCTCGGAACTGTTGCACACACTGATGTAATTGAGCCTAAGCAATTAACCACCATGATCAGAAAGGCCAAGGATTGGATGTACAGTGATCTCATTGCATTTAGACTTATCTATAAATATATTATCTATCAGACTTTTACTATTAACAGTAATCCTAGTTGGGAAATCTACTATTGCCATCAGATTATAAGACTCCATTAAATGTACTAAATCAGCTTTACTATTGCTCTCATTTAGGAAATCAACATTAAAGTCACCAGTAATTATCAAGTTCTTGGACTTTGAGTACAGTATGGATAATAAAGAATCTAAGTGCTTAAGAAATACATTCAAATTCCCTGAGGGAGATCTATACAGTGCTAACACTACAGCCGTGAAGTCATTTACAGTAATCTCAACACCACATACTTCAATTTGTTGCTCTTTACAATGTCTCTTTAAATCTAATGCATTGTAAGATATGTTGTTTTTTACATAAATTACCACTCCACCTTTTTCCATTATGGTTCTAGAGTAATGCGCTGCCTGACAGTAACCACTTAGCTGTAACCTTTCAATATCTTTCACATGATGTTCACTAAAACATAATACATCAGCATCTTTTATTCCTTGTGGTTCCTCTAACAGAACAGTAATGTCATTTACTTTATTACCAAGTCCTCCCACATTTTGGTGAAAAATCGTCATTTCTTTGGAATTAGAGACAGATCTAAACTTTTGCCTAAAAAATTATCGGTAGCTACAGACACAGTACGTTCATTACTAACAATTTCCTGAAACATTTGAGTTTGAAACCGAGTCTGACTTGATGGTTGGAGCCATTCAAGTGCGATTGGTTCCAACTTTGGGATACATTTGTGGACTTCTTCCAATATTTTTGTTTTTAAGAGGGTACCTAATGCTTTTTTTCCTGATCTGTTCAGGTGCATACCGTGTCTTGTAAATAATTCTCGTCCAAAACTGCTTACATCTACAACACAAGTATTTTTAAAATGCTTACACAACTTTGCTAACTTAGAGTTCGTTTGTGAGATAGCCTCATTTACACAGGACTGTGGAATCAAGTCATGTCTCTTTGGAATGTTCACAACAAATACCTTAGACTGATGAAGCGCCGATATTTTCTTCCTGAGCGACTGTATGGCATCATTCCCTTCGTTGCAGGCAACGTTGTTTGAGCCACCTATTAAGATCACACACTCGTATTTTACTTTTTCAGGATCACACCCCGCTACAACTTCTTGAAGTTTAGCACCTGGCTTCACAATTCCACAAACATCGGCAACATTAAAACTGCTTTTCACTATTATCAGCCATGCCTCTACCATGACTATCAGCGAAAATGTGAAAACGATTTGTTGATGTTTCACTCACAGCAGACTGGATCACACCACTGCCACTTTCATTGCTGTTAACTGAACGTTGTGGCTTTGGAAGATGAAACCTAACCTTTTTCCGATAGTTTATCGACACACTCTTCTTACGATTGTTTTCACTTTTAGTGAGACTATTACTGGAACAAAGTACATCAAAATTGTTTACATTCTCGAACCTCGAAACATTTGCTGTACACGAATTTTTAGTGCCGATTGTTTGACGCTTGTTGTGTACTACCTTCCATTCTGATGATTTATCAGCGTCATTTTGCACCAATGTAGCCATGTTCTCGCGAAAGTTTTTGTCCTTCTGTCTGTCTTGAAGCAATGGATCCATGTTTCGCTTCGACTTCAGTTCCATATTTTCGGACTTCAGGCTGTCGATTTCTATTCTTAGACTGCTGATTACACATTGTAAACTAGCAATACGCTCATTATACTTTAATAATTCACTTTTGCAACTCACACACGAATTTTTAACGGCTTCACTGTAACTTATTTTTTGAGTAAAATCGCGGATATCTACACACGCTGCCATCTTGAACCTTACATTGGTAACAATGTCCATTTAAAAATTCTGCAAATGACCTTGATTCAGTAGGCAGCACCACTCGATCAAAGCCCAATGTCAAATCTAGGCTTATAAAAACCTTTTTCCCTTTAAATCTTTGAAGCATCTCTTCCATGTCTTCAGATCAGTATCTTTCAGATTCAAATACCTTATTAACTTGTCTTGCATCTAAAACCAAGCTAACCTCCCCAGTCTTGTAAATAGTCTTCACAGGTTTGCCACCAGATCACATTGTGCAAATTGGAGCAACTGTCCAACATCTTCAGGTCGTGGTTCAATATCGCTGGTGGCTAGGTATGACTGATGGTGTCCTCATGTTGATGCCTTGTTTCTAGAACACACATGCAAATAACACACAGTTGAGGAAATCATGCATGCGCAATGATTTGCTGATAAATGGTGCCTTACTCTAATGCTCTCTGCCGAAAATCGCAGAGCGGCTCTCCTGCATATGTGGTATACACTGTGTATACTGATTGCAGCCAGACATTACTCACTAAAAATTGTGCTACACCAATGTTATGACGGGTCTGTTATCGAAAAATCTTGATTTTTGTGTCATGATTTAATAGCAGCCAATTCAGGGTTCCAGGCTGTGCTCAGTTGAAATCCTGCATCCCTCTTGATGGGATTATCAGCTGTACAGATATGTATTGCTTCCTTAATGATGCAATCTGAGAAAGATGATGCTGGGGATAAAACTTCAGTCTTTTCATAAATCATGCGATGTCCTGTATTCAGACAATGTTCTGCAATTGCTGACTTTTCGAGTTGATGAAGGCATGTATGATGCTGATGTTCATTGCAGCATTCTTGTACTGTGTAACACGTCAGGGCTATATATATTGCTGTGTGGTGTGGCCACATGGATTTCATACTCTACCTATGTTTCTTCAGCACCTGAACTCATTCCATCCAAATATAAATGTCACAATGGGAGTGGAAAAAGATGGTACTTTACCTGTTCTTGGTGTTTTGATATGAAGGAAAGCAGATGGAATCTTGGGACACAGCATCTACCCAAGCCAATGCATACAGATCTTTATCTGGAGACCACAAGCTGCCATCCTCCTGCACATAAGTTCATAGAGCACATCTGATATCTGTTCCCAAAAGCCTATCAAGTGAAATACAACATTTGAATCAGTGTTCTGACAAAATGGTTAATCTCAGAGGCAGACACATAATGCATTCAGGCCCAAGTGAGTTCAGTCTAAGGAGCAGTATAAAGATACGAAGACACTCACCACTTTGGCCTTTTTGCTGTATTTGGATGCCATGTCATCAAGAATCAGAAGAGTCCTTGGAAGATATGGCATTAAGTGTGTTTTTCAACCATCTGCAAAACTGAAAAACCTGTTGGGTTTGGTTAAGAATGATCTCGGCCCAAGGAAATGTGGTGTGTACAAGATTCCTTGCCTATGTCAGGCAGCATATATAGGCCACACATATCACATAGTACAAGAATACTGTGATCAACATCAACATCATACACACGTTTGTTAACTGGAAAAACTGACAATTGCAGAACACTGTCTGAATACAGGACATCGCATGATTTATAAAAAGACTGAAGTCTTATCCACAGCATCATCTTTCTGGGATAGCGCCATTAAGGAAGCAATGCATATCAGTACAGCTGATAATCTCATCAACAGGTTTTGGTATTTCAAATGAACACTGCCTGAAACCCTGCATTGGCTGCTATTAAATCGCAATGCAAAAATCAAGATTTTTCAATAACA
The DNA here is from genome assembly GCF_021461395.2 of Schistocerca americana. NCBI lineage: Eukaryota > Metazoa > Arthropoda > Insecta > Orthoptera > Acrididae > Schistocerca > Schistocerca americana. The sequence continues at coordinate 120,795,763 of NC_060119.1, forward strand.
GACCCTTCATAACATTGGTCTAGTTCGGATTTTAGTGAGTAACATCTGGCTGCATTGTTAGTAAACACAGCATACAGTACATTCACAGGAGAGCTGCTCTGCAATTTTCAGCAGAGGGCAATTGAGTATGGGACACTCTATCTGCAAATTATTGTGCACGCATGATTTCTGTGCCTGTGCATTCTTCGCATGCATGTTCTAGAAATGGGGTGTCAAAATGCAGATACTGTCATTCCTACCTAGCCACCAGCAACACTGAAACACCTGAAGATCTCGGACAGTTGCTCCAAGGAAATATTGTGGAATTTGCACAATGGCAAACCCGTGAAGACTATTTACAACATATCCACTGGGAAAGCTTGAAGAGTCACTTCCATTTTCTTAATGACCATCATCAAAGGGCTGTTAAATTTACCCCTGATTCATTCAATTACTTCCTTGTTTCAGGTATTTTATATGTAGGCATTAAATATGGTTTGTGTGGTTTAAGTTTGATCCAACAAGGAAATCTTTTTATGATCCTTGCTTTGGACTAAATACCTCTTTATGTTTCATAATCAACTTGAACAGTTCTTCTACTTGGCTGAATACCAACATTGAATGCCATTAATTTTTGAATACATTTCATCTGGATTAAGTTCATTTTGTTTTTATGATTTCTCTACATTTTTAGTTATTTTGACCTCATAAGCTTCTGACACACCATTTTCACTTGCTCCTGATTCATCTACTTACAGATTTGCAAAAATTTCCTATTTACTGCCATCCTTTTCATAAACTGAATTTTCTTGACTACACCATCTCCTCATACTCTCACCTCATTCCTTCCATGATCTGTTTCCACCCCCTGCTTGTTGAGCCACTCTGATCCAATGTAAAATTCCTCTTGTAGCTCCAGTATCACCGATGTGTCCACTCAATATGTTTCTCCATTTTAACTTCTAACATGCATTGATAGCTAATTGGTTTCTCAGCTTCTCCCACACGTCCTTCAATCTTAAGATTTGTCATAGGCAAACTTGGTATTTCTGCATTCACTGCTAATAATGCATTGTAAAGATTGTTGTCAACTGCACACAGATGACTCCCAGAGTCCATCAGCATTTCTTCCATAGATTTCTGTTTTTGTAACTGTTACTATTACTTCCTTGTCATCATTGGTTACCTCTTCTTCTATCAAATGTTCTTTGTCATCTCTTAATCAGTCTTTCCCATTCTTATTTACATTGTAATGTTGAAGCCCCATTTCATCTATTTCAGACTGGGCCACATCTGAAACTGCAGCCTGCTTTCCATCTGATTACCTGCAAAATGCTCTACTCTGTTTGCTCTCTCTCAAGTGTCACATTTGTGCCAACATGCATTATGTTCATCTTTCTCAAGTCTGCAGTATCTTCAATCCCCATAGACTCTGTATCTGTAACAAAATTGTCCTCTGCCATGTAGCTTTCAACTTCATTTCTTCATTTCATTTCACACCATCCATCTGTCTGTCACCTGGTGTTATTGAAATTTTCTCTAAATGCTTCCTCTTGTCTTTATTCTCTCTCCAATTGGGCAAATATCACCCTTGCTTGGTGGACATAATGACGATTCCAAATAAGTGGCTTTGTGCATTTTGTGGTAACCTTTCCACCTTTCACCTTACAACTGCTCTTTCATTATAAGGAGAACTTAAGCACTGGTTCTTTCAAATTCATTTTCTAAAAATTTGGCTTATGTCCCATCTGATCACTTGTTATATGGTCAGTTGCAAATAGATATTAGTATATCATGTAATATGCTTTGTAACCAATATTTATTAAGAAACATTTTGTCAAATTCTCAGTATGATATTCATTTCCTTTTTAGCCTCAAAATCCAATTATAGGCTTCATCTTCCATCTGATTCACCACATACACAATTTTCGTTTCATCATCCCAACAGGCTGTAAAAATTTCTAATAAAAGATATGGTATGCAATTTTCTCTTGGGGTGAAATCTGCTGTATTTACAACTGTTAATGAACTCAAACTGTGGGTCAATTTTACTAATCATAGTTGTTTGTCCAGTAAAAGCTCCCAATTCCTGCTTCAATTTACCTTTCACTGCCAGGTGAACCTGTTGCCCTACAGTTTGTTGTACACCTTGCACAACTTGGCTTACTGTTCCTACCTTTTCCTCGACTTTGTGAACCCTTTTAGCTGTCTTCTCTTGATATTATGCACTATAATTTGTGATTACTGAAACCGCTACTGCACTATCCTCTAATACAGTTTTCTTTACATGATTTTTTCTGATTTCAACATTTTGCAAATTTACTTGCTGCATTAATTCCTTATTCACCTACAGCAATTCCTCTTTTACCTTTTCTATTTGTTCATTTATGTCCTTTTCATTTCTCATTCTTCCTCTAGTTTCTTAAAATCTTCCTTCGATACTACCAATGCCACTATGACTGCAGTTCTTTAAAATTTTCCTTCATGAAATCCTTGATTTATTTGTTACAAACTTCATGATGTATTCTTCCTATTGGTGTTTCTATCACTGTGCTACAGCCTTCTCCCTTTTTGCCTACTGCTTCCTCTATCATGTTTTCCATTAATGGCGTGTTCTGACTTTTTGCCTTTTTTATCTGCACCTCTTCCATGTTTTCTGTGCTGTCCATTCCTGCTCTTTCCCTATTATTATTGTCGAAGATCTTCCTAATGGACTTTTCACTATTAGCATGGATGTATTATCATCCAGAATTGGACTTCCAGTTAATGACTGATTTGAAATACTTCTCCCTTCATGAAATCCACTCTCCTTATCTACTTTTCCCTTTTTAACTGTGTCTACAGGAGTGCATCATTCCATTTTATCCAATATACTCATGCCTTCCTACTAAAGCCCTATTGGCAACCACACTGCACTGTAGTTACTTCCTTCCCTAACCTTCCAAAAACTGTTAGTTTCCTAGGCATTTGTGACACTTACTTTTTATTCTCTGCCACTGGCTGCTGCTTATTGTGACTCCGCTTGTTCCCATGGTCAGCTGTGTGTGCCGCCGTGGTATCTGCTTGCTATAGACAAATTGCCATTATTTATTCCACTGTTCATTATATTTTTCCTGTTTGCACTCAGAATTCGTATCCGGTTTTCTTTCCTCTGAAGACAGCTACAGATCTGAAAAGTCCTTTCACGCACTGCAAACTGTTAGATATATTCATATCTACAATGGACAAGTTTCTCTCTAAAATCAACTGTGTTGATTAACCATGGCAATTGGACCAAGGTTTATGCTGCACAACATTAAGTGGGCTTCTTACTTCCATGGAACATACACCTAAACACTAAAACTGGGACCATGTGCTTACTGGTACATGCTCTATCAAAATTACCACACTTGCCTTTAAAAACATTCACATGCTGTTAGTTCTAATAGGTATGAACAGAATTCAAAAGGAGACACTGACTTCATAGAACTGAAAGGTTTATTGTCTCTAGTACAAGGCACAGTTCACATTCTTAATGTTTCTGTGCACATTCATCTTGTTACTACTTTTCTCAGGTACTAATCTTTGGTAATGACTCACTTCTAATATTGATGAAGTCTCAATCCTGTCCTTGAAAACTGCAGCATTTAATAGATTTATTGAACTTTTCATGGCACATGCCCATATATCGTCAAATCATGTCTGACATCCCGCCACAACTCCCCAGTTCTCATTGCCTTCCATGCCACCTGTAATGGTTGGTGCCAAATAAAGCTTCTTTACCACTGCATGTTCCCTTAGAGGCAGTGCTGCTGTGCTAGACTGCTATTTTTAAGACACAGGTGCCAATACTAAAAGAATAACTATATCTGTAATCTTACACACTAGAATCATAATTTTGCCATTTGTGTTGTTTACACATGCAACACTTCTGTGTATAAAACAATGGTTTTCATCTACTGCTCCATTCTTCTGCAGTGGCTCAATTGCAAATAATACTTGTTGTGATACATCAATATCCACAGTTAATCAAATTAAATTCCCTGTACCTGCAGTACATTGTCATGTGAAACTTCAATGTAAATGTTTGCAGATCAGTTGGTGACACCTTAGCAATTGGTGTACCTTGCAATATTGAAACATTTGCACCTGTTGCACCCATTGGAAATGAATTTCCACTAAGGTCAATTGTACATTGTCAAAGATCAATTTTGGCATGATGCTTATCCAGGAAGTCAAGTCCAATAATCGCAGAATATCCCTTTCACACTGCTGGTAACACTTCCATCTGCCTGTGAAACCTTTTAGTTCTTATTGTAAAGCTGAGCTGTGTTGTTCCCAATTACTCCATGTTAATATTTTCAACTCCATGAAATTTGTATCTTAGATGGTTAGTTTCCTCCTGCCCATAAGGCCCAGACTTATGCCCAACCACATGTGCCCCGTTGTCTACCAGAAATTTATGTCCCTGCTCTGAACTATACTAATCAAGCAACATTTGATCTCTGTATACATGTTTGCTGTGTTATGGAATGCTGGGAATGTTTCCTGATCGACTAAATATTCCTGTTCACATTTACTGCCTGCTTCTGTTTGTTTCATATAGCCTATTTCTTGCTTCTACATTCATGTGTCGCGTGGCTGAAGTGTTCACAATGGTACACTATGGCTGGTGATATTGTGCCTTCAAATATCTTCTTTTTTGGAAGCAAAGATTTTTTGACCATAGCAATTTTAATTTCTTGCCCATGCATTGCAATGCAATGCACTGCAGCTAAATCATCCAGATTTTCTGCACAGAATTCATGCAAAAATTACACAGGAATTCCTCACACAAAGACATGTAGAGCCTTATTTTCCGCTTCTCTGAGCATAACTTGATCTGCTTCTGCATTTTGTGTCAACTTATGTCAATATATTCGCTTCTCGAATTCTATCAGGAAAGGCTTTGACAATTTCATTGGCTTTCTGCACTAATTCACTCAACTTCTCTCTAAAAAAAATCTAACACTATTCTGTTTATGATAGCACTGACGTAAATGCTCTGCTGATTGTTCAAATTTGAGGTTTGCTAAGCGTCTTGGGATACATGACATATGTTTTAGCCTCAGCCAGGTAGACATGGATTGGCCATCCAGAGACTCATTACAGCTGACCAATTACTCAGTTGGCTGTGGCTAAAACATTTATGAGTACTATCAGGTCTTCTCTTATTTTACTGAATAAGAGTGTTATTAGGTTAGCTGCTGATTGTTCTATAAAGAAGTAGGGTACACTCACTGCTGCCTTAACCTCATATGGTATGACCTGACTGTGACCATTGCACACCTTTCAGAGATTGTAGTTGCCTTCTTAACTTGTCATTATACAACTTCTGCTCAGTATTATCCTCTATAAGTTTTGGTACCTGCTCCAGCAAAGTGGCTTCAGTATCACTTGTATTAGCTAAGATCATGTTCAAGTTTCTTTGTGCAATTTATTACTACTTTTACATCTACCAGACTATTATGAACAGAACTCTTCTTCTTTTAAAAGTAGTAGCAAAACTCAACAGACATAATCATCCCCAAACTCATACAAATAATTTTAATTCATCTCTACATCACATCATTGCTCAGCAGCACTTGGTACAATCATGTGCTGCACGACTACGTTGTATTGCCAATCTGTATATCTAATCATGACCCTAACAAAACAATAAAATAAAAAGGCCAATAGAAAACATTCTGTGGACTCACCACATTATGGTCAGGGCTGAGGGATGTGGACACCAGTTGGAAAGGCTGTTTAACAAGTGCAATAGGAAATTCGTTATAAACTGTGAGTCAGCAACATAAAGTATTTAGCTATGGGGAGGAGAACAGAGAGGACCTCTGACAGAAATTCTGGCATAACGTACGCTATGTGCTAGATAATGTGGTGCAATGCAAGTTAGTAAGTGATGGCAAGAACCCACCAAGCTTCAGGAATATTCTTAGGAAGTTACTATGAAAGCAAAGAAGGTTACATATCAGTTTCAAATAAAGCTGAACCCTGACTGGTAAACAAAAGCTAAATTAAGTAAAAAGAAGCACAATGCCAGTTATATGAGAAGCAGTCAATGAATTTGAAATCAAATTCCTAAATGGAAGATAATAAAACAAATTGTGAAATACTAAATTCTGTCTTCCAAAACTGCTTCACCAAAGATGATCCCAGCACACTTTCTACATTTGACCGATACAGGGATGCAAAAGTGTTAAGTATACAATTGCTGGAACACAGAACTGAAAAACAGCTTGACTTATTTGACAGAGAATGGGTCACGAGACCTAATGCAGTGCTCATTACGTTCTGTACATGCATGCAGAATCACTGTTGAACTGTATTCCAAAGGTGGGCCAGCATGCTTTTAAGTAGGTGATCATTATTTTTTGGCTCATCAGTGTATATACTTATTTAACTTCAGAATTCATATGAATTCTGTCTTTTGTGCTGCAAGACGCTTAGCAAGTCTGTCACTCTCTTTCCGCTACTTAATGAATGAATAAATAAATGTTAGTAACTGCTCCAATGGTCTATTTTTCTACTCTACAGCTCTGTCTTGTGGAATAATGGAAGAAAGATCTACTGAAGACTGTAAACATAACTGAAAATGGATTGAAACTACATTTCTCAGACTGAATACTTACAGCAGCTTTCTCTAGAAACAGAATTTTATGAGAAACATTCAGATGCATATTATTTTGAGAGTGAGTAAGGGGTGATTCATCAACGGCAATGCTGCTTGCGTCCCAGTCTGAGCTGCTGTAGGTGGCAGTCATGTGTGCATGAAGTGTGCTTGCTTGTATGACTGTGTGTGAGTTTTATTTTCTGAAGAAGGCTTTGGATGAAAACTAAACATGTGAAAGTGTCTTCATTGTTCCTGTCTCCAACTCAGTGTATCATCTTTATGATGAATAGCCATCTATCCTTTTCCTAAAATTGTTGATACTTCAATCTGGAGTTTCCATTGTTTGATTTGTCCTAGACCTGTTGTATATATGTTACTGTGTTTATCAGTATACCATCTTTTACCACCTAATCTTTCTGACATCCTCCCTTCTCCTGCCTTCCCTTGTCCTCATTACAGATGCATCCACCTTGTACTGGGACCAGAGTATCCTGCCCATTTGTTCCTACTCCTGTCTCTTTCGTTGCTGAGGAAGAAACTTAATGGTCCCCAAAGTTATGGATTTTTTTACAGGTTTCTCGAGTGGATTCTCTTTGTACATTCTTATTTTGACCTGTTCTGTATAATAAGTGTATCATTTGTAAACAATTTAGTCCAATAGAATGAAATTAAATACAGCCAATCAATGTGTATTTATAACTATTTGCATTACAGATGTGTATCACACATAATGATGAAAATTTAGTCAGCTGTTCTGAATATGGTACTGTCTGCTTATGGAAGATTTCATCTGCAGATGTGAAAACGATTACATTAGATAAAGATTTTTCCTACTCAGATGATGTTTTTGTGAAACCTGATTACCTTGCTAATCTGATGAAGTCTGAAGAAGCATTAAAAGTTCAGGTTGAAGTGCTGAAGGCAAAATTTGAAAGTAAGACCAATGAAATAGAGCACACAAAAAAGCTAGCTGATACCCACAGGATATACATGGACAGTTTAGAAGACTTGAAAGATAAGATTGAGGTAAGTCCTAAAGGATAAATATGAAAATTTGTATGGAGAGCACTGCACATCACACTAATTAGGTAATAAGTTTGATAAACTCAGTTTCATGTGACTGATAATTTTTATTTCAAATCTTCAGTGTCCTGAAATTGTGTTGCCATTTCTATGTATGCACCAGGATCATTTTCAGTAGTTTGTAGGCATGTAAGCTGGTGCCAATGCTACAAACTGAACTCCCAATATTGGCCCAGTTATTATACTTACAGTGGGATGGCTGATGTTTGCCTGTAGGACTATGCTACTTGTGTTGAGTGTGTGCACAGGGCACATTTCTTTTATGGTGCCCCCACTCTTCTGACAGCAGAAAACTTGTGTTGCAGCCAAATTAGACCCCTTTCATCCTACAGAACAACAGAAAGGCACTGCTTCAATACCTGGTGAGTAAAATGTGTGTGAAACTTTGATAATTTTGTTTCTGGTTGGAATGTCCCTGACACTCAACACTGCATGAGAAGGAGCACTGCTGTGGCAGGAGAGCCATTCCTTTGATGAGCACAATACAGACACTATTTTTCTTCAATGCCACACACAGTTGTTTCAATTCTTACAATGGTTAGTTGTAGTGCATTGGGAGAGAAGTTTATGGTTGGTGAGCTACTGAACTACCTCTGATGTTTCTCATATTTTAGCAATGACAATGAAATATTTACACAGGACCTAAAATAAAGTGCATTGTTCTGTCATTTCTGCAACTGCAAAATCACCAAAAATAAGATAGAGCATTTACAAAAAGAATCATTCTAATCTGATTTCATGTCTCCTCAGATAAGGCTTGATTAAGTGATTTGAAATGGCATGTATTGGAGCCAATAAACAGAAACTCCCCCCCCCCCCCCTCTTTCTTTTTTTGCAGCACTTATGCCCTTCTTGCCTAGAACAGACCTGCTAAAGGAATTTTCTTAATTTTAGATATTTCTATTCCTGGTGCATTTTTGAGAGAAGTGTGATAAATAGCAGTGCACCTCCTTTCTGTCAACGTTGGACTGCTTTCTTGGCCTTGGTTTTGTAAAACAACAAAGTTCAAAACGGCAAAGTATTCAGCTGTGACTATTGGGAATGCTGTACATACTGACATTAATGATGAAAAGGTTTAACTAACACCACAGAAGAATTCAACCTCACAGTATGGAGTTTACTAAGGTATTGTCAGAAAGGCAAGAAAAATGATGAATTCTTTCTAATGCCAGTATTTGCCTCAGTATTGGTGTTCAGGGAGTAAGTGCATACTTGGAGATGGGACAGAAAGACTGTACTGAGGAGGCAAAGCAAAAATCAGTCACAACATGGACATACGTATTTGGATGTTATCAGGAGGCTGGCAATCAGTGATGGCAGAAGGCTGACTTCACAATCTTACACAAAACAATGAAGATTATTATTTACTGATTGTACCCTATACAGGCTACTGAGCAGATAGGTGGAAAGAATACATTGAAGACCTCCATGAGGGAGAGGACTTGTTTAGTGATGTGTATATGGAAGAAATGAGAGACAATATGGAAGACATAAGCGATACAATATTAGAGACAGAGTTTAGCACACATTTGGAAGACTTGTGATCAAATAAAGCATAGGGGTTGGATAACATTTACTCATAATTTCTAAAATCATTGGAGGAAGTGGAAACCAAATGACTATTCAAGTTCATGAGTAGAATGTTCGAGACTAGAGCAATATGATGTGAGTTTCAGAAAAATATCTGTTACACAATTCAGAAAATATCATGGGCAGATAAGTGTGAGAACTATCTCACAATCTGGTTATTGGTAATACAATATAAATGGATGGATTAAAAGAAATCTACTTGCCAAGTGGTGACAGGGGAACATACACACAAAAGGAATTAACTTTTATGTGCTTTTGGACCCAATTTCTCCTTCTTCTGGCAGAAGAGTAGAAGGGAAAGGAAGAAGGGTGAAGAAAAAGGACTGGAGAGGTTTAGGGCAAAGTTGACATTTTGTGCATCCAAGTTACTAACAAGAATTGTATACAGAAGAATGGAAAAGAAAACTGAGGATTTGTTAGATATTGATTACTTTGGCTTTAGGGAAGATAAAGGTACCAGAGACACACTTTTAATATTGCACTTTTTAAGGGAAATAACAGAAGAAAAGTCAAATTATATTTGAGAAATATAAAATTAAACTGTAGAATCTTTCCAAAAGTGGCCTAAGGAAGGCCTATTTTCTAAATTTTCTGTATGTACATGCTGGTCTTACCTAACAACATGCCAAATTATGACTTGATGAGTAGTCTGATGGGGCCACTAGTCAAGATTCTGTAAATACCAGGTTTCTATGTTGTGACAGAAATGAATAAACCACCAAGATTCTTTACCATCACTCATGAGCTAAGAGGACTTGCATGCTGAAAATTGGTGAATCTGCACCTCTTTTTAGGTGTAACAGCCTAGTTGCTGATCATGTGACCAATTTACAGCAAATTTATTACAATTTGCAGTCAAAGTAACTCACAAATCTTTTTGTGACAGAGTTGGATTATGCTTTGGCAGCTTGCATCTTATAAATGACTTTCTGATGCTGATTGTTTCTTCACTTACAGCCAGACAGTACGTTATAAGGCTGTGCATGTGGTGCCTTGAATACTGAAATAATTAACGAGTTACTCAAAATTAAAATCACTTGAAAAAATAGTTACATCAATTTTGTTTGATTTTCACAAGGCTATATCTGAAAAGGGTCTTCTCAGATTTGACTTTTCTGTAAACCACTGAAATGAAATATTTCATTTTTGAGATAAACCAGTTCGAAGATAATAAAGAAACTCAAAAACATACTTTGACTGCTATAACAAGTGAAGAATGTGTAGACTTATTGAATAGGCAGATTGTAAAACCATGTAAAACTCTTATTAGCTGCGTTCGTTTTTCTTAAAATAAAACTAATATGCTCAGCTATTAACTTTTAGAAATATTTATCTGTTTATTTATGTTATTTCTGTGTTATGCTGGAATTCACAACAGATTCCACATCTATGAAGATGCTATTGTATCAGGTGATAACATCAAGCATTTCTATGTTCAACAGTGGAAGTTGGAATCAAACTGTAGCTTGATGGATGTACAAAACAATATTACAATGCAGTTTAGCATTGGCTTTGCATATAATTTTGCAACATTTGCACATACCAAATTCTGTTGCAATCCTTTTGGTGTAAATAACCAATCAGCAAAAAGGGTTTATGGATTGTTACTTTGGAAACATCTGATCAATTGAAAGCTAAGATAAAGAGAGTATTAAGGCTGGTCAGAAAATATGACCAAAAAAATTACATTACAACAAAAGTCAGCTTCATCATTGATATTTAGCTTCATCACAGAGGTTGGTGTGATTTACTGTAACCAGTCATCCATCACAATCTGACAATCCATTGAGGATTTGACTTACACAGATGTTCCTGCATCAGTCTATGAATAAACTATCAATTAGGTTCTTATAGCTATTTTTTACTCAAGTGGAAAAATTAACTACTGCCATCAGGTTGAATAAATCCATCAGGTACTCTAATTCTCCTTTACTTTCATTTTTAGTCAAGAAATGGACATTGAAATCACTCATGTAAGTCCTAGGCTATGGAACATACCTGGCTCAAAAGTTGTTCCATCTGGTTCAGAAAAAACACATATTTTCACTGCAAGGGCCCTGCAAATTGCCAACACTACCATTAATTTGTGATCATTTCAGTTCAGTACACTTCAGAGTGAAGATCTACACAGTAAGTGCTTATGTCTGTGGATTTAAATATTGTATTAGTTTTAAAGCAATTTGCAGATTCTACAATGGCTTACTGTTAATGTGTAGCCAAAAATGTCAGTCATCTCAATTCCACTCTTTAAATGGTGCTCCTTGAGACATGACACATATGTACGGCTTATAAACTCTGCTTTGCTTATGTCAAGATTTAGAATCTCCAATATACGTCTGAGACATCAAATATAGTGAAGCAAAACACACAGATTTTAGTACTGTCATTTCTTGACTTGTTGCTAAACTTTGTTAGCTTAACAACTCCCAGTAAACTTGAACTCTTTTTTTTACCTGTACTGGTAAGCACACCGATGCAGGAATTGTTATTACTTCTTGGACTGGTACCACTTAAAGACTGACCAAAGTCTGTGACTTCTTCTTGTAGGGGCAATACCATAAAGAAATCATCACCCAGAATAGTTGCTCTTCTCGTTATAGGGCACTTACTTTGAGATGTTTCTGAAGGATGGGGAACCTCCATACTGTGTAGACCATCAAATATCATACCAGGTACACAGCCCATCTTTGTTCTTCACATTCTTCTGTGTGAACCCATTACACTGGGAACACTTTGTTCTCTGACAGTTTAGCTTGGAATCATGCATCATCACTGGCAGCAAATTTTGCACTTGATTCTCCAGATAACATGTACTTCTTGTACATGAGAGGCATGATCTATGTAGCACTATACTGCAAATTAGAAATCTTATCTACTACTTCTAAAATCTTTGTTACTACTGAGGTAAAAACTACATGTGGTTTGGAATCTTTTCCCCAAATTGCCTATGTCCACAGATGACGCATTTTCAAGCAGTCTGCAAATATTTCATATCTTGGCATTTGAATGTTTTTCCTTATGCAGAGCCATTTCATCAAGTCATGACAGTGTGACATTGAAGTAAAGATGGCATTTGTTCTTCTCAGCTCACACAGCCTTTTTTAAAGTGAGATTAAAAGATATCCCCCCACCCTTGCAGCATCATTACTACCTGCCGGGAAGATGGATAAATGCTGCTTAACAAGGAAATCTCCCTTCTTATTGATCTAGAACTGTAGCACCTGGCTTTATTATGCAAGTTAAATTCTGGCTGCTTTAGCATTCATATCCAGTATACTTTGTTCTTGCCTGTTTGCATGAAGTTCAGTTTTACTTGCACTAGCCATTTGCAGAGCACTGATTTTCAGCATATCTTTGCAGTGTGCAAAGTCTTGTTTCACACTGTTTGTTTCATTCCTGTTGTTAAAATCATTTGACATCATCTTAGGAAAAGAACACAGTGTCAACAAATTTTTTGTGTTTGATTTCTTAATTAACTGTCACCCTTCTCATACATAATGATTCAGTGTCATCTTTCTCTATAGGCAGAAAACATGTTATTTTAAAAAGCTGTCATCCCTTGTATTCTGTGTCTACTTCTGTGAGCTATGCAGTAATATTTAACTTGGCATATTTGCTTATTCTTTAAAGAGAACAGAAGATTTACTTAGAACATGACACAGCACAGTGTTCCATATAAAAAATATTTATAATCTGCAATTACACAAACTCAAGTAAATTGCGTACCAAATGGTGAATAAAAATTAATTATTTATTTATTTAGTAACTGAATTTTCAATTAAAATGGATAAGACATTTTTCATATGTGAAGTATATGTGCTGCAGATGATTTTTATTTTTAGAAACAGAGGAAGAAAATTCAAGTTATTTTATTTGTAGCAAAATATATCAACTACTCATTCATTGACTAATTCTCTCATCTTTGCCATTAGCAACTGGAAAATGAGCATGCACAAATAATGAATGAACTGAACAATGACCTGAGAAAAATGGATGAATGTCATAAAGAAACTTTACAGAGCATTACAGAGCATTATGATCTTAAACTAGTTTTTGAATATGACAGATTTCATGAACTGGAAGAAGCAGATATTAAGATGAGAGCAGATTATGAAAGGTAAAAAAGTTACAAGTAATACACAATACAATTATATTTAATTTTCAAAATCTGTCAGCACAGTGTCATAATCAAACAATTTACTTTAAGATGAAAAATATCTAACACAAATACTGACACAGTTCTCTTTATGATATAGGTAACAGACTGTTTTAAGGGTAATACTTTTTTGCATTGGATAAGGAAACTGAAACATTAGACTGAAAGATAACAGGAAAGCACAATAATTAATATACACCCCTGGCCATAAAAACTGCAACACAATGAAGGGAGCAGGGAATGAACATCTAACTGGCATGAAATGTGCTACGTGCTTCAATAAGCAAATGATTAGCATTCCAATGATGCCATCTGCATTCTGTATATAAGTAAAGATTATGCAATGGGTTCCTCATTCAGAAATTGCATTTGAATGTTGATCATTTGTGAGAAACCTGCATATGGCCTCATGTAAAAAGGAGAAATGTCTGTCAGGAACTGTTGGAATTTGGTAGTGGCAGGATTGTAGCCTACTGCAACTCATAATTCTGCAATTTTACTGCTTATGTTGGTAGGGAAACCATGAGCACAAGTTCAATATTGAGTCAATGGATTCAGGAGGGCTGTATTTGATGCCATACATGATCTCAATGCTCCCACATGATTAGCAACCAAGAGGATGGGCATATATTTCACTTGGCTGTGCAGGATCATACAGGAATGTCATGTATACTGAGTCAAGAACTGTCTTTGTTTGCAGCAAGACAAATATCCACAAAGACAGTGTGACAGTCTGGAGCATTGTTGTTGCATCTTCTCTTGAAACAGCAGCAAAGAGAGGTCTGACAATACTGGTCCATCCTATGATGACTCAAGAAATAGTAGCGGTACCACATCATCTTTTCAGACAAAGCTTTTGCATACAGCTTCACTACAGACAAATTTGTGTAATGGAGACTCTAAGGTGAAAGAATGTGGCCAGATTCCATTCATTTTCACAATCACCATCATCATACTGGCTCAACAGCTGGTGTGATGGTATGGGATGCACTTGAGTACACATAAAAATTGCCTCTGATTTGCATAGGCAGTGATATAAACTGTGGCCATTATATTTATGATGTGGTTGCTAACTGTGCCCCACATTCAAGGTCTTTATGAAACCATCCTTCAAAAAGATATCATAAGACTACATGTTTCCCATGTTATCCTGACCTACCACAATACACTGTGTTGTCATCTCTTGCCTGAGCCAGCAATTTCTCCACATTTCTCACCCACTGAAAACACCCCGTCATGGGCTTCTGAGAGACTGGCACACCATAGCTCACTAACCACTGCAGTTGATTCACTCTGGCGCAAAGCTGAAGCAGCACGGAATGAAACACCCATAGCTGTTGTCTAGCTCTTTGCAACTCAATACCCACATCAGTTAGAGTCATTGTTGCTGGCAGTTGTTCATCCTGTAAAACCTCCACATCACTTATAAATTTAATCACATGTTCTTCTCATTACAATTTATATGCACAATAAGTAAAATTTTATATTTTGCATCCTTTCTGTCTCACAAGTTTTAATGGCCAGCAGTGAATAAAAATAATCTTCCATGGTGTTTTTATGATTTGAGCATATAATTTATAGAAATATCAAATATCAGACTGATACTGAGACTGATCAGTTCACTGTACCCTGTTAATCCAAGAAGTTTCAAGATTAGGTTAATAAAAAACTATGGAGAAAAGGTGAAAAGTTAAGATGGTGGTTTTAATGTTTCTGGTATTCTACATAGTCTCTGTCCCCTCCCAAATAACTTGTATATGACACACAGAACATTGCTACAGCCTTGTGAAACACTCCTTCTGTGAAATTTTGTTCAACTCATGCTTCACCAATTGGCTTAAATGATTATTATGTCATCAACTTTGACACTTCACATGAATTACTGCACCTTATTATTATTATGTGGTAGTTTTTAATTGATAACACCAAATCTTGTCATCTGAGATGGTTTTTTTTTCGGAGCAGAATTTACCACGTAACCTGCAGTTACCATTAAGCAACTGCAGGTGTCCATGTAATTTATTTATTTATCTAGTATATTTTGGAGGGAATCAAAGTGTGTAGGGAAAACTTCGTGTACACTTTTCTCCTCTTCAAAAAATTCTTAACAATATTCTGAAAATTTGATTTGGAGATTTTGCTCCATTGTGATCTGTGACACAACAACATTGATACACTACAGCTACATGACTAGTACTAAACACTGCATACTCAGTTAGTTATTAAGTTTGTTAGTTACATGTTCCACATATTATCTGACGATTCTTTTATTGAAAGGTGTCAGGTGAGTCGGTTTACAGGATATATGTACATGATTATTGTTACCATTAATGAACACTTTTTTTTGTCTACCAGTTTGTAAATAGAAATTCAACCATGAAATACACAGAGTTGTTCAGTAGAAATGATTTTAAGCTGGATTTATAATTCGCTCTGCTATCTGTAAGACATTTTGCATTATTGGGCAAACAAACAAAAAATTATGTTGTTGCACATTGAACCCCTTCCTGACCCCACTGGCAGTCTTCTGACGGGTTTTGTGCAGCCCACCTGAATTCCTCTCCTGTGCCAACAGAGCACCATTTGCAACCTACGTCCTCAATTATTTGCTGGATGTATTCCAATCTCTGTCTTCCTCTACAGTTTTTGGCCTCTACTGCTCCCTCTGGTACCATGGAAGTCATTCCCTCATGTCTTAACAGACATCTCGTAATCCTGTCCCTTATACATAACAGTGTTTTTCACATATTCCTTTCCTCTTTGATTCTGTGCAGAACCTCCTCATTCCTTACCTTATCAGTCCACCTCATTTTCAACATTTGTCTGTAGTACAACATCCCAATTGATTCAATTCTCTTCTCTTCCTGTTTTCCCACAGTCCATACAATGCTGTATTCCAGATGTACATTCTCAGAAATTTCTTCCTCAAATTAAGGCCTATGTTTGATACTAGTAAACTTCTCTTGGCCAGGAATGCCATTTTTGCCATTGCTAGTCTGCTTTTGATGTCCTCCTTGCTCTGCCCAGCATTGGTTATTTTACTGTCTATGTAGCAGAATTCCTTAACTTCATCTACTTCATGACCATCAATGCGAATGTTAAGTTTCTCATTGTTCTCATTTCTGTTACTTCTCATTACTTTCGTCTTTCTTCAATTTATTCTCAATCCATATTCCGTACTCATTAGATTGTTCATTCTATTCAGAAAGTAATGCAATTCTTCTTCACTTTCACTCAGGATAACGATGTCATCAGCAAATGATATCATTGATATCCTTTCACCTTGAATTTTGATTTCATTCCTGAACTTCTTTTTTTTCCATCATTGCTTCTTCAATGTACAGGTTGAACTAAAAAATACTAATACTGAAGTCCACTTGAACAGGCCTCGAAGGACCCTAACGCTACTGACTGACCGCCACGTCATCCCCAGCCTATAGGCATCACTGGATGCGGATATTGAGGGGCATGTAGTCAGCACACCGCTCTCCCAGCCATTGTCAGCTTTCATGACTGGATCCACTACTTCTTAATCAAGTAACTCTTTAATTTGCCTCACAAGGCTTGAGTGCACCCCGCTTGCCCACAGTGCTTGGCAGACCGAATGGTCACCCATCCAAGTGCCAGGCAAGCCCAACAGTGCTTAACTTCAGTGGTCTGATGGGAACCAGTGTTAGCACTGCAGCAAGGCAGTTGGCACAGTAGGGGTGAAAGACTACATCCTTGTCTTACACCCTTTTTAATCTGAGCTCTTTGTTCTTGGTCAGTTTAGTTTAGTTTAGTTTAGTTTATTGAGCACCCGTTTTATCATGTACAATGATATGGGATTTGTCATATGTTACATACAGAAAAAATATGAATAACAACATATTATGTAAAAACTATCAGTGAATAATCTGAATTAAATATATAGGCAAAACAATTATAGCTTACATGATATAAATTTGTAACAATATAGGACACAAATAAGTTACATATATTCTGTGTATAATGGACAGCAACAAGAAACAATGATTATAACACTCTATATTGACAGATTAATTAATTTTTGTGTGTACATAAAAGAGTCTACCCCACAACACAAGTTTGTATATGAGTAACTTATAAGATAGGTGAAGGCACGCTATCTTTCTGAAGAATTCATATATTCACTAACACTGTAAAAACTATTACTGATTAACATTCTTTTGAGTTCACTTTTAAAACTGCTCAGCTGCTGAATCCTTTTTATTTTTAAGGGAAGAGCACTATAGAGAATTTTTGGGTGGTATATTGCACTCTTGTTGTATTGGGCTTTCTTATGCACTTCTCTGTGAAATTCATTACTCTGTCTTGTTGTATAGTCATGGAACTCACTGTTTAAAGAAGAAAACTGGGGGTGAGACTTCAGAAAGCATATACTTTCATAGATGTAAATGGATGGAAGAGTCATGATTTTATATTCCTTGAAAATTTCCCTACATGGATCTCTAGGTGCAGCTCCTTTTATGATTCTTATCGCTCGTTTTTGAATAATAAAGGAGCGTTTTGCCTGACTTGAATTGCCCCAAAATATGACACCATATCGCAAAAGACTATGCATAAATGCATAATATGTACACAATACTGTTTGATCACTGCAGCAATTTTTGAGCATTCTAAATACATAGCAACATTTACTTAACTTTTTATTGAGCACATCTATATGCTTGTCCCATTTTAGATGCTCATCTAACCAAATTCCTAAGAATTTTGTATTTGGCGTTTGTAGTATGTTCTGTTGGCCTAGCTTCACAGTTATATTGGGCTTCATATTATTTGAAACATGTCTGTAATTCATCCATAATGTTTTCCCCTCATTCACAAATAAACTGTTGTCCCTGAACCATTTACTTGCTTCAACTGCCGTTGTTTCAATTTTGCTGTTAAGGTCAGTCTCATTCTGAGCTTTAATAAAGAGACTTGTATCATCAGCAAAAAGTACACAATCAGCTTGTGTTAAATAGTTTGGCAAGTCATTTATAAAGATCAAGAACAACAGGGGTCCCAACACCGATCCTTGGGGCACCCCATAACTAACTTCCTTATAACCAGAAAAGTATGACTTTCCATCATGAACTATTTCTACTTTCTGGGATCTGCCAGATAAATATGACTTAAACCATGCATGAGCATTACCACGGAGTCCATAGCAACTAAGTTTTTCAAGCAGTAGTTTATGATCAATAACGTCAAAAGCCTTTGATAAATCTAAAAAGACCCCACAATTTACTTCATTATTATCAATGGAATTTAGGACAAGTTTTAGAAAGTTGTATATAGCTGTTTCAGTTGATCTATTCTTTCGAAAGCCATTTTGTTCATCGACCAATATTCCACTTTTTTTTAGGAAAGTAGAGAGTCTTCCATACATTACTCTTTCTATAATTTTTGAAAAACAAGATAACATTGATAAAGGCCTGTAGTTTTTTACATCATAATGATCCCCATTTTTGTATAATGGTTTTATAATTGATTGTTTCAGCTTTCTAGGGAAAGTGCCAGTACTGAAAGATGCATTAATTATATCTACAAGAAGAGGAGAAATATATCTGCTGTGTTTAATGATTTTGTCTGGAATGCCATCGGTGCCACAGGATAATTTATTTTTTAGTTTGCTGATGGCATTCTCTACCTCGTGTACAATTACAGGATACAAAAACATAGTTTCGGAATTCAATGTGATGTTATGACTGATGTCTGTACTACTTTGGGTTTGTATGAGGTTTTGAACTACACTTGTAAAATGGCAGTTGAATATATTGGCAATTTGTAATGGATCATTTATAGTTTTGTCCTCAGTTTTAATAACAATGTTGTTTCTTACTTTGCTTCTTCCTAAGTTACTATTGATCACTTTCCAAACTGATTTCATTTTTTTGTTGCCATTATTTCTACTGATATATGAATCATTATTTAACTTTTTTGCTGCAGTGATTACTTTCTTATATAATTTCCTATAACACTTAACACGTTGTTTCAAAGCAGGATTTTGCCTTGCTGATTTACTTAACATTCTGAGTTGCTCTCCAGATTTTCTTATGCCCTGTGTTATCCATGTGTTAATTTTGCCTTTTACTTTCATTTTCTTAAGGGGAAAAGCAATTTCAAAGTTATGTTTGTAATCAGCTAGAAATGACTCAAACTTCATGTCTATACTATCATGTTTATCTAGATCCCAACTTGTATTTTTTAACAAGGAATTAAAAATCCTAATGTTGTCCTCATTAATACATCTCCTGTGGATGTGTTTCTCACTTGGCCTAGAGTTTTTACAGAGTACATTATTTATACTAAGTTTTAGTGCTTTATGATCAGAGAATCCAGTGTCAATCACTTCTACAACATTGTCTAGTTTATGTAAGTCAAGAAATATTTGGTCTATTATTGTTTCAGAGTTCTTTCCATGTCTAGTGTATTCAAAGGTAGTTGGTGCTAAATTATGCGAACAAAAGACATTGGTCAATTTTGTAACATTTAAACAGTTGATTTTGAAGTTGACATTGAAATCTCCAAGTACAATAATGCTTTCTGTAGAATGTCTTAACTCACTAAAAAGACTTTCAACACTGTCCAAAAATTCCATAAAATTACCTGATGGGGAACGGTATACACACACAATAATTATTTTAAGGTCTGTTAGTTTGCAAACGCAATATTCAAATACTTTTTCTATGTTTTTTATCTTACTAAACTTGATTTCTTTATATTCAATTCCTTGTCTGACATAAATGCATGTTCCTCCCCCTTTAAAAGTTTCTCTACTGAAGCTACTAACCATTTCATATCCTGTTATTCTGGCAGCAAAAGCTTGATTTTCTTTTAACCAATGTTCACATACACACATAACTGAAACATCCTTTAGTTCATCAAGCAATAGTACTTCTAATTCTGGAATCTTACTAATTATACCCTGTACATTTTGATACAAAACTACTAATTTTTTACGATTGGCATCTGTTGCAGTGCTCACCGCATTGGCTGATTGGTGCCTGCCTCCAATAAAAAATCTTTGAGATGGCCTGGTGGTGACACTTTTCTTTTGCTTAAGGAGCGGGTGGTTTTCATTGCTTCTGCTCGGGTAGTTGGTACTGTTGTTGAACCTGTTAGTGATGTAAGTTGATCTGCTTCTACTGAAGATGGTGATTGTAGTACTGGAGAAGATGCTGTAGGCTTGGCTACTGGAGGCAGAAGAATAGTGGGCTCACTTTCCTTAGTAGGTACTGTTGTTGAAGCTGCCAGCAGTGTAGGCTGATCTGCTTCTGTTGAAGATGGTGATTGTTGTCCTACACACGATGCTGTAGAGTGGGTTACTGGAGGTGGAAGAATAATGTGCTCACTTTTCTTGCATCTGCCTAGTGAACAAAGGAAGTCTCGGATTTTTTGTCCTAATACAATCTTTCCCCTGTTGTTTAAATGCAGGCCATGTTGGGTATAATGTTCTCTCTCCAGTGAATCTACACTAATGAAATGTGAGTTCTGAAATGCTTTGCATATCTTCTTGAACTGTCTGTTAGCCTTAATAATTTCTTTATTTACAATTGAAGTAGTCATAAGATCGTGTCTATGGGGAATACCAACGACAATTACAGGTGTTCTAGCAAAGCTTAAAATTTCTTTCAAATTGTTAGTGGATTTGTAAAGTTCATTCCTGTAAACATCATTAGCTCCACCTATTATAATTGTACACTGAGTTGAGCTGGGGCGATTTCCGACTTTTATGTTCGTTGTGATTTCAGACATGGGTGCCCTCGGTTTTACAATGGCGGTTGCATTTACACGATAATTATCACGTAAGATTTCAGCAAGACCACGTCCGTGGCTGTCAGAATATATACACACATTTGATTCAGACACTGTATTAATTTGCGCATGTTCCTTTGTGTGGTTTACAGTACCGGTAGGCCTACATGTTGTTATTTCACTCTGCGTATTTATCGCTGTGTTTACAGCTGTATGAAACATATTTTTACAATGTTTACGACGCACTGCACTAGAGATAACATATTCTTCCCCGTACGTGGTTTTACCTGTATTCACACCTGCCTCAGGTGCACTGATACGTACGTTTATTGCTGAGTGAAGCATGTTTTCACACTGTTTACGATGCACTGGATTAGGTGTAACATATACACTGTTATCGTCGTTAATACTATCCGAGTTGCTAAGAAGGCTTCTCATCATTTTCTTAAGTAGATTTGTATACTGTTCGCACATTTCCACATCACGCTGTAGAGAACATAATACACTTTCGTCTTGTCCATCGGCAAACATTTTGGCTGCAGTCTGTCGGCCGTTACACGTTGTTACCCCGCACTCACAGCTTGGATTATTAAAGTTAGTAACACCAAAACATTCTGTGTGGTACCATTTTTGCAATGTAGAACAAATTTTTATTCCTTTACGTACTATTTCACTACATAATACACACTTTATAGACACTACGTAATTAATTTTCATGGAGCGATTCATTAGTCCTACTACACATCCACTCTTATTATTCCCTCTCGGCTCTCTTGCATATTGTATGTTACCCATCTCTCCCTATAGCTTGCCCCTATTTTTCTTAGAATTTCAATCATCTTGCACATTATACATTGTTGAACCATTTTTCCAGGTTGAGGAATCCTATGAACATGTCTCAATTTTTCTTTCGTCTTGCTACCATTATTGACTGCATCAGAATTGTGTCTCTCATGCCTTTACCTTTTCTAAAGCCAAACTGATCATCATGTAGCACAGTCTCAGTTTCTTTTCCATTAATTGTTTAAGACACTCAGTAACATGCTTCTTCCAGTTCAAGTTTTCATCAGTATGTACACACAAAAATTTGGAGTATGTTGCCCTGTTTACTGACTTCTGTTCTTGAGCATCATCAGTTGTTGCTATGAATCTGTTTGTTATGCAGAATGAATACAGTGTGTTGTCTCAAACTTTAGGGAGAGGCCATTTTCAGAGAACCCTGTAATAATTTATTGAAAAATATCATTAAGAATCTCTTCTGTTCACTTGTCCCTAATAGAATCCATTATAATGACAGTATCATCTGCAAAAAGTACCAATTCTGCCTGCTGAATGTTAAGGGGAAGGTCATTCACATATACTATATAAAGAACATGAGAGGGCCCAAAGCTGAACCTTGTGGAACTTCATTTGTGATTTCTTCTGTCTCTAAAATTTTAGCCTTCCAATATTGTTTGAATCATTCAGCACAACTTTCTGCATTCTGTTTGTTAAGTTTGATTCAAACCAAATGTGAACAAAGCCATCAATTCCATAAAACTTTAGTTTTTCTAGTGGGAAGTGAATGCTCAAATGGCATTCTCAGTTGAGCAGATCTTCTAGAATCCAAAATGTGATATGCTAAGTAAATTGTTTCTCTTTAAATGTGAGACTACTCATGAGTAGATCAGTTTTTTTACAAAAATTTTGGAAAAGATGTCTTTATGATAAACACACACATACGCACTCACTCATGCAAATGCAACTATATGTCTATAAGATAGCTGGATGATAAATATTTAAGTCTTTCTTGTAACTTCTCTTATAAATAGGTTTTATAATTGCATATTTTATGCTGTCTGGAAGAATTCCCTGTGCACCTGACACATTACATGAATCATTATAGGCATTACTTATTAAGTTAGCAGAACTTCTCAGGATTCTGTTTGAAATTCCATAAACACTATGTGAGCTATTGCTTTTTTAGAATTCCTAGAATTCCATTAAGGAGAATTGTACACTGACCAGCTGTCCTATTTCCTGTGTGACAGTATCCCATATAGTTTTATTTTTATTATCTGCATGTTAAATTCTTAACATTTTAATGACATGCCTGCAAATATAATGGTATTTTTTGTTACATGCACGGAATTTCATATCTTGACTTTTTTGACCTTTATATAGATTTCCCTCTCACTCTTACATGAGATTTTAATTCCATTAATTATCCATGGGTTACTTGTTTTTATTTTAATGGAGATTATGGATAACTTTTTAGGAAAGCAACTTCCAAAGATTGACACAAATTTATAATGGAATAAACTAAATTTGACATTATCATCTCTTTCCATGTACATCTCATCCTACACCACCTCTTTCAACTTACTCTTAAAATATTTTACCCTGTTCTCATTAATAAGCCTCACTACTTTGTATAAATGCACCTCAGATGCCATATTGTATATTTCCATCAATTGTGCATCATGATCAGGTTGTCCATTAAAACTGGATTCACATTAATTGTTTCAATTTGAGAATTGTTGATAAAAATTTTAACAATCAATGTCCTACTGTCTTGCTCACATAATTTGGAAAATTGCATATTGAAACTTGATTGAAACACTCAAATAAGGAGACCATTTCATTTTTCCTGTCTATATCTTTTAAGAAATCTACATGAAATAATGTTTCTATATTTTTCATAAATAGCGAAAAGTTCTCCCAAGGGAATCTGTAGATTGTTACATTTAACAGAGAAATGTTCTACAACAACAACTCACAAGCACATGCTTCTAGATTTTGATCTACACAAAAACTGTTTTTCCAATATTTTTGACTTCATGTCCAGTTTTTACATATATTGCATGTGAAACCTGCCAGCTGTTGCCTCCTGTTGTAATCAATGACTATGTAGGATGGAGCACAAGGCTCGCTGGCCGCTTGTGTAATTCTAATTATATTGTACCTTGTCTTTCATGTGTGTGTCTTGTTCAAGCAATAAATCACAGTGTTCTTGGGTTAGAACAGCTTGTGAGTTGTGTGTGTGTGAATGTGTGTTGTCTCTCATCTGATGATGTACTTGGCCCAAAAGTCAATATTCTCCCACAGTCTGCTTGCACTGTTGGACAATCTATCTAAAAACTCTTCCTAGATTTTTCAAGTGAGCTTTCAAATTGTATCTCAGTCACCCTGTGTTCTATGGACTTCAACCTCATTGCTACGATGTTTACTCTATCTACTTACTTCATCTTCAATATTAAGATGTATTTTTCTGTTACTGTTGTGATTTACCCACATAATTCATCTTTAAATTCTGCTACTTTCTAAGTGGTTGTTGCTAGTTTGTCACTTAATTCATCTGTAAATTATCTTAAGCTACTCATCTCATAATTTCCTCCATTCTCACATGATTTGATTTAGTACAAAATTCTCTGCTGATACTAGACTACACACACTGTGGTCTAATCTGAAATGATATACCCCCTCCAACCCCATCTTTTCCATTTTATTTCCAAATTTGGCTCAGACTTTACCTATTTAATCAGCAAGTTGGAAAAAAGTCATCTGCCTGACAAAAAAAGTTAAGCAGCCAGATGGCATGGACTGATGTAAATGTAACTTCATAGATGTACATACCACCAGTTGGTATGTAAATGATTAGAGTTGAACTTCTCTGTGATAGATACGATGACCACCAGACTGCATTAGTCTTAGTCATGTTTAGTGTTGTTGCCAGTCCTGTTAGGATGTACAGGAGGCATGAACAGTAACATATGTTGAGTGATCATTAGATGGACATGGAGATGCAGCATACTGGTTTGAGACAGTGTTATTAGCATCTGATAGAATTAAAAAGTAGCCTCACTATGGGTCTCTATTTGGGTGGTTGGCCAAATAATATAATATGCAGGTTTGTAGGGTATTCAAATGGCACAGTGAGCCTGATATTGAACTGCATTGGAGCAAGAGGGCAGGCATACTTATCATCAAAGATCTGCTTGACCACATCTAACAGTAACAAGGGAGATTACCCATACTGTGAACCATGTACACTGTAAATACTTCACATATATGCCTGCCATCTGAGAACAAGTAATGCATTCCCTACAATGTTCTGTGTCATCCCACAGTATTGGTTGGAGACTAGCAGCAGCTGTACTATGGAATCATCATCTCATGTGTAAACTACCATTAACGCCACAACACAAATCAGTACACGCATTTGACATGGTGCTGTGTCTGGGAACCACGGAGTGCTAATGAATGGCATTGCATTGAATTCAGCAGTGAACCATGGTTCTGCTCTAACATTGTTAACTAAGGTTCAGGCATTCATAATAGCTTCCCAGATATGCAGATGCCTTGAAGTAACAGAATCCAGTAGGTTGTCCTTGATGGCGAGTATTCATCAGAGACAAGTGTTTCATCAAGAGTGCCCTAGGGAAATATGACAGGATGAATCTTCTTTCATATATTAGCAGACAGGGTGAGCAGCAGTCTATGATTGTTTGCTGATGATGTGGCAGTGTACAGGACATCATCATTGAGTGATTGTGGGAAAATAAAAGATGACTTAGACAAAATTTCTAGTGGGGTGATGAATCACAGCTAGCTGTAAATGTACAAAAACATAAGCCAATGCAGATGAGTAGGAAAAACAAACATGTTCTAACACAGCATTAGTAGTGTGCTGTTTGACACAGCCATGTGGATTTAATATCTCAGCATAATGTTGCAGGACAATATGAGATGGAATGAGCATGTAAGGATTGTAGTAGGGAATGGGAATGGTTGACTCTGGTTTATTGGGAGAATTTTAGAGAAGTGTGGTTCATCTGCAAAGGGGACTGCATATGGGACACTAGGGTGATGCATTCTTGAATACTGCTTCAATGTTTGGGATCTGCACCTTGTCAGACTAAAGGAAGGCATCAAAGCAGTTCAGAGACAGATTGATATATTTGTTATCAGTAGGTTAAAAGAACAGGCAAGTGTAATGGAATTCAAATGGGAATTTCTCCAGGGAAAGCTATGATCTTTTCAAGGAACACTATCGAGAAAATGTAGATAACTGGCTTTTGTAGGTGACTGCAGAACAGTTTTATTGCTGCCAACGTACATTTTGCATAAGAGCCATGGTGATAAGATAAGAGAAAATAGGGCATGTACAGAGGCATCTAGACAACCATTTCTTCTCACACTATTTGCAAATGGAGCAGAAAAGGAAATGACAAGTAGTGCTGCAAGGTATCTTATGCCACACACTGTACTGTGGCTTGCAGAGTATGTATGTAGATGTGAATCATTGTTGACTGTGGGAGAGCTATCTCTCTTCCGCTGTTTTGGAGGGCATACCAGTTCTGGCAGTATTGTGGTGGAAGCCACGGTGTATGACTTCAGGTTACAGCTGGTAGCAATTGAGTGAACTCTGATGGCACTATGGTATATCACAGATGTCCTGCATTCTCGTGAGTTACCTCTCATGTGACATTATTGTGGAGCCATATTGTAATAGTATCGTGCTTGTCCATATATTGCACAGGCCTTTTTGAAGTTTCTATGTGATGTTGAGTTACTCTTCTAGCCAAAAAGATCCTTTGATCTGTCCCCAATACAACATGTGTGGGATCAGCAAGGTCTTGGGCTCCACCACAGTGCTAGTATCCAGTACAGCAAGGACCAGTTACAACAGTTGTTTTATTTATTTATTTATTTATTTATTTACATGCCAAGTTCTGTAGGACCAAATTGAGGAGCAAATCTCCAAGATCATGGAATGTGTCAGTACATGAAATTACAACACGAAAGTAATAAAAGATAAAAATAAAATGTTTATGAACCCAAGCCATAAGTTTAAGAAAATGAAATCAAAAATATAACATAAGGGTTAGCTTAAATTTTCAAGGAACTCCTCACAGAACAGAAGCAGTAACCTTGAGGAAACTCTTCAGTTTTGATTTGAAAGCGCGTGGATTACTGCTAAGATTTTTGAATTCTTGTAGTAGTTATTGAAAATGGAGGCAGCATTATATTACACACTTTTCCACACAAGAGTTAAGGAAGTCCGATTCAAATACAGGTTGGATTTCTGCCAAGTATTAACTGAGTGAAAGCTGCTTATTCTTGTGAATAAGAATTCTTGGGAATAAGAAATGACAGTAAAGAATATATATAATGAGAGGTCTGTGAACAGGGGTTGACAAGAGGTTCATAAACTACACCACTTTATAATAGTTTTGGTGACAGGAGAAGTGGTGCAAAACTGGATTGCCAACTTCACACCTCTCTCACTTCAGTTGACTTACTTGAAGCGTTTAGCCAATCCTCTTCTCTGGATACATGGCGGCATTGATCTCCACAACTTCTTCTCTGAAGAAATAATGCTGGTTAGAGGAATTAAAAGGACTCTCTCTCTCTCTCTCTCTCTCTCTCTCTCTCTCTCTCTCTCTCTCTCTCTCTCTCTCTCTCTCTCTCTGCTCTTGAAATAATTTGGTACTCGCATAATACTTTGGGTTCAGATCTGGTATATTTTCATTTCCATGAGTTTCACATAAAAATTCAAACTCTTGCAAGTCAACTGCATCATTAACCATTAGATTTTACTAAATGTAATCAAAATTGCCTGGTTTTAACAACCAAATAATTTATAGACATCACGTGTGTCTTGTCTTGTTCAGAGCTAAGACATGAAGTAAGTTAAAAGTCTATAGTCAATTGTTCGCTTCTCTTTTTCTACAATAATCACTTTCACTAACACATCAAAGAATACTACATAATTATTCCTTGTGCTTTTCATCACGGCTTCTGTGGCACTGTTGGCAAACAATTGTCGGCGTCATTGAACCATCTCCCTTACAGGTCTTCTCATAACAAACTTCCAACCTGCACACAGAAACAGGTGGCACAGTATATATGCTTCTCCTTGTCCCCACTCATACTTAAAATATTGGGTGTTCAAGACA
Organism: Schistocerca americana; assembly: GCF_021461395.2. Taxonomy (NCBI): domain Eukaryota; kingdom Metazoa; phylum Arthropoda; class Insecta; order Orthoptera; family Acrididae; genus Schistocerca; species Schistocerca americana. The sequence continues at coordinate 120,823,904 of NC_060119.1, forward strand.
GTGGAAGGCCGAGTGACTTTAGAATTTATACCGAAATTCTCGAGGCACTACGTATCCCTCCCCTTAGTTCGAACACGCAATATTCTATACATATTCATTATGTACTTTAATATCCCACACAATGCTAATTTACATTTTAATCAATATAAATTATATTTCTTTTAGTAATCAAGCACTTAATATCTAACTCTTCTTTTTTTTCATTTTGATAATAACTATCTTAGCATTTCACCGAATGTTGGAGTTAGTACTTTTATGTCTAGGAATCAGGTGGACAACATTTCTGATTTACAATCACAAACTCCAGGTGTCATAGACCCTTAATTATTTCATTCTTTATTCTAATTTTCTGTACTATTTTTTCTTTAGTACGTAATAGTTTCATTACATACAGTAGCTTGTAGTCTGGAGGAACTCTGGGCAAGTGAAAGTGTTCTTTCTGACACTCATAAATGTAAAACATAATAATTCTCGTGGAATATAGAATTCAAAATTACCAGAGTAATTCCTACAAAATGTGTGACTTCTGCCACACTACTGTCCATTTCCCTTTAGGAACAGTACCCATACCTTACATATGGGTTGATTCTATGAGTGCACTTCCTCCTCCTGTTTCTGTAGGTATGCCCCTTCTATTCCTATTTTCCTATGGTACAGGTCAATCCCCTTCTTGGTGCCCCTGCCCACGCATATAGGTCGGCCTTTCTTAGGTCTGCCTATCTGCCCTTTATATCCAATAAATGCTGGGTGCACCCCCCCCTTATCCTTTCTGAGTAGGACTCGTGGCTCATTTCTCAAGCATACAGCTTTATGCACACTATGATTAAATATCCACTGGAAAATAAAATCTATTTCACACTGAACACTCACTTCCTAATACTTCACTTAATCCCCTAGAGTCCTCCATTACCCTTCCACTTCTATACTTCCAGTAGACACCACATTTATATACACTATTCAATACATCATACATTTACTTGTGCTATATTTGTCCCACTATCCCACAAATCATCAGTACAAATGTTCGACTGCCATTCCTGAATAACTACCACAGTTAGTTCCTCCCTGGCTTATGCTCAATAGTTCCTCCTTGGCTTATGTTCTCCTTAATTATTCACACTTCCTTCTTATGTATCCCTGATGTAGAATTATCACAGTTTTTATATTCTTATCTACATATGTGATATAAAATCATCATTGTTATATATGAGATAGGCCATAACTAGGCAATGTAGAACCATCATAGTAAACAACAATGTATGCAGATTTCCCTAAAGTATTCCTATATAACCACGTGTGTGATGTAGAACTGTCACAATAATGACAATGTGTGCATCCTTTCCCAATGTTCACCTTCCTTTCTCACTACAATTTTTGGTGGTTCTTCTGTCATTTTAATCTGTAATTTCGTTGTTTGCCTCTTCGTGTTCTGTTGTGTGTATGGGTAAGTTTGTCTGTGTATCCTGGTATCCTGATTCTTTGGCCTACTTATATGCAATAAGTTTTAGGTTATTATAAACCACTGAAAATAAGAAGGACTTCTGCGATAGAAGTATATGCATATGGAAAGAGGGAAAGATAGATAGGTACTCAAATGAGAAGTAAGAAAGGAAAAAGTAGATATGGTTGCTAAGATTGAAGAAGTGAAAGAAGACAGGAAACCCTTCCCACCCCCCTTCCCCAGGATCCCTACTTCGCTGGTACTTGAGAGAGAAGCCGGAGGAGGTATGGTGTTAAACGTCTCCTACAGAATGGAAATTCTCACCTTTGCCTTTGAAGTCCTGAAAGAAAATCTTAGCAACACCTATGGAATGGCAAATGGTGAAGAATCAGTCACACTTGTTTGCGAGGGTCGTTTGAAAGGTGCGGTGTGTGTTCTGTGTTAGCCATGATTTATTTGTTAGTGTAAATCATGCTTTAATCTACAATACTCATCCAATACAAACCCTCCCATCTACATTACATTTCATAAAAGGTATAAAATATGCTATACTAAATAGAAAATTATACACTACGATAAAATAGTTGCTTAGTCATTAAGCTTATTCTCTATTGTAATGCACACATAAAAGATTATGTTCAGTTCATGTCATCTACATATCATTCTCATTTAATAGTACCATCATATTATGTTTTCCGCTAATACTATATACTATTCATTGCATTTCATGTTTACAGATCACTGTTTATGCATACGTCTATTAAGTCTATTATCTTTTAGTCATCTTTAATTTACTAGGTACTAACATTATAAGATAGTTTAAAAATTCAAGAATAGATTACAGAATAGTTTAAGATTTGAAGGGAATTCAGTGCAGAAGATTTGAAGGGAAATCAATGCAGGTAGTACAGAAGAAATACCAAAAACAACTAGGGATCTGACGGTTGTCCTTTTTCTGATCTCATTGTCAGATCCACTAAAAACAATGTTTTGGGATGAATTACCATCTGTACTCCGTAAGGTCTCTCATATTTCTGGAAAAATGTATGTGTTTCATTCTTTAGTGCAGAGCTTGGAAGATGCTGTTTCACTAGAACCAGGTCATCGACCTTGTATTGAGGTTTGATAGCTTACTCATTGTTGTGCCCTTTCAACAAAGTTCTTAGAAACCATTGTTGGATTAAGTTGGTAATCCACAGTAGGTTGTTCTGGCCAGGTAAAACATTTAATAATGGTTTCTTCCACAAAGGGTTTACCTATTACTTCCAAAGGTGTTAATCCAGTTGGTAATGTGGTAATTCATTTAAAATAAGCTCAAAGTCTTTAACTTTCGTTGCCCATGATGTATGTTTTTCATGGCAGTAGGTGTGGCATAATTTCCCAATATCTTTCATAACCCTTTCACATGGATTAGAAGATAGATTATAGTTGCAGATTAATAATTGACAAATATCTTCCCAAGCTAGAAAATCTTTAAAATCGTTACTAACAAACTGAGGTCCATTATTGGCGAGAAAGTGTTTTGGTTTTCCTACCTCCAGAAAGTATTGCTGCAGACAGTGAATCATTGTTGGTGTATTCGCTTTCTTAAATGGATACAATTTAACATATTTCGGCCAACACTCTATGAGGACAAAAAGGTATGACACTCATCCCTTTCCTTTCAGAATTGGTCCAAAGAAATCTGCTGCTGTAATATCATGTAATGCCTTAGGAAGATTGGATACATTTTGTATTTAACATGAGTGTTACTCTCCTTTATCTTCTGACAGATTCCACAAGTCCTAATTAAAGATGCTTCCTTCTGTCCAAGCTTCTTAAAATAATATAACTTATCCATATGAGCTACACATTTCTTTATTTTGAAGTGTCCATATCCCATATGAACATACCACGCAATCTCTTCCTCCATTAACTTCAGAATACATATGCGCCAATGGTGAGATCAAAATAAATTATGCCCTATACTTTTCCACCTCCCTACTTGATTAAGAGGTAAGGAATTCTTGTTACACATAGCATATATTTCTGTAAAATAGGTATCAAGATGGATGTTTTTGTACCCTGTACCCTGTTATGTGGATATTTTACTGTCAAAAAGTTAATCACAAAAATTATGACGGGTCCTTCCATACAGTTTAACTCTTTCATGCCTACAGGTAACCTAGATAAAACGTCAGGTACAATATTTTCAGAACCTTTTATATACTGTATTTTAATGTTATATTCCTGTAGGAACAACATCCACCACATTAATCTACTATGTGATAACCGCCTACTCATTAAAAAGGTTAGAGTTTGGTAATCCATATATATATGTATTTCTGATCCCTGTACTAGTGTTTGGAATTTTTGGATACCCCATACTATTGCTAATAATTCTTTTTCTGTGGGTGTATAATTTAATTCATGTTCATTGAGACTCCAGCTATCAAGAGCTATAGATCTGTGATTTGTACTTTCCAGAACCCACTCTCCTTGGAAAAGTTCTGGTGCTATACCATAGTCAGATACATCTCTTGAAATTTTAAATGGCTCACCCATAACTGGATGGTGTAATTTGGGTGATTCAATCAGTGCTCTTTTTACATCTTCATATGCATCATTGGCCTTTTGGTCCCAAACCCATGGAATTTCCTTCATTATAAATGCAAAAGTCTTGGGTCATTCAGCTCTTGTCTTTGCATATATCATCTATAATACCCGGCCATTTCAATAAATCACTTCAATTGTCATGTTTCTAGCGGGTGGACACTCCTTAATGGCCTTTATACATTCCAGATCTGGTGTAATTCCCTGTGCTCCTATGATATGCCCTAAAAACTTAAGCTCTTGCCTCGCAAATTGCGATTTAGACAATTTCACTGTAATACCTTTTTCTTTAAACCTTTTCAGAGTTTTACTCAAGGTCAGGCAATGCTCTTCCCAGATAGATGAGATTACAAGTATATCGTCTACATATATTATTAAATTCTTTAACAATCCCTTCCTAATGCCTCATCCAGCGCACTTATAAACATGGACACTGAGATATTTAACCTGAATGGTAACACATTAAAATGATATGATTTCCCATCAAATAGAAACACTGTATATTTCTTTGATTCAGGATGTAACTGAATTTGCCAATATCCAGCAGTCAGGTCCATCATGCTAAAATACTTTGTTTTCTCAGATTTGGACAATAATGCATTGATGTTAATGGGTCTGTCTCATTCCATCTCTATATGCTTATTCAAAGTATGTGCATCTAGTACTAACCACACACCTCCTGTAGCCTTTTTTACTACTACCAAGGGGTTATTCATAATGCTAGAGCTACGTTCTATTATGTCATTGTCAATCATGTTGTCAATTTCTTCCTTAACGGCTTCTTTCAGACTTATTGGTACTGGATAAGGCTTACAGAGAAACGGAGTATTATCTTTGATCTTAAATTTACATATATAGTTACTAATACTACCCAGATAATAAGAAAATAGCATTTAATATTCCAATAAAATTTTGGATAAATCTAGTTTTTGTTCACTGGTTAATTTTGGCAGTTCATTTACTTTGCCCTGTATGTAACTCGACGGGACATGTAACTTACCTTTTCAAACTCTGGTGACAATTGCGCTGTCACTGTTAATCATAAACAATGATTCTCAGTTGTTTGTTTACCAATGTAGCTGCCCCAGCCCTGGATCCAGATCGCACTATGTTTTTCTCATTATCGGTAATCACTGGTTGGTTACCAAATTGGGATGTATCTGTAGTAACCTTTTCCAAAATAAAGAAAATTCTCCTTAAAATTCAATATGACATTAAATTCTGATAACCAGTCCAGGCCAAATAACACATCCCTATTGCTATTTGCTATTACTAAAAGTGTCTGACGAAATGGGATATTCCCAAGTTGCAGTTCACCTGAGTCTCGTGTTCTACAACTTTGCTCATTGTTCCAGTAATACTGACTATGTACACTCCCGTTACTGGTGATAGTGTTAAGTGATATTTCATTTGTAATGTGTTAAAGAAAACACTAGGAATAAGTGACACTTCACTCCTGGAATCTATAAATATGTTAACTTCAAAATCCTCTCCTTTTACTGTTATGACTGGTTGTGGATTAATGGTAGTTAAGCTCAGTTCTTCCAGTAACAACCATTCTTTGGTTGGTATTTTATGCATGAGATTAACATACCCATTATGGACTAGGCATCCTGCTGTATTTCTACAATCTGGGCCCAAGCCCTGGATACAGATCGCACTACGTTTTTCTCATTATCGGTAATCACTGGTTGGTTACCAAATTGGGGTATTATGTTACAACTTTGTACTCTATTAGTGCTTGGTACAAATTTTTACAATGTCACTGGGCCTATATTTGAAGTTGGATGCTTCTTTTGGTAATTATCGTTACCATTACTACTATTAAATTGGTGTACTTTAGCAAAATTAACCCCATGTTTTCTAAAATTATTATTACTATTCCTTTTATAAGTCTGATTTTCATTTTGGTGTATGCTTTCATTATGGTCCTTGTTCAAGGCATCAAGTGCATCCACAAAAGACAACAGTTCTTCTATGGTTTTCCACCCACTACACAATATATCTTTCCTGGCGTAAATGGGTAAACGTCTTATTAAAATTCAAACTAACCCTTCTTCCTCCATGGGCTTATCTAAGTTCTTTGCACATGTTAAATACCAGTCAAAATATTTTCTCATGAGACTCCACGTACTGTTGTAATACTTCAGGTCCCACAAATTAGATATTAATTTTTCTTGGGCACTTGCTGACCAATACTTCTCCTTAAACTTTTTCTGGAAGTCTGCCCAAGACTAAAAATTCTCTATGTTCACCATGCCCCACTCTGAAGCTTCTCCTAAAAGGTACCCTATCGCAAATTCAATCTTCTTAGAATCTTCCCAGTTTTTTGGCAAGGCTTGGCTAAACCGTTTCAGAATATGAGTAGGATGTATTTCCCTGTCTGGCTTAAAATTTGGAAACTGTCTGGATAGTCCAGAATTTGCGCCCCATTGTAGGTTGGTCATTACCTCACTGGTTAACACCACCTTAGGAGAAGTCACCTTCTTGTCTACCTTATCCTGGATAAGTTTGAATTCTTTCTGTAAATTATCTATGCCTCTCTTAGTGTCATTAAGTTCTGAAGCTAAATTTGAAGAAACTTGGTCAGGAGTTACTGTCTTGGTAACTTTTCGGTCGATTATTTTCTGTATTTGTTCCTCCAGATTAATTACATTTACTATGTCTGAAGTGGCTAGTTTCTCTTTAACATTTCATTTCACTTCATCTAATCGAATGTTCATGCCTGCAATTTGCAATTGGACCATAGCTATTAATTTATCCTGTTTTTCCGAACTCTCTTTTAAGGTGTGCAACCTCTGCTTTACAGCATAAAATGTGACATTACATACACTTTGAAAGGACTCTAACTTTTTGCCAAGTTCACTTTCTATATTATACATTTATCTTCAATATCAAATTCTAGTTTTTTAGCTAAGTCCTGAAATTGATTACTTTGTGTCTGACTAAAGTCAGTGAACAGTTGGTTTACATGGATAGTCAGAGAACTACTTAATTCATTCTTTAAATCTAATTGCAAACTCTCCACTTTATCATTTAAGGCACTGAACTTAACATTTAAAACCTCACCCTGTGCTTCTAGTTTTTCACTTAAAGTAGCACTTAGTTCCTTTCTTATAGCAGCTGAATTCATCTTCTGTTCATCTAATCTATCATTTAGCTGAATATTTACTGAATCTAACATAAGACTTAGTTCTTGTCTTAAAGTAGCTGAAGTTGCACTCTGTGCACCTAATTTTTCACTTAAAGTTGCAATTTGAGCATTTTGGTCTAATTTGATCATCTAATCTAGCATTCAGTTGAGTATTCACTCAGTCTAATTTAAGACTTAGTGCTGTAATTAAATTTGCTACCTCAGTTCAATCTGGCAATTCTTTTCTCACTGTCATGGCCATAGTTCATTCTGATATTTCCCCAGTTTTTTTAGTATTATCCATATTCCTCTTACTTTTAGATCTATTGATCATTAAAACAAATCACCTCTGAGTATAATAACTATACTAACAGTCTAATAGTTTATTATTGAACAGTGTCCTTAACTTCACACTCAAATAATTATTATCTTTCACTCACCCAGCGTAGAGTTTTAGGCTGCATCGGTGAGCCATTGTGGAATCAGCGCCAGTGAATGGCATGGGTACTGGCAGCGTTGAAGGTTAGTTTCAGCATAGGTGCTGGTGAATGGATTTGCAGTCAGCACCGGTCAGCAGCAGCTGGTGCCGTTGGCATTGGTTTGTGGTTACGGGGTCCACGCCCCTGTGATGTGTGTTAGGGCTGCTTACTCTACACACTGGATCTTCGTTGTCAAATAGATCTCATTGTAACTCTTGTTAGTCTACACTGTTGAGATTTTCCTTGCCTCTTCTGTTGTATGGTATTTGTTAATTTTAACCCCTTTTTATCGTTTATGCAGAATCCAACTCTGTGAAACAAATTTCCCTGTCTTGGTACTATTGGTTGCTATGGCAACTCACAATATGTTCTTATTTTGATTTCATTTCAAGTTCCTCTTTCTTCAAGTCCTGATCACATTTGTCGCCACATTATAACTGTTTTGACAACAGGAGAACAGCGCAAAACTGGACTGCGAACTTTGCACCTCTCTCACTTCAGTTGATGTACTTGAAGTGTTTAGCTGCTTCTCTTCTCTGGATACATGGCTGCACTGATCTCTACAACTTCTTCTCTGAAGAAATAATGCTGGTTAGGTGAATTAAAAGGACTCTCTCTCTCTCTCTCTCTCTCTCTCTCTCTCTGTCTCTCTCTCTCTCTCTCTCTTTCTCTGCTCTTGAAGTAATTTGGTACTCACTTAATACAGGGTATTTATAAATAAATGTCAGGGTTTTAACACTTTATAATATTTATTACATTAAACTTACAGTTATAAACAATATGTCAAATGAAAGAGCAACTCAAACAGTTTTACCAAGAACCTTATAAATGTTCAATGTGAGCACCATTTGTCACATGGCACTCATCATGTCTCTAGCCAAGTGCTGGATAGGCCACAAGGGGCCCAATGACAGGGCTTGTTTTGCATGGCGTCCACATTCACCCAACCTAATGCCATGTGATTTTTTCCTTTGGGGCTTCATCAAGGATCATGGGTACATGCCTCAAATACCAGCAGACATCCCTGAATTAAGAAACCGAATAGAACCAGCTGTTGCAACAATCACTGAAGACACACTTATCGACATTTGGGAAGAACTCGGCTATAGACTTGATGAGTGCCATGTGACAAATTGTGCTCACATTGAATATTTATAAGGTTCTTGGTAAAACTATTTGAGTTGCTCTTTCATTTGACATATCATTTATAACTGTAAGTTTAATATAATAAATATCATAAAGTGTTAAAACCCTGATATTCATTTATAAACACCCTGTACTTTGGGTTCAGTTCTGGTATATTTTCATTTCCACGAGTTACACATAAAAATTCAAACTCTTGCAAGTCAACTGCATCATTAACCATTAGATTCTATTAAATATAATCACAATTTCCTGGTTTTAACAGCCAAATAATTTATAGATGTCATATCCATCTTGCCTCATTCAGAGCTAAGACATGAAGTAAGCTAAAAGTCTATAGTCAATTGTTTGCTTCTCTTTTTCTACAATAATCACTTTCATTAACACTTCAAAGAATGCTACATAATTTTTTCCTTGTGCTTTTCATCACCGGCAAACACTTTTTGGCGTCATTGAACCGCCACGCTTACAGTCTCCTGATAACAAACTTCCGACCTGCACACAGAAATGGGTGGCGCAGTAGATACGCTTCCCCTTGTCCACACTCATAATTAAAATATTGGGTATTTGAGACAGTGGAAGCCCAAGTGACTCCAGAATTTACACCATTCTCGAGGGGGAATTTACACCATTCTCGAGGCACTACAACTCATTGCCCGAACTGCCCATTTCTGAGCCAAAAATATCCTTTTAGAATGGGAAGATTTACCCAAAATATAATGCCATCAACATAAGTGAATGAAAATAAGTAAATTAGGCTAAATTTTGTGTCAAATTATCACATACTTCAGATACCGTTTAAATAGTAAAAATGACAGCATTAAGTCTTTGAACAAGATCCTTAACATGGGCTTTCCATGACTATTTATTATCTACCACCTACAAATTTGAACTGTTCAGTTTCACTAATCATGTGCCCATTCTGTGAAATTAAAACTTTGGGTTTTGTTGAATTGTGTGTAAGAAGCAGTAAAAACTGAGTCTTAGTGTGATTTACCATTAGTTTATTTTCTATGACCCATGAACTTATGTCATGAACTGCACTACTTGAAACTGAGCTAATGTTGCACACAACATCCTTTAGCACCAAGCTAGTGTCATCAACAAACAGAATTATTTTAGAGGTACCTGTAATATTAGAGGGCATATCATTTATATAAATAAGTAACAGGAGTGTCCCCAACAATGATCCCTAGGGGCACCCCACCCCCCCAATTTGATCATACCCCACTCAGACCCCGCATCACAGCCATTCTCAACACTGTGAATAATGACCTTTTGCTGTCTGTTGTTCAAGTAAGAAGTGAACCAATTCCGGGCTACTTCCAGGTATTCCATAATGGTCCAACTTCTGCAGCAATATTTTGTGATCAACACAATCAAACACCTTAGTTAAATCAAAAAATATGCCTAGCATTCGAAACCATTTGTTTAACCTATCCAGTACCTCACAGAGAAAAGAGAATGTAGCATTTGTAGTTGTTAAATGACTTCTAAAGCCAAACTGTACATTTGATAGCAAATTATGTGATATACACTGATCAATTATCCTTATATACAATACCTTTTCAATAACTTTAGCAAACACTAATGGTATAGAAATAATTTTAAAATTGTCCACATTATCCCTTTTTTGCTTTTTATAAAGCAGCTATACTACTGAGTACTTTAATCATTCAGGAAACTGACCATTCCTAAAGGAAAAATTACAAAAATGGTTAAGTACAGGACTAACATGTACAGCACAGTACTTTAATGTTCTGCTAGGCACTCCATCATACCCATGGGAGTCCTTAGTCTTCAGTGATTTAATTATTCACTCAATCTCCCCCTTGTCTGTATCACAGACGAGTATTAAAGACTTCAATCCCAGAAAGCCATTTGCCAAGAGAGTTATATGATTCCCTGTAGAAACTAAATTTTTGTTTAATTTACCAGCAATGCTCAGAAAATGATTGTTAATTTTCTGTATATAATACTGTACATATATCTGATTTATCAGTAGCAGAAATATTTTTACTATGAACTGACTTCATATTGTCGACATTTTGCTGCTGACCAGACACCACAAGAGACCATATGGTTTTAATTTTATCCTATAAATTAGCTATTCTATTTGCATACCACATACTCTTTGCCTTCCTATTAACATTTTAAGCACCTTACAATACTGTTTGTAAAGGGCTACTGTTGCCTGATTGTGACTACCTCTAATATTTTGATATAATTCCTGCTTTGTTCTATATGACATCCTTATCCCACTAGTCAGCCACCCAGGCTGCCTTTTACTGCCAGTACCCAGTTTAGAATGTTCTAATGGAAAGCTACTCTCAAAGAACATGAGAAATGTGTTAAGGAAAGCATTATATTTGTCATCTATGTTATTGGCACTATAAATATCCTGCCACTCTTGTTCCTTGATGAGGTTTAAAATACTCTCTGTTGTCATTGAATTCCCTACATAGTTTGTAATTATATGTGACATTTGTTTGAGTACAAAATCCTTTTAGTGTTAATATTTGTGCATCATGGGCTGAAAGGTCATTCACCCTTTTACTAACAGAACGCCCATCTAGTAATGAAGAATGAATAAAAATATTGTCTATGGCTATGCTACTGTTTCCCTGCACCATAGATGGAAAAAACACAATCTGCATTAGATCATATGAATTTACGAGATTTACCAGCATCCTTTTTCTTTTTCATGTTTGTTTTTCGAGTTTATAAACATGGACATACTTCAAAGAGCACATACTTTCGTAAAAGTAATATATTTGTATACATCTTGATATTTAGATACATAGTTTACATGATACATAGTTTATAAATATGGACACATATAAAAAGAACATATAGCTCCATTGAAAGGGAACATAAACAAACACATAGAATGTAATGTAGGAAAAACAGGAAAACAAAACAAATGTAATACCTCCCACCTGTCTTCCTTGTTTATAAAATCATCTACACTGTAGTAACATTTGCTTTTTAAGTATTTTTCAGTGTTTGCACCTGTGGGTTCCAGCTTGCAGTCCTTCAGCTTTGAAGGCATTTTATTGCTAAGCTTCAAAGCCATGTGATATGGAGTATTTTCAAATAATGTTAGTCTGTGGCAAGGTAGCTTGTAATCTTGTTTGTGCCTTGTTTCATAATCATGTGTAAATGAATTTTCCTCAAAAAGGTGTGGGTTTTTAACTCAAAGAGAAGTGTTTCATATACAAACATGGAGGGAATTGCCAATAAGTCACGACTTGCAAATAAAGGTTTACATGATTATGTATTTTTTGTTCCAGTCATAGCTCTGATAATTTTTTCTGTAGCTTGAGCACTCTGAGGAGGCTTTCTTTTTAAGCTCCCCAAAAAATTATGCCTTATCTTAAACTGATATAAAATATGCATGATACCCAATTTTCCTAACAGCTAACCTTCATTGTGTAAACAAAACTATTTAACTGCTTCAGTAAACAATCCACATGATCAGTTAATGACAAGTTCTTGTTTATGATCACCCCCAGAAATTTAACAGATTCTGCAGGTATCAGTTCTCTGCCTTCATAACTTAACTGTGTTGTATATTCAACAGTTTGTTTGGTCCTGAAGTGTACAATTTGTGTTTTTATTAGATTTAGATTCATAGCATTATTATTTAACCAATTTTCTAGTTCTTGAGGAATCTGTTTCGTTTTCTGTGCTAATTCTTCAGTGTTTCTACAGCAGACTACTGCTGTTGAGTCATCTGCATACAGAATCGTATCTGAAGTTACCTTACCTGGCATGTCGTTTATACAATACAAAAATAGTAATGGGCCTATTACAGACCCCTGGGATACGGTTGCTTGTATTTCCTTCCAACTACAGCAATCTTTCACACCCTTATGTTGTATAACTAATGGATATGCTCTCCTTATTATCAAGGCATTTGCTTATTTTAGTGATTAGTTCATTAACAACATGCACAGTGCTTTGGTCCTTTCTAAATCCATACTGATTATTAAGAATAATGTTGTTTTACATTACAATATTATGAGAAGGAAAGTTGCCACTCACCATATAGTGAAGATGCTGAGTCACAGATAGGCACAACAAAAGATTTTCACACTTAACGCTTTTGGCCAATGGCCTTTGTCAACAATAGACACACATACACACACACACACACACACACACACACACACACACACACACACACACACACACGCAAATGCAACTCACAGACACAACTGCAGTCTCAGGCAACTGAAACCACACTGGGAGCAGCAGCACCAGTGCATGGTGGGAGTGGCAACTGGGTGGGGGAAAGGATGAGGCTGGAGCGGGGAGGGATTGTATGGTGGGGATGGTGGACAGCAAGTGCTGCAGGTTGGGCAGCAGGTAGGGAAGAGGTGGGGAGGGGGGAAATAGTGGAAAAGGAGAGAAATAAAGAGAAATAAAGTAAAACAAATAAATAAAATAAAAAGACTGGAGGTGGTGGTGGAATTATGGCTGTGTTGTGCTGGAATGGGAGCAGGGAAGGGGATGGATGGCTGACGACAGCGACTAAAGAAGGTTGAGGGCAGGAGGGTTACAGGAATGTAGGATGTATTGCAGGGAAAGTTCCCACCTGTGCAATTCAGAAAAGCTGGTGTTGGTGGAAGGATCCATATTGCACAGGCTGTGAAGCAGTCATTGAAATGAAGGATATCATGTTTGGCAGCGCATTCAGGAACAGAGTGGTCCACTTGTTTGTTGCCCACAGCTTGTCAGTGGCCATTCATGCGGATAGACAGCTTGTTGGTTGTCATGCCTACATAGAATGCAGCACAGTGGTTGCAGCTTAGCTTGTAGACCACATGACTGGTTTCACAGGTAGCCCTGCCTTTGATGGGATAGGTGACATTAGTGACCAGACTGGAGAAGATAGTAGTGGGAGGATATATGGACAGGTCTTGCATCTAGGTCTATTGCCGGGATATGAGCCATGAGGTAAGGGATTGGGAGCAGGGGTTGTGTAAGAATAGACGAGTATATTGTGTTGGTTCGATGGACAGCTGAATATTACTGTGGGAGGGATGGGAAGGATAGTGGGCAGGACTTCTTATTTCAGGGCATGATGAGAGGTAATCGAAACTGTGGCAGAGAATGTAATTCAGTTGCTCCAGTCCTGGGTGGTACTGAGTTACGAGGGGAATGCTCCTCTGTGGCCGGACGGTGGGGCTTTGGGAGGTGATGGGAGGCTGGAAAGATAAGGCATGGGAGATCTGTTTCTATAATAGGTTGGAAGGATAATTACCATCAGTGAAGGCTTCAGTGAGACCCTTGGTATATTTCGAGAGGGACTGCTCATCACTGGAGATGCGACGACCTTGGGTGACTAGACTGTACAGAAGGGACTTCTATGTGTGGAATGGGTGGCAGCTGTCAAAGTGGAGGTATTGGTGGTGGTTAGTGGGTCTTACATGGAAGCCGTCCAGTGTGGCTGAGTGGTTCTAGGCACTTCAGTCTGGAACCGCACAACCGCTACGGCCGCAGTTTCGAATCCTGGCTCGGGCATGGATGTGTGTGATGTCTTTAGGCTAGTTAGGTTTAAGTAGTTCTAAGTTATAGGTGACATAACCTCAGATGTTAAGTCCCATAGTGCTCAGATCCATTTGAATCATCTTATACACATGGAGGTACTGATGTAGCCATCTTCGAGGTGGAGGCCAACATCTAGGAAGGTGGCTTGTTGGGTTGAGTAGTTCCAGGTGAAACAAATGAGGGAGAAGTTGTTGAGGTTCTGGAGGAAAGTTGATAAGGTGTTCTCAGCTTCGATCCAGATAGCAAAGATGTCATCAGTGGATTTGAACCAGAAGAGGGTTTTAGGATTCTAGGTGTTTAGGAAGCATTCCTCTAGATGGCCCATAAATAGGTTGGCACAGGATGGTGCCAAGTGGGAGCCCATAGCTGTACCCCCGAATTGTTTGTAGGTAATCCCTTTTTTTATTTATTTTATTTTATTATTTTTTAGTTTTTTATTTATATCTCTCTATTTCTCTCCCTTTCTACTATTCACCCCCCCCCCCCCCCCCACCACCTCTTCCTTGCCCACCACCCAACCTGCGGTACTTCACTGTCCGCCATCTACTACATGTACTATCCCTCCCCCTCCCTACCCCAACCTCCCCATTTTACCCACCCTGTCACTACTCTCATCATGCACTGGTGCTGCTGCTCCCATTGTGGTTTCAGTTGCCTGAGACTGCAGTCATGCTGATGAGTTGTGTTTGCATGTGTGTGTGTGTGTGTGTGTGTGTGTGTGTGTGTGTGTGTGTGTGCGTATGTGTATCTATTGTTGACAAAGGCCATTGGCCAGAAGCTTTAAGTGTGAAAATCTTTTTGTCATTCCTATCTGCGACTCAGCATCTTCGCTATATGGCGAGTGGCAACTTTCCTTCTCATAATATTGTTACATTCCATGTTCGATTTTCCATTGTTTGATTGTTGTTTTTGTTATATTTTTCTAGTTGGTTATACACTACTCACTCAGATATTTTAGAAATAATTGGTAGTATTGATACAGGGCAAAACTTTCCTGTGTCCTCTTGTCTGCCCTTTTTGTGGATAGGTCCAACTTCCGCTACTTCAGCCTGTCTGGAAAGCAGCCCTCATCAAACAATTGATTTATTATGTGACGGAATTGGGGTGCAATATTATTACATCCTGTCTGTATTATTTTTGTTGGAACTTCATCCCAGCCCACAGATTTGAGATTTTTTAGGGATTTTATAATGTTAGCCACTTCATAGCAGGATATATGAGTGAATTTGAATTCTACTGATCTGTGCCACATTATATTGGGACTTATGTTTGGAGAAGGGAGATTGTCAGTTTTGCTAGAATTTATGAAATATCGTTGAATCCTTCACAAAGATGTCTGTAGTTTCTAATCACTTCCCCATCTATTTCTAATTAATGATTAAAGCTTTTTGTTTCTTCAGCACCAATTTCAGTCCTGACAATCTGCCATACAGCTTTTGATTTATTTGTTGCATCTGATATGTATTTACTGTTTGCCATTTGTTTTGCCTGTTTAAGTACTCTACCAAATATTATTTTGTATTTGTTTACATAGTTGACAAACTCTGCATCATTGTTGTTCTTTGCTTCCATGTGCAGTTTCCTCTTTCTAATACTAGAGGTTCAGGGTACAGATAGCTCAGGTAGTGAAGCAGCAATTGAATTAAAGCATGTTGTTCTCAGCTGCATGTTGTGTCATGGGGTGGTCAACTTTGTTCTTGGCCACAGTTTGGTGGTGGCCATTCATTCTGGTCAACAGCTGGTTGGGTCATACAGATATAAAAAGCAGTGTAGACACTGCAGCAGAGGTGCTTCCGAGGTGCCTATGCCATGGAGATGTGTTTTTGGAGTACCAGATTTGTAATGGATGGGGACTGCCAGAATCTGAAATGATGAAGTTTATTGTGAAAAAAGGGGTAGGATGATTCAGGAAGGAGAATTATTATGGGTGGGCCATTGGGGAAGGTTTCATTGGCTTAGGTAGCATTTAAGGAACAGTATGTGATAATGAGTTTTAGCAGAGGAAAGGGATACTTTTCTGAACTCTTTGTGTGTGTGTGTGTGTGTGCATATGTGTGTGTGTGTGTGTGTGTGTGTGTGTGTGTGTGTGTTTGGTTTGCGTATTACATTCATTTTAGCATGTTATGCAGCTGGCCATCAAGTAATTTTAAACATAATGTTCTGTTCTGGCTACAGATTATGTATGTAATGTGAGTCTTTGTGAGACTCAGACAAACAGTCTGATATAAAATAGTTGTTGGTCTTTTCAGCTAAAACCTGGTCTGTCTCTTGCAGGATTAGGTTACGCCAATCTTCCCTTAAGTTCTGATTCTCTCTCTCTCTCTCTCTCTCTCTCTCTCTCTCTCTCTCTCTCTCTCTCTCTCTCTCTCTCCCTCCCTCTCTCTCTCTCACTCACTCACTCACTCTTTCACTGTCTTTATCATCATTCTTCAAGCACTCTTTCCTTTTTTCCTTCTTATTTCAATTTTAACACAACTCCAACCATATGAATATATATGAATAGTTTTCCATTTTATTTGATGCAATTTTTATGAAATTTGCTTTTGAAAATGGTTTCTAAGGTTTTGTTTGTCTTTGTGTTTTCAGAGAGCTGCAAGAATTACTTGAAACAAAGGCAAAGTGCATCAATGAATTAATAGAAACATATGAGAAACAAGTACAAGAAAAGGCAGTGGAATTTGAAAATGTAAGTTCAAAATTATAGCGAAATCTCCTGAAAGCATTTTATGATATTCTTATTGAACTATTCAATTGTTAATCTAAGAATATATGTAAAATTTACTTCATATGTGAGGTATTTCTTTTAAAATAGATGAATCTGATATAATTTTAGATAAATAGACTAGAAATTTGAGCTACCTCTAGTTATTGTGAATGGCACTAAATTCAGTTTTCCAAACATCATGATTTAAAAAAATTTTAAAAAAGAAAGAAAGATGGGCAGCAAATGGACACAGCCATTAGTTTGTAAATAGAGTTTATGGTGTCTGGATCCAGGCATAAGCCTCACAGAGCAAAAATAACAAACATAATTCAAATGTTGAAGTAAGCAAAATCACATACACAGTCCAAATGAAAAATACTTTTTCAGTACAAATCAGAATCTGCCTAAAGAGTAGCACACATGAGCAGTTATAAATAAGGATAATGATCACAAACACTAAAGGGGATATATGAAAGGAAGTGAGAAATATTGAAAAGAAAGAAACATGTTTTCCAATGTATATTGTGCCTAACCTCTTGTGGCTGACAGTTCTCAAATTTTTTCTGCATTTCTCTAAGTCAGACTCATACATTCTCTCAGATAGAATATGCTTCTCTCCATAAATGTTTTCTATTTTGCTTCTCTCTTTTGTCTTGGTCTTTCTGCTTGCTTTCTCTAAAACTTCTGGCTATTTTTTCTGACTATGTCTCTGTATTATTAAAATTTTAACCATTTAATTGTTAATTGTTGGGGCTTATTTGATAAAGAACCACCAGCACCTTACTATGGTTCTGGAGAATCCTGCATAGGCCTGGGGACCTCTTGAAGTGGAGACATCTCTTGGGATGTGACAGATCCACTAATTTGACCATTGTTGAAACCTGATTGTCGTCCATGGATATGCCTCTCAGCTTGCGGAAAGGGAGAATCAGGTGGCCAGCCTTTGTGACCTGGGAGTGAAGAGTGCTGCAGTACTATTGGAACAATTGTCCGTCCCGATAGCTGAGTGGTCAGCGAGACGGGTTGCCATCCTACAGGCTCGGTCTCGATTCCCAGCTGGGTCGGGGATTTTCTCCGCTCAGGGACTGGGTGTTGTGCTGTCTTCATTATCATTTCATCCCCATCTGGCATGCAGGTCACCCAAAGTGGTGTCAAATGCAATAAGACCTGCATCAAAGTGGCTGGACCTGCCCCGCAAGAGGCCTCCCAGCCAATGACACCAAATGCTCATTTCCATTTTCAGTTCGAACAGTTGTGACAGTAGACTCCTTGATGAAGAAGGCAACCAACCAGGGTGCTGAAACCCACATGCTGTAGACACTAACAACATCTGGTGTCCCTATTGTTCTGCTGTGGACCCCCAGATCCAACCTGCAGTCCATGAAGATATGTTAGTCCACACCATGCCACCCACACAGAACAGTGTGGTTGCATTTGCTTCATGTTCTGCATTGGAAGTAGCAGATCCAAAGCATCTTGTGAGGACCTCCAAGTAGGAGCTTGTCTGGGCTTTGAACATTGATAGACATGGAATTGTAAGTGTTCAGTACAGAAACCAATTTAGCATTCCCTAGCTTTAGTATCACCATCTACATTGGGTATTGATAGTGTCTCACAGATGTTGCACCTCATTACTGCAACAACTGTCTCCTCCCACCACAAGAAGCAGAAGAGGCATGTCACATGGACTGTGCCACTCACACATATGTAGGTCAGACCAGCAACCAGTAATCACTTGTTCATGCTGTATGAAGTGATCAGAATCTTGTCATATCACTACACATACAACAATCCTGCTTTTGACCTGGACTGTTTTTGCTGTTGTGTATTCAGCATACAGTTTATGAGAACTCTTGCTATGTTTATGGTTTATACCTCTGTATCAGAGGTGGACAGGAAATTGTCAACAAGGGCTTACCCAATCATGCAGTCTGAGACTTATCTGCCTTCCATGTTGGTACTATGGATTAAAGTTTCTTGAACTCTGGCAACTGCAGCTGTCACTGCAGTAGAAAAAACAGTAGTGGCACCAGGAACAACAAATTGCGCAATAAAAACAGCATGCTGCTATCCTGCAGCTGTTGTCTCAACAGCAGCAACATCAGTGACTGATTATTACTGTGCCCCCATTGTCATTCACCTGTTTTGATGAGCTTCAGAGAGCTGGGATGTATACCTTCAATATTTGGAATTGCATTGTCCTGTTTATCTGTAAAACTGATACGATTTCATTGGCAGTCATTTGTGCAAAGCAGTTTAAAAATTGTGACATCTCTTGAACCCTAGTGATTTATCCTTCAGTTAACTATGTGGTCATATATGCACCTAGTTGCAGCTATGCTACAAATTAATCAGTGTCATAATCAACAAGGATAGTATTGCTCAGCATAAGCTGATTACTTTCAGGGTCTTGCATGGGAGTGCAATCTCCTTTGTCAGAATTGTAATGTTTCCTGTATGAAATCATTGATTTATGATGTGGGTGTGTACCTAGCCCCTAATAGGAAGGATACAGCTAAAGTACTAGCCACACCTCTAATGCTGGTGAAGTTGCAAGATTGCTAATTCATTCAGTGTAGCTCCAAAAGCTGAAACTACCCTCATTAACAACATTCAAGTGTTAGAAGGAGTTAGTCATTCTCATGGACAAAATGCAGCTGATAATTCTGATTATCATCTACTGTTTATGTTCCAAAGTCTCACCCAATTCATGGGCACCTGTATCACTGGCATCTCATGAAAGATGTAAGTATGTCAATCTTAATGATCCCATAAGCATTGAATAAACCCTTTTTTTTTTAATACTGTGCCAGCAGGTCAGAGATGTCTTCCACTCTTGACATTGAAGCATTTATACACAAGCTGACAAAGCTCCAGTCATGCCTCATCTGCTGCAGAGAGCATTCAAGAAGTTGTTGCCTGCACCATGCCATGCACTGTTTTGTGTCTGGAAATCTCAGGTACCTGGCATCTGTGTGTCAACAAGCTGTTCACAGACATATGGTACCAATACAGCTCAGTGACAGTACATCACTCCACACATTCATGTCGGCCTACAAAGCAGTTCTGTCAGCACCATAGATGGTGACACTGGCTCATACTTTTTGCAGCCAGACAGTGGAGCCATCTCATTCACCACTGAAGATACACACCAGCAGATTGTCTCACTTTCACAGCAGATAGCCCAGTGATGAGTCATATGTTACTGTCAAAAGATTACATTTCTCCTCAGAGAATTGTCACACACAGCTAAGTATGAAATCATTGAGTGTGTACTAATGGTCTTAATAATGAAGTCATGTAAATTTGATGTCCAAAACTAAGCCATTTTATGACCCCAGTTCTCTTTTAAATGCATACAAAGTGATTTTTGAACCATCAATAGGTTGTGTAAATACTGTTAATGCTGATATTTCTATGAAACCCTCAGCAGTACCAAACTTTTATAGAGCTTACCTGCTACTATTTGCTGTCACTAAAGCTGAACCCATATGGCTTCAGGAACTAGGCATCTCTTCATTGGTCTCAATGGTCTGAATGATGTGAAATGGTGTGAAAATTGGCAATTGACCCTAAGTAACGAAAAGTGTGAGGTCATCCACATGAGTGCTAAAAGGAATTCATTAAACTGCAGTTACATGATAAATCAGGCAAATCTAAGACCATAAAGTCAACCAAATACCTAGGAATTACAATTACAAACAACTTAAATTGGAAGGACAGATTGAAAATTTTATTGGGAAGGCTAACCAAAGACTGCGTTTTATTGGCAGGACACTTAGAAAATGTAACAGCTCTATTAGGGAAACTGCCTACACTACGCCTGTCCATCCCCTTTTAGAATAGTGCTTTGTGGTATGGGAACCTTACCAGATAGGACTGATGGAGTACATCCAAAAAGTTGAAAGAAGGGCAGCACATGTTGTATTATCATGAAATATGGAAGAGAGTGTCACTGAAATGATACAGGATTTGGGTTGGACATCATAAAAAGAAAGGCATTTTTCGTTGCGTGGGAATCTTCTCACGAAATTCCAATCGCCAACTTTCTCTTCCAAATGCAAAAATATTTTGTTGACACCGATCTACATAGGGAGAAACATTCACCATGATAAAATAATGGAAATCATAGCTCACGTGGAAAGAAATAGGTGTTTGTTCTTTCCACGCACTATACAAGATTGGAATAACAGGAATCCATGAAGATATAGATGTAGAACAAGTCATTGGGCAACACCTAAAGTTGTTATTAAAAAACATAATGGGTTTTTTACATTGATCTCTGCCATATGCCTCCCCCAGACATTTTTTAGCAAAACTATTTGGACATCAATATTTTTCAAATATTGATGTAAAGGACACTTAGCTACAACTTCCATTAGATAGTGAATCAAAACAGTTGATGGTCTTAAATATGCCATGCAGCTTGTACCAGTGTAATCATTAACCATTTGGGATTGCTAGTGGACCCACCATACTCTATAAAATCTTAGAGCTATTGATTCAGGAAGTTCCACCCTGCATTAACACTTTAAAAGACATAATCATAACAGGTGTGCAGCAAGTGGAACACTAAGGAACCTTGTTTCCCATTTCATACAGCTCTTGGAAAATAGCTTGCATTATTAATCAGACAAGTGCATGTCTTTTGACTCCAGCTTTAAACACCAGGGGAATATCCTCAGTAGCAGCTGTATTACTCCAGCACATAACCATGTAGGTATGGTAACAAATATGGCACTGCCCACTAACCTCAAACAATAACAAGCCTTTTGTGCCAAGATCAACTACTCTGCAAAGCATATACCCGAACTCCACAAACTGTGCATCCACTTAATCAGCTGTGCAAAAAGGGCACAAAATTTTTGTTGTTGGCTTCCTGTCAGCAGGTTTCTCAACAGCTTAAGTATTGTCTCAAAACAGAGAAATACCTTTCTCTGTATACACCAGGCTTGAAATAGATGCTTTAATGGAGGGGTAATTTTATCCCATTAACTGCTAGATAGCTATGAAAGATCAATCACATACGCCTACAAAACATCAACAACAGCACAGTTAAACTTCTATCAAGTTGAGAAGGAGGCTTTAACAATAATTTACAGTGTAATGAAGTTTTATGTGTACTTGTACAGCAGCAAATTCCACATGTTAGCTGTCCATAAACCTTCAATATTAATTTTTGGGTGTTGGTCTAAGCTACTGAAAATGACAGATTGTCTACAATGATGGGTATTGTTTTTGAGTAGATACAACTACAAAATTTCACTTTCACCCCATTGGGCATCTTGCCAATATAGGTACCCTGTCTCACCTTCCCAGTGTCCTGTCATAGAGTTTGATCATTAGGAAATGGTTTGTTTTTCCTGTGATCAGTACCTCCAACAAACTCTGGACATATTCCCACTGACTTCTTGTACTGAATGTACAAATAAACCATGCACCAGCTTCTTTGACACTGAATGGAAGAGGGTTGGTAAGATGTTCAATTCCATTGCATGTGTAAACCCTTTTGAAATCAATAACTTTCAGTTGATGTGTCAATCACTAACATTTGTGATGGATACTCTGCTGTGAAGATCTATTCCAAGAATTCCACTGTGAGTGCTGGTGTCTGTTGGAGATGGACAACATAAGAGAACTGGAAGAAGGGGTCCACAATGACTGGCTGAACTGATCCCAAGAAAGAGCCCAAAAATTGGCATGAACTTTGTCCCATGGTTGTGTCAGTACTGTCAGGAGAGGAAGCAGCTGGGGTGGGCCTGCCTGGTGTGCTCGGAAAATGATGCTCCATTGAACCACCCATGCAACACTGTCATTCATACAAGTCCAGTAGATATACTTATATTCTAGTTGTGCAACTACTAGGGGATAGTTTGTTTAGAGTTAGTCAGCCATCTGGAGCAATTGCCCCTGTGGAACTGATGAAGCAGTTGAAGCATCTCATGTAGGATGGATCCACCACTCAGCACTATTTGTCATTTTCTGTAAGGAGCACCACATCTTTCTGAATCTGAATTTGGTGCTGCTGATGGAAAAGAAAAAAGTACTGGAGCAAAGGCCAGGGAATTCTGCACCAGAGGCCTTGGTAGGTGAATCCAACTTGGAAATATTGCAGGATTCATTGTAGATGTAGGTCACTCATAGATGCTGTTGCAACATCGCAGGAATTTACAGGGAACCTGTCAAGCAATTGCTCCAGACAACTGACTAACTCTAGACAAACTGTCTCCTAACAATCAAATCCAGGATCAGTATCTTCCCAAAGGCAGGGGAAAGTATTTGCATTAGAGTATTGAGAAGAAGTGTGACAGGGAATGGAATATTGAAAATTTTAGAAATAGAGAGCCCATCAATGAAGGCAATGTCCTGTATAATCTGTTAATTTTCCCTTAGGTCTAAAACATGATAAGCAATGTATGGTCAATGGTAAGATGTAATTTGCAACCATACAAAAAAATGTGAAATTTATGAGCACCAAATATGATAGACGACAGATCCTTTTTGATCTGCAAATAATGGTCTTGGGCTAGAATAAGTGTTTTTGGCATAAATGCAATTGTCTGTATGGCGTCATTATTTAAGTCATGAGAGAGAATGCCCCAGACATCATCTGGACATGCAACTGTTGCCAACATCAGTGGAAAGTTAGGCTGATAAGTTGTAAGACAAGGTGAAGATTGGAAAGCAATTTCTATTTTTGAAAAGCCAGATGGCATTATTGTGACAACTGCTTGGTTAGCAATGCTGCCTGGAGAATAAACTGATCAAAGTAATTCACTTTTTCTAAAAATACTTGAAGGTCCTTTCTTAATACAGACACAGCCATTCTGAATAGCTTTTATATATTCTCTGGTGGACCAAAGATCTTCACTGATGATACAGCCTAAATAACTGACTGCTATTTAAAAGAAAGTACATTTCATTTATGACCTTTGTATGCAAAAACAAGGTATACATTACGCAAATGTTCTTCTGTTGTGTACACAGTGGCCACAATATCATTAAGATAATTCATACATTACAGAATCCCTGCAGTACCCTGTTCAAGCTACAAAAACGTTCATTTGGATGAGGCAATGCATAAAAATCAGTGTCTCCTTGTACACTAATGGTTTGCATGAAATGTCTACAAAACCAAAAAGAGCCCCCAGCTTCCTAATCAACACTAAGAGTGAAACCCATGGACTATAGGAAATGGGAAACAAAACATATTGTTGTTCTAATCTGTCTAGGTAAATTTTAATCTCATCCTTGGTGGCCAATGAAATCGTATCAGTTTTACAAAATTGCAGACTTACTGCTGGCCTTAAGACAATGTGGGCCAGAAAGTCAACCACCTTCCCAGAAATTCTTTAAGGTAGTAGCAAAAATTGTGTATAAGATGTATCAATAACTTCACAGGGTACTGATGAGCCAGTGTAGAGCACTTCATGATGTAATGAAAATTCAGAGATGGAATACATGTTGAGACTAAAAAATGTTCTTAATCGACAGATTGCCACAATCAAAAATGACTGTTTCAAAGACGTGATTATAAGTGACTGGCAGCTGCCAAGAGTTAAAAGTGGTGCCTCATGGTGACTATACATCCACAACTTTTATTGCACTTGGTTGATGAAGGGTGTTTCCACGCTTAGACTGATTAATGACAGGGGCCATTGTGGTAATATCTAAAAGTCACTGGAATTTTTTGCACTTTCGAATGTAACAAAATTTTTCATGATCCCAGCACATAATCACTACCTGAAATGTTGGAATGTTATAAATTTGAATCATCTGGGGCCCATATTTACTAGGCTACAGCACACATCTGCTATATGAACTCTGTATAAACACCTATAACAATCATACAATGTGAATTTCCCACCTGCGTTGCAAGGACAAAAACTCTGGGCAACTTGGAAACAAATTACATCACTGCAAACAACATCTGGTTATAGCCTGAAATGATGGAGTATGAGAAGGCTTGACCACCACTAAATGGAACTGTTACAGAAACCCACTGCACTGTATACTGTGGCTCTGGGATACATGTGAAATTTCTAAGTCTGTTGATAAGGTTTGTATGTGGCTTGTGATACTTCAAATGCATGAGCAATTTGTATTGCTTCATCCATGAAGGGGTCACATTTTCATACGGTTGACATGCAGATGCACTTATCTGATGAGAGAATCACTATATCATGTATTAAATTCTGCATTTTATTGACCCCCCACATACAGGTAAATTGACATTTTCTACTCTGACCCTGAAAATCCACAATCACAGACATTTAACTTACAGTGTCTGACTTTTAGTATGCTAAGAATTCTATCCCTGCCACTTTCATATGCATTTTGTTGGAAAAGTGCTCATATAGTGAAGAAGATATGTCAGGTGAAGGTAATACTGACAGATCAGGTATTATAACTGTGCATTCATGGAAAGCAAAAGTCCTGCTGGTGATGTGAACATTTTATATCGTGTCCTTGAAAGTCCAGCATGAGATATTTTAGAAATACTTCCTCAGTGTTCTTGGAATTTGTTAAATGGCCGAAATGTTAGGATAGCTTGCAGTGCCTCTGACTGTTGCAGTGTAGAACTACCAAGTGCTTTATCAATTTGTGATCCTGGTTTTCCTGTTACTGCCAAAAATTAAGAAACATCCATATGCATAGTAATGCTTAAATAAACAAAACTGGAAACTCATTGATGCCAATGTTTTAACACTCAATTTAGGGCCTACAAACATTTCTTGATCACAGATTTAACTGTCTATTGGTCCATAAAACCAAACAATAATACAGCTTAATTTAAATTAATGTAAGTCCAAGCTTCATCATTTTATTGTGCATGGGTATTGCAATTCTAATGTTATACACCGTACCCAATAAGTCTTTCAGTGACAGAATTCACACACTTGTCCAATAGAGGCACTATACAAAAATGTTATACCAGGCCTGTCACTTGTCACACATTAATTAGAAATAATGGCAGCCACTACTCAAACACTAGTCTAATCCAGTCTGGATAAACTACAGTAGCAGTCAAAAATCACTTCGTAGAGGCAGAGTTGGATAACAACAGCTAGCAAAGTAAAACCTGAGAGTGAGCTACCAGTTGGTTTTATATTGGCTTGCTATAGTTTTTCACATGACCAGCCTGTGATATCTGTGACATCCTGATGAAGGAGGCCTAGCTGGAAGTGGGCAATGCTTAACATATTGTTAGGCTGGTGTCTTTATTTGCACTTTTTGTGGGGTTAGAACAGTTTGAATATCTCAGTACTCACTCCACAACAGAATGAAAGCACTGCCAAGGACAGTGTTTCTCCAAATCTAGGATGGAATGTTCAGTATTTCTGCTCTGTACAACAGATACATCCTTTTAGTTGTGATTATTATCATTGAACACATTTTGTTTTACATCAGTCTGAAACATAATTGTGATGACAATCCAGTGGACAATACAACTTATCTTTGGACTCAAACAGAAATTATAGGAATGCTGTTTCCTACGAAACACTTTTTACTTATAACTGAGTCAGTTACAATATGAGTAAAGGCTTTTACTGCAACATGTATTGGTCATTAGTTGCTAATAACTTACAGCATTGTCATATTTCTCAATAAATTTAAGTGCTGATTTGTATCATCATAGTTCATGTGTAAACAACATTTTGTTCATTTTCTATTATTTCCTTAGGATACAGCAATGTTCACAAATAGGGATACCATAATGATTGCAGAAAGAAAAAAGTTAAAGATCTTATGAATCTGACTTTGAAAAATTATGTTCAGTAAATCAGAAATCCATTAGCATTATTAATTTTATTTTATTTCCCAATACAGCTTCTGAAACAAGTAGAAAAACAAACACAAAAACATGAAGAAATAAAACAGCAGATTGAAGATGATGCTGACCATGAGACGGTAGATCTAAGGACAGCTTACGAACAGTTATTAAAAGAGGAAAGAAATATAAGTGATAGTTTTAGAAAAGAAGCTACAGTTTGGAAAAACAGACTTAAAAGGTATTCATTTTAATTAATCACATCTACACAGATCATATTGCATGGACTTTTAAGTTTATTTATCAGTGTTAGGTGTTCTTTGTACAATCCATTTTTGATGAGGTATATATCTTACTTCAAGTTTGGAATTAAGTAATTTTGTTGCACATTTTGAAGTAATTCAAAATTTTTATGGCTGAATAATGTTACTAGTAATTTTGCTGTATGTTTTGAAAAAAATATCAAAATTTTTTTTCGTGGACAATGCCAATAATTTGAGGCATCTAGTGGCAAGAATGACACTCACTTCCCACTACATTTACTTCTTCATGGTCTTTGTTGTTGACTAAAAATCAGTACAGCTGAGCAATGACTCACATCAATCATAATACAAGGTACAAAAAATTTCTTGAAGACTTTCCCATATTATCTACAGTTCAGAATGAAGCTATGAACTCTATTACAAAGTCATCTAATAGTCTCTCATCCAGCATAAAGAAATATCTTGAGTATCCCAATGAGTTGGAAAGAAAATTAGAAACATGCTGTATTAGTAACTCTTTCTGCAAATTATCTGAATAGCTTGCTTCAAGAATTCATAAGTTTTGTTTGCTACATGTCAAGTTGCTGTATTTGTCATATAACTGTGTAACAAGTAGCTCTGTACTGCAATGAGCACATGAAGGTTGGGGTTTGTCAGACACTAGCAGTTCAAATGTATATCAGTTAATGGTACCCCTTAGAGAAATGGCAGAAAAGTTTGTAAAGTTTCCCCTTCTGCATTCATTCTGCATGCAGGGAGGCCTCATTCAATATGTTAAACAGACTGTTCTGACAGTCACTGTGGGTTCAGGATGCAATCATCTTGCACCATGAAGTGAATAGTTCCAGTTGTCTGTGTTCCAGAGTCATGCATAAATCATTCCAGTGACTGGCACAGAAGGTTGGGAAGACAGCACTACCCTCAGTTTTTCAACAAACTCAGATTCTACAGCATTGCTGACAGAACTGATCATGGTTCTTGATTCTGACCTGAGTATTGTGCTTGAACCAGAGACTTCAAGATTCTGTGACAAGCTATGCTGTGACTTCCTAGTATAGGGCCCCTAAATGGGTTATGGATGCACTACACATCAGAGACTACTACCTAGATTGTTGATTGTGTGTCAGATGCACAAAAGACTTTATATATATAAACCCTCTGCAGGTAAGTCTATTAAAATCCTGGAGATAATCTTTCAAAGCATTCACAACACACAACATAGGGCCAGAGCTTGAAGCACTCCTAAAAAGCTGTGAAGCACTGATAATGTTAAGTACAGAAATCTGGCTAAAACCCAGAATGGACAACAGTGGGTTTTTTGTGGGGAAATCTAAGTGTATATCAAAAGGGAAAATGGTAAATCAAAATAGTGTATTTGTAAATGTAGACAAGAAGCTCAAATCCACCAACGTAGCAGCTGAAGCTGCATGGGTTATTGGATCTTTCTACTGATCATCAGATTCATCCTCAGATGTATACAAAAATATTCAGAGAAAATCTCCATTCATTATTACCTATGTTCCCCAGTTATATTGTCATCATTGGAAGAAACATTAATCATCCAACAATTAACTAGACTTTCAAACTCTTTCTGGCTGCAACTGGGGAAAAGGTTTTCCAATACAACAATGAAACATATTGCTGTTCACCACAGCTGTGAGCCAAAGATAGTCACATTTAACAATTTCCACTCCAACGACAAGTGTTGCTTAGCACTGTGAATTATGTTTTCCACTATGATGTCGAGCCTCATGTGAGATAATTTTCCATAGCTCTCATAAGCTCCATTCTCAAATGTCAATGTGATAGGCATCAATGCTGCATAGTGCTGCCACATAGGGAAACCTGAGTTAACTTGATGTCTAACTGTAACAGCTGTGTTGTAATTATTACATTAATGTTAGTAGGCATTGTAATCAAAGTGTTCAACATGCCTCTTTCTTTTTGTGTAATATTGAAGACCATGATACACTATAATTTAAAAATGGTCCAAAAGGCTTGAAACCACAAGTTATATGATTTTCTAAAATTTTGTGTAAATTACATTGATAAATCATAATACTAATATAAAATTAACTTTTTTTATGAGAAATGTAATTAATTTTTCATTTCTAATATACTTCGCAGTACTGTTCATTTCTGAAGTTAAGAATATTCAGATTCAGTATTATAATCACACTTATTGTCTTCCATAATTATTCAAAAGTTAAAATTATTAGAAAAACACTCTTGTCTATGAAATATTAATTAATAGTGTCTCTTTGGTTAAAAAATCAAGTATATCACCTGTAAATACATATCTTCATATAAAAATTTCCATATCTCTTTGATTGTCAATAGCTTAGTCATTGAGTCACAGAGTAGTAAGTTGGGAGTTGGTATGTCATTATGTGAGATGATGTGAAGTGTCGGTCATGAAAATGAGATGTTGAAAAATGAAAACCAATTTCTGATGTCTTACTAAGATCTGACATGAAGAAAATAAAACGAAGGCTAAAATTTCACCATGGAGCAGTGTCCTTATTTGTCAAGAAATGATCTCATCGTATTCCTGGATGACAGTGATTATTGCAGTAAGCCTTATTATCAATGAAGACCAATGAGAACCAGATGAGTACATTTTAAACTTAATTATTATTTTGAACTTCCTTCTCCCTGAAAATGATTGTACACACTTAGTGTTATTCTACCTAATAAGTGCACAAGAGCAATTGATGATTTTCATTAGTGACAAAAAGGGGTTAATGATAGCATAAAATGACTAGTTCTTCATGTGAAGGTCTTTCTGAGGAAGAGTTTGTACAGATTTTAGAGGACTCTGTAATTGCAAATGAGAATGAGCATGTTTTTGATGATTACAATGATTCATTTGTAAATGAATGGGTGGATGGAGTACAAGGACTGTCAAAAGTTGAGGACACAAGAGAGTGGATAGGAGTTACAAGAATGAAGGATATGTTGCAGAGAGGGTTCCCACCTGTTCATTTCAGCAGAACATGTTGGTAGGAAGAATCCAGATGACATACACCACAAAGGAGTTGTTAAGTCAAGCACATGATGTTGGGTCGCGTGCTCAGTAACTGGATGGTCCACCTCTATTTTGGCCACAGTTTGATGGCAGCCATGTCTCCAAAAGTCTACTTGTTAGTGGTTACGCCCACATACATCGCCAGCCAGTGGCTGCAGCTTTGTTGATAGACCACATGTCTGCTTTCCCAGTTGTCCCTTCCCTTTGATGACACTAGGAGATGCCTGTGACAGGAATGGGGTAGGTGGTAGTGGGAGGATCTAGGGGACAGTTCTCACATAGAGCTCTATTACAGGAATATGAGACATGGGGCAAGGGGTTGGTTGCAGAAGTGGATTAGGGAATTGCAAAGATACTGCATATGCTGGATGGGTAGCAGAATGCCAGTGTGGGAGGTTGGAAGGTGTAGGAAAGATAGTGGGGAGCATATTTCTGAATACAGGGTATGACAGGTAGTCAAAACCCTGGCAGAGAGCATAATTCGGTTGCCTCAATCAAGGATGGTAATAAGTCACAAAGCTATTGTCCTTTGTGGCCAGCCAGTGGGTATTTGGGGAGATCTGTTTTTGGACCACTACCTTCTCCATTCCCACTCCAGCCTCACACATGCATTATATCCCCCCCCCCCCCCTGGGGACCTACAGAGTTCTTTCCTCTTTCCTGCTTCTGTCTGCTTGCTTTTTACCCCTGCAACTCAACACCTTGATTCTGAAATTTGAAGTCTGCTATTCAGTCCCAGCCACACCACTACACCCTGCCACTGGCAGCACTACAGTGTCTCTCCCACCTCTACCCTACTAATTTTCCTCTTGCTCACCCACACTTCTTCTTGAACTCACTATTCACCCAGCTGAGATCGCTGCTCACTGCCATTAAACCTTAGTGCCAAGAGACAACAGTGACCATGTGTGTGAGTTATGAATCTGCTTTTAAATGTACTTTAAATGTGCCTGTCTGCTGCTCACAGGCTCCCCTATTTAGTCATCAGCAATCCATCCATCTTGTTCTTGTTATTCCATTTTGGGTTTTTCCATTGGTTAATATGCCAATACAGATACTGCTCCTGTAATTTGCAGAATGTGCAGTTGTAACTCACAACCATCAGTTTACTATGAAGTTTTATATGCATGACACTAATAAACGTGTAAAGATTATTCTAAAAAATATCCCATTATTCACATAGATATACACTAAAATTCAGAGGAATGATTTTTTTGAACAAAGTTACTGCTGTTAAAATTGTATGAAGGACAAACATAAATTAAAACAGAAACTGCACACGTCAAAAAAAGTTTTGCATCACCCTGGTTCCCAGAAATCCTGAAGACAGACATTGACTGTTGATACTGGATCACACACACAGTCCCTTTGACTGTTCAGAGATGTCACTAAGCCTGCCCAAAGATGTAAACAACCATGCATGAGCAGTGCCTATTAGACGGAGGGGGTCCGACAGCCAATCAATTCCAGTCATTCCACCAAGAAGGAGGTACAAGGCTCGTATTGTCTGTAGTTCAGCCATGCCTAGATGGTCAATACCATGGTTCAATCATGTCTGCACTGTTACTGTGTGCTAGGAAGCGCTCTCAACAAGGGAAGTGTCCAGGCATCTTGGAGCGAACCAAAGCAATGCTTTTCAGACATGGAGGAGATACAGAGAGACAGGAACTGTCAATGACATGCCTCACTCAGGCTGCCCAAGGGCTACTACTGCAGTGGATGACCACTACCTATGGATTATGGCTTGGAAGAACCCTGAAAGTAACGCCACCATGTTGAATAATGCTTTTTGTGCAGCCACAGGACATTAAGTTATGACTCAAACTGTGCACAATAGGCTGCTTGATGCGCAACTTCACTCCCGACATCCATGGTGAGGTCGATCTTTGCAACCACAACACCATACACTGTGGTAAAGATGTGTCCAACAACATGCTGAATGGACCGCTCAGGATTGGCATCGTGTTCTCTTCACCGATGAGTGTCGCATATGCCTTCAACCAGATAATCATTGGAGACACATTTGGAGGCAACCCAATCAGGCTGAACACCTTAGACACACTTTCCAGCGAGTGCAGCAACATGGAGGTTCCCTGCTGTTTAGGGGTGGCATTACATGGGGCCAACTTACACCACTGGTGGTCATAGAAGGCACCCTAATGGCTATACAATACGTGAATGCCATGCTCCAACCAATAGTGCAACCATATCGGCAGCATACTGCTGAGGCAGTCATCTTCATGGATGACAATCTGTGCCCCCATCATGCACATCTTGTAAATGACTTCATCCAGGATAATGACATTGCTCGACTAGAGTGGCCAGTATATTCCCCAGACATGAACCCTATCGAACATGCCTGGGATAGACTGAGAAGGGATGTTTATGGACAATGTGATCCACCAACCTCTCTGAGGGATCTACGCCAAATCACTGTTGATGAGTGGAACAATCTGGACCAACAGTGCCTTGATGAACTTGTGGATAGTATGCCATGACAGATACAGGCATGCATCAACGCAAGAGGACATGCTACTGGGTATTGAAGGTACCAGTTTGTACAGCAACCTGGACCACCACCTCTGAAGGTCTCTCAGTATGGTGGCACAACACACAATGTGCGGTTTTCATGAGCAACAAAAAGGGCAGAAATGATGTTTACATTGATCTCTATTCCAATTTGCTGTACAGGTTTGGGAACTCTCAGAATTGAGGTGATGCAAAACTTTTTTAATGTGTGTATAATATGAAATACATTTTTTGCAACATACAACATTCAAAAGTACAGAATATATCACATCACACAGACATATTTTGATACAAAAAACATGAAAGCATGTTTAAATTGCATGTAAAAAGGTATGGTATAGAAATCTTCAATGAACTAGGTCAACTGCAGCCCCACTACACTTAAAACTAAATGAAATAAATAAATCTTTGCAAACCAAACTTGAATATTTTTCTGCTATAAATACAAATATATCAGTTCACTATGGTCCTAAGAGTTCCTTCACATGGAAGGCTCACCAAACAAATTTAATGAAAACGTCCAATATGTCAGTGAAATAGGAACATACGAAGTGATAATAATATTCATTTCTTTATGGCTGTTTCAAAACATAAGCTGAATAAATGAGCAAGTTTCAACAAAAGCATGACAACAAACTACCAAAAAGTAACTTAATAAAGTTCTACGCTTTTGTGCCACAAAGACGATTCATTCAGTGTAACTCCCTCCAGCCTGTTATTTAATGCTGCTCCAACAATAAGAAGGCAGATATATTTACAATGTGAATGATTCTTCTCACTTATGCAGTTGTACTTTGATGAATTACTATTTAATATAGTGTGTGTAGGTAGGTACATATAAATTAATTTGATTTTGTAATTTAGTTTGCTAGTATTTTACTACTTCCATTTTCTTTCTTTTGAAACACTTCATTTGATGACGGCTTGCTAAGATGTCAAAACCAACTGTTTGTATGGTCTGTAACTGAAAATTCCATGTCATGTAGACTATCACGGTCTGCACAGATTTTTTTTTCTTTTAATCAAATTTTTATGTTTTTCACAAATTGCAGCACCTTCTGAACTTGTCACACTAATTAAGGCTGTAGAAGCATGGTCTTTTTTAAATATACATCTCACCAAAAAATGATTCTGGTAGCTAGAGCCCAACATTTTTGTTAAGAATGCCTTTTGCACTATTGTGGTTATATTTACATAGAAACTGTCATCCACTAACACATGCTTTTTTATATCTAACTGAGAACTGAAATACCAGTTTTCATATATTTAGATTTAAAAATTTTATAATATAATGAAATATCACCTATTTCAGCTCCTTAGGGGTTGAATTTCCAAAAACAGTGAAACTTTTTTCTTTTAATTTCCAATAGAGAATCCAAATACAAATTTTCATAGATTTAGCTTTGAAAATGGTTTAGTAGTTTTTAACAAAAATTTATTTTCAATAAAATTTCACCCACTGTTTTCCCCCTTATTGGTTGAATTTCTAAAAAATGCTGAAACACACACAGGCTGAGAAACCAAATACAAATTTTCGTAAGTCTAGCTTCAAACAGACCTTAATAGTGACAGATTTTCAAAAAACCTTTCAACCCTATTTTACTCCCTCAGGGGCGCAATTCTGAAAAAAATCCATTCTTAAACAATGTCTACAGTATAGGGTTAACACTCTCTCAAATTTTCAAGTTTCTATCCTTAGGCATTTGGGCTGGGTGATGCTGATTCAATCAATCAGGACATTGCCTTTTGTTTATATAGATTTGTTTACAAGGCAATCACTTTATATTGCTAAGACAGTACACCTAATCCATGTAAATATATGTTTGACAGTCATTGTTTTCTGATACTATGTAATAATGTCATTATGATTGTGTACATTAATTCATGTTATAGTTTACAGAAAGCAGGAGAAGAATGTGCTGTAACATTTAATGAGACATTAATTGAGCATCACAAGTTCCAACATAAAATTGCATCATTGGAAAAGGATACTGAGGAATTAAAACAAGAACTTTGTCAACGAGACAACGCCCTACAAGACAAGGCAATACATGCCTAGTAACATTACAATGTAGGTGTTATAAAATTTCATTCCTTTTTTTTTACTTTTTTCATTTTTTGCAGGAGAAAGGAATATCTGATTTAAAAGAGAGTAATCAAGAACTCAGTAAGTTGAAATTTATACTGCATTATAAAACAGAAGAACTTCGAAATCAAATTCAACCCAAAGATATACAAATCCAGAATAAGGAAGAACAAATGATGGATGTAAGTATGAACAGCGCTATGATTTTCCTACAGCAGGTAACAACTTCGTATGAAAAAATTAATAATAGCAGTCAGAATATTCAAAATTTCCACTTTGAAAATCTTAACAAAAATATTTTTCTTACCTTCCTTGGTACTTGCATACCCTCACAATGGGCAGCCTGAACAGAGAACAAATATGGATACAATATTAATGGCTCATAGCAGAAATTCTGAGGTAGAAAAAATGGAAAGGGAGTGGATGAGAATGGGAACTAGAGGAGGCTTTGCAGAATGGATGATGCACTGGAGGAATACTTACCACCTGAAAGGCCTCAGGAAACAGTGCTAGAGGGAGAGAGGGGTGGTGGCAAAGGTGTTGATATGGCCGTCAAGATCATTAGTGTGCAACATATTCAGCAAATGGATGGTTGACTTTGTAGTTAGCCATAGCTTAATGGTTGCGATTCATGTGATTACCATCAGCTTAGTTTTTATACCAACATACATTCTTACACAGTAATTGCGCATCAGCTAGTATAGGATGTAGCTGCATTTGGATGTGACCTACTTTTGATCAGAAAAGTAGAGAGATATTCTAGTTAATGGGTTCACCATGAGCTAGCAGGGGAATTAACAGGTTAGTTACTGTACACGGGTCACATACAATCAGTAGAATAACCTATGATCAAAGTAATAGAAAGATTAATGGCACAAAGATGGACTATGATACTGTGTAAGTTGGGTGTATGGTATAATATAACTTTAGGGAATGAGGTAGAATTTTTGCTACGATATAACTCATCTCAAGATGTCGATAACTCGTCTCAAGATTGCTATATGACTACATAACTATCTTGATAAGTAGTAACGTTAATCTCAGGGTCTGGGATTTGTGAGTACTTGACCTGAGATGACACTAAAGTTAGCCTGCCAAGACTCAGTGCTATTTACTTGTCTTGCCAAGTGTTCCATAGATAGGTTTGTTGAAGGCTTTACAACAATATGTGATTTACTGGAATGTCAGTAACCCAGCCTGTGTTCAATAATATTGTGACTAGTGCAACGAGGGAGGGAGCTCAGGCAATGACATTAGGCCAAGGTACAAGTCAGGTTACATCTGTTTCTGCACTTTGGTGAGTGGTGTTTGGCTAAATAAACAATTATGTGAATGTTATAAACCCAACAACTCCTGGTACTTTTTATGTAGAGGGAATACATTGTAGAACTTTAGAAATTGAAGATAAGTTAATGAAATTGAAAGAGAAGTTAAATAACACAGTGAAATATACTAGCATTACAAGAAGTGATTCAAGAAAAGAAAGACCATATTGAATTAAAATTAAGTTATGTTTCTGGGGTTATGAATATGCCTATAGTATTTCCATAAAACTGTAACTGCTTTGCGCCAGCAGGTTATTTACAAAATGTATTTAAATATAAAAGTGAAGTTGTGAGGATGAGGTATGAGTCATGTCTGGATAACAGTCAGTAAGAACATTGTTGAGAGGTAAGGTCACTAATCTGAGTTTCAAAACAGCAGCCACTCTGCTGCAGAGTGAAAGATTTAGGCTGGAAACAGTCCCCTAGGCTACAGATACACCATTTATTTGCATGAACCTTTCTTCCCACGCTGGTGTTGTTAATACAGCAAAGTGTTCATGAAAACTTGTGCAAAGTTGGGAGAGTAGAAGAGAGGTGCTTATAGAATTGAAGCTCTGAGGTCAGATCGTGAGTTGTGAATTGTTTATGTCTTATAACACACATAATACAAATCATTTCATTCAGATACAGCTAACATATCACAACAAACAATCAATTTTAATAATAACATCCTAATAATAATTCAATTCTGTCATGAACTGGAGGATATGGTGGGGAAAATCAGCATGTCATCTTTACAGTGAGTAGAAATTTATCCTTTTACTTATATTATCAGTTCTGTTAAACATATACATAAGAAAATCTAATACTGAGTAACCCTCTCCCCAAATTATCATTTCATTCAGCATGAATTCTTCTACCAAACGCTAACATTTCTCCCACAGCATCTGCTGTAGCCATATTTTTAGTATCTCTGATTTACAACAAATATGTTTTCATCCATTAATTTTGTACATACTGCCATCCCCATATACTTTGAAGGCTGTGCATGATATTGCAAATTGTGTGTGGGCAGCATAAAACTCTTTTTGTGTTTCATACGTGTGGTTAAAATGATCCTCCTCACATAATTATCATCTACTGCTTAGGAAGATTACGATTTCATAAATTTATGGAGGAAACATTAGGGATTTGTAGTTTCCAAATTAAGAATTGTAAGTTTCTTTTTGTTGTGCATTACATATATATCTGACAATTTTCTTCCACAGTTTCACCATTCAAGCTATACTACTTCAACTTCCCCCTGAAAACAATACCATAACTAATGACAGATTCAAAATAACTATGATATGCTAATTTTTGTGTACTCATGTCAGAGATATTTGATACTATTTTCATTGCAAATGCAAAACTGCTTAATTTATTTGTTAGGGAGACATAACGTGTATTCCGGCTTAAGTTCTTGCCAACATTTAGTCCAAGGAAATTATTACATTAGCTTTATCTATAATTTGGTGGTTATGCTCTATTTTAAGTTGCACACATTTTGAATGCTTGGTGTTCAGTTTTGACCCATTAAACCAAAATCAGTTTTCTAGGGCATTGCGTATACACATTATAGAGTTCAAATTTTTTCTGTGTTATCATCTTCACTTAAAACAGAAATATTGCCTGCAAACAGAATTGATGAGTAATTTACATTTGCAGAAGCCATTTACACTGCATAAGAAAAGGATTGGCTTGGAAATGGAGCCTTGTGATACATTTTTGTGATACCTTGCCTTGCGGGAGGGGGAGGGGGGGGGGAGGTAGTAGAGGGAGCACCCATGCTCTAGATGCAGCATCTTTGAGTCGTAATCAAAATGTCCTCAGTCCTGGGTTTAAACCGCAATAATGATTCAAATCACCAGTAATGGTGACCAAAGATTTATGGCATAAGAATTCGCCCTCATTTTGAAAGTGGCCTTATCAAGGTAGGTGGAGGAGCAGACAGAGGTTCAGGGCACTCTCTTCCCCTTGGGGTGGGAAACAGCACCTAAAAGGTGGAAGTATCAGCAGTGATCAACAACATGAGGATGTGAAAGGCAATAGAAACCACTGCATTAAAGACAAATAATGTGTATCCTCAGGACATATGGCCTGTAATTGAAAAAGTGTCATGATAATCTCTCTGTTGGCAAAAGATTTCAGAATAGCATCCCACTCACGTCGCCAGGAGGGGACTACCAAGATGGAGGTGACCATGCGAAAAAGACCGAATAACCAATGAAAGGATAACATTCTATGAGTGGGGGTGAGGAATGTCAGAATTTTGAACATGGAAGGAAAGCTAGAAAATCTGAAAACGGAAGTGCAATGACTCAATTTACATTTAGTGGAGGCCAGGGAAATGAAACAGGAAGAAGACAAAGATTTCTGGTCAGATGAGTATAGAGTAATATCAATAGCAACAGAAAATGGTATAACAGGAGTAGGATTCCTTATGAATAGGAAAGTGGGGCAGATAATCAGTTACTGTGAATGGTTCAGTGATAAGAGTTCTTCTCATCTGAACTGACTGCAAACCAACACTGATAACAATAGTTCAGGTACACTATGTGATCAAAAGTATCTAGACACCTGGCTGAAAATGACTTACAAGTTTGTGGTGCCCTCCATCAGTAATGCTGGAATTCAATATGGTGTTGGCCCACCCTTAGCTTTGATGACAGCTTCCACTCTCGCAGGCATACATTCAATCAGGAGGTGCTGGAAGGTTTCTTGGGGAATGGAAGCACATTTTCGTGGAGTGCTGCATTGAGGAGAGGTGTCGATGTCAGTTGGTGAGACCTGGCACAAAGTCAGCATTGCAAAACATCACAAAGGTGTTTTCTATAGGATTCAGGTCAGGACTCTGTGCAGGCCAGTCCATTACAGGGATGTTATTGTCATGTAACCATTTCACCACAGGCCATGCATTATGAACAGGTGCTCAATCATGTTGAAAGATGCAGTCACCATCCCAAATTGCTCTTCAACAGTGGGGAGCAAGAAGGTGCTTAAAACATCAATGTAGGCCTCTGATGTGATAGTGCCAGGCAAAATAACAAGGGGTCCATGCTCCCTCTATGAAAAACATGACCACACCATAACACCAGCACCTCCGAATTTTACTGTTGGCACTACACAAGCTGGCAGATGAAGTTCACCAGGCATTCCCCATACCCACACACTGCCATCGAATCACCACATTATGTACCATGATTCATCACTCCACACCTCATTTTTCCACTGTTCAATCATCCAATGTTCGTGCTCCTTACAGCAAGTGAGGCATCATTTGTCATTTACCAGCATGTTGTGTGGATTATGAGCAGCTGCTCGACCATGAAATCCAAGTTTCTTTGCCACCTAACTGTCATAGTACTTGCAGTGGCTCCTGATGAAATTTGGAATTCCTGTGTGAAGGTATGGATAGATGCCTGCCTTTTACACATTATGACCCTCTTCAACTGTCGGCGGGCTCTATACGTCAGCAGACAAGGTCGACCTGTACGTGTATGTGCTGTATGTGTCCCTTTATGTTTCCACTTCACTATGACATCAGAAACAGTGGACCTAGGGATGTTTGTTGTTGTTGTTGTGGTCTTCAGTCCTGAGACTGGTTTGATGCAGCTCTCCATGCTACTCTATCCTGTGCAATCTTCTTCATCTCCCAGTACCTACTGCAGCCTACATCCTTCTGAATCTGCTTAGTGTATTCATCTTTTGGTCTCCCTCTACTATTTTTACCCTCCACGCTGCCCTCCAATACTAAATTGGTGATCCCTTGATGTCTCAGAACATGTCCTACCAACCAATCCCTTCTTCTAGTCAAGTTGTGCCACAAGCTCCTCTTCTCCCCAAATCTATTCAATACCTCCTCATTAGTTATGTGATCTACCCATCTAATCTTCAGCATTTTTCTGTAGCACCACATTTCGAAAGCTTCTATTCTCTTCTTGTCTAAACTATTTATCGTCCACGTTTCACTTCCGTACATGGCTACACTCCATACAAATACTTCCAGAAACGACTTCCTGACATTTAAGTCTATACTCGATGTTAACAAATTTTTCTTCTTCAGAAGCGCTTTCCTTGCCATTGCCAGTCTACATTTTATATCCTCTCTACTTCGACCATCATCAGTTATTTTGCTCCCCAAATAGCAAAACTCCTTTACTACTTTAAGTGTCTCATTTCCTAATCTAATTCCCTCAGCATCACCCGACTTAATTCGACTACATTCAATTATCCTCGTTTGCTTTTGTTGATGTTCATCTTATACCCTCCTTTCAAGACACTGTCCATTCCGTTCAACTGCTCTTCCAAGTCCTTTGCTGTCTCTGGCAGAATTACAATGTCTTCGGCAAACCTCAAAGTTTTTATTTCTTCTCCATGGATTTTAATACCTACTCTAAACTTTTCTTTTGGTTCCTTTATTGCTTGCTCAATATACAGATTGAATAACATCGGGGAGAGGCTACAACCCTGTCTCACTCCCTTCCCAACCACTGCTTCCCTTTCATACCCCTCGACTCTTATATCTGCCATCTGCTTTTTGTACAAATTGGAAACAGCCTTTCGCTCCCTGTATTTTACCCCTGCCACCTTCATAATTTGAAAGAGAGTATTCCAATCAACATTGTCAAAAGCTTTCTCTAAGTCTACAAATGCTAGAAATGTAGGTTTGCCTTTCCTTAATCTTTCTTCTAAGATAAGTCGTAGGGTCAGTATTGTCTCACGTGTTCCAACATTTCTACGGAATCCAAACTGATCTTCCCAAAGGTTGGCTTCTATCTGTTTTTCCATTCATCTGTAAAGAATTCACGTTAGTATTTTGCAGCTGTGACTTATTAAACTGATAGTTTGGTAATTTTCACATCTGTCAACACCTGCTTTCTTTGGGATTGGAATTATTATATTAGGAGTATGGAGTATTTAGGAGTATGGAAATCTCACTTACAGACTTATGACACAAGTAACACAAAAATCAAGACATGTTCATAGGATCTGTTGACCTGGGAAAGACATTCGACAATGTAAAATGGTGCAAGAGATTTTACATTCTAAGAAAAGTAGGGGTAAGCTGTAGGGAAAGGTGATAACATTTTTTATGTACAAGAACCAAGAGGGAAGAGCTAAGTACTGAGATTAAAAGGGGTGTTCACCCCTACTGTTCCATCTATACAGTGGAGAAGCAATTACAGAAATAAAAGAAAGTTTCAAGAGTGGAATTAAAATTCGAGGTGAAAGGATATCAAAAGATTTACTGATGACATTGGTATCCTCAGTGAAAGTGAAGAAAAATTACAGGATCTGTTGAATGGAGTGAACAGTCCAATGGGTGCAGAATATGGATCAACAGTAAATCAAAGAAAGACTAACTTAACATCAGAATTGGGGCTCACAAAATAGATGAAGTCAAGGAATTCTGCTATATAGGCAGCAAAATAACAATTGATGGACAGAGCAAGGAGGAGGAAATAGAAAACCAGACTAGCACTGGCAAAAAGGGCATTCTTGGCCAAGAAAAGTGTGCTAGTATCAGACATGGGCCTTAATTTGAGGAAGACATTTCTGAGAATGTACATCTGGAGCACAACATTGCATGGTGGTGAAACATGGACTATGGGAAAACCAGAACAGAAGGGAATTGAAGCATTTGAGATGTGGCGCTACAGGAGAATGT
Source organism: Schistocerca americana (assembly GCF_021461395.2). Taxonomy (NCBI): domain Eukaryota; kingdom Metazoa; phylum Arthropoda; class Insecta; order Orthoptera; family Acrididae; genus Schistocerca; species Schistocerca americana. Next base: position 120,865,605 of record NC_060119.1, read on the forward strand.
TGAAAATTATCCTGGACTGATAAGGTAAGGAATGAGGTTCTCCATAGAATCAGCCAAGAAAGGAATATATGGAAAACTCTGACAAAAAGGGGCAGGATGGTAGGACATTTGTTAAGACATAAGGGAAAAACTTCTATGGATTATAGGGAGCTATAGAGGGTAAAAGCTGAAAGGGAAGAGAGATATCGGAGTACACCCAGCAAATAATTGAGGATGTAGGTTGCAAGTGGTACTCTCAGTTGAAGAGGTTAATCCAGGAGAGGAATTCTTGGTGAGCTACATCAAAACAGTGAGATGACTGATGAATTTTAATCCTATACTTACCTAATTTGTAAATAAAAAGGTGAGAGTACAGAATTTTTTGTAATTGTTTTCAGGAGTTTTCTCATTTAAAAGTTAGAAGTCTGAAGTTTTCTGTGCCCTCATCATCTTACATGAATGAGTAATTGTGCAGTTATTGATAAATACGTGAGTGCACAGGTCTGTGTTTTGCATACAGTGTTATTATCTATTTGAGGTACTATTTAGGCAGTGTGTGGCATTTGTAGTTAGCCATCAGTGCCTGATTCATCACAGAAAGTATGGTTCATAGCTTCCAATTCCACATGGACAGCATAAGGACAACCTTGAAATAAAATCTTGAAGACTGGAAGGAAATTGATATGCAAGAAGGAATATGATATGTATATGAAAAGGTTTATGTATTTCTATTCAGTTAACAGTTGCATGTTCTAAAATATCCATAATGGATAAACTTAATCTTCAAGTTTGTTTCTTTAGTAACAAAACTGTTATTGAACTATCCATATGATCAAATATCAGTATGCATTTACTGCATTAACTTGTACAACAGACTTTATGTGTGGATAATTCAGTAACAGTTCCATTACTAAAAAGACAGACTCAGAGTTTTCTCTTATGTATAGTATTTACATTCTTTCATATCAGTTTTCTTGTCAGACTTCATATTCTTATTATGAGATCCTCCTTACAATATTCAAGTGGGGTTGGAACCTCTGAACCATATTTGCTGTGACACAACAATCACCTGCTTACTAACTAACACCACACGCTACCCAACGAGTACCTCAAACAGCTAATAAAACAACACAAACAAACAGAATGTACTCAAACAATGGAAAAAACAATAATACTGCAGTATTATGGAAGGATAGATCACTACTCATCATATAGTGGAGACGTTGAGTTCCAGATGGGCACAATAAAAAGACTGCCAACAAGTAAGCTTTCAACCAAAAGGCCTCCTCCTGAATTAGACAATATACATATACACACACTCACTCACACAAATGCACTTTTTTTTTCTTTTTTTTGGAAGAAGGCTGAAAACTTACTTGTTTGACAGTTTTCTGTTCTACATATTTTCGACTTAACATCTATGCTGCATGGTGTGTAGCTAACTGTATGTTTTAATACATAATACTACATGCAAAACATGAACTTGTGTGGATGAAATGGTTGGTATCTTTTATATAGGAAGGTAGTTTCCAGGTAATAGGTTGAAGATGTTTGTCTATGAGAGCAGAGATTCTCTCAGTGGGGGCACAGTAACCAGCCATAATGGAGCATCCTGGGTGGTTAGGATCATGGACTTTAGGAAGCATGTAGAAGGTAGGAGTGCGAGGAGTGGTAGGGGTGAGCAGAGAGGTGGACTCCAGGGAGAGGTTCTGGGATGGGCCTAAGGATTTGAGTAGTGACTGGAGATCCTGCTGGATTTGTGGGATGGGGTCACTGTAGCAAGGTTTGTAGGTGCAGGTATCTGACAGCTGGTGGAGTCCTTCTGCCAGGTAATACTTGTGGTTTAAAACAACAGTGGTGGAATCTTTGTCTGCAGGTATAAGGTTGGGATCAATTTTTATATAGTGCAATGCGGTTCTTTCTGTGGATTTTAAGGGGTTTGGGGAAAGATGGTGAGGCAAGGTTCAAGGTTATGAAATTCTGGAAAGTTAACAGGAAGTGATTTGGGGGCAATGGGGGTGGATCACAGTTTGATGGAGGAGTGAACTGGGTTAGGCAGGGTTCAGTATTGGTCTTTGGTCAAGTCTGATTGGTAGGGTTGGGGGTGAAAAAGTGTTCAACTGTAGGGGTCAGGAGAAGGAGAGAAGGTCTTTAACAGGTGAGTATCAACTTTCCTTTTCATAATAAGAATATGTGAAACATTGTTTGGTTTTGAGCATTCAGAATGAATTTGTATGTAAATACAGAAATATGTGTTGGTTTTGACATTTTTGTTATAACCAGTTGCCTTAATGAAGAGAAAAGCATAGGGCAACCATGTCTCAGAGGAATCTGTGGAGTGTAAGAGACAGATCTTTGTGTGCAACTCACAAAAACCTACTGTTCATGCATACTGTGAACTGGGCCTTAAGTTTACCATTTTAATCTGTTACAGTACCAAATTCTAAATGATAATGCCTGCTGACTGGATTTTTTTACTGAAATGCGAGGCATGGAAGGTGATGATGACTTTGCAGTGACATTGATATGTAGTGACATGATGACTTCCCATATTTTGGGAAATGTGAATCATCACAATGTGAGAGTATGGAGTACTGAATTGCAGCATCTCCTTGTGGAGTTGGATAGATATTTGCCAAAAATGAATGTCTTCTGTGCCATAATGCCTTTTTCTACATTGAGGGGATGGTGTCAGGTTCCTTGTGACTGGAGATGTGGTTGTTTCACAACTGACTGCTGGCTCCTCAACTTTCATCTTTCAAAAGCACAGGACTCCACTGCACTGAAGCATAATGGTCCATGCCTTTCTCAACAGAGAACCATCACATTACTGGAAAGGGGGCACTGGTCTGTGTGATGTTCCTGTGTTGCTACACCCCCTACCCTCCCCACCCCATAGGTTGCCAGATCTCACAACATATCATTTCTTCCTGTGGGCATGTGCTAAGGACAAAGTTTATGTGTCCCTAATTCCAACAATGCTGCAGGAATGCATCACTACTGCAGTGACTGACATTAATAGAAACATTGCGTCAGGTGATCAAAGATGCACACATTCAACATTTGTAGAATGTACCAGAAGCTTGGAAAGTGTATCTATCTTTTCATGTATCACTCATATACTTGTAAATAAACAATGGTTTGAAACCTGATGAGTCACTTATGTCATCCCTGTATTTATCAATAATTGCACTATTGCTCAAACAATGGAAACTCAGGTTGGAATATCAACACTATTAGGAAAAGTATAGATTGCTACTCACCATAAAGCTGTCCCAATGAGTTGCAGACAGGCATAATAAAAAGACTGTTAAATATTATAGCTTTTGGCCAAAGCAGTCTTCAACAAAGAAAAAAAGACTGTTAAATATTATAGCTTTTGGCCAAAGCAGTCTTCAACAAAGAAAACACACACACAAACACACACAAGTTGTAGAACGAGTGCCTAATGAAGTATGTTTCAATTTTCTTTGAGGCTGGCTAAGATTAACAATTGCTCACCTTGTGTTACATCCACATCTATATCTACATGATTACTCTGAAATTCACAGTGGTTCTTCAAACCACTTTCAAGCTATTTGTCAACTGTTCCACTCTCAAACAGGGCACAGAAAAATGAACTCTTCATCTTTCTGTGCCTACTCTGATTTCTCTTATTTTATTATGATGACCATTGCTCCCTATATAGGTAGGCACCAACAAAATATTTTCACACTCTGGGAAAAAAGTTGATGACTGAAATTTCTTGATGTCCTGTCACAATGAAAAACACATTTTTCTAACGATTGCCACCCTAATTCACATATCATATCTGCGGTAGTCTCTCCTCTATTTGTTGATATTACAAAATGAACTGCCCTTCTTTGAACATTTTTAATATTCTCCATCAGTTCTATCTGATGTGGATCCAATGCTACACAGCAATACTCCAGAAGAGGACATACAAGCATAGTGCAAGCAGTCTCTTTAGTAGTCCTACTGTATTTTCTCAATGTTCTTCAAATAAAGCATAGTCTTTGGTTTGCTTTACCTGTGACAATATCTATGTGATCCTTCCAGCTTAGGCTATTCATAATTGTAGTCCCTAAGTATTTATCTGAATATACAGCCTTTTGATTAGTGTTCGTTTTTGTGTAACTGGAGTTTAGTGGGTCCTTTTGGTACTCAAATGGACAACTTCACACTTTTCATTATTGAGAGTCAATTCCATTTATCACACCATATAGATATCTTGTCTAAATCATTTTGCAATTTATTTTGATCATCTCATGAATTTTATAAGATGCTAAATGACAGCATCATCTGCAAATGATCTGAGACAGCAACTCAGATTGTCTCCCAAGCTGTTTATATAGATCAGGAACAGCACAGGGCCTATAACACTTCCTTGGGGAACACCAAATATTGCTTCTGTTTTATTCAATAATTTTCTGTCAGTTACTATGAACTATGACCTTTCTGACAGGAAATCAAGGATCCAGTCGCACAAGTGAGACAAGTCCATAGGCATGTATTTTTGTGTAGAAGTCACTGGTGAGGTACGTTGTCAAAAGCCTTCTGGAATTCTAAAAATATGGAATCAGTTTGACATCCTCTGTCGACAACAGTCATTACTTCAAGAGAATAACAAGCTAGCTTTGTTGTGCAGGAATGATATTTTTTAAATTCATGTTGTCTGTTTGTCAATAAATCATTTTCTTTGAGATAACTCATATTGTTCAAACACAGCATATGTTCTAAAATCTTGCTGCAAATTGATGTTAGCAATATAGGTCTGTAATTCAGAAGATTACTATTGTTTCCTTTCTTGGATATTGTTGTGACTTGTGCAGATACAGATCTTTCAATGAGTGATATATGACTGCTAAATATAGAATATGGCGATATTGTATTCAGCATACTCTGAGAGGAGCCTGATAGGTATACAGTCAGATCCATGGCCTTACCTTTATTAGGGGGTTTAAACTGCTTTGCTACAGTGACAATATCTACTTCAAAGTTACTTATGTTGACAGTTGTTTTTGGTTCAAATTCTGGAGTATTTACTTCATCTTCTTTGGAGAAGAAATTCTGGAAAACTGTTTTTAGTAACTCTGCTTTAGTAGCATTGTCATCAGTAACATACTCACTGTTATCATGCAGTAGAGGTATTGATTGTGTCTTTCCACTGGTGTACTTTACATACAAGCAGTATCGCTTTGGATTTTCCCCCACAGTTTGAGACAGAGTTTTGTTGTGGAAAGTATTAAAAGCATCTCACATTGAAGTTCACACTACATTTCAAATTTCTGTAAAACTTTGTCAGTCTTGAAGGTTTTTTTTTTCTTTTAAATTTGGCATCCTGTTTTTGTTGCTTTTGCAACAGTGTTCTAACCTGTTTTGTGTACCATCTCTTATTACCATCTCTTATCAATTTAGACTTCTCAGTGCCATCGCTTGAGATTAAGACTAGTTGTTTGCTGTGAACCACTCATAGGTCTGCTCAGATATCATCCGAACTGTGTCTTGTGAAGTTGGGTACAGATCCTTGATTAGCATAGTAACATCATTGTTCTAATTATGTTCTTATGACAACATACCACTATAAAGTTCAAAATTTCAGGTTTGTTAGTTGCAAGTGATTCTTTAAAACATTTATTAATGGTTCTGTAATAGTTGCAGTATTTATATTTGCTGACTAGTCAGGTAATTTTCAAGCTTGGCCTTCCAAGGCTACACTGACAGTACCTGACCCAAATAACAAACATCAATGTAGCAGGACATACTTGATAAATGTTTGCAGAATGAGTTCCACAATCCACACATGCCTCTTACCAAGTCAAAATCAAGAGACGTGCAGATCGTGGTATTCATTCTGTAAATATTTATCAAGCATATGTTGCTACTTTGATGTTTATTATTAGGATCAGGAACTGTCAGTACAGACTCAGTAGGCCTGGCTTGAAAATGAATATATATAGTGCAACAGTTGACAGAATTGTTAACAGATGTTTTAAGAAATTTAATGAAGTTTCCAGTTCCCTGTCAACAAAACATTGAAACTGGAACAAGTAATTCTAGTAGTTAACAAAGCTTATTTGCAATATAAATGTTTTAGAACAGATAATGCTGTGTTTATAAATTGATACTTATATACTTTTTAGACTTATTTCTTACTGCTTGATATATACTGTCATCTAAACTTTGCAGTCTGAAAATGGTAACTTCTTCTCAAAATTAGCATACAAAATCCATTTTTTCGTTTATTTTTGACATTTATTCACAAAATAATTTCTGAACATATTATTTCTAAGTAATACAACTTCCACTTTGATTGAAGATGCAACAAAAAGGGATACAGAAAGTGTGTGACCATTCTGTATCATTGGAGCAGTACTGCAAGAATGCTGAGTACATCACTTAATAGAAGGTCATCAGCTGGTGAATTAATGACTTTAATATTACACATTTCAAGACAACCCATCTTCAGATAACTGTGAAATAGATTATCATAGTCATAAGTAAAAGCAAATGTGCTGCCATGGTGCATCACAAGAATACTGACAGTCATCAAATTTTAATCATTCAATACACAGCTTTTGAGATCTATCTATGTGATCCGAAAAACAATCTTCTCTGACTAAAAACAATAATCTCCTCAAAACATGACTGGTATGGTATAAAACATTATTTAACATGACCTCATGTTAATGTATTACTTATTTAACCCAGACACTCTTTGATGGTTTGGTTTTTCATAATCATTCTGCATAGTACTGACAGCAAATGGTAAAAGACCAAGTCTAGCATCAAATATTTGTTTCCAAATGTGTCCAAAAACATGCATAGCACTTCTGTGAACCCAATCAACAACAAAAATCCAAAAGACAATATATAATATCATTTTGCATAAAGTATTGGCAACATAGATACCGTAATAATGTTCCAAATAATCCTAGACTTCATTTGCCAATATTTTTCTGTTACACAAAACATGACCACAGTTAAAGCACAAGTAATGAAAAATTCTTCAGTATTAATCATCCTACAACATAGTTAAAGTCAAATAATAATAAAGGCAACAGCATTAGGTAATCAGTGTACAATAGCAACCATACCACTCTATAGATTATTAGATTATAATTCATTCACAAACTATAACCTGACAGGACAAGAAAATGCTTATTACCAAAACATAAGTGAAGCCTTTTGCATTATCTGTAGGACACTTTAAAAAAAAATCACCATTGTTGTTTCTCTGAAGCATGTTCTTACCTGGTTGCCCTTTGGTTTTTTTTTAATAAGATATCTTGTGCTGATTTTTCCATTATGAAGTTAAATTCAAAAATAATTTTAGTGTTACATTTTCCACACTGTCTCTTTACTAATCTAACAATCACTCCAAGTTTGTTTAGTTGTTTAAAAAGCAAATGCATAACTTTACATTCACATGTTTTATTATTCTTTTCCCTTACTTTTACTGTGAAGTTCTGATCAGATAGTCTTTCAACAAAGTGATATACCTCAAATATGTCATGTCAGCTTACTGAATTAATATTATGTTCTTTTCAATTAACATTAAACTGTCTGCAAAAATACATTCAGGTGCTCCTCCCACCAATCAAGCTTTGAAGTTTCACAGTATTCTGACAAGCTTTCCCGAACAATTTTTGTGTTACCAAATTTATGTTCTTTGGAAGATTTTTGGAGCTAATGTTCAAAGTTCAGTTTTCAACCTGTTTCCATAACAGGATCACATATGGTATTTTCGTGGAAATTGTCTACTTTACTCAAAAGAACATCTTCCAAAACATTGTCATTTAAAGGTAGCAAATTTGCTAAATCATCTTTAACACTAATGGTGGATTCTGTAATGATGGTTGTTGGTGCTATAATTACACTTTCATTCATCTTTTGTGAATTTCACTGACTGTTTCTTTTTTTTTTTTTTTTTTTTTTTTTTTTTTTTTTTTTTTTTTTTTTTCTTCTACATCCAAATTTGCAAGATGTTGGGTTTTTTGTTTGAGATGTTTATTTTGTTTGAGAAGTTGTGAATTTCATTCAGCCAATAAGTCTAGAGCTTTTAACAATTTACTCACCAACTCAATAATTTCAGTTTGAATTGACTTGCATATTCTTACAAAAATATTTTCAGTATTTGACAGTCCCCTTAATTTTGAGCCTGAAATTGTTATCTTTAACACGTTTTTATTAGGTCTCTTTCCTGTCTGTTTATTCAGTAAAAATTTTGCAGTTGATTTTAAACTAACTTTCCAATGAGCCAGATACTTGAAACTTTCAACATAGCACAGAACTGGATGACAATGCAATATTAACCCACTTTCATGGCTGGTGTGTGGCTGAGGGTACTTTGTGTACCTGTACCACTTGTGAGTGTTTCGTGGTAAGAATGGTTCCCGATAACTTCCAATGTGGTGTTGATTCTGTCTAATTTCTACCTCTGAAGTCTTTTTTGTAAGATAATCAAAACAACTTCTCCTGGCCCCATATGGATTTCTAACACCATACAGATGGTCCTGTAAACTTTTGTTTACAAAATTTGTAATAGGTTTGAAAATATTGGTACAATTTAAAATGAAAAATGTGGGGCACATGCAGTACATAACTGATGCATAAACAATTCACTTCGCCGGCCGGGGTGGCTGAGCAGTTCTAGGCGCTACAGTCTGGAACCGTGCAACCGCTACAGTCGCAGGTTCGAATCCTGCCTCGGGCATGGATGTGTGATGTCCTTAGGTTAGTAAGGTTTAAGTAGTTCTAAGTTCTAGGGGACTGATGACCTCAGAAGTTAAGTCTCATAGTGCTCTGAGCCATTTGAACCATTTTTGAACAATTCAGTTCCCCACGTTTTTCATTTTAAATTCTAAAAGTATTTTCATAGCTATTAAAAATTCACAAGCACAAATTTTAAAGACTACCTGTATAGGGTTAGGAGTCTGTCTGTGCTAGGAGAATTTATTTTGCTTTAGTTAACAATATTTCTATTTTCCTTCATTTCCTGCAACATACATATCATTTCAGTACATGTTTATATTTATTTCTATCCTGGACATAGAGACACCAAGGTCTAAATTGATCCTTGCTCTGTTGACTTAAAGAATAATAGTAATAAAAATTAGCAAACTTTGCAAAGTATTAACTTTGCATGCATTTGCACCATAAATCTGTATCACTATGAGCAAGTACAGGTATAATAATCAAAGTTTATTATTCCTACTTAACTTTGTGCTCACTAAAATTGTTGTTTAGCTCTTTGTCAAGATGGTAGCTTTTTGTTCCTGTGAGACATAGTTGGAATGTTACTGGGAAATATTTATGTTGTCTAATATTAGGATGCAGGTCATTTAATATCATCTTTTTAATGAACATCAAAACTGTTGTAACACCAGGTAGCATACATTGTTACTTCGTGATGTTTCAGTCCTGGATATCAGTTAATCAATAACAACATCCTTCCTGATATATTGATTCAGACTAAACATTCAGGCTCTATAGAGCAACCATAACTGGCTCCAAACTTGTTGACATTTACAAATATATATGGCATATAAATACAAAGATTAAATGTAAAGTTGATATAATTTATTTTTCATAACAAAAGAGATAAGGTCATATTTCATAAACAAGAGCATTTTTCTATCAATTTTATCTTTTTGAATAATTATAGAAAATAATAAATAAGACTATAATAATGGAACTGACTATGTTTGATTTTAAATTATAGTGTATCAACTGCTTTGATACTTCACAAAAAAGAGATGTGTTCAGCAGTTCTATTACATGCTGACTGACCCAGGTTCGATTCCCAGTACTACCAGGGATTTTTCTAGATGAAAGGGCTGGTATGGGGTGCACTCAGTCTCATAACGTCAACAGCAAAGCTATTTGACCAGATCATGAAACCTGACAATAGCCAGGAAAACAGTGTGCTGCCCCCATGCCCCTCCATACTGCATCCAATGATGCTATTGGCAGAAGATGACATGACAGTTCGTTGGTGCCAATGAGTCCACCATATTCTGTGGACAGAGTTAATTACTGTTTCCCTGCAGCTAGTCATTAATATTCAGAAACATCAGATGGAGTTAGAAAGTATGTGAAATTGAGAGCTACAGATCATCTGATAGATCATAGTAAACAGTTGAGAAATGTGATAAGATTGCCAGAATCAGTTAAAATTTTTGTTGTGAACTCTGGAACACTTCTACATGTTAAGGGTGTTAGTGAAATTGAATTTATAAGTTATTTAAATGGTAAGAAAACACTAATTTTTATTCCAGGTATTAAGTATGTTTCAAGCCTCAGCTACAGCCTGCTGTTAGTATGTAAACTATTATCAAAAGATTTACTAATAGTTTTTGAGAACAGTAAAGATATTATTCAGAAGGACAATGTGATTCTTGTTGTTGCACAGAGAAATGTGTCAAAAATAACAACACACAAAATTTTATACATAAGGAAATTGTGTGTCATTTGGCTTCGCCAACCAGTATTGATTGAACTGTGGCATGAATGGTTGGCTCTCCTTAGTCATGATTACATTGATAAGTCATAGGTGGAATTGACTGAATGAACCCCAAATCTAACTAGTCTGTTTACAATTTTCATCATAATGTACTGAAGGGAAACAAACATCACATCCCCTTAAAACACAAAGAGCAAAAACAGTCAGATCTCTAGAACTTACTCACAGGGATCTAACTGGACCAGTTACTCCAAGTGTATACAATCATAAAAGGTGTGTTTTAAACATGCATTGATGACATTTTGTTTGTGTATATTTTCCAGAAACAAAGTCAGAAGTTCCAAAATTTTCCAGAATTTTTAAACAATGTCTACAGATTATTTTAATTTTAAAATAAGTCACCTTCTTTATGACAATGGATGAGAATATATATTGTATGAGCTGAAGAATTAAGTTCACAAGGTGATGTACTCCACAGCAGAATAGGGTGTCTGAAAGTGTTGTATGCTTTTCAGATCAAAACTTTACAAGAGGTTCTTGATGGAAGCAGTGTTGGCCACACTATAACCACTAATACAAGTCCAACTACAGCCTTCAAAGGAAAAAAGTTCCAGTGGCTGTGTGGTATGGAGGAAAACCCAGCTTGGAGAAGATGAAAGTTTTTCGTAGTGTAGCCTTATTTATTGGCTGTTATCCAAATGGATACAGATTTCTCTGTCAATAGTTGAACAAAGTACTGTCAGGAAATGATGCAATTTTTGATGAAACAAAATTCACTTTCAACAGGACAAATAGTGAACAAGATAAGAAGATAAGAAGAAAACAGGACAGAAAACTACAAGACAGACAAAAATAAGAAAGAAGATGGAAAATTCAAGCAACCTGATGAAGACATCTAAAATGGTAAAAACTCTTCGACAAAGGAACAGGGAACAAAGGATGCCTGCATGATTTTTCAATTATACAATACTGGCCTAGGAAGCTGAATCGTTTGTTGATGTTCTGAATCCTATGAAGATATACAAGGGAGATATGATGGTGAAGATGAAGGAAGGAAAACAATGAAGAAAGAAAGTTATTGAAACTTAATGAGAGTTGACAGAATCCAACTGACAGAAACTGGGTCTTCAAAATTAAACACAGTGAAGATGGAGAAATTGAAAGATATATGAGGTGGAATCCAAAATTTTCAGGACTGGTGCTGCCATCTGGTAAGTAGGAGTAGTAGATCTTTGCAGCGCTAGGTGGCGAGAGCTACATATCTGATGAGTCAGTGAGCAGAGTGGCATTCAGCATACCCACAGTGATTTCCGTAATACTCTATGTTTGGTGTGTGGTGATCTTATGATGGTTCCATGAACAGAACAGAGTGTTTATATAAAATTCTGTGCGAATCTCAGGAAAAGTGCTAGAGGCCCTTGCAATGATTCAACAAGTGTTTGGGGGACAGAGCATGATTCGTACGCATGTGTTTGAGTGGCATGCTTCATTCAGGGCAGGCCATACAGATATCAAAGGTGATGCTCACACTGGAAGGCCCATTAGCCACAAAATGCCAGGCACTGTTGGCAAACTTCAACAATTTGTTCATGCGGATTGACGTTGAACCATTCAAGATCTTGCGGACAAAGTGGGTATTGGTTATGGAAAATGTCAACTAATGTTGACTGATGAATTGGGCATGCATCATGTCACTGCAAAATTTGTGCCAAGGATTTTGATTGCCAGTCAGAAGGCCCAGCATATTGAAGTGTGCATGGATCTTCATCAGACCACATCTGTTGATCCAACCTTCTTGTCACTGGCGATGAGGGTTGGATTTATGGTTATGCCCCATAGACAAAGCAACAATCATCTCAGTGGAAGAGCCTGGGCTCTCCAAGACCCAAAAACGCAAGACAGGTGAAGAGCAAAGAGAAGAGCATGATTATCATTTTCTTTGAAACCGAGGGAATTGTGCACAAAGAATTCCTCCCACCCAAACAAACAGAGAATTCCAAGTACTACTGTGACGTTCTGCGATGGCTCTGTGAAAACATGCAGCAATGATGGCCTGAACTTTGGCATCAAGGGAACTGGCTGGTGCATCACGGTAACACAGCCTGTCACACGTCCTTGCTCACCAGGATTTTTTGGCATCATACTCACCAGATTTGGCGCCTTGCGACTTCATGCTATTCCCAAAAATGAAACTCAAGTTGAAAGGCTGTCAGTTCGACACTCTAGAGAGGATTCAGGAAGCATCATTGGCGGTGATAAACACCCTCAGAGAACAGGACTTCCAGAAAATGTTTGACCAGTGGCAGAAGCACTGGGACCGCTTTGTACATGTGGATGGGAACTACTTCGAGGAAGATGGTGACCATTAGTTCAAAGGTAAGGTTTCCAACATATGGCAGCACCAGTCTCAAAAATTTTGAATAGCACCTCATAAGTGAGAATTGTAGTAAAAGGCTTTGCCCAGAGGAATGCTTTCGATTGTGATGAAACACGTGCACCTGTTGCACATTTACAATGCTTGAGAACATGGGTATCATTCATAATTCACAAGTAACTATACATGTGACAAATGGATGACAAAAGTGCTTTTCTGAATGTGGAGCTAGATGAAGATGTCTACATGAAGATTCCTGAAGGTGTTACTGATCAAAAGAATCAAAACTTCAAATTAAAGAAGGCATGGCTGACCATGTGTGGAGTACACAAAAAGTGTTCTTTTTAACTTAGGCTACTCTACAACCAGTCCAGATACAGACAGCTATAGGACACCCCTAAGTATTAGCTTAAGACAAGAAGAAATGATTAAAAGTCTACTGAACAACTGTTGAAGTGATTTACAACAAAGTCCTTGAGTGAGATGCAGTTTAAAAAATTAGTGGAGCTCATATAATACAAGGTATATAAAGCTGGCTAAAACCAAAAATAGATATCAGTGAGATTTTTTTAGGAAAATCTAGGCATGTACCGAAAGAGTAAATAAGTGTGAAATGGAGGTGGCGCATTTGTCACAATAGAAAAGAAACTCAAATGCACCAAGATAGAATTTAAAGTTGCATGGAAGATTGTTTGCATAACACTCACTATCCCAGGTTGGCATGAACTCATAAATAGACCCTTCTATTTTCTGTCAGATTCACACCTGGGTGTAAACAAAATTCTTAGTTTGCTAGTATGAGGTTTCTAAGTCATATCACAATTATTGGAGAAGGCTTTAATCAACCAACAATTGATTAGGATAATTACAGTTTTGGATGAGGTGTGCTGGTAAGACACACTGCAAAATATTACTAAATGCCTTCTATTTACAACAGATTGTTCAGAAACCCACTCATGATGGAAATTAATTAAACCTAGCAGCAGCAAAAAGACCACATCACTTTGAGGGTGTGCTTAACAAAACTGGTATCCAAGACTATGAGGCAATTGTAGCAACAATTATTGATGTGTTACAAAGGGCAGGTGAAACAAGTACAGAAACATACATGTTCAACATGCTAGATGAAAAGTCAGTTGTGTCACATCTCAAAGAAGAACTCAAAACATTGACATCAGTCCAGAAGCATGTAGAAGAATTGTGGCTCAAGGTTGAAAGTATAGTCATCCATGCATACTGAATACATATGAACCTAATAGAAGAGTTAATGATGAGCGAAACTCTGCATGGTATACAGCTACTATAAATAAATCTCTAAACAAACAGCAATGTCAGCATAATAGCTGTAAAACAAAGCATTAGGCTATAGACAGAGGTATGCTGAATGAAACTGTCAATAGATCAATGTGCTAAGTCTTCTATGACTGCCATAGCAGAATCTTATTGAAAGGTCTCTCACTAAACCTCCAAAAATTCTGGTCATGTATAATTAGTCATTGCCACCATGATTAGTTTCGGAGACTCAAGAATATCAAAGACAATGACCTCGTCAATGCCAACCAGTATGGATTTCGAAAACATCAATCATGTGAAATCCAACTTGCACTTTTCTCACATGATATACTGAAAGCTTTGTATCAATGCAATCAGGTAGATGCAGTGTTTCTTGATTTCTGAAAAGCTTTTGACTCCATACCACACCTATGATTATTGTAAAAGGTATGATGATATGGGGTATCAAGTGAAATTTGTGAATGGAGTGAGGACTGTTTTGGTAGGGAGGACACAGCATGTTATCTTGGATGGAGAGTCATTGTCAGATGTAAAAGTAACTTCGGGTGTGCCCCAGGGAAGTGTTGTTCATGTTGTGTATTAATGATCTTGCAGGCAATATTAATAGTATAGTCAGGATTTTTCCAGATGATGCAGTTATCTATAATGAAGTACTATCAGAGAAGCTGCATAAATATTCAGTCATATCTTGATAAGATTTCAACATGCTGCAGAGATTGTCAGCTTTCTCTAAATGTTCATGGATGTAAAATTTTGCACTTCACAAAATGAAAAAAAATGTAGTATCCAATGAGTATATTATCAATGAGTCACTGCTAGAATCAGCCAACTCATAGAAATACCTGGGTGTAACACCTTATAAAGATATGAAATGGAATGATCACATAGTTTCAGTTATGGGTAAAGCAAACGGTAGGCTTTGGTTTATTGGTAGAACACTGGGGAAGTGCAATCTGTCTACAAATTACTCGTGCAACCCATCCTAGAATACTGCTCAAGTGCATGGTACAAGGACCAGATAGGACTAACAGAGGATATTGTACATATATAGAGAAGGGCAATTCGAATTGTCACAGGTTTGTTTAATCCATGGGAGAGTGTCACAAAAATACTGAAGGAACTGAACTGGCAGACTCTTGGAAACAAATGCAGACTATCCCAAGAAAGTCTGTTAACAAAGTTTCAAGAACCAGCCTTAAATGATTACTTTAGGGATATACTACAGCTTCTATGTATCACTCACATATAGATCATGAACATAAGATAAGAACATTTACTGCATGCACAGAGATGTTTAAGCAATCATTCTTTCTCTGCTCCATACGTGAATGCAGCAGGAAGAAACTCTAATACCTTGTGCAGTGAGATGTACCCTCTGCCAAGCAGCTCATGGTGGTTTGCAGAGTATAGATGTAGATACAGATGTAGAAGAATGGTGCAAGATTTGTAATTGAGAGCAGCAAAGAAAAAATTCTGAACTCTGTTTTCCCATGCCCCTTTATTGCTGAAGATACAGAAGATTCATTGAGAAACAGCTAAAATCATTTAAATATGACAAGAAAAATGCTGACAGAATGTAAATAATTTATGAGTAGAGGAGATGACTCAATGAATAGTGGAAGCATCGTATTGTTAACAGGCACATCAAAATGAATTAAAAATTTGCTAACTTTTGGATAAATTCTTTAAAGAGCTAGAGTGTGCATATGTGCACACACACACACACCTGTGCAGCTACATTGTGCTGGCCAAACACTCAATGCTGGAACTGCAGTTCGCAGGTAGATTGGGGTGAAAGATTATGTTGGATAGGTGGGCAGAGGGAGAAAGACAGGTCAGAGGGAGGAAACAGGTGTAATCTGTAGACCATGTATTGGCAGTAACGAGAATTCCCTTGCCCTGTATTTGAAGGTCTCACAAAGGTGGTCAGAGACAGGTACTATCCCCCGAATCTTGTACTCTGACAGACTGCACAAGCCATATCCCCACATACCCATAATTCTCCCACCATTCTCAAGAAACAGCTGCAGAGTAGAACTACCGTCATCACCTAATATCATCCTGGACTGAAAAAGCTGAGCCATACTTTTTGCTAGGACTTCAACTACCTGTCATCATGCCTGGAAATTACAGGCATCCTATCCATTATCCTTCCTGCCCCCTCCTAAAGTGTTATTTCACCACCTGCTCATACTATGTAACTTCCTGGTCCATCTGTAAAGCATTCCTCCTCCCAATCCCTTGCTACAGTGGGAGACCCAGATGCAAGATATGCCTTATTTACTCACCCAGCATATCCTATTTAGTTCTGTCTCAGGCTTATCCTATCCCATCAGAGGTAGGGCCACCTGTGAAAGCAACCATGTTATAAATCAGTTCTGCTGAAATTCCTCTCCAGCATACTACGTGGAATGACCACCAACCAGGTGTCAACCAGTATGAATGACCATCATCAAACAGTAACCAAAACCAGAACAGACCACCCAGTGGTGGAACACCTCAATCTCCATTGAGCCACTGTACTCACATGCTCTACCCAATAGTCTTCCTTACCCAGTCTTGTCACTCCACCCTGTCCACTGCTCCATGTCAGTGTCATTCTGTACATGAACTCACTGTCTCTGGTACCCATATCCCTCATTCCCTTCCTGTGCACCTGCTTCCTTTTCCTGCTGCATTCCTATCATGTACACCAGCTGCCTCCCACTGAGCCATCAGCTGCCTTTCCGTAACACCTCCTCCCACTTTCTGCCTCTGTCTCTTTCTACCCACCACACCTGACACAATCCTTCACCCTAGTCTACTTGTCAAATGTCTGTCTCAGAGGGTGTTTGTGTAGCTATATGTATTCTAATTCTTTAAAGAATTCAGATGAAAGCTAACAAAAGTTTTCTTTCTTTCTTTTGTGCCTGTCGATGTCTCAGTCCTTTTGTTTATACAGTGAGTTGTCTCCTTTGCTAATAAATTATTTAAAGTCACTTGAATTTAAACAAAGCTCCAGGACAGAACAGGATATATGTCAGATTCCATACAGAATTAGCTGCTGCGCTACCATCCATTTTAACCATTGTATGCCATAGTGCCCTGAACAAAAAATTGTGCCTAGCAATTGGAAGGCAGAACAGATCACTCCTGTCTACAAAAAATAATAGCAGGAGTCTTCTTAAAAACTACTGTTGAATCTAATTTACACCTATCTGTTGTGGAATGGCAGAATATTCTCAGAGGGCAAACATAATTATTAATCTTGACACACAGTCAACATGTGTTTAGAAAACATCATTATTGTGGAACACAACTAGCTTTTTATTTGCATGAAGTAATGAATGCTTTTGACAAGGGATTTCAGATCAATTCCATATTTCTGGATTTCCAGAAGGCTGTTGACACTGTACTACACAAGCGACTCGTAGTGAAATTACGTGCTTACGGTATATCATATCATTTATATGACTGGATTTGTAATTTCCTGTCAGAGAGGTTATAGTCTGTAGTAATTGGTGGAAAGTCATGAGTAAAAGAGAAGTGATTTCTGGTGTTCCCTGAGCTAGTGTTATAGACCCTTTGCTGTTCCTTATCCATATAAATGATTTGGAAGACAATCTGAGCAGCCGTCTTAGGTTGTTTGCAGATGGCACTGTCATTTATCGACTAATAAAGTCATCAGAAGATTAAAACAAACTGCAAAGTGATTTAGAAAACATATCTGAATGGTGCAAAAATTGGTAGTTGACCCTAAATAACGAAAAGTGTAAGGTCATCCACATGAGTGCTAAAAGGAATTTGTTAAACTTAAGTTACACGATAAATCAGTTTAATCTAAAGGCTCTAATTTCAACTAAATACCTAGGAATTACAATAATGAACAACTTAAATTGGGAGGAACACACAGAAATGTTGTGGGTAAGGCTAACCAAAGACTGTGTTTTATTGGCAGGACACTTAGAAAATGCACTAAGGAGACTGCCTACACTATGCTTGTCCATCCTCTTTTAGAATAGTGCCTTGCAGTGTGGGATCCTTACCAGATATGACACACAGAGTACATCAAAAAAGTTGAAAGAAGTGCAGCACGTTTTTATTATTGCAAAATGTGGGAGTGAGTGTCACTGAAATGATATAGGATTTGGGCTGGACATCATTAAAAGAAAGGCATTTTTCATTGCAACAGAATCTTCTCATGAAATTCCAATCAGAAACTTTCTCCTCCAAATACAAAAATATCTTGTTGACACTGACCAACATAGGGAGAAATGATCACCACAATAAAATAAGGGAAATCAGAACTCGTACGAAAAGTCATAGGTGTTCATTCTTTCCACACGCTACACGAGACTGGAATAATAGAGAATTGTGAAGGTGGTTCGATGAACCCTCTGCTAGGCACTTAAATGTGATTTGCAGAGTACCCACGTAGATGTAGATGTAGAAAATGACCTCCCCTGTATTAACCCAAATGGAATCCAAAAACACTGATCATGTGAAACCTAACCTGTGCTTTTCTCACAAACCATGGATCAAAACAGTATTTCTTGAGTTCTGAGAAATATTTGACTAGTTGCCCCACCACCATTTATCAACAAAAGTGTGGTTATATGGGTTATTAAACAAAACTTCTGATTGGACTGAGAATTTATTTGTAAGGAGGACACATAACATTATCTTTGATGCAAAGTCATCATCAGAAGTAGAAGTAACTGCAGGAGTGACACAGAGAAATGAGTTGTGAACCTTGTTCTTTATGCCAGATATCAGTGAACTGTCAGACAGTATTAATGGTAACTTCAAACTTTGTGTAGATGGTGCAGTTTATCTGTAATGAAATGCAATTTTAAAAAGTTGCATGAAGATTTAGTCACACCTTCATAAGATTTAAAAGTGATGTAAAGATATGCAATATATTTTAAATATTAAGAGATGTGAAATTGTGCACTTCACAAAATGAAGTAACATAGTATTAGCATTAATGTCCGTATGTTTGTTTAAATTATGAGAGTGCACCACAGTATTGTTGAAAACTTTAATTCAGACTCTCTTGGAGAATGATGCCTATTATTCCACAAAAATATATTTACACAGTATCAAGAACTGGTACTAATTAAGAAATCTGGATACATCCATTCAGTCCTGTATGTATCATTTCCATAGGGATTACGAAGATAACACTGGACAAATTACATGACTGTAACAGGAAGAACTAAACTAAGTAAGTACATTCTGCCATGCACTTCCCTGCGGAAGACAGAGTATCTACATATACATGGTTATTCAAAATGATCTAGGCACTTTCAACTGATTGTAAAAATGTTTATATTAAGGTAATGTACTGTATTATTATATGTATAGAAACATAAACTCAAGAAGGTTTTTTGTGTTGTGTACACAAATGTTCTATGTCTGGACTATTATTAGTCATATGGCATATGTCCAGACTTCAGTTCCATTCTGTCCACACTCACGCCAAAAGTATCTGCATTAACATCAGACACAGTTGCTCTGATACATCTGCCCATATAAAAATAGTCTGTTCCCTTAAGTGTAGGTACCCCACTCATAAATGGATTCTCTGGTAGCTGGAGCCTTGTTAAATGTGGTCCTGAATTTCCAATGCAGTGCAGTCTGGACTCACTTCTGCAAAACTCTATCATACAAAATGCCTTGCTCTTTTGTCTGAAAGCTATCTGGCTGGAGAAAAATAAACTTTGTGGGCTATATCCATACATAAAATCATATAATACCTCACCTCAATACAAACATGTTTTACAATCTTTTTGAAGTATCTAGATCATTTTGAATAATCCTGTATGTAATATGTAGATACAGATATATTTTTGAATGTAATACCTGTTGTTGTCTGGAGAGGGAAATGGATTCCATCTGCATTTGTTTGCTTACTAGTGGGAACTGTGTTTGGTGTCATTATGAGGAAATAAGCATTGAACTTTGTGACCAATGATTTGCAAATGTCACCATTTCTGCCAGATCTATTTTCTGTCACCTTAATTTCATTTGAGTTGCTAGTTTCTTGTTTAAGTAAGACCAGTAAACTGCAGGTATCATCTGTGATATTACAAAAGCCTTTGACTCTCTAAACTATGTGTTGCTTATCTACAAATTAGATAAGTATGGTGTTAAGAGCAGTACCTTAAAATAGTTCACATCAGAAAGAAATTGTAACTATCACTTTAAATGCAGTGATTTTTTATTCCAAATGAAGTAAAGTATCACAAGGTGCACCTTAAGGCTGCATTTTAAGGCCAGTTCTGTCCATATTCTATGTAAATGACTTAATCATAAATATAAACTCTCCATCAGTTCTAGGAATTTACATACAATATGTTGCATTTACAATGTGATCCTGATTAGTATGCAGATTCACATACCTACTGTTATCTCCACATTGTTGACAACTTGTTGCTGTTACTGACCCAATACTGTTGTCATCCTGCTGTAATTGTCAACCTGAAGGTGTCCGAGAAATGATACAATGTATCACATTGTAAATAAGATGCAAGAGAGATTCGAGGAGTCAACCCATGGGTGAATGCCAGGATGAAGCAATGTAAAAGTCCATCCCTCACACCAACGAAACCAAATTCACAAGAAATTCATGGCTGACTCTGAAAAAAATAATTATTTGTAAAAAAAACTCTTGTATTAAAATCTGTGTTATTTTCAAGTATATGGTGCACCTCAGTGTAGTGTATGTTCCAAACCAATGTTGCTAAGATGCTAACTGGAGAGTATTTACCAAGTCACTGCACTATGAATACTTAAAACCTAATGTCTTAAGAAAGCTATTTTGATATGAAGTGTATTTTTATAGAAAATGCTATGTACAGAATGTTTTAAAAGCAAGCACTCTGTGTGTTAGGAAAAAACATGTTATTGCAGTTAGGACTATGAGTTTACATAACCTCATACTTGCAATTTCAGATCACTTCACTTGTAAGCTTAGATTTCTCTGCCAATGTAATGAAGGAATAATTAAATAACAGAAGCAATAACACAGGCAGGAATGATTCTAGAATGAGTAATTCTTCCTACATCATGAGTGATGAAACATCTCATAAGCTTTCTGCCTTCCATAGTGAGTGGGAATTACATTCAAAAAGTTTTTAGTAAAATTTAAAATAATAATTCAGCAATTAACCTCAGCCTGAGATAATGCTAGCCATAGATAAGATAGTGTGTGCAACACTACCTATCTTTCTCCTTTCTGTAGAGGGCGATAAAGATTATGAAGAATCTACTCTTGCATTGTCTGTTTTGATCAACAGTCTGGAGACAGTGAGTGTATCACAATAGTTATGTTCCAGCCTTAGCAAAATTATACATAAATAAACATCAGATGCTATTTTAATAACTTATTTAAAGAGCAGAATAATGCATATAATAAGATAAGAAGTTTCCACATGCTCCATTTTAGACATCATGTACTGTGGTGAGACCATAAGAAAAAAAACCAAAAGAATAAACAAACATATACTGTAATGGATTGTCATTGTTATTTGTTAATACTAATACCATGTGAAGTTGTGTTCTCAGATTCAACATCCCATTCTGCAGGCAATGATTTTTTTAGTCCTTACCCATAACATGGATGATAATTAAATGTTATTTAAGAGAAACAAAACTGGCATTCTACAGATCAGAGCATGGAAGGTTAGATCCCTTAATTTGGCAGGTAGATTAGAAAATTGAAAAAGGTAAATGGATAGGTTGCAGCTAGATATAGTGGGAATTACTAAAGTTCAGTGGCAGGAAGAACAGGACATCTCGTCGGGTCAATACAGGATTATACATACAAAGTCAAATAGGGATAATGCTGGAATGGGTTTAATAATGAATAAGAAAATGGGAATGTTGGTAAGCTACTATGAACAGCATAATGAATTCATTATCATAGCCAAAACAGGCACAAATCCCATGCCCACCTCAGTAGTACAAGTTTACATGCCAACTAGCTCCGCAGATGGTGAAGAGATTGAAGAAATGTATGATGAGGTGAAAGAAATTATTCAGCTGGATACAGGAGATGAAAATTTAATTGTGATGGTTGACTGGAATTTGATAATAGGAAAAAGAAGAGAAGGCAAAATAGATGAATATGGACTGAGAGAAAGGAATGAAAGTGGAAGTCATCTGGTAGAGTTTCACACAGAACATGGTATAATCATTGTTAACACTTGGTTTAAGAATCATAAAAGAAAGTTGTATACGTCAAAGAGACCTAGTGACATCAAAAGGATTCATATTGATGATATAATGGTTAGACAGAGATTTAGGAACCAGATTTTAAATTGTAAGATAGCTACATGGGCAGATGTGGACTCTGACCACAATTTATTGTTTATGAACTGCAGATTAAAACTGAAGAAACTGAAAAGATATAGGAAGTTAAAGTGATGGGACCTGAATAAATTTAAAGAAATTATTGAGAGCTTCAGATGGAGCATCAGGTATTGGTTGACTAGAACAGGGGAAAGGAATACAATGGAAGACAAATGGAGAGCTTTAAGAAATGAAATGGTGAAGACAGCAGAGGATCAAATAGGTAAACAGACAAGGCATAGTAGAAATCCTTGGATAACACAAGAGATATTGAATTTAATTGATGAAAGGGGAAAATTTAAAAATACAGAAAATGAAGCTGGCAAAAGGGAATAAAACTTCTAAAAAAATGAGCTTGACTGGAAGTGCAAAATTGCTAAGCAGGAATGGCTAGAGGACAAATCTAAGGATTTAAAAGTGTATTTCACAAAGGGAAAGATAGATACTGCCTACAGAAAAATTTAAGAGGCCTTTGGGGAAATGAGAAGGAGCTGCATGAATATCAAGAGCTCAGATGGTAAAACACTTAAGCAAAGAAGGGAAGGCTGATATGTGAAAGGAGTATATAGAGAGTCTATACAAGGAAAATGAACTTGAAAGCATTATTATTGAAAGGGAAGTGGATGTGGAGGATGAAGAAATGGGAGATATGATACCATGAGAAGAATTTGACAAAACTGTGAAAGATCTAAGCTGAAAAAAGGCTCCAAGAGCAGACAACATTCTGTCAGAACTACTGAAAGACTTCGTTGAGCCAGCCAAGACAAAATTATTTCATCTGTTGTGCAAGATGTGTGAGACAGGAAAAATACTCTCAGGCTTCAAGAAGAGTGTGGTGGTTTGAATTCCAAAGGAAGCAGTTGCTGACAGATGTAAAAATTACTGGAGTTTAATAACTCATGGTTGCAAGATACTAATGCAAATTCTGTACAGAAAATGGAAAAGCTGGTAGAAGCATACTTCAGGAAAGATCAGTTTGGATTCCAGAGAAATGTATGAACATAAGAGGCAATACTGACCCTACAACATATCTTAGAAGATAAGTTAAGGAATGGCAAACATACATTTATAGCATTTGTAGACTCAGAGAAAGCTTTTTACAATGTTGACTGAAACACTCTTTTTAAAAAGTCTGAAGGTATTGGGGGTAAAATACTGGGATGAAAGGCTATTTACAACTTGTACAGAAACTAGACAGCTGTAATGAGAGTCAAGGGACATGAAAGGGAAGCAGTGGTTGAGAAGGGAGAGAGATAGGGTTGTAGCCTATACCCAACGTTATTCAATCTGTATACTGAACAAGCAGTAAAGGCAACCAAAGAAAAATTTGTTGTAGTAATTAAAGGTCAGGGAGAAGAACTAATATCTTTGAGGTTTGCCGATGACATTGTAATTCTGTCATACACAGCAAAGGACTTGAAAGAGCTGTTGAACAGAGTGGACAGTGTTCTGAGAGGAAGATATAACATGAACATCAACAAAACTAAAACAAGGATAATAGATGTAGTTAAATGAAATCCCATGATGCTAAGGGACCCAAATTAGGAAATGAGACACTTAAAGTACCAGATGAGGTTTGCTACTTAGGCAGAAAAATAATTCATTGTGGTCAAAACAGAGAGGATATCAAATGCAGACTGGTGATGGCAAGAAAAGCATTTCTGAAGAACAGAAATCTGTTAACATCAAATATAGATGTAAGTAAAAACTTCCAGCATGCTGGAGTAACTTGGGTCAGTAGCTTCTTTTAATCAATAGAAAGAAAACCCAGTCCAAGTTGCAAATATTTCATGTTCATTTGATGACTAGTTTTGGGTTGCGACCCATTTTCAAATCAACATAACAAAGTCAAAAATAACATTCCAAAAGATGTCAAAAATGTACACTACACATTTTTGACAGCTATGAAAATGCCATTTTTGACTTCATTATGTTGATTTGAAAATGGGTCTTGGCCTGAGTTATCAAATGAAAAATAAAATATTTGCAACTTGGACTAGAGTAATATACATTTTTTGACTTCTTTCGAAATGTCGTTTTTGACTTTGTTATGTTGATTGGAAAATGGGTGTCAGCCCAGAACTAGTAATCAAATGAAAATAAAATATTTGCATCTTGTACTGGACTTTTGTACTATAGATTTATGTGTTAGGAAGTATCTTCTGAAGGTTTTTATCTGGAGTGTAACCATTTATGGAAATGAAACATGGACAATAAACAGTTCAGATAAAAATAGTATAGAAGGTTTCAAAATGCTGAAGAATACTGAAGATTAGATGGGTCAATCTTGTAACAAATGTGGAAGTATGGAATAGAATTGGAGAGACAAGAATTTTGTGGCACAACATGACCAAAAGAAGCGATCGGCTGGTAGGACACATTCTGGGACATCAAGGAATCACCAATTCAGTATCTGAGGAAAGGGTAGGGGGTAAAAATTGTAGAGGGGGACTAAAAGATGAATACAGTAAGAAGATTCAGAAGTATTTAGGTCACAGTAGTTATTCAGAGGAGAAGATACTTGCACAGTATAGAGTAGCATGGAGAGCTGCATCAAACCAGTCTTCAGACTGAAGATTACAACAACAGCAACAACAACAACAAGGAAAAATAGAATCTTATAATGCCCAAATATTTAACTGACATGACTGTTTCAAGCCGCACAGTGACAATATTGTACTTGAGCATTACAACATTGTTTCTCCTACTCATCTACATTATGTATTTGTACATCTAGAGTAAACTACCAATTATCACGCCAAATAGAAATTCTGTTAAAGTCAGTTTGTACCCTCTGACAGTTGCCCAATGATGAAACTCTCCTGTTAGTTACAGTGGCATTGGAGATTGCTGTTCACCATATCTTTAAGGACATTTATGTAAATAGAGATTTTCCTGGAGCACTCCTGAGAATATGTTTGTATCTGATGGACACTCACTGTCAAAAAGATTCTATTACTTAAGAGTGATTATTTTTCCTTGTTTTTTTAATGCAAGTTACTGGTGGTAGTGAAAACAATACAGAAACAAATGCTTAAGAAAATAGTGTGATAGAAAGGATGGGGAAGGTGAGAAGATCACTTCATGAATGCTATCATTTGCATTTCTCATCAGTACACACTCAATACAGAGCCAGCTTTATTGAAGATAACCATGAAACCATTCGCAGCAAGAACCATTTGCAAAATATCCTAATGATGTTGATCCTAAACTTAAATTCAGAATTTTGTGATAACCCATTGCCTCTGTCAGTAAGCAGTTTCTCCCAATGAGGATGATGTAAATCACCTTAAAACATGTGCCTGATTCTGAATAGAGTTTTATTGAGAACATGATGTAAAAAAAAAAAAAAAAAAAAAAAAAAGTACTTTCATACTCATGAGCCAAAACATTATGACTACCAGCTTATTAACTTGTTTACCAACATCTGTAATCACAATATAGTCACAAGTCTGAGTGGTATCAAAAAGTTCTTGGTAAATTTCTGAATATATGTTACATAAGATGTCCGTGCAAAGGTTACATGATTCCTATAAATTACAGACTTGTGGTACAGGAGTGCAGAGCTGGCACACAGTAGTAAACCAGAAATGTTCTGTTGGGTTCAGATCAGAACAATTTGGTAGCCAAGATATTGCTATCATGTTCCTCAAACTACTGTGTAGTTATTCTGGCTGTGTGACATGGACTGTTATACCGCTGAAAGGTGCCATTGTCATCAGGTAAGAAATATAGAACAGAGACAAACAGTGGTCTGCAGTAATGTTTACAGTCTTCAGTTGTCAAAGAGCCAAAGGCCCCATGGCATAATACTGCTGCCACCAGCCTATGTTTGTGACACAGTGCATGTTTTGAGCAGCTGTTTGCATCCAGATATGACCACTGACCTATTGTGACAAGAAACATAATGCATATGATGAGTTTACACATTTCTATTGGGCCACAGTCCAGTCTTTATGATACCATGTCCACTGCAATTATAATAGACAATGTTATTTGATTAACCCAGCAGGTCACAGAAGTTGTCTACTGGAGAGCCCACTGTTCAACAATGTACACTGAATTATATACACTGGAACACTTGTGCCTACACCAGCACTGTACTCTGTGATCAAATCTGCCACTTATTGCAACATATCTTGCTTTCCAGATTGAGCAAACCTCCCAGTCCCACACATTCTGTGATGAGGTGTGGACAGACAGCACCTTTTTGTCTACTTGTAGTTTCACAGACCTTCAACCACTTTCCACAGATGCTGACAACAATAGCACATCAACAGCCAAGCAGATTTGCCATTTCTGAGATGTTCATACTCAAGTGCTGGGCCATAACAATCTCTCCTTTATTCAGTTCACTTGTTTCAGTGGATTACACCATTGGGGCCTTTATCAACATGAGAATGATCCCCAATGATCTCTGTTTCTCATATATAACTTCCCTAACCACATCAAATGCCCACAGTGCCACTAGACACCAATGAGTCTCAATGTTAGCAGTAATATTTTGGCTCATCACTGTATATTAATGCAGTGATAGTGACAAAAAGCTGTGATCTTGAATTTTTCTCTATTTTTGTTACATGCAAAAATCGTCTCAGCTTTGTGAGCTTTGTTTTAGCATGTTTTAGAACCTAATCTCTTGTTTAAATAACAATATAATGCCAGTAGATTTTATTGGAAAGAGAGAATCTTTAATATCTAATTTAGAAAAATGTGAAGACAGTGCTAGTTTGTCAAAGAAAGTAATATGATTAATCCATTTATGAATAAATATGAATAAAAGGTATGTAGGCCGCTTCAGCATAGCATATAACAGAAAATAACCTCTGTATCTCACTTAGACTGAAACTCACATCAAAATTTGTCTCATTTATGTTCGAATCTCTTCCTCAAACAATGACTTCTATTCTAGCTCCCCATTGTGTTTTATTTACAATCACCTTGCCATCCCTCTATGCCTTAGCTGTTTCTTTATTATTTTATTGTGTTATTGTCTAAAAGTAATTTCTATTCCCAGCTTTCATAATCCAACCCAAAATATTATAACAAAATTACAACATTAACTGAAGATTCTATAAATTGGTTGTAGCATTATTTTTATATTTACATAAATTTGCAGATAGTAAATATTTCCACAGAGAATTTCCAGACATATATGATTTAAGCACAAATCAACAATAGTGTCTTGCACAAAGTGCAAATTTCATAACAATTTTTTTAGGATTCTTGCATAAAATCTGATGGTGTTATGTGCAACATAAGCCCTACAGCTATGACTAAAATAAATAAAATTATGTTTGTTGTCAATTTTATGACCTCAGCTTGTCTCCTACACTTTAAAAACCAAATTCATTTTAATTTATAAGTACTCACATTTATGAATAATGTTTCATTTTTAGATAACTGAAGAACTGGGAAACCTCCAGAAAATGAAGATAAGCCTTGACTTGCAGTTTGTTGAATTGAAGGAGAAACTTACTGCAACAGAAAGAGAAATATGTATTGCACGTCAGGAAAATAATGAAAATAATGCACTGCTCCATCAGATTCGTAATGATTTACATGATGCCTCTCGTCTCCTTCATGAAACAACACAACTGAAGAATTTAGTTATGGTAATGTCAGTAACACAGTAAAAACTGTATGTTATGTCATCAAATGATTACTTTTGCAAATACCAAATTTATTCACTGAAAAAAATGTCAATTTTAATTTCTTTTTTATGTTAGTTTAAAAGGTATTTACAACCAGTTATGAATCTTAAAAATGTCTTCACATCCATAAAAATGGTGACTCTTTACCATCTTTATGATGTCAGCAGAGCCAACATGAATGGTCCTGGTAATTGCTGTCTGGTTTAAAAATGAAAGTTCCATGCACTTTGGGGGGTGCAGGTGGGGGTGGAGGGGGGAGGAACACATTCATGAGTATAAGGAAATATGTACCAAATATGAATGTTGTAAATAAAAATATGTATGATGTAATTAGCTTTCCCTCCATATATTGCACTCTAATTGCACTCTACTAGTTGTAGACGTAAGAGGACCTGTTGTATACATGACTTATGTGTATTTATGCCCCTAAAAGACTCAATTATGATTTTAGTTTGTAATATTATTATGTCCTTTTTAAAATTATTTTAATAACCAGATATTTTTTTTAGACTTGTACTTATGAGTGCCTGAAAATGTGGTGGATATGTGCCATAGTTTAGTGATATTAGCTTTTTTCATATTACACTGTCTTACATTAGGCTTCATGAAGTAGTTTCAACCAAATACATATCAATAAGGTTTTGACTCTCACAACAAAAAATGATATGTCTTGCTGTTTAAACATAGAATGTACCTGACCAGAGAGGTTTTCCTAACTGTACACAACCAGCTTATTCTGTTTTATCAAGAAATGGAAAGTCCAGCTCAGAATGTCAACAATATTATGAATAGTATAGGTTCCTACTTACCACAAAGATGATACATTGAGCTGCAGACAGGCATGATGCAAAGAAGATATATAAGCTTTCAGCTACAGCCTTCTGCAGAAGAGAAAAATGCACACATATTCACACAAGCAAGCACAACTCTCTCTCTCTCTCTCTCTCTCTCTCTCTCTCTCTCTCTCTCTCTCTCTCTCACACACACACACACACACACACACACACACACACACACACACATATGACTGTAAATCTCCAGCCACTCCAGCGAGGCTCTGGCAGGAAAGACCTGAGACAGTGGTCATGTACCTGTGTGAGGTATGCTTGCTTCTGTAAGTGTGTGTGCATTTTTCTCTTCTGAAGAAGGCTTTGGCTAATAACGTTGTGTGACTAGGGCCTCCCATTGGGTAGACCGTTTGCTGGATGCAAGTCTTTTGATTTGATGCCACTTAAGCGACTTGCACGTCGATGGGGATGAAATGATGATGAGTAGGACAACCACAACACCCAGTTCCTGAGTGGAGAAAATCTCTGACCCAGCCAGGAATCGAATCCGGGCCCTTAGGATTGACGTTCTGTTGCGCTGACCACTCAGATACCAGGAGGCTTTGGCTGAAAGCTTATGTATAAAAATCTTTTCATCCTGACAGTCTACAACTCAGTGTGACATCTTCATGGTGAGTAGCAATCTCCACTTTTCATGATATTGTTACTCCACTTTAAGTTTGACTGCGGTGCTACACAAACCTAATATTTTTAATGTGGGGCCCTGATCTGTATAAATGAGGTTATCACATTGTACATTGAATCTGTGAATTTACCTTAGTGTGTGGTTGTTTAACACATTGTATTTTCACAGTTTGAAGATGTTCATGTTGGTATAGTGAAACATGTAAAAATAAAGGAAAAGTTACATGCAACTTGTGGCTTCTCTACAATTTTAATTGAAACAGAGAATGTTCATTGTTTTGATACTATAATGCAGTATGCATGGTGTGGGTGGAACTATATGTACAACATGATAAATTTCACAAGGAAAAAGATGACAAACAAATACAACCCATCACACACTCCTAATAACATCTGTGTTAGAGGGTGAGGCATCAACAGTCAATATGTATGGAGAGCCATTGTGCAAGTTAAAATCTGAGCATGTGGTCATATATATATTAAACATTCAAGTAAGGTGAATTTAAATGACCTGTACAATGCTATACTCTTTATGGTAGAGAGACTGAGCTGCTGGTGTCCTTATGTTAGAGCTGCATACTGTGACTTTATTGACTGATTGCATGGGCATAGCATGACTATAAATCAATCAGAACAATGTGTAAATGTTTGTATTCACCCAGCAAAATCTGCACCTGAAAACCCTGTAAGTATGCAATCTGGGGAAGCTGAATTTACTGAAGGGATTCCAATACTGCAGCTGTAGACCTCAATATGATTTGGATTGAATTTAATGCATATAGAAAACAATTATTTGGACAATATTGCAAAGCTGAATGATACTGAATATACTGATCAGCCAGAACATTCTGACCACCAACCGACTATCAAAATATTTCCATCTAGGTGATAGCAGCATCACCTGGTGAGGAATGACTGCTACTCAGACACTCGCACAGTACATGTAGTATCAGTGATTGGTGTCCTTGTGTAGAATGGGAAAGGTGTGTGATCTATATGAGTTTGACCAAGGGCGGATGTCGATGGCCTGGAGGCTCACCATGAGCATTTAGGAAATTTCACAGCTTGACAGGTGTTCAAGGAGTGCTGTGATGAGTGTCTTCAACACATGGCGAAACTGAGGTGAAAGTATGTCCAGACAGCATGGGATTGGGTGGCCACCCATGATTACAGATGTCAGACATCGAAAGCTGGGCAGATTCGTAAAACAGGACAGGTGGTGAACCATGGCAGAACTAATATCAGTCATTAACGCTGGGCAAAGTACAAGTGTGTCTTAACACACAGTGCACTGAACACTCCTAACAATGGGCCTCCGCAGTCAATGACCCACGCATATGCCAAAGTTAACACCATGACATCGGCAACTATGACTGAAATGGACATATGTCCATTGGTGCTGGGTATTGGTGCAGTGGCAGAGTGTTGCATGGTCTGATGAATCCTGATACCTTCTTCATCACGCCACTGGGAGGGTGTGAATCCATAGTCAGGGGGAAAGCTTCATGACACCTGTACGGCCGGATAGAGACAAGCTCCCAGTGGGTCCATAATGTTAGATTAGATTAGATTTACTTTCATTCCAATTGATCCGTAGTGAGGAGGTCCTCCTGGATGTGGAACATGTCAGAAAAACAACAATACATGACAAATGTTTACAACTAAAACAAATAAACTAATGTACCATTCCACAGGTCCCAAGTGGAATGATCGTCATTTTTAATGAACACTAAGAGTCATTTTACAAATACTAATGCACTGAATTTAAAATAAAAAACGTTTTTTATTTATTTATAAGGTAATAAACATGTAATACAACTACTGTAATACTTATTTACAATGAACACATTACTGCACTGAAATGGTGCAGAAGTTAGATTATACTTACACACACACACACACACACACACACACACACACACACACAAATTTTCAGTGAACACATTACTGCACTGAAATTGTGCAGAAGTTATGTTGTACTTATATACAAATCAGTTGGTTTTACTAAGAAATTCATCAATGGAGTAGAAGGAGTTGGCCACCAATAAATCCTTTAGGCTTCTCTTAAACTGAATTTCATTGGTTGTTAAGCTTTTTATGGCTGCTGGCAAGTTATTGAAAATGTGTGTTCCTGAATAATGCACACCTTTTTGTACAAGACTAAGTGACTTTAAATTCTTGTGAAGATTATTCTTATTTCTAGTATTGATTCCATGAATTGAGCTGTTGGTTTGAAAAAGTGATATATTTTTAATGACAAATTTCATTAAGGAATAAATATACTGGGAAGCTGTAGTTAGTATCCCTAGTTCCCTAAACAGGCTTCTGCAGGATGTTCTTGAGTTCACACCACATATAATTCTTACTGCACGTTTTTGTGCCCGGAAAACTTTAGCTTGGCTTGATGAATTACCCCAAAAAATAATCCCATATGACATTATGGAATGAAAGTAAGCATAGTATGCCAGCTTTTTCATTTTTATATCCCCTACGTCTGACAAAATTCGCATTGCAAACAGAGATTTGTTAAGACGCTTCAGCAGTTCTGTGGTGTGCTCCTCCCAATTGAATTTATTATCAAGCTGTAATCCCAAGAATTTAACACTGTCCACTTCTTCTATCTTCTTGTCATCATATGTTAGACATATACTCTTGGGACACCCCTTACAAGTTCTGAACTGCATGTAGTGTGTTTTTTCAAAGTTTAGTGACAAAGAATTGGCTAGGAACCAGTGATTAATGTCCACAAATATTTTATTGGCTGATCTTTCTAAGACTACACTTGATTTACTATTTATTGCAATGTTTGTATCATCGGCAAACAAAACAAACTTGGCATCTGGTAATGTTACTGATGAAAGGTCATTGATATACACAAGAAAAAGTAAGGGCCCCAAAATGGAACCTTGTGGGACCCCACATGTAACTAGTTCCCAGTTGGATGATGCCTGATAGACATGTATCAAGCTCTTTCCTAATAACACCCTTTGTTTCCTGCCAGAGATATAAGATTTGAACCATTTTGCAGCATTTCCTGTTACACTATAATATTCTAGTTTACTTAAAAGGATATTGTGATTTACACAGTCAAATGCCTTTGATAGATCACAAAATATACCAGTTGCCTGCAATTTTTTGTCTAATGAATTAAGCACATTTTCACTGTAAGTGAAGATAGCCTTCTCAATATCAGAACCTTTTAGAAATCCAAACTGTGACTTTGACAGTATGTTATTTGAGATAAGATGGTTATAAAGACGACAGTACATTACTTTTTCGAAAATTTTTGAGAATGCTGGTAACAGTGAAATTGGACGGAAATTTGATGCTATTTCTTTATCTCCCTTCTTAAACAGTGGCTTAACTTCAGCATATTTCAGCCATTCAGGAAATATTCCACTGATAAACGACTGGTTACACAGATAGCTTAATATGTTACTTAGCTCAGAATCACATTCTTTAATTAACTTTGTTGATATTTCATCATACCCACTAGATGTTTTTGATTTTAAAGATTTTATGATGGACATTATTTCTGTTGGGGTAGTGAGGGTCAAATTCATATTATGGAAATTACTTGAAATGTCTGGTCTAAGGTAATCCATAGCAGCATCTACCAAACCTGACAACCCCATCTTTTCAGTAACAGTTATAAAATGTTTGTTAAAAAGTTCTGCAACACTATACACATCTGTCACCAATGTATCATTTACTCTTAATGCTATTTGTTCCTCTTCATGTCTGGTCCTACCGGTCTCCTCCTTCACTATATCCCATATTGTCTTTATTTTGTTATCTGATATGACTATCTTTTCCTTGTAATATATTTGCTTTGACATCCATATTACAGTCTTTAATATTTTGCAGTATTTCTTATAATGTGCTATAGCATCAACATTGGAAATGTTTCGGATTGACAGATACAGTTTTCTTTTTGTTTTACAAGATACCCTTATTCCTCGAGTAATCCATGGCTTCTTTGTAGATTTTCCTCTAACCTTGGTAAGTTTTGGGGGAAAGCAGTGTTCAAATAAGGTAAGCACTTTATTAGCAAAAATGTTATATTTTTCATTCATGCCATGAGCACTGTAAACATCAGTCCAGTGAATGTCTCTGAGGAGTGTCCTAAAATAATCAATTTTTGGCTTACTGATTACCCTCTTGAGCTCAGATTTAACAGATTTTATATCCTGTTCAGTATTAACATTTAACAGAAGGAACTGCATGTCATGGTCTGAGAGGCCATTGGCTATTGGTTTTGTAATATAATTTTGTTCATTGGACTTTTCTATAAAGATATTATCAATGGCTGTTTGTGAGCAAGTGGCTATCCTAGTGGGGAACTTTACTGTGGGAATTAAGTTGAATGATAGTGTTACTAACTCAAATAAGTTCTTATTCGGAGAGTCTTTAAGGAAATCTACATTGAAATCACCAGCAACCACTATTTCTTTGTTTTTGGTTATTAAATGGGCCAGTACAGCTTCAAGGTGGTTTACAAACAGATTAAAGTTACCTGCAGGTGCTCGATATACACTTAATATTATGAAAGATTTTTTGTGAAAATCTAATTCTGTTGCACATGCTTCCATATGCTGTTCTAGGCAAAATTTATGAATGTCTATGTTCTTAAATTTATGACAGTTCCTGATGAATGTGGCAACTCCTCCTTTCTCCATTTCTGATCTACAAAAGTGAGATGCTAACCTAAACCCTGTAACACTTAAAAGTTCTATACCAGTGGTCACATGATGTTCAGAGAGGCAGATTATGTCAGCTGGGTTTGAAGACTCTAATTCATCTATGCATATAGTTAATTCATTAATTTTATTTCTCAGTCCTCGAATATTTTGCTCTGGGGAACAGTCAAATGAGCATCCATGGGTCCTGTGGAGCTCGTACAAGACACTATGATGGCCAATGAGTATTTTACACTGGTTGCAGACCATATACACCCTTTCAAGACTATCATGTTTCCAGAGAACTGTGGCATTTTTCAGCACGATAATGTGCCATGTCACAAGGCAGGAGTGCGATGGAGTGGCTCAAGGAACACATTGATGAGCTCCAATTGATGTGATGGCCCCCCAACTCACCAGATCTGAACCTCATCAAACACATCTGGGATGTGATTGAACATGGCATCAAAGCTCATTGCCCATCCTCCCCATAATTGAATGGAGTCAGGTGACTTGTGCATGCAGATGTGGTGTTAAGCCCCTCCAGCAACCTACCAAGGCCTCATTGCTTCCACAACATGATGCATAGCTGCTGTTATCCATGCCAAAGGTGGACATACCAGCTACTAGGTAGGTGGTCATAATGTTCTGGTTGATCATTGTATGTGTGTAAATAAAAAATTGTTCTAAAAAAATTTTTCTTATTTGTTTTCATGCTAGCCTAGCAACAATAACTCCGGCTCAAGCTCTTTTATAAATAATAACACTGAGGAAGCAAATTAAGTTATAATTTATCATAAATAATACATGTTTCAAAATTATTGTATTTATAACAAAAAATCACCAAAAAACATTGCTTATATGCAGGGATACATCACACTAATACTAAGAGGGAGAAGAAGGATGTCATAGGCAAATCATTAATTTTTTCAATATTTATGTGACTAGCAGCATCTGATTGCTTATATGTGCAATGATAGATCATAGTAATATCTATATCTACATCTACATCCATACTTCACAAGCCACCTGATGGTGTGTGGCGGAGGGTACCTTGATACCTCTATCGGTTCTCCCTTCTATTCCAGTCTCGTATTGTTCGTGGAAAGAAAGATTGTCGGTATGCTTCTGTGTGGGCTCTAATCTCTCTGATTTTATCCTCATGGTCTCTTCGCGAGATAAACGTAGGAGGGAGCAATATACTGCTTGACTCCTTGGTGAAGGTATGTTCTCGAAACTTCAACAAAAGCCCATACCGAGCTACTGAGGGACTCTCCTGCAGAGTCTTCCACTGGAGTTTATCTATCATCTCCATAACGCTTTCGAGATTAATGATCCCGTAACGAAGCGCGCTGCTCTCCATTGGATCTTCTCTATCTCTTCTATCAACCATCTGCTACGGATCCCACACTGCTGAGCAGTACTCAAGCAGTGGGTGAACAAGTGTACTGTAACCTACTTCCTTTGTTTTTGGATTGCATTTCCTTAGGATTCTTCCAATGAATCTCAATCTGGCATCTGCTTTACCGATGATCAACTTGGTATGTTCATTCCATTTTAAATCACTCCTAATGCGTACTCCAAGATAATGTGTGGAATTCACTGCTTCCAGTTGCTGACCTGCTATATTGTAGCTAAATGATAAGGAATCTTTCTTTCTATGTATTCGCAGCACATTACACTTGTCTACATTGAGATTCAATTTCCAATACTAAGAGAGAATGATTTTATATACAATTTTTACATGATTAACAGTAACTAACTGCTTATATAAACAGAGATACATCACACTAATACTAAGAGAGGAAGATTTTATATGCAGTTCATTATTTTACACAATATTTTCATGGCTAACAATATCTGATTACTTGTGGATGCAGACACACATCAGACTAATACAATTCATTGTTTTGTACAATATTTACATGATATCAGCATGTGATTTCTTATATATGTGAAGATACATCACACAAATACAACTCATTGTTATGTACAATGTTTACATAATTAACAGCAACTGATTCTTATATGTTGTAATAACTTACACTAATACTACTACTATGGATTTATTATATACAATATTTACACTGTAGGGGGACTGGCAGCCACAGGTGAATTAGAAAGAACCACACACATATATACAATATATACAAAAGACAATATGTGTAAAAATACATAGTACACTTAAAAATAATAATTATACATCTTCCAAGCACACATAATTCTCAATTGTGAGAGTCTATGAGAACACATAATGCACAGCCTTAGCCCACTCATGGGTGACACCTTCATCTATCTGATATGGATATGTTTTTGATCTGAACCCCCACAGACTCCACAGCCTGCAAGCCTCCAATCTCATCTTTCATAAGGCAGATAATCTTCTTGTTTCCAGGTATTATTCTGTAAGTATTATTGAGTTCATATGCTGGTATGTTGTAGTTCAAGCTTTGTGAACTCCATTGGAAGCTTATCCATCTCCAGAGTAACTGGTGCTTCATTGAAGATTATGGCCCACTTAAAATCTGGCCTGGGAATGTAATCTCTTGCACTAGAATGCCAAGCCCAATTATAAACTAAAGGAGATTCATGATGGGTTCTAACATTTGCCATGATTTTGTTAAAAACAGCTTTATTCATCAATTTATTAAAATCCTTTTCGAAATCACGCTTCATAAGAATCCTCATTTTGGCATTAACATCAGTGTACTCCTTCAACCAGGATATCTGTTTGAAGTAAATGATCCATGTAATTCTAATAAGCCTCATCCCCAAACTGAAACATTGCTTGAGCTTTCTGTAATGTAGAAAGTATTTCTGCTTATTCCCCAGAATTATCATCAGCTTATGGATGAAACCATTTTGTGGGACTATGTGCTTCTGACACAGTGATAAGTCATGGTGCACATCATGCAAATTGGTGGGAAATTCCATGTCTTCCTCTAGGACACATCCCTCACTATCATTTGCAGCCACATGATGAATTTTTTTTTTCCAGTCTGACAATTTTCTCTTTGGATAGCTAGCAGAACCCTCCGAACAGCTGAATTTATTCCATGGCATGTCTGTGGAGATTTTTTACATCCATATAAAGTATGTATTTAAATTTTCAGATGGCCTGTACTGTTACCCACTTATTTGTGGCTTATTTGCTTTGGCATACCTGTGCACACATGGGCCAGTTCCTCTGTCAGTCCCACATTTGTAAGAAAGCAACATATCAACATCAGTCAACAGTTCAATGTTGATACACATCTTTTTTAATGTTGCATTCCATGAAATCATTGCCACAATGTAGTAGAATTTAGAATCCAGGCAGTATGTGTCCATACACTTCAGAATTTTTCAAAAATTTCTGTGAGGAGCTGCATATCTGTCTCTATGTGTAACTTAGCATGTCTCTAAAAAATCAAAGATGTTGAACTCCTGCTAAATATTCGCCACGCTCTGCATCTACTATGGAAGAGTCTGTGAGTTTGCTGGATGAATGTGCCTATATCAGGCAATGTTGTCAATGGAGCCTCTCCATAGAATTCAGGTATTTGTATGGAAAGATCCCCTTCTCCATCACAAGCTGAAACTTTGCATCATTGGGATGTGCAGCTCTGGTGATATGCATATCCTCCTGATGGATTGTCTCAGCAAGTTTCTGATGAGTTGCGTGCATGAATCCACGTGAATCCAGGAAGTGGCACCGGCCATTGTGGCTGAGCAGTTCTAGGCGCTTCAGTCCAGAACCGTTCTCCTGCTACGGTCGCAGGTTCGAATCCTGCCTCAGGCACGGATGTGTGTGATGTCCTTAGGTTAGTTAGGTTTAAATAGTTCTAAGTCTAGGGGACTGATGACCTCAGATTTTAAGTCCCATAATGCACAGAGGCATTTGAGCCAGGAAGTGGAGCACTATTTTGGTGTGATTCAATTGCAGAATGAAATGTAGTTTTCCACATTGTCATCTACAACACTAACCTTGTCACTGTTCAAGCCAAAATCACACAAGTGGTCAACAAGAAA
Organism: Schistocerca americana; assembly: GCF_021461395.2. Taxonomy (NCBI): domain Eukaryota; kingdom Metazoa; phylum Arthropoda; class Insecta; order Orthoptera; family Acrididae; genus Schistocerca; species Schistocerca americana. The sequence continues at coordinate 120,903,866 of NC_060119.1, forward strand.
GTGAGCACCATATCCACTCAAATTATGGAAGAAGATGTGTATGTGTCATGGTAGTTTGTAATCCCAGTTGCACTCATTGTGAGCTGCACCATAGAACTTTCCTGTTAGATGACATGTGCACTATGTGGAGTTTCCACTTTTCTATCCAACAGCAGCCCATAAATATGTCATTCAGCTTCCTGCTTGTAGAAAGCACGTTTTTTGAGCTCCAAGAGCAAACAACTTGCAGGATTATCCCTTATGTATGATGTAATAATTTAAAGTTGAACAAATATATTTCAAGGAAGACGCAATACATGAAAGTCACAGATCAAGTAAACTGAGTAAGACGTGTGTACACTTTAACAGTCAAATCATAACTGAGTCCAAGTCTAGCAGCCACTGGCTGTATGGCCGCTTAGGTGGCGCTGCTGCTGCATGGCTGGCAGACAGTGCTGCATGTAGAGGACACACGTAACTGCGAAGCGGCACTTTGAAAGATCAGCGAGTCACAACACTTTTCCCCCCTTTGAAATTTTTTGCACACCTCTTGATGGAGTTGATCTTTAGATTGCTAACGTCCATAGGTGTTGTTTGACTGGCCGTAAAGTCTTGAGGAGGAGGCTTCCCATACGGACAGAAGTGTCCCCAATGATAACGGGTCGAGATGGGGGTCGAATCTGCTGGGGCCCCGTGTACCAATTGCCCATTGCGGCAAGACGGTTGTCATACCAGGAGACATGGGCGATGTGTCCGCATCCGTAGGAGAAGGAGGTGAGAGGAGTTGCTCCAACAGATGATGGTCATCTGGTTCCTGCATGGGCACGTCTCCTGGTGGCGTCAGTTCTTGTGCTGGCACCAATATGATGGTGAGAGGGCTGCGATGTGAGTAGTGAGAGATTCCAGTATCCCAAGTGTCAGGTAGAGCCGAAGGTGGTGTAGCGGCATCCGGAACAGGCGTTGCTGGCACACAAGGCCGAAGCTGGTCCGAATGATGCACTGCAACACATGTGTCCATGTGGATTTCATACAGGCATTGCCCACGGTGTCGTAAGATGTGGCCAGGACTCCATTTTGGCCACCTGCCATGTCACCGTACCCATACAAGGTCATCTGTGGTGAACTGGCCAAGTGAAGGTACCCACGGCTGTGAGGTGGAAGGCCGCAGAAGATCAAGTAGCATGCGGGGCTGTCGGCCATGTAAGAGCTCAGCCGGGCTGTGTCGCCCAGGGGGGTGAAATGGTAAGAAGCCAGAAATTGGAGAAGTGCATCATCAGCAGAAGAAGTCAGGAGTTTCCTCATATGAGCCTTAAATGTACGGACCAGTCGTTCAGCCTCACTGTTTGACTGTGGATGGAACAGAGGGGCCGTGACATGCATGACGCCGTGACGGTCACAAAAATTCCGCAAAATCAGAAGAGGCAAATTGCAGACCATTATCAGTAACAAGAGTAGAGGGAAGGCCTTCCAAAGAGAAAATGCGAGCTAGAGCATTGGTGGTTGCCACAGTGGTAGGCGAAGTGCAACGGACAATGACAGGAAAGATAGAGTAGGCATCAATAACGAGAAGCCAATAAGTACCTAAAAAAGGTCCCACGAAGTCAGCATGAATATGCTCCCAGGGCTTCTCAGGCGAAGGCCACGGTGACAAAGATGACTTCAGGGCGGCGGCCTGTGACGCACAAGGGTCTCAGGCAGTGACCATGTGTGCACTTTCAGAGTCGATGCCGGGCCAGTACATATGACAGCACCCCAGAGATTTTGTGTGAGAGACACCCCAGTGCCCTTGGTGATGGAGGCGCAAGACCAAAGCATGCAAAGATGCAGGTACCACAACATGCGGCGAAGCATTGTCGGTGGAAAGGAGGATAACACCATCCCTAGCCGTGAGGCGGTAACACAAAGCGTAGTAGTTCCGCAATGGTTCAGAAGTCTGGCCAACCCTTCCAAATACAGCGTAAAACCCAGGAGAGGGTAGGGTCAGAACCCGTAGCAGCTGTCAGCTGGTCCCCGGTGATGGGGAACCCGTCCACAACCTGCTGCTCGGCAACATCCAGGTGGAAACACAAAAGTTCATCCATATTGAATGCCAGATCAGGACCCAAGGGAAGGCGAGACAGTGCATCAGGATTTGCATGTTGATCCATTGGCCAGAAATGAATCTCATAACTGAAACAAGGCAAGTAAAAAGCCCAACGCTGGAGCCAGTGTGCAGCCTTGTCAGGAAGTGATGCTGATGGATGAAACAAGGAAACAAGTGCTTTGTGATCCGTAACAAGATGAAATTTTGATCCATAGAGAAAAACACCAAACTTATGAAGAGCATAAATAATGGCCAAAGCTTATTTTTCAATTTGAGAATACTTTTGTTGTGAACCCGTGAGTATTTTGGAGGCATAAGCAATGGGTTGTTCAGAACCATCAGAAAAACGGTGCGCAAGGACTGCACTGACCACATATTGAGAGGCATCTGTGGCAAGAACAAGATGTTGGCCAGGTCGAGAAATAGCCAGGCTTGGGGCCTGTTTCAGCATAGTCTTCAATTTCTGGAAAGCCGCATCGCATGATGCGGACCAGTGAAAAGGCAACATGCGATGCAACGGCTGAGCCACCGAAGCAGCAGACGGTAAAAAATTGTGATAGTATGCTATTTTCCCCAAAAAGGCCTGCAGTTCCTCAACAGATGTAGGGCAAGGGAGGGCATCTATCGCAGTGACAGTTTGCTGAAGTGGACTAATACCATCCCAAGAGAGTTGAAACCCCAAGTACGTGATAGATGCCTGAAAAAATTTTCATTTCTGAAGATTACACTTAAGACCGGCAGTCAGTAAGACATGAAAAAGTGTGTGGAGATTTTGAAGATGTTCGTCAGTGGTGGAGCCAGTGACAACAATGTTATCGGGATAATTTATACACTCAGGGACAGTGAGCAATAATTGTTCCAAGAATCACTGAAAGAGAGCAGGAGCACTGGCAGCCCCGAATGACAATCATTGGTATTGATAGAGGCCGAAAGGCGTGTTAAGGACCAGAAACTGCCGGGAAGCAGCGTCGAGAGGAAGTTTATGATAAGCTTCTAACAGGTCAAGTTTAGAAAAATACTGGCCTCCAGCAAGTTTAGTGAATAATTCTTCAGGTCGAGGCATAGGGTAAGTGTCGATAAGGCATTGAGATTTACAGTATATATTCATATTTTATGAATTTATTATATATAGCTTGTATATCATTACCTTATATGACAAAATAATGTACATATGTATGTATAATGACGACATCCATACAAAGAAATTTGTTTAGGGATGAATAAATAAATAAATAAATAAATACTTTGGAAAAGTAGAAGAGCCCAACTACTTGTATGTTTACTTTTTTCTGCATAGTGCGCTCATCAGTGTCAATGTCTAGCTTGCTTTTTTTACCTTCCTGAAGGCTGCAAACATGAACCAAATAATTAACTGATACTAAAAGAATTCATAGTTCAGCAAATATATTTCAGAAAATATTTTTTTAACTGTCAGTTTGTCAAATAAAATGTTTATTACAAGCCTTGTGCATAGGACAATAATAATAGCTATAGTCTTGTTTCACCTCAGTTTAATTCTCCCTGGTCTGGGAATACAAGTAAAATTGCAAGCACTAAGGGATGAACATATTAGACTATGATGTAAGGAAAGAGGCAACTTGACATAGTCCTGTCAACCATCAGGACCATTACATTTTCTTTGTCATTAGACAACATAAAGCATGTCACAATCCTTCATAAAAGATCACAGTGTTGATACCTTCACTACAGAGATGTTGCTCTTGTGTGGCAAACATTCAACACATTTCCATTCTGACTTCCTCAGCAAACATCCTATGTAACATAAAAGCCACTTTTTGACTGCATTAATAAACTCATTGTTGTGGAAACATCAGAGAACTTATGTAAAATTCAATTCTATCACCAGAGTGAATAACATCATGTCCTCAAATGGCTTCACAGTGGGACTGATAGTCAAACACTGAAGCAATTTGCACCATACATTTCAATGTCCATCAAGCAGTGCCACAACAGCATTCATGATCAGTACAATTGACACTTCCCAGTCAGTTAAAACAAAATAAACTAACTTTTGAGATGCCAATACAAATCCTCAGGTGAAACAAAAGCAATTCCTTTGAAACACTATAAATTTGAGAGTGAGTCTGATGAACCTATTCTTCAACAAGAGCTAGCCCAGCCTGCTGTTTAATTTGGTTAGCAGCAGGAGAGTTCATCTGATGCATAATTTTAGCACAGGTTTTAACAATGCTATAGTCTTTAAAATGGAACCACTCTCACATATCTATTGTTCCCATTTCTATCCCCTTTCCTTCCTGCTCTCTCTTCCGTCTCATTCCTTCATTCAATGTTAAATCCTCTGAAAACACCCCTTTTATAATTATTTAATTAATTTGGCAATGAATGACAGCCACATACTTGAATGGTACCAATGGTAATGAACAGGGTGTTGTCCTTGTTATTTTATTTTCCATCAGTTGGTGGGGGTGTTGCCACTTATATACTTTATCCAAAGTTGATGATTGTTTAGCCAAGCCCAGTATCTACTTTCAGTTTTATGTAAACAACTTCTGTAATACTATTTCACCAAATGTTTTTTAACATCATTTTCAACTTTCGGTTTCATGCAAATAACTTTTATATTACGCCTATGTGCAGATTTTAATTACAAATTTTCTGGTGTGACAGAATTATTGATATTAATTATTAATTAAAACTGATGTAAATAGTAAAGGATGGTTACTTAGCATTGTCTCTTTCTTTTAGTCACAATGATTGTTAAAAAAAATCTTGAGTCACTGCAGTTTAACTTAATTGGTTCTTCATGTATTTGGGGTATCAGGCATGCACTAAATTTAAAATATGTATACTGTTGGCATTGCCATACTTTTTTTTTTTCACTGGTCGGGAAGTGTTAGCTGCACTGTTGTGGCACTGCTTGATGGACATTGAAATGTATGGTGCAAATTGCTTCAGTGTTTGATTATCAGTCTCACTGTGAAGGCATTGGAGCACATGATGTTATTCACTCTGGTGATGGAATTGAGTTTTACATCAGTTGTTTGATGCTTCAGCAGTGATGAGTTTATTAATGCATTCAAAAAGTGGGTTTTATGTTACATAGGATGTTTGGTGAGGATGTGAGAAGGGAAATGTGATGAATAAAAAAGTTTGGAAGGTAGGAGATGAGGTACTGGCAGAAGTAAGCTGTGAGTACCGGGCATGAGTCGTGCTTCGGTAGCTCAGTTGGTAGAGCACTTGCCCACGAAAGGCAATAGGTCCCGAGTTCATGTCTCGGTCGGGCACACAGTTTTAATCTGCCAGGAAGTTTCATATCAGCGCACACTCCTCTGCAGAGTGAAAATCTCAAATGTGATGAATGTTTGCCACACTAGAGCAACATCTCTGTAGTGAAGGTATCAACCCTGTGATTTTTTACGAAGGATTTTGACGTTCTTATGTTGTCTAATGACAAAGGAAATGTAATGGTCCTGATGGTTGACAGTACTATGTCACATCGCCTGTTTCCTTACATCATAGACTAATATGTTCATCCCTTAGTGCTTGCAGTTTTACTTGTATTCTTGTAACTGACAGGCTCACAGACATGCATCTGTGAATAATCACTGGAGATAGCAAAGATGTTTGAGGGTAAATCCCACTCCCAATACCCCACCACCACTCTTGTAGACTGAACTGCAGTCAAGAATAAAGTTGATGTGGGACTGAAACTTTCTCTTCCCTATTACACATCCACTTTTAGTACATTAAAGAAAAATGCAAAGATATTGTCTGTGAAACTGAAACATTGCATAAGTCTCAGTTCCTGACAGTGCCTTCCTACAAAATGCAAAGCTAGTATGGTGGCTGATATCCTCATAGAGGAGACAAGTGGCCAAATAAGAACATAAAATCAATTTTTGTTCTCATCTTCAGTTGTTGATATCTGTAGGATGATCTTATGTCAAGGGTTGCTGGGTTTTTCAGTTCCATGAATAAGACTGTGTTATATATGTGTGATTCTTTTTCTGCCTGCTTTGGTTGCACTTTTCTCATAAATCAACACAGATTAAGTTGAATTACAAAATTGTATGTTGCAACATAACTGGAAAACTCATTTACTGAAATGTCTCAGTTTCTAATGAACAATAGTGATAGATTTCGACATAGTGTAAAATATTTTTTGTAAATAATGCCATCAACTTGTGGCATAGAAAAAAGAACTGCATACAAAGCAGTGTGTGCAAAGAATTTACTGTTGGTGTCAATGGAATGTTTTAGAAACTCTTAGTGTCATTTCAGTTACTTTACTTATGTCTGGCATTTGAGTGACATGTAACTTTAAACAAAAATGTATATTTTCTTATGCAGAAAAGTCAAAGAACTAAAACTGTGTGAACAGTAAGTTTAACTAGTTACAGTTTAGGTAGTAATGATCCGAAATGTGAAGTTTGTGAATATTTGCATGCTGATATTGCATAATTATACATTAAATAAAAATGATTTTGCAAAGGCAACTACATTTGCATAAGTAAATAGAAAATATTTAACTAATTTTGGTACTGAACAACTTAAGCATTTCATGATTTTGTAAGAATACATGACACTTGTTGTTACTTCAGCAGATTTAATAATGGGAAACTACAGTGTCTCAACCTATATTTGTCTTCAAAATTTATGTCCTCACTTATTCTTCTCCATTTTAAAGTTAATAAAAGCATGTTGAGCTTTAACAAATATTAAGTTTATGTGTTGTATAATCTTGTGACTAACTAGTATGTCACATTCATTATTGACAAATAAGAAAATTATTGCTGGGGCTCAAATGCATCCTATGCTTCAACAAGAAAACTGTTCTCAGTCTCACAAAAATATATCTTATAAATTTTTACCTGTATCACAACCAAACCAGATATTTTCCAAGTACCATATAGAATTCAAAAAACACTATCTACTTCAAAAAACCTTAAGAAAAGTATACTATTTTTTTTCTACTTTCCACACAGTTAACTAAATTGTACACAATATTTCTTTGCAATAGTGAAAAATTTATAGAAAATTCAAGTTACAAAAAAAAGGGCAGTCCAGAATTAATTATTCAACTCATAGATGGCTATCTACTTAAAATGTTAGAGGAATCTTAGAAAGAGCAAAGAAAAGACCTTTAAAAATATGTGACTTACTTACTGATACCAAAATATTTCACTCTTTACTTTTTGTTTACTCATAATTATCAAAAGTGGGAAAATTAAAATTAATAGTCATGTTGGAGAGATCAGGATTACAGGGCAAGTGCTCAAGTGCATCCCACTTGAGTTGATGTAACTTCTGCATTACAACATTTGCAATATGGTGATGTGGATTATAATGAAACAGCAGAAGCCCTTGTCACAGTTTCCCCAGATGGTGGTTTTTGACAGACATGCTGAATCATACATATTCTTCATTCTTCGATGGATGACTACCAGTTTGGCAGCCAAGAAAAGAATAACAGCACATTGTTCTGATGTGAATGCATTTGATAATAACATCACCATAGTGCACATTTCTGCATTTACTGCATGCAAGTCAGAAAGACACACTAATCCCCTGCCTACATGTTGGTACTTATTTACCGACATTGGAGTTGTGTTAGGTGGCATATATGCTGCAGCACTAGCCTCAGATGGAAACTTTCTGATCACCCTTTATGTAAACAGATAATTTTTAAGGATGTCCATAGCTCATCTTTTCTTACTAGCGGTATAAACTACTATCTTTCAAGTAACTTGTAGATATTATTATAATGACATTTTGTATCTTCTGCTTCAATACACCAAACAAAACAACCAACACAGATAGTATTTTACATAATTAAATTTGTTTTATAACAGAAAAAGATAACTTCTTCAATTATCCACATTTGTGGACTTCACTTTTTTGTATCTAATACATAATGTGAAATTATATAATGTTCTTTGAAAATTACAGTGATAATTTTTTTTTCTTGCTGTTTTATATCCCAGCATCTGTTACAATACATCAGCATGCAATCCTTTCACTTTTCTCAATAAATTCCAACTGTTACCAAAATCAATTTCACCAGAGTCCTTTATTTCAGTTGTACAGAGAGAGAATTATTCTGTGGAAACAAATTGTGCCCATTGAGACCTTAGTCTTATCACACAAATTATTTATGATAAAAGTTGATGAAACATAAACTTGTAACATATGTCTTGTGTAACACTCAAGACACTAAAAGAAAATACAAAAAAATACTGGTCACTCACAATAGTGCTTGAGAGATGAGCACCGAAAATTTCCTTTCCCAATCCAACTTTGTACAAGATTTCTAATGATCTTGTTGTCAATCATACATTAAAACGTAATCTTCCTTCCTTCTACTTTCCCATTCATTTTGATTTCAATTTCCACATTGGAGTTATTAAATTGTCATTTATTACAGTAATTGCCAGTCTTTATGTGCCCATAACATCTGAAATAATCACCATACAAACAAGTTCATGGTGCTTATAATATTGTCATAAAATTAACTGTAAAGTTGTGTGTATGTCACATGCATTAATGTGTCATTCATTAATTCTCATTGTGGGCATTGGTATCTTATCCTTATTATTCACCATTCTTGAGCTGCATTTCAGCAGACCATTTTGCCAAATAACCAGGAAACTTAGGAATTCCACCACCTTTCATTGTTTCCTGCCTGTACACTCATCTACTCTTCAGAGCCATTCAGTTCCCACAGTGCTCTTCTGCCTAATACTCCCGACTCGGATAAACTGTCTTGCTTATCATCTTAAAGCTTATGTCCCTTATAACAGTCACCTACAGTCCCATCATGCCACAACTGCAGGGAAGGTGACATATACCAGCCATCAGGAGGAACACACTATCTATAAAGGAACATAGCAAGGACTCGATGTAAAATTTGCCCAGTTTAATCAAAGTATTCTCTATGTGTGTGTGTGTTCCCCTGCTGCCATTTGGCAAGTAGATTTTTTATCTGCCCGTTTATATTTAAGTATTCTGTGTGTAATTCAAGATGGATATTGTCTTGTAAACCTATTCCTCTATTTCAGTTCAAAATTTGAGTTGGTTAATGCCAAAAAGCATGTTCCATTAATTGCTATTGAAACCACTCGGGCAATAGATGCTTTAATGCAGCTGTCCAGCTATCTTGGTCAAAACTAGTGTGAGCTCTGTGCACAAATGTATGTCACACTCCACTGTATACCTTTTGAGCATCCTACTGTAGAATATTGGTATCCTCAGTCCACCACATATAAAATGATTAAAATATTCACTTGAATACAGTGCTCTCATTCAATTTGCTGCTTACACCTATTAAGGATCTATTGAGGATCTGTATTCATATTAAGCAGGAGCAGGACTCAAACTACAATTTATCCATCCAGAGTTAGCATTTCATATATTCTCATAATTATTCCACATGAAAGCTGGGGTAGTTTCCTTAGGAAATACATATTCAGTTTTATTCCCTGTCTTTGTCCTAATGAAGCTTATGTTATGTGTCTAATAAAATCATCACTGTGGAGATATTAAGTTCTTATCTTCTTTCTTTCAGTCAGTTTCACTGCCACAGTTGTTAATATACTAATCTTATAAAAAAATCAATTTGATTCATTGCAATGTGTGCAAGTTGTGGTATGCTTAACAGAACTATATTTCCTCTTACAGAGTCTTTACCATAAGTATCACAAAGATAAAGCACTCTTTGCTGAGCACTTACAAGTTTTCAATGCACAAGCACAATTTTTGAAACAGAGAGACTTGCTTGAGCGTACAGTCACATCTCTAAAAAAACAAGTGACTGAAGAGCCAGGTAAAGAGAAAGCAGGAGCAGTTGGCCTCATGAAGGTAAGTAAGAATAGAACAGAATACAATAGAAACTTTACTCTCACATAACATGTCATATACAATCAGATGATTGGGACATAGGTGACTCATCAGTTTAAAGCTACTTTCTAATTCTAAGTTTACAGAATAATTACAGTTATTAAGTAATTTTAAGTACCATAAAATGATTTAAAGTAATCATGTTGGAAATAAAGTAAAATTAAGAATAAGTATCAACTTAAAGTACTTTTTTAGCATGACAGAATAAAAGGTAACATCAGGCACAGTTATTTGTGACAGCCAGTCATAAATTCTTATACACTGTAATAATATTTGCTTGTAAGGCATTTTTTAAATGATGTCCAAACTCTTCTGGTTCATAATTTTTTAATTTTTCAGAGTCTTTCCCCTGTTACCCATATAGTAGGGTGTCTTCTCCAGCAGTTTTAGCCTACGAGTTGGTAATTTATACTGATATTTGTTTCTTGTTTCATAATCGTGCTTAAACAGGTTATCCTCAAAAACTAGTGGGTTTTGTTTAGAAAACTTAGTTGTTTCATTGATACAGAGGCCAGGAAAGTTGTAAGATTAATGGCCTTGATACATAATTGAGTTTTTTTGGGGTCAGTGAAAGTGTATAGGGACAAGAAGTATGATGAGCACTATGTAGTTTAAGAGCAAATGATGGTAAAATATAGATATTAAATATATTTTAGGAACAGTCACTATTCAGAGCTTTCAAACATTTTCAGTGCACAGATAGTCTATGTACTGTTGACTTTTCTCTTTACTCCTGAGATCTGATATTTCTGTAACATCTTACAATATTTTTAAGAAATTTTTAAATACTACAACAAATGATTTTTCTTTATTAAAATTTTTTCTAAATAAATGAAAGTGAGAAAAACAAAACAAGTAAACTATCTAAAATTGAGAAATCAATTGATAATTTTAATACACAGAGGTAGATGAACTATGGTTATAGAGCAATATATAGACAGTGTTTAAATAAATATAATACAAAGCTTCATAATAGAAAATTAATTGTTTGTGTATCTGGAAATAACATTTCTGTATGTTATTACATAAATCATTTAAAAAGAATTCCAAGTGAGGTATATTCAAATGTATTACTGGTGAATAAAAATTATGAAAAACAAACTGAGAATGATAACAAGAAAAAATTTATTCGTAATCAAGAAATTATTGCTTTAGATTATTTATATATGAATCCATTTCGTAAAGACATACTTACAAATAGATGTAAGAAATGTATTCCGGAGTCTATACAAAATAAAAAAATTTTGTTTTTGCCCCCATTACTGTTATATTATTATTATTATTATTATTATTATTATTATTATTAAAATATAGCTGATAAGCTTCTTTCAATTTTATCCTTGAAATACTTTTTTGTAAAAAGTTCTTGCATGTCTCTTATGGCTAACAAAAGCAATAAATTTATAGGTTGTCAAATTTTTGATGTCCTGAGAATCTAAATTTTTGTGAGGGCTAATATTCACCATTCTGAAAATCTTCATAATTAATTATTTTCCTAAAATTATGAACATTTGTGATCTGCCTAAACATCATAAATAAAACATAAATTATTATTAGCTAATAATACACATTTTCAAATAAAGGAAACCAAAGTCCTTAATTAATATTATAATTTCTTTCATTAATAAATGTAAAAATACCTAAAATATTTTCTTCTTTTGTGAATAAATTATTTTGAATTCTATTGCAATAAAGTTTGTAATCCTTATTTATGTTTTGTTATTGTTTTTTGGGGGAGGGGGTATATTTACCCAACTAGAATAGTATACAAAAAATTCTTTAATATCAATAACTTTTGATTAAATGAAAGAAGCTTACAGTTACTTTTATAACTATAAAAATCTGTATTTGCAGGCTTAAAAGGTTTGATGCCACTAATATTAATCTTTAAAAGAATTTTTAAAAAACCACTTTCAACCCTTAGAACATAAAGATGTGATACTTTATAGAATAAAATATTTTTTCTAAATCTTAAATCAAAATGAAATACTTTTTTAAGAATTTTAAAAAGAAATAAAGCAAAAGTGATTTTGTAAAGAATTGTTTTCGATTTTATAACTTAATGTAATAAATGTATTGTAGAATACATATACAATTAAGATATCTTGTATTAAAACCAAGTTTTAAAAAGTTAATTATATGTATCTTTTAACCTAGTAATGTTTGTGCTTATAGTCAGAGAGCAAACTGAGACAGTGCACAGCTTTTCAACTTTGTGATTATTGTAGAAGAAATATTTTAGGAAGATATTATAAATAAAGAAAAGATGGTTTAATTGGTTTTGTAATTAAACATCATAACATTAGGACAAATATTGGGAAACAATTCACGAATTTTAAAATATACACCAAAGATGAAATTTTTAAAAATAATGAAAGTAAAGAATTGAAGGAAATATGCCCATTCTCTAGTAATGCATTCAGGAAGCAAAAAAATTTATAAACTATAAATAGATAAAATAATTTAAACTTAGCAGAAACTATTTGTTCTTGAATGTCTCAAAGCCAAAAATTATGAAAACAACAAAAGATAATCTAAAAATTCATCATGTACTGAAATTTAATTTCTCCTTTTTTACAAGAACCAAGTGCAAACAGATCAAATCATTATGAAACTTAGCTGTCAGACATGAAATTATACAATTATGAATGAAAAAGATTTGATTAGAAAATTTAAAAGTGGAAAAAGAAAAATTATATCAGGAATATCTGAATTTCAAGAACGATTTTCGGTCTGGACATTAAACAGAAATATAGACTGGCAATTGGGAATTAATAGATATGTTCCTTTAAGGGTATTTTCTTGTGTTGAATTACCAAGATATATAAGACATAAGAAAGCTTGTATTAATGTTAAAAATTATGATAGGAATATTTTTATCAGCTATAAAATCTGCAACATAGTCTGCAAATGTCTAAGTACATAGAGTTTGTAAATATAAGAATGTATGTTTTCGTATTGATCAAAAATAAAATTTTTAAATTATCTGTAGTGGTTTACAGTATTCAAAAAATTGAGACTAAAATTGATAATTATTAATATTTATTAGTTTGATGAAAAATATCAAGTATATCTTTTAAAAGTTACAAGTTGTAAAAAAGAAAATCATGTAGATTTATTATATTTTAAAGAAGGAGTAAACTCTCATTTTTTGGGTAAAAGATTTATTGACTTTTTTCAATTCAGATTACAAAATATGAAGAAGCAAAATTTTTTGTGATATTCTTCATTACATTTTTTCATTAGATAATCAGATACCAAATTGTTTTTGTCAATAAAGTGTTAAATGTAGCATTATGTAAAAGGCTTACATTTAAGTTTTAAAAGTTACCTAAATATAGAGAAAGTTACTTTTGTTATTTATGGAGATTTAGAATCTTTGCTTTTAAAAATGTCTAATTGTGAACCAAATCCAAAAGTTACAAAAGTATTTAAATTAATTCAAATACAAACTGTATTAACAGAATATGATTTTCATAATGTTTTATACAAGGAAATATTAAAACACAGATATAAACTTAACAATGAGAGTATAAATCAACTAGAATTCAAGTTACTGTTGTACTGTTGCACATTAAAAACATGAAGTGAGCAGTTTTTGTAATTATGTCAAATATATTAATGGGGATTATAAAGATCGTGTTACTTGTAGAGCGTGAAACTCTCATAAAAATATATAAAATGTATTAAAAATAGATTGAAGACACCGGAAGAAGTTATTCTGAAATTGAAGAAATGAAACCTCTAAAATCAGAGGAAGAATCAAGACATAGTAAATCTAAAATATATTCTCTATGCAAATGGTGCTATTCAGTCATTTAATGGGAAAATATATGAATACTTTATGAAATAATTGTAATTTACAACTAAAATATTCACGTTTTGTTGGGAGAATTGGGCAAAACCATGTACCAAAACTTGAAATTGTTGTAAAAACATATCTATTAGCAATAGTTCAACAAATCATAGTTTTTTGGGTTTCTGACTTATTTATTATCAACATATTACTGTGTTTTGACTCTGCAATTAGCACACAATTTTTTACAATTTTTTTGTTCAGCAGTTCAGTGGTTTTACCCCATGGGTTGGGTAAAATCGGGTACCCTTTTAAATCAATACAAAACAATTTATACTATTGTAAAACTTTTATTGAAAAGTTTTAACTCAATACAAACTTCGAAACTGTCAATAAATGTAATAGTTTAGATTCTCACAAGTTCCTTTACTAAATATTTCGCCCTAAAATACTTAAAAATCAATGTTATTAGGCCAATTTTACTTTATAAGGTAAATTGTCAGTTTATAATATTATAAAATAAACATAATTGGCGTATTTAAAAAAGTCTTTCAATGAAGGGCTTATTTCAATAGTGGTACAAGTCCTTTTTTGTTCATTCTAAGAAACAGAGTCCTTAAAGTTAAAAGAGTGCTGAAAAATCTGCAATTGAGATACTCAACTGGAGATTTTTCAGCACTCTTTTAACTTTAAGGGCTCTGTAACTTAGAATGAACAAAAATGGACTTGTACCACTCTTTTAACTTTAAGGACTCTGTTTCTTAGAATGAACAAAAAAGGACTTGTACCACTATTGAAATAAGCCCTTCAAATTTAATTATTAACTTTGAAGAACTGAACAAATTTTGCAAACAAAAGTTAGCCCTAGTTGACTAAGAACAGAAGTCACAAACAAATATGTCATCCTCTTCTTCAGTGTTTGAGCATGCCTCATGTGCCCAACCATGACAGAAAATGCACTGAATCCACCCTTCTTTCAAACGAGACTGTGCATACAACTCGTTGCAAAATATGCAAGTTTCCTTAGGGTTGTCTTTGTCTGAAGAGCTAGAACTCTCATCGAACACCTTCTTTGATTTTTTCGCCAGACTGCATTTGCCTTTCTGGAATTTTGTTTTAGGTCTACTAACAGATGTAGGCCTACTAGGCTTGAAAAGTGTTCTTTTCAATTTTTTTCTTCTCACTCTTGGTTTTTTTAACTGCTTCTTGCAACACATTTTTTTATGGTGAAGAAGTTAGTATCACTGTTTTACATTTTTTTCATATTGTGAGGTACCAGGTTTGACCCATCTACACAGTTTTGTCTGACTCTCCCCTACCACTTTGTTAATATAATTTATGAGGATATTATTATAGTTTACTCATAAAAGAACTCAGTTATGTGAAAAATGAAATAGATTTAATAGAAAATAATGAATATAGATGTATTAACTTTGGTAAAAAAACAGCAAAATTTAAAAATGAGATTTATGGACTTATTGAAATTTTTATCTTCCATTCTTGACAAATTTTCTTCAAATTTAAAAAGGCATGAATGTTATATATTAGATAATTGTATTCCAAGGATCTAGTAAATTTACTAATTAGAAAAGGAGTTTATGCTTCTGGTTACAGTTTCTTGGAAAGAAATCTTTTAGAAAGAGCAGCTTTAACCAAAAGAAGGTTTTTATAATAAATTGAACAAAATGATACACGTGATAAAAAATTGTAAACATGCTAAACCATCTTGCCAAAAACTTAACACCTGCAGTCTCAAAGGTAACTAACATTCATGACTGTTACAGAATGTATTCAGAGCCAACCTGACTTGCGTCCTCATAGTGGCACTACTAACGCCACTCTTATGCAATTGGCACCAAATCTGAATATACATCGTCTCATGGATGTAGAAACATGTGTACCAATTTTCGTTTCTGTCGCACATCTCCTTGGTGGTGTTGCGATTCATTTTCTGTCAATGTATAACACATATCAATAACAGACGATGAGCATCTTTGGTTGCAGGTTTTAAATTTTGATGCACAGCTGCTTATAGGGAGGAAAACTTATTTTTTAACGGTTCTAAAATAATGGCCTTTCCCTATAGGTGTAATAACCTTTCTCCACTTTTTAGTGGGGAGCCGCATGTCGGCTGGTAACATTACATGATGATCAGGTGGTTTCAGGAGATTGGCCCCTCAACCAATAGATTCGTGTTGACATGCTCCTCTGACTATACAACTGTACAATAATCACACTATCAGATGTACTGCTATTTATATGGTGCATGCATGGGAGTATCACTGTGCTGTTCAGCAGGAATATTATTATTTTTTTCTACAGTACGCATACTGGCATGTGTACTTCTGTGTAAATAGCTCATCATGGTGTTACTGAGAGCCTTAACAACAAAAGCTACATTGTCACTGGATGTGTGTGACTTATTTCTATAGGAATAGGCTAAATGGTGTGACCAGGAGTCATCACTCATCCTAACGACTGCAGTTATAATATTTATTGTTTTGCAATGGTCATCAACTGAACCACAACCCACACTACCAAGCCATGTGTAGCTGCAGTGGAATCGAAGAACTGACGACTCATCATAACAATACCATGCCTGTTGCGACCAGCTGGTGCAACCTGACAGATAGGCCAGACCCACAAGGCTCTTCTTGTATCAGCCAAGGCTAAGAACCTGAGAAACTATGACTCAGCAACATGTTTGTTGGTAGCTGCTGGTGCAATTAGAGAACAGATGGGTCTGGTGGTTAGCAGCTGCAGCTGTGCTGCATCTGATGGAGACATGGTTGCCAGGAAACAACTTCAGTATCCATATCCTGTGTGCACATCAATTTAGATATTGGACAAAGGGGATTTTACCATTTATAGAGAGGCTTGCAAGGGCTGCTAGATGCAAGTAGCAATTGACCATGGGCACTTTTTCTACAGAACACATACTGGCATGTGTGTTTCTGTAGAAATTGCCGAGTGTGGTGTGACCTAGAAGTGGCAAAACACTGTGTTCTCATACAGACATGGATTGTGTATTTCTGAGGAAATTGCAGAAAATGTGACCAAGTGCTGTCACTCTGATCATGACGTGATATCCATTGTTCTGCAACTTCCACAAACTGGAATCACAAAGGACACAAGCAAGCCATGTGTATCAGCTTGGGAATCAAAGAACCGATGACTCAGCACAGCCATATTATGCCTTCTGTGACCTGGTGATGCAACCTGAGGACAGCAGAACTTCTCCATATCAACTAAGGCTGATAAACTGAGAACCTATGACATGGCACCATTCCTGCTGAGACCTGCCAGTGGAACAGGAGAACAGACAGGTGTCCTGGTTATCAGCTACAGCTGTGCTGTATCTGCTGGAGACATGAATGACAGGAAGCAAGTTGACTTTCTGGACCCTGTGAGCACATCACTTTATGTATTGGATGATTGGGATTTTACCATTTACAAGGACTATGGATGCAATTAGCAATCGACCACTGGCGTTTTGATCATCATATTGACGATGTCTCCAAAATGATTGTTCCAACCAATAGTATATTTGTGTTACAATATCACACTGCTACTTGTTAGTCATTTGAAATTGTGTGTTTACTTATACACCAATGGTAACAAAAATTGCATCATCAACAAGGAGTAGTGTGACGTAAATGAAAGTTTGTAGGGGTGGTTCTACATCTGAAACATGATGTCTATTAAAATTTTGCACCAGACGCATAAGAGTGGCACTTGAATTGCCACTATGGAGATTCTAGTCAGATTTGTTTTAAATAAATGGTGTGACACTCGTGAGTGTTAGTTATATTTGAAATTGGACATGATGAGTTGATGTCAAGGTCAGTCAAGAATGCTTTGAGGAGGCAAAGACACCATTATCCACAACTCACTGAGTTTGAACAATGTCGTGTAATAGGGCTATGAGAAGCTGGGTGTTCTTCTTGTGATATTGCACAAAGACATGGTAGGAATGTAGCCACTGCACATGACTGCTGGCAGCGGTGGTCGCAAGAATGTATGGCCACAAGAAGACCAGGATCTGGGCGGCCACATGGCACTACTGAGGGGAAGATCATTGTGTTTGGTGTATGGCTCTGGTGCATCATCTGCATGTGCAGCAGCGATTTGAACAGCAGTTGATCTACAGTGACACAACGAACTGTTACAAATCTGTTACTTATGGGGACAGCTCTGGGCCAGACACCTTGTAGTGTGCAATCCACTGATCTCAAACCACCGCCATTTGCGACTTCATTGGTTTCAAGCAAGAGCTCATTGGAGAACAGGGTGGAGGTCTGTTGTGTTTTCTGATGAAAGTTCGTTCTGCCTTGGTGCCACTAATGGCTGTGTGTTGTGTGGAAGGGAGCAAGTTGACGGCCTGCATCCAACCTGTTTGTGTGCTAGATGCACTGTACCTACACCAGGAGTTATGGTCAGTGGTGCAATTTCGCACAACAGTAGGAGTACTCTTGTGGTTATCCCATGCACACTGACTGAAATTTTGTATGTCACTCTGGTGGTTCGACATGTTGTGCTGTCTTTCATGAACAGGATTCCATGGGGTGTTTTTCAACAGAATAACTCTCACCTACATACTTCTGTTGTAACCCATCATGCTCTAAGAGTGTAGACATGTTGTCTTGGTCTGTCTCCAATTGAGCAAATATTGGACATTATCAGATGATAACTGCATTATCATCCACAACCAGCTTTAACCACCCCCCTATTGACCAAGAAAGTGCAACAGGCATGAAATTCCATCCCATAAAGTAACATCTGGCAACAAAACTGACAACAAAATGCAAGCCTGTTTGCGTGCTTGCATTCAACAATCTGACGGTTACACCAGTTATTAATGTACGAGCACTTCACATTTAGAATGATGTATCTCATGCTTACATTAACCTGTGATCTTGCAATGTTAATCACTTGAATTTGCTACCTACACAAATGTTTTCCCAACATTTCATTACTCTAAACTCCTTATTTTTAGGTGATACAATTTTTTCTGGCAATTTATATTTTAGAAAGGGGATGAGTGGGTATTTTAAGAAAAAGAGTTATAAAAAGGCAGTGTGCTTACAGTAAAATATCATTATGTCCTTATAACATATATCATTTTAGAATGTGTTGTTGCATTTGTTTAGCAATTTTAGCAATGGAAGGTGGTCTTACAACGGTGTGCTTATGCAGATAGTATTGTGTCAGGTGTCAGGTGTCAGATGTTATGCGCAGTGTGCCTAGCATGAGTGCTATTTCACGAAAATGCATGTGATCAGCTGTGACGAGAACAAGTGAACTAGGCAGGTTGCTGCTGCAGACTATTATCACGTAGTTGTGATACAGCACAAAGAACAGAAGGAAGGTGGCTACTGGAGTTACTATATTCAGATTGTGATTATCATGAAGGCAGTGACTCAGCATACTCTTCCAACTGTTTTTTTTTTTTTTTTTTTAACAGAACTTTGCATTTATTTATTCAGTTGCTATCTTCTATATCCTAACTTATAGGCTTGAGTTAAGTATTTAGTATACATCGTTTGTGCTCCTCTTGAAGAACAGAAGAAATAATTTTGGAGACGTCATCAATATGGCGATCAAAGCACCAGTGGTCGATTGCTACATGCATCCACAGTCCCTTGCGAGCCTCTCTGGAAAAAGGTAAAATCCTAGTTATCCAATATGTAAAGTGATGTCCTCACAGGATCCAGAATGTGACCTTACTTCCTGCCATTCATGTCTCTGGCAGATATGGCACAGTTGTGGCTGCTAACCAGGAGATCTGTCTGTTCTCTGGTTGCACTAGTAGGTCCCAACGAGAATGGCGCCAAGTCATAGAATCTCAGTTTATCAGCTGATATCGAGAAATTCCATACAGACCCAGCTGTCCTTCATGTTCGGTCAGCAGGTCACAGAAGGCATAGTATTGCTGTGCGGAATCATTGTTTGTCTGATTCCACTGCAGCTACACATGGCTTGGTCGTGTCCTTTGTGATTCCAGTTTGTGACAGTTGCAGACCAATGGATACCAAGTTGTGATCATTGGAAAGAGTGAAGCTCCTGATCACACTGTGTGTGTGATTTACTCAGTAATATACGATCCACGTCTGTGTGACAATATGGTTTTTTGCCACTTCTCGGTCACACCAGGATCAGCAATTTCTACAGAGACACACGTGTCAGTATGAATTCTGCAGAAAAAAAAGAACATGTGACATTGCCGATAGATATGCAGCTCCCTACTATAAAAGGCAAGAAAGGATATTACGCCTTATGGGCAGGCCGTTATTGTGGGACTGTTGGACAAAAAAGTATTCCTCCTCTCAAGCAGCTGTGCATGGAAATTTAAGACCTACACCCAAAGATGCTCACAATCTATTGTCGATATACTATATGACATGGTTTTGAAGCACTATGGCAGCACTACAGCTCTTTGTTGATTGCTGTCACTGCTGCAGCTCCACCTTCCTGCTACAGTCAAATCCTGTACAGTGCATAAGAACTGCACACTCTCTTTGCATGACCATTTGCAATCACCCAATTATAGTGGGTTCCATTCCATGTGTCTGAGCACCCTGTCCGGTAACGTGTCTTGTATGCATGTAGACTGTGATGTGTTCAGTCAGAAACCCCTTGGCCTGTGATGGTTCAGCCAATACTTTGTTGCTACTTGATGGGGACGAGTGCTGAATAGGACTACCGCTACTTCCTCTTGGTCTCAGTAAAGAAAATATTACAGATCAGTCGTTGTGTGGTGTTTAACTATTTGTCTGCTGTCTCCCGTCAGTGGCACAGTTTGACCATGTTGATTTCGCCCTCTGTCACACAAAAATCTTGGAATTTACTGTTAAATTATCCTGTTACATAACTATTTGCCACCAGTTTTTGTGGAATATGCTATGACATCATTAATGCATACACAGTGCATGTGGGTTTCATATAGTATTCTGCTGCATGAAACAACACTATAAATCTACGGTAATGGAACCAGCCTACTTTGGGTAATTCTGTAAAGGTTTTCCTAGATGGAGCAAAATGTTCGCTTGAAATTGACATCTCACATATACACACTCATCTAGGGTTACACTATATGATAAGACAGCTGAGGCACACTGTTTAACATAGGCGAACTCCTACTGTAGAGTGAGATTTATATGTCAAATCTTAAATGCAGGAATGGATAACATTTTGGTAACCAACTTATAGATTGTATTAAGTATCAAGAAATGTGGAAATTTTTATGTGTTCCTCGGCTAAAGAACATGGTATTAAAAGCCTGGAGACCACTACTGAATGAATCGTGTGTTGTATCCCTGTGCAAGGCTGTTTAGGTATGTACATGTTGGCTTGTATCTTTCTTTTCGACAACTCTGTTGTGGAATATAAGCACATCACTTCAACAATTATTGATAATTCCTCACAACTAATGCTTCTGTAATCACATTATATCACCTTCTGTTTTCCATGTATTATAACGTTGATACTTTCACAGTTAACATACAATACCTCATAATATTTACAGCCACTTTTTTAAAGCTTTGCTTATTGGAAGTCTAAATATGAATGATGTGGTTGGGGCTTGACATTAAGTAACAACTTCTACATCTCTAAATCTGTATGTTATAGGTAATAACATAACCCTAACACATATTGCGGCACATTTTTTAGCTTTTATAGCAATGGATGGTGGTCATACAATGACTTGCATTACATGTTAGCAACATTTAATGCCTCATTGTGCTTGCAAGGTATCTGAAATCGAATTTTTGTAGAAGTATTGCTTATATTATGATAAGCATGCATATTAATGAGTTAAGCACACAGTATAGACGCTGCAATATTTAAGTTTTGGAGATTCATTGTGCTTGCAGAGTGTGAGACATCTCACAGTAAGTGCTAAGTACTTTTACTTATTTCTAGATATCAAGTCTGATACTGTCTTTGGAAATGTTACATCTCCCATTGTAACTGTCTTTGGTCCTGTGTTTAAAGACTGTTGCTGTTACTTTCGTTTTGCAGCTTAAGTGCTATTTCATAATAAAGCACTTCATTCCTCTCTTACCTAATAAGACATTTGTGTGTGTGTGTGTGTGTGTGTGTGTGTGTGTGTGAGTGTGTGAGAGAGAGAGAGAGAGAGAGAGAGAGAGAGAGAGAGAGAGAGAGAGATGTAGTTCAGTACAGATACTTTTATTATTTTCAGGAGCCATAGTTCCCATAAAATGCATTTTCAGTCATTGACACTTCAGATATTTAGGCACTGCTGCAATGTAGGCCTAAACATTACATTTTCTGACATTTTTAGAATATTGTGGCACAATAATTGCAGAGAATAATGTAGTCCATAAAGCTTTTAGAGAGCCTCGCTACAATAGTTCTGACTACAAACCGCTGTTATTGTACGCAACCTTCGGTAGGCCTGTGTCAATTATAATAGTAGCAATGTTGGTAATGAATGGCATCGATTAAATATTCTCCATAGTAAATATCACAAAGCATTATCTTTGTTCCTTCTAAAATGGTGTTTCAGAATAATTGAAATGCGGAAATATTTAATTTTATGGTTTATTGTGATTTACCTCAATAGTAGGCCTAAATAGTTGCATTCAACTGCAAATTTGCTAAAATACTTGTCTGTTTAGCGCAGTATTGTAGATGATTCATATTTTTCTGTAGTTATAATACTGGTCAGATTAGTTCTACCACACTGAAACCTTAGGCATAATTTCTAAAATGTCAAATTTGCTAAAATACTTGTCTGTTTAGCGCAGTATTGTAGATGATTCATATTTTTCTGTAGTTATAATACTGGTCAGATTAGTTCTACCACACTGAAACCTTAGGCATACTTTCTAAAATGTCAAGTGTTATTAGGTATGGAAATCCAGCATTGGAGTACATCCTTCTGTATTGTGGACATTAATTTGGCGAATATGTGCATATGTGGAAATCAACTTACACTTTCTTTTACATTGCAGACATATTTTTGCACTATTAAGATATCACGTTACTTGATTTGGGCATAGGCCCTACATCGTTTTTTACACATATTTATCCTGAACTTGGCCCTGGATAATCTTGCTGCCTGTGTATTTTGCATACATTTTAGAATTTTTCAGCATCATAGATGTTGAAAATAATTTACAATTCTGTTGCATTTTTGAAATTGTGATGTCATCTGCGAGAGTGAAAACTACCCCTGGTTCAAAGAACGAACTATAGACTTTTCTAAGGGACTGTACTCCTTAGATGAATTATTTTCCAGAAGTAATGCCCTCCCTTAATAATAGATGTATCTGGTCTCTTAGTTATTAGATGGACGATACAATATTATGTTAATGTTACAGTGTTAATGTTATAGGTATAATGTTATATTGTGAATTGCTATACTAGTTAAATGACAGCTTGTAAATGAGAAAAAGTGATACTTATTAATATCTATATCATTGTATTATATCACTATTCTGTAGCATTAATTGTATTTGTACAATTGTATTTACACATTCCACATCCAGGCAAATCACTCGCATGTATGGATCAATGGAATAGGCATACCAAGTAAAAAAAATAAAAAAATAAGGTGCAGCCAGCTATTGGTGGCTGTAATAACCTCAGAGAAATCATGGTACAAAAATTGGACTTCATTCATTTTCTACAGTGCAGGCATCTGCTTGTGAGAGCAACAACTGGGATGTTAAACAGGACTTGATTTTAGTTTGCATTTTCAGGTTTTGTGTGATAGTGTTTAAGGTAAAACTCATTTCCAACAGATACAAATTCCTAATTCGTTATTTATGTTCTATAAGCAAATACTGGTTTAAATGAATATCTGGTAAGATCAAACAAGAATCAAAATTCTCCATAAATTCTGCAGCTCTCATTTGGGCATTGTCAGCAGACAGTCTCCGGCTATCAGCATTTGGATTGGTATACCTAGCGGCAGAGTACTAGATGCCTATTTGGCTCGATAGTCCACACATAAAATAGATAGATGTCCAACTTAATGAGGCCATGTGCATTGTTAGTCTTTAAATACGATGTACTCCCACATACTGGCTACCTTTCTTGGGCCACATTCCACCTCCTGATATCAGATGGAAGAGGGGCTACTGCGTAAATACCAGAAGATTGTTAATAACATTGACTTGTCAATAATGAATGACGTATTCCCTGCAGAGAGAAAAAGCATCCCACACTCATCACAGCCAGGACTCTCATGGAAACTGAATTCAATACCATCGATGAATGGAAATGCTGCTGGCAATGAAACTATTCTCCACAGTACCTTAAGCTGCCTTGCGCCAAGAAGAAACCCCGCGGATTTGGCCAGCCTCAGGCAATTTGGACTACTCTGAACTGCATCAGGCCATGGATGATGTGCAGACACTCTCTACAAGTAGGGAAATTTTTCTCACTGCCGTATGACTGTGGTGTGGAATGACAGACAGTTGCTCATGCTGTATCAACATGTCCTGCACATGAAAAGAAGAGTCCTTTCAAGGATTCCCTGACAGCAACGAATGATGTTATAAAATACATAAAAGACTTTATGTTGGTATATAGTTGTGTTATTTGTGTTATTTTATGCTGGAGAGTTGTGCTTAAATGCTGATGTATAGTATTTTTGTAATCTATGTATATGTATTGCCATACAATAAATAAATAAATGTTAGTTTAAAATTACTTGTAGAGAAATATGTTGTCTATTCTTTCCAATATTCCACGTCAAATGCTTTCTGGCTTGAAATGAAATTTACCAATGTGAAAGGTGAGACAGTAATTGAACACATTTTTGGAAGTCAGCAATGCAAATACAGTTGACAAAATTTTCAGCAATTCACTTTATTGTGTTTAGCTGCCAAGCATGGGTGCATGGGATGTGGGGCATGGGGGCTTCTCCCTCCCCTCACTGTTCATACCCTTGGTATGTGGCTGGACGTACTGTTGCTGATGTCACGATCTCTGGAATGACCTCGGAGATAAGATAGTGCTGATACTGAAATGACACGATACCCCTTACCCCTCCCATCCTTGTCCTTGGCACGTGGGTCCTGGGATGGCCTGGGGGATATGGAGGTTCTTATAGTTCTGTCAGTGAAATATAACGTGCACAATTGTCTCATCTGTAGTATAACACTGAAGATCATTTGAAGGTCACTGAGGTCACACACTACCCTACCCATAAAGAACTGTTCAAAGAACTAATTGTGTAATTAACAATTCAAAGTTGAATAGTTTTCCGGAAGTAACTAATGAATTCAGACTCATAAAACATTAAATCATTTTAGTACAACAGATATACCAATATATATATTACCTTTGCCAAAATACATAAAACATGATTTGCAACAACATTGACGTCAGAAAGGGAAAAAGTCTTGTTAATTACAGGTTGGATTTTGATACTAACATATTTAAGACTGAGTTATACACTTGTTGTGGAAAAGTTTGAATGAAAACTGTATTTAATAACAACTCCATTATAATTCTACACAATTATGTTTTAGGTGGGCAAACAAAGTTAAATCAGCCTCTCAGCATGATTGTACCATGTGCTCATTAAGAGTGAGTGCATCATATAAGTAGTAGGGCAACAGGGGTATTGCCCCAATATTGCAGGTTGCCTATATCAGGGGCAAGTATGCACTCAGCGGCAAACTTAATGTTTTCCTTTGATTGACTTATCATTAACCTATTGTTCTGCTAAGATCCTTCCTTTTGATTGACAGGTTCTTAACCTACTGTTCCCCACCCCTCCCCATCCCCTCTTCCTCCCAAAGACTCAGGAATCCTCCATCTCCCCCTCCCCTCGCTGATACAGGTACACTTTTGATATCAATTAGATTGACTACTTAATTAAATTGCTCAGTTAATTAACCCCTCCCCTTATGGTAAACCCTCAATCCCTCCACCCCTCCCTCTCCACATCTCCATCCCCTACCTGGGAATTGGCGGCACTGTGGTGACAAGGAAGGATCTCACAAAGGGAGGTTTAAGGGTATACTGTTTGTTTATAAAAAAATTCAGTTTCCAGGAGATGGATTTCTCTTGCTCATTATTCACTGCTGTTTGGAAAGATTCAGGTCTTGTAAGAAGTAATTACATTGGTCGCTTTTTTTTTTTTCATTCAAGCTATGCAAGGAATACCATCATGAAACACCTACCACAAGTAATCACACTGGTAAAAGTCTTCTGATCACGAAGCATCTTCCATCCACTGGACTGCACAGAATGTCATCACACACGCTGCCAGGAGTCTGGGTGCACTGGTGGCCACGCAAAGTGAAAACACAGCTGTCAGCTGCCAAGTCACATGCAGGTGTCCATTTAGGTCCCGCAAGCAGGAGGCGACAACATCCCTTTCATTCTTGACACCTGAGAAATTCCTGTCAAAACACATGTTTACCTAGTCACTGTGGCTGATGCATAGTCTTTGTACCTGCAGCTAGAGTGCCAAGCGAGATGTTTGACAGAGGCTCACCCTTGCAGGTGCAGCTAAAAGGTTGTCAATGTTATGCTGGTCTCTCAAGTCCACGTAAATAACAGCCAAGTCCCCCTCTGGATGCACTGTGGAAATCTGTCGCAATGCTTTCAGAAACCGTTTACGAAAATATCGCAGAATAACACAGGTTGCATTCTTCCTAGCGATCCTAATGGGACAGCCCATCCATTACATATCAGTCCCTTCTAGGAAATCGTAACGTTCTGCTTTCAACATATGTATCTGAAACAGTAAATGTTCTCACCACTAAAAGCCTTCATAATTTCTGTGCATGCTTGCAAAAACACGTTAATCATAAAAGCAAACTTGTTGTTTGGATAGAGAGCACTGTCTAAGCACAGATGGGGAAATTAGAATAACTACGAAAACAGAATTCGAAGCACTGTCCTACAGAAGAGAAAAATGGTGGGAATTTTTGGTGTCCTAAGGCTACTGGTCTGGAAATGTCCTAATGCCACAGAGACAGATGAATGACAGCATCCCCACCAGAGATGGATAGTCTGCTTCAACTTGTCTTTGAATACTTGCTTTCTCAGAACTTT
The DNA here is from genome assembly GCF_021461395.2 of Schistocerca americana. NCBI lineage: Eukaryota > Metazoa > Arthropoda > Insecta > Orthoptera > Acrididae > Schistocerca > Schistocerca americana. Next base: position 120,930,646 of record NC_060119.1, read on the forward strand.
CCGTAGATACCTTGCCTCCATCTTGTTTGAGCCAGTTTGTAGAGGCTCCTATGCTCCAGCACAAAGGACGTCTTGTGTATGAATGGAGTATTCTGATTGGCTCTTACTGAATTTACCAACCAAATGACTGATGTTCCCGGTGTGGGAGCACTATCCACCACTTTTTTATGCAGACGAGACTTTCAGCAACAAAACTATTTTGTACAGATCGCCACATTGCACTGACGGTTAAACTCTGCAAAAGTGGTCTACAGATCATCAAATACATCCTACACACTCGCCTTGCTGCAGTGCAACGCCGACAGAGGAAACTGCCACTGTAAATGCTGCCCAAGACCGCAGCTGCGGAAAGTGATTTGGATACCTGCCTAACCCAAGTATCGACAGGGAGAACATAACAGAAATGCTCGAGCTCCAGACTACAGCCAAAGCTTGCACCCACGTGAGACACAGCAGCTGTGGAAAGCACATCACATGGCACCGCCCTCTGATGAGTTTTTACCACTAAATACCATTGCCTAGCTCTGAATAGCCAGTCTCTTGCTAGTCTCTGACACTTCTAGTTAAGTGCTATTGAATAACAAGAGACTTGACCTTGCTGATTTATGCAGTTGTTGAATACGCTTAAGATGACATTGTTACACTTTGTGCTTTTATTTGTTTTCTATTCAGTTCATGAACTACACTGTCATTCACCTCCAGAACTGCCAGTTTTGTTCTACCTCTCCTTACATTTTGATCCGTGCAAGTTACCATAAAATGTGTTCTACCAATTCAGAGTAGGGTAGAAAAGCGACAAATTCCACACAAATGACCATAGGTTTTATTTTGCCATATAAGAAGCTGTTTTTGAATATCTTAGGATTCTTGATGATTGTCAGAACACTGAAACTAGTTGTACTAAAGACATATTTAATAATTAGCTTTTGGTGGTGAACTATGACTTTTTCAAAAATATTTCAAGTTGTGAAGCACCATCTTAAAGAATATATCGTTTCTTTGGTTCTGCTATCATTTGTTTTAGTAATGTTCTTCATTCTGGAGTGTACAGTTCTCATAAATATATTATCCAATATCATTGCTCCACAAAGTCTGTATTTCTGTAGTATATTTTACTTTCTGCTTTTGACCAATTTCGACCACATGATAATTATCAAGTTATCCTAGAGGACATAGCAAAGAATCTTTGAAAATCCAAACATAGACTGTGTTTTCCTTGGTTACACTTAGCCTCTTATACACTTCATGCTTTTGTTCTTATAGAATAACAACCTTTTCCATGTAATTGTCTTGATATGGTTTTATAATGTTCAGCTCGTAAATGCTAATATTCACACAGTTGCGCATTTAATTTTACAAGACAGTAACATGTTAACTATTTGTGCTGCTGGTCTGAAATTGCTGCTGGTCTGAAATATAGACACAGCATTGTATACAGTTAGTCAAAAGCCACACATAGGTAATAATGATTTGTAGAAAATAATTTTATCCACTCAAGGAAGAAAGAGCAAGCCCTCAAAAATGTTCTGAAACAATAAATACAAAACATATTTTTAAACAAAGAGTGTTATTTGCTCAAAATTTCCTATTTGTCTTCACCTCTTGCTAATGTTACTAATTTTTGATTTCATAAGCATGATATTTGACACATCTTCCTTTTGTTTTTATTCTGATTGCTCTTAATTCTGACAGCTGCTAAGAAGATATTCTTCTACCTCACACTGTATTGACATAAGAAATATGGGAGGTACATCATGTTGTTTATGTGCATTTACATTGTTCATTCAGTTATTACGGATTAGCTTTTCTTTATGCACAAAAACCGCACAATTTGCATACCACAGAAAAGTAACCACTTATACTACAGTGCTTTATTGTTTGTTTCGTTCAGGAAAATCAAGAGCTGCTGGATGAGATGAGTAAATTACGTGCAGAACTGCAAGCAGTACAAGAAAGTGCTATGAACCTAGAAGCTATACTGACTCCTAGTGGGCAGCAAACACTTACTGTGCCTTTGAAAGCAACTGTTCGGAAAGCTGTCACTACATCACAGGAAATAAGCACTCTCTACCAGCCACTCCTTGAGGTAATTATGATGAAAATGTAAAGGCAGTCAAATGAAAACGAGGCAGACGGGAAAAAAAAGTAATCACCATAACTGTTCATAGTGTGGCGACGATAGGAGTGCGAATGACCGCCAAAAGCATGACTATTGCATAAAGTGTGTTATCTGTTCTGTTTTGTATTCTTTCAATACTGAAGTATGGACGCTCTGTTATGCAGACGTCTCTTGTGTGGTGTTTTCTATATCAGTGTATTTGGTGAGTGATAAAAGTGTCTCAGTCTCTATATTGTTGAGAATGTACTTCGTATGAATAATATGAATATAATACAAGCTCAACAGTTTAACTTCAATGCAAAGTCTGATCTCATGACTATGGAGTCCATCATCCCTGATAAAGAAAAGCCTCAGACCTCACAATAGGGATCAATTCCAGCGCCAGCCGTCGAAAACAGTACTCATGTGGGAATCAGGAATATAAAAATTCCACCTATCTGTCCACCCAGTGCATAATTGTTGTTAACTCAAGTTGCTGCCATTTTTCGCTTCCACAGTGTCGATTCAGACATGCAGAATTTTACTATTGTGATTTCGCTACTGGATCTTACAGTTAGTGAACAACTGGTGGATGTGTCTGGCAAACAATCTTTTACTGTTCTCCAGGACGCTATCTTGGAACGTTTTGTACCGCACCCGGAATTGTACCCAAAAATCATGGTGAGTGAGAAGTAACTGGTACTTCCCCTTCGAAGTCCTTCACTCCCTTTGCTTGTTGGCAAGACAAGGTCTGCTCTCTGAAGAATCACGGAAGCGTTTTTGGTTGCGAGGTTTGCCTCAGCATGTTCGGGCAATATTGTTAGCTTTTTTCTGTCCTTCCCACTGATGAACAAGCATCTAAAGTAGACTTCATGGCACCTGCTTATGCAGATCCAAGTTTATATGAAGTGAAATCTGCGGTTCCAAACCAAGGTCTACAGCCTTTATTGTTTAAGGGTGCACTGTTTTTCCGCCGGCAACCATTCTGACGCCACAGCCGTCTATGGGCCGTCTCACCACTGGACTTGCCCACCTTAATGCCAGGTTTCACCGGCATGAAGATGGCGCTCGGCCATCTTCTAATCACAGCCAGACGTGTAGATGGAGCTGGTTTCATAAACATTTTGGCAAAGCAGTGTAACGTTGTACCAAAGCATGTGTCTAGCCAAACTTCCCAGACAAGTGCCAATAGGAACACATACTTGTCATGGTCAGCAAAATTATTCAAATGGCTCTGAGCACTATGAGACTCAACTGTTGTGGTCATAAGTCCCCTAGAACTTAGAACTACTTAAACCTAACTAACCTAAGGACATCACACATATCCATGCCCGAGGCAGGATTCGAACCTGCGACCGTAGCGGTCATACGGTTCCAGATTGTAGCGCCTAGAACCGCACGGCCACTCCGGCCGGCCGTGGTCAGCAGAAGTGCCTCCAAGCCACACACAACGAAACTGTGTCCATGGTGACAAAATCACACAGGCTTTTCGTAACAGATAGGCGCACTGGAGACATTTTCTTAGTGTAGTCAGAATCTGGAATTAGTGTTTACGTCAAGTCACAAAAACTGTGTGCTTTTCTAGTGAACAAGTGCCCATCTTCACAGCAGCTAATGGCTTCCCATTGCTACATTGGGAACAGTGCATCTGACTTGGGATGTCGGTGGTTAGCTGTAATCCACCTGGACGTGGTTGCTAATGTCAAAGATGCAATCTTAGGCACTCATTTTTTGTGACATTTTTCTGTCATGCTGGATCTAGTGCATCAATATCTGCACAAAGTCCCACGCTCTCCTCATACGTGTACCACATCAGGTCATGTTATGAGTGATGCCCCCGGCTCACTCGAAGATGTTTGCGATGACCACGGCAGCCATATCGCAACAACAATATTCGTTACCATGTGGAACGCACATACGTGTGGTGGACAAGAAGATGCTGGCTCATTCTTCCACTGAGATAATAAAGCTCCAGGATACTTGTCACATATCTGTGACATAAAGGTGTGAAAGACGAGCCCACAGGAATGTTGAACAAGAGTACCTGTGCTAGGCTGTGTGAGAGTAATGGAGCATTACACCAAAAATTGTCCACTGTGACTGAAGTCTTTGGGACTGCATGCACCACAATTTCTGACCTTCATGGTGCGGGCACTACAAGAAACCCTTGCTCCGTTCTCCTCACCCTCTCCCTCGTCCACCAGTGCACTGGAGACCGCCGACCTCGCATACAGTTGTTACATGAGTATCCTGCACTTACTCACGGAGCACTGGCCCATAAAAACCGCTGCCATGTACACGTCATTTCATTCACACGATTGTTGGGCATCCAGTGGCTGCAAAACCACAGTGCCTACCTCCTGATAGAAAGCAAAGCTCAGTCTCAGTGCACTAAAATACTATCAGATAGTTCAGTACCTATATCTTACATATCAGGGACTTCTCCTTTGCACATGGTCAAGAAGAAAAATGGAGCATGGTGCTTGCGTGATGGCTGTTGGAGCCTCAATGGCTGTACAATTGCCGGCCGCGGTGGTCTCGCGGTTCTAGGCGCGCAGTCTGGAACCGTGCGACTGCTACGGTCACAGGTTCGAATCCTGCCTCGGGCATGGATGTGTGTGATGTCCTTAGGTTAGTTAGGTTTAAGTAGTTCTAAGTTCTAGGCGACTGATGACCACAGCAGTTGAGTCCCATAGTGCTCAGAGCCATTTGAGCTGTACAATTCCAGATAGGTACCCAGTTCCGAATGAAATGGACTCTAACTCAAATGTGGTGGGCCCATGTACTTTCAGTGTTATTGAGCGTGCAAAATCCTTCTCGCAGATACCAATAGCAAGGAGGGTTAAGCACGAAACTCCCATAACCTTGCTGTTTGGGATCATCAAACACAATACGATGCCTTTCGACCTCCACAACACAGCACAAACACCAAAGAATTTGATGCGTGAGGTCCTGCAAGACTTCCCATTTACATTTTGTTATTTGCACGATATTCTAATTTTTTCTGAAAGCCTCAAACACTATAATCGTCATGTACAACAGGTTTTCGATAGATTGCAGAGCTTTGGAATCGTGATAAATCTTGAGAAATTCTTTTCTGGCAAGATTACAAGGTCTCAAAAGCTCGAATCACACTCCTTCCAGAAAAATGACATCCAAGTACTTTCTCTGACACTAGCATTTAAAGGACTGTGTGCTCAGTTACTACAGGCTATGAAATTGGCACTCGCTAATGCCACCTTGCTGGTACATCCTAACCAAGGGGTACCTATGGTTTTAATGTTTGATGCGGATTTCATTGTGCAGTTCACCACTGACATCCAGCACATTGCCGGTCATGCCAACATTGTAGTTGACTGCCTGTCATGGGACTGTGCATTGCTTACTGCTATCAATTGGGGTACTGTGGCCACCGACCAAGAATCGCCTTTTCCACCCAAAATTTATACAGGATCCATCATCCATGGTACTGCATCTAGGGCTCCTCCATCTGCAAGATTCGAAACGAAAAGTTTGATGTGATACATCTTGCAAGAAGGTACGCCCCCTCACCCGTATTCGATGGCGTCGCCAAATTTCCAGCTTTTACCATGACCTAGTTCATCTGGGAATCAAAGCTACTGCAAAATTGCTTGCTGATACAGTAGTCTGGCCCGGTTTGGAGCATGATTGTCGCCAATGGACCAGATGTCGTCGAGGCTGCCAAACTACAAAAATTTTTGTCTCCTCTTACCCTGCCCCTTCAGGTCATTTTGTTCATATCAACTTGGATAATGCAGTCCCTCCTCCTGCTTCACAGGGTTTCTGTTACATCGTAACTGTTATCAGTACGTTACCACATTGGCCTGAAGCTATTCCAGTTTCGGACATTTCTGCTTCTTCCATTGCTCAGGCTTTGATCACTACATGGTTTTCATGTTTCAGCATCCCTCACACTATTACTACAGATCTGGGAACACAATTTGAAAGCCAAATATTTGCAGAGTTATTGTGTTTGTGTGGGTGTGACCATGTCTGCACTAAAAGCTACCATCCGAAAAGTAATTGGATAGTAAACCACCTACACTGCAGTTTAATGGGGGCCCTGGCTTGTCACTATGAATCGTGGTCTGACACCGTCCCCATGATTCTGCTGGCCTACATACAGTATTACAGGAAGATATTGGTTGCTCCCCCATGTAATTTGTTTATAGCGAAACTCTGAAAGTTCCCGATGGTTTATTTTCTCTTTCCCCATCGCCTTTGGCGTCTTTGAATTTTTCCTACACAAATTGCAATCGTATAAGAACGCACATGCGCCTCCTCGCCCTGTGCGTCATGGTTCAGAGCCCATCTACTGTTACAAAGAGTTGTGTTCATGCTCTTTTGTCTGGGTTTGCGAAGGTTCAGTTAAGCCACTGCTCTCCCCTGCATGCAAGGGTCCATTTAAAGTACTGAGTCACTCGGACAAAACCTTTGTCTTTCACATTCATGGACGCAAGGAAACAGTTTCCACTGCTTAAAGCCAGCGTACATAGAGGATTTCTCGATTAACAGCGCGAACCCTAAGCAGTCACGAATACAGTAGGCTACCTTCTCCAGCACCTATCTTCCTCCCAGCAGTCATATTTTCACGGACCAGTAGGCAGATTAAATGCTACATTTCTCATATTAAAGGACGTACAGTGCATCTATTTGTTTGATTGGTGCCATACCCCTTCAATCGAAACACAGGGGTAGGGGAGGGGGGGGGGGGGGAGAGAGGGAGGAGACGATAGTGATGCGACCGACCACCGAAAGCAAGACTATTCCGTAGAGTGTATTATCTTTTCTGTTTTTTATTCTTTCGATATTGGAGTATGGATACTCTGTTACACGAATGTCTTTTGTGTGGTGTTTTCTACATCAGCATAATTAGTGAGTCATAAAAGTGTGTCAGTCTCTATATTGTTTTGTGGGTACTTTGTATGACTAGTATACCTCAAGTATCCATAATACTATGAAACACAATAGTCAATGCCCAAAACTGTTGCTTCAGAACCGTGGCTGAACCCGGGCATGCACCTCTACATCCAAAGCAAACTGATCGCTACAAATCTTCCTTCAGGGCTTCAAAAATACGGAAATCGCGCAGGGAGAGATCGGGACTGTATGGATGATATGTAAGGGCTTCCCATAAAAACCTCTGCAGCTTAATCGAAACAATCTTGGTAATATATTGGCCCATTGAATGTTGACAACACTAGCCACTTCCCTGCTATCAGTTCATTTATTATTATACTTAATCAGCTCTATATTACTGCAATCAGCTGACCTCACATCCATTTCCCTTATTATAACCCGCTTGTATTAGTTTATATCTTTTGAAGTAGGTGATGAAATCTAGATTAGTGTTTTGTTTGGAGTATTCGCCTCTCATTTTAACTTGATATCTTGATCCCTTCTGTTAATCCACTTGTTTGTTTTTTAAGACAGTGAAACATATTTGTTTCTTGGGAAACACAATTTAAAATATGCTTAGGACCTAAGTGTGGCCATAAACTTTTCTTATTTTTCATTGGTATCATTACAGCTGCCACATTTTTAGTTTCAAAATTCCTTACAACGTGTCTCATTCCATGGACTTTTTAGTCTCCTGTAGTACTCCCACACACGTAGCAATTTATCAGCCGTCCGTGTGCAGTGGCTTCCCAGCAATTTTTCTTGAAGGGCGGTTTTTTTTTATATGACTAGGTACCACCATCCCACCATCCGACAGCTTACCCCCCCCCCCAAAAAAAATAAAAAAAAGTGACATGTGTTGCCTGTCCGACCAATTATCCGAGTGACGATCATCTGCTGTCTGTGCACACGAAAATAGATGCTGCTTAAAATAACCAATGTGGCAGACAGCGAGTGTGATGTCAGAGTTTCTAGAGAGGCATTTTCTGTTTCTTTCATTATCATTATTTATTATGGCTATGTATGATAATAAAGTTAACTTGGAAATCAGCCGTTTTATTTTTCAATCTGTTTTGAATTACTTCGACATATATCTCCATGTTATTGCAAATAAATCGTCCTGCTGCCGGAACATCCGAAATAATTGCGCTGATACAACAGCACTGAATCTGAGATTCTCTTAACATCTTCCAGTGGCTAAAAACCATAAAATAGATAACAGCCTCTTGCCATACACTACACTCTCTTATGACTGCGCTCCATTTCATTAAGAACGATTTCACAATGTCCAGCAGCTCCGAAAAACAATTTTCATCGATTCTTAAATATTAAGAAAATCTTCAGCTCACACCTACAGTAACAGAGTGTAGGTGAATATCTTTTCATTGTGTATACCACTTCTCTTCTCACAGCTTTCTCTCGTCTTCTCTTGGCCTAGTTACCTCTAAAACAGCCAAGACAAATCCCACTTTTTATTTCTGTGTCACAAAGAGCGACATCTCATACATCACCTCAATGAGTTTGCTGTAACCAATTCGTCGCCAGCGGTAGGAGCAGGTCAGCGCTGCAATCTAATAAACTGTACATCGGATGCACATTATTTTACTTTCAAAATCTCATCCTTAAAATTTGCACACGCTTTATTTTTATTAATATTCACATTAACTCGTACTTTCACGCTGTTTGCCATTTTGAACTAGATATTTCTTGGGCATCTCATTTGTCTTTCATGACTGTGGATAGTGGGTGTCTTTTTTCGTTAGGCCTTCTCTGTTATAAGTATTCACTGTAAAAACGTAGACGTTGTTATATCACTTTAGAATGTGGCCTAGAAGTCTGTGCATTCACAATTTCATCACTTTATCAATCACTTACATTGTGACCAGTAGACAATAAAGAATAACTGACATCACAGAAAGAGTTGAGAGTCATAACAATTTTTCATAAAAATTCTTTTAGCAGAAATCCTGCCAAAAATGGGAAGCAAGTGTTAAATATAAATTTAACCTTCGGAAATATAAAAGATATTTTAAAGGAATATTAACAGAACTGCAACAGGAAAGTAATATCAGTTTACCAGGAATGGAAACAGTACCGGTAATGGATGGAGCAGAGCTGGGATCCACAAAATTAAAAAAAATAAACACGCACACAAATGAATATCTATGTTTAAAAAGGACTAATGGTAAACTGCAGGGATTATCCCGATGTAGAGTTTGGACTAGTTTTGCCCTTCTTGCAGCGCCTGTTCATCTCGCCATTTTTCGTTCTTATGTCGTTTTTCTAAAGACAAATGAATATTTACAAACTCTCGGAGCTACAGATTCAACCATGTTTCTTTCTCTTTGCATACTTGTCACACAGGCTTCCTTCGCACCTACTTCACTGGACAGTCAAATAGCTGTCTCTCATTGCTTAATTACGTTACAGAAATAGTATTTTAATGAGTTGCAAACGTACTGAACAACTATTCCTGACTTCTCATTTCATGTTGCAGGAGCGCGATACTGCTATAGCACTGCTCAAGGAGCGTTTGTACACACTAATGAAACAAGTTTCTGCTGATGAAAGAGCTTCATACATAAAAGAGATGAAGAGACGAAAGACTTTATTTTTCTAGTGGTTCGTGTGATGCAGCGAAAAACTGTAATTTGCTATTGTAAAGAGGCTGTTATCAGTCTGTTACTAATCCACTGAGACCACTTATGGAAGGTAACCTCAACCTTTTATAAATAATATATTATGCAGAAACCTGTAAGGAAGAATATATCAAATATTTTACACAGAACATTTTTCTTAATTTGGGTACTACTATGAACGTGCTAGCGTAACTCCATTTCAGTGAGGATATTTTAGTATCTCTGTGACACTTTCCCATGGGCTAGGAAAACCTCTGACCATTCATGCAACTCTTCTCTGTATACATTCGATATCCCTAGTTAGTCTCATTTGATATTGCTCCGATAGAGTAGAGATGTGCTCTAAGATGTGTCACGTGGCTGTTTTGTAAGTAAGACTCGCTGTCTTCCTCTAGTATTCTAGTAACAAACCAAAGACTGCCTCCTATTTTACCTACTGCTAGGTTCCGTTTCATCCATTTCATATCCCCACGAACTGTTACACCCAGGTATTTATATGAGTTGAATTCTGTTTGGTTCCTGATAATTTAATTTTGTACAAAGGTTGTACTGTAATGAACTGGGTAGTTACATCTAAAGTGCAGTTACTCACGGAAGTCTGGTGTGGGCTGTAATTGTCTTACAGCAGCGAAACTCGGTAGATATGCTAATGCGTTAAAGCAGAACGGATTGACGCTGGAAATTAGTTTCAGTGGTGGTCATTAGTTGCAAATCTGGCGTTATACACTGTTTGTGTAACTGTATGTCATGTGACAACCTACAACGTGAGTAAAGAGTATGGCTATCAAGAAGAGAGGCCGTGCACTGATAGTGAACGTTATGTTATGTGAACGGCAGCAATTACAGCACTGCAATGCGAGCAAATCAACAACTGAAAGGTCTGAGGAGAGGCTCCATGTCAATAAATGGTTTAAAGAAGATGATAATGAAATTTGAAAACTCTGGTCAGATTGGTGTGATGCCCGGAAGAGGAAGGGATCCTATCCTGATGGAAAATATTGATGAAGTTGCTGTTCCTGTAACTGATCATCCAGAACATGCTCCAATTGCTCGTGCAGTTTTACGTGATTTGTCCATCTCACGGTCAACAATACGGAAAATTTTGCGGTTTATTTTACGTTGCTACCTGTACAAGATCTAGACAGTGTAGTTAATGAAACCTTATGATCTGCAGCAACATTCTGAATTTGGTATCGGTTTCTGGCACAGATTAAAGTTGATGACATGTGGTTGGGCAATATTCTATGGAGTGACGAAGCACATTTTACCATACAGTGTGCAGTGAATACACAGAACTGTTGAATTTGTGTTACTGTTAAACCGTTTGTTGTGCATGAAGAGCTATTGTACTCCTCATATGTGACTGTGTGGTGTGGATTCACGAGCAGCTTTGTTCTCGTCCATTTTTTACTGAAGATTATACACCCAGAGGGTCTCTCAGCATGTGATTCCTGTTGTGATAGAGCACGAGTGTGTGGAAACTACTGGTTTCATTCGAGATGGAGCAATACCTCATGTTTCTCTTCCACTGAAGGATCTGTTTAATGCAACCTTCTATGAATGTGTTATCTCCTGAGGTTTTTCAGATGCATGGCCTGCAAGATCACCTGATTTGAATCCATTTAACTTTTGGCTCTGGTGATATTTAAAAGATCACATATACCAGGGACACATTCATTCTCTACTTGATCTGAAGGTTAGTATGCAGGAACACAGTGCTCAGATTCCACAGGAACTGCTGAACTGCTGCGAGTAACTATTGATCACATTGTTTACAGTTGCAGCTTCTAATCGACATCTCCGGTATTCATATTGAACAAATAATGTAATTGGGGTTAATAATAAAATCAATCCTCACTTCTCTGGCCTTTTCTGCCCACTTCTCATTCTTAATCCATTACATGTGAAAACAGTTGGTTCTGCATTAATGCTCTATAATATCTACCAAGTTTCACTGATGTATGCTAATTGCAGCCCACATTGGACCTCTGTGAGTGGGTGTACATTAATTGTAACTACTCAGTAGAACAAGACAATTAATACAGTAGTACATGGGCAAATGCACAAGAAAAATAAAAGATATTGTGATCAATATAAAAACAAGGTACACACTATGACACACAAGGTTTCAATAAAACTACAATACTGGAGAGAATATAAATACAGGTATAAGGTATGCAATATTACACACATTAACATACAAAGTACACCAGTTACAATACAGATACAATACATCTTTTACAAATCCAATAGCTCCAGAAATTCATTTAAATTAAATGCAGTCTGGTCATGTGAAATTGTTTCAATTCCTTTTTGAATACATGTGGTTGTCAATGTCAGTTTTTGTATTCACTCAAAGCTTACTGTAAATTCTTACTTCAGCCTGGTTTACTCCTTTTTTGCAGTATATTGAGAGCTAGTAAGTATATGTAAAGGCTTTGCTTCTACCTTGTGTCATGTTTCTGAATTTCACATTTAGTTTGGAATAGTTTTTGTTGTTGGTTACAAATATCATCAAGTGGATGTACTGACTTGTGAGTGTCAATATCCCAAGCATTTTGAATAGGTGCTACATGATCCAAGTTCAGTGATTCCAACTGTGACTCACTGATATTGCAGTCATATGATACCACATCTTTTTCATTCTGTGAAGTGCACAGTTTTACATTTCTGAACATTTTAACCAGGTGGCCTGTCTTTGTATTACATCTGATCAAGACCTGAATGAATATCTGTGGAACGTTCTCAGACAATTTTGCATCATATATAAGCAGATCATCTGCAAAATTTGATGTTATATGCAAGTTCATTACAAACTTAAGATTAAGGATCTCAACACACTACCCTGGGGAACACCTGAAGTTATTTTTATATCTTTTGGTGATTTTCCATCCTAGGTAACATGCTGTGCCCTCCCTGCGAAGAAATTCTCAATCAAGTCACAAACTTCATTTGATACTCCATACAGTCGTACTTTCGATAATAAGTGTAAGTATGGTACCCAAATACCTATTTTTCAAAGGTAAAGAGTTGTTCCATCTTCCTACCTGCTTGGAACCCTTGTTTTCAGGATATCTTCTGATTAAAGCACAATTTTATTTCACATTATCAACATTTTCAGAATCCATGCTGCTTAGCATGGAGGTGGTTATTCTGTTCAAGATACCTTGTTACAACTGAGCTCAGAATAAATTCTAAGATTTTGTAACTGGTGGTTGTCAAGGATATTGGATGGTGGTTTTTTGGAACACTCCTGCTACTTTTATTGTTGATAGGTGTGATTTATGGATGGTCAACTTCTCTTTTATACTTGAACCACAGTTCTTCTACACGCTCCCACCAAAAGTTAAATTTTTCAATTTCCTCCTTGACATAAAATGCTACAGCTTCTTTACCTAGTTTGTGAACAAACAAATCTTTATGCTTGGTTCAGTTGCCCTTTTTTACTTTGGCAACCATTGTTGCTACATTGTCTAATATTCACTGACGTCAGTTTCAGTGTGAACGTTCTCAGGTGGGTCAGATCTGTTTGTTGTCATTACATCCAACATATTTCCATCATGAGTGGGCTTCGAAGAATTTGTTAAGAGTAGTTTTCAGAAAGGGATTTTACTATTGTTGTGCAGGATGTATTGTCACACCAACCATTTACAAAACTTTGTTTATGCTAATCAATTGTTGGATGACTAAAGTCCCCACCAATGATAAAAGTATGACTGGTAAACATATGTGCTAGAAAATTAAAGGTGTCTCTAAAGTTTTCGGTTACATGTGGGGATGACTTGCATGGTAAACAGAAAGATGCTATTATAAGCTTATGCCCATTCTTGATACTTGTGAGTCTTGTCCATACAATCTAGCATGAAGCTTCATTTTCTGTCTCATTGAAATTGTGTATATTGTCTGCAGAAACAAATGACCAACTCTGGTACCCACTAGCCTATTCCTCCCCCAAATACCTCACAGCTCCATTTTCACTTTGCTATCACAACATAAGAAGTTTGTTAAATAAGCATTGAGCTTCTCCTGTCAATGTGGGACATCTAAAAATTAAGGTATTTCTACAGATATGCTATTATAAAGTAAAAAAGTAATGTGTTATGGCATGGCTGGCTGGAAGACACCGAAGGATAGATGCAGCTGTCTTACTGGAAAGGTTTTTACCTATCCTTTACAGGTGCAGGTGCCTTTCCTTCACAAGGTATGAGAACTGAGTTTGTAAGAGTATGTCTTAAGTGTAGTTGAGTGTATGGGTATGTTATATGCTTTATATGACAGAACATCATATGCACATCATAGGAATTTGACTAGATTCACCTAGATGTAGCGTAATAGTATGTGTAATATCAGGAAAGGGAAAGTTGCAATATCACAAGAAGTGGAATAAAGTCCCAGGCTGTTGACCTCACAATCAGTGAACAATGCATTGAATACTTGAAGTACTGCACTTTATGAAAAGACTGAATAACACAGGATAGCAGTTCTTATATCCTACAGGTTCCCAACAAGAAATTTTTGAACTTCATTATGCAATTATAGGGTTACAAATAAGATTTAATAGAAATAACTGGGAGTTGTTTGTAAGTGGAGAATTCAACATAGACATCATCTCAGATAGTTTGATGAAGAGCACATTACTGACATCTACCTTTAATTTGACCACCACAGGTAACATTCCCGATAAGAACAGAAGCACATAGAGCAACAACGACTATAATTTTTTCTAAATCCAATTGTCTTTAATTAAACAGATGCAAGTCTCATAATAAATGGTTTATCTGACAGTAATGGTCAAGTGGTAGCAATAAAACATTCCCATCAATCAGGCTAAACTAAGAAAGGAAAAGGAAAATTGTACAAAATTGTAAATGTAGCCTCAGTTAGAATATTCAGAGAGAATTTATAGGACAAAGATTTGGAAGAAGTTTACCAAAAACACAGAAATGTAATTCTGTCTTAAAAAATATCACTACAACACAATTTTCTTTGACAGCATGTTAGAGGAAATTAAAGTATAAGCTGAGAAAAATGGAGTCTAGCATTTGGGTCAAGATCCACATCTACTCTGGAAACCAACGTGAAGTGCATGACAGATGCTATGTCTCATTGTAGCAGCTATTAGAGCTTATTCTGATTCCATTTATGTGGACTGGGTGAAGAACGATTGCTTAAATCCCTCTGTATGTGCTGTAAGTAGTCTAATCTTATCTTCGTAATACCTATTGGAGGAATGCATAATGGTTGTAGTATTTTCTTATATTCATCACTTAAAGTTAGTTCTACAAGCTTTCAAAGTAGGCTTCCTTGGGATATATTTTCAGAAGGTGGCACCCCACAGCTCATAAATATTTGAAGAGTGTCCTGATTACTGCCAAGAATTGCTCATAAAATTTCTCTGTTTAAGAACCAATTTCGCTCCATAGACCATGATCAGGTTCATAAAAGCATTTACAACTCATATTAGGTGTTATAAAACAATTGGTGTCAGATAATAAAATAAAATCCATGAATTCATTACTGTCCCCATATCATAATAAAAGTTACATTGTCAATTATAAACTGTGCTAGACAGTGCTCTAATTCGCGCTATATCAACTGTCAGCATTATCACTGGAAAGTAGGATTGAAGATATTCTACATGGAATTATCGTGATTCCTTGGTAGGCTGCAGTTCTGGCGCTTTTCTCAAGTCAAGACGAATGCCAACCAGGGCTCTAGTTGGGCTGGTACCTACAGGCACCCAGTACCAGTAGTTACAGAATTCCCCAGATAGAGTACCAGAAGCCCTAAAACCTGCAGCTCTATAGTGGTATGGACCAGCTCCTAAACTACCAATCCTAGATTTATTAATAATTTCATACATTTACTGAATCTTTCAGGTAATAGAAAACAATGTTATACAACACACTTAATAATGAATGAGACGAACACTGAAAAAAGATATTCCTTTTTGCTGTGTATTACAGTGGAGTAGAAAAAAATATACTTCAACAATGAGTTAGTTCATTTGACATTAACCGCTGTCGTCCTCTTGCTCTAATCCAAGTTAAATTTAATTGATAGCTTTCTGCTTAGCACTGAAACAAAGTTTTAATTTGTGTTTTATGATAAGGAGACTAACTGCACCTGTAATTAGATTATGCCTGAAATACAATTTCGACTGCAATACCATCAGTTACTGGGACTTGCTAGGAAGGAGATATTATGTATGGTAGGTGAAATAAGAAGCAAAATGAGTTCACTAAAGCGATCAAAACAAAAACAAAGAAAGAGTGGTGATAGCGAGGAAGGTGAAACCAACAGTGGAAAAATTTCGAATAAAGATGGTGATAGTGCAGAAAGTGCAGTGAATACACACGTTGCAGTGGAAAGTTCAGTAAGTACCTCTGAAATCCCTGCAATAAATTGTGTAATAGATCTTCCAATGACACCGTTCTTATGCCTCCTTGTTGGATCTCAGATTAGTGGAATTTTTTTCGTGCTGAGAATCTGATTATTAATCTTTGCAGACGATACATATCTTTTAGTTGAAGAAACGCCTGACAATGACATTGCAACATCTGCCAACTTTGTGTTCGATGATTGCCGTAAGTGATTCAGCTGGAATGGCCTCACTTTAAATTTTAAAAACGCAGTACATTCATTTCTATGGGTCTCAGAAAATTCAGGACGATGTAAGTCTAAACTGTAATGATTACGATATAAAGAAAGTTTATTCTTCAAAATTTTCAGACCTCATAAAGTAAATAGGTCTTGCCATATTCTGTATTTGAGAATAAGAGTAAGTTCAGCAACTTTGGCTCTACATATCAAAGTAGCAATTGCCAATACTAACACTTTTAAGGTTGCTTACTTTGGCTACTTTCATTCATTGTTGTGCAATGGCATATTCCTTTGGAGTAACTATCCAATGACAAATAAAGTATTTTTCACTCAGAAAAAAGCAATCTGAATATGTCTTGCAAATTTATTGAAAAAACTTAAGTCTAGTACAAAATGGAGTACACTGCTCAAGCTCAGAGGTGTTTAATGCACTCCCATAGAACATAAAAAATCTTACCAGTGTAATGTTACAATGTAAGAGTAAATTAAAGGATTATCTTCTGGAAAACTTTCTATTTTCTTGATGAATTCTTTAATGTAAGCAATTCTACATTGTAATTTAAATATGACGCGTTTTACTTGTAATATTTGCTATTACCACTTTCTTACTGATCACTATAACTTATGCCAACACGGAAATTTTCGCTCTGGCTAATGACGTACTTCAATTCTAGCAGATTTGTAATTTGTAATATGAAATAATTGCAGTTAATTATTTGATTGTTTTATGTCTCTGTTTCACTGTAGGAAATGCCTGAGCTCGTCATTATTATCATATAAAATATTACATTTTGTATCTTTTAGCATCTATAAGTACTGCCCTCAAGCATACTTATGATCAATGGAACACGAATAAATAAATAAATAAATAAAGTAATGGTCTGGGGTGCCATTTTTTTGTAGCAGGACTTCTTTGGTGGCCATCCATGGCACCCTACAGCACAGAGGTATGTCAACGATATTATATGCCCCATTTTGTTGCCCTTCATGGGAAGCAATCCTGGGCATACATTTCAGAAAGAAAATGCCTGCCCACACATAGCGCGAGTTTCTACACTTGTCTTTGTGCTTGCCAAACTCTGCTTTGGCCAGAAAGGTCGTTGGATCTCTCCAACTTAGAACATTTGGAACATTGAGGGCAGGTTCTTTCAACCATATCGGGATTTTGAGTATGTAAAGCACCAATTGGACATAAGTTGACATGATACCGTTCAGGAGTACATCCAACAACTGTATCAATCAATTTCAGGCTGAATTATTGCTTGCAGAAGGGTTGGAGGAGGACTGATCTGTTACTGACTTGCTCAATTTGTGAACCTCTTTCTCCTGTATAAACCATCCATTTTTTCTGAAATTGTAATCATTTCTTTCTGTGTATCCATACATCACATTTACTTATTCCTCTCCCATTCGGATAATGGTACATCATTCATTTTTTTGTCTTAGTGTGTATGTTCAGAAGCAAATTTTATTTCTAACAAGCCTCAGGGCTACACATTTGGATGAATGGGTGCAGTGAAAACTATATAGCTATGGATGTGAGAAAAAAGAATATAATAAGAATAAGAAAATTAGTGAACTTAAATCATGTAAATCACACATACCTGCATCAGAAGCAGTAGAATTAAGCAAAAAGCAATAATTAGAACAAGGGGCTTTAACACTGTACTTACAACAAAGAGTGATAACAATGCCACAAGAAGTAGTTTAACTCACTGCTCAAGACTTGAAAATTTACAAAACTGCAATACATTAGAGCCCTTATACTGACATTCCAGTTGCTATAGTTTTCTGTGGATGGCTCTGACAATTGTGAAACTGTTTTTAGATCTGACAACTGGTGAATGGATCATATTTTAATGTTACTACTTCCCTTCTTACAAAACTGGACTTCTTTGTAATGAGTGAAGAATATTTAAAGTAATGCCTTATATGTTTTTGATGTTATGGTGCACCAATAATGACAAGCAGAAACAATGGTGTTGGGGAACAACTTAAAAAATTTTTTCCCTCTATTATAATATGGGGTTGCAGCAAACAGAGACTATAGCTAGCTGTTAATGATTCCATCAGAGAAGTCCATGGAATAAATTACTTCCAAATTTGTGTAGAAAAACTGTATGCTTTATACAATTATTCTCCTAAGAACCAAAGGGAACTAAACACCTATGCAAACGTTTTGGAGCAATGCATGTTGCATATTGATAAAATTTTCACAATTTTTTACAAGCTGTTTGGGAATTATTTTGACATGGTTGAGAATGATGTTATGAGAAAGAGCCAAAAATTCTGGTTTACAGAAATATTTAGGAAGTGCAGAGTTTGTAGAAGGTATGGGTACAGTGTTGAACGCTTTTATAGAATTAGCTGATCTTCCATGCAACCTTCAAAAGGGGGAATTAAAACTACAAACATCAGATAAGCTGAGAAAAAGAACTGTTAGAGTGTTTCAGTCGTTGCAGCAAACTTCTGTCCATAATGCCAAAGTAGCTAACAGTATAACTAAATTAAGTAAATTCAAATCTGTGCTCTGTCAAGATCCAATAAAATACAAACCATTCATGCAGCACAGTTTTGCACGTGCCATGCTGCCAATTTAGAACCAAGATCGTTAACTCAGTCTTCTTACAGTGGAAAGAATCAAGATTTTTCAGAATAGTAGTGGCTATGACGATCTCCTCTGTGAGCTAACAACGTCCATTTGCATGGTCTGAGAAGCTAGATATAAGGTATGGATAAGAAAGTAGAATTAATTTTTGAAAACAATTTAGAATCTCAAATAACAGAAAAATTATAAGAGCTTTCAGGAAGTACAAGGAAAATGAATATTGATAAGAAGCATTGTGATCTAAGGCCACTGCTTTGTGCTTCAAACAGTATCCCTATATCAATAGTGGAGTGTGAACACTTACTTAGTTCCATAAATGAGATTGTAACCCCTTTATGAAATGCCCTTTTGGTGGATCACACGTCTGATTTCATGTTCGTCACTGTAACTGAACCTCTTCCTTCTGAATTCGACTCACTGCCACATGTGAAATCATGGCTGGCAACTGGGAGGAGATCAGCAGACTGTTTGCTGTCATAAAAGGAAAATGACTGCAGAGCAGCATCCCTTCAAGCCTGTTAGTACCAGAAGTTATAATTTTCTGACCAATGGGCTGATGCAAGCCTTACAGGACAGTGCCAAAATAATGTCTTCAATCTTTTTCTGTCACTTCTTCATTCAGGTCCTACCATGTTGCAGAAAGGAGCAACTTGGTGACAGATTCTGTCGACAGTTTGCAAAACGTCATAAACATGGCAGCAGCAACTGTGTAAGTCATCTGTTACCGATTCGCCTAAGGACACCTTTGCTGCAAAATGGAATCACAACAGTAGTTTTATCATTTGCTGCGGACAAAGAAAACCCATGACAGCGTTCTGATTCTATATTCAATCTTACATGACAGAACTATGTATTGTGGTACTGAAATATTGTAGGGGTGTACATTTATACTTAACTTATGACCTCAGGCAAATTAGCCAAAAAAAATGAAATAAGCTATCAGATCAAAAGCATCTAGACACCTATTAGTGGACATTAAATGCCATGAGCCTACAGTGCTGTTGTAGCAGGAGAAGACGTGATACTCCTATGTGGTAGTCCTAGCTGCTAAATAGGGGAGTCTCACTGGCTAACTGGTGTGCTTGAACAAAATAAAATAGCTCTATCGGACCATACATGCTCTCTACAGTTAACAACCGAAATGGTTGATTGGAGATTGTTCCAACTAATGTTAATTACTTCTGAAAGTCAAAAATAGAAAGTCCTTTTAGCAAAAAATGCCACCATCCTGTCCAAGAGGACAGACAACAAGGAATCAGAGCATCTACAATTACTCAAATGCGCACTAACACACAAAAAGAAGATTCAACATAAGCTAAGAAAACACATAGCAACACACAAATAACCTCTCTACTTAGGAATGTGAAACTGAAGATTTTCTTAGATGAATTAAATAAACAAAAAATTTAAATAACATGGCTCTGAAAAAATGAGAAACATAATAGAAGACATTTCAAATCCCAATGATACAGATTAATAATGGGAAACCAGGACAAAGGGTCTTGAAGCAATGTCCCCAATGTAACAGGCTGTAAGGTGAATACAAAAATAATAGATTCAGTAATTGATTTTCAAACAATGTCACCAAGAAATGCAACTCTAAATTTAAAAACAATGGATAAAACTTACACAAAAATAAATGCTCGTGGTCTTATGAATGAAAAAAATTTCTGACAAAAGTGAAGGAAGAAGTATATAAATTTTGGGACCTTCTTGAATAAACTGGGAACAGAATAAACAAAAAGTATGCAAAAACCTTATTGAGAGGCTCAATGCCCAGATGGCAAAAGAAAGGAAGTATAAAGACATCATTGAAAAATGGCGCCAACATAACTTTAAAAATAACAACGGATTTCTACAAAGGATACAACTTTATATCTGAATCAACATACTCGACGAGGAAGCCAAATAAGCTTAAAAAGTGGAAACATCCATATTGGAGGATATTCATAAGGGATTTTACAACGTTAAAGTATTGAGAAAAATAGAAACAGCCTCATACTACTACAGATTTAACATTAAAATCATATTCACTTTGTTAAAGAAAAATAATGCAAATACCAGCAAAACAAGTAGGAGCTTTGACCCACATCAGCTAATTAAAAACGAAAAATATCAACAAATAATACATCATTTTATAAGTGATCTAGAAGAAATGGTACCGAATCTCACGAAACAAGAATCAAGCTCCGTTGAAACTACACAGAAAATATACATGATAGAAACCGCAATGTTGAAAAATTTCATGAAGAAAGACACCAAGCATGGTTAAAGTGTCAAACACACAAAACAGAAGAAAATGCCATCAACTTCAAAAGGAAAGGAAAAATAATGCATCAAAAATTAGGAAAAATCAAGAAAGGATTAAATACATATGTTGTAAACTCCATAGACAATTAACACAAAACCAGTTCCGGGAACCACAAAGAAATCGTTGAGAAACAGCTAAAATAGTATGAGCTCTTTACACTATAACTAAAAAATGAAGAAGGAGGAATGGCACACTGTAAAAAAGAAAGTGCTGAAATCATGGCAAAAGCAGCTAATAAACTTTTGAACTGCAAATAACCCAAAGAATCGATGTAAATACACCAATAAAACTCAAAACAAACAAGAGACTTCAACTTCTGTGGAGGTGGAAAAAGCACTCAGATTACAAACAATTATAAAGCAGGTAGAGAAGATCAGGTGTTTGTTGAAATGTGGAAATATTCAAGTTACTCAGTCAAGAACTCGTTACATATGATTCCAGAAAAATCTATATAACCGAACAATTCCTTGAATTTTGGACCATTTGCATATCCATCCACTACATGAGAAGGGGGTAGAAGCAATGCAGAGTACTTTCCCCTAAACTGTACATACACGATTTTATCGAAGATTGTATGTGGAAGAATCAAGGAACAACTAGAACAAGAGTTAGGGGAATACAAGGAAAGTTTCAAAGCATAAAGAAGCTATACATATTAAATCAGTAGTTAGAAATGCTATACGACATACTACAGGAAATAGGACAAATATCTGGCGACATCAGTTGTAGACTTCAAGAGGGCATGTAATTGTATTCACAGACCTTCAGCATCAAAAATTCTAAGGAATCCAGGACTTCATCCAAAACTAATTTAACTAATAGAACTAACTCTAACCAAAACCAAATCAAAAGTAAAGTTGACAGAAGAAATTTCTAAATCATTCCTCATAAATACAGGTTCAGGACAATGTGACAACTGTCGCCCTTTCTATTCAATTGTGGAATTGGATATATAATGAGAGAATGGTAGAAGGATAACCCAAAGAACATAAGAATTGGAATTGTGAAAAATGATATGAGTTTAAGCTTCTTGGGATTTGCTAATGATCTCACTCTCCTAGCCAACAACGTTCAAGAAACCAGACAATGAGATAAATAAGTACAAGAAATAGCACAGAAAATCGACCTTAGAATATCATTTGAAAAAACAGAGGTTGCGCTAACTGATCCACAGCCAGTAAACAAAATTACAATAAAAGAACAGAGAATCAAAAATGTTGATAAATTTAAATATTTAAGTATAATCTTAACATACAATCCAAACAAGAAATTAACATGGTCAAATAGAAAGAATTAAACAAAGCAAATAACACTACCAAAAATCACTTACAACAATAAAAGCCTATCGACAGCTGCAAAATTAAAACTTTATAGAACAGTTACAAAGCTACAAACAACATTTGCAACTGAAACGTTTTTCACAATAACTATTACAGCAGAAACTGACAGAATATGAAAGATATAAAGAAAAAGAATTAGAACAAGTGTATGTAAACTATATCAAGGTAATGGGTCTGGAGAACGGTTTCAAATGAAACAGAATATAGAAACAGAACCAGTAATGAGTATGATCAGGAAGAAACACATCTGACACTTTGGGAATCTGATGAGAACGCTAGACAACAGAATTCATAAGAGAATAATCCAAAAATTGTGGGCTAGTAACACAAACACTAAATGGGTTATAGAAGTTAAGGAAAATATATGAATAACAGAAATATAAGAGAACTCAACACAAAAAACAAAACAGGCAAACAAAATCCTACAAGACACAAAAACTGGACTACTAACGGAAGTCAATAAAAGAACTACAGGATGGTATGTAATGTAGCAGAGCAGAGCAACATGAAATGAACAGAACAGTGCCATGTGTTTAGGAGATTGTGATGCTATTATGCAATCTTTACATAAAGTCATATTCATGCAGAACTTTCAGTTGGATTTTCTTACACTTACTACGTCTATGAAAACTAATAATTTAACGATGAAATTCGGAGCATGATATATAAATCAAATCGATTTTGGAAGGACTGTCTTGCAAACTCGAAAATGTTAAACCAAATGTAAACACACATTGCGGCTATTATTTGTATGAAAATGAGACAATAAAGCAGTAGTAATGATAAAAGAACTCAATGTAAAAATCATGTCAGCATCAAAAGTCATGCTGTAATTACGAAGTAATTAAGAGATGCAGTCGATCTACTGTTAACAGTGAATATTTCATAAAATTTCGAAATTAAAATCAATTTATTTAAATATAATTGTTACATCAAACTTGTTGCCATCAACTGTCAAACGAAATTCTGTAACCAGTATTATGAAAATAAATTAATCCCAATTGTAGGTTTAATTATGTACAGTTCAAACAG
This sequence comes from Schistocerca americana, assembly GCF_021461395.2. Lineage (NCBI taxonomy): Eukaryota > Metazoa > Arthropoda > Insecta > Orthoptera > Acrididae > Schistocerca > Schistocerca americana. The sequence goes on from NC_060119.1 coordinate 120,954,197, forward strand.
TACACAGAAACTTTTGTAATTGCCGCATGTTATATAAGCATCATTTACAACAGCCATGTTAGATCAGTCTTGGATCAGTTTTACATCAGTCCTGGATGAGATTTTGTGATGAGGTATCTGTGTTTTCTTGTATACATAAATAATAAGAGAAGTAGGAAGAATATTAAGGTAAAAAGGTACATCATTAAACCAGAAAAGAATAAATTTGCTGTGAAAGAGATAAAATTTCATGGCAACAATGTTACTAAGGATGGAATTTTGTCTGATACTGATAATATTTTATGCATAGAAAAGTTCCCTGCCCCTGAGTCAGAGAAGAAGTTAAAAACACATTTTGGGTTACTTAATTTTTATAGAAAATACATAAGAAAATCCAATCCCAAAGAAAGCAGGTGTTGACAGATGTGAAAATTACCGAACTATCAGTTTAATAAGTCATGGCTGCAAAATACTAACGTGAATTCTTTACAGATGAATGGAAAAAGTGGTAGAAGCCGACCTCGGGGAAGATCAGTTTGGATTTCGTAGAAATGTTGGAACACGTGAGGCAATACTGACCTTACGACTTATCTAAGAAGACAGATTAAGGAAAGGCAAACCTACATTTTTATGATTTGTAGGCTTAGAGAAAGCTTTTGACAATGTTGACTGGAATACTCTCTTTCAAATTCTGAAGGTGGCAGGGGTAAAATACAGGGGTGAAAGGCTATTTACAATTTGTACAGAAACCGGATGGCAGTTATAAGAGTCGAGAGGCATGAAAGGGAAGCAGTGGTTGGGAAGGGAGCGAGACAGGGTTGTAGCCTATCCCCGATGTTGTTCAATCTGTATATTGAGCAAGCAGTGAGGGAAACAAAAGAAAAAATTGGAGTAGGTGTTAAAATCCATGGAGAAGAAATAAAAACTTTAAGGGTCGCCGATGACATTGTAATTCTGTCAGAGACAGCAAAGGACTTGGAAGAGCAGTTGAACAGAATGGACTGGGTCTTGAAAGGAGGATATAAGATGAACATCTACAAAAGCAAAACGAGGATAATGGAATGTAGTCAAATAAAGTCGGGTGATACTGAGGGAAAAACATTAGGAAATGAGACACTTAAAGTAGTAAGCGGGTTTTGCTATTTAGGGAGCAAAATAACTGATGATGGTCGAAGTAGAGAGGATATAAAATGTAGAATGGCAATGGCAAGGAAAGCGTTTCTAAAGAAGAGAAATTTGTTAACATCGAGTATACATTTAAGTGTCAGGAAGTCGTTTCTGGAAGTATTTGTATGCAGTGTAGCTATGTATGGAAGTGAAGCATGTATGATAAATAATTTGGACAAGAATTTAGTATTGGAGGGCAGTGTGGAGGGAAAAAATCATAGAGGGAGGCCAAGAGATGAATACACTAAGCGGATTCAGAAGGATGTAGGTTGCAGTAGGTACTGGGAGATGCAGGAGCTTGCACAGGATAGAATAGCATACAGAGCTGCATCAGGACTGAAGACCACAAAAACAATGACAACAACATAAGAAAAAACAGGCATTGAATGCACAATCTTTTAGAGGAGGATGTATTATGTATATGGTGTAATGAGAAGCAAAAACTTTTGATGAAATAAAAAGACGGTTGTGTGATAGCAGAATTTTGCACAGAACATATTTGGCACTACCATTTTGTTTTATGATAGAAAGAAGTAATAGTGGAATGGGAGCTTATTTATCTCAAGAGAAAATACTAGAGGGTAGAATAGAACTTCATTCAATAGCATTTGCAAGCAGAACTCCAGAAAAACAGGAAAGGGATTATTCAATGACCGAGAAGAAGCTTTTAACAGTACACTGGACTTTTGCCAAGTTCAGAAATTATTTACTGGGACACAAAATCATTGTATATTCTGACCACAAGGCTTTAAGTTATCCGCTTGTAATGTATGTTGTATCACAATAGAATCACAGGATGGGCACTTTTCTTGGAACAATTTGATTATTCAATTAAATAGGTAAAAGGGGACTAAAATTTTATTTGCAGATACATTATCTAGATTTCCAGTAGGGGGGGGGGGGGGGGGGGGGGAAATTGAAGAGAGTAGGAATCAAGGAGAGAGAGATTTCAGAATTAAATATATGAAAGGGATCAAAAATGAAAAAGAGATTAGGAGAATTTGTAACACAATAAGGAGAAACCAAAACCATGATGAGAATTCGAAGCTTGTAAGAAATAATTTTTCAGAAAGTAAGGAAAATAAATGGAGGAGCAATATCATAAATTTTACAAGGGAATGTTACATAGGGTAAGTAGTCCGGATAGTGATAAATGGGAGTTTTGTCGGTCAGGACAGTATATAGATAGTCTGATGAAGTACGTACATGAATGTTTTGGAAGCTATGAAGCCTCAAAATGTACCCAAAACATTCAAGAAAATTTATATGTTTACAACCCAACCAGAAGTCTGAAACATTGTAGCCACTTATGACAGATGTCAATGTGTGAAGGTACGTAAGTATAATAGTAGAGGACATAGGCAGAATACTATTCTGGAAAACAAGATGGAACTGGTAAGAGCTCACTTTTTTGGATAGTTGACAAAAACAAAAGATCAGAGTTACATTTTTGTTACAATATACTTATTTTCTAAATTAATAAAATTATACCATAAAAACAAAGCAACTAGTGAAATCTTAATAGAAAAGAAATTAAAAAGGACTACTTTGAAATGTAGAAATCCCAGCGGCATTTATTTCTGATAATCGAGCTCAGTTTACTTCTAACAGAAGGAAAATTTTTGTTGAGGAGATAAATATAAAGGATACTTAATCTCAGCATACCTTCCACTGAGCAACTCAACTGAAAGATATATGAAGGTGATAGGAAGATTATGTTGAGCTTTTTACAGTAAAGAGCATTCAACCTAGATTGAATAAATAAGTAGTTTTGAAGACATTTTAAATACTTTGTAACATTCATCAACAGGCTTTTCACCATATGAGATCATGTATAAGAAGAAACCTGATAAATTATCGAATAACAGAGTTCCCTAGCTCCAGAAATATTCTTGCACAAGAAACAGATGAGACTTTCAGGAAAAATGTGGAGGAACATTTTAATATTAGAAAAAAGAAACATGACTGAAGATTAAAAGTAACGTAGTTTAAGACAGGTGAACTTGTGAAGATTAATGAAATGTCAGTGGCAATCAGTGGCTAAATTAAGAGATTTTTTAACATTTATAATGGGCCATTTGAAATACTAGAGATTCCACATCCAAAGGCTTATAGGCTAATTTATCCAAAAACGAGAAAATTATTTGTGCTAAGAAATATTATATAATTAAAATCATATAAGCTTGGAACCTAAGTGATAAATAAGTTCTGTCACTACAAAAGAGTTCTAATCTAATGTTACTCAGATATAGATAATTTTGTATTCTTTTGTAGAGCCAAAGTAAATCATCACAGGGATGCATCATCTTTATCTACCAAGTGTATGGCAAACACTTGGTCCCTAGCCAAGTGGGTCTTGTTTCAATAATTCCAGTACACAGTCATTTTTCATTATTCTTTGTCTCCTTCTGTCCTGTATGATACACACTTCTTTCTTGCTTCATACAGTGATAACACACTCGCCATGTTTAGTTTACCTTATTAAGCCACCACTATGAATGAAATAGGAAATAATGTAATTATAGTATGTTATCATGAACTATGACACATGTATTTTGAATCATGTCAGCTGCATGATTGTCAACAATACTTATGACTTATGTTACACTGATATATAGATTTGAAATGGAAAATTACACAGCAGCTCAGCTCCTCTTACAGTGTTATGTGGAAAACAGTCAAGAATTAATTTTCGAATTCAACACACAAATGTCTCTTAGTAAACCTATATGAACATCAGTTATTACTGAGGAAAAAGGGATTTGAAGCTTTCAACATAAAGTAAATAATAATTTAGCATCTGGGAATTGATTATGTATAAGTATGGAGATGATGAAACGATAACCTTAATGGAGCCTAAATGTACTATTTGTCATTTTCTACACACTGATCACTTGCAAATGTACCTATGTTCATTGTAACCACAACCAATGATATTATTTATGCTTCATTACGCTATATTGTACATATGTTGATTGTCATATACACATATGTATGAATTATTGCTACATCATTGTAATATTATGCTGAATATGATAGGATTACTATGTTACCTTAGCACAAATTTATTTGATGTGTCTTCTAGGCTCTGCATTGTTAATTGAAATTATATTAAGCGCAGAGGGCCTCAAAAATAAACTCTCATCTGGAACTGATGACATTCCAGATTATATCATTTAGGAATTCATAAATAAAATAGCTGTCCCACTCTCTAATGTGTACAATTCATTGTTGATGATGGATACATTTCCTGATTGTTTGAAAATGGCAAAAGTTATCCCACTCTTTAAGAAAGGTGAAAAAATAATGTGGAAAATTGTAGTTCTGTTTCGTTGTTACCTCCACCTGGTAAACGTCTGGAGAGATTAGTTTATCAGATTAATTAATCTTCTGAGAAAGAAGCAAATGCTCTCTGATATTCAGTATGGTTTCAGTAAATATAAATCCATAGCAACTGCTATATATGAATAGATACATTCCACCCTAGATGCTCTAGACAAAAACAAAAAGCAGTTGGCATCTTTCTAGATTTGTCAAAGACATTCGATGTTGTAGACTACAAAATTGTACAAGACAAACTGCAGTCATATAGCATCAGGGGCACCCCTCTAAAATGATTCAGCTAATATCTCACAAATGGGAAACAAAAAGTAACAATAAAACACAATGATCAAGGATATATCAAAACTATCACATCTGTAGTACATATGCTTTGGAGATGTGTTTTGGAGATTAGTTTTAAATGGACTGACCTAAAGAGAGTGCACCAAAAGTGTCTGATCTTAATGACAACCATGTAAAACTGGCGATATATGTATCATATAGTGATGATGTGTAAAATTCACAAAATATATACACTCACTATACAAGCCAGAATGTGATAGGTTGCTGAATTTGATATGATGCTGTTTGTGATAGGAGTAATGTATTACCTTAGTAAAGATTTATTTCCCATGTCTTCTAGTTTCTACATTGCATAGTTCACTCACTAAATTATATTAAGCACAAAGAGCCTCAAAAATAAACTCTCATCTCGAGTCACCAAAATATGTTTACTACAACTGTGACAGATTTGTAATAAACACTTCATTAAATGAAAGAGTTGCTGCCTCCCACCCCCCCCCACCCCCCCCCCCTCCCCAGCAAAATGTTGAAACTGCAAAACATATCAAAATGTACTTCTCTGACTATGGCGAGAGCGCCCAAGATTCAATTCTTTGACTGATTCTGTTTCTTCTTTATATAAATGACTTACTGTTGAACATCAGTGCCACTATCAGTACACTCTTTCCCAATGATACTAGCATGCTCGTTACCAGCAGAAAGAACCACAAACTGAAAGTAAAGGTGTGCTGGGTGATTGATCTGACAGAAGTAACATGGTAGTCAACACCAGGAAAGCCACCTTCCCGAACATCCACCTAAGAACCAATAAATGTATGCCCAATATGAAATTATATGGCTCTGAATTATCACCCACATCAGAAACAGGATTTTTAAGCCTGTGGATACAGGAAAACTTAAAATGGCAGTACTAACAGTAAGCTGAATAAAATGAGCTTCGCCTTACACTCCCTTGCGTATGCACAACCCCAGAGACTGTTCATGGGGATTAGTATGACCGATTGCATAGTGTAATACACTATATCAAATTCCTGGGGAGACTTCACACATAACTGAGACATTCTGCTCACCCATAAGAGAGCAGTGAGGGTAATGAACAGGTCAAAGTCAAATAACAGCTGCACACCTCTTTTCCAAAAGGTACTTATTCTTCCTCTTGCCAATCTCCGCATATCAGAAATGTGTAAGTTTGTAAAAGATAATACTTCAAAATTTTGTAAAATTCAAGAATTGCATACCTCTGCCTAATAAATCCATCATTTAACCAAGGCATTCAACTGTACAACAGTCTGCCATCAGAAATAGAAAACAATAACTTTTTAATAGGAATCTGAAAACCTTCTTTCTTTATCATTGCTTTTACACTTTATCTGAACTTTCGGCCCATATGTGTAGAAATAAATATGAACTTGATCACAGGAATATTTTATGTAAAAGAAATTAACATTAACATAAAATTGGACAAAAAGTTAGTGTTCATAATACTATCTGCAACTATGATAACTGTGTGCATACATTGTGTATGTATGTATGTATGTATGTGTGTGTGTGTGTGTGTGTGTGTGTGTGTGTGTGTGTGTATGTGTGTGTGTGTGTGTGTGTAATATCCTTGTAGTAAGATTTCACCCATAAATATGCCAGTTAGGTTATTGTTGTGTATATGTGTGAGAGGGATAGAAAACAAAAATAAAATTGTAATAATAAAAAAGTAAAATGAGGCTTTGTAAATTTTTGAAAATAGGTGTGTAATGTCGTGTTATGCAAATTTTCATCACATCTCTTCATATCATAGAAACCATCACACCATACTACGAATTGTCCAATATTAAATGTATCTTTTACGTACCACCATGAACAATGCTTGTACAAGATTGATTAAGAAGACAAATAAATACACTGAAGTGCCAAAAAACCTAGATCTGCCTAATATCGTGTAGGGGGTGAGCATGCAGAATTGCTGCAACACGACATGGCATGGACTTGACTAATGTCTGAAGTAGTGCTAGAGGGAATTGACATTGCGTATCCTGCAGGGGTGTCAATAAAACCTTTAAGGTTATGAGGTAGTGAAGTTCTCTTCTGAACAGCATGATGCGAGGCAGCCCAGATATGCTCAACAATGTTCATGTCTGGCAGCCAGCGAAAGTGTTTAAACTCAGAAGAATGTTTCTAGAGCCATTCTGTAGCAATTCTGGACGTGTGGGATGTCGCATTTTGGAAATCTATGGTAAGTTCCTTTGAGACCAAACTGCTGAGGTCATTGGTCCCTTGGCTTACTCACCACTGAATCTAACCTAAACTAACTTATGTTATGGACAACACACATACCCATGCCCAAAGGAGGACTCAAACCTCCAACGGTGGCAGCCGCACTAACCGTGGCAAGGCGCCTCAGACCGCATGGCTATCCCACGCAGTGATGTCGCATTGTCCTGCTGGAATTGCCCAAATCCATTGGAATGCACAATGGATGCAGGTAATCAGAAAGGATGCTTATGTATGAATCACCTGTCAGAATCGTATCTAGACGTATTAGGGGTCCCACATTGCTCCAACTGCACACATCCCACACCATTACAGAGCCTCAACCTACTTGAACAGTCCCCTGCTGACATGCAAGGTCCATCGATTCATGATGTTGTCTCTATACGTCCACACGTCCATCCACACAACACAAATTGAAACGAGACTCACCCGATCAGGCAATTTGTTTCAAGTCATCAACAGTCCAATGTCAGTGTTGACAGGCCCAGGTGAAGTGTAAAAGCTTTGTGTCCTGCACTCGTAAAGGCTTCACGAGTCGGCCTTCAGCTCTGAAAGCCCATATCAATGATTATTATTATTATTTATTATTTAGCGTATGGCGCTACACATATGGTTTACACTTATTACATTGTGAAATTATATGACAAAATGCACTATAAAGTACATAAGTGAAGGATACGTATTCAGATAAAATATAATACATAAACACAATAAAAATTAACATCACAGAAGATATTTTTCGTTACTTAAGTCTTCAAATTCTGACGTCCAAATTTGCAATCCATTCGAGGCAGGTCAGTGTGGCACTGAAGAAGTCAGCCCGACTATCCTGATAGGTTCTTAATTCACAGACCTGGGCGATGTGCTGTATTGTTTGATTAGGTGCCCCACAATCACAGCTAGGGCTGGGAAGATTTCCCCACTTGTGTAGATTGTGTGCACATAGTCCATGTCCTGTTCGGATTCTGTTTAGGCTTTTACATAGCTGTCGTGGAAGTTCAAAGCCCTTAGGTTTCTCTGATGGACATATAAGTTCACGGTTGTCAGGGGAGGCACTATCACTCCAGCTCTCATGCCATTTAGTACCCATGTTGAAGTTGGCAGCTGACAGTTGTTGGGTCAGTCTTAAAGGGGGATTTCTGGAGCAGAGTCGTGTTCTTTCCAAAGTTCATGGATAGGAAGTAGGGGGTTATTCATTATTTTTGTGTATTCCTTCACCAGAGCTTCCTGTCTTCGCAGGGAGGGCGGAGCTATATGACTAAGTGTTGGAAGCCAATATAGTGGGGTTGTCTTTACGCACCAGTTATGGTTCTCATAGCAGCGTTATGCTGGGTGTCTACCTTATTTACATGCTTGCTGGTTAACCACGCTGGTGCACAGTACTTGGCTGCAGAGTACACTAAGGCGAGTGCAGAGGTTCATAGTGTGTCTGCTGCTGCTCCCCAGTTAGTGCTGCAGAGCCTCTGAATGAGGCTGTTCCGTGAGCTTATTTTGTTAGACACAATTTCCAGGTGTCTTTTGATGGATAATGACCCATCTAGAGTGACCCCCAGGTACTTTGGATATGGGTGATATCGCAGTTGACTGTTATTCATATGAATCTTCAGCTCATATCCCGCCATTCTGTTGTTCAAATGAAAACAGCTGACTTCAGTCATGGTGGGAGTGGTATTAGCCTCCATTTGGTGAAATATTCATGCATTTTGTGTAGGTCAGTTGTGAGGATGTTTTCAGTGTCTTCAAACTGCTTGCGTTTGATAGCTAGGGACATATCATCAGCATAGCTGAACTTCCTTGAGATGGTTTCAGGCAGGTCAGAGATGTAAAGACTAAAGAACATTGGTGCTAAAACTGATCCTTGAGGCAATGATATTTCGTTGGATGGTTCACATTCTGACACTTGATGATGGTCCAGCGCTGAAATCTGCAGCAATTTCCAGAATGGGTGCACTTCTGTCACACTGAATAATGCTCTTCAGTCATCGTTGGCTCCATTCTTGAAGGATCTTTTTGTGGTTGCAGCGATGTCAGAAATTTGATGTTTTACCAGATTCCTGATATTCATGATACACTCATGAAATGGTCGTATCAGAAAATCTCCACTTCATCGCTACCACGGAGATGTTGTGTCCCATCACTCGTGTGCCGACTATAACTCCACATTCTAACACACTTAACTCTTGATAACCTGTCCTTGTAGCCCAGTAGCCGATCTAACAACTGCGCCAGCCACTTTTTTTATGTAGGCGTTGCCAACCTTAGTGCTGTATTCTGCCTGTTTGTGTGTCTCTGTATTTGAATACTCATGCCTATATCAGTTTCTTTGGCGCTTCACTGTATAATCTGTGATACGTTTCACTCACTGTAACTACATGACTTGTAATTGTAGGTACATTAACTGCACTTAAACCTCATAATGTATCCAGTGTTATATCAAGCTATCTGAATAATAAAAAGACTGTAACTGCCCAAGAATTTTCGTCTGGCTGTGCATCATCTGAGCAAGAAATTGCAAACATGTATATTCTAACCAAAAAACCACTCTAACCCCAGTAAACACGAATGATACCTACTTAACTGTAGCACAGTGCTCTAAACTCTCTTGTACATATGATACAACGTTTGTAAATTCCAAGAAATGGAAACGAATATTTTTACTCACTACATATACACTCCTGGAAATTGAAATAAGAACACCGTGAATTCATTGTCCCAGGAAGGGGAAACTTTATTGACACATTCCTGGGGTCAGATACATCACATGATCACACTGACAGAACCACAGGCACATAGACACAGGCAACAGAGCATGCACAATGTCGGCACTAGTACAGTGTATATCCACCTTTCGCAGCAATGCAGGCTGCTATTCTCCCATGGTGACGATCGTAGAGATGCTGGATGTAGTCCTGTGGAACGGCTTGCCATGCCATTTCCACCTGGCGCCTCAGTTGGACCAGCGTTCGTGCTGGACGTGCAGACCGCGTGAGACGACGCTTCATCCAGTCCCAAACATGCTCAATGGGGGACAGATCCGGAGATCTTGCTGGCCAAGTTAGTTGAATTACACCTTCTAGAGCACGTTGGGTGGCACGTGATACATGCGGACGTGCATTGTCCTGTTGGAACAGCAAGTTCCCTTGCCGGTCTAGGAATGGTAGAACGATGGGTTCGATGACGGTTTGGATGTACCGTGCACTATTCAGTGTCCCCTCGACGATCACCAGTGGTGTACGGCCAGTGTAGGAGATCGCTCCCCACACCATGATGCCGGGTGTTGGCCCTGTGTGCCTCGGTCGTATGCAGTCCTGATTGTGGCGCTCACCTGCACGGCGCCAAACATGCATACGACCATCATTGGCACCAAAGCAGAAGCGACTCTCATCGCTGAAGACGACACGTCTCCATTCGTCCCTCCATTCACGCCTGTCGCGACACCACTGGAGGCGGGCTGCACGATGTTGGGGCGTGAGCGGAAGACGGCCTAACGGTGTGTGGGACCGTAGCCCAGCTTCATGGAGACGGTTGCGAATGGTCCTCGCCGATACCCCAGGAGCAACAGTGTCCCTAATTTGCTGGGAAGTGGCGGTGCGGTCCCCTACGGCACTGCGTAGGATCCTACGGTCTTGGCGTGCATCCGTGCGTCGCTGCGGTCCGGTCCCAGGTCGACGGGCACGTGCACCTTCCGCCGACCACTGGCGACAACATCGATGTACTGTGGAGACCTCACGCCCCACGTGTTGAGCAATTTGGCGGTACGTCCACCCGGCCTCTCGCATGCCCACTATACGGCCTCGCTCAAAGTCCGTCAACTGCACATACGGTTCACGTCCACACTGTCACGGCATGCTACCAGTGTTAAAGACTGCGATGGAGCTCCGTATGCCACGGCAAACTGGCTGACACTGACGGCGGCGGTGCACAAATGCTGCGCAGCTAGCGCCATTCGACGGCCAACACCGCGGTTCCTGGTGTGTCCGCTGTGCCGTGCGTGTGATCATTGCTTGTACAGCCCTCTCGCAGTGTCCGGAGCAAGTATGGTGGGTCTGACACACCGGTGTCAATGTGTTCTTTTTTCCATTTCCAGGAGTGTATATTTCACTCAATATATAAAATTACAAACAATAAATATGCACTAAAACAAACAATGGATCTAACAATAATTCTGAAATTTCTTGTTAAATATAGACATACCAATTTTTACTATCATTATATTAACACTACTTGATGATTTAACAAAACAATTGTATCCATTCTAATCAATACTACATTTAATTAGCCTTTTATCTAGTAAACTTTGGCTTCACATGCACAACATGCATCCCAATGCAAGAACAGTCATACTAGTTGCTAAGAATCTGCATACAGGTTGAAGGAAAAGATGCCATACTTGGGAGTGAGCATATGATTCCTCATTCAGTTTCAAGACAAATGTTTATCTAGCAAAATCAGATCTGGTGCATTTTGGAAACACATGTAAGAAAACGAGTAGCTGGCAACAACGTCATATCATGAAGTGCACTGGAATATGCAGAGGAACATATACATGCTGTTCTACCATACCATCCATCATATTTCACTGAGTAGACTGCTGGCATATCATACCCACATCTGCCATGGTGCTATATCTTGAATCCTCATCAGATTCCTTTTTTTATTTTTTAGCTGTCTGTCCCCTAGTTCTCCTCGTTTATAAGCAGGACATCATTTCGTCACATGACAATAGCTCATCATGTCATGGTTGGATCCATTAAACTGCTTGCTTGTGTCTAGTAAAAACACAGTGAACAACCATAACTGGTCCTGTGAAGTTCATCTAGGGCAGCTTCTCTGGCACTACACAAACGATGAATATGTTGATATGCTTTCGATGTTGTATGCATCCGATACAACAAGCTGCTGCTACTCATGCATCTGCTGCACAGTACCCTCCAAGATGCCATCCCAATAAGAATGCCATCTTTGGGAAACTGGTAATCTTCGTCCGCAAGTAATGGACAGAGGTTGTCCAAGGACTAGACATTCTCCACAAACAGAGGACATGATACTTGAAACCATTGCCCAATCACTTGTAACACTGTAAAGCAGTTCTCAAAGACTGGTTGTGGAAGTGTTTGTCGATGAACAACTGCGTCCATATCATTACACGTTAACTCAACAGCAGTGGTCAGAAGACCACATTCAATGAGTAGTTTTGTGAGTGGCTTTTGAATTGAGTGGAAGATAACCCAATATGGACTGACGAATCTATCCGCACTTATGAAGGTATTTTCAACCTCTACAATTGCCATTATAGGTTAGAACACAACCCACACCTCACCCATGAAAGTGGCTTTTGGTCATGCTTTGACAATAACCTGTGGTCTGGAATTATGGGAAGAGTGCTTCTGGGTCCTTACCTATTGCCAGTCACTCTGAATGCACCATGAATCGTACATTTATTTGCAATGGTTTGCCTGACACATTAGAAAAAGTTCCATTTGTTGTTCGGCGACGGTTATTGTTTCATCATGATGGTGCATCGCCACACTTTGGAATGAATGGATATACCTATTCAAATGAAGCATCCACGTTCTCAGGACCTTAATCGACTAGATTTTTATTTGTGGGACACTTAAAGGAACACTTTTATAGTACTGATAGCTCGTGTGCATGCCACTTCGGCAATGTTGGATGCAGGTGTGTTGCGTAGGAGCCAGCAAAATGTGATCCAGCAAAGTGTTTGCAAATGCAACGTGGTAGCTTTGAACATCTTCTGTAAAGTGAACATTGCTTGTACACATACAGCTCTGTGAAGATAAGACTGGACGTCAAATATACAGACTGAGGTTATTGTGCATAGCATAATGTGCAATCTAGTGTAACTTACCTATTGTGTTTCTTGGGGACTTAACAGCTGAGGTCATCAGTCCCCCTAGGCTTAGAACTACTTAAACCTAACTAACCTAAGGGCATCACACACATCCATGCCTGAGGCAGGATTCGAACCTGCGACCGTAGCAGCAGCGCGGTTCCGGATTGAAGCGCCTAGAACCGCTCGGCCACTGTGGCCGGCTTTTGTACCTCATTGGACGCAGAGGATCTTACTGTATCCACTATTATTTTCTGTTGGCTTTATTGGTATCATAGACGAAACAAAGTTGTTGTGTATGTCTGTAAGAAGTTCATGTTACATCTTAATGGTTAATAAAGGTAGCAGTTACAGAAAGAAACAGACGAGATACTAGCCTGTCGAGGTGTAAACTGGATACAATTGATATTTTAACTAAAAAAAAAAAAAGTTTCCGCATATGTGACTCGAACATCAGCGAGTCCATATACCTGGTCTCACTGAGATAATAGGACAACTCTGGCACAGTACAGAGTCCATGCTACCTGATCTTGGCCACAAAGTGCGCAGTTGCAGCATTCTGAGAGTCTCGCTTTTTAAATCGCATTTCTATTGAACGTATTGGCAGGACTAGGTTTTGGTAGATATACTTTTGTCTTGAACTGGGATGAGGAATGGCATGCCAACTGCCAAGAGTGGCATCTTTTCTTAACCCTGTATATGAACAAGTTGCACTATCTGAAACATAAATGGTGTAATGATATACTTGCACTGTGGAAACAATGTGCAACACCGTCTAACTTAGAACTGTAGTCGATATTTTCCTATTAAGTTTAGAATAAAATGGGAAGTTACCGATTATGATTTGACTCTTGACACAGATAACCTGACTCCTAATCTGCTTCCTGAATAAATGTGATCCAACAAGTGCTGACATCTGATGCCTGACCTATTGATTGCTGGAGTTAATTCAAGATGTCCTCAGGAAACTGAAGGGGCCTACCTGTTGCTTGAACACCTCTGCACTGCTCTGTAATTCCTGATGATTATGCTAAAGTACTTAATTTAGCTTAGATGGATAACACTGGATGACTCTGTCCACGCCTGAAAAATGGTGCATAATTGCAGTTAGTAAAAGGCAAAATTAAATGAAAAAACAACTGACTGAGATGTGGCTCACAAAAATATGAACTCTAAACAACATGATGATGAGAAAGGAGACAGGAATGCATGTTCCAACATGGAGTTACCAGAATACTGGCTTGGGTTTGACAAAAAGCACAACCAATTTATTGAGCTCAGTTCATTACTACAAGCAACCAAATAACATCAAATAGAATAATCACGGTTTACGCATTACTTGGAAATCCAACATTTAATACTTATCTCTTTGTAGTCCAAACAGTTGGGGAAACTTTAGTAAACAAACATGAAATATCTGAGTCATGCATATTTGAAAATGAAAACCAAATCTTGTGCAGTGTGCGAAATACCAATTTCAATGAAACTAGAAACGCAATTGTTCAGTCTTTGTGGAGGCACATTGAAATTAACCTGAATACAAAAATTTAGCATTTTCTGTGGATGAGAAACATTGTAAATAGAGCAGTTTGTCTCACTCGTTTAGTCTACGTGGATGCTTGTAACGCTAACACACACATCAAATGCGGCTAGTCAAGTGTTGAAAACGTACTAAATCCAACATGAATACAATATACGACACATGTCGTACGTGAAAAACAGTTTAGTCCACGTAGATGCTCAGAATTCTAACGTAAATGCGAGGGATGTTCAATAAGTAATGTAACACTCTTTTCAGCCAATTTCGCTTGAACAAATGTTGTGGTACACCGTGGAATAATCTCACGAACTTCCGATAGGTAATGGAAGTACATTCCAAGCTGAGACCAGTCTTTGAGCTTCTTTTGGTGTAAAACCAAAGCATCGCAGATATTCATACTAACTTGCCAAATGCCTACGGAATATTGGCAGTGAACAAAAGCATAGCGAATCATTGGGGGAGGCATGTGTCTTCATCACAGCAAGGTTGCGCAAACCTGTCTGATCTCCCGTGTGCTGGCCAGCTACACACAGCTGCCAATCTGGGACTGTTGAAACACACCAACACTAGTTCGTCGCAACAAAAATAAAATAGACTTCCCATTTTCCATGACAACGCAAAGCCTCACACTATCTGCACACCCGAGAGTAGCACACAAAGCTTCATTGGACAATTCTTCCTTGTCCACCCTACAGCCCACATTTCGCACGTTCCGACTTCCATCTGTTTGGCCCAATGAAGGTTGCACTCATTGTGAAGCAGTACATGGATGGTGGGTGATCGAGCAAGACGTTGACTTCGAGGTCGACCAGTAGAGTGGTACTGTGTGTTCTTACTGGCCTTCCCAGTAAGATGGCATAAGGACATCGCACTGAACAGACAGTATGTTGAAAAATTAGCTAAAAGAGAGGGTAACCCTGAATAAAGAATTGGAATCCCGAATAAAATCAACTGCTTTCAGACAAAATGTGTTGCGATACTTGTTTCACATCCCTTGCACATACTTTGGCACATATAAAAAAACAGCTAAGTATATACAATATAAGGTTAACACAACATTGTCTCCCATGCAACACAAATTCATTTTACACTACCTTCCATAAAACTGCAGAGTATTTTTAGGCTACACTTACAGTATATGAAAAAAGGGGTATTTGGTTTATAAATACATTAAATTTCATTTTAAGGAACAGTGTTTTGTAATTTTCTTACGCCACTTAGTGGCATCATTGAATTAATTCCAGGTCAAGGCAACTGAAACAGGCATAAAGCGCCCATTATACAGAAATAGAAGTCCTGAAGTTCTATCGGTACTATAAACATAGTTTGGTGATCTATAGCCCTTGCAATGATCCCATACAGTATGCCATTAATTAATTGAAACTACATTTACGACTCTGAGCGAATATTACCACTATATTTTATACGCACAAGAATGGTTAAGTTTGAACCTCTGGATCTCGGAAACGGATAACGCTACCAAAAAAAGTTTCAGTGTTCCCTAAGAACATCACCTTAAGAATACATGGTAAAACTTTAGATCATTTGCCATGAATAGAAAATATAGAAGTGGCCATCCCCACAGCTGGTACTTTTGGTGCCCAAAGGTCAAGGTTTTTCATATGTATCTTGATACCTGATAAAAGTTTTCTAATTCCTCGATAAGTATCTAATGAATGGCAAGTTAGTATTTGAGCCCCTTCCTACCATTAGTTACGTAGATAACTGCCGCTGACTGTGCACAAACGACTAAATTCCAGGTTTTGCGATTTTCTGCATAATTATGTTAACTCTGAATCTCTAGTTCTCAGTAATGGGTAAGGATATCTTAGAAATTTACAAAGTTTCATCATATAATCATCTCAAGAACCTATGGCAAGAATTTCGATGATTTGCTACGAGAAGAAAATACAGAAGCGGCCATCCCCACAATTGGTACTTCTGGTAACCAAAAATCATGGCTTTTCGGGGTTTTATCAGAAACCGCTAAAAAACAAATAACGCTTTTATAACCTTAGACCACAACTGATGAGGATGTTGAGACAAAGCTCACGGATGCACTAGACATGCTCTGTCAGTACTACGCCGACAATCAACTCAAGCCGAACCCTAGCAAAACACAAGTTCGCGCCTTCCATCTCCGTAACAAGCAGGCATCCCGTAAGCTGCGTGTCTTCTGGAAGGACACACTCCTCGAACACTGCGTCAACCCCAAATACCTAGGAGTAACCCTAGACAGGGCTCTGACGTATAAACAGCACTGTATTAACACCAAATTGAAGGTGAGTGGCAGAAATAATATACTTCGGAAAATAACGAACTCCTCCTGGGGCGCAAAGCCAGAGGTAGTGAGGACCACAGCACTAGCAGTTTGCTTCCCAGCAGGCGAATATGCAAGCAATGTCTGGTACAACTCTACCCACGCTAAACAGGTCGACATTGCTCTGAACGAGACCTGCAGGCTCGTCACTGGATGTCTGAAACCGACGCCAACAGACAAGCTCTACCATCTTGCTGGGACTGCACCTCCTGCAGTGCGAAGAGAAGGGTAGCCTATAGTGAAAGAGCGAGGGCTGAGATGGCAGAGAGCCACCCCCTCCACAAAACTCAGCCAGCCACCAAACGCTTGAAATCTAGACGCAGTTTTCTCTGAGCAACCGAAGATTTTAGCGACCAACCTGGATCTAGGGTGGAGAGATGGAAGCAGTCGGGAGAAGGGCACTGGATGGAACCACAGGAAGAATTGGCACCAGGTTACGCTGAGGATTGGGTGGTCTGGAGATCACTAAACAGGCTACGCACCAACACTGCACGGTCAAGAGATAACCTTCTGAAGTGGGGATATTCTACTACATCTAACCTCTGCGACTGTGGAGAGGTGCAGACGACCCAGCACATGTATAACTGCCCTGAATGTCCTTCACACTGCACTTTAGAGGATCTGATGTTGGCAACCCCAAATGCTGTCGACGTAGCCCGCTTATGGGCCAAATGCGTATAACATTTTGTTTCTGTGCACACATATTTGTATATATATTTTATATATATTTTCATATGCCTGTAATTAATTTTTTGTCTGTGTGCTATTCATTTTTTTATATTCCTGTATCCATGGTGCTTCTGACACGAATAAAAAAAAATCTGATGCAAAAGAACCAACCCATTTTCCCTGGGGTGGAAAAAGTGTGTGATGTTTAAATTTTGACCCTGTACTGTAGGGCAACAACAGTACATCATTCTTCCGATAGGTATACAAATGGGCAGTAGGCCAAGGGTTATCCAAAATACTTAACCCCTTACCTCTGTGATGAAAAGTGTCCAAGATACGAAAAATCGTATTTTCGCCCAGGGGCTCTTTCTGGAATATATTTTTTCTATGCACTGTCGTGCAAGGACAAATGTTAAATAAATAATATTTTATATAAATGTGTATGTAATGTGAACAATAGATTAGAATTTATCACTACTCCACCTCCTCAATCTACACAGGCCCTACAATTATCTTCTACGGCGGGACGAAACGTAACGTTGCTGAATGGGACAGTATAAAACGAGCAGAATAATCCCATGTATTTCGGAGGTAGCGTTACTAATACGCAATCCTTCTGCAGAGTCATATACATGCAGAACTTTCAGCTATATCGTTATATAGTCCATAAAAACTAAGTTATGATGGCAAGTGCATAATACACAAATCAAATCGATTTATCGAAGGATTGTACTGCAAGCTCAAAACACGTTAGACCAAATTAAACACATGCCAAGAATCATCCCATGTAGGCTTTACGGCCGGCGTGTTCTTCAGTAAACACTTCCGGGCTAAGTTGCCGTGGTCGATCTGTAGAACTTCTTCTCCCTGATGTTTCGTTCTCAACTACGGAGAACATCTTCCGAGGTGAGTCGACGACTGGCTGCTAGGAGCTGGGGCCGCCACTTATATGGAGATCGTAGAGGGCGCCACCGCACGTCACGTGGCGTCGATGTGTAGCTATCTCTGGCTATCGTCTGTTCTCTCGATTGCAGGCAATCGATTGTCACGTGATTGATGCAACGTCGACCGCCATATCTTGTCCAATTTTAATCCTTCTTCTTTACGATAAAAATTGTATTGATGTTTGTGGATTTTAGTTCCCTCTCTATACATGTGTGTATAATAACGCGACGTCCTCGCTAGCACGCTTGTCTCACCAAATTTTATTTCGTGATCTCCATCCTTAAAAACATGTTACGCTACTGCCGATTTGTCGATATGTCCCAAGCGACAGTTTCTTTTGTGCTCCGTCAACTGTGTATTGATGCTTCTTTTTGTAGTTCCTATGTAAACCCTGCCACAACTACACGGAATTTTATATACCCCTGGGGTGGCTAGGGGGGTGACGAGCATCTTTTGTTGATCTTAGGCATTCACTAATTTTCTTAGTAGGTCTGAAAATAGTCTCCACCTGAAACTTGGCTAGTACTTTCCCAATGCGATCCGTGATGTTATGGATGAACGGAAGAAATACTTTTCCAGCTGATGGTTGTTGCTGTCTCCTATTTTTAGGCATTTTTCTACTTGGGTGAAGTGCTCGGTTAATATCGTTTTTCGTATAACCATTTTTCGCAAAAGCCATTCGTAAATGATTTAGTTCTTCTTGTAAGTAGCCTGATTCACAAATATTATTGGCCCTATCCACTAGTGTTTTTATGACCCCCCTCTTTTGCCTAGGGTGGTGGTTTGAGTTCTTATGGAGGTAGCGATCAGTATGTGTACCTTTCCTGTAGACCTTATGGCCTAAGGTCCCATCTGCCCGTTTGATAACTGATACATCCAAAAAGTTAAGTTGTCCATTCTTCTCTTTCTCGATAGTAAATTTGATCTTTGGGTTGATGCTGTTTAAGTGCACCAGGAAATCATTCAAGTCTTCTTCCTCATGATTCCATATTAAAAAGGTATCATCCACATACCGATACCACTTCGAGGGGCTTTTTTTGGCCGACTGCAGTGCTTGATGTTCAAAATATTCCATGAATAAATTCGCAATTGTGGGGCTTAGGGGGCTTCCCATGGCTATCCCATCAATCTGTTCATAAAATTCACCATTGTACTGAAAATAGGTCGAGGATAGACAGTGTTGGAACAAGGCCACTATATCAGTAGGGAACATATCGGCTATATGAGAGAGAGCTTCATCAACTGGAACCATAGTGAACAAAGACACTATATCAAAACTGACAAGGATGTCATTAGGACCGACAGTAATTTCCCTCAATTTCTCAATGAAGTGTAAAGAGTTTTTAATGTGACTCTCAGTTTTGCCTATGTAAGGTTGTAACAAAGAGGCAAGGTGTCTGGCTAGTTCTTGGGTAGGAGCTCCAATTGCGCTGACTATCGGTCTCAAAGGAACATCAGGCTTATGCATCTTTGGTAATCCATATAATCTCGGAGGATAAGCCTCCGTTTTACAAAGATACTTTTTAACTTCTGTAGGAATGGAAGACTGTTTTATCAGACGATTGGTGGCATTCAGCACGTTCGTTGTGGGATCCTTTTTCAACTTCTTGTATGTGCTGGGCTCCAGGAGATCACTGATCTTCTTGTGATAATCCTCAGTATTCATTAAAACAGTAACATTTCCCTTGTCAGCGGCAACTATAATAATATTCTTGTCTGCATTGATCTCCCACAATGCGTTCCTTTCCCCTTGAGACAGATTGCTGCTGGGTGGCTTAGCTTTAGGTAATATCCTGGAGGTTTCCATCCTAATTTCATCAGTAGAATATGATGGTAACTGACGAATTCCTGCCTCTATATTAGCAATAATGTCCTCCATAGGAACCTTGGATGAAGTGATTGCAAAATTCCCTCCTTTAGACAGAACAGAAAGTTCTTCCTTAGACAATTCTTTTTCCAATAAATTAATAACCGTATGGGAATTGTTTGGAATCGGTGTTTCCTGTCGACCCTCTTGTAGACGATCAAACTTCTCCTTCTGCCTATTGGAAAACACTTCTGCACTAATCTCCATGGATCTAAATGTTAAACTGTCCACTTTGTTCCAGTGACAAAACTGCATAGTATTGCTAATAAGTAAATGAAGATTTAGCAGTTGACTATCATCACATACCGCCAGTCCTCGTCGTGTCTGATGTATCCGCTCACGTAGTAATGCCAGTTCCATACGAGAATAAATACGGTTAGCTTGTGCCGAATGAAACATTCTTCTCACTTTTAAAAACTTGGGAACTATACCGGTATCACGACAGCGTAGCAGGAAAATGTGAGTGAGCAAAGTTGTTGACCTTTCTTCTAGCGTAGGTTCTCCAGTCGTCGTACCCTAGTTGACATTTCCTCCCCGTAGAGGCGTCGAATCATCCCATGTAGGCTTTCACGGCCGGCGTCTTCATCAGTAAACACTTCCGGGATAAGTTGCCATAGTCGATCTGTAGAACTTCTTCTCCCTGACGTTTGGTTCTCAACTGCGGAGACTCACCTCGGAAAATGTTCTCCGTAGTTGAGAACGAAACGTCAGGGAGAAGAAGTTCTACAGATCGACCACGGCAACTTAGCCCGGAAGTGTTTACCGATGGACATGAATTTCGGAAACAATGAGCAAATGTATAAAGTTATGAACTGAGACTTGGAACCAGTAGTGAAAAGCCACGTCACAACCAGGCCACCAAGTTAGTCGCAGCTGGCAGGGCGACTGCATGGTCAACGACTGAGCAACGCTTCTGTGATGGCAAACGATACTTGTCACCGTCGTGTGACACAGTCTGTGAGAGTATTCCCGACGACATACGACATCTCGGGATTACCAACACTTTTCAGACAGTTCGACAGGACACACTAATACACTCCTGGAAATTCAAATAAGAACACCGTGAATTCATTGTCCCAGGAAGGGGAAACTTTATTGACACATTCCTGGGGTCAGATACATCACATGATCACACTGACAGAACCACAGGCACATAGACACAGGCAACAGAGCATGCACAATGTCGGCACTAGTACAGTGTATATCCACCTTTCGCAGCAATGCAGGCTGCTATTCTCCCATGGAGACGATCGTAGAGATGCTGGATGTAGTCCTGTGGAACGGCTTGCCATGCCATTTCCACCTGGCGCCTCAGTTGGACCAGCGTTCGTGCTGGACGTGCAGACCGCGTGAGACGACGCTTCATCCAGTCCCAAACATGCTCAATGGGGGACAGATCCGGAGATCTTGCTGGCCAGGGTAGTTGACTTACACCTTCTAGAGCACGTTGGGTGGCACGAGATACATGCGGACGTGCATTGTCCTGTTGGAACAGCAAGTTCCCTTGCCGGTCTAGGAATGGTAGAACGATGGGTTCGATGACGGTTTGGATGTACCGTGCACTATTCAGTGTCCCCTCGACGATCACCAGTGGTGTACGGCCATTGTAGGAGATCGCTCCCCACACCATGATGCCGGGTGTTGGCCCTGTGTGCCTCGGTCGTATGCAGTCCTGATTGTGGCGCTCACCTGCACGGCGCCAAACACGCATACGACCATCATTGGCACCAAGGCAGAAGCGACTCTCATCGCTGAAGACGACACGTCTCCATTCGTCCCTCCATTCACGCCTGTCGCGACACCACTGGAGGCGGGCTGCACGATGTTGGGGCGTGAGCGGAAGACGGCCTAACGGTGTGCGGGACCGTAGCCCAGCTTCATGGAGACGGTTGCGAATGGTCCTCGCCGATACCCTAGGAGCAACAGTGTCCCTAATCTGCTGGGAAGTGGCGGTGCGGTCCCCTACGGCACTGCGTAGGATCCTACGGTCTTTGGGTGCATCCGTGCATCGCTGCGGTCCTGTCCCAGTTCGACGGGCACGTGCACCTTCCGCCGACCACTGGCGACAACATCGATGTACTGTGGAGACCTCACGCCCCACGTGTTGAGCAATTCGGCGGTACGTCCACCCGGCCTCCCGCATGCCCACTATACGCCCTCCCTCAAAGTCCGTCAACTGCACATACGGTTCACGTCCACGCTGTCGCGGCATGCTACCAGTGTTAAAGACTGCGATGGAGCTCCGTATGCCACGGCAAACTGGCTGACACTGATGGCGGTGGTGCACAAATGCTGCGCAGCTAGCGCCATTCGACGGCCAACACCGCGGTTCCTGGTGTGTCCGCTGCGCCGTGCGTGTGATCATTGCTTGTACAGCCCTCTTGCAGTGTCCGGAGCAAGTATGGTGGGTCTGACACACCGGTGTCAATGTGTTCTTTTTTCCATTTCCAGGAGTGTATATGTAAACAGCAGAATCAGCGTGGAGAAGCAGTACTGAAGGACGCGCCAGCCATCCCATCATCATCGAACGGCTGGGCAGTGATGTGACGTCGAGCCTGTGCTACTCCTTACCGCGCCAATGATGCAGACGCTGTTGCTTCACCTGGGACACGAACCACTGCCTGCAACCTAAGCAGCTGGATGCCACGGGCAGCCCCACAGTTCGCTGCCATCCAAAGAGTACAACAGGAGGTTCCAACCATTTCTGCCCTCTTCAGGTTTCCAACAGAAGACCGCTATTCCTGTAGCCCAGGAGCGTGAAGCAGCCCAACATCCACGTAACTGCTGCCACCAGACACACTCACTATGGCCAGGAAACTAGGAAACATGGCGACACAGCACCAACCACTCAGCAGTGGAACGTCCAATCAGCTGCCGGAGGCAATCGCTTTGGGGGAGACAACGTCTTATTCTCCATATCGCCCTCTAATTATTGTTATCAGTCCTCAATAAAGAAGTCATTTTAATCATCATCGGGCGTTCTTCCGCTGTCCAACATCCATCTTCAGCAGAGAATTCTAGCCCACACTGGGTATACTGACACCTGGGTTGGTAGAGGCGAGAGCAACATGGAGAGGCGAGTTCCAGCTCAGGACACCACTCAGCAGTTAGTAAATAAAGTAGCTCAGTTACAGGCGAAATTATAACAACTAATGAAGGAAAGGAAGGAACAGACATTTCCTAATACCGCTATACCTGGTACCAATACCGTTGCATAGCTTGCACAATTTTCAGATAAATCAGGGGAGGACATCTTTGCTTTTTTCAATGATTTGGATATGTCTGCTATACTGGGAAATTCAGTAATGAGCAATTATTGAGTGCAGTATGTGATGTGCCAGAAAAAGAAAGGGTTGGTAGACAGATATAGGAGGAAGAATACATCGAGATACTATGGTGAGCAACTTAACAGTGTGTTTCAAAAGTGTGGGGCAACTATCGAGTTTTGTTGATTGTCTTGGCAAAATTAATGTCAATACAAGTGAGCTCACGGAATATGATAATACTAACGAATGAATCTTGCAGCAAGCTGAGTACAGAGCACTTCACTCGTTTTAGGCAGGATACAGCCATAAATGCCTCGAGGAGCTCGGATGGAATGTCCTAAGACTCTGCACAAATCAGGAGAAACAGAATCAGAGCTAGCAGAATTGATGTGGTCATCAATCATCGGAAAAATTCATATTTAATACACATGATAAATGTTTTAGATGTGGACATTCAGGGCATATGAAGCGTATCCACAGAAAATGTCAGTGCTGAATGTGCAGGTGATTTGGACATTCTGAGCAGAGTTGTAAGGGTAGAAATTCGCGTAGGAATGGAAGTCTGTTAAACGCTTCCAGTAAGAGTTAGCACAAATGTGAATTGTATTAGATACTGGACCTCAGGTATCTGTAGCAAGTAAGGGTATACTTGGTATAAAGTGAAATCCATTACATTGTTCATTACGCAGCATTGGTGGGTGTCTTGTAAGTTCCTTCTGTTGAGCAATAATAGGTTTCCCGATAAGGGAAGGTAATTTCTGGGTTGATGTTCTTTATAGTAGAACTGGATGGACCTTCATCCCATCCTGGCTCTGTGGCGGGAATACCATTACCGTCACAAGCTCATCTCTTGGCAAGGACAGCCGCCTAAACCATGTACAAGGTCCCATAATGGCAACTCATGGGATATCATACCGAAAGGTACTAGAAAGATAATCTGGTTTATGTAGGACCTATATGCCAGTGAATACTTTGTGGATTGTTGATCCTTTACCTTACAGAATTAGAAAAGCTGAAGGTTTTCCCATGTCGTAATTTTCCCTATTAACAGGAAATTAAAGGTAGCAGAGTAGAGCCTTTCAGTATTAATAACTTTAACCTTGAAGAGAGACAGATATCCAAGAGCAATAGTTACTTTGGAAGTACTAGACAAAGACGAACTGCACAGGGGATTCACATTAAATCACATGACACATGGAGTAAGAAATAAAATAGCACATCTAGAGGGACATGGTAAGGAAGACATGGAAAGACTTTTAGAAGAATACACTTGGCTGTTTGAACCTCCTAGCACACTGCCTGCAGCCGGCCGTGGTGGCCGATCGGTTCTAGGCGCTTCAGTCCGGAACTGCACGACTACTACGGGCGCAGGTTGGAATCCTGCCTTGAGAATGGATGTGTGTGATGTCCTTAGGTTAGTTAGATTTAAGTAGTTCTAAGTTCTAAGGGACTGATAACCTCAGATGTTAAGTCCCATAGTGCTCAGAGACATTTGAACCATTTGAACACTACCTGCCAAGCCCCTAGCTCAATATCAAATTCCCATTGGAACTGAAGCCCCTTTTGATAAAAAAAAAAAAAATCATATCGTGTTTCTCAAACCTTACAGCCTGTCATAGACGACTTTATAAGTCAACTGCTGTAAGACCGGATCATAGAAACAAGTAATAGGCCCTGGTCAGTACCTGTCGTCATCGTACCAAAAGTATCACCAGATGGCAGCAAAGCGTATCGGTTTGTTCCAACTACACTACTTTAATAAAAAACGATGTCAGATACCTACCTGACACCAAATTAAATAGTCTGGGTTAGACAACTATAGACCTATGAAGTGGATACCATAAATTAGAGGTAGCGCCTGGATATTGTCCAAAGAAAGCATTCTCCTTCTGCTCATTATCAATACTGTAACATTCCTTTTGGGCTGAGAAATGCACCAGCTACTTTACAGCGATTATTAGATAGTTCATTGCTAAGATTAAAACCAAAACAATGTGTCATCCAGTCAGATGATATAAATTATATTCCAAAGATAACCAAGAGCAATAGCCTGTTTATGTGAAGTTTTCGATAATCTACAAGAAGTACAGTTAACTCCTAGACTGAAAAAGTGCCATTTTGTTTTACAAGAAGTTCCACCTTACTTGGACCAGATTATCTGTTGCAGTGGTATTTGCATTGATCTACGAATTGTTGTAGTAAAAAAGCTCCTGATTTCTTACTATTAAGGAATTGCATTCATATTTAATATTTTTATTGCAAACGTGTCCCAAAATTCAATGAAATTGCAACATCCCTAACACAAATGTTAAAGAAAGGAATAACGTTTCGTTGGTCACCGGATTGTGAAGCAGCATTTTTAATGGTGAAAGATTTATTTACATACAGTCCAGTTCTTGCCTTTCCAGATTTTCAGAAGCATTTCAGATTGTCCTGCGACTCCCGCAGTTTTGTCCTAGGTAGCGTCTAGTGTCAGAGTGTTTGTTGTATTTGCGGTAGAGCAACTGCAGGCGACACAACCAACACACCGACATTCGCCCAACGCGCCCCCTCGCAAAAGTACCGTTAGGCCAAAGCACGACAACGATGTGGCGCCGACGGGCGCGCTGGTCAGAAAGTTAGACAACAGTGCGAGCTAGCAGCTGTTACTCGACGGGCGTTTGCATCGTTCTGCGATCTCGTCAGCCGCTGTCCACGTGGGTCGACCACAACGCGTGCTCCCCACATTCGCAATTCGGAAAGTCACCACTCATTAGCTACGTTTCTCGCACCCAAGAATTAAACGGCGTCTGTGAGACGAGATTACATTCGCGCGCTCAGCCGGACACATGTCCCTTGTCTTCGGTGGCTTCAAGTCTGTACTGCGCGCTCGATCACTGAGAAGTGTATACCACAGTCTAACATAACAGTCGCGACACTCACTGCTGTAAAAGTTGTTACCGTTTGACTGATGGAGCGACACTAGCGCTCCAAGCGGCGAGTAAGGTGAACATCAGACGCGTCGTAAGCAAAATGTTTGTTTTGCGTCCATTTCCTACGTAATTTACGAAATATTTTAGTTATTTTCTTGCCTCCAAGGGTTTTTGTAGTATCAGAAGGCATATATGTTTCTAAAAATGATTCTAAAATAAGCGCAAGTACGGACAAAATCCATGAATCGAGTGGCAAGCAACAACATATTCGTGAAGAACGACGTTGTATAGAATTGCAGCTTACCTCATTATCAAAAGAATATAAACACACATATTCACACGAAAGAAGCACAGACATGTACCTCTACATGAAAAAGCGGTCAACAGCTCTTTATCGTTCTGTAGGCCTACTGTGTTTGTCATGGTCGCCTGTTGCCACAAGTACGATCTTCATCTTTATATTATTCTAAGTGGGACAAACAGCCAAATAGTGGGTGAAATATGTTGAAAACATTATAATGAGCTGATTACATTACATTTCATGCAAAACAAAATATCTGAATAATTTTCAAACAATCTGTCAGTGAACAAGGTGCTAACAAAATAATGTCATCACATGAAGGAAGCAAGGAAAATTAAGTGACTAACAATATAAGTGAATGAAATGCATACCAGACATTACGCTTTTGTAAGGCACGAATAACCACACTTAACAACCACTTCACCGTCAAAGCAGGTCTGTGTTGACGATTCACACGAATCTGGCACTGATGCATGGAGAGCTGAACTGGCTGCTTCTGTCATAGGACTGTTTCACAGCTTTAGATGGATTGTCGAATCTTTGTGGCAGTTTCCTCTTCATCGTCAGTTGAGGTGGCTTATTTGGGATGTCAAACAGTGTGGGTACTGCATTCCACACGAGTTTATTATTGTCTACGTTCATGAACTGGTTATGTTCGAAATGTAGCGAACAATACCTAATATTATTATTCAGTTAAATTGGGTCTTTTTTCATAAGGTCTTCTCGTCTGTTATTAACTAGCCATTTTCTGCTCGTAAAACGAAACATTAATCATTAATACACGTGTAGTTTGCAAGTGAATCCTGACAAAACAGTTTAGTAACATGATGGTATATACCTCTCAGAATTCTTAGGAAACCTAAAAAAAGACAGCTGTGGTGTCTTCTTCCTGTTGTTGCTGCAACTTATTGCTCTCCAAACGCTCCCGCCTGTAAAAACCATTGTAGAAATCAAAATAAACAACCGCTATTCGCTTTCACGATCGCGCCGAACTCACAGTTTTAAGTTACTGGCCGCTTGGGGCGCAGCTGGCGCGGTAGGCAACAAAATCGAGGCGAAGTGTCGCGACTGTTACGTTAGACTGTGGTGTATACCCTGCAGAATCAGTGGTCGAGCCGTCCACCGCGACCACGAGATCGCCCACGCCGACATTTCCATTGTAATTATTATAACTTTTCAGTGTGTGTCTACTGCTGTGAATAAATGTGTTGTGAATAACCACGTGTATTTAATTACCGTCGCCCGTTCCTACAGCTTGGACTTAGTGTGTGGGCGCGGCAGTGCGCCGGCCCATAGTGTGACAGTTTTGAAAGCAGCAAAGAACCACCCCTTGCTTGTTTCGTATTTATTGGTTTGAAATTCAATTCGATAGGTGTGTTGCTGTTTCTTCCTATTTGCTTGTTTCTGCTCACGTACTGTTCCGTACTTGTCTGTTTTTTCTTGTTTGGTACTTTCACTTCAAGACAGTCGCTTTGTCCCATTCTTACACTCCAGTGCTATTGTTTTTCGTCTGTTCTTTCACTTCATAACAGTCGTTTTTTGCCTGTCCATTTGTTTATGTTTTATTACTGCTCTTGGTTTTTCTTTTTTCGCCATATGTGTGAAACAGGCAATCCTACTGCAAATGTGAATCTTTCCTGCTCTGTTTAAATGTAGACTGTGAGCTGTATATTTGTTGCATTCCAGTCGTTAGATTTCGAAATTCACAGGTAGTCTCTTTCTACACACATTTGTAGCAGTATAGATATTTTCTGACATGAAGCGATTCACAGACATGATTTTTCCATTCAGGTCTTGGAGGTCATGTCTAAGAGGTACTGGATTAATTGAATGTACATTTTGTTTGTTGTTTTCAGTATGAGTTCCAGAGAATCCTTCATGATCCTCTGAAATGTTTTCAGAGGTTTTCCAGTGTCATTTAAGCCACCAATAACGATTAATGTATCATTCACTGAGTATTTATCAGTTAATTTGACCGCATTTTTAACAACTTCCTTTATTTATACACCATGTTTTATAATACAGGGTGACCCAAAAGACCGTTAACATGTGAAAATTCAGTACTTCAGGAAATAATGTAAGCAGAGAGGTAACAATTGACACACATGTCTGAAATGACTTGGGGTTTTATTGAAACCAAAAAAAGTTCACAAAATGACCAACAGATGGCATTTCAAGAGATACAAAAGCAAAAATTAGTGTAACTGATTTTTAGCGAGAACGATGTTCTTTATAACAAATCCTCTACGTTTCGGCCTTCAGTAATCAACAATACCTGTAGTTGAGGGACAATGTTGTCAACAGCACTTGCACAGCATATCAGTAGGATGGTGACAAATTGTCATTGGCTGTTGTCTTTCAGCATCCCTAATGGTTTCGGAAGATCACGGTAGACTTGCGACTTGATGTTCAAAATGGTTCAAATGGCTCTGAGCACTATGGGACTTAACTTCTGAGGTCATCAGTCCCCTAGAACTTAGAACTACTTAAAACTAACTAACCTAAGGACATTACACACATCCATGCCCGAGGCAGGATTCGAACCTGCGACCGTAGCGGTCGGGCGGTTCCAGACTGTAGCGACTTCATCTAATTCAGAAACCAATAATCACACGGATTGGAAGGTGAAGCATGATGGATGTGGGGGCTCAGCAAGCGATCCTCACCAAATGATGTGTGCAACACGTCTTTCATACATGTAGCAATACGGGGTGGAGTGCCATCCCCCATAAAAGTCGTACCTTCCAGCAGGTGTTTATAAGCCAGGCTACAGGTGACCAGACTCTCTCTTTCACAACATTTTATACACGTTTCTCGTGCAGTGTCACTAACTTGTTGCTCCCCAACGCCATCTGTTGGCGATTTTTTGTACTCGTTTTTGGTTGCAATAAAACGTCACGTCAACTTTTATTCTGTGTCTACGTTATTCCGTGAATTAGGGCGTTTTCAAACGTTAGTGGATTTTTATGTCACCCCGTATGTTGCACAATGAAATGATTACCTAATTTATACTTTAGTAATTTCCTACAGTGTCTTTTTGGCTATCACTTTGTCTCTTCGATTATTTGTTGTCAATGCACTACACTTTTCTTTTTCAGTTGTCACCTAATGAAGGGGTTATTCTGTTTGATATTCCCCCCCCCCCCCTCCCCATGGTGCAACGAGCAACTTTGACATGTATTGTGCTGCCCTCAGGAAACGGAAGCAACGAGTTCGACATGCACGTCGCTGGACCGGCAGCTATGGTCGAGCGGTTCTGGACGCTTCAGTTCGGGACCGCGCTGCTGCCACGGTCGCAGGTTCGAATCCTGCCTTGGGCACGGTTGTGTGTGCTGTCCTTAGGTTAATTAGGTTTAAGTCGTTCTAAGTCTAGGGGACTGATGAGCTCAGATATTAAGTCCCCTAGCGCTTAGAGCAATTTGAACCAGTCTCGTCGCCACAAAAATGCAAACGAGCTTCTCCTTCTCCATGCCAACGCAAGGTGTCCAAGAGGAGCTTACAAAACCTGACTGAACTGTTCTTCCTCATCCACCCTACTGCCTGGATCTTGCACCTTCCAACTTTCATCTGTTGACCAAGTGAAGTGTGCCTTCCGCACGAAACAGTAGAGTGGTACCATGTGGGCATACAGGTCCTCCCAGTAAGGTGAAACAAGGCCATTCCACTGAACAGACACCATGTTGAAAACTAAGTTTTTGCAGCCAAAACAGTGGGGAATAATATGGTGTATTGGAACCCTGAACAAACCCAACCTGTGTTGCATTACTTATTGAATGCCCCCCCCCCCCATATCTTCTGAGGGTGTATTAGCTGGCCATATTTTTGACCTGTTATTTTGAGGACGCTCGCCAGTTTGCAAGGGCATGTTAATGCTGCAAAGAACAGCAGTCAGGACAGCCAGGATCATCACTCCAAGAAAAAGACTGGAGCATTGCAAGCCTATATTCACCCGATTAGGTATAATGACTATTTTCAGCCAGCATGTCTTTTTGTGCCTCATCAGTGTAAAGGAGGTTACTGCCGAGCTTACCTTTCCACGTGACAGTTTACCTGATAAAGTCAGGTGTGGCATTCACATGGCCCGATATAGTGGTCAATTTCATCAGTTGGCTTCAGTCCAGATCCCATGCGCATGTGTGCCATGCCTTTATTCTACAGAAACAAAAGAAAGTTGATATTGGTTTGGTAGCTTAGTGGAAAGTACAACTTGGCACTCCTCAGCTACGATCAGTAACAGTCGACAACAGACTTGCCATAGTAATTTGATTCCATTATTGTCTGATTTGACGCTGAGCTATGCTTTTGCTATCTATAGTTTGTTGCGCTATTTTCATTGAGATTTTCTCGAAAATCACTGATGATGTGGTTGTTGGCCCATTCTGGAGATTACCTTCTGCTCAAATTTGGGAAAGAGAGATGGTTTTCAGGAGTTGGTGGAAGTTAAAAGCATAGGTTTGTGTTACCTGCACTGCATACTTCCAGTATAAGGAAGCAGAGCTTGTCCTCCCTCCATACCCCACCATTCCCTGCAACAAATCATACCCACTCTCCCCACTCCCTGCATCCCGTCTCCCCTAGCAAAATGCCAAGTTACACTACGCAAGTAATAGATACTCCTCGAGTAAGACAGAGAAAGATGTGGACCAAAAATTTATTATTGAAACAGAAATAATTTAGTATTATGACGTTATTGAGAGAGAGGATACCGACGGTTTTCGTTAATTATCTAAGAATGGACTACGACAGATTCAGAACACTGCTGTGCTTGGTGACTCCATTGATTTGAAAGTAGATCGGTGTCATGCTGAAGAAAGACTGGTGGCAACTTCAAGGTTTTTGACTGCTGTGAGAGACTATGCAGATCTTAAATACAGTGCTACAGTCTCTCAACAGATACTTTGTCCGCCCCGGTAGCTGAGTGGTCAGCGTGACGGTATGTCAATCCTAAGGGCCCGGGCTCGATTCCCTGCTGGGTCGGAGATTTTCTCCGCTCAGGGACTGGGCGTTGTGTTGTCCTAATCATCATCATTTCATCCCCATCGACGCGCAGGTCGCCGAAGTGGCGTCAAATCGAAAGACCTGCACCAGGCGAACGGTCTACCCGACGGGAGGCCCTAGCCACACGACATTTCATTTCAACAGATACTTTCAAAAGAAATCCCTAAAACATGTGAATCACTATGCATAATTCTGAGGAAACACGTGTAGGTAAAGAAAACACTTTCTGAGAATGTAAATCGCTTACGTACATAGAATTTGTTTCATGTAAAAAACCATTTTGTTGTCGTCAGTAGTCTCAAATACAAAGAGCTAACTCACTACATATGTATTGTTTTCAGATTCTTGGTCTTCTGCTTTACATTGTACATCATAAATGTATATATTTCAAATAACTGAGGGCACTGTGTGTTTCAAATACAGCTGGAACAACGGTGTTTGTACTTGCTTGGTGATGACGATGAAGGCGATAGTGATGGCACGGAATGGTACCATTAAAATTTGCAATCGATGATTCATACAGTGTGATTTCCTAATTTTCCATAAAAAATTACATCAGATATTAATTTTTGTGCAATACTGTTCATTCTCGTAGCTGTGGGCCAACCACCCGCACATATATCTCAGATTCTTTTGTCAGTTGAAAGTAATGACTGTGCCGTCTTGATTATATATTCGTAGCATGTCTTTTCTTGCGTGTAACGCTGCGTTTTTCCTTCATCTGTGTTTTTAGATCTCTATAGGGATTTGTAAGGCCTGATTTCTGGCATAATTGTTGTTATACTGCTTATCAGAACTATCACACAAACATTTTATGTTCTAAGGACGCCATAATGACTTGTCACTGAACAGCAACAGTGAGGATTATGTTGCGCATATGAACGACATTCTCGCGGTAAAGCCCAAAACGCAACTCACGAGCGTTATCATACAATATTGCTACAGACAGTCTGATACAGTCAGGCTGTTGGTTAGTCAGGTGGCAGGCCACCTGACAAGGAACCGGCAAGTGGTCAATCAGCCAACGCAGCTATGCATGACATGACAATGAGCCTGGCCTGACCAAACCCACCCCACCCCCTGTCCAAAACAGATCGTCTGTAGGCCGTTTGAAAGCTAACCAAGCAGATTTCATCAAGAGGCAAGAAATACCGGTACATAATTATAATACCCGCATCAAGAGAAACATTGAAATACCAAACTGTCGAGTGTGTGGAACACAATATAATTTTCCAAGGATTGCTTTAAAAATGTTCAACACATTGCCTCAAGAATTGCAATATTTGCGGTCAGGATTATTCACAAGGAAAACAGCACAGGACTTGAAATACCATCCATTCTACTCTATTGAAGAATTTTTCAACAGTGATCAAAGTAAGTGGACAAAATAATGTTGTTTTCTTCTGTTATAGACGTCCTTATTGCAAATAATTTTCTTTATATGTTGTATGAAAAACTGCAAAAACTCATATGCACACACGTAATCTTGAAGTAGTTCATACAGATATGGCTGGTAAACGATGCACATATAGTAATAAAGTAATAACAAATAGCATGTTTTTATCTGCGTCATAACTCAAATTTTCCACTGTTACTTGTACACAATGATTTGCTAGTGCTACTATATCCCTTATTTTAAGCAACATGACACTGTTTTCTTCTTGCAGAACTTTTATAAATTCATCCTTGTGTATCATTTTACACCCGTGATCAGGAAAAGGCGATGTTTCTAGCGGAATTTTCGGCGTACTTTACTCCATCAGTGGTTCACATTTTACTGCTTCAAGTTTATTAATATCGTTTCTCTTTTCTAATATTTCAGACTTTTTCTGTTGGGTCCTGTTACTTGCATGTATATTGAACTCAAAATGTGAAATTCTATCTTTGACAAAACGAAAAAAAAAAAAACAGAATAAACGGTTACATTCATAGAAATGAAAGTTAAAGAAAGTCTGTCAGCACTAGTTACAATTTATTTAGAAAGAGATAACATACTATAATGAGTTTCTTTTTACTACATCTGCTCTGCCTCTTCATTGAAACAAGTAAAAAGTTTCACACTGCAACATGTACCTCGATTAGTGGTAATGTCATAGATAATGAAATAATAAAACCGGTGATGACTATAGTTCTCCCCAGAACAAACCTTTTATTCAACTGCAGTTCAGTACATGAAAATGGTGACAGAAGAGCTCACGACAAGTATTCAAGTCTTGCTATGCCAATATCTGAAGATCTAATAAAATTTATTTCATCTCCTTTTATAAGAAGGAGGTCACCGAGGGAAAGAAAGTGGGGATTTAAATTGAGCACAGCGCATCTCTGATGTAGCAGGCACATACGTCTAGACAAAAGACAAAATTTTCTTTGTAAAGTATCACTTTTAATTATTTTTTCGTTGAAACGCTACAAAACTCCGAAGGGTGAAAGAAATTTTTACTTGTAAACGCTTCTGCTCTAACGTTCTAACGACTGAAAGCGTGAGTGTGGATGTGGGTTATATCAATTTATTCCCTCAAACCACCTTCCACTTCTTTACGAGGTGACTTACTTGGAACTTGCCGCCAATCTTCTTTACTGGCTAGCCGGCTGCTGGAAACTCTCTTGGCTTGTTCTCGGTCGAATAACGCTAGGCACAGAAATTTTTAGACGAAATAAGTAGACATACAAACTTTACTTTTCGTCAATTAACGATGTATTTTCCCTCGATACACAATAAAACTCTCACTTTCCACATAAATATGTAACTTCCTGTAAGTCTCTCGTACAACCGAACGTCAGAAACAAATTGAGTTACAGTTACAAGAAGATTGGCATAGATACCATAACTATAATCAACATGAATCAGAACATAAGTCCTGCCTATAGCAACGTTACATCAAGAGTTTTCAAGAGTTCTTTTTCAACTGACCTTGTTTTAATAGCAATACTCAATGACACAATAAGCACAGAGCTGCGTATGAGCTCCATGGTTCTTCCTTACACACTCACTAAAACATCTATGGATTGCCTGACAGGTACTTGTCGGTGCCATTCGTCTGCCGTGTCTACTTTCTTCCCGTGATTGATTTTAAACCTGCACACACAAACATGTGACGCGCAAAGCACAGAGCTGCATATGAGCTCCATGGTTCTTCCTTACACACTCACTAAAATATCTATGGATTGCCTGACAGGTACTTGTCGGTGCCGTTCGTCTGCCGCGTCTACTTTCTTCCCGTGATTGATTTTAAACCTGCACACACAAACGTGTGATGCGCAGTAGGTAGGATTTGGATTCTACCATCTCACACTCATATCCAGAATATCGTGTGTTCGAGACGGCAGAAGACTGATTGATTCTAGAATTTGCACTGAAATTCTCGAATCACTACACTGCCACCATTCCAGTTTCATTTGCTTTCTCCACATTACCAGTTTTAAAAATAAAAATTATTTCTTTTTAAAGTATGTTGTGGCAGAAGGCTTCACTCACCTTTGAATTACAGAGGAGTTTTTATTTATATTTTTACTTTTGAAGATGGAATATTATGCTTCTTTGATGAAAAAATTTGCCTGTGTAGGAAGGAATAAGGTAAGAGTTATATCATCATCATCATCATCATCATCATCATTTAAGACTGATTATGCCTTTCAGCGTTCAGTCTGGAGCATAGCCCCCCTTATACAGTTCCTCCATGATCCACTATTCAGTGCTAACATTGGTGCCTCTTCTGATGTTAAACCTATTACTTCAAAATCATTCTTAACCGAATCCAGGTACCTTCTCCTCGGTCTGCCCCGACTCCTCCTACCCTCTACTGCTGAATCCATGAGTCTCTTGGGTAACCTTGCTTCTCCCATGCGTGTAACATGACCCCACCATCTAAGCCTGTTCGCCCTGACTGCTACATCTATAGAGCTCATTCCCAGTTTTTCTTTGATTTCCTCATTGTGGACACCCTCCTGCCATTGTTCCCATCTACTAGTACCTGCAATCATCCTAGCTACTTTCATATCCGTAACCTCAACCTTGTTGACAAGGTAACCTGAATCCACCCAGCTTTCGCTCCCATGCAACAAAGTTGGTCGAAAGATCGAACGGTGCACAGATAACTTAGTCTTGGTACTGACTTCCTTCTTGCAGAAGAGAGTAGATCGTAGCTGAGCGCTCACTGCATTAGCTTTGCTACACCTCGCTTCCAGTTCTTTCACTATGTTGCCCTCCTGTGAGAATATGCATCCTAAGTACTTGAAACCGTCCACCTGTTCTAACTTTGTTCCTCCTATTTGGCACTCAATCCGTTTATATTTCTTTCCCACTGACATTACTTTCGTTTTGGAGATGCTAATCTTCATACCATAGTCCTTACATTTCTGATCTAGCTCTGAAATATTACTTTGCAAACTTTCAATCGAATCTGCCATCACAACTAAGTCATCCGCATATGTAAGACTGCTTATTTTGTGTTCACATATCTTAATCTCACCCAGCCAGTCTATTGTTTTCAACATATGATCCATAAATAATATGAACAACAGTGGAGACAGGTTGCAGCCTTGTCTTACCCCTGAAACTACTCTGGACCATGAACTCAATTTACCGTCAACTCTAACTGCTGCCTGACTATCCATGTAAAGAGCTTTAATTGCTTGCAAAAGTTTGCCTCCTATTCCATAATCTTGTAGAACAGACAATAACTTCCTGCTAGGAACCCGGTCATATGCCTTTTCTAGATCTATAAAGCATAGATACAATTCCCTGTTCCACTCATAACACTTCTCCATTATTTGCCGTAAGCTAAAGATCTGGTCCTGACAACCTCTAAGAGGCCTAAACCCACACTGACTTTCATCCCATTGGTCCTCAACTAATACTCGCACTTTCCTTTCAACAATACCTGAGAAGATTTTTACCCACAACGCTGATTAAAGAGATACCTCTGTAGTTGTTACAATCTTTTCTGTTTCCATGTTTAAAGATTGGTGTGATTACTGCTTTTGCCCAGTCTGATGGAACCTATCCCGACTCCCAGGCCATTTCAATTATCCTGTGTAGCCATTTAAGACCTGACATTCCACTGTATTTGATGAGTTCCGACTTAATTTCATCCACCCCAGCCGCTTTATTGCACTGCAATCTATTGACCATTTTTTCCACTTCCTCAAATGTGATCCTATTTCCATCATCATTCCTATCCCATTCTACCTCGAAATCTGAAACATTACTGATCGTATTTTCACCTACATTGAGCAACTCTTCAAAATATTCCCTCCATCTGCCCAAGGCATCCACAGGATTCACCAGCAGGTTTCCTGACCCGTCCAAAATGCTTGTCATTTCCTTCTTACCTCCCTTTCGAAGACTGCTAATTACACTCCAGAATGGTTTTCCAGCAGCTTGACCCATAGTCTCCAACCTGTTTCCAAAGTCTTCCCACGATTTCTTCTTGGATGCTGCAATTATCTGTTTGGCTTTGTTTCTTTCTTCAACATAACGTTCTCTGTCTACCTGGGTTCTGGTATGTAGCCATTTTTGATACGCCTTTTTCCTTTTACAGGCTGCCTTGACTGTATCATTCCACCAAGCTGTTTTCTTCATCCTACTTTTACACACTACTGTTCCAAGACATTCTTTAGCCACTTCTAGTACTGTGTCCCTGTACCTTGTCCATTCCTTTTCCAATGACTGTAATTGACTACATTCAACTAACTGGTACCTTTCTGAGATCGCTATTATGTACTTGTGCCTGATTTCCTTATCCTGAAGTTTCTCCACTCTTATCCTCCTACATATGGACCTGACCTCTTGCACTTTTGGCCTCACAATCCCAATTTCACTGCAGATTAAATAATGATCAGTGTCATCAAAGAATCCCCTGAATACACGTGTGTCCCTCACAGCCTTCCTGAATTCCTGATCTGTTATTATATAGTCAATGACAGATCTGGTTCCCCTGCCTTCCCAAGTATACCGGTGAATGTTCTTATGTTTAAAAAGTGAGTTTGTGATTACTAAGCCCATACTGGCACAGAAATCCAAGAGTTGTTTCCCGTTCCTGTTGGCCTCCATATCCTCTCCAAATTTACCCATAACCTTTTCATACCCTTCTGTTCGATTTCCAATCCTGGCGTTAAAATCACCCATGAGCAGAACACTGTCCTTGTCCTTTACTCTAACAACTACATCACTAAGTGCCTCATAAAAACTATCCATCTTATCTTGATCTGTCCCTTCACAATGCGAATATACTGACACAATCCTAATTTTCTTGCTAGACACTGTCAAATCTATCCACATCAGTCGTTCGTTTACATACCTTATTGCAACTACGCTGGGTTCCATTTCTTTCCTGATGTAAAGCCCTACACCCCATTGTGCTATTCCTGCTTTGACTCCTGACAGGTAGACCTTGTATTCTCCCACTTCCTCTTCTTTCTCACCCCTTATCCGGATGTCACTAACAGCTAAAACGTCCAGCCCCATCTTACTTGCAGCCTCTGCCAGCTCTACCTTCTTCCCAGAGTAGCCCCCATTGATATTAATAGTTCCCCATCTCATTACCATTTGTTTGCCAAGTCGTATCTTAGGAGTCCCTGGTTTGTCAGTTAGAGGTGGGACTCCGTCACCTCCAAAGGTCCGAGGCATTTTGTTCTGATTGTTGCCAGCATCATATTTAAAGTACCAGGGAAGCAGGTTGCTAGCCTTACTTGCCCCAAGTCCCATTGGGTTTTACACCTAACGGCTGAGGGACTAACCGGTGGATTTGATAGTCTTTGCCGTATGAGCACAAAGGTGACCACGACTCAGAATATGTCCGAGATGCCCAGCCTTATTCCAAAGTAACTGGTATCCCGACTGTCGGGACCACTTACTTGGCCACTCATACATTGCCCGTGGTTCATGAACTAGGAGTTATATTTAGGTTTAAAACTGAATAAAGTTATGTCAATAAAAAAAATACAGTATTCAAGTGAAGCTTCATAAAGAGTCTTTCACTTCTTTTGAAAATTTGAAAACTCTAAAAAATCACTTGATGTATAAAAGTAAATCGTGCTCTATTTTGAAGCTCAGACATTGCACTTCTGTTCTGAACAAAGCATCATTGAAATGTCCATCACGGCTTTGAACACATTGTCACACATGATGACTCCAAATGTTAATCGCATTCCCCCTACATTAGTTGCTTCAACTCTTGAGTCAATAAAACATTGTACGGATGCAGGCCAAAATCCTATCGCAACATTCCTCAAGTTCACGTCTCAGATAGCTGCTACCATTGAGATCAAATTCGGCTCTTCCTCAATGCAGGATACTGTTACTGCATTATTGTCATCACTTCACTCTTTACATTGTCTTCTTGGTGGCTTCTGGTTGTGTAGAGTGAAATCTTGCTCATTCTTGGCCACACAAAAACATATATTAGAAACTGAAAACTACAATTTTAAAAAGTATCATTCTTAATGAACAATGCTGTCTATATAGTATAGAAAATTTGAGTAATGGTGTAAAGAATTCAGTTGAAATATGTGTAAAGAGATGATTCAGTACACTGTAGTTGAGTAATACGGACTACTGCACCTTTCATTCATGGCCTATGGGAAATGAGAAGCAAACCACAAGCAGAGCCTTTAGTCTCATGTTAAAGGTGACTAGTATTAGTCCTTTAGAAAAAGTTCTGCATAGAGTGTTGATTTACAGATGGGACTTTCAGTTTACTAATTAAATGGACAGGGTCAGACATAGCATAATACATAGGATTTTTACAGATGAGAATGTGAACATATAGGATTACAAAAAGTACATTATACATAAACATTGTTAGTATGGATCACGGATAGGTTTGATCGATATAAATTACGAAGTTTTAAAGTTGGACAGAATTGTCAACGTAAACTTACATACATTAATTCCTTGTAGGTCAGAAGCATTTAAACATTTTTTTAAATGTGGAGCTTTATCTCAAGCTAAGTCAGTCAGCCAAGGTTTGTTTGCTTGTGTATCTGGTTTAGGAAAGAGCCCTTTATAGAGATCTCATGTCCACTATCTTGAAATCGCCATCCAGGACGTCAGACAGCAGCAGTCATATAACAATTTTACTACAAAAATTCCAAAAGCACGTCACATAATTGTATCCCTGAATTCAAGACTCACAAAAAATATTTGTCTGAACAGTCACTATTGAAGGAGACAGAGGTACAAAGATTTTATAACAAACATTATTAAGACCATGTAACACTCTGGAGGGAGCAGCGTAAATAGGTACTGTGCTTTCCAGTGGTTCTCGTATATTTTCCGTATATTTTTTTTCACAAAGTTCGCCAGCTGGCAAGATAGACGTATCATGATTCTAACCACACGTTTGTAGGTGTTACATACTCTTCAAGCACAAGATACAGCGTCTTTGAAGTTTGTTGCACATATTTATTTAAATTTCTGTATTAACGCAGCTCCGGTGTCCATTTCACCCAGTTTGTCAGCAACAGTACAGTCTCGGACTATCTAATTTCCAGTTCAATAGCAGTTGCATTCGCAGTGTCGTAATATTTTTCCAAATGTTAATGTGGTTTTTTTGTGGAGGTTCCGCTTGGCACTACCAAGATTCATACTCATGGAGATGCCAGCACTCATCACACATGTACAGTCGTAGGACTTCACAAACCGTTCATGTTTCTGACTAAAGGTAAGTGACTTATTGCAAAACTTTTAAGCAAACATTGCTCTTAGTTTCTGTCCACATAACATGAGTTATACTGACTTCCGATTCATAAGCGTTCTATT
Source organism: Schistocerca americana (assembly GCF_021461395.2). Taxonomy (NCBI): domain Eukaryota; kingdom Metazoa; phylum Arthropoda; class Insecta; order Orthoptera; family Acrididae; genus Schistocerca; species Schistocerca americana. Next base: position 120,994,662 of record NC_060119.1, read on the forward strand.
CTGTTAATGCTCAGTATGTGTGTATTAGCATTCTGTGAATACATGTCAGATTAACTTGCACTGCATCCAAGCAAAGCCGCATATTTAAGACTGCAGCCCCTCTGAATCACACGTGAAACTCAGGCTTCTTGAATGACTGTCTAAAAATAGTGCAAAGTGTTATCATAATAATTAACAACTAAACTAAGCTAGTGTACAGCATCCCTTCTTCATCAGAATTGTACCACTTTCACACACTGGTCTACCAATTCCGTGAAAGGAACATTATTTTTGCTTTATTGAAACACTCACGGTGTGCATTTGTGTACCAGAACGTGTTCCCCATCTGTAAAGGGAAACACACACACCGAAGCTCAGCATTTTCTGTCATTATATCACGTGTCTCAAAGCGACTGAAAAACCAGTGTCAAGGGCAAGAACTCTTAAGTACATGCTACCTAAACACAAGTCAATGTAAATAAACTTCAGTGTTTAAAATTCAGCTAGTTGCTTTCTTATACATAGGTCTCTGCTGAGCTTTACTTCTGACTTATCAATTTGTTACAAACATAAACACAAAGAAAGAACCTCGATGCTAAAATCCTATCATTTATCGAATAAAAAACAGAAAATGGCTTCCTTGCATCCACTGCAAACCATAATTTGTTATCAGTAGAATTCTTAATCCAACGGCCTTGCCGCAGTGATAACATCAGTTCTCATCAGATCACTGAAGTTAAGCACTGTCAGGCTAGGCTTACACTTGGGTGGGTAACAATCCAGTCTGCACAGCGCTGTTGACAAGGTCAGCCATAATGAGGCAAACTGAAGAGCTACTTGATTGAGAATTAGCGGCTCCAGCCTCATAAATTGACATAAGGCCGGGAAAGCAGAGTGCTGTCCACATGCCAATCCATATCCGCACCCAGTGACTTCTGTGGGCTGATGATGACGTGGTTGCCAGTCTGTGCCGTTAGGCTTTCGTGGTGTGTTCGGACGGAGTTTAGTTACAGTTACAGCACAAAGGATTACACACACATATGCACATATGTTGATATTTCTGTTAGTATTCTTGCATTCACTAAATATTGCTGCTAACCACTAGAATTGACACCAAGTCACAAAAGAGACTTAGGCTTACACAAACTTGTATGCTTTCACATAAAATTTCTCTTACTGTTTCATCTTGACCAGAAATTTTTCTCGTTGTCATATACACAAATCAAAAAAAGTTTTTCATCACCTCAGTTCCAAGAGTTCCTGAACCTGTACATAAAATTGTAATAGAGATCAACATAAACATCATTTCCGCCCTTTTTATTTCTCATGAAAACCACAGATTGCATGTTGTACCACCATACAGTCAGCCCTTCAGAAGTGGTGGTCCTGAGTGATGTACACACTGGTATCTCTAATCCCCAGTAGCATGTCCTCATGCGTTGATGCATGCCTGTATTCGTTGTGGCATACTCTCCACACGTTCATCAAGGCACTGATGATCCAGATTGTCCCACTCTTCAACGGTGATTCGGTGTAGATCCCTCAGAGTGCTTGGTGGATCACGTCGTCCATAAACAGCCCTTTTCAATCTATCCTGGACATGTTCAATAGGGTTCATGTCTGGAGAACACGCTGGACACACTAGTCCAGCGATGTCGTTATCCTGAAGGAAGTCATTCACAAGATGTGCACGATGGGGGCGCGAATTGTCGTCCATGAAGACGAATGCCTCACCAATATGCTGCCAATATGGTTGCACTATCGGTCGGAGGATGGCATTAATGTATCGTACAGCCATTATGGCACTTTCCATGACCACTTGCAGTGTACGTCGGCCCCACGTAACGCCACCCCAAAACAGCAGGGAACCTCCAACTTGCTGCAATCGCTGGACAGTGGGTCTAAGGCGTTCAGTCTGACCGGGTTGCCTCCAAACACATCTCTGACGATTGTATGGTTGAAGGCACGTGCGACACTCATCAGTGAAGAGAACGTGATGCCAATCCTGAGCGGTCCATTTGGGATGTTGTTGGGCCCATCTGTACCGAGTTGCATGGTACATGGTTGCAAAGATGGACCTCACCATGGACGTCGGGAGTGAAGTTGCGCATCATGCAGCCTATTGAGCACAGTTTGAGTCGTAACACGACGTCCTGTGACTGCACGAAAAGCATTATTCAACATGATGACGTTGCTGTCAGGGTTCCTCTGTGCCGTAATTCGTAGGGTGCGGTCATCCACTGCAGTAGTAGCCTTTGGGCGGCCTGAGCGAGGCATGTCATTGACAGCTCCTGTTTCTCTGTATCTCCTCCATGTCCGAACAACATCGCTTTGGTTCACTCCAAGACACTTGGACACTTACCTTTTTGAGAGCTCTTCCTGGCACAAAGTAACAATGCAATCGCGATCAAACCTCGGTATTGACCGTCTAGGCATGGTTGAACTACAGACAACACAAACTATGACTGAAACTGATCGGCCGTCAGACCCCCACCGTCTAATAGGCGCTACTCATGCTTGGTTGTCTGCATGTTTGGGTGGGTTTAGTGACATCTCTGAACAGTCAAAGGGACTGTGTCTGTGATGCAATATCCACAGTCAAGGTGTATCTTCAGGAGTTCTGGGAACCAGGGAGGCAAAAAACTTTTTTGATTTGTGTATACATATTAGACGCTCTTGTTAGGTCACGAGGTAAATATATATTAATAATTGTATCCCACAAGGCAATCCATGTTACAATTTACATTCAGTCTGTTCCGGCGGAACGAGAAGCGCCGGCACGACGATGAAGGACGATGTCAGCCGATAGTTCGATGACTAGGATGACACCATGATTGGAGCGGCGTCTGCATGAAGAGAATATAAGCGCCGCGCCGCCTAGCAGCGGGGGCAGTGGGAGAAGAGCCGTCATTCAAACGCTACGGTAGTGACTTATGAACTGAGTTGTTTTTGCATGCATTGACATTGTATACACCGAAGGACACTGATTATTTGCATGTCACCATTTGCTTGTGACACAGGTTTGTGAATACGCTAAGTTAAGTATTGTTAATTTAATTTACTGTAATAAACTCCGTTAATATGATTTGCTTGAGTTGTCGTCTAGCGATCCGCAACAACAGCCTCCTAGGCACCCTGTATTTCAGGATGATTATAATTAAAGTTAACCTTTCAAAACGCTGTAGAAATAACGGAACTGGTCAGAATGACGTCAAATTACAATGGAATATTATCGGAGAAGGGGGAAACGTATGGCAGAAGAAAAAAAATAGTGTGAAAATTGATTAATAGGTGGGGCCCTGTGTGTCAGAATATGGAAATGAAAACAGCTGTCATGCGCATGATGCATTGAAGTTGGTATAAACACGCCAGGTAGATAACTTTTCCTCCTTTCGCGTCTGCCCTGTTCGCCGTGACTGTCTCAGTGCAGGATCGCGCTCTGCTTGTAAAGCTGTATTATAAGAATGATGACTGAGCACACGTCGCTCTGCAAAAGTTACGGACACTGAAGGGTTTGAAAAAAAGGCGTTGGTCCGATGACTGCCGTGGTCTGGATATGATGGTTCAAATGGCTCTGAGCACTATGGGACTTAACATCTGTGGTCATCAGTCCCCTAGAACTTAGGACTACTTAAACCTAACTAACCTAAGGACATCACACACAACCATGCCCGAGGCAGGATTCGAACCTGCGACCGTAGCAGTCGCGCGGTTCCGGACTGAGCGCCTAGAACCGCTAGACCACCGCGGCCGGCCTGGAGATAATGGTTCGGATATTCGAAAATACGGATTCTTTTGATGTGCAGCCTGGTATAGTTAGGAAACGAATTGATTCCATGTCAGTGGAAGCAGTGGCCACAGAAGTGCAGGAGGAGACGAGTGGTGGTGTGCACACGTGTAGTGCATGGAGAACTGCCCGAACATTGGACATTCCCCTGAGTATGGTGAGTAAAATCCTAGGAAGCATCCTTCTATGCTACCCATCAAAATTGCCCATGTGCACGAGTTGCTTCCTGTTGACCTGCCAGCAACAGAGGCCTTTGCTTTAGAATTTCTTGCTCACATGGAAGTGGTCGATGACTGCCCATGGAAAATTTTGTGGACAGATGAAGCCCACTTCCATCTAACAGGATATGTCAATAAACAGAACTGTCGAATATGGGCAACGGAAAATCCATACACAAATCAACCAGTACCACTTCATCCTGAAAAGTCGCCGTGTGGTGTGGGTTTATCGCATTATTTATCGTAGGGCCTTATTTTTTCGAAGACATAGGTGCTTCCAGTACTGTTACCTGTACCGTCAGTGGTAAGTGCTATGAGTGTGTTTTGTGCAACCATTTCATTTCAGCTCAACAACAACGTGGATGTGTGGGTGGGATTATTTTTATACAAGATGGCACACCTCCGCAAATTGCAAATCCAGTTAAGCAGCTGCTGAGGAGCCATTTCAGAAATGCTAGAATTATGAGCCACCATTTCCCTACAGCCTGGCCATCCCGATCACCTGATCTTAATCCGTGTGACTTCTGGCTGTGGGGCTATCTGAAAGATGGGATTCCTAGGCACCACATATTAGACGAGTGGGCAGGATCCTACACAGTCAATACATTTATATATACTAAGTGTCAATATATACCATATTTCAGAATTCATGTTTTCCTTGGCACGCTTTATCAAAGTAGTATTGTGTGTATGTTTATCGACTATACCTATACTAATAAAATAAGCATTGACAATATTTTTTTCACAACCTGACGAGAATAGAGTTTATCTTTAGAGGTCTGGGAAAACATAGTAAATATGCACTAAAGTGAGGTATTCTCCCAGTGACAAATCAAACACTACACAATAATTGCCAGTTTTTTTAATTTCTGATGAGAAAAGTTTTTTTGTGGTTTGTTACAAGCACTTTGTCTCTCATACACAATTTCTGTACCTTAGAGGTCTTGTTGTCGAATTGACATCTTCTTTGGTGTGCCTTTTCTGTAAGAGTGACCATAGCCTGATGTACATTCTCCAAGCAAGAATTTTCATTCTGGTAGTGGATTTACGTAATTATTATCCTCAGATTCAGTGGCTCATATGATACGCCGCATGTAATCACATGTGACAAGCTGTTCATGGCTTCTTCAAATAGTACAAAATAGGTCACCCAGTTACTTTGCCTGTTGGAAAATACATTCTGATAGATCTATTAAATTCCATTAAGATTCTCTCAATGGGGTTATCTCCCAGATGGTATTGTGATATTAATACTTGCTCAATTCCCTATTCCTGCAGGAAACGTTTCCAGCATGCATTGGTAAAGTTATTTGAGTTGTTTGAAAGAAGCGAAAGTGGGATGCCAAATTTCAGAGTAACATCCAGTATAAATCTTTTGATTATTGGAGCACTTGTAAAATTCTTAAAATAATAGTACTTTATGTACATTGAGAATATGTCATAGAGAACAACCATATACCTTACTCCTCCACGACCACTCAGAAGCTGCTCACATACATCTATAGCCACTTTCTAAAGGCTTTTCAGAAAGTATCGAATTTAATCCATCTTTACAGAATTTGTTTGATGGCTTAGCTTTCTGACAAAAAGCCAATTCTTAATAAGATGTTGCATCTCCCATCTCATATTTGAAAATGTGGTGTCACCGCCAGACACCACACTTGCTAGGTGGTAGCCGTTAAATCGGCCGCGGTCCGCTAGTGTACGTCGGACCCGCGTGTCGCCACTGTCAGTGATTGCAGACCGAGTGCCGCCACACGGCAGGTCTAGAGAGACTTACTAGCACTCGCCCCAGTTGTACAGCCGACTTTGCTAGCGATGCTACCCTGACAAATACGCTCTCATTTGCCGAGACGATAGTTAGCACAGCCTTCAGCTACATCTTTTGCTACGACCTAGCAAGGCACCATTATCAATAGATATATAACTTGTGATGCCTGTACCGTCAGACCGATGTACACCACTTCTGGATTAAAGTTAAGTATTACAGCAACTGCATCTGTTTTTCTAAGTTCTCATTTCCTTGTAATGTTCCAGACCTCACGCCAATCTGCGTGAGCTTAAGCGCGTGCCTTTCGGCTTCCTCTCATAGTGACTTGGCTGTCTTGCCAAGTCACAACATTTTGGCGACGAGTCTCAAAAGGGTCTTCTTCTTTCTGCTTGGTTGTGTCATGGCTTTGCCGCAATCTCCAGATGTACTGTCCGAATTTTATCGCTTGGAGAATCAGCAGACTCAGGCCTTATTGGATGCCATTGGACAGCTCGTCCAGGGTCAACGTGCGATGCAAAACGATGCGGCCGCCGCCGCTCCACCACTACCGCAGCCACAACACGCAGTTGCACCATCTTTTCGTCCTTTTGATGCGGCACTGGAAAGCTGGACGGAGTGGTCACGCCAATTTGGATTCCATCTCGCCGCCTACAGAATTCAAGGTAACGAGTGGCAGCCTTTTTTGTTGGCATGTGTAGGGGTGTCCACCTACCATGTGATAGTGAAATTGTTTCCCCGCCGCGACGTAGCAATTCTGTCCTACGACGAAATTTTGTCTGCATTAGATACATATTTCAAGGAGTCAGTCAATGTAGTTGCAAAAAGGTATAAATTCGTTCGTACAAAACGTACGGCCGGTCAAACTAATAGGGAGTGGGTTGCAACCTTGCAAGGCCTTATTAGGGATTGTGCTTTTGAGTGTGAATGTGGACTCCCTTATTCAGATACAATGGTACGTGATGCTATTGCACAGAACGTTTCTGATGTTCGTATGAGGGAACAGATTTTGAAACTAGTCAATCCCTCCCTTCAACAAGTGATGGACATATTGGATCGGCAGGACACACTTGACTTTGCTCAGGAATGATTTGCAACTTCGCCAGCCTTGTGTCACGTTAACCGGCCCGCCGGGCGCGCTGCACGGAACAGTAAACAGCCCTCGCGCCCGTCCGCGCAGCTGCCGCCAAGCTCTCCGCTACGTTTGCCGTGCAAGCAAGCAAATGCTGTGCTAAAATCATGCCCGCGGTGTGCTACTAGACATTCGTGTGAGAATTGCCCGTCACGCCAGGCTATTTACTTTTTCTGTAATAAAAAAAGGACATGTTCAGAGTGTTTGCCAGAAAAAGCTCAGATCAGACACTCACAACCATTCCAGGCCCTTTGCTTCGCGCCAGAATCGGAATCGAACCAAGAATACTCAGGCTCGTGAACCTTTGCCCATGGAAATTCATGTAGTTCATTCCACTCCGCCCAGTGCCACTCTCTCTAACAGTGACTGTGTTCGTCCCACAAAAAGTGTGCGTCGACATCGCAGGAAATCCCATCACGTCGCAAGTGCTTCTGTACCAGTGTCTGTTCACGTTGCACGAGACAGTCGCTCTTGTCGTCCGCAGGACAAACTTTTTGTAGACTTGGACATTCATGGCAACGTGATCCCATTCCAGCTCGATACCGGAGCTGCGGTTTCATTGATCAATAAAGACACGTACAAACAACTGGGCACACCTCCGTTGCATGCCACAAATGTTAAGTTAACTAGCTATTCTGGTCAGAATATCCCTGTGTTAGGACAGTGCAGCCTTCTTGCAACATACAAGGGACAAACAAAACTTTTACGTTCTTCGTTCTTCTTCTGCAGTGAACTTGTTTGGTTTAGACTTATTTCAGTTGTTTAACTTGTCTATAGTAAATCAGGTCCTATCAGTGAACCTGACTGTGCCTTCAGACAGTGTTTCTCGTCCATGTGAAGAGTTTGCAGACATTTTTGCACCGGGCCTTGGTTGCGCTAAGAACTACAAAGCACATTTGGAACTGAAAGTAAACGTGCAACCGAAATTTTTTCAGGGCGCGCAATGTTCCCCACACATTGCGTGATGAGGTCGCACGAACGTTACACGATTTGGAATCACAAGGTGTAATTGAACGTGTGCAAGCTTCTCTCTGGGCATCACCCTTAGTAATTTTGCCAAAACCTTCCGGAAAATTGAGACTTTGTGTGGACTTCAAGGCAACAGTGAATCCACAACTAGTGATTACAACTTTTCTTTTACCCTGCCCGGAAGATCTTTTTGACCAACTGTGCCCGGGTAAATATTTTTCGAAGTTGGACCTCGCAGATGTTTACTTGAAAATACCGGTGGACGAAGAATCCCAGCGCGTTTTGGTGGTTAACACGCATCTTGGTTTGTATCGATTGAAAAGACTGCCATTCGGGTGTGCATCCGCCCCTGCATTGTTTCAGCAATATCTGCAAACTGTTTGTGCATCGGTCCCTACTGCAGCAAACTATCTGGACGATATTGTGATCTCCGGAAAGACGGAAGAACATTTAGCCAACCTCAGAACATTATTTCAGGTCTTGCGACAAAATGGTCTTCACTTGCGGAAGGACAAATGTGTGTTTTTTGCTCGGGACTTACCCTATCTGGGCCATGTACTCAATGCCCAGGGCATACATCCCCGTCCCGAACACCTCCGTGCCATACAAGACTTGCCTTCGCCGCAGAATTTGAAGCAGTTACAGAGTGTGTTGGGAAAAATTAATTACTACCATAAATATGTGCCACATGCCTCTTCCATTTCAGCTCCGCTTCTTCGCTTACGCTGTAAAGGTGTTCCGTTCGTCTGGATGACGGAATGCGAACGCGCCTTTCGCCAGTTGAAATAGGCGTTGCTTTCAAATACTTGCCTTACGCCATTCGATCCCCACAAAACCCTTTTGTTGATTGTCGATGCATCAGACTTCGGGATTGGTGCTGTGCTTGCGCACAGAGATGGATTGCATGATCGCCCTATTGCCTTTGCGTCCAAATTGCTCTCGTCTGCGCAAAGAAATTATTCATAGATTGAGAAAGAAGCTTTGGCTCTCGTCTTTGGTGTTACTAAGTTTCATGATTTCTTATATGGTCGTCACTTTACCATCATCACAGACCATAAACCTTTGACATCGCTTTTTCATCCGAACAAGCCCGTACCTCCACGTACAGGGCAGAAATTCATTCGCTGGTCAATTTTCTTCTCGCAGTAATGCTACGATATCTTGTATCGGTCCACTGCTAAGCACGGAAACGCCGATGCGTTGTCCCGTCTGCCTGTTGCTGAGGATAGAGCATTCAATTCTTCCGAACATGCTTGCATGTTCGTTGATGCGGAAACCGATGACGTGGTCGAATCGTTTCCGATCGATTTTCGTCGTGTAGCTACAGCCACAGCTGGTGACCCTGTCCTTGCTACCGTTCTGCGTTTTGTTGCTACGCAATGGCCCGTGTCAAAGTCACGGATCGAGGATCCGTTGGTTCGCCGATTTTTTGCTCACAAGGAGAGACTTTTTGTTCGACGTGGTGTTTTGCTGTTGCTTTCTGATAATGATCAGTCCAGGGTCGTGGTCCCACGTTCGTTACAGTCCTCTGTCTTACGACTTCTCCACCAAGGACATTGGGGTATAGTGCGAACGAAACAACTTGCTCGTCAACACTGTTCTTGGTTCGGAATCGATGCTGCGATTACGAATATGTGCTCTCCTTGCATGGCGTGTGCCGAACAACAATCCGCACCACCGCGGAAATTCTTTGCATGGCCAAAAGCCACTTCCCCTTAGCAACGCTTACGCATCGATTTTGCTGGTCCATTCTGGAATGCTCCATGGTTGGTTGTGGTAGATTCATTCAGTAATTTTCCTTTTGTTGTCCGGATGTCTTCCACAACGTCATCTGCCACCATCCAAGCGTTATCCGATATCTTTTGTATTGAAGGTCTTCCACAGACTATTGTTTCCGACAATGGCCCACAATTCATGTCCGCAGAATTTCAGTCATTCTGCAAGGCCAATGGTGTTCAACATCTGACATCCGCGCCATTTTCGCCACAGTCCAACGGTGCCGCTGAACGATTGGTCCGGACTTTCAAGTCACAGGTGTTGAAGTTGAAAGAGTCGCATCCTCGGGAGGACGCGTTGTTGCTCTTTTTGTCTTCGTATCGCTCTCAGCCCCGAGATGGTCGCTCTCCGGCTGAGTTGCTCCACGGTCGTCCTCATCGAACCTTGATGTCTTTGCTACATCCGCCGCATCAGGTTCCTGTGCAGCGGCAGCCACCTGCTTTTGCTCCAGGCCACGTTGTATACTATCGCAACTATCGCGGTTCACGGCGTTGGCTCGCAGGGCGCATTCTTCGCTGCCTCGGCCGCGCTATGTATCTGGTTTTGGGGGCCTCTGGTGAGGTGCGTCGGCATCTTAATCAGCTGCGCCTCTGTCGTCGCACGGGTTCTGCCGTTCCCCGTCTGCTTTCAGCGACGGTGCCGTCCGGTCGGCGCCCTGGGGACCCATCTACTGGCTCACCTCATCCCCAGGTGTTACCGACGCTGCCTTCCATTTTGCCCCATAGCGACGCGCCGCCGCCGCCGCCTGTTCGCCCGCCAGCGACGCCCGCAGTGGACGCTTCACTGCAGCCGTCAAGCGCCTCCATGGGTCACGCGCCGCCGATCGCTTCCCGTGACCAGCTGTCCTCCGACATGGAACTCTTGCCCACTCCGGACCAGATGTCGTCTTCGCCCGTCGGCTGCCCCGCCCCGATGGAGGTCGAATCTTCGGCCCCTCCTGTCTCTTTACGGGCGCATACACCGCATGTTGGTGTGCATCCTGGACTAGGTTTTCAGGCTAGTTTCCTAGCTCCCCTCGGACCGACTGGCAGGGTGCGGGTGGCACAGCCTCGCCTGTTGTTAGGCTCCCCACCTCGTCGCATACGTCAACATGGGGTCCTCCCCACGTCGGGCAGAAGCCTTATAACACAACCGTACGCCGATTTGTGGGGGAGGAATGTGGTGTCACTGCCAGACAACACACTTGCTAGGTGGTAGCCGTTAAATCGGCCGCGGTCCGCTAGTGTACGTCGGACCCGCATGTCGCCACTGTCAGTGATTGCAGACTGAGCGCCGCCACACGGCAGGTCTAGAGAGACTTACTAGCACTCGCCCCAGTTGTACAGCCGACTTTGCTAGCGATGCTACCCTGACAAATACGCTCTCATTTGCCGAGACGATAGTTAGCATAGCCTTCAGCTACGTCTTTTGCTACGACCTAACAAGGCACCATTATCAATAGATATATAACTTGTGATGCCTGTACCGTCAGACCGATGTACACCACTTCTGGATTAAAGTTAAGTATTACAGCAACTGCGTCCGTTTTTCTAAGTTCTCATTTCCTTGTAATGTTCCAGACCTCACGCCAATCTGCGTGAGCTTAAGCGCGTGCCTTTCGGCTTCCTCTCATAGTGACTTGGCTGTCTTGCCAAGTCACAACAGAAAACTAACAGTAAGTGCCAATCTTTTTTGGATACTTTTCTATACCGAAAGGATCCCACATATGGTGCACACACACACACACACACACACACACACACACACACACACACACACAAACATGTTCAGTTTGGGGATTTTACTGATAAAACAATATGTTCTTTTGTGTGTCTTTTAATGGACACAAAGTTTTACAGTGGCGTTCTGTGGAAATTATTTTCTTACATACTACCACACAGGATCAGCATTTTGTGATCTAGTCAAGTTATTGTAGTATTTTCTGTGAGTTACATGCTTCATTAGCGTAACTTCAAAATCAGATGTTTTCTCACTACTGATTGTAACTTTTCTAGGCCTGCTGTGTGCATGAGAAAGCCTTTATGTCTAAAATTTCAAAACTAGATTCTCTTGTAGGGCGACGAACCACCTAACCAGCCTGGCATGTAGCAGTCTGCAACTTAATAAGAAGCTAAGCACATTTTGGTCACAATACATCTTTGTGTGTTTTCCAGCTAAGTAGTAATGAAACTTTTTACACAGAACACTGTCACAAGTGTCTCCGTCAGACTAGTAGAATGAGCCCATTCCCAGTCAGACAAATTGTGACTCAGGAACCCAGTAGTACATATTATAGTCTTGCCCACTATGTTTCTAATTTGAAGTAGACACACACCAAGGCACACATTCGAAACACTTATCAATAAACAGAAGTCCAGATATATATATATATATATATATATATATATATATATATATATATATATATATATATATATATAGGTGAAAGAAAATATCTGAGGGCACTTCAATCTGTTACATGACAAGAGAGATGCAGTAAAATGGCCCACAGATAATAATGTGCCATGTACTGAGTATTCTGATATATTTCTGAGAAGTTCACTAGAGGTATTCAGTGAATTATTCCACCTAGAATCTGGCAAAGAAAACTCGAAACTAAATTAAACGTGGTTGCTCCAGGCTTAATAATGTCTAGTGTGAGAAAACGAGAGCTACATAAAGAGATGAACACAATAAAAACCCTGGTTTTAATAACTGTGTGAGACATTACAAAGTTATATTTAAAATTTTGTTGAAACTGCCAGAAGATTGTCAAATGATACGTTCATTTTAGGACATAAGAATAAGTCTAAGGCTGTATGGCCTCCTATTAATTCTGATATAGGTTTAGTAGTTGACCACAAGGAACTTTCAAGAATGAAACAAAACAGCAGTGCTGTTGTGAACCCTGTTCAGACATCTCAATTCTTCAATACATTTCTCACAAATGTAGCAAAATCTAATGTAGATTCGATTAATTATCAAAACAGAATACATTTCTTTGTCTTGGACTAGAATAGTCACCCCTTTGTGACATTTAGTAAAGTTTCAGCCAAAGATGTAAAAATGCTGTTTTGTCCTTAAAAAACAGAAACACTGCTCTGTGGGACCAGCTACCCAGCAAAGTATTTAAATTTGAGTATGATAAAATATCATACCTTCCGCCTTTAATAATCAATCAACCATTTGAACAAGCCAACATCCCTAATGTACTTAAATACACAGAGCTAAAACGATAACAGAAAAGGCATCAAAAGACGATATGGGATATTATTGTCCTATCTCAATCCTCTCAGTCTTACCCACATAAACTTTATGAGAAAACATGGTATTATTCTCAATAACCGAAATGGATTCCAAAAGAGAAAAAATGAAATTGATGAATTCATTGAAAAAACCTGCTTTCTCATGCAGCATCACGCCTACCTTATTGGATATTATTACTTAAATAGGCAACATCAATAGACATTTTAACTAACACCCAGTTGACGAAAACGTTCAATCAGGTAAATATAATAACTCAACCTGACCATTTCAGACTTCTTTTCTAGAAGGGACACTACTCCAAATTTGAATTAATTTTCTGCAAGCTCAGAAGTGGAGAGTGGCCAAAATTCAATCATTTGCATAACATCAGTTTCACAAAAGTTCCATGACTTCTCCAAAGTCGACACTTGGGGTATTATCTTTGTTCTTGCCTTTAAATATCGATAACTGATTCATTTTGAACTGCAATAACTGTAGTAATTTCAGCAAAACTCAGTCATGAAGAAAAAACAGTCTTCTTCTAATGAACTCAGATTCAAAAGCAAATAACTTTCTTCCTCACAAATATTCACTTTAACAGATAAATAAACCACTTCTCACTTTCAGCAATGTGTTTTATTTGAATGTAGTTTTTAGAATAACACTGATGTTGATTGTAAGTAATCAGGACAAGGAAAAGAGCTGAACTGTCTACCACTGCAGTTTCCTTTCCAACATTTATCATTCGTTCTTTTGTATGTTACAAACGATTAAACACATTCATTTTATTTGGATTAGAGTGCGATAACACATATCGACAGCACCTTCTGCTGCATCATGGCCCTCACATAGTGAACACCAGCATTTAGCTCTCTGCTTGGTGGCTGCATTGAAGATGCTGCCATCATCATGTTACTGCTCGCTCCCACAACATCAAACAAATATAAAACAATCCATTAAAATACACTATTCCAGTTTCACAAACACAAAAATAACATTGACAATAATCTTACAAAATATCTAATGTTATACAGTTAGAATGCTCCAACATATAATCTCCTCGAAACTGAGTGATGGGAGACATGGTGCAAGTGTCTTTATCTTTGATCACATTACAATCCTTGGAGAAAAGCAATAAAGTAGCAGGTATCTGCTGCAGACTTTCAAAAGCTTTTGATTCAGTCAATCACTCCATGCTGCTTCATAAGCTAGACAGGTATGGTATCTGACAAAGTGTTCTGCTGTGGCTTGTGTTTTATTTGACAAACAGAAAAGCAAAGGTTAATCATAACATCTAATACCATAAATTATGGATCTCAATGTAATACAGTTTCACAAGGAGTCCTTCAGGGCTCAAGCTTGGGACCAATCTTGTTTCTCTTTTACCTAAATGATTTACCTCTCAATATTACTGTTCAACCAGTCATTTTTTCTGATGAATCTTCAGAACTTTCTGAAAGATTGAATGCAAGAGAAAATTTGGGTGTCTTCATTTTCATACTAAACACCTAGATGGTTGGTTGAAATAAAATATTCCTAAACTTGAATTTGAAAGACTCTATTTAAAAGCATACAATCAAAAATCTGTTACATTATCATCACACACAAGTATGAAGTTATGGAAGAAGTTCATCCATCAATTTCTTGGGACTAAACTTGGACAAAAATCTAAGCTATGATTTTGCAGTTAACATGGTATCTGGGGTAACAGACATAAACAACAGGAAAGTAATATTTCACAGTTAATTGGAACCTATAATTAGATATAGTATAATTTCTTATGGTATTCCAGACGTGTCAAGAATCTTGCTACTTCAAAAAAGAATCATCAGAGAAAGCGTGCTTTCCCCTCAAAAACATCTAGTCACCCTTTGCTCATGAACCTAAGCATATGTCCCTCAACTGTATATATTTGAGACTTCCATCTTTTGACACAGTAAACCTGAGGTAACTGTAGAAAACTATTTCAAACGTATGTATAACATCAGACAAAAAGAAAATTTCATACTTCCAAACCACAGCTTAAAACTCTACCACAGAAATCATGTACATGAGAATGAAAATCTACAATAAATCCAATGGTGTAGAGATACAGAGCATAGAGACATGTTCATTAAAAGGAAAACTACGGGATCTCCCAGTGGAAAAATTTTAGCACCTTAAGGAGAAATTAATGAATTATGAGATGATAATCTGAACAGTGTGACTATGTCTTATCATAATGTTGTATATAGTATTGCATTCTTAAAATAATGTCTGGGAAATTTATGCACTGAGTGCTGGCCCATCATAGGAAAAATTGTCCAATAATATTATTATGTTCAATATAAAACTGTGCTTCTAAAAATGCATTAGAGAATCACGTAACTACCGTATTTTATCGCGTAATTCACCCTTCTTTTCCTCCACAAACTTTCTTGAAAACGCTAGAGAGGGAATTATGTGAGTAGTAGAGTGATGCTTCTAGGAAATCATAGAGGGAAGGAAACGATGTGTTGGATAGATAAAAGTTATATTTATGGTAATTTGTGAAAAAAGTGCTGCCTAATGTTATTTCTTTTCAATTAACACAAAAGAGCTGGATTCATACCACGATTGTACTATGCCCATAATGAAGAGCAGCAATGTGTTGTTTCTTTGTCTCTTTCCTGGCCCTCGCATCCATCACTATCATCACTATTTTCAGACTCAGATAACATATCTTCTTCTTCGTTTTCATTATTCCACAACAAGTCGTCCTCGGAACCATCAACAGCACAAGATATTATAGTTTTTTTAAAACTATTCTTAACAGCATCGACCCTAATTTTTCCCACGCACGGATTATCCACTCGCTTATCGTCGGTATTGATGGTTTCTTTAAGTTGCCTCCTGGAGTCAGCCGTTAAGATCCCACCGCCATCAAATCTGAATACAGGCATCAAAGATGCTATTTGAAAGATCTGTTGATACTAACATCTAAAAGGTCGAGGAATGGACGTTTAACCTCCAGGGATGATAACAGGATAGGACTTCATCCATTTAATTTTCTCCTTTACAGCTTCCACAAGGTGACCCTGGATACTGTCTAGGACAAGAAGGAACTTCTTTTGTAATAATGCACATGGTCATCTTTCCCAGACTTCCTACAACCAACCCACCATCAAACCAGCTGTCATCCAACCCTTTTCCTGAACTCGTAAGTGAATTCCATGTGAGGTAGCCTCCTTTGTTAATGTCTTCCTTTAAACATGGCATACGGTGGAAGTTTTTTGCTGTCTGCTGTAATGCACATCATCACTGTGCATCTTAGTTTCTCTGCCCCAGTCGTCTTCAGAGCACATTTTTTGAGCCAGTTGGAGCAATGATGGCGTTATGTGACTTAACAAAAAACACTGGTGTCTGGTCAGCGTTACCAGCCTGAGAGAGCAAATATTCATATTGTTGTCGCACTTGTATAACGTAACGATGGAACTCGATCTACATCTACATCTACATCCATACTCCGCAAGCCACGTGACGGTGTGTGGCGGAGGGTACCTTGAGTACCTCTATTGGTTCTCCCTTCTATTCCAGTCTCGTATTGTTTGTGAAAAGAAAAGATTGTCGGTATGCCTCGGTGTGGGCTCTAATCTATCTGATTTTGTCCTTATGGTCTCTTCGAGAGATATACATAGGAGGGAGCAATATACTGCCTGACTCCTTGGTGAAGGTATGTTCTCGAAACTTCAACAAAAGCCTGTACCGAGCTACTGAGCGACTCTCTTGCAGAGTCTTCCACTGGAGGTTATCTGTCATCTCCGTAATGCTTTCGCGATTACTAAACGATCCTGTAAAGAAGCGCGATGCTCTCCATTGGACCTTCTCTATCTCTTCTATCAACCCTATCTGGTATGGATACCCAACTGGTGAGCAGTATTCAAGCAGTGGGCGTACAAGTGTACTGTAACCTACTTCCTTTGTTTTCGGACTGCATTTCCTTACCTTATGTGTGCAGTCTCGAGGTTAACGCTGGCACAAATATGTTCTCCTTTGTAGACTGAGATTTTGCCGTGTCATAAAATGTATCACCCAACCAACGCTTGCTTTAAAATCCTTCCTGTCAATGTTGAGCATGGCAGCTATCTTGTGAACTTTGTTCTGAATCATTTGCTAAGAGACAGCACAACCATCATTCGAAAATTCATTGACATAAGCTATTACATCAACATCAATTTCGGGATATTTCCCAGTTTTAAGCCCATGGAAAGATTTGGAGCTTGTCTTTGCAGACATTAGTTTATCTTTTTGTCGCCGCCAATTCCGTATTAAATTAGGATCAATGGAGAAATATCTTCCTGCAGCTTTCACTCCATTTTTAAAGGTGTAAGACAACACATTTAAATTAAATTTTGCTGCATAGTTTGAATATTTCGATATTACAGCGACTTGTAACAAACTGACCTAGAAATATGTCTGCAAGTTCACTTTTCTAAATTTATGGTATTTTGTGACAGTAGAAATATTTTTATGCAGAGTACCACTGTATCCATTGTCGTCCATTGTCAAGTCATTTGAAGGCTGCTCCAGTAAGAACTAACTAGCAGAGGGATTTATGTGTGATATTAATGAAATAATTGTTTAATGATGAAAAATCGTACAAGTGGGGAATTTGCAAGGGAGGAACTAAATGTGGTATATATACCACACTACAAAAATTGACATGTCTCCTGTACAGAATATGAGTATTTCTTACTCAAGTGTAAAAAAGCTTCTCTGTTTAATAACTGGTTAAATATGAAATTATGATAAAATCATACCTATCCAAGGAACATTTGTTGTTGTTTTCTTCTCCTCAGGGCTGAAAGATCAGCCACTGCACTTATTTTAGATGGGCTGTTTAAATATCTTTTGGTGTTATTAAATGTCCCACAAATGTTCTCTCTTTATGTCAAAACTTAAATATTTGAAGACTGAGTTAACCCAACACCATGTTATTTACTGAGAAACCGTCCAATCAAATCTAAATGATAATGCACTGTTTATGACATTATAAGAAGGTAGTGAACCAACGAAGTCCCCCTTCCTAATAACTCAAGTGCAGGTACAGTATCTAATGCTACATTTGATATTACGTAACTTACATTCAGACTGAATGGCAACAGTTTGAACTTATAGGTTCTGGCAGTGTAGATGGAAACACTGTATTTTTCTGGATTCTCTTGAGAAAGCAATCTGTCAAGAGGAGATACAGAGATTTGTGACTGTTAGGAATTGTATACTGTTAAAACTTTCAATCTGATCCTCAACGTTTTCCAATTGCATTGTGACAGGAACTACAATCTTATTAAATGCTTTGTCATCCAGTACTAAATGTACATTGCCTCCACGTTTTGACACAGCAAGCAGCAAACTACAGTACAGATTTTTTGATGGTTCTTTAATGTCCCAATCTAATATTTTCCATATTTATTAAGTGATTGCCGATATTCTCACCTACAGTATGGAGTATGGGGTGTATCTACATATTTTATATGGAAATAAGAGTACATCAAGCTAACATTCATAACCACAAACTATTCCAGACTTTTTTCATACTCTTATATGTGTTTTAGTAGAACACTTTCAGTTCATATTTCTGGCTATTGTTTAAAGAAATAAAAAAAATCTGGCTGCTGCTATATGCACTGTAGTGCTATGAACCTTCAATAGGATACAGCTTCATTATTAATCTCCAACATATGGACATGAGCTCTACAAATGTTATTTTTCCCACACTTTCAGTTGTCAATTAACTGGGTTGGAGTAAGTTTCTCCAGTAACAAATAGCTGATTGATCGTAAAATTGTCAAATGAGAAGTGAGCTTAAACAAATGTTATTTTTCCCACACTTTCAGTTGTCAATTAACTGGGTTGGAGTAAGTTTCTCCAGTAACAAATAGCTGATTGATCGTAAAATTGTCAAATGAGAAGTGAGCTTAAACACGAGAAGCAATCAAGCAGAAGAAGCCTTGTGTACCTCATGCTTTACAGAATGTAAAACCATCAGCAGACAACACAGGAACTTATCTCACCTTGTGTGATCATGACCACGATACACAATTAACGATCCCCTAAAATTCCTATTAGTTCATTCCATATAGTTAGTGTTTATGTACTAAGGACTTGTAGTACAATGCTGGATTCTCATTCCAGTGCAACAGCACTTAAAGACATTATCCCATTATCTGTGACAGTGGCCCAACCCAGTACAAAGATATTTAAAATATTTTTTGTAATTCTCTTATAGCCAACTGACTGGTTGCTACCATAGTTGGAAAAAACGATGCCAACCAAAAATATCCATCAACACTAAGTATTATATATTTAAATTGTGTCCTAGTTCACAGAAGGAGACCTGCAACATCATTGTATATTTTCTGAAAGGGTCTTTTGACTGGTCTGGATGCCAGAAAACTAGTCACTATGTTCTGAGGAGCCATTGTTACTGCGCAGATCTTACACAATTGGCCTCTATCCCTGGTCTCCACATCCACACTTTTATCAACTAATTTATCATGAATATTCTCCCAGATCTTAAATATTATCACATGACCTCCACATGATGACATTGAAAATACTCAAAAATGTAGGCCACTACCTCACTCTGGGACAACAGTCTTAGGCTTTTTATCATGCGGGCAGTACAACTTACAACCCTGTCTTTTAACAGCTATGTTTTGACTGTATAGCATTCTCTAGACTTCCTTCGACTTCTTAATGTGAGGGCGCTGTTGGATACCAAAGAATAACGCGGAGAATTCATTGAGCATAAGGTTGATGAGCTTATTCTAATGGCCTACTCATCACCCTTTCTCTTCAGGCAGGCTACTTAAGTTATCAGCTATCTGGTTCTCAGTACCAACTGCATTAAATACCTCATATTTAAAAGCCAAGATTCAGGTAACCGAGCAGGCTATCCCGTCAGTTTACCACAGTCTACCTAAAACCCAGGTTAATGTTTTGTTGTCGGTTTCAAATGTAAATTCACTAAGCTTGATGTAATAATTAAGATTTTCTAAACTGAATAACATTGCTAACACTATCAACTTGTAGACTGTGTACTTACACTCTAGCTCACCAGGAGCCCTAGAGGCATAAGCAATAACTCGCCACCCTTCCTGGTTTTCCTAGATAAAATTTTCCAGATGCCTAACATGGATGTATTTGTCTGCACTATAAAAGGCTTGTTGAAGTCACGTAATGCTCACACAGATGCTGTACTAACAGATTCCTTCAGTACCATAAACTATGCTTCTTGGGAATCTCCTCAGTCAAATTTGTGTCCCATTTTTCTCAACAGCTTCAGCAAAGCAATCTTATGAGCAAATTTGGGAATAAAATTCCTAAATAAATTTTCCATCTCCACAAACCTCATCACTACCATCACATCCTTTGGTGTGGGAACTGCTAAAACAGCCCTAACTTCATCCAGATCTGCAGTTACTCCTCGTTGGGAAAATATATATGTTTCTGAAGTGGAATATTAGGGTGCTCAAACTTCACTTTCTCTGGGTTCACTGTCAATCCTTACTCCCACAATCTTCTCGAAGCCTCTTTCAAATGTTCTAAGTGTTTTACGACTATAAATAATTATATTGTCAAGCTAATGATATAGAAACATAACTTCTCCATAAGTTTTAAATAGAACTGTGGGCCTGGTGAGCAGGCCAAACGATATACAAGTGAATTCAAATAATGGTGATAAATGATGTTAGACTCCTGAAAGTCTCTGCTAATGGAATCTGTTTGCACACCTTGATTAAATCCAGTGTCGTAAAAATGCAAAATACCACTAAACCAACGAAACAGGAGTGCAAGTTGCGGTGTGGCCTCCTTCATAAGATAACTTTTTGCTTAACTCCCTGAAATCGATCACAGGATGACCCATTTGGTTTTGGAACTAAGGAAACAGTGGCCACATAGAGTGAGCTAAATGAACGAATAACTCCTGGTCTTAAATTTTCCCACAATAGCCTTAAGCTTTTTCATATAGGGAGGTGGTAAAGGGTTTTTGAACAGTACATTAATACTGACTTCTCTTTTATATTCACTCAAGGATATTATAGCTCACATCATGTTGGAAGGCGGCATTATTTCAGCCATTCTGGACATCCCCCACCTTTAACTGCTAGTAGCCAATAAGATTCATTCTCTTTCCGAGCGCCCAGCCGCGAGTTACAAACTGGACTGCGAGACTCGCTCCGCCACGTGCTGTGCTGTTGCCATATTTTGCGACAGTACAGTTTCATTCACAGAGTGACCAAATTATTCATTCAGATGCCGATGTTACTTTCTAGTATCAGTACAACTACGAACGTGTATCTTTAAACGTTTCAGTGTGATTTCCAAATGCAAATGTCATGTGACGGCAATAAAAGTGAAGTTCCTCACCAGCAGCTTTAATTAAATTGCGTGCCTACGGAGTATCGTCTCAGTTGTGGGACTGTTTTCATGATTTCGTGTCAGAAATATCACTATGTAGTAATCGACAGAAAATCACTGAGTAAAACAAAAGTGACAGAAATTACATCTGGCGTTTGCAAGGAAATGTTATAGGTGCTCCTCTGTTCCTGATCTAATAAACTATTTAGGAGACAATCAAAGCAACCTGCTTAGACTGTTTGCAGATGATGCCCCGATTTACCGTCTTATAAAGTCATCAGAGATAAAACAAATTAAGAAACGACTTAGACAAGATATTTGTATGGTGAGAAAAGTGCTAATTGATTCTAAATAATAAAAAGTCTGAAGTCATCCACGTGATTACTGAAAGGAATTCGCTAAATTCGGTTTACAGGATGAAACACACGATTCTAAATGCTGTCAATTCAACTAAACACTTACATATTACAATTATGAATAACTTAAAATGCAACTATCACGTGGATAAAGCAAATATGGAAAGCAAACCTAAGACTGCGATTTATTGGTAGAACACTTAGAAAATGCAACAGGACATCTAAGGAGACTACTTACACTATGCTTTTTTACCTTCTTCTGGAGTACTGCTGTCAGGTGTGGGATCCACAGCAGACAGAATTGATGGAAAAAGTTCAAAGAAGGGCACCTCGTTTTGTATTTTCGCGAAATAGGGGAGAGACTGCAATGGATATGATACATGGACTGGGGTAGCAATCATCAAAACAAGGGCGTTTTTTGCTGTGGCAGGATTTTCTTATGAAATTTCTGTCGCCAACTCCAATATGTAGGTCACTGAAGCGGCGTCAACTCGAAATACCTGCACTCGGCAAACGGTCTACCCAACGGGAGGCCCTAGCCACACGACATTTATTTATTTATCGCCAACTTTCTCCTCAGAGATTAAAAATGATTTGTTGGCACCCACCTACAAAGGGAGGAATGTTCATCATTATAAAATAAGAGAAATTAGAGTTCACAATGAAAGTATTCATGTTTCCTGCTGGCTGTTTGAGAGGGGAACGGTAGGGAAACAGCTTGAAGCTGGTTCTATGAACGCTCTGCCAGGCTTTTAATTGTGAATTGCGGAGTAATCATGTAGATGTAGGCGCTTCACAAGCAGTCAAGGAGGTTTATGTCCCATGTTTATAACTTCTTCAAATTTGAATCTCAAACTGATACTTCTGTTTTTGACATTTTCAGGACACAAGAACGAACTGCAGAGGCCCATGTCGACAAGAGAACTATACAGAGAATAGGAAACAAATCTTTTGGAGCTGTAGTAAATTCAAAAAACATTGTTTTTGTGTCGCCTGAAAATCATCGAAATCGCAAGAAACCTGTATCACAAACAGAAAGTTTTGACAACGATGTTTTAAAGTGCTCCATGTTTGAAATATATATAAGAAGCGAATATCCAACATCACAAAAACATAATTATATGACATAATTTCAAAATAGAATAAAGTGGAATACTATACCAGTAACGCAAAATTTATCTGAAGATTCATGAGAGACTTTCAAGAAAAATTAAACTGGGAGGATATATCAAGTGATCAAGCGTTTTTCGAAGATTTTATAATAGAATTTAAACATAAAGTCGATTAGAATACCACTTTGAAATATCAAAATTTATAAAAATCATTCATTCAAAAAATAATAACAGTTTTGGAAATAATGGTGCAACCTGAAGGCAACGACTTTTCTGCATATTTAATCATACTTATCAATGTGTGAAAACAATATAGAATCATATGTTTTATAAAGAATGTGCTGATAGTCGGTTAACAGGTCATTCTTCTTGTCCAATATGTATAAATGTTATGAAAAGAATA
The DNA here is from genome assembly GCF_021461395.2 of Schistocerca americana. Taxonomy (NCBI): domain Eukaryota; kingdom Metazoa; phylum Arthropoda; class Insecta; order Orthoptera; family Acrididae; genus Schistocerca; species Schistocerca americana. Next base: position 121,017,769 of record NC_060119.1, read on the forward strand.
TAATTAAAATTTACAGGCAGGATGCTCAAAATACGTTTTTATTCTATTTGTATCTGATGATGATTAGTTATACCATTAATCAATTGTTCTTGTTTGTATCCATGCAAAATATTGAAATAGTTATGAGAACAAATGATATTAAAATTCTCTTTCTACTTTGACATAAAAGTATTGAATTGAGGTTATAACTAGGTCTTAACATTTCTTCCCAATTTGGCTGCCTACTTTCAATTCTGTATAACTTTCTTTGTAAATTTTGTCATTGTGTTCTAATGAGATAATAAATATATTCACATTTTTCTCCAAATAGTCTTAAAAGAACGAAAGTTTGTCTCAAATTAGGTTCCTTATATTGTTATACTACATGTGGTAATAATCTGCCTATTTCTCTGTTTTTTCTTGTACTGTTTCTGAAGTACTGTCCAACAGTTCAGTTAAATGTTCTGTCTTCATCTCCAATTTTAATTTCGTCATCTTTCATTTGTTTAAATTTTCCAATTGAGTTATTTTATCCTGATACATTTCTTTCATGCCATTTTAATGTTATATTTTCCATGTTTGTGAACTGACAGTAAGACTTCTTCATAAATCCAATCTCAAAAATCTTTTACAAATGGCATTTTTGAACTCATAACTAAAGAATATAGACAGGCTCATAGATTTTCATATATTTTGCAATATTTTCTATAGCATATGGATTTATAGCATCAAAGGCGTTGATATCCTAAAACATTAGCAACTTGATTTTCATAAAACCAAGGATCATTCTGTTTATCAATTATCACAAATACTTCTCTACCATTATATGCAAGCCTGTTGCAGCTGATGTATAAAAATGCTTCAATTTAATAGAAAAACCTTTTTATTAGAAATATCATTTAGATCCAACATATCTAATATTTGAAGTGTATATAAATGAAGGTACTCCTATTATTGTTGTTAGCAAAACTTAGTGGTAGCAGCTCAAGATGAAAAGAATAAAGCAACAAAATACTTGAAATATTTTGTTATTTGGATATTCCACCGACAGCTGAAGCAACTGGTGTGAGTGTTGATGTATTCAGAGAAAATAATGTTTTTCACTTAACACTTACTCGAGTTAAGTGAAGACACTTTAAATTTATGAGTGGTATAAAAGTTGCATCTGGTAGTAATAGATCCAGTATGTTTAGACGAAATGTAGAAAAATGTAAAATGGCACTACAAAGGAGAAAACAGAAAAGCATTACAAGTAACGTAACATTCAGGGCAAAAATATATTGATATTCACTTTGTTTGTGATAGCAATTATATTAATATTTTAATTACAAGTAAAACATGAATACATACGTATGAAACATAGGGAATCCAGTGTTCAAAAGAGGTAGATGGAGAAGATAATGTGTTAGGTCATGCTTTGTTTCCAAATATGAGTGACGATCTAGTACAGATGGATATGGACAAATGAGAAGTGGTACTTGGAGATTCATGCAAACATGCTAAACTACCAAACAAATCTATATGAAGTTTTAGTTCATGAAATTTGTCACGAATTAGGATTCCAACATTCATATGTTTATGGAGCAATAATGTATCCTTCTTATGATGGTTGAAATTTAGAATTATCGTAAAATGGTATCGATGCTATTCAATGCCTTTTTGGCTCAAAATATCGGTGCAGTCTCACTAAGTAGCAACAACATACCCATATATTCCAAAAAGAATGCCAGTTGTTTTATTATGTCCAGTGAAGAAGTTCAATCAGTTATTATTTGAGAATGGAATTTTATATACTTTTTATCAGAGATGGGTGTGGACAGGTAATGATATTAAATCACAATTAATAACTAACTGGTTAACACTTTTAGCACAAGATTTACAAAAAATAAATGCAATATATCAAAGACCAAGTGACAAAATTGTGTTATTTAGTGACATAATGATAATTGTGATAAATGTTCATTCATTACAATCAATCCCAGATTAACAAGTCACTATCTAGAACAGGAACATTCATGTAGAACATATATATTCCTTAATGATTTTTTCCATGCAGAGGTGAATGAAAGAAGTTTTAAAAATAAAATGCTTGCCGTTATCCATAATGTGTGACTATTGCAAAACTGGGAAATCAGTTGATTACTATACTTCACAAAAATACACAAAGGACGACTATAGGACAATATGTAGACAATGTCCAAATAAATATCACAGAAGAATGTATAGTAGGAAACAAATACCTTATGAATGAGGATACAACTTTTACGTTTATTATAATGTTTATCATCTGAAACAAACTACAGGTGCTGAACATTCAAAGATGTTTGCTACTGATGGAAAAAGATTAACAACAAACTGAATGTGATGACACAAGACAAGATGTACCGTTTGTCAAGAAATTAAAGATCATGATCGTTTATATTCAATTTTGGGTCGAAATTAAGAATTAACAGATATGTTCATTATGGGACTCATATTAAGCTTCTGGAAACAATAAAAAATAAGAAAGCTTGTATTAATATGAAAATTAATGATCAAAAATGTTTTCTATGAGCTATAAAATCTGCTTTGTTTCCTGTAGTTAAAAATGTGGATAGAGTCACAAAATACAGAAATGTTGTTCTTGATACTGATCAGAAACTTGAAATTTTTGAATTACTTGTAATGGCTGATAACATTCCAAAAATTGAAACTAAAATTAATGTATCTATTAATTTTTTCATTTGATGAAACATTTCCAGTACATCCATTAAAAGTTACGAAATGTAAGAAAGAGAAACCTGTAAATCTCCATTATTTCAAAAATCGTGAAAATTCACACAACATGATCTGTATCTTAAAAATGATGTTTTGTTACTGGTTGACATGTGCGAAAATTTTAGAGAAACCTGTAGAAAAGCGTAGAATGTGGATCCATCTTGGTATTTTGCTGCACCTATAATTCAGCACTTGAATTATTACACGATTGCGATATGATTCTGAAGGTAGAAAAAGCAATAAGAGGTGGCATATCCCATCGCTGTAAATGATAAGTTAAGGTGAATAATAAATATATGAAAGATTATGATGTAAAAAAGATACAAATTACTTAGTATATTTAGATGCAAACAGTCTGTATGGTTATGCTGTGTGTCAACATTTACCATATGAAGGATTTGAATGGAGTGATCCAAATGTATTTGATTCCAAACAAAGAAGTGAGATGGCAGACACTTCTAAAACTAGATACATATTTGGATTAGATCTAGAATATCCTAAGGAACTGGATGATTGACATAAAGACAAACCATTAGCTCCTAAAAATAAAATTGTACCGGTATCTACAGAAAGTAAGTTGTTGATTAGTTTGGATGATAAAAAAATTATGTAGTTCAGTATAGAAATCTTGAATAGTATGTTACTAGGAATGACAATAACAAAAATACACAGAGTTTTAAAATTTAAACAACCTGATTATTCGAAAAATTTATAGATTTGAGTACAGAAATAAGGATGGAAACAAAGATTGACTTTACGAGAGTTGACTGAAAAGTAATGCCTTCACCTACATAACTCTTCAACTGTTGGTAGCATTGGTATGTGGCAGGAACTGGCTTGTTTCGTAGCCTCTTCTCCACAGCTCCAATTGCCAGGAAGTCTTATCATTGAACAGCTGTGTTATTACAGAGTAAAGTATGAAACCCTGCACAGACGGTCAGTCAATGCGTTTTAAGCAACGTGCAGTCATTGAATTCTTGACAGCAGAAGGTATCACCCCAAAGGAGATTCATCAGAGAATGAAAGCAGTTTATGGTGATTGTGTTGATGTGAGTACTGTGCGTCGTCGGGCGAGTAAGTTTAAAGATGTTCAGGTGGAAACATCTGACCTGCATGACAAACAAAGACGTTGACGTCCTATGACAGCAACCCCCGAGTTTCTCAAGCAGAATGTTGGCAGATTGATTCAGGACGATCGTCATATCAGTGAAAGAGAAACTGCAAACACAATCGGCCTTTCACAAGAACGTGTGAGTCATATTATTGCTTTGCTTGGCTATCAGAAGATCTGTGCACAATGGGTACCCTGGATGCTGACTCCTGAAATGAAAGCACACATACTTGAAATTTGCCAGGAACTCCTCTCGTGTTACGAGAACGACAGTGACACTTTTCTCCATCCTATTGTGACAGGAGACGAAACGTGGGAACAACAGTACAACCTGGAGAGGAAACGTTAGTCTATGGAATATCGACACAAAGACTTGCCCAGAAAAAAAATTCAAGATGCAGCCCTCAGCTGAAGAAATCATGGCCACAGTGTTCTGGGACGCAGTTGGTGTTGTCCATGATGTTTTCTATGATCGTGGAACAACAATAAATTCAGAGCATTACATCACAATGCTGCGAATTCTGAAATGACAGCTAACAACGAACTGAAAGGAAAACGGAAATGTTTTCCAGCAGCATGACAATACCAAACCACACACTTCACTTGCCACCACAGCAGAACTTCAGAGACTGAATCTCACCATCATATGGCATTAACCATGCAGTCTAGATTTAGCACCGACTGATCTCCATCTGTTCCCATTAATGAAGGACAATCTGCGGACACATCATTATGCTTCTGATGAAGATGTAGAGAGAATTGTGAAACTGTGATTGCGGAAACAGAGTGTCAACTTCTTCCTTGATGGTTTCAGAAAACTTGTTCATCGTTAGCAGATATGTATCCAATTGGCTGGTGATTATGTGGAATAGTGAATATTGGTAATAAAAGATCACATTCTAAGGATTGTTTCTGTGTTTGATTTATTAAAATATTCCCATCCAAAGCCAATTAACGAAGGTGGAGGCATTATTTTCCATTCACTCCTCATAAAAAGATTTCTACCAATTGATTAATAATTCAGTATTAGCAAAAAAGATTGAAAATATTACAAACAGAGTGAATATAACATTAGTTTCAGAGGGAAATAACATGAAAGCCTTGTAGAAAGCCAAACTTCAATGGAAGAACAATATTTAACAAAGATCTTGTGGCAATTCGTATGAAAAAACTCTAATTGTGTTCAATAAACCAGTTTACATCTGTATGAGTACAACTGATTTATCAGAGGAACTCATGTATGATTTTCACTATGGAGTTATGAAGCCAAAGTATGGTGAAAATTTTGTGCTTTCCTATAGAAATAGAAACTGTTATAACTTCAACATACAGATTGAAGATTTCTATGAAAACATGAAATCAAAAATTGACAAATCTGATACTAGTGATTATGCAACAGATAATGAAACAATACTGCACAAGTAAACAAAAAAGTTGAAGGAAAAATGAATGATGAAAGCAATGGAACAATAATTGAAAAATTTTGTGGATTGAGGGCAATAATGTATGCATATAAATTTGGTGACATGGAGGAGAAAAAATCAAAAGGAGTCAAGAAATGTATTCTTAAAAATAACATAAGCTTTGAAGACTATAAAAATATATTGTTTCATAATATTGAGCAATGCAGAACTGTGAATTTAATATGAAGCTTTAAACATCAAATTTATTCAGTCAAGGTAAATAAAAATGTATTGAGTCCTCATGATGACAACTGGAGAATAAAATAGATGCATTGCCATATGGCCATTATCAGCTGCTGCTGTCGCCTTCTTCATCATCAACAAAATCTTTTTCTTCATCTTTAAAAAGTGAATATTACAATTTATGTTTATTACATACCATTTCTGTTACCTCTTGAATAGTATAAACTCTTACAGGTTTTCGTTGTTGTTTTCTGACTTTTCCATTTATAACATATAAAATTTAATTTTTCTTAACAAAATTTTATAATATACATGGAGTCCCTACTCGAGAAGCTCAATAATGCAAGCAATTGTAATAAGTTTTAAAAAATAGTGAGCTAGAGGTAAATGTTTTGTTTAATGTTACTGTATATGAATATTTCACTACTAGATATGGAGGAAAAATTGTTTGGAGCTTAATAACACATTTAAGATTCTTTTGCCAAACAAAAATTTGAAATCGATAACTAACTGGGATTTTAAATTTCTTAGGATTGATAGCTTAAGCTCAGATACAATGGAATGAGGAAATTTAAAAACAATGGTAATGAATTTCATGACCTAGAATTTTTAGTGCAATATCCATGAAACGTTTTACCTTATTTACTTTATTAGAAGAGAAAAGTATACATGGAAAATTAGGGTGGGCAAGCATACCCCCAGAAATATTTAAAAAGTATAAAAAATAAATAAAACAAAATGTCAGACATAAAAATTGGTCATTCTCTATGTATTACTTGTTTATTTTTCTTGGGGTTAAGATTACTGAGTGAAATGATTCGAAAAAGATACAATTATTTTGTAGGTTCTGGGCTGTATTTTCTGTCCAAAAATCGACATTAATCACAAAACTCTGAGGAAATCAAAAACGTTTTTTTTGGGGCTTATGGAGATTTTTTCTTAGATAACTAGAAACTAGAAAAGCATTCTACTGTCCTTGTAATGTATCTCACAAGTCCTATTACCCTTATTGCCACCGAGCGAGGTGGCGCAGTGGTTAGCACACTGGACTCGCATTCGGGAGGACGACGGTTCAATCCTGTCTCCGGCCATCCTGATTTAGGTTTACCGTGATTTCCCTAAATCGTTTCAGGCAAATACCGGGATGGTTCCTTTGAAAGGGCACGGCCGATTTCCTTCCCAGTCCTTCCCTAACCCAAGCTTGCGCTCCGTCTCTAATGACCTCGTTGTCGACGGGACGTTAAACACTAACCACCAACCACCACCACCACCTTATTGCCATTCCTTTTATCAATTCTACCTTTTCCACACTATCAGCACTGAGTGCTTTGACAACAGTTCTTACTAATGTGACTGTGCTTGTCACAATTAAAGCATTTAAACTGCCTACATACATATCAGTAGAAGCAGCAATCTGATTTCTTATAGCATCCTTTGACTAACTTACCTCCTGCTATTATCAACATAAGGTATTGCTTCGATAGATCTTGCCAATTTGTCCAGAGTGTGGAAATCATGGAAAACTTCTTCAAACATGATGTGCTGTTGATCACCTAATCTTAAACCACTTAAAATGTGTTGTACTACTTCGCTTCAGTATGTACTAAACACAAAGTCCCCACACTCCCTGTTCCCTATTAACATAATCAACTACTAGTTCATTACTACCTTGTTCCCTACCATAGTTCACTTGACTTAATTCATTCAGTGCTCTAGGTGGAATTAGATGCTCCATCAAATTCTTCTGCAAATCAGTAAAACTGGAAATACAGCTAGTTGCTTTTCAAACAAAATGTACTAAACTGTCTTTTACCTCAAACACCATTACAAGTGCCAACTGATGATCAGGAATAACCAATACTACACCTTTCTTCTGTAATTCACCATGTAATATAATAGCTCAAACACTGGCAGAACTGACCCAACCTCACAGCTTGCTTGTTCCCGTAACAAGTCCTCCAATAGGTTAGGTAGTTTTCAAAATAACAGTGCTGGATAAACTGATCTTTCCCCATCATCTTGCTGATGTTCATACTCTCCTTCATCCATAATTTTCTAATTAGCTATTGACAACCCAACATTGGTCATTTTAGATTTAAGTTCAGCACCACCCTGCCTAAATCACTCACACAGTTTCAGTAAAGTTCCAGATGTGTTTTCATTCATCTAACTTGATTACTTCTATAACTGAGTGTCAAAGTGCTCAGCCTCTCCTCACAATTCCCCCACCACCACGCCACATCTAAACATGAGGAGTGGGGAGAAGAGAAAACAGCTAACATGCCGCTTTTAAATGGCAGTGCAGCAGTACTGAATGAGACTTGGTTTTATATTTCACAATTCTCAACAACATAGATCAGAAGGAAAACAAGTTTTCAGTATTAATTAATTATTTTGGCACACTGAAGACATCTGATTTTTATTTGGTACATACTCTCAGCATACACACAGACATAGGCGGTTTTACAGAGTTCTGCCCACAAGTTTAACAATCGAGAAAATATCTTTCACACAAATACCTTTATCATAATATTTTAGCACTTTTGCAAGCTCATTATGGAGACTTCAACGTGTATCTAAAGAAAGCACTATTGATGTCCTGGGCAGTTTTAACGTAAAAAGATATGTCATTGAAACTGGAATTACTTTGCAGGTCTTCACATGCACAGGGTGCTTTCAGCGTAAATGGCAAATGGTCTGGAAAACAGCTCGAAAAGAGATATAAGACTAACAGTGTCCTCAAAAACTTTATAAAACTATCGTATTCTTTCAAGGCCACAATGAATTCTTCATATCTCGCGCTTTTTAACGCCAGCAAGATTAGGGATCTGGACTCTCTTTATTATCATATGTCCCTTTTACAACACTATTTTCTTTTTAAATCCATCCCCATCAAATCAGAAGTAAGTTATTTTCCAATGTTTTATTGCGGGCTGTGTGCAGTCTGCAATACATTCCAGATGTAATTTTCGTTCCAACACTACTTTTTCTTTCATAAATTCGACAATAGCGATTTTAAATCGAAAATTCGTTCTAGGCATGCCCCTTGACTTAACCAACGTACTTTGCAGGAATAAATGAATCTCCTCAATCTTCTTTCAATTCCATTGAAAACTGTGGCAACTGACAACGTAATAATGGGTGCGACTTAAGAATTTTGATGTTGATACTACCAATTTCTTCAAATGTTCCATTCCTGCAAATTTAGTGCAAAGCACTTCTTGATGTACAGAAAAATGAATTCCATCTGTCGATCGTTTTAATTTTTTTGCTCATACATTGTAATCTCAATGTTTAAATTGTCTCTGCATGGTACTGTAATATTCGGTGCATTAATGTTTAAATTAATGAAATTTTGTCCAACATCTCAGGTATAAGATGTATAACTCAAAGAATTCGGACTGTAAATAAAGAAAAAAATAATTCTAATAAACTCCTTCCATTTTATGGTCTCTTGGAGTGAAGTGCAAAGACACAACAATCGTGTCTGTATTCATTGGTGTACTTGGACAACTGACTAAAACGAGCGAAAACACCCGTCTATGTAATTGACTTATCCTCGCCCCCACGCCCCATTGCAGCAAAGAATATATATATATACGTCACTTCCCATAGAGCTCTTCATCTGCAGTGCAGAGTGCACTTGATTTATCAATTCTGTGTAGTTGCAATAGAAAGAAAATTTTTTCTTGGAAAGAGGTTGTGCATTCAAAAAAGATGAAAAACTCTGCCATAGATGGTTGACCTCTACAACTCCCAGACACTAATTTTTAATCACCCTCCTGATGCACATAGTCAGTCATTAGCAGCTAAAATTTTTCCATCATAATTGTTAACACAACACTTTCAAATTAGCCTTACTAAAGACTGAACCTGTGACCTCATACTGAAGGTATTCCTCGTTAGTGGTTTAAAGGTTAATACACCCTATTAAAAGTAGTTCATTTTCATGTTTCTGTCTAAAGGTTAACTTGCTGTGCATCTGTAGGAGATGAATAAGGAAACTGTAATGCTACTGAATGCTTTTAGTTGTACATTGTACAGGGCATGGTCAAATTTTGTTCATATTTCTTTATGTGGAGGCCACAGTGCAGCTGTTGGAACATGTCTGGCATTCTTGGAATTAGCGGAGGTCCTACCAGAGACTGAGCTTTTAAAGATATTAATAGCAGTGGTTCGCTACATACCTGGCAATATTTTTGATTATCATGGTAAATTTGGAAACTATTACATGTTTGCTGATATTATATTCAAATGAGCTTGTGTCTAATAAATGTTTCCTTGTTTTGCATTGTAATGTTAACACAGCAAAAATTTATTGATGTGAAATGTCTTCAGGTTGGTGTCATTTGTGTATTTGACAATAAATTTGCACTGAAGGGTGCAACACATATATAATTCAGCCTAGCGCATCATACTGTCTCTCTTTAGTAGGCTTTTGATATTTGGCAGTTGTGTTTTGTTATTCATTTAAGGCAGAAGAGGATAGGTGAGGCTCAGTTGGTAGCAGAGTTTGGTTGTCTGGGTTATTTGGTTACAGGCTGACATTACTGGAGTTTTATAATTTTTAAGATGTTTTGTTTTGGCACAGAAGCCAGAAATGTAGATGACTTGATTTGCATGTGAAAGGAGAAACTAGTCCAGGAATTACAAATTGAGTCTTGAAATGGTCAAAGGAAATAGCAGTGAAATAATAAAATAATTAATGGAAGTTCTGGATGACCTGATCGTAAACCTGCTTATAGATTTAGGGTAGGTAAGTTCTGCTGTCACCGTCTGTTGTGCTGCTGCAAATTTCGAGCTCACAGAAATTTATTTATAGCAGGGCCAGCCACACCATTCCTACACCCACCCCCAGCCCCATCTGACCAAAGCCAATTGCACTACGTAAAAAACGGCAAGAATTCAAATTTTCGTGGGAAATTCAAAGTTCTGGTGTGAAATTCAAAAAATAACCCAAGTGTGTTAGTATGTTTCATGTGGCTGTTGTCCTAAGTATGAATTGGTGAGAAATTCAAAGTCATGTATTGTCATGCTGGCTGACTTGGAATACTGGCCCTTGCTGTATGACATCCCTAGCTAAGACGCAGAATAAGAGCACCAGCCTAATTATGACATCACAATTCAAGACAGCTGACCTCAAATACAAGATGGTGACTGAGGTATACTGACACAGCTCTGTAACATCCAAATCCAGCTCTGTGCTATTGGAATATTTATATAACAAAGTGGAATTTCAGCATGTTGTCATGGACTTGAGATATTGGAGTATGCTGGCCCAGAGCTAGAATACTGGCTGTGTCTCTATGTTGTCACAATCCAGCTTAGACCTACTGGTCTATTTAAAACAGTGTTGAATACTGGTATATTGCCCCAAAGCTGGAATACTGGTGCAACTCTATGACGTCAAAAGCCAAGATGATAGGACAAAGGGCAGTAACTTGCCTGTAGAAACATTTACGGCTATTTATAGTAGTCAGCTCGCTGTGTAATTCCATCTTGCCTGCCCCTTACTTAAGCAAATGTTTATGTTTCCCAGTACATATGTCATACTTCATCATGAGTTAAGTTCAAACTGTATGCTGTGTAGTAGCAACAATTATATCTTTATTTAAACAAACATCAAGGACGCGAGGGGACGGCTCTCTGCCTCTACATCAGCAATGCACAACTATGCTGCACAGCTCTAACATTTCCCTGCTCCCCCCCCCCCCCCCCCCCTCTGACATACTCCCTGAATTTAAAGTTCATACAGTAGCTGATAAGTGGGAACACTTGTGTCTTTATTTAAACAAATACCTTGCCAGGGAGAGAATTCTGCAATCGTGAAGTTCATGATCACTGGATTGGTCAAGAAGTCTGCCCCCACTCCATCCGCAGTATCCCTGCTGAAAGCTAAGTCGCCCTGGGATTGTGCGACCATGCACCAGTGACAGCTCTGTTCAGAGAGACACCACACGTACATCACTGATTCAGTAACTCTACGCAGAATGGGCTATAGAAAATTCTCAATATGCTGTTGTGAAGGTGCTGCAGCCATAGCCTGTATGACTGGAGTTAAGGTGATGGGAATAATGACAAATGCAGGAACTATATTTGTACTGTTCCTTAATCCAAGTGACAGAAAATCAAAATTAAAAATCCACTTACCCCAAGTTTAAAGTGATGGGAACTCTTCTGACCATCAAATTATGAACCACTCATCCTAACTTTAAAGGTGAATAGCCTACTTATGCAGCCTCTATAATTGTCAAACAGCCATCACTTTCATATATAGTTAGGGAGAAACGAATAGGAGAGATATTCACTTGACCGATGTCCTACTAGTGTATGTTGGCTCGTGTCATCTCCACTGCTTGTTGCTGTGCAGTGCTGGGCCATGCTGGGCCGGAACACGTGCCACTGCAAAGATATCCTCTCAGGCTGACAGGGTCATCACCAGTATTGCTTAGAGCACACAGTGTGTCATCAAATATCCCCTGAATTCAGCATCACATAGAGGCTCCTTTTTCGTATGTATGCAGAACGTATGTGAACTGGCCTGCATTAAGCCTATAGCCAGCTAAGGCAATGTGTCCATACCACAGTCCACATGTTTGGTGATGTATTCCTAAGACTACAAGATCTTACTCTTAAACATAGTCTAATTTTAGAGCAGAACTACATCCTGTTGTGTTAGATGGACGTGATGGTACAGTTCTGGCATTCCATAGATGGAATAGCCTGTGTGTTCTCTGTACGCTGCTGCAACCACATGGTCTCTGCACTCTGCTGCCACCACCACCCCACAGTCAGCGTGCACAGCAACGGCCTGGTCTCAGCACCACCATGCAATGTACCGTTTAGGGAGTTGGATGCTTTAACTTACAAGAGGAGACTAATAGGCACCATCTCATACAGTGAAAAATACAAGCCATTCACCTTGCCACATATGGCTGACCAGGTCATACTGGTGCAGCTGTATCACATCAGAATCTGAAATGAGGAATACTAATGCAGCCTTTTTCAAACCGATAACAGGCATCATGCATACAACAAATCACTGAATATTCATTTCAGTTTTTTGTGAAATCAACGAATAACATATTGAACAGTGACATTTCCATTTAAAGAAGCGTTAATCCCCCTTTCCAAGTGACATCTCGGAACTTTATTTAACACCGACCAGAAGTTCCAACACATATTGACAGTATAGTCGAAGGCTAGTTTAAGATTTCTCCTCTGTTCCCATTTCTGCTTATGATCCACAACTACAACAACAACACACATTTTTATGAATATTGATGCCAGTGATATAACAGCTTGTTCATCTTTTCGAGAAATCTGAGTGTTTCATCCGCTTCTCCTGTAGGTGCTCTCCCTTAAGACACAGAGCTGGCCTACACCAGTCATCTAGTGTGCTGTGCTGCTAACAATCCAATGTAGGAAATCCGTTTCTAGTGCCTGACATGCATTCAGCACCGAAGTTCCACGCCCTATGGTCACAAACTATAGACAGGTATTAGAAAGAATCACATCTCACATAATAACCTTGAAGATAGGAAAAATCACGACTCGAATAGAGGCATACAACTGTTTTGTCATCGTTGAACTATCGTCGCTTGATGCTTTCATATGCTTTTATGCTAACAACGTTAGACACCGACTGTAGTAGGATGGGGCTGAGGCCTAAGATCATCAGTCAATATGTTATACATCTACAACTACATACATTTCCCACAAGCAATTGTACAGTGCATGACAAAGTGTACCCTGTACCACTACTGGTTATTTCCTCACCTGTTCCACTCACACATAGAGCAAGGGAGAAATGACTGTCTAGATGCCTCCATATGAGCCCTAATTTCTCATACCATTTCTTGCTGGTCTTTCTGCAGTATGTATATTGGTGGCAACAGAATCGTTCTTCAATCAACTTTAAATGCTGGTTCTCTAAATTTTCTCAATGGTGTTCCTTGAAAAAGACGTCTTCTTCCCTCCAGGAATTCCCATTTGAGTTCCCAAAGCATGTTTGTAATACTTGCTATTGTCAGAGTCAACTGGTAATGAATCCAATATTGTTGGATAGAACAGGACAGGAACGTTTATGTACCTAAACAAACACAGCACGTGAAGATTGCTACGCCATGCACGCTGACCGCTGCAAAACCCAGCATCATAACCGAAGCTGTTTCGCCATACTTGTGTGTGATAGCTTGGATCGAGGGATGCTGCCAGCTACGTCCCCTCCATTGGTGCACAAGACACAGGCAGACGTCAGATACTTCTGCACCATCCAACAAACGAAGCGTGTACCATAACCACCTTTCAAAGCTGTGGCTATCATTCTGTGAGAGCTGAAGATGAACTCCTTGACGGAAATAGTGGGGTACTGGACAGCAGCGTTTGAAATTCGAACTTCAGTAGCCGCAGTAACGTCAAGAACGAGAACAGAACACTAAATTACCACAATATCTCTCTCACATACAATAATTGTCAAGCAAATGGCTTGAAAAACATACTGGCAGAATCTCCCAAAAACTACAAGTGTTTTAGACTCTCTATACAGGACATCTAACAAATTCAGTAGATTTCTCAAGGTTTTGTCTTCTGAATTTTGACTATGATTTAACGCCATCCAATAGTCCTTAGGTTCATAACTTAAAGTAAAATCAATAGAGCAGTACTGCATTGATCTGCAGGACACACAAAACTTCTGTTATCCCTCCTGTAAAGTTGTTTGATACAGATTTTCACAGTATGATATTTCCTAAAAGCAGATCATGGTCACATCATGGTAGACCTGCGGTGCTGACAGATGTAGTGCTATTAATAACCCCTTGCCACAGCAGTGCAGACAGCTCTATCGAGAAATTGTATTATAGAGTATCATTATGTGGATTCAAAAGTCTTGGTATTTGATCCATTGTCAGTCATATGATTTGCATCCGTTACTTACCATTTCTCACGATTATTTTAATGTTTGTTTGTGTAGAACAATGTAGTTATAATTCGTACCATAATGTCATCTTCTTGTTTAGTTAGGCACTTTATAAATTCGGTAAGCTGCCTGTAGAGCTATGAGTAATGTCAGACTCTGTGTAGTGGAGTTCTAAATAGTCTACATGCAAGTTAACCACTACAGCAAACGAACTGTTGTTAAATACAATTACTCCACCAGTTTTAAAACTCGGCAATCTGCTTTCCAGCTACTAGATCTGCATTGTGCTCTTCTTATAACCAGGTGGACACATCACAGAGCATTGTTACGCAGTGAATATTACACAGAAGCACGTTACATAGAATGCATTACAAATACTGTTTCTTAGCGCGAAAAATATCTAGCAGCACCATGGAGTTGCAAATAGCAGATTAATAATATGCTCCTTCAGTCATGACACTTAACTACAAATGGAGGATGCTAAGGCTGCAGTAATATCACAACACAGATGCAGAACTGGATAGCGGTCCTCTGTGCTGGAAAGTATGAAATGTAACTTCGTGGGAAGCTGTTTTCATCAATACACCCCTGACTAACCTTATTTATAGTGCAAAAACCTTCTATTGCCATAATCGTCTGACCTACTTTTCAAAAAGACTTACAGGCTGGAGACACATATCCGTCGAGATGTATATGTCTCCTGGCAACACCATATCAAGCAGCGATGAATGATGTTAGAAGGCAAAGTCATCCCATACTAGTGAAAGTAGCTGATGGTAACTTCTGTCTCTGGAGGGCGTACCCACACTCCATACGTAAGAATGGTTGTCACACACGCCAGTAGAATTGAATCTTAAGTGGGTAAATCTTACATAAGGCTGGAAGAAATCTATAGGTGTGATCTGCAACACACAAATCCTTTTGTGCAGTGCACGGATCGAATTTGAGGCATTCTGAACCATACTATTCGGAATACTCTGAGTCTTTACTCGAGTCACATATAAGTAATATAATACAGTTGACTATAGTCACCCTCTTCTCTAGAGTGTAATTCCACAACAGTTAGGCACACACTGAATTCTACAACTTCCTGTTAGTCTGGTGTCGTTAATAGGGCGTAATAGCGGAACTAATATACTTAAACGAGGGCATCACAAATCTCCTGGAAGAGTGTAGAGGGCTGCGCAGCGCACCTTCCTGTCACAAACATCTTGTGTGGTTTTGTTACATGCATGATATTCCAGTTATACATATCGTGATACATCATGTAATCTGATATAGGCAGTCTTCAATTTCTAGGTAGAACGATGAGTTGCACCAACTCAGCAACTTGGCATGCTGCTCATAGCACGACCTGACATTTTGACTGGTTTAATTTCTGAAGTTTAATTAGTCTTACTTGAGAAGCCCTCATCATAAGGGCCAGCATAGGAATAATACCATCGATAATGAAATAATATTATCGGTGGTTACTGCAGTAGAAAAAGTTTTATATTCTTAAATCGCAGTAAACAATACGGCGACTTAATCGTTTGTAGTAAATATTCCCATCTTACTACGCCAGTACTTGAAGATCTAGCACATTTCGTTCTTTTGTTACGTCATCAGATAGGTCCACTCCCTTCAACATACTCTTTTCACTTATCTGCTCTCTCTCTCTTCTGTGTTCAACTGTGAAGTTAATGATGCAGTCTTTATGTTGACAACTTTGATTTTAATTTCACCAAGAACTATTTTGAATTTTGTGTATATTCAATCAGTCCTTCTGACGACCATTTCTTTTTTGATATATTCATGTCTTCCCAACAGAAATTTCGCCTAGACTTCTGCACACTTGCTTTGCACTTTGTTCTTAAGTGTCTTATATATCTATGTTCTTTCATTTCCTAAACATTTTAGTACTTCTTTCTGTAGTCGATCAACCAAAGTATTTCTTCTGTAACCCAAGATTTCTTTGGAACTACCTGCCTGGCACCTACACTTACCTATCCAATTTCTGTGATTGTCCTTTTTAGCCGTGTTTATTTCACCTCAACTGAACTGCCTATTGTTATATTCATGTAGTAGTATCTAGAGCCTTACAGGAATTCAAATGCATCTTATCGTAACTCAGTGTTTCAGTATCCCACTTTCTTCACATTTATACTTCCTGACGATTTTCTTACGTGCTTTCTACCCTTCATCACTAATGAAGTCTGATGGAGACTATACCTACTCCGGGGTGCCCTTATAGTCCAGTATCATGTTTTAGAATCTCTGTCTTATTTGATTTAATCCAGCTGGAATCTCCTCATATCTCCAGGCCTTTCCCAAGCATGCCTCATTCTCTTGTTCTTCTCAACACCGTGTTCGCTGTTAATACGAAAAATTTACTGCAGAACTCAACTAGCATTTCTCCTCTCTCATTGCTACTACCTGAGCCCATATATCCCAGAAACTCTCTCTATTCCTTTCTCTTTAGTGTTCCAGTCGTCCATGATCATGAAATTTGCATCTCCCTTCACATACCTAATTACACTTTCAGTGTTCATCGTATATACTCTCTCTGTCTCTTCATCTTCCGCTTGTGACATTAGCATGTACACCTCAACTGCTGGTGTTGGTGTTGGTGTGGTTTGCTGTCGATTCTGATGAGAATAATCCTATCACTAAACTGTTCAATGCTACACTCTTCCCTGCATTTCATATTCCTGGGGAATTCTAGTCCCATTTCACCATTTCTGGTGCTGTTGAAATTACCCTTTATTCGCCTGTCAGGAAATTCTTATCCGTTTCTATTTAACTTCATTGTTCCCTACAATATATAGACTAATCCTCATCATTCCCATTTTCAGATTTTCTATCTTCTTTCCCATATTCAGTTTTCTGACATCCCACACTCCAACTCGTAAAATTCTGCCCTGTAGTTAGCTATTAAATCATTTTCCCTTTCCACTTGGCTGTCCTCTCCTTCAGATACTAATATGTGATTAATCAGTAAGCCTTGTTAGTCAAGAGATCATGGTGATACTTTTTCAGTTACTGGTCACATGTTCTGTAGATATGCATTATGTGTCTTTAATATCGTGTTTTGGATTGCTTTCTGCATTTTAATGTCGTTGATCATTGCTGATTCTTTCGGGTTTTAGGATGAGTTTCCTATCCCAAGGACAAAAGGATCCTATGGAACATTCTTCATCCTGTGTCGTCTTTGACAAGGCTGTTGTCAGAATAAGAGTAGCTACTTATATCGGCAGTCCTTGGATGTCATTTCTGATGACTTTTCATTCAAATTCTAAGACCTGGCAAGTACTGATCATGGGACCCAGGACATTTTTGATTACTTTTGAAAAACGCTACTATTAGATGATGATGCTGTGAGCCACATTACCCCCTGAAATAAGAAATCAAAATTCGTATACACCTGCTCCCAATGATGTTAGGGTTTAAGCTTGGAAGAAAAGTCTATGCCAGCACCATCTGATTCTATGTGTAAGTGTTGCTGTCTCAAATAGAATGCTTAATGGCTTTAATGATGTCGCCGGCTGAAGTGGCCGTGCGGTTCTAGGCGCTTCAGTCTGGAACCGTAAGACCACTACGGTCGCAGGTTCGAATCCTACATCGGGCATGGATGTGTGTGATGTCTTTAGGTCAGTTAGGTTTAACTAGTTCTAAGTTCTAGGGGACTAATGACCTCATTTAATGATGTCAGGCCAGTAAACATACCAGCATACCATGGCTTTCATCTGCTACATTCTCCAGTGTCAAATGTGGAGCAATTGGAAGATACAGGTGCAGAGCAGGAGTGAAACCATGACCCGACAGTCTTCGTCCTCCATGATTGACAGTAGAACATCGTCCATGGTGTTGATATAGTGATAACAGGGAAATAAATTTCTGTTAAGTCCTGTCTGTTTCTTTACTATCCGTTGCCCCCTGTATATACAACCAATCCTATGCGGGGCCTTAGCTCACTCAATAAATATTGCCCCTTCACATATGGTGATTAAGAAATCATCAAGATTTTTGGTGTAGGTTGTTATCTATGGTGAAACACGTGGTTTTGTACCTGTCAAATTCATAATCAGGGTCAATGGGCAGATAATGCAGTGTGTCTGTATTTCAGTGGTAAGTGATTCGCCATTAATGTGTATCCTAATTGAAACTGCTAGTGTATAAGACCCACCTCTGTAATCGATAAATGCGTTGTTCAGTATTGTGTACCAAACATGATGATCATGAGTTTATGGTCTATGATAAATTGATTTTTTGTACCATACAAAACAATATGGAATTTCCTTATCTTGTAGATAATGGCTAGAGGTACTTTTTCTATCTGAGAATAATTTATCTGGTCTGCTCTAAGCATTTTGGAGGTAAAGCCTATCAGCTAGTTCATGCCAACTGCATGCTTACACGAGAGAATGGTCCAAATACCATACTCGAAAATGTCTGTTGCTAGCTTCAATGCTAGGCAGCTGCATTGATTTTCTTGCAGCTCATTTTGCTGCTTACATAACCCAAGAAATTCAGTGCACATGTTCTCACCATTCACACACTGTAGGGTTGTATCTTCTCACAAATATACTATCTGGAAAGATAATGTTGCATGGGATCTTTCCTTATATAAGGAATGAAGATGATGTTATTCCTACCTATTTCATGTGATTGCCTGAAATGTAGTATGGTATATCTTATTTCAGCCTGACATTCGTTGCATACCATCTTCAAGATGATGCAATTTTAATAGCCATCAGTACATATTCTTATGAATATCATTCCATTTTCTTTTTCCAATCTCAATAGATTCTTAATCCTCTATCATAAAGCAGTTCCTTTTTTAATTGTTCATGACTTCTATACAAGTATTTCATTTCTTAGGCAAGTAAGTTGTAATACTGGCAAAATCACACTCACAGAATAGATTAATTGTCATCTGAAAATTATATCACATTTATAATTCCTGTTGTATATCATACAAGAATCCTAGTACAAAGATATTCCCATGTACGCTTTTAACAAAGTCTGGTAGCAGGAAACACTATATTTGAACCCATGCTGGACAAGAATATAATGTATGACTTCCAGATATCTTATGTGGGTTAAAGATAACAGTTATATACAAATATATGTTGTGAACTGTAACATCTTCAATTTTGTCTACTTTTGGAGTGAACTGAGCCATTAAGAATCTACAAATTTCTATCTCTTACTTTTTAATTAGTTACACTTGCTCAGCTTTGATGTAATTAACACATGATAAGTCTTATGTAGGAACAAGATGGTAATAACATCGTATACATTCAGTGTAATATTGTATATTCATGAGAGAAATGAGAAAACTGCAAATTGTCTGTTATTTGTAAACAAAATGTAGAAAAGGAATAAGGTATTCCTCTGAACATACACTCTATTAACCTGTTATAATGATTGCTGGAATTTTATGTAATTAAATTATTAAGTATTGGCAGAGTATGACAATAAGAAATTTAATGTTTACCTGTCTCACACAAATTACCTCCATTTCATTTTAATAATTTGATTTCAACAAATATATGCTGCTTCTCGCTACCCTTTTAATAAAGAACTCTTCAGAACACAGCATCATATGTTTTGTAAAACAAAAATATTGGAAAACTGTATATCTGCTTATGAACTGTCAGAAATACAAAATATAATCAGCAACACTCTAAAACAATTATGTACAACATAATTTTAAAAATCTGAGATAGCAGTACATAGTGGAACAGTACGGAGACATTTGGAAGGGAACTTTTAGATCAGGGAGAAGAATTTAAAACTTCAAGGAGCTGATGACTTTGTAATCTGTCAGAGATGTCAATGAATGGAATAGGCAGTTTATTCAAAAGAGGTTATAATGTGTCAACTGGTAATAAAGGCAAGATGATGTCACATTTAGATTATTTAGCATAACTAATGCGCATGTTATATGACAAAATCGTATCAAATTGCGCCAGAATATGCTCAGTTATGCACAAATGGTATCATTCTCATTGTGTGTGAAACGAAGTGCAATGGTCATTTAGCAGTGATTGAAATGTGCAATAGCAATGGCTAACATAAAAGTGCTAGAAAAGTTGAAAACATCAAAAGGACACATCATACTGCTGGAAAACATGGAAAAATACTTATGCAAACCACCACATCAAGATCGTACACATATCCAAACATACAGTGAACCAAAACATACAACATCTAAACCTGTTTCACAAGTACTCAAATTTCTTCAGGAAATAGAGTCTGAAAATTACAATAACTCAACGAATTTGAAACTTTTGTGGCTTGCTCTTCAGCTAAAGTACACGATCTAGATCGCTAATAACAAAACGCTCGAAGGACCAGCTAGGACACAGTACATTAGTAGAATCTGACTGTTGTAAGAAAAGGTAAACAAACTGTTTAATAACGACACTTAAATGACAAAAAATAACACAGTTCTCCTTGCTGATAGTCACAGCAGGGGAATTGCAGGAATGCTTTGCTACCAGCCCGATGTAAATATTACCAGCGCTGTTGAACCTGGAGTTAGATAGCAGGAAATCTTGAAGAAGTACAAAAACAAAAATTGTTTATTACAAAATGAATTCCTTGTGGTACTAGGAGGTGCAGATGATGTGTACAAGAACGATTTCCAAGTTGTAACTGCAGTTCTAACAGACACTTTAAGTAAAACAGACGACCAAAAGGCGATTGTGATAGGTATACCACGCAGGTATGGCCTGATGAAATCTTCTGTTATAAACTAAGATGTCCAAAAGGCCAACATCAGTTACAGAAAGATCTGCCAGTCCTATCCAAATGCTACTTTCCTCCACATAGGTGATATGGAAAGAAAGCAGTTTACAGTACATGGCAAGCATCTGCATAAAAGGGGCAAATCATTGCTCAGTCAGAGAATTAAAGCGTTTCTGGAAAGTGTTCATCATAGAAATGAGAGCTGCGACACTGCTGAACTGCCTTCAGAAAAAGTGGCATGAAAGCATCTAACACTGACAATGTCATCATAGAAGTGCTACTTTCTTCTTTACAGCTGATCAAGTGGACAGGGAATATGTGACTGGATGCCCATCTGCACTCACAACAACAACATCAGCAGTAGAGGACACTGAAACATCATCAACAGATAAGAGAAAACAACTGCAAGTGAAATGTGTAGTCAAACAAGCAGACAGGAAATAATGCCTACACCCCACCTGGAGGATTTTTTAATGTCAGCACAAAGAGGAGGCAACCATCACAATAAGTAGAACTAAATACTCATGAGTATTTTATCAAAATATACAGTCCATGAAGAATAAAATTAGAACTGCAAGCACTAGACAATGCAATTGTATGCATCCCTGATACTGGCCCAAGAAAATAAAATGGCATATTTTGCATTAACATTATGTGACTCGGCCTGTTACTATGATAGAATTACCATGAAAGATGAGGGTTCATGTGTATATTACATTTAAAATTAGAAAAGAACTTACAGCATTATGTGAAGACAATTTTGTTTGAACGTAAGTTGAAATACAGAAAACAGCATGCCAAAAAATTAATTGCATTTTATTTGTAATGAGCCCCTAGTGGCAATCAGATACTATTTTCTTAAAACTCAGTCAGAGCTTATACAAGGTATCTAACACAAAAAATCAAAAAATAAAATAAACTTTATAATGTGTGAGTATTTAAATACCAAAACAATGAAATCAGATGATGTTATTAGTACATGACTGACTATTCTCTACAGCTAGCACATAACATCACTCATGAACTGTTCAACTAGAGTGACCAAACACTCTCCCTCTGTAATAGATCAGACATACAAAGAATGCACTGCCGGTTACTTGTTTAAAATCTAGGCGTATTAGATCGACTCTGTCGGATATTAAAAGCTGTAAAAAGTCTGCTGAATTGAATGTCTACAAAAGAGTCTTCTCAGAATCAAACCTATGTCAGTTCTTATCCCAGTTACCCAGGTATGGCATAAAGAGTGAGAGGAAGCGTATGCAGAAACAAATATGAACAAAAAATTTTAATACGTTTATGACAATATTTAAACTAAAAGTTGAGGAAGCGTTTCGCAAAACACTACATTTCATTGGAGCTTAAAAAAATACCAAAAATTCCCTGAAACTCTATCACCCAACCTTTTCAGAATTTACAAAAATTACAGGGCAAATTATAGAAAGGTATTGCTAGCTGCAAAAAAACTTGCAAACAGCAAAATATTATTGAAGGCAGATAAAAAAATCAAAGCAGTCTGGAAGATAATCAAACAGGAGAGAGCAAATGTTGGACAAAAATATCTGGAAACACAGAATAAAAGCACAGATGTTCAAACCAGCAACCAAAAGAAACTAACAAACTTCGTGAATGAATACTTCAGCGGTATTGCTAAGAATCTTCAAGAGAAATTTCCACTACTGTTCTGCACCATGAGGACTAACCACCACATTCAATGGTGCTCTTTCCAACAACAGAGAAAGAGGTAGCATAGGTAATACACCAATTGAGCAATAAAAAAAATCCATATTGTCAGATGAGATCATAGTCAGTGTTCTTAAGAAATGTATAAACAACATAAACCTCATTAACAGTCTATGAATCTTACAGATCTGGATGCTTACATGAACACCTGAAACAAGCAAAAGTTATACCAGTACTAAAAAATTGTGATGCAGAAAATGTAGAAAATCACAGACCAATTACTTTACTGTTTTGCATTTCCAGCACAATAGAACCCAAATGAAAAATTGACTCATGAAGTTCTTTAATTAATACAACCTTCTCTCCAGTGAACAATTCGGTTTCAGGCCCATAAGAGGTACACAGTCAGCTGTAGCACAGTTTACTAAAGCTAGGCGGAGAATGCAACAGGCACTTTGTTTGATCTATCAAAAGCATTTGATGTAGTTGACTACAGAATTTTTTTACACAAATTAGAACTATTAGGAATAACAGGTATAGCGAAGAATTGATGTAAGTAGTACTTGGAAAACAAAGTGCAAAGAGTTGAAACCTCACACATCGCTAAAAGACTAGTAGTAAAACACTTACCAGATCCTCCAAGGAAGTGTATTGGGCCCAATCCTCTTCCTTATATATATGAATGTTCTCCTACAGAGTGTCAGGTATGGAGAAAAAATACTGTTTGCTGATGACAGCGCCATGGCGATTACAGAAAAAAATTGAACACACTGAACAGAAAAATCCAATGGAGCTCTGAAAGATGTTCAGAACTGCTCATTAAAGAACAGAGTAACTTTAAATGTGAAAAATGACAAATCGTATAGATATTTGACTAAATAAAAAACCCAGTGATACTACGCTGAAAGTAAACAATGATGCATTAAATTGTGTAGCTGAGACCAAATTCTAGAGGATGACTGTAGGCTGTCAATTGAAATGGACAGAACAAGTGAGAATTTTGGCAAAGAGGCTATTCTCAGGTTGTTATGTCCTGTGTATCTTTGCACCAGTGTACAATATTTCAGGCCACTTTGTGGCCTACTTTGAATGTAAGCATTCAATCCTTAGTTCTGGGATAATATTTTGGGCACCAAGTGCTGGAAATATACACATTATTTTCAAGACGCAGGAAAGAGCTGTACTAATAGTAACAAATAGTAGTAACAGGGCACACTGTAAAGAATTATTGAAAAACTAGAAATTCTGGTACTTCTGTGAGAATAAATCTAGCACAAAATAATGTATATGAGAAAAAATCTTAATCTGAACACCACAAACAGCACAATACTTGTCCATGGAACCAAATACAGACACTGTTTACATCTAAATAGAAGAAACAAAATAGTGCACTATACCATGGAATAAAATTGTACTATAGACTGCCACAAGAAATAAAAGATGTAAAAGGCCAAAGGCTAAAACTATTTACTTAATAATAGTTATACACTGTTAATGAATATTTAAAATAATAGGTTGTAAATGAATTTCCATGAAAATTGTACTATGTAACAATTAATGACATGATCAGAAAAGTAGGACTGAATAGAGGAGCTACAAATACTGCAAGACCTGCATTTCTTTTGATAAGAAATATTGTAAGACATTTAATGGCATCCATAGAGTGTGTATTGTTCTACTGATGAATAAATAAATCACTCAATCAAACATGATAGAATGTAGTAGAATTTTTTTAAGATTGTATAAAGTACAGTTTCATATTTTATTATACAAGATACTCCAAAAACGCCAAAAAACGCTAGGATCAAGTCCCTTATACAGAAACAAGTAAATAAGTCCAGTAAACACAGGCTCTAAAATGCATACCTTGAGTGGTATGAGCACTTTTTCATCTTTGATACTATGAAACAAATATTTTATGCTGCAAGGTCTTTGCTTACTATATTTTGGGAGGAGGAAGTACAGACCAAAACAAGAAGAAAATGTCCAGTAAACATGGGTCGAAAATGCATACAAGAGCTATGACACTTGTTCATCTTTGCTAGTGAGAAACACCTCTCTTCTACTGAACAAGTGCTCATAGCTCATAAAATGTGAATTTTAGAACCCATTTTACTAGACTTTTTTCTTATTTTGGACCATACTACCTTCTTCCAGAACATTAAAAATATTAGATTCAGTTTTCGTTCCATAGACCCACAAATTGAGACGATTCTCGGGGTTTGGAACTCATCTCAGAAAATATAGCATAAAAACATAAAACATTGAATATAATGCATACCACCCTGATCATTTGTCAGGAGATTGTCGAAATAGGTGAATACAATGCAGTAAACTGGA
Organism: Schistocerca americana; assembly: GCF_021461395.2. Taxonomy (NCBI): domain Eukaryota; kingdom Metazoa; phylum Arthropoda; class Insecta; order Orthoptera; family Acrididae; genus Schistocerca; species Schistocerca americana. Next base: position 121,042,937 of record NC_060119.1, read on the forward strand.
ACAGCTAATATTTACACAATTAACACGCTATCAAAATGAAACAATCTTAGGTACTATTGATAAATTTATCATACACAAAATACCTAATCTTGACTGTTGTGACCAATTGCTGGCAAAACTGAAATCTAACAGATATTTATACTTAAGATGGCTTAACAGTCTCTGTTAAGATATTCATCTAAGGAGCAGGAGGAGTTGCCTATCAAAAAGTCTTTCAAATTCTGTTTAAGCTGTGCTTTACCTGAAACCAAGTTTTTGTTGGTTGCTGGCAATTTATTGAAAATGTGTGTTGCTGAACATTGGACCCCTTTTGGACCAACGTAAGTGATTTTGGGTCTTTGTGTAGATTGTTCTTATTCCTAGTATTGATACTATGAATTGGGCTATTGGTTGGAAACACAGATGTATTACTTGCAACAAATTTCATTAACGAATAAATATACTGAGAAGCAATGGTTAGAATACAAAGTTCCTTGAACAGATTTCTGCATGATGTTCTTGAATTTACACCATAAATTATTCTTATCACACGCTTTTGCACCCAACAAACTTTTGCTCAGTTTGATGAGTTGTCCCAAAATATAATCCCATATGGCATAATAGAACGAAAGTAAGCAAAGTATGCAACGTTTTTTTTATCTCCTGCAGCTGACATCATTCTAACAACAAATACAAACCTGTTTAGGCACTTAAGCAATTTTGTGGTATGCCCCTCCCAACCGAATTTATTATTCGATCTGCATGTCTTCACATGTTATATACATGCTGGAAGGAAATCTCTTACAGGTTCTGAACTGCATATAATGCCTTCTCTCAGAGTTTAATGACAGTGATTTAGCTTTAAACCACTTATTAACCTAAGTGAAAATTTGATTAGCAGCTATTTCTAAATCTATGCTTGACTTGCTACTTATTGCAATATTTGTATCATCTGCAAACAAAACAAACTTAGCATCTGGCAATGTAACAGATGAGAGGTCTTTAACGTATACAAGAAAAAGCAATGGATCCAAAATGGATGCATGGATTACAACATGTAATTAGCTACCAGTCAGATGAAGACTGACAGCTTACTGTACAGGTATTTTGCAACAACACTCTTTGTTTTCTGTTAGATAGATAATACTCGAACCATTTCGCCGGTGGCACCATAATATTTTAATTTACTTAAGACAATGATGTGGTTCACACAGACAAAGGCTTTTGACAGGTCACAGAAAAAGCCAGAAGCCTCTAATTTATTGTCTAATGTAAGTGTAAATAGCTTTCTCTACATCAGAACCCTTCAGAAATCCAAACTGTGACTTTAACAATATATTATTTGCAGTCAGATGCTTATGGAGACACTCGAACACAAACTTTTCAAATATTTTTGAGAAAGCCAGAAAAAGTGAAATTGGTCAATAGTTTGATGGCATCTCTTTATCCCCCTTCATGTAAACAGGCTTAGCTTCAGCATATTTTAGCCAGTCTGGAAATGTTCCGCTGATAAGAGATTGATTACACAAATAACTTAAGATTGAAGTCAACTCACATGAGCACTCTTTGATTAACTTCGTTGATGTATTATCATACCACTGGAATGCTTAGATTATAAGGATTTTATGATGGATGCTACTTCTTTGGGAGACATGTCATCTCCATTTTAGTGAAGATATTTTTAAAGACTGTTCCCAGATACTACATTGCACTGTTCACCGAACCTGATAACCCCAAACTGTCAGTAACAAATGAAGTACTTGTTTAAGAGGTTTGCAACACTACATGTACTTGTTTCCAAAGTCTCATTTATTTTTAGAGCTACCTGTTCCTCTTCCTTATTGGTTCCACCTGTCTTAGACGTCACTACATCCCATACAGTTTTTATTCTCATAATAAAGCTTCTTCGATTTTTAGATTACTTGCTTCAATATTTTGCTGTATACTTTGTAATACATCACAATTCTAACATCAGAGCTGATCGTAGATAGTAGATACAGTCTCCTTTTTGTCCCACATGGTATCTTTATTCCTTGTGTAATCCATAGTTTACTTTTTGACTACTGTGTGATTTGAGATACCTTTAGAGGAAAACAATTTTCAAAACAGGGGTAACTTTATTAATGAATGCTTTGGCCCCTTATTCCTTGGATATTCTGATGTAATAACGATAACTAATTTTGTGAACTGGCTGAATTACAACTGGATGAACCTAATTTTCCTGCTAATTTTGACTGTCTCTAGTTTCAATCATAGCCTGTCTGCATGAATTGTGTACATTGAAATTTGCTTTCTGGCTGCCTGTTTTATCAATGTGAATGTCATTTTCAGTCTGCCTCTGAACATCTTTTGTTTCTGCCCTCCCTACCCTAAAAAAACTGCTGATCTGTCACTTGTAACCACTGGTACTTTACCACTTGTGACAGTGCCCCCCCATAAGTTATTTGCTATTAGCCCAGACAGTTTTCTCTTCCCTTTCCTGTTGAGGTGAAGGCCATACCTAGTATAGACCCACCTGATGATAGAATCAACAGGAACCACACTGATGGGGGAAAAAGAAGGAGCTTTCAGTAGAAGTGATGTATTACAGAGTATGGAAGATGAATAAATGCTCATATCTATTAAGGTACGCACTTTAGAGCCTTTGTTTACTACTTTCTTTCTCGTTTTGGTGAAAGAGACCTGCTCCTAAAATTTGTCTAGTTTTTAATTTATGTAACGATATCTGTGTGTCAGTGTAATTTTGACTTTCTTTGGGGTTCTTAGTTCCAGTTGTCTTTTTGTTGCGAAGAGTAGCGTTTTGTTGACTTTATAACACTGAATAAATCTTTGTTCAAGCTGAAATTTGTTAGTTATTTTAATTCCTGTCATGAAATCAGATGTTCATGGGTCTACTAAACATAGATTTGATGGATAACTAAATTGTATAATTAAATAAAGTGTTCTAAGGGAGAAGTAATTCAAGTAGATAGTTGGTGATCTTATACCACATCATTATGGACAGCATACGAAATCGTATTGCATTCTCTAACTTTAAAAGAAGACACAGTAGTGGAAAATGTCACCAGTTGATGCGAGTGGACAAGAAGAAAATCATGACTGAAAAAATAAAAGATTGAAAATTAATTAGTGGGGAGAACTGGACAATCTGGTGTATTTTGGAATGTGAAGCAAATGGTGAGTGGCAAATGGTATTTTAATCAAAGCAGAGATAAACATTCATGTCTGTGTTGCAAAGTTAACTACATAGATGAAAACAAACACCTAAAAGGGAAAACATTTCGTTTTGTCATGAGGTACCAAAGCATTACTTCGAGATCCCTCATTTGAAGCTGCAAAACATGTATGATAAAAGTTGCACCATATATGTGTTAGCCAATCTGCAGAATATATTGACCTGTTATGGTATAAGTTTTATAACACTGAATGGAAGCGGTCAGGTGATATGCAAAATCATTTGGCAAAATTTGATTGAGTTCAAACGAAGATGTTTATGCTTAATAAATGAACAGCAAAGCTGATTTGTGTGGACATTTACTCATACATTGTCAAAATAATTTCATCATATTAATCTGACTTGCCATAATCTTCCACAAGAAGATAAAACATGGCATAAATAGCAGAAAAGATGTCTCAACTATGAGTTTCAAATAATGAAACAAATGTTGTATCTGAAATGTTTTCAAAATTTAATAGATGTATAGCAATGCAGTAACAATAAAATAGTTTTTTGGCAAAAATTGAAGCAAACAAGGAGTGAAGAAATGTTTCCAAGAGTAAAAATGCATGCATTTCGAAAGACTGCAAAACAGGTATATTTTGTTTTAAATGCAAAGTTAGAAGTCATCGATCCAGGGAAGATCTTAACTGTCTAACTGTGGTGGTTCTGCAATATTATCACCTATGGCAGAGGCAGAGGCAGAGGCGTGCAGATAGTCTATGGGGAGCCCCATGGGTAGGTGCAGTGCCCTCCTGAGGGCACGGTTCTGCAGCCTCTGGATGTGTCCAGGTGCTGCTTTGCCATGTATCCCAAGACAGGGCATGCATGATCCATTACTGGCCGTATGAGGGCCTGATAGACGTTTAGTCCTACAGAGCAGGGAAGGCAGCTGGTTGTGTTGAGGACTGGGTATAGGATGGACATTCTGGCGCAGACCTTCCTGTGGATCTCGTCTATATGGTGGTTCCACGTTAGTCTCGAGTCCAAGGTTACGTCGAGATACTTGGCGGATCTGCACCAGGAGAGTCGGGATCGATTTAGGTACAGTTGAAGGGGGGGGGGGCGTTGAGGGGGTCCGCATCTCCTGAGTCTCCAGGTGATCAGCAGAGCCTGCGTCTTTTCAGGATTAATTGTGATGCGCCAGCGATGGGCCCAGGTTTCTGTGTTATCTAAAACCCTTTGTAACCAACAAATGATCAGCTCCTTATTCACATTACAAGTGTAAAAGTCGGTGTCGTCAGCATACTGTGTGGTGTGCACCAGGGGGGCCATTGGAGTGTCCGCAGTTTACAGACTGTACAAAACAGGCCCCAGGACCGACCCCTGTGGCACCCCAGCACGAATACGCCTTTTGGTGGAGGTAGCTGTTTCTACTTTGACAGATAAGGTTCTAATCGTGAGATAGCTTTGGATCAACCTGACTATGCTCCCGGGGAACCCTTGTGCTTATAACATGTATAGTAGCGCTTTATGCCATACTGAATCAAAGGCTTTGGCTACATCAAGTAGCACTATCGCGCAGTAGCCTCTGTGGTTGCTGCCCTCTGCGGCTGCTTCCACTAGTCTCATGATCTGTTGTGGGGCAGAGTGCTTCTGCAGGAATCCGAAATGGAAATCTGGCAAAAGTCGCTTGTTGGTGATGTGGTCTCGTATGGGAATAAGCAGGAGGCGCTCTTAGATCTTGCTCAGAGTTGGCAAGAGGCTAATCGACCTGTAGTTCTGCGGAAATAAAGGGTCTTTCCCTGGTTTGTGCATTGCGACCACTTCCACGTGTTTCCAGTATGCTGGGAACTCATGGGTATGAGTAATGTCGTCAAAGACTTTTGCAAGATGTTCGATAGCCGAGGGCGGTAGGTTCTTAACTAACTGGTTGGTGACACTGTCGTGTCCTGGCTCCTTTTTGTAATGAGGGACCTAATTACTTTTGCCACGTCCTTGGGGACAAAAAGCGGGGGTTCGTCCTCTGGGTCCTCCTCAGTGTTGAGGAAGACAGCCAGTTGACGACGGACGACTTGTTCATCTTCGTCATCCTGGGGTTCTGCCTCTTGAAACTGCTTCTCGAAAGTGTCGGCGAGAGCATTGGCCTTTTCAGCATGGCTGTAGGCCAGACCTCTCTCGCCTTGCAGTGACGGCAGCCTAGCGCGTCTTTTGGTATATTGTTTGGTTGCTTGCCATAGTGTGTGATCGTCTACTTCGAGGACTGTGAGGCGGTATTGCCATTGCTGGTTTCTGTGCTCATTGTGCGCTACCTTCAGCTCTCTCTGTAGACGATTGAGCAGCCTTCTGGTGGCTTGATTTCTGGTGATCTACTACTCTTTTGCCACTCTGTTCTTGTGACGGATTTGGACTAGTGGATGTTCCAGGAGTTGTACTTGTGGGGGCAGGCCATCCCTTTGTGGGGGACTGGCATCTTCCGCTGCTTGCAAGATGGTTCCCGTTAGGTCTCATAGCGCTTGTTCTACTGTTTCGGCAGTAGGTGGCGGAGCGCGAGCGATATCAGAGGCGACAGTTTCTCGGTATCGCTCCAAGTCTGTAAGTTTGTAGGACATCTGGTATTGCTACCCATTCTCCAACATCGACATCTAGAATCACTGGGTTGTGGTCGGTGAACATTCTGTTGATTGTCCTTGCGGCCACAAACCTCGCGATGCTCCTAGTAAGGGCTATGTCTAACACATCGGGCCTACCTTCATTTTTTGGAAAATGTGTGGGCTCAACCGGACCCCATGTTTCGAAGTGGTGGTTGCGCACTAGTCTTTGCAGTTTGGCGCCTGCTCTGGAAGTTACTCTAGAGTTCCAATCGGGATGTTTGGCATTGAAGTCCCCCCCTATTATGAATTTGCCTTCAATTTGCCCTAGAGCAGCTATGCCTCCCTCGTCTATCTCGTCTTGTGGGGGTCAGTAGGTTGCAACGATTGTTAGGGGTCTGGTAGCAGTGGTTACTTCCACGGCCACTGCTTCGATTTTATTGGTATGGATACCTGGTGGTGGGGACTCCCTCTTTGTATGTATGTGGCCACTCCTACGCCTTGGGTTGGCCAATCTTTACGGTAGCTAACATAGTTGAAAACTGTCGCTTTTATTCCCGGTTTAGGTGGGTTTCCCCCAGTTACCTCTTGATTAACAATGCCATCTGCATTAAAGACGCACATTGTCAGGCCTTGGATATTTGGTCTTCTTTCCATGATAGGGTTTTGTGACTACTGAGGAAGTCGCAGAGGGGAGCGACTGCTGGACTGTTGCCTGAAGGGCAACTAGGATCTGAGTGTTCTGGGCCTCCCTGAAGTCCTTCATCATTTCCATGACGAGGTTCATGGTCTGGACCATAATGCCTAAGTCGAGATATCGTCGGTCGCGGCTGATATCTCTGCTGGACTGCTCTCTGCTTCCCGCCGCCGGCCAATCACGCACCCGCGGAATCGCCTGATACGCCTGGAGCGGCCAGTGGTGCAGGGTTCGGTCCTGGCATCCTTCTCTATCTGCTCCGTCCATAGCCCTTGGTGGAATAGATCGTTCTTCTCTGATTTTCCTCATTGCAGGCTCCCAGGCTGTGCTGAGATGGTAGCCACTGTCGCGGTCTATTTAGGGTGTTGTGTAACCATATTTCTATAAACTCTTTGATTACTGAGTCCCAAAATCCGTTTGTACGGCATATTTTCATTGTGTCCTTGAAATCGAAGGTATGCTTCTCGTCAATACTATGTTCCTCCATAACAGATTTGTTGGTCTGACCCAATCGTACATGCCTGATGTGTTCATTGTGGCACTGTGAGATGCAACGTTGCGTCTGTCCTATATATTGCATCCCACATTCGCATCCAATCTTGTACACACCAGGTGCCGTCAGACCTAGTGGATCATTGGTTGAACCGAGAAGGTCTTTGATTTTTCCCGCTGCGTGGAAACTGGTCTCCACTTTATGTTTCTTGAGAATTCTCGCGATCTTGACCACTGGAGGACCCGCATATGGCAGGAATGCACAGCCCATTGCTTCATCTGCATCCAGTCTCTCTTCTCTCTTCTCGTGGTCGGTCTTCAGAGCTCTCGTTATTTGTGTCTCACTGTATCCATTTTTCTTGAAGGTGTCCTTGAGGTGTTGCAATTCTCCTGGAAAACTTGCCTTACGGCAGATGGACTTGGCCCTGTGCACTAAGGTGTTGAGTACAGAATTGCGTTGTGCAGGGTGGTGGCAGCTGTTGGGATTAATATAGAGATCCGTGTGTGTTTTCTTTCTGTACACTGCATGTCCCATCGCACTGTCCATGTCTCCCGGAACACACCTGGGACTGGACAGAAGGGAATACCTTTGCCAATGGCGAATGGTCCAAGAAGAAAGCCACCAAAAGACAGTGCAAGAAATTCCTTCGACTTCCAGAAGTGCGACAACAGAAAGAAAAACCATCTCTCAACATGGTGGTTATTAATCTAACAAACAAGGAACTGGATAAGGCAAAACAAGAAGTGCTGTCGAAGGGTCTAAACTTCGCCAAAGTTCCGAGGATCCTGCCAAAACGGGACATCGTAAGTGGGATACAGCAAGCCACAAGTAGACTACCTGAAGAAGCTGCAGAAGAAGTAAGAAGAGGCGTCTGCAAAGTACTAGACAAAGCAAAGATGCCGAAGAATAACATTTCGGCGGCAGAACACAACGCACTACAGGCACTCAGGGAGGACCAGGACACAGTGGTCTTGGCATCAGACAAGGGAAACGCGACGGTGCTGCTTAAATCAGAAGACTATTGGCAAAAAATCGACGCCCTCCTGCAGGAACGACTAGGGAAGGACTCACCACCACAGTGACTCGCAAGATCGTCGACCGTTGAGATGCTCAACAACTCGGGACTAGAGAAGAATATCATCAGGAAACTGTACCCGAGGGCACTGGCACTATCACGTTTCTATGGCCTTCCAAAGGTCCACAAGGAAGGCGTCCCATTATGACCTGTTTTGAACACTATTAACTCGCTGACATACAATATTGCTAAGCATTTGTCACAGATGCTAAAACCCTTGGTTGGTTATGGTCCACACCATGTGAAAAACTCAGCTGAATTTAAGTAGGTACTGCAGGGCATACGGCTGGAAAATGAAGACCTACTAATCAGCTTCGCTGTGATATCGTTATTCACATGAGTACCAACAGAAAACTCCCTGGCTTTACTTGAAGAACACTTTAAGGAGGATATCATGAAGCTCTTTCGCCATGTGCTAACCACCACCTATTTAAAATGTGGTGGGAAGTTCTACAAAGACATAGATTGTGTAGCTATGGGCTCAGCCCTAGCACCAGGCATAGCCAACCCATATATGAAACACTTTGAAAAGCTAGCACTGGACACCGCTAAACACATGCAAAAAACCTGCTACAGGTACATTGGCGATACTTTTGTAGTTTGAACACATGGCAGGGACAAAGTGCTAGAGTTCCATCAACACCTCAATGGTATACATGAAAATATCAAATTTACCATGGAGATAGAAGAGAACAGAAGCTTACCCTTTCTGGATATCTTGATTACAAGAAACATGGGACATGCAGTGTTCAGAAAGAAAACGCACGCCGACCTCTATCTTAATGCCAACAGCTTCCACCACTCAGAGCAATACAATTCTGTACTCAACAACATAGTGCACAGGGCCAGGTCCATCTGCCATAAGGCAAGTTTGCCAGGAGAATTCCAACATCACAAGGACACCTTCAAGAAAAATGTATACAGTGAGACACAAATAAGGCAAGCTCTCAAGACCGACCACAAAAAAAGAGAAGAGAGACTGGATGAAGATGAAGCAATGGGCTGTGCGTTCTTGCCATACGTGGGTCCTCCAACGGCCAAGATGGTGAGAATTCTCAAGAAACATAAACTGGAGACCAGCCCGCGACCGACGATATCTCGACATTCGCCTGAAGATGATGGAAACGCATTCCATCGAAACATTGCTATCTGACGACAACGCTACTCGGCTGACAACCCGTGAAGACTTCATATATAACTATCATTTTATTAATGGTCTCATATCATAACATGTGTTCTTTAATACCATATATCTTATAAATATCGAAGTCTGATATTTCCTTGTTCGGTGACCGTAGAAATTCTATTTGATGGGCCACAACACAAACTGCATTAAGAATATTTATGTCATTTTATGACTGAGACAACGTTTAGTTTAAATGTAGAGGGAGACCAAGATCTGAATGCAACAAACAGGAAGAAACAGTTGCATGTCCCAGTAGTTATGTAAACAGCAAGAGACCTGCATAGGATAGACTAGTGTGAGGAGCTGCATCAAACCAGTTATCAGACTCCAGACTACAAGATCATCAAGATTTGTTAATGTGCAAGATAATGTTAAGCAGACTGGAACACTAAGATCATGAACAGAAAGAATAATACTATCAAGTAAATATTTTATTGTTAATAAGGAAGCTATCTGTCTATGTTCTTTATTGTTTGTAAAATCACCTATGAATTTCGGAGATTGTCATACTCAGCCAAACTGATACAATTTTATATATATATTGCAAGATCATCACATGATTGAATAAGAAATAAGTAAATAAATAACAAATGAAGATTACATGAAGAACAAATCTATCACCTATAAGCACATAAAGATGTTACACAACCACAACAATGCTGTTTTGTTATCCTGAATCATACTTCGTTATAGACAGGCTGCTGTTGACCCCCACTTTCAACATACGTGGTTGACAGTGAAATGATCGTATAGTTGTCAAAAAGTTGTTCAAAGAAAGCATTTATTGGCAGAAATTTTAGTAATTTGAATTCGTACCATAATCCCCACAAAATCAGTCAATATCTGCTTGATGTTCTTCAGAAATTCGACATATACTATAGCTGCACTTGTGTCATAATGAAGCTTCTTTCCTTTAAGTTCAAGTGTGGCATTAGAAAGTTTCTGCTTCTGGATCATGATTGTTAGACAACTGATCACAATCACATGAAGTTTTATTGGGTTAACTAGACAGAATAGATTGCTTGTTACTATATACGTGCTAAGCTTCAACCTCAAATGCCATTCCTCACGCTTTCTCCACCTGAACGACACTTAATAAAGAATAACAATCACAATTATGGAACTTTTTACAACGACTTGAATGAACACCGCTTCCTTGCCAGAGATTCATGGGACAATATTAAGATAATGAGTATCTCGAAATCTACATTTGCATCAATTTAAACGTTTACCACAGAATGAGATGCCTTGCATGTTTTCAGTTATCACACACTTCCTCTAGTTGTTTCTTATTTAAAATCACAGTAATATGGAACTTCTAAGAATCCAAGTCAACTACTTATTTGTCAGTTCTTGTCACTATCTTGAGAACAGATAAACCTGTATAGTGACAATTGTTTCTGACAAGCTAGCAACAAGTTTGTGATCTGCAGAAATCATAATTACAAATTATAGTGATTGATAATAAATTGACAGGTTTGCAATCGAGTTAATAATTTCTTTTTGGCACACAGTATTCCCCCCCATGAACCATGGACCTTGCCGTTGGTGGGGAGGCTTGCGTGCCTCAGCGATACAGATGGCCGTACCGTAGGTGCAACCACAATGGAGGGGTATCTGTTGAGAGGCCAGACAAACATGTGGTTCCTGAAGAGGGGCAGCAGCCTTTTCAGTAGTTGCAGGGGCAACAGTCCGGATGATTGACTGATCTGGCCTTGTAACATTAACCAAAACGGCCTTGCTGTGCTGGTACTGCGAACGGCTGAAAGCAAGGGGAAACTACAGCCGTAATTTTTCCCGAGGACATGCAGCTTTACTGTATGATTAAATGATGATGGCGTCCTCTTGGGTAAAATATTCCGGAGGTAAAATAGTCTCCCATTCGGATCTCCGGGCGGGGCCTACTCAAGAGGACGTCGTTATCAGGAGAAAGAAAACTGGCATTCTACGGATCGAAGCGTGGAATGTCAGATCGCTTAATTGGGCAGGTAGGTTAGAAAATTTAAAAAGGGAAATGGATAGGTTAAAGTTAGATATAGTGGGAATTAGTGAAGTTCGGTGGCAGGAGGAACAAGACTTTTGGTCAGGTGATTACAGGGTTATAAATATAAAATCAAATAGGGGTAATGCAGGAATAGGTTTAATAATGAGTAAAAAAATAGGAGTGCGGGTTAGCTACTACAAACAGCATAGTGAACGCATTATTGTGGCCAAGATAGACACAAAGCCCATGCCTACTACAGTAGTACAAGTTTATATGCCAACTAGCTCTGCAGATGATGAAGAAATAGATGAAATGTATGACGAGATAAAAGAAATTATTCAGGTAGTGAAGAGAGATGAAAATTTAATAGTCATGGGTGACTGGAATTCGTCAGTAGGAAAAGGGAGAGAAGCAAAAATAGTAGGTGAATATGGATTGGGAGGAAGAAATGAAAGAGGAAGCCTCCTTGTAGAATTTTGCGTAGAGCATAACTTAATCATAGCTAACACTTGGTTCAAGAATCATGAAAGAAGGTTGTATACCTGGAAGAATCCTGGAGATACTAAAAGGTATCAGATAGATTACATAATGGTAAGACAGAGATTTAGGAACTAGGTTTTAAATTGTAAGACATTTCCAGGGGCAGATGTGGATTCTGACCACAATCTATTGGTTATGAACTGCAGATTGAAACTGAAGAAACTGCAAAAAGGCGGGAATTTAAGGAGATGGGACCTGGATAAACTGAAAGAACCAGAGGTTGTACAGAGTTTCAGGGAGAGCATAAGGGAACAATTGACAGGAATGGGGGAAAGAAATACAGTAGAAGAAGAATGGGTAGCTCTGAGGGATGAAGTAGTGAAGGCAGCAGAGGATCAAGTAGGTAAAAAGACGAGGGCTAATAGAAATCCTTGGGTAACAGAAGAAATATTGAATTTAATTGATGAAAGGAGAAAATATAAAAATGCAGTAAATGAAGCAGGCAAAAAGGAATACAAACGTCTCAAAAATGAGATCGACAGGAAGTGCAAAATGGCTAAGCAGGGATGGCTAGAGGACAAATGTAAGGATGTAGAGGCTTGTCTCACTAGGGGTAAGATAGATACTGCCTACAGGAAAATTAAAGAGACCTTTGGAGAGAAGAGAACCACTTGTATGAATATCAAGAGCTCAGATGGCAACCCAGTTCTAAGCAAAGAAGGGAAGGCAGAAAGGTGGAAGGAGTATATAGAGGGTTTATACAAGGGCGATGCACTTGAGGACAATATTATGGAAATGGAAGAGGATGTAGATGAAGATGAAATGGGAGATAAGATACTGCGTGAAGAGTTTGACAGAGCACCGAAAGACCTGAGTCGAAACAAGGCCCCAGGAGTAGACAACATTCCATTGGAACTACTGATGGCCTTGGGAGAGCCAGTCATGACAAAACTCTACCATCTGGTGAGCAAGATGTATGAGACAGGCGAAATACCCACAGACTTCAAGAAGAATATAATAATTCCAATCTCAAAGAAAGCAGGTGTTGACAGATGTGAAAATTACCGAACTATCAGTTTAATAAGTCACAGCTGCAAAATACTAACGCGAATTCTTTACAGACGAATGGAAAAACTGGTAGAAGCGGACCTCGGGGAAGATCAGTTCGGATTGTGTAGAAATGTTGGAACACGTGAGGCAATGCTGACCCTACGAGTTATCTTAGAAGAAAGATTAAAGAAAGGCAAACCTACGTTTCTAGCAGTTGTAGACTTAGAGGAAGCTTTTGACAATGTTGGCTGGAATACTCTCTTTCAAATTCTGAAGGTGGCAGGGGTAAGATACAGGGAGCGAAAGGCTATTTACAATTAGTACAGAAACCAGATGGCAGTTATATGAGTCGAGGGGCATGAAAGGGAAGCAGTGGTTGGGAAAGGAGTGAGACAGGGTTGTAGCCTCTCCCCGACGTTATTCAATCTGTATATTGAGCAAGCAGTAAAGGAAACAAAAGAAAAATTCAGAGTAGGTATTAAAATCCATGGAGAAGAAATAAAAACTTTGAGGTTTGCCGATGATATTGTAATTCTGTCAGAGACAGCAAAGGACTTGGAAGAGCAGTTGAACGGAATGGACAGTGTCTTGAAAGGAGGATATAAGATGAACATCAACAAAAGCAAAACGAGGATAATGGAATGTAGTCAAATTAAGTCGGGTGATGCTGAGGGGATTAGATTAGGAAATGAGACACTTAAAGTAGTAAAGGAGTTTTGCTATTTAGGGAGTAAAATAACTGATGATGGTCGAAGTAGAGAGGATATAAAATGTAGACTGGCAATGGCAAGGAAAGCGTTTCTGAAGAAGAGAAATTTGTTAACATCGAGTATAGATTTAAGTGTCAGGAAGTCGTTTCTGAAAGTATTTGTATGGAGTGTAGCCATGTATGGAAGTGAAACATGGACGATAACCAGTTTGGACAAGAAGAGAATAGAAGCTTTCGAAATGTGGTGCTACAGAAGAATGCTGAAGATAAGGTGGGTAGATCACGTAACTAATGAGGAGGTATTGAATAGGATTGGGGAGAAAAGAAGTTTGTGGCACAACTTGACTAGAAGAAGGGATCGGTTGGTAGGACAGGATTTGAGGCATCAAGGGATCACAAATTTAGCATTGGAGGGCAGCATGGAGGGTAAAAATCGTAGAGGGAGACCAAGAGATCAATACACTAAGCAGATTCAGAAGGATGTAGGTTGCAGTAGGTACTGGGAGATGAAGAAGCTTGCACAGGATAGAGTAGCATGGAGAGCTGCATCAAACCAGTCTCAGGACTGAAGACCACAACAACAACAACACAGTATTCCAACGACTGACCATACTGTTGTATTCAATTGTTCCAGGCAATGACTGTAAGTTGCACAGGAGAGCTTCTGTGAAGTTTGAAAGTTAGGAGACGAGATACTGGTGGAAGGAAACCTGTGAGGACAGGTTGTTAGTCGTGCTTGGGTAGCTCAGATGGCAGAGCACTTGCCTGCGAAAAGCAAACGTTCCAACTTCGATACCCGGTCCAGCACACAATTTCAGTCTGCCAGGATGTTTCATATTAGTGCACACTCTGCTGTAGAGTGAAAATTTCATTCTAGAATAATACAGTTTTGTTTGGATCCTGCTTCACTTATTCAGTGTCTGAAATCTACACATCAAATTTGTTTTTCTCATAACTTTTTTCAAGTTCTAGTTTGTGAAGCTTGGTGGTGTTTTTATATGCACCATCAGTCCTCTTTAGGACTACAAATTGCTAAATTAAGTGATGAAATACTAACGTGTGTGCACACTTTTTGACGAGCTAACCTTTCTTCAAATAGGAATCCTCCTAAATGTGACACATTTCACTAATGTTCAAGTTTCCATCTAAATACTGATTTTTGGACTCCCTTTTGCAATAGTGACACTCTACAGAAACAAAAGACAGTATGTGTTCTCCAGAATGAGATTTTTATTCTGCAGCGGAGTGTGCACTGATATGAAACTTCCTGGCAGATTAAAACTGTGTGCCGGTCCGAGTCTCAAATTCGGGACCTTTGCCTTTCGCGGGCAAGTGTTCTACTAACTGAGCTACCCAAGCACGACTCACGCCCCGTCCCCACAGCTTCAATTCTGCCAGTACCTCGTTTCCTACCTTCAAAACTTTACAGAAGCTCTCCTACAAACCTTGCAGAACTAGCACTCCTGAAAGAAAGGATATTGTGGGGACATGGCTTAGCCACAGCCTGGGGATGTTTACAGAATGAGATTTTCACTCTGCAGTGGAGTATGCGCTGATATGAAACTTCCTGGCAGATTAGAACTGTGCTTGGGTAGGTCAGTTGGCAGAGCACTTGCCCGCGAAAGGTAAAGGTCCCGAGTTCGAGACTCGGTCCGGCACACAGTTTTAATCTGCCAGGAAGTTTCATATCAGCCACACTCCGCTGCAGAATGAAAATCTCATTCTGGAAAAATGCCCCATGCTGTGGTGAAGCCATGTCTCTGCAATATCCTTTCTATCAGGAGTACTAGTTCTGCAAGGTTTGCAGGAGAACTTTTGTTAAATTTGGAAGGTAGGAGACGAGCTACTGGCAGAACTGAAGCTGTGGGGACGTGGCGTGAGTCGCGCTTGGGTAGCTCAGTTGGTAGAGCACTTGCCCGCAAAAGGCAAAGGTCCCGAGTTCGAGTCTCGGTCTGGCACACAGTTTTAATCTGTCAGGAAGTTTCAGTATGTGGTCTCTCGCTTACTTAAGAGCCTGCTCATGTACTTTCTTTCTATTTCCCTGTTTCCCCATTACTTCTTTCTCTATTGCAGTATCTTTTTTATTTTGGACCACAAAGTTGTCGTGTATCGATAGCTGATGCGTAGTTGAAAGAAACTTGCATTTACTAACTCTAATTCTTTTCTCTTCAATTTTAAAATGATAAAAATATTTCTTGAGCGATGAATACTAGTATGTTCTTTAACATACATTTATTTTGGTTCTACTATAGTAGTATGTTCGAATATAGATTCTCTTTGCTGTGTTATATCTGCTGTCTTCCAGGAAACAGAATGCAAGTTTCATCAGCTATATTTGTTGTGCATCTTATTCTACATTCGTCATTGCAGGGTGGTAATAGAGACCTATTAGTAATAGTTTTCCCCTTTTTGTTTACATACCGTTCACTAGAGCGCTCTTTTCTTGCACAGATGGCCTTTCCACGCTGTTTCATTTATCATGTGTTTGTCACAGTTTATCTCAAAAATGATAATAATAACAATATTATTATTGTTATTATTATTATTATTATGAACTAGGTGATTTTGAATGTAATTACCGTATAGCCAAAATATGAGAAAGAATACTACATGTTCTTAGTAAATACCTGTTTCTTCCTGTGAAGAGCTGTTTTTTTTCTTCCCTCACTGTATCAGCATCATCTATAACTGGAATGTTTTCAACATCAAAACAGTATCCTCCTCTGTTTTCAAATTCTCTATCCCTTCCATTTAACGATTTGTCATTAACAAAATCTGCATTGACATCAAGATCTGGAAATAAGTCAGTTGATTTGATTGTCTGCTCCAAAAATGGATTCATTACCTGACAGGAGCACAATATTGTTAATCTATTTTTCGCGAAATAAAAGCCAGCCCTTCTACATTGCATATTATAGTAATAGTAATAATGATGATAGTAGTAGTAGTAGTAGAAGAAGAAGAAGGAGAAGAAGTAGAAGAAGTAATCATATAATTATTTAATACTTGTATTGTATGTTAACCAGTGACCTAGAAACGATGGAGAGGCTCCGTCCCCGCCACAGCCCCAGTGGTCCACAACCCCACGACGACTACTGCAGTCCACTTCACCCCTCCTCTGTCCCACACCAAACCCAGGTTTATTGTGCAGTTCAGCCCCCGGTAGGCCCCCCGGGGATCGTCTCACACCAGATGAGTGTAACCCCTATGTTTGCATGGTAGAGTAATGGTGGTGTACGCATATGTGGAGAACTTGTTTGCACAGCAATCGCCGACATAGTGTAACTGAGGCGGAATAAGGGGAACCAGCCCACATTTGCTGAGGCAGATGGAAAACCGCCTAAAAACCATCCACAGACTGGCCGATTCACTGGACCTCGACACAAATCCGTCAGGCGGATTCTAGCCGGGGACCAGGTGTTCCTTCCTGCCCAGAAAGCAATGCGTTAGACCACACGGCCAACTGGGCAGGCCATATTTATTACTTACTTGCATTGTTTATAGGATGGAACTTCATTACCACTGCCATGACTGTTCTCATTAACATTCAAGGCATTTAACTGCAAGCTCACCATGCCCCTGCTTTTGCTTTACATGTTAATAAAACACCAAATTCACACACGACTGTAAGTTTGCAATATGATGCGAAGGCAGCAATGTGACAGATATGCAGCCAGTGTTACCAATAACAGCATTATCAAAAATGGTACACCAATAATAAACCACTCATTTTCCTAAAGAGAAAGAGTTACACCTCGAACTGCAACCTTTCTACTTAGTAGGTTGATTGCGGTTGTTAACGAAAAATTGTTACAAAGCAAAATGTAACATTTCCCAAAAGAAAATAAGGATTGAATAGAATTAATTTAAAAATGATATATGTGCTTTGTTGCCTATTTCTGACATTTTTAGATTCGTGACAGTTTCACATAGCAAATGGTTCAATTTAAGTAGTCAAACAATGGTAATGACTGAGCCGTCAAAATACTTGAAACTGTTTTATTCACCAAGATGTGGAAGTAACTAGTCCACGGCAGGGACGGGGTAGCGGTTGATGACACATACAGATGTCAACAGCACTGCAGGAAAACCAAGTGGTGCATATATACATGTCCACAACACCTGGAGAATGGCAGAGCAGAATGTGTATTCATGTTCACAACAGCGAGAGTGTAATTTACTACTTCCTTCATCCCTCTTGCACAATTTGTCTTCCAAGTTAGCATAATTCCCTCACTTACAGTACTACATGACTTCCATTATTGATGGTTTTAGCACAAATATCACTAACATCAAGTACAGTAGGTCATACTTCATTCCTAAACCAGAAGTCATATGTATCGCAACTGACTCGAGACACTTGACTATGATACAGTCGAGCTCTCTTAGAGCAACATCGGTTACAACAACTCGACTATAATGTCGTGATTTCTGTGGTTCAGCCATATTCCTTGTAAGAAACATCATTCTTATCCTTGCCTAATATGACAAATGTATATGCATGTAACGTCATTTTCAGCCTGTTAGCAACGAGATTTTCCAAGAATCAATGTACTATAGGTGGAAATCTGGTGTTGTAATTTGGAAACCTAGCATATTCTTCTCTCTGCCCTTCCATCAACAATAGGTGTAGTATGGTCTCCCCACCTTACTGTTACCCAAGCGCATTCATACTACAGTAATGATGACAATCATAGAACTCATCAACAGCGCATGTGATCTCAGCTTCCATAACAATTTGTTATTAACTGTATGCATTTAGAACAGGATGCCCAGTAAAAGAAAAGTTTGGACAACAGAAGAAAAAGTGAAAGTGACTAGTGAAATCGAAAATGGAACGATAAAGGTTGACATGTGTTGTCAATTTGGGCTTGTGAATTTCACAATCCAGATGATTTGGAAGAACAAGGGTAAAGTTGGTACTGCATTTGAACAAAATTGATCTAAAATTAAGTGGTTATAAATAACTGAATGGAGCGACGTGAATGAAGTGCTGCTTAAGTAGTTTAAGCAACAGGGAGAAGCATGAATGTACCCTTTAGTGGACCTCTCCTTATAGTGAAAGCAGAAGAAGTTGCCAAGAAATTAAAAAGTAAGGAATTTTTGTGCAGCGGAGGCTGGATCGAGAGATTCAAGCAACGTCATGGCATTATTTTTGGCAAAGTGAGGGGTAAAACCAACAGTGTAAATGCTGCAACAATCCAACAGTGGCTCACTACCATATGGCCTTAAATTCGTGAAGGATATGCAGACATCTTTAATGCAGACGAGACTGGCATTTTCTATAAATTGACCCCTGACAAAACTCTGAAATTCAAGGGCGAAAAATGTGTTGGTGAGAAGTTATCCAAAGAACAAATAATAGTTCTGGTTTGTGCAAGTGCAGATGGAACTGAGAAGAAAAAATTGCTTATGATGGGGGAATCAAAAAACTCTTTGTGTTTTAAGAATGTAAAGAATCTTCAGTGCACTGCAATGCTAATAAAAAGTGCGAAGTCTTTGAAGCTGATATAAGGAGTTAGAATCGGAAGTTTAGAAGTAAGAAGTGGAAGATATTAGTTCTTGTTGACAACAGTCCAGCCCACCCTTCATCCACTGATCTGGAGAATATTAAGCTTGTTTTTCTTCCTGTAAATACCATAAGTTTATTGCAGCCCTTGAATCAAGGAGTAATTGGGAATCTGAAATGCCACTGTGGTCAGCTGATATTACTGAAAATGGTACAATGCATTAGGAAAAAGTAGGATTACTCTATTACACTTACATGTGCAATCACATGGTCACATGCATTAGCAATCCTCGGAGCTGGGTCGCAGCCCAAACTTCAAGAACTATTTCCCTCATTTGGGAAAACAACTGAAGGAATAAATGCCGCCGAAATTGAAGACACCTTCTATGACACTGATGCTCTGCCGCTAACTGCATTTCTACCAGAAATCAACTGTAATATTCTCAATCAATGCGACTATGAAATGTATACAACAACAGATGATGACCTTGTTACAACTGAAGCTCAAACTGAAGACGAAATTGCAAATGTAGTGAAGAATCAGTGCCACAGTGACCATGAAATGAGGGAAGGAGGTGAAGAAGAAGAGGAAGAAGAAAAAATGAAATGCCTGTCCCTACTGTGAGTGACGCTTTAGAAGCCATTGGATTTGTGAACATGTTCTATGAAGCTAGGGGAGGGAGAAGTAAAATTGCAAATGAAATAATGAACATAGAACGTAATGTAGGAAGTGTGTGTTGGGCAAGTAAACAGTAGAGTAAAATGACTGATTACTTCATTCCTAAGTGAAGAAGTTTGATGAATACTCGACATACTGCTTTATGCAGGGTATTCATGTAAGCTTAAGAGTAAATAATGTATGTAAAATAAAACAATGCCAAATAAAATGTTTCTTCTCCATTTGCCACCACAATAGACTGAAAATACGAATTTCGGTTGCAATGACAATCGTTTATGACAACATAATTTTCCAGGTCCTTTGAATGTTGTTAAAGCCAGGTTTCAGTGTACATATCAATGGATCCCCACAATCTTGACTGTGCCTGCAATAAATTATAACTAAATTAAAACATTGTGGTACACACAGTTTTAGATTATAGATTAGATTAGATTAGTACTTGTTCCATAGATCATGAATACGACACTTTGTAATGATGTGGAATGTGTCAGGTTAATAAAAGCTGTCTATACAAGATATTACATTACACAAAATATTACATGACACTCAATTTTTTTTTTGGAGGTTGGAAAATTACCCCTTACTATATCCAAAAATTCATCTAATGAGTAGAAAGATTTGCTATTAAGAAATTCTTTTAATTTCCTTTTAAATGCTATATGGCTATCTGTCAGACTTTTGATGCTATTAGGTAAGTGAGCAAAGACTTTTGTGGCAGCATAATGTACCCCCTTCTGAGCCAAAGTTAGATTTAACCTTGAGTAGTGAAGATCATCCTTTCTCCTAGTGTTGTAGCCATGTACACTGCTATTACTTTTGAATTAGTTTGGATTGTTAATAACAAATTTCATAAGAGAATATATATATATTGTGACGCTACGGTGAAGATTTCTAGCTCTTTAAATAAGTGTCTGCAGGATGATCTTGGATGAACTCCAGCAATTATTATGATTACTCGCTTTTGTGCAATGAACACTCTTTTACTCAATGATGAGTTACCCCAGAATATGATGCCATACGAAAGCAGAGGATGAAAATAGGCGTGGTAAGCTAATTTACTCAGATGTACATCGCCAAAATTTGCAGTGACCCTAATAGCATAAGTAGCTGAACTCAACCGTTTCAGCAGATCTTCAGTGTGTTTTTTCCAGTTCAACCCCTCATCAATGTATACACCTAGAAATTTTGAATATTCTACCTTACCTACCGATTTCTGATCAAAGTCTATATTTATTAATGGGGTCATTCCATTTACTGTGTGGAACTGTATATACTGTGTTTTGTCAAAGTTTAATGAGAACCCATCTGCAGAGAACCACTTAATGATTTTCTGAAAAACATCATTTACAATTTCACCAGTTAATTCTTGTCTGTCAGGTGTGATAGCTATACTTGTGTCCTCGGCAAAAAGTACCAGCTTCGCATCTTCGTGAATATAGAATGGCAAGCCATTAATATATTTTAAGAACAGCAGAGGACCCAGGACCGAACCTTGTGGCACCCAATTCTTGATTATTCCCCAGTTTGAGAAATCACCGGTTTTTTGCATATTATGTGAGCTGTTTATTTCAACTTTCTGCACTCTTCCAGTTAGGTATGATTTAAACCATTTGAGCACTGTCCCAGTAATACCACAATAGTTAAGCTTATCTAGAAGTATTCCATGATTTACACAATCAAAAGCCTTTGATAGATCACAAAAAATCCCAACGGGTGACTTCCGGTTACTCAGAGCATTTAATATTTCATTAGTGAAAGTATATATAGCATTTTCCGTTCAAAAACCCTTCTGGAAACCAAACTGACATTTTGTTAAAACTTTATTTTTACAAAGATGTGAAGCTACTCTACAATACATTACTTTTTCAAGAATTTTGGATAAGGCAGTCAGAAGAGAGATTGGGTGGTAGTTGTTGACATCAGACGTATCCCCTTTTTATGCAGTGGTTTAACAACGGCATACTTCAGTCTATCTGGGAAAATACCCTGCTTCAGAGAGCTATTACATATGTGGCTAAGAATCCCATTTATTTCTTGGGAACCAGCTTTTATTATCCTGCTGGAAATGCCATGAATCTCATGTGAGCTTTTATTCTTGAAAGAGTTTATTATCTTCCTAATTTCAGATGGAGAGGTGGGTGGGATTTCAATTGTATCAAATGGTGTGGGTAAGACCTCTTCCATTAACTGCCTTGCTTCTTCTAATGAACATTTATCTCCTATTTTCTCTACAACATTTAAAAAATGATTATTCAAAATGTTTTCGACTTCTGACTTGTTGTTTATCAAGTTTCCATTCACTTTGATGGTGATGCCGTCATTCTGTACTCTTGGTTGTCCTGTCTCCCTTGTAATAATATTCCAAATTGTTTTGATTTTGTTATCAGAGGTATTAATCTCAGACATGATGCACGTGCTTCTGGACTTTTTAATAACCTTTCTTAATGTAGCACAGTAGTTTTTATAATATTTGGCTGTTTCTTGGTCATTACTCTTTCTTGTTGTTAGATACAGTTCCCTTTTGTGGTTACAAGATGATTTTATTCCTTTAGTAAGCCAAGGTTTTTTGCATAGTTTCTTACAATTAGATTTGATTACTTTCTTCGGGAAACAGCTTTCAAATTCTCTTACAAGTGTATCATGAAATAAGTTATATTTTAAATTAGCGTCAGGTTCCTTGTACACCTCATCCCAGTCTAACTGCTGAAGATTTTCTCTGACGTTTCTAATTGTTGAGTCATTAATTGAACGCACAACTTTGGAGGGTAATATTGAATTACTGAATGGAGCTATGTCATATACTGTAACTAGCTTAGCATCATGATCAGAAAGCTCATTCTCAACAGGACAAGAATTTGTGCTTTTAAACCTATCTTGGTCTATAAAAGTGTTATCTGTCAATGTGCTGCTGTCCTTTACTACCCGAGTAGGAAAATTAATGACAGATGTCAAATTGAAAGAACCGAGCAAGACTTCCAGGTCATTCTTCCTATTACACTCTTTCAATGAACCAACATTAAAGTCCCCACAAATAATAATTTGCTTTCCCCTATCTGACAGATAGCACAACAAGGCATCCAAGTTTTCCAGGAATAAATGAAAGTTTCCTGAAGCGGACCTATACACTGTTACAATTATAAAAGAGCCCTCCGTCAGTTTAAGTTGACAGGCACATGCTTTTATATGTGGCTCTAGACACAACTTTTTTGTATCTAAGCTTTCTATACAGTGATAACTTTTGACATATGTGGCAACTCCTCCTCCCACCTTATTCTCTCTACTCATACATGTAGCTAGTTTATAACCGCTGATATTTACCTTTTCCATATCAGACACAATGTGATGCTCAGACAGGCATAGTATATCTATTACATTGTTAGATTCAATGTCATCTAAACAAACCAGGAGCTCATCCACTATATTCTTCAATCCCGGAATATTTTGGTGAAAAATGGTAACATTATTTTTTACTTTCCTTTTCTGAGAATCCACTTTTTTCTTTAATCCACCAATATTTTTGTTAAATATGGTAACATTATTATTTACTTTCCTGTTGGGAGAATTTTCTGAGTTTTGGACCTCTTTAGCACCTGCCTGCCTGAACTTCTCATTGGACACTGATATTAACCTAAAAAAGAGGTACATCCATGAGTACCAGTGTCCCCCCTTATAGATTTCGCCAACAACCCTGCCAGTTTACCCTTCCCTGTAGGCCATGCCATGTGAAATCCCCCTTATCAATAGCCTCGACAGGAACCAATCCAATGTCTGACAGAGTGGCTGCCCTACGCAACTGATCTAACTCCATATTTACCCTCCTGACAGAGCGGTTCAACTGGGGCTGATCATGCCACACGAAAGCAGGCACCAGCCCAACATTGGTATGGGTCGTTGCTGAGGCTATTTTCACCATGTCACACTCAGTGCTGTAGCCATGATCCCTATCAATACTGTTTCCCACTCCACCAACTACCATCACATGATCCTGCTTTGTGAATCCCTTGCACAAGGAACCTATATCCTCTACCACCTGGCTAAGACTTGCACTTGGCTTGAAAAAGTTTGTGACCTGGTACCTGTCACCTAATTTTTCTTGCAAAATCTGGCCCATACCTCTTCCATGGCTGCTACCTAGCAACAGAACTTTCCTCTTACTTTCTACTTTTTTTGAAACAGTTAGTTTCCTAGTGAAATTCTGTTGCATCTTAAACTACACCTACTTCTACTGGAGCCTCTTCCTTACTTAACTGTGGTAGCAAGGCAAATCTATTGGTTGTGCCAATTGGGAAACTGTCAGACACTGTCCTCTTTCTGTGGCCCTGTTCCCAGCTACCACTTCCCACCGCTGTTTGCCCTCCTCCCCCCCCTTAACCTCTTCAGTTCCTCCCTCGCTCTGTCCAAAACAGCCTGAAGGGTTCTAATTTTCTCCTCCTGTTCAACTATAATCCTATCTCTTGAGAAAACCCTGCAAGAGAATGGAAGAGTCTCGTTTGCTTCCCCAATTCCCACGCTGCTACAATTTCCCCAATGATACCACCTGTCACAACAGCTGCACAAAACCCCTGAACTAACTTTCCTACTGCAGCTCACACACTTAGTATCCATAGTAGTTTGGAAATTAGTTAAAAGAGATTTACTAAGTGATAACAATAATATATTAAATACAGATGCAAAAGGGCACCAAATATGTGTTGGAAACTAATATGTAAGTATATCTTCTCCTTATATTCATATGAAACGTATGTTATATTTTAGCAGAATGTGAAGATCATCTGCCTTATATTTTAGAGACCAGGTATTTAAATGCGGAAATAAAATTCTGTTTCCATTACAAGTAGGGAGATGTACAGCATCTTGAGGCGAAGTTTAGGTGCATGGAGTTGTTTACTTTGCTCTGAGACATAGATTTGATTAAATAGTTGGTTTACATTGTGGTGATTATAGGTCTTTTATGTTACAAATACAGCAGTAGCAAACTGGCATGAGTAATAAAATTTATAGGTAAATAAAGTTAACCGAAAAACTACTTATCTCTGAAAATCTTTGTCACGAGGTTTGAATAGGAAAATTTCTTCTTACTCTTTGGTAGCGTCTGCGTTCTAGTGGAATATCTTCCACTGACAGATAAGTTGTTTCTGCTGGCGTAGCCTGTTGTCATACAATGTTTACATTTGTAGGGAATTGTCATTAGAAATGGATACAAATAATCAGGATAGCAGTTCACAACGAATTGAACTTTTTCTCCAGGAAATTGAGGGCACTGATGAATACTGGGGATCAACATTTAGGTAAATTGTGTTTGTGTTTCTGTGGTAGGGGTTATACAGTATAAGGTTTATAAACGCTATGTCATGAAGCAAGGTGCTAATTGTTTAGAGAGCTGATTTTCACGTCACTGTAAATCAGTTAGACACCGTCTCTCTACTTCGTCTGTATTTCAAGGAAGGCGAAGAAACGTATCGCGTACCTTCGTTCTTTATCAACAGTCTACAGGTATTTCAGATGTCATGGATCCGTTAGCACGCATATCTCACACCAGCGTCGATATGCAGCCGAAACACGAGCATCTCTTGTATGAATTGGAAACAACGGATACTAGTAGTGTGGGACTGGTAATAAGGTAATGTTTGGAAAAGAAATTTAATTGTGAAACACTGGACCAGTGGATAAAATTTATTTAGAAACAGCTTGCAGTGCATGAGCTTCATTGATACCCTGCCATTTCGGGTATGTGTTAAATGCACGAAGTGAATGACATTTTTCTGCTTCTTTTGAGATACTGGATCTACTCCATAGGACAGTCAGTATATGTTGTTAGTAACGCCACGTAGTGATGACATATTTTGATCGTAAGTAGTGGATACGTGTGTAGTAATTAGTTAGTTCATAGAATTTCGAAGGATAGTTTGTAAATAAATTGTTGAAAAATATTGTATTATAGCCTTCTAGGTAGCAAAATTTCGTAGGTTTGCTGTATTATATTTGTCATACAGAGGAATGTAATGTAATGTTTGGTGGACTTACTTCATCAGCATATTTATAGAAACAGTTGGTGATTATGCCTAGTACACTGCACTTCCTTCCTTACATGAAATGTCTTGTGTTAAATACCAAGTGTTGCAGTAGTGCCAGTGTACCAAGTAAGATGCACAGTTGATTTGCGTTCTTTAGGATGGCAAGTGAAATCCCCATCTGGCCTTCCAGATATAGATTTTCCATGGTCTTTCTAAACCTCTGAGGCAAATGCCGGGATTTTTCAAGTGAAACAGACATTGTCAAATTCTTTCCTCATCATTACCCAATCTAAGCTTAATCCTTGTGTCTGCTAACCTCATTTATTGGAAGTTAAACCTGCATCTTCTTTTGTTGTTACATGTAAGCCTACCTTTGTATTCTATTGTAAATAGGTATAATTCCAAAGATGTTTTAGGTATAAATATTTTTAGGGCTGTTCATGATTCTGAAAAGTGGGAGACATTGTGTGTCTTCAGAGCAAATTCCTGATGGCGAGAACAGTTTTGCTGTTAAAAATATCCTGCCATTTTTGTGGATTCATGTCAAATGATAACTGGAAACATAATGTAGAAGTTTTGTACCTGATATGGACAGTGAAATGGCGTGGCAGTTAAGGCACCGACCTAGTAGAGAAGTCCAGTCCCTGTAAGGCAAGCCAGATTCACACAGTTGTTTTAAGTCACTTAAGGTGGGTGCTGCAGTGAGTCCTTTGAAAATTAAATCGTTAGTTTCCTCCCTTATTTTTGTGCAGTGTAAGGCTGTGCTCCATGCCTAATGATCATTTTTGTTGACAGGTATAGGATTCTGCCTGCCCCCTCGCCCCGCCCCATGTACCCTGTCTCTTCCACACCTCTGTTACTCTTCTTGCTCTCTCCTGCTATAATGTCGTACTGTACAGTAGAGTAGAAAGAAGAACTCTCTAATACAGTCGTCTACTATTGGTGAAACTATATGATTAAAATTGAAACGTCTCAGTTTTTGTTTGTATTTCAGCAGCACTCTCCAGCTTGAGACTGAATGCAGGCATATGTTTGTACGTTAAGATTTTTCTTACTTTACGCACATGTAAAATGCTGCAGGGTTTACTGCCTCAAAAATGTTTTGCACCAACTTGCTCTCATAATTTACCAGCTAAACTATCTTGTTTGATAATGCATGGAAACCATAGTTCTGTAAGCATACTGTTTTTTTTCTCAATGACCTATGGGATTATGTGGTGTATAATACCTTGCTTTACTCTGAACTCTGTGTGTCATTATTGTAGGCTGCTAGATTGTCATTCTGAGGAACTTTGAACCTGCTGATACCACTCATCATGAGGCTGTGCTTTTTTTTTTTTTTTTTTTTTTTTTTTTTTTTTTTTTTTTTTTTTTTTTTTTTAATTGAATTATTCCAATTTTAACGAGTGTTATAATGGATCATACTTGGATTATACTTCCGAATCATTTAGTTCTGTTTTCACCTTATCTAAAATATGGTATTACACATTCAGCTACTCCAGCCACCAACGGATATTAAACATGCAGTCATAAACATGTAATATTAGCAATTTCAAGTGCAGAAGTAATGATGAAAAGAACCAAGTGAAATGCACTAAAACTATTTCCAAGTGTGGACCGATGACCTTTGTAGTCTGGTCCCTTCAACCCCCACAAACCAACCAACCTATTGCCACGTGTTGAGTAAATACATAATGTCTGTGTAATTGAACCATGTGACTACAGTAACATTAACTTACTGAAAAGGTATCCTCTTGGACATCTGTGACTCTCTTATGGCTTTCATATCTACATCCATACTCTGCATATCATTGTGAAGTGATTGGCAGAAAGTACTTCATATTGTACCTGTTATTAGGATGTCTTCCTATTCCATTCATATATGGTATGCAGGAAAATGGTTGCATAAATGCCTCTCTATGCACTGTAATTAGTCTGAACTTGGCTTTGCAATCACTATGGGAGGAACACACAGGGAATTGTAGTGTATTCCAAGATTCCTCACACAAAGGAGGGTCTTGAAACTTGTTAGTATGTTTTCACAGAATAATTTGCCTCTATCTTCAAGCACTGGCTAGTTATTTTGGCATCTTCACAATATTCTCCTGTTTGATGACATACCTATGAGCATTCATTCTGCCCTTCTTTGAATATGTTCAGTATCCACTGTTGGTCTTATTTGGTCTGAAGTTGATGACTCTCCATCCAAGATAACATGCTACATCACCCTATGAAGAAATCCTCAATCCAGTCACAAATTTTGCTTATTAATAACCATAACTTCAAGAGGACGTCATTATCAGGAGAAAGAAAACTGGCGTTCTACGGATCGGAGCGTGGAATGTCAGATCCCTTAATCGGGCAGATAGGTTAGAAAATTTAAAATCAGAAATGGATGGGTTGAAGTTAGATATAGTGGGAATTAGTGAAGTTAGGTGGCAGGAGGAACAAAACTTTTGGTCAGGTGAATACAGGGTTATAAATACAAAATCAAATAGGGGTAATGCAGGAGTAGGTTTAATAATGAATAAAAAATAGGAGTGCCGGTAAGCTACTACAAACAGCATAGTGAACACATTATTGTGGCCAAGATAGACACAAAGCCCACGCCTACTACAGTAGTACAAGTTTATATGCCAACTAGCTTTGCAGATGATGGAGAAATTGATGAAATGTATGAAGAGAGAAAAGAAATTATTCAGGTAGTGAAGGGAGACGAAAATTTAATAGTCATGGGTGACTGGAATTCGACAGTAGGAAAAGGAAGAGAAGGAAATGTAGTAGGTGAATATGGGTTGGGGCTAAGAAATGCAAGAGGATGCCACCTGGTAGAATTTTGCACAGAGCACAACACTTGGTTCAAGAATCATGAAAGAAGGTTGTATATATGGCAGAACCCTGGAGATACTAGAAGGTTTCAGATAGATTATATAATGGTAAGACAGAGATTTAGGAACCAGATTTTAAATTGTAAGACATTTCCAGGGGCAGATGTGGACTCTTGACCACAATCTATTGGTTATAAACTGTAGATTAAAACTGAATAAACTGCAAAAAGGTGGGAATTTGAGGAGATGGGACCTGGATAAACTGAAAGAACCAGAGGTTGTACAGAGTTTCAGAATTTAATTGATGAAAGGAGAAGGTACAAAAATGCAGTAAGTGAAGCAGGCAAAAAGGAATACAGACGTCTCAAAAATGAGATCGACAGGAAGTGCAAAATGGCTAAGCAGGGATGGCTCAAGGACAAATGTAAGGGTGTAGAGGCTTATCTCACGAGGGGTAAGATAGATACTGCCTACAGAAAAATTAAAGAGAACTTTGGAGAAAAGAGAACCACTTGCATGAATATCAAGAGCTCAGATGGAAACCCAGTTCTAAGCAAAGAAGGGAAAGCAGAAAGGTGGAAGGAGTATATAGAGGATCTATACAGGGGTGATGTTCTTGAGGACAATATTATGGAAATGGAGGAGGAGGTAGATGAAGATGAAATGGGAGATACGATACTGCGTGAAGAGTTTGACAGAGCACTGAAAGACCTAAGTCGAATCAAGGCCCCGGGAGTAGACAGCATTCCATTAGAACTACTGACAGCCTTGGGAGAGCCAGTCATGACAAAACTCTACCATCTGGTGAGCAACATGTATGAGATGGGGGAATTCCCTCAGACTTCAAGAAGAATATAATAATTCCAATCCCAAAGAAAGCAGGTGTTGACAGATATGAAGTTTACCGAACTATCAGTTTAATAAGTCACAGCTGCAAAATACTAATGCGAATTCTTTGCAGACAAATGGAAAAACTGGTAGAAGCCGACCTTGGGGAAGATCAGTTTGGATTGTGTAGAAATGTTGGAACACGTGAGGCAATGCTGACCCTACGAGTTATCTTAGAAGAAAGATTAAAGAAAGGCAAACCTACGTTTCTAGCAGTTGTAGACTTAGAGGAAGCTTTTGACAATGTTGGCTGGAATACTCTCTTTCAAATTCTGAAGGTGGCAGGGGTAAGATACAGGGAGCGAAAGGCTATTTACAATTAGTACAGAAAGCAGATGGCAGTTATAAGAGTTGAGGGACATGAAAGGGAATCAGTGGTTGGGAAGGGAGTGAGACAGGGTTGTAGTCTCTCCCCGATGCTATTCAATCTGTATATTGAGCAACCAGTAAAGGAAACAAAAGAAAAGCTCGGAGTAGGTATTAAAATCCACGGAGAAGAAATAAAAACTTTGAGGTTTGCTGATGACATTGTAATTCTGTCAGAGACAGCAAAGGACTTGGAAGAGCAGTTGAATGGAATGGACAGAGTCTTGAAAGGAGAGTATAAGATGAACATCAACAAAAGCAAAACAAGGATAATGGAATGTACTCAAATTAAGTCGGGTGATGCTGAGGGAATTAGACTAGGAAATGAGACACTTAAAGTAGTAAAGGAGTTTTGCTATTTGGGGGGCAAAATAACTGATGATGGTTGAAGTAGAGAGGATATAAAATGTAGACTGGCAATGGCAAGGAAAGCGTTTCTGAAGAAGAGAAATTTGTTAACGTTGAGTACAGATTTAAGTGTCAGGAAGTCGTTTCTGAAAATATTTGTATGGGGTGTAGCCATGTATGGAAGTGAAACATGGATGATAAATAGTTTAGACAAGAAGAGAATAGAAGCTTTTGAAACGTGGTGCTTCAGAAGAATGCTGAAGATAAGATGGGTAGATCACATAACTAATGAGGAGGTATTGAATAGAATTGGGGAGGAGAGGAGTTTGTGGCACAACTTGACTAGAAGAAGGGATCGGTTGGTAGGACATGTTCTGAGGCATCAAGGGATCAACAATTTAGTACTGGAGGGCAGCGTGGAGGGTAAAAATCGTAGAGGGAGACCAAGAGATGAATACACTAAGCAGATTCAGAAGGATGTAGGTTGCAGTAGGTACCAGGAGATGAAGCAGCTTGCACAGGATAGAGTAGCATGGAGAGCTGCATCAAACCAGTCTCAGGACTGAAGACCACAACAACAACAATAACCATATGTGTAGTACTGAGTCAAATACTTTTCCAAAGTCAAGAAATAATGCATCTGCCAGATAGCCTTGATCTGTGGGTTTCCGGATGTCATGCGAGTTGGGTTTCGCGTTACCAATGTTCTCAGAATCCTTGTTGAGTGACATGGAGGAGGTCATTCTATGTGAGATACATCATAACATGTGACTTCATAATATATTCTAAGACTGGGCAACAGATGACTGTCAGAGGTATAGGATGGCAATTTTGTGGATCACTTCTGCTACCCTTCTTGTAAATGGTGTGACTTGTACTTTCTCCCACAGTTCCAGGAATCTTTAGTCTATTACCATTAAAAGACAGATGAAGTCGGTTCCAAGTTCTGTATAGAATCTGATAGGACTCCATTGAGCCCTGAAGCATTGTTCAGTAATTTCAGTAACTTTAGCTCTTTCTTAATGGCACTCACAGTAATGTCTTGCCATTCTTTTTGCAGTGGTGCAAGAGTCAAACTATGACATTTCTCCTGAATTGTCCTTTGTATAGGAACATTCAAAAACTGAGGTCAGAATTTCTGATTTTACTCTGCTATCCTCAGTGTCAGTACTTGTGTGTTAGGGCATTAATTTTGGTGCTGCTGGCTACCATTACCGACGACCATAATTTCTTTGGGTTATGTGAGAAGTGTTTTGTTAAGATTCTGCTGTGAAGGCATTATGCATAGCCCTCTTGACAGGCAAAACCATTTCATTTAGCATTTTCTATTATAATCATACTCTGTGGTTTACATCTATTGTGTTGTAGTCACTGCTTCTTTATAAGTTTCTTTACAGAGACTGTATGCTTTGAGGGTTCTGTCCATCATGAACTGTTATACTAGGGTCCATATGTATCCAGCAAGCCTGCTTGGTCAACTGTTGTTAAGACCAGCCAAAGCTCCTGTACATGCTCCATCCCACTACATTTTTCAAGTGCCCCATTGAGATATGATTTAGTTTACTGAAAATATAAAACTTTGTGCTTGTCATAGTTTCTCTTTGTATTTTCATAACAGTAGTTGCTTCATGCCAGTTTCAGCATGGACATCACCGAAGATCTGTTGTAGATAATTTTCAGGAAAAGCAATAGCATTGTATTGCAGGATGTCTTGTCATGCCCATCTGTAATTATTCCCGTATATTAGAAAAAGGTCCCGAGTTTGAGTCTCGGTCCGGCACACAGTTTTAATCTGCCAGGAAGTTTCGTACCAGTGCATACTCCACTGCAGAGTGAAAATCTCATTCTGGAAACATCCCTCAGGCTGTGGCTAAGCCATTTCTCTGCAGTACCCTTTCTTTCAGGAGTGCTAGTTCTGCAAGGTTCGCAGGAGAGCTTCTGTAAAGTTTGGAAAGTGGGAGACGAGGTACTGGCAGAAGTGAAGCTGTGAGGACTGCCTTGGTGAATTTGAGTTCCGTGCCTACTGTAACAAATGTTCCATCTCAATTCTGCACTGAACTATCTTTTTGATGTTCACTTAGATTTGCCTGAAGAAGCTCACTACTATCACTTTTGGCTTTTAAACAGCTTTGTGTCCCTAACATTATGTGAGTTCGGCTGTTTTTAGGAGCACTTCAAACTCTGGCACCCCTGTGAATGCTTCAGCAATTGATCACTAGGATTTTGATAGGCTCATTGTTGGAGGCATCATTTATATTTTGGACTCTTGTACATCTCTCGTTTTCTGGGCTGGAAATGAATCTAAAACAAAACCTAATGTGAACCCCACTCACAGTCAGTTAGGTTGATAGCAGCCTCTGACAGGTATTGCACACCTAACGCCTTTAAGGTGACCCTACAGTTATCATCAGTTAGGTGCAAGGCCCGGAAGTTGCAGTCTAGCTGGCACAGAACCTTCAAAGCCTGTAGTTCAAACCTTCCACTCAACTTAGAACCAAGGGCCACAGTCAAATGAAGGGAGGACACTGCTATTGTGAACTTCACTGAAACTTTGCAAGCAATGCTTGTCTTCTCAACTTTTTCTGTCAGTCACTAGAATGATCCAAGTGTTATCTCAGAGTCAACAGGTGTCATTTGTTTCAATATCTGCCACAGTCACCATTTGGTTGGTACTTATAACTCGATGGCTACGAGAACAGCCTCTTCGGCATATTGAATTAGACCTCCAGGCACACACGCTGATTGCACGAGGTAATCCTTCCCAGCCCTTCTGCTAATTCCCTAAGTGGTGCCATTATTTGCTGTACGTTTGAACTGTCAGTGATTAATAGCTCTCTACACTTTTGTATATGCTTTCCCTATACACGGGACATAGCATGTTTTCTGACAGTTAAAGTCTGTCTCACTGGCTCAACTTCAATAGAAATAAGAATAACTTTCAGAGAGATTTATAGTTGCATACTTTGGTTCAGAAAGATGTCCACTGTTCAGCAATACACATTTTCAATAATATGCCAGCTGCCATAAAAAGTTTAACCAATAATAAAGTTCAGTTTGAGAAGAATCTAAAGGATTTATTGGTTCCTCCTACTCCATTGATGAATTCGTTCGTAAAACTGACAGATGTATATGTGTTATTGGTAATATCACATAATGTGAATATTGCGTACAATCTGGCTTCTGTACAAATTTTGTGCACTAACATGATTATTGTAAATAAGTGCAGTAAAATGTTTTTTGTTTTATTTATTTAGTTTTATAATTGATGATGCTTGGCTACAATAGCCTAAGAATTATCATACGCATCTAAGTGTACTGAACATTGACTGATTCCACATCCACAAGGGCAATTTCATTTGACACGTGTTGAAAGTATATTAGCAAATCTGTTCTTATTTTGTAAATATTTATTGTGTATTCTTCTTTTTGGCATCTACCACATCCCAGATGATGTCCTCACTATGGATCAACCAGAATGAAAAATAAATGTAATCTAATCCAGTGGAATACACCATCTCTCACTTGTTGCTTAGGGGGCATGGTGTCATACTATGTGGTCTTCCTGGTTCCAGTCTCTCCTGACAGGGCCCTTAGACCTACCACTGACACACAACTCACACTGGAGCAAACAAATAGTGAGAGATCCTTCATTCCTGTAGAGGATACTGGATTCACAGGAGAGAACGGTATCTGATGTACCCTTGATGTGTTTGATACATGTCACTTGGTACCTCTAACCCCCTCCCCTTTTCCCAACATACACATTCACAGCAGATTCCGATCACGTGACAGTTGCCAGACCAATTTCCAGGTGCTTGTGAACATCAGCTAACTCATCATGTGCCCCAGACAGTACTCACAGTGGGGTTTCATTGAGGCTAGTGCATTATTTTACAGAACAGTAAACTTAGCTAGCTGGAATGTCCCATATTCCGAGGATAAATGTCTTATTGCATATATAAATTTGACATAGCGGTAATTCCAAGAGAGACATAGATGTGTAAAAGAGAATGCAACTAGAAAGTGAAATGTGTTATGAATTGTGAAAGCTCTGATGGGAATGGTCAATCAATTCAGAGTCCAATATTAAGATGGAGATGCAAGCTCCTGCTCCCATTTACTTTAGGCCTGTTTTTGATCGAGCCCATCAGAACGAGTAGTAGCTATGACATGACTCATGTATCTTAATCTAATTCACCTAGTTTCTGGGAGACATCCACCTTTCTGTGTTGGCACGACAGTGAGGAAGCTACTCATGAAGAGGAACAGGGATAATAAAATATAACTTATGTCTTGAATGCAGTATCCTGCGCAAAACATTCTCTGCAACACTTGCTGACGTACAGTACTTATTTACTCAATCAGATCATACTATTGGTACACTGTTTTCTTATTCCACTGCCCTCAGTTTCCATCAGGACATTACACATAAGTGTGGTATTAATTTTAGACTTGTGTGCTGCTGGTGTTATCAGTTATGTTTTATTGCTATTCACACTATTAATAATCTATTAAATTTACTTGTAAATACAGTCAACCATAATCATTGCCATCTCAAATTACTCTGCAGAATGTATGTAGTTCTTGTCACATCCTGGCCTTAACATCTGTTAATCTCTTCTGTTATAGCCTTCTACCTATTTCCAAACCGTTGCTCAGACATAGAATCAACTGATAATTAATTAGGCATGAGACTACGTCTTTCATGTCATTATCTCACATGATTGAGGCATTCATACTGATAAACTGATTTTCTTGATTAAACATTGCTTGTCATAGAAGCAAAGAAAGCTGTAGCAGAGGTAGTAAATAAATTAACAGTCATGAAGGATCTTGATGTGAACTCACCATAGTTAAAGATCCTGATTTTAGATCTTCCAGCTCCTCTTATAAGACTGTGGGGCAGGAAGCCAATTAGATGGCTACATTACTAGTAGGAGAGACATTTCAAGTTTTCTGTCATTCGAACAGTCTCTGGCAAACATAAAATCACTTCACATAAATTGTGTGTTGACTGGTTGCAGCTGATATTTGTGTGGATGCAGTCAGAGATAAAGGGAAGCATTTCCACTGTACAGGAAGGAAGTGATACAACCTTATCGTAAACTCAGTGTCACAGTACAGTGCCTGCTTGTTTGTGCACAGTGAAGAGAAGATTGAACAAAATGAAATGTTTTGTCATAAATCTTAGCTTTACAGTTTTTAATTTGTGTGAAAAACAAACAGCTTGTATCTTACTGCTTGTGTCTTAATAGAATACATCTAGCATGTCAAGTAACACATATTTTGATGATGAACCAAATGTGACCTTCATTCGGAACAGCTTTGAAGAAAATTTTGAAAAATTTCCTTTTGGTGTGGAAGTACTGTAAGTTAAACATCTTTTACATTGATATCAATGAAGTAATGTGTAGCACTTTTTGAAAGAAGATGACATTGGGGGCAATGTTCTGGCACAGAAACTGATTACTAAGAACAATTTCTTTGGAGCTGACCAAATAATTTTGGTGCTTAATGCACATATTATCTAATCACAATGTTCTAATGTGTCATGAAGACCTAGTGTTTATTAGATTTTCATGAAATTCATTTAGGAAATATTTTGTTGTTTTAATAATAAAGTCTAAAGAAGAGGGTGGATGATGTGGATCCTTGTAGTCAAGCTTGGCAGTTGTGGACGTGAAAATAGGTCTTATGAAATTTATCCTACGGTGAGGCTCAGTGTGAATCTGTGTCCCCCCTCTCCATACTTAATCTTCATAAGATAGTTGATAAATATGCATGAGTTTCCTTTGCAACATGTTTGCGGTGGAAAATACCTTCTTGCTCTCAGGTTTCAATCCCAAAATCTCATCTGGATTGAGCTTGAGACAACTGTGAGTAGTTATGGTGACAATTTGCTGAAAATCTTCACTATCTCACAGATCTTCAATAAGAGGTATTCAAAATAATGTAGTGGGTTTACTTGAACATTTTATCAATTGAGATCTCCACTTTGTCATAGATTTTTTTTACACCAATAACACAGTTCATTGAACTGCTAGTAGGTCATACCTCATCATAGCAGACTCTTCAGGTTTTCTTCTCCTTCCTTCATTATTTTTCAATGCTAAATGAATAGTGTATTGACTCTTTTGATTTACTTTTCTCTGCTTCAACCAAGGTTCAAAAAATTATCAGCCCTGAAGTTCTGATAATCAGGTCAAACCAAAGTTCTGTCATCACAGAATATGCAAAAAATGAAGATGCCTTATTTGGGTGCAGTCTAATGTCAGTCACTTTCTTGGAACATGTACATCATATAGATGGCAATCATAATCTTTAATATATCAATTACAAGACATAAAGAGAGATAATAAAATAATATTCAGTCTTTGTGCAGATGAACTCAAAGACAGTTTGAAAATGCTGAATGAGGGAATGTTAACACACACTTTTTTTTTTTGGTCAAAATCTGAAGGACATGTGGTTTCCTTTGATGTGGTTTCGATCATTAGCTGTGACTAGGGGGAAAAAAAAAAAAAATAAAAATCTGTTGTGGTAGGTTTTTGTTTGCAGTTGTTGAAAAAATGATGCCAGATTGAGCATTCATACTGTTTGCATCATTTTTTAAAATTTTGTTCATGCTTACCTTACAGTCTCAGAGACAGAGAACATTATTATATATGTATTTATATTTATTTGTGTATTTTAGTAGTAGTTAACAGTAAGACAGTTAATCATATCATGGGAAAATTCATTGAATGAAACTAATATATTCTGAGATAGAATTGCTGACAAGTATTTACCTTCAGCAGGCTAAAGGGGTAGTATTGTCAATAGACATGTTTCACACTAGAGACAGTTGTTTCGTGTATGTCTTAGTGAACAAATATGATCCTTCTTCATTCTTTCCAGAATTGATTTTTATGATCCCATATTGTAAATGAGTTGTAATACACCATCAGTAATGAGTTCTGCAGCTCTTTTTAATAGCTATAAGCTGTTGACTTTGATGTCCTGAAAGAACAACAAAAATAATTCACAGATCATTAAAACTGAAGTTAAGAATATTTTTGGCAAAACACATTAAACACATTGTTGAAAAAAGTAAAACAGTGATGTATGTGTTGATAGATTTGCATGACAGGAAATACAATCAGACCTAGGTGGGAACTTGATAAGTAAAAAATTGTACCCACATCTGAAAAATTATCTCACTGAACTCAGTATTAGATGGTCACTGGCAATAACAGACTTAAGAATGTTTTCTCTGTAGGACAACATTATAAATAATCTAACTGTAAGAAAAAAGTTTTTTGAAATCTGTGTAAAGAAATTCTACTTCTTCCTCTTAGCATTCAAAGCACTTCACAGTACTGAGTAACAATATTTTCTGTCATTTATGTTGTTGTTCTAGACAATTTTTGTCTGTGCATTGTAGTAGATAATAATTTCTGTGTGAATACTCTGCAACTGTTGCCGTATGGACTATTTTATGGTTGGGTTTTGCGTAGATGCTGGTAATTTTATTACACAGGGCTAAACTGAAGTCCCGTCTTTGTAAACCCACTTTTTTATTATGAGTGTTAGTCAGCTTTATGTTGTTCATATGGAGCTCAGTTTATATCTTTCTTCTTCCTGTAAATATTAGTGTATTTTATATGTTCCTTTCCTCAGCTTATAATTTTGTACTTTACATTTGTCTGATGTAGATGGAAATATAGAGAATCATCTTGTTTGGTAAGAAGCTGTAGACAGTTTTCAATTATTAACATGTTATTTTATTTTTCATGTTGAGAAGAACTTTGGATGCACATTTGACAATTCTCTCTCCTTTTGTGTCTCATGTAGAATGTGCATTTTGAAAAAAAAACTGAGACTGTATTCCTCAAGTTATGTTACAGTACTGAATGTTTTCTCACTACATTGTTTTAAGTTATACTGAGTCAAATCCATTATCATCCAATTAATCTCTGTGCACCAGATATTAAAAGATAATTTGTACTACTGAAGTTGTGTTCCTCCAAAATACTGGAAAGGGATGAAAATCTACCTTCTGTGAATCAGAGCATACCTATAAGCCAGACAGTTTATTAATGGTTGCAATTATGTTTCAGGGCAATTTATGATGGAGATGAACATCAGAAATTTATGGAGCGCCTTGATGCTCGCATCAAGAATCATGACAAAGACATAGAACGAATGTGTAACTACCATTACCAGGGTTTCATTGATTCAATTCGTGAATTGTTACAAGTACGGTCACAAGCAAAGAAGCTACATGTAAGTCATTGAAATCATTTTCCTTAAATGAATTGAAAGGGAGTATTCATCACTATGAATAAAGTGAAAAAGTTCATCATAGTACAAAGAAATGACTATGCGAAAGAGATTTTTCTACCTTTGTCTGCCATGGGCTTAGATATTCATATTTGTCTAAATAATTTCAAAATATATACTCTCCATTTTTGACACTTGTTACACATTATAAGTTATTTATATATCAACATTTACTACAAAGAGCTTTTTATATTGTATATAATCTAAATGTAGTAATAATAGTATGAGAAGAAAATTTCCTGCTCACCATATGCAGTCTCAGGCAACTGAAAGCACACTGCGAGCAGCAGCACCATGGCATGATTGGAGTGGCGACTAGGTAGAGGTAAGGAGGAAGGGGGGGAGGGAAGGTATAATATAGTGGGGGTGGCGGACAGGGAAGTACTGCAGGTTAGACGTGTAGGCAGGGGAGAGGTGGGTGGGGGGAAGTAGCAGAAAAGGAGAGAAATAAAGAGACTGGGTGTGGTGGTGGAATGACTGCTATGTAGTGCTGGAATGGGAATGGGGAAGGGGCTGGATGGGTGAGGACAGTGACTAACGAAGGGGTTGAGACCAGGAGAGTTACGGGAATGTAGGATGTATTGCAGGAAAATTTTCCACCTGCTCAATTCAGAAAAGCTGATGATGGGAAGGATCCATATGGACAAGCTTGAAGCAGTCATTAAAATTAAGGATGTTGTGTGGGTCAGCGTGCTCAGCAACAGGATGGTCCACTTATTTCTTGGACACAGTTTGTCAGTGGCCATTCATGTGGAGAGACAGCTTGTTGGTTGTCATCCCCACATAGAATGCAGCACAGTGGCTGCAGCTTAGCTTGTAGACCACATGACTGGTTTCACAGGTAGCCCTGCCTTTGATGGGATAGATGATGTTGGTGACCAGACTGGAGTAGGTGAAGATGGGAGGATGTATGGGACAGGTCTTGCATCTAGGTCTATTACAGGGGTATGAGCCATGAGGTAAGGAACTGGGAGCAGGGGTTGTGTTAAGGATGGACGAGTATATTGTGTAGGTGCGGTGGATGGCAGAATATCACTGTGAGAGGGGTGGGAAGGATAGTGGGCAGGACATTTCTCATTTCTGGACATGACGAAAGGTAATCGAAACCTTGATGGAGGATGTAATTCAATTGCTCCAGTCCTGGGTGGTACTGAGATATGAAGGGAATGCTCCTCTATGGCCGGACGGTGGGACTTTGGGAGGTGGTGGGAGACTGAAAAGATAAGGCATGGGAGATTTGTTTTTGTACAAAGCTGGGAAGATAATTATGGTCAGTGAAGACTTCAGTGAGACCCCTGGTATATTTTGAAAGGGACTGCTTGTCACTGCAGATGCGATGATCACAGGTGTCTAGGCTGCACGAAAGGGCCTTCTTGGTATGGAACGGGTAGCAGCTGTCGAAGTGGAGGTATTTATTGCTGGTGGTTAGTAGGTTTGATGTGGACGGAAGTACTGATGTAGCCATCTGTGAGGTGGAGGTCAACATCTAGGAAGGTGGCTTGCTGGGTTGAGTAGGACCAGTTAAAGCAAATGGCGGAGAAGTTGAGATTCTGGAGGAGTGTGGATAGGGTGTCCTCACCTTTGATCCAGATAGCAAAGATGTCATCAATGAATCTGAATCAGGTGAGGGGTTTTTAGGAAGGTTGCCTCTAGATGGTCCATGAATAGGTTCCCCCTGTGAGTCTGGAGGTTAGAATAGGCCTGAGGTGTTCCTGCTTGTCGTAAGAGGTGATTAAAAGGAGTCTCACACATTTCGGCCTGTATGTGATGGTCCCCAGTAGGGTTTGACCTCCATTTTTCAAAATTTTCCTGAAGAGCAAGCCAATTGGGGAAAGTCGCCTTACATGGTGCATAGTGTCCATAATGTGCTGAGACATATCACATCCTTCGTCGGCATGGATCTGCACTTCTACTCATTCTCCAACAGTTGGGCGAGGTCACCCTCCTGGGTGCATATTTTTCCATCAACTGTGCAGTATCGGTTTCTACACTCACAATGATAATAGACTCGTTTGCTTGGTTGCACCTGATATCCAGCATGGTAGCCAGTCTGTTGCAGTGGGGCCACCATTTACCCTGTTGGTTGTAGCCCCCGGACCACACAGGGATCGGTCTGCTGATGCCTGCGCTGTTAACTCCCCACGTATGCCAAGGAGTAGATGCTCATCAACCTGGGGCATCGGGACTCCTGGCAATGGCCATCCTGCCAGGTGGCCTTTGCTGTGGCTGGGTGGCACCCATGGGGAGTGCCCTCATCGGAGTGGGTGGCATCAGGGCGGATGACGTGCAATAAAGTGTACCACATCATCACTTGCTGGTGATCAAACACCAGCAGTCTCTAAGTGTTCACGGGCTCAATTCAACATACTGAAGTATGACCCCAAATCATTCCCTTCCGTGGCCACACCATGGAAGGAACGTGAGACTAAGGATGGCAGTGGCTCTTATTTGCCCCGGTACCTTATATGTTCAAGAGCTGATGGGAATCTTTCATGATGATGAATCGTCGGTTTCTTGTTGAACATTTAGAGGATAAGTTTGGGGAGGTGGAGGGCTTGTCCAAAATGCGCTCTGGGTCAGTATTGATCAAAACAGCATCCTCTGCCCAGTCACGGGTGTTACTCGCTTGTGACAAGCTCGGGCATGTTTCCGTAACCTTCACGCCCATAAGAGCTTAAATATGGTCCAAGGTATTGTATTTCACAGGGACCTTCTTTTGCAGTCTGATGATGAGCTGCATGCCAATTTAGAGCGGCAAGGTGTCCATTTTGTCTGGTGCATCCACTGGGGTCTGAGGGATAATCAGGTTGCCACCAGTGCCTCCATCTTGGCCATCGGGGGTGATACATTACATGAGAAGGTCAAAGTGATGGACTACCGCTGTGATGTAAAGCCCTGAATCCCTCCCCCAATGCGGTACTTTAAATGCTGGAAGTTCAGCCAAATGTCTTCCCACTGTACTTCCAGTGTCACCTGTCGGGATTGTGGACGTCCTTCACGTCCCAATACTCCTTGCCCCGCCTCCCATTTGTGTCAACTGTGGAGAGATCCATTTGCCTTGCTCACCTGACTGCAGGATTCTCCAGAAGGAAAGGAAAATCGTGGAGGAGTACAAGACCCTGGACCGACTGACCTA
The DNA here is from genome assembly GCF_021461395.2 of Schistocerca americana. NCBI lineage: Eukaryota > Metazoa > Arthropoda > Insecta > Orthoptera > Acrididae > Schistocerca > Schistocerca americana. The sequence goes on from NC_060119.1 coordinate 121,084,428, forward strand.
CACTGAGGCTAAGAGGAATTTCGAATGGCTACATCCTGTATGTATGACATTGTCTTACGCCGCCGATACAACAGTTCTAGCCCCATCAGCTCCGCCAACCCCAGTCACCTCTCAGACTCGGACGACTACACCTGCCACCTTGATTGTGGTGCGCACTTCCCTCCCTGTTGCTCCTGCACCACCTACTTCGGGAGCAAAACCCCCCTCCCACCCCCTCCCCAAACCCTCCAGGATATCAGTCCCCATTTCTGCACCAGAGAAGTGCAAGTCTTCTTCGGCTCCTCATGCTAGGAAGGGGCCCCTTGGGTCACTCCCTTCCCAGGTTTCTGCTAGTGCCTGAAGAGCCCAAAAGCAGCTGGTCATAGGGCTTCACGCTCATCCTCAGTCCCAGGCCCTGAGTCGGTGAGGTCCTCCCAGCCAGGGAAACCCAAGGATCAGTGAGAGGAATCCAAAAAGAAGATCCTCAAGACCAAAGGAATTGTGGTGGCACCTACACCACCATAACCTACAAACTCTGTGTCTGCAGATGAGGTGGAGATTCTGGTGTCCTCTGAGGACCTACATCTTGCCGAACGCTGTGGCACAATGGGTATAGAATGCTCAGGCAATAAGTCGGTGGCAGCAGGTGACCCTGAAGCATAAACTGCCTCATTGAATGTTCCATGCCTTCCCAGTCTCACGATGACATTATCCTCCAGTGGAATTGCGGCAGTTTTATCCACCACCTACTTGAGCTACAGCAACTGTTAAGTTGTACACCTGATTTCTGCATTGCCCTCCAGGAAACCTGGTTCCTGGCAATGCGGACCCCTACCCTCTGCAACTACAGGGTGTTACAAGAAGGTACGGCCGAACTTTCAGGAAGCATTCTTCACACACAAAGAAAGAAAATATGTTATGTGGACATGTGTCTGGAAACGCTTACTTTCCATGTTAGAGCTAGTTTTATTACTTCTCTTCAAATCACATTAATCATGGAATGGAAACACACAGCAACAGAACGTACCAGCGTGACTTCTAACACTTTGTTACACGAAATGTTCAAAATGTCCTCCGTTAGTGAGGATACATGCATCCACCCTCTGTCGCATGGAATCCCTGATGCGCTGATGCAGCCCTGGAGAATGGCGTTTTGTATCACAGCCGTCCACAATACGAGCACGAAGAGTCTCTAGTGCATTTGGTACTGGGGTTGCGTAGACAAGAGCTTTCAAATGCTCCCATAAATGAAAGTCAAGAGGGTTGTGGTCAGGAGAGTGTGGAGGCCATGGAATTGGTCCGCCTCTACCAATCCATTGGTCACCGAATCTGTTGTTGAGAAGTGTACGATCACTTCGACTGAAATGTGCAGGAGCTCCATCGTGCATGAACCACATGTTGTGTCGTACTTGTAAAGGCACATGTTCTAGCACCACAGGTAGAGTATCCCGTATGAAATCATGATAACATGCTCCATTGAGCGTAGGTGGAAGAACGTGGGGCCCAATAAAGACGTCACCAACAATGCCTGCCAAAACGTTCACAGAAAATCTGTGTTGATGACGTGATTGCACATTGCGTGTGGATTCTCGTCAGCCCACACTTGTTGATTGTGAAAATTTACAATTTGATCACGTTGGAATGAAGCCTCATCTGTAAAGAGAACAATTGCACTGAAATGGGGATTGACACATTGTTGGATGAACCATTCACAGAAGTGTACCCGTGGAGGCCAATCAGCTGCTGATAGTGCCTGCACACGCTGTACATGGTAGGGAAGCAACTGGTTCTCCCATAGCACTCTCCATACAGTGACGTGGTCAACGTTACCTTGTACAGCAGCAACTTCTCTGACGATGACATTAGGGTTATCGTCAACTGCACGAAGAATTGCCTCATCCATTGCAGGTGTTCTCATCATTCTAGGTCTTCCCCAGTTGCGAATCGTAGGCTGGAATGTTCCGTGCTCCATAAGACGCCGATCAATTGTTTCAAACGTCTTCCTGTCGGGACACCTTTGTTCTGGAAATCTGTCTCAATACAAACGTACCGCGCCACGGCTATTGCCCCATGCTAATCCATACATCAAATGAGCATCTGCCAACTCCGCATTTGTAAACATTGCACTGACTGCAAAACCCCGTTCATGATGAACACTAACCTGTTGATGCTACGTACTGATGTGCTTGATGCTAGTACTGTAGAGCAATGAGACGCATGTCAACACAAGCACCGAAGTCAACATTACCTTCCTTCAATTGGGCCAACTGGCGGTGAATCGAGGAAGTACAGTACATACTGACGAAACTAAAATGAGCTCTAACATGGAAATTAAGCGTTTCCGGACACATATCCACATAACATCTTTTCTTTATTTGTGTGTGAGGAATGTTTCCTGAAAGTTTGGCCGTACCTTTTTGTAACACCCTGTGTAAGGGATATTACAGGAACCGTAGCAGCTATAATCGAGTGTCAGGTGGAATTTGTGTTTATGTCCTAAACTTGGTCTGTAGTGAACCTGTGCCCCTTCAAACCCCTCTTCAAGCTGTGGCTGTCAGAATACGGACAACACAGGAAGTAACAGTCTGCAGTGTATATCTTTCTCTAGATGGTGTGTTACCGCTGGATGTATTAGCTGCACTGACTGATCAGTTCCCTGAACCTTTCCTACTTTTGGGAGATCTTAATGCCCATAACCCCTTGTGGGGTGACACCATGCTTACTGGCCGAGGCAGAGATGTTGAAACTTTACTGTCTCAGTTCGACCTCTGCCTCTTAAATACTGGGGCCGCCACACATTTCAGTGAGGCTCATGGTAGTTACTCAGCCATCGATTTATCAATTTGCAGCCCTGAACTTTTCCCATCCATCAACTGGAGAGCACGTGACGACCTGTGTGGTAGTGACCACTTCCCCATCTTCCTCTCACTGCCCCGGTGTCAGGCCAACGGACACCTGCAGGGAGCCATCCACAAGGTGCAGTCATGGGCTCTAGCCCACAGTTTCCAGTCACCTTCATCAGCTTAAGCGGAAGTGCTGGCAGCACCTCTATACCCTTCACTGCCTGAGCAACACCAACTGGGGTGCAGATCTCTTTCTGCTGCTGCAGCTCTGCAGAGCCCTTGTTCAATCCCACCTTGACTTGACTTATCTCAGATTATTATTATTATTATTATTATTATTATTATTATTATTATTATTATTTTTTTGCATGGTCCATTTTGCTCGAGTGCTTTACACATAGAAAAGAGCGATAAAAGTTCGTCTTTCTGAGGGCAAGTATTTTTAAATGGTTTTTGAATCTCGACTCTATGCGACTCCAGTGCGCATCATATTCTAAAAAGGCGTGTGTCTCAAAACTACTGCAGATAAACACTTGCAGTTTTAGGCATTGCAATCTGCAAGATTTTGTTGTCGATTTTGACTATGGTATTAATGATTTTCACCACTTTTGAACTGTTCAGGTGTCTCACAAATGTTGCTTATGTTCGAAATTCTGTTAAAAATGCTAGACGTAATATAATCCAGCGTTTTGTATGACATTTGGACATAAAATTTCATTAGCTTTTCAGTGCAACAACCCGCAAGTCTCTGTCTACATTAGTTTTTGAGATAGACACCTTTTTAGAATATGATGCGCACTGGAGTCATGTAGAGTCGAGATTCAAAAACCATTTAAAAATACTTGCCCTCAGAAAGACGAACTTTTATCTCTCTCTTCTATGTGTAAGGTATCAGAGCAAAATACTCAATACAAAAAAAAGAAATCAAAAATTTGTGAAGGGCATTGTGTTTACTCAACCCAGTGCACCACTGTGGCATTCACCTAGTGACAGGAGCGTTTTTGACGAGTCTGGTGACCAGCGTCCTGGTGGAGGCCAGAGTCCCTCCATTGCAGGTTAGGCGTACACAGCTGCTGACCAGTTACGTTGCACACGTTTGTAGATCTCCTGTGCGTCCGAATTATCATCTTCTTTTTCCACCCATGGCGGTTCATCTCCCGCATCGGCGGCCCAGGTCAGGGCTTCCAATTGCAGTTTGTGTCCATCCGCATACACATCCATGGTGTACACCGAGGCCGCAGATTCATCTGGACATTTGGCATGACCCTAAGGACTCAGTTACTCCTGCCGCTCTCCGCTGTCACTTCCTCTCATTCTTGACATGTTGCGGGGCTCTGAAGTGCTTTACACTGATGGCTCGATGCCTGATGGTCATGTTGGCTTCGCCTACGTCCACAGAGGCCATTTTGAACAGCAATCCTTGCCCGATGGCTGCAGTTTATTCACTGCAGAGCTGGTGGCCATCTCTCGTGCAGTTCAGTATATCCGTTCATGCCCCAGGGAATCTTCTTCTGTGTACAGACTCCTTGAGCAGCCTTCAAGCTATCAACCAGTGCTACCCTTGCCATCCTTTGGTAGCGTCCATCCAGAAGTCCATCTATGCCCTGGACCGGTCCCATCGGTCAGTGTGTTTGTGTGGACCCCAGGACATGTCGGCCTTCCAGGCAACAAACTTGCCGACAGGCTGGCCAAACAGGCTACGCGGAAACCGCTTCTGGAGATGGGCGTCTCTGAACCTGACCTGTGTTCTGACTTATGCCTAGGGTTTTTCGGCTTTGGGAGACGGTATGGCATAACAGTACGCACAACAAACTGCATGTCATTAAGGAGATTACGAGTGTGTGGAAGTCTTCCTTGGGGGCCTCTCACAGGGAATCAGTTGTCCTCTGCCGGCTCTGCATTGGCCTACGCTTGTGCAACCCACTGTTACCTCCTGCGCCTTGCAGATCCGCCTGAGTGTCGATGCAGTGCCCGGTTGACAGTGGCTCATATTCTAGTGCACTGCCCCACTTTGACCCTCAGTGCCGAAATCTCGGGTTACTGGACTCGTTGCCACTAATTTTATCTGACAACGCCTCATCGGCTGATTTAGTTTTACATTTTATTCGTGAGGGTGGGTTTTATCATTTGGTCTAAGTTTTAGCGCATGTCCTTTGTCCCTCTTGTGTCCCCTGCCCTAGTGCTTCTAGGGTGGAGGTTTTAATGTGTTGCAGTGTGTCTGGCTTCTCCTTTTTTATTCTCATGGTCAGCCAGCCATGGTAATCTGCTTTGTTGTTTTAATCTCTTCATCCCGTTTCTGTGGTTTTCTTGTCCCCTTTTGTCCATTTGCATGTTTGTTGCCCTTCACTGTTCTTGTGATTTTTGCTTTCATTCCGTTTTGAGTTGTCAGTCACATTTGTTTTCTCCTCACACTTGTGGCATTGTTTTATTCAGAACAAGGGATTGATGACCTCATAGTTTGGTCTCTTTCCCCCTCTTTTAATCCAACCAACCAACAAAAGCAAAAGCAAAATATTTCTGTTTTACAATAGAAATCATTGTTATGGACTAGGGATGACCCCTTCACTCATTTTAAAAGTTGAAAAGGATTATACCAAGGAAACATGACACTGCACAGTACGCAATAAACATGCTGTGGCTATTGCAAACAATGTATTCATTAGATAATGCTAACAGCTGCCTGAAACAAGATAATGTTGGACAATGTCATCAGACTTCACCAATATTCACTGCTGTTGGCATCACCAGTTTGAAGAGCTTCATTGAAAACAAATAAAATAACATAAATGTGAAATAAATATTAACACACCAAATGGAACTTCATTCCAAATACTCTTAAATCTCATAAGTAGTTATGTGTTATTTAGATTGTATGTATTCTTTAACATTTCTCATTTACTAAATTATATCCGCTTCAGTAATTAAGAGTGACCGAAGGAAAAGAAGTATTCTTAAGAAAATGCATACATTAGAAACATGTGGTTGAGGTTTTGATCAGTAATTGTGTTTAAGAGCTGAAGCAGCATTAGATGATCACCAACACTGACACCTTGAGTTGCTTTCAGGTGATACAGTTCAGTTATACACTGTGCAATAAAATATCACTTTTTTGAAACCATGTAATTGTCTCCCATTGATACGTATAAGTTTGATATTTGCATCATAGGTGCATACGACCTTCCTCTGTAATGGTGCAAAAGCATGGTGCCCTGTGATGTCACCCTCGGATTCAGCGATGCTTCGATCAGCAAGGCATCGACACATGGTAAAAAAGATCACAGCTCAGAAGTTCATGTGATGTGTAAGGTGGGTTGATGATGTTACATTGGCTCCAAATTTCGCCAAAATTCTGCCCAAAGCCAACATGAATGTGTTCAAGAATGGGAAGATTATCACACTCCCTCCTATCTACATTTCACTCCTTCTTTTGATGCCACTGTTATGGAGATGAGAACCATGATACCCAGCATTGAAATCATGCCATTTTCTAATGGGTGGGCAAGAAGAACATTTCAGACATGCTGTTGCCCAGTATCGACACGAATAGCTCTCATGAGATGGCCTTAAAGATCGTCAGTGGAAACACACCTTCCTGTGGGGCGTTGAGTCCCTCACATTTCACTGTCTAAAATGACTGTTTGCAGTGCAATGAGCAGCAGCATGACACTCCTGACAACATTTGACACTGCTGACACCCCCTGGACAATTCAAATGTACTTTAAGGACATCATGGGGCTATAGCCTCAGTGAATGTGATCAGATTGCTTTTGAATGTAGTGTGACTGCAGGTTTTGCTCTGGTGCACAGGGTCGAACAACTAGGGACCATTCAAAACCATTCGACATAATCTGAATGTGATCTGAAGCAGCATAGAGTGTTTATGCTTTTTCAGCCCACACGTTTAATGCCCTACTGGGGTGTTATCATGGAAAGGTTCAACATTGACATTAGCATGAATAAAATGGTAAAGAGTCACTCTAAGACCCATCCCCTCTCTCCCCAGTTTGGCAATACCTGTGGTGCTACCCATGCACCTTCTTTGAGCATTTTAAAAATGAGACTTTGACACCCATTCAGCTGAGTGGTGCCTCCTGGCTCTCAACGCCACCTAAGGGGTGTCAAACGGGTTGTTGCCCACAGACACTAGAGAGCCACAAGGCACCACTCAGTTGATTGTGTGTAGATTCCTCTAACACTCACATTTTTAACATGCTTGAGAAAAATGCATGAGTGGCACTGAGAGCATTGCTGAATGAGGGGTAGGGTGTCTTAAGGAACACTCTGCCATTTTATCCATGCACATGTCAATGTTGCTCCCCTCCTTGATCATGCCACAGGCAGCCTAAAAAGCATAAACATCCTTTGCTGCTTCAGATCACATTCAGATTTTGTCAAATGGTTTTGAATGGTCCCAAGTGGTTCGACCCTGTACACCAGAGCTAAAATTGCAGTCATACTACACTCTAAAGGAATCAGGTAACATTCAGCAGGGTTGCAGTCCTGTGATGTCGTTAGAGCAGAGTTGAATCATCTAGGGAGGGGAGGGGAGGGGGTGTTAGCAGTGTCAATTGTCGAGAACATTGTTCTGTTGCTCATTGCCCTACAAGCTGTCATTTTGGACTGAAAAGTGAGGGAATCAATGCCGCAAGAGAAAGGGTGGTTTCATCGATGCCCTCGGCTTTTTGTGTTGATTCTGAGTTGTGGTGTTTTTGAAATGTTTTCCTTGGCTACACAGAAGAAAACCATGTGATTTCAAAAGAAGGGGTGAAATATGGCTAAGAGGGGAGGGGGTGATAATCTTCCCATCATGTGACACGTCCACAATGGCACTGGGCAGTGTTGTACTGAAATTTGCTACCGATGTGGCATCATTAACCCACTTTACATCTCACAAAAACTTCTGAGCTGTGGCCTTTTTTTGCGTGCGTCAATACCTAGTTGCATGCAGTCCAGCCGAGCTTAAGGGTGACATCGCAGGGCATCGTGCTTTTCACCATTAAGGAAAAAGGTTTCAAGCACCTTTGATCCAAATTTTGAACCTATGCAACACGATGAGGGACAGTTACAGGGTTTCAAGAAAGTGATACATTTTTCTCCAGTGGAAAGTCCAGAAAGGAATAATAATAATGTGCAAAGGATAGGCTGCTATTCACCAGAAAGAGGTGGTGCTGAGTTGCAAATCAGCACAATGAAAAAGAATGCTAGATATATTTCAGCTTTTGAACAAAGTCGTTCAGAAGTAGGAAAAACACACACACACACACACACACACACACACACACACACACGGTCACTGTCTCCAGGCACCAAGGCCCAACTGAATCTGCATCTGATATGAGCAGCAGTTTAGCTGGGATAGATAGTGGGGATACACAGTTGGGGTAAGGAAGATGCAAAGGGCAGCATGGGGGAGGGATTGTGGGGTAGGAGTCATTCATGTGAGGCATTCCATATCGCGGCATCGTGTTCAAAAACTGGGTGATAGTGCTTGCCGGATCCATGGTATTTGATAGGCCACATGTCACCCCCATGTCATAATAAATGGTGTGCATGTCAGGGAGCTCAGTCATTGTGACTGGGTATGGGTTTGCTGCTCCCAGGTTTCCTGAGCTGGGGTTTGGTAAGTGCCACCAGTCCTCTGTAACCATAAACTCTGGGCATGCTTCATCAACCACTGTGAGATGTGGTGACGGAAAATTGTGTGTTATGGAATGGGGCTTAACTGCCTGGATCCCGAGGATGATGCAAACCTGTGAGAAAAAAATAAAATAAATAAATAAATTAATTAATTAATTAATTTGCTACACCTAAGCTGTAAAAGGCTTACCTAGGCAAGTGGATCTTTGTGTGAATGGATGAATGATTCCCTAGCATTTCATGGGACCAAAATGTCTCACAACAACAACAAACTTGAAACTCTCACTGTGGATGGTTTTCCCCGCCCACTCCATAAAGAGATCTCGGTTGGACAGGCCAATTGATACATCTATTTCTGATGAATCACAGTAACAGAACAATGGTGATGCATCATAATGTCATCATTATTATCAAGAGGAAAGCGGACACATTCAAGATGATAACCCCGTTCAATAGCCAAGAGAATTTGGAGGAATCTGCTGTTGCCCGTAAGTCTATTAAAAGGTCACAGAATGGTACCCTGCTAATAGAGACAATGACATTCAGTCAAGTGCATAACTTACTGCACAGCACAAAACTTGAAAAATATTGTGTAGCAGTTGAAATGCATAACACCCTCAATTACAGCAGAGGGAACATACCAAGTAGTGACCTTATGTATCTAGACCCCAATGAATTTTTGGCAGAATGACAAAGCAAAAGTATAATTAATGTGAGAAACATGTTGAAACAAGTGGGTAGTGAATCAGAAAAAACATCTGTTTTCATATTCACCTCTACTTCATCTGCAATACATAAAGGCTGGATGGATTCATGCATCTTTGAGCCTGTCCGTATGTCTTCAGTCTGATGCACTGCTTTCAGTACCAGAGATTTGGACACCCTGTTCCTGCATTCAAAGGGAAGTCAACCTGTGGAGGATGTGGATGAAGATGCTCATGATCCAGACTGACTGTGGACCCAACAATCTTATGTTAACTACTCCAATGCAGATGCATTGTAGGCAAAGGAATGTACTGTCTGTGTACAGCAACAGAAGATTCATGAACTTCAGGACATCAAATGGTTACCAAACTTGGAGGGGGGGGGGGGGGAATAAAAAAAAAATTAAAAAAAAATCTTCAAGGCTATGCAGCATTGAACATTCACAATCTTTTTATCTACCATCTTGAAGCAATAAGTTTGTAAGTCTGATGCCTCAATGCAGACACCAGTGTAGGTGCTAGAACATCTATGTTCATACAGCAGTGGTCAAGTCTGATGCTTTGAGGCAAAGTGCCAGTGCAAATGCTAGCACATCCATCTGTGATTGTAGATGCATCTTGAGGTGCTGCTACACTTATTCACTTGGCTGACCACAAGCATTGGATACAAAGGGAAAGCAAATGACTACCTGCCCAAAAATGAAGTCTTGTCATGAGACATTGACATCTGCGTTTTAACCACACTCCTCACAGGAAGAGAAACCATTGAACTGGAAGACCAGACCAGACTATGTCAACACTTTAAACATAGTGCTTCACTAACATTTGACGGGGAAGAATGTGTGATGGATCTGGAAATACATTTAGACGATCTACCGAGTCCATCTACTCCTACTCCCAACATTTTTAACTCCCATCCTAGGCTACAGAATTTGGCAAGAGTTGAACACAATGGTTAAAATGACTCCCATCCTTCTGTGGAATGCGAACAGCTCTAGGACACATTCAGATGAACTAAAACTGCTAGCATAAGAAAAGCTTATATGTGTATGTTTTCAGAGAATGCTGTTAAAAGCCATGGGTAATCCTTTGTTACTATTATGTGGTCTTCACAGCAAGGATAACCTGTGTGAACAATGAACCAAGCAAAGGGTGGTATAGCTGTGTTCATGAATAGAACATGTCACTACTTTCACATTCCCTCATCACTGAGCTACAAGGGGCTGCAGTAGCAGTATATATGCCATCTTGCCTTATAGTATGTTCTGTCAACATACCACGACAGGAACCCCTTTACAGCATGGCACTAATCTCATGCAAAATTTCCCCACCCATTCATGTTACTTGGTGACATCAGTACATACCATGTGCCCCAGGGCCCTTTTAGCCCAAAGGTCTGGTAATTGAGAGGCTGCTAGTGGTAGAGGACATCTGCATATTTAATATTGGGGAAATGACATACTGCTGCACAGGCACTGGGTCATTCTCCATTATAAATCTCTACCTACTTTCTTCTGCTCTCACAAATGCTGTTACATGGGAAGTGGCCAATGATTACACTTGTGATCACTTTCCTGTCTTGCTTCATATATATATGATTGCAATGCTTTAACAGAGATCACCTAAGTGGATGTTGGCCTGAGTGAACTGGCTGAACATAGACAGAGACTGTAAAGTTTAGTGCATCAGTGCGTGACCTGTCAAGATGATAATATCCCCTACCATGTCAGTGCACCTTTTGGCACTTCACCTGTCTAAAGATTTGAACATGCTCGCATAGACACTGTTCGATCAATACCACCATATGAAGGAAACATCTACTGTCTAAACTGCCATGGACCACTTCACCTTTTGGTTGGAAGTTTTTCCTCTGGTTGACACCACTGTTGAAACTGTTGCAAACACCTTCTTAAATGGATGGATCACACATTTTAGAGTACCTCTGTGTATCACCACTGACCAAAGCAGGCTATCTACAAAATTCTTATTAATTTGTTTTGAGTCAGAGCATATGTACTGGCGTTGCACTTTATAAATACCTTTGGAAACAGAAAATTATTCTTTCCGAATGATATGAAGCAATTATTTGCAACAAAATGGTGACTTTGAAATACAATGTAAAGGGATCATTCACTCACATTGTGATATATTCCCAATAAGTGTATGCTCGAATCCAAGAAGTTAAATGAGTTTTGTAATGCTAAAAAAAGTCATGTTGGCTTGATAATAATTTCTGTGCCTGTACTCTACAACTATTCATAGCATGATAACTATAGCATGGTAACTATAAAGGTAACAGGGTTTCATCTAGGTCTCTCTCTTCCAAAATTGGTGGAGTTGCTGCACAACCACTATGAATATGTGGAGAAAAATGCTGTCCTTGCAGCCACCTGTGTGCTGTCTGTAAAGTTTTCATTTTGTGCTTACTGTGTGCATATCATCTCATAAGATAAGGGCATAGTGACTAATGCAGCTAAAAAGTAATTTATTATTTCTTTTATAAGATGGCTGCCAGTCCTCAATGGTAACCATTTTTCACATTACTAAAGTATTATGTGCAAAATTCAAACTAGTCTTTTTCTGCCTTCCAGCTTCAGTACTGATTGTGCACATTATTGTGCTATAGGCAGGCTTGGATGGTCTGACGTGATCAATTGGTGGAGGGGGGAGATAATTTTGCATAATGGGGGATGTGATTTAACTGGTGAAATACTGAGAAAAGTGCCTAATTTTTTGTCTCAAATTAGGAGGGTCATTTAATAAGTAATGCCCCACATTTATTTTTCTCAGAACATATTTATTGTTAAGAGTCAGAATTTTTCTTTGTAGTCTCCATCACATTCTATGGCCATACACCAACATTGTGGAAGAACATGTATTCCCTGCTGGTAAAAGTCTTGTCCTGTAGGCATAGCCATATTTTCACTGCATGACTAACACTCTCATCATCTTCAAAGTGTGTTTCCCGTAGAGAATCTTTAAGTGCCCCAAAGAGATGGAAGTCCGAGGGCACCAGGTCTGGACTGTAGGGTGGATGAGGCAATGACATCCAACCCAATGTGGCGATGTGTTCCCTGGTTCTTAGACTTGTGTGGATGTCCATTATCATGTTGGAGCAAGATTTCTGCTGGATTCTTGTCCAACCGAACATGTCGGAAATGGTTCTTGAGTTTATTCAGAGTCTTCACATATGCCTATGAATTGATGGTTGACCCTCTTGGCATCACATCCACGAGAATGACGCCATCACAATCCCAGAAGATTGTCACCTTGACTTTTCCAGCAGAGGGGGTTGTCTTGAATTTCTTCTTTTGTGGTGAATGAGGATGATGCCACTCCATGGACTGCCTTTTTATTTGTGGTGCAAAGTGGTGCAACCAGCTTTTGTCCTGTGTAACAATCCATGACAGAAAGGCCTCTCCATTGGTTTCAAAATTCTCCAGCAATTCAGATGAAATGGCCGTTCTTTGAATCTTGTGGTCTGCTGTGAGCATTAATTGAACGAATCGTGAGCACCTCCTTGAATATCCGAGAGTCTCGATCATTGAAGACCCACTTCCAACGCTGACAACTGTAGAGCTAACTGTTGAGTTGTGATGCACCAATTGGCACAAATAATGGCATCCGCACGGTTCAACATGTCTGGAGCAGTGGCTGTGACAGGTCATCCCAAGCATGACTGATCTGTTTCTGCATTACCTGAGGCTATAACTTTCTTTACCCATCGCCCTACTGTAATCCTATCAACTGCAGCATCGCCATATATTGCACACACACATTAATGGATGTTCATCATCGTTTCTTTTTCTGCATACAAGAATTTAATAAAAGGATGCTGCTTGTAACGTGAGTCATATGTAGATGCCATTTTGATGCTGTACTACTGGTCTGCCATCTGTCAGAATGGTTTGAAACTTCACCAGCATCCAGAACAATCATCAAGTGTAAAGCACTAACAAGGACATTTGTCTGTGTATATTAATGGCTTTTTAAAAATTTGTGGGGCATTACTTACTGAAACAACCCTTGTACTTTTGACCCATTAAAGACAAATATGAGGGCCATCCAGAAAGTAAAGAATTTTTTGCCATACCAAGATATTCTTTAATAATAATTCAGAGACTGAATATACATGTTTTGGCACATACTTCGTCTATTTTTCCACATTGTCACCTGTGACATTAAGGCACTAGTTGTACTTGGCATATGACCTCTTCGAACAATATGTTTGCTTGGCAATTCAACCAGGTCATGACAGCATCCTCCAGCTCTTCATCATTTGTGAAGCATTTACCTGGAAGGAGTCCTTCAGTTTTGGAAAGGAGAAAAAGTCTGACGGTGCCATGTTGGGAGTGTAGGGAGATCACTTGAACATGTCCCACCAGAATTTATCATGCAGTAAGTCTTTCTCTGCCAAGCAGTATGCAGACTTGCATTATTGTGCAACAGAACAATTCCATGTGAAAGCTTGTCTCCTTGGTAGTTATGGATGGTGTGATGAAGACTTTCGAGGGTAGCAGAATATGCATCACTATTGAGTGTTGTGTTGCAGGTCATAAAATAGGCAAGTAAGACCACTTCACTTTTGCAGAATACAGAAGCCATCAGCTTCTGAGATGATACAATCTGTTTGAACTTGCGTGGCTTCTGTAATGACTGAGAATGACGCCACTCCATATACTGCAGTGTATGTGGTGAACAGTCAGGCTGAGTGGATTATTGAGAGATTAAAGGATTTTTCAAAAGTTTTGTTTCAGTTCATTTATGTTCATGTGGCCCTGGTACTGTATCTTATGGGGGAACAGTGGTTAGGACTGGGCTGGTGCAGCACTGGATGTTTGTAGATATGCTCCTACCCACTCTCGGTTCACGTGGCTAGCATTCCTGTAGTGGCTACCGCTGAACAGGGGATGCTATTGCAAAGATACTGCTGTCAGAGGGACACATTGAGGTGCCCCAATCAGAGGTCTAAACATGGTACCAAGGGGTTCCAGTGCAGGCTGGTGAGTGTGCACCTGTACCAAGGGGTCACTGTCTTGTTTACCAGCTCTTCTCTCAACCAGACATGTTTCCTTGTTTCTCTTCTTGGGCATCATCCTCTCAGTCTGGCTGCAGCAGCATCTTGTTGAAGCAGATCACATCATCTTTGTATCATCTAGCAGTAAGATTTGGAGCCAATAAACTAGTAGTAACAGCAAGTTGCCTGGTTATAGATTTTTCTTGAGAATTTCCCTGACAGACCCAGATGTGCCTACATCCCACCTCATCCTAACTTAGCTGTACCTGCATGGTTGCTTCATTGTGGAAATGTTAAGAAGAACCTATGATCCATCTGGTCAATGAATGTGTTGCCATCCTTTTGCAACACTTCAAGATCATTAATGCAGCACCCGTTCTTCTTGTTTTCAGGCCATCCTTTGCATGTGTGGCACCCACGATGCACAGATTTTGTGGTACCCTAAGTGCACAATTGAATGAGACACTTTGTGACATTGTTCACATGTCTCTAATTGTGAATCAGGGTTTCTCTCAAATGATGGGATCCACCTTCTGTTTCAGCACATCTGTGATGATGATGATGATGATGATGATGGAGGGTTGCCCTGATCTCTCTTTGTTGTGATAAACTGTTCTCCCATTCTGAACCATTTCTCCCATTGTGAACCATTATAGCTTGGAAATTGGCTTCATTCATTACACTTTAGTCATAAATGGTAACAAGTCTGGTGAATGTCACAGGGCCTAACATTTGCCCCCTGCTGAAAATGAATAACATATCACATATCAAAGTTGATGGGATTCACCATTAGCACAGCCACAGTCACAACTATCTCTGCACTTACAACGCGATGAGATCTAACTTACAACCACATGCGGCAGCTGATCGCGTCACACTGAACATCAGAAGCCAATGATTGGACAGTATGCAGAAGTGTTCTTTGCAATTTGGATGGCACTCATAACAGTCTATTTTCAAGCTGCTGTGGTACAGGCACCGTTGTGCTGTGTCGACCCTGTTGGAGGGTGGGGGAGCAGGTTGCCAGGTCAACTGTTCCAGTTGCCTCACTATGATCGTGTAGGTTCACTACCAGGGAGCAGGAGCAAATTCAGCAGTGCTCATATTGCAGCCAGACTTACTTACTGATCTTGTGTAAAGTGCAGTGGTGTTCCAAATCCAAGTCCAGTAGACAGGGTGAATGTTGAACCCAAAGTCCTTAGTAATGGTACAGTGTATAAACAGCTCACTGTGGCTTGGGAGCAGTGTGTTCTTGCTGGACAGCCAGCTCAGATGGCAGTACTTTGCAGCCACTTGGTGAGTAGGTTGTGCTAACAACCTGCCCATCAGCAGCTTCTGGAGAAGGTGATGTCATCTGCTAAATGAACTCAGACTTCCAACATTTGGCTGGCAGTGTCTGATGACAGCAGTCACTAAGCGGGTCTGCGCCTGGTAGGGCCCTAGTTCGACCTTTGATGTAATTGGTGCCATATTGGGTACCATGCAGCAAACAATCACACTGAATTGTTTTGACTGAACTTGATCTCTATACCAGTGGGCGGCGACTGATTGATGATGCTTCTGCAGACCACACAGCGGTAGCCCACTGTACTGCAGCTGCTGACCTGACGATTTTTTATGGCTGACTAGGTGCTTTTTATGTGTGTTGTGGCTCAGCGTGTCTCACATAGTTACCCTCTCATATTGTGAAAGTGGTGTGTCAGATTTTGGTAATGAAGCAGGTTACCAAATGGGTGGTAGTACTGCAACAAACTGAGGCCAGATGAGGTGGCATAATGTTGAAACAGCTGCATGCAGCAATCTGCAGCAGTTAGTTATGTGGTCATTAGCAGGGGCTAATGAAACAAATAGCAATGTGCTCTCAGAACTTCATTAATAGCTGAGATGCATCCATTAACTTTGTTTTCTTTTATGGAACTATAATGTTTGTTGCCATCACAGTAGCTGATCTTGATGTGACAAATTCATTCCTTAGTCCCTGTTCATCCTAGGTGAAAACAGATTTTAAATGTCTTCAATGCGACAAAAGTAATTTGAGATGAAAAAGTTAAGTGTCTCACCATGTATGAACAGTTATGATGTATTTCTGTTTATTCCAAACAACCATGAATTAAGCTGAGCACAATAAATATTAGTGACAGTATCTCTTGTTCTCTGATTCACTCGATTTAGAATAATATAGGGTTGAATGCTACCAATTATTACTGTAAATACTTCCCCTTATCAATATTTTTCAAAATGTTACAATGCAAACGAGTACATCTGCTCATGAAGAAAGTTAAACCAGGGATTGTTTCAAACACAACTGGCCAAGCAATAAGCACACTGTTTACAATTGAATGCCTTGTGACAAGCTTTGCCATACTATCATTCAAAATTCCACTATTAATGTAGTTTGATTTTACTTTATAATGTGAAGCAGGGGAAGGGAGCTAGAAATGTACATGTGTATCTCACTGTACCTCACCATTCCTTAAGAAAATGTATGTGGGTTCAGCAGAATTTGACCTACACTGTAAATTTACAAAACAGTATCTTTAAAATTGAAAACCTTGATTAGTTAGTATACCGTGTCCTGTTGAACCAAAACAACTACAATTAAATACAGTATGATACAAGTTATGAGATGTGTGATCTAAAAGTAATGGGAGTTTTTGTTTTTCATAAAGAATCTTTATTTATTCATCAACATCAATTTTGTCCCCTTCAAAGCAATCCCTCCTCAGATGTAAAGCACTTGTGCCAGTGCTTTTTCCAGTCTTGGAAGCACTTCAGGAGCTTACTTTTCATTATAGTGTTCATCTCCTTCACCAATTCTGTTTTTGTCTCATCAGTGCTGGCAAAGTGACATTTTTCGTGGTTCTCTTCAGCTTCAGGAATATAAAGAAGTCACAGGGCACCATACCTAGCAAGTATGTGTCTGAGGCAACATAATGGTTTTGTTTTTTGCCAAACAATCACGAATGAGCAGTGAGGTGTGAGTGGGAGTATTATTGTGATGCAATTTTCACAAGTGGTTTTGCCATAGTTGTGGTCATTTTCTTCATATTGTTTCAAGCAAACTGTGCATAACTTGCAGGTAGTATTCCATATTGACTGTTGACCATTAGGCGGGAACTCACAATATACTATCCCATTGTAATCGAAGAAAACAGCGGGAAGAACCTTCACATGTATTCAAACTTGTCAAATTTTTTTCAGTCATGACTCTTCAGGCATTTTCCATTGAGACTATTGGGCCTTGATTTTGAAGCCATGCCAGTATACTCACGTTTCA